>NC_045427.1:250091171-252544921 GCF_902635505.1 Sarcophilus harrisii | reverse complement strand
ACAATTCAAATCAATTCCTGTAGTATGAATGAAAGTCAAATGCTGAGTAGAATGAAGAAGGAGATTAGTCAAACTACCCCACCTACTGTTCATTTTTAAGACTGTGCTTTGAATTGCTGATTTTCTTTCAGGTACCAACCCAAAAAGCACTAAAAGCAATAAAGTATCTCTGAATGTCTCCAAACTTGGTTTTATTGCACAATTTTATTTTATCATATTAACTCATATTTGGGGCACCTGAATGGCACAGTGGATAGATGAAGTACCAGGTCTAGAGTCAAGAATCCTTTTCCTGAGTTCAAATATGGCCTCAGAGACTTACTAGCTTTGTAACCCTGGACAAGTCACTTAATCTTGTTTGCCTCAGTTTCTTCATCTAAACATGGCAAAATTCTCCAGTATCTTTGCTAAGAAAACCCAAATGGAGTCAGTCAAATACAAACGAAAATGAATGAAGAACAAAAATTCATATTCACTACATTATTCCTTGTTGTGCAAACCCTGCACAAATTCTTTAATCTGAATTTTTCTTACTGAAACTCAAAGCCAAATTACATTCCCTTTCAAGCAATTTACACTTCTGCATATGTGAGAATGCCACTGAATACTTAGAGGGGGGAAAAAAACCTCTCATAATGCTGTTTCCTATGGATATTTTTAAAAAGAAATTTAAAATGTGTACTGTTTCTACAAGATTTCAAAATGTAAATGTGTATATAAATAATCATGAAAATAGAATAAAAATCCTATAACAGCAACAATTATTTAGCTCTGAAGGTCCAAGGATTAAAGAATGGGAAGTCAGAGATAAAGACTTTCCAGTTCTACTCTCCTCTAGTAACATACCACCACAGCTCATTCAGTCACCAACTTCCAAACAAGGTATAAGTTTAGGAGCAAGATTGTTTGATAGAGTCCAAAGAAAATAGTAAAAATGTAAGTAAGCATTTTAACATACCATCAGAACACTGGACAAACGCCCCAATTTTTAAGTTGTTTGGTGAATCAAAAACTCCATTTAATTATTTCAATGATAGTTTAATATGACAAAATATAAGTTAAAATAAGAAAGCTTTAAACAAATACCAAAATGGAGATAAAATTGCTACATTTTAATCATTTCTATACAGAAATATCACAACCAAATAACAATCTTGCCCAGGAAAATGTTACCAATGGGCCACCAATACTAAGCTTAGGAAAGATGGGAGAAGGAGGAAAACAACCCACTAAAGTTGTTTTTATCATCCATAATAACCCTAAGACTCCTTGAGAAAACAACCTAAACACCTTAGTAAGAAAATTGGGAGGAAAGAAGGAGTAATGATTAATCAAATTGCAAAAAGGGCTTTCCTATTTAATGACTGACATATGACAACAATAAAAAGTATGAAGATATTTCAAGTAGGTCATAAAATAGAGCCTGAATAAGTTAATGTGTTATATTAAAGGCTTAATCTATAAAACAATCTATATATAATCTATTAACAAAAAAAAAACTGGGAATGATGTCAATCTATTGATGACATTCAGTTAAACAGCATGAAGATCTTGAAAGGAAGACAGAAACTTCAAATTGATTTAAAATTCCCCTATAATCATTTGGGAATCATTTGGGAAAACAACTGCTCAACATCTTGGATATGCCACAAACCAAAAGATTTGGTTATTTCCAGATAAAATAAAGAAAAGATGAAAGAAAACCAAAAATTTACTTAGATTTGTCCACTTTGATGGTTCCTGCTACTTTCCTTGCCTCCCTTAAGAGTACTTAAGGGAACATTATCTCCAAATTTAAGTATTTGCTTCTTAAATTATGTGCCAGTCCATTTCCATTTTCTATTAAAGAGATCACTATTTCATAAATGGTAGAGCAAAAAATGTAATATAACGTTGTATAGTAGCACAAATTCTTTATAGTAAGATTCTCTTTAAAAAAAAAAAAAGGTCTCATTTCTAAAATGTATAAGGAAATTATTCAAATTTATAAGAACAAAGACCATTTCCCACTTGATAAAAGGTTAAAGGATATGAAAAGGCAGTTTCCAAAGAAAGAAACTCAAGCTACCAATAATCACATCTTTAAATGCTCCAAATATTAGAGGAAAAAAAATAAAAGCAACTATGAACTTCCACCTCACATCATCAGAGGACAGAGAAGAAAAAAAGAGAAATGACAGATCTGGAGGAGTTGCAGGGAAAATGAAGCTATGAATTGGTTTAGCCATTCTGAAAAACAATTTGAAACTATACCTAAAATGCCACTAAATTGTGCATACCTTGTGGCTCAGTAATAGCACTCCCTGGCTTGGGGGGTAAAGAGGGAAAAAGATCTGTAACTACAAAAAACATTTTATAGCAATTCATTTTGCAATGATAAATTAAGAGAGTGACAATTAAGGAATGACTGAATAATGTGCTATAAGAAATAGTGAAAGGTATAGTTTCAGAGAAACCAGAGGAAAAAAATATGTGAGCACAAGAGAATAATCAAGCAAGAACATAAATGTGTGAGTATAACTTTAAGAAAGAACATAAAGACAAACATTTTTGAAAGACATAGGAACTCTGATCAACTTAGTGACTAATGAATGATAGAGCATGGCAACCATCTCTTGACAAAGAAGTGAGAAGCTCAATATGTAAAACTGAGACATACATTTTTGGACATGATCAGTTTGGAACTTTGTTTTGCTTGACTACATTTATTTGTTACAAAGGTTTGGTTTACTTTTGTTTTTTTCCTTCAACTGGGAAAAGAAGGAAGGAGGAAAAAAATATATTTTGTTAGTTGAAAATTAAACAAAAGCTTAAAAAAAAATGCAATATACCACAAATGAATCAGGCAGTAAAGGAGAAATCTTTTTCTCCTATATATAACCATTGACCCTAAGGAAAATAATTTATAAAGGGCCATATAAAATGTTTAAAAGAAAAATCTAAAAAGTTCATTTCACTTGTTTTTTAAATTATATTCTGCAAATACAACAAATATTGAAGTATATATTAAAAGATGTCAATTCTATATTGTAATTCTTTAAGTAATGAGGAAGATTAAGATATTAGGGGGAGAGACTAAAAAGAATACAAGTAGTAACAAAGAATAGGAGACACAGAAGGACAAAAGACACAGAGGGGGAAAAAAGAAAGGGAGGGACAATAAATGGGAGGGGAGTAAAAGGTAATAACTAATGCCACTAGAATGGATTAGAAGTTTATATTGGAGAGTAAGTTGTAGATAATTGGAGATGAGAATTTGTGAGTCAACCAGGAGATAATATTATAGTATTAGGAACCCAAGTAGAACAACAGAAAAGTATTAAGATTTACAGTAACAATTCCTGACTGAGTCTCCAACTTTTGCTTCCAATTTTATGTTCTTTAGGTAAGAGGATATATTAAGCCCCTGAGAAAGGGAATTCTTCTAATTTCACATTTTTAATCTTAAGAACAAGAAGTTATAGGCCAGAGTAGGACATGGAAGATGACAGCAGATCAATGACACTATGGATAGAGTGCTAACACACAAAATCCTGTGGTCAAACCCCACCTCAGAAATTTACTCACTACATGATGCTGGACAAGTCACTTGATTTCTCTGAGCTTCAGTTTCTTCATCTGTACAATGGGTGGAAAAGGTTAGCTGTAAGGTCCAGGCTAGCTCCCAGGAGACCTCAGGAACAGCCAGAGTCATGAAAAGTAAAAGTCTTTGGTCTTTAGGGGGAGAAGTGAAGGAGAAAGACAAACTGCTGAAAGCTCACCACCAATCTCCCTCTTAGTCCCACTGAAAAGTAAGGTCTGGCTTGTTTCACCCCACCCTCTAATCCTTGCCTAAAATTCTCTTAACCCCAAACATAGACCCAGCATTAACTGTGAGAAGAGCAATTCCAAACATATGCTAATAGAGTCATTGTCCAATAGGTAATTCACTTTTAAGTGCTTGGTTGTCTCATTCAAATGCACCTATTCAAAGTTTCAGCCTTTTACAGTTAGCACTTCCAGCTCTGAATCTATGATGCCATTGCTATATTAATTTTCTAACTAGTCTCATAAGGCATTTGGCTCAACCTCTTGCCTCTAAGAGTATTGTAGCATCTGACAATTTTAATTGAGGGGTGGGGGGAACTTCCTAAGAACCAGGTATATTCACAAAATGCAATTCAGAAGATAGAAAACAATGCTTATTCACTATTACAAGTTGTTTCTGCAAAGAATTCCTCAGACAACTTTGTGATAAGAGAGCCACTATAGGCTTCTAAACTGGGAAATGACAATATTTAGAGCAGTGTTTCATCAAGATTACTCACAACAGTTGTGGACATGAAGGATTGGAGGGAAGGAATGGATAAAATGAAACTAGGGAAACAAATTAGGACCACAGTTATATAATGAAGGTTTGATATAAACTAGGAAAAAGTAGGAACAATACCAAGATAAAATCAACATGACTTGACTTACTTTATGTGAAATATGTGGAAAGAGAGAAATGGAAGAGAACTGCAAAACTTTTTGCCAAAGTGATAGGGATTACATGATATCCTTAAAAGAAAAAAAAAAGGGGGGGGGGAACTTGGGAAAGAAGAAAATCAGGAGGAAAAAAATAAGTTTGCATTTGAACAAGTCCGAGGTATCAGTAAAGGTGTCCGGGAGGCAAAAAGGAATTTCCTTTCATTCCATAATACTATACAAATCTAAATCATGGGAAATACAAGTTCTGACTAGAAATATATCTAAGAGCCATAGAACATAGAACCTGAGAGTTAGAAAGGACCTTAAAGATCATCTAGTACAATATTTTCATTGTCCCAATAAAGAAATTACCAAAATCATAGAGCTAGTTAGTGACAGAATCAGAATTAAGAATCCAATTTTTCAGATTTACACAAACTGATGCTGAGTGAAATGAGCAGGACCAGGAGATCATTATATACTTCAACAACAATACTATATGATGATCAATTCTGATGGACCTGGCCATCTTCAGCAATGAGATCAACCAAATCAGTTCCACTGGAGCAGTAATGAACTGAACCAACTACACCCAGCGAAAGAACTCTGGGAGATGACTAAGAACCATTACATTGAATTCCCAATCCCTATATTTTTGCCCACCTGCATTTTTTATTTCCTTCATAGGCTAATTGTACAATATTTCAGAATCTGATTCTTTTCGTACAGCAAAATAATAGTTTGGACATGTATACTTATTTTGTATTTAATTTATACTTTAATATATTTAACATGTATTGGTCATCCTGCCATCTAGGGAAGGGGATGGGAGGAAGGAGGGGAAAAACTGGAACAAAAGGTTTGGCGATTGTCAATGGCGTAAAATTACCCATGCATATAACTCGTAAATAAAAATCTATTTAAAAAAAAAAAAAAACCACTAGGAGGACCAAATATGGCAAAAAAAAAAAAGAAAAAGAAAAAAAGAAAAGAAAGAAAGAAAAAGAAAAAAAAAGAATCCAGTTTTTCTGAGTCCTAGGTCAAAGCTCTTTCCACCAAAATGTATTGCTTGTTAGAGGTGATGAGTGGAGCCATGAAAAGTGAATGAAATCACCAAAGAAGAAAGTAGAGAAGGGGGGAAAGGAAAGACAAAGCTTTATGGAATGTTTGTATTTTTGAAATGTAAAAGAAAATAGAGCAGGAAAGAAAAAAGAGGAAGATTCTTTTGAAGTGTTTTGGCAAAACAAAGAAGCCCATTTCAAGAAAGAGGGAATCAACAGTGTCAAATATTAAAAGAAGTCAAGATAGACATTTCAAATCAATCTATAAAGAAGTAGAAAATAAAATGAATCTATCTAGGAAAAATTCAACTTAATAAGAGTTGGGTAGACTTCTGAAGACTATTCAAAAAAAAGTAAGAGTATAAATAAGAAAATAAAGCTAAATTAGACTGGTTATCAAGCTTTGCTCTCAGAAAATTACAACTTTATTAAAGCCTTTGAGATGTAGGCTACTGAAATAGCAATTCCATCCTACTTTAATCTGTGAGATTTATTTATTTTGTATCCCCAAAAGTACCTAAGAATATATTTTGAACCTGATGGGTACTCAATAACCAATTGACAATGTTGCATAGTCGATGAAGAGAAAGCCTTGGAATCAGAAAGACCTTGATTAGAGTCATAACTTTGAAACATACTAGCTATGAGACCACTGCCAAGTTGTTTAACCAATTAGTACACAAAGCAACTCTCTAAAATCATAAATTATGATTAAATTGAAGATTTCTACTAGCCGAGAAACTACCAAACCAATAAAATCATAGGCCCAAACAAAATAAAACTAAACACCACACATATGGAACTTTACAATCTACAAAGTATTTTTCTTACAACAATCCTGTGGGGAAAATAGTACAGCTATCATCATTCTCCCTACTTTGTAAATAAAGAAAAGGATAAGTGACTTGCCCACAGGAATACAATAATTAGTGTCAAACACAGACCTGAATATATATCTTGGTGATTATTATCAGGATCAATGAAAATTTGATATTGTGGCTTAAATGTCTGGCTGATAGAAAAGGCTGCTATAAACTTACTAACTATAATTAATACAATAATTATCTAGACATTAATGTTCTGAAACTGTTGTCCAGTACTACATACACTATGATCACATACATACTTTTTCTGTTATTAAAAACAAACCAGATTACTCCAAATGAATATTTCATATTAGCTACCATTTGAAAAGTAAAAAGACAAAATATTGTGAATATAGCAGAGGGATATGGGGCCCTTCAAACACTATGGGACTTTTCTCTAGGATGGCTAAATAAACTGGAGTCTGTCCAATTCCCACATGTATTCCAGCAAAAATCTGAAATTCACACTGAATAATGACCAAGAATCTGATGAGAAACTACAGCAAATGCCTTCTTTCCTCTCAGGATTATACAAATCCAATAAGAGCCCACAGGCAAAAGAAAAGGAGGCCATCAACAAAGCCAGTGCCAGTATAGGCCAATGAGCTGGCAGCTTCCAGAGAAATCAGGAATGAATATCAGAGACTCAAGATCTGCAAGGCTCTGAAAGCAGCATGTGTTAAAAAGATCCTGTAAAAAAGCGACCCAACATAAAGTCAGGGGGACCTGAGTTCAAATCTAACCTCAGACACTTAACAATTCCTAGCTGTGCGACCCTGGGCAAGTCACTTAACCCCAATTGCCTCAGCAAAAAAAAAAAAGACCCCCAGGGAAAAAGCAGAAAATCTCACTGTAGAAGGCCCTGAAGGATTGCAGTGACCACTATGGTATAGCAGCCCTTAGATGGAGACATCACAAGACTGAAGGTTCTAAAGTCCCAAGTGCTCTGTCCAAAGATTAACATAGAGCGTCCTTGAGATCTAGCATTCTGTACCTCAAAGGGTCCAAGAACCTAACCCCAGAGGGTAGAGGCCAACAAAGAAACCCAGGGGACCCAAAATATGACGTGCAAGTCAAACTAACACACACACACACACACACACACACAGAGCAAAAGGCAGCAAGGGATATAAACTGGCCCTGGCACAGTTTTAGTTTAGAGTTTGGAAGATAAATAAATCAAAGAAAATAACTACCGATATAAACACACACACACACACACAATTTGTGTGGATCTAGAAATCTAGGGGATCTAGAGACTTCCAAAAGGAGTAGCATGTAACTCCATAACAAATTAAATCATAGATTCAAAAGATTCCTACTAACAGAGAAACCAATAAATAACATTATTATTCCCCACTTTGCAAATAAGGAATTAAAGCTTGACAAATAAAGAAAAAGGATAAGTGATTTCCCTATAGGAACAAACTAGAAAAATCACTAATGATTGGGAAGGGGGGAGGGGAAATCAACAGACTTTAAAAACAGAAGAAAATATAAGACATCAAAAACAAATGACATGGAAAATAAGTCAAGGAAAAATAATTTTAAGGATTGTTAGGCTCCCTAAAAATATGACAGTAAAAGATTAGGTACTATATTTCAAGAAATTATAAATGAAAACTGCCTAAATCTATAAGAACCAGGCAAATCTCTTAAAGGCAGAAGGAATCTACTAATCACTTCCTTAAAGGACCCCAAAAGTTAAGTCTCAGATATGACATAGTCAAAATGTAGAACTTCCACATCAAAAGAAAATACTTCAAGCACCCAGGAGAAAAATAGCAGTTGGAATACCAAGCAACTAGAATCAGATCTGGCAGCTTCATCTACTACTAAGACATCTTGGAATACAATATTCAAAAGTTAAAAGATACAGGCCTACAACCAAAAAGAATCATGAAAATTATCATGCAAAGCTAAGTATAATCATAAAAGATGAAACTTTCAAGCATTTCTGATTTTAAAAATCATATCAGAATAGGAACTCTGAAATACAAATAAAAGTAAAGAAAAATCTGCAAAAGGTAACTATTTGAGCAATGGGAAGGAACTATAGTATGATGCAGAGCTAACACTGATAAAGGGAAAGGAAAAAATGTCTCTTTGAAACTTTAAAACTCCAAAGGTTATTGAGGACATTAAATAAGAAAAAACAGAAGTGCTAAAGTTCAATTGGGACATGTAAATGGTGCAATAAATAGAACATTAGGCCTAAAGTCAGAAAAACCTGAATTCAACTAAGTTTCAAACACTACTATGAGACCCTGGACAAATCATTTGACCCTGTTTTCCTCAGTTTCCTCATCTGTAAAATGAGCTGAAGGAAAATGCAAACCACTCATATCTCGGCCAAGAAAACTTAAAATGAGGTCACAGTGCGTCAAACAGGGTTGAAATAGCTGACAATAGTGCATTGGTTCTATTCTGAGCATTAAGTGGGAAAAGAAAAGGGAAGGTAAAAGGAACAACATACCACTATAGAAAGGAAGGAGGCAGAACCTGTTATTTTTCAGAATTGGGGTAGGTAAAAAGAGTCTATGAAATTGGAGGAAAGTGTGGGTAGAGTTGGCATCAGATGAACCTCATTCTTATCTGAAACTGACAAAGGATGCATAGAAATACAAGTAAACAAGAAAATAAACAAAGATGGGGTGTAGGTAGAATTAAAGAGGAAGACAATGTTGAAGAATAGGCTCATGCAAAATAGACTTCCTAATCTTGAATGGGGAATAAAAAGGGCAGGGAAAGAAAAGAACTAGAATCTAAAGAGGTACCTTTACTTTTTCATTTGGTCAACTTGAAAATGACTTAACAAATAGTTGTAATGGGATATTATTGTGCTACTAAGACAAAAATATAGATATAATAGAAGAGACAATTTTAGAGAATTCTGAGCAGCACAAATTAATACAAAAATGGAATAAAAGACAACTGAGCCTATGTAAAACTATTAACATTGTAAAGAAAAATAACTTTCAAATATTTAAGAACTCTCATCATTACAGTGACAAAAGCAATGTCTTCAAAAGGCCTATGCTTCCTGATGGAGAAGTTATGAACAAAAGATCCAGAGACATATATTTGTAGACATGGCCATGATCTAGATTAATTTTGTTTGACTGCACTTATTTGTTATAAGGTTTTTGCTTTGCTTTTTCCTATTTTTTCTCTAAATTTTAATTGGGAAAGGGAAAGAATAAGCAATAATGATGCTAATGAAATCTGGTGAAAAATACTGATAAAAATTTTTTTTTAATGGAGAACAAAATAAATTCCAAGTAGGACATATTTGAAAATTAAATTTGGAATTACATACTTTTTTTAAAAAAGCAAATATGAAATAGATACATAGTTTCATACAGAATGCTCTTTAGTGGTATGCCTTTTAAATTGCCTTTTTTTTGGCATTTAATTTCAGAATAAAAAATTTTTAAACATTTTAGGTAAAATTTTAGAGTGACATGACAATTTTTGGTAGGTACTCTGGAAAACTTCCAAGTCTATTATTTGTTGTGTACGTACAACTTAAATGAGACACAGAACAAATATGTCAGATGACTATATGTTTAACTGTATATACTTATATAGTATATACAGTTATATAAGTATATAACTTATATAAGTTATATAAGTATATAAGACAATTCTATAACTCATTCATGTTCCCCAGTCAGTTTACCATCAAACTAAAATCAATTTTCAAGTTCCTACACAGATGGGAGGAACAGTATAGGCAAAAACAAAAAACCCTGCAGTTAATGCAGATGTCATTGTGATTTCAGAATATAATAAGTATCATTATACAATGGAGAAGTAGCTTTGGAGTCAGAAAGACCTGAGATCAGGTCCAGCTCCTGACAAACACTGATCGTGTTATCCTGAATAAATCATCTAACATAACCTTTCAGTACCCTAAGCAACTCTCTAAGACTACTATAAATCTCAGAGAAGCTGTCAATTTGCATCAGCAAACTTGTGTATATGTATGTATGTGAGTACTATGAATAGTTTACAGAGTCTAAATGATATAAAAGTGAAGTGTTTCAGAGAGAACCCACATAAGAAAAAGAAGTCAAAGTGAAATTAAAATTTTGCTGCAGATAATTCATAAGAAATGAAATCAAACTGAGACTGGAAATATTCTGAAGGGACCAGATTTATAAATCTCATGCCTTAGCTAATGTAATCACTCAAGCAAGACTGTTTGGCCTGAGCAAGATAACTACAGTGTCAACTATTTAGCAAGATCTAAATGATGGACAAACAATTCTCATTAGAGTTTGTGAACAAGCAAACAAACATACATAGGTAATCTGAGGCCTGAGATGTGCAAGACAAGCCAATTCCATCCTATTAAGAAAAAAAAAATTCAGCTAAATCTATGAAAGGTCAGCATCCTTTGATATATGTGATCGTTTTCAACATACCCTCACAAAATTGACTTAAAAATAAAATTTTGTTCTATATCAAAGTATTTTGTTCCCAGATATGCTATAAAGAAATGGTTCAAACTGAGTATGTAGCAAATATTTCCTTTAAAAGGAAAAAAAGACCAAAACCACTGAAGCATTTAATTTCCATTTTGAAAAATCAAAACACAGCAGATTTTGCTAACAAAAAATGGAACTATAAACAAAGAATAATTCCAGAACTTCTGTCTATATCCTTGTACTAAAATGGGTCACCAAAGTTAGTATTTAAAAAAAAAAAAAGAACTTTTTTTAAAAAACAGAAACTGTTATCCAAATTTCATTTTTTTTAACTCTAATTTTTAAAGGTATAGTTGTAACTGGAAAACACTTTTATTTAAAAAAAAAATACAACATATTCAACTAACAATGTTGAGAGAATTTTTTTATTAACATTTGGATGTGGTCAGTGTCAAAGAGTCCCTAGAAAACAACTGGGAATTTTCCTAATATTCTGTAGAAAAACCTGAACTTTTTCAATTGGAAACAGCATTAAGACTAATCCCAGAATCTACTAGGAAATCTCCTGCTATTTTAGAATAGCCTGAAATTAAAGGCATTTCTCAGTCTTCTTTGTAGAAGAAATAATTTAAAACAAAAAATACCTTAAATTATATTTTGTTTTTGTTTTTACCATGACTGTCATTTCATCCATTTAGGGAGATCCTCTCTACCAATAGAGAAGATAGCTCTCTAAAACTAAAAGTTGCAGAGGAGGTATTAGGGAGTCAAAGAGGTTAATGATTTATCTAAAATGGAAGACAATGCATGACAGAGGCAGAACTGGAACCTAGACCATCTGTCTACCTCTATAATGTGACGCTATAACAGTGACTATACGATTATGTATGACATGTGCATATGTGTGTGTCACAGGCAAAGTCATCTATGCTGTAGTGCAAAAAAAAAAAATATAATAAAATTTTTTTTAAAAATTTTTTAATCACAAGATTTAAGAGTCAAGAGATCTGAGTTCCATTCTCAACTCTGGCAAAAACTAGAAGTAGTACCATGAGCAAGTCACATATTCTTAGGGAGTTAGGGTTTTCTCATCTATAAAGAAAATGAGGTTCTTAAAGCAGCTAGGTGGTACAATGAATAGAGCAGGAAGCCTGGAATCAGAAAGATTTCACTTCAAACCTAGCCTCAGGGATATACTAGTCATGTGTCGCTGAGCAATTCACTTATTGCTGACTGCTTAAATTGCCTTGACTGTGAAAAAAGAATAACAGTAGTACCTACCTCCCAGGGTTGTGGTATGGATCAAATGAGATATCTATAAAGCACTCAGACCAGTGCTTAGCATATAACAAGTACTTAATAAATCCTTGTTCTCTTCCATCATTCCCCCCATGAATCCACTCACTGTTTACTTAGTTTTGTATCCATTGGACTCACAAAGTCATTTACTATATATCTTCCCCAGAAACTTGATTTCAGAAACATTGTTCAAAGTGTCTAACAATATCATCTTAACTTTACCACACAGGCACCAACATTACTAATCATGACCGCTAAGCTAAAAACAATTCTCTTCTACCATATTTAAACTAATATTCTCTTATCTTGTAACTATGTCACCAAACTTCCTAAATCTTAAGAAGAGCATACAGTGAAAAGTTGCAGTTTTCTGTGACTATCCTTTAATAGCATGTCCATTTCTACTTGGTTGCAATAATGAAGAAATTTTTACTTGGCAAAAAGAAAGAAATTATACTCTTAATAACCAGAAAACCTCTTGCTTTTAATTCTGATTAAATCTACAATGAATAACTATCACTTGGAGTAGGGGAAGAAAAGGAATCACTATCTGGACCCTCCTATGTAAAAAAACCAAGTGCCAGCTATAAATTAGGGAAAAAAACATTTTCAAAGTTGGAATTTGCAGAACACTGAGTTGAGAGTGATTTTTTCTTTAAACTAGACCTATTATTTCATTGTGACACACTCCTACCAATGCAGATCAGCAACTCTATTCTATAACCTATGGTCTTGAGAGTTGCCTAGAGTATTAGAGGAAGTAACTTGCTCATTCATTCAAATACAGAACTTGAAATCATCTTTCTGACTCTGAAAACAGATCTTTACTCACTTTCCCATACTGCCTCTCCTTATTATGAAATTTTAATAAACATACTTAAAACATTTTTATTCACATTACATATTTTAACTTTCGTGTTTCTTTTTATCTCTAAAATGAAATTAATCAACAAGAAAAAACTCATGAGCAATTCAGTTATAACTCCAGATTTTTGTGTTCTAAGTGTCTAATTATGGATTAGAAACCAGATCAGTAAAGATTTCTAGATTTTCATGCATTTCCCATATGCCAAGAGTCCATCAGACTGAAGTATTACAAATAAAGTGGCAGAAAGACCCAGGGTACAATAATCATAGACTTACAGATTTTCAACTCCAAAAGACTATAGAGGCCATCTAGTTATCCAACCCCTTCATTTAGAACATAAAAGGTAGAGAAGCATGATTTTCCCATGGTCGCAATAGTTACTAACAAAGTTAATATCTGAATTCTCCACAATATCTCAGCCCCCTTTAATTATTAACAGTCTTAATTGTAGATCAGAAATAGGAAAGACACTCTTTGCTAATGCCCCTGCTTCCAATCTCTTTTCTCTCCAATTCATCTTCTATATCCCAGGTTCTTAAACTATAGGTAGCCACTCCATATGGGGTTTCATAATTGAATATGGAGCCACAAAATCATGATTTATTATTATAAACATTTTGATTCCTGTTTTATAGATCTATATATCTGGGGTCATATAAAAATTTCTCAGGGGAAAATGGGTCATGATTGGAAAAAGTTTAAGATGCTCTGCTCTACACAATTGTCAAATTGATATTCCTAAAATTCAAATCTAACCATGTTATTTCCCTACTCAAAAATCATCAGTAATAAATCAGTTGTCTCTAGTAAAAAAAAAAAAAATCCTCTGCTTACCATTTAAAGACCATCATAATCTATCTCCCAACTAATTTCATGTTTTATTTAATTTTACTACCCCTCATACATGGGAAGGTCCAGTGAAACTGGCCTATTTACTGTTCACTATCTGTGGCACTTCATCTCTCACTTCCTTGCCTTTTTATAAAGGATTCCCTATATCTGGAAGGCACTCTCTAACTCATTCTACAGCTTATACTCTCTATAAGAGAGTATAAGTATATAAGTATATAGATTCCCTATATCTGGAAGGCACTCTCTAACTCATTTCTACAGCTTATACTCTCTAGCTTTTCCACAGCACAGATCAAATGCCATTTTCTTTTCTTTTTTTGGGGGGGAGGGGTTGGGTTTTTTGCTGAGGTAATTGGGATTTAGTGACTTGCCCAGAGTCAAACACCTAGGAAGTGTTAAGTGTCTGAGGTCAGATTTGAACTCAGGTCCTTCTGACTTTAGGGCTGGTGCTCTTATCCACTGCACTACCTAGCTGCTCCAAATGCCATTTTCTTACAACAGACTTTTTCCTATTCCATCCTCCCACTCTTTAATGTCCTTCCTCTTGAAATTATTTCATATTATCTTTACATAATTTGTATTTACTAATGTCTATATATGTATCCCCAATAGAATGTAAACTTTTTGGAGGCAAGGTTTTTTTGTTCATTTGCTTTGGGGGTTTTGTTATTGCTGTTGTGTTGTTTTTTTTTCTTGGGGGGGGGGGGCTGTTAACAGAGCACTGACTTGCACAGTATAAAAAGATAATAAATTTTGTCGAATTGAATCTAAGCATTACATTTTAGACCACAAAACTATGTAGCTAAGTAAGATGTATCTCTCTAGGCACCTTTCCATTCTTATGTATCAGCAATTTGTGCCACCATGTTTCCCTAGTGGTCTGAGAAATAAGAAAAAAAAAAAAAAAGGGAAAGAAAGGCAACCGCTACTTTTTAAAATGGTGATTTATCCCCAATGAGGATATGGAAGAGAGCCATTATTTCAGAATGGAATGGCTACAAATGATATAAAGGCAACCTGTCACAGCAGGTAGAAAGTTTGCCACAGTCAGTTACACCTGAGCTCGAGGGCCACTTTTGTTATATCCTGGCAACATGAGCCCATTCATAATCTATCAGTGCTCCTGGACAGTTCTCTAATAAGAGAATAGATTCCAGAGCAGGTGGCTGAATGAACTATAGTTTCCTCACTTGGCAGAGGTTCCACCCTTATCCCTTAAGGTTAGGGACATAGTGTTGTCTGTCTCCAAAGAACCAAACTAGCTAAATTTAAACAAGTCATCATTCGCCCTCTCTGACATCATTCCTTAGGAAGGATGCCCACGGTGCACACCTATCCAGCTCCCAAGATGCCCCAACCCCTCCCTCTCCCACCGCCGTTCCGTCCCCGAGAAGAGGAGGCAGGTGGCTGCTGGCTGCCCCACTCTGGAGCTGCGCTCTGCCTTCACCCCGGGAATCCAGTCCTACCCAGTTCTCCGGCCGACACGTGTTCGCATTCTCCACCGCCTCACTTCTACCGTACGTCTCACACACACACACACACACACACACCCCTGGGTACAGATTCCACGTGCAAACTCCCCAACTATCAGATCGGTCATGCTCACGGGCATACCCACCGAGGGTGAGGAGAGGTGTCCACGTAGGCCACACACACACACACAACACACACAACACACACACACACACACACCACACACACCACACACACACACACACACACACACACACACACACACACACTGCGCGCGCATTCACGCTCCTCCCTCACCAGCTCACTGGGCCCCGCGCCCCGGCCTCGCTGCTCCCGGCGGCCGCCCCGCTGGGCCCCGTGTGCGGCCCCGCTGCCACCGCCTCCCCGGCCTCCGCGGCCCCCGCGGCCGCCTCGGCCTCGACCTCGGTTTCGATCCCATCCTTCTCGGCCTCCGCCGCCGCCGTCGCCGCCGCCTCTTGCAGCCGCGCCGGGCCCCAGCTCAGGCCCCTGACCCGGCCGATCCCGGTCCCGCTCCGGCCGCCGCCGCCCCCGGCCTCCCCGGGCCCCGCGTTCCGCCTGCATCTTCCTCCGCTGCCGCCGCCGCAGCCCAGGCCTGGGGACAGAGGGAGGTGGGGAAAGAGAGGAGCCGGCGGCCCGGCCCTCCCCGCTCCCGGCGCCGCCGCCCTGTGAGAGCGCGGCCCCTGCCGGAAACCGACCGACCGCGTGCGGAGCTGGGAGCTGAGCACGGGCCGGGGTCCGCCCTCTCGCTGCACGGGGGCCGTGGGGTCCCTCACCTAGAAGCAGGGCGTTCGGGAACGGGGAGAACACCGGGTTTGGAAATAAGAGCGGTGGTGACAGGGACAGAAGGGGAGGAGAAGGCAGCACCGGAGCGGTGCTTCCCCTTCCTTAGGGGAAGGGAGTGTTGGCACTGGGAGGGACGGCTAGTACTCTGCGGCGGGGCGAGGTGGGCCCGCACGCCTGCCTCTGGGCATCCCTCCCTCGTCCCTCTGATTAGAAGAGGCAGAAATAGGTGTCGGTGGTTGGAAGGATACCAAGAAACGAGCCTGAGCCTGTCATGCCACCGTGAGACAGTAGAGGCTGGGGAGGAGATGAAGAGGGGGGAGAGTTGGGCACAGAAGCACTAATAGTTGGGGAAGCGAGGGTGAAAAGGTCCGGAATTGCGCGGGAGCTTGGAAAAGAGCAATTCATGATGTAGTTGTTTTGGAGATGCTGTACACCTGCTGTTTTCCTCTTTTTCCTTCCCCCTTTCACTTTTCAGAATGGTTTTAACTATTCTCAGTTCAAACAGTGCAATTTTTGCTCCATTCTTCCATTTCTTTCTGTTCATTGCCTCCCAGTCTGAGGCACTACCTTTTCACCTTCTCTAGAACCGATACACAGTATCTCCAAAGCATGAATTGCTTTGTCCTGGCTTGGTGCCGGTTGAGACAAACCAAGTTAAGTGACTTGCTTGTGTAACCAGGATCACGCAGATAGTAAGTGTCTGATGCTAACTTTGAACTCACATCTTCCAAACTCTAGGTGTGCCACCTCGCTGCCCAATTTAGTGCCAACCTACCCATTTTATAGATAAAGAAACTTTAAGATGCAACAAGGTTAAAATTATTTGAATTCCACACAACCGAGTGGAACTTTAACTCTGTGCCTCTGCCTCTTAACTTCAGGCAGTGAATTGAATGCAATAAAAAGTGTGTGTTAAGTATTTAATTATGTGCAGAACACTGTGATAACTGTTGGAAATGCAAAAAGAAAATCAATACGGTCCCCTGCTCTTTACTATTGCCACTGTATAAAGCTGCCTCCCCTTTTCCTTCTTTTCTGTCCTTGTATTAGACCTATCACTGACACTTAGGAATAAATTGGTTTTTTTTTTTCCTAAGTTGGACTCTCAGGTTCCAAATCTACAGGACTTTTCCCAAACTATTTTAAAGGGACCACCAGAAATAAGAAAAAGACATTCTCTAGAGGTAATTTCCCCCAGAACTTTAGCCCTGGAATTAAGTCTCCTTAAAGACTAAGGAGTTCCACTTACAGGACTTAAAAAAGGTTTTATGACATAGTAGCCCAAAACATTTTTTGAAGTTGGGCAATAATCTTTCCCATTTTTCTCTTATCATATTTCAACCTCCAAAATAAGGCTTTTTTCCTCTGCTCCTGCTTTCTACAAATTTTGATACAGCAAGGTGATGCATTGGATAGAATCAATATTCCGATGCCTGGGGTCAAGAAGATTTACCTTTCCAAGTTCAGATCTGGCCTAGACATTTACTAGCTATGTAATCCTAAATGAGTAATTTAACTCTGCTTCAGTTTCTTCACTTGCAAAATGAGCAAGAGATAAAATGGCAAACCCTTCCAGTATCTTTGCCAAGAAAACCCCAAATGAAGTCATAAAGAGTCTAATGTGACTGAACAATAGCAACATTCTACAAAACTGCAGTATCTTTTTTTAGGATCTTCAAGATTCTTACCTCCATTCACTTAAACTATTATTCCCACAAACTCCTGACATTTTAGATTGATTTTTAGGGATTCTAATTAATGTTTTCATGATTTTGTTTCTTTATTGACTGCTTTTCCTATTGATCAATTCCAGATTGCTTTCTTTTCTACATATTTTTGTAGCATTCCATCATCACAATCAATAGGATTTATCACATTCAGTTTCCTTTTTCTATCAAGCTTGATATTTATCTCATTCTGCTTCATGACACATGGGAAAAGTTATTGTGGTTTGACTTGGTGGGGAAAATAAATAGTTATTTGATCTACTGTTCAGACAATGATATTTCTAATCACAAAAGCAGACTCACAAAAGACAAAGAGGGTATCATTATGGCAGTTTATAAACACAAAAGTAATATCCAAACAAGAAAGGAGGTTTAGACAATCCTGAGGTATCAATCAGCAACCTGAACAGCTGCAACCTTTTGCTCTAGCCAAAGTGTCAGCTGTTGTTGGTTTTACCTAACAAAGTAACCTTTCCTTTACTGATTGCAGAGCTTTGTAAAAGAAATAGTTTCATTAGTATTAAGGTGTTGTGAAGAGAAGTTCCTCTGGGGAACTAAAGTAGCCAATCAGGTACTCTTAAAACATTTATTAAGCATTTTACATTATTCAATAAACATTTTTGTGTCATGAATTATAAGCCTCTGTTAGATTTTAAGGATACAAAGAGAAAAGTAAACTGCTGCCAGTTCTCAAGGAACACATATTCTTGTAGGGAAAAACAACGAATACATATATAGGTATATACAAAGTAACTACAAAGTTATTTGGAGGGAGAACACAACCCCCTGTAGGTAGAATAGGGATCAAGAAAGGTTCAATGGACAAGGCAACACATGAACTAAAAGTCTTAAAAGGATTCTAGGGGCAACTAGATCATAGAACACTTGAGTTCAAATCCAACCTCAGACACTGACCCTGGGCAAGTGACTTAGCCCTGATTTGCCTCAGTTTCTTTATCTGTAAAATGAGCTGGAAATAGCAAACCTCTGCAGTATCTTTGCCAAGAAAACTCCAAATGTTATCACAAAGAGTTAGACATGACTGAACAAACAGAGGCAGTGGTGAGGAAACTGTAACTTCCAGACATGGGGAATAATTAGTACTAAGGCTCAGAAACTGATGTAGTAATGTATATGGGTCTTGGCATAGATCGGCATTTGGAGAGTGATAGGGATCATAGGAGACTGGGAAGGAGCAATTACATGCATGGGAGGAGAACTAGGAAAGGATAGTCTCCAGGAGGAAAGGAAAAATAACAAGAATCAAGTGATAAGCTTGAGATCTTGTTCAAGACTTTTGACTAAAAAGGGATGATATTTGTGTGATAGCTTGAGGGATTGGTAAGATCTAGTGAAAGTTTTGTTGAGAATGGGCATGTGTAAAAGTGATGGGGAAAGAAACAACTCTGAGAGACAGTGGTGGAGAGGTGTGGGAAGATTGTGATTATGGAAGTGTTTTATGGAGAAAATTGAAAGAGATGGGAGCAAGGGTTAACCTACAGGAGTCAGCATTGGCCAGGAGAAATGTCATCACATTAGAGATTGGAATAAAGGAAGAGAAAATTAGAAAAAATATCAAGTATAGAGAAGGAAAAATGTTAACAGTTGATTTGTAGATTTCCTTACAGTTTACAAAGCACTTTTCTATATACTTTCTCATCTGATCCTCACAACCTTTGGAAGTAAATACTGTTATCCTCATTTTACAAATGGAAAATTAAATGATTTGACAGTTATCTATATCAATAAACTCCAAATGGATATATGACCTAGATTTAAAAGGTAAACAAATTACAAGAGAAGGGAAGGGGGATGCCTTTTACAACTATGGGTGGGAGAAATTTCTTTACCAAACAAGAAACAGAAGTGACCATAAGAGATTAAATAGACAATTTTGATTATATAAAATTGAAAAAGTATTTCACAAAACCAATGCAGTTAGAAGGGAAGTAGTTAATTGGGGAAAATCTTGCAAATTTCTCTAATAAAGTTCTGATATCTAAGATATATACATAGAGATGATATAAATATATGAGAATAAGAGCCATTCCTCAATAGATAAACTATATGAACAGAAAAATTCCCAAAGGAAGAAAACCAAACTCATCAGCAAACATCTAGGAGGGAAATGCTCCAAATCACTAATAATCAGAGAAATACAAAATGAAACAAATCTGAGGTTCTATCTCATACTCATCAAATTGACAAATGTGACCAAAAAAAATTTTAGAGATATTTTGGGAGAACAAATTTATGAATATACTGTTGTGATTATTAACTGTTCCAACCATTTTGAAAAGCAGTTTGGGTATACTCCTTTGAACATCTGCGTTATCGTCCTAGGAATCTTCCAGATCAGATCAGCTTTGTACTTAAAAGATCTCATCAGTATCCTCTGTCCTTCTGCAGAGCAGGGCAAAGAATATCTTACAAAGCATTCATTAGAGAGGCCTTTGGCATCCATATCTTCATTTCCAACTGGGCTGCACTCCTTTGGACTTTCCTATCACTCCCCCATGCTGGATTTCTTCACTGCTCTTTTCAGGTTCTTTTTGTATGACATCTTCAATTAGATTGTAAACTACATGAAGACAGGCACTATCTTTTTTAATTTATATTCTCATTACTTAGCATAGCATTTGGCACATGTTTTTCAGTTGTGTCCATTTCTTTATAACTCCACTTGGAATTTTCTAGGTTGGCCATTTCCTTTTTCAGTTCATTTTACATATGAGGAGCTAAGACAAAGAGGGGTTTGCCCAAAGTCACATAGCTAGTAAATGTCTGAGGCTTTATAAAAATTCAGAAAAATGAGTCTTCCTGACTCCAGGTCTGGCACATAGTGAGTACTTAATGTTTATTGACTATGCCTTAAAAAGTTACTAAACTTCATCCCAGTTCAGCCAGATATACCATCATCCACAAAGAGTTCAAAGAAGGAAAATACAAAAGTGTACAAAAACACAACAGCATTTTTTTGTAGTATCAAATGCTACTTTGCTCATAAAACCTTTTCTGTGTATAACAACCTTAACAATTCTCAGACAAACTTTTATTTTATATTTCTCCTTTGTATTTATGCATCATGGTTGTATTATAGTTAACTCTGTAGTTTATCCCCTACAAGTAAGACTGTAAGCTCTCTGAGCACAAAGATTGACATCTCTTCTTTCTATTACTACTAGTAGCTACTATAGCACAAAGACTGACATCTCTTCTTTCTATTACTACTAGTAGCTACTATAGTGGCCTACATAGAGCAGGAATTAAATGTCTGGAGAATATTGTTGAATGAAATACCCTTAGGATTTTACAAAGTTCAAAAACTCTTCCTCAAGCTCCCAAGATTGTTTGTAGCTTCACTCTCTGCCTTACCTTTTCCCAACTAAAAAGAAATTTGTAATGATACAAACATATGTTCTTTTTTTCTGCTGGTTGCTTTTGGAACTTGAGAAAATGATGATTAAAATGTGTGTGTGTGTGTGTGTGTGTCTCCTTAAGATTATTTTTCTTTGGAAAAATACATTCTCATTCTCTCATCATTGAGATCACTTTGCTACTATATTGACTTTCCATTATAAAGTGATGGACATTTTTGTGTGATGGACACAAAATTTGTGACATTCTTGTGAAGAGAACCATCTGCACCCAGAGAAAGGACTGTGGGGACTAAGTGTGAATCACAGCATAGTATTTTCACTCTTTTTGTTGTTTTCTAGTATTTTGTTTTCTTTCTTAGTTTTTTTTTTCCTTTTTGATCTACAGTATCAAGTACCAATACAGTATCGAGTTATAAATTCATTTGATTTAAAGAATCCATCTAGTTCTTCACAGAATTTATTTCATCCTCTGCAATAGATGTTGACATATAAGCTATCAGTTGTCTTCTCAGTGGCCTTTTTGCTTATGCTCATCATGAATACTGTCAGTTAAAATCATTAAATGTCCTGTGAAATTATATTTCTGTTTGCCCTTGGTAACTAGAAGAAATCAAGTCTGTGAGTTCTTTTATTTGCTTTTCCAAAGAGAAACCATGATTTTTCCATCTCATTGTAGTAGTTCAGGATTCTCTGGTTAGCCAAGTAGGCAAGGCACCAACTGACATTGAAGATTAAATTAGGCCATCTCATTCAACCAGGCATGCACTAATACACCTGGCCATCTCCTAGCCTTAAACTACCAGTTCACTACTAAATGAGTAGACAGAGTCTGGGAACAAATAAATTCCAGAAATAAATCATAACTTACGACTTATGCTCCCTTCTGGGCCACTGATTAGCTTGGATAGTCAATCTCAGTTCTATTTTTAGCATCTATTTAAAGAATTCAGCAAATAAACTAAAATGTAAAAGTTCAAAGGTAAAGCACAAGAGCACTTACATCGGAGTAGCACAAATGGTTCCAACTATTTCTGGTAAAAGTCTAAATTTCCAATTTTTTCCCACTCTCTTCTATTATGAATCTTTGCCCTTATAAGTAAAAGATAGACAAATGTACTAAAAAAGCTATTGCAAATTAGAAATATTTCTTAATATCAAGTCAAAGGAGACAGGGAAGTTTTTCACCAAACTCCAGTTCAACGTCCCTCTTCTGATGGGTGTTGGTAATCACTGACCAGGCCAGTAGCCAGACCAAATCTGCTATCCAATTCTAAAGCCAGTAGTCTGCTATTTTCTTTTTTGAGTCTAATCCAATATGTTGCTGGCTCTTGTGCCACTCAGTTGCCCAGGAACAAGTCAACTTCTTGAAATCCCATGAACTTATCCTGAGGACTTTCAGTCTTCTTCCAGCATCCACATGGCTAGATGCAGAACTACTTCCATGTCACAGCCAAACCCTAAAGTTACTCTACTCTACACTTCCTCTCTTTGATGCCTAAATATTCAAAGAAAAGGCCGAGATCTATTGCTCAGAAGGAGGCTGTTAAGTTACATAACAGTTATTTTAGGTTAACAGTTAAAATGAGGATAACTAACCTATAAGGTCACTTTCAACACTAAAATGAAAAGATAATATTTCCCTAAAATTCAATAAAACAGAAATATTTAACCTTTTTGCAAGGAGAACCTATTTCTAATTCCTAGAAGATCTGAAATTACTAGAAAGAAGGATGGCATAATGATAATAAAGAATATAAAAATCTCAAGAGTAGGAAGTTTTGGTTTCCCCAGGCTCTAGCACAATGTTATGTACAATGGTAGTGGACAGTTAATAAGTTATTAATTGAAGTGAACTGGAAATTCCTAAAAAGAGGAAAATTTGTGCTACTTCCATTTGGATCCTGTTTCCTTCTGAAAATGCCTAATAACCAGAGAGAGAGAAGTATAACAAAAAGAGGGGTAGGCCATCAGCAGTTACGTTTGGGGCTTACTAGGGAAAATTTTTAGATCTACCAGTTTAACTCAATCTACTATCTAGAGATCCAAATAGTAACTCCTATGACTCCCAGTACAATGCCATGCATTCAGTGGGCTATTTGTGTTTGATGAAAAAGAATAAGACCAAGGGCAATATACTGCCCCTAGGAAAATTATTTCAAAGGGACAAAACTACAATGGGAATGACTTTGATCTTTCCTCTTCTACAAGCCTTCAGGAAAAGGTTTTAGGCTGATTTCTAATAACCACAAACTAATTTCAGAATTTTAATATTTCTTTTGTATTTGAATAGGATAAGGATGAAAATTATTGGCAATTTTTCTCATGTTTCTCTCTTTAAAAAAATTGTATTTGTTTTTTTTTCTTCTAGAATTATTCTTACAATATTGTAATTGTATAAGCTGTCATCCTGGTTCTGCTCACTTCACATTGAATCAGTTTATACAAATCTTCCCAGGTTTCTCTGAAACTGTCCCCTTTATCATTTCTTACAGCACAGTAGTAGTATGCCACATTCATAGACCATAACTTGTTCAACCATTCTTTAATTGATGGGCACATCTCATCCTTCCTGTATTGTTACTCCAGTCATTCACTTTACTCTCAATAGAACCTTCTTTATGGCTACAGATTAGTATAATAAACTGACATATTGGCTAAATCTAGTCATGATGTATAACTCATTTCAGAGCTGGGAATCTATCACTTCTTAGTCTAGAAGAGGAAAACCATGCTTCATAGGTAAGTCCTCTGGAGTCAAAATTAGCCATTGCATGAATCAATTTTGATATCTTTTTAATACTTTATTGGAGCTTTTTCTTTTAACATTGCTATGACTTCTTAGTGAAACTATTTTTGACCCATAGAATGCTTCTTTGCAACAAAATCTGGTTAAGTTAATCCCCCAAAGAGTAAATTCATATTCCATATGCTTCATTGGACATTCTACCACATTATGACAAGAGATAAAAATCATGTTTCTCTTCCAGTCCTCTAAAGTCTAGATTAGATGTGACATTGATCAGACTTTTGATGTTTCAGTGTTGTTTTCTCTTACATTATTACAGCCATCAGGAAAATGTTTTCTTAGTTCTACTTATTTTATTTTGCATTAATTCATTAAAGACTTCCCACATTTCTCTGAATTTCTTCATTTTTGTATTTTCTTATTGTGCAGCAATATTATTACACTAAGAACCACAATTAGTTTGGTAATTCCCCAATAAATGGATACCCACTTTTTTTGGTTATTTGCTACCACATACAATGGTGGCATAAATATTTTTGAATAGACAGGAGCTTTCTCCTTATCTTTGACTTCCTTGGGATATTTGCCAACTTGGGTTTTTTTTTTTTTTATTTAAATACCTTTATTCCTGTACTGAGCAAATTTATAAATAAATTAAGAGATTCATGCATAGTCTGGCAAGACAAATTGCTAAATTAGCCAGGTCCAAAAATGTTTCTGTCTTCATTTTAAGTTCTTCATTTCTCATTAAGAATTTAAGTAGTATTTTTCACTTTTTTTTGAACTTGTGGTTCATCATTGTATTGATCAGTATTCTAAAGTGCTTCACAATTGGTTTTCTCTGATGTTATTACTATTGTACAGATCATTCACCTAGGTCCGGTCACTTCACTGTGCATCGATTCATAAAGGTCTTTCTGATTTCTTCTAAATTGCCAATTCATCATTTCTTGTGGTACTGTCATATTCTATTATATTCTTATACCACAATTTATCCAGCCATTCCCCAATTGGAGCATACCACACAAAAACACTTGGTTCCAATTGTTGACTACCATGAAAAGAGTGGCTGAAAATACTTTTGTACAAATAAATCCTTTTCCTTATTCTTTGATTTCTTTAGGGGAAATATGCTTGATAGTGGTTATCTAGATCAAAGAAGACAGTTTTTATAACTTTCTGAGCATAGTTCCAGATTGCTTTCCAGAATGGCTAACTCCACAGTCATACCAACAGGGCAAGGGTACCAGTGTACCTATTTTCCTACAATCACTCCAGTATTTGTCATGTACCTCTTTTATTATCTTGCTGATCTGATAGATGTGAGTCCTTTGAGTAATCTCAAAGGTGCTGTAATTCACATTTCTCCAATTACTGACTTAGAGAATTTTTTTTATATGACTGTTAATACTTGGATTTCTTCTTTTGAAAACTGCCTGTTCATATTCCTTGACCATTTATCTCTTAGGAAATGGGATTTAGTCATAAATTTGAATCAGTTCCTTATATCTATCTTAGAAATGATAACATTATCAGATAAAATTATTGCAAAGATTTTTTTCCCCAGTTACTTGTTTCCTTTCTCTTTTTTTCCTTTTACTACATTATATTTGTTTATGCAAAAATATTCTAATTTTATATAATCAAAATCATTCATTACATCTGGTTTCTAACTTAAGCTTGCTATCAACCATATCATGATTTGTTAAATCATGAACTCTTCCCCCATCCATAGAGATGAAAGAAAATATCTTGCTCCTCTAATTTGATTATGTGACTTTGTATATCTAGATCACATGTCCATTTAGAATTTATTCTGGTATATGATATAAGGTTTTAATCTAAATTTAACTTTCTGCCAGATTGCTTTCCAGTTTTCTTAGCACTTCTGTCAAAGAATGAGTTTTTCTTGCCTCATTGGGCATCGTAAATAGCATACTATTGTCCTTATTCACTTTTGAATTTTGTATATGTGAAGTGTTCCATACAATCTCATTTTTTTTAAACCAATACCAAATTATTTTAAAACTTACTGCTTTAAAGTACTATAAGATAAGTACCTTCAGGTACTCTTGCAGTATGTAGGATCATTTGCTTCTGATAGTTCCTCTTCCTTCCTATTTAATTCACTATCACCCTTGAGATTCTTGATCTTTTGTCCTTCTAGGTGCATTTCACTTTTTTTCTGGTTCTGAATAAGTAAATTATCTAGTACCAAATAAGTCAATTAATTTAGATAGTGTTGTCACTTTTATTACACTGGCTCAACTGACCCATGTTCAATTTTGCTCCCATCTCCTTTAAAAATAAGCAGATAATAGAAAGAAGAGAGGGAGTTCATCTGACACTTGTTATTTTATAAATGAAATGTCAATTTCCTTTTAGTAGTTGCTCATTTCTTTAAATAATCCCAAATCTCAGAATTTTATTTTTTTCCTCATCCCAATCCCCTTCTGTTTTATTGTTTAGTTAACGTTGTTTAGTATTGTTTAGTTGAATTTCTATACCAAAATTTGTTTATATGTTCAATTTTCCCTTATTTGAATTAGATGGAAGTGAGGTCCTGTGCTATACCCTTCTTCTGTTACTATATACTTTTCATTTTATATATCTTTATAATGCAATAATAACTCCCTTCTCCTCCCCAATGTAATCTCTGTTCCTACCATTTCTGTCTTTTTCTAAGACCATTAGAACATTGTCATTTTAATTTTTCTCTATGACCCTTAAAAATATTTAAAGATATTTGTTAATTATCTCTATATTAACAGGTAAATATATCCATGAAAGGGACACATTCCCTTTCAGTTTAACAAATATGCATATCTTTCTCTTGGTGTCTGCATTTCCCTTTCAAAATGTCCCCTCAGTTCTGGATCTTTTATTATTGGAAATCTTGGATTCTTCTATTCCACTAAAGTCCCATTCTTCCCCAATAGAATTATGCATAGTTTTGCCAAGATAGGTTATTCTTTTTTTCTTTAAGCAATCAATGTTAACTGATTTGCCCAAAATCACACAGATATTAAAGATCTGAGGTCACATTTGAACTCAGGTTCTCTTGATTTCCAGGGCTGGTTCTTTATTCACACTGGTGCTTAGTTGCCTCCAAAATAGGTTGTTCTTGATTGTAAACTTGATTTCTTGTCTTTAGGAGTATCATGTTCCAAGTGTCTTTCTTTGAAATAACAGCTGCCAAAAGGAGAAGAGCTGCTTAGGTATGAATGGCATCTTATTATACTGATAATCTCCAACTTTTATCCTGGTGGAAATCAGGGGAAATCAATAGCCATGCTAGGCCCTAAGAAGAACTAAACTTGTCCTCTTAGGAAGGACAAGATTTAATGAATTCCATCAAGTGATTAGGTTAAACTTCCATAATCTTGAGTCATTAAGCATTTTTTGGAGGGGAGACAGTCAAAAGTGGAAGCAAACAGAATATCCATCTATTTTCTGAGATAGTTCAACAATGCAAAAGAATCAAAGACAATGTCCACATGATCAGAGACATTTAGAAGAAGTAAATGTGGAAAATAAGAAATTTACAGTAACCAAGGGGAATTTGCTGAACTTTGCAAACTGTATTTTATATTATTAGCAGTAAGAATTTCTTCCAGTAACATTTCTTTTATTTATATTATGCTTTTTCAAGCATTTTCATATTGCATATACTGCCTTCATTTGAGACTTGAAACCATTCTGTGAAATAGATAGGAAATATCCCCATTATAAAATGGGGAATGAGAAACCCAAGGTCTAGATATTAACTTACTCAAGAGCATAGAGCTAGCTAGTCATTGATAGCAGAGATTGGACCTAATTTTTTCAATACCACACTAAGATACAAAAGCATCATTCCACTTGGTTCATTGTGGCTTCAATTCAGTACAATAAAATAATTTAATCACCACCTACTATGTGTAGGAAACTATGTTGAACAGAACAAAATATAGTTCCTACCCTCAAGATGACTACTGTCAATTAAATGTAAAAGTTCTTGAGGAAGAAGGGGTATCAAAGAATATTTGTTACTCATTAGAAATCTTATAATACTGCTTTCTAACAGATTAGAAATATATTCTTGACCTTGAGATCATGGCTTTAGATCTGGGAGATACCCCAGAGATCATCTAGTTGAATCCTCTCATTTTACAGATAAGGAAATTATGGCCTGGAGAGGTTAAGTCATGTGTAATAAATAGCAAAATAGAGATTTGGACCTTATTTCTTCTGTCTTTAAAGCAAGCATTTTTTCCTTTTATGCTTTTTTTCTGTATATTTCTCCACATGTGATTAAGAGTCAATCATCTACTAAAAACCATTACATTGAATTCCCAATCCCTATATTTATGCCCACCTGCATTTTTGATTTCTTTCACAAGCTAATTGTACAATATTTCAGAGTCTGATTCTTTTTGTACAGCAAAATAACGTTTTGGTCATGTATACTTATTGTGTATCTAATTTATGTTTTAATATATTTAACATCTACTGGTCATCCTGCCATCTAGGGGAGGGGGTGGGGGGGTAAGAGGTGAAAAATTGGAACAAGAGGTTTGGCAATTGTTAATGCTGTAAAGTTACCCATATATATATCCTGTAAATAAAAGGCTATTAAATTTAAAAAAAAAAAAAAAGAGTCAATCATCTAGTTTTCTTTCATCACAAGATAGAGATCCAGCTAGGAGTTGAGTGTGAAATGACTGTGACATAAAGATTAAAAAAAAAATCAATAAAATTATTTTTAAAGCTTTATTACCTTTTAGTACACCTTTCTCCCAGCATGTTCTTTATAACATGTCCCTGATGTGGATGTGAAGATAATACTGACAACTGATAAAGCAAGGTCCAGAAAATACAGTAATAAACTTTTGGAAGTTCTTTCCAAATTGAGCTTCTCTACAACTGTATGAAAGCATTTATATGGTTCAGTCATTTTCCATCATGTCCAACTCTTTGAGGCTCCATTGAGACTTTCTTGACAAAGGTACTGGAGTGGTTTGCCATTTTCTTCTCCAGCCCATTTTATAGATAAGAAACAAACAGGGTTGGTTAAGTGACTTATCTAGGATCCTACAACTAGTAAATATTAGAGGCCAGATTTGAATTCAGGAAGATGAGTCTTACTGATTCCAATTCTACTGCTCGATCCACCATGCCACCCAATGGCCCCACATGAAAGCATAGTACCCTAAATTAATAGGTACTTGATATTTGTTGATATTTGTTGAATAGAGCAGAACTGAATTGAATTTGCATAACTATAAACTCTAGTTCCAAAGGACTGCAAAGAAAACACTCCTGGTTGTCATAAGGAATAATAGATACTTTCTAACATGGGAAATACTATTGAAGTCCCAATTCTGTTCTTAATGTCTTTTCTTACTAAAACTATAGTAAAATTACATACCTCTTACAGTCAGGAGCAATACCATATTCCTGATAGTACTTAGAACATTGCTGCATACAAAATAAATATTTAATAAATACTGGTTGAATTGTATTTAATTGAATACTGTGGTATACCAAAACTCTCAAAAGTCATTTTATCTTTTTCTCTCTGCCTCCAGGTAGCATTAGGCCTACAATTGGTCAGAGAAGATTACATGATTTTTTTAAAGATTTCATGAAAAGGCAATGACAAACTCTTACATTAACATATTCCCAATAGTTCTTCTGGATGTCAAATGTAAGTCCTACAAATAAACTTTGGGATTCTTTTCTTTGATCTATCCTTCAATAGTGAAATGCTCATCAGCATCTTCTATCTAACATCATAAACTGATTCTGATGACAAATTCCTCATGTCATGCTTGCTTCAGCAGCACATATACCAAAATTGTATGAAACAAAGATGATTAGCATGGCCCCTGTGTAAAGAAGACATGCAAATTTGTGAAGCATTCTACATTTTTTTCCTCAAGAAGGGTGGTGAGGAGAAAGGAAGGGAAATAACTTTCAAACATTGAAATTTTAAAAATGAATGTTAAAAACAGTTTTTATAATTAATTGGGAGGAAATAAAATATTAATTATTTTAAGTCATTGATTCAAACTCCCAAGAAATTATTTTACAGGTCTAGAAAAAATAGTAAAAAAGTTCCTCTGGAAGAACAAAAGGTCAAAAATTTCAAGGGAATTGATGAAAAAAATGCTAATGAAGGTGGCCTAGCTGTACTAGAACTAAAACACTATTATGAAGCAGCAGTCATCAAAAGCATTTGTTACTGGTTAAGAAATAGAGTAGTTGATCAGTGAAATAAATTAAGATCACAGGATAAAATAGACAATAACTGTAGAAATCTAGTGTTTGACAAACCAAAAGACCCCAGCTTTTGGGATAAGAACTCACTATTTGACAAAAACTGCTGGGAAAATTGGAAGAAATTAGGCCTCAACCCACACCTAACACCACATACCAAGATAAGATCTAAATGGGTTCATGAGTTAGACATAAAGAATGATATTATAAGCAAATTAGAGGAACATAGGATAGTTTACCTCTCAGATCTGGGGTGAAGGAAAGAATTTGTGTCCAAAGAAGAACTAGAACTCATAATTGAACACCAGATAGATAATTTTTATTATATTAAGTTAAAAAGTTTTTGTACAAATAAAACTAATGAGGACAAGATCAGAAGGGAAGCAATAATTTGGGAAATCATTTTCATATTTAAGGGTTCTGATAAAGACCTCATTTCTAAAATATATAGAGAATTGACTCAAATTTATAAGAATTCTTCATTTGATAAAGCATTCTCCAATTGATAAATAGTCAAAGAATATGAAAAGACAATTTTCAGATAAAGAAATTAAAACTATTTCTAATCATATGGAAAGGTGCTCCAAACTACTATTAATCAGAGAAATACAAATTAAGACAACTCTGAAATACCACTACATACTTCTCAGATTGGCTAAGAGGAAAGGAAAAGACAAGGACTAATGTTGGAGGGGATGTGAGAAAACTGGGACACTAATACATTGTTGTTGGAATTGTGAACTGATCCAGCCATTCTGGAGAGCAATTTGGAACTATGTTCAAAAAGTTATCATACTCTGCATACCCTTTAATCCAGCAGTGTTTCTATTGGGCCTATATCCCAAAGAGAGCTTAAGGAAGGAAAGGGACCCACATGTACAGAAATGTTTGTGGCAGCCCTTTTTGTAGTGGCAAGAAACTGGAAACTTAATGGATGCCCATCAATTGGAGAATGACTGAATAAGTTATGTTATATAAATGTTAGATAATATTATTGTTCTACAAGAAATGATCAGGAGGATGATTTTAGGGAGGGTTGGAGAGACTTACATGAACTGATGCTAAATGAAATGAGCAGAACCAGGAGATCATTGTACATGGCAACATCATTATATGACGATCAGTTCTGATGGACGTTACTCTTTCCAACAATGTGAGATGACTGATGCCAGTTCCAATGATCTTGTGACAAAGAGAGCCATCTACACCTAGAGAGACTGTAGAAAGCTGAATGTGCATCACAACATAGCATTCTCACTTTTTGCTGTTGTTTGCTTGCATTTTGTCTTCTTACTCATTTACTTTCTATTTTTGATTTGATTTTGCTTGTGCAACAAGAGAATTGTATAAATATGTTTATACATATTGGATTTAACATAAATTTTAACATGTTTAATATATATTGAATTGCTTGCCATCTGGGGAGGGGATGGGGGGAAGTAGGAGAAAATCTGAAACACAAGGCTATGCAATGGTCAATGTTATCAAATTATCTATGCATATGTTTTGAAAATAAAAAACTTTATTTTAAAAAAAAGTCATTGATTTAAAAAAAAGAAAATGTTATTATAGCTCTTGACTATGGGAGATTCTAAAGTTTGCTTCAATAGAAGTTGCTTACAGAAAGCAGTGAAGAGGAAAGATTTAAAACCAGAAAAGCTTGAAAACTCCTTCAAAAGACAGAAGGTCACAACACAATTTTATGAACAGCCCAGGAAGTCACATGTTTTCTTATGCTAAGCAACAAGAGAAGAAATTAATTTGGTGCAGAACAATTTACTGACAACAAAGAAACAATTAGCCAAGGTTGGAGGCACAGAAAAAATCACCTCTGCAAGGTCTTCTCGTGGCAAATCAATAGTGGGAGGGGGGAAATAAGATGGTTAGTACTTTTCTGCTAATGCAGGCAAGCTAGAAATGAATTTGCAGCCATCAATTATAATGTGAGCTTTCAAAAGATGAATCACCCAGGAAGAGCAACAAGCTGGATAAGAAGAAACTCAATGTAATTCTATTCAATTTGATAAACATTTATTAAGCTCCTGCTCTGTTCAGAGTCCTGCACTATATACTGGAGAAAATAGAGTATTCAGATAAGTACTTGGGATCATAGATCTAGATCTGAAAGTATCTCAGGGGTCATCTAATCCAATCTCCTCATTTCACAGATGAAGAAACTGAAGTCAAGGAAAGATAAATAATTTGCATGAAGTTACACAGATAGTAAGTATAAATAATTTGGGGGCATGTATTATCCTTATACTTCTGGGTACAAGTCCCACCAACATCATTTTATGACACAGGGCAAATAACATCACTCTGGTACTTTGTTTCCTCATTGGAACATTAGATCTGAAAGGACCTTTGGATATCAATCAGTCTAATTTGCTTAAATGTATGATTTCCAAGTCCTTTCATATACATGAAGTGATTTTCCTACCATGGACAGCACCATACACTTTTACAAACAACAATAGGAGAAAAGTAGTTTTGGATATAGAACTGGTCATGGATTCAGAAATATCTAATTTCAAGTCTTGCCTCAGGTATATACTGGCTGTGTGATCCTGAGCAAAATATTTAACTTCTCAATGACTTAAGAATAAATTTCAGAGGAAATACCACCCTGCACTAGAAGATAGAATTTCCTCACCTAGAAGTTGTTGGTGAATTTAATTACAAGTCCATTCCCTATCCCTAATAATAGCTAACATTTGTATAGCATTTTAAAGTTTTCAAATCACTTTGTACATATTATCTTATTTAAGTCTCAGAACAACCCTGTAAAATAAAAAATAAAGATACTATCTCCATTTTATAGTTGAGCAAACTAACTCATAGAGATTAAATGGCTTGCTCATGCTCTCACAGAAAGTGGTAGAAGTGGGAATTTGAACTCATAGTCCTTACTATAAAAAACTTGAGGAAGGAAGTAATGTTTTGCCAACATATCTGACTCTTCATGATCCCATTTGGGGTTTTTTTTGGCAAAAATACTGGAGTGGTTTGCCATTTCTATCTCCAGATAATTTTATAGATGAGGAACAGAGGCAAACAAATATTTAAGTGACTTGCCTAGGGTTACACATCTAGTAAGTGTCTGAAGCCAGATTTTAATTCAGAAATATGGGTGTTCCTGATTCCAGGTCCAGCACTCTGAAAATTGGGAGACTTGGATTCTAGTCCTATGTCTGCTATTGAATATATATACTTAGGAAAGTCATTTTATATTTCTTGGTCTCAGTTTCCTTATCTGTAAAATGAGAAGTTGGAATGGATAGCTCTGAAGTCCCTTCCATCTCTAAATCTTTGATCACATAAATCTATAATTTCTAGGATTGCTTTCAGTTCTAATAATCTATAATCACATATATAATTGTATGTATATAAATATACATATGGAACATGCACATACATAAGAGTTATGAATTGATCTAGCTGTTCTGAGAAATAATTTGAAATTATGTAAAATAAATCCCTGAATAGTTCAACTTTTAACCCAGAAATTTCACTACATATTTGGCCTCAGGAGGCCAAAGGCAGAAAATTCACACACCAAAATATTTTTACCAGAATTTGTTAACAAAAACAAAATAAGAAATCACCTTGAATCAAAATGGGGGCCCAATGATGGGAGACCAGCTAAACAAATTATGGTATATGAATGCCATAGTTTATTGGCAGCAAAAAAAAGAAAATCAGAGAAAAGAAAGATTGATAATGGCTGGAGTTATGAAGGAAGACTTTATAGAGGAGTTAAGATTAGATATGCTTCTCATAGTTTAGCATGAGAATGAAGGTATAAGAATAGTAATAAGCATGGTAAATATTTAGGGAATAATGGGGAGTAGGGCCAGATTAAAGCAGAGGTTTTGCAAAATTTTGCTCCTTTGCCTTTTTCCTTATTTTTCTTCACTTCCTTCTGATACACTTAAGGGCAACAACTCCATTTCTGACTATAGTGCTAAGGTACTACCAGCTCTAGGAAGAATAAGGATATGAAACTTTTTTTTTTTTTTTTGCTGAGGCAATTGGGGTTAAGTGACTTGCCCAGGGTCACACAGCTAGGAAGTGTTAAGTGTCTGAGGGCAGATTTGAACTCAGGTTCTCCTGACTTCAGGATGGTACTCTATCCATGGCGTCACCTAGCTGCCCCTGAAACTTTTAATATCTAAGCTTTTAATACTCCAGAAACTTGGTCACAAAATAAAAAATAAATAAAACAAAGTTGAGAATGGCAAAAACTTGGTGTTGATAAGTGAATGAAGCTAATGATATCCCCCCCCTTTTCCCTTTCTCCCTCCCTCCCTCTCTTTCTCTCTCCATCTCGCTCTCTCTTCCTCTCTCCTTTCTCCCTCTCTCTCCTTCTCCCTCTCTCTCTCTCTGTCTCTTTGTGTGCGTGTCTTTCTCTCTCTCCCTCTCTCTGTCTGTCTCTCTGTCTCTGTCTCTCTTTCTCTCTGTCTCCTTTCTCTGTCTTTCTCTTTCTTTCTCTGTCTCTCTCTCTGTCTCTGTCTCTCCTGTCTTTCTATGTCTGTCTCTCTGTGTGTGCCTCTGTCTTTCTCTTCTGTCTTTCTGTGTCTGTCTCTCTCTCTGTCTCTCTCTGTGTCTGTCTCTCTCTCTGTCTCCATCTCTCTGTTTCTGTCTCTCACTTTGTCTCTGTCTCTGTCTCTGTGTGTGTGTGTGTGTGTCTCTGTCTCTCTGTCTCTCTCTTTCTCTGTGTGTGTGTGTCTCTTTCTGTTTCTGTCTCTCTGTTTCTGTCTCTCTCTCTCTGTCTCTCTCTTTCTCTCTTTCTCTCTTTGGTTTTCTCTCTCCCTCTTTCTACCCAACTCCCTCCTTTGTTCCCTGCCCAGGTCACATCCAAGAAGCTGAGAATGAATGACACATGGAAGTCATCTTTCAAGAACCTCAGAACCTGATATAAATTCCAATCAGAATGGAAGAGGATCCTTACCCCAATGAAACTATTGCCAACAGCACTCCAGTAAGTCACCAGCCTCTGTCAAGACACAGTTTATGGGAAGTTATCACCATAGCAACAGTGACAGCCATAGTGAGCTTGGGTACCATTGTAGGCAACATTTTGGTCATGCTATCTTTCAAAGTCAACAGTCAGCTCAAGACAGTCAACAACTATTACCTGCTCAGCTTGGCCTTTGCTGACTTGATCATTGGGATCTTTTCTATGAACCTCTACACCACCTATATCCTCATGGGGCGCTGGGCTCTGGGAAGCCTGGCCTGTGACCTGTGGCTTGCCCTGGACTATGTGGCCAGCAACGCTTCGGTCATGAACCTCCTGGTGATCAGCTTTGACCGCTACTTCTCGATTACCAGGCCTCTGACCTACAGGGCCAAGCGCACCCCGAAGCGGGCAGGGATCATGATTGGTCTGGCCTGGTTGATCTCCTTTATCTTGTGGGCGCCGGCTATCCTCTGCTGGCAGTATTTGGTTGGGGAGAGAACCGTCCCCCCTGGGGAGTGCCAAATCCAATTCCTCTCAGAACCCACCATCACCTTTGGCACTGCCATCGCTGCCTTCTACATCCCAGTGTCCGTCATGACCATACTCTACTGCCGCATCTACCGGGAAACCGAGAAACGCACCAAGGATCTGGCCGAGCTCCAGGGCTCTGTTTCTGTGGCTGAGTTTGAGAGCAAGTCTCCACCAAAAACCCTGCTTAAGTCCTGCTTCAGCTGCCGGCAGCCGACCGTGACCAAGAAGGAAAGACGCCTGGCTTCCTGGTCATCCTCGAGCAGGAGCACCTTGGCCGCCAGAAGGCCTTCTCAGCCTGCCAGTGCCAACGGCGACTGGGCCAGAGAAGAGCAGCTCACCACTTGTAGTAGTTATGCCTCCTCAGAAGATGAAGACAAGCCAGTCGCTGGGCCAGGCTCCCCAGCGGCCTACAGGAGCCAGGCCAAAAAAAGCCCGGAGGAGGAATTCAGTGCTGAAGAGACCAAGAAAGCTTTGGTGAGAGAAAATCCCATGAATGATAACTACGAGACGAAGAAATATGTCTCGTCCCCAACCCCTATTCGGGGCCCCAAGAGTCAAAAATGTGTGGCATACAAATTCCGGTTGATAGTAAAGGCTGATGGGAGTCAGGAGACCCACAATGGCTGTCATAAGGTGAAAATTATACCTTGTTCAGTCCCTGTATCCAAGGAACCTTCCACAAAAGGCATGGATTCCAGTCTCAGCAGCCAAATGACCAAGAGGAAGAGGATGGTCCTGGTGAAGGAGAGGAAAGCAGCCCAGACGCTGAGTGCCATCCTGCTGGCTTTCATCATCACATGGACCCCCTATAACATCATGGTGCTGGTGTCCACCTTCTGTAGCAAGTGTATCCCTGTCACCCTGTGGCACCTGGGCTACTGGCTATGCTATGTGAACAGCACTGTCAACCCCATCTGCTATGCCCTCTGTAATAAAACTTTCAGGAAGACCTTTAAGATGCTGCTCCTCTGCCGGTGGAAGAAAAAGAAAGGTGGATGAGAAGCTCTGCTGGCAAGGGAATAGCAAACTGCCGTGAAGTGGCAGCTCCCCTCATGGCAGCTATTGCAGACAGGGCTTCCTAGAATGAGCGGGCCTGCAGCATTTGTTTTCTTTCATCAAAAATAAAACTATCATTTTATGTACCTGAGAACTAACTAAAAGAGAAGGCCCCAGAAACATCGGCCTTGACACTGGAATGCCAGCAGCCGCAGGAACTCTCTATGGATCACTTTTTGGCCAGATGAAGGCTGGCCAAGGCCATTGTCAGATGGGCCATTGATGTGTGTAGTCACTTGGAAGAGAAGGAACCCCTTGTGATATGTACCATTGATTTGAGGGGCACCCATCGAGCCAATATGATTATCTGCTGCAGCAAAAGGAATCAGATGGAAATTATCTACCTTTGGGTCATTCCATCGGGTTATGTGCAATGTGTATACATCATGAGTACCTCATACCTGGAAACCTGATGAAGTAAGTCAGTGTCCTTATAAACAGGAGTGGGGTTTAACTTCCTGACAAGAATGTATTTATTTATTTATGAATCAATCAATGAGTATTCATAGTGTACCCACAATGTGCCTGGCACTGTGCTATTTCTTCATGTTCTTATCTTCCAAATGAAACTTTACATCTCCTTTCCATGATACACACTAATCTCTTTGGGCCCACCAAACAAGTCCTCAATTCTTCAAAACTGGCTTTTTAAAAGAAAATCTGAATTCTACATCTGATAAGAGCCTCCAACTTAGTAATTACCATACCAAGAGAAAGGCCTATTCTTTGGTACTAGCAAGTCCCCTAATGACCCATCCCACTTTTTTTGTTGCTTGATGAAGAAACATGTTGTGGTAGATGGCCTTGGAGTGAGGAAGACCTGAGTTTGAATCTCTGTCCTTAATATTTATTAGATGGGGCAGCTAGGTGGCACAGTGGATAGAGTATCAGCCCTGAAATCAGGAGGACCTGAGTTCAAATCTAATTTCAGACACTTAACATTTCCTAGCTGTGTGACCCTGGACAAGTCACTTAACCCCAATTGCCTCAGGGGGGAAAAACTTACTAGTTAAATTGTGACTTTGGAAGAATCACCAAATCTCCCCAACCCTCAATTTCCCTATCTGTAAAATAAGAATAATATTTCTATTACCTACCTCACAGAGATTTTGTGAAGCTCAAAAGAAATTACATACATAAAGTGCTTTGCAAATTTTAAAGAGTTGTACAAATGCCAACTATTTTAACCATCCTTTGCCCTTAGAAATTGATTTCATCTCCTCCCCAAAAAACTGGTATCCTTTTGTTACATTTTAAGAGCATTTATTCTTATTCTTCTCTTAGTGAAGATGCAGAATAGCTATAAAATATCCCTCTGTTCACTACAAACTATTCCTAGTTTCCTCTCAACTTTCTCTTCTTCAGACTAAAGAATCTCAATTTTTTTTAGCCTTTCTTCATAAATCTTGCTTTCCCTCTTCCCCACAGGAAATCCTAGACAAAACTGTGGAGTAAAAATTTATTTTCAGTGCCTCCATTAATGGAATCTTTTGGTTCCATTTTATAAGGGGAATACTATTTTGCTCTTAAAGCAGTCATAAACTAAAGCATATCAAGATATTGCCAGTCAATAAACATTTGATAAGTACTTACTATGTACCAGAAATACTGCTAATCTCTGGAGATACTAATTCCTCTCTCCAAAAAAGGGCACAAGACAGTTTCTGTTCTCAAGGTGCAGATTACTTTAAGTGTTAGACTTCCTTTAAGTGTTTAAAGGCAAGAAGAGGACAAATTTCTCTAAAATAAAAAGATTCTAATGGTGAAATTTCAGTATATGAATATCTGAATGACAGTTATTTGGAGATGAGCAAGATTCTTACTGGTGTCCCTCAAGTTACATCCCATAGGTGACCAGTGAACCTCCCTTAGGCATAATAATAATATTGACCCTCCCTGTCCAAGTTCATGTCTTAAATTAAGAAATACATAAGCAGATAGAAATAAGGACCCCATTTAATTTGTCTTTAGTGGTTAAAGGTAAAAAACTTCACCCTTTAAACTTGTGTGATGACCTATTATACTAACAAAGAAAAAAAAAGAATATACACATTTCAATGAAAAGATTTCAAGGTTATTAAAATCAAACTAAAAATATTTTTAAATCATATCCAGCTTAACACCAAGAACAATAGCTCTCATTTCTAGTATGATTTAAAGTTTGCAAAGTGTTTTCCTCTCAATAATCCTGTGAGGCACCTAGTGCAAGTATCACTATTCCCATTTTACAATGAGAAAGCTAAGACTGAGATTAAATGACAAGTCCCATAGCTAGAATAATCCACCTTCTCAAAAATCACAAGAACTACCTGCTGCTGCTTATACTAATAAGAGTCAAAAGTGAGATTCAAACCCAGGTCTTCTTTTTCCCATCAAAATTCTTCCCATTATACAATTCTAGCTTTTTTACATCAGTTCTGTTGACAATTATACAAAGAACAGTATTAAAGAAAAAAAGTGACTGAGGTAGTAGGGATGAAAGACCAAATATTAAAAGAACATTAAACAAAGAGTTCAGAAAGCTAATGAAGGAGTAAAGGGGAAAAAGCAAATAATGCTGATTCACACCTCTCATAAGTTTAGCTAGAATGATGTCTTTGGGTGTCTGAATTCACCTAGGAGGTATTGAGAAGCTGAAGGCATAAAGACAAACCACTTACTTCATAGATTTTACCTAACTCTGGCATTTCTTTTGTATGTATTTTATGAGATTAAGGAGTTAATTCTTAGCAAGAGCCCTACACTCTCCCCTTTGGCTTTTTATGGCATCTGTGTCTCTGGGACTTTCCCAGTGGCTCTCATGAAAAGGCAGCAAGCCTACACTTGCTGACTTGCATGAATAAAATAAAAGGTCAAAAAGTGATCAATAAGGGGAAAACTGACTTTCTTGATGCAGGTGTCCTATTAAGTCACTAGAACAAATAATCTTCCTCCACTACATTAAAGCAACATCCTGGAATGGGAAGGAGATTGGATCTAGAGCTTAAGTATTACAAACCCCAAATTCCCAGTCTATATGTATTTAATGCAAAAGATGTACCGATGTACCACTTTCACTAGTCCTTTGATAAAAGTTGTTTCTTGCTAATGTTTTGGCTTCTGTTTTTATGTGGGTTGAAGGTTTGGTAGATTATTGCTTGGGGAAACTTTTTTTTTTTAGGAAGGCATAATTTTGATCAGTGTTTGATTGAACAAGTATTTTTGTAAACATTTTTGGCTTCTGTGCTCTATCCTTCATTGTAATTTTCTTGTAAAGGACATGCTGATGTTTGGTTCAGTGTAACTATAAAGTCTGTATTTAAATCTCTGCTGCTAAAGATCTGGAATTTAACTTACCAGATCTCAGGGATTCACTGTAAATAACTGGAATTATAACAAAGAAATGAGAATTGTTTGTTTTTTAACTGCTTTTTACACTGTACCATTATGTTTGTTCTGGAGAAGAAAAAAAGAAGAAATTCAAATAAATGTATAGTAGTTGATTGCACTCAAAAATAAAAAGTGTCCATGAGCTTGCTTGAGAGATCATTTACTAGTGGTTCAATCTATTCAGGCAGGGAGGTGGTTTTGAAGACAAGGTTAACTTGAAAGCTTATCTTGGCCCTGAGATGTATAGTATACCTTCTTCTTCATTATAAGAATCCCTTACACCCACTACCACATAGTAAACAGCAATTTTTGTACCTGAAGCAAGTATCATAAAATGGAGTCAGAGGTTTGGAGCACCTTGGAAGATCAACACGAGGTTTGGGGGAAGAGGTTAGGTTGAAGATCTTAGCTGTAGTCATCAGAAGGAGAGAAATCACTTAAGGGAACTACAAGTTTTCTGTACTGCTGAATGCCTGCAAATATTGTCAGAACTCTCTAAATGTTGATACTTTGGATAAAGTCCTCATTACCCTACTTTAGTTATCTGATCACTTATTGCAGATCCAGGATAATGTATTTGTATGCCCTAAGGAAAATCGGACAATTATATCCCCATTATATTATTGACCACGAAAGCCTTTGAGCTTTTATTTGAATTCATACAGCTAAATACCAACATGCAATGGAGAATATAATTTTTAATATTATAAATAATATGCATTTGTAAAAAGTCAGATGAAAACATACCCCTTGTTTCACATTATTCCATGTGATAGTCTAGGCAATTGTCTGCCTTAAAAAATTACAGATTTAGAGCTAAAAAGCCATTAAATCCAAATCCTTCATTTTACAGATGAGAAAAAAATGTGGCTCAGAGAGTCAAAGTCACACAGCTAGCAAATGTCTAAGGAAGGCTTTGAAATTATGCCTTCTGGGGCAGCTAGTTGGTGCAGTGGATAGAGCACCAGCCCTGAAGTCAGGAGGACCTGAATTCAAATCTGAGATCAGATACTTAACACTTCCTAGCTGTGTGAGCCTGGGCAAGTCACTTAACCCCAATTGTCTCAGCCAAAAAAAGAAAGAAACTATGCCTAGAACTCTAACCACCATGGTGGGTAGCTTACTCCCTTAGTCCCAATGTTGTCATCTACTGAACAAGGTGGTCTTTATTGAGAGGAGAGAGATGGAGCAGAATATTCACAGAGCTGACCCCCTTCTTAGAAAATTCTTCATTTCCTTCTATTTTGCAAAGTTAAAAATCAAAAGGAAGATGTAGATATCCTGTTTTCTCAAACATATTTAAATCATTTCAGTACATATTTATATATCACTGTGTGCAAGGCACCAGATAAACTGCTGGGAACACCCAAACAAAAATGGAATAATCTAATATTTTAATAGGGAAACTTAAAACATCTGGTATATGAAGCTACAAAATTAACCTAATCTTTTATTCCTCCTTTTGTGCCTCAAGAACTTAATACCAAAATAAGAAATTCCTTTTCCACCTGTCCACTGACCAACTGCATCTACCAGCCCAATTCTCATCCTTTGATGAGATATCCAGAGCTAAAAAAAAAAAAAACAACCCTGAAACACATCCTCCGAGGTTTGGACTCAGCATCAATCAATCAATCAGCAAGCATTTATTAAATGCGTGTTGTAAGCCAGACACAGTGCTAACTGCTGGAGATGCAAAAGACAGTCCTCTGCCCTTAAGGAGTTTACAAGTTTTTGTTTGTTCTTCCTTTTTCAAATTAGAACAATGATATCAGAAAGATGTCTTGACTTGCAAGGGAATTGGATTATGTGGGGGAAAGCTGTGCAGTCATTAGCTTTACTCTGTCCTCCATCTAAAGGGGCAGACACCATGAAAAAAAAAAAATATATATATATATATATATACACACACACACACACAAAGCAAAAGAGAACAAAAAGAGAACCGTGTTAGTCTATCTTTCCTATTCTGGAAAGGGCTGATGATAGTCTAATGACTGTACCTTTCCAAAAGCCCCCTTCCTTGAGATCCCATTTATAAAACTTACAATGATAGAAGCCCTGAGTCATTAGTAATCATTTATTTTGGCACCATTATGCACATTTTAACTCCAGACTCAGCATTCAAGTGCACAAATAAATCCTTGACCCACTAAGCTCATATTCTGAGATGGATGTGTGCATAAAGTAATAAAGACAAAGCTAAGTGTTTGAGCCATTCCAAAAGAATGTCAGTGGAAAAAAAGACCTGCCCTTTCCAACATTCCCATCAAAACCAACAAGGACAAAATGATGCTAGAGATGGCATGTTTTATACACTAGAAGGCTGTCCTTACTGGAAGTATGATACTATAATCGAAGCTCTAAAAAAGTTGAAAATAGACTGAATCCTACTGAATAGAGTTAACAATTAGTTAAATACTTTTGCATGAGTGAATTGTAGCACCACATTATCCCTCCAAAATTACCTTTTTGTAGCTCAAGTTTGCTTCTGAGAAAATTATACCACTAGCCACTGTAGGAAATGCCTTTTTGGGTTAGTTTAGTGAGATTCTATATGGAAAGGTCATTGTCTTTGTTTTTGGTAGTGATGTTCTGACCAGATAGGCAATAAGATTATAAAACAACTAGGTGGTGCAGGAGATAGAATGTTAGACTTGGAGTGATAAAAACTTGAGTTCAGATCCTGGCTGGGACACCTGCTAGCTATGTGAGGTTAAGCAAGATATTTAATCTTTCTCAGTCTCAATTTCATCATCCATCAAATGGTAATAATAATAATAATAATAATACCTTACAGGGTTATTCTCAGGATCAAACAAGATAATATGTAAAACATTGTACAAATTTTAAAGCAGCATAAAAAATATTTGCTTGTATCATATGATTGTGCAATCTAATGGACAGATCACTGGTCCTGAAATCAGGAAGGAATGAGTTCAAAAACAGCCTCAGACGCTATGTGACCCTGGACAAGTCACTTAATTCCAGTTGTCCTTTCCTAAAATATATATATATGAAATTACAGATTTGGAACTAAAAGGGCCTTAGGGGCCATTAAAAACAACTTTCTCTTTTACAGATGAAGACATGGAATCCCATAAAGGTTAAGTGGATTGATCAAAATCAAACAATATATGAGTCAGGATTTGAAAAGTTCACTCCAAACCTACTGACCTATCCATTTCCATGCTGCCTCTCATATTTTATACTCATACCCTATTTCCTGGGATTCCACAATATAATTCTTCCTTCCCAAAAATTAGATTGTTGGGATTGTAAGAGACCTTAAAAGGTCTTCTAGGCCATGGTTTCTTAAACTTTTTCCATTCATAATACCTTTTTGCCTGAGAAATTTTTATGTGACTGGATAGTTATATAAAATTGGTATACAAATGAAACATTTATTGATAATAAATCATAATTTTGCAAGCTTCACATTCAATTATGTAACCTCTTGTTTAAGAAACTTTGACCCAGCCCATACTTCTCCTTCAGGCAAGAAAATCTCTTACATAGCCTTGATATTATATACAGGTAGAGTAAATTAAAAGAAAGGGTCCCAGGGTGACATATAATCACAAGGGCTCCAAATACTACAAGATTCCTAAACCTTATAGGAAATGCTATACTCACTGTAGGGATAACATCTTCTATTTTCAAAACACTGACACACACATTAAGAGAGAATCCATCTATAAAATGACAATTTCCCTTCCTCCAAGATCCCCTTTTTGTCATGTACAATCTCCTTTTACCATATGTATGAAGAATCATGCTCAATTTTCTATATAATCAAAAAAATGTGATTATTAGCTATATTAAAAGACATATATGATTCAAAATGAGAGCTAATAGTCCCACTTTTTTCTGCACCAGTCAGACCACATCTAGAACATTGCATTAAGTAATATGAACCACACTTTAAGATGAATGTTAACAAATCAGAGAATGTTCAGAAGATGACAAATAGAAGGAGACAACTTGAAACCATGTCATATGAAGAGCAATCAAAAGAACTTAGAATGTTTAGCCTACACAAGATTTAGCAGGGAGACAAAAGCTGACCTCCAAGTATCTGACAACTGGTGGAAGAAGAAGATTTATTTAATGTGACACTAGCAGGATTAGTCCCAATGGATGGCAGTTACAGGGAAGAAAATTTTGATGCAATAGAAATAACTTGCTAATTTGAATTGTCCAAAAAATGAAATGGTTTGCTTTGTTAAATAGTTAAATAGTGAGTTTTCTACCAGTGAAGTGGAATAACTACTATTAGAAATTGTACAGAGGAGATTTCTACAAAGGATAAGTCTAAATATCTTTAGATATATAAATAAAAGATAAATAAAAATCTCTAGAGTCTCTTCTAATTCAAGATTCTATAATACTAATAACTGGAATTTTAAGGTTTGCAAAGCACTTTACATACATTATCTCATTTGGTCCTCACAACAGCCTTGCAAGAGAGATACTACTTATGCCTGTTTTTCTAGATAAGAAAACAAGAGCTCAAAGACAGTGTATTATTTGCCTATGTTCATACCATTAGTAAGTATTGGAGATGAGATTCAAATCCAGGTCTCTTGACTCTGGATCCAGTGCACTTTTTACTGTATTATGCTACCTTTCCGACCTCCAAAACTCTTACAAAGTCTTTTTAAAAAGTTTTTTTTTATCATTATAGCTTTTTGTTTACAAAACATATGCATGAGTAATTTTTTCAACATTGACCCTTACAAAAACTGCTGTTCCAAATTTTCCCGTTCTTCCTCCCACCTCCTCCCCAAGATGGCAGGTATTCCATTATATGTTAAAATATATTGCAAAGTCTTTAGACTTTCAGAATGTAAACAGAGAGTAAATAACCCCACACCAAATCTGTCTGCCTAATTAGGACAGCCAAGAGAGCTCATGAATTTCAGCCCCACCACCATCACCAGAAGCAGCTCCAAAAATTCATGTATTACCTTTAGTCAGGAGATCATGAGCCTAGGAACACACAAGACATCAATTAAACTAAACAAGAGGCAAAGAAAACACAGGTTACCTCACTGGTTCAAATGAATTGTGGGGGAATCTGAAAATAAAATCATGTGACTAGCTAAATAAACTGAAAAGAAAACTACAAGTATTTTATTTCCCAACTCAAGCATATGTGACTTCAATGTTGTTCTAAAGGAGTGTGAACGAGATGAGGCGAGATCTTTCAAGACAGTTGTGAAAATCGAGTAAGGCTTCATTTATTTCAAAGTTTGAGTAGGGAGAGCAATTTGGAACTATGCTCAAAAAGTTATCAAACTGTGCATACCCTTTGATCCAGCAGTGTTACTACTGGGATTATATCCCAAAGAGATTATAAAGAAGGGAAAGGGACCAGTATGTGCACGAATGTTTGTGGCAGCCCTTTTGTAGTGGTAGAAACTGGAAACTGAATGGATGTCCATCAGTTGGAGAATAGCTGAATAAATTGTGGTATATGAAAATTATGGAATATTACTGTTCTGTAAGAAATGACCAACAGGATGATTTCAGAAAGGCCTGGAGAGACTTACACGAACTGATGCTGAGTGAAATGAGCAGGACCAGGAGATCATTATATACTTCAACAACAATACTAGATGATGACTAGTCCTGATGGATCAGGCCATCCTCAGCAACAAGATCAACCAAATCATTTCTAATGGAGCAGTAATGAACTGAACTAACTATACCCAGAAAAAGAACTCTGGGAGATGACTAAAAACCATTACATTGAATTCCCAGTCCCTATATTTATGCACACCTGCATCTTTGATTTCCTTCACAAGCTAATTGTACAATAATTCAGAGTCTGATTCTTTTTGTACAGCAAAATAATGTTTTGGTCATGTATACTTATTGTGTATCTAAGTTATATTTAATATATTTAACATCTACTGGTCATCCTGCCATTTTAGGGAGGGTGGGGGTAAGAGGTGAAAAATTGGAACAAGAGGTTTGGCAATTGTTAATGCTGTAAAGTTACCCATGTATATATCCTGTAAATTAAAGGCTATTAAATAAATAAATAAAAAAAAAAAAAAAAAAAAAAACAAAGTTTGAGTAGGCCTGAAGGACTTTAAGCATCAAGTCAAGGGCATACTTAAGTTCCCTCCCTGCTATCCCCTAAGGGCATACTTAAATCCCCTTGTTATCCTCCTATGACAGTGTCTTTCTGTTAGGTCAAATATGGGCAACTATGTACTTATTGGTCAAGTTCAATTTCTTGGGTAGTTCCCGAGTTTAGAATGTAAGATCCTCAGCCAATAAGGATGAGGGTCAGTGGTGGGAGGGGGTATTTGCGTTAGGGATAAAAAGTGTTGACGCTGTCCCCTACGGTGCTTCCTCCCTTCGATTGTCTGCTGGGCGGATGGGACGCCCGATTCTCGTGAGATCCTATAATAAACTTTGCTTTGCTTCTAGATGTCTCTCCAGCTTTTTTATTAAATGCTGTACCACACAGGAGCAAAGCAACAAACAAGCAGAAAAGCTAGTAGCCATATCCATTATATTCATTCATTCATTCTTTCAGAAAGCATTTAACTTTCTGTATGTCCAAGAGAGAACAGAACTTCTATTCCTTCATTCATTTAACGAATTTAGACCTAGTTAGAACTTTAGTTTAATAGTCAATAAATATTTATTTATTGCCGACTATGTTCTAAGTATTGTGTTAATCACTGGGGACGCAAATATGAAAAATACAGTCCCTGACCTCAAGGAGCTTATAATTTAGTGAGGAAATTCAACACAGAAAAGGAGGTTGGCAGGTGGTGAGGGAGGGTACCCAATGTGGGGATATAATGCAGTCAGTCCAAAGGAAGGAATGAAGAAATGGCTAGCTTCCATTTAAATAAGAGGCTATGGGAGAGATTCTTTACTCCACCCTTTAGCCCTCCAGGCAGAGGATCAAAGTACTAAGACTGAAACAATTTCACAAAATGTTGGGTTTCTCAGTTAAGAGGTTTCCTGAGGCTATAAAGAGTGCAACTGGTATCATCTAGTCTAACTTCCTCATTTTACACAAGAGAGAGTTAAGTGTCTTGACAAGGTCACACAAGTAATAAGGTTCTTTGACTCCAGACCCAGGGCTTTTCAGTACTGATTTAAAAAAAAGATTCCTTGAGCCTTTTGTGACACTGGCAAAGTACAGTCCAAATGCAGCATTACCCCTTTCCTGAGAGTTCTTGGCAGCTTCTCCAAGGACAAAGTTGGATGTGGTATCCTCATGGCACTGCCCAAAGTAAGAAAAAGACCAGAAGGAAGATACTGAAGGTGAGTTCAAATACCCTGGCCACTGGGTTTTTCTGAATTTCAAACAAGAAAACTAATAATCCAAGAGAAAGAAAAAGAAATGGAAGATTTCACAATGTCTCAATTCCCTCTCTCCCTCCCCAATCCTGATATGATTATGGGCCAGAGACTCAGTTTTAAAGGGGAAAAAAACCCTGCTACTCAGAGCACATCATACTCAGGTATTGTTTTTTTATATCAGGCCTCATAAAGGATCCCAGATGCATCATATCAGTAATAAAACAAAAAACCGTCTGTCAAAAGCTTCCTTCTTCTTTAGTCTATGCCTCAAAACCTATCTGCACTATTAATGTAGTAGGAGCAATATCTGCTACATAGTCTAAGTTGTTTGGGGGTTTTGTTTGTTTTTTCCAAAAAGGTATTGAAAGTGTTCTTAATATTTAATTGGATCAGGGGATTAAGGTTCATTGATAGGAAAGAAAAAATACCAACTTATTCTTCTTGTGTCAACGAATGGAACATTTGTTTTCTCCTGGTTCTGCTCCTACTAATTATTACACTTACTAGTCTCACTAAATCTATGTCTCACTCCTTAAGCAAGAATATTTCATCTCTTATATGTTCTCAGTAATCCCATCTGTTCCTATTGTAATGTTAAAGGTCACTTTTAATGGGGTGATCAGTTCCTCCATTTGTCCTATATCATAATTAATAATCTCTTTATTTGTATTTGTTCCTCATTAAATCAGATATCCTGAATTTTAATATTAGAAGGAACTTTTGCTTTATCTTTTTGCTATTCACATTCCTTTTGTGCTTTTACTACATATGTTAATTTGGGTATATGCATTCTTAAATCCTTTGAAATCTGAGAGATCATGTGGAAGTGCATTTCCTCAAAATTTGAGAACAAGAACATATTTTCCATTGTGCTATATACTTCCAATCTAGTTCATCTAGGTTTCCAATCCAATAAATATTTATATATGTATATTTTGCTGAGGCAATTGGAGTTAAACGATTTGCCCAAGTCACACAGCTTCAGGGCTGATGCTCTATCCACTGCACTACCTAGCTACCTCAAATTTTATTTTTTAAATCACTAAATTGTATATAACCTTTGATCTAGTGACAGCACTATTAATCATCTATCCCAATATGATCAAAGACAGAGGTAAAGGTCTTATATTTATATACAAAATGTTTTTACAGCAGCAGTTTGTGTAGTAATGACATAGAAGGAAAATAGGTGTCCATTCACTATATAACGAAAATGTAACATGAAAAGTAATTTAGAACTGTGAATGTAAAAAAAAAAAGATAAGAGCATCAACAACTGTGCTCTGAAGATTACTAAGGTGTATATACTCTTACTAGCTGAGAGATCAAAGAAGGCAAGTATGAATATGCACAAAAATCTGTATAGCAGCTTGTTCCTCAGAAATTAAAAGCTGGAAATTAAATTAAGGAGCTGTTTTACTGAAGAATAGTTAAACAAGTATTTCATGAATGTTAATAAATGTATTACTGTGGCATAAGAAATGATAAAATGGACCATTTCAGAGGGAATTGGGAAGACTTCTATTAATAGATGCAAAGTGAGCTGAACTTGAACAATTTATACTATTACCTTAGAAGAAAAAAAAAAGTTTTAAAAGAATTTAGAACTAATTTAGAACTAATCACTGCAATGACAAATCACTGATTCAAAAGACTGAAGATGAAACACACTACCTAATTCCTACCAAAAAGATGATAAACTTAAGCATCCAAGAGATATACCTTTTGGAATGGCCAATGTGGGAATTTGTCTTGCAGGACAACTATGCACATTTATGATGGTCTTATTTTTGGGGGGGTTTTTTTCATAGAGATGGGGGATGTGTGTGTGAAATGGGGTTATAGGAGGGATATATTATAAATATATGCAATACATATATATGTGTGTGTGTGTGCATGCATGCATATAAGTTTACACACACACACACACACATTTAAGAAGAATCTAATGGAATAATACTGTACCAAAAATACTATGAAGAATTTGGAGAAACTTAAGAAAAGTATATGAACTGATACAAATAAAGACCTAAGTTGATAATTTAGACTAACCGCAACAACAAAGGACAATAACTTTGAAGAACTTCATAATTCTGATGAATGCAATAACTTGAAAGAACTTCTGGTGAAACATGCCTTCAATCTTTGAGCAAAGACAGTTAACGAAAGGCATAGAATGAGGCATTACATTTTCAAATATGGCTAGTGTACTGATTTGTTTTATTTGACTACCTAACTGTCCTATTGGTGAAGCAATGGAGGAAATCATCCAGAAGTGACAGTGTAAAAAAAAAAAAAAAAAGATAAAGAGCATCAATAAAACTTTTCTTTTTAAGTGAGCGTAGGTAAATCAGATTAAACTTCTGATATATATTTACCCAGACACCTACATTCATATCTCAAAATAGTATCAAAATAGTATTAAGTAGCAGTGCTATTAATGCAAGCCTAAATCATGGAGGGTTTATCATATTTTAATAACAGTTACATAGATGATTCAGTATCTCTAAAGATCTTGAAAAATATATACCAAAATCTATTCTCATACTCAAGAGTAGTGTATATTCTAACCTAAAAACATCACTGAAATTTGAACAAATATTCCTCTCCTCAATACCAACACCTTTCAGAAGAATGAAGCTTCATGCCCAAATAACATGAAGTCAGGAAAGTTAGTTACATTAGGAAAAATAAGGGAACATTAATAAAAGCAAAAAATAGATGACATTGTGTCTCTGGATTAAGACTTATTTTATTATACATAATGTATAGCACTTCATATAATTTAGTTTATTTATGTCATTCTCTACAGGGCACTGTAATTAATTCAGTGACATCGATGTTGATCTCATGTGGTAAAGGATAGGATCTGGGTTATCTTCAGCGTACCAAGTACCAAACAGTTTAAATGAGCTAAAAAGTTACATCACATACAACAGTTGCAAGAGATCAACTTTCAGGCTGGTTCAAGTTTACAGTAGTTGCTTTGTGAAGTTCTCCCTCAAGACTTGGATGCCACCCAGTGTTGTCGAGTGTTTGTGCAAATGACAGCTTTGGACCACCTGACTACCTCCTTTTGCCAGCCCCACTTTTGCCTGTCTTACTGCTGCCACTGCTGGACTTGCTTGAGGATTTTGAAGAGAAGAGTCTTGTCATAAACTCGGAAACATCAGGCAGCTCATGGTTGGAATTCAACATGTTCATTGACTGCTCCATCTCCTGTAGGAAGACACAGCACAAGGATGTGAAAAGAGATACCTTTTAAGTTTACTCATTTTTGACATCTTCTACTAAAACATGAATTCTTAACTTTGGTGTATGTCTAGACCCCTTATGGGGGTCTACAGACTCCTTAAAAATGTTTTTAAAAGCTTACAACTACAATGGAAATATAGTTATCAAAAATTTTTTTTAACCTAATTCATGAACCCTGGGAGAAGAGCATTCAAACTAAACAAACAGATGAAGGCAATGGTATTTCACTGGTACACAAAACTAAGTAACTTTCACAGAAAGCCAATGTTCATATAAACTAATAATTTTCCAAAATCAAGATACACTGATTCACTCAAGTCATTAGTAATCATATTTTATGTTCCTTTTATGCCTTCTAACATTAAGCATATCACAGGCACACAATAAATATTTGCTGATTTGATTCAACTAATATTTTTTAACTTGTTCTCTGGATGCATAAAATTATTTTTTATCTATTAACATTTCAATCTGATGCTAAAAAGCAGCTAGCTGATATTGGGAAATTATCTCTTTACAAATTTCATTCAAGAAAGAAATCTATGACTATATGGATCCCCTCTGGATCAATGTGGATCTCTAAAGTTCCTTCCAACTTTAAATCTCCAAATCCTATATTCTGAGTGACCTCATAAACCTCTTATTCATTTGATACAAGAGGCACCAAGAAATCTGTAACAGAAATAAGACATAAGAAATCTGTAACAGAAATAAGACAGGATAAAGGGGCATCAGCAATAATTATCCTTTAATCCTTCCTTCTCCTACATTGAGTCAATAATCTACAAAGTATTAAGTTTTTTCATTAATATAATGTGCTACTTACTAAAGGACTTTTTTTTTTTACAAAGTCTTTTTGGAGGATATGTTAAAAAATAAAATTCTAATAGTGCAGATTTAGATTAACCTTGCTTATCTTAAACTAAAACTGACGAAACAAAACAAAGACATATTATTACTCCAATGTATTCTATGAATTTACCAAGATCCAACAAAGAAAGTCAGTAACATAACAAATATTCAGAAGTCTTAAGTATATGTATGAAAATGATCTTAATTACTGCCCAAAGAACAAATGATTATGACCCAACCAACTTCAAAATCTTTTTGCCACAGTAAATTTCCTTTTAAAGTGACCCAAAATATTTTAAGTAGTAAATCTTTGATTTTTAAAGTATTTTCATTTAACACATAATCAAAATTAATGCAATTGTTTAAAAAAAAAACTTTAATCTCATAGGAAGAACAGTCTCACTCCTCATTGCTGACTTTCTGTCCCCAAAACAAAGGGTACTTCAAAAGAAAAGAGAACTGCCTTCTAGTTGCAAATTATAGTTAAATGAGATCTCTTCCTTTCCTGTTTAAGTTTCATACAGATTAAGGGAGAAAGATCTGCCTGAAAACTAAAAAAACAACTTCTATCTATGTAAGATAGAAGTACCAGCCCTTAAAATATCAAGAAACAAATGGGTACTAGCTTTTTTTTTTATGTATGCTGCTAAAGCCTCAATTGAAGTAACAACTCACATTTACCCAATAGCTACCATGCCTGTAAGGTTTGCAGAACATCCTCCTTATATTTGTTCTGCACATCACTGTGAAATAAGTGCTATTACCATCTTCACTTTTATCCACAAGGAAATTAAAGCTGATAGAGGTCAGATGGCGTGACCAAGGTCAAGGAAGTCAATGGGAGAGGATGTGAACTCAGCTCTTCTCTATCCAAAGTGGTCTCCTAGGTGTATGGCATTTTAATGTTCTCAAAACAATCCTGTGAGTTGGTGACATTGCCACAACTCCACTTTTCCATTACTCCATCCCTACCTCAGTCTTATGTTCCACTTCCAGTATTATCGTAAAAATGCCCTCTTTAAAAAGGTCAGCAAGGGCCTTTTAATAACCAAAAGACAATGAACATGTTTCTAATCCTCAACTTCTCTTGACTTCTCTACAGCACCTGACATTGATGACTACCCTTCCATGGTTCTTAAAAGATGAAAATAATTCACTTTTCCTGGCTCGCTGTATAATTAGTTCTTTTTCTGCACGCTAAAGTTCTAGTCCCCTTGATCTGCTTCTTGACCCTCACACCCAGCACTCAATGTACATTTTCCATACCCTTACAATCTCCCATGCTTGGATTGCAACTCTGACCCACAGAATCCTTTTTTGTTCAAAACACAGGATAAACACTACCTTCTACATGAAGTTTTTTCTGATTTCCTGATATCCTTGACCCTAACGACCTTGAATTTAATTACTCTGTATAGGTACATGTTCTAACTTGACAGGATGTAACGTCCTTGAGAGTAAAGAACATTTAATTTTCTGTGTTTATATCCCGACTCAAGACAGTGCCTGACCCATAAAAGACACTTAAAATTTGCTATCTGATCAATCAGTTGCCTTGTTTTCTTCCTATCTCTATAATTGTTTTTTTCTGGTTCCTCTTCTCTTGCCTACCAAGAACACAACAACATATTAGCCCAGTCTCAGCTAATTTGTGAGCAGGACAAGGATGAAGTAAAAATCTAATGACTTTTTCAGCCTAGCTGTGAACAACTGGACGTAATCAACAAGCTTCAACTGAGCAATTTTCTTACCCGTCTCATATCAGGATCACTTGTGTTGACAACTTTGGGAAGAAGCACAAATATCAGTAATGGAAGCACCATCATCATAACCTAGAGAAGATAAAACAAGAATTCAGAAAATTCTTCTGCCTAACTTAAACAACTTAACAATTACATATATAAACTAAAACCAGAATCAAAACAGCAAAAAAAGTATACAGAGTAAAACCAGCATCCCATAACCTCTCAAAAGATTATTTTCAAGGTAAAAACTAATTAACTTTGATAATTATTAAAATTCTCTCCAAAGCACTTTTCCAAATACCTTTACTGATATAATAAAGTTATATAAAAATATAACTGATAAAACAAATTTGATATTTTGTAACTTGTATGTGGGTGTCTCATGCTCTAGAAGAGTGACTACAATCTTTTAGTCAATAACCTATGTTCAGATTGTTGGGGACATCTTGCCTCTTAAAGGTGCTATTATGTTAGTGGGAATATGATGTAGTAGAAAACTTGGTTCAAATCTTACCCCTGGGATATCAAAAAAATATCCTGACCATTCCAAGTAACTTAAACCTCTGTCAGCATCAGGTTTCTCATCTGCAAAATGGAGATCTACCTTATGGAGTTACTTCACAATCAAATAAGATAATACATGAGAAGTGCTTTAAAGATTAAAACAAAATATGAGTATCAGTAATAAGTTATTCAAAATAATTTAAAGAATTTTACAACATTTTTAGGTATAAAAAAAATAAAAAACAAAAAACCTCCAAACAGAGTTAGAAATCACTATTGCAGTCCTGAGAACAAAAGAATATCCATCAGAGCTTGGCCCTGGCTCTGTTCATATTCCTAAATTCCTCACTTTATTCTATCTATATATGACCTCAATTAAAGGGAAGACATGTAATGAGAGAAGAAAGCAAGACACATTGCTGGATACATACCTTCCCTACAAAGGACCCTTCAAACTTTTTTCTTTCTGGCCTCTGATCACTGTACATATCACTGTACTCCTAACTGGCTATTTTATATTATTTTTTTTTTTTTGGCATTCTAAGGTCCATTTTTTTCATAGAGCTCTCAGTAATTCTCCAAGGCTTATAATCTTATATCACTATACATCCAGCCATTCTGGAGATCAATTTGGAACTATGCCCAAAAAATTATCAAACTGTGCATACCCTTTGATCCAGCAGTGTCTCTACTGGGCTTATATACCCCAAAGAGATACTAAAAAAGGGAAAGGGACCAATATATGCCAAAATGTTTGTGGCAGCCCTGTTTGTAGTGGCCAGAAGCAGGAAAATGAATGGATGCCCATCAATTGGAGAATGGTTGAGTAAATGGTGCTATATGAATGTTATGGAATATTATTGTTCTGTAAGAAATGACCAGCAGGACGAATACAGAAAGGATTGGCGAGACCTACAAGAACTGATGCTGAGCAAAATGAGCAGAACCAGGAGACCATTATATACCTCAACAAAGATACTGTATGAGGATGTATTCTGATGGAAGTGGATTTCTTCAACAACGACAAGCTCTAACTTAGTTTCAATTGATCAAGGATGGACAGAAGCAGCTACACCCAAAGAAAGAACACTAGGAAATGAAAGTAAACTGCATTTTTGTTCTTCTTCCCAGGTTATTTATACCTTCTAAATCCAATTCTCCCTGAGCAACAAGAAAACTGTTCGGTTCTGCACACATATATTGTATCCAAGATCTACTGTAATCTATTTAACATGTATAGGACTGCTTGCCATCTGGGGGAGAGGGTGGAGGGAGGGAGGGAGGGGAAAAATCAGAACAGAAGTGAGTGCAAGGGATAATGTTGTAAAAAATTACCCTGGCATGGGTTCTGTCAATAAAAAGTTATTTAATAAAAAAAATAAATAAATAAAATAATCTTACTTTATTTGTATCACATTTATCTGTCCCCCTATGGTACATGCATACCTCACTGTACTGTTGTGAAGGTCAAATGAGTTAATGTTAAATACAGTGTTTCATAAAATCCAAAGTGCTATACTGATGTCATATATTATTCTACTGCTGCTGACATTACTACTAGTTTGATCCCAATACTTACTGGCATGGAAGCTGTAGCTGGCTTCATTTTCCAACCTGTCTCTGGCAGTCTTGTGACTCCAACTCCTAGGAGCTCATTATATCAGTGACAAATTTATCAACATCTAATCTACTTTAGTCCTACCATAGCTCAGAACTTCCAAATTCAAGTGATTCACCAGCCTCAGCATCCCCCAGAAACAGAACACATAGGCATTATCACGCCCATCAGGAACTGTTTTATTCATCTCTCTATTTCATCTAGTACCTAGCATAGTATTCTTCAAGTGACAGACAAAAAATATTTGATAAGTCAAATTCTCTGTTTTATATAAAAGTGAGCTATTGTATTAGTATTAGATTTAAAGAAAGTGGAATTTGATTTACTAATAGCAAGGCCATTTCAATTTATTATGGCGAATGTGAGATAATTCATTATGGTGGCTCAGATGGCTGTATTTTCCCTAAAGAATAAAAAGGTATAATACACTGGTTCTTGAAAAACTGCTAAGAGGCAGGAAAAAAGAGGATGCATTGTAAAGAATTAAGATGTAGACTGTGAAGTTGATAGAGGAATACTTTTCATTTTATCTACATCCTATTGGAACTAATTCAATGTCAGAAACCCTTAGAAATTAATTTTCCAAACCTGAACTTATTGCTTCAATATCCTGTCACCATGTTCCCAGTTAAAATATAGCACTTAAGATTTATTTAGTCATTCCTCTGAAAACTTGATAATGCTCTACATATAAACACTCTAAGATTATTCAAATGAAAGTCTTATGAAATAACCCTTAGCAGCATCTGCTATCTCTACTTCAGATTTAATCTCTCAGCTCAGTGAATACAGAAAGCTACTGTCCATAGGACTATTTCACAAAGGTGTAATAAGTTATATGGGATGTGCTTGAACGGCTCCAAAATATAAAGTTAACTATAGCAGACTGCCTACATATTTAATTTGTTGTTTTTACAACACATATAATTCCAACTTCATTCTCAATAACTCCATAAAGTTTGTAAATGTGCGCTTTTCTAGGCAAATCGAAAGAACAAAAAGTTTTAAATAAAAATAAAAAAATGAATTGCTGTATTTTTAAATGTAGTAAGATTGTGTCCCAAATCAACATCATTGAATCTTTTTGAATTTAATGACACTAAAAGAAAGGAAAATATATACAACCTAATACAATTAAAGATACTTGAGATATAAATTAAAAGATAAGCAAAACTGATGCAGTGGCAATCTACTTGTGATAAGAAATTTTAACTACTCTGGAAACTAGTTTCACATTTCTTTAAAAAAAAAAAAAAAAAAAAAAAAAGCGGTTTGGGACAGCTAGATGGAGCAGTGGATAGAGCATCAGGGTCAAGAGTCAGGAGGACCTGAATTTAAATTTGACCTCAAACATTTAACACTATCCAGCTGTGTGACCCGAGTTCAAATCTGACCTCAAACATTTGTGTGACCCTGGGCAAGTCACTTAACCCCAATTGCCTCATCAATAACAATTTAAAAAAAAAACAACACAAACGTGGTTGTAGGAAGCATGATGACAAATAAAGAATCAGGAGACAGGAGATTCTAGTCTGTGATATAATTTGCTATATAATCATGGTCAACTCACAGATCAGCTTCCCCTTCTGTAAAATGAGAAGACTGTACTATATGATCTTAGTAACCTCTCCACATCTAATATGCTATATAAAAAAATTCTTAAATTGCTAGAAATTCCAGTTTACAAAAAGATTTTATTCAGGATTTAACTCTAATGAAAGCAAAACATAGTGATGATATGAAATTAAAGGAACCTTTGGGAAAAGTAGCTATTCCTGACACTTAAAATATGGAACAAAATGTAAGATGTACACCTAAACTTCTCAACAAATCCAGAGGAAAAGAAATAGCTATGATCCTATAGTTAGAAACACGAAAGAAAGGGGGATTCTAACTATATCTTCTGACTATACCTTTGCAAATGATCCCAATGAGAAATAAATACTGGAAATTCACAAAGAACTATGTGTGGCTAAACAAGGAAGTTATTTAATGAACTCGGATTAAGAAAGCACATAAAAAAGGTAAAATTTTAAAAATAATATCACTTCATAAAACATGGAAGAGCAACTGAGGGGTGAAGGAGAGAACAGTCATTCTGGGGTATATTTTAACAAGAGGGAACCAGTTACTAAAGTAGAAATGCTGGCTTTTTCAGGGAGGTAAATACTTTATTGTAGAGTACATATAAAGGAGAATAAAGATAGATATGGTTGATGTACATTCTAGATAGTCCTTAGAATAGATTCAAAGAGTTCAGAAAAACAATAGGTAGGATTTAATGGCCTAATATTTTACAGGAAAGATTGGATGATTCAATAGGGACAGGAAACTCAAAAATGAAATCCTAAGCATATAAGACAAAATAAACTTGCAATCAAAAGTAGCTGCTTTAAAGAACAAGCAAACAAAAAACTGTTGTGGCTGCACAGGTGCCTTACTACATACATTTTTTAGAAGACATACACAGAATGGGGCAGTTAGCTAATGCAGTAGGTAACTGGCATTAGAGTCAGGTCAACCTCAGTTCAAATCCATACTTGAGACACTTACTATGTGACCAAAATGAACTCTGAATGGCAATGAATGCAATGTTACAAACAATAATAAAAGGGTTTGTTCACTATTTGAGGGACAAAAGGAAAATAAAATAATGAATGGTTCAAGATGGATAGATAATAATAATGATCAAACCTAAAAAGGAAAACTAATTTCCCTTTTGTTTTCTCTTTAGTGTTATGTTTGTTTGGGTGAGAATGGAAAAAACAAAAATGTTTAAACAGGAGTGGAATCTAAGACAAACGAGTTACAAGGCAAATAGCTGCCTTTGATGAATTTAAATCTCCAGGTATAGAAAAACTACATCATATGAGCAGAGCCAGGAGAACACTGCACACTTTAACAATAATGTTGTATGGCTGATCAACTTTGATAGGTTTTGCTCTTCTCAGCAATGCAGTGAGCCAAGACAATTCTGAAAGACTCATGATGGAAAATTCTATCCACATCCAGAGAAAGAATTTTGAGGTCTGAATACAGACTGAAGCAAACTATTTTCATTTTTTTGTAGTTTTTTCTTTCTCATGGTTTCCCCCCTTGTTCTGATTCTTCTTTCACAACATGATTTATATGGAAATATTTTCAACATAACTATACATAAGTAACTGAAAAAAAGAAAAAAGAAAAAAAAAATACATCATAGGATGCCGAAAGACCCAACAAATATGATCACCTCTGTCAGCAAGATATGCTATATTAGGAAAAAGCAATGTCCAAATTTCCCAGAATGAGAGGAGAGAAAGGAAACTACTGGCCTGTGAGCTTAATTCAAATTCCTAGCAAGATTTTAGGTTATCTCGAAGAGAATGTTAAAATACATGTAGCAAAGTAAACAAAGAAACAATAATATGGTTTCAAGGTCATGATGCTATGTAACTCACTATGAGGCAGGTATGTCCAAATAGCTGACAAAAACAGAAATATATAGTATATACAAAACTATTTACAGTAAGTACTTTTTATGATAACAAGGAACTGGGGGGGGATGGGGAGAGAAGAGGGAGAGGAATGTGTCCACTGATTCAGGAAAGGTTATATAAGTGATGGTTTATGAATATGGTAATGAATTACTATGAACCGATACAGAATAAATAAAATAAACAGAACCAAGAGAACAATAAATACAAAGACTACAAAGTAAATGAAAAGATTACTAGAGAAAACCAATATGAGTAACTGAAATAGCAATAAAAATTATGGAGGACAAAAAATAAATTTTTCCTCTCCGGATTCAGAGGACTATAAAATATAACAATGGATGCACTGTCATGTGTATTCAATGTAATTCAATGTCAAATGTATTCAAGGATTTTTGTTTATTTTTCTTTATTAGAAGAGAGAATTCATAGAGAATATTATGAAATGCAAAATAATTTTGACTATATTAAATTACTAAATTTCTGTACAAACAAAACCAATGCAGCCAAGATTAAAAGGAAAGCAGAAAACTGGGGGGAAATTTTTTATATCCAAAGGCTTTGATAAAGGCCTCATTTCTAAAATATATAACTGACTCAAATTTATAAGAATACAGGAATTCTACAACTGATAAATGGTCAAAGAATATGAACAATTTTCAGAAACAGAAATTAAAGTCATTTCTATACATATGAAAAAGTATTCTAAATCACTTGATTACAGAAATGCATATCAAGGCAACGCTGAGGTACCACTATACACACCTCTTAGATTGGTTAAGATGACAGGAAAAGATAAAGATAAATGTTGGAACAATACTATATGATGACCAGTTCTGATGGACCTGGCCATCCTCAGCAACGAGATCAACCAAATCATTTCCAATGGAGCAGTAATGAACTGAACCAGCTACGCCCAGAGAAAGAACTCTGGGAGATGACTAAAAACCATTACATTGAATTCCCAATCCCTATATTTATGCCCACCTGCATTTTTTATTTCCTTCACAAGCTAAGTACAATATTTCAGAGTCTGATTCTTTTTGTACAGCAAAATAACGGTTTGGTCATGTATACTTATTGTGTATCTAATTTATATTTTAATATATTTGACATCTACTGGTCATCCTGCCATCTGGGGGAGGGTGTAGGGGGGGTAAGAGGTGAAAAATTGGAACAAGAGGTTAGGCAATTGTTAATGCTGTAAAGTTACCCATGCATATAACCTGTAAATAAAAGGCTATTAAATTAAAAAAAAAAAAAGTTAAAAAAAAAAAGATAAATGTTGGACAAGATGTGGAAAACTGGGACACTAATACATTGCTGGTAGAGTTGTGAACTGATCCAACCATTCTGGAAAACAATTTAGAACTAAGCCCAAAGAGTATGAAACTGTGCGTATTCTTTGATCCAGCAGTATCTCTAGTGGGTCTATATCCCAAAGAGATCATAAAGAAGAGAAAAGGACCCACATATGCAAAAATGTTTGTAGCAGCCCTTTTTGTAGTGGCAAGGAACTGAAAATTGAGTGGATGCTCATCAGCTGGAGAATGGCAAAATAAATTGTGGTATATGAATGTTATGGAATATTATTGTTCTATAAGAAATGATCAGCAGGGTGATTTCAGAGAGGGGTGGAGAAACTTACATGAACTGATACTAAACGAAGTAAGTAGAACCAAGCGAACATTATTATTATTATGTCATGATCAACTGTGATGGAGGGTTCTTTTCAACAATGAGGTGATTCAGGTCAATTCCAATGTTCTTGTGATGAAGAGAGCCATCTGCATCCAGGGGGAGGATTATAGGGACTGAATGTAGATCACAAGATAGTATTTTCACCTTTTTTGTTGCTGTTTACTCATTTGTTCTTTTCTCATTTTCTTTCCTTTTTGATCTGATTTTTCTTATGCAGCATAATAAATGTGAAAATATGTTTAGAAGAATTATACATATTTTACCTATATTGGATTGTTTGCTGTCTAGGGAAGGAGGTAGGGGATAAGGAAGGAGAAAAATATGGATCCCAAGGTTTGAAAGGGTCAGTGTTGAAAACTATCTTTTCATGTATTTTAAAAATAAAAAGCTATTTTTTTTAAAGAATTCAAGGGGGGGGGGGGGGAGGAAGCGGGCGGGGAAGGGGAAGGCAATGTAGAAATTACTGCGATGTAAAAACAAAAGGCATTAATAAAATTTATTTACTAAAAAAATATGATGCGTTATGTCACATTAACTTCATTTCCTTTTTTGGAAGGGACATTCTAGCTATAGAGTCACATTTGACTAAGATATTGATGCTACTACTCTGCACAAAATAGAAAAATACAGGCTAGGAGCAGCTAAGTGGCACAGTGGACAGAGCACCAGCCCTGAAGTCAAGAGAACCTGAGTTCAAATCTGGCCCCAGACACTTAACACTTCCTATCTGTGGGACCCTGAGCAAGTCACTTAATCCCAATTGCTGGAGGGAGGGAAGGGAGGGAGGGAGGGAGGGAGGAAGGAAGGAAGGAAGGAAAGAAGGAAGGAAGGAAAAAAAAAGTAGACTAATTACATGTGACAGACTTAGAAATGGTTGAGTGACTAGATCAAAAGAGTTAACTATTAATGGCTTGATGGCAATTTGGGATGCCTCAGAGATTCATTCTGTTTTGTCCACATAAAACCTCTATCACTAATTTTCATCTCTCATTCTCTACTTGCTCATTCCTTACTACCTACAAACACACCCTTTCTCCCTCGTCCTGAGATCCTATCCTACAGCACCCAGTAACAGTTACGTTCTATGTGCTTGATTCCACACTACATCTAAACAACCATGTTCAGTTGTTCAATGTCATATTTAAAGAAGGGCAGAAACAAGCTATAGTTCCTACATAAGGGAGTAACTAGACAATAAAAGGATTAGAGGATCTGTTGAAGCAATTGAGAATAGTTATCCCAGAAGAAAGCCAAGAAGCAGAGGAAAGGTAGAAAAGAAGCAAGGGGAGATGAGAGTACTCTTCAAATTATGAGAAAGGCTGTTATGTAGAAGAGAGATTAGATTTATTCTGTTTGGTCCCAAGTATGGAAACAGGTGTCCAAGAGTAGAATGGATTTTTTTTTTAGGAAAGAATGAGTTACTTTAGAAAGAATCTTATTAAAGCTGCAAATGATATAAAGTGATACTATTAATGAGGGAATCAATAATCAAAACTATCTTGAACCTTGCAATGATGGATAAAAAAAAATTTAGTAAGATGAATTCAGCGGAGATGTAAAATCATAGCAACTAAAGAGTTAGAAATAACCTTTGAACTCATCTAATCCAACTCTGCACTGCTGTATATAAACAGATAGATACAAACATACAAAAAACAAGTATGAGAAGGCAACAAAGTGTACTGGAGATTTCTGGCCTTGGAATCTATAAAACCTAGGTTCAAATTTTGCTCCAGTGACTGGCAAGTCATGTTTGTACCTTCTTTGGACTTCTGTATTTCATCCATAAAATGAGAGGGTTAGTTTAAATGAGGATTTCTTAAAACTTTTTCCACTCATTCCACTCCCTCACCCAACAAATTTTTACATGACTCCATATAGATATATAAAATAGATATGAAAATCAAACATTTAGTGATAATAAATCATAATTTCACAACCCCTACATTCAATTACAAGATTCCTAAGGGGTTCATGACCCACAGTTTAAGAAGCTGGAGGTCTAGATAGCCTCTAAATCCATGATGAAGGACATCTGACTTAGCAATAATGTATGTAAAAAAAGACAAAAAGTCTGGCTGACTACAAGCTTCATATGGCCAACAGTATAAATCCAGCGCTAAAAAAGCTAATGCAAGTAGGTAATGAGGAAACCGAATTATCATTCTTTGCAGATGATATGATGATACATTTAGAGAAGCCTAAAGAATCAACTAAAAAACTATTAGAAATAATCCACAACTTTAGCAAAGTTGTAGGATGCAAAATAAATCCACATAAATCATTAGCATTTTTATATATCACTAGCAAAATCCAACAGCAAATGTTTGGGAATCTATCTGCCAAGGAAAAGTCAGGAACTACATAAGCAAAACTACAAAACAATTTCCATGCAAATAAAGTCAGATCTAAACAACTGGAAAAATATCAAGTGCTCTTAGGTCGAGCGAATATAATAAAGATGACAATACTCCTTAAACTAATTTATTTATTTAGTGCTATACAAATCAAACTCCCAAGAAGCTATTTTACTGACCTAGAAAAAATAATAAAATTCATCTGGAAGAACAAAAGGTGAAGAATTTCAAAGGAACTAATGAAGAGAAAAGCAAAAGAAGGCAGGCTAGCTGTACCAGATCTAAAACTATATTATAAAACAGTGGTCATCAAAACCATTTGGTACTGGCTAAGAAATAGAGAAGTTGATCAGTGGAATAGATTAGGTCCACAGAACAAAATAGCCAATGAATATAGCAATCTAGTGTTTGACAGACCTAAAGGCCCCAGCTTTTAGGATAAGAACTCACTGACAAAAACTGCTGGGAAAATTAGAAACTAATATGGCAAAAAGTAGGCATAGACCCCCAGTTAACATTGTGTACCAAGATATGGTGGAAATGGGTTCATGATCTAGACATAAAGAATGATACTATAAACAAAATAGAAGAACTTAGGATAGTTTACCTCTCAGATTTGTGGAGGAAGAAGGAATTTGTAATCAAAGTACTAGAGATCATCTTGATCACAAAATAGATAATTTTGATTATATTAAGTTAAAAAGTTTTTGTACAACAAAACTAATGCCAACAAGATTAGAAGAGAAGCAATAAACTGAGAAAACATTTTTATATCCAAAGGATCTGATAAAGGCCTCATTTCTAAAATATATAGAGAACTGACTTAAATTTATAATAGTTCAAGCCATTTTCCAATTGATAAATATGGTCAAAGGATATGAACAGACAATTTTCAGATGAAGAAATGTAGACACATGAAAAGGTACTGCAAATCACTATTGATCAGAGAAAAGCAAACTAAGAAAAGTCTGAGATACCACTACACACCTGAGATTGGCTAAGATGATAGGAAAAGATAATGACAAATGTTGGAGGGGATGTGGGAAAACTGAGACACTGATACATTATTGGTGGAACTGTGAAAGGATCCAACCATTCTGGAGAGCAACTTGGAACTATGCTCAAAAACTTATCAAACTGTGCATACCCTTTCATCCAACATTGTGTTAAATCCAATGCATATATACATATTTATACATTTATTTTGCTGCACAAGAAAAATCAGATCAAGAAGGAAGGAAAAGAAAAACTGAGAAAGAAAACAAAATGCAAGCAAATAACAACAGAGAGTAAGAGTGCTATGTTGTGTTCCACACTGTTCCCGTTGTTGAAGAGAGCCATGTCCATCAGAATTGAGTCTTGCTGCCATGTATAATGATCTCTTGGTTCTGATCATTTCACTTAGCATCAGTTCAGGTAGGTGTCTCCAAGCCTCTCTGAAATCATCTTGCTGGTTATTTCTTACAGAACAATAGTATTCCATAGCATTCATATACCATAATTTATTCAGCCATTCTCCAATTGATGGACATCCACTCAGTTTCCAGTTTCTTGCCACTAGAAAGAGGACTTCCACAAACATTTTTGCACGTATGGGTCCTTTTCCCTCCTTTAAGAGATCCTAACACATATTTCAACCTATTTAACATGTATTGGACTACCTGCCAGCTTGGGGGGGGGGGGGAAGAAAGGGAAAATTTGGAACAAAAGGTTTTGCAAGGAAAAATTACCTATGCATATGTTTTGTAAATAAATAAATAAATAAAAATAAAAATAAAAAAGCTAATGCAATTTTGGCTGAATTAATAACAATGTACTAGCCTATCACAGAATAGTTCCATTTTTATCATTTGCTTATCAGAGATTTTGTATCTTATTTTAGTTGCTACATTTTAAAAAGGACACTGATAAAAACTGAAGAGAAATGTGACCATGTTAATAAAAGATCAGGACATTGTACTGTATAAAAAAATGACTGAAGAAATCACTGAGAAAATTTGGTTTGGTAAAGAGATAACTAAAGAGAAACATGACAGCTCTCAACATTGTGGAAAGTTAATATGTGAAAAAGCAGAACTAGGGTAGAAGTTACAGGACAGCCAACTCAAGGAAATAAAGAATGAACAATCAGGGCTCTGTTACAATCTAAAAAGATTGCCTTGTGAAGCAGTATGCTCACCATCATTGGGAGTATTCAGAGGTAGGATGAGCATCTGTTGTAAAAGGGATTCCTAAACCGTGTAAAAGGTTGGTCTAAATGATCTCTAACATCCCTTCCAAAAGAGATTCTACACAAAGCAAACACACACACAACCACTATGCTACTTTTCAGGCAAAGTAATTCTTCATATAATCTTTTCATTTCTCATGCCCAAATCACTGTTTTCCCTTAGTCAAAATTCTTTGAAATCAACCCTCATTACCAAAAGTTTTGACCTTACTCAGCTATGTGACTACTAAAAAACATTCATTTCTGAAAACTGCAATCTAAAAACTAGCTCAGAATTAATAAAGATTTTCAGTTTTGTCATAATACATACCATTGGATTCATCAGAAAATCCGTCCAACCCCAGGACTCCCTTTTTATAAAGTAGGAAGGTGGACCAGAAGATTTCATCTGAAGAGGATAGGGTAACCTGACCACTTCTGATGTCTTAATGTAATTAACATATCTTGCTCTGGTGAAACAACAATAAGAAACAACTGAATAATTCTACAAAAATATCACTACTTCAAAAAATACTAGTATTAATGATCCCTTACATTTAAATAGCAAACACTTTACAGTGCTTTCACATCCACACTTTCAAATATGTATTAAAGCAACCTTTTTTTTTAAGTACCAAATATTTAAGCATATTGTCATAAAGAATACTAGAGTAAGTCAGGAAACATAAATTTTGATCTCAATCATAACTACTTAGCTCCGTGACCTTTGCTGCATTACTGCATATTTTTGGTGTCCAAATTACTCTTCTGAAAAAATAAGTTATTATTCTCCATGAACTTTAGGGTCTCTTCAACTGTTGATAATCTATAGTGTAATTAAATGACTTGGCAAGTCATTTAAACTTTCTGGACCTTTTTTTCTTATACATAAAATGTAGAAATTGAACTAAATCTCTAGTGTTCCTTTCAGTTTTAAAGTTTTACATTTCCACATTTACATTTAATATTTTACCACCATAGTCATTTAAACAATTTATTTGTTCATTATGTGGATAATAGGTGTACCTGATCTTCAATACAGTATTACATAAAAGCCTTAAAATCCAAGAAAGAACATTCAGGAATAGGAAAATTTAGTTGTATTAATATCTACTCAGATACCATCATATGTAAACAAAATGTCAAATATATGTTAAAATTTACTTTTATGCAAATCAACATCATATATAATCATTTCTATCTGCTTAGTTCTAGAGTTATCACAGTGATGAAACTATATAGACAGATATTGTCATGATAAAATACTGTTCATACACACAAAAAAAAGTCTAATAAAAAGATTTCTAAACTTCAACCACTAAGCCTTCATTTAGCTAATATTTGATAAAATAATCAGTAGCCACAGAATCCATACTCTAAAATTAATAATCCATGCAAAAGCTATTTGGCTGATGAATATGTAATTAACTTTGTTTTATCAAGAAATCACATAAAATGGTGTGACAGTAAGACTACTTTTAAAAGATGTTCTTGCTGTTGATCAACTATAGTTGAAAATTTTAAATCTGATTCGTTTTGCAAAAACTATGTTAACATTTGATAGGAGTTTAAAAATTGGGATTTTTAAACTGCTTGCATTTTTGTTCTTCTTCCTGGATTATTTATACCTTCTAAATCCAATTCTCCCTGAGCAACAAGAGAACTGTTCGGTTCTGCACACATATATTGTATCCAAGATCTACTGTAACCTATTTAACATGTATAGGTCTGCTTGCCATCTGGGGGAGAAGGTGGAGGGAGGGAGGGGAAAAATTGGAACAGAAGTGAGTGCAAGGGATAATGTTGTAAAAAATTACCCTGGCATGGGTTCTGTCAATAAAAAGTTATTAAAAAATAAAAAATAAAAAAAAATAATAATAAAAATTAGGATTTTTTTTGGTTATGAGAGTTCCAGGTTACTCATATAGAGATTGTTGACCTTCGAGGAGCTGCTATCCTCAGATATGATTCTTATTAAATACCAAGTTAGAGGCAAAAAACTCAGGAGATAAAAACACAGACTTCAAATACTTCTGCTACAAAAGTTTCTTTAAAGGCTTAAGGAACTACCGTATATGTTCCTAGGGCAACACCATTTGCTAGGAAAAGGTAAAAGCTGGAGGCAAAGCAAAGAATCAGTTCAAACAAACTTCCCTTCAATGTGGAAATTCAAAAATCAACTAATATAATTTAGTTTTTCTGTAGCTACATGTAGTACCTTTTAGAATCTATCTGGATCATTTTTTAGGAACAGTTTCTTCTTGATGTGGATCACCAAATAGCTTAACATTTTGTTAACTTTTCCAAATGTCTTTTTTCTAACTATCTTTGCTTAACTCTTCTGTCCCATTTGTAATCTGATTTCCCCTTCCGTTTCTATTTAAGTTTGACATCTCCCCCTTTTTTAATCCCGCAAATTTCCAGACACCTTTGGAAAATACTGATATAAACATATTTATTATGTTTATAGCCCCAATATTCCCTAACCTATTGCCAAAAAAGAATCAAAAACTCTATCTTGAAATGGCTGGAGTAGGTATCTATTGAATTCTACAGGAATTTTGCTCTCATTACCAAGGACTAACATTTCATTAAAATTAAAGATCTATATAAAGATCTATAAAGATCTATAACTTAAATACCAGAATAGGGTCTAAGGACAGAAATATCAGGGCAGCTACTAATTTCAGAATTGGCCATCAGGAAGAACTCTTCATCTCAAATAAATAAAACACCTTAAAATCATCTATGAAGTATTTTGAAAAACATTAAATTAAGAATATGTGACATCATATTAAAATATTCAGTCACACATACTAGCAGTGCATAAAGTTTTTCTTCAACTTCTGTATTTTACTATTTTTTAAAATAAAAAAAAGTTTATCTATGATACCAAAAAGCTGGAAACAAATTATATGCTCAACTGGGAAATAACTAAGATATTGACACATACATGATAAGATAGGGTATGCTATAAAGAACAACAAATATGGACACCAAGAATCATGGTAGGATCTGAATAAACTGATATAGGAACAAAGAAATCAGAACCAAAAGAATATACACAATGACTACATTATATAGTAATGAATAAACTATGGTCAACTATAACAGACAATGTTAGTTCCAAATTACTAAAGTTAAAACCATATCCTTCATTTCCCATTAGAAATAGTATGATTTTCTCAATGCTCAAGGTAATTATTTAACGTTATAAGCTGGAAAATAGATGCCAATCTGCAATGGTAAAGGAAGCTCTTTCACTCAGAGCCCCCTATTGCTGATGCTAACACAGGTCTGATATTAAAATAAAATTATTAAAAAGAAACAGTAAACCATAAAAAGGAAAGTAATATTTATTGTAGGCTATAACTGTATTATTAGACTATTTTGTTTAGCTGTTTTTTTTTAATGGAAAGGTTCTGTTGAGTATTTATTGGAAACTGATATGCTAAAAATACATTAATAAAAAACTAATGATGCATGACAACTCAAATACAATGAAAACTTTTCAGTTTTAGTCCAGACTTATGATTTAAGATTCCAGGTTAGGAACTTCCAGCAGGGACACTTACTTTTTATAATTACAGATATTTAACTATTTTGCATCTTATGATCTTAGAGAGCTGCTTAAGGCAGAGAAGTTAAATAATTTTTTGGACAGAAAACAGATTTTTGCCCAAAGTCACACAATCAATAGGTGCCAAAGGCACAGACTTAAACCACGATCTTTTTTACTCTAAGGCAGGTTTTTGGTCCACAATACTATCCTGCTTCTCAGAAAAGACATTGCTTCTTGGAAACTTGTCCATATTTACTGATCAGAAATTAGATAGCTAGTCAGAGAACTGAAACAGAAAAAAACCAAAAACCTAAACTTATAAACAAAGTCTAAATACCTAGGAACATTACATTCTCACTTCAACCATCACACTTTCCTTTCTTTTATGCTTGTTCTTCTTGTGAAGGCTTCTGGTTTATACCAAAAACTCTAAATTTCTGGTATCAATTAAATAATCTAGATTAAGGAAAGAATTGGACAAAGTTCTAAAGCATCAAAACATTAAATAGTCATGAAGGGCATTGGTGGCATTTACCCCTGACAAATAGCTGATAGTTATTTTCCAAGTACAAATTAACTTTTATTTTCAATTTTAGCAAATATCACAACAAGGGGTAAACTAATATGGTTAAAAAGGAAAGGTGCTTATGGAAGATATAAAAAAATAATGACATCTTAACTAAAAGTTCAACAAACAAGTTTTTGAATAACCTCAGCTTGTTTGTGCTCTTTAACCAAATACATAGCACTTGAACATACAAAAATAAATCCAGTTTAGACCAAAATAGAAGGTAGTTCAAGAATAGAATTTCAATGATGTAACACACTAGAAATACAAGATTCTTTTAGTTTTTTGTTTTTACAAACCTAGAATCTCAATAAGACATATTGCCTAGATCTTAATAAAAAAAACCCACGAGGATATAATGAAATGTTCAAAAGCCCTTAAAAGAAATACCACCGGGAAATCTTACCTCATTTTTCCTTTTGAAGTGATATCCACCCGGACAGGATCAAACCTATAAGCTGGGGATATAACTTCTACAACATAAGAACCAGAAGGTATATCATGAACCACAAAACTTCCATCTGTCCTGAAAAAATAAAAATCATTTTCAGTCACTTTTATTCAATAATTTATTCTTCACTTGAACTTAGAAACATTTTTTAAATTTCTATCTCAAAGTTATTTCAAAAATCATACCCAAATCAAATGACAAATACCTGCTCAATCATTCAAGATTCTCTGATTACAAAATGAAAATAAATATCATCTGCTCCTCAGGAGGATAAAAATTAGTAAGTACTTTTGTAAATGCCTATCACATGAAAGAGACTGGTTAACTATGGTTATCTATCCTAATGAATAGGTAACTGAAAACTACAAATAATTCTAACCATTTGGGTCACTGTGGCAGCTGGGAATCTTATTATAGAAGGAAGGCTATGGCCCCAAAATAAGTATAATTCCCTGAAAAATAACTACAACTGCAGAGTGAAAGAACAATCCTGTTTTTTCTGGAAAATGGAAAGTGAGAGGATCTACCAAAGTAGCAATGCTACAGTCCTATTCTGTACAGAAGGGATGAAACTCTTATCATATTACTAGTCTTCACATTCTCAAATCTCTAACTTCCAGAAGACTAGATATCTAGGTTATTTAGGCTATATATATATAATAAAATGAATATTGGATTAGGAAGTTTGAGTTAAAGTCTCAACTCCATATTCTTACTAAGTGATCTGAAGCAAATCATTTAACTACTCTAAGCCTAAATTTTCTCATTAATAAAATGGGGACAAAATATATATTCTGTCTATCTCATAAAATTTTTTCAAATGGTATAGTAAATATAAAAAAAAAAAGGAAAATGGCATGGTAATGGACACATTCAGAAATTATAAACTATACAAAAAAGTAACTATGAATTAAGTAAAACAATGTACTGGATTCATTCTAAAACAAACAAATGATAAAAACCATATTTTAAAAGAAAGTTATTTTGGGGGGAAAGGTTTTATTAATTGAAAAAATAAACACAATCTTTATTGACTCCTATTATTAGAACATGACTAATTACTACATACATTTGCATATACTATAATATTACCCATTTCCAAGATATCTATTAATAAATGGCAAGACAAGTATTCTCCTTGCTACTTCAAACTAAAGACCAAAACAGAATATTTATTAGTAGTTTCACCCTTCTTAAAAATTTCTCTCAACTTTAAACTAGCAGAAAGCTGAAGAATAACTGCAAATTAACACAATAGAAGGAAAATTAGAATCAAGTATTATGAGAAACAAATCTCTCTGCCAAAGGTAATTCTGTTAAGAAAGGAAAAACTTGATGATTTTAAAAAAACAAAACAAAAAACCCTCCAATAATAGTAATGCTTACATTTATTTCCTACTTTTAAGAACAAAGCAAAGAAATGTGTCAGAAAACTGTTAGGAGGGAGATATCAGCTTCTACAGATACATAAAAGCTTGCAAAAAGTACTAACAGTTGACACTTAGGTGGTTGCTCACCTGGGCCAGATGAGAATACCCCTCACTCCAGAACCTGAACTAATAATTACTAATTATTATTAATCCTGAAAAAAATGTTATTTCCAAAAGATGGATGAGTTGTCAAATCCTGAGAAAAATAGCAAAAATCTGGAATTAAAACTAGATATTTTGAAGTCTAGTTAAAGTATCATACCACAGATGGAAGGAAAATCAGAAGCCTTCTAGTCCAGTGCCCTTATTTTACAGAAGAGAGAAATTAAGGCTAAGAGGTTAAGTGATTTGCCTAAAGTCACACAGCCAGAAAAGCTCAAAACATGAATCCAGGAGCTGATTCTGGAGCCAGTCTTTCCATTGTTTTCTCCTTTCTATTCCTATTATACTCCAAGCCTAATTTTTTAAAAAAGGCAATTCTTCAGAAGAAAGATTTTGTCTTCCAATTTTTTCACCTTATATTTTCGCTTTTTAACAGGAGACATAAAGAGCTTTTTTTTTTTTTTTTTTTTTTTTACGCTTTTGCATTATTAAGTCTGAAAAGCAAGATACTGAAGCAGCAGAGCACGAAGAAATCTGACAGGAGCGCACATGCCATTCATTTATGATTATCTTTGGCAGCTGCCTGATTTGGCCTCAATGTCAATGCTACATGAAACAGGTTCTGCTGTAAATCTCCTTTGTGGATTCAAAAGCGGGGAAAAAAGGACAATTTAATCCCACCCCCATTCCCCGCTGTCCCCTTCTAGTAAGAGATGCTTTAATTAGAGGTTTCAGATCTCATTAATCTTAGCTGCAGTAGTTAGCCAGCCTAGCAATGTAGTCAACGAATGTCCCTTGAGAACATCTTCATAATTTCAGCAATTCTCAGCAGAGATACTGGAAAAGTTGAAACAAGGGCCGAGGTCACATCAGGAAGAGGAGGCAAAACTTCCATTTGAACGGGGAAAAAAAAAAAAAAAAAAAAAAAAAAGCTTATCTGGGAGTCGGGAGGACACGAGTTCAAATCGGCCTCAGACACTTGACCCTTACTAGCTGAGGGATTCTGGGCAAATCACTTAACCACGCCTGCCTCGCAAAAAATAAAAATTCTAAAGCCTAACAAAAATGAAGTGCAGATAGCGTCTAAGGTTGACCCGTCCAATCTGACCAGCCCAGCTAAGTGTCAGTTTTGCCTGGAGAAGAGGGGGAGGGGGAGTAAAAATTGGGTTAATCCGCTACTTGAGTATCCACCGTTACCACCCAGGGGATGGGACAGATAAAGGCAGTAACCCTAGCGGTGCTTCCCCCGCGGCGCTTCCGTCAAGCTCTTCCCAAAGTCCCGCTTCACCCGCTCCCTCCAAGTCCCGCTTCACCCGCTCCCTCCAAGAGGCTTCCCCTTCTGGTGACATGGGGCTCGACTGGGCTCGGAGACTGTGGAGCCCCCCATCCCACTCGGCGTAGCCGCTGGCAACGGCGCAGGCGCTCACTAAGGGCTGCGGGCCGGAGCTCGGCCATGACACAGCTCGGGGCCTGGCCCCCAGCTCCCCGCCTCCACACAGCTGTGACACTTACTTGAGGAAGCCTACATGCTCCTCACCGTCCACCAATACTCGGGCCCCGGCGATCCAGTCCTGTGGCTTCACTCCCGGCACCACTGCCCGCCCCTCGATCTTAAAGCGCTCCCCAACGCCGCTCCCGCTCCCGCCAGGCCCCTCGGAGGCTGCCCCCGCCCCCTCCGAACCCTGAGAAGAAGCGGGCAGTAACAGCAGCAGGACCGAGACGAGACCCCACTGCACGGCAGCCATGACAACCGTACTGGGGGCGGGGGGGGGAGGCAGGCCGGAAGCACCGACCTCTCTCTGCCTCTCTCCTACCGGTGTCCCGGCAGCCTCAGTCAGCCGGCTCACTGACGTCATCACCCTGCACCGGAATTTATCCGGCGACTAGAAAAAAACGACGCGGGAAAAAGAATGGATCTCCCAGGGATTAATCGGGCGGAAGTAGAAGTGGGGTAAAGGGATAAGGAGCGCTTTTCTTTCCTCATCCCCGTCGCGCCGGAAGATGGTCGGCGGGAGTGAGTCACGTGGTGCGGGAGCGTCTGCTGAGGAAGAAGGAGGTTGGCCGGGGCCGAGCTCGGCTTTACGGGCCGGTGCCTCGGGAATGGCAGGAGTTAATTATCCTAACATTAAGTAGCATTGGTGGCTTGGAGCCGCCGAGGTCACACCATTTGGGGCGAGGACTAGGGCAGTTGCCTTCTCCAGCGCAGGCCTCCTTGCTCAGTGTACGTACACACAACCCTATATAGTTCACGGAGCGATTTACTTCCGGAAATAGAGAAGCCTAGAATAATCTGTACCCAGTGCACAGAATAAAATCCAGGATTACAAAGGTAACCGATTATATTGAAATAACGGTCATCATCCGTGTTTTGGGTTTTTTTGTTTTTTAAGTTCAAGGCCTCTTTCATTAGACCCTTCTTCCATCTTCTCTGATTCTCAGCCGAAGAGGGACATTGGTCTCTACGAGCCAGCTGTGAATGAACATTTTTGCCTGCTGTTGCAGATTCCCGAAACATTCCCCGGCTCCCACACCCCCTTCGCTTCACTCAAATCCATCTAAAACCCCGTCTTCTATAAGATCTCCCTTAATGCTAGTGCCCTCTCTCTACTGATGAACCGTCTGAAAGAGATTTTTTGGTTTTATCTCAGTTTTCTCAACTGTATGAGGATCAAATAAAATGTAAAACACTCAGTACATAAATACTATTACTGTTTACTGACTGACTTGGAACTCCAGGTTGTGAACCCCTACAATTAAAAAAAAAAAAAAAAAAAAAAGACTCGAAGCTGAGCTTTTGTATGTGGAGAGGCTGTTGGAGCTGGTACCAAGAAAGAAATCCTAGAATAATCACAGGATCATAACATTGGAGGTTAGTTAACTCTTTTTCGAGATGAGGACATTAGGACCCGGTGAAGTTCAGTCCGAAGAAAGAATAGGTGAGATTGAGTTGGTTCTTATATTTGTTCTACTCCTAACATAAAGATAAATTCACATTAGAGAGTCACTCGTGTCTAAAATATGCATATGTAAAAATGGAAAGGTCCCTTGAATTATATTGAGAAATTACAAAAACCTAGTAGTGTAGTGTTCTGGTTGGTTTTCTGGAGGTCTTTGGACAAGCCTTCATTTCAACAGAGTAATCACCACAAGAATAGCCAGGCTTAAAGTCCAAATTCTTTATTATTATCTCCTTGCCTGGGGCCTGGGCCAGCTTTCTGGAGGTCCTCCAGAATGTGGGAGGGCCACCCCAGCAGTCTCTATCTTGAAGTCTGTCTCAGTCCAGGAGCTTGTGCCCCAGCCTCCAGCCACCACAAGGGTGGGAGATGGAATGAATATCTCTCTTTGGCTCCAGTCCTCTGTCTTCTCGGAGTCTGACTCGGAGCTCTCAGTCTGTCTTTGGCTGAGTTTGTCGCAGTATAAATATGCATATATAAATGCAGTATACTGAATATAAACCAATCATTATATCACTAGGGAACTATTATTTGTTGTATTTGTAATAATGTTGTAAGATTAAATCAGTCATATTGAATTTAAGAGAAGTATTAATCACCGTGCTAAACTAGATAACCATTGTCTTATGGATTCCACTTAGTTAACACCTTGTAAGACTCCTTGTTTCAAGTACAGCGTTGTGGCCCCCATTTCAAACTAGGTGAAAGATAAAATGTGAGAAGGCATTTCCTTACCTCTCAATTCTTTGCCTAGGTGAGGGACTGTGAGTATGGAATATTACATGTCAGAATTTTCTAACACTTTAGTTGCTTTTGCTGAACTTATTTATTTTCCTCTTTTTTGTTTTTGTTACAAAAGGAATGACACTCTGGTAGCATTAGGATGGATACATTGTTAAAAAAAAAAAAGACCAATAAAATTTTATTAAAGAAAAGAAAATATCTATTCCTAGTGGAGTCATTTGTATGTGTATTTGTATAGAGTTAAGTAAATTCAAACACTTCCTGAGAACAATGAAAAGAAGTTTTGAAGAGGGAAAAAGTCAAAGGAGCAAAGGACAAACTTCTCTTTTATCCTTCAAATATTCCTAGGTCATACAACAGAGATTCCCTTTCCTTTACCATCCTCACTTGCTGTAGGAAGCGATTATTTGATAAATAGCCAGGAACTTAGGTTAAACTCGATAGCCCAGATTACCTATGCAAGGCAAGGAAGGTATAGATTGTTTAAGATTTTGCAAATTCTAAGTACACAGTTTAGAGGGAATGCTGATCTTTACAAGACCTCTGATTTTGGGCACAAGAGGAACATTTTATGTTGAGCAGTGAAAGCGTAGAAGGGCAAAGGTTATTGCTAAGATTATATTCAGAGAGAGTAGAATATGGAAAGGGAGATGGAAGTACAAAGATTTAGTGAAAAGAAAACCATATTTGAGAGTAAAAGAATTGTTGGGTCACTTTCTTGGCAAAGATACTGGAATGATTTGCCTTTGCCTTTTCCAGCTCATTTTACAAATGAGAAACTGAGACAAACAGGGTTAAGTAACTTGCCTAAAGGTTATGTAGTGATCAACTATAATAGACTTGGCTCTTCTCAGCAATTTGATGATCCAAGACAATTTCAATGAACAGGATAGAAAATGCTAGAGAGAACTGTGGAGACTGAATGTGGATTGAAGAATAGTGTCGTGTGGGGTATGGGGACCCTAACCCAAAATTGAATACTAGGAAACCTCTCAAAGTGAAGGTAGGAAGTTTTATTAGAATCTCAGAAGAAGCTGGCAGTCCCCATTCCTGGGAAGTCCACAACAGGAGACTGATTTATAGAAGCTGGAGCTTGGTTAATAAGCAAACACTACCCAACCCCTCCCAAAGAAACCCCGCCTTATGCAAAGCTTTTACTCTTGATGGGTTCTTGAGATTACTTTTCCCTTATATGGTGGGTAGGGTGATAATGGGCCAAATAGAAATGAAATAACTATACAAAAAGTTTTGTTTCTTCAAATTCTCATGACTTCTAGGAAATCAAAACTGAGACTTAAGGTTTCACATACTTTAGCAGATAATTTCTGAGAAACCACATTACTGGCCCCACACAGTATTTTCACCTTTTTCATTGTTTGTTTGACTTCTTACTTGTAGTTTTTTCCCTTTTGGTCTGATTTTTCTTACACAACATGACAGATATGGAAATATGTTGAAAAGGATTATACATATATAACATCAGATAGCTAGGGACTGGGAAAGGGAGGGAAGGAGAAAACATTTGGAACAAAATCTTACAAAAATAAATATTGATGAAAAATGCTCTAAGTCACTATTAATTAGAGATATGCAAAGCAAGACAACTCTGAGGTACCACTACATACCCCTCAGATTGGCTAAGATAACAAGAAAAGATAATGATAAATGTTGGAGGGGATTTGGGAAAACTGGGACACTAATACATTGTTGGTGGAATTGTGAACTGATCCAACCATTCTGGAGAGTAATTGGAACTATGCCCAAAGGGCTATCAAACTGTGCATACCCTTTGACCCAGTAGTGTATCTACTGGGCCTATATCCCAAAGAGATCTTAAAGGAAGGAAAGGGACCCACATGCGCAAAAATGTTTGTGGCAGCCCTGTTTGTAGTGGCAAGAAACTGGAAACTGAGTGGATGCCCATCAGTTGGAGAATGGCTGAGTAAGTTATGGTATATGAATGTAATGGAATATTATTGTTCTGTAAGAAACAATTAGCAGGATTAATACAGAGAGGCCTGCAGAGACTTACATGAACTGATGATGCTAAATGAAGTGAACAAAACCAAGAGAACATTGTTCAGAGCAACAAGATTATGTGATGATCAATTGTGATAGACTTGGCTCTTTTCAACAATGAGGTAATTCAGGTCTCCCAATGGACTTGTGATGGAGAGAGCCATCTGCATCCAAGGAGAGGACTATGGAAACTAAATGTAGATTACAACATAGTAATTTCACCTTTGTTGTTATTAATTTAGTTTGCTTGCTTTTTTTTTTCTTTAGATCTGATTTTTCTTGTTCAGTATGATAAATGTGGAAATATGTTTAGAAGAATTGCACATATTTAACCTATATTGGATTGCTTGTCTAGAGAAAGGGGGTGGAGGGAAAAGAGGGAGAAAAATTTGAAACACAAGGTTTTTGCAGGGATGAATGTTGAAAACTATCTTTGCACATATTTTGAAAATAAAAAGCTATTATCAAAAAAAATTAAAATTTAAAATTTACATATATTTGAAAAAATAAAATACTATTAAGGAAAAAAAAAAGTAACTTGCTAGTGTCTTAGGCAAGATTTGAATACAGGAAGATTTAGTCTTATGGATTCCAAGCCCCAATGCTCTAATTTCTTAGGGTTAAGTTAGGGGGTTAGAAGAGACCTAGATTCAATTCTTGACTCTGATATGAACTGATTTTGTGATGCTGGGTAAGTCACAATTTCTCTGAATTTCAGTTTCCTCATTTATAGAATTAATATAATACTACTTTAAATATCTCCCTCACATAGCTATTGTGAGTAAAAGCATTTTGAAAGCACTACATAATCTTGCATTTACATAGCCCTTTTGAAATGAGAACATTGCCTTGGCTACTCCATCTTTTTGGTCACCATTTTGTGAAGTGTTTTAATGTTTGTTTTTCAATATTAAGATAAGCATGTGTATGGGTTATGTTAGTAAACCACATGTTTGTATTCATGTGGAACCAGTGGAAAAATTTGGTAAACAATTCACATTAGTTAATATCATTAAGCATCAATCAAATTAATTGTAAATAAATTAGATCATTAATTTGGGTGCAATTAATCTGAATTTGGGTGTAACTAACTCCTGCATAGCTATCACTATGAGAAACCCATTAGAGACCCTCAGCCTCCAGCTTATCTTTGGGTCTCAACATGGGCTACTTCTTGCATTCCTCTACTCTTAAACACCAGTACCTCCCGCCTCTTCATTCACTAACTGCATATTAAGTGTTCTCTTGGGTGCAATGCTGATTGACTGACTTATATGCTAACTTTCAAGGCCACCTCAGAGAGAAAAAAACCTGGCTTCTGACCAGGAGAAGAGGGAAACTTGTCATTGACCAGTATGAGACATGCTTACTGGTTAATTCTAGGAGAATCAGCTTGGCAGTTTGTTCCTAGTAGGCTTAATATTTGTATTGATTAATAAAAAATATGAACTGATGTTTGCATGAATTTGATTAATAAAGTTTGATTAGTAGCATTAAGAAGTATAAATCTAATTAGTAATTACATTGCACTAGTTAACATAAATAATGGTAAATTGGTTTTGTATGTTACATATTTTAAGTCTGTGAATATAATATACTATTTCATTTGATCCTCACAACTTTGGGAGGTACATGTTATTAGTATACCCATTTTACAAATGAGGAAACTGAGGCAAGGAACTTGCTTAAGGTTAACTATAATAAGAGTCTAAGGCAGGATTCAAACTCAGATCTTTCTGGCTCCAGATCCAGCACTCTACATTGTGTCACCTAACTAATTATATTCTTGTAGTGTTCAGTTTATCTCAACAGCCTCAACATGACAAAAAGACTCGGAGGTTAAGCAAGTGACTTACACAGCTGGAATATATCAGAAGCAGTGGTCAAACCCAGCCAGGTCTTATTGGCTCTAAGTCCATTCTTTTCATTTTGCTACATCACTCCTCCCTCATTGTTGGGGGCTTTGACATATTTACTTTATAGCTATTTTGTGTAGCACTGTATCTTTCATCCACTCAACACTGCCTCCTCTGTCAGCAATTAGCAGGGTGACTTCAGGAAGGGGCTGTAACTTTTTTTTTTTTTTTTTGCTGAGGCAATTGGGGTTGTGACTTTCCCAGATCACACAGCCAGGAAGTGGTAAGTGTCTGAGGCTAAAATTGAACTCAGGTCCTCTATCTGGTGCTCTATCCACTGTGCCACCTAGCTGCCCCTAAAGGGCTGTAACTTCTGAGCTTTATATAATCTCCAAGATACTTCCTAATACAAATGATTCATAAATCCATGGACTATGTTTGCTGGATTCTGAGAGGGACAAGTAAGACAGTTCCTGCTATCAAGAGCTTATACTCTAGTGGGTATTACAACTAATGCAACATCAGTGTAAGGGTGGGAGCCCCACTGAGACTTCAGCAAAAGCTGAAGATTTGCAGAGGCTAGAAAGACAGATATGGAAAGGCAATAAGAGAAAACTTATGAAAATAAAACCGACATTCCCCATCCTGGAAAGGGTGGAGAGGCTGGCTTTCCTCAGCTACATCCAAAAAGATCAGCGTGGCATTGAATGTGCCAGGAGGGGACAAACTGTGGCTCATGGACTTGTTACCCCAAGGAGGTTAGGAGGTGAATAAGACCAAATTCATCCCCTAAGGTTGTGAGGAGGACCAGGAAGTGATGTCTGCAAGAGTTAAAGCTCCCCTTTCCCGCCTGGAGGGGGCAGCATCAGAGCTTCAGCTCCAAAGCCTCCACTGCTCCCAAGCTGGAAGGCATTTCCCCAGCTGAAAGGCCTCTGCCCACTACAGCAGAACTCATGAGCTGTACCACCCAGACAGTGGCTAACGGGGGAAGGAGGTGACAGCTGCCCATTCAAGAGTAAGGCCAAGAAACTGGTGGCTTAAACAGTTCAGCAGAGAACCTGCAGCTACTGAGGGGTCCAAAGCAAGCCGCTAGCCAGGAGGAGAGCGGCTCCCCAAGCTCAGCAGCCGCTGCCAGAGCCAGAGGAACAGGCCCTGCCAGCATCAGGGGGCCTCCTGAAAAGTCGCAGAACCTCTGGCACTTGGGCTCAGCTGCAAAGCAGCCCTCTGGCAGAGATGCCAGACCTCTGGAGGGACTGGCCCAGAAAAGCCAGCTTTGTGAGGACCTAATGGAGAAAGAGAAAGGACAGCTGTGTCTGGCTGGCAGTGTAGGGCTCGGAGCAGCTTTGGCCGTATGTGCCCCCTACACATGTGCCCTCTCCGCCTGTATTTTGGAGACACTGTATTCCCAATGGATATTGGATGTTTTGCTAATGCAAATACTTAATACAACCATCATATTCAGAACAAAGAAGGCTATATTCTTGCTATCCTGCATCTGTACCTAGATTATTGTGTACAATTCTAGGTGCCTTATATTAAGGACAGTAGCAAGTGAGAATCTGACAAGAAATGTGAATCCATGATGGTAGAGGGTCTCTAAAAATGTCATTGAAAGAACTAGTAAGATTTAGTCTAAAGAAGACTAAGAACAGAAACATGGAATCATTCATTGTATTAAAATTTTTGAAGGTTTTCATCAAGTTGGAGAAGGATGAGATATGTTCTATTCAATCTCAAAGAGGGAGAATTTGCAGAAACAAATGGAAATTGCAGAGACAGAGTTCCATTAAACATGAGGAAAACTTTCTGAGAACTGTCCAAAAGTAGAATTGACAGCCTCTGGAGGTTGTGAGTTCCTGTTCATTGGGAGTCATCAAGAAAAAGCTGCACAACTACTTCTTAGGGAAATTGCAAAGGGAGTATGAGTTAGATCAGGGTTTCTTGCTCCACTTGCAAACTTTTTTTGCCCAAGAAACTTTTACATGATACATGATATAAAATAAGTATACAAATCAAACATTTACTGATAATAAATCATAATCTCATGACCCACACATTCACTTAGAAGATCCCATATGAGGTCATGAAGCACAATTTAAGAAATTAGAAGTTAGATGACTTTTAAGATCCATTTGAACTCTGAGATTTTATGACTTTTGAAATAAGTGAGAACCTTGTTTCATTTTGTTTTGTTCCTAACTTGTTACTTTATTGATATTTGGAACTCCCCATGAGAAAACTTCCTCTCTTTATGTAGACTAACATCTGCTGTGCAAGTTTTCTTCTTAGAGAGTTGTCTCAGGACATTAAAATGATTTGTCTTGTGTCACATAGGCAATGTGTCAGAATTAGCACTTGAATCCAGGTCATCCTGACTCCTTATATAATTTATTAATAATGAAAACAGAATAATTTTTAACAGAACAAGCTGTGGGGTGGGTGGTAGGATAACTGATTCTAATACCAGCTCTCTCACAAGCATGAAGACTTCTCAATAATTCATTTCTGTAAATATGTAGCACTTAGAGATTCTGAACTTATATTCGTAGCTATATTTGCCCAAAATTGCAGCTAGCTATATCATCCTCTTTCTTTTTATTGCCATCTATTCTACAGTTTTCTTCCCAAAAGCACTTGCTAGTTACAGTTAGTATTTCCCCTACATAACTGGCTAATTCAGTAATTAATGTCCCAATATTATTTAACCAATTAGAACATCAATTAGCTTTTTACAAAGGAATATTTACTGAGAGAAATATATTACACACAAAAACACATGCTGAACTGCGGGGTGTTAGCTTCTGTCCTCTACCAACTTGGTCCCTGTGAGAGTGGGATCAGATTTAAAGAGATTGCAACAAACTATTTGGCCCAAAAACATCACTTCAGAACATTACATAGCTTTTGGATATGCTCCCTTGTTGTGTGTAGGACATTGTTTCTTTTTCTTTTTTCTTTTATTAAAACTTTTTATTTACAAAACATACACATAGGTAATTTTTCAATACTGACCTTGCAAAACACTTCTGTTCCAAATTATCTCCTCCTTCCCCCCCCCCCACCCCTAGATGGCAGATAGTCCAATACAGTATTAAATATGTTAAAATATGTTAAATCCAATATATGTATACATATTTATGCAGCTATTTTGCTGCACAAGAAAAATAGGATCTAGAAAGAAAAAAAATCTGAAAAGGAAAACATAAATGCAAGGAAACAATAGCAGAGAGAGTGAGAATGCTATGTTGTGTTCCACACTCAGTTCCCACAGACCTCTCTCTGGGTATAGATGGTTCTCTCCATCACTGAACAAGTAGAACTGACTTGAATCATCTCAGTGTTGAAGAGAGCCATATCCATCAGAATTGATCATAATATAGTCTTGTTGCCATAAATGATCTCCTGGTTCTGCTCATTTCACTTCACATCAGTTCATGTAAGTCTCTCCAGGTCTCTCTGAAATCATCCTGCTCGTCATTTTTTATAGAACAATAATATTCCCTAACATTTATACACCATAACTTATTCAGCTATTCTCCAACTGATGAGTGTTCTTTCTGTGTCTCTCTGTCTCTATCTCTTTCTGTCTCTGTCTCTCCCTCTCTCTGTCTCTGTCTTTCATACACATGCACACACCTATAACTTAATATTAATAACTGCCTTCACCACCACCAGGCAAATAGACCTTGAAATGACTGGTTAATACCTTTTGGATCCATACTTAGTTGTGGCTCAGCAACCAACCAAAAGGCCTTTTTTTTTCATCATGTGGTAGAAAGGGTCCTAAGGTATTGCTAAAATTTAGTCATAAATAACTAAATAAATTATCTTCTTATGCTCTGAAGTGAAGGGCTAAGGCCCTCCATTCCAAATCATCATGAATTTCCAGAAGCAGGATCCCCAGACCTCTACATGGATATACAAAAGCAGAACACTTCACACACTCAGAGAATGGAGATTTCTTTATCTCATCCTTCCACCTCTGAAGCAAATACATATTTGAAAGCTATGACTATACAATAATTGTGTTTTCTGACCTTCTGATCATTAGTATCAGGTAACACATAAAATTACAAAGCCATAGGCTCAATAGGGATGTTTGCCATCTTCATTCCTGCTCCTAGCCTCAAGTCCTGGATTTTTTTTCAAATTTTATTTTTTGTGTGCTTCAATCTTTTAAAAAAATTTATTAAAGCTTTTTATTTTCAAAACATATGCATAGATAACTTTCACCTAGATTTTAAAAATTTTCTTTATTGTTCTGATTATACATGTACATTAATTTTTTAAAAATCCTATTTCTTTATGAATCATGTTGGGAGAGAAAAATCAATACAAATGGGAAAATCAAAAGAAAAAGAAAAAAATGAATATAGCATGTGTTGATTTACATTCATTCTTCATAGTTCTCTCTTAGGATGCAGATGGCTTTTTCTATCCAAACTTTATTGGGATTGCCTTGGATCACTGAACCACCAAGCCAAGTCTTTGATAGTTGATCTTGCTGTTACTTACTGTACTGTGTACACAATATTCCTGGTTCTGCTTGTTTCATGTGTTTGTGTAAATCTTCCCAGGCCTTTTGTAATCAGTTTGTTCATTATTCTTAATAGAACAATAATATGCCATTACTTTAATATACCATAACTTATTCAGTCATTCCCCAACTGATGGACATCTATTCGCTTTCCAATTCTTTGCCACCACAAAAAGAGCCGCTCAAACCTTGGATTCTTGATTGGTGAGCTTTCTCTAGTCTGACCTGGACCCCTGGTACTGTGCACAAACACACCCATGTTCCACGTTCCCACTTCCCTTAACCCCTCTGGTTTTGGGTATAGTAATCAGATACACACAACATTCTGGGAGAGTGAATGCCAAGGAGTAGCTCTCTGTCTCCTCTCACCATCCCTGGGACTCCCTAGACTCCTCCCCAGACTCCTCCCTGGCCACTGCTCCTCTATATGGGTTGTCTTTTCATGTTAAAATGTAAGTTTCTAGAGGGCAGGAATTGTCTTGCTTTTTATTGGTATCCCCAGTTCTTAGCATAGTGCCTGGCACAGAGTAGGCACTTAATAAATGTCTGTGTATTCATGAGGGCTTTCCTATAAATGGTATACACATCTAGATGCTCTGGTTTGTATCTGACATTTAAATGTCAGATATGGTGCACATTTGTGGTACACAGATGTGGTGTGTATCAAGTATCACAATATCGCAGAGCCTCCTGAAGAAGATAACCATGAACGTGGTAAAAACAAAAACAAAAAAACCCCAAGTGAATGAAGAATATCTGTTGTCTAGCTTGTCTAGCTTATGAAATGCAGCCAGACTTGTAACCATCATAGGACATACATCACAAATGGACAGGTCAGAACTGCAAAGCTTCTAAGGGTGTCTATGAAACAAAGACCTATCTTTTTCATACCAATATTCTACCAGTGTGATTATATGTCTGAGAGACTTGTAACACTAATCTCTGAAGAATTAAAATTGGATGTCACTCAGAGGGCAATAGAAAAAGCCCAGGATAGATGTGAATAAACTCTACTATATTACAAATCAGTAACTATAAAGAACTAGAGAAAAGGATCTTGCCAAAGAAATGGAAAAAAAAAAAAAAAAAGATGGATTGGTCATATAATAGAAGCAAGAAACAGCATGATAAAGCCTGTACTTTCAACTGGTATCTTTTCAATGTCAAGAAAAATTGAGAAAGATTCCTGGCAACCTCCATAAGAGTTACACAGAATTAGCAAACATAGATGGGTTCTAACTTGCACAATTAAAAGGATTGTCCAAATGGATGAGATCACTGATTCATTAGCGTATCCAGTATTTCTGAAATACTCATTTGATTATCATTCAAAACTCAAAAATAATTTCTCATTATTATAAAAGCTCAAATTTACACATGGGGGAACAGCTAGGTGGTTCAACAGATAGAGCATCAGTCCTGGAGTCAATAGGACCCAAGTTCAAATCTAGTCTCAGATACTTGATACTTACTAGCTTTGTGGCCCTAGGTAAGTCACTTAAACCCAATTGCCTTACAAAAAATAAACACATTTACATGTGGAAAAGCTTTTTAATAATCAGAGCTGTGTATTAATGGAATGAGCTTTAGTAGGTAATGAATTTCCCATCCTTGGACATCTTGAAACATAGCCCAAATAATCCTTGTTGGGAATATTGTAAATTGGGATTTGTGCTTCAGGTATGGGTTAGACTTAATGACCTTTAAGATTGCTTCCAATTCTAATACTCTATAATTTTAAGTATGGTTATTTTTTTGTTTATGTTTTTGTTTTAAAAGTGAAGGGCTAGACCTCTGATTTGGTAAAGGTGGGAAAACTCTCTTAAGAAATAGTGGAGGAATTTCCTCCACTCCAGATCAGCAACTCATCTATTACTAATTTCTTGGAGAGTTATCTGGGATACTGAGAAATTATTCAGTTGGGAGCTAAAGATATAAAGACAAAAATGAAACAGTCTGTCTTCAAGGAGCACATATTCAAAAGAGAGTGGGGAGGGAAAACTCTTTGCATAAATATATAAAATACATACAAGATAATTTGAGAGGATGGACTAACAAACTAGGGGAATCAAACAGTTGAAATGATTTTTTAAAAAAGAGAGGTTCAAAGAGGCAGAGGTTAGAAGTGGGTGCCTTCCAGGCATAGGAGACAGACAGCCTATGCAAAGGAAAGGAAAAAAAGAAATAGAGAGTTGTGCGTGAGGGACGGCAAGACCAGCCAGTTTGACTAGATCAGAAGGTACAAGAGGAGAATTAATGCATAATAGAAGCTTATAAAAGTAGCTTGGAAGCCAGGTTGAGAAGAGTTTTAAATGCCAAACAAAGGAGCTTATATTTGGTCCTATAGGGAATAGGGAGTCACTGGAGTTTTTTGAGCTCAGAAGTGACATAGTAAGATCTGTTAAACAATTATTCCATGATTTTACAGTTTTCCTTGCAACAATCCTGTGAGTTAATGTAATGCAAACATCATCCCTATTACTGTACAAATAAGGAAACTGCTGTGGCTTGTCTCAGTTCTATGATTTTTGACTCAAAGTCCAATTCTTTTTTTCACTATTCCTCCCTACCTATCCATTTTCACATGACTCAGAATATTGAGTTTCTTATATGATAGTATGTCATTTCTGTAGTTGCTCTGACACTTGAATTCAAGTAAATCAGTTTTGCTTCATTTGCTTGTTCATTCTCTGGTTATTCCAGAAATAAATAGTAGCAGTATTAAGCCAGATAGGAAGTTTTTGTGCTTCCCAAGAAAAGTTCAATATAAAAGATCTTTAAATTCTAATATGATACCTATCATCAATATTTCTTTTCTTTATTTCAGCTGGGAAAAGTTATATACTTCAGAATGTATGATCTCATCCACAAAGATCCTCCCCACATAAATACAGATAGCAATCCATCTTCCCCCTTCTTTTTTTCCTTTGAGATTGCCTATGTCCTCCCACAAATCTTCCTAAAAAGAAGTAGCCAGCATATTAGAAGTCTTCCTCATGCTACATCTTAAAATATTTCATGAGTGCCAGGGGCATCAGGGTCACTGGGTCGGGGGGATCCTATCTTCACCACAAATCTAAAAGGTTTATCTCATATTTTGGGGCTGCAGTGTCAGGAATATTTATGGTTAGAAGTGTAATGGTTACAGCAGTGCTTGGATGAAAAAATGGACCCGTTTCCATGAATATAGAATAGAGAAAAATAGAAAATTTTTCTCTGCTCCCTGCCACCCACACTCTGATCCTAACCATTGGTAGAGACCTGTTCCCTCTTTCTCAGAGGAATATACACAAAGGAGTTGTTCTTGCATGCACTACACAGCCTTAATATAAAGAATATTCATTTCAGTAAATTCTTATCACTGTTCTGGAACTCCTTGGCTCTGTTGTGGAGGCAAATGTTTTTCGAAGGGCTTTCTTTCCTTTTTAGTAATATTTTGTTTGAATATACCTAGAACAACTCAGAACATAGTCCTTAAATCCTCTTAGAATTTCTAGGCGATAGATGTCCCTGTATGAAATTATTTGGTCAGAATCATACAGGAGATAGGAATATTATAAGTCCAAATGCCAAGAGTCTCTTGGATAGGGTATACCTTCCCTTTTGAGGAAAGCAAAATACCTAAAAATGCTGCATAAACACCCAAGGGATAAGAAGGCCATAGAGGATGTTACTGAGATTTACTGTCATCCATATTTACCAAGCACATTCTACATGCAGGCACTATATTAAGTGCTGAAGATACAAAGAAACAGAAAAATACATTTATTGGGCAGCTCCTATGTGCCAGATGTGGTGCTAAGTCCCGAATTTAGAGCATGTGACTATCTGGAACTCCTTCCAGTCAGAATGCCAGAGGATTTGTTTTATAACACCCTAGATCTGAGTTTTTATGAGCTTAGAAGTTTTTTGTTTGTTTGTTTTTGGTTTTCTATTTCTGATTATTTGCCTCTAAAGATGAAGGCTATTCTCTGATTAGAGTTCTTGTTGACCTTAAATGAACCAGCAAATAGGCTTACCAGGGAGGAGTAATAGGAGAAGCCATACACTAGCTAGCTAGAGAAGGGTGTAACAGAAATAAAACCTCTTTGGCAAAGACAGTAAAAAAAAAAAAAAAAAAAAATACAGAGAAAGGCTTACTAGACAAGTCTACAAGGACCTCTCCTTTAAGTTCATTATGACCCAAACCAGCACTGTAATAGAGCAGTGAAATAAAAGCATTCATGGAATTCATAATGCATAGTGTATCAAAGCTGGAAGGAGATTTAGAGATGGGTCTGATACCTTTATTTTACAAATGACAAGTCCCTGTGGATGTTAGGTGACTCATTGAAAGTCACATACTTGTGATGAGACTGAGATTCAGAACACCAAATGATGAAAATTTAGGAGAGCACACCAAATGTTGGGTTTGAGAATGTGATAAATTCACAATGGCCTTCAGCAAAAGAAAGATTTATTTATGAGAAGAGATAGAATAGACTACTACAGAAGTAAATATGAAACAGATTGGGAGAACACATAATTAGCAAGGAAAAGGGTTTTTAACAATTAATAATGGAAAAGACAAATTCCCCAGTGGAATTCACAATTATTGAGGAGAAAGGGAATACTCCATGAGGTGGGAGTAGTAATCATATCTGGCAGGCTAAATCCTAAAAGCAATTTAGCACCCTAAAAGAGTGAGTTAGCTATAGCAAGGAGAAAGACACCATGAGGCAGAATTATTGGGCTTAACCCAAAAGGGATTCAGCAAAGCTGGTGAGGACAGATTTATAGGGGAAATTTAACCTCAGGAGGTTTGACATCGATTCTGTATAGTAAGGTGGGGTTACCCACCACCTCCACACCTGTACGGTTGAGCTGATCTCCCTCAGTGTCCTACCCTGCTTGCCTCAGGGAGTAATCTCATCAGTACTTCTGGCTTTCTCTGACAACCCCACCTAGTGATCCAGGACCTCATCACTTGGGTTGACCAGAACTAGAACCCAGAGTTCCCTTAGTGCAATGCCTGGCATATAGTAAGAGCTTAATAAATGCTTCTTGACCAGAACTCAGAACTATTTACATTAAATGGAAATGCACTCCCCTGAAACAAAAATGCCATAATATTCTAAAGAGATATTACTTAGAGTAGAGATATAGTAAGCATCCTGAGAGCAAGGACTCTTTAAATAACCTTTATGTTGGGAAAATGAAATGGTATAGTAGAGACAAGGCACTGGACCTAGAATCAGGAAGACCTGAATTCAAATCTGACCTCAGACACTAGTTAGGTGGCATTTAATCCTATTTCCTCTTTAAAAAAAGATTAAAAAATATTTATATCCTTAGCATCTAGCACAGCGCATTGAACATAGAGGGCAATTAATAAATTACTTACATTGAAGAGCATTGAACTTGAAAGTCAAGAACACTATTATGGTAATTGAGACTTAGATTAAGTTACTTGTCTAACAGCACAGCTAAGGAAGGTAATGATTTGAACCTATATTATCCAGCTTCAAATCTTGTCTTTTTAAAAATCACTGAAAAAAAAATTTCTCAAAGCTTGACAGATTTTTATTAGCAGTGTGACTCTATACAACATTCAATCTGGGTCTCTCCTTATTTATAAAAGGCAGATAATATAAGCACTTTCCATCTTATGAGAAAAGTGTAAATCCTTCATTACTGTAGGTATAGGAGCCAGCTTTTAGACATTTCACTTTACAATATCTGTAGTCCTTCATAGCTTTGCAAAATGAGACAAGTACTTATCAGATTCCTTCAGTTAACAAAGAAAAAGGTATGCTGTATTTGTCAGAAATATTTTTGCCCAGAAATATTTAAGGACAGCACTGCTGTCAGTGGAGCAATTAGTTGGTATGCATAGGCTGTGACTTCTTCCAAATGGCCTGTTCTTTGCAAAAGACAAGTTAAAAAAAAATTTAATACCGCTCTATTAGGGTGGCAGAGCTATTAAGTTCAAAAGATCATGAATGCTGATTTTTTTTCATGGGCTGCAGGGGGAGCAGTGGAAGCATGAGTTGCTATTGCATTGTATTTGACTTACTGCTGAAGAAGTTGGGAGCCACTTATCACAAAATCAAATATTTCTTAAAACTTTAAACGTGATTGGATTGCCTCTCCACCATCTTATGCTTATAAGACCATGTGGATTACATGATCATAGATAAAATTGGAGCACTTAATTATAAATGCTCTGATAGAATTTAAGTTTCTAGTTCTCTTTTTATCTTTATGTATTGCTTCTATGATTACAAATCCATTACAAATCTAGACACAACATACATGCTTCACCATGACATTTGGTTTCTAAAAATTGTAATTACATGTACATCACTCCAGGAAATAACTTGCCTCAATGACTTGACGTGAAATAGCCCTGACCACTTAAAAACGAGTAAGTAAGCTATGGACTTCCAGAATGCAAAAGTAGTAAGCAGACTAGTCTGAAGTGTTGTGGTCATGTTATTGGATAAAGGTGTTGAACAAACTGAGCAAAAAATAGATGCCAAAGAGACAATTAGTAATTCTGTTCATTCTTTTAAAAAACTATATTTATATAACAAATTTTGTTTTGCTACAACAGATTCTTCATAAAACACAAGTAAACAAATGCCCTTCAAAGTACATTCTCCACAACACAGATTATGGAAGGGACTTTTGGTTTGATTTTGTTTTTAGTAAATTTCAATAAAACTAACCAAAATATTGAAAAAAAAACTTTAACATTATAGGCAATATTCCATACTCACAACCCTCCATATCTGCAAAGAAGGATGGGGGAAGTGTACTCTCATCTCTCTTCTTTGAAGAGATTGTGGATTGCTAGTAGATGTGTTCTTGATTTGACAACATGGTATAAACATTGATTGATTAGTTAACCATTAAACATCTATTATGTATCAAGCACTAGGGACTCAAAAACAAAAATAAAAGCTTCTGCTTTCAAAAAACATACATTCTGCCTTAGGGATACAATATATTCACAGATAAATATACATAAGATTTATAAGTATACAAAAGTAAACTTGTGTATATACATACTTAATATATATAAATATACATAAGTATACACAAGTGTACAAAAAATAAGTACATGATAATTGGATGGAAGACTGGAAGCAGGGTGAACACAATACAAAGAAATGGTGGAATCAGAAGATAAAATTAGACTCAAGAAATGGCAGCAATCATTTGAAATAGATGGTATTTGAGAGATCCTTAAAGGAAGTTGAGAATTTCAAGAGACAATTATCACCTGAGTATTGTTGCCTCTCCATGATGGTTTTATTTACATGGCCATTCTTTTGTTTTTAAAGCTGTTTTGTTTACTATTTCATTCAAGTTTCTGAGTTCTTCATCTTATGGGGTAGTAAAAATACACTATTACATTGGTAAAGCAGAATTTGTTCTGTCATGTACTCATTTATTAGGATATATTTTGTCTCTGGCTTTTTATTATTGAATATAGAATCATTGATTTAGAGGCAGAAGAGACTTTAGAAGGTATGAAGTCTAGAAGTTTTTATAAACATTTTTATACATATGGATCTTCTATTACTCTCAGTAACCCACTAGCAGAATATCTAGATCAAATGGTATGAACCATTTAGTAAACTTGCTTTGCTCTGCTCATTCTTCAAACATTTATTGAAGACCTATTGATAGAGGGAGGCAGATCCAAGATGGTTGAATAAAATCATCAAACTGGTTGAGATCTAGTCTACCCCTCTAAATAACTCTAAAAAACATATCAAATTGAATTCTGAGCAACAAAACCAACAAAAAGTCACATTGGGTTATTTTTCCCATGACAACAACTTAGGAAAACAGAAAGAAAAGTCTTTGGACAGTGGGATGGGGCTGGCCTGGGGCACAGCATGGCAGAAGTGGCAAACCTCCAGACCTTGGAGGTAGTCACAACATAGCATCTAATGCCAGTAGTCAATGAGGAGAATGAACATATTCTCAGAAAGAGATTACAGGTAGACCCCTGTGCAGTACTGGGTCCCATTTGGCAGCTCTGTCAGTACCCAGTGCCCAGTTTCAGTTTTAGGGTGAAAAGAAGTGGTGATAGTTACAAGGAAGCACAGAACCTAACTGAGTAGGACTAGAGCATTAACTAGGAAGGCAATGGCCAGATTAAGTCCTGGATCACACCACTTTGGAAGCATTAAAAACTTACAGGCCCCCAGACTTAGATGTAAAAACAGCAGGACATAAAAGCTTGAAGCTCAGGTCAGTTATCCTCTCTCAGAGATGAAGAAAACCCAATTCTAATATAAAGTCTAAAGTTAAGAAATAGGCTGGAAAAATGAACAAACTACAACAAAAAAAGAGAACCTGACCATGATAAATTAGCATGGAAATTCAAGCCACAAACTCAGCAGAAGACAGTGTCTTGAAAAGATCTATTAAATACCTATTTGTTTAAGTCACAGTGTTAGGTCCTACAAAGTATACAGAAGAGCCAAAGTCTTTGTCTTCAAAGAGTTTACAATCTATTGAATAATAAAAGATTGAAACCAGAAAGAAAAAAAATCTTTATTCAGGTGCAATATGAAGAGATCATTATATTTTATATTAGTTTTTTCTCAGTGACTGTAAAGGGGAAACTTGCAAATACTTCTGAACATGACTAAAAGACAGACAACCAATCTCATTATTTTATAGACTCCCCTTGAAGGCAGAATGATATAGCAGAAACTGATGGATTTGTAGTCAAAAGTATGGGTTCTACCTCTCACTACATTTTATAGATATAACTGGAGAGTGCACTGGCACATTATACCATGAATTACCCTTGGTCATTCTCTTTTCCTCTGGGGAAGTAAATGTTCTCAACCAAAGGCAATTAAAGGAACAACTTCTCAGCAAGCTTTTGCTATCTCTGTGGTCATGAAGAAGTCACTGAAATTCTTTAGAGCATTCTCCTCTGCCACATCAGGGAGCTGGAATTCAAAGATCCTTGCATTTTTAAATGTATGTGTCGAAGTGACAATTATATCATTTTTTACCACTTGAGCAAAGGGCAAGCAATGAGTCAAGATTTTTGAGATCTAACTCTACCCAGTCCCAAACTTCTTCTGTGACCACAAGCCTCTGTTCTTCCTGAGGGTAGTATTCCTCTACTCATCTCTTTTCTATGAGTAACATGTAAATTAAACAATTAAGGATCCTAATAAAGCTCCGGAGCTTTATTATTAAACTTAATGCTTCCTGGATGACAGTTGGTCATTAGTATCTTTCTAGGAATACAAACTAAAATATCCATACGTGTACATTACAGAAAACAAGAATTTTTCTGTAGTTTTTTAAGTTCAATGGTTTTCTTTGGTGTACATCTACAATTTCATCAATATCAGCAATTAATGGTTCCATGTAAGCACTGGGAAACTTGAAAAGTTATGGTGACCCATGATCACACAATAAGGATTCAAAAGAAGGATTTGAACACAGGTCTTCTTGATTCTAATACTAGCCTTCTATCCACTTTCCATAATGCTTCAAAGGTATAATATCAACTCATGTTTATGTAACTATTCTAAAGGTCTATAAACACTTGTTCCATACAACCTTGGAGATAAATAGGGCGAGATAGGATCTGGTTTAGGCTACTCCCAGGTGAGGAAATTCTCCACCAAATATGTTAGCATCTTCTCTGAAACTTGTCTCAGAGCTGGTTAGAATTACACATGGTTTCATAACCAATATATCAGAGGGAGGACTGCAATCCTAGACTCTCTACCCATTATCACATCCTCTGTCATAAGGATCATAACCTTTGTTTATCAAAGGAGGAAACAAAGTCAGGGAGATAAAGTTAATTGTACATGATCACAAAGAGAGTAACAGAGCTAATACTTCAATAAAGATTGCTTGATTCCTAAATCCAATGCCCTTTCCAGTATCCTTTCCTCTCAACCCAAAAAAGATGACTACTACTACAAGGAAGCCTTAATGTGACTTTTTTTATTATCATTTTCACTGTAGGGTTATAAAATGAAATCTGTTTAAATCTAACTCTCCCATTACAGTATATTTGTTTCAGTGGAGGAAAAAACCAAACAGCTGTATCTCCATTAAACACACCCTAGTTAATTTGTTTTACTTGTTCAGTTTTGTGGTACACACATGACTCTGGGCACTAAAAGGTTGTCACCTGAATACAAGCCCTGGAAAAGCTTCCAGTACAGGTACTGAAATGTATTTTCTGGAGTCCCAAGCATCTCCCCAGCTAAGCTAGAAAAGTTTATCACCAGGATGTGTGATGAATTTTTTGATCACGGAAATTCTTAAAGACCACCTGCCAAATCACATTGATTTGTAACAGAGAAAAGAGTACCCATCCTGACAGTAAGAAGGTCTTAAATATTGCTGCTGCTGCTTTTTTTTTTTGTAGCTGTCATAACTTTTTTAGAAACTGGGTCTCAAAGATGAAACAGATTCTCCTTGAAAGGAAAAAAAATCATTTTTGTTTTCAAGTAGGGAATTAATGTAGACCAATATTACACTTTAGAAAGAATACTCTTGTTCTTATTAGATTAGAAAATTAGAAACTAAAGGCAGGGAGATAAAGTAGGAGCTTATTTAGAGAGTGTCCAAGTCAAAGCTAATGAACACCCAACCTTTAGAATTGGTGACCATGGAAGTAAAGGGAGGATATAAGACCCTGCAAGAAATAAAACATGATTTGATGGGATAATGGGGAAGAATGTAAAAAATAATTCCAAAGCTTTTATTCTAAATAAATGTAAAGATAATGTTATGATGACTTTTTAAAAAAGCTACAGCTTTTTACAAAAAGGGAAATCAGGGCAACTAGGTGGTGCAGTGGATAGAGCACCAGCCCTGAAGTCAGGAGGACCTGAGTTCAAATCTAGGCTCAAATACTTAACACTTCCTAGTTGTGCGACCTTGGGCAAGTCACTTAACCCCATTGCCTCAGCAAAAAAAAAAAAGAGAAAAGAAAAGAAAACCAGGAAGAAATTTTGAGAGGAATATTGGACATTCTAACTTGGAGTAATTTAGTTGTAAACTAAATTAAAGTGTCCAATAAGTAGTTGGAACAGGAGTAATTGGGAAAGATTAGGGCTGGAGATAATATAGTGGGAATTATTCACACACTGTGATATTTAAAGCCATAGGAGATGAGATTGGAAAGGAAGAGAGTACAGAGAAACAATAGAGGGTAAAGGAAATATTTGTGGGGGAACACCCTGATTTAGGGGATAGGCTTTTATTCTCTTGGAAAAAAATAGCTAGAGAAAGAAAGAACAGAAGTAGATGGAGAAGAGAAAGGAGTACAATGTCACAAAAGCCAAAAGAAGGGAGTTTCAAGAACAGGGAATTCAAAAGGCTGCAGAGACTGAAAAAAATGAGAACAAAGAAAAGGACATTGGAACTGTCAACTAAGCCTTTGGTGACTTTTTAAGAAAACAGTTTCAGTATGATGGTAATAGCTAAAATAAGACTGAAAGGGCATAACTTGTTGGATAATTGTATCTAGAACACTGTAAAAAAAAAAAAAAAAAGGAGAGATAAAATAGTAGTTTAAATTGTAACAGATAGGAGATGTATTTGCTCTTTAATTAAAAAGGAAGGGAACAGGTAGGTGGCCCAGTGGATAGAGCACCTGCCTTGGAACAAAGACCTGAGTTCTAATATGGCCTCAGATGCTTGACACTAGCTTTGTGACACTGGGTAAGTCACTTAACCCCTGATTGCCTCATGAAAAAGAATAAGAGAAGCTGTCTGTAATTTTGGGAAGATTTCTAGATCTGGAATCAGGAGAATTAGGGTAGACTTGTGCATTAAATAGAGGAAGTCTGGGCATATTTTTTGGCCCAAAGAGAGTGCCCATTAATTAGAGAGAAATAAAACATTTAAGAGAGAAAAACTAATGAACTGATGAAGCAATTGGATATTGGATGGACTAATAAAGCAAGAATGAGATGAAGAATACAGAAGGGATATTGTGTAAGGAGTTGGAAAAAAGAAGACCTTTGAAAGATCATGGAAATAATGGAAAAGATAGAGTGCTTGACTTTGATTTGAAATAAATTAGATGAGATTTGGATTTGAGGATCAAAAACATATGTAAAATACTTTATACATATTAAAGTTATCAACTTTTTGAGAAATTATTTTTAATTTTCCCAATATGTTGAGACCACCAAAGTTGACAATGTGGGGTCAGGGGAATAGAGGTGCTAACAATAGAGTCTATGAGTACTTTGCTCTCTTCCCCAATAGGAATTCCAGCAAACCCTGGAAAATCATATGACTATAGCACTCAGTTTCAAGTCTCTGACCTTGTTTGACCTATATTTCTGCCATTAACCCACTTTTATTGAGCACTAATTTACTACACACAGAGCATTGTACTAGGTATACACAGAAGCTAAGCTGCTTATGTTTTTTTTTTTTTTCACTAAAATGTGTACTTTTATGAGACCCATACTTGCAATAACTAATCTCCCAAACAGTAACAGATTTTACAGTGGTCTTGATTGCACAACCAAGGTCTTGTCACTGATCTTCATATAGTAGAAGAAATGCTAATATTTTATTGAGTGCTTCTGTCAATAGGACCACAACCCAGGACCACTGCCTTTTAGCAGTTACAAACACAACAGAGCTGTTATTATGCTTCACCTAGTTTTCTGTCTTGGTTGGATGAGATGCAGGAAGACAGAGAATTCCTCTTTAAGTCATAACTAAAGACAACCTAATGTTGTAAATTTTTCTGCATCAAAAACTTTTATTTTCCATCCATCAGCAAACATTTATTAAGCACATACCAGGAAATGTAAAAATAAAGAGAAACTTTCAATAGCTCTTGCTCTCAAAGAGCTTTCATTCTACCTGGAGCTTACATTTCTATACTTCCATACTAGGATGTTAGGAAACTGCTCACAGGTATTGGTGGTAGAGAGCTATAGTCATTAAGTCTGAGTTGATATGAGTCAAGTGTGATACGTGAAAACTCTTTCTTTGGAAAAGTTAGTACTCTAATGTTGTCTTCTTCAGACTTGGCTAGTCAAGCCCAGTCTAAGGAAGAACACAAAAGTTTTCCCTAAACATGGATACCAAAAACAGAACTATTCTGAAAGGAAAACAAAATCAAGAAATTTGAACAATTAAGATTTTTAAAACAAAGAAGTGATGATCATAAAAGTTTTGGATTTTTGAAAAAGCATTCATTCTTATTTAAGTATAATGGTCCCATTAATTCTATCCTCTGAATTCCTTCCAGGAGATACATACTAGTATTAAAATTTGGGTCTAATGTAAACTGGACAAGGAAATGAAATAGAAGATTTTATTAAAACCATGTTGAGGAAGTATTTAAATACAAACAATTTGCTTTCCTCACAATCATCCTGAGAGGTGGGTAGTACAAAATCATTCTCTCTTCTTTTCGTATATCCTTGTACTCAGAAAACTACCAATTTTAGTTTCTTTTTAAGTGGTGTGTCAGGGTAGAAATACAATATGTTATTTAAAATATTTTAAGTAACCAAGGGAGTTTTCTCTTGACTTCCCCATCCCCCCAAATTCAAATTCGCCTTGAATTTTAAGGCCCAGCCAGATCAGATCTCAGCTTGATGAAGCCTGTTATGACTATTCCAGGTAAAATTGAATGCTTCCCCCAAGCAATGATCACATGTAATCCTTATTTAGCACTCACCAACCGCCTTGAATTGTTTGTTGTTGTTGCTGTTTTCAGATGAATTTGTCATCAATCCTTCTTCCCTCCCTGGCTGCTTAAAAGCAGGGACTAATATTCATTCTAGTCTCAGAGATCATTTTTATGGCATAGGGCTGATCATTAGTGTACACTTGAATATTTGAACTGGCTAATTCAAGGTATCCCAAATTTTAGGATTAGCAGGAACTTTCAAACACATTAACCCAAAGCCTTTGGCCTTCAACATCATTTTCCAAGTGTGTGAAAACAAAGGATTTTCAAGGGACTTGATTATGAGAATCTCTGCTCTATTCTACCTTTTACCCTATCAAGTCCTTTAAAAGGCTTTGTGTAAAGTGACTACAACTTTTAAGTTCAAAAGGCACAAAATACCCACATATATGGGGCATGTCACAAATACCACACTGCCAAAGATGGCCCAAGGTGAGGGAATATATAAGCAAGCTTTGGAGGGGAGTCCACGCTCCCTGGAATACGAGCTATTTTATACATGTTGTCCTGTCTGGCTTTTCTAAGGTATGATAAACCTCTACCAAGATTCTTCTCTGATGTCTCACTTTTTTTTTTTATTTTTAAAACATATGCACAGATAATTTGACATTGACCCTTGTATAACCTTGTGTTTCAGATTTTTTCCTCCTTCTCCCCCCACCAAGAAGGCAAGCAATCTATGTTAAACACGTTAAAATATATATTAAATCCAATATGTACAAACATATACAATTCTCTTGCTGCACAAGAAAAATCAGATCATAAAAAGAAAGTAAATAAGAAGGAAAACAAAACTGTGCAAGGTTTCTTGGATGAAACTTTGGATTCTCAAAGGTTACGCCAATAGAGCATGTAACCTGTATAGTTGTACCAGGTTGGAAAGATATCAGCTATTGCTGGGAAACAAATTCTGTATCTTTATTCTATTAAAAATAATTGAGGATCTGTCCAAAGAGTTTTTGTTTATGTGGTTTATAGTTATAGATGTTGATCACATTAAAAATAAAAACTAATTATGAATTTGTAGACTCTCTGAAAAGATTTCAGAGATTCCCAGGATGCTCTGGACCAGACTTTGAAAACCACTGCACTAAAGCATAGAAGAGTCACAATCTTAGTGGAGGTAGATACGTTCTGATGAAATCCTGTGTCACAGCAATAAGTGCTGAGAATGCCTAATTTTATTGTATGTAGCTCCCTGAGATGTTAAGTGCCCAACTCACTTTGATCCTAACGTCTCAAAATTCAATTAGTCATCAATAGATTACACTAACATAAAAGGGGCTTCTTATACTACTTTCTTTACAAAGGTTGAACAAAAGAAAACAAAGACTTAATAGAATGGGATACAAGGTAAACTGTGGCATCTTTTCACCAGTTCACCTTAACTTCATCCTCCAGATATCAGATAGAGCAACCTCAGAAAGATCCTTTGCAATTCTCTGACTATCAACATTGGCTGTGGGGAGCTGTGATGCTATTTTAGAAAATGCAAGCAACCAAAAATAATTTCTGAGTGAGTGCTCTATGAAGTAGGTACCGTGCAGGACACAAGATTCCTACTTTTAAGAACTTCAGGATCTAATTAAGAAAGAAGATAATAAAAAGGAATAAATGAGTATCAAATGAATGGTACCAAAAAGTTAAAAGAGACCTAGGCATAAAGAATGAAATTATTAATAAATTAGAGGAACACAGGATAGTTTACCTCTCAGACCTGTGGAAGGGGAAGGACTTTATGACCAAAGAAGAACTAGAGATCATTACTGATCACAAAATAGAAAATTTCGATTATACCAAACTGAAAAGTTTTTGTACAAACAAAACTAATGCAGACAAGATTAGAAGGGAAGCAATAAACTGGGAAAATATTTTACAGTCAAAGGTTCTGATAAAGGCCTCATTTCCAAAATATATAGAGAATTAACTCTAATTTATAAAAAATCAAGCCATTCTCCAATTGAAAAATGGTCAAAGGATATGAACAGACAATTCTCAGATGAAGAAATTGAAACTATTTCTAGTCATATGAAAAGATGCTCCAAGTCATTATTAATCAGAGAAATGCAAATTAAAACAACTCTGAGATACCACTACACACCTGTCAGATTGGCTAAGATGACAGGAAAAAATAATGATGATTGTTGGAGGGGATGCGGGAAAACTGGGACATTGATGCATTGTTGGTGGAGTTGTGAATGAATCCAACCATTCTGGATAGCAGTTTGGAACTATGCTCAAAAAGTTATCAAACTGTGCATACCCTTTGATCCAGCATTGTTACTACTGGGCTTATATCCCAAAGAGATTATAAAGAAGGGAAAGGGACCTGTATGTGCACGAATGTTTGTGGCAGCCCTCTTTGTAGTGGCTAGAAACTGGAAACTGAATGGATGTCCATCAGTTGGAGAATGGCTGAATAAATTATGGTATATGAATATTATGGAATATTATTGTTCTGTAAGAAATGACCAACAGGATGATTTCAGAAAGGCCTGGAGAGACTTACACGAACTGATGCTGAGTGAAATGAGCAGGACCAGGAGATCATTATATACTTCAACAACAATACTATATGATGACCAGTTCTGATGGACCTGGCCATCCTCAGCAACGAGATCAACCAAATCATTTCCAATGGAGCAGTAATGAACTGAACAGCTACTGCCCAGAGAAAGAACTCTGGGAGATGACTAAAAACCATTACATTGAATTCCCAATCCCTATATTTATGCCCACCTGCATTTTTTATTTCCTTCACAAGCTAATTGTACAATATTTCAGAGTCTGATTCTTTTTGTACAGCAAAATAACAGTTTGGGCATGTATACTTATTGTGTATCTAATTTATATTTTAATATATTTAACATCTACTGGTCATCCTGCTATCTGGGGGAGGAGGTGGGGGGGGGGTAAGAGGTGAAAAATTGGAACAAGAGGTTAGGCAATTGTTAATGCTGTAAAGTTACCCATGCATATAACCTGTAAATAAAAGGCTATTAAAAAAAAAAAAAAGTTAAAAGAGACACACTTTCAAATGGCATTGTCAAAAGTCAGAGTTTGATCTGGAACTTGGAAAATAGCATGACCCTTTCCGTGAAAAGAAGGAATAAAGAAGGGCAAAGATATAGCAGTATCAAGCATTCTTTATACAATTGAATGGTACAGTGTCCCAATGGGATTAGCGATATGGACAGATATTGTTGGGGATATAGAGTGCTATGGCTGAACTTCATTCTTTATGTCATAGGGCAATTTTTAGAATTATTAACCAAAAAGAGAAACATAATTTTAGAAAATGTTTGGTAATGTTAATCTGGCAGCAGAATGCAGGAAGATTGGGAGATGAGACTTGGAGAGATCAATTAGGAAGAAGGTACCATAATATTCCAGGAATTTTTAAAAAATTTTGAATATTTCATTCCCCCCCAATTACATGTAAAGACAATTTTAGCATTCTTTTTAAAATTTTATTTTCCCAAATAAAATAATTTTAAAAATTTCTTTTTAAAACGTTGAGTTCTAGATTTTCTCCCTTTGTCCCTCTCCAGCCCTAATCTCCCTCCCCTGCATTGAGAAAGCATATGTGAAGTCATTAACTTTTTTTTTTCAAATTTTGAGTCCCAATTTTTCTCTGCCTTTTGCCTCCCTCCTCCCAGAGACAATAATGCAATTTGACATAGGCTATACATGTACAATCAAGCAAAACATACTACCATGTTAGTCATGATTTGAAAGATCAGCTTAAAGCAAAAAAAAAAAAAAAAATCAGTGAAAAATAGTATACTTCAATTTGCATTCAGATTCCATCAATTCTTTCTCTGGAGGTGGATACCCATTTTTCATCACTTGGAATTGTCTTGGATCATTGTATTGCTGAGAAGTTAAATCATTCATAGTTGATCATTATACAGTATTGCTGTTACTGTATACAATGTTTTCCTGGTTCTGTTCAATTCACTTTGCATCAGTTCTTTCCAGGTTTTTCCAAACACATCCTGCTCATCATTTCTTATAGCACAGTAATATTCCATTATAATCACATACTATAACTTGTTCAGCCATTCCTCAATTGATGGGCATCCCTTCAATTTCAAATCCTTTGCCACTACCAAAAAAAAAAATCCGCTATAAATATTTTTGTATAAATAGGTATTTTCCCATTTAGGGATGGGTGGGAAAAATCTCTGTGGGATTCAGAAGTAATAGAGGTATTGCTGGATAAAGGGTATGTACAGTTTATAGTCCTTTCAGTACAGTTCCAAATTGCACTCCAGAAGGGTTGGATCAATTTACAATTCCAGCAACAAGATGTTAGTGTCCCAATTTTTCTACATCCACTTCCTTCCTTTTCTGTCACATTATATGGCATGAAGTTGTACCTCAGTTGCTTTAATATGGGTTTCTCTAATTAATATGATTTAGGGAACCTTTTCATATAATTTCATATATTTTTTCATATAGCTTTGATTTCTTCATCTGAAAATTGCCTGTTCATATTCTTTAACAATGGTCAACTGGGGAATGACTTTTATTCTTATAAATTTGACTCATTTCCCTATATAATTGAAAAATGAGACCTTTATCAGAGATACTTGCTGCAAAAATGATGTCCTGACTTTGTTTTTTTTCTAATCTTGGTTGCATTAATTTTGTTTGTGTAAAACCTTCTTAATATAATCAAAACTGTACATTTTGCAACTAATAATGCTCTTTATTTCATTTGATCATAAATCTTCTCTATGCATTGACAAATAAACTATTACATGCTCTCCTAATTTGTTTATGGTGTTACCCTTTATGTTTCAATCATTTTGATCTTTTCTTGGTATATGGTGTAAGGTGTTGGACATACCTAATTTCTGCAATGCTGTTCTCTAGTTTTCCCAGTGGTTTTTGTCAAATAATGAGTTCTTATTCCAAAAGTTGGGGTCTTTGGGTTTACTAAACCCTAGATTATTTTGGTAATTTACCACTGAGTTTTGTGTATTTAATCTATTCTACTGATCCACCACTCTGTTTCTTAGCCAGTACTAAATAGTTTTGATGATTACCACTTCATGATACAATGTGAGAATTGATATGGATATGCCATTTTCCTTCATATAATTTCATTAATTCTCTTAATATTATTGACCTTTTGTTCTTCCAGATGAATTTTATTTTTTTTTGAATTCTATAAAATAATTTTTATAGTTTGATCAGTTTGCCACTGAATAAGTAAATTAAGGTAAAATTGCCATTTTAATCATATTGGCTAAACCCATTCATGAGTAACTAATATTTTTCCACTTGTTTAGATCTGACTTTGTATGAAAACTTTTATAATTGTATTCATATAGTTCCTTGGTTTGTTTTAGTAGACTTCCAGTTATTTTATATTGTCCATAGTTAATTTTAAAAGAAATTTCTCTTTCACTAGCTGTTGGACTTATTAGTAATATAATGTTGATGATTTGGGTTTGTTTTTATATCCTGCAAACTTTATTATAAGTTACTATTTCAACTAGTTTTTAGTTGATTCTTTAGAATTCTTTAAGTGTATCATTATATCATCTGCAAAAAGTTAATTTTGTTTTCTTGTGGCCTTTTTCAATTCATTCCCCCCCCCCTCATTGCTATAGTTAGTATTTCTAGTACAATATTGAGTAAGTGGTGAAAATATTTCACCCTTGATCTCAATGGGATCATTATAGATTGTTTACTGATGACTTTAGATAGTACTCATGATTTTAAGGAAAGCTCCATTTATTCCTATGCTTTCTGCTGTTTTTTATAGGAATGGGTGCTGCATTTTATCAAAAGCTTTTTCTTTATCTGTTGAGATAACCATAAGATTTTTTGTTGGTTTTGTTATATAGTATTATACTGATAGTTTTCCTAAATATTCCAGGAACTAAGATGAAAAAGGACCAAACTAGAGTAGCTGGTGAAATTGTGAACAAAAAATCCTAAATATTTGAGCATTAGAAAACAAAGAGTTAAACTGTTTTTCAAATTTAGATGACTAAGAAAATAAGGTTATAGACATTTTGAAGGCACCATCAACAGGACTAGTTGGACAAGAAGGGGAAAAGAAATTTAGGGAAGCACAACCTCTTCTATAACCTGTTGGTGCTTTTGGGCATAGTGGTATGAAAGTTAGAATTGTAGTCTACTTACCTGATTTCAAATTCTAGCTCTGCCAACGATCATTTGTGATTCTGAGTAGTTCCTTTAACATTTTTAATATTGACTTTTCTCAGTTGTAAAATTAGGGGATTAGATTAGATGATCTCTAATGTCCAATGCACCTCTATCTATGTTCTTATTTTAAAGGTATTCATTTTTAAGGAAAAGGGACCTGTATGTGCACGAATGTTTGTGGCAGCCCTCTTTGTAGTGGCCAGAAACTGGAAACTGAGTGGATGCCCATCAATTGGAGAATGGCTGAATAAATTGTGGTATATGAATATTGTGGAATATTATTGTTCTGTAAGAAAAGACCAGCAGGATGATTTCAGAGAGGCCTGGAGAGACTTACATGAACTGATGCTGAGTGAAACAAAGCAGGGCCAGGAAATCATTATATACTTCAACAACAGTATTATATGATGATCAATTCTGATGGACGTGGCCCACTTCAACAGTGAGATGAACCAAATCAGTTCCAATAGAGCAGTAATGAACTGAACCAGCTACACCCAGCGAAAGAACTCTGGGAGATGACTATAATTCCCAATCCCTCTATTTTTGTCCGCTTGCCTTTTTGATTTCCTTCACAGGCTAATTGTACACTATTTCAAAGTCTGACTCTTTTTATACAGCCAAAATAACTGCTTGGACATGTATACTTATATTGTATTTAATTTATACTTTAAAATTTTTAACATGTATTGGTCAACCTGCCATCTGGGGGAAAGGGTCGGGGGAAGGAGGGAAAAAGTTGGAACAAAAGGATTTGCAACTGTCAATGCTGAAAAATTACCTATTTGTAAATAAAAAGCTATAATAAAAAATTTTTTAAAAAGGTATTCATTTTTAAACCTTTTAATGTGGCATGTAATCTTCTTCAAGGAATCTGGGCTCCTATTCCTAAATCAGAAAGCCTTGGTAACAATTTCCCCTGAAGTGCAATGGTTCCCACTCCTTATCACTCTGCCTACAACACTGTAGTTTTCTGCCTCTTGGTATTATTCCCTGCAACGAGATGAGACTTTACAAACTGTATAAAGAGACTTCCATCTTTTTTGTGCACTCGCTATTCTGTCTCAGGACATAATTCGAATATTTGCCCTGGGCAGTTTGGATTGTAGTCCACCTGTTGGAGCACACTAGTGTCATGACTGGAGGAAAGGTCTCATGTTCCTGCTCTTTCCCTTGCAGCTGTGAGTAGTTAATTTTAGGTAGTTAATACTTCACATTCTGTTTGTTTCCTCATCTCACTTTAGCCTCTAACTATATACATAAACATTCTATTGAATCGAGTGTAGAATATATATATACACACACATATATAAAAAAATATATATGCACATATGCCTGAAGTGAGATATTATCCAGTTCAAAATAAAACACTTAACCTTCCATTATGTGGACAAATTATATCAATTCCATAGTTTCCTTTCCATATGCAGATAAAACTATTATATATTTTGCTTTTCTTAAATCACTCTTATTTAACCTTTTGCTATCATAGTATAAAAATCTCAACTAGTCAATGGAATTCAGTCACAGTTCAGACATCCTGTTCTTTATTAAAGCTTTTAATATATGTTTGATTGGGCTTGGAAAAGACTTTTTTTTTAAATTACATTTAATTTTCCTACTCTCAAAAAGGTAGTGCATTATATGAAAATGTTTTTGTGTAATATTGTCATTATACATGGTCGATGAATGACATAGATTTATAGAAACAGGTATTAATGGGCAAAGTTCATTTTAACTAGGTGGAAAAAAGTTTAATTCATATTCAATCTAAATTGCAACATTCACATCATATTTAATGTACTTCCTATTTAGAATTTAAAATAGACTCACAGCCTCAGTGAGAACAAAACTGTGATTCTCCTATTAGGCTCTCTGCAGTAACACAAAATCCCTCAGATACTGCCATCACTGACATTAGCTTTCCCTTACAAAGATACACCACATTCCTACAAAAGGCTTAGTGATTTATTAGACAAATGTTTATTAGCCAACCAAAGGGTAACAAGTGTTTCTAGACTTTTCTCGGCAAGTTTCACATTTCTCTTCATAGTTCAGAGATGATCCTTGCAGAGCTTTGAACTTGCATAAGGCTCTTGGGCAGAGAGAGCAGGAAGACTCCAAACCCCATGGAGAGAAAGGAAGGCCGGAGGGAAGAAGGTTCTGCAAAAAGTGCCAATGGTCTCACTAGGCTTCATGCAAGACCTGAGGTGGAAGCCCAAGAGCAGTGAATGGTGATGAGGGGCGAGTCCAATCTGGACACACTGGGAAACGTACAAGGCCTGGAAATGCGCTGTTTCGGGCCTCAGGCCACAGTGGGGGTTCATACAAGTCGAGTAGATCCAAAACATGGGTTGCAGTGCTCGGGTTAGAGAGTAGTTCAAAGCTTGAAATGAAATCTGTGGGTTTACTCAGATTCCTAATAGGTTATACATATAGGGCAGCTAGGGGGAGCAGTGGATAGAGCATCAGTCCTGAGGTCAGGAAGACTGGAGTTCAAATGTGGTCTCAGACACTTAACATATCCTGGCTGTGGGACCCTGGGCAAGTCATTTACCCCCAATTGCCTCAGTGCATATATATATACATACATACACATACACACATATACATATGGCAGTAAGTCAGGTTACAGTGATGTGTGTTAAGTTTATTAAGGAATGAGCTTAGCAGCTCTTTTTCTGGCACAAGTTTTCAGGACAAAACAGAAGCCCATCTGCCACAATGAGACCCCCAGTCTAAGCCTCAGGTCAAACAAAAATTAGTGTAGCCAAAGTGGTTTTACAGCTTAGTGTTTGAGCAACTAGAGGACACACAAAGGACTTTTTTCAGACATAGAGCATTTAAATTCAGATCCTTTCCTGATTTATTGGTCCAAACACTAGGGTTAGATATTAAACTTTGTCTGGATATATTCTATGGAAATGCAGTTCTTAACAGGGCTAAGATACAACTTTCTTTTGAATTATTAAAAAGAACTGGAAACTCCCTTTTGTAGGCATGTATTCCCTTATATGACCAACTACGCGTAGTGCTGCATCTTTAATGAATTTCTAGGAAGGTTATTTTAGAGGGTTAAAAATGAGCAGTTTCATCCAAGATAGATGAAAGTGCATAGTTACTTTTTTACTAAGCACACCAGAGAGAGGGTACTTCTGGTATATGGATCTATCTGATGTTTTGGAAAGCCATCTCCAATCGTGGAGCATCCATTCTAAAATGCCCAAGTCGCTGATTCCTGGAATCGGGGGGGAAAGTATTTTTAATAGTCCTGGCTTGTTTCCTCATAGGCAGATGCTTGTCATGTCCTCCGTGTGTTTCTCCTTTGATCCCATCTTCATCTTTCCCGTCAAGGCCTCCCTCAGATGTCATAATCTCTTCAAAGTCTTCCTGAGTGTCCCCATATGTCATTGATGTGTCCTCATGGAGTTGGGTGATCCATTGGTTAAAGCACTAGACTAGAAGCAGGAATGTCCGACTCTCAGTTATGTCTCAGATGCCTACTAGCTGGGTAATAAGTCACACAGAAAGAAATTATTTCACCTCTGCTTGCTTCAGTTTCCACATTTGTAAAATGGGAATAATAAAAGCATCTGCCTCACAATTGTGGGGAGGATCAAATGAGATAACACATGGAAAGCACTGTGTTAACATTAAAGTGCTACATAAATGTTAGCTATTATTATTATTGTAGGCTTTCAGCTTTTACTGGTCATAAAATAAATACCTTCAAGTTAAAGGAAATATAATTTTCTATCATTAAAAATATTTGAATTTATAAAAAAGCTTTAACACCATCTTCAGTGTATGTTGTTAACATTCACCACCTGTAATATACTCTACACTGAACCTTAGATAGCTATATACAGCAGCTACTCTTTGAATAATTAAAATATCTGACTTCATTAGTCAGAGTATCTCTTTTCTCACTGATAAACCCTAAGCTCACAGAATCATACATTTAGAGTGCAAGGGCATTAGAAGACATCTACTAGAAGGGCTTCATTTTACAGATAAGGAAACTGAGGTTGAGAGGAATCAAGGAACTTGTCCAAAGTCACACAGCAATAAGTGGAATTTGAACCTGAAATCTTGGGCTCCAAAGTCATGATTTGTTCCATTGTACAAATACTCAATATTCAAGTTGAAAACTAGATGGCTCAGTGGAAAGAACCCCAAGCCTGAAGACCTAAGTTCGAAAACTAGATGGCTCAGTGGAAAGAACCCCAAGCCTGAAGACCTAAGTTCAAGTCCAGACATTTACTAGCTGTGTGACCTTAGGCAAGTCATTTAACCTGCTTGTTTTAATCCACTGGAGAAGGAAATGGCAAATTACTCCTATCTTTATCAAGAAAACATCATGGATGTTATAGACAATGGGGTCACGAATATCTGGGCAGGACTGAACAAAACAATAACAATAAATATTCAGTGGGTAGTGGCTATTTCTAACAAAAAGCTAGAGTAAAAATCAGCATATTTGCTAAACATTCCATTGAATCCAGTGTAGAGTATTGAAAAAAATACTGGGTTTTTAAGTCTGGAGACTGAGATTAAAATTCTACTTATTGCTCTTACTTCCTGCGTGATTTTAGGCAAGTCACCTTGCTCATCTCTGGAAATCAGCTTTCTCATCTGTAAAATGAGTTAGTTGTATTAGATGACCTCTAAGATTGTTCCCAACTCTATATCTATGATACTATGCCCATAGATTTTCCATTTTACTAGCTTCCCAATTTAACGCCAACACTCTCGTAGTTAGTCATACCATCTTTCCCAAAGATATTAGATAAAAGATGAGAGAATATAGTGCTTATTTATTTTGTCAGTCTTTGCTACTAGAACATATTTTTGCCACCAAATGTCAAGTATATTCACTGCAGTTTGCCTTTAACCTTTGAATTTGGTGTTATTCCAATCCTTTCACCTTTGCATTTGGTGCTATTATGGAAAGACAAAGCATATAAAGAAGAATGGGTTTTTAAATATAGTCTACCATATCCTATTCAGTTTCAAGTGTTAGTGAATAAACAAGATAGTAGTTATGCATGTGTAATGGCAGAAAAGAACCCTAGAATGTCTTTGAAATTCTCAGCCCTGGTGTGAAGAAGTGATTTGACTTGTGTAATCAAAATTCTTCTAGGGCATGTTCTCATAGGGAAAACTCCCTAGTTAGATGCCTGTTCCAACAAGTCAGTCTATGCTTGTAAAACTTGTAATATCCAGGGAAATGTGAAGGAGAATCACTAACAACAACTTTACATCTTTTTAAAAAAATGTGTCCTGGTCCTAGCATATCAAACACTATTTGAGTCTAGTTTCCATAAGACATGGGTTAGGGAGAACATGAATTCTGAATTTTTGAGCATATGTAAATTAACAAATGGAACTAATTTCAAATATAATTGCAGTTTTCTCACCTGTATTTAAAGTATGTTTAGATTATTTCACCATAGGAATTTACTTTCTTCTTCTGTAGCAAGGTAGCCAATACAAATAAGGGTGTACATACAAAGAGGAAAATTTGAGAAGCAGGGTACGCTAAATTGGGACACTGGAATTAATGCTGGGTTTCCTAGTGTTAGCCTTGCATATCTGGGCAAATCAATTAGACTCTTTAGGCCACAAAATCTTCAGAGCTGGGCCTAAGAACTTAAAAATCTGCCTAACCAGAAATCCCCTCTACAACAGTCTTAAGAAATAAGGCATTTCAGGCAATTTAGCCTCTGCTTGAAATATTCCAGGCAAAGGGAAATTCACAACTCTAATGATTCAGAAAATTCTTTCTGATCATGAATGGATCAATTAGAATTTATTAAGGATGTACTGTATGTCCAGGTGTGGAGACACAAAATCCCTACTGTCAAAGAGTTTAATGAGGGAAGACAACATGTATATGTAAAACACAAAGGTTGATATATTTGAAATCTGCCTTTTTGTAGCTTCCTTTCTCACAGGATCCAGTAAAATAAGTCCAATCCCTCCTCTAATGCCAGTTCTTTAAATATTTGAAGCCGATCATTATCTGCCCAGCTAATATTTCTTTTCTATAATCTCTTTGTTAACATATTCAAACAATTCTGGCTGCTTTCCTCTAAACTTAATTCAAATCATCTGTGATCTTATCTCTAAGGATTTCCAATTTTTTTTTTTGATTTGTTCAATAGCCTTATGCTATATGAAATAGGTTGAGGTAAAGTTTGTCTTCTTCAGTCCTTTAATGTATTTGAGTATTTTAAAATTCTATAATCCTTTAATGTATTTAGGTATTTTTGGAATAACCTGCTTTGTTTTTGTCCTTGTAAACCCAGAGTTTATTATAGTGCTTTGCTACAAAGAAAGTACTTAAATTCATACTCAACAGAAACTTAAGAGCAAATACTGCATGTTTTGTACAATATCTAGCACCCATGAGAACACAGCAAATAATTTGTGGGATCCAGATTACTATCATTACCAACAGTTGATATATGACAAGATGCCAGATACACCCTGCCCAGGGGCATCTCAAAACAATGGTACCCAGCAGATGGCTAGCTTCACTCTTTGTATTTGCTAAAGTGAAAAGTTAAACACTAATTTTTTATTTAAAAAGTTGTCAAGGAAATTACTCAAAAGAGATAATAGTTCCCTTCTTTGGAAGAAAAGGTATGATTTCAAAGCATATGTAAAAGGAAAGGAAAGGAAAAAAACAGGTTTGAATCACTCTTTATTGTGAAGCAATTGGGCTTAAGTGACTTGCCTAGAATCACACAGCCAGTAAGTGTCTCAGGTCCTCCTGACTTTGGTGCCAATACTCTATCCATCTAGTTGCCCCTGAATCACTCTTAATTCCAATTTATTTGGTGGGGGAGAGGGAAATACATGATTTTACTTTAATTCATTTCAATTCAATTTTAATTTTCTTATAAAACTATATTCATTAACAGTTTGTGAAAACAAGTATCCCCAAGAACTAATACCAGGAATAAAGATCCATAATGTTAGAACTAAAAGGGATCTGAGGTCATCTATTTCAACCCCTCCTTTTACAGAAGAGGAAATTATCACAAAAGTTGAGAGTGTCTCAAGATCCCATGCTGAAGAATCTGGAGTCCAACTCCAAAAGCATGGTTCTTTCCACTGTACTCACACAACTCATGTTCTTTTGGCTCCCTTGTAATTCACACTGATTTGGGGCATATTCTCTAGATTATAATGCCTACAGGTCACTTGTGACTCTTTATAATTTAATCGTATCACCACAGGTAGGTATTATGTGTGTAGATGTTAACACACAGAGAAGTTTAAAACTACTATAAAAGAGGCAAAATTTTTCATTCTGTCTAGATAGCTGTTACTCTTTAAAAAAAAAAAAGTCACAGAAATACTATTTATGGCAAGAACATGATGAAATACAAATGTTGAAAAAGAAACCTAAATCACATGTGATCTGATTAAAGACTAAACAAACTAGTGCTATGATCTTTGTGTTTTATTTCAGATAATAGGTAATTTCTAATGTAAATATTAACCTGGCAGCCAACTACAAAACTATGACATAATAGGAATGTCCTGTCTTTTTAAAGGTAAAGCCTATACTACTGGGCTTATACCCCAAGGAGATATTAAAGAAGGGAAAGGCACCTGTATGTGCCAAAATGTTTGTGGCAGCCCTGTTTGTAGTGGCTAGAAGCTGGAAAATGAATGGATGCCCATCAATTGGAGAATGGTTGGGTAAATTGTGGTATATGAATGTCATGGAATATTATTGTTCTGTAAGAAATGACCAGCAGGAGGAATACAGAGAAGATTGGCGAGACTTACACGAACTGATGCTAAGTGAAATGAGCAGAACCAGGAGATCATTATATACTTCAACAACAATACTGTATGAGGATGTATTCTGATGGAAGTGGATTTCTTTTACAAAGAGACCTAACTCAAGTTTTAATTGATAAATGATGGACAGAAACAGCTACACCCAAAGAAAGAACATTGGGAAAATGTAAACTTCTTGCATTTTTGTTTTCCTTCCCGGGTTATTTCTACCTTCTGAAGCCAATTCTCCCTGTGCAAGAAAACTGTTCGGTTCTGCACACATATATTGTATCTAGGATATACTGTAATCTATTTAACATGTATAGGACTGCTTGCCATCTGAGGGAGGGGGTGGAGGGAAGGAGGGGAAAAATAGGAACAGAAGTGAGTCTAAGGGATAATGTAAAAAATTACCCTGGCATGGGTTCTGTCAATAAAAAGTTATTAAAAAAAAAAAAAAAAGAAAGAAAGAAAAAAAAAATATATATATATATAAAGAAGTGAAAAAAAATATTAAAGGTAAAGCCTAAATCAGTTTAAATTTGAACTTAAATATCAGTTTACTAAATAACTTTTGTTTTCCAAAGGTTTCATGATGAAAAATGCTATCCATTCCAGAGAGAGAATTGATGAACTCTGGGTACAAATTCAAGAATATTTTTTTCACTTTTTCTTGTTTTTGGCCTAATGGATGATATGGGAATAAGTTCTGCATGATTTCACATGTATAAATGATATATTTGTTTTCGGCTAACAAAAAAGTTACTCCTACCAGGAAAAATATGAGGATTCACATTATAATTTTGGTTTTTCTATTCCTTCAAAAATTTTCCTTCATTTAGACCCATTACTGCTTTTGTTTTGGTGTTCAGTGAATTACACTATGTAGGTTATTTTGTAATCATTTGTAAATAATTGAAAAAAAAAATACCATCTCATCAAAATGTTTTATGGCAATACAAGGTTTCTGAGCAACTGTAGCAAACTTTTGCTAGAATGACAAAACCTATAACCTACATGTAGATTTAATGGTTTTTATAATGCAGAACATAAAAAAATTTTTTTTCAATCTGTAGGGAATTTGGTAATGCAATAATGGTTTAACAAGCAATATTTTTAAAAAGAAAGGAAATTGTATAATCATGAATAAACATTATTGAATAACATTTTAGTACCTGCTAAATTCATTTTAGTTGATTCTCCTATTATTCTTGTAAAGAACAGTTCCACAGACTAGAAATTGGAGGTGCCTCTAATAATACACTGTAGGTTTTTTTGTATTTTGAAAAATATTCACTTTTCCTTTAATGAAAAAACTTATAAATGAAGTAAAAAAACACAAAATTAAAAATAACTCATAAGTCAAGCATAAGCATGCAACAGTTCTGCATTGAGCTTTTTGGTTGTTAAGAGAAGCTGAACAAGGCAATTTAAGGCAATTCCAATAGATCTGTGATAGAAAGTGCCATCTGATCTAGGGAAAGAAATATGGAAACTGAATGTGGACCAAAACATAGTACTTTCACCTTTTATTTTGGTAGTTGTTTATTTTTTTCTTTGTTTTTTTCCTTTTTGATGCTTTTTCTTGCACAGCATGACAAATATAGAAATATATGTACAGAAGAACTGCACATGTTTAACCTATATTAGATTGCTTGCTATATTGGGGAAGGATGAGGTAGGTAGAGGGGAAGAAAAATTTGGAACACAAGATTTTGCAAAAGTAAATGCTGAAAACTACCTTTGTGTGTATTTACAAAAAATAAAATAAAAACGAGAGAAGCTGAGACTATAGAGATTAAAATTAAAATAGGTTAAAACAAACACTACCACCAATTAATTTGTAGAATACAGTTTTATTGCTGATATTGTAAGATCATTTAAATACTTTTGTTTTAAACAAAGCCAATGTAAACCATGGGCCTTATTATACGAGTTTGCTAAGGGGTTCTCTAGCCATTTTCTGCTATGGCAAAAGTAACACTGTAGGGAAATAAAACTATGATTTCAAGATACATTTTACAGAATATCATTATACTTTCTGGTTTGTAAGCCTGTGCATACAAAAACACAACCTTTTACTCAAGGTAAATATGAACAGAAATGGCCAAGAATCTATTTTAAAATCAATTTCTACTTGGGATGATCATTTAACAATATTCACTTTGTAAAGTCACATCAAAACTTACTACAAAATCATATTATTTGAGTTTGTTCACGCAGACTTCCTAAAAAAGAAAAAAAAGCTGGCCAGGAAATAACATGGTTAATTGGCTTTTCTGTCTTCTCTGCCAAGAATTGGGGCTACAATCTTTACATCTTTGTTTCTCTTTATTCTGAAGGATGAGAATTCCTATAACTTTTGGTCCAGATACAACTAGAAGAAACTCTTTGCTCCACCCCCTCCTGAAACCTTGTGGAAATGGTTACATTTTGCTTTAATTGCAAAGGGAGAATAATCTTAAAATTAACATTTGAGTATTAAAGTAAACTACTATCATAAGGTTCTTGTAAAATATATTTAATAATAACCAGGACAGACTCAATTATCTAACCTATTAAAAGTTAAAATTATAAGATATCTTGCATTGGTCCCTCTTTCCAAAGCATGATGGTATGATGTTATCACAATCTGTTCCCAACTCTACATATTCACTTATCTCAAATGACTTGATTAATATTGATACCTAAACTTTGCAAATCATGAATATAATAATATTCTGATTCAGAAAATGATTTCTGATGTTTGAAGAAAAGTCAATTCATTAAATTGGAAAGCTGCCTCCAAATATTTCCAATTAAAAAGACTGATGTTTCTTCTCCAAATATCAAAACAATTACTATATGCTCTCTTACTGCTAATGGTTTTTACTTCAGTATTTAGCAATTCTTAAAGAAAATGGATTCCTACCTAGATTGTGAACTGTTTCAAATTATTTCTTAAACCACCATTCTTTTTCATACTCTTCCTTTTTTTCTTGCAGATCTGTAGACAACTCGTGTTAAATTTTTTTCTTCTCACCTTTTCTGTTTTTAGTCAAAAAAGTGTGAAATATCATTTCACATAAATCTCTGGATTGTCTGTAGATCAAATTGAGGCAGGTATAGAAAACACATCAACAAAGGCAGTCCTCAGTTTGGAGATAGTTCATGTACTTTATATGAAGAGCAAACAAAGACAAATGTAACAATAACCTGTAGAAAAATAATGTTACTTCAACTGATTTCTGCAACAGCATGAAAACATAGTACAAAACCCACTTGCCTTAGTAAAAAAAACAAAAACAAAGAGAGGGAGCAATATTTTCGTTCCAGACTATGACAATTTGGCTCCTTTGTCACACATGTCTATGTAATACTAAAAATCTATTTCCTTGTATAATGCTCCCAAAAGGCATGTGAAATCCTTAAAGGAAAAAGTCCAAATGAAAACACAATTGTGATACTGAATTCATAGAAATGTTTAACACAGTATTTCAATTTACATTTTTTATAATCAAGGTGAAGGAATGAAATACTGAAAAACTAAGAAACAGAAGATAGGTGTCTGAGGTCTGACTGGCAGTGGGAGGAAAGAAAACAAGAAAAATGGAGTAGCAGAAAGATAACTGTGGAAGCTAGATTTTTACACAGCAGCACCTTCACACAGAGAACAGAAAGTAGCTCCTGCTTACATTAGGGCTTTGGCAGGAAACTAATTGTGGATCGGGCTGAGAAAAGCAGCAAGTAAAAGTCACAAGACCAAAAGCCAAGATACAATAGTAACAAAGATTTAAGGATTTTTGATCTATAAAGGAAAGAGGGCAAAAAAGCATTTTACATTGATTTGTAGAGAATGTGCTATAGTTTAATTTCTGCCAGTGACATGTAGTAGCAATAAAGTGCATAATAAATTGGTCTTCCTCCTATAGAAGGTGAATAGGCTGAAGAACTCTTTATACTCTAAATCACTAAGGAAAATAAATTATTGTTTGATGAAAAAGATGCTTAAAAGGGGAAACCAAGAGGGAAAAAAATCTACAGAAGAATTCTGAGCTTACTAGAAGGTCAAAACAAAGAAAGAACATGAAGCAAAAAGGATAAATTACTAAACTGTTGGCACTAAGAATAGTTTTATGAAACTTCCAAAAAAAAGATAAAAGTACATCACAAGTGTTTTTAGGCAGGAACAGCTTCTCATGCCACAGATAGGTCTCAAGAATCTAGAAATGTTTTGAATATAGTAGACACTTAATATTTGTTGAATAATTAGGAGTTTTCACAAGTGTTGCCAGGAATAGTCCATATTCTAGTCAAAGGAAGATGAGAAATATAGGGACTGGGAGAGGGGTACGTGTGCTGAGACAGTCATTTATACACTTGGTACAAATAAAGAGAGAAGTATGCCATTTTTCAAGGGGTTATGCCAGGAATTCAAGTCAGGAATTTGATATAAAATCTCCCACCATCTGTCGAACACAGTAATTGTTATGCGCCATGGTAATTCTGATGCAGATAAAGCAAACCACCAAAAGAAACCTAGAAAACATTCCTGGGAAAATCAAATTTTGTGTGAAAAACTTAAGAACTTAGGGACATTACCACTGCCAATTGAAAATAGGGATTTCAAAAGAAAAAGGTAAAATTGGGAATAGTCTCTGATTAACATGATTTGGATTCTAGAACCTGGCTTTATGAAAATGATCAGTTCTTTGCCAGGGCAAGAACAGACACAAATAGGATTGGCAAAATATTAGTTTTTTTGAAGACTTGCACATATGAGCAAGAAAATTTTAAATTGAAAAATAAAAGGTAAAGGAAAACCAGTCATATCTCTATTTGAAATAAGATGGTACAGAAAATAGCAATTATGACAAAGGAAAATACCAGTAGAAAAGAATGATTTGCAAGAAAAACATCTAAGAATAAAAGTAATAAAATTCATGGCTACATTGGACAGCTACACCCAAATGTTGTTAAGTAAGGGTGATGAACAAGGTATACTAGCTATTTTACTATCAAAAGTAAAATATGACCTAGAGGTCATATACTCCATTAGTGTCCTAGCACTATTATATTATATTATATTCAAGATGATTCAGACTTAGATATTTCTGTAATGTTTGCAAAGTATTTTACATGTGTTATTTAATTTAATCCTCACAATGAGAACCTGTGAAGAAGGTGCTATTATTAGCTGCATCTTACAGCTAAGGAAATTAAAACAACTAATAATCTAAGACAGCACATAACTAATAAGTATCAAAGCTATGTGAACCCTGCTCTTCTTGAAGAACAAGTCTAGCACTCTGTTAAGAAGGTGGTGACATAGAATTGTATACCAATATGTACTCATGTAAGTAAATCCATGAACCAAAGTGGGGAGTTAGTTATGAGTTAAGAAACATTTGGGTAAGGATTCAATAAGATGATATTTAATGGGGATTTTAAAAAATCAACTACTACACAAATACAAAATGGGGAAGATATAATTATGCTAATTTATGTGAAAAAATAGCCATGGTTTTTAGTGGATTTCAAGTTGAGTCACTAATGTAACAGCAGGCAGAAAATTTAACAGTCTTAGGCTGAATTAAAAAAAAAAAAAAAGGCACAGTATTGAAACAAAGGAGGTAACTAATAGTCTGACTACATTTTCCACTGATGACAGCATAAAAAGAAAAACCTTTATTAAGCACTTACTATGTGCTAGCAACTATGCTAAGCTCTAGAGTTACAAAGAGAAATGTAAAACAGTTCCTATGTTCAATCAAGGTGCTTACATTCTAAAGAGAGACCTGTACACATACAAGTCTATACATAATATATATAAATATATGCACATATATTTATATAAAGAGGTATATATATACACATCATGTGTGTGTGTATACATATGCACACGCACACACACACACACCCTTTAGTTTGAAAGGAATCCTAGAAAGGCTTCATGGAGAAGGGGGCAATGCATCTGAATCTTGAAGGAAACCATGGATTCCAAAATCCAGAAGTGAGGAGGGAGTGCAGTGCAGGCATTTGGGAGTGGGGTAGGGGAGGATCAGCTTGTATAAAGGCACAAAGCCTGGAGATAGAAAGTTGCACCAGTGGAATAATAGGTATCTGGATTAGCTATACTGGATATATATATGAGGATATTAGTAATACAATACCAAACAGGAAAGGGAGGGGACCATGTTATGAAAATCTTAAACATTGGAATTTACATTTGATGTAAGAAATAATGGGGAGCCATTGAACTTTGAGTGGGGGAAAGAAGTTGATATGACCAGACCTGGACTTTAAGAAAAGCGCTTTGTTGGATGCATGGATAGACTGGAATAGGCAAAGGCTTAAGTGACCAAGACCAGGGCGCTTGTATAGTAGTACAGGTGAGCTACAATGAGGGTCTGAACAAGGTGAGGGACTGTAAATAGAGAGGAGGGTAAGTATTTCAGAGATGCAGCAGAGAAAGAAACAAAAAGATTTGGCAATTTAATGGGTTATGCAGTGTGAAGTAGAAGAGCAAACCTGGGTGCCTTTGAGGGTGACAGAGAAATTTGGAAGAGGTCTGGGAGAAAGCAGAAGGTGAGATAGATAAATCTGTTTTGGGCCTAGTAAGCTGAAGTACTTATGGATATGCACTTTGAAATGTCACTTCTAGATATCACATTTTAATAAAGACACTGACAAACTTGGGCAGAGGCAGGAGAACAGTAAAGTAAAGTTATTATAGACCTTGCCAAAAGATTCAACTAAAGGAAATGGGATGATTAGTCTAGACAGAAAAAATAAAATGGGGAGGACTCTGGGATGGGATAGGCAATGTACAAACAGCTGTCTGTCTATTTTAAGAACTATCATGAACATGAAGACTGTGACTTTTGCATGGACAGAAAAGTATGAAGAAGCAGCTTTTGGCTTGATATAAAGAAACACAATTATAGCTATCCAGAAGTGATTGCTGATTGTCAATCACTTTTGCAGACCTTGGAAGTAGTACAAACTGAAGATCTGCAATTTCCCAGTTTTTCAGCTATGATTCCCTGGGAAATTTGAAAAAGTTACTTTAAGAATAGAAGAAATCTTACAGGGTAGAACTAGGAACAATAGGTGAATGTAACTCAAAAGACAGATTCTGGCTTGATAGAAGGAAAAACTTTTCCTTGATTAGAGCTATTTAAAAATAGAGGGCCATTAAAGGTAGTGTTTTTTAAAGAAATAATAAAAACTACTTCTCAAGGGTGCTCTTGAATGAATTTCTTTCTATAATCTGTGTTAGATTGTCTCTGAGGTCTCCCTTCCTTCAGCACTCAAATCTGAGTTTCTGTGACTCATGTCCAGGACAGAAAGTAGGTGTTGATTAGAGTCCCTTTCCAGTTAAAGCAAAAGAGAAATAGAATGCCAGCTTCAAACCTCCAATATGAATTAAGTCCTTCTTATAAGTACCAACTTTACTACTGTACTAAGATCCTACCACACTGATACGTAGAGGGGCGGAGCACATGACAGATCCTGCTGTGAAATGAAATTCTTGAATCAATAATGTAGCATAATGGATGATAAATTTAAGGTCATCTAATCGTAAATGCTACTAATTATATAGCCCACGTGTAAAGGTTTATCTATGGTCTAGCTTTCAGGGTAGATTCATAATGATCTCAAGTCAGATTCTGGACTAGTTAATGACCTATTATATTCATATTAATTAGAGGAATGCAGTGCTGTTAACCAAAAAGCTGCTGTACATCATATAAGCATTAAAAGTTTGGAGATATTCTCTTCAATCCAAAATTATTAGGTATTAGGCTTCTTTAACTCATGCTACAAGAAAAGAAAGGCTTTATAATAATGATCAAATTAGCCTGAAATGCAACTTGCTAGAGAAAAAAGAATAGTAAATCCCTACCAGCAGATGTTCAGCAAAACTATTTCTAGCCAAAGTGACCCACAAGGCAAAAATCTATTTCAAAATGGATCAGACTAGTTGAGTCAGCTGCTTAAGTTGTATTTATTATTTTTTAACTGACAGTGGCATCTGATATTATCATAACTTTAAATGAGAAGAAAGCAACTGGTTTGGAAAGATTAAACTTTAATGCAATGGTATCAGATTTTAATGAAAACTTCCTTCTATTTGTGGCTCTGAGATTGATTTAAGTATCTAAGCAAAACACTAAGAATGCTGATGTGAATTATGTATTTAACCTGTAGTTCCGTAACATATTATTTATTTTCTCAAAGTTTTCCAAATATAAAAATATTCTACAGTAAGATTATTATTTTAACAACAGAAGATTCTATAACAAATTAAGCAGCAGTTCTTTACAGAATTCAGCAGAATTTTGTTTCAACTAACATCTAGGCTAACTTTTCAGTAGTCTCAATGTTTGGTTGCAAAAATTTATCATCTTCCCAAAAGGAATATAGGTAGCACATATGCAATCTATTATAAATCTCAGGAATTTCTATAATTTTTGTTATGTAAACAGGGCACTGCTAACATTAGACCATTTTTCTTAATGCCATGCCATTATATTCCCTGCCTTATAACTTTTCATGCCATTCTCATCATGATCAACTCTTCATGACACAATCTACCCAAATGAACATGATAATTGTAAATCTTTAAATTTCTAGTCCCAATGACTTGATAAACTGTAAAATTAAGAAGAAAATTTTAAAAGATGGAAATTTGGCTCTTTAATAGGGAGGAATCTTGTGTAATCCCTAAATTCTATATAAGATATAGCCAGTCTGCTAACATTGATAGTGTTCAACAAATTAGCAACAAACACACAATTGTCCTAATTTAGGTCAAATAATGTTTGAACTGTTTACAATTACCAGAATACTCTGTAAACACTGTCTTTGGCTCCTTCTGGAATACAACACTTTTCTGATTAAAATTACTGAAGCTGTGCAGAACTGTGCAGAAGCATTTAATTATACTTTTTATCTAATACTTTTCTTTCAGCAAATTTCAGTATCTGAGAGGTAGGTTCTGAAATAAAAAAATACAAGAGCCAAAAACAAAAAAAGTGGAGTGTGGGCTATTCAATAGTTTTTACTTATAAGATCTTCAGGCTGCCTATACAGCTTAGAATGTTTAAAGCGGAGTGGTAACACTGACATTCAAAAAGTCTGAATTCAGAAATAAGAGCTCTTATCTTGTTTCTTTGGGGGGGGAGGAGGGACAGTAATTACATTTAAAAAATTTTTGTATATTGTCTTAGAGATAATATACACAATCTTATTTTTACTTAAGATCAATTAAATGACATCTATTAAAAAGAAAAATATAATTAAAAAATACTTTGTTCCAAAGCAAGGATCAACATGGCAGTTGTTTTAATAAAAGTAGTATTTATTCACAAAGTGCTGTCTTTGGTATCCAAAGACACTACTGACTCCTTAGAGAACATATACTTTTGAACTATTTTTCCAGAAATGATCACTTTATGCTGATCTATCCAAAACTGGTACCTCTTGTTAACAAGAGCACCAATTGGAAGACTGGCAGGGGGCACGCAATCCAGTTATCCTTCTGTTAAGCTAACTATTCTAAAAAAGGTTCAAATCTCCATTCTCTAAGTCTCATAAGTACTAGGTTCCAATCAACTGACTAGTTATCTCAGATTATTTGTTCAACTAAAACAATAATTACAAGGGTAATAAATAATATAGGAAATTAATATTTTTTATCTCAAATGTGTAGATTATTAATGTTCACTTCCTTCTCACATCTTGGGGGGAAAGTTTTCCTTTTAACATCACAGAATTTGAGTAATGTGGAATGTTTCTAAGTTAAAGACTCAACAAAAACAATGATCACAACAGATTATCCACATTGTGTGTATGTGTGTGACAGAACTGTACAGTAAAAGCATCCAGAGTCAGTGAAATCTTACCCTTTAAAGCAAGAAAGATGCACATTCAATGTTCACATCAGTAGTTGATTGGGCAAGCACTATATAGATTTATATTCATGCCCATGAGGGGACATTTCAGAGAAAAATGATTCCCAAAATTATTTGGCCAGATCACTATCAGGCTTATTCTAACTGAGTTGGTGGTATGTGAATTTTCCTATCCCTACCTAATGGTAATATAAAGCATAACAACAAAAGTCACGGAGTCTTAACACATACCACTGTTAAATCATATCAAAACTGAGTTTGTATATACCAAGAATATATATGAACCCCATTTCAAAGCAATCATTAGAGGAGGTAGTGGATCAATTATTTGGATGGAGAATATAAGATCAACTCTAGCTGTAAACATTTCTAAAACATTAGACTACTATCCAAAACACAAATGATGAGAATTTAGAAGACGTATGAAATTATGTGAATTAAAAAAAAAAAACCCAAAAAGAGAAATATTTAGTATATTTACTCAAATAAAAGGAGCTTAAATGATTCAGAACTGAAAATAATAGAAATTCAAATATAGTTTTTAAAAAGTGAATATAAATTAGCTAATTCCAAGGACATTTCCAATTAAGCATTCATCCAATTAATATTCAGCTTTTTATATTCACACACATACACATACACACGCGCGTGCACACACACACACACACACACACACACATATTCTGGCAAAAATCAGAGAAAAATATCCTCAGGTTTTTCAAAGTATGTGAATTAGGTTCCAAAACCAATATTCTACATGAGCGTAAAACCCCTGATTTCATGCCTGTATGCATGGCTGTTTTAAAAGATACAAGTAACATAATACATTGGCTTCTTCAAACATACTAATAATTAAGGCATCTTGTTTTACACAGTATCTCAGTGTGAAAAAATTGTCCATCATTTGCTATGTTGTTTTAAACATCTTTAAAGTCTTTTCAATATGATCACAAAGTAGCTGCACACATTTTAGTGGTTTTTTTTTTTTTTTTTATAAAACACAATCTTAAAAAAAAAAATATTAATGGTGATTGGTCTTTGTGGTTCCTAGCAAAATGTCTTGCCCATTTTATCTTTTCATGTCAGTATAAATTACATTTTTATGCAATATGAAGGACTGCAATAAGACACAGAAGCATTTAAACAATTTTTCCCCAAATAACCATACAAATCCCAAACGCAGCAAAGGCGTACAATTTTCATAGTGCACTTTCACCTCATTGAAGTCAAAGATGCTCCTTGTGGTTATTTTTCCACTTCAATGTGAAGTAGATTGTTAGGATTTTACTAGTGGTTTAATTAAATGGCATTTTTGGAAGATTTCACTTCCCTTCTTGGTTCATAGTTCTCAGAAGAGATCTCTTTCTGGAAGCTACAAAATCCAGGAATATTCTGAACAAGAATGTCCTCTTCAGGTGTAGTACTTCTCAATGTAATTGTAATAAATAAGCATCTACGTCCTTGAAGAATAAAATAAAACTATTAGTCAATATTTAGCACCCCCCAATTTATGTTTATATATACATATCTCTTCATTTAACTCAAGTACTTACTTCTAATTAAGAACTTAATAAATTAACTTTCTGCCTAACTAACAAACATGACAGCAATCCTTTGTGCTTCATCTACATTACTGTACATCATTCAAAATATATAAAATATAAATAATTTTTTTTACTTATTCTGGATATTACAAAGCTTCAAGATGACAATTCTGAATATCAATTCTCATTGCAGATAATACTTTGCTATGCAGCAATCACTATCCTGCAACTCTGAAAAAGGAATATTTCTAACATATCAGAAATTCTGATTTTTATTATACAAAAAGAGAAGGCTGGGAGATTATTTTCATAGCTTGACAGGCCAGCATCTTAATCTTAATGTTGCATCAGCACTCTCATTCTACTCCCTTATCCAGATAGATGAGTAAGTCAATAATAAATAAATTTCTTTTGGACACAATTATTGTGTCTGGATTTCTCTAATGCAATTGCTGAATTAACACATAATCCTTCATTTGGAGAAGCATCTGTCACTAAATAAAAGATTTAAATGGCTATGAGAAACTGAGTGTTTCCTTATCATTTTTAAAACTCCTCATACTTACAATAACACTTCCTTAAGACTATTATCTTTTGAAGAGCATCCGAAAGACATTCAATGGGCTTTGCTCCCTTCCATGCAATGAAATGTTATATCTATACCCAGAGTATTCTGGCACTTTAAGAGGTATACTTGCTTTCAGAACATTATAATATCATTTACTTAACTAGCTAAATCATTTCCTGACTTGTTTAGTAGTTCTAGTTTTACAAATCCATCAGACTAGATTATTAGATATTTTGAACATCAAAAGTCAAACATTTGATAACTTTGGTTATACACATACCTTAGCTATATTACCAGTGTATCCTGGAACCAAAGTAAGATGATTTTCTTGTTTCCACAATCCACTTAATTGTTGTTTTAAAATATGAATATTTCTTTAAAAAAAAATTTTAAGCAAAAATTTATTTATGACTTTATATACATAGTCTGTGTAATACACTATATTCAGAGAAAGATAACTGAATAAATTTTAATATCTAAGAATTTATCCTTAAGCAACATGACACTGTAACTCAAATGAATTATTTATAATCATGTGTCAGTTATTCATAGAGATTATAGGTTGCTCAATTACCACAACTACTTGAAAACAGTACCTATTACAATATAGGGAACAGTTGAGTATAAGAGTCTTCTAATTCCTTAGGAGAAAGTTAGAAGTTACTCAAGATTATCAGTTTCAATCTGTAGAATAATATATATATTTCTAAAACACCACACACACACACACACACTGAAATCTCAATAAGCTGGCTACTAAAAGTCCATAATAGGCCCTCCTCACCCCAAAAACCTGCAACTTCAGAATGCCTGATTATAGTATTGTTATCCCTGTCTTCTCTGCAAAATGAGGTTAATTCCAGAAAGAGAGGTGACTAGTTCTGAAATTCTACATATGAAGTATATTCTAATATGAAAAGCTTCAGTACTCATTTAAATAAACTAAATCTATTAAAAATTAAATTTTTAAGCAACTATCTTAGACTTTTTTTTCATTAAGACATCACAGTAGCCTAATAATAGCAGCTTACATTTGTTATTTTTAAGGTTTACATAAACTAGTCCATATTTGATCCTTAGAAAGTAGATAGTCTAAATATACTGTTATCCCCTTTTTAAAGATGAAGAAACACACTGGACAAATAATTTCTTTGAGTCCCAGTCACACATGTAATAAGCAACAGAGATAAAATTTTAACTCACATCTTCTAGTTCCAGGTTAACTGCATGCACTATGTTGCCTTCAAAGTTTTTTCTATAAATTTATAATGAGTATAACATTTCCTTAAATCCTCCCTATTAAGAAAGGGAGTGAATAACATTGTATTATGGTCGTATAGATGAGAAGCCACCTCACCTGGGAGATGCTTCTGCTCCTGCACCCTCTCCTCTAGCTGGTGAATCCTTAGAAGAACCACCATTTCATGAATTGTTCAGGCCATCCATGCTCAGTTCTCTCCTGGCTCCATTCCTCACTCTCTGTAGCTTTCTCATCTTCTTGAAGATATCTTTGCTTTTGCACCATTTCCTCTGACTGGTGAGTCCCTAGCTAGTCCTCATGTCATGGAATGCCTAGGTCATTCATGTTCAAAGTCCTCCTTGGATCTCTTGACTTTCCCACCTCCTTACCAGCAGATTTGTCCATTGTTCTCCAACTCCACCCTTGCTCCCTTTCTAGCTCCCTTTTATAAATTGTCTTCCCTCATTAGAATGCAATTTCCTTGAGTATAGGGAACATCTTATTTTCTTACATTTGTATTCCTAGTGCTTGGTACAGTATTTGACACATAATAAAGAGCTTAATAAATTCTTTTTCTCTCTATCTTTCTATCTGCTTCTGTCCTGACAATACAATTTTTACCAGCATAGCAGCATATTTACAAAATATAGAAATTCTAATACTTACCCATCTTTTGCAATTTCTGTATTAGCAGACAGTTCTGACCACCATCTTTTTATGACTGCTTGAAGCCAGTTCAAACCAACTATCACATAACTGAAATAAAATTTTGTGTTAAAAAATCATGCTTTTCCTCCCCCCAAAATCTTTACTGATTAAATACAAACTCCTTCCATTTACTTTTAATTTTTTTCAGCACTTGACAATACCAAATTAAGTGTGAGAGTTGCTGACAAGATATCATTTCAATTTTCCCCAGTTATTTCACATATATAAAACTTATTTCCCCAACTAAATTGCCCTTATCTTCCATAGAGCCTAATACTGTACTATATATATAATAAAACCTCAATAAATGTTGCTGAAAATGAAAAATAAAAATTCACATAGATACTTACTCTTCAAATTTGCTTTTAAGTAGTGATTTTACTAGAGGCAACAGATCTACACAGCAGCCAAGTGAAATGTACTGCTTTTCTTCCTGTAAACTAAAATATACATTTGATTACAAAAACTTGGAAATCATGATTTCTAATCTTCTAAAAAAAAGTTCTCTTTTTACCTGCTGGTGAGCACAGGAAGGCAATCTACCACTACTCCAAGATCTTCTATCCTATAGTATTAAGAGAAGCAAAGGTTAAGTAGCTAGCTATTTTCACATATAAGTCATCTTCTAAGTCAGGAAGATGATTAACACAATTAGTTTTCCTCCAAAATCAACAGATCATCTATAATTTCCTTTTTTTATATATAAGGATTTGAGTTGTAGAGGTTATCAGTTTCAAAATCATACAGCAAGTAAAGATAAAACTAATGACTCTGGATTTTTAGTTAACAAATCTATGTGACACTAACTTTGGACATTATTATTCTTATTAAAATTAAGTATAGTAAATTAAAATTTTCTGGTCAGCAACATTATCATAAGTTGGAAAGCTAATCCTAGAATGCTATTCCTGAAATTGGATGCTATAGTTTTGCAAAAATGAGAATGGAAAAAATAAATTATGATTTACCTCACCAAATAGGCTACTAGTTCACTTATACTTCGCTTTCTCCAAAAAGTTAAAGCTACATTCAACCTCAGATTTCTACTGAAAAGAACTTGTGCCATTGTCTCATGGTCCTGAGAAACCTGCAAGTAAAAAAAACAATATTTAAAATTGGAAGGAATCAGAGATATTATTTAATCCAAAGTATCATTTTATATAAGACGAAAATGATGTTTCAGGGGGGTAAAAGAACTGACCAAAGTTGGTTGCTGGCAGAAACCAGACAAAAATCTAAGTCTTCTGACTACCAAGTCCAAAGTACTATACACTTGAATCACAAATGCATACCTTTGACAAACAGCAAACTAATTTGTTAAAGGCCATACTGAAGAGAAAAAAAATAAATAAAAGAGATCTGAAGTAGTTATTCAATTAGATCAGATCAATGTAGACAGATTAATTTTAAGTTATACAACAATGTTAGTCCCTTTTCCCAAAACTAAAAATCCTTATCATCTTCATTCACAATTTAGAATAATACAGCATTTAAAGAAAATAAGCATCAAGCAGTCTGAAGCATCAGTATCCTTTCTTCAACTATTATTACTCTTTCTTGTTGTATAAGGATAATAGGCCAAGCTTCTCTCTTCAATGTTTTGGCATCAATTTAAAATTTTTTTAGGGTTAAAAAAGCCGATGAAAATTAAGTATGAGTAAAATTAGATAAATTAGTTAAGTTAGGCCTCTAACAATAAAGCAGTAATCAATAAACTTTTGAAAACTACACAGGGGCAATAGGACCCAGAGAAGTAAGCATTCCTTAGAAAAGAGGTTTAAATATGAAGATATAAAAGGAAAGGAGAAGATTGTGTAGTCTTTTACCATATAGCAACAAGTAAGTTGTATTCTGCCTAAACAACCATAGTGATCCTTTAGTTTATACTTAGGTCGTCAGTTGTAAGAAACTATATCACTGTGATCTCTCAAAAAACCAGTACTTCTATAATAGAGATAGCATCCATTCTCTAATTCTTATGTTGGCTGACTGTTATTTCATAAAGAATTAAAAAAAATTTTTTTAACTTCCCACCAGTCTCCTAGAAACCTTGTTTCAATTTTTCTTCCCTGTCATGATTTTTGTCTAACATTGACTTATTTTCTGTTTCTCTAGAATTCTATTTATTATTTTCCAAGGAGAAAATGAAAGAATCTTGCTAAATAATTCCATTATCATTTCAAGTACTCTCTGTTAGACATCCTGTGTTTCCATAATCAAGATCTCTTTCTAATAATTCTGAATACTTATAATAATTCTCTTAATCATCACACTGATCTTCTATCATCTATGCTACCTTAAATCAATTACTTCTTAGAAGATTATAAGAGCTGTTTTTTTTAGAAATAAGACACAAATTTACTATATCATTCCTCAAATGACCACTTTGGGCTAAGCTATTCTATAATATTACAGACAGTACCTACCACACTAGGATGATTAAATCTTTAGGACTCCACTGAACTACAGGACACAAGAGAACTCTGATTCCTGTGTCTAAATAGAACAGCTCAACTTTAAGATCTGATCTTTTCTCTCTCTCTGCTCCCTCCAATCTCCACCTGTCAATGTGTGAATCTGAATCCTGCAGGAGATAATAATACATTAAATCTATTCTACTTATATGGAAAAATACAAACTTTTAAAAATGGACATAACAACTGTTTCAAGTTTGCTTGATTTGATTATAAGAAGGCTCACCTAAGGACACCATTCAAGAAATTCCATAGACAAAAGGATGAGAAGTATTCTGCAGACTGAAAATAACACCAAAAGAAAAAACATATAATCATGCTAGATAAAAAAGAATTAGCTTGTAGAGTGACTCACCTCAGTAAAAAATCCACTATATTTTGATGATGGGCTCTCTGTCTGTGAAGAACTAGAATCACTAGCATTAAGTAAAAATGTACGACCTTCATGACGTAATTTTTCAGGCAGGTGGCCTGCACATGCCAGTTCATTTTCTTTATTTGCCATGTCACAGCCCCTGCTTCTAGGAAACTGTTTTCTTCTGTAACAAGGATTTGGAAAATAATGATGAACTTTCTTTCTATAATATACTTCTTTGTGCAGTTTGTCTGGACTTTTCACAGCGTATCCAACTGTTCTGTAAAAACAATTAGCTTATTTAAATAAAGAAGGAAATAAAATTTTATTAAAAATTAAAGGTTAAATATTAAACATGTATGGGACTACCTGCCATCTAGGGGAGGGAGTGAAGGGAAGGAGGGGAAAAGTTGAAACAGAAGTTTTAGCAAGGGTCAATATTGAAAAATTACCCATGCATATATTTTGCATATACAAAGCTATAATAAATAAATAAATTCAAAAAAAAAAAATTAAAGGTTAAGGGACCATTCTGCAGTACAGTTTTGATCCATCTAATATCCATTCAACCAATTCTTAAGTAATAGATATATACTTAACTTTACATATTTCTGACAACATAATTTCAGGCCTGAGGAAGGTAATACATAACACAGATTTGTCTTAAAAGCAATAACTGATCTTTCAAAGAATATAGAATCAAACACAGGATCCAATAATTTGGGACACTAGGAGAAACGCTAAGGTTATATATAACTGTCTAATCTCATTTTACAAATAACATGTATACTACATTTTCCCATTTTTAGCCATCCCTAGCTTTCAAGATTTGTTGCTTCCCCCAAATTTCAAAGTATCTCTTACCTATTTGTATAAGCAGCCAAATGTTTTGGAGATTTCTTTCCCTATCAATAAAAGTAGAAAATTATTGTTACCCATGAACAAGTATATCTAGATAAAAGTTTCTACTAATGGAATTGTAAATAAACTAAAATAAGCGAGTGACATCAACAAATCTACAATTCTTTGTTGTTCTTATTGTTTGGAAGTGAGGGAAAGATTAGAATTCTATTTTTATTCAGCATTCTCCTATTATTAAATTCTAAGGTTTTTCTACTTTCACTGGCATTATCTTTAGTAGTCCAATTGATATCATTGGTATATGATAACCTGTCAATCTCAGCTACTCCACTCTCATTTAGAATGTATTTTATATTTTAGAATATACTGACTATTTTTTTTTCTTTCATAAGAATTTCATTATGATCTAGGAGAAACTATGCCAAGGCTATTAGCATTGTGCATAGAGAACACTTTTTTGTATGCTAAATCATTACCCTCCTATTGTGGAAAAAGTTAACCAACACTCACCAGCACTACAAAAGTTTAGATTCTGTGACATTTTATCTGTTACATGTTATTTAAGAAATTTATAAAAAACATTAACATACCTCCTTCATGTTCTTATTAGTGAAATGAGAGATCCTTTTCCTAGGAAGATCAATGGAATGGCCCTCAATATGCAAAAAGTTCCGTTTTCTATCATTGTGGGCTTCAGATGCCATAATCTCTTAAATCCCTAGTTGGCAAAATTTGAAAAAAATTAGTTTTGACTACATATAGTTAAATACTGTCATTATTTCTATAACACACATATATATGCACATTCACAATCCTATTCTGCTTCATTCACACTGTTATTTATAAAGCCTTAAATAGTGAGGGCATATCAGACAGAGAAATCCAGACAAGTAACTGAGAATCAAATCATTAGACTGGCTATATGATAGCTAGTTTTAAGTTGTGTAAAATCAGGGATGACAAGAAGGCAGGAAGATTTCCTAGTGGTACAACTCTGGCTCTCTCTTACTCTCTCACATTCACCAGACTTCAAATTGGAATTTGAATTTGGTGCCAGTGAAGTCATTGGTCATAAACATAGTAAAAAAGGGAGGTCTTTCCTCTTATTTTCTACCTTTTACAATAAAATTCTAAGATCCATATTTGCAAATAACAGTGCTGCTAACTTATGAAAACAGTCAGGCCTCAAGCTGTCTGCCTCTTAATTCTCCTCATATTCTCCAACCCACGCTACACAATACTACTTTAATCTGATTAATTTCTCTAATGCATAGCTCTGTCATAAAAGTTACAAATCTGTCACACCTTATTCCAAATAAACTCAAATACTCTGATATTTAAGGCCCAAATATTGATTTGGCCTGTATTTGTCTCCCCAGTTACAGCCTTTCATTTATCCTACAAATTAGCTATTTCCTATTTCCCCACTTCTATACCTTAGTGGACAATTATTTCTTTATTTGGAGTGCTCTTTTTTATGTTCACTGTCCATCTTTCCCCAATGAAGTCCTACCCCAGCTTCAAGGACTAATTCAAATCCATCCATTCTCTTCCACGAACTCTCTTCTGATATCCTAACAGAATGTAATCTCTCAGAATTCCCACACTCTCACTGCACTTCCATATTCTACTTTGTATTGTATTTTTATCTCTGCCTCCTCATCTTCTTTATCATGCAGGATCATGCTCTAATCATCACACAGCAGCTACCATTGCACCAAAAAGAGTATCCAATCATTGCCATTCAGTGAATATTAACTTCCTTACACTCAGATTTTTCTAAATCCAAATTGTGGATTTGGAAAGTTGTGATCTACTTCACATAGATGTTGAAATCAGTCACTCAATCAAATATTTATTAAGCCCTATGTGTAAATACCGGAGTTCCAAAGACAAAGTCCCCTTGTTCAAGAAGCTCATGTTCTGGGGAGACAACATCTAAGTAAGTAGGCATAAAGCAAAAGTACTCCCATTGAATTTAAAAACAAAAACTAAACAAAGTAAAATCCACAATGTGAAAGGGGAGGCAATTCCAAGTGGATGGACCAGGAATAGCCCCACTGCAAGAAGTAGTCTTTGAACTATATCTTAAAGGAGAGCAAGGAGATTCCAGGAGGTGAAGGGGATATGGAGGGAATACATTCCAGGGATGGGGTAAAAGTGAGGAAAGAGGGAAATAACCAATATAAAGGTAGTGATAGAGAAGATGAATTATCATGTGAAGAACAAAAAGTAGGCCTAGATGGCTGTATTGGAAATACTGTTACAATGGATAGGTAGACTTACTTCATACTTCTTAGATTGGCTAAGATGACAGGAAAAGATAATGATAAATGTGGAGGGGCTGTGGGAAGACTGGACACTAATGCAGTGCTGGTGGAGTTGAGAAATGACCCAACCATTCTGGAGACCAATTTGGAATTATGTCCAAAGGGCTATCAAACTCTGATCCAGCAGTGTTTCAACTGAGCTTATATCCCAAAGAGATCTTTTTTTTTTTTTTAATGACTTTTTATTGACAGTACACATGCATGGGTAATTTTTTACAGCATTATCCCTTGCACTCACTTCTGTTCCAACTTTTCCCTTCCTTCCCTCCACTCCCTCCCCTAGATGGCAAGCAGTTTTATACATGTTAAATATGTTATAGTATATATTAGATACAATATATGTGTGCAGAACTGAACAGTTCTCTTGTTGTACAGGAAGAATTGGATTCAGAAGGTAAAAATAACCTAAGAAGAAAAAAAAAATGCAAACAGTTCACACTCACTTCCCAGTGTTCCTTCTCTGGGTGTAGCTGATTCTGTCCATCATTGATCAACTGGAACTGAATTAGATCTTCTCTTTGTCGAAAATATCCACTTCCATCAGAACACATCCTCATACAGTATAGTTGCTGAAGTGTATAATGATCTCCTGGTTCTGCTCATTTCATTCAGCATCAGTTCATGTAAGTCTCTCCAAACCTCTCTGTATTCATCCTGCTGGTCATTTCTTACAGAACAATAATATCCCATAACATTCATATACCACAATTTACCCAACCATTCTCCAATTGATGGGCATCCATTCATTTTCCAGTTTCTAGCCACCACAAAAAAGGCTGCCACAAACATTTTGGCACATACAAGTCCCTTTCCCTTCTTTAGTATCTCCAAAGAGATCTTAAAGGAGGGAAAGGGACCCACATGTGCCAAAATGTTTGTGGCAGCCCTTTTTGCAGTGGCAAGGAACTAAAAGTGAGTAGATGCCCATCAGTTCAAAAATGGCTGAATAAGTTATAAAATATGACTGTAATGAAATATTACTGCTCTATAAAAAATGATGAGCATGTTGATTTGAGAAAAGCCTGGAAAGACTTATATGAACTGATGCTGAGTGAAGCGAGCAAAACCAAAAGAACATTGTACATAGCAACAAGAATATTACGAGATAATCAACTGAGATGGACTTGGCTGTTTTTAACAATGAATTAATTCAAAGCAATTCTAGTAGATTTGAGATGGAAAATACCATCTACATCTAGAGAGAGAATTAAGGAGACTGAATATGGATGGAAGCATTGTATTCTCACATTTTTGGTTTGTTTTCTTTCCCATGGATTTATTCGCTTTTGATCTGATTTTTTTTTATAAATGGAAGTAATGTTTTAAAAAATTGCACAGAGGTAATTCAGTCCAGTTTCAATGATCTTGTGATGGAGAGAGCCAGTGGAGACTGAATATGGATCACAACATTTTATTTTCATTTTATTTTGTTGTTTGGTTGCATTTTGTTTTCTTTTTCTTTTTGAGAGATTTTTCTTGTGCACCATGATAGTTGTGGAAATATGTATAGAAGAATTGCACATCAAGACTATTTGTGGCAGCCCTTTTTGTAGTGGCCAGAAACTGGAAACTGAATAGATGCCCATCAATTGGAGAATGGCTGAATAAACTGTGGTATATGAATATTATGGAATATTATTGTTCTGTAAGAAATGACCAACAGGATGATTTCAGAAAGGCCTGGAGAGACTAACACGAACTGATGCTGAGTGAAATGAGCAGGACCAGGAGATCATTATATACTTCAAAAACAATACTAGATGATGACCAGTTTTGATGGACCTGGCCATCCTCAGCAACGAGATCAACCAAATCATTTCCAATGGAGCAGTAATGAACTGAACCAGCTACACCCAGCAAAAGAACTCTGGGAGATGACTAAGAACCATTACATTGAATTCCCAATCTCTATATTTTTGCCTGCCTGCATTTTTTGATTTCCTTCACAAGCTAATTGTACAATATTTCAGAGTCTGATTCTTTTTATACAGCAAAATAACAGTTTGGACAGATACACTTATTTTGTATTTAATTTATACTTAAATATATTTGACATGTATTGGTCATTCTGCCATCTAGGGGAGGGGGTGGGGGGAAAGAAGGAAAAAATTGGAACAAAAGGTTTGGCAATTGTCAATGCTGTAAAATTACCCATGCATAGAACTTGTAAATAAAAAACTATTAAAAATTAAAAAAAGAAAAAGAAAAATTTCACATGTTTAACATATGCTAGATTACTTGCCATCTGGGGAAGGGGTGGGGGGAGTGAGAAAAAATTTGGAACACAAGGTTTTACAAGGGTGAATGTTGAAAACTATGCATATGTTTTGAAAATAAATTAAAAAAAAAAGAATTGCACTTATTTAAGCTATTTCAGATTATTTGCTGTCTTGGGGAGGAGAGAGGCAAGTGAAGGGGGGGCGGAATTTGGAACGCAAAGTTTTATAAAAATGAATGCTGAAACAAGATTATTTATGATGATCAATTTTGATGGACATGGCACTTTTCAACAATGAGATGATTCAGACCAATTCCAATGATCTTGTGATGAAGAGAGCCATCTACACCCAGAGAGAAGATTGTGGGAATTGAGTATGGATCACAACATATCATTTTTGCTCTTTTTGTTGTTGTTTGCTTGCATTTTATTTTATTTCTCGTTTTTTTCCTGTTTGACTTGATTTTTCTTGTGCAGCAAGATAATTGTATAAATATGTATGCATATACTGGATTTAACATATATTTCTACCATGTTTAACATATTTGGATTACTTGCCATTTAGGGGAGGAGGGTTAGGGAAAAGGGAGGGAAAACTGCAACATAAAATTTTGCAAGGGTTAATGTTGAAAAATTACCCATGTGAAAATTAAAAGCTTTAATTTAAAAAAATGAGTGTTCAAAACTATCTTTACAAATACTGGGAAAAATAAAATACTACTGAAAATAAAAGAAAGAAAGGATAGGTAGGAAGAGGCCAAGTTTCAAAGAGCTTTAAATGGCAAATACTGTTTATATCTGATCATACAAGTAATAAAGAGCTAATTGAGTTTACTATGGGGAAAGGAAAAAAAGGAGTTTTATATAATTACAGTGAGGACACACCTATACCTGTATTTTTAGGAAAATCATTTTGAGATGGACTAAAGTGGGAAGAGGTTTGAGGCATGGAGAACAAAGAGGACTGTATTACAATAATACAAGTGTGCGTTATGAGAGCCTGAGCTAGAGTGGTGGCTGTGTAGGAAGACGATGACATATGAGAAATGCTGTGGCAGTAGAAAGACTAGATAAGGCAACTGACTGGAAATGTGCAATTTAAGTCAAGAATGACACCAAATTACTTCACTGACTGGAAGGATGGCGGGCAGACTACAGTATTAGGTAAGTGCTGGGAAACTGGGGAGGGGCTGGGAAGAAAACTGTGGATTCTACTTTGAATATAATGAATTTGAGATGCATATAGTATATTGTTTGAAATGCAGGTTTGATGCTTTCAGTTTGAAAAGTCATTTGGGATACAAGACTCTAGGTAAGTAAAGGCATCTTTATATTTGAACTGGAGAAGCTGGTTCAATTCTAGCATTTAAAAATAGTAAATTGTTACTATTTTTTTAAACTGTACTAACATTTGACCTGTTTTTCAAAAGTGGAACTTTGAATTTTTATTATGGACTTTACTAGTACTCCTATTACTTTGCTTATAAATTAACTTTTTGATTTTCAGTGCCTTGGATGTTTAATATTTATTTACTCAATTGGAGTTCAAAGATTATAAATGTGTTAATAGGAGTTTAGGTTAAATAAGTAAACTAATTTGTAAAAACTGAAAAATAGAACTAAGTCTAAATGGTCACTTCCATTTAACTCAATTCTGGTCCTCTTAAAAGGAATCACTGTTATCACAAAAATTTATAACTGAAAAGGATTTTTCAGATTATCTAGTCTAGTTCAGTCATTTTACAGATGGGGAAACTAAGGGCCAAAAGAATTACATGGCTTTCCTAAATTCTTAGTTATTAAGTAGCAGAGCTGGGCTCCAAACCTAAGTTCTCTAACCCTAAATTCAAGAATTTCCCCACTATAACACATTGTTTCTATCAATTTATATGGTATAGAAGTTCACTGAGAGATGGTATTTACTTGAACATATTTGAATACATTTCAACAGATCTTTGTCATTTAACCTGCCACAATAATATGTCTTAACAATGTCTGGTACATGTTGAAAATACACTTTATTTTGCTCTTTCTTCCTGAAAGCTGATACAAAGCAAAATAAACAGGCTATGGAATATTGCATGATGTCAAATTTTTCATGTATCAGTTTGAATGAATTTTTCCTCTTTTTTAATTCTTTGTTATGAGGATTGGATCTCTGGGAGATTTTAGAGCAAAGGATATATTGATAAATATTGGTGATATAAAAAAAGATAAAAAATATTTTAAAAAACATAATGGTTTGGGCATTCAATAGATTCTTAACTAAAGTGTCTCAATGTAACTGGGTCATACATTGAAACACTATGGGCAAAAATATCTTATTCTTTCCCTTATTCATCTACATATTCTAATAAATTTGACATGATAGATGCGAATCTTTTTAAAAAACTAAATAAATAGCCCTCAAACCATGAGTAAAAATGTAGAATAGTTTCTCCTTCCATGCAAAGTGAAAATATCTATAGTAACCTAATTGAAGACAACTGGTCTTAGTTATTTTTGAAAAAGCTTCCTTGTATTCATTTTTAGGTTTAAATTTGATAAATTTTAAATGATTAACCTAAGCTGACAATAGACTTAATTTCCTAGCACTTAATTAAACTGGTTGAACATCTTGGCCTAAACCTTTTAGATCAGGGGGTAGAAAACAGCTTACCCTTAAAAAGTCTAGGAAATCTTTTGCTGAGGCAGCCATAGGTGATAAGCTGAAAACTAGATACAGCCATCTCCCACTGTTTGAGTTCTAGAAGCTGATAATTTTGTATGGCCCACAAATGATGTTATAAATATCCAAATGGCCTTGGGCAGAAAAAAAGGTTCCTCACCCTTGTTTTAGATCAACATTTTTCTAAAACAAATTTGTTCAAGGAATAATTTTAGGCCTGAATATACTCATGGAACCCCAAAATGCTGGATTCGATCAATGTGGGGGATTGAGGAAAGAACATGGGAAACAGGATTTTTCAGAGTGAAATAGAAACAAAAATTATATTTTAACAAAAACAGTCATACAGGGAATAATCTTGAAATTGTCATAAAATTCTAATTCAACACACAAAAACAAAGTTTGTATTGGAACAACTTATGAATGACTATTCCATACAATTTTTGGTATGCCTTTCAGTTGTATACAGAGAATTATAAACTACAAGTGATGGAAAAGACCATTTATTTCAACTGCTTCATGTTATGCATGAGAAAACTGGGCCTCTGGGATTAGTGATCTGGCCCAGTCACATGGCTCTTATGTGTTAGAGGAAGAATTTGAACACAGATCTTCCTGGCTTCTAGTCCCAGTGCTCTATTCAGTATTCCACAGTGCCTCTCATTAACCTACAATTTCATTTATGGGTACTATATCATTAGTTTTATTTAACTGCTTTATTATGTTATAAAGAACTTCTCACTAAGTGGGAGTACCTTGAAAATTAAAAAAAAAAATTGCATAGAATTAAAAAAAAAAAACTTTATAGACCCACTAATATATAGATAGATCAAATTGAAACAGTCTAAAACAAAAGCCTCCTTTATAGCTGGAAAACCTGAACCTCACAAATATTTGTCAGTCTTTTAAATTAGTTAGGCAAATAATCAGCTTTAGATTAAAAACCAACCAGACTAATTTTCTTGAGGTAGAACTTGTTGATCTTGGTATATATAATAGCTGATATATACTCAAATAGATCTATGACTACATTAATTTGAAAATGCTCTCCTAGTGACGCAAATTGCAAACCATTCATGCATGTTTATCCCACATGGCTCACATAAAGAAATCTGCCATAGGAGGTATACTCAATGTGGTAGACAGGGCCACTTTTTGTAATGCCCCATAGCTAAAAATGGCTAATACATTTTTAAAAATAGTTTACTGTATTTAAAAATGGAAAGATCATTTTAAAGTATACCACAGGCCCTAGCTTCTTGTCTGAGATTTCTTTACTTTCTCCTATCACAAGTGATAGCAGTGTAACATTCTGGTTGCCCACCTATCAGCCCTCCCCCTTTACCATATGACCAGTCATATAATTCTTTTTTTTTTTTTTTTTAAATTTAATAGCCTTTTATTTACAGGTTATATGTATGGGTAACTTTACAGCATTAACAATTGCCAAACCTCTTGTTCCAATTTTTCACCTCTTACCCCCCCCCCTCCCCCAGATGGCAGGATGACCAGTAGATGTTAAATATATTAAAATATAAATTAGATACACAATAAGTATACATGACCAAACTGTTATTTTGCTGTACAAAAAGAATCAGACTCTGAAATATTGTACAATTAGCTTGTGAAGGAAATCAAAAAATGCAGGTGGGCATAAATATAGGGATTGGGAATTCAATGTAATGGTTTTTAGTCATCTCCCAGAGTTCTTTCTCTGGGTGTAGCTGGTTCAGTTCATTACTGCTCCATTGGAAATGATTTGGTTGATCTCATTGCTGAGGATGGCCAGGTCCATCAGAACTGGTCATCATATAGTACTGTTGTTGAAGTATATAATGATCAGGAGGTCCTGCTCAATTCACTCAGCATCAGTTCGTGCAAATCTCTCCAGGCCTTTCTGAAATCATCCTCTTGGGTCATTTCTTACAGAACAATAATATTCCATAATATTCATATACCACAATTTATTCAGCCATTCTCCAACTGATGGGCATCCACTCAGTTTCCAGTTTCCAGTTACTACAAACAGGGCTGCCAAAAACATTTGTGCACATACAGGTCCCTTTCCCTTCTTTATTATCTCTTTGGGAGAAGCCCAGTAGTAACACTGCTGGATCAAAGGGTATGCACAGTTTGATAACTTTTTGAACATAGTTCCAAACTACTCTCCAAAATGGTTGGATTCGTTCACAACTCCACCAACAATGTATCAGTGTCCCAGTTTTCCCGCATCCCCTCCAACAATCATCATTATTTTTTCCTGTCATCTTAGCCAATCTGACAGGTGTGTAGTGGTATCTTAGAGTTGTCTTAATTTGCATTTCTCTGATTAATAAATAATGACTTGGAGCATCTTTTCCAGTCATATAATTCTTTAATCACATCATTTATACCAGTTCTTCACATTTCATAATTATTTATATCCTGCAGTCTGCTCACACATGCTTGCTGGACATATTGCCTTTTATAGGTAGCAGAGTAGACAGAAAACCAGACCTGAAGTCAGGAAGACTACTCTTCCCAAATTTAAATTTGGCCTCAGAAACTAGCCATATGACCCTGGCTAAAATAAATAAATAAATAAATAAATGTTTGCCTCAGTTTCCTCATCTGTAAAATGAGCTGGAAAAAAAAATAGCAAGCCAGTTCAGTATGTTTGCCATGTCCCCAAAATAGGACATGAAAAATTGGACATAACTGAATAAATGAATAAACAAGATTACCCTTCATGTCAATAATAGTTTTGAAGATTGTTTTATTCTATAGCTCTGCCATATAGCAACACTGTTAGAATATTAACAATACATATTTAGCTTTCATGGGAAATAAAGTCATTAAAGGTGTTCTATAATTTTCCAAAAGTAATAAAGCCTCTTCCCTTTCTTATGTTCAATTCATTGTCCAATTGTATTTTATCAGATATAGAAAATGAAAAACAAACTCTATAAGATGTCCATCCAAATATATTGAAATGGGGGGGGGGTTAAATTATGTAAACCTGCTAGCTGAGGGGAAATGTGCAATTTTTCAGGTATTTTTAATCATTGAATTGGTTAGGGAACAATGTTCAAGCCTCCCTGTTTTCCGTAATATGTTGTATTTATGGACTTGAAGAATCACTTTGTTGCTTCTTGCTGACAAAAAGGGAAACCTTTGCTAACAAGGGCCGGAAGTCTTGGAAAGAAAAAAATATATACTGACTTTTATATATATTTTTAAATTTTTTCAGGTTCAAATTCTCTTTCTCCGTCCACCCCCTCCCTTACCCACTGAGAAGGCAAGCAATACTCTCCAATTATAGGTGATGACTTTTCCCAAAAATTTATCTTTAAGCATTTCATCTGTGAGCTATAAAATTAAATTTTGTTAGTGCCTTAAGATTTTCAGATATTGAATGTTTCCAGGGATGAATTTCTAGTACTTTATTATTAGGAGGATTCATGGCTTCTCTGCTTGTTCAGATAAGCAATGGCCTCATTTCTGTTATGTTGTTAAAGGTCTTCCCTCCCTTTGTTTAATATTGGGCCTATTTTCAGCTAAGTTTAGATAAATTGCATACTTTGGATTTAATTAACGTAGTAGATCAATTTCAGTCTAATTTTACTTTCTGGCATTTGATGATAAGAGTTTTTTTTTTTCCCTGAATAATCTGTTTATTTCAAGACCCATATTAGTCCTTATTTGTTTTATCAAATTTTAACCCATGTGGATAATTAAAGATATATAGTTCTGTGTACTTTCTTTAAATGTATCATAAAAGTTTTCATCATGATATTTGGTCTTACATAGTCTGAAATGAGGGATACACTTTTAAAGAACATATTGTGTGTATACATGCATAGATTGTGTGTACAAGATATGCATATCAACTTATGAATATACATATATGTGTGCATTTATATACAGATATAAATGTGTTTGTGTGTACATAGATGGACACATAACATATATGTACCTTTTACTTCCTATTTTATCTCCCTTAAAGAAATATGTATCTTAATAAAGACCAACTATAAAATGCCTTCATCCTTTGCTATGCAAAAGGTTCTCAGATACCTGTTATATTGAAAAAAATGACTAATCTTTTTGTTTTTAAAAATCTGAAACAGTTTTGGTTGCATGAAAGAATCAGGTGGAGGAGCATTCTGAGATGTTATTTTTAAAAAATGAGGTCACATAAATAAATTTTTTTTAATGAAAAAAAAAAAAAAAAAAAAAAACAAATATATGTTGAAATCTGGGAAATGATGAATACCATCTATGCACTTGAATCTTTCCTGTGTAATGTTAAGGTTAAATTCTTGAATTCTGATCTCTTCAAGAAGGCCTTGATGCAATTAGCATAGTGTCATCCACACACAAAAAACCTGGAATATGTCACCATCTACAGGATGGCCTCTAACTTGAATTCTATGCTAGACATTTTTCATTATAGTCTTTATTGATCTGAATAAAATTTTTCCTGATTTTTTTGTCTGTCATGGAATCTTGAATGATATATAGAAGACACTTTGCTAAAAAAAAAAAAAACAAATAAACAAAAAACACTGTAAAGCAGCATTTTGTTTTGCTGAATAAAAGGTTTTTCATAATCAATAATTTATATAATGGCATCTTATATTTTCTCTTTCCATTAGTTGTGAAGTGGTAAAGATGTAATAAGGAAAGAACCCCTCCCCCCCACGCCTTTGGTATCTTTCTCTCTTTAAGATAGGCCTTTAATACCCTCACAATTTTGTCAATCAATAAGCCAATAAGTATTTACTAAGAACTTATTATTCAGTAGAGACTATGCTAATATCTGGGGATACAAAAGCAGAAGTGAACCAGTTCCTGCCATCTAGTTTTTTACATTCCAGTGGGGAAGATGATGTTTATATCCAAGCAAATTTACACAAAACATATACAAAATGAATACAAAATCGTTTTGGGAGGGAATTCATTAGCAGCTGGGGGAACTAGGAAAAAACTGCATAAAGAAAGTGGCACTTAATGCTGAATCTTGAAAGAAACAGGGATTAGGAAGAGTCAATATACTGCAGGTATAGGATTTGGCTAGTATATACAAAAGCATAGAGATTAGAGATGGAACATTATACGCACAGCATGGTATATAAGTCAATATAACTGGCACACAAAGCGGAAGGAGAAGAGCCAAGTATATAACAAGAGAAGATTTTAACTTTTGGACAGGGCCAAGTTGTGAAAAAATTTATTGAGTAATAAAGTAACATGATCGGATTTACACTTTAGGAAAACCACTCTGGAAGGTGTATGAAGAATGGCTGGAATGGGGAGTTGCTAGAAGTATGGGAATCAAAGAGGAAGCAACTACAATAATCCAAATGAGATATTATGAGCACCTGAACTATGCTAGTAGTTGAGTGAGTGGAAAGGGAGGGATTATATGTGAGTTGTAAAAAAGGAACAAGTGCTATTGGCAATTGATTGTATGAGGATGAGAGAAATTGAAGATGCCAAATTTTTAAACTTTGGTGACTGAAAGGATAATGGAATCTTCAAGACTAGCAGAAAAGTTTGGAAGAATAGTGGTTTTGGTGAAAAATAAGTTCCTGAAGAATCAGAAGAACACTGTACACAAGAATAGCAATATTGTATGATGAAGAACTGTGAATGATTTGACTCTTCTTAGCAATATAATGATCCAAGCCAGTCCCAAAAGACTCACAATGAAAAATGCTCTTCACCTCCAAAGAAAGAACTGATGGTATCTGAATATTGACAGAAGCACATTATTTTTCACTTCCTTTCTGTATTTTGAGTTTTATTTTTGCACCAAATGACTGCTATGGAAATGTTTTATGTCACTGCACATGTATAATCTATATCAGATTGCTTGCCATCTCAGGGAAGTAAGAGTAGAAAGGAGAGAGAATATAGAACTCAAAACTAAAAACAAAGGCAACAAATGTTTTTACATGTAATTGGTGGTGGGGGGGAAGAATAAAAGCAAGATAAATTCCTGAATTTCAGATGACTACAGGACACTCAGCTGGAGATGTCCAGTAGATAGCTGATATTGCAGAACTACTGTTACTAGGATTGCATACAATAGGAATCAGATACACAAATGTAAACAAATGCATAGGAGCTGATGAGATCACCAACAAGAGTTAGTATAGAGAGAAATGAAAGAGGGCCTTGAGAACATAACATGGATGATGAATCAGCAAACTCGGAAGGAAAAGAAAAGCAGATAAGGAAGACAACAGGAGAGAACAGTCATGAACACTTAGAGAGAGAGTGAATTCAGGAGAAAACAGTCAACAGAGTCACATATTGAAGAGAAGGCAAGATAAGCACTTACAAGAGTCCATTAGATCTACTGAGTCTAGCATGGACCTTCTCCATACATATTTGGTTTAATCTATCTGCTTTTCTTGTCTTTGTTCTCTTTAGTGACATTTCTACCATGTCTTTAAGCACATCTAAGCATATTGGTTTCACTATCCTTCATGAGGAGTAGTTTGTTTGCTTTTTTCTTCAGCTTGTTGCCTTAATTCCATTTATCTACAATGTCCTTAGGATGTCCTAGTGTTGTATATCTTGTTCGGCTTTCTTTAAACTGACTTTACCTTCTAATGTTCCTACCTTCTTTATGAGATATTACTCATTATGATCCATCATTCTTCTTTGTAAGATTTTACAAACAAGCTTGTATTTTACCCTGATGTTGACTGGAAGCTGTCTCTCTTGACTGGCAAGTCAATCAGACATTTGCTGATTAAGGTGCTTTCTGAGATCTTTTGGCTTTCTTGTAGCAATTAATTTATGCTGGTTAAACTCTTACAAAATTATTATGGTCTCTGTCATGCTGTTGTCCATTTCTCATTTATTATTGTAAAATAGTTTTTAAGATTGAAAGGTTAAGTTGTTTCAATTTTATGATCTCTACTTTTCTTCTTATTTTTGCTAATTCTGATTTTAGCTCAATGGTATGGCTGTACACAAACACATGACTCGGGGAAAACTCCCACATCAATAACAAGCCTTTTTGGTATGTTAAAATATAATATAATTCATTCTTTAAAGCATTACTTTATGCTTCCCTGACATACAGAATCTCTAATAAATGCTAAACAAATTAGCAAGGAACAGGTTTGTCATATTCTTGAGAAAAGGCCACCCACAAATTCATCAATTAAATAAGCCTATATAAAGCACTTGACAATAATAAATTATTTTATATTCATAATCAATATTTGCATAGAACTTTCAAAGTCTGCATATTATACATACATACATGATTTCATTTATGACTCATAACAGCTCTGCAAAGTGGATACTACAAATTATCTCTTTACAGATGAGGAAACCTCTTCTGGGAGTCATTTTGCTAGTAATTTTTTTTTTTTTAATTCTTTTGTGTGTGTCTGTGAGGGAACTGGGGTTAAGTGACTTGCCCAAGGTCATACAGCTAATAAGCATTAGGTGTTTGAGACCAGATTTGAACTTCAGCCACCTTGACCTGGGGAGGGGAGGGACAGCCTCTATCCACTGCACCACCTAGCTGCCCTGCTAGAAAATTTTGGAGGCAAATTTAAATTCAGATCTTTATGACTCCAACATTAGCCCTCTTTTCATTATATAATTCACATAAATCTTAATCTGATGGTTCATCAAGGCATGAAGCTGACTAGGTTTGTGAAGGGTCTGCCAGTTGATTTCAATCACTGGAAGATTTTACAAGTGAATAACTTAAATTCAAATTTTAACTCATGAATCTAAAACTGAATTCATTATTTTCCCTCTAATGTCTCCCCTGGAGTTTACTTTTCACACCATCCTTAAAATATTTTAGCATTATAATCCTCACAATATTTTAAACTCTTCACTCTCACTACTCACGTCTGTCACATGCCAGGTCTAGATATCTACAAAGGTTCCATGCTTCCCTAATTAGAAATCTAACATTCTGCTATTTGACCATTGCCTCATTTTTGTAAAGGGCTTTAAGTCTTGAGTTGATGCACTGAGGTCCGACAACCAAGCACTTTAAGGCTAACTACCGATTAGACAATACTCTATTAGCATATGCTTGGAAAATGGCCCTTACCACTATTCTATGCTGGTTCAATCTTTCGGTGTATACAGAGAATTGTGGGAAGGATTGGGGGTGGAATAGGAAAAGCCAGAGTCACTTGGGTGGTGGAGGTAGAAAAGGAAGGTAGCGGAGATCCTGTGTCCATTCCCTTCACTTCTACCCCTAAAGACCAAGGACTTCTACTTATCCTGACTCTTTCTGATTCTAAGGTATTCAGCGTACTAAATTAGTCTTCACACTTTTTATTACACTTCTCCCTATGCTTCACCCCTTCCTCATTTATTCTTTGCCCTAAGAAACCTCCATTCCTTTCCCTCCCCTCAGAACTTTTTCAGGCTGTTAGTACTTCGCTGTTAATCTTTCCTCCTTCTCTAACCTCAACCTTATAGTCACTCATTTAAACTCAGTCCGGTCCTTTGCTCTTGAATCCCTTGCTCATTTGTCTTATTGCTGCTCTTACAAACTCAGTACAATATTACTTCCGCCATCTATCTCCACTACTCCTAACTCATCAGCTGCTGCCTGAAACTGGAAAAGTTTCACAACTATGCTGACTGGTGCATTACAAATTCTTTTATCCAACACCAATTGGTCCCTCATTGTGACAAGGCAGCCCTTTTACTCTACTACTCTACTTTATTGATTTCTTATCTTACTTTTCAAAGAAGTTAATCCAAATCTCTCTTAATTATACTACCCACCTTCTACTTTCTTTTAGTTGAAAATCTCACCTTTTTATTAAATAAAAAAAAAAAAAAAAGACATTTTCAACTTGAGCTCCCTCTTCTAGTTTCTTCATCTTATTTGATAATAAACATGGAGATAATCACATCACCATTGTTCCAATCTCTCAGGTTCACAATTTCAACATTATCATTAAATTTTCACTACTCTTCAACCCATATATCCAACCAATTTCCAAATCTTGCTGTTTCAACATCAATACTATCTCTCACATTTGACCTTTTCAATCCACTCATATAGCTACCACCTTAATTCAGGTCCTCCTTACCTCTCACAAATATTGCTGCAACTACTTTTTGATTGTTCTCCCTGACTCAATCTCTCTCCATTCTAGTATACCACACAAGTTTGCCAAAATAATTTTCTTTAAATGTAGATCTAATAATGTAACTCCTCTACCATCAAATTCAACTTCCAATTACCTCTAGAATTAAATATAAATATAAATTTCTTTACTTAGCTTTTAAAGCTCTAGTTAGAACCTAGTTCCAACCCACTTTTCCAGACATTACTCTGGACATTATTATCCTTCCTTTGTTGTAAATTCAGCTGAAATGGCCTCTCTATACCTCCCACAAGACACTCCTGTCTCCTTATCTTGGTATTTGCTATTTCCCATGTCTGGAGTGCACACTCCCTTCTTGCCTCTTCCTCAAGAGTCCCTGTCTTTTTTTAGGCTGTTAGTCTGATGTTTCACATGAAATTTTCCTGTTCACCCCAACCATTAATGCCCTCCATGACAAGAAGTTATTTAAAAAGAGGAAGACAAAGCAAAACAAAAATGCAGGAAGGGGTAACTGTGAGACACCAAGTCAGCTGGTGGAGAAGTGGTATATAGTATGAAAAATAAATTGAGCTGCGAGTATAGTGAGCAGCACTTCCTCCCAGAAATAGTGATGCCAGCCAGGAACTCACCAATTGATTATAAGAAGGATTACAAGAGGGTCATCCAAAGTGGGTGTGGTAGCTGGTGAGGAAGCAGAGGGATAATCAGGTAAATGAACTGAAGTAAGAGTAAAGTAGAAATAGAAATTGTTGCATTCTTAATATTTTTTTATCTTTAGTATCTAGCACAGTGCCAGGCACATGGCAGATGCCAATAAATAAGCAATGTAAAAAAAATCCAACCAAAACTAATATTCCTATAGTTTACTGTCCTTCAAAGAAAGTTTTATGAAATAAAAGCATTTATATCACAGAATTGTTTTGTGAATTGAATGATATATATGAAACACTTTGTACTTCTTAAACTCCTATGTAAATGTTATTTAATATTATTGTTACCTAGCTAATATTAAGACTGTTCCCTGTGTTTCTGAGTTTCAAAAAATTTATTTGTAAAGAAACTTTTAAAACTCAACCCATGAGGCAGCTAGGTAGTGCAGTGGATAGAGCACCAGCCCTGAAGTCAGGAAGACCTGAGTTCAAATCTGGCCTCAGACACTTAACACTTCCTAGCTGTGTGACCCTGAGCAAGTCACTTAACCCCAATTACCTCAGGGGAAAAAAATTAACCCATTTTTAAGTTGGAATTACATGTATAATAAATGGACATACAAAAGTAGCCATAATAAGGAGTCATCTATAATACTTATATAAAAGTGAAACAATAGGTATTAACAGAAATTAAGAAGACACTGCCCTGATTAGACTATTTCAATTTTAGGATGACATACCTTTAAAAAGATATAAGAATGACAAAGTTATTTTAAAAAATTAAAAAAAAAAAGAGAAACCCAGATTAAAAAAAAAAAGTTTAAATCTAAAATCTTTTAACTAGTTGCAATAGCAATTAAATAAGTTTTCATGGACAACCCCCCCACCCCCCAGAATATTAGGTTTACTTAGAAATAAATATCAAGTATGTCATATAGCATATTAGAATACTTTCCCATGGATCAAAGAAATTTTAGAAATAATCTTTTGTTTTATGATGAACGTTACAGTAAAGACTTCAATTAGATAAATGAAATAATTTCCCTCCAAAACAAAAATGTACTACGGTATTTTACATTTGTGTCCCCAAATTGCTTTAGGTAATAGTCTTGGAAACATAACTGCATTTGTCCATTGATATTTCAAAAAAGAATCATAGATTTAGAATTGGAAGTGGTCTCAAAGATTATGTACTACAACCTTTCATTTTGAAGGTGAGGAAACAGTCTGCAAAACAGGAAGTTATATAGTCACAAACACTGAGTAAATCTAGAATCTGACCCTAAATTCAGAACTTCCCACAATACTAACTTGAGTAAAAAAATGAGTAAATATAATTCATGGAACAGAAAGGAAGTATATATTAATGAAAAAGAATACAAGATTAGGTGTTAAAAGAAAGGGGCAGATTTTACTTACACTAACAATTAAATACAATTCAATGTCTTTCTGAAAGCATTACGATTTAAGTTAACTCTCCAACAAAAAATATAGTCTACCTTGAAAGCAGCCAAGTCAAAGACTAAATGGCAAAGAGTATTCAACTACTCACTATATGCCTACAGTATTAAGAAAGCAAACTCATCACAAAGGAATGAGACTTGTCTGGATTTATATCTTCAATAATTCAAGTAAAAAAACAAGATTAAAATAATTTATGCCTCTATAAAAAGCAATATATGGCCTAGTGGAGAGAAAGCCGATCTTAAAAGTAAGGCAAACTTGGGTTCAAGTTCTTTCTCTGATATATACTGCATCTCAGAGGCAAGTCATTTAATTTTTCAAAGTCCTCAAGGATTATAAAATTACCTGAATTGTTGATCTGCAGTGGTGCAGGGAATTTTTGCACCAGGATTCTCCCTGATAATGAAATCACACAATTTAATCAAAACAAAAAAGCCTTTTTTATTTTAATTGCATTTGCAGCAGGCAATCAAGGATTGTTTTATTCTTTGTGCCTGGCACAAAGAAAGTACTTAATAATGCTTACTGATTTATTGATTCTACTCCTCCCATTAAAATATAGATAAACTTGTGTTTCGTGCTGTTCCCTCTCCCAACCCGGTACATTTTCTTATAATTAATTAAAAAAAAAAAAAGAATTGGAATAAAGTTTGTCATTATTAAGTATTATTCATTTCACCCCAAATCAGCAATCTTTTTATCTTTAAAAAAGTTCATAAAAATTTGATTGATCTAATTTACATTATTCCACCACTGATTCTTCCAAATTTTTAGACTCTAAATCAGTGGGAAACTTCTAATAAACTGTTGGTGATATATGACTTGAGTTCAGGAAAGAGAATAAGATGGTTATATAGATCTGGGAATCATTTCAGAGATAATTGAACCCACTTTAGTTAATGAGATCACCAAAAGAGAGAGAGAGAGAGAGAGAGAGAGAGAGAGAGAGAGAGAGAGAGAAGAATCAAAGGCAAAATTCTGAGGTATATCCTTAGGAACTGTGACATAAATGATGATCTAGCAAAGAAAAAAGTGGCCAAACAGGTAGAAAGAAAACCAAGAGAGACAGTATCATAAAAAATCAGAGACAAAAGGGAATATAGGAGATGATCCAGAGTGTAAAATGTTGCAGAGGCCACAAATGTTGAATAGCAATAGAAAAGATCATTGGATTTGACTATTAGAAGATCAGTGATTACAGAAGATAATAATGTAATATAATATAGTAGTAAGAAAAATAACAGAAGGGAAATCTACTACAAGGAAATAAATATTTGAGAGTCAATTTATCAATGCACACTTGCCTTGTGGAAATATAAATATAAGGTAATCTTTTAAAAATTATTTTATTGGAAGGCTATCTAGTACTCAATGTTGGGCCCAGCCAATATGGTAAAAACCAATACTACCTAAATTAATTTATAGATTTAGTGATATATCAAATATATTGATATATCAAATATTTGATATATATATCAAAAAGCTCCTTTTTTATAGAACAAGATAAAACAATAAAAATACATCTGATGGGCCAATAAGTCTTTGAGTTCAAGAAAAATAATGGACAAATAAAAATAAATAGCACTTTGAGACTTCAAATTATAAAATAATAAACAAAATTATTTGGTACTGATTAAAAAGTTAACAAGTAGGTCTGTGAAACAGTCTATGTAAAGAATCAGAAACAGTAGAAATCAATAATCTAGTGTACAATAAATCTCAAAATGACAAATACTTAGAGAAATGTGTATTACACAAAAATTGCTTTGATAACTTAAAAGCAATTTAGCAGAAACGGAATTTAGATCAGTATCTTTGAGAGGTCATATTACTGGGAATGCAGCTTTAACAAAATAAAGAAAAATAAAATGTCTTAAGTCAATATTCAGCATACAGGGATTCTTATGTAGTTTTACAGCCCTATTTCTATTTGATTTTGTCATCACTATTTTACATCACATACCACAATGAGTAAAAATGGATGAGACCTGAATATTATCCAAAAAAAAAAAAAAAAAAAAAAAAGGGAGAGAGAGAATGAAATCAGGGTCTTTTCATATCTCTGGCTAAGGGGAGAGTTCTTAACCAAACAGGGAATAAGGGTGATGACAAAAGACAAAATAATTTTGATTATATCAAACAGACAAGTTTTTCCGTAAATTAAATCAATACTATTAGGAAAGCATCAAATAAGGGGAAAATATTTCTATCAAATATCTCTAAAAAGGATCTGATATTGGGGCAGCTAGGTAGCACAGTAGATAGAGCACCAGCCTTGAAGTCAAGGAGGACCTGAGTTCAAATGTGACTTCAGACACTTAATACTTCCTAGCTGTGTGACCCTTGGCAAATCACTTAACCCCAATTGCCTCATAGGGGTAAAAAAAAATCTGATATTCAAGGTAAATAGGAAACACAAATATGAAAGAGTAAGAACCATTCTTGACAGTTAAGTGATCAAAAGACATGAATAAAAAACTCTGTCACAAATTATTATCAACCATATGAAAGATTGCTCCAAACTGCCAATAAGAGAAATGCAAATTAAAACAACACTGAGCTTTTATACTCCATCTAGCAAATTGGCAAAAATAACAATTGATAGGCAATGTTGGACAAGCTGTGGAAAGACAGGCACATTAATTTACTGATGATATAGTTGGAAATTAGTTCAAGCATTTTGCAAAGTAATATGGAATTACACTTTTTTAAAAGTGCTTAAGATATCTAAAAACCAAAGTTTCAAACACCCCACTAGTATATCCCAAGGTGGTTAAAAACAAAGTTCCTCAACACATCTGAATATTCTTAGTGGTACCTTTTATGAGGCTTAGACAAATAATTTAATCTTCCTGCATTAGATGCCCAGGAATTAGGGAACAACTAAACATTGTAGTGATTTAATATAATCGAATACCACTGTACTTTAAGAAATAATAAATGTGAAGAATTCATAGAAGAACGGAAAGATGTATATGAAATCATAAAATAAGCAGAACCAGGAAAATGATAGAAATAACGACAATGGAAAGAATAAAATTTCTAAAAGAATGTTGTTAAATTATAAAGACAAGCTTGGCTCCAAAAAGGAGTTACAAGAATGTATCTTTTCCCCCTATTATGAAGAAATGAATGAACATAGATGTAGAATATTACATTTACTGTCAGACCAGACTGATAATTTTGCTGTTATCTTTTTTCCTCTTATTAAAAACTTCTGTTACAAGAGAGAGCTTACAGGACAGGGGAAGATGTGTTTGGAAATGAAGATGGTGATAAGACAAAAAATATCAATAAAAATAAGATAGTTAGAAACACAAATATATTTGTACATTGGCTTTCTCCTATGAACTAAGATTGTGAAAAGGCTAAAAATCCACTAAATATGAAAAAGTGAGTAACAATATGAAAGACAAACACAAAGGAATACTACAAAATTTTAGAAGGGTGTCAGGAAGGCTTAGCCTTGGGGGAAAAAGATACTAAAGGTAACAAAAAGGCTTTTTTTAGGCTTAGAGTAAGACCAAGGAAGGGATAAACTTATTCTTAAAGAAGATATGTTACATATTATTTTCTCTCTCAATGCAAACAATAATGCACATAAAATGATTAGCAAATAGAATGAGATCTGAATTTAAATGAGTTTAGGTTTCCAGTCTCAGGCAAATTATATTATATGATTCTGAAATAATAGATATGCAGATGGCAGTGTTGTCAATTATCTTTGAGAAATCACAAAGAAAAAGATCACAAAACACTCTATAAAGGAAAATATTAATGCGACTTTTGGAAGAGGAAAAATATTCTAATAAGTACAGATAAATAAGAACAGCCTCCAGCCCTAGCAAAATTCTAGAATTAAATATTAAACTAGAGACTTGTGAACATTAAGGAAAAAAAACACTCAGAGAACAGCCACAGTTCACTAAAGTCACATCAAACCAATGCTAAATTATAAAATGCCTCAGAATAATAGAACTCAGACAATCTTAAAGGTTAACTAGCCAAACATCTTCATTTTACAAGTAAGGAAATTGAGGTTGCTGTAGTCAAATGACTTATCTAAGGTTACAAAGATAATTTGCACTAAACCTGGAACTAGAAATCATGTTCCTTCCCTCTATGATTTATCAGGTTTCCAGCAAGTTATATAATGGACTTGACTCTCATGATGTTCTTTATAGAGGTGAAAAGGCTATTGTGAAATGTTGCACAAACTTTCAGAGGTTACTAGTTTTATTTAATTATTTTTGTTTTGTTATGAGAGACTTAATAGGAGTCATCTATAAATGTTTATAATGTAAAAACAAAAGACATCAATAAAATGGAAAGAAGCCCTCTCCTCACTAATCATCTCCCAGTCAAGCAATATATTCAATAAAGTGGTAAAATGATAGAAAATCTTTATCTCAGAAGAATCAAAACTATGAGCAACAAAGAGACAATGGCAAAGATATATGGTGAGTTCTTCATAGCTTCTGCCTGACAATATTCAAAGTAAGGATGCAAGCACTAAAGTTCAGATAAAGACGTCTTGGGTCTATCTCCCCATAAGGACCTTGCAACTTTTACACATAATGGTGTCATGGCTGTTTCTGTTTCCCTTATATTTTCTGGCTTTTAGATGAAGGAGATTGGAAATAGTTATAACCATAGTTCAGGAGAGCAAGCTACCAGTAGTCTGGGAGTGGAATCCATTCTGGAATTTGTTGGAGGAGTGGTAGCAAGGAACCAAATCCCAAGTGGCCTCCCATGTCAAGTCCAGCAATAAGCTGAGATACAAACTCATCCACTCATTAGCCATACTGCATTTGCAAATAAACTTGGTGGGTTAAGCATTATGTAGAAACTGAAATCTGCCTGCTCTCCACTGCAATGGCAGTGATACAGAGGAGAATGTACCTCTAGGTTTTTGAGGGTTACCATCCTAATAAACCTTGGCAGTAAATATCCCCTTGTAGAAGCTAATTGATTATTGTTAAATAAATTGGGATGCTAATCACTGGCAGCTAATGGGAGGGATGTTACAAAAAGAGAGCTTTAAGCATAAAATATTAGAAAAGACATTTCAAGTAGAACCTTGCTGAGGAAACTTCTACTTCTTTGTTCTCATTAGAATATTACTATTAATAAACTTTATCAAAATTTTTAAATTAAATAAAATTTTAAAATAAAGTATGGCAGGGAATCATATATGTGTAAGACAACATATTATCAAGGATAAATTTGCAAAAGTATTACTTTAAGGATTTTTACAAATGGCAAACGAGGTTGCCTGAAATAAGAATTAGAGATGCGACATAATAGCCTTTGTACTACACTGATAATTTCTAAAAGTAAAAAGAACTAGAAAAAGATCTGCACATTTCTTGGGTAAGGATACTTGGAAATTACAAGAAGACATGGACAAGAATTTTAAAGAATAAGAAACCATCACACATTATTTGTGTGACCTTCTGCAAATAAGTCATTTAGTAGGAACCATGACTAGCAAAGTTATAACTGTAGGGTCCTCAACATAGGAGGAGTTTAAATTCCTTATATGCCGGAGAAAGAACTGCTAATTCTTGACCCCATGATTAAACCCCATAGCTTTCTCACTTTTAAAGGATAATCATCCATTGGTCTTAGGAACCAAAAATTTTGGTGCAATTCCAAATAAAAGGGATAGGTGTATGTGAGTTTGTGCAATATAGGGATTGGTGTGTGTTTGTGTGTGTGTGTACATGTATCTTCATATATGAAGGAGAGCATATTTCTTTTAGACCTTCAACTTTTAGTTCTATATTAGTTTTTGCTGTTCCTAAATGGTTCAGCAGCTACCTCCACAATCTTCTCTTTGGAATCCGCTCCCTCCCAGCATGACTTCAGTTACAGTTATACTATTTTCTATGTCACGGACCCTCTTTCTCACTCCAAACTCTTTAAAAATGTAAAATAAGTTCTCAAAATAAAAAAGCCCCCCAAAACACTGCTCAAAACAAATTCTGGAGCAGCAGAATAAAAAAAAAGTCAGAAGACAGTTTCCCTGCCTAAGATAACTCGAGAGGGTTGTAACACTAACTTGGGGGCACGCACATCAAAGGCCAACAGGACGACAATGGTGGATTTCAGAGGAGGCCAGAATAGAAGCAGCAGCTTCAGAGGAGGCCAGAATAGAAGCAGCAGCTTCAGAAGCTCTCAACCCAAAGATGGTAGGTCAGGTGATTAGTCAGAAACAGATCACAGAGAATCTTTTGCAGGTACTGTTTGGCAACTCTATTACTTATAATCAGTTCTGGGTCATAGTGTCAGGGCAGAGAGAAGCACCAGCACTTGTTGCAGAAGAGCAAAGGATATTTGGTCATAGTCTCAGAGTCAAGAATTCTGTTAATTGTGTTTGGGAGAAGCAGGGGCTCTTTCTGGATGAAGACCAGAGTGCAGACCAGAAGAGTAGTGATTACATTTCTCCCTGGATCATACTCCTTTGGAAACACAAAAAACCTTGCAGATCCCCAGAATTAGCTCTGAAAACAGCAGGATGAAAAAGCCTGACGCTTGAAACAGTTCCTCTTCACTCTAAGGTCAGCAGAATCCAACATAAACAAAACAAGCAAAGTCAAGAAACAGGATGGAAAAATGAACCACCACAAAAAGCTACTGTGGTGAAAGGGAAGCCTAAATCACAAACTCAAAAAGAAGATAATAGTATGAAAAAAGTTATAAGCAAAGTCTCAAAGAAAAATGCTAATTGGACACAAATTCAAAATGAATTCCTTGAATAGTTAAAGAAAAAAGATAAGTGTTAAAAGAAAATTTGGGAAAAGATAGGAGAGTGATGCAAGGAAGTTATGAAAAAAAAAACAAACAAAAAACCTTGAAAAAAGCACCAAAAAATACTGAAGAAAATAATACCTTAAAAAAAGAGAATTTGCCTAATAGTAATAGTAAAAGAGGCACAAAAATTCACTGAAGAAAAGAAGTCCTTTAAAAAGCAGAAATTGAATAGAAAGAGGTATAAAAGCTCCTTAATAATTCCTTAAAAATTAAAATTGGGCAAGTGGAGGTTAATGACTCCATAAGACATCAAGAAACAATAAAACAAAGGCAAAAGAATGAAGAAAATGTGAACTATATCACTGGAAAACCAAAATGCTCTGGAAAATAGATCAATAAGAAAGAATTTAAGAATTATTGGACTATCTAAAAGCCATAATTAAAGAAAAAGCCTAGACATCATATTTCTTCAAATTATCAAGGAAAATTGACCTAACATCTTAGATCTAGAAGGTAAAAACAGAAATTGAAAGAATCTGTCAATAACCTCCAGAAAGAGATCACCAAATAAAGATTCTCAGGAATATTAAATCAAATTCCAGACTGACTCCCAGGTTAAGGGCAAAAAAGTGCAAACAGCCAGAAAGAAAATGTTCAGATTCTGTGAAGACAGTCAGGATCACACAAGATTTAACGCACCTTACCTTGTTAAAGGAGACAATTGGAATATAAAATTCTGGAAGGCAAAAAGTTGGAATTACAATCAAGAATAGCCTATATAGAAACTAAGTAAAATTCTTCAGGAGAGAAAATAAACATTTAATGAAATAGACAACTTTCAAGCATTCCTGACAAAAAGATGAGTTGAATGGAATATCTGACATTCAAACAGAAGACTCATGAGAAGCCTTAAGATTAAACATAAAAAAATAAACAAAAGTAAAGTTAAACTATTTACATTCCTATATGGCAAGATGATACCTTTAACACCCCAAAATTTTATCATTAGTAATATGGTTAAGAGTCTACAAATACAAAGGACGTGGGTATGAGTTGATTATACTGTGATGATTTAAAAAAAAAAAAATGAAGGGGTAAGAAATAGGGATGTGCTGGGAGAAAGGGCAAGGGAGAGATAGAATGGGGAATTTTTCTCACATAAAAATGATAAGAAGCACTTATTACATGCCAGGCACTGTGCCGAGTGCTGAGGAAATAAATACAAAAAACAAAACAATACAAAAACAAAACAAAACAAAACAAAACAAAAAAAAAAACCCAAACCCAAAACCAAAAATCTAGTACCTGCTTTCAAGGAGATCACAATTTATATAGGAAGACATACACAAAAGGGTAAAAAGAGAAGGAGGTGTATTGAGAAGATATGGGGACATAAAGAGAAGTCAGAAGGAATGTAGCAAGGTGGGAAAGGAGAGATGGGTGGCTTAGGCCAATAAAATAAATCTACACAGTGGCCAAGTCCAAAAATGTATGTCTTTATACTTTGTGTCCATCATGTCTCTGCTGGGTGGTAAAATACTTCTATAGGTCCTTTGTAAACATATTAGGTCATAGCCTTGAATAAACAGGTCTTAAGCCTTTCAAAGTTGTTTTCTTTATGAAGTTGTTATTCATGTTTAAATTGTTCTCCTGGTTTTCCTTACTTCACTCTGAATTAGTTCATGTTACCCAGGATTCTCTTCAATCACCTTTCATCATTTCTTAAAGGTACAATAATAATTATATAATCAGAATTTGTTTAAACATTCTCTAATTGTCTAAGAATCAGTCTAAAGCACTCTTACATGCGAGTTATTTTCTTTTCTCCATTCTTTTCCTAATCCTAAGGGGGGGGCAATTTTTAATGAAAGGATAAAAGTAATCACTGTATAGTGTGCCTCCTTTTCATATCAAGAGAGGAGAAATGAAAATAACTCTTATCTAAAAGAGTGCTTTAGATTGCTGAAATGAGAGAGATATAAAGCATTGCTTTTTTTTTTTTTTAAACAACAATACCTGTGAATTTATTCATAAAGGGGAAAAAAAAGAAAATAAAGGGTAGAAGTCCTTCAACAACACAGATCAATAACTTGTCCAGGGCAACTGGTCACACAGCTAAGCTATGTCAGGGGAAGGATCTGAATCCTAGCATTTCTAATTCAGACTGATTCTCAAAATAAAGTTATTGTTATTGCCTGATTTTTCAGTCTTTCTTATGCATGTGAGAGAAAAAAAGACATCTACAAAAAACAGAGGAAAAAATCTTTTGTAAAATGAGGTTTTCCACTAGAGTCAAAATGTGGTCCTAAAGCCTTAGAAACATAGATCTTAAAGGGGTCTTAGATAAATCTTATAGTTCAAATCAGTTTAAATATGAAAAAAGTAATTCCTACAGACATTTAAATGAATTGCCCAACATCCCCTACAGAAGCAGACAAGTGAAAAATTTAGGACAAGAATCCATGACTTCTGAAGTGCTATCAGTCAAGTCTATTTTTTACTAATGCCTTCAAGGACTGTTCTTCCTTCCACCTACTTGGCTATGAGCATTTCCAATGTGAAAAATATATTTTGTTTACATATAACAACATATGCATGGGTAATTTTTCAACATTGACCCTTGCAAAATCTTCTGTTACCACTATTCCTCTCCTTCCCCTCATTTCCCTCCCCTAGATGGCAGACAGTCCAATACATGCTAAATATGTTAAAAGTATATGTTGAATCTAATATATGTATACATATTTATACAGTTATCTTGCTGCACAAGAAAAATCGGATCTAGAAAGAAAGAAAAAAAAACCTGAGAAGGAAAACAAAAATGCAAGCAAACAATAACTGAAAGAATAGAAATGCGATGTTGTGGTCCACACTCATTCCCATAGTTCTTTCTCCAGGTGTAGCTGACTCTCTTCATTACTAAACAATTGGAACTGGTTTGAATCATCTCATTGTTGAAGACAGCCACATCCATCAGAACTGAACATCATATAGTCGTCTTATTGCCATGTATAATGATCTCCTGGTTTTGCTCATTTCACTTAGCTTCAATTCATGTAAGTCTCTCCAGGCTTCTCTGAAATCATCCTGCTAATCGTTTCTTACAGAACAATAATATTCCATAACATTCACATACCACAATTTATTCAGCCATTCTCCAATTGATGGGCATCCATTCAGTTTCCAGTTTCTAGCTACTACAAAAAGGGCTGCCACAAACATTTTTCGTGCATATGTTTTGAAAATAAAAACAAAACAAACAAAAAAAAGATTTTGACCAAAAAAGTACTTTTTCATGCAATTTTTAAAATATAAATCTTTTTGCCTCCTACCCTTGGGAACTTACTAGATCCAAAGGAAATTTAATCAAGCCAACTTAACATTGTATACAAATAACTTCAAATTTTCCTATTTTGTGAAAATTTTTAAAAATCTAGAAATTTATTTGTGACGTGACTCTTTTATATCCAATTAAACTCAACAAAGATTAAATACCTGTTGTGTGCTGAGCACTGTTAGATTTTGAGAGATACAAAATTTAAATAAGCTCCTTTATCTCCTGAAGCTTAAATATATAAAGGATATAAGAAACAAACACAAATAATCATGTACATTTAAGTTTCTCCAACTCTTCAAATCTAGGAGCCACCACCTGTACTTTACTGCTGTGCCCACTGGATAAGTATAGTTCTGGAACTTCACCAGCAAAACTATTCCCCCTCTAGGATCTCAAGCTTTTCAAAATTCTCTTTCTACATTTTCTCATTCTTTTACCCACTCACAGGGCTTACTTTTTTCTAAACTGATTTTTATTCTCACCATACCTCTAATTTCTTGATCCCTCCCTCTTTCATTGAGCCCTAACATTCCTGTTTGAGATTTTTTTGTCCAACCCAAATCTCACTCAATAACTAACTTCCTTAATGTTGCTTTTTATTCTTCAAATCACATACTGTCTCATTCCTCTGCTATTCCCACTCAATCTCCAACAAGAGATAACTCATACCATCAGACATCTCTACTCCTACAACAGACTATATCAAAAAGTCATAAAATGAACCTAATTGGATCTATTACACAAGGTTATCCCATTTAATCTCAAACGAGCCCTCAAGGATACAAGAAAATCCTTTGTTATTCATCTCTTTATTCCCCAACAGCTTCACTGCAGGAATTACTCTACTCAAACACAAAATTTCATTCTAATTTCACTGTCCCTTTAGCGCAATGACCTTATCTCCAATGAAAAGATAAATAATTTATATTTATGAAACACTTTAAAAAGCACTTTCAGCACCTACCAAAGAAAATGTTCTTATATTATTCCTGTTACATGAGAAAACTGAAGTTCTGACAGATCACAGAGCTGTCAAATCTTAAAGGCAACATTCAATTTCAAGTCCCATAAAGACTTAATTCATTTTGCATGGTTTCAATTACCACCTCTAAATAAAAGAATCGCAATTCTGTATCTCTAGATTTAATCTTGAGTTCCACACTTTCATTTCCAACTACCTAGACAGTCCTTCCATGACCTCAAATTCATTATTTCCCAAACTGAACTCATCTTGTCAAAACATACTTCCAATTTCCCTATCTCTGTTGATGGTACCAAAGACAGTTCTGTCAGTCATCCATGCTCTTCAGAGGCAACTAAGTGGTTAAATGTCTGGAGCTAAAGTCAAGAAATCTGGAGTTTAAATCCATACTTGGACAATTTTAAAATTTTTTTTTAAATTTAATTTTTTATTATAGCTTCTTATATACAAAACATATATAGGGGTAATTTTTCAACACTGACCTTTACAAAAACTTCTGTTCCAACTTTTCTCCTCCTTCCCCCCACCTCCTCCCCTAGATGGCAGGTAGTCCCATACATGTTAAATAAGTTAAAAGTATATGTTAAATCCAACATATGCATACATATTTATACAGTTATCTTGTTGCACAGAAAAGATTGGATTTAGAAAGAAGATAAAAATAACCTGAGAAGAAAAAAACAAATGCAAGCAAACAGTAACAGAAAGAGTGGAAATGTTATGTTGTGGTCCATACTCATTTCCCAGTGTTCTTTCTCTGGGTGTAGCTGGTTCTGTTCATTACAGATCCATTGGAACTGATCTGGATCCTCTCACTGTTGAAGAGAGCCATGTCCATCAGAACTGATCCTCATATTGTTATTGAAGTGTATAATGATCTCCTTGTTCTGCTCATTTCACTTAACATCAGTTCATGTACACTTGGACAATTATTAATTGTACAAGTCAAGTCATTTGGCCTTGGTCTTTCTCAGTTTCTTCAACTGCAAAATGGGGACTTCTCAGAATTGTCATAAGCACAAAATAATATGTATGTAAAGTGTTTTGCCAACATTAAAGCTCCATATAAATACTAGCTATCATGTTCCACTTCTCTCCTCCTTAAAGCTTCCTCTCCTATATCCAAGCAGCAACCAATTGCTATCCATCTCCCTCCTCTAATACTTCTCATATCCATTCTCTCCTTTCCCACTTCCATTATAAGCAACTGAGTTCAGTATTTCATTACCTCTAAATTAAACTAAACTTAGATAATAGCCTGCTAAATGTGCTCCTTTCTTCTAGCCTCTCCCCTTTCTGTAATCCAACCTTTAGATTGATGCCATAATAACTCCAATGCACAGGTCTAACCATATCAATTTCCTGCTCAAAAAATCTTCATTGTCTCCCCACTGACAATGAAGATCCTCCATAATCTGGCTTCAACCTGCTGGACTACATACTGCTCTTTACATAGCTCTCCATTCAAATCAAACTCAACTAAACTAGTTACATTTCACTCATATGTAATTCCCTTTATATTGTAAAATGGTCTCTTCCTATAGCTCTCCATCTTCTAATCATTCTCAAATATATTTATTCAGCCTTTGGCAGATCTCCATACCTCTAGACTCATCTCCAACTGTTCATTGGACATCACAAATTAGCTGTCTGATTTAACATCTTAAATTCAACATGTCTAAAAGAGAACTCATTATCTTTCCCCTCAAACCCTCCTTTCTTCCTAGTTTTCCCAATACCATCAGTGGCTCCACCATCCTCCCAGTCACTCAGGCTCTCAAACTGGATGTCATCCTCAACTCCAAACTCCCTCTCATTCCACCCCTCACCCTCAACCAATCTGTTGCCAAGTGCTGTTGATTCTACCTTTACAACATCTCCTTTGTGTCCCAATTTCCAGTTACCATCCTGATATAAATTCCTATCACCTCATTTCTGGTCTACTGCTAAAGTCTGCTGGTTGGCCTTCCTTCCTCATGTGTATGACATTCAAAACCCTTTGTAACCTGGCCCCTTCCTCCCTGTCCAGTCTTCTTTCATTACTCCCAGTGACACTTGCCTTCCCATGTTCTCCCATTCAACATTCCCAACTCAGTGCACTTTTATCTGACTGTCTTCTATGCCTGAAATCCTCTCCCTCATTTCCAGCTAGAGTATTTCTTGGCTTTCTTTAAATTTCTAATAAAATCCCATCTTTTACAGAAGGCTTTCTCAATCCCTCCTGATACTGGTCACTTCCCTCAGTTTATATCTCTAGTTTATCCCCTGTGTGCCTTGTTTGTACACAGCTGTTAGCAAATTGTCTCTGCTTTTAAGACTGGAGAGTTGGTATTATTTGGGGGTGGGGGTTGTATCCCCAAAGTTTAGCAGTGCTTAGCACTTAATAATGCTTGTTGATTTAGCTTTGCTTCTCTCAGAATACATTATATGCTCTGGGAGTAGACTGGGTTTTTGTTGTTCTTGTAATTCTTTTTAGAAAGTTATTCTGAGGCAGCTAAGTGGCTCAGCTGGTAGAGCATCAGCCCTGAAGTCAGGAGGATCTAAGTTCAAAATCTGGTCTCAGACACTAACACTGCCTAGTTGTATGACTCTGGGAAAATCACTTAATACCAACTGCCTCAGCCAAAAAAAAAAAAAAAAAAAAAAAAAAAGTTATTCTTTTTATTTAAAGCAGTAAAAATTATTTTAAGTTATGGCTTAAAAAAACCTATTACAATAATGCCAAATTCAGTGTGGAAGTAAACAAAAAAATTAATAAAGTTTTTTTTTTTTTAACAGCTACAAAAAAAACAAAAACAAACAGATAAAAGCTATACATGGCTTTAGTCTTTCATCTAGCTTTTACAAAAGCTACCAAAAGGTACTAAAACTTGGTAGCTGACCTTTGCATTCTTTCCCAAGACTAAATATAGACACTGGTCCCTGGTCCCCAGCAAGGCCTTTCAAATTTCTATGAGGAACTAGTTTGAAACTCAATTCATGTGATGAGGGGTTCCATGAAACAATGTATATAATAATAATATTTAACTTTTAATATACTAGATATCTGATCTTAATCATAACAAGAGGTTGTTATATATATTTAACAACAAAATATTACGTACTGTAATTTGAGATGTGAGAAAAGGCTTATTTTTTCTATGCTATCTCCAAATTTCCTTAATTCTCCTCCTTTTTCCTCAAAGTTGACCATGTTCCTATATCAATGTATTTTAAGTAAAAAAAAAAAAGTTTTATGACCAAATTAGTTTGGGCAACACTGATATAAAGACATTTATAAATAAATCAAGAGATAATATTTGTAAAAGTGGTTAGCACAGTGCCTAGAAAGTAGTAAGCACTATATAAATGCTTGTTTTTTTTCTTTCGGTCTCCCTTTTAATTTATTCCCTATATTCTAATAATCTCTTTAACACAGCATTAATCTTGTGAAATGTAGAATTAAAAAAAAAAAGAAAACTGCAACTTACAATCCTTTTTTTCCTTCTTTTGCCCAAGCATTCCTCATTTTTTAAAGAAAGGATCTTTAGACACTATTGAAATGCCATTTGACTCTAAAACCCATAAATCAAAAATCTGAGGATATTTCCGTTATAACATCTAGAAAATGCACAATTAAGCACTTAGGCTAATGGAGGAGAGCTCTGAGCTAGGGGAGAAAAGAGATTTGACACAAAGATGCCAAAATTCTGTCAAAAATGGGATAATTTCTCACTGAGAAGCAGATTTTTTGGGGGGTCTAGGGGAGAAAGAAAGGGACCAGGGAGGGCCAGAACAATTCTTCTAGGTTCCACTCTCCCACTAAGAACTTTATTTGCAAGATCTTGATGTTTTGAATAGTGGCCTAGCCCAAAGATAAACTTATTCTGCCCTTCTTAGAGTAAAAATTTAAATGAAGTAATGACAGAATAGTGAAAACAAAGGTAAAAGAAAAAATACAGACTATATAAACGGTGTCTTTCAGGAAAATTAACTGCCATATCAATTTAAGTGATTCAAATCATGCTTTGAAAAATAATCCATCAATTTTAAACACATTTTGAAGACCTTTTAAGAGTATAGAATCTTTGACTTATTACAAAAAAAATATAAATTTAGATCAGATTTATGATTTGCTGTTTCCTTTTTTAAAAGGAAAAACAATTTCACTTGCCCAAACCTCAATCTAACTATTTTCCAATAAAAATCTATATTCCTTAAGTGCTAAAACTAATAATTAAATATGCTAATGTGATATATGTTGGAAAATTTAATCAAAGGATATAAGCTTCAGAATCATTAAAAGAAATACTATAAAACAATTACATTCCGTTCTCACATGATCAAATTAAGGCATTCAAAAATATTTTTAGATTTTTTTTTCTTTAATCAAAGCAAAGAAACTAGAATCTAATATATGTAAGCATATTTGCAAGAAAAAAAATAAAGAAAAAAGAAAGCTCTTTAAATGAAAAGGCTTGGAAGAATGAATTAAATAAAACAAAAGCAAAAAAACTCATACACTTTATATGGGAACAAAAGAAATACTAATTTTAAAAATGTAATTTTCAGGGGGGAAATTTGATCTAAATAATTACTTATTCTTTTAATATATTGCAATGTTATCTATGCGCTACTGGCGGTGAATAGAGAACAGGGTCAGGCACCTCTGGAAGACCTGAGTTCAAATTTGATCTCAGACAGTTATCAGAGATGTGCTCCTAAGCAAGTCACTTAATCTTTATTTATTTCAGTTTCTTCAACAGCCAAATGAAGAAGCTAATGATAGAACCTAGCTCCCCGGGTTGTAGTAATCTAAATGAGTTACTACTTACAAAGCACTTAGCATAGTGCCTGGCATATAGCAGACACTTGAATGATCGTTTCCTTCCTTATTTAGTTATAAATGTCTTGAATAATTCACAAAGAGCTAAAAATCTTTGAGGTTTCCCTGGAAACTTAATAAAGGCACCATGGTAAAATCTTTTTGTTCAAGGTTGTAATATTCTTTAACTTTTTCAGAAAAAAATTTTAGTCATTCAGCTCTTTATCTTCTATCAGCAATATGTCACCCATTTCTGTCATTTCTTCTTTCAAAAATATCTCATGGATTATTTTCTAATGACATTGCTACCACCTTAGTATCTTGTCACTTCAAATCTAGCCTGCCACTTATTTCCTACCCCTCAGTATCGTGACTATTAGGGTCAGAATAATTTTCCTAAAATATCACTTTTATCACTCTTTACTACTCTTGAATCTATACCCTATTGCCTATAATATTTTGACTCAAAACATCTGTCTAGCTTTTAGGGCTCAACCCTAATGTTTTGTAAAGGAAAGAGCACTGTCAAACATGGGTACATAGTACCTCCAAGACCTTTTCTTCTCTAATCCTCTGTTTCCTAATTATAAAACAACAGAGTGAAACAGATGATCATTTAAGTTCCTTTTCCTTAAAAATAAGTGCAATTTCCATATATTCTATTTATTCATTCTTAGAACTTTTATTTATTCTGTCCATTCCTAAACTTCTCATTAATTCCAATCTATCACTCTAGGTTCAACTCACATGCTACACGTTTCTCAAGTGCTACCCATGAATCCAACTTATGGAAAGGACCTCTAAAGGTCATCTAGGCCAGGGCTTCTTACACTTTTTCCATTTACAATCCCTTTTCATCCAAGAAAATTTGATACCACCCGTAGGTATATAGATATATAGAATAGGTATATAAGTCAAACATTTACTGATGATAAATCATAAAGAAACATTTTAAAACACTTCTTTCATATACATATATGATTTTACCATTTATTAAAGATGAAAGCACATTTGCATATTCATGAGATGGATGTGCCTGTTTATTTTTATATAAAAATTAAATCTTAGTAGCTTTTTTGCTATCTTTTACTGTTGTCAAATTTTTAGTTAGGGTGACCCATATGGGATCATGATCCACAGTTTAAGAAGTTTTGATCTAGATCAGTCTCCTCACTTTACAGATGAGGAAACAGACACAAATAGATTATAGAGTTGTGTAGGTTCACAAAGGCAGAGCTGGGATCCAAAGTAAAGTCCTATCACTCCACTTTCAAAGAAAAAGTTCATCCCCTTTTACATTTCATCAGCTGTTTCTAAGATTAGCACTTGTCTAATTATTTCATGTCCAGTGGTCTTATTTCTACATTTAGATTATAAACTCCTTGCAGGAAGGTCTCATGCTTTAAGCTTCTTTGTGATGCCAAACATTGTATTTGGCAAATAGCAGACATGCCAATGGTTGTGCAGCATATAATCATATTTAAACATTCAATTTAAAATTAGGTTGCAAAGTTTTATTCTTTTCTTAACCTGGGACTCATATGTTATTTAAAAAAAAAACTGATAAAAGTATTTCAATATACTATCTTCTGTATGTATCTTAAAATATTCTGCAAAGGGGTCAGGTCCACAAGTGTCATCAGACAGCCAAAAGAGTCATGACCAAAAAAAAAAAAAAAACCCAAACCAAAAAATAATCTATACTTTTCATATCTTGAAATCACAATGCTTGGTTTGTATACACAAACTGTTTAGTAAAACATACAATAATATTTCATACTCAAAGGTAGAAAGCCATAAACTACAAACTACAAACATATACATACATGGCATTTCTTAACCTATTTGGACCCTATCAACTACATTCACCTTAGAAATTACAATAGTATTCTCAATATAACATTGATTAGTGTACAAAGTCAGGAATTGTCAATAACAGAGGCACCTGACTTCAAAGAACAACTTAGCCACATGCATGTTCTTTCTGAGAATTCCTTCAAATCAAATCACCAATTGGAGATTAGAGTTCTGATTGGAGTTTTTCGGCATTGTTTACTAAGGGCCTTTGTACTTCTTTAATATTTTAACTGAAATACTGGTAATTTAAAACAATTAACTGAGTTAAATATTTTAAGTTACTAAATTATACGTATATAGTCTAAGATTCCAGGGCATTATGTTTTAAATTAATGAAAAACTTATTTCAGACCATTTTTAATGGTTCAAATTGTGATTATTTAAAAATAAATCTCTCTTCAAGCTGTGTGTGTGTGTGTGTGTGTGTGTGTGTGTTTAAATCCCGCAGTAAGTAGCTTGGACGCTTGTTTTCAAGGAACTTCAAAGGGCAACAAGAAAAGGAAAAACAAAACAACTCTTTGTTATCTCTATATTTAAGTCACCTAAGAAGATATCATGGCCTAGTACTGTAACAGAAGAACAACTTTTCAGAAAATACACAATGAGGGTTTTCAAAGGCTCAGTCAGCAAATTTTATGCAACTATTCCAAATTTCCCTCTAGCAAAACAAAAGCTTAACTTTAACAAGCAGAAAAAAAAAAAATAGATGCCAAAGTGCCCCCAGAGAAATCCAGTGTGTGGGCCACAAGGCATTTACTGCAAATTCAATGATCTTTAAAGGGCCAACCTGAAGCAGCTTTAGTCTTTCTCCTTTCGATGCACAAAAGTTTTTGGTTTGTTTTTTTTTGGTTGTTGTTGTTTTTAAACACCCAGGAGAAGCCAGTTCCACTCAAAGGATCAATTAATGTGACAGCGGGTCTCGGTTTCTCCCCCGCTGGCCCAGCCAGAACGCTGCCTGAGGAGCGGCCCAACAGCCTCGCCCGGTACGCCCCAGGTCCCGGCCCCAGCAGGCACAACTCCTCGCCCCAGGGCAGCAGAGACGGGTTCGGCAGCTGCACCGATCCCCGACTTCTCCTCCCCCTCCCCCAAACCAAGAAGCCAGGAAAGCGCACGGGCCCGCGCTCGCGCTCCCGAGACGGAAGGGAGCCTGGAGCGGCGAGCGGGCGGCGGCCTCTTCTCAAGCGGCGCCGTGGAAGAGGGAGTCAGGCCCAGGAGGAGCGAGGCGGCAGTCTCCGGGCTGAGCAGCACAGAGCCCAGGAGGAGGTCTCCGAACCTGGCGGAGCGGAGGGGGTACGGCAAGGGATAAGAGGTGGAGGGTGAGTAGTCACTCACCGGCGACTCATGGTACGACGGCGCCTCTTCAGCAGCAGCCCCAACAGCCTAGAGCGTCTCCGCGAACCCCAGAGTGCGGCCCTCAGGCAGCGCCATTCAAAAGCGGCCGCGCAGCCAGCTGGGATAGCTACTCACCCTCTCCCGCCCCGCCCCTCGGATGGAGGGGAAGGGCGGAGTCCATATTTCCCAAAAGCTCCAGCATCCCACTTCCCGCTACAGCGCTCCCTGGCGGTAACCTTTGCGCACTGCAGGCGATATGTTCTTTTGACTCCTAGGGCTGGGGAGCCCTGTATCAATTGTATTCAATTCGATAAACATTTATTAAGCTTCTACTTTGTCCCAGTCTCTATGCTAAGTGAGGGAATAAAAAGAGGCAAAAAGCAGTTCCTTCCTTAAGGATTTTACAATCAAATGGATCCTTTCCGTCCCTAAAATCCCTGTGGCAACCTTCTGATCTCCATATCATGATGCTAATGCACCAAAATACAATTTTTGTTCTATTCGTACAGATGAGATATTTTCCCTATGCTCCGATTGTGGGAATGTCTTGAAGATTACAGATCGTCAATTTAGAGGTGGAAAGGACCTAACAATCTCTCTAATGCACATACCTCTTCTTACAGATAAGGAAATGAAAGTTGAGAAGTTCAGTGATTTGTCCAAGATTACACTAAAATGTAAGAGATCGGTTTTGAACCAAGGACCTCCATCTTTAAAGTGATAACCCTTGAATGGAACTGACCCTTCACAAGATCCTGAAATAAGCAGAAATTCTTTTTAATTTCTTTCAATCACTAGAGAGAACTCATCAAAAATTACATTATTTTAGTGCTAGAAGAGAGCTAGGAGATCATCTGGTCCATCAACTTTATCTTATAACGGAGAGAATTGAGGCCAATAAGATAATTTGTTTAAGTCTCAGAAAATAGTAATGAACTCTCAGAACTATTTTGGAGTAAGGTGAACTTGGCTACCCTCCCTCGAATTGAACCAGTTAACCATCTATAACTAGGACCATCTTTACTTTCAAAAGGGGTGATTTAAGTGGGGAACAGATGAGTAAACAGATAAGGGAACAGAAAATATAGGGATATAGCCTGGGTTAACAGCTACTGTCCTTACCAGCAGGTTGACTTTAGACAATTCTTTCCAAGTATACTTCAGTGATCTCAGTGTAAGAAAATGACCTAAAATGTGAATGCAACATCTTCCTCCCCCCCCCCAAAAAAAAGACATAAAACCTTAATACAAACTTATAGGTGGGAGAGACTTTTAAATTTTTCTCTTTATATTTCTTAGCCTATTTGCATATAGTTGGAAGTTTAATAATTGCTTGAATTGAATTGAATTGAAAGTCAGAGTACAGATGAATGGAAGGGGAAGATAATGATTTTGATTTTGGACACCAATTAATCAAAGAGTATCTATTAAACACCTAATATGTGAGAGACACTGTGGCACATCCTAGAGATACAAAGACAAAAATGAAACAATCTCTGACATTATGGAGTTTATGTTCTTTTGGGAGTAAGGCAACTTCTACACATATAAATTTAAACAAAATAAACATAGGATAATTGTGAGGGAGGAGAAGTATTAGCAACTGGGGGAATGAAATAGGCCCTTATGTTTGAGTTGAGGTTGGAAGAAAATTAGAGATTTTTAAAAAGCATAATTGAGCAGAGGTAAGTACATTCCAGGCATCAGTAGCAGTTTCCACAGAAGCAAAGACATGGGAAATAGAATGCCACATGTAAGGAAAAGCAAAAAGACCATTTGGGCCGGATTGTAGAGTATGAAGATGACAGGTTATGAGAAACTTTAAATGATAAACAGAAGACTTTGTATTTGCTCCTAAAGGCAAGAGGGAGCCATTAGTGTTTGTTGAGTAGAGAGACATAGACCAGTGCTTTAGGGAAAGTACTTTAACATCTGTATGGAGGATAATGGATTGTGGAGGAGAAAGACAGAGATAGAAATTGAGAAAAGGAATCAGTTAGAAAACAGTCCAGGTAAGAGGTGAAGAGAGAGCATTTTGGTGGTGTCTGTGTGAGTAAAGAAAACATATGTAAGAAATGCTGAGAAGATAGCCTAAAGATTTGGCATTTGGGCACATGACATAAGGAAGAAAGAGTTGGTGATGACACAGAAATTATGAACCTAGGCACCTGCCACAGAAATCAGGAAATTCAGAAAAGAAGTATATATGGAGGAGGGGAAAAAAGATAAATTCTGTTTTAGACACGAGTTTGAGATACCTACAGAACATATAGCATGTTGAATTATAGCATGAAATAATGACATAAAAGACATGAATGATGAATTCTATTTTTTGCTTTTCCTGATTAAAAATATATGATAGCCAGACTCTTTTTTGTTTTGTTTTGTTTATTTCCAGATTCATTTGGGAATGTCTGGGCCTTGTTTGGCCCTGATCTATATTCCCTGATACTCGGTCTCTTACTCTGAATTCTCTGCCTCCTCAGTTGTAGATAAATTGGTTGAATGAATCTGGAATATGATATTCCAAAAGCCAAAAGACTTGGCAGTGCAGAGCTCACTGTTAAAATAGAAGGGACCAAGTTTAGTTGAGTGATAAAGTCAGAAATCATATTGAAAGAGATTATAAGAAGTGAATGAAAGGAGAGAAAGGAGAGACAATAAGAGTAGATAGATGTTCCTAAAAGTTTGACTAAGTAAGAAATGATAGTTGAGGTAGGGATGGGTAAGAATGTAATCTGCTAAAAAATTAGCGTAGAATGGGATGAAGTACAAACAGTCCCTGTTCTCAAGGAATTTATATTCTGAGAGGCCAAAGAAAACTATTTTACTTGAACTGAATCAAATTGAATTGAATAGTCATTTTTCTGTGTCTGATATAATGGACCAAACCATAACAGAAGAGTCAGAAAATAATTAAAAAGGGTTCCATATCCCTTGATTTTTTAAGAAACTGGTATGTTGACAAGTTACTTAACCTTTATTTGGTTTACATAACTCCCTAATACCTATTAAATTTGCTACTATATGTCCTGGTAGAGTACGTGCATATATTATCTTATTTGATATTTACAAAAACTTTGTGGAGGCAGCTAGGTGGTGCAATGGATAGTCAGGAAGAACTGAACTCAAATCCAACCTCAGATAATTACTAGTTATGTGACCCTGGCAAATGACTTAACCTTTGTTTTCCTCAGTTTCCTCAAATGTAAAATAGGAATAATAACAATATTTATCTTGCAAGTTGTCATGTCAAATGTTTTATCTGAAAAACATTAAGTACAATGCCTCACACATATTATATACTATATAAATGCTTATTGCTTCCTCCCTCTTATTCTATAGATATTATTCTCCCTATTTTATAAATGAGGGATTCAGAGATTTTTAATAATTTGCCGCCTATAACTGTGCAGTTAAAAAAAAGTATTAGAATAGGATTTAAACCTATTTCTCTTGTGATTCCAAGTCTTACATTCTTTTCATTATATGATCCTGCCATCATAGAGTTCCTACTTCTATTTCCTGTTCCCACCCAGGTCCTTGTACCCAGAATTTTAAGAGTGGGATTGAATAATAACTTTGATTCATTATAGGAGCCTTTAGGAACCACTTTGAAGAATAAGAAAGGCAATACTACCTTTCAACAATATTCATAAGATCTAGATCTAAGAAGAAATTGGTACAGAAGGACAAAAAGGAACGTCTCATTTCCATATATACCACCTCCTCCGGAGGTACTCTCCTAAATTTGCACTATTGCTGGCATGTTGGATTCCCAGAAGGACAGTTGATACCTGCCTGAGTAGCTATACTGCTACTAATTTAGCTTATGATATTTCACTAAAGTGTTACCTATTCAGAACTAGCCATTGACTCAATTACTTCTTAGCCAATGCAGTTGCTCAAATGTATAGCAAGAAATTGTAGTTATTTAACATCTCCAAACCTTGAGGTACACTGTGGTATGAACAACAGTCTAATCCCTTCCCCTATGTAAATTTAGTTTTGTTACTCAGTAGTTTTCAGTTGTGTTAGACTCTTTGTTACCCCATCTTGGCAAAGATACTGGAGTGGTTTGCCATTTTCTTCTGCAGTTCATTTTACAGATGAGGAAACTGAGGCAAATAGGGTTAAGTAACTTATCCAGGGTCACACAGCTACTAAATATCTGAGACCAAATTTTAACTCAGATCTTGACTCCAAGCTTGGAATTCTTTCCATTGTACCACCTAGCTACCCGATAATGGAAAACTATTATGCTGTAAGAAATGATGATCAGGATAATTTCACAAAAACCCAGGAAGACTGTTATCTATTCAAAATGAAGCAAGCAGAACCAGAAGAACATTGTATACAGTAACAGCAATATTGTAATGATTACTAACTGTGAAAAGCTTAGCTACTCTGATCAATACAATGATCCAAGATAATTCTAGAGGATCCATCAGGAAAATGCTATATACTTAATGACGGATGTTGGAGGGGATGTGGGAAAACTGGGACACTGATACATTGTTGGTGGAACTGTGGATGCATCCAACCATTCTGGAAAGCAATTTGGAACTATGCTCAAAAAGTCATCAAATTGTGCATATCCTTTGACTCAGCAGTGTTTCTACTGGGATTATATCCTGGAGATCTTAAAGGAAGGAAAGGGACCCATATGTGCAAAAATGTTTGTGGCAGCCCTCTTTGTAGTGGCCAGAAACTAGAAACTGAATGGATGCCCATTAATTGGAGAAAAGCTGAATAAATTATGGTATATGATTGTGTGGAATATTATTGTTCTGTAAGAAACGACCAGCAGGATGATTTAAGAGAGGCCTGGGGAGACTTACATGAACTGATGTGATTTCACTTAGGTGAAATGAGCAGAACTGGAGATGATTGTACACGGCAACAAGAAAACTATATGACAATCAATTCTGACAGATGTGGCTCTCTTCAACAATGAGATGATTCAAACCAGTTCTACTTGTGCAGTGATGAAGACAGCCATCTACACCCAGAGAGAGAATCATGGGAACAGAGCATGGAACACAACAGAACATTCTCATTCTTTCTGTTATTGTTTGCTTGCATTTTCATTTTCCTTCTCAGGTTTTTTTTCTTTCTTTCTATATCCGATTTTTTGTGCAACAAGATAACTATAAATAGATATACATTTATTCGATCTAACATGTATTTCAACAAATTTAACATGTATTGAACTACCTGCCAGCTAGGGGAGGGGGTGGAGAAAGGAGGGGAAGGAAAAATTACCCATCCATATGCTTTGTAAATAAAAAGCTTTAATTTAAAAAAAAGAAAATACTATCTACTTCAAGAGAAATCTGATGGACTGAGTGCAGATTAAAGCAAACTTTTTTCTCTTGCTTTATGTTTCTTTTTTTGCAACATGGACAATATAGTTTACATAACTTCACACATATATATGTACACACATGTGCGTGTATGTGTATGTGTGTGTGTGTGTTTGTGTGTGTGTATATATATATATATATATATATATATATATATATAAAATATCAAATTGTCTTCTTAAAGGGGAGAGGAGGAGCAGGAAGGAGAGAGAAAATCTTGACCAAAAAAAGGTTTTTAAAAGAATGTTAAAAAACAAATAAATAAAAAAAAAAATTAAATCCTTGAAACCTGATTGGCACAGAAAATTAAAATCTTAGGCCATTGCTATCATTTCCTAGTCCCCTAAATGCAAAGCAGCCAGGGAGAGCTCCAAATGATATCTGCTTGGTAGGAAGGACTTGAAAGCAACTCAGAAGCAAGAGAACTTCACTTAGCAGAATTAAGTTAGGATGACCCTTGTTAAATATTCTCTGACTATGAAAAAGTAAATTTCCTTTAGTCAGTTGTTGAATGCCCTACACTTAGCTCATTTTATTCTAACAGGAGACAGGCTCGAGTCCAGCACAGCCCAGAGCATGCACTCTCTCATAAGTATACTCCCAGAAGGGGAGAGTAGAGTTGGAGGAGGACAGGAGGTGTGAGAGGGAAGAACAGGCCCAAACTCTAGGTACAATGGTAATGAGGTACAATCTTAGGAAGCTTTTGTATCCAAAATGAGTTGTGACTTGGGAACTTTAACACCCTTTATCTCGACAGAAGTAATCACAAAGTTTACTGTGAGATATCACATTAAGGATTACTCCACTGCTGGGCCAGACCAGCCCCTCACAGAACATGGCATACCTGCTGAGCTCTCAGGTGCCTCTTCTGTCACCAGAAAAATAGGAGGTTGTGGTAGCTGATCTCTAATATCTCTCAGTTTTAGATCCTATGAGCTATTTAAAAAGTGCTGTATCCCACCAGCTTTCCACATAGTAGATATTTAATAAATATTAGGTGAGTTTTTTTTTTTTCTAGACTCCACCCAGCCTAAGGAGGGAGCTATTTTCATGTAGTTATGTGGTTGTCTTAATGACTCACTATATAGTTGTCGTTCTTATCCTTTGATACGATCTGTGGGAATGGCTGCTCTCCTCCCTTCATTCTACCAAGTAAATGCTTGAGGGAAGCAACATAATGGGATCGTAGATGATGTGAACCAGTGAAATAATTATATAGCAGCTCAGTCTTAATGACAAAAGATAATTGTCAGGGTGAAATGGTATTACTAACCACTTGTAGGTCATGCCACCAACAGCTTCTCCAGGGAACATACCTCCAGCCCCAGTCACTGCTGGCTAAGGGGGAAGCATGATGACACGGCAGCCCATGAACCAAAATTGAAGAAATCTCAAAATCACATGGAAATGAGTCAGATCCAATAAATGGAGACGTTTTTCTTCAACTGAGAAAGGAAGAGAAATGAAAATTCAGTAGAAATGAGGGCAAAGAAATCTTTCCCTTTTTAGATCCTGCCTCCCAGCATTGTTTACCAGGCTGTATCCTGAAAATATGGAATGCACAATATTAACTCAGGTTAACAAAAAATATGCATGATACCACACACAACACATAAACTGGAGGGTTTGTGATAAAAGCCCACTTAATTGAAGGAGAGTTTTATAGTGGTACATAGTACATAGTGGCAGAACTTGTTTGACCAGTAATCAATCGTGGCCAAGTAGAATCAGTAAATGAACATCTTAGATGGCATTGACTTAAAAAAAAAAAAAAAAAAAGATAGATTATTTCTGCAAAAGGCTTTCCTAGAAAGTACTTGCCCATGCAATTTTCCATTTATTTATGCCAAAAGCAATTTTTGAATGGCCTTTTTATTGGCTTGAATTCTTTATCCAGAATCGGTCCAGAATCCTTATCGGTCCAGAAATATATATGTGTGTGTGTGTGTGTGTGTGTGCGCGTGTGTGTGTGTGTATGTGTGTGTGTATGTAATACATATAATAATGTATTAGAAATAGTTTCATAGCCTAAGCCATGTAAGATATAAAAACTCAACTAATGGAATAAGAGGGTATGAACTAAGTGAGAAATGTTTTGTTGCAATACCTTGATATCTTAAATGTATTCATTTGTTTATTTATGTATATACTTAAAATAACACACTCAGTGGAGTGGAAGCGTGGTATAATAGATAGCACACCATCTTTGGAATCTAGGAGGATATAGGCTTTGACACATTCTAGTTGGGCAATCATAAGCAATTACAAAAAAATCAGTGCTCAAGGGAATCTTCATAAACCATAAGTAGCAAATGAGTTTTTGTTCCGGGGCCACTTCCTTGGATGGTGGATTCCTCCCAGAAGATCCATTTTAAGAAAAACGTTCAGGGCAGCCATGTTTTTTTCTTTTGATTCTAGTGCTGACTCTCCCAGCTTTCTCTTCTCTGTCACAATAAGATATCAAGTCAAAAAGCACTTATTAAATACCCACTAAGTGCAAGGCACTTTGCTAAACACTAGAAATATAAATTTGTTATTTATACTAATTTTTTTTCAGTTGTATCTAACTCTTTGTGACCCCATTTGGGGTTTCTCCAGCTCATTTTACAGATGTGGAAACTGAGAAAAACAGGGTTAAGTGACCAGCCCAGAGTCACACATCTAGGAAGATAAGTCTTCCTGATTCCTGACCCAGAACTCTATCGACTATATGAACCAGAGGAATAAAAACACAAGAGAGGAAAAAGAAAAATACAGTTACTGTTCTCAAGAAGCTAATATTCTAATAAAAATAAAATCAAGTTAAAACAACTCTGATTTTCTTTCTACATTATATCTGTGAATAAGGCAATTAAGATTAAAAAGGAAAGTAGCAATTGTTGGAGAATAAACGAATTGTTGTATTGTTGACAGAGCTATACATTGGTTCAATCATTCTGGAAATAATTTGGAACTTTACCCTAAAAGTCACTAAAGTATATATATCCTTTTCCCATGATTGTTACTATTAGGTAGATACCCCTAAAGAGGTAAATGATAGGGTATATACATGTACCTATAAGTACAGAAATAAACATAGGTACACTTTTAAGTTGTAAGCAAAGAATTGGAAAGAAAACAGATGTCCAATAATTGAGGAAGGGCTAAATAAATTGTGGTATATACATGTAAAAGAATTTTAAGGTACCACAGGGGAAAGTGGAAAGGGAATAAATGTTTTTATATCATTCATTGAATTGCAAACACTATGCTAAATGCTTTACTTATGTAATTTCATTTGATTCTCACAACAATGCTAAGATATAGGTATTGTTATACCCATTTTATAACTAAGGAAACTGAGGCAAATGGAGGATAATTGACTTGCCCAGAGTTACACTGCTAGTAAATACTGAAGCTGGTTTTAAACTCAGGTTTTCTTGAGTCCAGGGTCTCTAGCTACTCCACCACCTGGCTTCCAAAAAAATTGAGGAATATGTTGGAGAGATTTGTGTGAACTGATGTTGTTAGCAGAATGTTTACAGGTGTAAAGTTAGCAGAACCAGGAGAGTATTTTGTGCCATGAACACAACAATAATGTGAGTAGAAACAAACCAGAAAGACTTCAAATCTCTGACCAAAGCATCAAACAATCAAGAACACAAAAGTTAGATGATGAAACATACTTTCTACTCTTAGACATAAAACTGCAAACTCTAGTATCTAGGCCAAATTTTGCCCACCGCCTATTTTTAATAGCCTTTGATCTAAAGATTATTTTTACATTTTTAAATAAATTGTTATTGTATTTAAAAATGGAAAACTCATTCTTAGCTACAGGACCAAACAAAAATAAGTGACAGTTAGATTTGAATCCTGGGCTGTAATTTGTTGACACCCTCCCTAAACTAAGAAGTATAGAGCTACTCAAGAATTCCCCAGACATGGCCAATTGGTTGATTTCTTTTACTTGACTCTTCATATTTCTTATAACAAGGTGCATCTGCTGGAAAGAGGGTAGGATAGGGTGGAGTTTAGTAATAAATATAGGGGGGAAAGTTGTGATATTTCAATCATCAAAATGAATCCATTTAATGTAACTTATATTTGGGTGTCTCTGAGCCCATGGAACTGGTTTGAAGGACCTTTGAGTATACCCAGTTTGTCTAACTGGGAGCCCCTGCATCCCCTCTCATTTGAAAGGGCGCCTCCTTTGATTGTCTTTAAATGTGGTGAAACTGAGCCACATGATCTGTTTTCTGCCATCTTTTTCATGATGACTCCTATCTGCTGTGCCCAGCATAGAGATCATGAACTGAACCAGTGAGAAGGTAAGGACAGTCTTTCCTCAATTTACTTCTCTTTCACTTCAGCTCTGAGAAATGAATCTAATGATGTTTCTGTTTTGTTGTTTGTCCTCAGTTTCAGATGCTGGAGGTGATTCTATGTAACTGGAAGTTTGAATCATGACGACTTTAGAGCCAGAAATATGGAGGATGGCTCCATTTCAGAAACCCTGTGAAACCAGGGTGAGCCCAAGAAAGATTTTAAAGTTGCAACTGGGACTGTGTTCTATGGGAATGGGATTAAACTGTGAACATAATCCCTTTTTCCTGCCCAGGGACTGAGGTGGTATGAGAGGAAAATAAATTATGCCTCTCACATTTTAGGGAGAGTAAGTTTGTATGTTTTTAATTTTATTTTTTAGAAGCAAACATTCCTATGTAAAAATTCCTGTGTTATATTGTAAAAGCTAACCAAACAAGCTTGGGTGATTGTTTGATATTTAAAATTAAATTATTAATAGCTATGTGCTAATAAATAAATATAACATTTAATTTTGAAATATGTATAAGCTGAGCTTTTTAAAAAAGCAAATCTTTTTAGATGGATAGTTGATTCTTGGCTATAATCCAAGTTCCTTTGCCTTTCGGAATATCAGATTCCAAGCCCTTTGATCCTTTAAGGTGACAGCTGCTAGGTCCTGAGTAATCCTTATTGTGGCTCTTCGATATTTGAATTATTTCTTTCTGGCTGCCTGCAATTTTTTTTCCTTGATCCATTATTTCTGAAATTTAGCTACAGTATTCCTTGGAGTTTTCACTTTGGGGTCTATTTCAAGAAATGATCGGTGAATTCTTTCAATGGTTATTTTGCCTTCTGGTTCTAGGACATCAAGGTAGTTTTCCTTTATGATTCCTGAAAGATGATGTCTAAGCTCTTTTTTTCATCATGATTTTCAGGAAGTCCAATAATCCTTAGGATTGTGTCTCCTAGGTCTATTTTCCAGGTCATTTGTTTTTCCAATGAGGTATTTCACAATTTCTTCTATTTTTTCATTTATTTTGGTTTTGTCTGACTGATTCTTGATATCTTATTGAGTCATTCATTCATATTTGTTCAATTCTAATTTTTAGTGAATTATTTTCTTCAGTTACCTTTTTTTGGTTCCTTTTGTATTTGGCCAATTGAATTTTTAAATTAGTTGTTTTGTTCATGGTATTTTTTTTTCCATTTTGCAAATTCTATTTTTCAACAAATTGGTTTCTTTTTCATATCTATTTTGTAAGGAGTTGTATGGTTTTTCCATTTCATCAAATCCAAGACCCCAGCTTTTGGGATAAGAACTCACTATTTGACAAAAACCACTGGAAAGATTGGAAACTAATATGGCAGAAACTAGGTACTGATCCACACCTAACATATATAACATGTATACTAAGATAAGATCAAAATTGATTAATGACTTAGACATAAAGTGATATTAAAGCAAATTAGAAGAGAAGGAAGGAATTTGTTTTGTTTTTTTTAAAGTACTTCATTTTTTAAAATAGCTTTTTATTTACAAGTTATATGCATGGGTAATTTTACAACATTGACAATTGCCAAACCTTTTGTTCCAATTTTTCCCCTCCTTCCTCCCACCCCCTCCCCTAGATGGCAGGTTGACCAATACATGTTAAATATATTAAAGTATAAATTAAATACAAAATACGTATACATGTCCAAACCGTTATTTTGCTGTACAAAAAGAATCAGAATCTGAAATATTGTACAATTAGCTTGTGAAGGAAATCAAAAAATGCAGGTGGGCAAAAATATAGGAATGGGAATTCAATGTAATGGTTCTTAGTCATCTCCCAGAGTTCTTTCACTGGGTATAGTTGGTTTAGTTCATTACTCTTCCAGTGGAACTGATTTGGTTCATCTCATTGCTGAAGATGGCTAGGTCCATCAGAATTGGTCATCCTATAATATTGTTGTTGAAGTATATAATGATCTCCTGGTCCTGCTCATTTCACTCAGCATCAGTTTGTGTAAGTCTCTCCAGGCCTTTCTGAAATCATCCTGTTGGTCATTTCTTACTGAACAATAATATTCCATAATATTCATATACCACAATTTATTCAGCCATTCTCCAATTGATGGGCATCTACTCAGTTTGAAGGAAGGAATTTGTGACCAAAGAAGAATAGAGATCATTATTGAACACAAAATAGATAATTTTGGTTATGTTAAGTTAAAAAGTTTTTGTACAAACAAAACTAATGCAGACAAGATTAGAAGAGAAGCAATAAAGAGAAAACATTTTTACATTAAAGGGTTCTGATAAAAGCCTCATTTTTAAAATATATAGAGAACTGACTCAGATTTATAAGAATTTAAGCCATTCTCCAATTAAGAAATGGTCAAAGGATATGAACAGACAATTTTCAGATGAAGAAATTGAAACTATTTCTAGTCATATGAAAAGATGCTCTAAATAACTATTGATCAGAGAAATGTAAATTAAGACAACTCTGAGATACCACTACACACCTCTCAGATTGGCTACAATGACAGGAAAAGATAATGACAAATGTTGGAGGGGATATGGGAAAACTGGAATTGTGAATGGATCCAACCATTCTGGAGAGCAAAGGATTATCATACCCTGTGTATACTCTTTGACCCAGCAGTGTTTCTACTGGGCTTATATTCCTAAGATATCTTAAAGGAGGGAAAAGGATCCACATGTGCAAAAATGTTTGTGGCAGCCCTTTTTGTTATGGCTAGAAACTGAGTGGATGCTTATCAGCTGGAGAATGGCTGAATAAGTTATGATATATGATATGATATGTAATATGATATGATATATGAATGTTATGGAATATTATTGTTTTATAAGAAATGATCAATAGGATGATTTCAGAGAAGCCTGGAGAGACTTACATGAATTGATGCTAAGTGAAATGAGCAGAACTAGGAGATCATTGTACACAGCAACAAGATTATATGATGATCGATTCTGATAGACGTGGCTCTTTTCAACAACGAGATGATTCAGGCCTGTTCCAATGATCTTGTAATGATGAGAGCCATCTATTCCCAGACAGAGGACTATGGGAACTAAGGGTATATTACAACATAGCATTTCACTCTTTTTTGTGATTTTCTTGAATTTTATTTTATTTCTCATTTTTTTTTACTTTTTGATTTACTTCTTGTGCAGTAAGATAATTATATAAATATGTATGCCTATTTTGAATTTAATATATATATATATATATATATATATTTTACCATATATTCGATTACATGCCATCTAGGGGAGGGGGTGAGAGAAGAGGGGGAAAAATTGGAACATAAGATTTTTCAAGAGTCAATATTGAAAAAATTATCCTTGCATGTTTTTTGTTGAGGCAATTGGGATTAAGTGACTTGCCCAGGGTCACACAGCCAGGAAGTATTAAGTATTTGAGTCCAGATTTAAACTCAGATCCTCCTGACTTCAGGGCTGGTGCTCTATATACTATACAACCTAGCTGTCCCTCTTGCATATGTTTTGAAAATAAAAAACTTCAATAAAAAAAAAAGATGGAAAAAAATAAAATAGCAAATCAATTTAAAAACTTGAATGATACAATGGAAAAGAGCACAGAATCAAGAAAAAATGAATGGAGTTCAGAACCCAGAGCCAGGAAGAATTGAGTTCAAATTTGGCCTCAGACATTTATTAGTTGTGTGTCCCTTAGCAAGTCACTTAACCCTGTTTATCTCAGTTTCCTCATCTATAAAATGAATTGGAGAAAGAAATGGCAAACCATTTCTTTGGTAATTAAATCCCAATGGAGTCATGAAGAGTCAGATATGATTGAAAGGACTGAACAACAATAATGAACCAATCATTACTAGCATTTAATCATTGTGTAGCACATATTGGATTGGAGTACCTTGCATGAAGCTGGGCACACTCACTTTAGCTCCTTGCTAAAGGACATGAATGACTAAAAGTTCCTGGTTGTTTTCTTAGTCTTTATTACAGGGTAGGGAATGAGTGCTATGCCAAAAAGAGTATTGGAGATTGTAATGGGAAGAGCTTCCTACTTTTGTGGACTATCAGGACCAAGAACAGAGTTCCTGGTTTTTTTTTAAAGAAAGTCTCTCAAGGAATAGCTAGGTAGTACAGTGGATGGAGCACCAGCCTTAAAGTCAGAAGGACCTGAGTTCAAATCTGATCTCAGACACTGAACACTTCCTAGCTGTGTGACCCTGGGCAAGTCACTTAACCCCAATTGCCTCAGAAAGAAAGCCTCTCTGTTGGGACATAACTATAGCCATCTCTCCTTGGATTTTTCTTTTTTCCACCTTCTCTCACCCCCATATTCCCCAGCTCCTATTCCTGGCAGCAATTATGAATCTACAAGAGATAACATATGCTCGTCTTGGTGACCCTGAGGCCAGACACGAATGATACCCAAACGTTGTTTTAATAGATTTTCTTTGTAGTTCTGGGGTATGAATAAAATGATGCAGAGAAAGAAAAAACTCCCAAGCCCCATCTTAGGGGTCAGACTCCTACATGAATGCATCAGGTTCCATGTGAATCAACAACTTTGGGTGATGATTAGAAACCTATGGAAATTCAATTTCTGTATAAGACTATAAACATATGATATTGAAAGAGATATGGTCCATAGACATAGTGTCCCAAGTACCTTAACAGACTTTTTTTTGGATACACTGTGTTTTTTTACTTTGTTGATTAAAAATAGTGTTCAGTTTATAGGATATCTCTTTTTTTCTATTATTGAAGATTGTGATTGACAAGTTCCAACAGGAAAGAAGATCAGAGTATGAATCACTACATAGAATTCCCAATCCCTCTATTTTTGTCCGCCTGCATTTTTGATTTCCTTCACAGGTTAATTGTACACTATTTCAAAGTCCAATTCTTTTTGTGCAGCAAAATAACTGTACGGACATGTATACATATATTGTGTTTAACATATATTTTAACATATTTAACATGTACTGGTCTACCTGCCATCTGGGGGAGGGGATGAAGTGAAGGAGGGGAAAAATTGGAACAAAAGGTTTTGCAATTGTCAATGCTGAAAAATTACCTATGCAGATATCTTGAAAATAAAAATCTATAATAAATAAATAAAAAGAAAGAAGCTCAGAGCTTTATGGATGCTTACTGCTTAAGTCTCTCATGTGGAATGATGGTTACATATTACTAGATTAGAGTAGAATTGTAGAGACAAAATCTGATCTTGAGCACCCTCTTGTGGCCAGAATTTGGATATGACTGATTTAGTACATCCCGGTAAATCAATTTAAATACTGAACTTGCAGAACACTACTGTTTTTTGAGGAATAGAAGAATATGTTGTTTTGTTTTTTGAGGAATAGAAGAATATGTTGTTTGTTTTTTAATAACATAATCTTGATGCTTTAGTTTTTCTTAGTGATTATGACACATTGGTACTAAATGAAATACATGTAATGTGGCATTTTGATTCTACTTATACCTCTTTCAGGATTCTCAAGTCCTCTCAGGGGTTTGTGAGGATCTCTTCCTTCTTATCTTTGGTTTGAGTCCTCACTGACTGTGTTCCTTCTATTGTTAGGGGGCCACATTTATTTAACCACAAGCTTAAAAAAATTTCATCCCTATTTTTTAAAGCATATTCATAGTGTAGATTTTAAAATTACAGATATAACTGAAGAAAACCTCTAGACCCAAATAGTTAACAGGACCTAGGCTATTAATGCTAGAGAAAATACATACTCATGCATATTAAAGCAACGTAGAAATATCAAAGACTATATGTAACTCACACAGCTTATTCCAATCTAATAGAAGTGGAATTCTCATTTGAAAATCATACAACTGATATGTGTTACCCTTTCTCTGTAATATAGAGATCAAATTTAGTCACTTTTAGACGAATTAAAGGTTATTTCTGGACAGTATAAGTAAACCATTTTACAAACTTAACATTTGTTGTTTTTGAGACATTTTAGCTGTGTCCAATTCTCTATAATCCTATTAAGGTCAAAGATACTGTAGTGGTTTGCTATTTCCTTCTCCAGCTCATTTTACAGATGAGAAACTGAAATAAACAGAGCTAGTAAGTGTCTGAGACTGAATTTGAATTCAGTTCTTCCTGCCTCCAGGGCCAGGGCCACATCCACTGTGCCATCTAGCTGCCTATATTAGACTTAGTTGGGCATTTAATCTACTCATTACTATTTAGGCTGAAGGTACTCTACACAAAGGCCATTCTACTGAAGAAGCCTAGATAATGACGAGGATTAAAGAGCAGGAATACTGATAGTCACTTCAAATTTTAGATACTGTCACTGGTCATCAATATAGCAGTTGAAATGGATCCTACCTTATCATAGATCCAAAGATTTTCTGTTGGCATTAGTACCAATTATTCCACAGACTTCTGGCTTCTTCAATTGGACCATGAAATCTTGTCCACTCCCTGGGATATTAAAAACTTAATTTATGATTCTTCTTATAGATCTCAACACTTCCGTTCTTTCCTCTGGCAGATATGCCTTTTGATCAGCATCTTTTTTGGTCACAGTTTTACACATTTGGTTTGCCTTTACCAAAGAGAGAGTCCGTTTCTTAAGGCAGACCATCTTTCAAAGCTCTAGCAATTGGCATAAATCCTGAGGGATCAGATTATCACTACTTTAGAGAATCCATGCTTTGTTTCCTTCAGGAAGTCTCAGATAAGGTATCTCTGGCTCTGAGGACTTTCACTCTTGCCTGATTCAAGTTAGACACCTGGATCTTCTGCTGCTCAATTTGTTTCTCTTCCTCGCACCATTCTATTATCTTCAGTTTCTGTTGGCACAGGATGGGCTTTCTCAAAACTGAATTTTTCTGCTTTTGCATTTATTTCTTCTGACTTGAATTTGTTCAATGAATACTATCATGTGTTTGATCTGCTTTTGAATAAAGATATCACTGGGGACCATGGTGATAGCAATGACACCAAGGAACTTCCAGCATTAGAAAACAGCTGGAGGGGGGCAGCCCATTAGATAACTTTTACAAAGGAATTTGTGAATATATCAAGAAGGAATGTATAAACATTCCCTCCACGTCTTGAAGACATAATTCACCTTATACCTCTGTCAGGAATGGAGGGATAGATCCTAAAAACTTAGTTCACATAACATTGGTTTTACCCAAGTGTCATCCTAAAAAAAGGCATCAATGCTGTGTGAGTTTTTCCTAGTAGACTGGGATCCCAAAGGTCACTCTAAAAGTTGTTCCGTGGTTCTAGGTGGAAAATAATTCTGGGTTACCTATAACACCTAGTTTGGAGTCTGATTGCCTGGTTCTTTTTGCTTAGACTTCTGAACTTGACTAGAAATCCCACTGCCTATACTAGAATGGAAAAGAATGAACAAACAGGCTATAAAGTAGATCTTTTTTCTTGAGGGATATATGACCTCAGAGGGGAAGAAGACCCTCAGATCTTTCCTCTTATGGCATAATTTCTCTCTTTTTTTAAATTTAATAGGTTACATAATTACAGTTTATATGTATGGGTAACTTTACAGCATTAATAATTGCCAAACCTCTTGTTCCAATTTTTCACCTCTTACCCTCCCACCCCCTCCCCCAGATGGCAGGATGACCAGTAGATGTTAAATATATTAAAATATAAATTAGATACACAATAAGTACACATGACCAAACTGTTATTTTGCTGTACAAAAAGAATCAGACTCTGAAATATTGTACAATTAGCTTGTGAAGGAAATCAAAAATGCAGGTGGGCATAAATATAGGGATTGGGAATTCAATGTAATGGTTTTTAGTCATCACCCAGAGTTCTTTCTCTGGGTGTAGCTAGTTCAGTTCATTACTGCTCCATTGGAAATGATTTGGTTGATCTCATTGCTGAGGATGGCCGGGTCCATCAGAACTGGTCATCATATAGTATTGTTGTTGAAGTATATAATGATTAGGAGGTCCTGCTCATTTCACTCAGCATCAGTTTGTGTAAGTCTCTCCAGGCCTTTATGAAATCATCCTGTTGGTCATTTCTTACTGAACAATAATATTCCATAATATTCATATACCACAATTTATTCAGCCATTCTCCAACTGATGGGCATCCACTCAGTTTCCAGTTTCTAGCCACTACAAGGAGGGCTGTATGGCATAATTTCTCAAAGTTCATCAACATACCACCAGAACTCAGCTGAAAACAATGAGTTAAAGTGGTCAGTATTCATTCATATACTTCTGAAGATGCTGATAGTTCTAGATATTTAGCCAATGGAAAAAATCTCTTCCTTAGCATGTGATGAGCCAACTAAAACCAGTTATAGTATGTCTACATATAATCCATAATCCCTCCATGGCACTTACCTTCCTTGACATCATAATTCTCCTGGGAGCAGCTACTGAGTATCTTTCATGTTCAGATGCCATCTGAGCAAGCTGATGGGGTCTGTCCTTGTGCCAGAGCCCTTTTAAGGGATCAGGAGTCCTGCAGCCCATCTGTATAACTGAGAATTTTAATCATAGGTGATTTAGACATGAGTTCTATTATATCTGTGTGATATAATACCTGATATTTCATCATTAAGAAATTCATTTTATGATTTAAGAGAGGCCTGGAAAGACTTACATGAACTGATACTAAGTGAAGTGAGCAGATCCAAGAGATCATTGTACATGGCAACAGCAAGATTACATGATGATCAATTCTGATGGACGTGGCTCTCTTCAACAATGAGATGATTCAGACCAATTCCAATGGTCTTGTGATGGAGAGAGCCATCCACACCCAGAGAGAGGACTGTGGGAACTGAATGTGTATCACAACATAGCATTTTCACTTTTTTGTTGTTGTTTGCTTGCATTTTGTTTTCTTTCTCATTTTTTTTCCTTTTTGATCTACTTTTTGTTGTGCAGCATGATAATTGTGGAAATATGTATAGAAGAACTGCACATGTTTAAAATATACTGGATCACTTGACATCTAGGGGAGGAGGGGGAAGGGGAAGGGAGGGAAAAAATTTGGAACACAAGATTTTGCAAGGATGAGTGTTAAAAATTATCCATGAATGTGTTTTGAAAATAAAAAGCTTTAATTAAAAAAAAAGAAATTCATTCTGTTGGCAGGAGTTTTTGCTAGCCTTTGTAATAGAAATATTTCCTAACTTCACTTTACATTTTAATGTGAACAATTGTGTCAATCATTTTTTTGGAAAATAGATTTTGCTGGGAGGAAGAATAGTGAGTATGAAAGAAACAGGGCCAAAGGAATGAAGGCAAGAGAGAGATATTATATAACAAAACTTTGGTAGCATTATATTCTTTTTAAAATTTTAATAGTATTTGATTTTTCCAAATATATGCAAATATAATTTTCAACATTTATCTTCGCAAAACTTTATATTCCAAATTTTTCTCCCTCTTCTTTCCCTGCCCTCTCCAAAAACCAGCAAGCAATTTGACATAGGTTAAATATATGCAGTTCTTGCAAACATATTTCCATATTCATCATCTTATGCAAAAAAAAATCAGGTCAAAAGGAAAAAACAATATGTAAACAGGTATATATACAAAGCAAACTACATACATGATAAATGGGAAATAATTAAAAGAAATAAAGCACTGGAATTAATAGTATCAAGAAAAAGAGTGTGATCAATAGCATCAAAAGTTGCTAAGAAGTCAAAAAGGATGATTGAAAATAAGACTATTAGATTGGCTATGGGTACCTTTAGAAGGAACTATTATTCTTGAATTTGAAGAGTGAAGCAGTACAATTGATAGAATGCGTGGACTTGAGTCAGAGAGACTCATCTTCCTGAATACAAACTTTACTACTTAGTTTCATTTAATAGTTTTTCTGTTTGATTCTTAGTTTTTGGGCAGCTGGTAGACATTGCAGGAAATACACACTTGAACACTATTTATATAACTAAGATTACCCAGGAACATACCATCCTGGCCTTAGATAGTACTGTAAAAGATATTATTAAATGATGATATGATCAGGAAAGAAGGTGGGTCCATCATATAGGAAAAGCTAGGGATAGAAAACAGAGAGCCTGTTTGATTAATGGTGTCCCCATATTGTTAAAAAACCTACTTGCTGGAGGGTGGAGCTCTTAATTTAGGGTTCCTGGTCAGAGGGGAGAGCTGAGATGAAGCCAAAAGCACCATTCCCTCTACCCCAGGATTAAGGATGTTTGCACTAATACCTCTTATTAAAAAAAAATACTGGCAAAGAAGAACCAACCCCACGGTAGAAACACACTATGGGAACAGGGAAAACTGGGGTTCATCTTCAGAGAAGGACACTGAAATGAAAAAAAAAAAAAGACTTCTACCCCAAAGAGTAATGTGAAATGATTCCCTGCCCAGAGAAAATTTATAGTAGAATTCAAAAAAGAATTTAAAAATCAAATGAGAGACCTTGAGGAAAAACTAAAAATAAATAAAGAACCATCCAAGAAAAACAAGATGATTGTGGAAAAAAAAAAGTTAACTAGAAAAGGAGATATAGAGTCTTAAAGATGAAAATTAACTCTTTGTAAATTAGAATTGGACAAGACAAAGTTAGTGAAGCTATGAGAGACCAAGAAATAACACAACAAAACAACAAAAGAATGAAAAAATAGAACACAATGTGAAACATAAGAAAAACAGCAGATTTGGAGAACAGATCAAAAAGAAAAAATATAAGAATAATTGAACTGCCTGAAAGTTGTCACCAAAAAAAGAACCTTGACACAATAATGCAAGAAATATCCAGCCATTCTGGAGAGCAATTTGGAACTATGCTCAAGAGTTATCAAACTGTGCATACCTTTGATCCAGCAGTGTTACTACTGTGCTTATATCCCCAAGAGATCTTAAAGAAGGGAAAGGGACCCATGTGTGCAAGAATGTTTGTGGCAGCCCTCTTTGTAGTGGCCAGAAACTGGAAACTGAGTGGATGCCCATCAATTGGAGAATGGCTGAATAAGTTATGGTATATGAATGTTATGGAATATTGTTGTTCTGTAAGAAATGACCAGCAGGAGGATTTCAGAAAGACTTGGAGAGACTTACACGAACTGATGCTGAATGAAATGAGGAGGACCAGGAGATCATTATATACTTCAACAACAACATTATATAATGATCAATTCTGATGAACGTAGCCATCTTCAGCAATGAGATGAACCAAATCAGTTCTAATAGAGCAGTAATGAATTGAACCAGCTATACCCAACGAAAAAACTCTGGGAGATAACTATGAACCACTACATAGAATTCCCAATCCCTCTATTTTTGTCCACCTGCATTTTTGATTTCCTTCATAGGCTAATTGTACACTATTTCAAAGTCCGATTCTTTTTGTACAGCAAAATAACTGTTTGGACATGTATACTTATATTGTATTTAATTTATACTTTAACATATTTAACATGTATTGGTCAACCTGCCATCTGTGGGAGGGGGTGGGGGAAAGGAGGGGAAAATTGGAACAAAAGGTTTGGCAATTGTCAGTGCTGTAAAATTACCCATGCATATAACTTGTAAGTAAAAAGCTATAATAAAATATAAATATAATATATAAATTAATGCAAGAAATAATCCACGAAAATTGTCCTAGAATGATAAAACAGGAAGAGAAAGAAGAAATAGAAAAAAAAAAAATCTACTAATCACCATCACAACGAGATCCTTTGTGGGAAACACATAGGAATATTACTGCCAAATTTTGAAACCCCCAAATCAAAGAGAAAATTTTGCAAGAGACAAGAGAAAAAAAAATAATTAAAATACAGTGAAGCTACAGTTAGAATTGTATAGGACTTAGCAGTAGCCACAATAAAAGATCACAGATCCCAGAATCATATCTACTGACAATCAAAAAAACTAGGCTTGTGGCCAAAAATATCTTATCTAGCAAAATTATAATACTGAAGGAGAAAAAAATGGACATTCAATGAACTTGCAGATTTTCGGGACTTTCTATCAACCAAATCTGAACTTAATAGAAAATTTAGCATATTAAGGGCCAATATCAAAGATCAATTTCAAGGAACTCAACATGGATAAATCGTTTTATGTTTGTTTTTTTTTTTAACATGGGAAATGTATAACATATGTCTAAGATTGACATCAACAATGAGGCAGGTCAAAGGAAAGATTGGAGCTGAGTTAAGGTAAAAATAGTAGTCATATAAATGAAGTACAGAGGAAGAATAGACACAGAGGCATTAGAAGGGGGAGGAGGGATTATAATTCTGAAAACCTACTCATATTGGGAATGAGTTAAATAAGTGACACTATATATATATATATATGTACTATATATGTATATCATATATATTATGAATGGTATAGCACCCTCCAAAATCTATAAAATAAGGGGCAAGGGAAGCAAAGAGTGAAGGAAGAAGACAAGGAAGGGATCCATGGGTGGGAGGAGGTTAAGTAATAGCAAAGCAAGTTAGGAGCAGAATTAAAACAAAAGGTCAGCAGGGATAGGAAAGATATGTGTGTATGTGTGTGTATGTATGTGTATGTATATATCTACATATGTATATATAAATATATCCTTTCTTAACTATAACCTGCTTGGGAGTGATGGTGGGGGGATGAAAAAAGGAAAAAAGAATAAATTTAAAAAGGTGTGCAGCAGAGAACAAAAGAACAATTTACAAGGAAGTAAAGGAAAAACGTTCACTCGAATATAATTTCTTCTTTTAATATATATATACTTTCTTGAACTGGTATTCGTTGTTATATTTTGAATCCTCCTTGATGTTCTTCTGGGCACATGACAAAGTTCTCTTTTATTTTGTTTTCTTTTTCTGTTTTTTTTTTTTTTCTTATTCTGTTTCTTTAAATGAAATTTTTTTGGGGGAAAACTGTTTGGAAAAATAAAATTTAAATGAAAAAATATAATCCTATCAAAGTTTTTGTTATATAATATCTTTGCCTTTCTCACTCTACCCTTTTCCCCAGGGAAACCCAACAAGTATTGCCTGAGAGGGTTTAATTGCTGTTAATAGTAATAATAATCTCCTTCAATAGCCCCAGCCTCACCTTAGGAGTAACACCTTATAAGAAGAGAATGTAAAATAAGTGAGAGATAAAAGACAGAGAAGAATCTTTAATGTCTGGGAACATTACATAAGAGATTTCTCAAAATCTCTAGTTTGCTGGATCTTGGACCAAGAACTTTATCTAATTGACAATAGGATTAAGTGCAGTATGAAAGTGATGTCCTGGGGGCAAGCAGTTAGAAAGTGGCTTGAATGTGTTTCATTTGAGCAAGACTGAAAAGGATAGATAGAAGAGAAGGCTTTTTAAGAGGGGCCTATATATTAGTTTGAAAATGATGAACTGAAGGAGAATCCATTAAAATGGAGAGAGAACTGCAAGCATCTTTTTTTTGAGTTGTCACTTCATTTAGCATAGTGGAAAGACTAATATTTTCTCGTCACTGGAATCATGTGAAGTAGATTTTTCTAATATCTCAGTGACTGAATTTCATTTGCTATTATAACAATTAGGCCAATGATTAATGATATGGAGATCATTAAACAAAGTTATCTCTGTTGCATCTTTTGAGGAATCTTACATGATTTGTACATATGCATGGAAATACCTATAAGAGAGTCTTTAAGGAGATATTTTATTCTTCCACACTATATGTTATTTTGAGGAGGTGTTAGAATCCTTACAAGGTGTTAGGTCATTAGAATTGATAGAGGCAATCATTATCTAATTTAGTCTGGTTCAGTATGATTGATCTGATCTTACAAGGAGATGTTATGAGCCAGAACTTGAAACAAGGTACTAAGTGGAACGGATAGAAACAATGCTTGTGTTCACACATTTAGAGAGCTCATATAAGCAAGAAGCTCTTAGGGCCAGAGGCACTCTGGGACAGACACAGAGCACTCTAGGAGGAAGCCCACAAGGCCACTCTTGGAGATGGAGTCAGATTCATTCCAACTTTCATCTTGGTGCTTGGCTGGAGATATTTGGAAGAAGAGAAGCTGAAGCTGGCAGAGGCAAAAGATTAGCTGCAAGAGCTCTTAGAACCAAGGAGAGAGATAGGTCTCCGTTAAAGCTAAGTGGATTTTATCAGCTGGCTGTATTTGAGGTGATTATTGATTTGAACTGAAATTAAGGCTGCCTCCAGAAAACCTCCCCAAGAAACCTGCTCCCAGAGAGAACCATCTTATATTATATAAAAGAAGAGAACACCACGGGGAGGGGTCAACAAACAAAGAGCACAATGGGATCTTACATTTTTTTCACCTTTCAGTTAATTGTGTGATTGTAAATTATTTTCTTTTTAGAAAAATATCTCCAATTCTACCTCTTCTCTGCTTACCTCTTTAGCAAAGATAGCCTCAATGCATTTGTACTCTACTAAATATTATATAGAGATAGGCAAAATACCAATAAGTGCCTGCTTCCCTTTTTCAAGCAATAAGTTCCAAGTTCTCAGATAGGTCCTTATTAAAAATGGATTTTCATCACAATGCAGTAAAAATTATAATTAGTAAAGGATTACAAAAACAAATTAAAAATTAGCTGGAAATCGAACAACCTAATCTTAAAGAATTCATGTGTTAAAGAATAAATAATAGAAACAATGATTTCATTAAAAAGAATGACAATAAGACAACATATCAAAACCAACGAGATATAGCAGAAGCAGAAATCAGAGGAAAATTCATGTGTAAATGCTTATGTCAAAAGATCAAAGAATGAAATGGGGGTGCTATTTAAAAAGCTAGAAAAAGAATAAACTAAAAATCCCCAATTAAACACTAAATTGAAATGCTAAAAATTAAAGATAAGATTAATAAAACAGTGTAAAAAAACCCATTGAATTAATAAGTAAAACGAGAATTTTTTTTCACAAAACAATTGATTAATTTTATTTAAAAGGAGAAAAAAATCAAATCTATATTATTAAAAATGAAAAGTGGAACTACGCAATTGATGAAGATGAAATTAAAACAATTGCAAGGAGTCATTTTGCCCAATTACATACCAATAAACTTAACAATTAAATAAAATGCAAGAATATTTACAAAAATATAAACTGCCTATATTAGCAGAAGAGAAATATACCTATTTTAGAAAAATAAATTGAACAGACCATAAATGAGTTTCCTAAGAAAAAAAACACCAAGACCAGATGAATTTACAAGTGAATTTTATTAAGTATTTAAAGATCAACTAATTCTACTATTAAATTAATTGTTTGGAATAGTAGGCAAAAAAAAAAGATCCTACCAAACTGCTTTAATGAAACAAATGTGACACTGATACCTAAACCAGGAAGAATAAAAACATAAAAAGAAAATTATAACCCAATTTCATTAACGAATATGGATGCAAAAGTCCTAAATAAAATACTAGCTAAAAGATTACATTACAGAGATTATACATTGTGACCAAATAGGGTTTATACCATAAACGTAGTGTTTGACACTATGTGTTTCCCTTAGGAAACATCATATCATTATATTTATAAATGTAGAAAAAGCTTTTGATGAAAGACAACACACATTTCCATTAAAAACACTTGAATATATTGGTATAAATGGATTTTTTTCTGACTTTGATAAAAAAAAATCATTTACCTAAAACTATCAGCAAGCATTTTTTTTTTAAATGGGAATAAGCTTGTAACCCTGACAGATCAAGTGTAAAACAAAGATGCACACCTGTTACCAATATTATTCAATATTGTATGGAAATTATAGCAATAGCAAGGAGAAAAAAATAGAAGAAATTAGAATAGGGAATGAGGCAATAAAACTATCTCTTTTTGTAGATGACAAAATGATGTACTTGGAAAATTCCAAAGACTCAACTAAAGAGCTAGTTGAAACAATAATTTTGACAAAGTATCAGGACACAAAGTAAATCCACAGAAATCATCAGCATTCCTATATATCACCAACAAAATCCAGGAAGAAGAGATAATAAGAGATATTCTGTTTAAAATAACTCTAGACAACATAAAGTACTTGAAAGTACACCTGTCAAAACAAACCTAGGAAGGATAGGAACAAAATTATAATTTTATACAAGTAAATAATTGAAGAAATATTCATTGCTCATGGGTGGGCAGGGACAGTAGAATAAAAATTACAATTTTACCTAAACTAATTTATATATTCAACATCATCCCAATTATATTACCAACAAATTATTTCAATGAATTAGAAAAACACTAACAAAATTCGTTTAGAATAACAAAAAATAAAATAATGAAGTCAAATTTTATACAGTATCAGCAATACTATTTTAAGAACTTTGAGTAACTAAGTCATTTTGACTATTATAAATACCTAAATTAACTAAAGGACACATGAAGACACTATCTGAGAAAAATAGTGAAAGAACTGATAAATATAATATGTATAGAACTTTTTTTGTGTGTATATATACACATATAAACACACACACATGCATACATATATTTGTGTCTAATGTTTGCCCTATTTATTATGGATAGGAGGGAGGAAAAGAGGGGAAAAGTGAAAATTGCATAACAGTATTATATATTTAAAAGAAATAGCAAGTTGTACATAATAGATATGCAGTTTTATGTTCAATCATCTTTTTTTCTATTCTATTATGTTAAGGAAATGCTTGCTTTATTTCTTAAGTTCAGAATAAAAATTTTTTTAAATTTAAAAGAAAAAATAAAGAAAAATTAATCTCTCAAACTTTAAAAATTATTACCTCCAGCAGGAAATTTTCTTTTGTCCACTTAGTACAGCTTAGCTGCTCTTCCCATTTTTGCCTTGGTACAACTTTAACTCCCTCATGCAACACATCAAGGCTGTAATATTCAAGTTAACAAATGTATTAGTTCTTCTGTCATTGCTAAAGGGGCAATGTAGGACAGTGGATTTGGAATATAGGGACCTGGTTTAAAATCTCAGATATACTAACTACCAATTATGTAACTCTTGGCAAATCATTTCATCTCTGAGTCTCATTTTCCTCATGTATAAAATAAGGAAACTAGATGACTTCAGATATGACTTTGTTCTAAATTTATGTTCCCATGAACCAGATGTTGTTATAACATTCCAACTAACCTTTTGCTTAATTATAAAACACATTATGGCCCAAAGGCAGTATGTTGGTGAGCACTATTGCACATTTGATATTAAAAGTGTCAAATAAGCCTTAGAATATTGGAAGCTAAGCTTAGGGCTGGCTATGCTTAATGAAATAGCACATCAAGTGAGATCAAATAGTTGCTGATTTCCACTGGAGATGTGTATCTTTCAGTAAATGTCTCTAGTCTGATATTCATAATTCATATTCATACTGGGACAGGTAGGTGATATAGGGGAACAGAGTACTAGGCTTGGAATCACAAAGCTATCTCTCTGAATACTTCTCCCCCTACTCATCAATCTACTTTAATAGTATCTGCAATGCTGTTGGGATTCAAAGGAGACCCAAAAGGCTGGAGTTGCAGACTGGTGTCATGAAGTATCTCAAAAGAATTTGCAGGCTTGGACCCATCTCCAAGCCAAGGGGGCAAAGTTTATTATAAGTGCAATGTTAATTACAGCAGGCTAAGTTCCAAACGAATTTAGCAAAGAACCAGGAGCAAGAAGATAAATTTATAGGGAAAAGTTAGAGACCATGGCACTTCATGCACTCAAATGTTCATTTTATGGCTTACAGGTGGATTTGAGGAGTTGTCTGCAAAGCACCTCATTATTGTCTCAGAAACTTTGTTATTATTGACTAATTGATTGTTATTTGACAACCAGCAACATTAGTGAAACTATAGTGCTCCCAAGGCCAGGGGACCTTAGAGGTCTTCCCCTCTAGAAGCCAGGGGGAGAAATATATCATTTTAAACTACATCAGTCCCAAAGCCAGGTGGCTTTAGAATTACCTTTACGTCTATCCTTCGCACTGCACCCTATTAATTTCCCCTCAAGCATCTGGGACCCAAATTATTTGGGACAAAGGGATGAAGGTCTCATCTTCTGGAGCTTCGTCAGCCTAAGAGGTATAGAGTTGGCCCTGCCCAGTAGGGACCAGACTGAGGAGGGAAGATGTGGCTCGAAGATGTTGGCAGCAGCATCCAGGTTAAGCTAAGTCTCAGAATCAGGTAGCGGATGATAGGCTGGACAAGTAGTTAGTAGTTCATGACTTAGAGTCTGGAAGAAACAAAGTTCACAAGTAGATTGTGAACAAGGGGCCAAAAATGAGCCCCCCCAAAAAAATCAAAAGTGAAGATAGTATGAGGGTTACTAGGGACACTAACAAGGAATCCCACCTAGAAGAAGACTTGGGGAAGGGGGAAGATGAGACTGTCACAAATGTCTCGAATCCAGCCAGTTTTTTCTAATACTCTCTCAGAACACAGCTCAACCTTCCCTGAGGTTGATGTACATACATCAGGAGTGTTGGCAAGGGCACAGACACCACCACTAGAGGCAAGAAAATAGCCCAAGGCCAATTGGTTATCTAAAACCATGTGAGCAAGAGAGTCCAGGGATTCCTGGATCTCTCAGAAAGAGTGTGATGTTTCACTGACTAATTGATTGTGGGAGTCAGATTTGAAAGGATATTCTCATGTTCTAAATATCTAACCCCAGAAACTATCATTGTTGCAGCTTTCCTGAAATATCAAATTACATTTCCCCAAATCTTTTGACTCCTCAAAGGTGTAGGGGCAGTAGATGGAATAGTGGCAATATACACAGTGAAAGGAGTTGCCAGGCCTAGGGTGCAAGCACCATAATGTTTAAAAGGTGTGAAGCACTGGGGAAAGAGGATGACAAGCAGAGTGGAGATGATAATCTTAAATACCTCAGTCATAGCTTGGGTATTTGAGAAGTAAGACTGAGCTATTGTTCTGTAAAGAGCTGGACAAGTGAAAACAAGGTATGATCTCCTTTAGCAAAAACTTTGATTCCTCCTGAGCCTTTTCAGTCTTGCAAGGGAAGGCTTTTACTCAATTAGTAAAGGTGTCAACAAAAGCAGTTTAAAATCCCTACAAGGAGGCATATGTGTAAAATCTATCTGCTAGTCTTCTCCTGAGTATGTACCCTTCCTCTGGATGGGCTTCAGGACAGAAGGGGAAAGGTGGAGGAGGTTAGTAGCTCCTTCAGGATTTACTTGGGCACATATAGGGCAGGCCTGACAGACCTGTTTAATTATTTCTCCCAGCTTGTGACTGGTGAAAATAGGTTTCACAAGGGACTGGAGGACATTCTTTCCCAAGTAGTTTGATATAAGCCAAAGAGAAGATTTCACTGGCTTACCTCTGGGATTAAAAGCTGGGTTGAAGGTGTTTGAACCCACCCAGAACAGCATATCCCCTTTCTTTAGCAAGGGCCTATTCCTGGGAGCTATATGAGGGAGTATAGGAGTTAGAGAGTTGGGGAATCAAAGATGCCATGATCAGGGGCAAATGGCAGCAGCATGGGTTGCTGAATCTGCATGCCTGCTTGTCTTAGCCTGAAGTGAATCCCCCTTCTGCTGTCCTTTACAAGGCATAACAGAGACCTCTCTAGATCCATGTACAGCTTGCAGTAATTGTAGAATTCCCCTTGCATACTTAATGGAGAAATGTTTGGCTGTCAAAAATCCTCTTTCTTTCCACATAAGCCATCTGAAAAACAGGAAAGGCATATTTGGAGTCAGGATAGATGTTCACTCTCATTCCTTTCTCCTTCTGGGGAGGGCAATGAGTTTGACCCTCTGAGCAGAGATCCCAAGGGATTGGCTTAATCTCCAAGGTCTATTGAGGCCACAGAGTAAACTGCCTTCCTTTCCCCATTTTCAAGAAAACTGGACCCATTAATAAACCATTCACTATCTGGGTTGTGACAGGAATGTACCTCAAGTCCAGAATCTAAAACTTCCTCACAATTGTGAATGACATCACCGATGCCTTCCCCCACTCTGTGAAGGGGGAAAAAGATGTTGCACACCCTCATAGTTGAAGGAAAACTGATAAGGCTTTCACCTCATCCCTATTGTTCCACACCCAGTAACTACCAATTTTAGGCTTAACACAATGACAATAATTCTAAATAACTTAATTAACAATTTTAGAATTTTATAATAGCCAAATAGCCTTAGTTGTAATTTCCTCTTAATTTTCTAGCAAATATGGAAATATTCCCTAAATTACATTTACAAAACATTATAAAAGAGGGTTAGCAAGGCTAAATAAACTTTCCACAATGAGTGTAAACTGTTTGCATCTTTTCTTCCCAGGTTATCTATACCTTCTGAATCCAATTCTTCCTGTGCAACAAGAGAACTGCTCAGTTCTGCACACATATATTGTATCTAGGATATACTATAACATATTTAATGTGTGTAAGACTGATTGCCATCTAGGGGAGAGGGTGGAGGGAGGGAAGGGAAAAGTTGGAACAGAAGTGAGTACAAGGGATAATGTTGTAAAAAATTACCCAGTCATATGTTCTGTCAATAAAAAGTTACAATTTAAAAAAAAAAAAAAAGAAAGAAAAATAAATATATAAATAAACTTTCCACCTTTTAGTTGTTCAGCTTATTCTGTCTCTAAGCTATTGCAGCTTTGGAAATTCTCAGGAGGGTTCTGGCTTCCTCTCCTGTTCCCTTAAATAATTTTCCCTTTTGTTTTACGGAGAAACAAGACAATTTTAAAAACTGAGATAGAGCAAAATCATGAAAAACGAATGAGTCTCATCATGTACAATCAAGTTTCCAATTTTAACATACACACTACTTTAAAAGTAATTTAAAATTTTATTTAACTTTAATTTATGAGATCCAGATAAATTGAATTGCCACTTGATTATTTTCCAATTCATACAAACCATTTCTTCTTTTTGAGCCAGGAAAGAGATAAGTGCCAGTTTTTACTGATAGGGTCCTCAGAAGTCTGACTCCCTGCAACGAAAAAGCAGGATGTTTTGTTGCTCCAATTTTTTAAAGCAGCAGCAAATTGCTTTTCTGTTTTCCTAAAGTTCACGAATTTTTCAATCTTCTGTTAACACTATCGTGCAAGTAAATTACAACTTAAACATATCCCTTTAATAGGTTTTGATTACAGCTCCTTTTTTTTCTTTTTCTTTTTTTTCCATTTTCAAAACATATGCATGGATAATTTTTCAACATTAAGCCTTGCAAAACTTTGTGTTCCAAATTTACCCCTCCTTTCCTTACCGCCTCCCCTAGGTGGCAAGAAATCCAATATATATTAAATATGGTAAAAAAAAAAAATATATATATATATATATATATAAAATATGTTAAATCCAATATATGCATACATATTTCCACAATTATCATGCTACGCAAGAAAAATGAAATCAAAAAGGAAAAAATGAGAAAAAAAATAAAATGTAATCAAACAACAACAAAAAGAATGAAAATGCTATGTTATGATCCACACTCATTTCCCACAATCCTTTCTTTGAGTGTATATAGCACTCTTCATTACAAGATCACTGGAACAGGCATGAATCAACCTATTATTGAAAAGTGCTATATGATGATCAATTCTGATGGATGTGGTTCTCTTCAACATTGAGATGATTCAAATCAGTTCCAATTGTTTAGTGATGAAGAGAGCCATCTACACCAGAGAAAGGACGGTGGGAACCGAGTGCGCATCACAGCATAACATTTTCACTTTTTTTGTTGTTGCTTGTTTGCATTTTATTCTGCTGCTTCTGCTGCTTCTTCTTTTTTTTTCCTCCCACTGGTTTGATTTGACTTTTCTTGTGCAGCACAATAATTGTATAAATATGTACGCATCTATTGGATTTAACATATATTTATACCATGTTTAACATATACTGGACTACTTGCCAACTAGGGGAAGGCGTGGGGGGAAAGAGGGAAAATTGGAACACAAGGTTTTGCAAGAGTTAATGTTAAAGAATTGTCCATGCATATGTTTTGAAAAATAAAAAGCTTTTGGCTGTGTGACCCTGGGCAAGTCACTTAACTCCAATTGCCTCAGCAAAAAGAAAGAAAGAAAGAAAAAAGAAAAAGCTTTAATAAAAAAGTAACAGTTTTAAAACAGCTATTACTATCATATCTCAAATAACAAATTTCACTGTATGGAGCATATTTTATTTCTCTCTCTCTCACCTTTCTATTTATGTATTCCAGCTGCAGTCAGGGAAGAAGAAAGAAATTATCTTTCCATTATGCACTATCCTCCTTCTTCTGGGGAGCCCAGGTGTGGTAATCTTTATTTAGTTAAATTTGCTTCCAAATTACTTTACATTACAAACAATTTATAATTACAAATCATTTATCTCCACACTGGTGTTATATGTTCATCACATCTAAAAATCCATATAAAATAATCAAGTATGAAGCAATTATATCCAATAAAAGTTAACATTCATATAACATTTGCTTTATGCTAAAAGTTAACATTCATATAACATTTGCTTTATGCTAAGCACTTCTGCAATAATTTGATTTTCAAACAATCATTATTTCTCTTTACAAATCAGAAAACTGGGCAGAGATAAAATAATTTGCCATAAATTACATAGCTAATACATTTTTGCAATTGAAACAGAGACTGGTGGACTTACCAAATGCTGAGGCTGAGTGGCTTTCCCATTTCACACTGCCCTGCTGGGTGCTGCACTCAGATTTTTCCCAGGCAGTTGATGAACAGAACCTGCTCAAGTCTGGGGTAGCTGGTGCCAGATTGTTCCTTTGATGGTAGTTTCAGGTGCCAGGACTCAGGCAATGCTGACCATGAAGCATGATTCCCATTCCCACCCCCCACCCCTCAAGCTGAGTTGGAGAAGTGCTTGGGCAAGATGTGTGGGGTCACTACTGCTTTGCTGCTTCCCCCATTTCTACAGATGGGGCAGAATTTGAGTTTCCCTACAGTTCTTCAGCATTCTCTTTTCTTAATCTGAGATGAGATGAGAGAGGCTAATTAGAGGGACATGGGCTACATTGATCTTGATAACAATCTCCACAGCTGAGATAACCAGGATTCTGGGAAATGGAGCATGCGGAGTGATCAGGAATGTGGAGTGGGTTCTCTGCCTTCTGAGGTGCTACCTTAGCCTTTAGTAAAGTGAATCAAATTTTCCTTTCCCAATGGGAGCAAAAGGGGGTTCCAGAGTTAAGGAAGAGTTAGCAAAAAGTTTCTATTTACCTAGGTTTGGTTGTTGTTTTTTTCACTCTCCTTTCAGAATGAGGTAAATTTCTGGAATTATCCCGATGTCTCAGGAATTTTTTCCCTTGAAATCTTAAAATGACTAATTGCCAAATTCCTTAATCATTGGTCTCAAAACTTTGAGAATTTGCTAAAATGTTATTTTAGTGGTTCTATAATTTTAATTAGCTACCTTTATTTCTGTAGTAACCAGCTTGGGCAGAACTGGGGTCCACCAGACAAAAGTCACACTTTTCCCTTTCAAAGATACTAAGAAATTTTTTCCAGCATTCTAACTACAGCATATAGTTTTTGTTTTTTTTTAAAAGCTCCATTTTAAATCTTTCCAGGTAACAAAATCTAGCTCACAGAACAAACAAGATGCAGATAATTCTACACAAAGACACAGACACAGACAAAAATGACATGGAAGAGGACTGTCCCATCTTTGCCAAAAGCCGTAAAATTTCTATTCCTATTGCACCTTGCCTACTTTAATATCCCAAGGAGAGCAAAAAGATGGCAAAGGTTCCTTAGTCAAGAGGAAACCTATGCCAAGAATTGCAAGAACTCCCAATTCTAGGCATCCTCAATCAAGGAAAGTTTGCTCAGTGTGGAGCTCCTGATGACTCAACAAGCCTTCTGGAGTGCTTGGATGAGGGTCCCAGCTATAGGACAGAAGGGGAAAAAAGAATGGGGAGGGCTTACCTTGACATGGAGGGGGTGAAATCAGGGGAAAGCAGATTCTCCCTATACAGGGGCATCAAAGGTTGGTGTTCCAGACTGGCGTCTGGAGGTGTTTCAAAAGAATTTGCATCTCCAAGTCAAGGAGCAAAGTTTATTATAACTAATGCCAATTATAGCAGGCTAAGTTCCAAAAAAATTTAGCAAATACCAAGGAGCAAGAAGATAAAATTGAAGAAAAAAGTTAAGAAACCAGGTTCTTCATATCACTGATATGCTAATTTTATGGCTTACAGGTGGATTTGAGAAGGTCTTCCATGCACCTCATTATTGTCTCAGAAACCCTGTAATTATTGACTAACAGATTATTATCTGACAGCCTGAAACAAAGATAGAACTATTATAGCACTTCTAAGGCCAGGGGAACTTAGGGTTATCACTTCATCTCCCCTAGAAGCTAAGGGGAGAAATAGATCATTTTAAACTACATTACTCTTAAAGCTAGGTGGCTTTAGGATTATTGCTACACATCCCTTAGAAGCTGCACCCCATCAATGCTTAAAACCTAGTGTTTTACGGAAGCTGCACCCCATCAATGCTTAAAACCTAGTGTTTTACGGAAGCTGCACCCCATCAATGCTTAAAACCTAGTGTTTTACGGAAGCTGCACCCCATCAATGCTTAAAACCTAGTGTTTTACGGGAAGCTGCACCCCATCAATGCTTAAAACCTAGTGTTTTACGGAAGCTGCACCCCATCAATGCTTAAAACCTAGTGTTTTACGGAAGCTGCACCCCATCAATGCTTAAAACCTAGTGTTTTATCTCTCTGTAAGAAATAATGAAATTAATTTCTCAACTCTTGCCTTCATATTACACATATTGATGTTCCTTCAAGTACCCAAACTTCCCAATTCCTCCATCTATTTGCCATGGTCTGCTCCTACATTTCCCCTCAAATACAAATAGTTGTAACCATTGGCCTTACAGTGTTCCACTTGCATTTTCGTGACCTCTGAAATGTCTTTTATTGGATCATAATTTTTTTTTATTCCATCTTTCTCCTTCCTGAAGGTCTCTAACACTATTCTTTGTGCTCCCTTTCCCAGATCATTATCTCAGGCTACAAATCATATTCTCCAATCTTCACTATCTCAATCCCTTTGGGAATCAGTTCAACTGCATCCTCTTAGTGTACTACTACTATTACAACTAGAGTAATACTATACCTCTTCACTCAATTTCTTGCCCTATTATTTATAAGCAAGAAAATTATGTATCATAATTATATATTACTAATACTCGTTGCCAAATTCAGTAACCCTGGACTGCTTCCACCATCTTATTCCTTTTCTCCTAGTTCATTTCCTATAGAACGGATCTGGAGAAAATCATGAGCTAGGTTGACTAGCTCACTAAGACACCAGACTGGTCTTTAATAGGGACGGCGGCTGCGGGAGAAGGCGAAAAGAGCAGCGGGCGTGCGTACGTGCGTGCGTACGTGGGCGTGCATGCGTGCGCGTGCGCGTGCGCATGCGCGGGCAGCAGTAAGGTCTCTCCTCAAATCCTCAGCCTTGGGACTCACACCTCCTACCCCAGAACCTCAGAATGGGACGTGGATCGAGGGGCTCCTCCCTAAATGTCTGCTTAAAGAGGGCCCCAGGTCATCCATCTTTTCTTGTTTCCCACCTGCTGTGGATTGGGGGAGGGGGGAGAGCAGAGGCGAAGAGAGGGGGATTGGTGAGGGGCAAAAGAAGGATAGAGAAAAAAGCAGGGTGGGCCGCAGCATTAACCAGGGAAATGGAAGAGAATATCAAAAGCCACAAGCTAAGAAGACTCATCCCTTTTAAAAAACGCCAGGCCCCGCCCCTTTCTTCTCTCTCCCACGCATGTTCAGTCCTACCCTTCGGGTTGTGGCCTGAAGAGGACCAGAAGTGACGTGTCCGACTGACCCGGAAGTTATATTCGGGAGCCGAGGCCGGGGCTTTGCGAGGCCGTACTCTCGGGGTTTGGGGTTGTTTCCGCTGGAGGGCGGTCGGAGTTCCCGGTGCATCCCGGGAAAGTACGCGGTCCGAACCTGCTTCCTTCTCCGGGACTTTAGGAGCCAGCCGTTGCCATGACGACCCAAGCAAGTTTGGTGGCGAACCGAGGCCGGCGCTTCAAATGGGCCATTGAGTTGAGCGGCCCCGGGGGAGGCAGCAGGTGAGGTGTGAACGGGACCAGGGATTGGGGGAAGAGGGGAGAGACTCATTCTCTACCTGCCTGGGCAGCTCCCGGAAGACGGAACCTGGTTCCGCATACATACCCTTGCTTGGAGGCGCTTTCTAAGTGGGAGCGAGACGCCTAGCGCGCATCCCCTCCCCCACCCCCCCAGTGCGACAAGAAAGCGGGACACGCATCCAGGAAAAATAGCTTTTTAAGGTATTGGAGGAAGGGGGAGGCCTTAAAACATTTTAGGAAGGAATCAGGGACGTGATATCTTATGGGTCTTGAAGAAAAGGACGGATTTAGACTGATGGAGATTGAATGGAATAAGATAAATCAATAAAATCAACCAACATTAAAGAACCTACTGTGTTCCAAGCACGAGTTCATTTTAGGCATGGAGGGTGAGAACAAGGGACAGTAGTCCAGTTCAGGTGAAACAGGAGTGAAAATAAAACACCTGGCAGGGAACCGGATTGTAGAAGACCTTGATTGCTAGTCAGTCTCGGGTCTTTTATTGCAAGTTTACCACATGCTGAGTACTTTAAGCACTAGCTTAAAATACAGGTTCTGTCTTCAAGGAATTCAAGTTCTGATGTGAGAGATAGCATCCGAATTCTTGGTAAATTGGAGGCAGTCACGGAGGGAAGGTCGGTTTTGATCTAAAACAAGGAAGCCAGGGAAGTCAAAAGGGAGAAAGCATTCTTGGCCCAGAAAAAAAGGCATGGATTCTGGAGATGAAAGGAAGGTAGCCAGTGTCCCTGGATCGTAGTATATGTGAAGGTGAGCAAGGTGTAAGAAGGCTAAAAAGGAAAGAAGTGGCCAGGCTGTGAAATGCTAAATTAAATGTCAAGCAGCATTTCATTCTGGGAATAATAGGGAGTCACTGAAGTTTATTGAATAGGGGATTGATTTGTCCTCTGAATGGAGGATGGGATGGAGTGTAGAAGAGACCTGGGCAGGAGATAAATTAGGAGTTTATACTTTATTAGTTAGGTATTTTGGGCATGAGTGATGAAATCAGATGTGCATTAGGAATATTACTGTGTATCCCATTGATGATAAGGATGAACCTGAAAGAGGCACAGGCTGGAGGATAGGAGACTTAAGTCTTTCTCACCTGCCGTCCATCCTGCACAATATGATAAATATAGAACTGACGATGTGATTCCCCAATTTAATCAGTTTCAAGGCCTTCCTATTTCCTCTGGGATAAAATAAACTTCTGAGTTCCATAATCTTAAAACTTCTTTACAACTTAAAAGTGGGTGTTATTCTTCCTACACTATGCAATTCAGCCAAACTGAACTTTTCTCTGTTTACACCTATATGCCATCTTCCCTCCTAGTGCTTTTACACTGAATGTCTTACATCCTGGGATGCACTCCTTCCTTATTTACCTCCTCTGAATACCTCTCTTGATGAAGATGCAACTTAAGAGCCATCTTCTGGATTTAATTTTTCCTTATCTCCCCCACTTGCTAGTGTTCTCCCTCTCAAACTACTTTCCATTTAATCACTTTGTATATATTTTTCTTTGTTGCGTATATTTTTATGTATTCTTGTTTCTTGCAAGAATTGTTCTATTTTTTGTACTTTTAGGTCTAGCCTCTAACAAGAGTGTCTATCACAAAGAAGGCATTTAATACCTGAAGACTCAGTTATCATAGATTAGAACTGTGAAAGGACCTTAGATATCATCTAGCCTTAAATTCTTCCTTTTGTAGATAATCCCAAATCATGAAGATGGGAGTGACTGGGAAAGTGATAATGCTAACCCAGAAAGAGGTTACAGAAAAAGGCAGGATTATTTTTTGTGGGGGAGGAGAAGGGGAAGCTCACGATGGGAGGGGGAGTGAGATTTCACGGGAGATGAGATTGGGAAAACCTCTAGCCTCTGCTTCTTGGTCTGTTCTTTAGGGGCCGAAGTGACCGGGGCGGTGGCCAGGGAGATTCCATGTATCCGGTGGGTTATCTGGACAAGCAAGTACCAGATACCAGCGTTCAGGAAACAGACCGAATCCTAGTAGAGAAGGTATAGAGACATGAATAGGTGTTCATTGCCTTTGAAACTTTTGTACTTTACCTTTCTTCAATAGTGAGTAGAGTATCCCTTTAAAGATAAAGATCTATAAAATATAACTTTGGGTCTTTTAGAGTCAACTCTTGGGACAAAAGGGGGCAGGGATAAAGACAAAAACCATCTCTTTCCTCCACCAGTAGAAGCTGGAGAAAATGGGCCCTGAATAACCCCTTGGAAGATAGTCTAAAAATTTTAATAAGTAGGCCTCTCACTGCTATTTTTTTAATATTCAGATGAAAGATCCTCAGATTACATAGCAGAAAGCTAATTTGAGAAGATATTCTGCTGACAAACCTTGGTGAAGATAATAGCGGTAATTGGTTTGGGGGATATTAGTAGTTGATAAATGTAAAATAACCATGTTTCTTCTAGCGTTGCTGGGACATTGCCCTGGGTCCCCTCAAACAGATCCCAATGAACCTTTTCATCATGTACATGGCAGGCAACACTATCTCCATCTTCCCTACCATGATGGTGTGTATGATGGCTTGGCGGCCCATTCAAGCACTTATGGCCATTTCAGCCAGTAAGTATTCTGAGTGCACAGTTTTTTTTCAAAAAGTTTTATCACAGTGGGAACCACAGTGTTTTCCTCATTGCCTTTGGGGAACAAAAGCCAGTTTATTAGAGGTATTCCCATTGAAGTAACTTGAGACAAAGTCCTTTGTTAGTGAAAAATGAAGGTAATGCATTTTTGATTTCCTTCACAAGCTAATTGTACAATATTTCAGAGCCTGATTCTTTTTATACAGCAAAATAATGTTTTGGTCATGTATACTTGTTGTGTATCTAATTTATATTTTAATGTATTTAACATCTACTTGTCATCCTGCCATCTAGGGGAGGGGGTGGGGGGGTAAGAGGTGAAAAATTGGAACAAGAGGTTTGGCAATTGTTAACGCTGTAAAGTTACCCATGCATATAACCTGTAAATAAAAGGCTATTAAATAAAAAAAAGAAAAGAAAAGTGAAGGTAAATTGCTATATTTGAGTTTCTCGTTTTTCTATACCCCTCGGTTCTCATTAAGTGGTTCAGTCTTAGTATGACCTTGTATGTATTAGTCTGTGGTATCTTGGATCTATGTTGATAGATTCCGTTCATTGCCATTGCAGCTTTCAAGATGCTGGAGAGTTCAAGCCAGAAGTTCCTGCAGGGATTAGTCTATCTCATTGGGAACCTCATGGGGTTGGCTTTAGCTGTCTATAAATGTCAATCCATGGGGTTGCTGCCCACACATGCATCAGATTGGTTGGCTTTCATTGAACCCCCTGAGGTAAGGCAAAAAAATAAAAATTTTAAGCCTTAGGTTGAGGTGTAATTGGTAGCCAACTGGGTCAACTACCTTATTTGTCAGAAGTTGGGGTTGGTATTAGAAAACCAAACTTGGAAAATAAGGCACATAAGAAGCTTCAGAAAATGTTTAAGTAGATGGAAAGCAGGAGAACATGGGGTGAAAGATTAAAGGAACTCAGTAATAGACTATGCTATGACCTTTATCATTTTCTTTTTTCTTTTCAGAGAATGGAATTCAGTGGTGGTGGGCTACTCTTATGATCAGAGGAAAACGTGAATTGGCACCCCTCTCATATTTGGATCCCATTTGGTTTTTGTCAGTTGTGTCTTCTCAGTAGCATATCAGTCTGTTCTGCTTTGCAAAGGTTTTTTTGTGATGAAATGAAGAATGAGTTCTTTTCTCAAAGGTAAAAAAGAACAAAGTTTAGAGTCAGCGTACCAATGAAGAAAAATTACGGAGATGCTCCTGGCTGAAAATAATATAAAAAAAACTTTATTTATGATTCTAATACAGAGCAAAAACATCAAAACCATAATTCCATGTAAACAAAAGAGTGGCTGCTTCAGCCTCTCCTCTCAATAAATTAAACTGCTCAGAACAGCTCTTGGGAAAGAAAACAAAGTTGCATGAGTTCCCTTAATTCCATTTTCCTTAAAATAAAGATTCTATCTCTAAATGAATGATATTAAAGGAGACAAATACTGCTGGAAACACTTTTGGGAGATTAGAGAAACTAATGCTAGTTTCAGATTATACATGATGATAAGAAGGAAAAAAAACAAGCATTAATACCAGACTGAACCTGGGCATTTTCTACCTGCCATATTATTTTATTTAACTTGGGGACAGAGGAAGGCAACTGTGCTTAATCCACCACGGGGTAGTAAATGGAATTCTTAGGGAGAGGCAGTCCCCAGGTGCCTCAATAAGTTATGAGGCATATATGAATATGAAGTAGTGATCTTTCCCCTGCTAAAAAACTGGCCTCAGTATGTTTTTTAATCCACCTAGTGAAGGCATAGACCAATAATAGCAAGAGGATATTTGACACTACATTCCCTAGGAATATTATGGCTAAATCTCCAAATTTGATCTTGTCCCAAAGGCAGAAGGTTCTTCCCCTCTCTTACCTCTGTAAAGCAAATAGCCCATTTCCCTAAGGTGCGTTCTCTTGTTGAGTTTTCAGTATTGCTCTACTTTGCAATGATTGAGAGGCATTTTGTAGACACAAGACAAAATATACACATATACAATGACCGATAGAGAAATGGGAGTGAGAGTCTGGATGGAACAATATTATGTAACAGTTATTTAAAAAAAAAAAGCAACAAACATTAGATATATGGAGGTAGAGGGGCATACAAATAATCTCTAGTTCCCTCATCCCTTTAAAATATTCTCACTATAAACTTCAGGGAGAATTCCCTTAAAACATTTCATTTTTCTTTCTAAATTATGTTTTACATAATCTACCTGACCTCTAAAAAAGTCACCCTTTTGGGGTGGAAAATGCTTAGAAAAACTAAAAAGTCCCAGCAGGAGATGAAATTATTTTTTGGAGTATCAGGCTGCAAAGTTCTGCCTTGGGCAGAACAAGGGAGAGAATCTTCTGTTACTGAACTCTGGTCCATACCATAAATAGATAATTAGTAGAGGGATACAAGAATAAAAGGTACAACACAAACTATAAACATTCACTACCACTCCTTTCCTGATATTTTGGAAGAGGAAACTAGAACTAGGACTGATTAGATACTTTGTTCTACCCATGGAAGTCAAGAATTAAAGTTGACTCTTTTTTTGCTATTCATAATTTGCATGTAGCTACTAATGATTTTCCCCCTTCTCTGTCCATGGAGCTACCTGAATCATGAAAGTACAATCATCTGTTGCACATTCTGAATCTAAAAGGGCTATTTCAAACGCCATTGAGTAAAGTTTAGTCAGGTAGCAGCTTACTCCTTGAAGTAGCCATGGGCCTAGGCAAGGAGGAATGTTACCTATATATGAATCTCTGTAACAGAAAGAAAGATAGGCTAACTTCTGGTGTCTGAAATTATTGTCACAGATATATAAGGCAAAGATTTTCTATGCCTGGAAACAAAATATCTTGGTGATTGGCAAGAAAAAAAAAATATTTAACTTGTAAAATTACCCCCTCAGTTCAGTCCTTCATAGCATTCTTAAAATGTAAAGGAAATTGGCAATCATAAGGTTTTTAATTGATCTCTGAGTCCAGAGCCAGATCTTTATAGAGTAAAGAAGGAAATTGAGGAAAAGGTCAATGTTATCCTTCACCTCCCATCATAAAACAAAACCAAGCAAAAACCCCACTTTTAAAATTATTTGTACTGTGTTATCAACTTCCTTACTTTACCTCTCAACTCTAAAACCTAGGCCACACAAAATGAGGAACCTGGAACTTCTTAAGGCCAATGCCAATTCATATTCTGAGCCACTTGAGGAAAAACAAAGGGAATTTAGCAACTCAGTTATTTTGGCACTGTGAATTAAGATATGGCACCAGAACTTTGAATTCCGTTGCTGAATTCGCCTTTAAAATATAGGCCTATCTTACTTAAAGTGATCTTACAATCCTTATAGCATATCAGCCAGTCTCCTTGTCTGTTCTTGTGGCTCTGTACTGTGCCTACTAAACAGAAAGGTGGGAAGGAAAGTAAGGAAAGCCCAGTTAAGTTTCTCATTACATACATCCAGTTTGTTTATTTTACCCAAGTCACTCATAAGTATCCACGGACTATAGTTGTATCAGTCTGAGCAGTTAATTGGGGTTTGTATGAATGATTCAATCACCTAGATAATACACTCTTTCAAAAAAAAGTTATTTCCAGTGTATCATTGCCTTATAGTAATACTACAGAATGGGCCAAATTTGGAAAACTTGAAACATTCAATGTACATACAATGTACACACATGCTTTAACCTGGGATCAGACTAAAGAGCAGCATCTATTGGGAATAAGTTTTTTAAGTTCTTGCAGAAAGGGCTTTGTGTATGTGGTTGTTTAACTCTTTGCAGTACCACAATATAGAATGAGGTTCTTGGAAGGCAAGCGGAATGAAGATGAACTGAGAAAATTCTCCATATGGGTTTGTTAGAGACTGAGTTGCCATATACTTGTGGCTGTAGATTTTTTTTTGTTGGAATGTTGCACTTTTCTGAGGATCATCCTTGTGATAAATATCCTGGAATTCAGGATCACAATAGAGTAAATGTTTCTGAGATCCATCTTGCAGCTTCAGTCTTGCCCAAAGCAAAATGACTGCCTCCTGTTCTATTTAAATTTACACTTTGATTCTGGCTCCTTTCTGCCTCATCTCTTTTTCCTTTCTAGTTATAATGTACACTAAGCTGGGCAATGACAAGATTTTTAGGCTCCACTTGTGATGAGGGAGAGACTTGCATTTATGTACTGCTTTTTAGTCATCAAACATTTTATACACCTCATTTGACTTGCTTCTTTTAGAGGAAGGATGAGGGGTCAGATGGGAAGAAGGGCAGCTCCAACTCCCTTTTCATTAAGCACAGGGACAAAGGAGGTCTTGAGGCTCAGCTCTGCAAAAGTTCAGCATCACATATACTAAAAACAGCCCTCTAATCCAGTGGAATGGCAGCAAATAAAGTGCCAGATCATCTGAGATTTTTGTGGAGAATTGAAACCTGTGAGGAGGATTAGGTTAAGCAGAAGAGAACAGGTGCAGTTAGGAGTAGATGGTGATCACTTCACTGCCACCTCCTCTTACAAGGAGGACCCGCTCTAGCCCTTCTGTAAGCACCTCCAGGAACTCCATATCTATACAAATATGTTAAGGAAACAATCTGAGCCAGAACACCAGCACATTCAACTTGGCATCTTGATACCCAAAGGCTTTTTATCTATCTTCAAAGAATTGAAAAACAAGGCTTACTAATAAAACATGGTTTCCTAGCTAGGATTAGAGAGTTAGATTGACCTTTGGATCCATTTTGGTCCTGTACAAGAATAATCCAGGAACCTAGTCATTTTATTTTCCACATTGAACATCCTCATTTTATACAAAACCTGTCTCAATAGCTATGGATTAACCCATGTTGTGCTTTCATATTGACCCTTAAGAGGCAATAAAAAACAGAAGTCTATTGAACCATCTAATATTTGTTTCTACAAGGGTTTCTAAGATGATTAATTTTTTTACATAATTTTTATCACTTTCCCTTTCTCACCAACAGTTCTTGCTTACTCCTCTTTATGAGGTGGTGGATAAAGGATCAGTGCATCTTGTAGCCCCATAGGGTGTGCACCCTGAATTGCTCCTTGTTTGTAAATGGGGGGAAAGAATCTTTTTCTTTCATATATACAAAGCTTTTTATTAGAAGAGAAGCTGTTTAAGAGTAGATGGGATAAGGGTCCAGATGAAAAAAATGAAATCTATTCCAGAAAATCTCCACTTTACAGAAGTCCTTGTTTAAATTTAAAAAGTGATGAAGTATATCTGGCTTTATTTCTGTGGATTTCAAAATACTTTTGGTTACCTTATCCAGAGAGGGAAATTTGGGGCAAATTAAATTTTTTTTTTTTTGTAATCACACACTATTTCTATCTTATATTATATTTCTATCTAAGGAAAAGATTCATAAAAGCAGGGAAAGAACACAGTATTGGAAAGGATACAATTCTCATCACCTTCAGGGTTTCGGGGTGGCCCTGGCATGTTCAGCAATACCAACTTTGCTTCATGGGACTTGTTGACAATCACCTCATTCAGCTTTACTGCAGTGTGCATACGCCTCACATTAGATTGATCTCTGAAGAAGGAACAAAATGGAAGAAAGAGAAGTTAAGTTGAGGCAGACAATTTATCTGGCCTGAGTGTGAAGAATGGTAACGTGGTAAATAGGGATAAAACTAAATTGGGAATGATATACCACAAGTTTATACTTCTTCTCTTGCCTTTACTAATTAATTATTACACTATATTTGACTTGATATTTTAGGGCAAAATACCATTAACTCCCTTTTCCCCTCTCCCTCTGCCATGTAATCAGGAACTAGTTGGAAATTCTGGGCAGAAGAAAGATTTCAACACTTATTTCTTTAGTTTCTTCTCTCAGCCTTCCTCAGGTCAAGTACTGAATCTCCGTCAACTACTTTTACAGACCAGGATGACAAAAGGCAAAAAAACATGTTTCAAGTCCTGTAATAAGTAAGTATTAGAACTAAAAACAAATTTAGATTTTTCACACCATGTCAGATGCTGTCCACTTTTCTAAAGATGAAGAAAGGGTTTTTATATATATATATATATATGGCCTTTTTATATCCCTATATATCTTCTTAAAGCACCATAAATTCCAAGCCAGGAAATAGAATAAATTAAAAATTAGCTGCCAGGTCATTCAAGGACTAGTTGCTCAATTTATGGATTAGCTAGATGCTTCTCCCTATGGCAGCCTTTGTGGGCATTTCAATTTCCCCACCAATATATAATCATTTATAAGTTATGTTAGTACTCTGAATTTTCTCACCACCACTTGCTTTGTCAAGAGTTTGGTGGTGACAAGTTTTGGGGAAAGAGGGAGTATAAAAGATGCCTCTATGTCCTCAATCGTCTTTCTTTTGTTTGTACAGGGAGAGGATTTTCTAGTGATTCAACCAAATTAATAGGTGTCATACTGAAAAAGATTAAAAAATAGTAGTCTATTTTTTTTTTCACTGCTTAATAACACCTCAGCCAGAAAGTGAAATTCCAAAACAAAAGTTTTGATGAAAGATTTGGGGGGTTTGCAAATTAGTACTAATGGATAAATAGTTGGCATTATCAGGGGTTCCAATTGTGCTAATTCTATTCCCACTACTGTGAACTGTCATAAAATGGGGATACTAGTAAATTTAAAGTTCTAGGAAAGGGGTACATTTCCACTTAGACCATGTTATTAAATATCAATGTCTGTGTGGCCTATTCCAGGAGTCTGGTAGCAATATTCAACTTTAGTACATATTTAAACTTTTTTTGTTAATTTCATTTTTGTTGGGATTCCAGATGACAGATTCTGAAAACAATTCTAAGCAACAAGAAGTTGTATGTAATCTGTAAAACTTAAGTGTGAACTATATTATAAGACTAGATGTATGAGTTACATACATCTCAGAAGCCAGAATAAAACAGAGGAAGGATAGAAATACTACTTTGTAGTTAGCTTAATTCCAATGAGATACTCACGGTCGCATGTTGAGCAGGTCCTGAAATCCCTCCAAAGTCTTGGGTTTATGTCCTCGTGATGCCATGTATTTGTCTTTTGTCCAAGTCATGTGTACTTTTTCCTGATAGGTCTCTGTTTCCTCATCCTCATCAGAGCCAATACTGGTAAGGCGTAGCATTGAGTTTCGATCTTTAACCAACTGTGCCTGGATGAGATTCAACATAAACAACTCCACATTCAATTTCCCCCCACATCTTATATCTGCACAAATTCCAGAGGTTGAGAAAAGATTCCTCCTTCACCTAATGGTTACCTCAAACAATAGTGGAGTAGTCTAAATAGCTCAATCCATGGTGGCCAGTGGGAGAATTTGCTTACCTTTTGAGAATAAAATAAAATAGCACATCTGCTCAGTGGTTTGTCACATGGTTAGGATAAAGGAACTGATGACAGGATTCTTACCTCTCTGTCTCGTTCTGTTTTGGAGAGCCGCATATGCCGTAGCATCTGAGATCTTTGTTCCATCATCAGAGTGCGCTCATAGGTATAGGCTGATATATCACTGTCATGCTGTCAGGGAAACACCATGCTGAGTAAGCAATAAGTGCAAAGGAGAAAGATGACCAACTAATTTCTGTGTTTCAGATCTCTGGATCTCGCAGAAGACTTGTAGTCAACTAAATTTCTGATTTTACAGGGTCATTAAATACCAGAAGAGAAAGTTTATCTAAGGCTACCTTCATAGATGAATTATGAATATTCAATCCAAGGATAAAACGTATTCATAGTTTTTATTTGTTAGGTCTACCCTGACCACCATGCATACCTCTTTGATACAAACAAATAGTGTCTAGTCAGTATCCTTTGAATTGCCTGGCTAAAATAAGATGTATTAATTTAAAATGGGTTTTTAGGAATTAAGATAAAATAAATCCATCAGATAAATAGCTGGCAAAAATAAACATTTATCAAAAAGGGAGGAAAGGGGACATTCTGCTTAATACATAAGTTTTGCTGTAGCTAGAAGATTAATCTACAATTCCAACTCACAGGATCATAGTGAGCAGGTCCATGAAGTAAAAATATTCCTTAACCTTGAAGTATAAGGGTTGGGGATAAATTGAGACTGTTTTCATGATCTTCCTCATTTGAGTATCTTACCATCTCTACCACTTCTACTTCTGCCTCAATGCGGAGGTGATACAGGAAGGTAGCCAGATCCTTTTTCATCTGGATGCTATTGTCTTCTAACTGGGCTACTGTGAAGATACGGATGGCACACTTACGCCATACCTGGGAGAATATGCACACACAGAATTAATCATGAGAAATGAACCCAGTAACTTATACACAGGAATAGGTTTGTCTCCTTATTTGTTCCCAATATTCTACTTCTGGCCTCAAACAAATTAAATAGGTCCTTGATAAAATTATTTTACTATTTACGAAAAATGCTGGCAAAAATGATAAAAATACTAGAGGAGAAAAGATAGTTTTATACAATTTAATGTAAAGACTATTTGTATCATACTACATCATTTGAATCACATAAGATCTAATTTGTGAAAAATCTCAATTTACTTAATCTCACCAAAAAGATAAGCAACAATGATACTTAAGTGATGCAGTGCAGCCCTTAGGAAGGAGATAGCAATAACCCCAAGCCTACCTGGCTTGGGAGTGATCTAGTTAGAAATGATATATCTTGCCCCCATTTACTCTATCTGGCCAGGATGCTGAACCCATAAATGTTGCTGGCTGTCAGATAACAGGCTATTGGTCTGTGATCATCAGGTTTGAGATTAATGAACAACAATAATTAGATGCTCAATGCAGGTGTAGAAAAGAATTCAGAGCCCACCGCTTGACCTAGTGATGTTTCAAGCCTAAAAATACACTTCCCAAGGTTTGTTCTCCCTTCCCCCAGAGAATTATGGGTACTGCATCTGGCTACAAAATCAGAACCAGACTACTACCCAACTCTACCTCTAAGCCATAAAATGAACATATCAGTGGCATGAAGCAACTGGTTTCTCTAAATTTTCCCTATAAATTTACCTTCTTGCTTCTCTTCTTCTGGTTATTCTAATTTCTTTTGGAATTCTGCCTGCTTTAATTGGCATTACAATTATAATAAACTATGCCCCTTGACTTGGTGATGGATCTGAACCTGCAAATTCTTTTGAGACACCTCATGACACTGGTCTGGAACCCCAACATTTTGAGGGTTCCTTTTGAATCCCAACACTGAATATTCTGTTATTCAAGGCCTTGTTTTTATGTAAGTAATTTAAGTTTTCCTAAGATGAATGTTCTTGTAAGTTTTTCTCCTAAGGGTTCTGATAACAAAGCCTTTACCAGTATTTTTTCACTAGTCCTTTTTATTCCTCTGAGAGACAGGGAGATACTACATAATAAAATATCTATTTTTTTTTTTTTCAAAAGGGGGAAATGAAGAATTGAAAGGTTAACTCCCTGAATAAGGAGTAATATCCACCCCATTTTGACTTAAGTTTCAAAAGTTTCACTTGAATCAGAGGAAGAATGTATTTAAAGAGATTGGACAGATGCTAGACAGGGGAGAAAAGCAAAATGACCTAAAGGATGCTTAGGTTTTACCTTATGCTGTTTAAGTAGGAATGGTAAGAGCATGAGCATCCCGCCATCATGCACAATCCACCACACATCAATGTTGCCCTCAGCAAATGGTTCCACATTACTGGGAAAGAAGGAGACATTTTTGGCTACCAGTAGGGCAAGGTGGGCAGCTGTTGTCACCCGAACTGTGCCTGGGGAAAGAAAAGAAAAAAAGACTAAGAAATGATAAACAAAGAAATTTTTATATTTCCCCATCTTCTTAAAAGATCACCATTTGGGCTTTTTAGTTTTACATTCATATAGCAAGGATTAAAAGAAAAAAAAAAAAAGAACATGTGACCACCATGTGCTGTCTTAATGAGATGATAAAAATTTGCTCTTGGCTACATAAACGTGAACTCATGTGGAGAATCACAATGTTGTATTTTAATTTTCTTTTCTTTTCTTTTTTTGCTGAGGTAATTGGGGTTAAGTGACTTGCCCAGGGTCACACAGCTAGGAAGTATTAAGTTTCTGAGGCCAAATTTGAACTCAGGTCCTCCTGACTTCAGGGCTGGTGCTCTAACCACTGTGCGACACAAAGTTGTATTTTCAGGGAATTGGGAATCAATAAATAAGTGTGAGAGGCTGCTGATGGTGGAGGAATACAAAAACATTAAGACAGAAATTCACAATTAAAAACCTAGAAATAGAAAATTCAGAAATAAGAAGAAAATGTATTCTTAATGGAAGCATTTTGCAAACATTTCACATGCAAAATAAGATCAAGGAGCAAAGGATTAGGGTTAACCTTAACTGTCTTCATTATTCTAGCACTGCTCAATCTCAGCAATACAGTGGCCTCTAATTCAGAGGATAGAGAGGGGAGTTAAGAGTATAATTACAATTCTTGCTTAAGGCCTTGGGAAAAGATGAGGGGTGCTCTTTACCTATGAAAGTCTTCCAGGCACGGGCGTCTTCACTCTGGCGCCAGCCATTGGGCCACCCCATCACCACAGTGTTGTGTTTCATGCCCCCAAGGCCACAGGACTGGATGAGATGAGAGATGCCCTCCCTCAGTTTGGCTGCCACCACCAGCTGGCAGAAACCCTTCACTTTCTCTGCTTCCATTAAGTGCTTGATAGTCTGAAAGAAACACAGGAAAACTGAATTGATCTGCCTGAAATCCTGGGACACTTGTACCATTCCTCCCATCTAAAAAGCTGTCTGGTCTACTCCATGTTATGGCTTTTTATTTGCTTTGTATTTTCAGTCTCTACACAAGATTCATCTCTTCCATAAGACCTTGATTGAGATCTAATTTACCTAAAATTATTAAAGTAACTACAACTATTCTTTGTCTCCTCAAACAGTTAACAGTATTTCTAGTGTTCTCTACATCCAAAATTGGTTGCATTTTGGTTTATATGTTTCTCTGTCTCCCTTTCTTCCATTAACCACCAATTCTGTGAAGACTAGTATATATTTTCTTTCTTTTTTTTTTTTTTTTGCTGAGGCAATTGGGATTAAGTGACTTGCCAAGGGTCACACAGCTAAGGAAGTGTTAAGTGTCTGAGGCCAGATTTGAACTCAGGTCCTCCTGTCTTCAAAGATAGTGCTCTATCCACTGCGCCATCTAATTGCCCTGGGTCTTCTTTCTTTGCAACTCATCCCACAGCTTGGCACTGTGAGTGTTCAACAATCTGTGTTTGCTAAGTGGAGCGAATTAACTAGGGGGAATGCTCCCATTTTCTCACATCCAATCATATCCTAATTCAAATTACTAGTACAATTTTACTCCAGTCTCTCTCTTGGAGTCCTCTTCCCCCCCCCCCCCCCCCCATTTTCTTACCTTCAAATAATGGCACTTATTTATAACCTTTGTTGAAATGTTTTTCTGGGCAGTTTTAACTTAAAATTCTTTTTTCTTTTTTGGTCCTTACGATCCCTGGGAATACTGGTATAGAAAGTTTTGGCATGATCTACCCAAAGCCATAGAACAAGTAATGATTAAAGAGGATCAGAAGCTAGATAGCTTGATTATCAAGCAAGAGGGATCATTGTGGGGGCTCTTTAATTTTATTTTTTGAAAGAAAATGGAAACATTTATTTTTTATTTTGCAACTATCTTTAAAGCTTGTTTTCCTAGCATTTAAAAAATGCTAGCCTTATTTCATCAATATGAAACTATTTTAAATGGTCACAAAAGAATCTTTTATATTTAACTTGGGGAAAAAAATTCTTTCTTGATAAATTCATAACCTCCAAGAGGTTACAGTATACAATGTCACTTTTAAAGTATCCTTCTCAAGCAGAATTGCTAGTCTAGACAGACATTTTATTGTCTGTCTCTAGGATCTCACAGTATTTTGCAGATCCTTTAAAATGGAATCTGATGAAATTACTGAAATGCATACAGAATTTTTTCACAACACCTGTTTACTTATGGTGCTTTGAGTGCTGGTGAGAAACAAATTTTAAATGACAGGTTTGTTACAGATGATACAGCTAGAACATGATACCAGAAGCAATTTGTCTATATCACTAGTTACTAGTAAGAAGGTTGAACAACTGTTTTCAATTCCTCAGTCCGAGGTTATAAGGATATTTTGAAGGAACAGATTTCATTCACATAATTTCTCTCAAAACACACAAAAATCTGTAATTAGTAATTGTTTAGAAACCATTAATGTGACTATGATTTGCTCATCTTTTTATAATAGTATAATTTGCATACCTGTCAATATTTTAAATACAAGAAGGCTGGTTACCTATCTTATCTCAATCATGTGGGAGAAGCTAAAGATAGTATCGTTCCAAGTCAGAGCAATTACCTGAAAAGAACTTCTTAAATATTTTAGAAGCTTGAGAGCCAGCTGCATAACCTGGTATAACTGTCAATTTAATTAGATCCTATCCCCTTTCTTACCTGCTCAGCAGCTAATGCCTCACCATAGTTCTCTAGGAAGTTTCCCACAAGAACAGAGCCCACAATGGTGAGACCTTTCCCAGCTTTGAGCTGTGAGGCAAAAGTTAGGAGGCGAGGATGCTTAACATGTAAGTCCTCATCTAGTTTCAGCATCACCAACAATTGAGGCCTATGCAATAGAGAGAAAGTAAGAATAAATGGTAGGGGGAAAAAAAAACCTGTTAAAAATCATTTAAATGAAAAGGAATAGATTTAGAATAGTTCATAGTAGCTCTATTCTCCTAATTTCCTTTGTCATATCTTATATCACAATCATTTATTGAGTACTTATGTGTCACAACAACATATGAAGGTGTGCATCCTGCTTTACCTCCAGTTCTTTGTGTGTGGAGGCCCTTCCTCTAGCCGCAGCAGGGCAAAGCGGGCTGCACTTAGGGACAATCCCCGGATTCCATCACCCCACTCTTTTTCAGCCCTGTAGTAAAGAAAAAGGAAGAGATTGACATAGAGCAGGTAAAATCCAATTTACAAATTAAACATTCAGTTAAGAATAGATAATAGTACACACTTCATCAACATTCTACCTTCTCTATTAATTAATAACATTATTCTTCACCAGCAATCAGGATGCAATATGAAAATGGAAAGTGCATCAACATGACCAAAGAGGTCATTCAATCCTTTCTCCCATATGATAGTAGCTACTTAGCAACCAAAAAGTATGAGGTGATGCAATTAAATTAAATTAAACTTCCATTGTCAGTACAGGGGAAAATATAATTGAGTAGGATCCCCAAGTCAGGGTATTGACTAGCACTCATTATGGAAACAAAAAAACTGGAAATGAGTTGGGTGCCCATTCATTGAGGAAGATGAACATATTGTAGCATATGAATTTAATGGAATACTACTGTATCCTAAGTAATGAAAAATATAAAAAATTTACTAAAAATGTGGTAAGACTTTTGCAAGTTGAGGAAGACTAAAAGAGTAAAACCAAGAGAACATTATGTTCAGTGACCATAATAATGCAAATGAATACAGCATTAAAATACTATCAAATTCAGATTACTTACAACAAACATACTTGGTTGCAAAGGAAAGGGAAGAAACACATTTCCCTTCTCTCAGTAGTGAAGTAAGGGACTATCAGTTATAGAATATTATAGACATTGTCAGATTTGGTCAGCTTGTTGACTGAGTTTTTCCTCAACTTACTTCCTCTTCGCCCCCTTTTATCTGGGAAAACTCAATGGGAAGAGAGGAGGAAGCAATTCTGACATAAAAAAACAAAAACAAAATTTATGGGAGAAATTTTGCTGAAATTTTAGATAATCTTAGAGTCAGGGACATGCTCTCTTTCATTTCAGATATAACCTGGATAAAATATATATATATTTTATCCAGGTTATATATTTTTATATATATATATATATATAATGGGACATAGAACAAATCCATGTATGTTTGTCTTTTGCATATTTTTGATCTACCATCACTCAAAAATTTCTTTCAGTTGTTTTTTTTCCCTAGTTAATTCATAGTAATATACTCATTCAGTTTTGTCACTTCTCCCTGTGATACAAAAATACTTGCAAGATTGACAGAATTAAGTATGTAATTTATGGTCATTGAACAAGGTTAACTGAACCTAAAAAGCCTAGTTTCACTAAAATACTGCTTTAATCGGCTGTGCTACATACCCTAAGTTTTAACATTTATGGGGGTCCAAGTCCAAACACACAAACTATCATTCCTGCTGACTCACCCTTGGTACTCAATGTACTTGTAGATCATACCAGCTATCACCATAGCCACAATGGCATAATACCAAGATGAAATGAACATCAGGGCCACACAAATGCTCATGCCCATAAAGGAGAGTGTCCTACAGAATAAAAAAACAAAATGTCCTTAGCAGCTCAAAAACAGGAACATAATGAGAAATGATCTTATTGTTATCAAAACATGAAAACAGTGAAATAAGTAAAAATCTATGTGATCATTGAAATCTTTAAGGGATAAAATTCATAAAATCAGGAGATGAATTTTAAATCAACTCAATAGCTTTCATACTGAAATGACAGATCCATATCTCCCAAAACATTTCTTCTGATGATTTCTAAATGCTCTGTGAACATTACTACATCTGAATGAAAGGTGCCATTAATTTTCTTTCTTTACAGATGGGAAAACTGTTACAAATAGCATAAAGTACTTTTTTTCATACAATGAAGCAAATTATAGATTACAGAATGCCACAACACTTAAGAATTTAGCTATGAAAGGCAAAAGAAAGAGGATGGTAGTTTGAAGGACAGTGAAATCAAATGATAGTTCCTTTAAAACTAGGCATACCTGGGCTTATTTAAATGAAAAAAGAACTTTATGAAAGGGGAGAAACTGAAAGAGCTTAAGAAAAGAATATTATGTAATATGGCAAAAAAAAAGTAAATGGTGAAAGCCTAAGGACAAAACAGAAAGAAATAGTCATTCTCTAGTGGATCTTGTCTACAACCTTTGAGAAAGGAGAGAATATGGTTAGAAAGGAGTACATGGAATTTTTGTTTGATGACACCAAAATTGATGGGGATTAATTCTTAGAAAGGCTATAAGGGAAAGGATGTTAGGTAAGAACTAAAAATCTAAAACTTGCTTGTATGACAGAATTTAGTTCCCAGTTATGTAATTTGACCAATGTTCTTCCAATTTTTGAAACAAGAAAAACAAACTTACCAGTGATAGTAGCGGAAACGGGGTCGCCAATTGGGCGTTCGAAGCAGAGTTTGCAAGGCACATGCCAGGTTTACGAAGAGGTAACACATCAAGAAGAACCTGGGCAAATGAGAAGAGTGGTTATTAGTGTTGTTAAAATGGCTTTTTCCCAAGTTTTTTAAAAGCAACAGAACTCCCTTAATGTATTTCAGTATTTATTTGCAGATTAATTACAACATGACTAAGAGCTAAGGGAGGAAAAATGTGGACCTCATCTTTTTCTCAAGAAACAACTAAGCCCTGCTTTGTTTTTATTGTGAAGCTTTGGCAAACACCGAATATGAGTTTCACTGCTATTCTTATGAACAAAACCCAAGGGATCTCTTTTGTGTTCTACTCTTACTCTCCTTTGTTAGGGTTTATGTTGAACAAAAGAATACATTAAATAACAAATCTTTAAGCTAAAGAATATAATAACTAAAATAACTGAGTAATGCCATGAAAAAAGAACACATTCTAGAGTCTGCTGGCTGGTGACTAATTGAAATTGAGAGTGTTTTTACTGGGCTTATACCCCAAAGAGATACTAAAGAAGGGAAAGGGACCTGTCTGTGCCAAAATGTTTGTGGCAGCCCTGTCTGTGGTGGCTAGAAACTGGAAAATGAATGGATGCCCATCAACTGGAGAATGGCTGGGTAAACTGTGGTATATGAATGTTATGGAATATTATTGTTCTGTAAGAAATGACCAGAAGGATGAATACAGAGAGGATTGGCGCGACTTACATGAACTGATGCTAAGTGAAATGAGCAGAACCAGGAGATCATTATATACCTCAACAACGATACTGTATGAGGATGTATTCTGATGGAAGTGGATTTCTTCGACAAAGAGAAGATCTAACTCAGTTTCAATTGATCAAGGATGGACAGAAGCAGCTACACCCAAAGAAAGAACACTTGGAAATGAATGTAAACTATTTGCATTTTTGTTTTTCTTCCCAGGTTATTTTTACCTTCTGAATCTAATTCTCCCTGTGCAACAAGAGAACTGTTCAGTTCTGCACACATATATTATATCTAGGATACAGTGTGAGATATTTTATTTGTATAGGACTGCTTGCCATCTGGTGGAGGGGGTGAAGGGAGGGAGGGGAAAAGTCGGAACAGAAGTGAGTGCAAGGGTTAATGTTGTAAAAAAATTACTCAGGCATGGGCTCTGTCAATAAAAAGTTATAATTAAAAAAAAAAAATTGACATGAGACCCACAATGTATATCTAGACACTAGAAACTCCTTCAATCCAAGGGCATAGTCACTTTAATCTTTCATACAAGAAACATGAGTTAGAGCCTCATCTTACCTACTCTGAGTCAGAGTGTAATTTAGCTTGTCTGTTAAGAATTAATGTTTATAAGTTTAAAAAATAATTTTACTACATTTTCCAGCAAAATTTTTGTGAATCAATAAGAATTTGCAGTGGAAGAGTATCAGTTCATAGAGAAGTAATTAAGAACATTGTTATATAATTCATTAAAAAATAAACTATAGAGCATATATTGACTATTACATGGAAAGGATTGGGGCCACAAGATCCAAGGAAGCAATGAGGATCCCTAGTTCCGCAATGACAGCAGTAAGGAGTAAGGCCCAGGTAGGCTCCCCATTGGCTTTGCTATGTCCAAACACCTACAGTAAGAAAACAGATGGTAAAATTAAGAAATGAGAGCTCTAGAATGAGATAAGGGTTTTAAAAAAAATTACCTTTGGCAGCTACCACGTGTATTCTAAGTTATTATAATACTAAAGGTTCATATAACTATAAGAAATTAAAGAGAATACTGGAATCTGAGCGATTTGGTTTCATATAAACTCCATTAAAGAAGAGTGATGGTTATGAAGACAAAGAGAAGAGAAAGGAAAAAGCATTTGTATAACATCTATGTGCTAAGCACTGTGCTAAAAACTTCATAACAGGAACTCATTTGATTTTCACAACCCCCTTGAGAGGTAGGTACTATTATTATCCCTATTTTTCAGTTGAAGAAATTGAGGTAAACAGAGTGTGAAAAAATTAATTGCAATAACCTTTTGTAAAAGGGATGGAAATTAGAAAAGTAAAAAAAGGCTTAGGTCTTTTGTTTTGAGTCCTAGATTATCCCATGTTACTTTACCTAGTAATACTAAAATCCAAAACAGACATTGTTTAAGCCTTTTAAAAAAGCCAAATTATCATAAGGAATATAGTTACATCAAATTTATAAGAATACAAGTCATTCCCCAATTGATAATAGTCAAAGGATATGAATGGACAATTTTCAGATGAATTATAATCATATGAAAAAAGACTCTAAATCACTATTGGTTAGAGAAATGCAAATTAAAACAAGTCTGAGATACCACCTAACATTTTTAAGATTGGCTAAGATGACAGGAAAAGATAATGATTATAGAAAGATGTGAAAAAATTTATACAAACTGATGCTGAGCAAAACAAGCAGAACCGGGAATACTTTGTACACAATAACAGCAAGAATGTGTGATCAATTATGAAAAGCTTGGTTCTTAGCGATTCAGTGATCCAAAGCAATCCCAATAAACTTTGGATAGACAATGTCATCTGCATCCAGAAAAAGATCTAAGGAGACTGAATCAACACAAGCTATGTTTACTTCTTTTTTCTGGTTTTTTTTTTTTTCTTTTTTAAAAACAAATCTCTCCCATGATTTTTCTCTTTTGTTTTGGTTTTTCTCTCCCAACAAGATTCATAAAACAATGTGTACTAAAAATAAATGAACTTAATGAAAAAAAAAAAAAGGAATATAGTTACACTATAGGTAGAAGATTAGAAAGAGGAATATATAAGTCTCTTACCCGAAGAAATGGTATGATGTTGTCCTTGGCAATAGCCTGCAGCAGCCTTGGGGCACCAGTAAGGCTCTGCAGTCCAGCCCCACAGGTTGAGAAGAAGGAACCAATAACAATGACCCATGGAGATGGCCAAGATAAAGTACCTACCACCAAATTTCCTTTCACTGAATCTCCAAATCTGATTAAAAAGACAAAGGGAAGCTGAAATTTAACTTGCAATCAAAGAATAATGACAAAAAAGTATAAATGGAAAAAACAATAAAAGACTGAAACAATGCTATCTTATTTACTCAACTTGAATCCAAAGACAGATGAGACTGTAAGGGACTAAGAATACGGAATACTATTGAACTTGAATGATATGTTGTTACTTTTGCTGAATTGCTTTTCCTTTTTTAAAACTTGTATAAAGGATGTCTCTGTGGGGAGGGGAGGGAACTATCACAGGAAATGAAGTTGATGTAAAAACAAAAAATATGAATTAAAAAAAAAATTTAATTCATCAAGTCACTTAGCTTTTCTTTGGAATCAGTTTTCTCATTTGTAAAATGAAATTGAACTCTATAAGGAGTTTCCATCCAGTTCTATGATTCTATTAATCTATATGTTCATACCAATTTTCTGTGCTTTTATTGACCATTTGCCATGGGCTTTCTTTTCTCCTTTATCCCTCAAAACCACCTGACATCATTCCCCATTTTCTCCTTTAATCCATTCTCTGATAGTCTCTGATAGTCACAAAGACAAATCTCTTTACTATGACTCTATTCTTTCTATCACTCTTTTCAATTTCACTCTATTCACATTTTCCCTTCTACTTAGCAATGAGTCCAGGCCTCCTACATCCTTACAAAAATTTAACTTTTAATTTTTTCTTCCATTCACTTTTCAAAACCTTTGAGTCAGGCTTCTGATCTCACCAGCTGAAACTGCTTTTTCCAAAGTTATCAATGATCTCTTACTTGTTCTTTCCTCTTCCCAACTAGAGGCCATAAAGCAAAGGATGGATAATCACTTATCATATGCTGTACAAAGAATTCATGTTTAGGTATGGGTGCAGCTAGGTAACCTCTAAGATTCCCCTTTACTTCTAATTTCTGTCATTTTCATTCAATAATTCCTGTTTGATCCTTACCAAATAAATATGCTGAGCTAGCTCATCATATTCAAATAAACATGAATAACAATAACCTAATAAAATTAACAATGTGAATAACAATAAACTAATCACCAATGGAAGAATGAGTTGGTAATTCTGTTATACCTTCATTAGGACTTCTTTATATATCTGATTTAGACAAATCTTAAGCCCTCATAAGGAGAGGCCAGAGACCCTTGAATGTTTCATCTTTCTTACCTACCAGGTCAAGGACTTCCCTTTTTATAGCTTCCTAATGGTGTGAATACCTAGAAAACCTGGTTTTTCAAAATCATTCATTGCTTTACTGAAGAGCATCATTAATTCCTCCATATATTTAGATATACATAAAAACTCTTTAAATCTGAGGAAAGTTAACAGCTAACCTTTATTTCAACTCAAGTTAAGCTTCTTTTGGTACCTGTGTCTTAAGAAATAAATTGATAGCTGTCACAGAAAATACATGGAAGCAGCAAGAATTTGTTAAACACTTGCTTTGCTCCAGGCACCTTGATGATAGAACCATCATATCAAAAGATCAGAATACTTACTTATCTCGGAGAACAACCCCTTCAATGCAGGCCCCAAAGAGGACAACACTGCTCAAATCTACATCTGGAATCAAGGAAACTGTTGTTCTTCATTGTCAAACATGAGAAAGAATGCTGGGGGGGGGTGGGGTCTTTAACCAAACCCAGGCCTTCTCCTTCATTATCTATTAGCAGTTAGGTCTTTTAGTCTCTATAATTTGTCTTTTGATGTCTGTTTCTGTTTTTTAGAGGGAGAAAAACATGGAGGTAAAGGGAAGACGGATGAAACAGGAGATAAAATGAGACACCACAACCTGTCTCATTTCAAGTTCTTCCATGCTCATAATAATACACTCTTATTGGTTAGACAAGAAGTATTGATCCACCAATTTCTACAGCAGTCTTACCACTGATGTCCAAACTGGACCTATGTAAAGGATACAAACAAAAGAGGTGGTCAGGATGGCAAGGATGGTACCAATGGGAATGGATTTCTGAGCATCCTTCAAATCTCCAGACCTGTTTGATCCAGCCATGATACCTAGAGAAAAGATCCAACAAGTCAGTCCTTCGAGGTATGATTCCAAAGGGTGGGGGAATAAATCAAGAAATTCTAAAAACAAAACTCAATCATCTAACTAACTGATTTTCAAGAACTGACAGTTTCTGTAATTAAATAGACAGAAACCTATCTGTTTACCTGTGACAGAGGGAAAGAAGATTCCAACCAGGAGTGTGAAGGAGGTGGTAATGTCAACAAGCACATATTCATGATTCAAGTTGCCTAAGAAATCAGAAGATTTAGCTGACGGCTTTTCAATTAGCTCTCCCTTTGTTAGATAGTTACTCCAAAGATTCTCTGTTGTGAAAACAAGGGAGAAAATAAGAATTTAATTTAGCCAGAAGACTAAAATAAGAAAATTTGTTCTAACAACACTCAATTTTCTCTTTCAGTTGTTAAATATACATTTTGCTTCTATGAAAGCAAATAAAGCAAATTAAGCAAACAAACAAAAAAATCCCACAAAGACCACACCCACCAAAATAAACATGTTTTAAACTTTCCAAAATAGTTTCAAATGTAGTTGGCTAACTGATCTAATATATCCACATGCAATTAAATCAGACCTGGAAAAGCTGGTTAGAAGTGTTAAGAAAAGCAAACTGAAGCAGACTACCACTGAGTTCCTATGAGTGATCAATGCTGCTCTACACGTCTCAGTGAGATCAAAATTGCTTACATGCCAAAAAAATAGTTGTCATCCAAACCACTAAGTCGCTTAGGAAAGAAGTTTCATAGATTTAAATGAGTTGGGAAAATATGTGGTGAAATACAGTGATTCCATATGTGGTGACATTATAGTGATTCTGGTCCAGTTTGCTCATCATTTAGCCCTGCCCCTGGGAACTGCAGGAAGAACATTGTCAATTTTAGAAAGAAAACTGAAAATATGAAACTCTTTCCTTAGATACACAAATGATTTGTAGGTTATCCATAAATCAGATCTGCCTCAAGTGGGAAGCAAATGTTGAAATGGAAAACACTCTTGAAGCGAGCCAAAAAATTTAAGTTTCTTGTAGTCAAAGCAGGAGCTATGTAATGAGTTTAAAGAAGAGGGAGACAGCCTGGCAGATGTTTCCCAATGACAATGAAAAGGTCTAAAGGACTAAAGCGGTCAGTTTTACTTCCACACAAGGGATATTAAAAAAGAAAACCCTGTTTTGTATCGTACTCACCAACAATGATTCCACTAGCCAAACCAGGGATGCCCTGGATTGATGTGACATTGTTATGCTCAAAGTAATCATCACAGGTGACATTGAAATAGTGACTAGAATTACAGAAGAAACCCCACAATTTTGAAGGAACTGTTGTGTTGTTCATTTCCTTGGTCTTTGAACAAATGTCAATGTGTCTTGAAGAAAGAGTACGGTTGCCCAACATGCAAACTCTAAAGGGAAAACAGGTGGAAAAATGAGAATAGGAAATGAGCAAGAAAATGCACTAAGAGAAAACAAGATTTTTAAAATGAGAAGATTGAATTGGATATTAAAAGGAAATTATTAACAAAAATTTTTTATTGTTATTAAAAATTATTCATCCCTATTTTTTGTCCTAGAAATGTAACAAATTTGTGGCAATGGGTAAATATTCCCAACTAATATCTCCTAAAGAAAGCTGCCTTGCAAGAATGAAAAATACAACCTTGATAAACTGAGAAAAGACTATTCCTTAATTCCAAACCCTAATGTGGTAAATCATAGACTGTCAGTCTTGGAAGGATCTCAGAATTCATATAGTTCAATGCTTATATTAATACAAATGCCCTTTATATTCCTAACAATAAGTCATCCCAGATTTTGTGTGAAGATTTCTGAGACATTCACATAGAGAAGAAGGGACAGCTTGATGGGGCAGTAGATAAAGCACTGGCCCTGGAATCAAGAGGATGGGAATTCAAATCTGACTTCAGACACTTAACACTTACTAGGTGTGTGACTCTGGCAAGTCAAAACCTCAAATGCCTCATCAAAAAAAAAAAAAAAAAAAAAAAAAATCTGAGAAAGAAATTAAGTGCCATATTTACATAACCAGTAGGTACATAATATAACCATATGTTTACATAACCAATAGGTATAGAAATGAGATTTGAACTCAGGATTTCCCTGACTCCAGGTTCAATAGTCTCTTCATTATGATATGCTACTACTCTGGACCCCAATATTCATAATTCTAAAGGAGATTGAATTAGATGACTTCTAAAATCTACTCCAGTTCTAAATCATAGAATTTTGACTTTAAAATTGCAATTTGATTAATTCCAGAATTTGTCCTTTTTGTAACAATCACTTTTATTATAAGCAGAAGATCAAAGCTTTAAAATTGAAAAAGAACCTTAAAGGTTACCTAATTCAAAACCCTCATTTTACAGAGGAAGACCTGAGATCTGTCCAAGGTCATAAAGGTAGCAAGTGACAGAGCAAGAATTCAAAGCTCCAGTGTAATGTTCTGGTTAGCTTTCTGGAGATCTTGAAACCAGCCTTCTTTTCAGCAGAGTAATCACAGGAGAATAGCCAGGTGTTAAAGTCCAAAAATCTTTGTTGTCTTCTTCACAGTCTATTTCCTTGCCTGGGGCTGGGCTAGCTTTCTGGAGGCCCTTTAGACAAGCCTTGGTCTCAGTGGGGAAAGCAGGAGGACAGGCCAGCCAGCTCCAGACTCCAGTCCTCTATCTTCTCTAAGTCTGACTCTGAGTTTGTTCGATTCTTCCTCTAGGTCTGACTCTGACCTCTAAAATACTCTATTACAATTGAATCCATTCATCATACTGAGTATAAACTAATCATTATATCACTAGGAAACCATTATTTGTTGTAAGATTAATTCAATCATACTGAACTAGAGAACTATTAATCACCATGCTTAACTAGATAACCATTGTCTTATCAATTCCACTGAATTAACACCTTTCTCCAGAGTTCTGGCCCACTGTACTCCAGGGATTCAAATATAGCACTTTCCCCACTCTATTATGTTACCTCTTAACTTGAATAATTTTGCTTATAAAATATATTATTTCATTTAAAATTTTTACAAAAAATTCCTAGTGAGAAGTAAAAACAGGCTTCCTAGGTAACTCACTTCACTTTTGAGTAGCTCTTAATGGGAAGTTCCTTTCATCAAGCCTAAATTTGCCTTTCCTCTAAAACTTCCACCCATTTTTCCAAGTTTTACACCCTCCAAGCAGAAATCCCTATAAGAGCTTTGCAAATACTGAAAGCAAAAATAAAGAACTTAAAAGATTAAAAAAAAAAAAAAAAAGTTTTGTTCTTTCCTTAATCTAGAAACATCAATTTTAACACAGGAATAACACACATAGTTAAAATTCCTCTGAAATTAATATGACTACTATTCATACTAGCAATACAACATCTCAGGATAGGCAGAAAAGGAGAAGAAAGACAGGATGGAATTTTCCATATTGAACTGGGGATAGAATGATAATGATCATTTAGGCATACAGAAGCAAATCTAGAATTATGGAATAAATTCATTATTATGATCACAAAGTAGGATTAAAATAGGGGAAAGAAAATGGAACTAGAGGTTAGAAAACTAGAATTCTACTCCTCACTTTGGTAACAATTAACTACAGCCTTGGATAAATCAAAAATCCTTTAAACCTTAGTTTTTTCAACTATGAAATGAGAGAACTAAACTGGTTTCTAAGGTCTATTCCAAATTTAAAATTCTTTGACTTGAGTCTGACTAGCTCAACTAGCTTCCTGGCTTCTTTTAAGTCTCGACTAAAATCACACTTTCTGCAGGATGTATTCCTTAATTTCTCTTCATTCCAGTGTCTTCTTTCCTTTGATTATTTCCTACTTACCCTGTATATAAATTGCTTTGTCTTTTTTAGTTTTACATATTGTCTCCCACATTACACTGTAAGCTCTTTGAGGGCAAAGATTGTATTTTTATATCTCTAGCATTTAGCACAATGTCTGGCACATAGTAGGTTTTTAATATGTTTATTGAATTAATAAATATAAAAATATCCTTAATCCATGAATAATTCAGCAAATTTTTCCAAGAAAAGCTCTATTGCAAGCATGCAGCCAGTTTCCTTTAACCTCCTCTAAAAGGTCTCTATCAGATCTTTTGTCAGATGAATACCACTGATTATAAGAGAGAAGTATGATAATACAAAATGGCATAGATTGAATACCCATCATTGGTACTAGAAAGAAGTTTAAAATATTCATCTTACTGATGGATTAAAAAGAATCTGTGTATTCAAAAGGGTACCACCTACCCTACATTAAGAACTACATAGTTGAAGCTCAGCTTCTAGTACAGAGTAGAAAACTTCCTTGTTGCTCCCTTTTCTTTCCCCCAGTTTTCTAATTTCTAAAAATGGAATATTAAATTTACTTACCTCACAGAATTGTTAATAATAATGGATAATGTACTGCTGCAAATACAAACTGTTCTAAGAACACTATATAATCATTACATCACCACAAGATAAAAAAGATTTTTATGTGTCATCAGGAGATAGGATGGGCTACCCATTTTGTGCTGAGGCTCAATGTCATATCACTAAATTAATGAGTTTTATTGGGAAGATTTCTACATAGATGCTGACTAAGCTTATAAGCTTATATTAGAAGAAGCTCCACCTCTACTAACATGTAAATCCTGCAGATAAGCATGACTTTCCAGCAACATTCCAGCACACAGTTCCTTGCCTTCGCCCTCCCCCAGAAGATGAAATGTGGTAACATACGGGAAATTTGGAGGGGCAAAGGAAGATTTGATGGCCCCCGCATAAATGGCCAGGATAGATACAATGACGCAGGTCAAGAAGAGTGAGGCAAACTTGTTCACATAGCGTACGCCAACAAACACTACCAGCACCATAAGGACCAAGAAGGCTGTGCCATAGACACGCATGTTATTTAGCATGGCAGCTGATTCCTTAAGGGCATCATCACTTCGGAAAATGGCAGCTCGAGGAAAAATGTAGATCTGCCAGGATCAAAAGCAAAGAAAGAGAAAAAGAGGTCACTCTCATGGAACCAAAAAGTTGTGCTACAGCAAAGTACAACAATGGCCACATAGCAAGGCAGAAATATAGAGAACTAATTTGAAACACTCTTAAAGCTAGGACCAACCCTCTAAGATTATCTCCAATCTGTCCCATAGATCTCATTTGTTTGCACATTCTCTCCTCCATTAAACCATTGGCTGCTTGAGAACAGGAACTGTGTGTTCTTTTTTCTTTTTCTTTCTTTCTTTTTTTTGGGGGGGGCCATTCTTTGTATCCTCAAAACTTAGCATGGTGTTTGGAATATAGCAGGCACTTAATAAATGTTGGTTGACTTGAGAACTATTCAAATATAACTGAATCCTTTTAGGTTTTTCTTTTCTAATATATTTCTGAATTAAAATACTTGAAATGACTGGGGAAATAATTTATTAAAATTACTTTCTCCCCCTCTCCCTCACTATTCTGGCTAATTACCCTACCAGAGCAACAGGAAATAATAGTTTTTTGTGTTTAAAAGGTTAAATAAAAATATTATATTGAATCCTGTGTGCTGTTAAACTTATTTCTACTGTCAAAATGGAAATGATTCAAAGGGGTAATAATGACAAGAGAAATTATTTTGCTTTACTCAACTATTTTTTGTTCAGATAGAGAAAACAAATTCCTTTCTCAGTCTCAAAATGACACTGAAATATAACAAAGGAGGAAGTGAAAAATCTTCATTGTCATAATTATATCCACTCCTCCAAGTTCACAATAAAGAACATGGAGTACTAGGGACAGACTGAAAATCAGCCATTTGGTCAATTCTGCTAGCCAGTATTCGAAAGAATTTTGAGAAAAGGCATGCTATTATTTCATCAAATATATCTTCCTGCTCCCCAGAACCTAGCCCAGAACACATACAAGGCATTAGCTCACCAGGAATATCTCAATGGCACCAAGGATATACATGGCTGCTGCAAAGGTGGTACCAAGGTAGAAGCACAGGCCCACAGCTCCACCAAATTCTGGGCCTAATGCTCGGGAAATCATGAAGTATGAGCCTCCGGCTAGAGAAGTAAAATGAGAATTTTTTTAAAAAGAATATATACTAGTGAAAATAAAAATACAAAAGAAAGGAAAATATAAGTAAAATTATTAAATATCCTGGATTTTATGGGAAGCAAATTCCTCAGTAGAAGTTCAACATCATTAAGCCTTCACTGAATAAAAATCTTCATTTATTCCACATGAAGCAACCAAATTTATAGACTCAGAAAAATCAGATAGAAGTCACTAAAAATATGAACATGTAAATTATACTGAAAGAAAAAGGTTTACATGCCCATTTTTAGCTGACACACATTTCTAATACATAATGAAGTATCTTCCACAGACCAACATTCAAGGTTTTAGAAGGCAGTATACATGTTAAATGACATAAAACTCTACTTTCTTAGAATCTTAATTTCTGAATTCCAGAATGTATAAGCAACAGTAATGATAGAAGAACACAACCCTACGTAATACCACCAGAATGTAAACTGAACACTCACCTGGCACCACACCATTGGTGGCAATGGCACTCATGGAGATAGCAGTGAGCATTGTCTAAGCAAAAGAAAGAAATTAATACTAAATAAACAAGATACATTTGCATTTACCTAACCCAATGAGATAACATAAGCATATGTAAAATACTTTGCAAACAAAGTGCTTATGTAAGTGCTGACTATTTGCTGACTATTATTATTATCTTTTTTTTTGTGTGCATATCTAAATGCTTTGGAAATGCATAAGAAAAAGGGTATGTTTAAGCTAGTCAGAAGCATCCCACACCATTCAATTATAGTCTACATACTATAAAAACCTTAAGTGTTATATAAGTGTCCAAATTACAGCAGATTAGCCATGGAATCTGGTTTCTTCTTCCCGATTTACAGAGCCCTATACAGTCTGAATACTGGGATCATTAAAGTACAAGTCTTATGTGTCTCAAAATCGGCAGATGTGATCATGGTCTCATCATCTATACCTTAGGATTAGTCCAAAGCCAGTCCTTTTCATTTCTTCTTCCTTCCTCACAGCATAATTGCTATCCCATAACACACACATAAGAAAATTTTAAAAATAAGACAAAATTGAATCTGTGGTTTTACAGATATAGGGCGCTTCCAGTAAGAAATTTTTCTTTTGCAGTACAAAAGACAAAAACATCACTTAATTTTTGCATTTGTTTATACTTATCAGCCTACAATATTATTATAGGTTTGGTCACATCATTCTTGCTTAGATTCATTCAATAAAACATTTATTAATCATTTATTATCATAGTACCTAGCACAGTACCTGGCATATGATAATGCTTAATAAATGATGATTGCCTGATTGAATGAAATGCACTCATCTATGTGTTGTGGAGGCGACAAAGAATAAAACATATCAATGCTGTAAAATTACCCATGCATATAACTTGTAAATAAAAAGCTATTAAAAAAAAAAAAATATATATATATATATATATATGTACAGTGCCTTGTACTTAGCAGATACTTCTGCTAATTCTTCACACACACAAAAAAGAAGAAATCATAGTATCTGCTCTCAATGACTTTATGCTCTAAGAGTAAAGATGACAGATGACTTAAATAACTATAATAATGTGAGAAATGTATATTAGGGAGTATAAAGTGCCTTATATTCAAAGGAAGGGATTCAGAGAAGGAAAAAAAAATCTTCTAACTCAGGGAAGGCAACAATATGGTGGAATTTGAGATGAATAGGTCCTGAAGGGTGGACAAATTTTAACAGGATAAAATCAGGAGATTTCCAAAAAAAAAGGAACAACACTAACAAAAAATATAGAGGGAAAGTAGAAGGCATATTTGGCTGAAAGATTTGTTATATATATTGAAGGTTGTTCTCCTAGATTTTTAGAACTGAAAATGACTTTTGAAATGATAATGTTGAGGTCTAGATTTGGGGTACCTAAATGAAATTAGGATTTAGTTAAGGTCTAGTGGCAGGTTTGGGGTACAGGGAGTCAAGCATAACTCCCCTGCAACCCCCTTGGATTCGGCGCAAGGATACGGCGGTATATGAGGTCTAGTAGTGGCGCGAATTCCCAATAAAAGCATTTATTGGCCCGGAGAGCTAGATTGATAAAAGGGGTTTATTACTGAGTTTAGAAGTAGGAGATAGGTGAAGGTAGAGATAAGGAGGGCACTGGACAGAGGGTCCAGTGGACAGAGGGTCCTCACATGGCTGCCATGTTTGGAATCTCTGCAAAGAGGGGCTCCCAGTGTGGTCCTTTTAAGTGGGAGACTTAGTTCTAGGGGCTTTTGGGTGTAGCCCCAAAGTTGGCTCAGATCTGGGTGGGGCTGGGACAGGTCCAGATCTTCTATTGGAATTCAAAGGGACCAGGATTTGTGAGTCAAAGGGTAATTTACATTAACTGGGGGGGGGGGGGGGGGGGTTGGGAATCAAAGATTGGAATCTTTCCCGCATCAATAAGATCATAGATGTTAAAAAGCTGAAAAGGATCTTAGGGACTTCTCTGTCACCTAATTCAAAGATAAGAAAACTAAGGCCCAAATAGTTAGTTATTTGCCCAAGATTATGACTATAACTCAGTTCTCCTGTTTCTTCCATGTTTTCATGCTTATACTGAGAAGGTTTAGATTTAGGGAACCAAAATGAGATTAGGGTTTCTGGTGGTCAGGGAGTTAAATGATAAGGTCTAGTGGCAGGTTCCAGGTTCAGGGAACCAAATGGAGAGGTTTGGCTCCCTTGCAACCCCTTGGGATTTGGTGCAAGGATAGGGAGTTTTGGGGACTCCCTTTTGGCGGTGCAGAGATTCTCTGTAAAGGAATTTATAGACCTGAAAACCTAGATTGATAAAAGAGGTTTATTATAGGGATTGGAAGTAAGGTTAGAAATCCTGACAGAGAGGCATAAAGTCTGGTTAGGGAAATAGGTGAGGGTAAAAAGAGGGTAGCACTGGAAAAAATATTATCCAGTGGGCAGAGGCTCCTTAGCATCCCAAGCATAGCATAGCTGGCATGTTTGGAACCTCTACAAAGAGAGGATTTTAGTTTGGCTCTTTTAAATTGAGTGCCCTAGTGGGGGCTGGGAGAGCACAAATTGGCTCAGACCCAGTGAGGGCTTGGACAAACCTGGATCTCCTATTGGAATTCAAAGGGATGCTTTTTGACCAGGATTTGTAATTGAATCAAAGGCTCTGGTATCCTGGAAAAACAACTTGTCTGGGGAGGAAATACCTCAGCCAGGAGGGGCTGAGAATCTGAAAGGAATCACAGGTCAATAGGAAATAGTTTCTGAAAGGGACCACAACCCGCTTCAATACTACTAGACTGTATAACTGGGACCAGCCTGTGAAGAGGTTAGGAGTCTATTTCCTTAGGGGATGAGAAACCATGGAGGAATTTTTGTTGTTATTGCCGGAGAGAAGTAACATGTTATTAGAACTGTGCTCTTATAGAAACATTCTTTTGGGAGAAGTATGGTGGATGTATTAGAAGGGGAGGAAAATTTAGAGATAGTAGATCAAGATAAGAAATATTGAGAGTCCAAACAGAATAAGATCAAGATTGTGAGAAGAAAAAGGGAGAATTAATTTAGGACACGTTTCAGAGATTGGCAGGACCATACATAACTAAAAGAGATAAGGTTTGGCAGAAGACTGATGGTGGGAAACTTTCCTCTGATTCTTCTAGGATTCTGTACTTATCTGTGCAATAATCATTTGTTTGCTATCAACATACTTAAGAGTTCAAAGTTACTTTGGAGATCAACTATTCTAATCCCTCATTTTATAGATGAAGTAACAGATTAAGTTAAAAGTGACATGATGCAATCATCCAAGTAATAAGCAGCAGAGACAAGGCATGATTTCAAGCCCTCTAAAGATATATATTATATCCTTATTTATCCCATTTCAATGCTGCTTCCACTTTTGCTATAACTGATCCACTTCCTTTTCTGGCTTGGGGCACACATTTCCTTAAAAATATCTTTAAATCTATTTCTTGAGAATAAATAATTGTTGATAATGTTCTCTGGCTTACTTAAATTCATCAAATGTCTTTTTATTGACTTTTGGGTCATCTGAAATTATGACTGTTCAAAGATGATGACATTCCATGAATTACAATAGTGGAACACTAATGTTAAAAATATTAGTTTCTGCAGCAGAGATTAACTTGGGATCAGTAAAAGCACCACACAATTTTCCAAATGTTATTCAGTTTAATCTTTTCCAATCTAATATTTATGTATTGGTAGAATAACTCAAGAGGCAATCAGTGTTTATCATTCTTTTTTTTTCCCCCAGGCAAACTTCTCTTTTTGGTTCTAATATTGTCTTGGCCATTTACAATTTTTTAATCTGTAAAATGAAGTCAATGGATTGGAAGACCTCTAAAAAGCTTTTTAGCTCCAAATCTATTATCATCCTATGTTTTATGCCTCCAAGTTTTACGTTTACAATTTACTATTAATCAAAAGTTCTTCCTTTTTAAGTCCAATATTCAATTACAACCATACACTTCAGAAGAGTACTTCATCAATAGTTTGATACTAATAATAGCATAATTTTAAAAGTTAATAGTTAATCCTTTTTAGTGAAACTAGGAATGATGACTAGGGAACATAGATAGGCATTCAAACTAAAGGTGCAAAATAAAATTATCTGTTCACATTAGAATTTGCTTCGCACTATTGCTTCACATAAACTATTCTCTGGACCAGTTTCTGATCCTTAGAATTAAAGGGTGATACTACTTTAAATGAAAGTGAGTCCCTTAGCAAATTTATTTATTAAAAACTACATAACCTGTTGCTACTTTCAAGCTTTTAAGGAACAAAAAAATCATAATTCTTTTGATTGCAAGTTCTTTATAAATGGGATCCACATCTAACTTAATTGGATTTCACTGAATATAATACTTACTTACTGAATATATATTACAGGCAAAGCCTTTTGTTAGGTGCCACGGAACATTAAAGTGAATAAGATTACATTTCTGTCCTCATGCAAGGCACTCTATTTTCTTATAAACTTTTCATTTTGAAACTTCTAGAACAGTATATCAAACAATAGTGGCTCAATAAATATTTGACATTACACTTGATTTTGGTATCAGAATGTTCCCTTCTGGAGAGGATCATTGTTCTTTGCTTTAATGTTATTTTGGGGACAAAACAAAAAATTGGTCAGAATTTAATTCAATGCAGTTCAGGTAATCAAAAACTGAATTTTGAATCTAATAGTTGATATACACAGACTTTCAGAAGCACAAGATTCCCAAAATGTCCCAGAAAGCCATGTGGGACTTACACAGCAGCAGCAGATGAGGACAATGGCAAAGGCCTGGAGAACTCCAGCTGTGCCTACCACCCAAGTGAGGCGTAGAAAAAGGATCACCCCAAAAATATTCTGTAGACATGGGAGGTACACACCCATGAAAGTACCCATCTGGGGGCTCTGGAAAGAAAGACAAAGAGAAGAAAAAGAAAGAAGTTAAATGTCTATTCAGGAGAGAAGGTGTCCTTCCTCCTTGAATGCCCAAGATATGTAATCCTTACCCACCATTATAATTTCAACAGCATAAATAATAGGATAAAGAGTTTCCTGGGAAGAAGATACACACACACACACACACACACACACACACACACACACACACACACATATGAAATCCATATCTTATAGATGAAAGGTACCCCACCTTTTATTACAGATAGGTAAGTAGTTCCAAATAAAAATCTATGTTTTATCAATGGGTCGGTCCTCTATAATTTCATATTACCTGCTTTTCAGAACTATGTTTTGAGTTCCTCTCCAAACAGAGATCATCTCCATGAGTAATGGAATAATGACTCAGGTAGAAGGGCTCTTTCCCTTAGCACTACTTAATTTCCATTAGTATTTGGCAAGAAATCCTCAAAAGCAGCCTATAACATAAAGGTTGGTTTGGAGGCACTTCCTGTCTTCAGAGTTGAACAAGAATATTAAGTTATGTGTTTTTCCATATTTTTCTCTTAAGTGAAACTGATTATTGGTTTTACAAAAATTAGAAAAAAATGCTATCATCTAACAAACCAGAAAATATAAGATTTCTTCTCTTGTACTATTCTGACATTCTCTTCCTTTCCTATGTTCAGGGTTTCTTTTACATACTTGTCATATCCTGGGGCCTTACCTTGGTGGGTTTCTTTTTTCCTTCTGTAATATTCTCTGCTTCTTCATGTTCCTTTGCTCCTTGTGTCAAATTAGTATAATTAGCCATGCGGTTAAGCAATGAAGACACTTTTGGCCTAGTGTCCATTTCTTCCTATCAAGAGGAAATAAGTAATTGGGAAGAATGCTGAGCATTAAGTAAATAGCAGAGTAACACAAAGCCTAGAAAACTATAACAATATGCCATAGATTAATTATTCCCAAAACTTTACCTTTTCCCTCCTTCAATAGGCAGAGAACTACAAATTCAATTCAGAGAATATGAATGTAAGTACTGTCTTTTTAAAAGAAGACTAAGGCAAATGTATTTTATAAAGGCTTTTCAACTTAGCCCACAACCTAGGGGAAAAAAATGTTAGACATCTGTGCAAGATTATCCCCTAGTAAGAGTACTGAAAATATGACTGTTGTCTATAGCACTGTTTTTAGGTTGCTAATATATTCCTGGCAATACGATCAGACTTTTTCATCACTTTTTAAGAGAATAGGTCTATAAAAAGGTTTTTTAGTTGATTTTGCTTTTCTTAAAACTTCATTCTATCTCCTGAAGGTAGCTGAGAGAAGATGGTCGTTTATAAAAAGCAGCATTGAGACAGCAATTGTCCCTTGCTCAAAGTCAGCCAAAGGCAGTGCTGGCTCAATAATTAGGCCAGAGTTCTACAGAGCCTTTCAGAATGAGCTCTATTGTCTCTATTGGGAAATAGACAACTAGATCAGAATTATCAGTATAACTGTACTTTCTATGGTGATTTTTTTCTAATGTTTCTGAAAAAGGTTTTCAAATGGACATAAATTGTATTGCTTTACATACAAGAAAAGAAATGGCACAGTATAGAGGGCTGGCCTTTGAGTCAGGAAGGCCTGTGTTCATATGCTGTTTCTGACATAAACTGGTTATATAACCATTGGAAAATCACTTAAACTCTCCGTGACCAAAGCAATCCTCAAGACTATATATAAAAGACAAACTGCTAGATTATGAAATCAGGTGAAAGAAGTTTTCATACTGAAAGTTCTATATATTAATCAAATCTCAGTTATCAATTCCACTCTCACAGATAAGGACTATGGAAAAAGTCCCAGATCAACCCTTTAAATATTAACTGATCATTGTCATAATCCATATCTGAGATTTCAGGATTTTTTTATTGTTCAAGTAGAAATGCTAAATCAACCATTTATTTTAAGTGAGATTATAGATGTATTAAATTATTAACTATAATGATGAATTAAAACATTAATCAACCATTATTTTATTAGGTAATAATAGTATTAAGTTAAATTGAGCACAGCTGTCATTGTTTATTGCCAACTAATGGAATGGAAAATATAGAGAATTCTTGCCAATATTCTTACAGAAGTTTCATGACTGATTACACAGTAATTTCTATCTCTAGTTTTCTCTGAACTATTACCTCAAAGAGTGCCAGGTTTCTGTCAAAATATTCATCCCCCTCTTCAAAATTGGAGTTGTTGAGATAAGCATTTCGAGCTTTCTTATGCCCATCATCTGTTTTAAAGGGAAAAAAAGGTGGGGGGGAAAAACAATAAATTTCTTAGTGGGATTCAAGTGCCACAGTGGGATTCAAATGCCAGCAAATTAGTGCATCTGCTGTGACATATAAAACACACTTCCTAATAAGAAATAGTGATGAGCAAGTTTTTATTTAAGGTTGCCAAGAATTAGAAAATAGGATTTTCCCTTAAATACTGATAGTACAAAAGAAGCTAGGAAGAATTGAACATAAATTATTCCAATGATTCTTCAGGCAGTTGTTTGGAAGACCCTCAGATAATGAAAGCTCAGACAGACCCCCATCATCCAGTCACCTGTGCAAATAATAACAAGCTCACGTTTATATAATACTTTAAGATTTACAATGTGTTTTCTTCACAAGAGTCCTATGAGTTTGTTTAGTTCAATTATTATCTCCATTATTAAAGGAAAGGTAAAGGAGGGGATTAAGTATTATATAACACCTACCACATGCCAGGTACTGTGCTAAGTATTTTTATAAAAATCTCATTTGATCCTCACAACAACCTTTCAAGGTAGATGCTATTATTATTCTCGTTTTACAGTTGAGGAAAGTGAGTCAGAAGTTAAATGACTTATCCAAGATCACATAGCTAATTAGTATCTGCAGGTCACATTTGAACTCAGATCTTCTTGACTCCCGACCTAGCATTCTATCTATTCTGTCACAGTGGGCTATATGAGACACCCTCCTACTTTAATCAACTTTACCATTAATACTGCTAGTAGTTAAAAATCTGTTGTTTCAGATCTAAGTTACTTAACAACAAATTACTTGAAATATATACATATATATAGCCTTAAACAACAACTGTGATATCCCCAGAATTTTCCATAGCAAATCCATGCAGAAAAGCACATACTAGCCTTTAAAGGGGCCTAAAAGTTTGTTCACAACAACAATGCACCATACAAACATTAACTTCATTTGATCTTTAAAATAGTTCTGAGTGGTATAGATATTTTCCCCAATTTTGCAGAGGATACTACTGAGCATTAAAGGGATTTGTCTATAATCACACAGTATGTTTCCTGACACCAAGTCCAGGCTCTTTCCATTTGCTTTGAGGTTCTTCCCATATTCTTTTTATTTCACATTGAAACGGAAGATTTTTTCATATAGCCAGTTTAAATGTCAATCTCTTTATACTTCTTTATCACTGATACACCAACTTTAACCAAACGACTCCCTCCTTAGGTAATAAAATATGATGTACATTTTGCCACTGAGCTATGAGAGAAAATCAGTCCTCATATTAGGCTAACACCTCTGTTCAAGGTTATTTCCATTACTAGGCCCCAGTATGCAACAACTTTCTAAAATTTGTGTCTACAGGATAAAGTTCAAACACCTCAATTTTGCTATTCCTTAATCTTTACACACTATACTTCTCACCTAAACCAATCTCCCCTTTAATCTTTCCCTTCCATTAGGCTATATATCATTGTCCCATCCCATCCCATTTCCTCCAACATTCTGCCCCTTATTTAAATCACTGTGCTCACTTATCTTCAATCTCTACTATCCTCTTGTTCTTACAAATATACCTGTCTCCAACATCTTCAACAAATTCTCCCTTGATCCTTCCATCCCTGCAGTAATCCTCTACGTCTTGTTCCCTTTGTGACAAAACTTGAAAAGGACATCTGTCTTCACTTCCTCTCCTCTCAATCTCTTAACTCCTTTCAAACTGACTTCTGATCTTATCATTTTATAGAAACTGTTCTTTCCAAAGTTAGCAATGATTTAAGTGCCAAATTCAATGGCCCTTTCTCAACCCTGATCCTCCTTGAACTTTCTACAACCTTTGACAATGCCCATCACTCTCTCTTTTCCTTGATATTCTCTCTCTGTTTCAAAGAAATTGCTTTTGTAATTCTCTTTCTACCTGTCTGACCTCTCATCCATCTCCTTTGCTGATTATTCATCCAGTTCATACTCCACAGGGCTCTATGCTAAGTCCTCTTTTTTTCTTTCCTGTATTACTTTCCTTGGTGATCTCATCAGCTTCCATGGATTTAATTATCTCTATGTTGAAGATTCTCAAATCTACTATTTCTGTTGTCCTCTAGTCTTACAACTCCCAATGCCTTTCGGACATCTCAAATTGGCTACCAAGAGATATCTTAAATTTAACATGCCCCAAAAGGAACTTATTTTTCTTCTAGAACTCTTTTCCCTTCCAAACTTCCCCATCATTTAAGAGCACCAACATCCTCCAGTCTCATATGTAATCCAGGAATCATCCTGAACCCCTCACTATCTCTCATCCTCCATATCCAAGCTATTGTCAAGGTTTATGAATTTCACCTTTGCAGTATCTCTTGAATATTCTTCCTTCTGTTCTCTGAGGTTGCTGCCATTCTAGTGATGGCTTTCATTACCTCATGCCTAGACTATTGTGATAGCTGCTAACGGGTCTGCCTGTCTCTCTCCCCACTACAATCTATTTTTTATGTAGCCATTAAAATGATTTTCCTAAAGCTTAAGTCTGATCATGTCACCTCCCTCCTTAAGATATCCAATGGCTCTCTTATTACCACCAGGATCACATACAAAATGCTTTGTTGGCACTCAAAGCTCCTCATAACCTAGCTCAACCCCTACCTTTCTAGTCTTATACTTTATATCATCCCAGTACTCTTTGAACTAGTGAAACTGGCCTCCTAGCTACTCCATGAACAAGATGAGGAGGGAGAGCATTCCAGGCTTGGAGATGAGCCAGAGAAAATCCCTGATGATGGAGAAAATATTAATTATGCAGATTAAAGTTAAAAAAGTGTTGTATGTATAGTTTTTTTTCCCCTTCCTCTTTTTGGAAAGCTGGTTATTAAACATTTCCCACCACACCTCTATTATGACATGACTGACAAACAAGTGAAGGACAAGCATTTGAAGCAGACTTAGGGTAGCAGTAGGGAAGGTGTTCAGGAAAATGCTTCCCAGTGCAATCAGGAGGATATTTTTAACCTCTGACTCTAAAAAACAAGGATGGAGATAGTAGTATTTACATCAGTGATATTTCTACATTTAAATGTACTTGGACATAAAAATTTATTTATTCATATATGAAATGTTTATATATGTGAAATATACTATCTTATAGGAATAATGACTTATAGGAGAATTGAAGGTAAATGGCAGTTTTGATATTGTGACCACGGGTAAGTTACTTCTCACCTCCATTTTCCTTATCATAAACTAAGGATGTCATAATGCTTGCACTCCTATTCTGTCTGGACCCATTTCCTCCTCTATTAAGTAAGGGAACTGGATTCTGAGGTCTCTCAAAGCTCTAAATCTATTATTCTATAATAAATGTAGGTTATAATTATTTTTTTATAGTTTACAATTGATTTCCTTACAACTTATGCTATGATATAGGAAGTAAAAATATTATTTATATTTTTCAATTGAAGAATAGCATCAGACAATAAGTTTTGCAGAGAGAGCTCCAATTTTCATAGGAATGACCATATCACTACAATTAAATCAACTCCAGTAGCTATCACCTTCAAGAGGAATATAATTTTTTTCTCTATTTATTCTATAAGCTTCTATGTACCTACTTATTTGCTTATTGTCTACCCCCTTATCTTATAAGAACCTTGAGGGCAGGGACTACTGCTTGTCTTTCTTTGTATGGCCAGGGATTAGCACTGCTGAAAGAGGATTTGAATCAAGGACTTCTGATTCCAAACCCTGTGTTCTTTCTACAGTACCATAGTACCTCTCCAGGTTCAAACATACTGAAAAGAATATAAGATATGATAGGAAGTCCGTTTTAGGAAAAAACCAAACTAACTTCTGAAGTGCTTTATCATTGGCTGAGGTGGCGTGTCATTCTCATGGATTATCTTTACATTGTTAAAAATGACAAATATGAAGAATATAAAGAAAAATGGAAAGACAGGTATATATAAATTTATGAAAATGACATAGTATACTGACAGACCAGATGAACAATAGAATTTTGAGCACAAAAACAGAATAAGGAAAGGAAAAAAAAGTTATTTATTCTGTTAGCATTTACCTTATTTAAAAAATGCAAATATTTCTCATTATATGGGAGTACATTATATGGGGTCAAACTGGTCATATAGTAACTTTAAAAGGTTTTACCAATATTTGTCTTTTTATTTTAAAAATAGAAAAAGGAGGTAGCAAAGTAAGTGTTTAAGAGGTTAGTCTAATGTCTAAGACCAGCCATAGAAGAAGGTGGGGGGCAGTAGCACTTTACTGAAACTGTTGCACACAGAAAGTTGTTTTCTCTCCTAAGCCATCTGTCTACTGGTAAGAGAACCTGAGCATCATTATATCTATCTATCCATTTATCCATCCATATCGGGAGACATACAATCATACCTTGTTTTATTTCAGATATTTCATTTTTTACAAATTGAAGGTTTGTGGTAACCCTATGTCATGCAAGTCTACCAGGGCAACGTTTTCCAATATCATGCTTCTCTGTCACATTTTGGTAATTCTTGCAATATTTCAAACTTTATCATTATTATTATATCCTATTGTGGTGATCTTTGATCAGTGATTCCTGATACTAGTACTATAATTGTTTTGGGATGCCACAAACTGCCACCATTTAAGATGGTGAATTTAATTGATAAATGTTGTGTGTCTTGATTGCTCCACTGAAAAATCATTCCTCTTTCTCCCTCTTTATAGACCCCTGTATTCTCTGAGACACAGCAATATTAAAATTAGGCCAATAAATACCCCTACAGTGACCTCAAAGTGTTCAAGTGAAAGAAGGAATCAATCAAATGTGGCATTACTATTTTGTTTTTAAAAAATTTTAAGAAAACTTTCAGCAATCATGACCCTGATCAGTCAACAGCCATCAACACTGAGGCAAGATCCTCCACCAACAACAAGATTATGATTTGCTGAAGGATCAGATAATGATTAGCACTTTTTAGTAATAAAATAGTTTAGCTATGCCCAGAAAAAGAACTCTGGGAGATGACTAAAAACCATTACATTGAATTCCCAATCCCTATATTTATGCCCACCTGCATTTTTGATTTCCTTCACAAGCTAATTGTACAATATTTCAGAGTCTGATTCTTTTTCTACAGCAAAATAACGTTTTGGTCAGGTATACTTATTGTGTATCTAATTTATATTTTAATATATTTAACATCTACTGGTCATCCTGCCATCTAGGGGAGGGGGTGGGGGGGTAAGAGGTGAAAAATTGGAACAAGAGGTTTGGCAATTGTTAATGCTGTAAAATTACCCATGTATATATCCTGTAAATAAAAGGCTATTAAATTTAAAAAAAAATGCACATTAAAAAAAAAAAAAAGTAATAAAATAGTTTTAAATTAAGGTATGTAAATTTTCAGACATACTACTGTTACATACTTAATAGACTACATTATAGCACAAACATAACTTTTATATGCATGGGGACATCAAAAACTTTGTGTGATTCACTTTATTGTAATATTTGCTTTATTGGAACCAAACCCACAGTATCTCCAACATATGCCTCTGTGTGTATGTGTATGTATCTATCTCTACAGTGAGGTATGTGTCTCTATAGATATAGGTAAATAAATATAGGTATATGTGTACACACATATACATAGTTATACTGACAAATATAAATAGATATAATATAGAGCTAGAGCTAGAGAGAGATATCTAAGGATTCTGAATTATCATAATATTTTTCCTCTTACATTTTGAAGTAATACCTGCTCTTCCCCTCCCCAAGCAATCATCATGTTTCCTATTTTCAATTTTATCTTTTTTATTTTGTGATCTATTATGCATGCAATGGATATATTGCTTTCTCTTTGATATAATTTTTCAAAGGCTTCTTGTTTCATTATAAGCAATTTTACATTATTGTAGGGTCACCATTCCTTTTACTTTTCTTCAATAAAAAATCAGATTCCCATTAATTTAATTGAGGCAATGACTCGATACTCTTTAGTTGATGAATATGCGGCTGATTTCAAATGAACCCAAACTTTATTTTCTACCACATATCTAAAGAAAAATTGCAAACTGATGCTGAGTGAAATGAGCAGGACCAGGAGATCATTATATACTTCAACAACAATACTATATGATGACCAGTTCTGATGGACCAGGCCATCCTCAGCAACGAGATCAACCAAATCATTTCTAATGGAGCAGTAATGAACTGAACCAGCTACGCCCAGAGAAAGAACTCTGGGAGATGACTAAAAACCATTACATTGAATTCCCAATCCCTATATTTATGCCCACCTGCATTTTTGATTTCCTTCACAAGCTAATTGTACAATATTTCAGAGTCTGATTCTTTTTCTACAGCAAAATAACGTTTTGGTCAGGTATACTTATTGTGTATCTAATTTATATTTTAATATATTTAACATCTACTGGTCATCCTGCCATCTAGGGGGAGGGGGTGGGGGGGGGTAAGAGGTGAAAAATTGGAACAAGAGGTTTGGCAATTGTTAATGCTGTAAAGTTACCCATGTATATATCCTGTAAATAAAAGGCTATTAAAAAAAAAAAACCTGAAAGAAGCCTTCATGAAATGTAAACATCTCTATAATTTTTTTCTAAAGTATTGCTAGATCACTGAAGGACAAAGAATTAAACAGAAGTAGTATGGCACAGTAGAAAAACCACTGGATTTGAAGTCAAAGGACCTAAGTTCAAATCTTGTTTACAGTCTTAAACAATTCATATGCCTTTTCTGGACCTCAGTTCATCATCTATAAATTGAGAAGGCTGACCTGAATGGCCTCTGGGCCTTCTTCTAACTCCAGAAAACTAGAATTTGATTGGCAGCCCATCCAAAACTTGTATTTTATTAGAAAGGTAGCAGGAAATGGTCTCTACCTTTAGGGAAAAAACAAACAATCATATCGCAGGTCCATTTTGTCATTTTGTCTTCCTTTCTTATCCAACTAGTGTTTGGATTGTTTTAAAAGACATGATTACATATTAAATTAAATAGGAAAAATCACTGGGTTCATTGTCTAAAGGAAGAATTTTAGAAATGTTTCTAAAGTCCCATTCTACAATCCTCAGCAATAATCTTGGCTCTGAGTCATTTAGCTAATATTTTTACCTGTCTTGGTATAGTCTTGGCTGGGAAATATTTCTTAAACTGACCTTAACAATAATCAGCCTCAAATTGTAACTTCCTCCTTTTCTTTTTGAAACCTCACCCTGCTTGCTACACAGTTTTGTATATGATGATGCTGGCAGCTTTATTCTTCCATCTTTTGAGTTTTCCCTCAGCCCATCCCTAGGACTTGTGGAAGAGGCTTGGTGAGTAACAGAATAACAATTACAGGGAAAAGACTGTACCTTGCTGTCAAAATAAATAAAAGGAATGAAAGGGACTATTATAAATACAATTCAACATGTAATGTTTAACAAATACATTAATTCTTCATCTAAAAGGGTTAAATTACTACCACCCCCAAACAGTACCATTACAGAGAGTTACCAAAACTTGTATTGCCAATTATTGAAGCACCTTTAGGGAGAAAAATTATTGCCAATTATTGAAGCACCTTTAGGGATAAATGAAAAGCTTAACAATAATTATCATTGACTTTTCTTTATCAACTGTTACTTCTAGATTTCATAGATCTTTAAAAAAGGGAAAGAAAACAGTAATCATACCACATTAGTCCTAGCTTAGAGAGTCATTATGATGAGATCTTGAGTATTAGGTGTGGTTAGTAGATGAATTGATCCCTGAGGGAGGCAGGCAGGAGGCAAGGTGAGAGACCAGTTCAACTTCATGGTCCCCCACTCTGGGGAGGTTTTCCACTCTGAAATCCAAGTTATGTCAAATTCCTGAGCCCACCTTGCCATGCCTTGTCAGGAATCCCAGTCATGTCCCTGAAGTTAAATTTTCCCTATAACATGAACTTCTGGGCCATCCCAGGGCTGCTGCCTTCCCTTTGGGTCAGTCTGCCAGGGCATTCTCTTCCTCCTTACCTCTCTCCCAAGCCACATGGCATCTCCCCTAACTCTACTAAGCTTCCCAACCTTCCGGCTAACTAACTCTTTTGGGCTGCTGGGTCCCTTTCAGGATGTAGCCTGCCAGCGAAGGACATGCCCCGATTTCATGGGGTGCTTGGACTTCATATACTCTCCTACTTTATTTCATATTTACCCTTCCCAGTAACTATTGTATCCCTTCATTTGTCTGTAACCTATTCCCTAAATAAATCTATTTCTTATCAAAGAGAATGGCCATTGTGAATTCTTCACATGATTGAACCCTAATTTTTGGTGCCTGACGTCATTTGGTAACAAATCCCACATTATAGATCACATTATTGAAAGGGTAGAGGATAGTCTACCCTAACAAAACACAGGTAAGTTATTCAAAGTGGAACAAAAGATTGATTAACTGCTCAAAACGGTTAGAAGTTTTATGCAGCTATTGGTAACTAAAAGCAATTAATGTCTGAGGTTACTCTTTCACAGAAAGGCATTATCAGCTGCACGTTGGGCCAGCACTAAGGAAACAGAAAACACACACACACACACACACACACACACACACACCCCTATGGTTTGTCTGCACTGGACTTAATATCATGCATCAATGGTGAATAAGGAATTATGCCTAATCCTCAAGTCTATTGGGTTGGAAGTAGTCAAGTCCTGCTTCTCCTCTTCAAAATGCCTTTGTTTTATATTTACTGGAAAACTAATTAAAGTTCTTCCTTTAAAAGTCTTTAATGGTTTTATGTTCTTAAGATAGAGGCAATATGAAGTCCAGTTTCTAAGTATAGAGAAGTCTTAGGATAAAATAGGGGGGAAAAAAAAACCCAGTGAAAAATCAAAATATACAAGTATCTTGATATATGCATATATATATTAATATTCATAATACAGTTATTGGCAGATAATAAGTGCTTGTTGACTAATACTTAGTTTTTTAAAGGAAAATCTTTTCTTATGCAACTCCTGCCCCATCACATAAAACATTAAATTTCTAAGTACTACTTACTACTTGGAAATTGCTACAGGACAAAAATCTTAAGGAAAATAGTGGAAAAAATTTGTCAGTTTATCAATACTGGATCTCATATAATACTATAAACAAAGAAATCATCAGAATGATTTGATACAGGTTAAAAATTTGAAAGGTCATCCATCAGTGGAATGTATAAAATATGCAACATACAGAAGAAATCAAAGCTAATATTCAATAAACTCAAAGACTCCAGCTTCTAGGTTAGGGACTGATCTGATAAAAATGTCTTGAAAAACAGCAGAGTTGGCAGATACTGAGTTTAGAGGAAAAAAAAAAGTCATACTATGTACTAAGGTAAATTCCAAATGTATATATGACAAGCATTATGAGAATCATTTCCCAGTTGATAAAGGATCAATGGATTTGAATGTTGAGTTTTCAAAGGAAGAAATCCAAGATATCAATAACCATATGGAAAAAATACTTCAAATGACTAAGAGAAATGCAAATTAAAGCAAGCTCTGAGGTTCCACATAATAGACTGGCAAAGTTGATGAAAAAAGAAAATGGCAAATATTGGAGGTTTTTTGGGGGAGAAAAAGGAACATTAATAAACTGTTGGTATGCCTCTGGATTGGTCTGGTCACTTTGGAAAGCAATTTGGAATTATACTCAAAAAATTACTAAAATGTACATACTTTTTGACCCAGATATCCACTACTTGGCAATATCAACAAGGACTCATGCTTATAAAAATATTTATGTCAGCTTTTTCATTAGTGACAAAGGACTGCAAATTAAGAGGATGCTCAACAACTGGGGAACAGCTGAACAAATTATGGCATATGAATATAATGGAATACTCATATATCATGAAAAATGGATTGTTTGGAAAATGGAAAAAAAAGGATAGTTTCAGGAAAATCTGGGAAGATTTGTATAAACTGATAGAAAATGAAGTGAGCTGAACTAGAACAACTTATATAATAAATGCGATGCAATGACCAACTACAATTTCAGGAAGGTGATGGTAATGTATGCTACCCATCTCCTAAAAGAGAGGTGATGGACTCAAGTCGCAAAAACAAACACATTTTTGGGCAAGTCCAACGTCAGAATTTGTTTTACTTGGTTATGTGTATTTGAAATAAGGGTTTTGTTTTTCTTCCTTTTTTTTCCCCCAATGATACCTGCAGATGTGAGAGAAAAAAGATTTTTTTAAACTGAAACTGATGGGTATGTGAAACTGTTGTTCCCTTTTGATCTGTAAAATTAACACTGAAATTATGTCCCTTTTGATTCCTGACCTCCCAGACTCCAGAGAGTCTATGAGAGAGTGTGTTTCTTAGGCTGGACCATTTCTAAGGCAAATCACCCCCAAAGATAGCTGGATTTCCATTCAAATTCAGGCTGAAAAAGCCTTCAAAGTAATTTCAATTGGGAGATCCTGGCCTGATAGGCTCAAACTGCCCCAGCTCCCCACCAAGATCTGCTCATAAAATAGGTTTCTGCTCTCTCATTTCTTTGCAGAATGTCCAAAGTAGTATGCTTTACCTCTTTGGCATAGCTGCCAGAACCCTGCCTGCTGTGAAGACATTCTCTTCTCAGCAAAAAACCTTTTGTTATTTCTCTGCCAGGACTCTGCCACTGAAGAAGTCAGTCTTTCTAGCAAAGCTGGCTTCTCATCCAACAATAAACTTCCCTTTTTGCCATCTAAAACTCTTTGGGTACATGAATTCTTTCACGAAGGACCTGCACCAACCAAAAGGGGATTCCCACAACTCTGACTGCCACTAAAACCCCATCAAAACCATTTCCAAAATTAAAATTTGGAAAAAGAATGCCATTTGCGAAATACTGCTCTAGGGATACCACCATACTTCTATGTAGAATTTTATAGTTTTCAAAACACTTGGAATCTGTTATTTCATTTGATCTTAAAAAAACATCCTGAGAGCTAGGCAGGGGCAAGATAGCATTATCCTCAATTCAAAGTTCTGAGAGGAAAAGAGACTACAGTTAAATGACTAATAAACAGAGCCAGGATTAAAACTCAGCTGTTCTGACTCAATTCAAGTGCTAGGAAGGGAGATGGTGCCAACTTTCTGAAGTCCACAGATATATTTAAGACAATTTGTATAGCATATACATTCACTCAGCAACGTGTTCCCTGAATGAAAAGGGAATAAAGCACTAGTGTCTTTTATTTTTTACTTCAAATTCTGAGACTTTTTAATAGAAGTAAAGAATATATCAGCTATCTCCTCCACTTTGTACACTTTTTCTATGTACCTATCCCAACCTTTCTCTGAAGATCCAAAATTCCTGCAAAATTTCCCCAATTTTAGACACTATTCTTAAAATACAAAGGAAGGATGAGACAATTAATTTACCAGCACATCCTGTTTGGAAGAGAATGGGAAACATAAAGAGTTGCTTAAAATAATGTTATTTATTAAAAAACACTTTGAAACATTAAAATATAAGTAACCAAAACAACAACAACAAAATACCCACCAAATAGTCACATAGTAAGGGAGTTACAAAGTTCAAGACATCATGCAGTATTTGTCTTCTCCCCATTTTATTTAGTATAACCAACAACAGACTCCTTTAAGGATTATACTAAAACAAAAGGGTTCTAATTCCCACAATCTTCTAACTATAAACTTTGGGAAAAGATCATTAACAAACTGGTTTTCTAAATATGGACAAAATGGGCCTTATCAAGGTTCAGGATGATCTCCAAAAGTCCCTACTAAATGATGGCTATGAAAGGTGGAAAAAAGTTGAAAATGATGAGAAAAGAAAGAAAGAAATAAAAAGTTTTAGTGAGGAAACTCAATTCACAAGATCTTAAATGTCCAGGTTAGTATAGTCAGGGAGGACCACAGAGAGAAGTTGGTCCTCTCAGCAATACTGTACCTAGCAGCTGGCTGTGTTCCCCTGTGATGGAGTTCTGACTTGGGTCTGAAAAACAAACAATCAAAAAGAAAAGGAAAAATGAATGACAAAAAGAAAAGAAGGAAATGAGCAAATGTTAAAAACCTCCCCCCAAATACATTAACAAAATAAAACAGTCATGAAAAGTCTGAATGTAACAATTTTTCTCTATTAAAAAAGAAAAGAAAAATGAGTTTTAATTATCATTCAGGTTGGAGGATATGAAAAAAGAGCTTTCCCAAGAATTTCACAGTACAAATGAACATATGAAAACACATTTCAGAAAGATATAGTTAAAAATTCCATTGTTTCACTTCACACCTTGCAAAATAGCAGATGACAAAAACTAATCATGTTCAATGCTTTACTCCCTCAAATTTTTTAAATTAAGAAACATCAACAAATATGGACATTTCCACAAACAGAAAAAGAGTTGAATATGAAAACATGAAATTCTATTGTTTATGAAAAACCTCTATTACTAATTTCCTACTCTCCAAACTCTTTCCCTACACCATAAAAGCTTAATTTTATAATACATAGTCAAACAAGACAAATTTATATCAGTCCTGTCTGAGAAAGTATCTCATTCTGACAAGGGAGCCCCCAAACTCTCTAAAACTCCTTCAAGGAGAAAATCTCCTTGAATTCTGTCTGGCCTCTGGCGTCAGGACAAACAGCTTCATTCTAGGTGGGGCTGGTTGAGTCCAGAGCTGGAGAATTCCAACCCTATTGAATTGAAGAGACACCCATTCAATTCTAAGATTTTCTATTCAATTCCAGCTCAAGCTGAAACCCAGCCCCCATCAAGAGCAAAAAATTCAGCTTGTAGCTAAGGCTTCTATTATAAAAAGAGCCAATTTTAAACTCACTTGAAGAGGACCTAACATACCATTGCCATGTCATGCCATACCAAGGAAACCTCTGCCCAATGAAATAATATTCTTTCAGCGTTACCTTCTCTTTATCTCCCTCACCTATTTCCCTAACAAGACTTTATATCTCTCTGTCCCGACCTTGCCACTAAGGAATTCAGTCTTTCTATTCATGCATAGCAAAGGCTAACTTCCCAATGCCAATAATAAACCTCTTTTACCAGTCTAGGTTTTTGGGTTCATAAATTCCTTTACAAAGAACCTCTGTTCTGCCAGAAGGGGGTTCCTACAATTCCCTACCTTGTGCCAATCCTAAAGGGGATTTAAGGGAGCCAAACCTCTTCATTTGGTTCCCTGAACCCCGAACCTGCCATAACCTCATCATTTAACTCCCTGACCACTAGGAACCCTCATCTCATCATTTTGGTTCCCTGAATCTAATCTCATCATTTGGTTCCCTGACTGGTTATCGAGGGGAGGCTACCCTGAATCTAATCTCATCAATTCTATATCTATTATATCCATTTATTATAATTATTATTCTATATACATGTATATTGATAAATACATATGTAATGGATTATAATCCATTAACTTTTTGCTTAGAGATCCTTGCTTCATCATGTCTTTTGAAGTTATGATTGGTCATTGCATTTGATTTTGTTTATTTCACTCTGTATTGGTTCATATAAATCTTCCAAGGTTTCTTTAAATCCTATCCCTTAGTCATTCTTGAAGTGAAATAGTTTCACAGTTTGTTAAGCCATTCCCTAATAAGTGGAAACCACTTTGTTTTGAGGCATTTTTTTTTTTTTTTAGCATCATAAAAACCTTCTATAAACATTTTTCTACTTATTGGTCCCCTCCTTCTGTCTTTCATCTCTTTGTGGCATATGCCTACTAGTTGGTCCCTGGATCAAAGAGAATGCACAGAATAAAGGCTTCTTGTATACAGTTCCAAATAGTTTTTCAGAATGGCTGTCCTCAACATTTACAATTACACCAACAGTGTATTAGTAGTGTGCCTTCACTTTCACTGGCACTCCAATAACTGCCATTTCTCATTTAGTCATCTTTGACAACTTGATGAATATGAAGTACAACCTCAGAAATGTTTTAATGTATATTTCTACTGCTATTGTTATGCCATAGTTCTCTTTAACTGTTCTGACTCGGTTTCCCTGAACTAGTTTCCTTTGTCTCAGTTTCCTTAACTGTTCTGTCAAATCCCCTTAGTCGTAAAAACCCACTCTGGTCCATTAAGATTGGGAACCATTTACTCTAAGGTTATAAACTGCTAGCAAGATAAACAAGAGAGCAGAACTCCTGACCCTCCCCTGTTCTCAAGAATTTACAATATTCCTCTAAAATATTCCAAGATACCTTACAGACATCTTTATCTCTGGGTATTCAGACATCCTGTCTCTGGGCTTTTAGGATTTATGGTCTCCCCCCCATCCTCTTGGTTCTTTGTTTCTAAAGGGTATTTAAGGAATTGAGCAGCTCCTATTGCTTGCTGGATTCTTTGAGATGACAGTCTCCCCTGCCCTGGGACCAACATGGATTCCTTGGTCCCAGTATATCTTTATCTGACTGGATAATTTGAGACAAGAGTCCTGTCCAGTCAATTATACTCTCCAATTAATAAACTACTGAAAACTCTCTAATCTCTCTCCTGCCTCATTTTCTCCGGCATTACACTATTAGTGATTTTAAACTGCAGAGTGAACTGAGGAGTATCAAAAGAACACAGAGAATAAATAAAAATACAAACAGAAAAACAAATGCGGACTAATTTTTAAGGTTTTTTAAAATGGCAATTTTATTTGCATGACATATCATTTTCTATTCCAAATATATCCTTTCTAATTAGGGAGCCACTCTTTGTAAGAAAAGATAAAAAAAAAAAAAGGCATATTTCAGCAAAATCGATCAATCTGTTACCTGTTTCTACCAGTATATACTAGTATACCAGACTGTTTGATTATCTGTATCCTTGATCTCTATCAAGATGTGACAAGGATACGTTTTTTCCAGCTCTTTTCCAAAGCCAAACCTAAATGATGCTCAGAATTACACAGCACTCAGTTTTGTTGGTTTTTTGTTCTTTCCATTCATAAGAATACTTCCTTTTGTTCCTTTGCAGAGGTCAGATTTGTAAATATAAAACAATGCATATAATATCAATTTTTTAAAGGTGTTTATCAGTTCTAATGAAATTTTTCTTTTAAAAAATTCTTTGTTTTAAGGAAAGGCTTTTTGGCTGAAAGGAGGGGAAGAAATATGAGAAAAATTATGTTGGTACCTTGGATTCCCTCTCACTTCAGCTCTGAGAACAGCACACCAAGGTAGGTGCTGGCAGGTGGTAGGTACCATGTGTTTCCTGTTCTGTGTGTTATCATGTCTTCCTTCCTCCTTCCCTCCCTCCCTCCCTCCCTTCCTTCTTCCCTCCCTCCCTCCTCCCTCCCTCTTTCCTCCTCCCTCCCTCCCTCCCTTCCTTTTTTTTTTTTTTTTTTTGAGGCAATTGGGGTTAAGTTGACCTGCCCAGGATCACACAGCTAGGAAGTATTAAGTGTCTGAAGCCAGATTTGAATTCAGTTCCTCCTGACTTTAGGGCTAATGCTCTATCCACTGCACCCTGTAGCTGCCCTATCATAACCTTTTTCAATTAAAAAAAGGAATAGTCTTTTTTTATGTTTGTTTTGTTTTGTTTTTAGTGAGGCAATTGGGATTAAATGACTTGCCCAGTGTCACACAACTAGGAAATATTAAGTGTTAAGTGTCTGAGGACAGATTTGAAGTCAGGTTCTCCTGACTTCAAGGCAGATGCTCTAAAAAAAGGAATAGTCTTAAAAAATGGCAGGCAAATACCTACCCAATAATTACTGATATTGCCAAAATTTGAATGCCATTATTTGATTATAATTAATACTATGAGTTGAAAACAAGGACAAATATGGAAATTCATTCTTTCTGGTCTGAATGTGCCCTGAAGCTAAACATGTCTGGGGAAATTCAGATTCAGCCACTGGGTTTAAATGGAATGGGCATTAATCTGTGTATATACTATATGCCAAATTGTGCAGTTAATATCTAATAGCCCTATTTTGATACATACCAAATCACCTTTCTATTATGTTAATGAATTATCTTATCTTATCTTACTCTTTCCTGCTTAGTTTTAAAGTAATTCCCAGATATAACCAGGTTTGAACATTGGGAGTATATATTACTAAAAAGACTATAAATTCTTCCTCATTTATTACTCCATATTTAAAGCCACATAATCCTCAAAGTGATTTTTACATTCCTATTCTCCCATACCCTTCATAAATCAAGTCATTCTTGAGTCATAATAGACATTGTCACAACCAATATTGTGGTTGCAAATAAAAACCAGAAAAACATAACACAAAACTGAATGGGTGACTCTGGGAACATAATTTCCATTTTTTTCTATTCTCAGTTAAGTTTACTCTGAAAAATAAAATTTAAAATATCTCATATGAGACATACAACCCTTTTGTATGCTCAGAATAATTCATCCTGGCTGACTAATAAGGAATACATATTTTATCTAATTCCTTTATGCCAAAAGGGTCAAATAAAAAGTCTGTAGACTATTTGCATTGGAGAATTACATAATAAAAACCTTTTCAAAGGGCTTGATTCAAAGCTAATCTGCAATTCAGTCTTGGAAGTAGCCTGGGGCACTCAAATAAAATAAACAAGACTACAGTCAGCTAGCCAGTATATATATGTTTACAGTTGAGACTTAAACTCAATCAAATCTTGTAAGACTTTTAGGACAGAATTCCTGCATAATTCTTAACTTCCATGGAGAAATGGCTTATTTTTTGATTCTTGGGTTTTCACTAGACAAACACCTTGCTGGAGAAAATAGGGCTAATCAAGACCATCAGTATGTTTCAATCACTAATTGTCTAACTGTAGTTGCTAAAATGTGGTGGTGGTGGTGGTGGTGGTGGTGGTGGTGGTGGTAGTAGTAGTAGTAGTAGTAGTGTAGCGTAGTCTCATTTCTCAGTATCTTTACAATCTATAGCACAAGCTACTAATCAGTCTCTACATAAATGTATCTTGCATTCTCTTGATAAAGACAGACTTAAGAACATCCATCATCAAAAAATATATTTCACCTCAGACCTCTTTGAATATATTTAAAAATATATATGTATATATATATATATATAAATGCCAATCTTAGATACCTGATCTCTACTTTCTTGCATTGAGGTATTACCATTTCCTCAAAAGTCAAAAAAGTGGAAGGAAACATGAGGACTTAGAGCTCCAAAGAGCCTATATTGGCCAAATACCAGGTATAAAAAAGATTATAAACTGCTTGTATGAGGACTTAGAGCTCCAAAGAGCCTATATTGGCCAAATACCAGGTATAAAAAAGATTATAAACTGCTTGTTTCTCTCGTCTCTCTAATTGGACAAACTCTCATATTGGAGTGACTTATACAATTGCTCAAGATATCCTTACATAGGCCTAATAGTTAAAGTCAGCATTTCATGGAAACATCTAACCCAGTGGTTCTTAACCTGGGATATCTGACCTTATTTTTAAAACATATTTATAACTATTTTGATATAATTGTCTTTCCTTTAGAAGTGCATTTTTTTTGTTGTATGCATTCAAAAAGGTGTTGTGCCAGTTTCCTTTTATTGTTCTGCCTCAGTTTCCCTGAATTGTTCTGCCTCGGGTCCTTGAATTGTTCTGCCTCAATCCCCCTGACTGCAACCCCTCTTCCTGACCATTCGGACTGAGATATTTAGGACTGGGAGCCTTGACCATTAGCAATCCACAGGCAGATAAGTTACTTAGAGATATCTGACATAATTCTTATTCCAGATTTTCTGTCTCTAGTGACTATACTCCCTTCACTCCCAGTCCATTAGAATTTATGGTCCTACAGCCAACTTGTCAGAACTGAATTGATGGTTCCTGCCTGAAAATTCCTGCGTTCAATAGTGTTTGAACTCCACCCCTTGCCTTTGTCTCCTCTGCTCTCTGGAGCCATATAAAAATCATTGGACTCTCACATTCAATGCTGAATTCTTTGAGATGAAAGTCCAATTCAGCCCTGGGGGGAATCAAATGGATTTTGATCTGCCCCCCAGAAAATCTCTCTCCCTCTCAGAAACTCAAATAAAATATTAAAAACTGTCTTATCTCTATCTTGCCTCAATTTCTTTGGCATTACAAAGGCACATGGATTTGTAATTTGAACTAATTAAGTTTTAGAACATGTATAAAATGCCTCAGACAATTCTTTCTGATGAAGGATAGTGACTTTTTCCCCTGCTCTTTTCTTGTGTGTTGATTTTAATTTATGATAATCTTAGTACTAATGAAAAATACTGTTGCACTTTCTCAAGAAAATTATTTTGTGTCAGATATTATGTTAAGTGCTGGGATCCAAACACAAGAAAAACAGAGACTCTGCAAGGAATTCACATTCTAATGGGAAGACATACAATACACAAAAGGGAGACAAAAGAAGGTGGAATATGAAGGGGAATCATGGTGTTCTAGTTCAGAAAGTTAGAAGTAAATTTGGGAAAGACAAAAGGACCCACACATGCAAAAAAGTTCATAGCAGCTCTTTGTGTGGTGGCAAAGAATTGGAAAATGAGTAGGTGCCCATCAATTGGGGAATGACTGAATAAATTATGGTATATGAAAGTTCTTTTTTTTTTTTTTTTTTTTTAATTTAATAGCCTTTTATTTACAGTATACATGGGTAACTTTACAGCATTAACAATTGCCAAACCTCTTGTTCCAATTTTTCACCTCTTACCCCCCCCACTCCCTCCCCTAGATGGCAGGATGACCAGTAGATGTTAAATATATTAAAATATAAATTAGATACACAATAAGTATACATGACCAAAACATTATTTTGCTGTACAAAAAGAATCAGACTCTGAATTATTGTACAATTAGCTTGTGAAGGAAATCAAAAATGCAGGTGTGCATTAATATAGGGATTGGGAATTCAATGTAATGGTTTTTAGTCATCTCCCAGAGTTCTTTTTCTGGGTATAGCTGGTTCAGGGTATATGAAAGTTCTATAAAAAATAAACAAGTTTATTTTAGAAAGGCTGAAAAGATTTACATGGTGATGCTGATTAAAATAAGCAGAATCAGGATTACATTGTACACAGTAACATCAAAACTGCGCGATGATCAACTATGAAAGACTTTGTTCTTCTCAGCAGTTCAATGATTCAAGGAAATCCCAATAAACTTTGGATAGAAAACACCATCTGTATCCAGAAAGAGAACTATGAGGAATGAATGTGAATCAACACATGTTATGTTCACTTTTTTCTTTTTTTTTCCTCCTACTAGTTTTCCCTTTTGCTCTGATTTTTCTCTCCTAAGACGATTTATAAGGAAATAGAAAAAAAAAAAAAAAAAAAAAGAATATGTGAGGGGGGAGGGAGGGAGGAAGGGAGGAAGGGAGGAAGGGAAGAAGGGAGGAAGGGAGGAAGGGAGGAAGGAAGGAAGGAAGGAAGGAAGGAAGGAAGGAAGGAAGGAAGGAAGGAAGGAAGGAAGGAATCTGGGAAGAAAATGAAACCTGGTCCATCTGGGCTCTCTCTCCAAATGAAGTGCAAGATGGGTGGAAGAGAGAGAAAAATTTATCAATGGATGAAAAGTCCTAGAATGGCAGAGAAATATTCCACAGTGAGAAGGTATCACATTTTGAAATTATTTTAGTCTATGGTCTTATTCAAAGAAGTGACATATATTTTTCAGGCTAACTATAGGGGGAATTTGATGAAATGGTAAATCAGAGTAAACTGTTTAGGCAGAGGAAGTCTTCTACAATCCCTCAAAAAATAACCTATAGGTGACTACAAAGCTATCCACATAGAGCAAATCCTAAACAAATGTTCACCTTAAGGTACTAAATGTACCAGATTATCTTGTAGTCACTGAAACCCACACTAAAGAAATATTCTAGCTTGGAAAAGTGGAAGATTTGTTTGCAAGAAGAATATTATATCACATTCTATCCCAAAACTATTGTAGCCACTTTCTTTCTATATATTCAAGATACAGCTAATGGTATTTTTTATAAGGCCTCTCCCATCTTCTTCTTTGGTCTTCTCTTTCCTTAAAAATCTTGCTACTAGCAAGCAATATTGTACAACAAAAAGCTGATAATGATTTAGCAATTCCTAAGAACTCATGATGAGAAATGTTATCTTCCTCCAAAGAAAAGAACTAATGGAATCAGAATGCAGATTTGACTAAATTTTATTTTTCTCATGTTTTTTGGAGAGGAGGAGAGGCTGTGTTTTCTTTCATAATGTGACTAATATGGAAATATGTTTTGTGTGATTGTACATGTATAATCTATATAAAATTACTTGTTTTCTCAATGGGGGTAGAGGAGAAGAAAGAGAGAATTCTGAATTCAAAGCTTTAAAAAAATATTAAAAATATTTTTTATGTGTAATTGGAAAAAATGTTCTGGGGAAAAATAATTTTTCAGATCTAGATTCTGAGTAGACTACATGTAATGCAAAAATGAAATGATAGCATATGATTTTATCTCAAGAAATTTCTTACAGATTTGTAGTACTGTTTCTTTTCAACCTGTGCTATCCCATTGCCCCCTACCAAACAGTGAATTACACACAGAATGTGCTTAGTGTCTGTGGAATGAAGCCTTTTCAATAAACAGAACTCACTTCTAAAATATTTGTTAAATGTCAACTATGTGCAAGATATTATATAGTTCAAAACACTGAAACTATAGATAAAAATCATCACTGTTTTTGCTCCCAAAGAACTTTACTTATTTTTTTGCTGAGGCAATTGGGATTAAGTGACTTGCCCAGGGTCACACAGATAGGAAGTGTGAAGTATCTGAGGCAAGATTTGAAACTCAGGTTTTTCTGTCTTCAGGGCTCATGCTCTATCCACTGCGCCCATCTAGCTGCTCCTCCCAAAGAACTTTAAAAAGAAATATTGGAGTTGAAAGGGAGTTCAGACTATCCTAAGACTGAGGAAGAATGGCCTGTAGAACATTTACTCCCCACAAGCAGCCACCTCACCTTTGTTTGAAGACAATGGGGAAGAACCTTCTATCTCCAAAGCAGCTCATTTCTTTTTGAAAGACAAATAATTGTCAAGAAATTTTTCTTTAACAACCAGCAGAATGATTTCAGAGAGGCCTGGAGGGACTTACATGAACTGATGCTAAGTGAAACAAGAGATCATTGTACATGGCAATAGCAAGATCATACAATGATCAATTCTGATAGATGTGGCTCTTTTCAACAATGAGATGATTCAGACTAATTCCAATGATCTACACCAGAGAGGATTGTGGGAATTGAGTATGGATCACAATATAGCATTCTCACTCTTTGTGCTGTTTGCTTACTTTTTATTTTCTTTCTCATTTTTCCCTTTTTGATTTGATTTTTCTTGTGCAGTATGATATTTGTGGAAATATCTATAGAAGAATTGCATATGTTTAACATATATTGGATTACTTGCTATCTAGAGGAGGAGGTGAGGGGAAGGAAAAGAGAAAAAAAATTTAGAACACAAGGTTTTGCAGCAAGGGTGAATGTTGAAAACTATCTAAAAACATGTTTTGAAAATAAAAAGCTTTATTAAAAAAAAAAAAAAAGGAAAATTTTCTTTATATTATAAATAATTGCCTGTTCATTATTCATAGTCCTGTAATCCCTTTTCCATATTTCAACCCTTTAAATATTTGAAAGATGATTAATATTTCTAACCCTACCTGCTCCCTCCCCATCTTTGCTATTCTTGGTAAAGGATTGCTGATTGGAAGAAAGGAGTGAGGTAGGACTATATTTGAATATAAAGGTTATGTTAAAAAACTGCTAATAAAATCTAGAAAAATATGTGCATCTGAAAGCAGCAACCATATGCTAACCCCTCATTCTCTAAGCCTCAAATTTTTTTCTTCACTCAGCTAAACATTACTAATTTCTTCAACCAGTATTCATGTCACAAACTCAAGATCCTTTATCTCCTCAGTTACTATCCCCAGGATTGACTCCAGGGTATCATTTCTTTCCTAAAATGTGGTGTCAAAGCGTATACAACAGTCAAAATGTGGTCTAATCATAAAAGGGCATAATGGGACTATCATCTTGCTAGTCCTGGACACAATGCCTTTCTTAGCCAAAATAACTTACCTTGACTTTAGGCTATACTATCATATCAACTCCCAGATATTCTCTAGATAATCTATTTCTAACTATGTTACTCACCTTGTACTTTTTCTTCTCAATAATATTTTATTTTTTTAAATAACATGCAAAGATCGTTTTCAACTTTCATTTTTATAAAAAATTTGTGTTCCTGATGCTGAGTGAAATGAGCAGGACCAGGAGATCATTATATACTTCAACAACAATACTATATGATGACCAGTTCTGATGGACCTGGCCATCCTCAGCAATGAGATCAACCAAATCATTTCCAATGGAGCAGTAATGAACTGAACCAGCTATGCCCAGAAAAAGAACTCTGGGAGATGACTAAAAACCATTACATTGAATTCCCAATCCCTATATTTATGCACACGTGCATTTTTGATTTCCTTCACAAGCTAATTGTACAATATTTCAGAGTCTGATTCTTTTTGTACAGCAAAATAACAGTTTGGTCATGTATACTTATTGTGTATCTAATTTATATTTTAATATATTTAACATCTACTGGTCATCCTGCCATCTGGGGGAGGGGGTGGGGTAAGAGGTGAAAAATTGGAACAAGAAGTTTGGCAATTGTTAATGCTGTAAAGTTACCCATGCATATATCCTGTAAATAAAAGGCTATTAAATAAAAAAAATAAAAAAATAAAAAAAATTTGTGTTCCACAGCAAGCACTCTGATATAGGTTAAATATGTGCAATCCTTTTAAGCATATTTCCAGAGTTGTCAAGTTGTACAAGAAAAATCAAGGCAAAAGTTACTTTATATTCTGGAAGATGATTTGCTAAATCCAAATACAAGACTTTATTTTTATCACTATCGGATATCAAAAGTACAGAATCAAGTAGAGATCTATGGGATACTCCATCTTCTTGTAAGCTGTGCCCAAACTACTGAAAAACCAACAAAAAGACTGAAATTGAGAGGGTCACTTTTACAAAATTGAACTCAGTTTTAGAAATGCTGATTTTGAGGTGTCAGTGGCATATCAAGATAATGATGTATAGCAGGCAGCTGGCAAGTGATACTGTTTTGTTTTGTTTTTTTGAGGGGAAGTTCACTCAAATGACTAAAGTCAACCAACATGAACTGAATAAATCTAGAAGAGAAAATAAAAGAAAAACAAAGTTAACTATTCTACCTAATCTCTTATTTCACCTGGTTCCCCTTCCTTCCTTTTTTCTCATCTGCTTCATTCTATGGGTGAAAAGTACAGGGCAAAAAAAGAAATTGGGAGATCTCTTTAATGCTTTTTAGCTCTTTCTTGTATACAATTGTAAAGATTTCCTAGTGAATACAATTGGCAGAAGAATAATGTAATGTTTCTTAGGAAGGAAAAAATAGTATAAAATCACTACTAATTTTAAGAAGTTAATAGCACCTGTGATGAGGCAGCTAGATGGTACAGTGGATAGAGCATCAGCCCTGAAGACAGGAGGACCTGATTTAACTCTTAAAATTAACTCTTACATGATAGGAGAGAAAGCAACTTGCACTTGAACACTAATTATTTTCATATATTCACATCAATAAAACAACAACAAAAAAAAAACAGGCCCTCCAAAAGTCTCTCAATGTCCTTCCTCCATTCATGTCATGTCATCAAAACCAAGTATTTTGAATTGTAACAAATTAAACAACTTATCAAGTAGATTTATATACAACTCATGGAAGCTTGCCATAAAAATAACGGAAATATTGGATTTTACATTAAGAGTTTTAGTCAGCTAGCCATGTGTTTGGGGGAAACAAGGTGGGAATAAGAGAAAGAAATAGAAGCAATAGGAAGGCAAAAAATAAAAAAATAAAAAGGAAAACTAGGATAACATCATTGCTATCCAAAGTTGCCTCAACAAGCTATGTGAGGAAAAATAAAAGATGACTGAGAATGAAAAGAGGTGTGCCTGCATTAGCAAGGAATATTGCCCACACATGTAAGAAAGATGACTCAAACTAATTTATCTGGGCAATCTTCCCTTTGGCCCTGTGACTTGACTCAAGAAAATGGTAGCTAAGGAATCATAGGCAACCCTATCTCATACAACTCATACAAAATTGTACATTTTACTTTGTGCATACTTTGTCCAATCTATCACGCAGATACTCTTGGAAACGTGATAACCAGAGTGCTTTTTATATTCCTTATCACAAATCTAATTTTATTAAAACTCTGCAGAAATAAACCATTATTCCCCTTAAGTTTCTTCAGAATGCCTCTATTCCCTTGACAATACGTGTAACCGAATAAATCTGGCAAAAGTTTTGGTGGCTTCAAATTCTCAGTTTCTAAAAAGTCAAGGCAAAATGTAGGTGATTATATGTTTACACAGCATGGAGGAAAGGGACACTTTGCAAATTATTATTACCTCAGATTGGACTTGAAAAACATTAAAAATACTATTTAAAAATTTGAGACACTGAAATTAATTATAAATAAAAAAGACAATAATGATAGGAATTTTCATAGTTCCATAATTTCTTGATTGTTTTAGGAAATGGTTTATAATATACAATTTATAATTTATAAAATATTATCTTATAACCTTGTGAGATAAACAATAACCTATTTTAAAGATAAGGAAATAGATTCAATGCTGTTGAGTGATTGTTGTCAAAAGTCACAAAATTGGTAATTATCAGAAGTGGGATGTGAACCTAACTTTTCCATTTTCATATGCAATGTTTCTTTGGACTAAAATTAAAATCATTATATTCTTACAAAATATTACTTAAGTCTACAGGAAAAAAAAGGAGCAAAATATACTATGACTTGATTACCATAATTTTAGGCTAAAAGCTAAGGAGAATTAGATAAACAAGAATTTAATCTGACACTTCAATCAAAGGATTTGAGTTCAAATCCCAACCTGGTTACTTTTTTGACAACGGGGCAAGTCACTGGATCTCTCTGGATTTCTTTTTCCTCAACTGTAAATGAGGTAGTGGGGTTGAATGAGATGATCTGAGATCCCTTCCAGCTCCAAGTCTTTTATTGTATGACTAATAAATCCTATGGCATTTTGATATCCATTAATTTTTTTACAAGGCTAAAACCTTAGGAGTCTATGCTTCTAAGCATGATAAAAACTCTCATCTTAATTTTTTTAAATCTTGAGACTTTAAATTTTTTTTTTTTTAAATCAGCTTCCTCCAAGGGCTGTTCTATATAAGTATGTTCTGAACTATTTTAAGCTATGTTCACATTGTACTGTTAAAATTGTTGTAAACAGCACTTGAAAACCTTTCTATAAATGAGACATTTGTCTACAATTGAAATTTCAATGTTAATAGCTGCTCAATAAGTAAATGAACCAAATAAAAAGAAGAGTTGTGAGGTTTTCAGAGACCCTATTATAATATAGGACTGTCTAATTATCATCTTGTTTTCTATTGCTTTTTAAAACTCACATCTACTTTTATCTAGAGAACATGAAATCTTTTGGGGTTAGACTAAAAGATAAGTAGGTATTCTCCACTTGTATTTCCTAATAGTATTACAAATTCAACACGGCCCAAAGAGAATTAATCTCTAAATTCTGTATTTCTAGCATCCCAGGAACTCAAACTCAGGCACTTACTCTAGTTCTTCACTCTGGACCCCCATTCTATTGTTTTTTTTTTTTTTTGCAAGGCAATTGGGGTTAAGTCACAGCTAGGAAGTGTTAAAGTGCCCGAGGTCACATTTGAACTCAGAACTTTGGGTCTGATGCTCTAACCACTGTGCCACTTAGATGCCTCTCTATTCTCAACAAATTGTCCTTTATCTTAGGCCTCTTCCTAGGACTTCTAGATACCAGCTTCTCCTCTACCCCTAACCAATCCAAGACCTTGTTTCCCTGGCAGCTCCCTTCTCTAAACTCCTCCTTCCCCAGGATCCTGAGCCCATAATGGGTCTTGAAACTAAATGTGGGAGTTGCAGAATTATGATTATCAATAAATGTTTGATTTATATACCTTTTTTTATATATCTTATGTCCTGGAATCATGTAAAAATTTCTTGGGTTGCCAGTGGAAAAAGTTAAAGAAAGCCTTGCTCTAATTTAGAGGACCCATCTCAACTACTACTTTTACTTCTCTCTATAAACCTCTATTATCCTCTCCAGATCCTGGTTGCTTTTATCTACTGGTGTTTGGGGTCAGCTATTTTTTTTCTTCTTCATTCAATCTTACTCTCCACCTCAGCACCCGACATTACTTGTGGACTTTATTATATATACTGGTATCCATTTAAACGCTTCATCCTTATGGTACCTCAATCTCTTCCATTCCTGTTACTGGCACCTTTACTCTATTTCAGCTTCATACATGAAAATCATACTGTCCATTTCATTACTATTCATAATAGTACTACTTCTGTGATGACAACTCTGAAATTTCTGTCTGACCACAATCTGTTTATTCTTTCATTCTCCCTCCATTTTACTCTTCTTACACATTCTTCATCTTCAGAAAGACAATTAACTATCTACTCCATAGAAGTGAAAATTTATTCAAATGCAATTATATTATTGCTTAATTTGCTCCTCCAAAACCCATCCCAGTAACAAGGATGAGTCTTGAGTTTTGTGCTTAAAGCTGGAATTTTACTATACAGAGAAATTTAGAACAATTGCTATATTCAAATAACATTAACATAATGTGGACACAAGAATATGTTTCATTTTGATACATATTAATAATAGTGAACAATTAGATATTCAAGGCTTATAAAATGAGATTACCCTTGAAAGAGAAGTCAGAGATGTGGAAGAAATGGCATGGAGGGTCATCTTCATGAAGGCAGAGAGGTTTACAGAAAACAGGAAATAGCTTAGTAGCCCTCTTGGGCTGCAATGTAGTTTTTGAAGGGACAGGGAGAGCCCCAAATAGAAGTCTATATTTTATCCTTTCATTAATAAAGAACCACTGGAAGGTTGTTGGTTTTTTTGTTTTTGTTTTTGCAAAGAAATCACCTTTGTCTAGAAAAATTATTTTGGCAGCTAGGTAAATAATGGTTTGGAGAGGAGAGAATGGATGACAAGGAAGCCCTGTTCAGATATTAAATAATTTCAGTGGAAAGAAATTAGTTTTACTGGGTAGGGAATGAAAAGAGAGGGAAGCATATGATTGTGATTCCCTTCAATGAGCTTTCATTTTACCTGAGGTTTCTGAGGGAATGGAACATCCTACTAGAGAATGTTGACAATATACCCAACATTACTTCTATAAGTGTGTATGTTTGTAGATAGAGAGGTAGTGTCAAATAGTAGAGGAGGGCTGGCCTTGCTTGATCCACGTTCTGATACTAGTTTGGGGACCAACCAAGTCACAACTTCTCAGAGCTCTAAGAAAGGCTAAGGCTATAAACTTCAGACTCACTGATGTTTTGATTGCTAGAGGAAATTTTCATAGAACAAATTCCCTAAAACTGATGAATGTATGGGTCTGGACAACAACATCAACAAAAAAGACACTAAGTAGTAATTTCCAGAGGCTAAAGGGAGAATAATAACTTGAAAGGATCAAGAAAGTTCTCATGCAGAAGTTGCAATTGAATTTCATTTTGATGATAACCAGGAAATCTTAGTGACAGAGTTGAAAGTAAATGTTCCAGGTATGGGAGACAGCCTGCAAGGGTAAAGGGACAGGAGATAGACTGTCATATATAGGGGAAAGGAAATAAACCAGTTTAGCTGGAATTTAGTGTATAAAGGGGAGTAATATGAAATCAATCTAGAAAGATAAGTTGGAAGAAGACTGATACACTTTAAATATCAAAGGACTTTTCTCTTATCTTTGAGGAAATTAAGAAACTAAAGGAGAGAATGGTTACACCTGTGCTTTAGGAATATCAATTTATCAACTATATGGAAGAAGGTTGGGAAGAGAAGATGCTATAAACAAAGGAAAATAGCAAGGATGCTGCTGCAACAGTCTAAGAGAAAGGTTATCAGGATCTTTAGTAGGCTACTCTGTACTCTCCCTGTATGTGTAGAGAGAAGCATGTGTTTAGAGATGGAGATGACAAGACTTAGTAGCTAAGGAAATGAGAAATATGTAAGAGTTTAGGATGAATCCACTATTAGAACCTAGGTGATTAGAAAGATGGTGGTGTCCCTTCATTGAATAGGAAAATTAGAGTGCAGAATTAATGTAGACAGATGAGTTCTGTTTAAAGATATATTGACTTTAGGACGCCCGCGGAATATCCAGCTGGAGGAGTCCAACATGCAGGTGGTGACATGTAATTGGAGCGCTATAAAATGTCATCTTTTGTGAAATAAGTGAACCCATGTAAGCTGAATAGGTCTTTGAGAGAATGTATAGAGAGCAGTGAGATATGTGGTTGGAACCCTGGGCTATAACCGCCCACAGGTGGAACCGGTTATGGAGAGTTGATCACAGGGAAAAGAGTAGGCATTTTTACAAAGGGGAAGGGCTACCATTTGTCAGAGACTGATGGACATGCAGAGATGTAAAGACTTGAACTGTAGAACTGAATAAAAGAGGCAATTCTCACCGGATGTACTCTTATTTTCCTCAAAGTTTTAAATTTTAAAGTTTTTTTTTTTTTCTTTTTACATCACTTTAATTTCTGAAACTGTTCTCCCCTATCCCTTAAGAACTGGTCTTGACTGAAAGGGAGATGAAGAATGATACAGATTACTTGATTTCAGAAGAGAAGGTCTAGAACAGAATGCAACAGAAGGTAAAATGAAGTTCACCTGAGATTAGCTAACATAAATTTACAGTGTACTTAGTGAATGACTAGTTTTGTTTCTCTAACAGTTTCACCAGCCTGCTAAAATAGAAACAGAGAAGGAAAATAATGGGGAAAAACCTAGGTTTGGACTTCTGGGAAAGAAAGATTGATAGGAAGAAAAGGTCCAGGAATTCAGGGTAGAAGAAAGAGTTAATTGAACTGATTAACTACAGAATTATCTCAAAGAGAAAAAAGAAAAGACAGAGCAGAGTTGATAGAATGACCAGATAGAATGATAACGACCAGCTGTAGGTGCTGTGATCTTAAGAACTAGGCCCAGAGAGGGGAGGAACACAGAAAATAAGGTGCGTTAGTGGTGGTGGCGGCATGTATGTGTGTGCACATGCCAGCATGAGTGCCCATATGTGTATATACTGACAATAGATTGGAAAGTTGAGGCAATCAAGCCTTCATCAGCACTAGCTGGATTCTAAAATCCTTTTAAGCTCTAGCTTTATGCTCTACAGTGACCTATTGGAGTTTTGCTTCAAAATACGCTTTGCTATGTTTTACATGTATAACAGATATCACATTTCTTGCCTTCTCAATGGATGAAGAACAGAAGGGGAAAAGAAAATTTTGGAACAAAATTTTTTTAAAAATTAATTTTATATATGTAAATATATATATAATTTTTTTTAAAGTCCATGATGATGGACCTAAATTGGTTTATAATAAACAATACTAGCCAAGATGGTGCAAAGTCTAAAAGGTCAACAATAAAAATGCAAAGACAATATGAAAACTTCATTAGTGTCTGTAGATACTATGGTAACGGATAAAAATCTAGAAAAATAAACTTCATCTGTGTAATTAATTTTGAATTCTCTAAAAACCAAGTTGACACTTGGGTAAATTAACTTTAAAAAACCCAGTCACATGAGTTCAGTGTCACTTTGCAAGATGAACCACACCTAAAAAGGGATTAGACAGTTTTATTCCATTATCGAAGCCCTAGTTAATGATGTGATAATGAGAAGAAAATGTTTTAAGCTACTTCATACCACATTATTAAATGAAAACATTTTATAACCAAGGGATTTAAATACAGCTTTTAAGCTACCTCCCACTCCACATTTAATGAAGTGTGAAGTTGCTAGGGAAATACTCAGTACTTTTTATACTGGAGACTGGAATGTACTAGTTTGTTCCAGGCCCAGCATCTGGATTCAGATAAAAATATCTGTGCTCACCTCATGTTAGCATCAGGATAAGTGAAAATTGTAAATTCACAAAAACTCAAATTATGCTCTTTAGTTGCCATTAAGCCAGTCCATTGAGTAATAATAAAACATGTAATTCAATTTGGCAAAACCTCAAGTTAGTTATTACACAATTATATGAAGTGATTCTACTATATGAAGACTGCCTCAACCAAATGTCACCATCTACTTTGGCCATCTTCTTGAGAATCTATGGTGGTAGTGGATGGACTGTATCTGACCTCTAGAAACCATGCCTGTGGAGACAATCAACTGAGCTTTGGAGCCCCTGCCTACAGGCCCAAGCTCTGCTGGGAGAATACAAATGCCATCTCACCCAGATAAGAAGTCCACTATTATCTAGCTGACCCTAGGCATCTTCACATTCTACTCTGACTGCCTTTTTCTCATCCGTTCTATCCAGGAGCTTATTTTCCGTTCCAACTTCTTCCTCGATAAACTGCAATCAACTTAATAACTGCCATGGGTAACTGAAAAGAAGTGCTTGTTGATAACTATTTATCCTCTCTATGTCTTCTTAAGTTATAATGACCAAGCTAGACCAAGAGATGGCACACAAATATAATGTCAAGACTTTTTCGATATGTTCATTAGCATTGCTCAGGTTTTTTCCCTTTCTTTTTTATTATTTATTTATTTTTTGGGTAAAGGCTAGCTCTAAGGGAAGAGAAATATGCTGAGAAATTAAAAAAATGAAATATCTAAATACATTAAAAAAAAATAAAGTTACCATAAAGGGCAAAAAAGGTAAGTCTCCTAATTCTCTATCGATAATAACTATTAATAGTAGTATATTTAGGATCCATAGATCCAGAGCTAGAAGGAGCCTCAGAAGTTATCTAGTTCAACTCCATTATTTTACAGATATGGAAACTGAGGCCAAGTGATTTGCCTTTGGGAGTACACATAGAAACAGGATTTGAAGCCAGATTCTCTGACTCATAGTGCTAGCACTCTTTCTTCTGAACTACCCTGTAAAATGAGTAGTAAACTGACTAATCATTTCACTTATGGGTGCCTATTAAGCAGGCAAGATCCATTAATCAGAGTTTAGAATGTAACTGCATCTGAGGTTAGCTAGACATTTTTGAAAAATTTAGCATTAGCTACTAAATCTTGGAGAACGTTAATTCTAAACTAGTAACTCGATTCCATAAGATAGAGTTCTTATAATACAAATTTTTAAAGTTCAGACTTCAGATAAAAACAAATAATACTATGATGAGGCTTTAAAGTTAAGTGAATTTAACACGAATGCATGAAACATAAGATTCCTAAAGGAAATGATCACCACTGGCCAATATACTGCATTTTGCCATAAAACTGAAGCTGTAGAAAATGATAGTGCTTTAAGAAAAGTTTTTGATGGGAAATAAAACTTAGAACTTTAGATTTCGAGGTGTAAGTCTTTTTTTTTTTTTTTTTTTTTGCTGAGGAATTGGGGTTCAGTTACTTGCCCAGGGTCACACAGCTAGGAAGTGTTGTGTCTGAAATCAAATTTGAACTCAGGTTCTCCTGACTTCAGAGCTCGTGATTTATCCACTACGCCACCTAGCTGCCCCTAAGGAAGAGCAGTCTTTGTCATATGCACTGACTCCCTAACACAACAAATCATATTGCATTGCATTTTTAATGTAAATATAGGATCATACCCTGAAAAGTCATAATTAGGGAATATTAAGACAAAAGCGAAAAAAGTCAACATTCCAAAAGCATCTAGCTTTTCTAATAAACTTCACCTTTTTTATTATTCTTACCTTTCTCCTCAACCACTCTCTTTATCTACTTGCTTGATACTGGCAATAATACCTGGTCAAAGTATAGTGATTAATGAATCCTGACCAAGTAACACCAACAGACAGATGAATAAAAGGCTGACTGCTATCCAAAAAGAAAACAAGGGAGCTTAAAGTATTAAATCTCCACTATTCAAGTCAGGAGCTCTCTTTCACAGTTAAAAATTATATTTCCTGAGTTGTATTACCATATAAGTGATCTTTCTTTTTCAAAATTCCTACTAGCTGGCAAAAAGACCAATTTCATGGTAACGATAAGCATACTATTTAGACAAAGTTTTAAATTTTTTAATATAAAAGCAATACTAATAATGGGCTTCATCTTCTTTGGTATGATAGTTCCCTGCTTGCCTTTAACCAACATCTGTTTATCATTGAAATGACCAGGATTATTCTTCAAATAGCATACCTTAAAAAAAAACAAAACCAAAAAACAAACAAAAAAATTATCTCGAATTCAATTTCAGTTTAAATCGACAGTATTATTCCAGTTACAAGACATTTATTTTGGGTGATGCTGTTTCAAGTAGGAAAACTGAAGTTGTATTTTTAGATTTAAATGTGGAGATCGAGAAACTGGCAAATATAGCTACATAAAATTTCAAATTTCTGAACACATTCTCCACTTAGGAAAAATATTTTCAATTAGAAATATGAAGCACACTGAAGGAGGATGTATGGAACTACAAAATATTCTTTTTCATATAGTAATGTTGATGACTAAGTTTTTAAAAATTGCTTGATTTTTTAGGCTCATATTTCAACTACCACCTAGAAACTTGTTATAGAGGAAGTTGGAAATTAATTAAATGTTAAGATTTTAAAAAGACCTCAAAGAACTGTATTGATCCTCTCTTACTAAGAGAGAAGTAAGGTAGTATAAGGGGAAGAAGTTTAGACATGGAAGGAAAGAATGATGACAAGCCCAGTTTGTTGCAGGGGTCTATTGGAGACAAGGGAAAATATGTACTAATTTGTACTTAGGATCCATAGAGCCAGACCTAGAAAAAAAATCCTGGAAAGAAAAATGGAGCATAAGAAATTGATGTTGTTATTATTGCAAAGAATGGGGAAATACAAAGGATGTTCTTTCAAGGAAATACATACAATATTTACAGTTTTCAACATTTAAAATTCACATGGTACTGGGTCATTTTATTAACTAGACATTTTATTAGCATAAATAAGTCCCTTAATTTTTCTGAGTTTTATTTTCATAACCTGTAAAATGAAGTTATCTTTACTACCCTGTGCACTATGATTGTCAAAATAATTTTCCTAAACTTTGTCTGACCATGTCACTTCACTATTTAATAAACCCCAATGGCTTCCTACTCCTTCTAGGATCAAACTTCTTTGACATTTCAAACTCTTCACAACCTGGCCCCTTCTATCTTTTTCTGTTTTATTTCATTATTTCCCTTTATATACTCTGCAGTCAGGCTTAATTTGTTGCTGCTCAAATGTGACTTTACATTTCCTGTCTCTGTGCCTTTGCATTAGCTGTTCTTGATTTTTGGAATGCTGTTTCTGAGAATTTGTAGCTTTCTAAATTTACAGCTCTGCTAGAAGGTCACCTCCCAGTTACCCAGATACTAGTGCTTTTTCTTTGAGGTTAATAACTCCCATCTATTCTATATCTTTTTTCAAGTAGCTTTTTATTTCAAAATACATGCAAAGATAATTTTCCAACATTCACCCTTGCAAAATGTTGTTTCCAAATTGTTCTTTTTCCCTTCCCCTCATCTCATTCCCCTAAACAGCAAGTAATTCAATATAGGTTAAACATGTGCAATTCTTCTAAACATATTTCTACATTTATCCTGTTTCACAAGAAAAATCAGATTAAAGAGAAAAAAATGAGGAAGAAAAAAAAAAAAAACAAGCAAACAACAAAGAGGGTAAAAATACTATGTTATGATCCATATTTAGTCCCCATAGTCCTTTCTGCATGCATATGGTTGTCTCCATCACAAGTCTACTGGAATTGATCTGAATCACCTCATTGTACAAAAGAGCCAAGCCCATCTATACTGTCTAAGAAGTTCTAATTTGTGGATATATTGCCACCTCCATTAGGATGCAAGCTCCTAGAGAATTGGGATTGCTTTTGCTTTTTCTTTGTATTCCTAGCACTTAGCACTATATATACATAAATGTTCATTGACTGATCCAAGTGGAAAGGCTTTGTAATCAAGTGGAACAATGATGATATGAAAATAAAAGAGTTATCCATGTAAGGTTAAGAGAAGAGACAAGCTTTAAAAAAAAAAAAAAGAAGAAAATTAATAGTGAACAAGACAGAACCTGGAGGGATAGTCACCATTAAGTGATAGGAAGTAAAAGTTATAAGGATGACTGGTTAGAAATAGAAATATAAAGAGTAAAAGATAAAAGCAGCGTAACATGTCAAAGAAACTAGGGAAGAAAAAGAATTCATGATAATGGGGGAGGAGTTGACCATCAGTGTTCAATGAAGTTTAAAAGTCAAGAAGTAAAACTGAAGAGAAAAAAAACCCCAAAACACAAACTAATGTATCTGAGACTATTAATGATCCTGAAAAAAAAACAAACAGTTCCAGTAAAGAGGATGAAAACTTTTTTTGAGGGTGTGTGTGAAGATGGTAAGATCTTGCCAGTAAAGAAAAAAGTGAAATGGCAACTGGAAGGGACAAATGACAGAAATAAAGTCATCTCTCCTCCTATATAAATGAAAATGAAAGAAGACAATATCGCTAAAGAGAGGAAAGGAATTTTGGAATCAAGGTTTTTAAGGCAGAAGAGGATCAAGATGAAAAAATTAGTTTTTGAGTAGGACATCTCTGCTCAAACAATGGGAAAAGTAAGAAAAAAGCACTTGCAGAAATGAGAATATGTCCAGGTGTAGATAGTATATAACCAGTATATATAGTGTTCCAAATCTTTGAGAAAATGAAAGATCAGTGAGGCTTGAAAAAAGAAAAAGCTTCAAACAGTAGACTTGGTGTGGAAACTAAGAAGTTAATGATAGAGGATAAGTAGCATTGTCTGGCTGTGGCAAGGCAAAACTGCAAGTCAAACAAATGAAGTCCTGAGTCACGTAGAAATATGAAGGCTCAGGAGGAAAAAACAACCTAGAAAAATGTAGTTAAAAAAACTCCAATCATCCTTTGAATTTTTCGAAGGACATCATCCTTCATCAAATAGAAAAGAAATGGATTGTGGGTTTTTTTGCCAAGGCAAGTGGGATTAAGTTTCTTGCCCAAGGTCATAGAGCCAGGACTTCAGACACTTAAGTGTCTGAGATCAAATTTGAATTCGGGTCCTCCTGACTTCAGGGCTGGTGCTCTATCCACTGTGCCACCTAGGTGCCCCAAGAAATGGATTTTTAAAATATCATTAATAAAAACTGCATTCATATTGCTAAGCAGCCTTTAAAATAATATTGAAAAATTTTAAATTATATACAGTAATTGTTGCATATGAATCATACATTATACAAATATTTTTTCTCAAATGATCCAAATAAAATTTGAAAAACTAAGTGCATTTTTACTTACAAGTACAGAATAAAGCCAAATAAAAAACCTTATTAAAACAAAAGAATGTTTTTTGATTATTCAATTCACATTGTGACAATTCTCTTAGGTCAAAAGATTTACATTCAGAAATGTAAGAACACTGCTATTAAAATCAATTGGTTTATAAAATAGGCAGCATGGTTAAAACTCAGTGGTAGAAAGGTAGTTTACTATTTCAGATGACTATTTTGGGGAGGTGTAGAAATACATTTTGGGGTTCTGAAAGTAAATTCTTTCTGCAATACACTAGACCAAAGCTTTCGTACAACATTGCTGGAATCTTCTTGTTTTAAATTTCTTCCTCAGCATATTAAAGAGATGAAGTCTATGTGGTATTAGATCTGAATTTAAATCCTGTCTCAGAAATTTACCTACTTGTGTAACCCTGGGCAAGTTCCCTAATCTCTGAAACCTTTTATTCACTGATAAAATAATAATAGCACTTACCCCATGTTATGAGGATTAAATGGAATAGCATGTAAAATGGTTTGTGAACTTTCAAACACTCTATATAAATGCTACTTATTATTCTAATACTAAACTAAGATACTTTTTAATTTAGGTAAATCTTCAATTTTCAGAACTTCATGAAAAGGATTTTAATAAATGAACCATTATTCAATATTATCTTAGAATGAGGCTAATAAACTCAAGTAATGGTTACATTAAGTTCAGAAAGTCTGTTTTATTGTAAATGTTGTTGGTTCATTTTCTGTTTCACATTTGCTTTGGTATTCCTAGCGCTCAGCACAATTCCTGGTACATAGTTTTTCCTTATAAAATGCTTGTTTTTTTCTGTTCAAGTTATTGACTCCTTTTTCATTGACTCATTCATTTTAAACCCTCTTCCCTACAAAACAAAGAAATCTAACATGCTAGATTTGGAGAAGAGTTGAGAAACTGTATCTCCTGCGGTGTAGGCTAATAATCCTTGCTGCAGAAAAAGCTAGGGTCTATACTTTTCTTAATTCTGGAGTTCTGAGCTGTAGCTCCTGAAGGGGATGGGTGGGTGGAATGGGGTACACCACCACTACTGAAGAAGGGGAAGGAGGAAGAGAGAAAAAAGCAATAAAGAAAAAAAGAGAGGCAGAGAAAAGGAGAAAGGGAAAAAAAGAAAATTCACTTTCCTTCAAACCCTGGGACTCCACCCATGATCCCCCTTCAACTTGTAGCCAAAGCTCCCATTATAAAAAGAGCCAAACTAAAACCCTCTCTCTTTGCAGAGGTTCCAAACATGCCAGCTATGCAGTGCTTGGTATCCCAAAGAGCCTCTGTCCACTGGAATACGGTTTCCAGGACCCCTTCTCTTTACTCTCACCTATTTCCTTAACTAGACTAGACTTTAACCTTACTTCCAATCCTCATAATAAACCTCTTTTATCAATCTTTTATATCAGGTTTTCGGGTCTGAAAATTTCTTTACCGGGGACTCTTGCACCACCAGAAGGGAAACCCAGAACTCCTCCCTACTCTTGTGCCGCCACTAAACCTCATTTAGACCTTATTTAACTCCCTGACCACCAGAAACCCTAATTTCATTTGGGTACCCCAAATCTAAACCTCATCAAGCTGATGTTTTATTATCTGGGAAAGAAAAAATAAATTCAGGGAAAAAAATGATGAAAAAATGAAAGAAATCATCAATAAAACAATTTTTTAAAATGAAGTTGACTTGTATAAAAATGTTAAATATTTAAGAAAATTACTTAACCTCCCTGAGTCTGTAAGTGAAAATTAGGATCTCTAAGGTTCTTTTTGAGTTTAAAATACTTTTAAAAACTTAACATTTGATTAGTTATTGCTCTAATTTTTCTTTAAAATTTAATATACCAAACTTTATAATATGTTTATGTTCTTAAACTAAAGGAAACTTATATCTGCAAAATAAATGTGAAAAAAGTGTATATTTGGGTCTTACCAGATACAAAACCCACCACAATAAGGATCATTTGATTTAGAACTGGAAAGGACCTTAAAGATCGTAAAATGTCTTGACTTATTAAGGAAAAAAAATCATTTTACACATGTGGAAATTGAAGATCAGAGAAATTAAGTGACTTGGGAACAGTTCTGTGAGTGGTAAATAAAGTCAAGATTTAAATCCAGGTCCTTTTGACTCCAAATGTAGTACTCCCTCTACTACAATATAAGCAAAGGCAGACCTATTATGAGAGGGGTTATTCTAGTTGCCCTCTGATTTCTCTCACAATTTCAAAGTTTATGTTTCTATTGAAGAATTGGTTAAATTTCTCAAGGAAGTGTGTAGAGGGCCACAGATAGTGGAGAACACTGGGCGAGATATTAACTCTTTAGTTCAGTAAAAGGACTGTTGCTGACCTGTCTGGTTTGGCTTCCCATCCCCTAGGGGCCTTCCTGAGAAGTCAGAGGAAGTGACAACCTGTGTTGTAATTAAAGCAGAGTTACACTGAAGTGGCAAGGAAACATCTACACATAATAGTAAGTTGTTTATGAGGTTCCCCCAAGCCCTATATTAAATGCTTAATTGTATCAGGGAAGAATAAACGGACTCCAGTTTGACCATCCTCTTGAGTTCCTTCCCGTCACTCCTCAGGATTCGGGCTGGTACCAAAATACTTTAGCAGGTCCAGACAGAAGTATTCTTAACAGTTAACTGCTAAGGCTATCATAGGACAAAGGACCACACTTTTCTTGATGGCCCTAAAGGGAGTCAGGAACTTCTAGGCAAAGGACTTCAATACCTCTAGCACTTAACACAGCACTGCCAATTAGTAGAAGTCTGCAATTGTTAAAACTAGGATAAAGAACATTTAGGACTTTATTTTATTCAAATAAAATTTCTCACAAAAGCTCTGAAATTCATTGGAAAGAAAGGAGCTCTGTTGGAGTGTGGGAATGCCTCTGGGTCCTACCTCTGAAGGCTGACACAAACATGGCTACTTCCAGGTGTCATCTGTGAAACCAGGAGCCACATAGATCCTCAGATCTAGCAGCGCAGGTCAGAAGCTTAGGTTCTCAGGCAAAAGCTTAGAACCCTAGAACATCACAAATAGGTGAAAGGGGAAAAGGAAGAGGTGTTGGATAGGGGAAGACATTAGGAGGACCACCCATGGGGGCCCCCAAGAGGGGGTGGCCCAGGACCACATTAGAGGAATAGAGGCAAATGACAGTGATATCCTGAAGTTGAAGGGGAAGACCTCAAGGTGAAGAAGTATCTCACTTTCAGATTAGCTGGCTAGGGACAAAGTGCTAAAGGCCCCATCTTAATTATAGCTTTGTTTCCCATAAGTGTCTTTTTTCTAATTTAACCTTTTTTTGGATAGTCCACATGAAAAAAGAGTACTTTTAACATTTTAGAACATAAGCTTCTGGAAGGATCAACACAACTAGATGCTTGGTGGATTTAGGTGAAAGGCTAGGATATGGAAGGGATTTAATACAATTTAAAACACAAAGCACAAATGCTTATAGTATTCCTTTCATTGCATCCATATAGTCTCCTTGCTAGGGAGTGTTTAGTAGAGTTAGTCACTTAATATATGTTCCTTAGCTCTGGTATAGATCAGTTTCTGAAAGAATGTTTTCTTAAAGTAATTTAATTCAAATGTCAATGTGTATATTTATATCAGGACTCCAAACTGTCTAACCCCTAGTCACCAGTTATTCAGGAGTATTTTAATCACTTAAGCTATCACATGCAAGAATCATAACATTCTACAAACTACCTATGACACTTATAGTATTTCATTTGGACTAAAATGGATTTAGACAGTTAAACCCTGTTATGAAAGCAATTCTCAGTATTCTACAAATAAGAGAATTCTTTTGAGTTACTCAGGTACACTAAGAGCCATACTATGAAACTTTTATAAACAGAAAAAGAATTAAATAAGCAGAATCTCAGAATATTTTAATAACAATTTTGTAAAGACAAACAACTTTGAAAGCTGTAAGACCTGTGCTCAACACAACAATCATTCATGATTCCAAAGAATGATCCAAATGATTATCAAAGGATAACATGAAACACATTATTTATTTCTTGACAGAGAGGTGACAGATTTGGAGTACAGAGCCATATTTTTTAATAAGGGCCAACTGCAAAATTTATTTTGCTTGACAATGCATATTTGTTACACGGAATTTTCTTTTCTTTAGGAGTGGTGTTCAAGACAGGGAGAGTTCTGGCAATTAAAAAAAATAGAGAGGTTTAGGGGGTACTACAAATATGGAATATTGCATTTTTCAGATGAGATCATCATACTATTAAATCTAATTTACTATTTTTATTTTTTACATTGGTACAAGAAAATCTCTCATGGAGTAAGAATAACAAAAATATTTATAATGTAAAAACAAAACGTCAATAAAACTTAAAAGAAAAATTAAAAGCTCTGGGGAAAAGAAACCAATTCCTGTTTGACTTTTAAAACCTGTTATATTCTAGCTCTGGCCTAATTTTCCACATTTATTCCACATTATTTACCTTTACATATTACATGTACATACATTAGCATATGTATATACAATTATGTATATATGCTCACTAAAGTGGCCTGGTAGTCCTTCCTTGCTTATTGTCTCCTGTTTCAGGACCTACTCAATAGTTGTCCCCATGTTTGGAATGCACTTTCTTCTTACTCCGAATTTCACAGAATTCTGAGATTGCTTTAAAACTTAGGAATAGGTACATTAGGTAAAATAGATACTTCATAAAATGTGGTGGTTTCCTTAGAAAGCCACAAGTTACTCACAGGGTGGCTGGGAGGAAAGTCGTTGGAAAACATTAAAATGCAAGAGAAATATAAATTAATTGGTAGAAAATTTTGTGGGAACCCTAAGAAATTTAGAACCTTTTAATTATTTTGATTTGTTTTGGGATATTTTTTGAAAGAAAAAGTAAGATTTATATAGATTTTTCTTAGGTCGTATTCTTAACAATAAATAAATGCTTTAGAAAAAGTAAAATTAAAAATTTCTTTTTCTCCCATCCTCTTTGTGCCTATTGAAAAAAAAAAAAAGAAAAAAATCGTTAACATGTATTTCCTACATCAAAACCAAATTAGAACAAAGAAGAAATTGCCTTCTGAATCTCTGGATAGGAAGGAGCTCACGATCAAACAAGAAATAAGAGAAAATATGTGTTTTTCTCAAAGATCAGAAACAGATGGTAGTGAAGTAGATAAAGTGCTTGGCCCTGAGTCAGGGAGACCCAAGTTCAAATCCAGCCTCTGACTTCAGGACTGAATGATTCTGGGCAAGCCATTTAACCCGTTTGCTTCATTTTAGTCAACTGTATATAGGGATAATATTAACACTCACCTTGAAAGGTTATCGTAAAGATTAAAGGAGATATTTTTTTAAAAGTGCTTAGTCTAGCACCTGATAATGGGCACTTTACAAATTCTTGTCATGAAGCTCCATTATAAATAGTTTTTTTTTCACAAAGCAAACTTACAACACTCTTGCTGTTACCACTCACTGTCATGGGTATACCTCTTTGTCTAGTCAAAACTCTATGTACCAAGGCTTAACATAGGATATCTTGGGTCTCCTCCTGCATAAATGACTAGTTTTCCTTCTACAACAGAATAAAGAAGGCCTCTACGAACGCTTTGGTTTTATTTTTTCAGAATTTACAATAGGCTTTATGCTTTGGGTATTACCTCTGTGGCCCTTTGATCAGAGTTGAAGTAATAATCTCTGTAGCTCTTTGGTTTATTTTATTTTTCAGAGTTTAACAGTTGATGTATAACATCTGGAGCTCTGATCATTTTCAGTTTGCTTAGCAGAGCACCTGATCATAATGGATACTATTTGAATTCTTATTCCTTTCCCTTCCAAAGATGACATGATGATGCTATAGAAAAAGTACTGGTTCTGGCAGTAGAGGACGTGGATTAAATTTTGTGCCTCCTTTAGGCTTCAGTTGTTAAAAAAAAAAAAAGAGTGTAAAAAAAATGACAATAGATTCATGATTCTAAGCCAGAGGTTCTTAACATTTTTATTGCCACGGACACCTTTAGCGGTATAGTGACACTTAAAATACTTTTTCTCCCTGTAACACTTGCTTCCTACATTCATGATTGAAGGGATGCAAAGGCTAAATTTCAGTTAGGGTTTAGTGAAAAAAAAGATGTAATCTAATGTTTTCCCCAGTTTACAGACTCCCCTGAAATTTAACCACAAGCCCCACTAAGAATGCCTGTTCTAAGCCTATCTCAAAGCTGGTAGGTACTGTTTCTACACATTTATCAGTCAGATCTTTAGTTATTTTCTGAGCTTAAGTTCTCTCATTTGTAAAATGTATTTGTACTATGTATATTACAAAATTACAGTGAGAAAAACAATGTATGAACTTTAAGTCCCATATAAATAATTCATTATTCATTCATGTCTTGGTTAAACATTTTATCCTATAATCAATTATCAAATTACAAGAATGCATGTTATATTTTTATTTAATTGGCTTGTCTTCCCAACTGGACTTTTAAAGCTCAATGAAGGCAAATGATCATCTATCTTATCTCTTTGCATCCCATATATTCTATATATCTCCCATAGGGCTTATCACAGTGCCTAATACATAGGAAGGACTCAAGAATACATTTATTATCGATCATGATTTTCCTTAGTCATGATTAGCCTTATCTGCAACCTTTCTTAAATATGCTCTAAAAGAACAAAACCAAGCAAGCCAAGCAAAGCTAGGTACCAGGATCTAGTTTCAAGTCCTGTCTTATTAATTCTATAACTTTAGGAAAGTCAATTAACCCAAGTCTCAGTTTCCTTGTATTTAAGATGAGGATAATAATACGTTTACTACCTATTTCTGAGTTATTCTAAAGAAAATTTGTAAACCTTAAACATATTACATACATGTAAGGAGTTCTTTTGGGAAACTGACATGCTCCTCTTCAGTCTTTCCTTAGCTTCTCAACTGATTACCTCTTTGTTAATCACATAGATTAGAAGTGCAATGCAGCTCTTAACAGATTGTCTAACAATAGGATTTTAGCTAGGAGAGACAGATAACACAAAACACCTGGATGGTAACCCAAAAACATTTCTCATTTTAGTTTCCTACAAACATTCTGGAGCTAGAAAACTTCATCTGGTAAAACTGGGATAATGGGAAACAGTTTAAATTAAGAAAGAAAATGAGATGAATGTGGAAGGATGAATTTGTTTCTCTTTTGTACAACTAATAAAGACAGCAGCAAAAACAACTAACAATGCTGCATAAAAGTTAATACCTAAAAGTAGAACACATTCATCAGGTGGTAGGGCTCAGACATAATCATGAAAAGACAGTTTCTTTTAGCTGAAATATTAGATTACCAGGTTCAATTTCAAAGTAACTGATAGCTGCTTTCAAGTTTCTTATCATTCTGTCTGGTTATTTAATGAATTCTATGTTGAATGGAATGAGAATAACCTCTTGGACCAATGATCTTAATGTCTTCTGCTATATTTCCAATAATAACTGACCTGAATTATTATTAGTATTTCCCATAACAGAAAAAGATTAAACCATGTTCTCCATAAGAACCCCTCCTAGTTCACTGCCTTGTCGTGGTGGAAGAGCTGGTGTACTTCAATGAAACCAAGAACTATGTCTTGTAGGGGCTTCCCAAGGTGAAAAGGAAGAGTACTGACAAGAAAGTACTGGAGAAGGAAATGCAAAGGGTCAAGGAAAGTTGGACTCAACAGAACAATTCTTCTTTAGAAGAGTCTTCAAAAATCTCTGAGAACTAGACAGAACAATTAAATTCTATGGCAGCTGAGGCAATATGCCAATGAATATAGGACTTGATAGATGAATGACCTCCTACTCTTCAGGTCACAACCTATTCATACTTGTCTATTCTACCCAACTATTGTTCATGGCTCTTGATAGAAGATGAAACTTCAAAATCATGTCACAGATTGGGAAGAGACTCTGAAAAAAACATTTATATTGTAGATCTCATTACTTTAGCGATACTTAAGGAAATTCATAAACTTTTAAGATGCTTCTAAATGAGAATATTTAATACCAAAGTATTACCAAAAGCATATACTAAATCAATGGTTTGGTTTCAACCTGACAAAGCTGTCAGGAAGTCATTTTTGTACCAATAGTTATTTGCAGAAAAATGAGGCAATCACCCTCATCAAACATTACAAAGCTCTTTTGTTATGTAAAGTACAGCCAACACAATGTTAATATTTCTGATTTTCATAAAATATTTTTTAAACTACTTCACTATCTAGCAGTTCCCTGCAAATAACTCGGGAGACTGGTAAACTGAGCCAGGAAAGATAAAAGTAACTTTTAAAGTCAGAGACAGCTTCAAAGTCCAAGGTGGTAAACTACTGAACCATGTTCTGTGATATTTTAATAAGCTGTTAAGTTTTAATGCCCTCATGTAGTTCATTGTTACTAGATAACTTATAACGTCTGGGGACAAAATTTCAACACTCAATGCAAAATCAAAACACAGGCTTCTTTTTTCATTTTTTGTGTGCGCAAAAATCAAGTATCTTGGTATTACTGACGATTCTAAAAGTAGGTGGGGTACATCTTGTAAAGGAGGAAAAAAAAAATCTGGAGAAGTCAACAGACGAGTATAAAAACAAGCTCCCAAAGCGGATCCATGATGAAAGGGTCTTAGTTCCCACAGTCACTTTAACCCATACCCGGGAACAATCCCGGAAACTCTCCGCCCTACACCTTCGGGCTAAAATAGGTGTGCTTCCCCACTCCCCCGTCTCTCGCTCACCTGGTTTTAGGGAATCCTGAATCCAGGGTTTTGCCTCTAACAGGCTGAGCTCTTCTGGGGTGACACAAGTTGCACCCCCCTCTTCTGGATCCTCTACCTTAGTCACAGTAAATTGGGGCATTTTTCGAACTCGGTTTTTTCAGATGCTTTGATTTTCCGGTTGCCCTTCTTCCAGTGTCTCCGATAGCCCGGCTCTCGGACTTCGCACAATCTCTATTAGAGATTGGGACGGAGAATGGGGAAGTTCTCCTGACTCATGTGACCTACAACCCCAGAGGGGCGGAGGGGAGATGAGAGGACACGCCTTCTGCAGTGTTTATCTGTCACTTACAAGGATTAAGCAGCACTCCACCTCTTATTGTTATTAAACTGTAGAAATGCGGAGAGATCTGCTCAGCTCCTTTCCCTGGGCCACCTGGGAAACAGGCGACACTGGGCAAGGCTGATGGAGTGTTTTTTGCACCCTTTGGATCATGATTCCAATCTCTGTTCATAAAAAATTCTAGCATGAGAAAGCAAAGTAGTAGTTTACTTCATGATCCTTACTTTCCAGAGAACTATGTGTTGTACATTGACCAGACAGGTCCTAGTTTTTAAGTCTATTAATATCCTTCAGGATTTTAGAGAGGTCTTGTTAGAATCTGTCATTTAGTTAGCATCATGATAACAGCTCACATTAAGCCATTACAAGTTTTACAAAGTACTTTCCTCAAAATAATACTGAGAAGTCTACAGTTAAGTACTTAAATTCCATTTTGTAGATCAAGAAACTAAGCTTCTGGGGTAAAGTAAAAAGTAACCAAGTAGAGGTCACAAGCTAGTAAACTGCCAAAATCTGAATCCAAGTGCTCTAACACTTAGTCCACCTCTCTCCACTATACCAAGATCATTCGTTCACTCTAAAAATATTTGAGTTGAACAAAGTTACTCAGCTAGAAATTGAGGGTGAGAGGAGGGATTAGGTTTTTCAAAAATCCTAAAATACAGTTCCTACCCTCCATAAATTTACAAATTTTATCAGTATATCCAGAATGAAAAATGTTTCCTCAAAATACAAGTACACAAATCAGTTTTATACTTTCAAAGAGTTTAAATTTCTCATGCTTTTAATTAGAAAACAATTTCTCTCATTAAGAGTCACAGCTTTCTTCAGCACCTAGTTAAATAATTGGTGCCAATCTTTGACCTATGTGTTCAGAAAATCATGTGGAATTTCTCAATTCATATTTTTAATTTATGACATTTCTATTACCCAGTACTAGATCTTTGCATTCTAAAGTATGCTCAATAAATCAAGCTTAAGAGTTTGTCTGTTTTGATGATATAATTCTTTGCATCTGGGAATATATTTTATCTGAAAAACATTAAGTTCTACAGCTCCAAAAAGCCAGTAACTCTTCTATCCCATATTGAATTGAAAAAGGGAAAAATTTCTGGCAATCAGAAAATTTGAAGGTTTTAAATTTTAGACTTTTCATGGGTATACTTGTATAGAAAAGAGAAAGATTTATCAACTTCTAAGTCTATGTTACTAAACCATTTTACTTTTGGACTAAACTTCAATCTGGATCCAAATGTTTTCTTGGTAATCTTCCTATTTAGATCTTTGGTAACTGCTATACCACAATTAAGTGAAATGTTTTAATCAATTTATCATAACTTGAATAAAAATTTATAATTAAAAGTTTGAGAGTTTTGAATACAGTATTTCCAGTGTCTTTATCCTTCAGACCAGCTAGCTCTAAGGACATTAATGAGTTCCAAGGTTTTAGAAAGAACAACAAAAAGACAATTCATGGTTTGTAATAAAAGATTTATTGTAAGTGTAATCCTACCTCCATCCAAACTTAGAGTCTACACAGGTGTAAGGCATCTTTTTTACCAAGCCCACTGAGGCATAGAACTTGGAAGTTTTGTGGAGGATGGGAATAGGTTTTGCTTTCTCTCCTCCAGAGCAGGATTCTTAAAATGACTAAATGCTTAAAACAGAGAATTACAAAGGAAACAAAATATATTGAAACAGTTATCAACAAATCTTTATTTTTTATAGGAATAATTTTTCAGTTTTAAATTACTTTAAATTTTAGGACCTCTTTCTTTTACTTAATAGTTTTTTAATTTTTTTCAATTACATGTAATGATAATTTGCAACAGCATCTTTGTAAAATTCAAAATGTCTCTTAAAAATAAGTTCTTGGTTCCCAGGTTAAGAAGTTTTGTTCTAGGAAGAAGCCATTTCTGCCACCAAGAAAGAACCCCTTAACTTCCTATTTTACCCTTGTGCAAAAGAAGTGACAAGCTGAAGCCATCATAGGGAAAGGGTTCTTCTAACTGGTTTATTTTTACAGTTGCTATAAATCTAAAATGCACATATAAATCCTAATGGCCATTAATGTAATTTGAGTTGATTACTGTGTGTACTTATTAGAAAATGGATTTCCCCCTTCAAAGGCAGGAGATATTTATTTTTTCAACAGAAAGAACTCACCTGAGAACTAGAGTCATCTAGACACCTGGACAGATCACACACACACACACACACACACACACACACACACACACATTTTGTTGTATTCTATAAGACTATCTCAGACCAAATATAGAAGTCTAGATTCAGTTCTATTCTTTCTGTCAAAGAAATCACAAACTTAGAAGAAATAGACTGTAGGGAGAAAAAAAACAACACTTCTCTTTATGGAATAATTGAGGGCTGTTCCCCCCAAATTTCAAAAACCTACCTACTTTTATCCAATCTCTCTGCTGAACCTGTACTAAGAAAGGGAGAAAGTGAAAAGGTAGGTAAGAACTCTCAGGCTTCATAGACATACAGCACACAAGTAGCTCACAAGCAATTTTAGTGCACAATTCTGTTAGGTTGGCAACACTGTTCGAATGCCAAATGTATGCTTGCCAAAAAAACTTATTTTATGGAAATTTCACACAGGGAAGTTATTCCAAGACAGTCAGAAATAGCCATACAAGGAAACTCTCAAGGTCTCTCTTGACAACTTTAGAATAGATTGTATGACATGGAAGACACTGCCACAGGGCTGCCCAGAGAAAGTGGTGTGCTGTATGAGCAAAACAAAATTGAATTAACCCAAAAGAAATGTGAGGTGTGCAAAATTAGAGAAACCACCTCAAATGTTCATATGGACTATTTGTGCCCTATCTGTAGCATTCTGAGCTCTTTTTGGTCATCAGCCACAGTTGAATACACTGTAACTCGACTCTAACAGTGAAGTCATTTTGGTCTTCTTCACTAGGAAGGACAACCACCAACCAATCCACATGCACTTCTGCCTTAAGAGGGCCATTAACAACTGGGAGTAGGTATGGGCAAAGGAATTCTCCCTTCCCCTATCTATTGTTAACTGGCAATAAAAGCATTTTGATATATGTCTAGAAATCTTGCCATTAAGATGGAAAGAAAAAGGCAAAAAAGCAGCTTAGTTCTTCATGACTCCATTTATAAGTCAGCAGAAAAGGGTGGCTCCAAGTCCTCAACTGATTCATTTATGGAATGGAAGGAAAAGGACAAAACACTGATGCACTGTTTTATTTTAAAGTCCCTTAAAGGTACCTTTTGTTTAAAGGGTGGTTCCAAATTAACCAATTCATTTTAGGTTAACCTCAGTCACTAAAATGATCAGAAATTCTCTTTTGTCACATACATGTTCACACCCTTTTTAGGGAGAGGTACAGAACAGACAAAGATTCTAAAGCTTACCTCCTGGTAAACTCCAAATTGGTTTTGAAATTCCAGATTCAACCCCACCCTGTTCTCACATTATAAGTCTGCATCATAAAACAGAATTAACTCCAAGGAAACCCACAAACATTTTGTAATTAGGCAATCTTGTAAGTAACTGAAATTACTTAAATGATTGAAAATCTTATTTGGCTATACCAACTGTACCACTCAAAACATTACGATGGAAATTTCATGGATTTGTATAAGAATGAATCTTTCATTAGGAGATAAAACACTAGCCAGATGGGCTAGTTTCTCATACACACCAAGTTGTCCATATTTTAATAATTCAAGATCACAGTAGATAACAAATCACATTTATTTATGACATTTGATAGCTTATAAGAGGCAGTTAGGTGGCAAAAGTTGACAATGCTGGACCTGGAGTCAGGAAGACCTGAGTTCATATGTGACTTCAGACAACTACTAGCTAAGTAACTATGAACAAGTCACTTAATCCTGTTTGTCTTAAGTTTTCTCATCTGTAATGAGCTGGAGAAGAAAACGGCATATTGCTTCAGTATCTTTGTCAAGAAAGCCCCCAAAAAGGTTTACTGACACAACAAAAAGGTTGTCAGACACAAATGAAAAACAATAGCAATTTATAAAGCAGTATCAAGTCCACAACCATTAACTGTCCTCTATATTAGGATACAAAGAAAGGCATTTCTTGTCCTCAAGTAGCTCACAGTTTTTCCTGTTTAGGAAACCTAAATCAGATTAAAATATGAGGAAAAAAATAGCTAGATAATCTATTACTTATTTTCTTTGGGCCTTAAACAAAAAATATCTTTAAGGGACTTCAAGATATATTCATGCAACAGTGTTTTGTCTTTTTCTTTCCATTATAATCAACTAAATTCATTTAATTAGAGAGATTATCACTTTACCTTAGGTTAACATTAGAATTTTGGAATATTTTTAAAGAGATGAAATTTTACATATTCAATTTAATTAGCTGATAGAAAATGGCGAGCTAAGTCATAAATCCTAGGTATAGATACTTTAACAAATTGATCTCTAATTAGCCTGTTCATTAGCTTAAAACAGCTGTTGAAGGTACTACTTGATAAACTTGTTGGTATTCAACCATAGACTATATTTGTATATTATATCTGCTTATAATTAATTTGCTTAGCAAGCTCTGCTTTCTTAAGAGATTTAATGTGAACCTCCTTTCCAAATTTCATCATCATCAGATTAACTTTTATCAATCAGAAACATGGCTAAAAATGTGTAGAGTGAAGCCAGATTTTTACAAGACTCTGAGTGCCAGACTAAACAGTCAGAAGTTAACTTGGTAAGCAATAAAGAGCTGGTAAAGCATTTTTAAACACAGGAGTAATAAGAGTTAAGTGTTAATAAGGAGTAATAAGAGCTAGTTACCTAAGCTAACTAGAAGCTGTGTGTGTGTGTGTGTGTGTGTGTGTGTGTGTGTGTGTGTTTTTCTTCCACTATGATAACTGTTTTCAATCTTGTTGATTGTATGACAAAAAACAAAGATAGTGAGGGATTAGTGATGGAATGATCTGATAGAATATCCCTTGCTGATGGAAATGGAGGCTTTCTACTAAAATGGTAATGAGAAGAGAATGGAGATGACAAATATATGACATATTGTGGAAATAGTATTGGTAGCTAATCAGAATATGAACGATGAAGACCAATAATGAGTCAAAGAGAATATTCAGTTTCCACTGTTGGAGAGTACTAATGAAAAGATAAATTGACAAAAATAATGAGGAAGAGGAACAGGTTTGACATCTAGTCTTGGCCTCAATCCAGAAACAAGACACTCAAAACCATAATTAATGTCAACAATCATAAATTGATATAATTTACATTGTATAAAAGACAAAATATTTCACACATGTATATATATATATGTATGCACATATATATGTATATGTATATATGATAAATTTGCAATCATCTCAGAGGGAAAGGATTCTTGCAGAAGGTAGAACTTTAGTTGAGACTTGAAGAAGTCGGGGAAGCCAAGTGGAGGAAATGAAGAAGAATAGAGTTTTAGACACAGGGCAGTGAAAATGCCTGGAGTCAGGAGATAGACTGTTCTGTATCAGGAGCAGCAAGGAAGTCAATGTCATTTTACATATTCATTTTAATTAGCTGATAGAAAAATGGCGAGCTAAGTCATAAATCCTAGGTATAGATACTTTAACAAATTGATCTCTAATTAGCCTGTTCATTAGCTTAAAACAGCTGTTGAAGGTACTACTTGATAAACTTGTTGGTATTCAACCATAGACTATATTTGTATATTATATCTGCTTATAATTAATTTGCTTAGCAAGCTCTGCTTTCTTAAGAGATTTAATGTGAACCTCCTTTCCAAATTTCATCATCATCAGATTAACTTTTATCAATCAGAAACATGGCTAAAAATGTGTAGAGTGAAGCCAGATTTTTACAAGACTTTGAGTGCCAGACTAAACAGTCAGAAGTTAACTTGGTAAGCAATAAAGAGCTGGTAAAGCATTTTTAAACACAGGAGTAATAAGAGTTAAGTGTTAATAAGGAGTAATAAGAGCTAGTTACCTAAGCTAACTAGAAGCTGTGTGTGTGTGTGTGTGTGTGTGTGTGTGTGTGTGTGTTTTTCTTCCACTATGATAACTGTTTTCAATCTTGTTGATTGTATGACAAAAAACAAAGATAGTGAGGGATTAGTGATGGAATGATCTGATAGAATATCCCTTGCTGATGGAAATGGAGGCTTTCTACTAAAATGGTAATGAGAAGAGAATGGAGATGACAAATATATGACATATTGTGGAAATAGTATTGGTAGCTAATCAGAATATGAACGATGAAGACCAATAATGAGTCAAAGAGAATATTCAGTTTCCACTGTTGGAGAGTACTAATGAAAAGATAAATTGACAAAAATAATGAGGAAGAGGAACAGGTTTGGCATCTAGTCTTGGCCTCAATCCAGAAACAAGACACTCAAAACCATAATTAATGTCAACAATCATAAATTGATATAATTTACATTGTATAAAAGACAAAATATTTCACACATGTATATATATATATGCACATATATATGTATATGTATATATGATAAATTTGCAATCATCTCAGAGGGAAAGGATTCTTGCAGAAGGTAGAACTTTAGTTGAGACTTGAAGAAGTCGGGGAAGCCAAGTGGAGGAAATGAAGAAGAATAGAGTTTTAGACACAGGGCAGTGAAAATGCCTGGAGTCAGGAGATAGACTGTTCTGTATCAGGAGCAGCGAGGAAGTCAATGTCATTAGATCACAGAGTAAATGGAGAGGAGTAAGGTATAAAAAGATAAGTGAAATAGGAAGAGGCCAAATTATGCAGAGATTTAAAAAAAGAGAAAACTTTTATTTTGATCCTAGAGATGATAGGTAGATATTGAAGTGGCCTGAATAGGGATGTGACATGGTTAGACTTGTACTTCAGGAAGCACAATTTGACAGTTGAGTAAGATCTTTACTTTCTACTTCATTCCAGTGCCATTCTAGTAAATATTTCACTGTGTCATGTATGTGACTCTTGGTTCTCAAAGGCTATGTATGCTCTGGCAAGCTGGAAAAGAATGATTCTCCAAAGACCAGTCTAACTTATTCTTAGAAAGTTGACTACCAGATAATTATTTTTTAACAGCAACTAAGACTTTTATACTTTCTTTTTCTCTATATCTATATATAGGTGTATGTATAAGCTCAAATAAATATATATATATATATATATATATATACACAAGTATATATAAACATATGGATATTTGCATACAAACACTAAGGCATGAAGTATTTTCCATTTACATTGGCATTATATAATTTGTTCGTGAGAACCAGGACAGAGCTATGAAGCAATTAATTAGCATTAGCAGCTAAACACTGATAGCGATCTGAGCTAACATGACACTGTTACTCAAATTTTTCTGTAACTATACAGTATTTTCTCTAAAGCAGTGTGATCCCTAAAGTTATCCACTGTTGACACTGAAGAATAGCACAATACTAAAATGATGGCGAAAATTCTTTTTAGATGCTGCAATCAACTTGTATACTGAAGCATGACATTTGAGACCCTTTTACACTAAAATATTTGCAGCACCAAAAACAGGAAGCTAGCAAATATAGCAAGTAGTTTATGGTGGTAAACTCTTATTATGCAATACTTTCAAAACTAAGGATATATTTCTTTAAAAGTAAAATGCAAAGTAAAGAGAATCCAAAACTGAATTTTATTTCTCCTATTTGCCTAACATTTCCTCAGAAAACAAAAAAAAAATTTGTAAATTTTGACTATTGAGTTTCATATACTACATAAATATTAATTTTAGAATAAAAGTAGCTAAATAATGCTTTAATATTAACTCAACAGCCACAACGTAGTAGGCACTGTACAGAATGCACAGTGTACAACACAACACAGTAACTATAAAATGAAATTATCATATCTAGATAGTTCTGGAGGAACTATTACTACTTCTTGTCTTGTTTCAGTCATGTCCAACCCTTTGTGACCCTATCTGGGGTTTTCTTGGCAAAAATACCAGATTAGTTTGCCATTTCCTTCTGTAACTCATTTTATAAAGGAGGAAAGAAAGGCAAACAGCTTTAAGTAACTTGTCTAGGGTCACACAGCCAGTAAATGTTTGCAGACAAATTTGTAGTTAGGCCTTCTTGGCTCTAAGACTGGTGCTTTTATCTGTACCACCTAGCTGCCCCAAACTCATTATAAATTTTTCTAATTGGAAAAAAAAAGCAAAGAAAAATCTGATAAAAGAGTAAAGTCAAACTGTTAAAGGAATGGATTAGTTAATGCTCAAATAACTTTTGAGGATGCATCACAACAAGTGGTTGAAAAAGGAAGGGAGGAGAATCAAGGTTTTTATCTTTGATTACTTTATTGCTGGAACTATTCAAATCAGTTTACCTTTGATTACTTTATTGCTGGAACTATTCAAATCAGTTTTGATGGAGTCTACATATATTAAATGACAAATAGATCAGTGTTTCAACAAGAACTGAAAAATTTGATACCCCAGTCAATGGAAAAGTACATTTGGCTCATTTAGAAACTTTGTACCTATCTTCTTGGGATAGCCAGTTTATAAGTGATAAAGGAATGTTTTCTCGTGGATCAGATTTGTTGTGAAGTACACAAGAATGAATAAATTGAGAAGGAAAACACTTGGACAAGTTATTTAGCAGGAAGAAAAATGATGAAATACTAGAAACTGAGCCAGGAGAGGATGGTAAATTTTCTTAGTAACAATGGGGAGTTAGATAAAGTACCTGTGCAGTAGATAAAGTACCTGCCCTAAAAACTGGACAATATGAGTTCAAATCTAGGCCTCAAATATGGTTAATACTTATTATCTGTGTGACCCTGGGCAAGTCATTTAACCCCAACTGCCTCCCCCAAAAACCCAAAACAATAGTTCCTCTTGAACACAGCACTTCTGTTTATGGATACCCCACAGTTTCACAGTCCATTTGGTTCAGCCTACAGTTCTCCTTATATTCATGAAATGTGTTCTATCTTCTATGTTAACTAGTGTAAGTCATTTTTTACTTGAATCAGATAGTGTCACTTTAGTATGGATTTCATTAGTTCTTGTTTTTTTAAAACCTAGAAATCATTTCTATACATGAGTTTTCATTTAAATTTTCATATAGTTTGTATACTATTAAAGAACAGTAAAATAATGCAATAGAAAAATTTTTAAAATTCACTAAGTAAAAACATTCAAGAAAATGTAAACATTCAGTAAAAACCAAGTCTTGAAATTCACATAGTTAGATTGTACATAACTTCATGAAATTTTTTTTCTAAAACATTTTTCACTCCTGAATATTTTCATATTTTTTATACTGTACACATTTCTTAAAATACATTATACCAGAAGCAACTGAAAATGATTATCGAATTTGGTACACATGTATTATGTACTTAAAGGTACCAAAGAACTTCACAATAAAAACTTATATTTAGCCAGTGTTATTATAGTAATTTCTTAATAAGAATCATTGAGTATTGTTATTTGGGATTCTTACAAAGTGATAAGTCAGTTGTCTAGTAGTTCTCTAGTTCAGAATTCACATCTTTCACACCTTAGTTCACACATTAGCATTCTCGAGATTCACAAGTCAGAATTCAGTTGGGAGATTCACAAGTCAGGAAGCCACAATCCCATTCTCTCAGAGGAGGAGTCAACCTTTGACTTCACATCTCTAAAAGAGCATATAAAAGGATGAGCCTCAACCAGGAGTCAGTTTAGGAGATTGAGAGCCAGAATTCAGTCGGGAAATTCAGAGCCAGGATTCAGAGAGAGCTGGAGGCTGAAGCTGAAGCTGGAAGAGACAAAGGACTAGTGGGAAGAGCTCTTGGAACCAAGGAATTGGGCTATTTTGAAGGAGAAAATAAAGGATCTGAACTTTTAACAGTTGGCTGTGTTTGAGGTGATTATTACACTGAACTGAATGAAACTAAGGCTGCCTCCAGAAGCTCCCCAAGAAAGCTGCTCCCAGAGAACGATTATATTTTATTAAAGAAGAACTCTACAGAGTATTTTTGTGTTCTGGTAAACATTCTTTATAGTTAAGTGTTAATATACCACATCTTTTTTGCAAATCAATATATATTCTGCATTTAATTCTAAAAAGTTAACTTAGTTTTTTTTTTTTTTAATAAAATTTTTCCATTTGGTATAGTTTAATGCCTACCTAGCTGATCTTCAAAATGTCAGCTTGTTCTGAGGCTGTTCACATACTCAATAAATGTTCATAAATAAAATATTTTCATTTTAAGTAAAATGCTCATTGCATATAAAATTTATATTTTGAAGGTATTTACTCTATATAAAGAAAAAACAGGTAATTATTATAAAATGCTACTAGAAGTCTTAATTGTATTTTTTTTTAATAAATTGTAATGTTAGACTTGTGTGCATGGATGTAATTAAAGTACATCATTACTATAAATTAAAATTATATGTAGTAAAACATGTTTTATTTTACTGTTATGTTTTTATTGAATGACCTGCTCCTATCCCAAAGCAAGCAGAATTAGGATAATATAAAAACCAAAAACCTCCAAATGCCTCAAATAATATAGGGTCATAGGCTCATTGAAAGTAGGAAGAAACCATTCTATCTAGTCCACTTCCCTTCATTTTAAAGATAAGACTCAGAAAGTTGAGGGGAGTAAATATTAAATATCTAACTGCCCTATTCTTTTTCTTTTCTTTTCTTTATTGATGAGGCAACTGAGAAGAATCATTTGCTCATACAGTAGCAAGTGTAAGTGTCTGAAGCAGGATTTGAACAAGAAAGAGTGAGGAGACCAGTGTCGCTGGACCACAGAGTATGTGGAGGGAGTAAGGTTTTTTTTTTTCCTTTCTTCCCCAATAGTTTCATGTTTTCAAAAACCTTATGTTCCAAGTTTTTCTCCCTTCCTCCCTCCCCAAGAGCAATCTGATATAGGTTAAACATGCAATTCTTCTAAACATATTATATTTGTCATGCACAAGAAAAAATCAGATGAAAAGGGGGAAAAAATGAGAAAGAAAAAAAATAACAACAAGCAAACAACAACAGCTACAACAAAAAAAAGTGAAAATACCACCCTTTGAACAAAATTCAGTCTCCATAGTTCTCTCTCTCTGAATGCAGATGGAACTTTCCATCCCAAGTCTATTGGAATTGCCTTGAACCACTTCATTGTTGAAAAGAGCCAAGTCTATCTTGTTGATAGTGTGTATAACGTTCTTTTGATTCTGCCCACTTTACTCAGCATCAATTCATATAAGTCTTTCCTGGCTTTTCTAAAATCAACCTGCTCATCATTTCTTGTAGAACAATAATATTCCATAACATCCATAAATGGCTGATGAATTTATTAAATGAAATAGTATAAAGAGAAAAGAAGAAAGCGCCCAGAACAGAGCCTTGGAAATTAGTCCTAGTTACTGGGTGGAAGAGAATCAGAAGATGGCAGTGTCAAGAAAATCTAGAGAGAAAAGAATATCAAGAAGAGGATAATCAAGATTTTAAAGACTACAGAAAGTTCCAGGGTAAGTGCTGAGAAAAGGAATTAGATTGGCAATTAAAAGATCATTGATAACTTTGAAGTGAGAACTTATAGTTGAGTGATGAGGCTGGAAGTCATACTAAGAGAATTAAAGAAGAGAGGAGAGAAAAAAAAAAAAAGAAGAGAGAGGAGAGAAGATGGAATGCTATGGAGTTACTAATGCATGTAAAAGAGTTTTTCTTGGCAAGAAATCCCACCTTTTCATGTGGGACAAGAGAAGGAGATAGTGTCAAAAGGTATCTGAGTGATATGAAATGAACAGAATGGGGAAAGATGGAGTTTTAAGTAAATATTTAGTCATTTGCATTATTTCTAATCCAGACCTGGATTTTGGGAGTGAGATTTGTTGAAGAATAGATTCTGTCTTATTTAAAATTCAAGATCCAAACTTTTGCAGCAGAATCCTAAATCTGATATGCTACAAATTGTCTTACTAGTGGTGTTGAAAACACCCTCCCTTAGGAAGTATTAAGGAACATAATCATAACAATAATAATAATAATAAGGAAAATAAGTATTAAGGAAGATAAAAGTCTTTCATTTATCCTTTGGTGAGGCCTCTTCTCTTTCTCTAGCTTCATCTCTATACCAGCACCCTCAAAGAAAAGTTTAATGACGGCCAAAAAACTTAATTCTTAGCCCTTGTTGCTGAGAAGAGAGAGATTATAAACTGATGTGGAAAGGAATGATGAATGGCTTAAACATAAGTATTAAAACAAAGAGATAAAGAGAAAAAGGAGTTAAGAGCCATCATTTGTTAAATAATTTAATTGAAGTAATACATGATATATTAGTTTCCTAAAGGATTAATAAAAGTTTCAGATATTACTAGAAAAGATTAAAGTAGAGGAGGTTTTTTTTTTTTTTTTTTCATGAATGATTTAGAAAAATCACTACCACAAAATCCAAAGATCTAGTTGTCATCCTCTCTGAAGTCTGAAACCAAAGGGCTCTGGCAGCCACTAAAACAAAACAAAAACAAAGCCTACTGAAAAAAACTAGTACGAAACCAGTTTGTACCTAAAATTAACTATATAGCTTGTAAAGAATTTTTTATTTTGAAATTAAATATTAAAAATATTCCTATAACTTGGCTCCTCTAGAGGTGTGACTCATTATTAAAGGGTAGCATCTTCTGCTACAAAACATAGCAGTTATTTAACAATAATATACCACATAAGACATTTTAAATAACAGGATATCTAGTTCTTATACTGTTGTAGGACTTTGGACAAACCATCTAACCTCTATAGGGATCACTTTTGTCTTCTGTAAATTAATGAAAGGCACTGGGTGTTTTATGGTGAACTAGTTCCAGAGTTAGAAAGTCTGGGTTCAAGTCTTATTTCTTTTATATACTATGTTTGTGCTCCCATTTAACTTCTATAGGTATAAGTTCCAGAATAGGTGCTGATAATCTATGTCAGGACAAGTTTCCTCAAGATCATTTCATATTAACAAAATCACAGATTGGACTAATTAATGACAATAAAATAGAAAAATTTGCTGAAGATACATAGATCCTAAAATACCTATGAGAACTTAAAAAATAAACTATATTGGAACTGTTGAATAAAGACATAATTCTTGCCTCAAACGACCAAGAAATAACACTGATCCAAAAAAATTTAAGAACAATGTTTTCAATAGATATTGTATGATAGAGTACATCTATTAAAAACAGATATCTCATATATATATATATATATATATATATATATATATATATATATATTCAAACAAATAAATGGAATAAAAAGTTTTCAAGACAGAGAGACTTGGGGAAGAAATCAAAACTACATGAGAACTTGACAAGGTAAATTGTAATCCCTTGTCATCCTGTCTGTTATATACTTCTGAAAATGCTTTCAGTTAGTGTAAAGATGTTCAACTTAAATATCTTAGTAGTATTACTCAAAAAAACCAACAACAACAACAACAACAACAACAAAAACCAAAACCCAAACACCCCAGGATCTTTTTACTATACATCAGTGCAATAATTTGGAGAACATTAAATGCAAAAGAAAAATTTTAGGATAGTGAATTATCTTTGGACAAAAATGATGAGATGATATAAGTAGTATGACAATTGACATTTACATAGCACTTCAAGGTATTTTTTTACTCTTTTTAATGAATTATCTCATTTGATCCTCACAATAATTGAGATAAATATTGGCATTATCCCCATTTAAAAGATATAGAAACTCAGTTCCTTTACAAATATAGTCACAGATAGAGTAAACTAAGAAGGGGAATGTGCACATAGTAGGTAGCATTCCAGAGCAAAAAGTGGTTGTAGGTCTTAGGTTGTTTACTGAGAAAAAAGCAAGTATAAAATGAAATAGTAGTCAGTAGAAGTAGAAAGTGGTCTCATTTCCAGCCCACTATGATACCTGCAGTGGAATGACTAGGGCAGGAATCCTAAACCAAAGAAGATAAGCATTAACTTTAACTCTAAATCTGTACTGTTTTTTAGTTGGATTATAGAAGCTGAATCCAATAGCAGTTTAATTTTATCTTCAAACTCTATCTGTTGCATTGTTGGTGGAGTTGTGAACAGATCCAACCATTCTGAAGAGCAATTTGGAGTTCTACTCCAAAAGTTATCAAACTGTGCATACCCTTTAATCCAGCAGTGTTACTATTGGGCTTATCCCAAAGAGATATTAAAGGAGGGAAAGGGACCCACATGTGCAAAAATGTTTACACACTTTTGTATGTCTAGAAACTGGAAATTGAATGGATGCCCATCAATTGGAGAAAGGCTGAGTAAATTATGGTATATGAATGTTATGGAATATTATTGTTCTGTAAGAAATGACCAGCAGGATGAATATAGAGAGGCTTGGAGAGACTTACATGAACTGATGCTGAAATGAGCAGAACCAGGATATCATTATACAGTTCAACAACAATAATATATGAATAACAATTCTGATGGAAGTGGCTATCTTCAGAAATGAGAGGATCCAAATCAGTTCCAATTGATCAGTGATGAACAGAACCAGCTACACCCAGCGAAAGAACATTGGGAAATGAGTGTGGACCACAACATAGCATTTGCATTCTTTCTGTTGTTGTTTGCTTGCATTTTTGTTTTTCTTCCCAGGTAATTTTTACCTTCTTTCTAAATCCAATATTTCTTGTGCAATAAGATAACTGTATAAATATGTATACATATATTGTATTTAACATATACTTTAACATTTTTAACATGTATGGGATTGCCTTCCATGTGGGGGGTGGGGTGGCAGGAAGGAGGGGAAAAATTGGAACAGAAGTGTTTGCAAGGGTCAATGTTGAAAAATTGCACGGGCATATGTTTTGTCAATAAAAAGCTATTAAAAAAAAAAAAAAAAAAAAAAAAAAAAAAAAAAAACCTAGCAGTGCAGGCTGACATCTGTTGCTCAGATCCAAACTCAGGTTAGGAACTTGTAGAGCTCAGACCTCAAAGGTAGTGATCAGATTTGGTCCTGAGAATCAGGTTACTTTTGAAACCCTGAAAATTTGTATTTCCTCAGCCCAGGCTTTCCTAAAGCACTTGGAATAACATAACATTCAGCAACTCAAGAAAGCAGCAAGAAGAACCTAGAGAACATTCCTAGAAGTATGCAGAGATAGAACCTAACAAAGTCCAAAGCCAGGAAGTAGGATGGAAGAATGAGAAAATTTCACTAGAAAAAGGTATTAGGGTGATAGGTCACTTAAGACAGAAATCCAGAAAAAGAGAACAATTTGAAAACATCTACAGGCAAAGCCTCAAAGAAAAATACAATTTGGGTACAAGTGAAATTCAAATTCCTAAAAGTGAATTTTTAAAAAGAGTTTAAAATATTTTTTATAAATAAGAATGCTATAAGGTTAAAAACAAATTGAAAGAAGTGGGAGTCAGGGAGGAAAGAATAGCAAAGAGAATTAAATGCTTGTCATGATATAAAACCTTAGTCAAGAAAGTCCATGAAAATTAGAATGGACCAAACAGAAGATAATGATTCCATAAGACAACAAAAAATTTTAAAAGAAAATCAAAAGACAAAGAGAAGAAAATGTAAGGTATTTCATGGTAAAAACAACTGATCTGGAGAACAGATTGAGGAAAAATAATTTAAGAATCAATGGACTACTCTAGAGAATCAACTAAAAAATTATTAGAAATAATCTACAACTTTAACAAAGTTGCAAGACACAAAATAAATCCACATAAATCATCAGCATTTTTATACATCACTAACAAACTCCAACACCAAGAGATACAGAGAAATTCCACTTAAAATAATTGTCTGTAGTATAAAATATTTGGGAATCTATCTGCCAAGGGAAAAACAGGAATTATATAAGCAAAACTACAAAACATTTTCCACACAAATAAAGTCAGATCTAAATAATTGGAAAAATATCAAATGCTCTTGGCTAGGTCAAGTGAATATAATAAAGATAACAATACTATCTAAAATAATCTATTTATTTAGTGCTATACCTATCAGACTCCCAAGAAACTATTTAATTGACCTAGAAAAAATAAGAACAAAATTCATCAGTAAGAACAAAAGGTCAGAATTTCAAGGGAATAAATGGGGAAAAAAAAAAAAAAAAAGCAAATGAAGATGGCCTACCTGTACCAGATCTAAAACTATATTATAAAACAGCGGTCATCAAAACCAATTGGTACTGGCTAAGAAACAGAATAGCTTCTCAGTGGAATAAGTTAGGTTCACAGAACAAAATAGTCGATAACTGTAACAATCTAGTATTTGACAAACCCAAAGACCCCAGCTTTTGGGATAAGAATTTAATATTTGACAAAAACTGCTGGGAAAATTGGAAACTAGTATGGCAGAAACTAGGCATTGACCCACACTTAACACTATATACCAAGATTAGATCAAAATGGGTTCATCATCTAGACATAAAGAATGATATTATAAACAAATTAGAAGAACATAGGATAGTTTACCTCTCAGATCTGTGGAGGAGGAAAGAATTTGCAAACAAAGAAGAGCTAGAGATCATTATTGATCACAAAATAGATAATTTTGATTGTATTAACTTTAAAAAGTTTTGTACAAACAAAACTAATGCAGACAAGATTAGAAGGGAAAAAATAAACCGGGAAAACTTTTTTCCCCCTAGATCAACCTACAATAGTTTTTTTGGTTTTGTTTTTTTAATAGCTTTTTATTTAGAAGTTATATGCATGGGTAATTTTATAGCATTGACAATTGCCAAACCTTTTGTTCCAATTTTTCCCCTCCTTCCCCCCACCCTCTCCCCCAGATGGCAGGTTGACTAATACATATTAAATATGTTAAAGTATAAATTAAATACAAAATAAGTATATATGTCCAAACAGTTATTTTGCTGTACAAAAAGAATCAGACTCTGAAATAGTGTATAATTAGCCTGTGAAGGAAATAAAAAATGCAGGTAGACAAAATTGAGGGATTGGGAATTCTATGTAATATTCTTAGTCATCTCCCAGAGTTCTTTCGCTGGGTGTAGCTGGTTCAATTCATTTCTGCTCCATTGGAACTGATTTAGTTCATCTCATTGCTGAAGATGGCCAGGTCCATCAGAATGGATCATCATATGGCATTGTTGTTGAAGTGTATCATGATCTCCTGGTCCTGCTCATTTCACTCAGCATCAGTTCATGTAAGTCACTCCAGGCCTTTCTGAAATCATCCTGTAGGTCATTTCTTACCAAACAATAATATTCCATAATATTCATATATCACAATTTATTCAGCCATTCTCCAATTGATGGGCATCCACTCAGTTTCCAGTTTCTGGCCACCAGAAAGAGGGCTGCCACAAACATTCTTGCACATACAGGTCCCTTTGTCTTCTTAAAAATCTCTTTGGGATATAAGCCCAATAATAACACTGCTGGATCAAAGGGTATGCACAGTTTGAAACTTTTTGAGCATAATTCCAGATTGTTGTCTAGAATGGCTGGATGTATTCACAATTCCACCAATGTATTAGTGTGAGAAAACATTTTTACATCCAAAGGTTCTAATAAAGGCCTCTTTTCTAAAATATATAGAGAATTAAGTTCAATTTATAAGAATTCAAGCCATTTTCCAATTGATAAATGATCAAAAGATATGAACAGACAATTTTCAGATGAAGAAATTGAAACTATTTCTAGTCATATGAAAAAGTGCTCCAAATTACTATTGATCAGAACAATAAAAATTAAAACAACTCTGAAATACCACTACACACTCCTCAGATTGGCTAAGATCACAGGAAAAGTTAATGGTGAATGTCAGAAGGGATGTGGGAAAAGTGGGACACTAGCACATTGTTGGTGGAGTAATGCATTGATCCAGCCATTCTGGAGAGCAATTTGGAACTATGCTCAAAAGGTTATCAAACTGGATACCCTCCCAGAAATGTTTCTACTGGGCTTATATGCCAAAGAGATACTAAAGAAGGGAAAGGGACCTGTATGTGTAAGAATGTTTGTGGCAGCCCTCTTTGTTGTGGCTAGAAACTAGAAACTGAGTAGATGCCCATCAGTTGGAGAATGGCTGAATAAATTGTGGTATATTAATATTTTGGAATATTATTGTTCTGTAAGAAACATCCAGCAGGATGATTTCAGAGAGGCCTGGAGAGACTTACATGAACTGATGCTAAGTGAAATGAACAGAATCAGGAGATCACTATACACGGCAACAATTAAGATTATACAATGATCAATTCTGATGGACATGGCTCTCTTCAACAATGAAATGATTCAAACCAGTTCCAATTGTTCAGTGATGAAGAAAGCCATCTACACCCAAAGAGAGGACTGGGGGAACTGAGTGTGGACCACACATAGCATTTTCACGCTTTTTGTTGATGTTGCTTGCATTTTGTTTTCCTTCTCAGGTTTTTTTTCTTTCTAGATCCAATTTTCCTGTGCAGCAAGATAGTTGTATAAATATGTATACATATATTGGATTTAACATATATTTTAACATACTTAACATGTATTAGACTACCTGCCATCTAGGGAAGGAAGTAGGGGGAAAAATTGAAAAATTTGGAATAAAATTTCGCAAGGGTCAGTGTTGAAAAATTACCCATGCATATGTTTTGTAAATAAAAAGCTTTTTAAAAAAAAAATCAATGGACTATCTGAAAGCCATGTCCCCCAAAAGAACCTAAAAACTGTATTAAGAAATCTTTTTTTTTCCCCTCCGAGAATGGTTAAATGACTTGCCCAGGATCACATAGCCAGGAAGTGTTAAGTGTCTCAAGGCCAGATTTGAACCTCAGATCCTCCTGACTTCAAGGCTGGTGCTCTATCTACTATACCAGCTAGCTGGTACATATTTCAAGAAATCTTACAAGAAATCTGTGTAGATTTTTTAGAACCAGAAACTAAAATAATAGAATCAACTGGTTACTTCAATAAAGAAATCCTGAACATTATAGTCAAAATTTGGAGCTTTCAGATCAGAGAAAAAATATTGCAAATAATCAGAAAAAGAATTTAAGTACCAAGAAACCACAGTCAGAATCACACAATATTTAGCAATCACCAAATAAAGGAGTGGAGAGCTGAGAATACAATATTCCAGAATATTCTCTCTCATCTCACATAATCAGAATATAAAAATAGAAGTCAATATAAATAATAGGGAAAGAGTAGGGAAAATGGGTGAAACTCTAAAGTAGACAAAGGAGGAAAGAATATACACACAATTGGATATAGAAATACATTTTGTTCAACAATCAAACAGAAGAGAAAGAGGAAAAAGTGACAGGGGAAATTGGAATGAAAGAGCAGAGTAAAGGAAAGATTAGTCCTAATCAAAACAAACTAAAAATATACACAGATATAATCAACTTTTTTTTTTTTTTTTTGTAGCAAAGAAATAAAACAGAGTGTGTCTTATCATTTGGGGAATGGTTTAACAAGTTATAGTTTATAGGTATGATAGGATATTATGGTGCTGAAATGATGAAGGCAATGGTTTTAAGAGAAATCTCAGAAGACTTATATAAACTGATATAGAGTGAAATAAGCAGAACTATAATATTGAAAAGATAAGTAATTTTAAAGACTCAGAAACTGCATTCAATCCACTGCAAAGGATTCATGATGGATGTTACCCATCTTATGATAGAGAGGTAATATACTAGGTGAATATTAAAAGAGTTTCTTTGGCCTGAGCCGTATAGGAATCTGTTTGGTTCAATTCCAGATGTTTATAACAGGAGATTTATTTTTCCTTCTTTCTCAATGGAGTTAAAGAAGGAAGTAGGAAGGTGGCAAGGAAGATTATTATTGGGAAAAAAGAAACTAAGAAAGGCAAAGAAAGAGGAGGTAGAATGTCATGTATAAAGAATGGCAAGTGATGTAGTTTGGCTAATTTACAAAATGTTTGGAGGGGAGGGCACGATAAGTCTGGAAAGTTAGGTTGGATCAGTTGGTGAAGAGATTTAAACAGATGTTTTTGTATTTGGGCAACTAGATAGTACACTAGACAGAGAACTGGGCTTGAAATCAGGAAGACCTGAGTTTAAATCTGACCTCAGGTACTTTACTAGCTATGTGATCCTGGGCAAATCCCAATCTCTATGTCAGTTTCCTCATCTGTAAAATGGGGATAATTATATCTACTTCCCAAGATTGTTGTGATGATCAAATGAGTTATAAAAAGCTCAGCACAACGAATGTTTGTGGCAGCCCTTTTTGTAGTGGCTAAAAACTGGAAACTGAATGGATGTCCATCAGTTGGAGAATGGCTGAATAAATTGTGGTATATGAATATTATGGAATATTACTGTTCTGTAAGAAATGACCAACAGGATGATTTCAGAAAGGCCTGGAGAGACTTACACGAACTGATGCTGAGTGAAATGAGCAGGACCAGGAGATCATTATATACTTCAACAACAATACTATATGATGACCAGTTCTGATGGACCTGGCCATCCTCAGCAACGAGATCAACCAAATCATTTCTAATGGAGCAGTAATGAACTGAACCAGCTATGCCCAGTGAAAGAACTCTGGGAGATGACTAAAAACCATGACATTGAATTCCCAATCCCTATATTTATGCCCACCTGCATTTTTGATTTCCTTCACAAGCTAATTGTACAATATTTCAGAGTCTGATTCTTTTTGTACAGCAAAATAATGGTTTGTTCATATATATTTATTGTGTATCTAATTTATATTTTAATGTACTTAACATCTACTGGTCATCCTGCCATCTAGGGGAGGGGGTGGGGGGGTAAGAGGTAAAAAATTGGAACAAGAGGTTTGGCAATTGTTAATGCTGTAAAGTTACCCATGCATATATCCTGTAAATAAAAGGCTATTAAATTTAAAAAAAAAAAAAAAAAAGCTCAGCACAGTATCTGACACACAGTTAATACTAGATAGAGGCTAATCATTAAAATTATTATTAAATTGATCCAAGAAATAGTTATCAGCCATTGGAGCTATCTGTGCCTTAATGCCACTACTTTAACAGCTAAATGGAGTATGGATTAGAGAGAGGAGAGGTAGAAAGCAGAGAGACCAATTAAGAGTCTATCAAAATAGTTCAATTAAAAGGTGATAAAGACCTGAACTATAGTCATTAGCATGTGAATAGTGAGAAGGGAATAGATATGAGTGATATGAAGATACAGAAGGTAAGGAAGAGTCCTTGTGACTAGAAGAATAGTGATATCCCTCCATGGAAATAGGAAAGTAAGAAAGAGGAGGTTTTGAGAAACATATATGCCTATATTTCTATTATTTATCTACTTTGGCTATGTTAACTATGAGATATCTATTGGTCCAGTTGAAAACTGTCAATAGGCAATTGGTAATGTGTGATTGGAGCCCAAATAAGAGATCAGAAATAGATATGTAGATCTGCAAAATGATCATAATTGAATCCAGGAAAACTGACAGGGAAAGAGAGGAAAAAAAGAGAGGGAGGGAAGGAAAGAATAGACTGGGGAGGGGGTAGGAGAAAAAGAAAAAATAAGAGATGGGGGGAAGAGGGGAAAAAAAAAAGCGGAACATGAAGGGAAGATAGGCCAGTTCAGAGAGCCTTGGGAATGGGTGGAGTATAGGAAATATTAGTCACAAAATTAGGAGATGGAATCTGAATGATAATTAAGTAATGCAAATTGAGTAGTAGTATTTAGACAGATGCAGAGGGAAAAAAAAAAAAAGAGAAAAATGTCAGGAAAACCTAGAGAAGAAAGTGTATATCCAGGAGAGCAGAGTAGTTGACACTGTCAGATGCTACAGAGAGATCAAAGAGGATGAAAACTCAGAAAACACTGGATATGGTGATTTGAGAGATCACTACTAATTGTGGAGAGAGTAGTTTTAAATTGTGAGGTCAGAAGCTATACTGCAAGGGATTGAGAAACAAGTGAAAGAGGTCCTCTTTTCTTACTTAGAAAAAGAGGAGATCTGAGGTGAGTTTTCTCTCTTTCCCTACTCAATACCTCAAAACCCCTTACATCTCCACTTATCCTTTGTCCTTGTCTGAAGAGATGGGACTTCTACTACAGGTCGACTACTATACTAGAGTCTTGAATCGCAATATCATCTCATTTCCATCAGGAGCGAGCCTCCTTGAATATCCTGTCTTGATTATCTTCATTCTCTTTCCCCATCACACAACTGTGAAAAAACCCTCAATAGATTCTCCCCTCCCCACAAGCTATCACTCCTTATCTCTCCTTCCTTTTATTCTTAAACCTCTAAAAAGAATTGTCCACATTGGACACTCCTTCCTCCCTTGGTTTCCCTGACAGAACTCTCTTATCTATTCTTCTGCCTATCTGGCTATTTCTCCCTCAGGCTCGTTTTACTGGCTCATAACACATCTCTTTTTCTCCCCTTGATGTTTCCTTAGAGGTTTGACCTGGACTCTCAGTCTCTGTTTTCACTATCTCCTCCTTGAAGATCTCATTAGTTCCCATAGGTTCAATGATCATCTCTATGCAAATAACTCCAAAAATCTCTATAATTCAGTCCTTATCTCTTTGTACTTTATGCATAATCAATTGCATGTTGGATATCTCCTCCTGGACATTCCTTGGGTACCTTAAACTTACATGTGTGTGAAATAACATTGTCTTCTAACCTAAGTCAATCTTCCCTCCATAAGTACTATGGAAAGAATTCTTTTCCTTTGTGAGTTCTTTGTTCTTGTCTTGGATCATTGTGTTGCTGAGAAGAACTGTTGGGAGCATCACCATCCGTTTGCTCATACTCCTGGAATCATATCAATTTTTTTCTTTTCCTCATATCCAATCATTTACCAAATCTTGTCAGTTCTGCATCATCAACATCTCTTGTATCACACAGCTACCACTTTAGTTTAGACTCTCATCATGTCTTGGCTGGATTACTTTAAAATACTTCTAATTGTTCCCTTGCTTTCATTTTGTGTCCTCTGATTTATAACATGCACTCTCCCCCCCCCCCCCCCCCCCGATCTTTCTAAGGTGCAGGTTTGATTATATCACTTTTTTGTTCAAAATACTTCAGTTGGTTGCCAAGTGCCTGTGGGATAAATTACACTCTTAAACTGACATTTAAAGTCTTCTATAATCTGGCTTCATCCAGTCTGTCTTAATGGTTTTATTTTTCACATTGGTCTCCTTCCATAAATGATATATTCAGGCAAACCATAATTACAGCCATTCCTGGACTTTGTTATTCTATCTCCTGCTTCTGGACACTCATATCAGATATCCCCATGCCAGGAATGCACTCATCTCTACCTTTCAGAATACTTGCCCTGCTTCAAAGTTTCAACTTTTAAAATCTTCCCTGATCTCCCCAAGTGTTAAGTGTTCTCTTAACCTCAAATGACCGTGTATTTTCTTATCTGTATATATGATGCATTCCCAACAAAGTATAGGCTCCTTGAGGACTGGGATTATTTCCTTTTGCTCCCTAGGGGCTTGCAAATTTATTCAACTGAATTAAAATAGGAGCATAATAGAATACAAACAGCACCTATAGTTAAAATATAAAGATATTAAAACATCTTCTCCAAAGGGTAACAACAAGATAAAAAAAATTAAGAAATAAGAATGGATATTAAAAATGTTACCTGCAACTTAAACATAAGTACATAAGGCAAATATAAATAAGTTGTTCTTCCCAGTAACCAGAATATTAGCCAAAAAAATTCTCTCACAGGAGAAATTTTGGGGAAAATGTGACATTTATGGAAAAGAGGTGAAATACTACCAATGACAGAGCAATCAAAGAATCAAGGAAGTAAAAAAAAAAAATTAGAAAAAATCCACATAATTTTATTTTAAACTTTAAATAGATTTTAGTAGATATGGAAGAAGTTATAGGGTTGAGATAATAATGAAAACAGCAGCTTACATTTACATACAAATAACACTGTAAAGACAAAAAAACTTTTGATTTAATAATTCTGTTCAGTGCAGCAAAAAACCCTTGATTCCAGAGAACCACTTATGCTATCCATCTCCTGACAGACTCCAGGTGGAGAATGAGAAACGTTTTTGAAAATAGACCATGGGGGAATTTGTTTTTCTTGTCTATTCATATCTATTAGAGAAGTTTTCCTTTTTTGAGGGAGAGAAGGGGAAGAGGAGATCTGAGGGAGAAAAAATATAATTTTGTTAATTGAAAAAAAACAATTAAAAAAATTTACCATGCAGCTACATGTGTTCTTTTATTTCATCCCTCAAAACTAATGCCTAAGGTAGTTGACACAAGTGTAATTATTCCTATTTTGTAGTTGAGGCTAGTAAACTTAGGTGTGTTAAAGAGACTTGCTTGAAGTTACAGCTGGTAGATGACAGAAATGTAGCTATAAGTCAGTGCTATGGCACCTAAACCCATTCAAAAAATGCTATACCTGTACTCTTGACATTTTTCATATTGCTCCTCCATATATATTCTAAGCTCCAGGCAAACTAGACTACTTGCCATCCCTTGTATTTTTATGCTTCCTTGACTTTTCACATCATTCCCTAAATCTAGAATAACTTGTTTTTCTCTTTTCCTCTGATTAAAACAGAATTCAAACACTACATCTGAACAACCCAGCTAATCTTTTCTTTTCTGAAGGACCTCAATTCTTCATTTTTACTTTTTTATGCATTTATCATTTGTTGTAATTTTGGTTCTAAATCTGTGATTTTATAGGTGCAAGGAGTCTTCCCTTTCTAATGCAAACTTGCAAATGTCAATCAATTTATAATTTTAGAGAGCTGAATGAGAACTGTTTAAATGACTCATCCCAGTTCACAAATCCAGTATGTTTATCAAAATTGGGACTTGAGACCAGTAGTTCCTGATTCTAAAGATGGCTCTCTCCTCTACACCATGTAGTCTATCATGTATTACTTTGTATTAATGACATTGTAGATGTCATATTGCCCTTCCAGACTACAATCTCTAAGAAGAAAGTAATATTGTTTATTAAAATTTTGTATTTGTACTGTGCACCAAGCACAATGCTCTGCACACACTTGGGCAATTAGTTAAATGTTTGGTGACTTATATACCAAGTTTTGTCTAGTTATAACCAAGGATAGTGCTAGATTTTTTTTTACTTTGTTTAACTCCATTACTACCTTGAACAATACACATAGGACATTCAAGAAAGTAGGAAAATTTGTACTGGATGACTGTCACAATAATGATTCCCAAGAATGCAGTAAAAACAATTGTTTCAGAAAACAGAAAGCTAGTATGCAGGAAAAAAGGAGAAAATAAAAATCTAATCATTAGATTTTTCAAACATTTCAAAGACATAAAGCAGGGTAATTCCTCTTATCTGAGGAGACTGGGATAATTGACGTTACTGTCAAAGAGAGTTATGCTATAAATTCCATACTCACACTGGTATGTGATTTGGGTGTCACTTATTCATTTTTCCTAATTCTGCTTCCATAATATGAAACCAATCACATGTACTATTATAATCTGTTAACGAACATTCAAAGTTGTGATAACAGCAGCATCCTGAAAAAAATCTAGTTCTGCAAAAATGATATACTATGTGAAAAAAAATTAGTTAAGATGATGGTTATAATTCAAGTGATGAAAATATGAAAGGTAATTTGACACTCAGCAACATAAGTACATAAGTATTTTACTTCAGTTACAAAATATATTCAAACTTTATTGAGTACCATTAATTTGTAAGCTCACAAGGTTCCTTAGACTTATAAACCTAAATACAGTATGATGGATAAAGACAAAGAAACAATACATAATACATTTTAAAAGGCTACCATTAGGTAGCTGATTTTAAACAGTCTTTATTAATTGTCTAAATCTTACATTTTATAGTTCAAAATGATCAAGCCTTAACTCTAGCATCCTCATAGAAGGTGGATTAATCAAGGATAAACAAATTCTGTGATTGAAATAAACCAACCTTCTCTTGTTTAGAAAAAAACAATGGAATTAAGAACTAAAATCATTCTGGTCTCTCCCATCTTTTGTTCAGCGTAAGATTTCTGAAAACAGAAAATGATAAAATAGACCTTCTTTCAGAAGTTTATACAATTCAGCTGGGTGGCTGGCGCCTATGATTTAAATTACAGTAAAATAATTTAAAAATAACGCCAAACCCAGCTAGTTTGACAACTCCTTCCAGGTGACAGGCGCCAGTCCCCTTCTATGGTGGGGCCAGGCCGACCTCTGACCTTTTAAAAAAGTTATCTTTAAGAAACTTGAGAAAAGTTACCCATATATATAAACTATAAATAAAAGGCTATTATCAAAAAAAAAAAAGAAAGAAAGAAACTTGAGAGAAACTTCACAAAAAGCTCCAATCTACTAAATATACAACAAACAATGGAAACCAAAGGCAGCATATCACAGTGGTTCTAAAACTTTTCTATTCTGTAACTTTTTTTTAAGTACTACTGTAACCTCATGTAACCTTTCACTTCCTTCTTCATGCCTTTCCCCTATAGCAAATAAAAAACAAGACGTTATAACCCATACCACCATGTTAGGAAGAAAAAAGGAAGAACTGTCAAGTACAAGTTATATACGACTTGTGTACTACTGTTTTGAGAAGGGAAGAAAGTCAATTGAACTTATCTGTTATTTAAAGGGGAAGAGGTCATTTGGAAATAAACTTCCACAGTCTCTACAGAACTCTGTTTTGAGAAACACTGGTCCACAACTGGGCAATAACTGCTACCTTCCCTAACCTTACATAACCTTATGCAAATACTTTACCTTTCAGTCTTTTTGGAAAATGAGAACTACTTAGAAAGTATGTTGGAAGATAAAGGATATTATACTATATAATAACATTCTGAACCCTCTGGAGAAAAGGTACCTTATAAATCCAAAAAAAAAAGGATCACTGCTTAATCCCAAAACCAAGCACAACCTCCTGGGTTTCATAACCAATTATTCTTTAGAACAAAAAAAGAAAAATTAGCTAATTTGCTATCTTCTCTTAAGCAGAAAACACTTCAACTGCTCAAAACGGTCTGCCACAAAAACAACAGCATTTTATCTCATTAGTTACTTTTGCCACAAGGCCAATGGCCTCAAAGCTCTAGGTTTCCTTCACAATGAAAAAGCTTCCTATGGTTCCGCCAGTAGAGCATCAGTCTCACCTACATACCAATCGAAAAACGAGGTAAGTTGGCAAGCACCCTGGTTAAAGAGAGCAGCTACAAACACACTCTTCTCAGTTGTTTCGCTTACCTTCTGCAACATCTCGGGGATTGGAAGTCCGGTCACTGGCTGGATCCACAGCTATGGTCGCCAGCGAGGTGGTGGCCCCTGACATTTCACTCATCGGCTCACTCCGGCTGGTTTCAGGCACACTTTCCCGGGAGCTAAACCGAACACGGGAACTGGAACGGGAGCTGAGGTCCGGGCTGGTGTCTGACAAACCTGGAATGTCATCGATTTTTGTTGGTGTCACCATGAACCGAACCGAAGCCATCTTGGTGGTGGTTTCTGGAGGATGCATTTTTTTTTTTTATAAGAACAAGAAAAGAGCAAAACAAAACAAAAAATCCTTCCTCCTACGGAGATTACTTTTAATCTTGACGTTAGTAATAAACTCAATCCTTGACTCAAACACGAATCAACCAAAATCTGGGTACCACTAATCCAAAAGCTGTCCCAGAGCACTACCCAATACACAAATAGCAGGGGGGAAACGCCAATTGGGTGGAACTTCGTTCCTTCGGGATGAGTAGGTGTCTAAAGAGCTCCCTGGGCCCTGTGTTCGAGGCTCACAGCCATAGTCTCTGGTTAGGTAAGCGACGCTACCCTTCTCCCCCCGCGCTCTCCCCCGGGTTCTGGCTGAGGTAGTCGTTTATCAGGGGAGTATCCCGGGGCTTTAGCTGCGGAAGAAACGTGCAGGACCACCGTTATCAGGTGAGCATAGCATGGATCTGGTCGCCCAAAGGCGCGCGCCCAGCCACCTGTTGTGTATATCAGGTGAATACCCCGCAGGTCTGGCAGGGAGGAGGCGTGTGCACCGACACCCGACGTTTTTGAGGCAGGTAATCCGCTTGGGTCTGGTGAAAAAGGTGCGCGTGCATAACGGGAAAAATATCCCACACCGCTCTGATGGAGGTGAAGAAGATGGGAGAGGCAGAAGAGGAGGAGGAAAGGACGAGCAAGAGGGGGCCAAGGAGCAAAGGGGCTTCCAGAGGTGCCCGGCTGCAGGAGGGTGTGCGGGGGCAGCGAGATCACACCGGGGTCTGGGAGAAAAAAGCTACCAGACAGACCCAGCCCGGGCTGCGGGGCAAGGATGTGGCAGGTGGATCGTCCCCAGTCATCAGTCGAGTCCGCCGACTGCTCACTCCCTGGGTCTCCCCCGCTGCTGCTAGGACAGGGCCCCCTTCCTCTCCCAGCAGACTTCCTCCCCCTACCAGGGCCCCGGCACAGCTCTGGCCCTCGCCAGCCCTCCTCCGGCAGACCCTGTCGCTGCGTGTCTCTTCGGGTCTCCGCTGGAAGAGACGACAACGCAGGTTGTCCCCCGGTTCCAAGAGAGGCAAGGATGCAGGAAAGGGCGAAGAGGAGGAGGGGGAGGAACAAGAGGAGGAGCTTTCTATCAGGTGCTGAGATCACAGGAGCCCAGCTGATGTGGGATGCGCGCGCAGCGGTTGTTTACTAGACGGGTAACTGTTTCAGCCGCGGCAAATTAGGGCTAAGGAGGCGGGGCTTGGCGCTTCGGTCGCGCCGGGGGAGGACGGAGGAGCCGAGCGGGGAGAAGGGCGCGCACCGCCTTCTCCGCAGGCCCATCTTCTCGGTCTGCGCGCGCCGGAAAAGTCGCTTCCCTCGTCTCCCGACGCTTCGGTTGGGTTCGAGCCCCCGAAGGCTCTTCTCCCACCTCCTATTCTCGAGCAGCTCCAGTTCGGGGGGAACGGGCTGGGACAGAGCGTGTGACGGGACAGCGGGGAGGGTTCAGAAAAACGGGAAAAGATCTCGCTGGCCCCTCCCTATCCCCTCCAGGCCTTTGGCCGGTGCACTTCCGCCTCGCCACCCGCCGCTGAAGTTGGAGCACGATGGGCTGTCCTCGGCGCGCCCGCTAGCGGCCTTACTGCTTGCTGTTCCTAGCTCCGGGACCTCGGGTGGAGGGCGCAGGGAGAGCTGTGGCTGCACAGGGGGGAGGGCAGGGGAGCCTCCCGAAAGAAATGGGCGACTTGGGCGCGGGCAGGGGAAAGGGGACCTCGGAAAATGAGCGGCAGAAAGCAATTAGCTGTCAATCTCGGAGAATAGCGAAAGGGCCCTTGCACCGGGAAGAGTCGGAATCCTAGGCAAGGCCATTTCTGGGCCTCAGTTTGCTTACCTGTAATACGTAACGGCTGAGCTAAATGGTTTCTAGGGTTTCTTCCAAATTTAATTGTGTGGTGGAAATAGTACTAGTTCTGGGGTCAGAGGCCCCGAGTCCAAATCCTGCCTGGGATACCACTGCGGTTTGGGGCAATTCACTTAACCTACCCGAGGCTCAGTTTTCCTGAATTGTAAAATGAGAGCCGGACTAGATGGTATTAAGGTCTCTTCCTTCCTGCTCTAGATCCCTTTCTTCCCTAGTAATAACAGTGTGACTATCACTTTTTTTTTTTTTTTTAAAAGCTTTTTATTTCCAAAACATATGCACGGATAATTAGACAACATTGACCCTTGCATAACCTTGTATCACTGAATTCTTTGGAAAGATCAATAAAGATTTCTGGTTTGTGAGAGCAAGATAATAGGATTCAGAGCTGGAAGAGGGGGACCTTTTTGAGTTAGTCCAGCAGATTAGGAAAAAGTCCTGGAGAAATGACGAGATTTAAGATTATACAGTTGGTGAAACACATATTACCCCAGAAAGAAGTAACTTCTAATTTTAGAGTTGGAATTAATCTCAGAATTTCATTTAATATGAGAGGTGTGGTAAAAAAAGGTCACTGATTTTAATGTCAGCTAAGATTTCTATCCTTGCTGTGCCACTTGAGACTTTCTAAAGGTTCCAGTTTCTTCAGATTTAAAAAAGTGCTGGACTAAATTTCTGAGGCTTTTTAAGATTTATGAACAGCATTTTACAGAAGAGGAAACTGAGATTCAAAGGTTAAATAACTTGCCCAAATTCACAACTAATAAATAGAACACTAATTGAAATCTTCTGACTCCAAATCGATGTCTAAAAATTGCTGAAAATTACTTTTGATGACTTTTGATTTTTATTATAGACATCTAGTGTAATATAAAGTGAAAGTGGGGAAAAAAAAGGAAAGTACTAATTTGAAAATTGCATGAGAGGTAAATTCAGAAACACACAACTGAAAACTAATTTATAACAGACTATTTGGTGTCCCCTTAGAAAATATTGTTAGACTGTAACCCTAAAGCATAGGACCCTTAAGATGAGTATTTTTAATACATGGTTTGCATTTTATTAGTTGGTTTTTGTTGTTTTATAACTGTTATAATCTTACTACCCAAATTAGGATTGTACATACTGTTGGGAATAAGGAATGTTTTAAACAGAAGAGTAATTTTAAGAGCTGGAAAGGGACATTGAATATTAATCTGCTAACTCCCAGATCTAGGTTTTTTCTATGCCACTTAAATACTTGTTTTAAGGTATGTGACTTCATGATGTTCAATAAATATCAGTTGACATAAATAGACTCATTTGGGTGTTATTTGGCTTATTTAAATGTACAATGTTCTCAGACACAACATGTCTGCTTTTGTACTTTCAGGCCAGTTTTGACTGCTTCCTCACATCTGGTTTAGACAGAATGGCATTAAGCCAACAGTCCTGGGAATAAATTAATATATACATCCAGATTTGATAATACTTTATTTAGGTTTCAGTTAAAATTTAAGCCAGGGAAACCCTATTTATTTCCAAATGAGCCACAAAACTTCAAGAATCCAGCTCTTTCACTAGATAAGAAAGATATTACCATAATTTAGAGAATGGAATTCCTATTTAATATTGAAGCTAATCTTTCATATTGCTTTCAAGTCTCTATCCTCCACTGTCCCACAGCACTTATCTTCTGGCCTGCTTTCAAGCTGCACACAGCTCTGACCTATTTTAGACTTTCAATTACAAAATTATAGGGAAGCCTTTGCTTTCCCCAAAGGTTAACATGTGCCTTCAACTAGTCTAGACAGCTTTTCTTTCATTAAGAAGCTTTATCTGAACACATCACTAACTTTTCTGATAATACTATAAATTTGTATAGCACTAGATGGGGTACAAAGTGCCTTCACATATATAATTATGTACCAGATTAATGGGGCAAGTTTTATTATTCTCATTTTACCAAAGAATGAACAAACGTAGAAAAACTGTTGCTGCCTCAAGGTCATACACATTGATAGAGGGAAGGTGCTGACCCAGTTCAGTTCTCATTCTTTGATCAATTCAACAAAAATTTTAGATGTACAAAAGAATTGCATAAGCTTGACATATATTGGATTACTTGCTGTCTAGAGAAGGGCAAAGGGAGAAAAATTTGGAACACAAGGTTTTGCAAGGGTGAATGTTGAAAACAATGTATACCTTTTGAAAATAAAAAGCTATTTTTAAAAAAAATAATTGGGGCATTTTAAAATTAAGTAACTTGATGTGGAATGGTCAATCTGTGTACTTTATTTAGCAACACATTTCACAATCTCTTTGAAGTTGGAAGCTAAAGATAATTCTAATACAACCACACACATGGAATTCAGTAAAAATATCAGTTTGCTTAAGGGGAGGAAATATTTCTCATTTTTGTTTTGGTAGCCAATGCTCAATACTTTCTTTTGAAAAAGAGTCCAGCTAAGCTGTTCTGCCTGAAGTGTGTTCTGCAGGATACACCATTTGGTAGAAAGAATAAAGCCTAATTCCTTCAGACTTATGATAGATTTTAAGAGTTGGAAGGGACTTTAGAGGCCAGAGTCTAACCCAACCCTACTTTTTACAATTGTGTCAACTGGGATGCCTGAGATGCTATGGGAGGTTCTCAGGGTCATATGGTTAGTGTCTGAGACAGGTCACCCCGAGTTAAACATGCCACTTATACTGCCTTTATTTTTCCCCTCCTTTTTTTTCATATTCCCAGCACTTAGCAGTGTCTGGCATATAGAAGGTGCTTAATGCATGTTTATCTATTTCCTAAGCATTTTGAAGAAGGGACCTTTCAGTTGATTTATAGCCAGGAACACCAAGACTTGGTAAATATCACCTCACTACACTCAACCTAATTTTACTGTGCTACCTTAGTCACTTTAACATTTTTTTTTGGAGGGTTACCAACGAGTTTGCCCTGGGCCCACTATCAACCCTATTCTCAATCATTAGCCACCTAGTATTCCCTATAGGAATATTCTTATCTCATAATGAGATACTTTATATCTTCCATTTCTAGTTCTTACTTGAAATATCAAAATTCAAGCAATGATCTTGTTTTGTTTAGTGTTTGTCATGTTTGATTCCCTGTGACCTTATGAACTAAAGCTCTAATATTATCCACAGGGTTTTCTTGGCAAAGATACTGAAATGGTTTGCCATTACCTTCCCTATACAGAGATTAAGTGACTTGTCCAGGGTCACACAGCTAGAAAGTATCTCAAGTATCTTTCTGATTCAGGTCCAGCACTAAATCCACCAAGTCACATAGCTGCCAGCCTAATTATGTTAACTTAGTATTATTACTTTCTTTGATGTAATTTCAAAATTGCGAAGTAAAAGATTAATAAATGGTGACAGGAAGCAAAGCCATTGTCTTGAACCAAAGGTAATTTAAATTCAAGAATTTATAAGAGTCAAAAAGTTGAGTCTTTAAGTTTTATGTAGCCAACATCTTAAAAGAGATTTACATTAAGGAATGGGGGTGGGGGGTGGGTTCCCTTACATCCTAAGAGAGCGGGAAATAAGGTCAAGAATTAAGGAATCAAGAGTCATCTCTAGTCTTTCCTGCTTTGGGTTTTACTACATAGCCCCAAGTTATTATTTTCTGTCACGACAAGGATTGATCAGAATATTTAAACTTAATATTTTTAATCTTAAAAATAAGATTGCTTAATTGCTTGCTTAATCTTCAACCTGAAAACCTGTTGTCAGACTGCATACAAACTATTCTCTTAAATTAACCTGAGCTTTAGAAAAAGACAAAATTAGTTATTCCAACAAATTTCTAACCAGCAGAAAAACACATAAAGCTATAGGGACAGAAAACCAACCAAGTCAAAAATACCTTCAGCAGGGATACCAAACTTTTTTGAGGGTTCTTTGGTTAATTTCACTCTATTCAGACTTAGGAGAAACTGAGAAACAGACTACAGAGAATGTTGGCACCATAGGTTTTACAAAAGGTAACAAAGATAATCTCTTGGTAAAGATAAGGAAATCTTAAAGTTATCAATAGGATGTTAGAATTCTGAGCTAAAAGAAATTAGATCATCTAATCCAAGCCAATTAATTTTTATGGAAGAAAATTTTGAATTCCAATGCAGATATTCTAGTATTATAAAATAATAAAAAACGGAGATAATTATTTTCTGATCAGGAAGGGTAATAAGCTTTTTATAGCACCTACTACATGTCAAGTATGTGGCAAGCACCTTTTTAACAAATACATTATCATCAGTATTATCATACTCTATCCATTGAACCACCTAAGCTTCCTCTGATCAATTCAGACAAGACTCTCCCTGCCCCCAATTAAAGAAAAATAGATCTTTAAATCATTTTAGCTTTAATAGCTAACAGCATTAATTGAAAAGACATGACAATTTTAGGCTTTTTCACCTTAAGTTGATTGTTATCAAATACAAAGAACACAGACAAATTCAAACTACATTCTAAGAAGCAAGTGTACAAAGGGAATGATTTCAAAATTGTGAGAATGGGTTAAGAGTCAAAGATCTGAGTTCTTGAATGAGGTCTCTGACCACTAGGAAAAGGTTCTTCAGGTAAGAGTTCTTGGTGGTTGCCATTGCCTGGGGAGGAGGGCAGAGGTAACTCAAAGTACCAAGCGTGCTTGTTGAGTCATGAGAACCTTGAATCTCTTCTTAATAGTAATCCGGTGTCTTGAGTACTTGTCATCTGGGGAGAATCTGGCTGGGTGAGCTGAACAGGTCTGTTGTCCTGCAGGGTCTGTTTTCTGTTGAGAGAATAAAGAGTACTGACTGAGTCGTCCCAGGACATTGCCACAACTCTAGTACCGACCCTTATTACCTCACATCTTGATTACCGTTAATAGCCTGCTGGTGGGTTCATCTGCTTCAAGTCCTCCCTAACTCCAATCCAATTCTCCATTCAGCTACTAATGTAAAGTTTTGACCCTGTCACCCTCCTACTTAAACTCCAGCACCTTCTTCTTGCCTCCAGGATCAAATACAAAAGACATTTTTTGGCATTTCAAATTCTTTATAACCTAGCTACTACTTACTCTTCGAGTCTCCTTACTAGATAGGTAGTATTCAGTGACATCTACCTCTTTGTTACTTCCAAAACAAAGCACTCTTGGCTCCAGGAATTTTCTCTGGTGATTCCCCATACCTGCAACATTCTCCCTCTGGCTCATGTTCTGGTTTTTTAAAAGTTCCAACTAAAATCCCACCTTCTTTAAGAAACCATCCTCTGATTTCAGAAAGGCCTGGAGAGACTTACACGAACTGATGCTGAGTGAAATGAGCAGGACCAGGAGATCATTATATACTTCAACAACAATACTAGATGATGACCAGTTCTGATGGACCTGGCCATCCTCAGCAACGAGATCAACCAAATCATTTCTAATGGAGCAGTAATGAACTGAACCAGCTATGCCCAGAAAAAGAACTCTGGGAGATGACTAAAAACCATTACATTGAATTCCCAATCCCTATATTTATGCACACATCCATTTTTGATTTCCTTCACAAGCTAATTGTACAATAATTCAGAGTCTGATTCTTTTTGTACAGCAAAATAATGTTTTGGTCATGTATACTTATTGTGTATCTAAGTTATATTTTAATATATTTAACATCTACTGGTCATCCTGCCATCTAGGGGAGGGGGTGGGGGGGGGTAAGAGGTGAAAAATTGGAACAAGAGGTTTGGCAATTGTTAATGCTGTAAAGTTACCCATGTATATATCCTGTAAATAAAAGGCTATTAAAAAAAAAAAAGAAACCATCCTCAACCTAACTCAATTTATTGTCTTCCCCTCTCCTTAGTAATTTCCTATTTGTCCTGTATACAGCTTGCATCATATATATTTATTTGCATGTTGTCTCCCTCAACAGATTGGAAGCTCTCTGAGGGCACAAACTGTTTTTGGCTCTTTTTACATTTCCCAGTGCTTAGCATAGTAGAAACTTGACAAATGTTTACTGATTGATTTGGACCAGAAAAAGAGAAAAGGCAGAAAAAGTTCAGGTAGGTAAAAGGTATGAAATTATTTATTTGGCCTCTCCTTTCATCCCCAATTTACTCAGCTCCATCAAAGCCCCACAATCAGTCAGCAAGCATTTAACAACAGACAAGAACTGTGTGCGTTTGATTGATTCATTAGACCGTGAGCTCCACGAACGTGTCCAATGTCTTCCTTCTTTTTGTATCCCAGAGCCTGGTGCATAGTAGGTTCTTAATAGTTTACTAGCAATGAAGTGAAGCACTCAGTAGGGTGGGGAAAAGGAAACTTGAAACCCTTATTAACTAGAATTCCTTCAAAGTACAATGCGATCCAAACACCATCCCGATTCCTCGCTACCTGCGGCACACTTTCCCCACTAGAATGCAGGTTCTCTGAGGGAAAGAGCTCCTTTTTTATCTCCGGCGGCAAGCAAAGTGAGTGGGCACAGAGTAGGCGCTTTACAAATGTTTGCCCTCTTGGTTTCTACCTTCGAGCTCCCCTTGTTTCTCCCCCCGTATTTTGTTTTTCTTTTGCATGACCGTCCCGGTATAAAGAGTGCAAAAATGAAGGACTGTGCCAGGAAAAAGGTTCCCTGGCAAGCGGAAAAACCCCCATCTCCCCCTCAGGGGCAATGCCACTTCCCGGGGCTGTGAAGCAGTACGAGCGCTTACAAACTAAAGCTCTCAGATACATGCGCGCGGTTGGTTTTAAGCTGACTTTTTAAGACCCGAACAGTTAACTTCTTCGCGGCCGTCTCACTCCTCACTCCGTCTACACTCCCACTCCCCCCTTTCCCCCGCAGTGATCTCCTCCCCAGCTCAGTCCCAGCGTTCAGGCCTTAACCGTCTCCCCTTACCTTTAGGGTGTAGACCCGGTCCCCTTGCTCGTTAAGGTAATACTGCAGAAACATCGCGGCCGACTCGATCGCAATCCGGGTACGGGCCAGAAAACACCGAGCGACCACTCCGCCTCGGCCTCCCGCACTGCAACAACAGCCTCGGAAACCTAGGCCTGCCCTCACGCCCCACGTGTTTGCTCCAGGGACACTTCCGGGAAGTAGCGCGCTTTCCGGGGGCATGCTGGGAGTTGTAGTCCCCGACGCCTCTCCTCCTGCCCTCCTGAAGGGGGAGTCCTCTCACCGGGATTGCAATTGGGAGAGCATCCTTATCCTGGAAATGGGGATAGACTATTGGAGAGTCTAGGAAAGGGAAGGAGAACAAGCTTCTGATGCCAGGGGTGATCATTACCCTTGAGTCAGGCCTGCCCACTTTCCTCAGGGGCAGAGAGGTCGCTATGTTTGAACCCAGCCCTTGAACACCCCCCCTGCATGCACACTGCAGTAAGTACTTCCACTGAAGGGCCTAGAACCTTACAGGTTAAATACAGAGGGTGAGCTCAGGGCGGGCGCCAAAAGTAGCGCCAGCCACCCTTGACCCGGCTTTGAAGTCTGGAGGGTTCATAGGTCTCAGAGCCCAAGGCGACCTTAGCGCAGCCGGGTGAAGCCCCTCATTCTCCCGGATGAGGGCACCGACGCTCGCGCAAGTTCACTGACCGGTTCAAGGTCACCCGGCCGGTAAGTGGGGGAGCCGGCGGAGAGGTAGCTCTCCGGGGGCCCCTTTCCCACGGCCTGCACCACGGAGAGCCGGTAGCTAGGCGTCAAGGCCAGGAGCCCGAGGGCGCTGAGGGGATGTGGGGCCCAGGAAAAGAAGGAAAGAGGGAGCGCGTGGAGGGGCCCGGGAGTGACGGAGTGCGGGGAGTCTGACCCTAAATAATAGCCCCAAAGGAAGGCGAGCTTCATTCCCGCCCGCCTCGTGGCCTGCTTGCGGCCATCGGCGCATCGTCGACGGAGAGCCGGGAGTGGCCATCCACTTCCGACTTCGTGTTTCCCGCAGGGAGACAGAGCTGGGGAGGCCCTTACCGTCCAACTCTGGAAACCGAGCCCCGCAAACTGGAGCGATTTGCCCGGTCAGAGTCAGGGGGTCCCGCCTGCTTCCCTCCCCCTCCCCCTGCCGTAGAATGTTCCCGAGCCCCCGGGCCTTGCTCTCACCCTTCTCTCCCCTCCCCCGCCGCAGAATGCCCTGGTTTCTAGGTTCCAGTTCTGTTTTGATTCAATCTTTTCCCTTCTGCTACCCTCAATTCTTGGGCAGCTACTGTAACCAGGCGGCCCTCGGGGCTCTGGGCCTGACCCTTGCCCCATCCTGGAGGCTGCTAGGCAGCCCCGATTAGTGCCCAAGCCAGAGGGCCCAGGCTCAGATGGAGGTGAGCTGGGCTGGGGGCCTGTCGCCAGAAGCCATATACCCCTTACCCCTTCAAGCCCTAGGGGCGGAGATTTGGGGCCTCTTAGTCCTGGGGGAGATCATCATTCTGGCCTGAGCTGTGGGACTCACCTGGAAGAGGGAGAAATGGATCCCTCCCATTCCCAGGCAACGCACCTGGGGAAGTTGGGGGGGCCAGTTTGGGGCCATGGGGTTCGCAGAGACAATATCTTCAGAGCTGATTTGGGACGTCTTGGAGGCACTGAGTCGGCTCCGATTTGAGAGAAAAGATCTATAATAGGTTGATATCGATTGGCAAGAAACCTCCAGCTTCTAGCCATTAATATTCTTAAAGAAGGATCAAAGGGGCCTAGTGGAATGAAATCTAACATATGTGTGCTTCTTTTTGGCAACTAGACACTTTTCCCCTCAGTTTTTGCTTTGGAAATTTGATTTTTCAGTAGGAATATATTAGATCAGGGAGGACAGAATAAATGGGGTTGAAAGGGCTTTTGAAAGGAATTTGACCAAAGTGATACGCCTTTGCTGAGACATACCCTGAACCTGCCAAGAGACTAAGAGGAGATCTCAAAAACATCATTCTTTGTAGATTAATATAGATACAATATATTGCTCTAGGGTGGAATACCTCAGTTTTCTTGAGATCCAGCAGTCTCATTTTTTTTTATTTGCCTAGGGAACATCTGGAGTTTGTTCCTTTGGTTTAGCTGGTAGTACCAGGGAGGTGGTTAATACATGGTTATTCAAGGGGCTAGAACATAGACTGTACTGATTTACTCCGAGGTGTTTCACCAGCCCTAGGATTATAGATCCTTTAAACTATCTCATCTTGTTCCTTCCTTCTTTCTCTGTGATCAACATGTCCTGACTTTTCCCGGCTTGCCATTAGCGTGGTGGCAAGCTTGTCCACCATCTTCTATGACTCCGTGATCATATTTTATGATCAGAGAGGTGAACTGTGAGTTTCATTTTGTTGTGATAAAGTGGGATTAGGTCTTGGTAGCCTTTTAAACTTTTGTTTTTGCTAAAATGGAGGCATCTCCTTAGAAGGCTTCTTAAGTGTTACAATTTACAATGTGTCTTTATCTCCTTAACCAGATTGTAAGTTCCTTGAGAGTAGGGACTGCTTCCTATGTGATGTTATATTTTTTTATATTCCCAACGCCTTGTGCATAGTAGATGCTCAATAACTATTTGTTAAATAAAAGCCTTGCCTTTGGGAAGCAACCATTACTGAAGGGATAACCCGAGTAAACCATAGATAGAATTAGAATCAGTCTTAGTAGCAACTGTCACATTTCACTGGGTCTATCAGCCAGTTGCTTGAAGCGTTAGAAAACTTGTCAATTTTGCCTGCCCCTACAAACTTCCCCATTATTACTCAATCTTTGTTCTTCTGGAGTGGAATCTCTACAGGCTTCTCCTATTCAAGAAAACAAAAAAGACTCTAGAAAGAGGATTTAGTGATTAGAGAGTCTGGAATGCTTGGAAGTAGGGGAAGGGGGTATATCTCTGATTCTACTCTCACAAGCAGAAATGAGTTATTAATAGGAATGATAGTTTTAAGGATAAATTGGTTGTGGCTATAGACTTTTTTTTCATTGTACTTTTAGGTGAGAAGAGGAACAGGGGACTTAAAAAAGGAGCAAGGAAATGAAAAAGGGGAGGAATGAAGAAACGGGGCCAGAAACCTCTCTGAAACTAATCTCTAATTTAGGGACACCAAAGAAGTCTAGGGAAGGGCCAGATTCTAGATTCTCCCATCAGATGCTCAACCTCCAGGGTGGGTGGGGGTCATGCTATATGTTAACTCCTGAATGTCAACTCTGGTCTCTATCTTGGTACATCACCAGTGGAGGTAGATTGTTAAGAATGTCTTTAAAGAGATTATCAGTGACGTTGTGGACATTTCCCTCTCTTTTCCTTTTCTTTCTTTCTTTCTTTCTTTCTTTTTTTTTTTTTTTTGACAAAGATGATTATTACCCTGTGAGTTAGGGAACCAGCTCTGCAATGCATCATTGTCCAAAGGGCACCCAGATATCAAGGCCTCTAGTTGCCTCATTTCCTGCTGCATTCCCTCCTTTTTCTCAACAGCTCCTCCATTGTCTGGACCTGAAATGACCCCGAAGTCCGGCCCTGTCCCACCCTGTACTTCACTTCCATTACCCCCACCCCCTCCAGGACCATCAGACAAGCCTCCTTGGGAGCCATCACCCCAAGCTCCCATTTCTTCACCATTCCCTCCTGGTAGCCCTCTGGTTCTGTCTGCTTTCCCTAGTACACTGCTGGTGACAGGGGATGGGGGAGCAGGCCCTAGTGGGGGTGGGGCTGGCAAGGTCATCGTCAAAGTCAAGACAGAGGGGGGTCCAGCAGAGGCCCCCCGAACTCAGACCTTTATCCTTACTCAGACTGCCCTCAACTGGATTGCCCCAGGTCCTCCCCGTGGGGGCCCTGAAGGTCCCACTCCCCGATTCCTGGCAGCCACCAATGTCAAGACCATTCTTCTTGCAAAGGCTGTTGGGGTGGCCCAGGCTGGTGAAGGAGAGGGACCCCCAACCCATCCTCCCCTCGCCCCACCACCCACTGCCCAGCTAGCCCCTATTGTACCCCCAGAAAAGGCTTGGCGGGGGCCAGATGGGACTCCTGGAGAGGGAGGCCCGCCCCCACCTCGGCCCAAACCCTCTCTGGGTGACCTTTCCTGCACCTCCAAGGGTGTATATGAGAATTTTCGTCGCTGGCAACGTTACAAGGCACTGGCCCGGAGACATCTACCCCGGAGCCCTGATGCAGAAGCCCTTTCCTGCTTCCTCATGTGAGTGAGTGCTTGCTTTTGGAGTTAAGACTATTTATTCTTGGAAGGAACATAGTCAGGAGGCTATGGACTAAAGTAGTTTGGAAATATCTGATGGTAGGTCAGGGGCCAGGGTTCAACTTTGGAGAGAAAAAATAATTCCTTCATACTTTTATGCACAGGCAGAGTAGTTCAAATGGGGTCAGCAGGACAAGGAGGGGGATGAAGGTCTGTAAACAAATAATACTCTGGGCCTCTAACTTCTATTTATTCTGGTGGAATCAAGTTTAAATGACTCTCAAGGGCAGCCTTGAAAGAAAAGAAAGGTCATGAGAAGGTGGCCTACATTCTAGGGAATATATATTGAAAGGGCAAAAGGCTACAGACTTAGCTGAGGCTTGGTGTTAGTGTGAGTGGGAGGCAGGAACAGCATTTTATGTATCCAAATCTCAAATCCTAGATCTCACTCTTTTTGCTGCCTCTTTGAATTATTTCCCAGCTGCCAAAATTAAGTTTCTGCTGTCCCCCTCCCCCCAATCCCTTGTGTCTTCCATAATTTCCTTGTTACTGTATACCTTAGGGAAAACGCTGAGTCCCAGGACTTTGGAGAAACAAGAGTCCAAACATAGCCTTGCAGATAGGTTCTATACGTTTTTAGCTTGTCAAAAAGGTTGGCAGATTTGCAAAGGAAATACTCCCATTTTACCTCAGTCATCCATCTTTACTTTGTTACCCATGTGACACTGAGCAAGTCTGTTCATCGATAGTTTTAAGATTACATATGTTATTTCATTTAATCCTCACAACAACCTTGTAAAATTGCCGCTATTACTGCCCTCATTTTATAGATGAGGAAATTGAAGGAGGCAAAGGTTAGGTGATTTACTCATGGTCACATGGTTAAGCCATTGTCCAAGTGAGAATTTGAACTGAAGTCTTCCTTGACTTAACGACCAGCCCTCTTTCTACCATATCACCAAACTGCTTGAATGAGTTAACCAACAAACATTTATTAATTACAGACTATGCACCAAGAACTAAGAAAGCACAAACAAAACCCCTAAAGTTTCTACTCCTCTACAAGATTATAATTCTAGAATGTGAACCAGTATGTGCATATATAAATAGTGGTGGAAGGGAATAAGCATTCATTGAGCACCTATTACATTTCAGATTGTATGCTGAGCACTTTTACAAGATAGTAACTTATTTGATCCTCACAACCCTCGGAGGTAGGTGTTGTTATTATCCCTGTTTTACAGTTGGGAAAAAAAAAAAAAAAACAAGGCAAACAAGAAATTAAGTGACTTGTTTAGGATCACATAGACTTGGGTCTTCCTGATTCCAGACTCAGAGTACTAGCCACTTTTCTTTCCAACTGCAAAGTAAGTAGCAATTAATTTTGACAGGTACTAGCACCTAGAAGGATTCAGGAAAGACTTCATTTAGGAAAGGAGCTAGAGATTCTAAGAGAAAGTGAGTTAAAGAGGGTGTGGATTCCAGGCATGAAGAATGCCCTCTACTAAGGTGTAGATATAAGAATAACAACATGTTTGGAGTGCTGAATTCTCCTCTTCATCTTGCTGATGTTGGCTGAATAGGCAAGAAGCAGCTAGAAAGTTCCCTATTCCTTAGAAAATAATATGCTTGATATATATATGTCTTCATTTACACTTCATTTGTATTAACAAGCTCCTGCTTTAAGATCTAAATATCCCTGTTAGAGTTAAGCTTATCAGTGAGTCATACCTTATTATGAGTTATCTTAATTGGGTTATTAAAAAGTACATTATTATGATCAATTTTATTATTTTTAAATTATTATTACATTTATCAATAATTTTAATATTACTTAATAAGATTAACAATAATAATATCGATATTATTAAAGAGTAGCAATGAATAGAGTGCTAGACCTGGAATCAGGAAGTCCTGAGTTCAAAGCCTACCTCAAAGTACTTAACTAGGTCTGTGATGTTGGATATCACTTAACCTCTGCCTGTCTCGGTTTTCTCATCTATAAAATGGGAACAATAATGATAGCACCTTTTTTTCCAGATGTTGTGAAGAAAAAAATGAGATAATACCTGTAAAGTGTTTTGCAAGCTTTAAAGCTTATCAATCATCACCATCACCATAATCATTATCATCATTCTTAATATATAATTAAGATCATCATATTAAGGAAATGGGAATTTTGATTGGGGAAAGTGTCAGGATTAGAGAGGTAATTTTGGAGCATCAGATACTATTTAGGGGGAGGGCTGGCTCTAGTATGTAGGGTTTTATACTAGAGTGCCTTGGGTTGCTAAAATATGGCTTGAAGACCTTGAAGATTTGAGTATGGTGGGGAAAAAAGAAGTTCCTGAAGTTAGGAGAAAGGCACAGGAAGAAAAGTAGGAAAACCACAGTGATTAGTTCTGCCTAAGGTCTTGATGATGGCTATTACTATTCCCTACCAGTGAAAAATGTTTCATGTTTTAAATTGCCTGTTCCAAGTTTTCAGGCATTTGGGCTGAAAAGCCTTTGTAATGATAGACAGAAAGATACCAACTAGATCTGAAGGCGTATCAACCATAAACATGTGGTTCCTTCCTTCACCTACAGATTGCAAACCCACTATGCCTTTGTGCAGTTTGATGAGTTTCTGTGGCTCCCCCAAACATCACCATCTGGTGGGAAGTCTGGCAAGGAGTCTGTCCAAATTTAGCTAGACTGACCTTCAAGTTAACAGGATTTGTACTTTAAGTGCTTCTAGCTTAGTAGAACAAGTCAGAGTTTGAGGGCAGCTTTAGAGAACAAATGAGGTACTAGAGTAGGATTTAAGTGGTGTTTCTCCTCTCCCATGCCCTCCCTTCTCTTCTCCATCTCTGTCTCTGTTTCTGTCATTCTTTGCGTTACTGTCTCATGCCACTGTCCCTCAAATCTAGTAGCTATTGCATCACACATTCTGAGACTGATAATTTAATTAGTCAAACAAAAAGCATTTAATAAGTGCCTGCTATGTGTTGGGGATATAAATACAAAAACTAAAACAATTCCTACTCTCCGGGAACTTAAATTCTAAAAGATCTGCCTAATTTCTGATACAATGAGTGATAGAGAAGGAATTCTCCTGTCTGGTTGGGTGTGGGCTCTGATGGGGATAAACATGAGAGAGACGGTGTGAGGATGGAGATGTAGAAGGGGGTGTAAGGCAGGATAGGTGGATGTGTGAAAGGGTCATGGGGGGAGGGAGAGTAGGACGTGACAGGAAGAGGGGTGTTTTTAGCCCAGTGCTTCGTTCGTTGGCCCGGCTAAAGCCAGCGATGACCCTGGAGGATGGACTGCCACGGGCGGTGCAGGAGTGGGAGCGCAGTAGCAACTTTGACCGAATGATCTTCTACGAGATGGCAGAAAAGTGAGTTTGACCCTTGCTCTCTTGACTGAGGAGGGATTTATGGTAGGGATCATTTGATGGGATGACTATGGGTGGGTTGGGCATGAGTCCAAAGTCTAATGGCAGACTGGTATCTGAAGAGTATGTGATAGGGTAGCACAGATGTGGGATGGCACAAAGCCTCACAGGATTTGGGATCCCACCCCAGTTGTTATCTTGCAGCATGTGCTCAGACTCATGCTTTCTCTTGCTAGATCTATCTGTTGTATCTATTATTTCACCCATCATGAGCTACTTTCAAGATCAGCTGATTTATAACCCTTCTCACCTACCTCAAGCTCTCTATCCCTTTTTTAGGGGAGCTCCCTTTCTTTAGGGACTATAGATTGACAATTCAGAGATGACTTGGTCTTGGCTAGATTTGAACCCTGAGATCTGTTAAGTATTTATAGAAAATCAAGGGTAGAAACCCCATACAGATAGTTCTTTTACAGCAAAATGCTCAGTTCTCAAGGCAAGAAATCAGAGCATTGAGAAACCATCTAATCAACATAGCTGGGAAATGGGAAGCATGTTCAGATATGGGCAGACATTGTTCACTATAATTCTGAATAGCTAGGTTCAGCTTAATCTTGCTTCTTTCCTCCATTTTATAGTTTCCTCCTAGCTCAAAAAAACTTTTCACTTGGGCTTGGCTACCTCTTGCTACTCTTCTTAAACCCCAAATATGCCATTCCTATGCCAGAAGTTCTTGCTTCTTTCTGTAATGGATCATTTTGGAGAATATGTCCTGTAGTGGGATCCACCTTTCCTCTTCTGTTTGATGGTCTCCTAAAATGACTCCCCTGCCTCCCCCAATTCCTCCTTCATATCATGGCAAAAAAAAAAAAAAAAAAAAAAAAAAAAAAAAAAAAAAAAAAAAAAGTCAAGGTCTCTTATTTCACCCAGGGACATCTCCAGTGGTCCTTAAATCCAATTCACTTGCATGTCATAGCAGCACTTCACACATGTCATGGTCCTCTTCGAGAATGAAGGACAAACAACAAAATAACCCATAGGTCTGATTCCCCTACTAAAACAAAAACCAAAAAACCCCCAAAAGACAAAAAACAAAAAACCTTCAGAGGCTCCTTGATACTTGAAGGATAAAATACAAACTGTCTATCACTTTTCATGGACAAATTCCATGAATTAAGTTCTTCACTATTTGGCATAGTACTAGTATGGGGATGGGCCAGCTTAAGAGAGGTATTTCACATGTGCTTTTTTGTTACATGTAGTTATGGACTATAGCTAGTCAAACCGGACAAAAGGAATTAAAGCCCGCCCTCCCGAAATTAAGTGAGCTATTGTAGAACAGTTGTTAGAACGAACTCATCTATGTAGCAAAATAGTGAGATGATTTTACAATAGAGGTGAAAAGCCTATCGAACTTAATGATAGCTGGTTGTCCAAAAAACAAATTTAAGTTCAACTTTAAATTTAATTCAAGTACTCTCAATTCAGTTCAATAATTAAATAATGGACTTGTTCCCTACTACCTAGAAAGATACTCAGGTCTTTCTTACTTATAAATCTTACCTTAAACTTAAAGCTATAGTCTGATACTTTTTTTTTTTCCTGCTAAATTCCTAGAAAGAATAACCTGTTTCTGTTGCTTCACTATCCATTCAATGCTCCATTCCATGCTGAATGATTTTCCATTGCTATCATTATAAGATAGGTTGCTAATAGTTTTTTAATTGCACATTTTCATGACCTTTTTGTCAGTCTCCATTGAATATCTTGATTTTTCTGCAGTTTTCAAAACTCTTGATCACATCTAACCTCTTATATATATACTCTACTGCATTGATTTCTGTATCATTGTTCTTTCCTGTTTCTTGGTATTTCACTGCTTAGCATTTCCCTGTTTTCTAATTGTAGGTGTCCCTTAAAACTTTGTCCTAAGATGTCTTGTCTCTTTTATGTTGGTGATGATGATAATGATAGGCAACATATATGAGGTGACAATATTTGGGAAGTGCTTTACAAATATTTATCTCATTTCATCATCTAGTTTATCACCTTATATGGGAATCTCTCATTCCCATGACTCTCAAGTATACATCTATGGCCCTTGATTTCCCACTTATCATCTCAAACTAAACTTGTCTGACACCGAACTCGTAGCTAAAGTAGCCCAGCCTTTCTTTCTTCCCAAATTTCCTTTTTCTTTTGGTGGGACCACCATCTGTTGGAATACATAGCAGAGTTGCTGAGATACACTGGAGCCAACTGACAGTGGCTGCTTGGAGATCCAACCCAGAATGGATCTCCTCTTATGAGAGGATGATACAAGGAGACTGAGAGGCAGTTGCTGTTCTCTGACCTCTGACTGAGACCGTTGCGTTGTCTGACCTCTCTCCTCTTCCCTTTGCCTCCCAGTCCGCAACACCTGTGTCAGCAAAGGCTGCCTTGCAATTCCTTCAGATGTTATGATCCACAGCTGTGGAGGCTCTAAGAGAATTGACCTGTCCCTTAACAACTATCCTCCTACTTAATTTGAATGTGAAATATCAAGGTAATTTTTGATTCTCTCCCTTGCCACATTTTCTGTTCAGTCAGGTACAAAGTTTGGTCAATTTTTCCTCTGCCACACCTCTTGCACCTGTTCTCTTTTCTCATCTCACAGTGGGACCATTCACCCTAGTTCAGATGTATCATTACTTCAAAAGAACATTTTATTGTTGGCTACTGCTTTTTATATTACAGTCGTTTCCTCTTCTTCCCTCATGAAATCAAACCCTTTTTGGTAAGAACAATAAGATAACATAAACAAAATCAAGACAAGGGCTGCTTCCAAAAGTGTAAATATCATATTCCACATCTGTTGTCCCTGAAATTTTTACCAGGAAGAAGTAGGTATGTTTCCTTGACAGTTCTCTAGGACTGAGATTATTCATTGCAATTTGCCATGATTTTATTGTTTTTATAGTATTATCATTTACATTATTGTAATCATATGTGCTTGGTTCTGCTTTCTTGTCTTCATTATTTTGTTTGGAAGGGCTTTCATGTTTCATGTCTGAATTCCTAAATTTACTCATTTCTTATGGCATAGTATTTCATTGCATTCTTAGAATTTGTTCAGCCCTCTCCTAATTCGTGGTTATTCATTTTGTTGCCTGTTTTTTGCTACTATAAATATTTTGTTTATCTATATATATAATAGATGATATATATATATATATATGATATCTATATATGATATCTAATGATATTCTATCATATATATATATATATATATATATATATATAGTTTTTGTGTGTGTACATATGTATATCCCTCCCCCCCTCCCCATACACACACACCCTTTTCTTTCTATCATTGATCTCCATGGGTTATATGCCCTGTAGTGGGATCCTTATTTCCTTATTATTTTTTGCTGGGATTTCTATAGGATAGTTTCCTAAATGGCCTTTCTCTTTCTAATTCTTCCTTTACATCATCACTGGAATGATACCCAGATCTGACCATGTCATTCCTTACTCAAAAACCTTCAGGCTCTTTGATATACCTGTAAGACAAAATACAGTAACTTGCTTTTGATGCCTTCTGCAATATAATTCTAATATCTTTTCTGCCTTATTAAAACTTGTCCTTTCACACTCTCTGGGTTTCAGGCAGATTGTATTACTTACTGTCTCCCTGGCTTGACTTGTAATCTCTAGATTTCTGTTCACTCCTTCCCTCATCTCTGCATTTTGGAATCCCTTCTTCCTTTAAGACTCAGGCCTGGTGCCAACTCCACTGTGAAGCCTTAAAATCACTCATTATTCTCTTCCTTGGCATTTTGGCCCTCTTCTTTGTCTCCATCATTTTCTACCTTCTATTATGATGATGTACAAATCACATGACTCCACCTCCCCTTTCCCTCTCCTCCCCTCCCCAAAAGCCCTCCACCCTTGCTAGAAGGTCAGACACTGTTACTTTTGGTTTGGGTATTTAGTATGATGCCTTTATATTCTTTGAATTCAGTGTCAATTGTGTTCTCTGCTCAATGTTGTGATATATAAAAAGGAAGACTATAATACTGACCCTTAGGGGTTTCTAGGTTCCTGTGTGGCAATGCTATATTCAATTATCACCATTTTTGTTCAGTATAGGAAATATTCTTGGGTCTGGATTTTATCTTCCTCATCCCCTTAATCCCTTCTTACCTTTTTATTCTACAACTGATGAATTGGGACCAACTCTGGGCTTTTGGAGAATCTCTTTTATCTACTACTTTCAGAGTATAGAAACAAGCAAACCTGCTGAGATTCCGTGACCCCCACCCCCATTTCTCAAGGTTGTTGTGATGATCAACTGATGATACCACACATAAAGTGCTTTGCCAATCTTAAGATGCTATAAAAATAAGTGGCATTATTACAATATCATTGTAATTAAAAGTACCATGTGTATTATTAATGTGTACCTATTGCATCTCACTTAGTAAAATGGTAAATTCAAAAGAGGGTAGACATCAGGGGCTGTAAAATGAGATCAAGGTGTTGGTCTGAGCACAAGAAAGACCCTCTATTATTTCTCCTTCTCACTGGATTTGTGGTTTGTCCAGAATGCAGATAAGGGAATGCATGTGATGACAAGGAGCACTAGATTTGGTCAGCATACCTGGGTGCAAATCGTTTAACATATGAGCTTCAGTTTTCTCATGGGTAAAATTTGGGGATTGGACTAGATGGTCTCTAAGCTCCCTCCCAGCTCTAAATCTATGATCCTGTGGCCTTATAGGGTCTGTGATCCTATGCTGTGATCACCTTCCTAGGTGACTTGTTAAATAGGACCTTGAAGCCCCAAGCTTCCCATGTGGTGGTAGCCTGGGAGCTGGAAAGTCGACGAGTCTTACCATCAGTCCTTTGCCTTCCTCATCCTCTACAGGTTCATGGAGTTTGAGGCTGAGGAGGAAATGCAGATTCAGAAGGTGCAACTGATGAGTGGGTCTCAGTGCTTGCCTCCTCCAGCCCCCCCTAAGCTTGATCCCCCAGGACCCTCAGTCCCTGAGATATGTCAGCAACAAGGTGAGACAAAAACTTCTCCCAGAAGGGAAGAGAATATGAACCAGCTATGTATCATCTGGGATTTGCAAGATTTTCACTGAAAGCCTGCTACCTGAAATTTTTGAGTTCTTAACCCAAATACAGCATTCTTTTGCATGTTAACCAGCATTTTACATGCACACACACACACACACACACACACATATTCCCCCCCTCCCCCGGCAGCAATTGGGGTTAAGTGACTTGCTCAGGGTCACACAGCTAGGAAATGTTAAGTGTTTGAGGGCAGATTTGACCTGAGGTTCTCCTGACTTCAGGACTTCTGCTCTATCAGGACATATAAGGACTTGTGCCACCTCCATGCCCGTATATATTTCAATATTCCTTAAGGAAAAAAAAAAAACCCTAAATGAAGACTCCTGCTTTGTGTCTGCAGTAGGTTTTCCTTCAGAAGTAGTGGAATTAACATTGCATTAAAAAGTAGTCCTGGGTTTTTGGTCTTCTTCCCTCTGCTAACTAGCTATATAACCCTGGACAACTCCACTAAGGGTTTTTGGACATCAGTTACCTCCTCTTTCTCTCATTGTTTAATTAATCTTGGTCTATTTTCCAAAAACAAACGACCTACCACCAAATAGTTTAAAAATGCTTTAGGGAAATTCACAAAAAGTTAAACAAATTGGGCATATTCAATCTTAAAATTTTTAGACAAGAAGCTTAAAAATAAATATATTGTTACTTGGTTTCTGTTAGTGAGTACAAAATAAAATTATATCAATTCTGATGGACGTGGCCATCTTCAGTAATGTAATGAACCAAATCAGTTCCAGTAGAGCAGTAATGAACTGAACCAGCTACACCCAGTGAAAGAACTCTGGGAGATGACTATGAACCACTACATAGAATTCCCAATCCTTCTATTTTTTTTCTGCCTGTATTTTTGATTTCCTTCACAGGCTAATAGTACACCATTTCAAACTCTGATTCTTTTTGTGCAGCAAAATAACTGTGAGGACATATATGCTTTAACATACTGAACATGTATTGGTCAACCTGCCATGGGGGAGGAGGGGATTGGGGGGAAGGAGGGGAAAAATTGGAACAAAAGGTTTGGCAATTGTCAGTGCTGTAAAATTACCTATGCATAACTTGTAAATAAAGATATAATAAAAAAAATAATAAAATTACATCAATTTCTGGTCCTTTGGGAAAAAGACTTATCAACTTTATGTCCAGAATACAAAACTGCTTGTATTTTCTGAACAATGATTATAAAAGTGAAATTCTGAGGTGCTTTAGCACTTTAGCAATGAAAGTAAATTTCAACATGAGTAAATGTTTAGTATTTGAATATATACATTCACATCTTATATTGAGTTCATTTCAGGTTTTGGATCAAATGATCTTTTTTGATTTCTTTTGGTTCTATTATATAGATATCTATTAATTTCCCTTGGTTCTGTATTTTTTTTCCCCCTTAGTACTGCCCATTATTAACTTTTTCTCCCTAGGGCTCTCATGCCTAGTGTTCCTTAGCCTTTGCATCCATCTGGAGATGGATACAGCCTAGTATAGCTATTCAATATTATTGATGGACAGAGACTGGAGAAGAAGGGGCAAGAGTCATGAATGCATATATTTCAGTCAGATTATAATTTCACTCTTTGTACTTTTACTGATAACTCTCTAAACTCCTAACCCCAATGGGATTGTAGGCAATTTTCCCATCTTGAGGGAGGAGCTTGGGGGAAATTCCCCTTCCAGTTACTTATGAGGCAACATTTTTATGTCACCTTATGAGATGTCACAACACAGTATACTATACCTAGGCTTATGCTGTCTTTACCCGTCCTTTCAGTTTACATCCCAAAGAAGGCAGCCTCTAAGAGTCGCCCCCCTCGTCGTCGCCAACGCCGACCACCTCGCCCTTCAGCCCCTGAAGCACCCAAAGAGATCCCACCAGAAGCTGTGAAGCAGTATGCTGACATCATGGCCGGGCTGGTAGGAGTTCCCCATGCTGCCATTGGGGAACCAGAGGGAAAACATGATGATGAAGAAGAGGAGGAGGAGGAGGATGAAGAGGAGGCCTATCCTGATCCCGGACTGCTGAGTTACATCGAAGAGCTGTGTGCTCAGGATGTCTTTGTTTCCAAGGTGAGGACTGGCCCCTTGATGGGAGACTCTTGGAATCCCACAATTTAAATTTTTTTAAGAAAAATTTTGTTTCTTGCCCAAGGAATTTCTTGCCCTAGAGCAAGGAGCAGAGTCCCATTTCCTAGCTTCAGATAACAATGTGAGGCCATTTGATGTGCTCTTAGAGATCTTGGCAGCCAGGTTGCCCCCTTATTTCCAGACTTGTGCCTCAGACCCATCTTATTTTTCTTCAGGCGACCTTGAAGCAGGTAGTTGGTGCTGTGAGTAAGGAAGTTTGACTTGGAGCCTAGATCTGAGTTAAATCCTAGTTCAGATACTTCAGATGGGTGACCCTGGGCAAGTGACATTATCTGTTTCCTCATCTGTAAAATGAAGATCATAATAGAACTTCACAAGGTTGTTATGAAGATCAAATAAGAACACGGAACAATGCTTTGCAAACCTTAAAACCCTATATAGATGATTATTATTTCTGCTTCTCTCCCAGGTTGAGGCAGTGATTCATCCTAGGTTTTTGGCAGAGGTGCTGTCTCCAGAGCAACAGAGGGATCCCCTGGCCCTAAGTGAGGAACTAGAACAGGAAGAAGGACTCACTCCCACCCAGGTAGGATGGGAGGGACCCCCGAAGGGGAGGAAGGATTAGGAGAGAGCCAGGAGGGAAACCCCATGAACTTGTCCAAACTCTGCTCCACTCAGAATAGAGCTGACTAGAGATGAGTAATTGCAGATGAGACACAGGTACAGGTGAGGAGGGCTGAAATCTTCTCATTTTTACATTGTTACCCAGATGACTAGTTCTCCATTGCCCCATCCCTTTCCCCTCACCAAAAGCAGAGCTTGAAGCTATTTTTTTTTTTTCTTTTAGCTAGTGCAGAAGCGGCTATTGGCATTGGAAGAAGAAGAGGAAGAGGAGCCCCCAAGCTGCAGTGGAGCCCAATCAGACTCTAGTCCTTCTCCATCTGATGAGGAGGAAGACGGGGGTGGGCGGCTTCGACCCTCACCTGGGGCTCGTATGGCTGGGGGCATTGTCCGCCTGGGGAAGACGGTTTCTCCAGAAAAACGGGCAAGGGGAGAAGGACATGGGCAGGACAGGGCAGCAGAAGGCCCAAGGGGAGTAGGAAGGGAAGGTAATGCTTTGTCATCCCCTAGTAGCTGGGACCTTCGACTAGATATCTCCACTCCACGAGTAACTAGGGGCCTTTTAGGGGTGGAGGGCAGAGGGTCAGGGAAAGGTACTGCCCTGGTGTCTTTATATCAGGAAGGCAACTCAGGAGGGCCTGGAGACCAAGGGGACTATTTGGTGACTGAGGGGATCCTAGAATCCTCTCCCCACAGCTGGCAAAAAGGACCTCATTTGGAGGGAGCTACCCATTTGGAGGCTGGACCTCCAGAACCAGTTGATTTCACTACTTCTTCACAAGATCAGGGAATGGGACAACAGGTCACCGGTCTCAGGAAGGGATGCCAGGTGACAGGTCTTGGGATGCTTCCTCAAGGGAAGGAGCCATCTTCTGCTTCCCAGGAAGAGACTGTGGTGGGGACTTCTTGGAGAGATGATAGAGGAGCTCCTATGATCAAAGGCGTGAGCCAGAGCCCCTCCTCCAGAGCAGCTGGGGATAGGGAGAGGACCCCATTCAGCTCAGCCCCTTGGGTGAGTAGCAAGGGGGACTTCACAAATTTGGAAGTGTTCCCAGAACAGACTGAGGGGATCAGAGAAATATCTCAGTATGTGGAGTATATAACAGAGTTTCAGGGAGACTGCCATGTTCTAATACCCCAAAGCCACATTTCTTCCTTGGGCCACAGAGGAATACTTGAGGACACAGAAGAAAGTTTTGCCTCTTCTGAGGACAAAAATGACACAAGTTCCCTAGAAAATGGTAACTACTACAATCTTTCAGAGCTCCTGGGGGCCAGCAGCCCCATTTTAGGGATTGAAGGACACATCTTTGGAAATGGAACGGATTTTAGTGATTTGTATCCTGAAGGTAACTCCTCAGTAGAGGGCAAAAATGGTGCCTCCAATCTGGAGTCTGCCAAAAACACACTCTCCCCTAGATGTCAAGAACGTGATCTACTCTTGGGGTCTGGAGAAGGTTCCTCCTTTCCAGGGATGGGGTATGATGTTAGTATAAGTGGCAGTAAAGCAAACTCAGGTTCTCCTGTTTGGGAAACCACAGAGAATGGCAATTTACTGGCTATCAGAGATGACCACGACCTCCAATTAATTATTGGAGTTAACTCGAGTTCACCAAAAGGTGCATGTTACGAATGCCAAAGAGTGAGCAGAGAGGAGCTTAGCCTACTAAAGTGCAAAGACACAAGTCCCTCACCAGGGACCAAAGGTGACTCTCACACACCAGAGTCCCAAGAACCAGCCTCCTCTAACCAGTGTCTTGGGGATACCCCCCCAACTCCAGAAACTAGTGACCCTGTGGCTCTTGGAGAAACCTCTTCAGGAAAGGAAGCACCTAGACCCACAGATAGGGACGGTAAAGAACAAGAGGATGATGATGATGATGATGATGAACTTTCTAACTTTGCTTTCCTCTTGGCCTCTAAACTTAGTTTGACCTCAGAGGGGTTGCCCCTTAGTCCTCTACCTGCCCCTACAGAGGTTACGGATCAAGCATCCCCCTCACAATCTCCAGAGGCTTTGCCCATACCCAAGTCTGGGAAACGCACTCTGAGCGGTGAACTGTCCCCTGCAGAAAAAAGACCCTGCCGGGGGGGTGAAGTAGCTGTCTCTGGGGAACTGCCCTTGAATTTGGGGGAAGAACCGACTGTAAAGCCCCGAAAAAGGCGCCGTGAGGGTCATGTCCCAGGGAGGAGGAAGAAGAGAAGGAGGAGCTTGTAGGGGGCAGCCACATGGCCCAACCCAAGGAGTGATTCTCCAGGGGTGGGTCCTCAAGAGTGGATCTGGGCCCTGCTGCACTCGGTCAGAGCTCTCCAATCTTAGCCATTCTTTTCTGGCTGCTCTATAAATATGGTGAGGTTTGGGAGAGTTCAGCAACTGACTTGCATGGAAATGACCACCTCAGTGAGAAGTGAGATGTGAGAGGACCCTCGGGAGAGTTTTATGAGAAAGTGAATTAAAGACATCCCTGTTGGAAATGGTCTGCAGTGAATCTGTCTTTTGTTCTGTCTTTGCTGCCAGGGGAACTGAGGCAGAGTAGAGGAAGGGAGACATCACAGGGGATCCCAGGTTCTATGTGTGCACAGAGGATATGGGATCCTGTCCTCCAGCCTCGTGCTCTCTCCCTGCAGCCATCATCAGGAGAGAACAGGTTGGCTTCCATGTCCATCTCCTGGGTTTGATAGGGTTCTTCAGGTATTTCATCCATCCCCTTTCCCAACCCCTGACAGATGACAGCCCTATGCTGAGATAGTTCTAAGAGGAGTCAACTGGCCTCACTGCATCATCTGTCTTCATGTCTCACAGTCCTCACCAATGGTAAGTTCTTTCTGGTATCTAACCTCTACCTGCCCTCCTGGTATTGAATTGGTTTCCTCTAGGCTGTCCCAAATGGAGTGTGTTTTAAGGCCCTTAATCCCTACCCCTGGTCCCAGGAAGAAAGAAATGGGGCAGAGTTCCTATAGAAGGCCCACCATTAATATCCATAGGCATACGGCACCTCTCACTGGGTTTAGGAACAACTCCTGGTTCCCGGGCAAGCTGATCTATTAGGCTGACAGTACTGTTCCATTTCTTCCAGCTTTCATCCTCTGCTCCTCCTTTCCCTCTCCAAAGGCTGCTGTCAGCTGTGCTGTGGTGAGCAGTCATTCTTCATGTCTAGTGATAGAACAGGAATTGGGCAGAGAGAGAGAGTGTGTCTGTATGTCTGTGCACCTGTATATATGTGTGTGTGTGTGTGTGTGTGTGTGTGTGTGTGTGTATGTGTGTGAAACAGCAGTAATGAGGTGTATATTTAATAGTGGCAGGAAGAGGAAAATAAGATATGGAGTTTTAAAGTAGAATATCTTATTCATCTGGAACAATTCTGGTACTTTTTTGGATGGCCTTTGCAGGGCTTAGCCATCCCCAGACATTTGGAATACTCAAATGAGCAATCCAACTGTCTTTAAACAGTTATGTCATTCATAGGGTTGAGCTTCCATGTTTTTTTTTTTTTTTTTTAATAGATATAGATATAGATTTATATTTATATATAAAATAGTTTCTTACAAAAAAACCCAAAACCAACTTAAAAAAAAACAAAACAAAATCAGGAGTCACATGAACAGAGATGGAGGCATGGGCTAGTCCCCCGGTGCTGCCCTGAGTCTGAGGGGCTGGGATCGAGCTAGGAATAAAGGGGTGTAGAGGGGACCAGGATTCTCAGTCGTTTTTCGGCTTGGAGGTGTTCACAGTCCCATTGGAAGTTGAAGTTGGGACACCGTGAGATGTGGCTTCTGGGGTTTGGGGATTGGCCCGAAGGGTATATGGGGGGCGTAGGTAGGTGCTGAAAAGTCTTCCATAGAGTGGATCGTGCAGGGAGAAATTCTGGAACTGGCCTAGTGAAAGGAGGAAGAAAGGAAAAGAGATAAGGAAAAGAGAGAAGGAGGAATGAAAAAGAGGACAATCCTTAGTACCAGGGACAACAGATCCTATGTTTCCCCACAAAATTGCCCCTAGCTTGATTTCCTTCTTTCTAGAATTCATATATTCTCAATTCTAGTTCTCTGTCCATAATTTTTGCTTTTCTGAAATAAGATTTCTGCTCTTCCCCAGGCCTCATCACTTTCCCTGACTTTCTGGCCTGATTCTACCTCCTTTTCTAGAACTCCAGTGTTTTGATCTTCAGTATCTGTTCTTCCTATGTTCCTTTTCTCCAATTCTTCCTCACTCCCCACAGTGCCTTTGAAGACAGGTTTGAAGGAGGGAGGTGACTCACAGAGGGAGAGGCCTTGGGTAGATGTGGACTGGCACAGCTCGGCATGCAGAGTGGCAGTTGAAGGTCGGGGTGAGCCCAGCAGCAGGTGCAGGATGGTGCCAAAACCCTCTTTGTACAACAACCGGCCTGGTCCCTCTGGTTCCTCTTCAGCAAAGAGCTTTTTGCGGGAGGGGGAAGGGGGGGGAGGGAAGGAGAGTTGTTAAGTCTGGGATTATCTCTTTCCTCAGTCTTCCCAACATTTCCCTCCCCACACAACCCTTTTCTGAGACTATTCCAGGCCAATCACAGTAGAACCTCAGAGCACTTTATAGCCACCACTCCAGGCCCTATCCTGTGTCCTGGTTTTTTTCTAGATCTCCCCATATTAAGCTTTGCTATGGTCTAGCTGAAGTGGCAATGGATCAGGAACCCAGGTTCCAGTAAATACCCAAAACATTAAGATAGACTATTTTAGGTATTTTTGTGCATGTGTGGGCTTATGTTCTGCATATTTAGTAATTCCCACTCCTCCCTCCCCCCTTCTAATACCTCAAAGGCTAGACGAGTCAATTCTTCAAGGCTTCTGCCCCCATCTAGGGCTGCCAGTGCAAGAGCTACATCACGGAAATCCACTGAACCACTGGAATCCTGTGAAAAATGGGAGTTATGGCACAGTGGTCAATAATGTTAGGATGAGTGTCTTTGTTCATCCTTTTCTCTTGCCAGATCATCTCTCAATTCTATACCAGCTGCCTAAGAACTGACTCCTCCTGTCAGAATTATTTCCCTTTGGGATGCTGAAGGGTGAATTTCTCTAAAATAACATGAACATCTTTAAGTTGTCTCCTGAGTCATGTTCTTACTCCAGTTTGGAGGGAGTGTCCAAGACTCTTCTATAGGGAATCTCCTTTCTCAAGGGAATTCCTAAGGAATGCAGGGAAGCTCTGGATTACTGACAATCTTACCTACATGTCAACATTATGTATTCATTGTCCTAAAGCTGGATGAGCTGGTTTTGCACTCTCATGGTCTTGGCTGATGTGGGAAAACTGGTCAGGCAGATAGAAAAAGGGCCATTGGCATCACTTATTAAAAAATGGGAGTAGGTTTGCTATGTGTGTGCGTATATGTATCCGAACTCTAGTTTTTTATTCCTGTTCCTCTGGGGGATTGTCAGAAATTTTGGTGACCTTACTTTAAGAACCAATAGATCTGTTTTGTCTCTGATGTTCTGGGGAAACCATGTTATCTGTTTTGGATAAGAAAGAACTCTGGTATTCAATAAACACCAGACATCTTCCAGGAACACCATCATTCTTCCAGTGGGCAAAGTCATTAGAAATATTTAGAATACCAGGAATTTCCTGAGGAAGCCTGGGAATATTTGGGAAACATGGGAAACTCCCAGATTCTTAAAAAAATCTGCCAAGATTATTGAAAATTTCTTGGGAATGTGGTGGGGGAATCTTTGGCTTCCCTGAGAGATAGCATCATAACCTACTACTACAGCGTTGCTGCTAGATGCTCCTAAATGACAAACCAGGAATTTGTGAGCAGGACCTGACTGTATGTATGGGCTACCACTTCCAATTGTTCCCTCCTGAGCACTATGGGATTTATTTGGAGAGGGCCACCCAAAGACAAGGAAAAGAGGCAAAACATATACATTTAATAATATTTATGGGACAAAATTAAGTTCTGAAAATCCAGGCCATAAGCTCTCAGCTCTCTACTCTGATTAATTATTTTATCTCATCTCCTTCACACAGAAACACACTTGGCTCTATTTGAGACCAGATGCTCCTCAAGCTATAACAGTATCCAGATACTGCTGTCAACTAACCTATGACACTATACTTGTTATTTTCTCCCTGTATTTCCTTATCTTGCTTAGTTCAACAAATATTTGCTGTCTACCATGGCTGGACAGGAATATGAGGGCCAACCAACATAGCAACTAGAGTACCCTAGTATGGTTTCCCAAACTAGCAGGATAATGTGGACTTCAACATTTAATAAGCACCAACTGTGTACAAAGCATTATGCAAGGAAAGAAATCAAATTTGGAGTCATTGTTAGTACAAAGCTTACAGTCTAGTAGTGGAATATGGCACAGGCACAAATAATTATAATGCAAAATGATGCCTGATGAACGCATAAGATGTAAACAAAATGTTTGATGAGATCTCTGGGGAGCTTTTTCCCAATATGGCTTTCAATGTTTTCTAGAGATAGTTTCTAATATGTCTACTGAAAAACATCCCCCAAATCTTTAAGCTATTCACTTCAGGGAATAGGACCCTTGGAGACAAGACTCTCCATCCTTCCTCACCTGCTGGAAATAGTCGAAGGCGCCAGACACAGTGTGAGGGTCAGAGAGCTGCAGCTGTTTGGCAAACTCTTCTTTGCTGACCATGCGACTCCGGCCTGGCTCTGCTCCGGCATCCACACAACCAGGGGACAAACTACAATGGAAGTGTTTCAGGCTGGGAAATTGGACCAGTTCCCTTCTCACCATGCTTCTCAGAACTTGTGCCTGTCCTTTGAGTCTTCCCAGTGGGGGATTGCCTGGGTGTGTTCCCAGTTCTTAATAGTCCCTCAAGGTCTCCCACCTTTCATACTTCAGTGGTTTAATTTCTTCCCCGTCTTCCTTTGATTTCCTTGTTTTCTCCACCCCCCCCTCCCTTGAGATTCCACTCTTTACCGAATCCCTATTATTTGTGTTTCTTGTTCTTTCTGCATTTTATTCTGATCCTTTCCTCTCAGACTCCATCTTTCCACTTCTCCCCAATTTCCACCTTGTATTCTAAATCACTCACCCAGCCTTCCGGAGTACTTTTCCCAGCTCCCACAGCTGAGGTTCCAATGCCACCTTTAGCTGACCAACCACAGTCACAGGCAGGTTCCCCACAAATTCACACTCTGTGGCAGGAATTCCCAAGGCCCTATAATGTGAAGAGAGCATAGAGAAAAGGTTATCTTCAGGGTTTCTACATCTGGGACAGCACCAATTCTACCTGCTGGAGAAGGCAAATCATTCATCTCTGAATTTTCATTACCTAAGAACTCATGTTTGTTTTTCAAGAGTCTATTAAAGAGCCTGGCCTCCTCCCTGCTGTAGAACTTTGGTTCCCTACCCCAGCACCTCACTTTCCAGTCTGCCAGTCCTCATTTGTTGCTTCTCCATAGGGGCTCTATGCCCTTGGCCTTAGAAACTATAGTGAAATTGGGTGTGTGCATAAAGGACACTCACTGTGCCATGACCCTCTGGACGTTGTTGGCATAGAGAGTGGGGTTGTTGCTCTCTTCAGGGCTGGGCTGATACACTGGTAGGAACTGAAATATAAACATATGCCCCAGTAAGAAATGTCTTCCTGGGGACACCTACTCATCCCCCCATTCCCTTTCCCCAGGGCCTTCTATTTCTTACCTCCACATCCACAAGGCTGCAAGGCTGGGAGGCTGTAAGCCAGAGGACTTTGAGCCTGGGGAAGAAGAGAGTTTTGATGCCCACCAGGCCAGGGATCCTATCTCAACTCTTCATGAAAGGACCTCAACAATCATGGGGGAAGTCACAGGCCATTTGGCTTTATTCAAGGGGGTGTGCCCTTTAAATGAGTCCTCAAAGTAGATTTTCAGCTAAACACAACTGTGTGGAGAGGCATTTATTTGGGAAGCATGGGAGGGGTAAGTGAGAGGGATGGGGAGGATATGCACAGCCATCTTATTTTATTACACTTAATATTAGTTAGGACTAACATCGATGTAAGGCCGAAAGAAATGGTGAGCCCCAGGGAGTTGTGTCAGAGGAAAGAGTCCCCAAGAGCAAGAAGGATAGTATGGAGAAAGCCCTAGGGGTTTCACTGTTAAGATGAGGTTACTGGGGGGTAATCATGAGCAGAACAAGCACATCAACTAGGATAGTAAAGGATAGGGTAAGAAAGTAGAAAACACTTTTTTAGACTGTGATAAGTTATGAGACCCTGGAAAAAGTAAGGTGGTTAAGGGAATGCCTTTTCTGGGGTAGTCCCCAGCCTCAGAGATGCCCAATTGTAAAAGGTGTTATTTTGTCTAAAAGTTAGCAGGATGAGTTGGACAGGATGACCTCTGGAGGGTTTGGCCAGCCTGGTGGTAGGTAGGCTGAGAATCCTGGGATGGAATACTCAGCCCCTTCCCTTTTCCACCACCCCCTTTTAACTCCCACCTCCTTTCCCCCACCACATGCCCAAGCGCACCACCAGGACTCACACTCCAGGGCCTCTCCATGCCCAGCTTGTAGTGTCCTAAGGGAGAAGCAGAGATTAGGAATGAGAGGAAAGGTTTGCTTATTCTTTCCAGAAACTGCCCCTCCTCCAGACTCTGCTGCTCTGCCCCTTCTACCCAGCTTAGGCACCATTTCTCCCATGATGCAGCTGATGCTTGGCCCCTATCCCATTTTTAGAACAGATTCAAGCTCTTTTCATCTTTACACTTTCTTGGATTGACTCACCAGGCTGTTGGGGTATCGGATGAGGACAGGCTGCACAGGCACCCCTGCGATGAAAGCTCCTAAACCCCATGCCCAACCCCCAAAATAAAGGTTAGTGTTGGGGGAAGAAGGGATGAAGGGTCAGGGCAATCCCCAATAGTCTCCTGCTCCAAGTTACTTCTAACCTGAAATTTGGACTTTAAAAATATTTACTAAAGGTCATCATGGACCACTTGACTCCCACCCCTGGAATTCCTAGTGTTGAGTCTCCCCCCACCTAAACTATTCCTCGACTGAGATGCTTTTCCTTTAGTCCTCCTTTACCCCACCTCCACTCCCTGTTCACCTGGTTTGAATTTGAGCAAGGCCTTCTTGTTGGAACAGGTGCCCTCAGGAAAAAACAGCACCTAAGGAGTACAGTAGGAAAGCAGAACGGGAATGGAGGTGGGAAGGAGGGAACAGATGGCTGTGTATTCTGGAAAGTCATCTCAAAAGGACACGAGATGTCTAGGTAGCTTCCTGTGGCCCCCTTGGAGATTGTTTTTCCCTTCACTTCTTGGGGTTATCCCTTAACTTTCCACAAGACTTTACTAAAAGTGGCTCCCAACTCCTATTTCATGCAAAGGCCCACTCCTGTGCCCCAAGATTCATGCATAACCATCTCATGCCTTTTTTCCTAGAAGAGGGAGTGTAGTGAAAGTAGAGCAGCACCAAGAATATTAGTGATACCCCAGCTGCTGATGTTGGAATGGAGAAACTGGCAAGTGGTATGTTCAGAAATGGGTCCTATAGGAGAGGCTCAATATGAGTCATAAAACCTGGACCTACCTGAGGCCACTTGCCTTTTGAGGTTGCCCGCCTTCGGACCTCCTCCACCACCTTTCTTCGAGAAGCAGGGTCATGCCGGGATACCAGGATGGCTTGGTTGAAACGGAGAAGTGCTTGGTGGGAGGAGAGGGGACGCAGAAATAAAAACTGAGGTTGGGGATTTATAGAATCGTGGAATTTTAGAAATGGAAAACGTCTAAGAGACCATCTAGCTCACCCCTCACATTTAAATAGGAAAAATGAAAAAGGAAGAGAGACATTAAGTAACTTGGCCAGATTGCAGGAGGCTAGGAAATTAGAGAAGAACCAGAATTAGCACTCCATATTGTTGCCCCATACCTAAAGTGTCTATTCTTTGAGGACAACCAAATTACTGATTGTAGGATTGTATCCAAACCCCTCATTTTACAGATGAGGAAACAGAGGAAGGCAGAAGTTAATGACTTGCCTAGAGTCACACAGCTAATTAGTATCTGAGGTGAGATTTGAATCCAGATCTTCCTCGATTCAGCACCCTATCCATTATGCCACACTTTCTTTCTAATCCTACCTTTAAAGGCTTGAGTGTTCTCCACATCTGGAACTGTCTCAAAGCCAGTGCTCTACCCATTATACCATACCATACTACCTCTCTATATTACGATTTTGAGTTGAGAATTTTCCCTTGTATGTTCTGTTACTCATGCTCCTGTGCCATTGAATCCTCACTCTGCTACTGAACATTGAGGCATGTCACTTTTCCTCCATGGGCCTGTTTCTTTATGTAATATATATATAAAAAACAATTGTTAGATGAGGTGATTTTTTTAGATACCTTCCAACTCCTATTATTCTAATGACCAAGCATTTAATTTACAAATGTTGCTAATTTGCATGTCACTTTCAACAAAGACCCAAGTGAATGCAGGCCAGTTCTCCCTAGATCGTTCCTGGTTCTTTCCATCCAGATGTCTCCTTTTCCCTCACCATTTTCCTTCCACCATAGTGTGCTCTTACCTCCAATGACTGGTACAGAAAGGTTTTCAGCTCGGGATACAACCTTGGGTAGGTCACAGGGCAACAGGACAATGGGGTCAAAGAAAGTTGAATGGGGAGCAGCAACCAGGACAGGTGCCTCTAGGCAAGAGGCTCGATGACCTCGAACACGGATGCGGAGGAAGCCCAGAAGGAAAAAGAGTAGCCGACTCAGGCCTAGCACCCCACTGTGACACACTGTCCTGTATAAGGTAAACTTGGCTATCAGTAGGATGTAAATACTCACCCACACCCACCCCAAGGTCCCTGACAACTGGGTAAGTATTGCTGTATTGTCCCCAAAAGGCTTCTTTCGTTCCTCTCCTTCCCCTCCCCTCACCCTGCCTCAGCAATCCTGCCAACAGGACTAAAACCGTCCAGGTTCTAGGGGATCTCACCCAGACGGCAAAATCCCTGGAAAAAGAATCGAGTCTGACAATCCTGTCACATGACCCAATCTTACAGCATCCCATTTTAGAGATGGTGTCCCAGGTACCCAGGTAGCAGGGGTGGATCAGAACAACATCTCACCCACAGAGTTTTAAACCCCTCCTTTCCCTCCCTGCCATGCATTCTAGTGCTCTACCCACACTCTCTCCCCCCAGTGTTGCTCTCAAAGTAGATGAGGGTGGGCAGCAAGGAATAAAGGGCTGTGGGATGGAGGAGCCATTGCGGTTTGTCCCCTGCTTTCTCACTTACTTCCTCCATCCTGTGATTGGCTCCTGGAGCTGCTCCTCGGAGAGACCAGCCACTTGGAGCCAGGCAAAGGGCCAGAGGAGAAAGAGGACGAGGAAGGCCAGCAGCACTCGGATGGGGGCCAGCAGTGCCCCCAGCAGGCAGAACTGGGCAGAGGGGAAGGGGGTAGGGCTGTCAGAACTTGGAAGACCTCCCTTCACAGCCTACTCCTTTTCTCAAGGATGGAAGGAGGGCCAGAGATTTCCCCCTTTCTCCTGACAGAGGATGGCACAGGCATGATGTTAAGAGAGAGGGGGGAATCTGGGAAAGCAAAGGAAGAGTCAAACTAGAAGATTCCATTTCTTAAGACTTTACAATTCTATGAGCAAAAAAGATAATGGATGTAAATATTTAGTGTTATGCAAACATAAGATAATTTGGATTAATGAATGAAACTGGGGAAGTGTGGGGAGAAGGGGATAGAAGGAAAAGAAACTGAATAGAAGGACAGTGAAAACCTGGTAAGAACAGGAACATAAAATCCTAAGGAAGACTCGAGTTCCAATTTTCCTGCCTTTCAGCCCCTCCCAACCCATATGTAGCTCAACCTTTCACAGAGGTCCAGTTGTACCCCCCTTTTCTCCTCTCTGGGATGGAAGGTGAATTTGGGAGATAGACTGGCATAATATTCACTGTTCGCTGTCTCCCACGTTGAACAGGGATACTCTGGGATGGGGGAGGGAAGGGGATTGGGGTCCAGGTTAGGGAGCTAGCATTAAGAGTTGCCAGGAGCCCAGGTTACTCTGGCAGTAACCCTGGGGAGGTAGCAGGTAAACAAATCCCTCTCTTTAGAGTCTAAGTGGAAGTAAAAATCAGAGTGCACCATTTTTTGCTCCTCTTTCCTAGTTTTCAACCTTCTGACCTCTCTGGGGTTGTCCTTTTCCTGCAGCCATCCTCTCCACCCCATCCCCCCCAAGGTGCTGCAGTGCAGGGGGTTGGGGGGAGGTGGGAAGGGCAAAAGGACACGGGTAAGGGCAATCAAGACTTCTCCCCTAAACCAATTTTCCAGGTAGAACATTTAATATCCCCACTCAAGTTGCCTTTAATCCAACTGCATCCTCAGAGTCCTCAGTAGCTTTTTAGGATGCCATATCCCTCCCCGTGTCCTCCATCTCTTCTAGTCTCTCTGGTTCATCATAACCTTCCTAATCCTTCTAGTACTCCATCTATCTATTCTGGTATCCTTTATCCCCTCTAGATTGTTTCACCTATGGTGTACTCCTCCCCCCCCCCCCCCCCTTCTCCTATATTCGCTCCATCCAAGGCTCTTTTCCCCAGTTCCCCTCTTCCATCTCCCCCGGGCCCAAACGTCCTCCACGTCCCCTACCCCCATTTGTTCTTCCAGCTTCATCCATTCTCGTCTAAGGTTCCCCAGTCCACACCTCACCTTGACCCTCTGAAGACGCGAGAGGTGCAGTTCGTGTACGAAGGGATTAGGTGGTGGTGGGGGCCCGGGGGCAGGGTCAAGGGGAGCCCAGTCCCCCGGGCTGCCCTGGCTCATGATGTCGGGAGGCTGGGGGCTCCGGCCCGGGCCCGGGCCCCAGCTCTGCAGAGCGTCTGCTTGTGGCGGCGGCGGCTGCTGCTGCGGTGGTGGTGGTGGTGGCGGCGGCGGCAGCGACTCTGGCCCCAGGCCCAGCCTGATGCTGGGTGGAGAGAGGAAGGGAGGGGGAGAGGGAGCGCGCAAAGAGCCCGGCGTAGTCAAGGCTCGGAAGGGGCGGGGCTTCCCGCTTTGGGGAGTCACAGTTCCCCCGCACCCTCCTTTTGCATCCTCCCCAGCCTCCACCCCCCCACGGCTCTTCTCCGCCCCAATTCCCAGGGCTATTGTTCCGCCGGAGCCGCATGCTCTGCGGAACGCTCAGCCCCGGCTCCGGGGCTGTCTGCTCTTTCTCTCTCTTCCCCCGCAGCCTCCTCCCCCTCCCACCGCTTCCCCACCTCCTTTCCCTTTCACCGCCCCGCAGCCCCTACCTCGGTGCTGTCCTCCTACGGCTTCCCTATCCTAGCGCCCGGCCTGAATCGGGAGGAAGGTGTGGGTAAATGGGGGTGGCAAGCTTCCTATTGGAGTGGGGATGGAGGATGAAGGCTGGGGAACGTCCTGGGCATAGGTTGAAAGGTCTCACCTTCTCAGTCCAGAGCTACGAGGTTTGGAGAAGATTTAAGTTGGGTACTCTTGGAGATGACGAGAAATGGGGATAAACTGAGAAGGCTGGGACAAGGAGTCACAGATTCCCATGTGAAGGGTAAGGGATCACCCCCGTTCCACCTCTCCCGGCCCCGAGACATCCTCAGCTGCCTTCCCTCCGTGCCTCCCAACTTTAATCACCCGAGTTGGGTTAGCGACCGCATAGCTCGGGACTACCGCCTTCTGGTGGTCTCTAATTCCCCGACCCTCCTAAAAGTTTTTCCCCTTCTGTTCTCCCCTCCTCCCGCCTGCTACCCCAACTCCGATTTGGGGAGTGTTCCTGAGATGTCCCGGATTTCCAGCTAAACCTGTGGTTTATTTGCTTTTAGATCTTTGAATAGCTAAGCTTTGAGCATGATTTTTAGGGAGGATCAAATATTTCTAAGAGAAAGGTCAGCCTCTCCTTAAAATCAAGCTCAGAATTTACCTATTTCTAAGAAACCGTTCCAGCTTACTCAGGGTAGGAGAAACAATGTTTTGCTTCCCGGCTAAACCACCTCCTTTCTCCTTCCTCTCCTCCCCCTCCTCCTACGCAGGAAAGGTATTGGTAGATTTTTATTTGAAACTGAAAGTCCAATTCCTTCTCACGATCTCTCAATTTCTTGAGCCACTGCTGGCTTTAGCCCGCTGCTGTAGCTCCTCTTCCCCCATCTCAACTACGCCTCAGGAAATGCTGTTGCATCCCTGTTTTTCCCTCCCTACTAATATCTTTAAGGACTGGGACTGTCTTTGCTTATTAATTTGCACTTTGTCCTTCACTTAGTAGGTACTTCATTGTTGACCTCAGCGTTCCCATTGCATTTGACTTTTTTCTTTCTCCGAACTCAAAAAAGAAGACTTGACTGGCCCCTAGATGGAGCATCGCTGTACTTGGAGTCAGATACCCTATGTTCAAATTCTGCCTTAGACACTACTGGTGTGATCCTGAGCAAAGCACAATCTTCCTGTCTCTGGTTAATGGCATCAACTTCCCAAAATTGTTATGAGAATCAAATGAGATAACATGTAAAGCATTTTGTTGCTATTATGTCAACGCAATGACTTAAAAGATTACACCATTTCAGTCTAGATATTGTTTATGTATTTTAAAATTTTTCCCTAAAGGGATTCATTTAGCTGTTAAATAATTACATAATCGTCTTTTCTTGTTAGGAAATCCACTGTAGGATCCAAACCCCTTTTTATTGTAGTCTCCTGTCCAATTTCTTCAGTTTTTGTCTCAATAATGATGGAGAATGGTTGACTGGGGTCAGGAGAAGCTCATATCCCAAATTTGTTTAGCACTTGTGTTGTAAAGGTAAAAGGCAACAATCATCTCACCTCTCTTAACAGCTACTCTCTGAACTGGGCAAGAGCATCTCTATTCAGTTAGTCAATCACTCAAAGGATTGATTAGGGGCAAATAGTTCTGATTAAATTTTGATTAGGCATCTGGGTGGAGGAGTGGATAGAGATCTGAGCCTGAAGTCAAGAAGACATCTTCCTAAATTCAAATCTGACTCCAAACACTTTTTAGTTTGGGTAAATTACTTAATCCTTTGTCTCAATTTGCTCATCTGTGAAATGAGCTGTTGAAAGAAATGGCAATCCATTCCAGTATCTTTGCCAATAAAACCCCAAATAGGATCATAAAAAGTTGAACACAACTGAATAACATGTTTGAATTGGTTGAGTGATTTAGTCATTACCAGTTGGACTTGACAGCAAGCTGATGTGGAAAGTTGACACAACTGAATAATAATATATTTGAATTGGTTGAGTGATTTGATCATTCACAGTTAGACTTGACAGCAAACTGATGTAGCTGAATGTAGCAAATGATGTGTAACCAGATGATGTGCTTTAGGAGAAATACCAAATATTGGAGTTTGGTCATGTGAAGAATTCATATTCTCTTTGGCAAAAGGTAGGTTTATTTAAGAGAAGAGGTTACAGACAAAATGAAGGAATACAATAGACACCAGGAATGGCAAATATGAACTAGAGCGGTAGATTATGTAGTTAGCAAGAAAGGCGTTTTAACAGCTAATGGAAAGGGGAGGATGAGTTTCCTAGTGGAATCCCAATTAGCCAGGAGAAAGCAATCACCCCTTGAGTTTGGGGCATACTCTTGGCTGACGGGCTAAATCCTACAAGAGATTTATTATCCTAAAAGAATTAACTAAAAAAAAAAAAAGAATTAACTAAAGGTGAAGTGGAGTTTGAGAAGACAGACATAAGGGATCATGGGATTAGGTGAGACATCACGTGGCATGGGGGAAGTGGAAGGAGAAAGACACCAGGACACAGTGTATGTGGCTTGTATGGACTGACTCAAAGGAGGGCAGCAAAGATGGTGTAGGCTATAAGGGAGCTTATAGGGGAAATTAATCTCAGGAACATTACTGGGATTTCTGACAAGACATAGAAAGGTGAGGCTGTCCACCATCCCTACAGAGGGCTCTTTGACAAAACTTGAATTTCTGGGTAGACATGGCAAGGTGGGTCCACACACTAGGTGGAGGGTGGGGAGAAGGGTGGTGAGAACCTCCACAGAGGGTGAGACCACTAAGCTAAAATGGTCTTTTCCCTGCCTGTTCCAAATAGTAATTCAATCAGTGCTCTATTCCTTTTCTTTCAACTTCACCCAGCTATCAAGGACTTCATCAAAACTTTTAGAATTGGGAATTAGAGTGTCCTTAATGATAGAAATTCAAAGAAAAATCTCAGAGAAGTACCCCTTAGAGCAGAGAGATAAAAGTGGCTCCATTTTAGGTCTTTTTTCCTATCCCCTAGTCTACAAGTTGTGTGTCTCATTAGATTGTAAGCTCTTAGAGGGTAGAACTTTTTTGCCCCCCTTTTAAAAAAAAATATTCCCAGTGCTTAGCACAGTGCCTAGTGTGTAGTAGTAGGAACTTAAATATATATTGAATTGATTGGAAAAAATTTTGTGACTTTTTTTTGGTATCCTGAAAAATACACCAGGAGTAAAGGATATCCCTTTTCCTCCCATCTCATCTTACTTTTAGAACAGTGAAAAGTAGCTATTCATGGAGACCTCTACAACAACTAATAATTCACAACTAAAAATTCATTGTTTGAATTTGTTACTTTTAAAGGCCCTAACATTTCATGTTTACAGTAATGATTTACTAATGTTCCTTCCTCTCGATTTCTATAAACTCTTATTAAGCTGAGATGAATTCCATTTCAGTACACTCTTCACAATTTATTTTTTAAAAAAGTCCTTGGACCATGTAATATAACATATGAAAAAGAGAAGAGATAAGCTGAGTAATCGTTATAATGTTTTTGTCATTAAGTAACAATTATATTTTATCCAAATTTTGGTAGGAAAGCCCATTTAGGCTGCCAGTCACAAAACAAAATCCACAAAGACCCAGAGACTAAATTGAAAAAATGAGGTAATGAAGGTTTGAAACCTTTTTTGTTAATTCATCATAATTCACCTTTAGGGACATTAGCAACTGACTCCTGACCTTTTATGTGTATTCTACTTCAGCTGGGAACCAGTTCATCAATGCCCTGAATTTCATTACTACTCAAAATTCCACCTCCTTTCAATTCATCTCTCCCATTCCCCAAATTCTACCAAACCAGTCTTCCATCATGATCTGAATTTTAATTACTTGGCCCTTCCCATTTGTCTTAGATCAATACGCTACTCTTAACTACATTAAATATAAAATAGCCAACCCTGGACTTCATGTTTAGGTGCTTCCATGCTGTCCACACCATCATCAGACCTCTTACTTCCCCGATTAAAAAAAAAAAAATTCCACTATGCCAACTCTTACCCTTGACCATTTTACTGACTTCTAATCCTCTTATTTTTAGGAAGTTGGACGCTGACTACTTAGGAACAAGGCAAACTTAGTCCATTATGAATTCATGTTGTCCAGTGCTCCTTGTAAATCCTTTCCTCCCACCTCAGCTTATTAGTTCATTTGGGTATTATTCACAGAAATTGTTCTATAGTTCTCTAGTTCTTAAACTTCTAGCTTATAGTCTTTGAAACACTGCCTTTCAATGTATCTCCAGTTCTGAACATTTTCTTTGATAGTAACTTCTATCTGATTGGTTTCTTGATCCCTGTGACTGAGGTACATTCTCATAAAAATTAGAAAGGCTCAATCCTCTTTTGGTCCTGTATTTTGGAACTCTTCCAGCTCTCTGGACTTCTGTGGAAAAGGGGAAAGAATTTCCCTCTCTTTCCCTTTCAGCACCAATGGAGGCTACCCACACATGGTAGCAAGAACATATGATTTCCTAGGCAAGACACCTCAAGTCTCTGGTTACCTCTTTTTGTGTGTCTTTTCCTGATTATAAGTCACTGAATAATGATTTTAGAGATTGATATTTCTAGCTTTAGTGACCACCCTGAGGTTAAGGAAGTTTGGATTCCATAGTGCTGGTGGCCCAGCAGTAGATATTCTTTTTTTAATATTTAAAATATATTTTTAGAGTTTATTTTCAAAACACATGCACAAATAATTTGACATTGACCTTTGCATAGCCTTGTGTTTCAGATTTGTTCCTCCTTCTCCCCAGATGGCAAGCAATCCAATATATGTTAAACATGTTAAAATATATGTTAAATCCAATATGTATAAACATATTTATACAATTCTCTTGCTGCACAAGAAAAATCAGATCAAAAAAAGAAAGTAAATCAATAAGAAAACAAAAGGCAAGCAAACAAAAAGAGTGAGAATGTTATGTGATCCACATTCAGTTCCCACAGTCCTTTCTCTGGGTGTAGATGGCTTTCTTCATCACAAGATCAATGGAACTGGCATCAATCAAGAGTCTTGTTCATCAGAATTGATCATTGTATAATATTGGTGTTGCCATGTACATGAGCCTGTTCTGCTCACTTAACTTAGCTTCAGTTCAGATAAGTTCTCCAGGCCTCTCTGAAATCATCCTCCTGATCATAATATCCCACAACATTCATGTACCAAAATTTATTCAGCCATTCTCCAACTGATGGGCATCCATTCAGTTTTCAGTTTCTTGCCATTACAACAAGGGCTGCCACAAACATTTTTGCACATGTGGGTCCCTTTAAGATCTCTTTGGGATATAGGCCCAACAGAAACAAGCAGTGGGTATTCTTTACAACTTTACTGCTTCTTAGAGGAAATGGTGACCATCAATTGGATAATTTTTGTTGTACCAAAGTTCCCTTTTAATGTCATGAAGCACTTTCTCCAATTGCCCTATTTAGTTATTCTGCCTCAGGTTATAACCTTTCCCTCTTAATGTTTGATGAGAGATAAAGGTCTACCTCAGTTGCTCTGCCCCAAAACCCCAGGCTATAATCATTCCCTCTTAAATGGTTGATGAGATAAAGGTTTTATATTTTTAGGTTATAGACATTCCTTCTTAATGTTTGACCTGATAAAGGTTTATCCATTTTTAGATGTCATTAGGATATCAGTAATCTCTCTCCATTGTGTCATCCTAGGGGCCTCCCCCCCATTAGGTTATCCCCACTCAGGTACCCCATTGTGTTCTTGTTATCCCTTAAAAGGCTTGCCCTCTGAGTACTTCAGGGCTGGATTCTTTGAGATGATAGTCTCGTCCAGCCCTGGGATCAAACATGGATTCATTGGTCACAGTGTTTCTCTCCATTTAATAAACTATTGAATTGGTCTGTAATCTCTTGTCTTGCTGTTTCTTTGCCATTACATTTTGAACCTGGAGGGATTAAAGAATCATTAAAGAATATCGAGGCTTTGTGAGTTACATAGATAATACAAATCCTAGGTGAATAGCACCAGTCCCACAAAGTTATTTTTACTTCTCAGAAGAGATCTTTCTTCTCTTTTGACCTTGTTTTCATAGTCCATCCATTGCTTTTTGTCTTCTCTGGAATCTCAAAACTGCTATTCTTTCACTTTATATAGACTCCTTTCCTTCTGTTAGCAAACATGGACAAGTCTTCCTAGCCTGAAAATTAGCTAATCAGCCAGCCAGCCAGCCAACCAACCAACCAAAAAGAAAATAAAAAAACCCCAAAAAAACAAACCCAAAGCACTGCTTGATTTTCTAGTCCTTGTGAGTTAGGCACAATATTCCTCCCCACCCCTCACCAAACTCCTGAAATGTGTAGCTATATTCATTACTTCTCCAAATTGCTTATTAACTCCCTAAAGTTTACCCACCTCCCTTCAGAGCTGTAAAATAGTTCTGAACAATTTTCTTCCTCCTGATTTCCTTTCTCAGATCCCTTCCAAACCTATATCTCAAGCTCTGATCTTTTACTTTTCTTCCCTGCCCCCCCTTCCCCTCCCCCCCCTCATATTTCTATTCCTGTTAAACATATCTAGTGGTTGTGTTGTTAAGGCTTAACATATCTAAAATCAAGCTTATCATTTCCTCTACTCCCCAGTCCCTGTCCCCAAACAAGCAAACAGCCCTGAGTAGTTTTCCTGAAGTTCTATTTATCATGACATTTGGAGTCAAAAGATTGAAGTTTTGATCCAAGGGTATGCCACTTATTAACTTTATGACCTTCATTTCTCAGCTTCCTAATCTGTAAAATTAAGGCATTAGATTAGATGATCTTTAAATTTCTTTCCAGCTCTAAATCCTGTGACTACATTATTATTTTTTGCCTTAAATGACAGACTAAAATAACTTAACTTCTTAAGGTTACACACACACAATCTCAAGCAGCTATGGTGGGCATTAGTGATGGCCAGGTCTTGAATCCGTGTCCTTAATTTGTAGTTTAAATGCTTCTTTGACTTCCTGTCCTTCGTGCTAAATATTTGTCTTGCCTTTTTTCTCCTGACTACAGTTGACCCAAAGAGACCAAAGTGGTGATTGATTTCTAACCTTAATTTCTTTCCTCTCCTTTCATTCCCTGTGTCCCATTTTAGCTTTTCTCCAAGTTTAGTCATTGCAGATTAAATGTATTTCTGAAGGGTGGGTTTAGAATAGGTTTGTAGGACATCAGTGAATGCGGATCTTAGAATGGGGCCAGGAAAGGGATCATTTTTAACAGACACACTAAGTTTTCACCTTCTGCTCACAGAGAGCCCTAGTTCAGACTATTTGCTACACTGTGATCCATTCCACATTATCTCTAGATTACAGGTATTCATTGTAGCCAAAGCATTTGTGTTCTGAATATATTGTCTACATATCTCTCCAGGTCTGTAACTGGATCCCATAGTTAAGTTCATTGTATCCCACAGCTTGGCATGAGACATACAACTCTGTTTCCATGACTGCCGGGACAGAATTACTTTCACACCTCTGAGGTTTGATCTTTGAGATGCCGGTTTTGGCTTCTTTCCATCCTCTAGGGAATGTGTGAATTGCTCCATTTAGTGTCATTCCATTGTGGTAAGACATTGTTCAATTCTATTCAGTAGGCTTTTATGAGTGATTATGCTTAAGGTAAGACACATTTGACATAGTGTGTAGGGAGCTGGCTTTGGAGTCAGGAGAAAATAGGTTCCGTTTTGCCTTTCCCTTCCCCCTCCCCCCCCACTGCCTGTACTAAGTAAAATCACTTAAATTCTTAGCATCTTACACATCTTTCTAAGACCGAGTTGTAGATGAATAGCTGATCTGAATTTATAGAAGGAATTTCTATACTAGCAGTTTTTGTTTTTGTTTTTGTTTTTATTGAGGAAATCAGATCTCCCATTCCACCAGGTACAAAGATACAATTAGGGGCATACAAAGACAAAAAAGGAGAAAAAACAGCTAGTGCCTCCAAGGAGCTTATATATGCCTGGAAAAACACAAGATGAAGGATAAATAAAAAAAATATTTTGAGAAGGGAGAGAGCCATAACTTCTTAAATGCAAAAGAGGAAGATTTGATAGTGAAGGCAATTCTTAATGCCTAAAGAGGGCAGACTTTAGGGATGCTGTAAACAAAAGGGCACTGGATTAGCATCCAGAAGCAAAGGGAGGTCTGGGGAGGAGAAAGATAATAGGGGAGTTGGAGAAGCAGCAACACAGACATCTAATTCACAATTTTTGTCTGGAGCCAGCCTGCTTTCTTTCTGCTCCACCCTTTAATTCTTTAATAACTGGAACCAGCCAAGAACTACTCAAAACATAGCAATACAAGTCTGGAAACTGGATAGGTTTCTGAGTTTACAACAATACCAGAAACCTTGTGTATCATAGTCTATTAGTTCACATAGTTTTGAATTTGATGCCTTCTTGATCCTCTTTTCTCTAACGTTTTCTGTAGTCCCTCTCTTTTCAGTGCCCTCCTTGCTATTTTTCCCTCTTCTACCTTTCTGCTCCAGAACAAACCATTCTGACACTCCCTCTTAATTAAAAGGAAGATTGGCAGGTGTTAAATTGGAGCATCAAAGTCATTAACACTTGCTTGGGAGCTTTCTCTGGGATATAATTATAGAAGCTTTAAAAAAAAAAAAAAGATTCTTGGAGAGTAGGTGGGAAGGATTTTAAGCTTTTTAAAATCGGAGCCAGACAAATTTCTGAGTTCAAGTCATTTATTAGCTGTGTGATCCTGGGCAAGTCACTTCACCTTATTTGTCCCAACTTCCTTTATAAAATGCTGGAGGAGGACATGGAAAACCACTCCAGTATCTTTGCTAAGAAAACCCCAAATGGAGCTACAAAGAATCAGACACAACAGAACTACTTCTGTAGGCTAATTTACTTCAATCAGATGATCTGAGAACTACTTTTTATTTTTTATTTTTTATTTAATAGCCTTTTATTTACAGGTTATATGTATGGGTAACTTTACAGCATTAACAATTGCCAAACTTCTTGTTCCAATTTTTCACCTCTTACCCCCTCCCACCCCCTCCCCCAGATGGCAGGATGACTAGTACATGTTAAATATATTAAAATATAAATTAGATACACAATAAGTATACATGACCAAACCGTTATTTTGCTGTACAAAAAGAATCAGACTCTGAAATATTGTACAATTAGCTTGTGAAGGAAATCAGAAATGCAGGTGGGCATAAATATAGGGATTGGGAATTCAATGTAATGGTTTTTAGTCATCTCCCAGAGTTCTTTCTCTGGGCGTAGCTGGTTCAGTTCATTATTGCTCCATTGGAAATGATTTGGTTAATCTCATTGCTGAGGATGGCCAGGTCCATCAGAACTGGTCATCATTTAGTATTGTTGTTGAAGTATATAATGATCTCCTGGTCCTGCTCATTTCACTCAGCATCAGTTCGTGTAAGTCTCTCCAGGCCTTTCTGAAATCATCCTGTTGGTCATTTCTTACAGAACAATAATATTCCATAATATTCATATACCACAATTTATTCAGCCATTCTCCAACTGATGGACATCCATTCAGTTTCCAGTTTCTAGCCACTACAAAGAGGGCTGCCACAAACATTCGTGCACATATAGGTCCCTTTCCCTTCTTTATGATCTCTTTGGGATATAAGTCCAGTAGTAACACTGCTGGATCAAAGCGTATGCACAGTTTGATAACTTTTTGAGCATAGTTCAAACTACTCTCCAGAATGGTTGGATTCGTTCACAACTCCATCAACAATGCATCAATGTCCCAGTTTTCCCACATCCCCTCCAACAATCATCATTATTTTTTCCTGTCATCTTAGCCAATCTGACAGATGTAGAACTACTGTTTCTTATTCCTATGGTTGGAGGGCATAGGATTAGTCACCAAGTCCTTTTACAAGTAGCCACTTGTTAATTATCCTCTGCTTTCTCAAATATTGTGTACACAGATGATACCTTCCCTAGGAGACTGTAAGTTCATGAGGAGAAAGACATTTTTGATTATAATCATCAGTGCCTAGCTAACACCATATTTTTTATACACTGGGTGCTTACTAAACATTTCGTTAAATGAACTGAATTAAAAATTCAACTTAATTTAAATGACTGGAGATTAATGCTTAGGCATATTGTGGTGATTTTTGTACAAGTATTGATTAGTCTAATAGCTTAAAAATAGCTAACATTTGTAAAGTGAATACTATGTGTCAGACACTGTGCTAAACATTTTACAATTATCTCATTTGATCCTCAGAACAACTTTGGAAAGTAGATGCTATTATTATTCTTGTTTTACAGTTGAGGAAACTGAAACAAATTGACTTGCTCAGGGTCACATAGCTAGGAAATAAGTATCTGAAGCTGGATTTGAACTCAAATCTCCCTGCCTCCAGGTCCAGTCCTCTATCCAGTGAGGCTCTGAAGTCCCTTTCAACTTTGAGAGCTCATGTAATTATATGAAATCAGTAGGACTCCTGTCAGAACCCATAAATAATAATCTTATAGTTTTCTTGGGCATTAATTCTTCATTGTTTCAAAGCTGTCATTAACTCTTAGCAGTTGGTGCTTATTACTGTCTCAGAGAATTAGCTTTCTAACATGACTACAGAAGAAGGATATTGCAAAATTTGTCTTTTCTGAGTACAATTCCTTTAAAAATTTTTAAGAATTTTTTTCATTCTATTTGTAGTCATATGAAAAGGTGCTCCAAATCACTATTGATCAGAGAAATGCAAATTAAGACAACTCTGAGACACCACTACACACCTGCCAGATTGGCTAAGATGACAGGTAAAGATAATGATGAATTTTGGAGGGGATGTGGGAAAACTCGAACACTGATACATTGTTGGTGGAGTTGTGAACAGATCCAACAATTCTGGAGAGCAATTTGGAACTATGCTAAAAAAGTTATCAAACTGCATACCCTTTCATCCAGCAGTATTACTACTGGACTTATATCCCAAAGAAATCTTAAAGGAGGGAAAGGGACCCACATGTGCAAAAATGTTTGTGGCAGCCCTTTTTGTAGTGGTTAGAAACTGGAAACTGAGTGGATGCCCATTAATTGGAAAATGGCTGAATTAATTATGGTATATGAATATTATGGAGTACTACTGTTCTGTAAGAAATGACCAGCAGGATGATTTCAGAGAGTCTTGGAGAGGCTTACATGAACTGATGCTGAGTGAAATGAGTAAAACCAGGAGATCATTATACACAACAACAATTATACAACGATCAATTCTGATGGAAATAGCTCTCTTCAACAATGAGATGATTCAAACCAGTTCCAATTGTTCAGTGATAATGAGAGCTATCTATACACAGAGAGAGGACCATGGGAACTGAGTGTGGACCACAACATAGCATTCTCACTCTGTTGCTGTTTGCTTGCATTTTATTTTCTTTTGCAGTTTTTTTTCTTCCTTCTTAATCTGATTTTTCTTGTGCAGCAAGATAACTGTATAAGTATGTGTGTATATATATATATATATATATATATATATATATTGGATTTTACATATATTTCAACATATTTAATGTATTGGATTATCTGCCATCTAGCAGAGGGAGTGGGGGAAAGGAAGGGAAAATTTGGAACAGAAGGTTTTGCAAGGGCCATTGTTGAAAAATTACCCATGTGTATGTTTTGTAAATAAAAAGCTTTAATAAAAAAAGAATTTATTTAATTAAGTATTGCCCAATTACTTGTAAAATTCTTTTACCATTCGTTTAAAAAAAATTGAATTCCAAGTTCTCTCCTTTCCTTTGCTCTTCCCCCAATTCTTGAGAAGGCAAAGCAATGTGATGCTGATTATACATGTGAAGTCATGAAAAACTAATTTCCACATTAACCATGTTGCAAAACAGAGATGAAAACTCAAGAAAAATAAAATTTAAAAAAGGATGCTTCAATTTGTACTCTGCAATCAATTCTCTCTCTGTAAGTGAATAATATTTTTCCTCATAGGTCTTTTGGAATTGTCTTGGATCATTATCTTGATTAGAATAGCCAAATATTTCACAGTTGATCATCCTTTAAATATTGCTATTACTGTGTACATTTTCTCCTGGTTCTGTTTATTTCACTTTGCATCAGTTCATATAAGTCTTTCTAGATATTTCTGAAAACTTCGTTATTTCTTAAGTACAATATATTGCATTCTATCACAATCATTTGCCAAAATTTGTTTAGCTATTTCTCAATTGATGAGCATCCCATCAATTTCTAGTTCTTTGCCACTGTAGAAAGTTACTATATAAATAGGTCCTTTCCCTTTTTCTTTGAATTCTTTGGGATACAGACCTAGTAGTGATATTGCTATGGTGTGCTAGTTTTATAATCCTTTGAATGTAGTTCCAGACTGTTCTCCAGAATGCTTAGATGAACTCACAACTCCATGAGTAGTGCATTAGTGTCCCAGTTTTTCCATATCTCCAACATTTGTCATTTTCCTTTTCTGTCATGTTAGCTAATTTGATAGGTATGAGCTAATATCTCAGAGTTCTTTTAATTTGCAGATACAGTACATTTCTAATTCTAATGCTCCTCCATGCCATTTCTCTTGGCTCTAGACCTTGCAAAAGTTTGGCCAGGATTAGAGGAACCATCTCTTTAGGTAGTATAGTACATAGAATACTAGGCCTGGAGTCAGGAAGACCTCAGTTCAAATTTAGCCTCAAACCCTTCTTAAGTGTGTGACTCTGGGCAACTCACTTAATCTCCATTTGTCTCTGTTTTTTCAACTGTAAAATGAGAATAACAGCACTTCTCTGCATAATTCTATATTAACCCATGATGACTTATTTTTTCTTAGTTTATACTTTTCTTCAGGTTTAGATGTTAGAAAGTAACACTGCACTCTTTTCCAAATCATTATTCAATCTTCATGCTTCCCTCTTGGCAGCTGGACAAGCTTTTTAAAACTATAATGGTTTCCTGTATCTAAGAAAATAAGAATGAACTTACTGGGAGTGCCCTTCAGTTGAGGGAGATAAAAATATGTAATCTGGAGTATATTTCTAATAGTTTGCATTCCAGTGGGGAGATAAAACACAGCGATAAATACAGAATACAATATTACATGATAAGTATTAAAGTCAGACTAACCTATCCCCTACATAAGGTCTAAGGGATATGGCAATTATTGATGAGAAAATTAGGTAAGGCTTCATGTAGCAAATGACATTTGAGTTGAATTTTTAAAAGATACATGGGAATTCAGTGGGTGAAGACCATTCCAAGCAGAAGAACATGATCAAAGACTAGAAAAGAGGAGGAAATGTTGGTCTACATAGAATACTCTAGATTTTTTGATACCTAAAGGATAAGAGTAGCACGAAATCAGACTGGAAAGAGTAGGATGGTATCAAATTGCTAGGAAAAATAACTTAAATTTTCTTTGGCAGAACATATGGCACTTATTGAATTTTTTGTTTGGTTTGTTTGTTTTTTTTTTTCTGATCCATGTACACGAAATGCTATTTTTACATCAGAAAGATAGATCAGGAAGAAATGGAGGTGGAGAGGCAATTTTTAAATTAGATCCAGGAAGGATGGGGGTGGAATATGTAGCATGAAGGCCCATTCAAGGATAGTAGTAGTGAAAGAAGAAAGAAAAGAATGAATGAATGTGGAGAAAATGGAGGAAAAAGTTATAAGATTTGTTGACTGTATACATCAAGAAGTGAGGGAGAAGGAAATGTGAAAAGAAAACTAAATTTTATAAGCTATAAGAATAGGTGATTCTACCACATAGAAACATTATTCAGAAGGAAGGTTTGAAGGAGAAAGATTAAGCTTTGTTTTAGACACATTAAATTTGAAGTGCTTGTGAGACTATGGGTATGTCCTGAAATCCGTTGGAGATTCAGATCTAAAAGAATCGTGTAATATATAAAAGATATGAGAGACTGTGGATAATTAATTTTATTATTTATGCTATCAATAATCAATAAAAGATGTCAGTAGCACTTTTGAATGCCAAAAAACCCTCATGGAACCCACCCATTGCTTATATGTTCTTGAAAGAGTGGGTGTAGCAACTGGGAGAATGAATATTATAATGAAAGGTAGATATGCTATAATGGGGGACTGGGAGACTGATTATGTCACTCATAGACTAAAGAGAGGATTATCTCAAGCCAGACAGGAATATAATGGGCCAGAATTCACTTCTGATTAAACTTTTTGTAAGGTTCTCTAGTTGGATGGGGCAACAACTCCAAGATTTCATGTCATCATCTGCCCTGCTCTAATAATCATTTTTCTCAGGTAAGAAGGGTCTCTTATATACTTATATATAAGTATATAAGAAGGGTCTTATATACTTATAAGTATATAAGAAGGGGCATAGTTTTGACATCCTTCTTCCCCAATCCCCTCTCCCCTCTTCCCTCTCCCCCCTCCCCAATTGGGGCTAAATGACTTGCCCAGGATCACACAGATAGGAAGTGTTAAGTGTTTGAGGCCAGATTTGAACTCAGATCTTCCTGACTTCAGGACTGGTGCTCTATCCACTACACCAATTAGCTGCCCCTATAATTTTGACATCTTAAAATTTAGGATGTTGGACTAAGTGACTTGTGAGGTTCCTTTCAACTCTAAATCAATGATTTTATGATTCTATTAAATATAGATTTAAGAACCATTCACATTGGTATTATACTTGAAATTATGGATTAAATAGACAAGGAAGAGGCTATACAGAGAAAAAGGAAACAGGCCAAGAATGAACCCTTAGTTTCCAAATTTTAAATATACTCTAAGTCTCTTCTGAAGTTCTTATAGATTACTAGATTTGGTGTAGGCTAACTTGAAAATAAATGTGTAGCAAGGATTAGATTGGAGTATCAATCATGGAACATATCTAAAGATGGTGCAGAAAGGATGACATCCTATGAAGTTTTTGATAAGCTCCTTAGACAACTTCTGGGGCCATTTTTGGCTTGACACTGAAGATTTTAGCATTTCTAGGTATTGCAGCGAACCCTGGGGTTCTTTGGTCTAATTTATCCTTTGCCCAAAGGTCATAGGGAAGCTGTGGCAGAGACTGTTAACTGAAATAGGAATACCCTTCTATTCTGAACACTCTAAAAGGAGTAACTCTGCTCTCTGGAACCCCCTTTTGTCTTCCTCTGTTGCATATAAAATTGTAAGACCCCCCATCCAGAATTTCCTATGAAGAATGACAAGTACTGTCATAAAGAAAGTGTGAACTACTTAGCATTCAGGCCCTGTGTTCTTAGGTGAGCTTGAATCTAGATTTTAGGTCTTGCCAGCCTTTTCTCCTTTTTGTTTCTTTCCCTGAAGTATAGATGGCCAGTGATCCAGAGAGAGACATTTTCAACCTTGAAAATGACTTTGTGAATTTAAAAAGTCGAAAGCTTCTAGATTCCACACTTGTTGCAAAATTAACTCTAGAAGATCTACCCTGCATCCATGAAAAACTTGTGGAGAAAATGACCACCAATGGAAGGATAATCTTAATCTGATGACCTTAATCCTTTCCTTGGCTTGCTAGAAGATAATAGGCCTTGAGGAATCAGAATTAAAGATAAAATACCCATTTAGCAGTTTTGAAAACTGCTTTATGTTATGAGATTTTAAGTACCAACTTCCTATTAGAGCACAATAGCAGTTATAATTTCCTTACTACATATTTAATGAATCCCTTTAAATTTTTTTTTATGTATAACTTTCCAGATTTTCTCTTCCTTCTTCTCCACACCTACCCCTCCCAAATTGAAAAGGCATATGTGAAATCCTGCAAAACATTTCTATAAAAGATATGTTGTGAAAGAAAATACAGATCCCTCTTCTTCCCTCTCCCTCCCCCCCCCAAAAAAGCTCAAGAAAAATAAATTTTTAAAAGTATTTTTCAATTCGTGTTCAGATACCATCAATTCTTTTTTGGGGGCTATATTTTTTCATCATAAATCCTTTAGAATTGTTGGGTCATTATATTGCTGGGAATAGTTAATTCATTCACAGATGAATATTTTACAATTTTATTACAGTTATTTGGTCACAGTAAAATTTACTTTGAAGGAGTCATGGAAGTCACTCCAAGTTTTTCTGAGAGCATTCTGCTTATTATTTCTTATAGCACAATAGTATTCCACCAAAGTATTGGTATCCACCGAAGTATTTCTATCAAAATCACAAACCACAATTTATTCAGCCAACCCCATTTGATGGGCAGCCCCTTTATTTTTCATTCTTTGCCTTGAGAAAACAGCTGCTATAAATATTTTTGCACATATACTTTTCCCTTTTAAAAAAATTTAATCTTTTTTGGGATACATGCCTAGTAGTGGTATTGTTAGGTCAAAGGCTATGCATGATTTTATAGTTCTTTGGACAGTTCCAAATTGCTCTACAAGATGGTTGAATCAATTCACAGTTCTACCAACAATGCATTAATGTCTTATTTTTCCCACATTCCTTCCAACATTTATCATTTTCTTTTTCTGGCTTATTATCCAATTTAATAGGTATGAAGTAGTATCTTAGAATTGTTTTAATTTGCATTCTTCTAATCAATAGTGAATTGGTGTTGGATTTTTTTTTTTTATTAAAAAATAGCTATAAGTAGCTTTGATTACTTCATCTGAAAGCCATTAATATCTTTTGATCTTTTCTCAATTGGGGAATGGCTCTTATTTATTTATTTATTTTATAAATTTGACTCAGCTCTATTGCATAAAGTATTAGAGAAACTGGCTTTAGTTTTTTTTTTTCATAATTACTATTGCTAACTATATTTCCTTCCCCTCATTTATTCTGTTCTCTCTCTTTTTGCTCTGTCCCTCCTCAAAAGCATTTTGCTTCTGACCAGCCCTTTTCTCAATAGGCTGGGTAGATGATTCTTGGTTGTAATCCTAACTCTTTTGCTCTCTGGAATTTCGTATTCCAAGACTGCCGATCCTTTAATGTAGAAGCTGCTAAATTGTGTGTTATCCTAATTGTGGCTCCAGCATACTTGAATTGTTTCTGGATGCTTGCAATATTTTCTCCTTGACATGGGAGTTCTAGAATTTGGTAATATTACTGAGAGTTTTCATTTTAGGATTTCTTTCAGGAGGTGATAGATTGGTGGATTCTTTACATTTATATTTTATTTTCTGATTCTAGAATATTAGGACAGTTTTCCTTGGTAAATTCTTGAAAGATAATGTCTAGGCTCTTTTTTTTAAAATCATGGCTTAAGACAATCCAATAATTTTAAAATTATCTCTCCTGGATCTATTTTCCTGGTCAGTTGTTTTTCCAGTGAGATATTTTACGGTGTTTCTGTGGTTTTTATTGTTTTTTGATTTCTTATAAAATCATTAGCTTTCCTTTGCTTAATCCTGATTTTTAAGGAATTATTTTCCGGGGGGCGGAGCCAAGATGGCGGAGAAGTCACACGCGACTTTCTAAGCTCTTCTCTTACCCTCTTTATCAATATTATATCGAGCCTCAAAAATAGTCTTGACTGCTACAATTCGTAAAGATAAGAAGTAGAACAACTCACCGGTGCAAGAAAATCTGCAGTCTCACCAAAAAGGTTGGTTCCAAGGGCCAGGGGAGATCGGCTAAGGAGGGAGAAATTAGGTTCCGAGGAGAGTCTCAAACCGAGGGTGAAGGCACAGATCTCAGCACAAGCTGCGCAGCCCCAACCCGCAGTACGGGGCTCTCCTTGGGCAGTTGTGATCCTGCCACGGCAGGAGGACAGTCCGGGTTAGCTCTCAATCTGGGCAGTGGGGAGCCTGGCTATTGGGGCCATAGAGCTTTTCAGGGCCGATTTACATGGCTAGCAGAGACGCTTAGGCAGAGTTTGTGGTGGTCTGTGTTCTGCAGTCAGCTGCTTCATACTACAGTCCCAAAGAGGCTCCGTCCTGGGATGGGTGACACTTTCATCACTTAGTCTCTAGCCTAGGGCTAGCGATAATCCACTCAGCCCTACTAAGCAGTTTGATAGCTCGGCCAGTGCTGAATCCACTTCCTGTTAGGAAGGGAAAACTCTCACCCGAGCATCCCATACTCGAGCCAGAAATCGGTTTACATCTTTCCCTGTCTGCAGAGGAAGCTGGTAACCGCTTGCCTAGGAGACCTACCTTAAAGGCTTTAAAACATGAATAAAAAGATGAAAGAACAATCGACAGCTTCTATGCGAGAAAAGAGCAGGTCAGCAAACCTGAAGAGACCTCAAACAGCAAAATGCATGACTATCCTCCTTACATAATGTCCTCAAGAAGAGACCATTAAAAGTCTCAAAAGAGAGTTAGAAGATAAATGGGGAAAGGAAAGAGAAGCTCTTACAAGAGGCAACAACTTCCTGAAATACAATTGGAAAAAGTAAAAAATCTCAGGAAAGTAAAATTGTGAGATTGGAAAAATAAAGAATTCACTAGAAAGTAGGATTTGTGAATTGGAAAAGACAAAGAACTGCTAAGAAAGTAGGATCCGTGAATTGAAAGACAAAGAAACGCAAAAGTAGGATCTGAATTGGAAAAGAAAATAATCTCACTAAAAAAAAAATTAGTGAAATGGAAAAAATTCCACAGACCAAAACAATACATTCAAAAACTCAATTGGACATATCAGAAAGAAGTAAAAAAGCTATTGAAGAAAATAATTCTTTAAAAATTAGAACTGAACAAATTGAAACTAATGATTCATTGAGACAGCAAGAATCAGTCAAGCAAAACAAAAATGACAAACTGGAAAACCACGAATTATCTACTCACAAAAACGAACAGACTTGGAAAAATAGATCTAGGAGAATAATCTAAGGATTATTGGACTTTCTGAAAACTATGATGAAAAAAAAAAGAGCCTAGATACTATTTTACAAGAAATCATCAAAGAGAACTGCCCAGATGTAATAGAATCAGAAGGTAAAATAGGCATTGAAAGAATTCATCGAACACCTTCTGAAAGAAACCCTAAAATAAAAACCCCAAGGAATATTGTGGCAAAATTTCAGAACTATAAGATTAAGGAAAAAATTTTACAAGCCACAAAAAACCATTTAAATACCGAGGTGCACAATAAGGATCACCCAAGATCTGGTGCCTCTACATTAAAGGAAAGAAGGGCCTGAATATGATATTCGAAAGGCACAAGAACTTGAGATGCAGCCAAGAATAAACTACACAGTAAGCTGAGCATTTCTTCCAGGAAGAAGATGGACGTTTAATGAAACAAATGAATTCCATTTGTTTCTGAAAAAAAACCAGAACTAAACAAAAATTTGATCTCCAAGAATAGAACTCAAGAGATGCAGAAAAGGTAAAAGAACCTTGAGAATTGTATTTCTGTTGTGGATATACAAAAAGAATACATGTATAATTTGATTTACATGATATAACATAAAAAGGGAAGTAGATATGGAAAAGGGATGATGGCAGAATAAGGTGGGAAGGAGGGATAAAAAGAGGGAAACCACATCCCACAAAGAGGCTAAGGAAACTTATCATATCTGAGGGAATTTAGAGGGGGAGGAACATTGTGAATCTTACTCTCATCAGATTGCTCAAAGAAAAAATAATTGACATTTGTTTTAGAGAAAATTCTCTCGCCTCATTAAAAACGGGGAGAGGAAAAGGGAAAAGAAAAAGAGTAATAAGGGGAAGAGAAAGGGAAAGACTCAAAGGGGAGGGAGGGATTATAAAGAGGATAAGATCGATACAAGAGGGATACATAAGTTTAAAAGGGGAAAGAGGGTTGGGGGAGGCAAGAATAAGTAAAGCACAATCTGAGGTTATTAGGATGGCAGGAAATACAGATTTAGTAATTCCTAACCGTAAATGTAATGGGATGAACTCCCCCATAAAGAGGAGGCAGATAGCAGACTGATCAAAGTCAGAACCCTAACAAATATGTTGTTTACAAGAAACACATCTAAAGCAGGGGATGCATATAGAGTAAAAGTAAAAGGCTGGAGCAAAATCTATTATGCTTCAGGTGAAGTCAAAAAGTAAGGGTAGCATCCTTATCTCAGATCAAGCAAAAGTAAAAATTGATCTAATTAAAGAGATAAGGAAGGTAACTACATCCTGCTAAAGGGTAACATAAACAACGAAGCAATATCAATATTAAAACATATATGCACCAAGTGGTATGGCACTCAACTTCCTAAAGGAGAAGTTAAGAGAGTTGCAAGAAGAAATAGACAACAAAACTGTAATAGTAGGAGACCTCAACCTTGCACTCTCAGAATTAGACAAATCAAACCACAAAACAAATAAGCAAAAGAAATTAAAGAAGTAAATAGAATATTAGAAAATTTAGGTATATTGGATCTTTGGAGAAAATTGAATGGAGATAGAAGGGAATATACTTTCTTCTCAGCAGTTCATGGAACCTATTCAAAAATTGACCATATATTAGGACATAAAGACCTCAAAATTAAATGCAAGAAAGCAGAAATAGTAAATGCTTTCTTTTCAGATCATGATGCAATAAAAAACTACATTCAACAAAAAGTTAGGGGGAATAGAACCAAAAAGTAATTGGAAACTAAACAATCTCAATCTTAAAAAAATGATTAGGTGAAGCACAAATTATAGATACAATTAATAATTTCACTCAAGATAATGAACAATGATGAGACATCATACCAAAATTTGTGGGATGCAGCAAAAGCGGTAATAAGAGGGAATTTTATATCTAGAGGCTTACTTGAATAAAACAGAGAAAGAAAAGATTAATGAATTGGGCTTGCAACTAAAAAAACTAAAAAGACCAAATTAAAACCCTCAATCAAATACTAAATTGAAATTTAAAATTAAAAGGAAAAATTAAAAAATATTGAAAGTAAAAAAACTATTGAACTAATAATAAAACTAAGAGTTGGTTCTATGAAAAAGCCAATAAAATAGATAAGCCTTTGGTAAATCTGATTAGAAAAAGGAGGAGGAGAAATGAAATTAGTAGTCTTAAAAATGAAAAGGGAGAACTTTCCACCAATGAAGAAGAAATTAGAGAAATAATAAGGAATTATTTTGCTCAACTTTATGCCAATAAATTTGATAACCTAAGTGAAATGGATGACTACCTCCAAAAATACAGACTTCCCAGACTAACAGAGGAAGAAGTAATTGCTTGAATAGTCCCATTTCAGAAAAAGAAATAGAACAGGCAATTAAACAACTCCCTAAGAAAAAATCCCCAGGACCAGATGGATTTACATGTGAATTTTACCAAACATTTAAAGAACAATTGGCCCCAATGCTATATAAATTATTTGATAAAATAGGAATGAAGGAGTCCTACCAAATTCCTTCTATGACACAGACATGGTACTGATACCTAAACCTGTAGGCTGAAAACAGAGAAAGAAAATTATAGACCAATCTCCCTAAGAATATTGATGCTAAAATCTTAAATAAGATATTAGCAAAAGACTACAGAAAATCATCTCCAAGATAATACACTATGATCAAGTAGGATTTATACCAGGAATGCAGGGCTGGTTCAATATTAGAAAACTATCAATATAATTGGCCATGTTAATAACCAAATTAACAAAACCATATGATCATCTCAATAGATGCAGCAAAGCATTTGATAAAATCCAACATCCATTCCTATTAAAAACACTTGAGGTATAAGAATAAATGGACTTTTCCTTAAAATAATCAGCAGCATCTATTTAAAACCATCAGTAAGCATCTATGTAACTGGAGACAAACTGCAACCATTCCAATAAGATCTGAGTGAAACAAGGTTGCCCACTATCACCGTTACTATTTAATATTGTATTAGAAACGCTAGCTATGCAATAAGAGCTGAGAAAGAGATTAAAGGAATAAGAATAGGCAATGAGGAAGCCAAATTATCACTCTTTGCGATGACATGATGGTATACTTAGAGAATCCCAGAGATTCTGCTAAAAGTTATTAGAAATAATCCACAACTTTAGCAAAGTTGCTGGTTATAAAATAAACCCACATAAGTCATCACATTCTTATATATCACTAACAAAATCCAACAGTCAGAGTTACAAAAGAAATTCCATTTAAAGTAACTACTGATAATATAAAATATTTAGGAATCTATCTGCCAAGGAAATTCAGAAACTTTATGAGCAAAATTACAGACCACTTTTCACACAAATTAAGTCTGATCTAACCAATTGAAAAATATTAAATGCTCTTGGATAGAGGCAGCAAATATAATAAAGATGACAATATTACCTAAACTAATCTATTTATTTAGCTATACCAATCAGACTCCCAAAAACTATTTTAATGACCTAGAAAAATAACAACAAAGTTCATATGGAAAACAAAAAGGTCAAGAATTTCCAAGGGAATTAATGAAAAAAATCAAATGATGGTGGCTTAGCTGTACCAGATCTAAAATTATATTATAGAGCAGCAGTTACCAAAACTATTTGGTATTGGCATAAGGAATAGATTAGTTGATCAGTGGAATAGATAGGTTCAAGGGATAAAACAGTCAACAAATATAGCAACCTAAGTCTTTGAACAAACCAAAGATCCCAGCTTTTGGGATAAGAACTTACTGTTTGATAAAATTGCTGGGAAAATTGGAAACTAATATGGCATAGAAACAGGCATTGATCCATACTTAACGCTTACACCAAGATAAGGTCAAAATGGGTTCATGACCTAGGCATAAAGAATGAAATTATTAATAAATTAGAGGAACATAGGATAGTTTACCTTCAGACCTGTGGAAGGGGAAGGTCTTTATGACCAAAGCAGAACTAGAGATCATTACTGATCACAAAATAGAAAATTTCGATTATACCAAACTGAAAAGTTTTGTACAAACAAAACTAATGCAGACAAGATTAGAAGGGAAGCAATAAACTGGGAAAATATTTTTACAGTCAAAGTGTTCTGATAAAGGCCTCTATTTCCAAAATATATAGAGAATTAACTCAATTTATAAAAAATCAAGCCATTCTCCAATTGAAAAATGGTCAAAGGATATGAACAGACAATCTCAGATGAAGAAATTGAAACTATTTCTAGTCATATGAAAAGATGCCCAAGTCATTATTAATCAGGAAATGCAAATTAAGACAACTCTAAGATACTCACTACACACCTGTCGAGATTGGCTAAGATGACAGGAAAAATAATGATGATTGTTGGAGGGATGTGGAAAACTGGGACATTGATTCATTGTTGGGGAGTTGTGAACGAATCCAACCATTTCTGGAGAGAGTTTGGATCTATGTTCAAAGAAGTTATCAACAGCATACCCTTTGATCAAGCAGTGTTACTACTGGATTATATCCCAAAGAGATTATAAAGAAGGGAAAGGGACCTGTATGTGCACGAATGTTTGTATGCAGCCCTTTTGTAGTGGCTAGAAACTGGAAACTGAATGGATGTCCATCAGTTGGAGAATGCTGAATAAATTGTGGTATATGAAAATTATGGAATATTACTGTTCTGTAAGAAATTACTAAAGGATGATTTCGAAAGGCCTGGAGCATTACACGAACTGGATGATGAGTGAAATGAGCAGGACCAGGAGATCATTATATACTTAAAAATACTAGATGATGACCAGTTCTGATGGATCAGGCCATCCTCAGCAACGAGATCAACCAAATCATTTCTAATGGAGCAGTAATGAACTGAATCTAGTATACCCAGAAAAAGAACTCTGGGAGATGACTAAAACCATTACATTGAATTCCAATCCCTATTTATGCACACCTGCATTTTTGATTTCCTCACAAGCTAATTGTACAATAATTCAGAGTCTGATTTCTTTTGTACAGCAAAATAATGTTTTGGTCATGTATACTTATTGATGTATCTAAGTTATATTTTAATATATTTTAACATCTACTGGTCATCCTGCCTATTTAGGGAGGGGTAGTGGAGGTGGAAAAATTGGAACAAGAGGTTTGGCAATTGTTAATGCTGTAAAGTTACTCATGTATATATCCTGTAAATAAAAGGCTATTAAATAAAAAAAATTTAAAAAAAAAAAAAAAAAAAGGAATTATTTTCCTCAGTGAGCTTTTGTGCCTCCTTTTCCTTTTGGTCAATTTTACTTTTAAAGGCATTGTTTTCCTCACTGATTTTTGTACTTTCTTTTGTATCACTTAAATTTTTCTTTCCAATTTTTCCTGTACCACTTTTACCTGATTATCAAAATCCCTTCTGAGCTCTTCCATAACCTGAGACCATTTCTTATTTTTCTTGGAGACTTTGGATGTAGGAGCTTTAACTTTGTTATCTTCTTCTGAGTGTGTTTTATTAACCTTATATTCTATGGTTGGAATGTTTTTGTTTTTGTTTACTTTTTTGCTTATTTTCTCAGCTTATTAGTTAACTTTTAACTCTTTGTAGGCCTCTGTGGAGATCAGCTATTAGACCCTCTTACCATCTGTGGGCTGAGACCTCTAGAAGCAGCTGCGGCTGATTCAGAAGTTCCTAAGGCCTCTTCCTGGTTTCCTGGGCCACCTGCACTAGATTGTGCTCTCTTCTCCCCCTTTCCTTTCAATCTTCCAGGTCATCTTTGGTGTCTGTGGGCTGAGAGGTCTGGAAAATGCCACTATTGCCACCAGAGGCCCCAAGGACTCCTGGTTTGCTGGGACTAGGGCTATGCTGGTGTGGCCTGACCTGAATTGAGCTCCACTCCAATCTCAGCCTGGTACAACAGATCTCTTCTGTTGACCAAAGTTCCTTCCCTTCAACTAGAAAATTGCTTCACACTGTTGTTTTGTGGGTTCTGATGCTCTAGAATTTATTTAGAGTCATTATTTAAAGATATTTAGAAGGGTTTGGGGGTAGAGCTCTGAAGTCCCTGCCTTTATTCTACCATTTTGATTCTGCCCTCTTAATGAATTCTTATGAGTCACTTGTGCTAAGCATTTCTTTTATGCAGAGAAAATGCCAAATTTAAAACTGTATATTTAATATCTTTTAAAAATCTAAAATTTAAGTACTTTTTCCTGTGGCTCTAGAATATAAAAATCCATTGAGCCCCCCTGAAAGAATTTGACTTCTCTGATTCAGGAGTTAAGATTCCCCTTGGCTTAAAATCAGTCTTTGTCAGTTAATAGTCAATTAAGCATTTATCAAGTACTTATTATTTGTTGGGCATTGTAAGTGCTTTGTGGGTTCAGAGGAGAGGCCTCTTTGTGAGAAAGGGAGAGGAATGGTATAATCTCAGTGATTCTGTGTTGTGAATTTGGGATGAGGATTGTGTTTAAAAAAAAAAACCATCCTGACTATTACCTGAAGATAGACAATTTCAAATAGGAAAATGTATAACCTTGGCTGGTCTGGACATGTTGAAATCTCCTAATATGGAGTCACCTTTGAGGGGCTTTTGGAGCATGTCCAGACTGCTTTCCACAAAGGCCTCAGCTATCTGTGCTTTTCTCCTATATTTGGCTTCATGTGGAAGGTGGAGATCATATTCAACTGGTGAAAGGGGAAGATCTTTTCCTTCCCTTGCTGCCCTTCTTTTGTCTGTGCTCTGAGGAATAGGCCTAGGAAGTGTATGCTTCTCTTCTGTGTGTTTTTTCTCTTCCATTTTAGGTACCCAGGGTGATTCCTATCAGACCATGAGTTTGACTTTGAGAATTTGAGTTTGAGACATGGAGCTAGAATTGTAGGTGAGATGGCATCTCCAATCAATTCAGCATAGAAGCCCCAAGAAGCCAGAATGCCTTGGATTTGGGTCCAAGGTGGGTTTTGGATTTGGAATTGGGAATTGAATTAAAAATATGAATCTAATTCTCTAACCCCTTCGTAGTGATTGAGGTGGTTCAGGGTGTCATTTCCTGAAGCAGCCTCTTTTGTCTCATATTTGTGAAGATAATTTTTTTGAACCTAAGTATAAAATTTGGCCTTGTTAAATTTCATCAATAAATTAAGGCAAATATTATTATATTCTGGCCTGATGAGATCTCTTTGGGTGCTGATTCTATCAGTCAACATATTACTCCATTTTTGTGTCATCTTACAAGTTTGCTATCAGAAGTAACCCTTTGGAGAGTATGATCAAAGGTAATCAATTCAATTTATCAAGGTAATGGATAAATAAGAATGATTTAGTTAATTATGCCTTATCTTTATTAGCCAGGAACTGTTCTTGTTTTGAAGATATTTTCCTCCATGAGGTTTGATCATCCCCATTGATACCTATTATAATTTTTAATTACTTCTTCTTGATAATTGTAAGAGTACCCTTTCTCTGGGTGTTTATAAGCCTAATACCTGGGCTATGACTATTACAGAACTGAAATTTGGCCTTCAAAAGGGAGCAGCTAAATAGAAAATTTTAAGAGAATTGCAAGTTAAACCAATTCTGAGATTTCATCCCATATCATATAGTAGTAAAAAGATGACAAAAATGGAGAAATAGTCAATATTGGAAAGATTTTGGGAAGATATACACATATACAGTGATGTACTGTGTGCAGTCCACAAACAGTGTGGAGGTGTGAATTAGTCCAGTTTCTGGATATTAATTTGGAAGTATACAAATAGAATGATTATATCATCAATATTTGATTCATTGATCATATTTACTGGACACATATCCTAACAAAGGTTTTTATATAGCAAAGTATTCATAGTAGCTCTCTTTGTGGTAGCAAAGAAATGGAAATAAAGCCTATTGATTAGAGATTGGCTGAAAAAAAAACTGTGATACATGGGTGTATGGAAATATTGCTATGCAATAAGATTTAAACATAAAGACTGCATGAAGTGATGAAGAATAAAATAAGAATCCAAAGATCAACATACACAATGATGTGACAAAATAAATTAAAAGATTATTTAATAGAAATTGACCCTTGGTAACTGAAAAACTAATGAAGAATCTGAAGAACAGATATTTAAACTTCCCCTATAACATTAGAGAAGAGAGAGATTACTTAGAATTTATATACATGAGTAATTGCCCTTACAAAGTTGAATTTATTTATTTTTTTATTTTTGCTTAATTGTTTTTCTTTGTCAGAACAGAGAATTCAATTGGGAAGAGAAGAAAAGTTTTAAAAATATGTTGAATGAAATGGAAAAAATAACTAACTAAACAAAGTTGGGCATTGGAGAAGGGAATGACAGATTTCGTAATGAAGCTAAAAGAGCTGAGCATGTAAAGACTAGATTACAAAAAAAAAGAGAGAGATGTTAGGCACAGAGGATGAACTTGAGTCTCTGTGGAAGGGAAATTTGTTTAACCAGATTGTCTTTCCCAGGAAACCCCTTACCTCCTGGATTGTAGGATATATATCTTTGAGAATTTGTATGAAATGTCTATGGACTTTAGGTTTGTAGTAAGGGACCTTTTTTTGACAAAGTATTATTGGTGATTTTTGAATAGTCAATAAAAATTTGACTTTTGTAATGTCTTTCATCATAATGCTTGTCTCTAGTTCTGTGTCTCCCATAACTAATTAGTTTAGCTCCCTTTTTGAAGGCAATTTGTCTGTCATTTCTCCAAGCTAACAGAACTCTGACGCTGATAAAATTCTCATTTGTGTGGTAATAGAGCACACCCTCATTAGTAATTTTTCTAATCATTCATTAGTTTACTCTTTAAACTTCTATGTAACCTTCACAGTTACTTTGTGGTAAAAGCCTTCCTAACTGATTCTCCTTTAGAAAAATAATAGGTAATTAATGCTAGCTAATATTTATACTGGGCAGCTAGATGGCTCAGTGAATAGAGCACTAGCTAGGCCTGGAGTCAGGAAGACTAGACTTCATATATGACTTCAGACACTTACTCTCTGTGCAATCCTGCCAAAACACTTAACCTCAATTTGCTTAGGAAACAACTAAGTATCTTAATGGTTAGAGTTCTGGACCTGGAATCAGGAAAATCTTGGTTCAAATACAGTCTCAGTTATTTATTAACTGTGTGATCATGTATGAGTCCTTTAATCTTGGTGTAACTTAATCCAAGTGGAGAAGGAAATGGCAAACCATCCCAGTATTTTTGCCCCCCAAAACCACATAGACAGTATGAAATATGAAATTCATGAAATCATGAAGATTTGGATGCCACTGAATAATTGAACAATGACAAATATTTATATAGTACTTACTATATACCAGTCATTGAACTAAGCACTTTACAGTTATCTCACTTGAGTTTTACAATATCCCTGGGAGGTGGATTCAATTGTTATTCCTAATTTACAAATGAGGAAACTAAGGCAAACAGAAGTTAAATGACTTATCTAGGTTCACATAGTTATAATTATACCAAGAATCTATTCTCCACTTCTGTCCTCAGTAGAACACAAGGAATCAGAAATCGTTTAGATCAGATGATCATGGTGGGGTGAATTCTTTGGGTAAGTGAGAAATGTCCTTGAGAGTGGGTTTTGAATGAAAGGAAGTGGGTCCTGTATATAAAACTGGTTATTAATATAATAGGAAAATAATGATTTTCTTAATCTGAACTCAGGTTTTCCTGATATCAGGCCCACTGCTCTATCCATTGTTATTTTGCTTCTTGTGTATCACAAAATTCAATAAAAATTATATTACTAATAACAAAGGTTAAAAAGGTAAAATAATTAAGGTAAAGAAAGATGGCGATCAGATAAAATAGTCATTTCCCTCCATCTTTGCATTTATCATGGCATTTGGCTACCTTAGACTAGAAAGGTATTCCCATAGGCAATAGGAATCTTCTGATCCTAGCTTTCCATAGGCTGAAACTTTTAGTCCTCCAGCCTCAAGGAAGTCAAATCAATGATGATCCTAAGAATGTCCTTCTTGCCCTTTTAAGGAAATCATTACAGCTTCTATAAAAGAAGTACCCCTCCTACCATAAGGGGAAATGGTTTATCATCTTGTAAATCATATTGTGGGGGTCCAAAGGAGACCTCCAAAGGGTTGGGGTTCCAGACCGGTGTCATGAGGTGTCTGAAAAAAAATTGCGGATTCCAACCCATCTCCAAGTCAAGGGGCAAAGTTTATTATAATTGTAACACCAATTGAAGCCAAGTTCCAAAAAAAATTTAGCATAGAACCAGAAACAAGAAGATAATTTTATCAGAAAAAGAAGCAAAGTCACAGATATGCTAATTTTATGGCTTAGAAGTCCAATTGAGGAAGAGTAGGGGTGGGATTGCATCCATACTGAATTATATGGCTTCTTAAAGATTATTGAATAGAGGTGGAGCAGCTCCCATCATTGCAAAGTAGAGAATTCCCATCATTGAATTCTATGGCTTACTGACTAAGATTGTTCTCTGACAGCCAGCATTGTTTGTGGCACTCCTGAAGGTGGATTAGGATTTCTCAGAAATTGCTACATTCTCCCTAGGAGCTATTCCTCATCAATATTAACCTCTGAAAAGGGTGACAGTCGACAGGAATTACACATGACTAAAAGTCACCTGAACCTCTCAATGACCCTAAATTGGGGCAATATTATTGCCAAATTTTGAAACCCCCACATCAACGAGAAAATTTTGCAACAAGAAAAAACCAATTCAAATATGCTGGAGTTACAATTAGAATTGTACAAGATTTATCAACAGCTACAATAAAAGACCACAGGTGCTGGGATCATATCTACTGACAATCAAAAGAACTAGGCCTGCAGCCAAAAAATATCATATCCAGCAAAATTATCTATAATTTTGAATGAGAAAAAAAGGACATTTAGTGAACTTGGAGATTTTCAGGACTTTCTATTAACCAAACCTAAACTTAACAGAAAATTTAACATATAAGAGCCAATATCAAACATCAGTTTTAAGGAACTTAACTTGGACAAACTTTAAACATGGACAAATTGTTTTTTTGTTTTTTTTTTTGTTTTTTTTTTTTACTTGGGAAATGTATACTATATGTTAAAGATTCATATCAACAATATGATAGCTACAAGAGACTTCTCTTGGAGTCTGAAGCCATAGAAGAAAGATGCCTTCTTTAAAGGGTAGACCTTGAAGGTCTACTAATAGAGTTGCTGTTTATTATCTGATCTCAACTGCATCAATATCACTCCCATCCTCATCCTCATTGCAGTAGTGGGGTATAATGAGAACATACATACCCTTAGTCAAGAGATCAAACAAATTTCTAATAAGTGTAGTCAGCTTGTATGCTCACCCCTTTACATGCTCCATGTAATAACTCTCACAGACCCATTCTCTGTGGGGAGGTCATTGTTATCCTGGCATAAGGAATAGTATGAATATATGCTTGCTGATGGAAAATTATGTCTATTAATGGGGATTGGCAAATAATTCAATTTAGTTAGAGAATAGACAATGTGGAGGGAAAGAACAGGAGATAATGCTATAGAGGTAAGAATTAGGTCAGACTCAGGGAATCTTTGAATGGCAAGTTAAAGATTTTTAAGCTTTTCTTTGGGAGATATGAAGCAGATTGGAATCTGCAAGTGGCCAGAGTTCTAAGAAAGTAGGTTAAAGGCTGGAGAGTCAGGAATGGATAAAGACCTTTATCTCATTAAACATTAGGAGGGAATAAGTATAGCCTAAGGCATAGCCTCAGCCTGTGGGTCAGATGCAGCAGCTGAGAATATTTATCCCCCTCACCCAGGGCTATGAAGTTTCTTTATTTAAAGGCCCACAAAACAAAGTTTTTGTTTTTACTATAGTCCAGCCCTCCCACAGTCTGAGGGACAGTGAACTGGCTCCCTATTTAAAAAGTTTGAGGACTCCTGGCCTCAGGTCTAAAATATAAGATCTTTATCTCATCAAACATTAAGAGGGAATGGTTATAATCTGAGTCAGAGTAACTAAATAGGACAATTAGGGAAACTGGGTCAGGACATTAAAAAAGAACTGTGGCACAACAAGGTAACAATGGAAAGCTAGGTTCTTTTCAAATCTCCCTTGATTACAAAACTCAGTCCCTATCACTAAGGAGTTTACATTCTTACATTCTTTTGGGCCAGATAATTTTCATTCCTTCTTCCCCCACTGCTTATTATTTTAGGAAAGCTCCCTTTATCCCTATGCTTTCTAATGTTTTTAATAGGAATAGGTATTATATTTTGTCAAAAACCTTTTCTACATCTATTGAGATTATCTTATGATTTCTGTTGGTTTTGTTATTGATATGGTCAATTATGATAATAGTTTTCCTGATATTGGACCAGCCTGGTATTCCTGGTATAAATCCTACTTGGTCATGGTATATTATCTTGCTGATAAGTTGTTGTAATCTCTTTGCTAATATTTTATTTAACATTTTTTTGTATCAATATTCATTAGGAAAATTTGCTGTAATTTTCTTTCTCTGTTTTGGCTCTTCCAGGTTTTGGTATTAGTACCATATTTGTGTCATAGAAAGAATTTGGCAGAACTCCTGGTATACCTATTTTTCCAAATAGTTTATATAGTATTGGAATTCCAATAGCAGTAATTCAATACTGATTTTATTGGTTAGTAAGCTGTAGAACTCAATGGTGGGAACTACCCCACCCCTACCATTCTGCAATTGTACCTCTAAATCATAGCATTAGCATATCAACCTAATCTTTGTTTCTCTTTCCCATAAGGTTATCTTCTTGATTCTGACTCTTTGCTGGATTCCCTTGGAACTTTAGCCTGTTTCCATTGGCTTCATAATTATCTCCTTGATTCTGGCTGTACTAGATTCCTCTGGAAACAGCTCACTATCAGGCAGCATAATTTCTTCTTATTTCTGCCTCTTTGCTAAACTCCTTTGGAACTTTAGTCCTCTGTCAAGCAGTGTAACAAATCTTGCTCCTTAACTTGGAGACAAACTGTGTGTGTCTTTGTGTGTGTGTGTGTGTGTGTGTGTGTATTTTTGTGTGTGTGTGTCTTTTGCTAAACCCATAATGAGAGGGTGCAACAACTAGAAGAAATATAGCAATAAGCCTGAGACCTCCAGATTTTGGGAGTGCTATTGTTTTAACAATTTGTTTGTCAATGATCTTAAAGTTTCCTGGCTTTAGGAATACTATAGTATAGTCCTAGAAACATTGCTGACTGCCAGATAACAGTCTGTTGGTCAGTGATAACAGGGTTTCTGAGACAAATGGTGAGATACATACCAGACTACTCCTCAATCCCAGCTCTAAACCATAGAATTCAGTACTGAGGTGCATACTAGACTATTCCTCAGTTTTATCTCTAAGCCATAAAATGACCATATCAGTGACATGAAGAACTGGATCTCTCTTTTCGTATAAATTTATCTTCTTGCTCCTGATTCTTTGCTGTGTGGGACAGTTTTGTCCACAAAAACCAGAGACTCTCAGAATAAGAAAAAGCAAAAGGGGGTTTAATCACAATCTAGTGAGAAAGGGCTTGTCATCTGACAAGATGTTTGTCAGCAAAGAAGTGCAAAGCATAAACTGCAAAACACCAGATTAAATAGCCTGAATGCAGAAGCTCCCAAAGCCCCCATCTCCTTAAGGCTGGCCTTTTCTCTCATTGTTTGAGGGAGTCCAGTCTTACATTGTAATTGTGGAACTCTAACCCAGAAACAAAAGAATACAAGTCAAAAATAAACTTTTAATTTAAGTTTCCCTAGAGACCTGATATGCAAGTAGATATAATTCAAAGCCATCATCATTTTTAAAAATACTTAAATGCTAATAAGAGGTAGTGGGAAATAGGAGGGGACAATCACCTGTAACTTTTAGCTGTAGCTCTATTTATTACTATAAAGTCTCAAATCACAGTTAATACTATTTTCCCATGAGAATGTCTTCTCTCAGTAAATTCCACACAATTTTCCCCCTTTATTTATTAATCTTTGAAGACCTCTCATACCATTTTTGATATATTTTCTCAAACAACTTGTTTTCAGTCTCCAATCCTTCTGGACCTAGCTTATCCTTTTTGTCTACTGGGGTCCATCCTTGTCTAAATGGATCTCCCTATCCAGGTTGCTCAATCTTTACAAATTAGGGTTCTGTATACACAACTCTTATCTGGGGCCATCTATCACCCCATCCATTTGTGTCCCCAGTAATTAGAGTAAAAATGTCTATCACTAAAGTTAGCAACAACAGAAATAAATGCTAAAAGCAAGACAGATCACAAACTTCCTACACATATTCTCAAGGCTCATGTATCCACCCAGTGGGAGGTCACCAGGGTGATTTGAATCCATAGTCCACTCCAAGGGAACTGTAAGTGGTCTCTTAGTCTGAGTGTGGTGAGTCCAGCCTTTTTCCTTAGTTATCACAGCTGTCTGATGTCAGCAAGACTTGGAAAAATCCCTCCCAGGGAGTGAATTTTTCCTCCCACTTCCGGAGCAGCACCCAGGGCTGAAATTTGTGTACAAAAAATCCTAGTTGTGGAGTCTGAGCTATCAGCCTTTTATTCTGCAATACGGTTAAATGTTTTGCCATATTTCACACATAATTCCTTAGGAATTTGATTCTACTGTGAAATATAGGGTCCCAGTTTTCCTCTCCTCCTCCCAACAAGGATGTACAAAGAGGAGTTTATAGGGGAATAATCTTAATATCCTTCCAAGGTTTGGTCCTAATTCTGAGGAGGGACAGAGGGAGTTATTCTAACATTGTGAGCTGCCTCTTGATCTTCTGGTTCATTCTTTGTACCTTATCTGAGGAAGAAGAGTACCAAAGAATATGAAATTCCCAGGTAATATCAATGCTTTTGCCAAGGCCTGGAGAACCTTAGGGGTAAAAAGAGTCCCTTGGTCTGAGTCTATCTTCTCCATCATCCCATATCTGCGAATAATTTGTTCTAACAGCCTGAGCAATAGTTTGGGTCACTGGGAAGGGCTCTCTGCCCATGAAATGAGATAGTGTATTATGACAAGCAGGTATCTGAGGTGATCCATCAAAGGACAGTTAAATCTACCTGAAAAGGTATGATTCCTTGGGGCCTTCCTCCTGCTGGTGCCTGACACAAGACAGACTTTGTAGCTTTCCTTTTGAGACTCTGAGACCCTCCCTACCTAGGTAGTTTAGCAATTCAATGGAAACCTCACTGATCTCTTTTTCATCAACGTAATGCAAGATCTGAGTACCTGGGGAGTTCTAAATTTCCTCAAAATAGTTTCTGTAACTTACCCCAGTGGATTTGGGGATTCTATATATCACTGAGGTAGAACCCACCACCTATACCACTATTTTCTTCCAGTATTTGGGTTTTTCCATTCAAAGACAAAGATATCCCTGCTTTTAGCATTTAGTATTCTGACTTCTGAATACCAGCCTCTGGACTAGTAGGAATTTCCCCAACATCAGCATTTCAGCATATTCTAATTCCAAAACCTTAGTAAGAGGTACAATAAAATTTTCTCCTTTTACACCTGAAATTGAGTTTTTTGGACAATCTAGTATCAAGGGCTCTGGATGGGTTCTTTCAATGAGCCCCTGGCAATCCTTCTCCTTTTTTATGAGGGAATAGATCTTTTATTCCCTCTTCCCCTGTGGGCAACTCTTCTTCATATGTCCTTCTAGTCCACAATCGAAACAAATTAGCTGGACTGCCCACTTCCCTTCCTTTTTCTGAATCTCCTGTTGGCTGGGATTCAGGACAAAAAGCCTCCTTCCCCTGCCTCTACCAGATTGCCCTTGATTTTTCATTATAGACTTAGCAACTGTTTGCATTATAACTTTAGTTGTCTCTTCCTGTTGTTTGAGGGATTGTAACATAATTTCTCTTTCTTTCTTCTCCTCAGTCCCTCTGGTTACATATGCCTTCTGGACCATTCCTAATAATTCATTCAAGGGCTTTCTTGGTCTGCCACCTCTCTTGTTTTTGGAGCTTTTTGTTTATATCTGGCCATGAATTGGTGACAAAGTATGCCTGCAGCAGTTTGCACCATAGCATCATTTTTTCTAACCCTGAATACTTCCTCATAAATTCCTTGAGTCTATTTAAAAAGACTGAGGGGACAAAGAAATTGAAACTATTTCTAGCCATATGAAAAGATGCTCCAAGTCATTATTAATCAGAGAAATGCAAATTAGGACAACTCTGAGATACCACTACATATATGTCAGATTGACTAGAATGACAGGGAAAGATAATGCAGAATGTTGGAGGGGATGTGGTGTAATGCCAGAGAAACTGAGGCAGCATAGAAATTAGAGAACAATTTAAAAGTTTATTAAATGGAGAGAATAAATTTTGCAATTGTCAATGCTGAAAAATTAACCATGCACATATCTTGTAAATAAAAAGCTATAATAATAAAAAAAAGAAAAAAGTTAAAAAAAAAAGGCTGAGGGAGTCTCTTTCTTTTCACACTTAATTTCTGTTATTTTATTCATATTTTGATTTCAAGGAACCACATTTCCAATACCCCGAACAATCTTGTGTTCTAGGTCCCTCATACTTTTTCTATGAGCTGGATCTTTATGATCCTAATTGGGATCCTGAAGAGGGAATTTTTGTTTTCCCCAGGGTCCTCCCTGTGCAACTTGATGGGCATTATCCCAGGTCCTCATTGCAGCTTTCCTAATCTGCCTCTGCTCCTCTCCAGTGAAGAGGATCCCGGAGATGGACTTTCATTCTTTTTTAGTTTCTCACCTTCATGTTATATAAGAGAGCATTTACAAACCTGATTCTTCCCTGGGAGAGTGGGACCTCTTTAAGTGGGAATTGTAGAGGGCCAGTAATAAATGGGTCCATGAACAGCTGGGGTCAGGTCCAACTGTTACTTGGGACCTGCTGGTAGGGCGAATTTAAATTATTCATGTTATGATTAATCATTGGCTTGCCATCTCTTTAATAATTGTAAAGACATATTTGATAAAATTAGGACGATCTTGATGGAGAATGTATGCAACAGGAATAAGGCATTTTAACTATACTATTTACCCCTTAACAATGAATTAAAGACATACTTGAGGTAAATACATTAATATGATCATGTCTGCTATTCTATTTGGAAAGTTCTTTGGTATTGATAAAATATTACAACTGTTTACAATTCCGTTGATGATTATGAGCATCACAACTAGGCTACTTACAATTCTGTCTTGATAAGTATATTGGTATGGATAGTTAAGGTAGATACTACAATGTCAAATTATGGAATTTCGTACATTAACCCTGGAGGGATATGATGTTGACTGAAGGTAGCTAATGTTGTAAAACTAGCCTAAAAGGATATGTTAAATCTGGTACTCAAATTAATAAATGAAGACTGCAAATCATATCTTTTTCCTGGCCTTGGATAGTCATTCACACTCTCAGTATTCACTGTAGCTGAACTCCAACAGGGAACCAGCTAGTCTTTGTGGGGAGTGGAAAATTTTCTTGATCCTTTAATATTTCCTAAAGTTCTCTCTGAAGAGGGGTGGGAGGAGAGGGAATAATTAATGGTTTTAAATCAATTGAGCTTCATTCTTTGGCTCCTCCCTGGCATGGAATCTAGGAGGGGAGTTCTGGAGCTGAAGCCTTAGGAGTGGTGGCTGGCTGAAGAACATAGGGAAGGGACAGTGCCAAGAGAGGGTCCCAAGGATAGAATTTCCCTGGCTCCTCTCCTTCCTCCCTCAAAACAGATTGTCCCACAATCAACAACCACAATGCTGAATATTCACTCTCTTCAGAATTAAAAAGTTCCTTTGAATTTATGTACTGATTCAATTTTTGGCACACCAGATCTTGGAAGAGCCATATCTTGGCCAGAAGTCTCTGAGTGGGGCACCTGCCCAAACAAAACGGCAGTATTCAATAATTTTCTTTTTGTCCTTTCCTGTTCATTTTGGTATTTTCTCCCAGTTCTTAAGCCTATTATCTAGAGGACTATCTTCCAGCATACTACATAGGTTCTTAGAGTCAGCTACCTTAGATTGTTCCTTTCCCATTGATGAGATTTGAATGCTCTCAGTTCCTGGTGGTCAAGAGGTTAGTGGCAATAAGAGAGCTGTTACAATCCCCTTTAGATCCACCTCAGGTTAAAAGTGAAAGAATAAACTCATTTTCGAATTATTGGTTGGAAAATGAAAATTTATTGTTGGATAGAAATCAGTTTGCCAAGAGACTGACTTCTATAGTATCAGAGTTCTATTGGGAAATGGAGTTTTGGCGCTGAGAATGCTTTCTCAGCAGGCAAAAGGGTCCTGGCAGATGAGCAAGCTACCTAGGGCCATCTGCAAAGACCTTAGTTGAGGGAAGCTGTTATATTGGGTATCTTGGTGGGGTGTGGGACAGCCCAAGCTGATCATATCAAGATTCCTCAATTGAATTAGAATTTAGAATTTCTATGTAAGTTCATTTGCTTGCGAATAGTATCACTTCTCTTATCCAGGAAGGATGGGTCTTCTCTAGACTCCTTGGAGCCTGGGAGATCCTGATCTCTGAGTTCAGAAAATGGGACACAATCTCAGAGTGATGATCTTTTATTTTATTTTATTTTATTATATTATTACTTTTTTTTAATTATAGTAACTTTTTATTGACAGAACCCATGCCAGGGTAATTTTTTTTACAACATTATCCCTTGCACTCACTTCTGTTCCGATTTTTCCCTCCCACCCTCCACCCCCTCCCCTAGATGGCAAGCAGTCCTATATGTGTTGAATATATCGTAGTATATCCTAGATACAATGTATGTGTGCAGATCCAAACAGTTTTCCTGTTGTACAGGGAGAATTGAATTCAGAAGGTAAAAATAACCCAGGAAGAAAAACAAAAATGCAAACAGTTTACATTCATTTCCCAGTGTTTTTTCTTTGGGTGTAACTGCTTCTGTCCATCATTGATCAATTGAAACTGAATTAGGTCTCTTTGTCAAAGAAATCCACTTCCATTAGATTACATCTTCATATAGTATCATTGTTGACGTATATAATGATCTCTTGGTTCTGCTCATTTCACTTAGCATCAGTTCATGTAAGTCTCGCCAATCCTCTCTGTATTCATCCTGCTGGTCATTTCTTACAGAACAATAATATTCCATAACATTTATATACCATAATTTACCCAACCATTCTCCAATTGATGGGCATCCATTCATTTTCCAGTTTCAGAGTGATCATCTTAAAGGGAACAGTTCCCCTCCCCCTTCACCATGATTCAGTTTTCTTGTCCTCTCTAATGGAGGACTCACCTGATCTTACCAAAGGAAAATAAGAAAATCCTTACTGATGGAACTGCCTAGGATTTCCTCAATATCAAAGAGAAATGGGATCCTTCTAACTGCCTAGATTCTCCCAAATCCAATCCTACTCACCCAGATACCTCATCAGTTTTTGGCAGAGTTTCTGCTCACCAGTTCTTGGCTTTATCTGAGTTACATGATTGATCGCAAATTTTTCTCAGCTGATTTATCTCCTGTGCTTAAATAATCCTCTATTTTTGCTAGTGCGCTTCCATTTTTGCTTTTTCTGAATGTCTCTCTTCAGGAGTTTACCTGATTGGAGTGGCAGTTCTTGAGCTGAGTCCAAGGACCATCAGAGAATTTTTTTGGGGGGTACCTGCCCCAGGATTTTGTATAGGAGACACCCTTCATGAATAGGAAATATCCCAGATGAGTCCCCAAACTGTGTATAGTCCAAAAATAATAAGATATTCTCAGAGTAAGAAAAAACAAAAAACGGTTCATTACAGTTTCACAAGAAAGGGCATCTTCCATATGACAAGGTGTTTTTCAGCAAAGAAAAGCATAAACTGCAAAACATCACATTAAATAGCCTGATCGAAGAAGCCCCCACCACCCAAGACTGGCCTTTTCTCCCATCATTTGGGGGAGTCCAGGCTTATATTCTAATCCAACCCAGAAACAAAAGAATACAAGTTAATAATAATAATAAACTCTTAATTTAAGTTTCCCTAAAGACCTGCTATGTCAGCAGATATAATTCAAAGCCATCAACACCTTTGAAGGAAGTACTTAAATACTAATTAAGAGGTAGTAGGAAAAATTATAGACCAATCTCCCTAATGAATATTGATGCTAAAATCTTAAATAAAATCTTAGCAAAAAGATTACAGAAAATCATCCCCAGGATAATACACTATAACCAAGTAGGTTTTATACCAGGAATGCAGGGCTGGTTCAATATTAGGAAAACTATTAGCATAATTGACTATATCAATAACCAAATTAACAAAAACCATATGATCATCTCAATAGATGCAGAAAAAGCATTTGATAAAATCCAACATCCATTCCTAATAAAAACACTTGAGAGGATAGGAATAAATGGACTTTTCCTTAAAATAGTCAGGAGCATATATTTAAAACCGTCAGTAAGCATCATATGCAATGGGGAAAAACTGAAACCTTTCCCAGTAAGATCAGGAGTGAAACAAGGTTGCCCACTATCCATTATTATTCAATATTGTATTAGATGCTAGCCTTGGCAATAAAAGTCAAGAAAGAGATGAAAGGAATTAGAGTGGGTAATGAGGAAACCAAATTATCACTCCTTGCAGATGATATGATGGCATATTAGAGGACCCCAGAGATTCTACTAAAAAGCTATTAGAAATAATTCACAACTTTAGCAAAGTTGTGTGATACAAAATAAATCCACATAAATCCTCAGTATTTTTATATATTACCAACAAAATCCAACAGGAAGAAATACAAAGAGAAATTCCATTCAAAATAACTGTCAATAGCATAAAATATTTGGGAATCTACCTACCAAAGAAAAGTCAGGATTTATATGAGCAAAATTACAAAACACTTTCCATAGAAATAAAGTTAAATTTAAATAATTGGAAAAATATTAAGTGCTCTTGGATAGGCCGAGCAAATATAATAAAGATGACAAAATTCCCTAAACTAATCTATTTATTTAGTGCTATGCCAATCAGACTCCCAAGAAACTATTTAAAGACGTAGAAAAATAACAACAAAATTCATATGGAAGAACAAAAGGTCAAGAATTTCAAGGGAATTAATGAAAAAAAAAAAAAAAAAAAAAAGCAAATGAAGTGGCCTAGCTGCACCTGGTCTAAAACTATATTATAAAGCAGCAGTCACCAAAACCATTTGGTATTGGCTAAGAAATAGATTAGTTGATCAGTAGAATAGGTTAGGTTCACAAGACAAAATAGTCAATAATTATAGCAATCTAATGTTTGACAAATCCAAAGATCCCAATTTTTGGAATAAGAATTCATTATTTGACAAAAACTGCTGGAAAAACTGGAAATTAGTATGGCAGAAATTAGGCATGGACCCACACTTAACACCATATACTAAGATAAGATCAAAATGGGTCCATGATTTTAGGCATAAAGAACAAGATTATAAATAAATTAGAGGAACATAAGATAGTTTATCTCTCAGACTTGTGGAGGAGGAAGAGATTTGTGACTAAAGAAGAACTAGAGATCATTATTGATCACAAAATAGAAAATTTTGATTATATCAAATTAAAAAGCCTTTGTACAAACAAATAATGCAAACAAGATTAGAAGGGAAGCAACAAACTGGGAAACCATTTTTACAGTTAAAGGTTCTGTTAAAGGTTTCATTTCCTAAATATATAGAGAATTGACTCTAATTTATAAGAAATCAAGCCATTCTCCAATTGACAAATAGTCAAAGGATATGAACAGACAATTTTCAGATGATGAAATTGAAACTATTTCTACTCATATGAAAGAGTGTTCCAAATCATTATTGATCAAAGAAATGCAAATTAAGACAACTCCGAGATACCACTACACACTTGGCAGATTGGCTAAGATGACAGGAAAAAGTAATGATGAATGTTGGCGGGGATGTGGGAAAACTGGGACACTGATTCATTTTTGGTGGAGTTGTGAATGAATCCAATCATTCTGTAGAACAATCTGGAATTATGCCTCCCAAAGTTATCAAACTGTGCGTACATAGTTTGATCCAGCAGTGTTACTACTGGGTTTATACCCCGAGGAGATACTAAAGAAGGGAAAGGACCTGTATGTGCCAAAATGTTTGTGGCAGCCCTTTTTGTAGTGGCTAGAAACTGGAAAATTATTGGATCCGCCCATCAATTGAAGAATGGCTGGGTAAATTGTGGTATATGAATGTTATGGAATATTATTGTTCTGTAAGAAATGACCAGCAGGATGAATACAGAGAGGCTTGGAGAGACTTACATGAACTGATGCTGAGTGAAATGAGCAGAACTATAAGATCATTATACACTTCAACAACAAACAGTTTGAGGATGTATTCTGAAGGAAGTGGATATCTTCGACAAAGAGAAGATCTAACTCAGTTCCAATTGATCAATGATGGACAGAAGCAGCTACACCCAGAGAAGGAACACTGGGAAATGAATGTGGACTACTTGCATTTTTGTTTTTCTTCCCAGGTTATTTTTATCTTATGAATCTAATTCTTCTTGTGCAACAAGAGAATTGTACACATATATTGTATCTAGGATATACTGTGACATATTTAACATATATGACTGCCTGCCATTTAGCGGAGGGGGCGGAGGGAGGGAAGGGAAAAGTTGGAACAGAAGTAAGTGCAAGGGATAATTTTATAAAAAATTACCCATGCATCAATAAAAAGTTATATATAAAAAAAAGAGGTAGTAGGAAATAGGAGGGGATAATCACCTGCAACTTTTAGCTATAGCTCCTTTTGTTATAAAGTCTCAAGTCACAATTAAGGCTATTTTCCCATGAGAGTGATTTCTCACTCAGTTAATTCTACGCATTTGCTAAAAATCCTTTTGGAATTTAGCTTGCTTCAAGTGGCTTTACAATTATAATAACTTTTGCCCCTTGATTTGATGATGGGTTTGAGCCTGCAAAATCTTTTGAGACATCTTGTGACACAGTCTGCAGCCCCACTCTTTTAGGATCTCCTTTTGAACCTCAACAATGGTGGGGAGGGAGCAATCTTGTTGGGGTATCTTTCTCATCTTGCTCAGATCACACTCAACTTTTCTAGGAATTTTCATGTAAGGTGGAGAAGCTCGTTGTAATTTACTCAAACTTGGGTAAAGACAGATCCTTTTGTCTAGATAGCCCAAGATTGCTGGTGATCTGAGTATAGAGGTATTTCCAACTTGATGTCACTCTCAGTACCTCATTGACCGCCTACTGTGCAAAATGGTTTATAAACTGCCTTTAGTCTAAGAGAGAGGCTTAATGACCATCCTTTTGTAAATAATCTGCAGGCCTTATTAATAAAATGATTAAATCACTCAGAAACTTGAATCTTTTTAATCATCATAAAGGTCAGACTTATTAATTCCCCTTTGTGCATTTGTATGTATGCTTGTGCATGCATATATATGTATTTATAACTGTAGTGGGGTTTTATCCTCTGAATCATAAATTCACAATGTTATTCGCTGTTAATTGTGTCACTCACAGATGAAGTGGCACATTTATTAATTATCATGCTAGTTTCTTCATCAAATGGGAATCCTAAAAATCTGGATTTTCACAAATATTCCACTAGATGGCAGTCATGTTCTAATAATGACATGAATTTTCTGTAGAAAAATGAAATCCACACCTAAGTATATAATATTCTCACTAGAAGATTGCCTAAGTGAGTTAGAATTGTTGGATGATGAAGCAGAATGGAATTTTAGAGATAATCTTCTTCAACTTTTTAAAGATCATCTGATCTTTACAGATCACCAAATATTTAAACAAATGAGGGAACAGATGGTCACATTGTTACTGAGATAGAGTTAGGACTAGAATACAAATCTCTTTTTTGGGTTAAGTTCCTTTTCTACTATATCCTAATCTCATCTGCTAGCATATTTCCTAGAGACTATATTTTATAGAATAATACATAATAGTTTTATTTCAGCAAGAGATTGTGAGCCAAGAAAATGTTTAATAAAATGTGATGAATCTAACATCAGCCTTAGATTTCAGTCACAATTCCAACTCTCTTACTTGATACTTGTGTGATGATAAATTATGACAAATTATTTGACTTTGTAAAATTAAGTAAGAATCTTTAAGATTCCATTTAGTTTTAAACTTTTTCATAGTAAATTTTCCTTTTAGAAATGCAACTTGGGATCACTAATGGTATAGGGTCTAAGGGTTGGGAGCATTTTTGACAGCCTCTCAACTGGCTCCTGCTTATCCTCATGCCACAGAATATATAGAATTACACCAAAAATGATATGACTGCTACTTGAATTATTATGAGATAAAGAGAAAGAAGGAAAGCGAGAGACTAATAAATGTTCAAAGAAAGTAAAGAAAATGATTTCACTAAAGGCCAACCTCTACTATAAATAGCATTATGCTGAGAAGCATCAAATGAAAAAGACTATCTAGATGCATGAAAAAAGAAATATCGAGTGAAAAAAAATGATGAAAAAATCCAAACTCCCTTGGAACAGTGCCTGTGTATCTGCTGAAAAGAGATGGACAATCCTAAGCCAAAATCCTTTCTAAATTGATTAAACAAAAAACAAAAAATGAAGTTGGTGAATGGGAAGTGTACTTGCCAAAAGTTCATGCCAGGAAGAAATAGACATGTAAAGTTATTCCTACAGGAAAGAGAAAGGAAAAAGTCTTGCATGACAGTAGTTACTGAAATCTACTTTGTGGGGATGGCTTTATTCAAAAACAACTGAAATATAAAAGAAGTGAATATAATATAATATGAGAAGTTATTATATTATATTCATATTATATTAAGAACTTTAATTCTCCTCATTATTATTATATACAACTTTGGGGTGTTAACTGGGAAAAAATATACACAGATTACCAGAAATGCTGTCTTGCTTTTTTGATTGACTGATTGAAGTCATTCTTAACAATTATTAAAGACTCACAATATATCCAGAAAACCCGAATAGGTCTGCTACTACATTGAATAGTCATTTGTACCAAATATGATTATAAATTTTTAAGCAAATTCTACTTATGTTGTATATTGGCTTTTAAAAAGACTCAATTCTACATATTGATTTCTTTGATTGAAATTTAAATACCTAATTTTATTGATAGTTGAACAAAAGTTCTAGAGAGTCTAGTAAAAAGATAGAAAGATATGATGCTATATTATATTCTTTTATGAAAATTTTTTTTTCCATTTTGGAGTGGTAATGAAAAAAAAAGTTAGTTTGTTGCTACTCTGACTGCTGAATACATTGAAATCTTCCCCCAGGATATCAAGAAGTAATACATTATTTGTCTCCATTTTGATAAAGTGTTTAAAGATTCAGGTGAAAAAAACTTACAAAGGATATAAAGTCAGTCTAAATTATTGGATAAATAGGAAGAACAAGAACTTAATTAAAATTAATTTGTTACTAAATTTTTGCTCTTCATATCAAGTCTGATTTATTGTTGTTCATTCTTTTTTTTTTTTTTTTTTTTTTTCCAAAAAGAACCATTGATATCATGGGTAATGTTGATTTGCATATGAATGGATTTAAGTGTTGCAGAGTTGCCTAGAGTTGTCAGTCTCATTCTCTCTTGTAGTCATTGAAATCCAGTGGTAAGGCAAAGGTCAAAATGGCTGTTAATGGTCCAGGTTACAGATGATGTATTTGGTGTTTTCGATATCTGACCAAACTCTAGGGGCTCTGTAATCCCCACATTCAACTGCCTTCATAGCTATTCAAACAAATTGTTTCTCCTTCACCCCTTCCACTGGGGGAGGCTTCACATGCTTGGTTCTTTTTACCTTACCTGTGGGTTTGAGGTTTGTTGGTTACCTTCAATCTAGTTTAGCCTGTCTGCCAAGATAGTTTGTTGGCATGTGGTTGTTGTGCATGTCATAACTTCTTGGAACCACTGGTAAGAGTTGGGTGGCAAGTGGACACCAAGGATGAGCAGCTCTGAAAAGGGCTCACCAAGCCATCACAATAGATGATGCTAGTCCTAGAACATCCATTACATCCATGACTTAAAAGCTAGTTGAAAAAATGAAGTTCAAAAATGATTAGTTAGTTTATCTAGCTTGCAAGCTGTGTCATTAGTTATAAGGGAAGGGGGCAGTCCATTAGTAAGCTATACAGATTCATTCATAATCCTAGGGAAGATTAAAATACAAGCTTAGAAAAAAAAAAAAAACCCATGAAATCAAAATATTACAAAATAAGCCAAAAAGAAAAATGTGACCCAATCTCAGACCCAAAAAGAATTTCTAGAAGAGCTCAGAAAGGATTTTAAAAACCATATAAGAGAGATAGAGGATAAATTGGGAAAAGAAATGAAAGTGTTGCAAGAAAACCATGAAAAAAGAGTCAACAGCTTGGTAAAGGAGGCCCAAAAATATTGAAGAAAATAACACTTTAAAAAACAAAATAGGTCAAATGGTAAAGAAAGCACAAAAATCCACTGAAAAGAGCTCCTAAAAAGCCACATTGGCCAAATAGGAAAAAAAAGATGCAAAAATTCATTGAAGGAAAAAAACTCCTTAACAGTACTATTGACCAAATGGAAGAAGAGGTACAAAAAGCTCACTGCAGAAAATAATTACTTAAAAATTAGAATTGGAAAAGTACAACTAATGACTCTACAAGATATCAAGGAATAACAGCAGCAACAACAAAAAGATTGAATACAAGAAAATTTGAAATAAGTCATTTGAAAAAACAACTGAACTGGAAAATAAATATAGGAGAGACAGTTTAAGAATTAGTGGACTACTTGAAAGCCATGATCAAAAAAAGACCCTAAACAAGAGGTTTGGCAATTGTTAATGCTGTAAAGTTACCCATGCATATAAGGCTATTAAAGGCTTATTAAAAAAAAGGCTATTAAAAAAAAAAGACCCTAGACTTCATATTTCAAGAAATTATCAAGAAAAACCACTATGATCTAGAACCAGAGTGTAAAATAAAAATTTAACCAATCCACAGATCACCTCCTAAAAGAGATCCCAAAATGAAATCGCCTAGGAATATTATAGTCAAATTCCAGTGCTTCCAGATCAAGGAAAAAAAAATATTTCAAGTAGCTAGAAAGAAAGAAATGAACATTGTGGAGTCACCATGAGGATAATACAAGATTTAGTGGCTTTTACATTAAAGCGTCACAGGTTTTGGCATGTGATATTTTGGAGGATAAAGGAGCTAGGATAGGTTTGCCCCTATCTAGCAAAATTGAGTAAAATCTTTCAGAAGGGAAAAAGGAGATATTTAATAAAATAAAAGATTTTCAAGCATTCCTAAGGAAAAAGCCAGAGATGAATAGAAATTTTGGCTTTTATATACAAGATATGAGAAGAATAAAAAGGTAAACAGGGACATTATAAGAGATTAAATAAGATTAAACCATTTACATTTTTTTAATAGGAAGATGATATTTGTAACTCCTAAGAACATTACAAGGAGTCTACATAGAGGGTACAGGTGTTAGTTGAGTTTGATGGGATGATATCTTAAAAAGGGATGCCTGAGAGAAGGGGGATGGGAGAAGTAGAATGGAGTAAATTATCTCACGTAAAAGAGGCACAAAAGAACTTTTGCAATGGAGGGGAAGATAAACACTTTAATTTTCTCATCAGAATTGGCTCAAAGGAAATAACATACACAATCAGCTGGGTATAGAAATCTATCTTACCCATAAGGAAGTAGGATAGTAAAGGGATAAGAGAAGGGGAGTGTCCTGATAAAAAAGGTGTGCAATTTGGAAGAGGCAGTAGTCAAAAGCAAAACATCTTTGAGAATGGACAGGAGAAAAGGAGAGAGAGAAGGATAAATAAGGAGAAAATTAAGATAGAAGGAAATGCACAGTAATAATAAACTTGAAAAAAAAACTTTTAGTAAATTTCTCTGATTTCTCAATATTAGAGAACTGCATCAAATTTATAAGAGAAGTGATCCTACAATTGATAAGTGATCAAAGGATATGAATAGGCAGTTCAAATGAAGAAATCAAAGTCAAATATAGTCATATGAAGAAATGCTCTAAATCATTATTGATTAGAGAAATGCAAATTAAAACAACTCTAAGTTTCCACTTCACATCTATCAAATTCACTAATATGACAGAAAAGTAAATGACATATGTTGGCAAAGTTATGGGAAAATTGGGATGCTAAAACACTGTTGGTGTTGTGACCTGATTCAACCTTTTTGAAAAGCAAATTGGATCTGTGCTCACAAAGGGCTATATAACTGTGCATACCCTTTGACCCAGCAATACCACTATGAGGTCTGTATCTCAAAGAGATTTAAAAAAAAAAAAAAGGAAAAGGACCTATATGTAAAAAAAAAAAATTATAATAACTCTTTTTGTGGTGGCAAAAGATTAGACACTGAGGAGCTACCATCAACTGTGGAATCGCTGAACAGGATGTAGTATACAACTGTGATGAAATATTATTGTGCTATAAGAAATGATGATGAGCAGGATAGTTTCAGAAAACCCTGGGAAATATTAACTGATATAAAGTGAAGTGAGTAGAGCTGAGAGAACAGCATACACACTAATGTCAGTATTGTAAAGATGATCTGTGAATGACTTAGCTATTCTCAACAATACATTAATACAAGATAATTTCAAAGGATTTATGATAAAAAATTCTACCTATCTCCAGAGACAGAACTGATCAAGTTTAAATGCAGATCAAAATATGCCTTTTAAACTCTATTTTTCTTGCTTGTTTTTGTTTTGTGTTTTCTTTCACACTATGATTAATATATTTTGCACAACTGCACAAATATAACCTCTATGAAATTGCTTGCCTTTTCAATGAAGTGGAGAGAAAGGGAGGGAGGGAGGAAATTTGAAACACCAAAAATTTAACAATGAATGATAATTTATTTTTACATGTAATTGGAAAAAAAACACAAAAAGAATTGAAACAAGTTCTCAGGGAAATTCTTAATGAGAAGTAAATGTTTCTATTAATCTATGTATATATTATGGAAATATATTTATATGTCATATATAGAGCCTATATCCAGCATGCTTGAAACTTGTATTCACAGTTTTATATTTGTGTTTGTTAGAAATTAAAATTTTGTATCTAATAGAAATAAAATAATGGAAGTTGGCCAATTAAATAAAACAAAAAAGCTTATTATTCATGGCTTCTGAGTTGTATTATGCTATTGAATAAATTAACTTTCCTTAGCTCATGGAACTTTGAAAACTATTTCCAAGTTTAAGGAAGATTTTAGGTCAGCATCTACTTAAAATTACAACTTATAACTTATAAACCATGTTTCTTTTTGGTAGACCAAATCAGAGGACACATTAATTCAAAGCAAAGGGAACCACTATCTTTTTAGGCACCCAGGGAGCAACCTAGAAAGCATTTTCTTTTCTTACTCCATTAATAAATATCACTTCTTTCTCTCTCCTTTTCCTTCCCTTCCTCTCTCCTTTTTTCCCCCTCTCTCTTTCCTTCTTTTTTACTATTTGAATCCAGGTCTTTTTTTTTTTTTTTCCATTCTTATCACACATTATATCCTTTTATCTACTCTATTATTCTTCCAAAGTTGTTGTTTATTTTATATAATATCACATTTCCCACCTTTGTTTCCTTTTTTTTTTTTTTTTTTTTGCAGTCTGTTTTGTTCTTCTTTGAAGAAGTTCTATTTCCCCAGGGAATATTAATTTGTGCGCAGACTATTCAATTTTGGATTTATCTTTCCAGCACAAAGCCAGGCACACTCATCTGTGCATTTTCATTCCACAAATGAGAAAGAGATGTGATGAATGAAAAGTCCAAGACAAATAATTTCTCAATAATTAATAATCAATTTCTTATTTTATGCTTAGCAAATAATCAAGAAAATAAGTCAGTGGCCCTCTTGGAAGTCAAAGAAGAATCTCTGAGGCCCCTAAACATTTAAATATCCTTGGAATAATGTGTGTTCGTGACAGGCAGAAAACAATTTTGATTGATTAACAATTAATGAGAGAATGAATATTATAATGAAAGGATCAGGGAATGGGAGGTGGGACTCTGATCATGTCACTCTTGGACAAAGAGACTCATGTCCACACCCAGATCATTCTACTTCCAGTGATCTGTACAAAAGGCTCTATCCTCCATTCAAACCATTTGTATAGCTGAACAATGTGCTGAAATTCACCTAGATTAGATTGTCTTTACTGTTAATCAGAACTAAGCTTTCCCAGTTTGGGTTGAGTCCAGTCCACATTGAGGAGAATATTAACCTAATATCATCATCAGCTCTGTCCTTCAGAAACTGCCTTGATTTATTCTTTAAATTAAGAAATAGAGCAAAAAACTCCAAAACTTGGATCCCTACTCTCTCCCCCCATATTAACAATTAGTTATTAATAATCATTTCTGTTAGGGAAGATGCATTGGTTTGCTTCCCAGCTGGAACACTCCTTTGCCTTTGAAGCTGTGGCATGGCTACTAACTGTCATTTATTTATATGGTGAACTCTTCTGGGCTGTTTTTGTTTGGTGCTGTGCTGGAGTCAGCACCACCTCAAGAGGACCAATTATTAAATTTTCACCATGAACATTTATACCTTGGAGACTATTGAATGGCATAAATAAGGATTTGATTTATTGTTTTGTTTATTATCTACACCAGTAATGCTAAACTCAAATAAAAATAGAAATACTAAACTATGTATAAGGATCCCATCAATCTGCACATTGACTTAGAAAACCACACATTTTATATTTCTTTCTTTTAAAAAAAAAATTAATACATTAACACATTAAAGTCTGATAGGAACTACATTTTAATCTGATTTGACCTGAACTAGATATTATTTTACAAGCAGCCCACTGTTATATTTGACACCTCTGATTTAGACCAGAGGATGGATAAAACGCTAAAAGTGCAGATTAATTTTAAAAGTGTCAGAGAGCTAGTTATTAAACATTTACCCAGCTCACTACTGGTTTTGCTATTGAGTTGGTCTCATTTGCTGGGCGATCATTTCCTTTGTACTGCTACCTCCCGAGTCTGCTGAATTGCAGCCGCTTGGCTGCTTTTATATGGAAGTGGTCAGATTACTTTTGTAGTAACACAGCTAGAAATGCAACCTGACAATCGTTTCTGTGAATACTGAAGACCTTGCTTTCTCAGAAACCATAATTATAGAAAGAACCCGAAAAGAAAGTTCACAACTCAAGTCCTTGGCACTGTCAAATAAAATTCAACACCCCAAACTGTGAAGATCGCGTATTTTAAAATCAGCAGGAGTCTCAGGTTAGGGGAAAATCGTTCAGTCTTTATTCTCAGTGAAGAAGGATTGGAGGTGGAAGAGAATCGGCGATAGCAATGTGTGCAGCTGAGTCAAGAAGCTAGCTAGACCAGCAGCCACATGACCAGCAGCTAGGAGAATGGAACCCAGGCCCAATCTCTCCCAGCTTCTCTTCCTGTCTCTCTCTGCCTCCACCCACCAAAATCGTCATTTCCTCTACAACACATCAGGACTTGCACGGAGAGTGGGCAGGGACCATTCTTTATCCAATCATGTATATTAATAGAGTATAGTCCAATTACTATTTAGCCTCACGTACTTGGGACCTCAGTGCATCAACTCAAACCTCAGCCCATTACACCAAACAAATACTGAGCCATGATTAAATGGACATGATTAAATGAATTCCAGAAAAGCAGAATTTACAGACCTCACTTGTCTTTTAATTAAATTCCAGTCAGGCACCAACTGCAGTGCAGTCATCTTTATCATCTTAGGATTTGTCTTGCCTCTGTTCTGGTGCCCTCCATACAGCAAGCCTACCTCTGTTGAGTTTTGAAGTTGTGGAAAACAGAATGAACCATGATCTCAAAAAATCTCTTCTTGACTTGTTTTCCAGGTCTTTTGTTTTTGTTATGAGATAATTTACCTGGATGCATTCTTCAATGATTAAAAAAATTCTACCCCATCATATTTACCCTATCCCAGTGGTTCTGAACATCCAAATGCCATTGATTAATCCAATTTTCCATCTTCCATTGGCTGCCTTTTTATTCCTTCTTTCTTCACTTGAACTCCTCTCTCAAACACCCAATTTAAAGCTATCTAATCCTTCTGAATATCCTATAAAATGCTTGGTCTAGAGGTAACAAATTAAGTTTTATGTTAAATCCCTCCATTTTTTTTTAACTTCCATTAAAAACATGGCTCTCTTAATGTCAGTTTCTTTGAGTATCCTTTCTAGCATTTATTACATTTTCACTCATTTATCCAAATTCCTTAGTCATGGTGGGGGTGTTGAGTTACTCCTTGATCACCATTGCCATTTGCAGGATAGAACCCTCTACTGAAATTAATCAGTAACCTTTCTCCTTTGAAGTTCATTAAGTAGATATTTATTTCCCAATTAAGATTGTGGTAGCTGTTTTCTGTAAGAAACACTGGTTAAGTCAATTCACTATTGTCTGCTTCAGTTAGGGCAACCGGTAGGCACCATGGATAGCGTACAACAATTGGAGTCAGGAAGACTCATCTACTTGAATTCAAATCTTGCCTCAGATACTTATTAGCTATGTGACCCTTACCTCTGCATAGTTTTCTCATCTTAAAATGAGCTAGAGAAGGAAATAACAAACAAGTCTAGAATTTTTTGCCAAGAAAACTTCAAATGGGGTCAGAGTCAGACACAATTGAAATAATTGAACAACAACAACAGCAGTAATAACAACTGTGTGGATTAGAAGATTGTTTGAATTTTTACTTTTTCAAGTAGGCATTTATACATAAAACTAGATAAAATGTAATATTTATATCTCATAATTCTGATAGTTAAAAAAATTTCCCTCATGTCACAGAATCTCATAGTTGTAAGGGGCTTCTGAGGTTATACTTTAGTCTAGTTCTGTATTTGAATAGAAATCTTTTTCTCAACTGCCCTGACAAGCAGTCATCCAGCATTATAGCCTGAGAGACTGCAAAAGAAGTGAAACATGTCACCTCCTGAAAAAAAAAACATTCTACTTTTAGAGAGATCTAATATTCAGGAAGTTCCCCCTCTCACCCCCCCGCCCCCCGCTCCCCCATATTGAGCCTTAATTTGCCTTTCTAAACCTTCTACACTTTATTTTTAATTCTACTTTTTGGGGGCCATGCATAATAAGTCAAATCTATTTTCCTTTATTATAGTCCTTCAAATACTTGAAGACAACTATCAAGCCCTCCTTAAGCCTTCTGTTTTTCAGGGTTAAATACTTCCAGTTTCTTTGTATAACACTTGTAAAGCTTAATATTGAGTTACATTATTGTTCTTTTTGCCTTTTTCTGTATAACTCTATATCTTTCTTATAACATGGTGTTTAGATATGATAGCTCATATTTGACCTACCAAGGCAGAGTGCTGTGGAAATATCACCTCCCTTGTTCTGGATACTATTCCTCTTTAAATACAGCCTAAAAGCTTTTCCAGGTTATGTAATGCTGCTATGACACATGGTTCATTCATTTTAAATTTGTAGGCCAATTAACAGCCCAGATTAATTGCACACAAGTTTCTGTTTAAACCTTTCCATTCTCTACTTAAGAAGTTGAATTTTTGGACAATTTTAGAATTTTACATTTGCCTCTATTGAATTAAATTTTATTTTATTTTCTTCATTGTTTAAGGCTGTCAAGATCTTCTTGGATCTTACTTCATACAGTGCATCATCTGCAAATTTGATAAAGAGGACATCAATGTCTTTATTCAGGCTATTGCTCCTTTAATACTTAATAATTCTGGTATTTCATTGTTGCAGATACTCCTCACAGTGATGTAATCCATCCCTTCTTATATTGTGTGTTTCTTATTTTATTGATTTTTCCATAGGTGATCCATTTTTTTCTTTTCTGTAATGCTAAATAGCACATGATCAAGAACAGATTCCAGAGGAATTTGAGTAGAGCACTTTCTAAGATGACACCAATCTAATAAGGCTAATTCTTTGAGTCTAGTCAATCATTAGTTTGTAATTCATTTAATGACCCTGTCACATATCTTTCACCATTTTATTTTGTTTATAAAAAAAGATAAGGGTGATTTTGTTGAAATTCAGAGATATCTTTTTTTTTTTTTTCCTGAGGCAATTGGGGTTAAATGACTTGCTCAGGGTCACACAACTAGGAAGTGTTAACTCTTTCTGATTTCAGGGCTGGTGCTCTATCTACTGCACCACCTAGCTTCCCCGATACCATATCTTTAAAAAAAATTCTTAAAACATTTTTATTGATATCTTTGTTTTTGCTTTATGATATTTCCAAACATATCTTTGCCTCCTCCCCTACTGAATGAGCCCTCACTTGTGACAAAGTACAAAAGAAAACAAATCCACTAAGTTTGATAAGTACTGCAAGGCAATATTTCTTTCACCTTTATAAGAAAGGGAGGGAGGTACATTTTCTTAACTCTTAATTATTTAACTCAAGTCTAATCATTATAATTATACATTATTGTTTCTTTTTTTGTTCTTTCCATTCATATTATTGTAGTCATTGTGCATAATTTTCTTGATTCTATCTATTTTACTCTGCATCAATTAATTCTTGTACTCTAAATTCTTTTTATTCACATTCTCTTTTAATGCCATTATATTCATGTACTAAAATTTGTTTAGGCATTCTTTGGCAGATGGGCATGTACTTTATTTCCAGTTATTTACTACACCAAAAGGATGCTATAAATATTTTAGTGTAGATAGTATTTTTCTATCTTTGACCTTCTTGACTTAAAAAAATGGACTTTCTGTGGTAAGAGTTTGGATATTTTAATCATTTTTTTCTGGTTTAATTAAAAATTGTTTTCCAGCAAATTGCTTTTGTTTGGACCATTTTATACTCTAGCAGTGCCTATCTTTTTTCAGTCTCCCAAATGTTGACTATTTTTGTTTTTTGACATCTTTGTGAGCTGAAGCCTCAAAATTGTTTTGACTTTCATTATCTTATTGTAAATTTTTTGCAGCAGTTTTCCATGTGATTATTAACATTTAAAAAAATTTTTTCTGGGAAATATAGACTGCTTCACAAATTTGCATGTTATCCTTATGCAACAAGCAATGCTAATTGATGCTGTATTTTTCTAATTTTAATATTTGTGCTACTGAAGTGAGTATAGAAGAACTGTTTGTTCATATCCTTTGGGCATTTGTTTCATTGGGGAATGACTCAATCATATATATATTTGTTAATTCCCTATGTATGCTGAATAATTGGCCCTTATTAGAGCTTTTTCCAAGCAAAGATCTTTTTACCTAGCTGACACTTTCCCATCTTGGCTGCATTGATTCTGTTCATGTACAACCTTTTCAATTTCATGGAGTGAAAAATAATCTATTATATCCTTTGTCATTTTTTAAAGCTATGCCTATAGATTATCCCCAATCATTTTATAGTTTAGTTAGTGTCCTCTCTCTTCTTTTCTAGTGAAAGACAAATTCATTGGCCCAGATCTTACATTTCCTACATGAGTTACTGTGTGGACTTCCCTATGAGGACTTTTGCATTCACTATTTTTAGCCATGTAGTCAAAACATCCATATCAGATAATATTGTATTCATCACTTAGTCTTTATCTCTTCCATCAGCCTAAATGCCGATGTATTATTCCATTCATTTGAACACTAGCTCAAACAATTTTATCCTGTTTCTGAATTCTTTGCCAAATTTCTTATGATTAATTGAGGCTAAGGGAGAGAGGGAGAGTGCAGTTTAGGTAGAAGTATAGAAGTTAATATCCCCAAACAGAAAAGATATTTAGTCAAGGGTAGATGGATGACCTGTTAGTTATGGTAGAGGCTACATTCATATTAGTACAAATCCCAGAGACTAAAGGGTTTCTTAATAACTAGTTTATTATAGATATGGATATTTATACTTTGAAATCATGCTAATTTCATTTTCTAGTGAATAGGGCAAAGAGCAAAAGGAACAATGAAAAGGTCTTAAAGCACTCCCAAGTTCAAAATAATTTCCCTGGCATGTGATGATAAAAGAGCAGATAGCATCCCCTTTTTAAGAAATGGAATATTGCTGGAGTGGGTATTTGGACACAAAAGTCAAGTGGATTGGGAAAAATTAGCCTAATAGGTATAGTATTTATGTAAATTATTAGCTAGTCATAGTGAATTCCAAGGACAGAAGAGTAGAAACAACTTTTTCATACCTTTTTATTGCATATTGAGATTTTTTTCTGTTACTTATGTTTGGAAGTCAAGACTAGACTCATAATGATTAGTTATTTACTCCTAAGCACTTGTATATCTCTTTCTCCTAGTTCACAATTACCTCCAAACCTTACCCACCACTGGATCAAAATAATTATATCAAATCAGTTTCCTGAGCCAACAATTCAAAGATTTGGAGAAAGAGATTCGAAAAAGCAGGTAAAGAGATATGGGTTCTGGCTCTTGCTTTCCTAATGACTGACTGAGAGATTGTAAATAAGCCATGCAACTTTAATTTTCTCATCTTTGAAATTATTATTACAGAAGAATATTCTGGGAAGATGGCAGAGTAGGTTAACAAATTTTAAGATCTCCTGATTTCCTCTACAAATAGAACAAATTTGTGCCAAGAAGACTCAGCAGAACAGGAGTTCTGATACAACGTGGGAAGATCTGAAGGAAGAGCAAGGCTGAAGTGCAAATGCCTCCAGGCTAGCTCTGCAGAAAAAGTCAAGTGGGGATCCTTTAAGCTATCTGGTTGTGGCTGGAGCCTCTGTAGGAACCATAGAGACTTTCACTTCTGGGACTGTTTGTTCAGTGGGGGTTTGAGTACAGGAAAATAGAGTGAACCTTGGCTGATTGGGAATGCCCGGCCCAGCTGTGCTGCTGTGCCCTGGGTGGGAAGGAACTAGCACCTGGTAAGCGCAGAAGCATCAGGGCAGGGGTGCTGCTGGCTGTGGGCACTTGAAGAAGGGTGGAGGTCTTGATTTGGGGTTCCTGGTCAGAGTGGAGAGCTGAAGGGGAAGCTTGAGGCACCATCTCCCTATCCCACAATTATAGGTGCTTATACTAATACCTCTTGAAAAAAAAGAACCAGCAAAGAAGAAAGAATCCCACCATTGAAACATTATGGGAACAGCAAAGATTGGGATTTATTTTCAGAGGAGGATACTTTACTATAAAAAAAGTACCTCAAAGAGCAACTTGAAATGACTCCCTGCCCAGAGATAATTTATAGAAGAACTAAAAAAAAAAAAAAAAAAGAATTCAAAAATCAAATGAGAGACATTGAGGAAAAACTAAAGAAAAAATTAAGACCAACCAAGAAAAACAAGGTTATGAAAAAAAATCAACGAATTAAAAAAGTACAGAATCTCAAAGATGAAAATAACTCTGAAAATAATAAATGGGCAAGGGGAAGCCAGGGAAGCTATGAGAGATCAAGAAATAACAAAACACATTATAAAGAATGAGAAAATAGAACAGAATGTGAAACATCTCATAAAAAAAACAACAAATTTGGAGAAAAGATCAAGAAGAAAAAATATAAGAATAATTGAACTGCCAGAATGTGACCAAAAAGAGGGCCTTGATATAATAATGTAGAAAATAATCCTAGAAAATTGTCCTGCAGAATATAATATGAAGGGAAAGTTGAAAGTGAAAAAATCCACTTATTACCACCTCAAAGTGATCCTTTGTGGAAAACACACAGGGATATTATTGACAAATTTTGAAACCTCCAGATCAAAGAGAAAATTATGCAAGAAACAAGAAAAAAAATTCAAATATGCTGTGAATTGACAAGACTTATCAGCAGCTACAATAAAATACTGTAGGTCTTGGAATTATATCTACAGAGAAGCACAAGAATTAGGCCTTTGGCCAAAAATATCATATCTACCAAAATTATCTATAATTTTGAATAAGAAAAAAACAGACATTCAATGGACTTGCAGATTTCTTTCTATCATCCAAACCTGAACTCAACAGAAAATTTAATATATAAGATCAATTTTAAGGAACTTAACTTGGACATATCGTCTAAGATGGACAAACTTTATTTTTTTTTTTACATGGGAAATGTATAGTATATGTTCAAGATTCACATCAACAATAGGATAAGCTCAAAAGAAAGGTTGGCAGAATAAAGATAAAAATAATAATCATGTTATACAAATGAAGTGCAGAGGAAGAATAGACGTAGAGGCATTAGAGAGGGGAGAAAGGCTCATAGTTCTGAAAACCTACTCACATCCAAAATGGGTTAGGTAACACTATTTATACCATGAGAGGTATTACCCTCCAAAATCTATAAAGAAGTAAGGGGAGAGGGATAGGTGTGCCATTCGGACGAGGTCTCTGGAGGCTCTTAGTACCAGCCTGAGTTCTTAGGCTTATAAGAGGAGTGATGAGGCAGGAACCTATGTGGATGGTCATATATAGAATCTGTTTATTTCAAGTTCTCTCAGTCTTAAATACTTTAGTACAATTACATCCTATAGCACACTGAGTATGTGCTAATTATAAGCACCATGCTATTATTATGTAAATGTCTCTTTACTGCAAGTATCTCTGCTTCAAGTAGAACACAGGTTGTCACACCCCTCTAACTTCTCAGGAAGGCTGAGATGCCCCCAAGGGGAGATGAGAGCCAAACAGACATTGTCAGCAAGTTCCCTCTAGGCTGAAGGGTCCTATACCTCACTGAGTGTTCCTCCACTGTCTGTGGCCCTCTACTGATAGGTAAATAGGGAAGCAAAGGGTAAGGGAAGAAGACAGGGGAGGATTTTTTGGGTGGGGGAAGGTTAAATAATAGTAAGCCAAATTATGAAGCAGAATTTTATAAAAGTTAGTAAGGATGGAAAAGACATCTGTATATGGGGTATGTATATGTATATACATGTATATATATCAACATATGTGTACATAAATATATCTTTTCTTAATTGTAACTTCCTTGGGGATGGTGGAGGGGATGAAAGGCAAATATGTATGTGTGTATGTGTGTGTGTGTGTGTGTATGTGTATGTATATATCAATATATTCTTTTTTAACTGTAGCCTGCTTGGGGTGGTGAGGGGGATGAAAGGGGGAAAAAGAATAAAGTAAAAAAAAGTGTACCCCAGAGAACAAAAGCACAATTTACAAGGAAATAAAGAAAAGACAGACACGAATATAATTTCTTTTTACTAATTTATATACTTTCTTAAATTGGTATTTGTTGTTATATATTGTGAATCTTCCCTGATATTCTGCAGGACACATGATAATGTTCTCTTTTCTTTTGTTTAATTTTGTGTTTTATTGCTTTTCTGTTTTTCTTTTCTTTACTTCTGTTTCTTCAAATAAAATAAATTTGGAAAAAAATGAAATGATTATTACAATATACAATTCACTTAAGTTTACCACATTGTTATGGAAATAAAATGAGATAAAAGATGAGAAAAGCTTTCAAAAATTTGAAAATTGATCTTAAATTGTAAGATTTTGTTTACATTCTAAGAATACTTATTTTCTGCTTTCCCCTTGTCATCTATGAGGAAGCTTGTGCGCTATGAAACTTAGGATATTGTTTGCTTTTACTTTTTTCCAGCATTTCTTTTCAGTTATTCCAATTCTGAGTAGTAGAAATAAAACTATTCTTAGAAGATCTGAGTTTGGGTCCTAGCTTGACTCTGTACTAATTAAACTATATTAGGCAAGCCACTTAATCTCCCTGTGCCTCAGTTTCCTCATCTTTATTATGATTGTAATGACATTAATCATAGTTATAGTTATAAATAATTATATTAATACTTTTATTATTATTATAATTACATTAATTCTCTCAAAGTATTAACAGAAAACCCTTCAATAAGCTTGAAAGTGATGAAAAATATTCTTATTATTTTTGCTCATGTTACATAAAAAATAGTTCTCCTTACTTAGAGACCATTAAATCTATTTTATACAAATTGTTTTTTTTCCTTCCATCCTCTTGTCCTCTTCATTTCCTGTGGGATGAAAAATATGTTTCTGAGGCTCAATTCCCAGAGCAATCCAATAAAAGTCTGCCTATTCCCAAATTGCAGCAGCATTACTTGGTCACTAACACACATTGCTGTTAATTAAGTGTCATTTGTGCTAAGAAAAATGGCATATAGTAATTTATGATGGATATAGAAATTGTGCCGTTATCCAGAATGCTAAGAAATCAGAGTTTTTCTGACTCCTGGAAGATGCTGCTGCTTCAGATCAGAACTCAGAGAAGGTAGATTTTTAAAAGCAATGTTTTTGCATTTCAGAAAAACACAATCAAAATTTGCAATCTCCAACATTTCATCCTTATTTCCTTTTTTTCTCAGTCTATTTCTATTTTTTCTTTTGATTTGCAAGAGAAGAAAAAACTAGGACTAATGGATGAAAGTTATAGAGAGATATTTTGACTTAATTCAATATCACAAACATTCATTAAACATTTACTATATGTGTGGCACTAGTGACAAAATGAAAAAGCCTGTCTTATGGATTTTGTAATCTATTATGGAATTAATAACCACAATAAATAGTTGTGGTTCAAGAATGATAGGAATGTTGCAAAGGACAGGTTCTGATGAAGTTATAAAACAAATTTGAATAGGTAAAAATCACTCTCACCTGAAAGGGCAAGTTAAGGAAGATTTAAAGATGGAGGGAGCATGTTAGCTGATGATAATATCTGAGTACCAATGGAAGTTAATAGCACCAAAAGACAGAGATATGGAAGGTATTGGACCCTATGTAGGTTAGAACTCAATATAATAAAGAACTTAATCATAATTGGAACTGTCAAAAATTTTAATGAGTAATTATATGAGGATATATTCCTGGTCACTAGAGATGTTTAAGTAGAGGATAGATAACAAAATTTTAAGGTTGCAATAGAAGGGCAGGGATTTGGAGTGGATGAGTACCATATCACTTAGTCTGGTTTTAGATAGTTCCAGTTATTATTATTATTTATTACTATTATTTTTATTTTACATTGAGTTCCTCCATATCTCTGATTTTTGAAATACGTTCCAGAGGTAGGAAATGAATATGAGGGGCTGAAATTTGGGAAGATTTTGTGGAAGAGGTCTATTTGAGCCAAGAAAAATGGGTGGCAATGTGGCATATGAATATGAGGGAAGAAAGCTATTTCAGATGGGAGGAATGATGTCATTTAAAAAATCTTCTGTTCTTATTTTCTTTTTCTGTACTCTTCTGCTTTTATCTCATATTCCTTCACTAGTTGTCATAGATCATAGATTATAGATTTATGGCGAGAAAGAAGTTGAGAAGCTATTTAGTCCAATCCTTCATTTTATATAGGAGGAATATGAAGTCTAGAGAGGCTAACTCACTTTTTAAGATCACACAGTTAGTGAGTGATAGAGGCAGCATTTTAACATTAATCTTATATTACATTTAATTTTAACATCAATTTTTAATTTCTGATTCCAAAGCCACTTCAGAAATGACTTTCCCAAAATCATTCTTTCAACTGTTTCATATTGACATGAATAATGGTGTGATAAATCCTTAATTAATAGTTTTATCTTTCATTTTTCCTGAAATCTCAGGTCTCCTCCATTAATTTTTACTACTATCTTAACTGTCATGGTGAAGCAATCTAAAATTATGATCAATTCTTTTTCCCTAGCTTCCTCTTTTTTCCTCTTTTTGGAACTATATTTCTCATGAGCCTTGGTCAGGTAAAGCATTTCACAGGCTACAGAGGAAACTGATGTAAGGGATGAGGAGAAAGAGCAACTTTAGTCCACTTCAAATGTGAGTATGGCATCAATTTGACCTTGGAACTCATTGTTTTTATATATTTGATGGCTCTTGTTCAGTGCTCAGGTAGAGCTATTTCCAGAGCTCAGATAAAATTGATCAGTATTATTTGTGACTTGGTAATTTTGGTTAGAACTTGGTTATCAATTTTGCTACAGAAACTTTGTCATAGGCGATTTGGAGATGATAGTCGTGTAGTAGAAAAGTACAGTAGAAAGCAGCCTGGGTTTGGAGCCAAAAGATCTGGGTTGTCTCTCTTTTAAAAAAAAATTAATAGTATTTTATTTTTCCAAATATATACAAAGATAGTTTTCAACATTTACCTTTGCAAAACCTTGTGTTTTTCCAAATCTTCTTTCCCTCTATCCACCTTGCACCTTCCCAAGATAGTAAGCAATGTGATATTGGTTGAATATATGTAATTCTTCTAAACACACTTCAATATTTATCATGTGATGCAAAGAAAAATCAGATCAAAAAGGGGAAAAATGAGAAAGGAAAAGAAAACAAGCAAACAAACAACAAAAAGGTGAAAATACTATGCTTTGATCTACATTCAGTCTTTATGGTTCTCTCTTTGGGTGGATAGCATTTTTCATTTCAAAATTATTGGAATTACCTTGAATCATCTCATTGTTGAAGAGAACCAAGTCCATCACAGATGATCATCACATAATCTTTTTACTGTGTACAATATTTCTCTCTCTCTCTCTCTCTCTCTCTCTCTCTCAAACTCTCTGTCTCTTATTCTCTCCCTCTTTCTCTGTCTCTTGCTCTCTCCCTCTCTTTTTTTTTTTTTTTTTGAGAGGCAATTGGGATTAAGTGACAGCAAGTAAATGTTAAAAGTTTTTGAAGACTGGATTTGAATTTATGTCCTCCTGATTTCAGAGCTAATGCTCTATCAATTTGCTATCTAGTTGCTCCTATAATGATCTCTTGGTTTTGAGTTGTAACTTTTGTTCTACCACTTAATAGTTGTATGATCTTGGGCAGATAACTTTGCTTTTTTGCTTCTTGGTTTTATCACATGTGAAATGAAGGGGAAACTGACTAGATAATCTGTATGTAAATTTCCTTTTCGCTCTAAATCCTATGGTTGGAATTAGTAACATTCAGAACTTGGGTACCAAGAGCTGATCACTATTCTCCTGGTTTGCAGGGAGGACTCAATGCTGTGACATTGATCTAGAGTAATTAAGAACCCCAAGAATTTCTCCCTAATCCAAAGTCTTCCTAGGAAGGTTAAGCAAATACTAATCACAAAAATAGAGCCAGATTAGTATAGTGGAAATATAATTGCATCAAGAGGCAGATCTGGGTTCATATCTTATATTTGACCTTTATTATCTGTGTGACACAGGGTAAATCTCTGTGGAAATCTGCTCATCAGTAAAATGAGGGGGAATTGAACTAGATTGAGATTCCTTTTAGCTCTAGCTCCCTCAATCTATGAAGATTAAATGGTAACTATTCACATACTTGCATGGTTTATTTTAATTGATTTCCTCCTATCTTGATCCATCTTACAGAGAAAACAGACATTTTGAATGGCTAGATCAGAGGGATGATTTGAAGGCATTTAGGGCTGGATGGGATGGAGGACTTTTGATAGGATAATATATGAGATCACTGGTTATCTAAGGAGCAGAGAAAGTAGATGATAGAAGTTGGGGATACTAGGAGAGTGGAGAGCATCAAAGGTAAATATTTTGTAGTTTTTCTGAGACTGATGGTGATAAAAACTGTCTCCTTTGCAGGGGAAACTATCTCCACACACTCTTTGGTATCATTTTGTAAATTGCAGAAGGAAAAGGCAAAGGAAGAGAATAAGCACTTATTATACGCTAGGCACTGTACCAAGAACTTTACAAATATTATTTTATTGGACGATTTGCTACATCATTTCAACTATGATTATAGAAAGGAAGGAAGCAGTATGATACAGCAAAATGAGTGATGAGTCTGGTGTCAAAGGAGCAGAGTTTCAATTGCAGCTTTTCCATTTTCTACCTGTGTGATCAGTGGGCAAATCTCTTAATCTCTATTTCCTCATCTATAAAATGAAGGGGTTGGATTAATTGACTTCTAAAATCTCTTTCAACTCTATTTCAGAAATTATTTTCAGATAGTATTTTAACTGTCATGATCAAATAATTTGTCAGTTCTTAACTAGTTTTTTTTTCTTACCTAGGTTTTTCCGCAAGCAGCAATCAATCTGTTGTCTGGACTGTGCTATCCTATGCCAAAAATGATATGTGATCCTTCTTATTTTGGTTTCACAGTCTTTTGGTTGTAGATGAGATCAATAAGAACCCATTCCAGAGTAAACCAAATCTCTTGGATATAGGATGTCTTCATTGTATTTTCAGTATAGTATGAGTAAATGTCAACATAATATAGGGATGGATAAACAGAAATATGAAATGCAAATTATAAGGAAATGATTCTCTTCTTAGACCTGTCATTAACCAGCTTCATTTTAGGACCATTTTACATCTTCTTTTGCTTGATATTTTTATAAATAATTGATTGAGATTGGAGAAGATCCAGACAACAAACAAAATGATGGCAAACAATAGAAAACAGATTTCACAAGGAGAGGTGAATAGGGTATCCATTTTGGAAATAGATATATTTTATTTAAGTATAGTAAAAAACTTATAATTTTTAAAGTTTCCAAAAATGGAATGATAGTGATGAGTTTCTTTTCACTGGTGGTATTCAAGTAGACCACCTGGGGTTGATTTTCCAAGGTAAGGAGTTTTCTTAACATACAGTAATATTGGAATAAGCAACATCTTTATAGTATCAGGATGGTGTTTAAAGGTGTTTAAAGGATAAAGTGTAAAATATGTCCCAGTTCTATGAATATGAATATTTAATGATACAACAGTAGTATGGAATTTATTGTATAATTATTTTAGAAAAATATTGTATATATGTAGGAACTGAGTAAAATTCTAGATTGTAGAGAAATAGAAGCTTCAAAGTGCTGGTTACCCAATAGCTGTGAGAGGAGAAAGGGAGAAAATAGTAGGTTTCTTTTCCTAAATCTTTGTCCTTCCATTATTAAGACTCTTTCTCCTTCGTTGTTTCTTCTAATATTGCCCAATGCATTTCCCATTTTTCTGGATACCTACTTTTTCTTAATCACATTCCATTCCCCACCCTTTTACATCTCATTCCTTTTCACTTTTAAGATTTTCTTCTATGAAATACTCTATGGAGATATAGATGACAAATCAAAATAGAAAAACTGAATATCATTGAAACATTTTTCATTGATGAACATTACTGGCATTAATGAGATTTCAGGCAGTAACAAATCACTCCCTATGATATTCTCCTAATATTGGATTTAGTCATCTCTAAATTTCCCAATATCTCACATTGTATTTAGTACCCTTTGAAATATTCATAAAGATCCAACTTTAACTTGAAGTTGCACATTGCAGTCTCTCAGAAATGTGTTCTGTTAGAAAAGTATCAAGAGATCAGACAGTGCAAAATCTAAAATTAAGTACAACAGACATTTAAATGCTTGTTATGTGTAAGAGCTTGGTGTAGAAATGCAAACCAAAATAATGTGTCCTCACGGGGAGATGTGATACATCTTTGCAAATAAGTGTGGTAACAATGACAAAAACTGACATTGCTTTTAAGTTTCACTAAGTGCTTTATAAATGATCTCAGTTTCTCCAGGAAAATAAAAGAGGAAGAGATTGCACTAAAGCACATCTTTTAAGAGCACATATTAGGCATAGGGGAGGGAAGAGCAGAACAGGAAAACATTCACAGAAGAGATTAAAGGCATATGAGAACCTTGAATTAAGAAAGAGTTTTTGAGAGGTGCAAATGAAGAGGCAATGCATTCCAAGCAAAGGAATAGCTTGTACTGGGACTTTTTTTAGTGTCAGTAAGAAAGCTACACAGTGCAGTGGATAATTTTAGACTTGAAGTCAGAACTGAGTTGGAATTAAGTCAAATCATTCCAACTTTTCTCAGTTTCAATTTCCTCATTTGTGAAATGAGGGAAATAGACTAAGTGACTTCTGAGATCTCTTCCAGTTTTAAATTTGTGATCCTATGTGATCTGTTATCTAGTCATACAAAATGATAAATCAATATAAGATGTTTGAAGTTTGAGCTCCTATCTACCTAAACTATCTGCTTTTGATCTCAATAATTATATTTTCTTCTTGATATTTTCTTTAGGTAAATTCCAGAATATACTCTGCAAACTGAATTAATGGATGGATCAAATGAGTCTGTGGTATATGAATTCGTTTTGTTGGGACTTGCAAGTTCTCAGGAGATGAGAGTTTTTCTGTTTCTGTTCTTCTCAATGTTTTATGTAGCAAGTGTTCTAGGAAACCTTCTTATTGTACTGACAGTTCTTGCTGATGCTAGATTGCATTCACCTATGTACTTTTTGTTGGCTAACCTCTCTTTCATTGACACTTGTGTTTGCAGTATTGCAACCCCAAAGATGATTTTTGATCTCTTCAGGAAGCACAAAGTCATCTCTCGGAATGGCTGCATTACCCAGATGTTCTTTATTCACACTGTTGGAGGTACTGAGATGGTGCTTCTTATAGTTATGGCCTTTGATAGATACGTTGCAATATGTAAACCTCTGCACTACTTAACTATCATGAGTATGAGAAGGTGCATCTTGCTTTTGATGGTATCTTGGATTATTGGCTTTATGCATTCTATGATGCAATTGGCTTTTGTTGTAAACTTACCTTTCTGTGGCCCTAACAAAGTAGATAGTTTTTACTGTGATTTCCCTAGGTTCATCAAACTTGCCTGCATGGATACCTATAGACTGGAATTCTTGGTCACTGCTAACAGTGGCTTCATCTCCATGGGAACTTTCTGCATATTGATTATCTCTTACATTTTCATTCTGGTCACTGTCCGTAAACACTCTTCAGGTGGTTTATCCAAAGCTCTCTCCACCCTGTCAGCTCACATCACGGTAGTGATTTTTTTCTTTGGTCCATGCATCATAGTTTATGTATGGCCATTCCCCACATTGCCAATAGATAAGTTTCTTGCCATCTTTGATGCACTTATCACCCCTTTTATGAATCCTGTCATCTATACTTTCAGGAATAAAGAGATGAAGGTGGCAATGGGGAAGCTGTTCAGTAACATAATGAGTTCCAGGAAGTTTTCTTAAACATAGTTTCAGGCTATAGATTGGAGACACAAGTGTACTGCTGAGATGCTAGAAGCCATTTTAGTCAGTGATTAAAGACTGGTGAGATAAGGTCTATCCTCAGGATTCTTGTTTACAATTTACTAAGACATCCTAGGAATCTATACTCCAAAAACAATTGAGAAGGCAAGGTAGTAGAATGCTTAGAGAAGTGGGCTTGCATTCTACAAGACCTGAATCTGAGACTGCAATGTCTTTCCTGGTTATTATTTGAGACTGTCTTAATGGCTATTATCACATGTGGTGAGCCTCTTTGACTCACTGGATTATTAAGATAACAAAAAACAAGGAATATTACCTGAAAGTCATGCAACATTACGAAATAATTGCTCACACTGTTGTTTGTAATCAATCACAAAATGGTATAAATCTGAATTTTTCCGAATCTCAAAAAAATTTTTTTTTTTTTTAAATCCATTAAAGTAAATGGGACAGGAGCAAATGGGATATCTGTGACTAGAGTGGGAGATGTGGCCAACTATTTGTGAGCTTTCCCCGGCTAAGAATTTAAACTTACCTTAGATACTAAATAGCTGAGTGATCAAGGTCGTTACTTAGCCTCTTTTACCTTCAGTTTCTTCATCTCCAAAATGCAGATAGACTTGTTAGACTCTCAGTTCCTTTTCAGCTCTAAGTAATTACACATTAGATTCAGAATGAATTTAAAATATCCTTCCTGGTTATTATTCAAGACTGTCTTGCTGGCTATTTTGGTGGTCCCCTTCAACTCTTCAGTTCATTAAGCTCATGGATCTAGAGCCAGATTGGAACTCTCTACACCCTCTAACCAAGCCTCATTTTTACAGCCGAGGAAACTGAGGCCCAGGGAAATTAAGTGGTTTGGCCAAGTTTGTATAGGTACAAGAGGGACATGAATTTGGATCTTTTGTCTCTAGACCTAGGGCTCTTCCCATTGTAACTTGCTGTTTTTAACCTCTTTTGAAGAATGAAATAGAATTAGGAATAGGGACTGAATCTGAATTCATTGGTATAAGGAACTTCTTCAGGGAACTCCTCCTATTAAAACAATTTGGCACTTTTTCTGGCACTTAGAAAGCTGCCTAGAAGATTGAGAGTTAAAGTGACTTATTTTGGTTCATACAACCAGCAAGTATTCATGATGGAACTTGAAGCTAGGCCTTTTTGTCTTTAAGATTGGTTCTCTCTCACTATATATACATACATGCATATATAAGTATATATATATACATATATATATATATATATATATATATATATATATACACACACATATACAACATGTTGCCTCTTCCTTTCCCCTTTCCTATAAAACTATTATTTGGAAGCTACTCTCAGGGACACATGTGCAATCTTTTGGATATTGTAACTTCATTTTTCATGTAAATCATTTGCTGTATCATTTCACATAGATTTTTCTGCTCAAATATTATACTCTATATATTCTTTGTTGTATTCATTTAGTGCATTTTCTTGGTTTATTCCTTATTTAAACCAATAATTTTCAAGCTGTGGGTCAGTGATCATTGTGAAGCCTGATAATTATTGCAAAGGGGTCTGAAAATCTATATTTTCAATAACAATTTGGCTTCATTATGTAGCTCCAATAATATGCAAATTGATAATATGATATATTGGAAACCATATTTTCTGTAGACTAATTGATGACTTGCACATATATGTATTCATATTTTCAAATGTATGTAAATGCTGTTATGATGAATAAAAATAAATTCATTTCAAAGTATAATTGAATACTTAGTAACTTTTTATTGATCAATTTTTTTAACATAGCAGAGAAAATTAAATAAAAAACAAAGTATGTTACCTGAAATTATATAAAACAATGGAATAGTGGATTTTTGTCATATTTTTTTAATCAGTCAAAAATAATATAAATGCTTTTAAGTCTTCATCCCTTGGGAGCAAATGGAATATCTATTATCAGTCAATGACACATGCCCAGTTGTCAGTGAATTTTCCTCTGGCTAAGAATTCAAGTGGCTTTGAAGTAACTCTTTCTTCTTTACTCTTTTCTTCTTCCCTTTTTATCTGAAAGGATAGATAACAAAATGCAGAACTTTTTGTTCTTTGAAGTTACTTATTTATAATTTTACTTTAAAATAAAATTTTGTACACAAAGATGATGTCAGACTTAGTAGCTTTAGATTACTATTCCTATGTGTCTTTAGTTATATGTAATGATGCCAGTGGTTAAATGAAAACACACAGGATTTAAACAGATCAGAGATCTGAGTATTTGTCTAGAGGCCTGACAAGCTATTATGTATGCCAGAGAATCTTATGGTACTTTTTTTTTGATTAATAATTTTTATTAATCTTTTAGAAAGATAGAGTTGATTTTTAAATAGTTATTGTTCTTTTGTTTTCTTGTATTCTAAATGCAAGATTTCTTACAGAATACCTCTCTTCTCCCCTCCCAGAGAATCATTCCATATAAACAAATAATCTGCTTTAAAGAGAAAAGGAGAAAGAAGGCAGAAAAACATGAGCAAAATTGATAATTACATAAAAAACCCTTTTGACATTAAATGCAATACACTACATCCCATGGTCTTCCGGATCTGCAAAAGAATGTGGGTGATGATATCTTCATAAATCTCTTCTTTGGGACCATGCTTATTCTTTATAATTTCAAAACATTTATTTTAAATTATTTTGTGATTTTCTTTCCTCCACCCCATTTACATTGTTGCAGTTATTGTGCATAATGTTTTCTTGGCTCTGTTTATTTCACTTGACATCAGACATGTAAAATTTCCCAGGCTTTTCTGTATTCATCACATTTGTCATTTCTTATAGTATAGTAATATTCCATTACATTCATAAGTCACTATTTGTCTTGTCATATCCCAGATAATGAGCATTTGCTTTATTTAGAATTCTTTGCTCCCCCAAAAGTGTCACTATAAATGTTTTGCTGTATATGGAGACTTTCTTCTTTCCTACCTCCTTTGAACATAACTGAAAAGCAGAGTTTAAACTGAATCTGGGTCTTCCCTTCCCCGCCTCAAGCTAAACAAGCTCTTTTTTTTTGGTTAGGTGAGGTCACTTTGAACTTCTGAGTCTCTGGCAAAACTTTAGCCTAAAAGTCAAAAAGAGGAATTGGTAAATACAGGTGGAATTTTAAGGGGGAGGTAGTGCCCTTGAACTGACCCAGTGGGAAGAGAAAGGCATTGGTTGAGAGAGATCAACTCCTTTCCTTTCAAGTGGGAGGTGGAAAAGCCCTTCTCAGATCAATTTTGTACTCTATAATGACAGTTGTTGATTATATCTTATTCAAAACAATTACAATATCTGTGATTCCCAAATTGTGACCCACAAACATTGTCTTTTTGACATTTATTTGTTACTCCAGACAGCACAAGGAAGAAGCCAAAAGAACCCATAAACTGCTTTAACTAGAACATGGTTGATCTCTGTGGCAGGCAGAAAGAGGCTGAAGCCAAGGGCAACAATAATTTAGAATATCATCTCACTGTAAACCATCACAGAGAAGATTAACAAAAAATTATGAGCAGTGGAACCTCATAAAATATTTTTAAATGGAGGGGGTGAAAATAAATCTTCAGAAAGTTTGTTATGACTTTCAACAAAGGACCATGATTCTAAGAGCATTTATAGACAAAACTGGCAGAAGGACAACAAATAACTAGATTTGTCAAATAGAATAAAAATAGAATAGATGTATTAAGGGCCATGATTAATGGGATCACCGCATTTTTGCTATAGAACATCAGTCCCCCAAAGGCATGTAGGGGAAAACTGAAATGATACTAAAGAAGACTAAGTTGTGAAATTCAATTGCAGAAGGAGTAGAGCAACTAACCATATATATTGTAGAAATACATGCTAGAAATGACACAATCTTGAAAGCATTGAGGAATATCCTAGGGACTGAAGTATATTAAAAGAATGGGAAAAATTATAGATGATAATTCTGACTTAAAAATCAAGGGTATCCCTCATGAAAATACAAACAGGGGAGAAGCAGGTTTTTGCAAATTCTATAAACATTAGTTAATCATCTATTATACACAAGGCACTCTGCTAGATATTAGAGTACAAAGACAAAATGAAAAATTGCTCTTAGCTTCAAAATTATTTTATTTTACCAGAATACAACATATACTGAGGCAAAAAATTAAGACAATTAGAGGAGAGAGACTACATCAACAATGGAAATAAAGAGAGATTTTGTGTTGGAGGTGATATCTGAGACCAATCTTGAATGAAATTAAGTATCTTGAGAAATGGAAATGAGCAATTTTTTAAAACGACAGCCAATATTTTCAAAGTCAAACAAGCAAAGAATTCAATATCATGCTATTTCTTAATTCTAAAAAAATTGACTCAGCATGGCAAAATGAAATCTTAAAAGTTCTCTAGTAAGTAGACTCTTGTAAAAATGTCAGTGTATAAATATAAATGTTATCATGTCAAGTAGGAATTTGACAAATGTTAAAAGGAATTTTTTTATCCCAAGTTGCTTAGTTGATTGACATTAGGAAAATACAATTAGGAAAAGGCATTATATAGGATCTTAGCATGAAATTTCTAGCTTTTTCAGGCAATCAGGTATGATTACAATCGATCTTTGCTTTAAGTTACACTCTAAAAGACCTTTAGTTTTTCTTTTGCAGGGATATGTCAATCATTTTCTTCACTATTGGCAGATGATGACAGAGAACAACAGATGACTGAAGAGAGTGAATGCCTAAAAACCAAGTGAAAGCAACTCTGGCCATGAGAAGATTCTAATGGACATAATACTTTGTTTGGTGGGGAGACACATCACTTAGTGGAAAGCAGCAAAGTTATATCATCAGAAGTCGTTATTGATTCTGTAGCACTGAAAGTCTGAGTTGTCATATGTGTACTCTGGCTGGAAATATGTACTAGCCAGGTGTTTTTGCCATATATCTTTTCATACATGTTCCTTGTCCACATACAAATTAGGTGTTCCTTCAAGATGTTACATATAGTTATATGTATGTTCATATGTCTGTATATTTAGTAATCTTTAGGAAAGTGTGCACTATGACAAAATGTGGATGACTTTTTCTTGCCTCTTGACTTATTATATTGATTGGGTAAATGTCTTTGCTTTGAGCTAATTTGTTTTTTATGTTTGGCTCAAGAAAACTAATATGTTGTATAGGGTTCATGAGCTATGGTTTTAAGTGGGCACAGATCCACAAAGCAACTTGAAATTGCTGAAATGTTCTTAGGGTCCACATGTGGAGGCCCTGAAATTACATAGTTTATCAATATACTCAGATCATTCTCATCAAAACATGTCTAAATTCATTCTTCCTGTTAGGTTACTTTGATTTTAAGTGGGGTTTGATTTTTTAAAAATACTACAAACTGATTTAACTCTGTCCTATTTTTGTAGAATCACAAGTTACTTTTCAAAATGGAATCTATGGATTTAATGTGCTATAAAATAGGATGCCAGATCTTGTGGATATTTTGGACAGTTTTCCCCCCTAACTAGAATAAAACAATTCAAAATAATAAGAGTAGATTATTCTACTAGCTCTGCTATTCACAACTTCTATCACTCAGGGCCAGTCACTTTATTTTTCTGATTTCTTATAGCTCTAGATCTATTAATTTATTATCCTACATAGTCATTATTTGTCTTGTCATATCCCAGATAATGAGCATTTGCTTTATTTTGAATTCTTTGCTCCCCCAGAAGTGTCACTATAATCTTCCTTCAGTTTAGATAAATTTTCATAGCAACCTATGCTTAACTATGCCCATTATTATTATTATTGTCAGAAAAAATATTTCATCAGGTCAATAAGCATTTATTAAAAACCTACTATGTGCCAGGGCCTGTGGTAAGTGCTGGGCATAAAATAAAAACAGTTCCTGCTTCTTTCCAGTCTTCTTACCCTTTATTTCCCTCCCCATATTCTATGATCCAATGATGCTGACCACCTTGCTTTTTCTTATTACATACAACACTCTAGTTCTTGACACTAGACATTTTCACTGGCTCTGCCCTATATCTGAACTTCTCTGCAGCATTTCTACCACTTAGTTTTCCTGGCTTCCTTCAAGTCTTAGATAAAGTCTCACCTTCTACAAGAAGCCTTTTCTGATCCTCTTTACCTTAATGCCTTTCCCTTGAGATTATCTCCAATTTATCCTTTTTACGTATAGTTTATATGTAGTTGTTTGCATATTGTTTTCCTCATTAGAATGTAAGCTTGAGAGCAGGAGCTCTTCCCCCCCCCCAAGATATATGAGGAACTGATTTAAATATATAGGAATAAGAGCCATTTTCTAACTGATAAATGATCTAAAGATATGAACAGGAACATTTCTAGCCAAATGAAAAAATTTCAAAATCATTGCTAATCAGAGAAATGTAATTTAAGGCAAATCACAGCCACCAGAATGGCAAAGACAATAAGAAAAAAAAAGCTGACAAATATTGGAGAGGCATCAGGAAAAATAGCAGATGTGTTCTAGAGCCAGTTCAAACTGGCCAGCTAATTATTGAATTTTTAGTGTGAATATTTATATTTTAAAAATTTGCAGTTGCTATAAGTTAGGGGTTGATTTATCATTTGATTGACTATTAGACTTAAGAAACTATTCATGCAGATTGAATTTAAAAGTATGTGTGCATACAATATCCCTCCCCAATTCCCCCAATCTTGTCATCAAACATTTTCCGGAGTTTATAGGCATTACCAGATTGGAGGTTTCTTTACTGTAAGCTAATGATAATAATAATAATAACAATGGTAATTTATATTCTTTATCTCATTTGAGCCTCATAATATGTGTGGAAAACAGGTATATTGATGATCTCTCGTAATTTTGAATGGATACAATCACTATGGAAAACAATTTGGAATTATTCAGGAAAAGTTACTAATCAGTGAATGCCATTTGTCTCTGCATTACTTCTAATAGACCTATACCTCAAAAAGATCAAAGAAAGAAGAAGATATTATATATGTATGTATGTACACACGTATTTTTATATGCAAAAATAATTATAATAGCCCTTTTTGTGGTGGTAAAGAACTGGAAACAAAAGTTATGTCCATCTATCATGGGATGGCTTAACAAATTGTGGTATATGAATGTTAGAAAACTATTTTGCTGTATGAAATGGGGAAAAGGTGATATCAGTAAGACACACTTCTATGAACTAATATAAAGTGAAGTGAGCAGAATCAGAAAAACAATTTATACATTAATATCAATATTTTAAAAATAAATAATTTTGAAGATTTGTATAAGCTAATAAAGAATGAAATAGGCAGAACTAGGATAATAGCTTAAACCAAAAAAACAACACTGCAAAAATAATTTTGAAAGCCATATGAACTCTGAACAGTGTAAAGATCATTGATGAGTCTAATCAACTGATGGTGAAATATGTTATCTGCATCATGACAGAAATATGATAATTTTACAGTGAAGAATAAGTCAATGATTGATTATGGATATTTGTAAAAAGGATTTTGTTTTATCTTATTTTTCAGTTTGGAGATGGGAGATAGATAAATAGATTTCTATTAATTATTAAATTTAATAAAAAAGGAACTAAATATATTTTAGGCACTAGAGATAAATGATATATTTGACTCATTTACTTTTGACAACTCTAATATAATAGTCATTCTTACATTTTAAATTGTCTTTAAGAAAAAAAATGATTTTGTTTTTTGTGAAATATGGGGTGAAGCAACTTGCCAGGGTTGGATTTGAGGGCAGATTTGAACTCAGGTCCTCCTCATTCCAGAGCTGATGCTCTATACACTATACTATCTAGCCATGCCTAAATTGTCTTAATTTCACTTTTGGGGCTAAAATATGGCAAAAAACTCCTTCTCTGAGTTAATATTAATTAACTCATTAAGCATGTGCACTCAGTGCTTGCAGTTACCTTTAACCCACTTCTCATTTTGGGGTGATTTTTGTCAATTTATGAGTTCAAGGGCTCAGTATTCTGTTTTGTAGAACTTTCTCTAGTCCTTGTCTTTATTTGGAAATACAATTCTATAGGTTGCTCACAAACATAATTGATAAGTAGTTTTTGCAAAGCATTTTACATGCATTATCTTTTTTGAACCTTACAACAATCTTCTGAGATAAATGACTCTTCTTTAGATGAAGAAATTGAGACTCAGAAAAATTATATGTGTGTATGATCACAAAAATACTAAATGTCAAAAGTGGGATTTTTAGTCTTAGCTTCTTGACTCCAAATGCAGGAATCCCCAAACTGCTTGGCAACTAGCTATTTTTTTCTTTTAGCTGCTATGTCTATTTTCCCTAAATAGATTTCTTGGCCATATTTTACCCTCCACATCATACATTTTCAGCTAAGAATCATTAAGCTATTTCTTTTCTTATCTGTTCATTTATAATTTTTGGGAAAGGAGATTAAAATTTCTGGACACAATCAAAATAATTTACATTCTACAATCTTCAGGGATTTTTTCTCAGCAATGTCCACCAGGAAAGATTTAAAACTTGGCACACAAAATTGCAAAAGATTATTTCTTCAGGTAGTTTTCACTCACACCTCCCTTTCCTCATGTGACTCATTACCAGCTTCTTCCCTTGGTTGTTTTGGTCAAAACAATATGATTCAAGGAGACAATTCCCTTGGTCAAGGAAGCTCAGATTAGCCATCCCTGTCTTTGTACCTACTAGAGTGACTAATTAGCCATTTTGCCTCTTATGGGAGCATTTTATATGGTTCTTTGTGCTAGATAAGTTGTTAGAGATCACTGGACTTCTTGAATATGTTGCTCCCCCAGTGTAGGTAGGTTGGGAAGATGGATATAAAATTGAGCACAGAAAGAATAAATTTCTTTAAATTTCAGTAATAGAGAGACTGGTATAGTGATAGAACTAACATTTGCATAAATGAGTGGGATGATGCTTTTTATATGGAAAAGAAGATATGTGGGAAGGAGTTGAGCACCACAGAAGAATAAGTATGAAATATTCTAGAGTATAGAGAAAGGCAAATATTTTGTGAAATGACCCTGGGTTTTGCCTCAGGGTTAGGGACCCAAGACACCTACCTACCTTATAGAAGTAAATCTGGAGTTATCAATATGAATTAGGTCAAGCACATGTGTGAGATATAAAATTCGGGAATTTAGTTATTTAATCATAGTTACTTGCTGCCCATACCAAAGATACATTAAAATTCTTTCTTTATTATGAATTTGACATGCATCAATAAACATGAACAATTCCACATACAAAAAGAAAAAAAACTGTGATTTTTCAATTATATATGACTTGAAAGAACGTATTACATTTAACATGCTAGTATCAAGGCTTCCATCATTGTATTCCATTTAGAATTTCCTTCTGCAGTCCTCTCTGTATTTTTAAAATGCTTCATTGGCTTTCTTTTTTTTTTCTTCTCTTTCTCTTTTTTTGGGCACTATTTTCACAATTCTCTTTTATTCCTCTCTTAAAATAAAAGCCCTTTCTTGAAGAGAATAAATTTAATAAGGTCAAGGGAATATTTGGCTAATTCTGAAACTATATTCCTCATTTTTATTAGTCCTTATTTATCATTTCTCTGGCAAGAAGAGGGAAAGTTTTTTTGGAGGGGTTATTGTTCAATACATTTTAAGTTTTTTTCCTTTTTATTATTATCGTTTCCTTATTACAACAGAATAGTAAGAAGGCAAGACATCTTATTACATGTTTTGATTCTATAATTATTTAAAAATCAGATATAAGGAGTTAATTGGCTCTCCTAAAGCAAAAGGGAGTCGGACAAAGTGCTATTATTCTTTTTTAAAAAAACCCTAACATTAGGCATAAGATAGAGGATATTTATCTGGGAAAAAATTTTAAAGTAAACATACTCATGAATCTCTTAGACTGACAGTAAAAAACATTGTTCTGATAGCAATAACATGGACAAATGCAAACAAAAATTGTCATGGTATTGGTATATATTTATAAAAGAGAATACATATTTCTCTTGGAATGTTTTGTAGACCCTTATTTAAATATAATTTGCAATTTCTGTCATTATGACTTAGAGAGACAGATTTATCAAATATTAATAACCATGAATATTTCCAAATACAAAGATCAGAAAAAAATGAAAATGTATAAATGTGTGAATCTCTATTATGTATAACTTAAAAAGATACATTCAATTTAACATGTTAGTACCAATGCTATCCTGCTTCTTTGTTATTTTCTGTTCTTAAAATTTCTTCTGATTTGTTCTGTGAAAAGGGTTTAGAACTATACTAATAAACATGATTGAAAGGTAGAAAGTAAATCCTTTGAGGGAGGTATGGGAAGAAGTGAAATTGCAGAATATTGAGAAGGGAAGAAGAGGAGGTGATAGCTTGTTTATGACTCAGGATATGGGTGATTAAAATGAAAGGAATGCTGATCACTCGTTCTTCATGATCACAGAACAACAAATAATAGGAAATGGACTTAAAGCAGAAGAGATATAATTTAAACATAAGGAAGAACTTCTGACTGTTGGCATGAATAAGCATGGATATTATATAGCAAGTAAGGTAATGAATTGTCAATTTCTGTAATCAGAGGAAGACAAAAGATAATGAGTTCTGCATGGTTTTCAAATAGTAGAAGACAAAGACTAGATCAGATGATCTTGTGAGAGTCTTTCTAGAATCATAACTGAGTTCAGAATATTGGTCATATATTTATTCATCATTATGTTGGTTGTAAATCTGTTACAGGACGTTGGCAATTTCCTTGTAGATCAATAAAAATGGAAGATGAGGCCCCAGAAAGCGAGTCCTGGAGAAGCAGGTGTGCAAGTTTAACTTGGCCATTTAGCTATGTTAAAAAATAATGGATATAACAAATGGGAAGTCTGTGAAGTCCCTTGAAAAGATACAAATGCCATATTCAAAGAGTGGGGTTTTTTGACTTGAGGTGTTGCTCCATTTTTTTTTTTTCTATTTTTAGTTCTCTGTCCTCCCAAAACAACAACAATGACTACAATAACATCATTAGCAACAAAGTTTATTATGCTTTGTTAAATTCCTGTATCTTTTCTTTTGGATTTTAGACCCATATAATCATATACTGTTATGACTGAAAGAGATTATCTAGATTCCATGAGATCACATAGCTGAGAGTAGCTGAGTAGGGAGAAAATCCTGAGTGTCCTGAGTCCCAGTGCAGTCTTCTGATATAAAGCATCCTCCTTCATTTGGTAGTTTTAGCTAAGTATATCTTAGAGATGGTCCCAGTGATTATTCTACATGTAGTTATATGGGAGGCTCTTGTTTATAATTGGAAAAAAACATGGGAAAAGACAAGGGCTAAAATGGAGAATGATAGATTTCTCTTCCCAGAAGTTTATGACTGAATGACAAGTTTCCTATGCCTAAGTGAATACTTTTGTGAACTATTTACCTGACTGGATTGTGAACCATGAAAAATATCTTTTTTTTTTTTTTTTTAATAGCCTTTTATTTACAGGATATATGCATGGGTAACTTTACAGCATTAACAATTGCCAAACCTCTTGTTCCAATTTTTCACCTCTTACCCTCCCACCCCCTCCCCTAGATGGCAGGATGACCAGTAGATGTTAAATATATTAAAATATAAATTAGATACACAATAAGTATACATGACCAAAACGTTATTTTGCTGTACAAAAAGAATCAGACTCTGAAATATTGTACAATTAGCTTGTGAAGGAAATCAAAAATGCATGTGTGCATAAATATAGGGATTGGGAATTCAATGTAATGGTTTTTAGTCATCTCCCAGAGTTCTTTTTCTGGGCATAGCTGGTTCAGTTCATTACTGCTCCTTTGGAAATGATTTGGTTGATCTCGTTGCTGAGGATGGCCTGGTCCATCAGAACTGGTCATCATATAGTATTGTTGTTGAAGTATATAATGATCTCCTGGTCCTGCTCATTTCACTCAGCATCAGTTCGTGTAAGTCTCTCCAGGCCTTTCTGAAATTATCCTGTTGGTCATTTCTTACAGAACAGTAATATTCCATAATATTCATATACCATAATTTATTCAGCCATTCTCCAACTGATGGACATCCATTCAGTTTCCAGTTTTTAGCCACTACAAAAAGGGCTGCCACAAACATTTGTGCACATACAGGTCCCTTTCCCTTCTTTATAATCTCTTTGGGATATAATCCCAGTAGTAACACTGTTGGATCAAAGGGTATGCACAGTTTGATAACTTTTTGAGCATAGTTCCAAACTACTCTCCAAAATGGTTGGATTCGTTCACAACTCCACCAACAATGCATCAATGTCCCAGTTTTCCCGCATCCCCTCCAACAATCATCATTATTTGAAAAAATATCTTTCTTTTCACTTTGATTAATTTTAGACAGCTTCAGTCTTCCCTTAAACCATCTGATTTGATTCCAATGACTTCTCATTGGAGAAAGATAATGATTTATTACCACTGATGATATTAAAAAGTATACCTTATGTTGATAATACAGTTTCCAAAGGGTTATAAATTTATTTGGAGTAATTGTAATATATTTACTATCTCTATATATGGATATTCCTCATAATATTTGCTAGGATTTTTATCCAGTTTCTATGAAAAAAATAAAAAATTAGCTAAATAAATGTAACAAGCATTTACTTCTTCACAAACAATACACTAGATTTAGAGTGGGAAAGGATGTCCTTATAAACTAGTCCAGTTCCCTTCACTTTTCATATGAAGAAAATTAGTCCTTGCAAAATTGAGTAACTTGCCTGAGGAAACATAGACAGTATTAGAACTAGGATTTGAATTCGAATAATCTTTGTGTCCAAGGTATTCCATCAGATGCTGGGGACCTAAATATGTCAAATGACACAGTCCTTGTCCTCAAGGATCTTATGGTGTAATAGATAATTAACACAACTAAACATTTTTTCTCTACATTGTCTCATTACATCTATTAATTTATGTATAAATATTAGATAATAAATGGATTAAGAACTAATAAAAATTTCTGCTGTGGTGTAATTGGCAGTACACAGGAGTTGGTGCCAAGAAGATCTGAGTTCAAATCCTGTCTCAGACAGTTACTACATAGAATGGAGTAATTTAAGTGAATGACTCTTTAAAAAAGGCAAAATTTACAACTGTAAATTAATCTGGGTCCCTATCATCTACATAAGAATAAGTTTATTATCTTATAGGTATATAATTGGAAGGAAATAATTGTGTGTTGGAATTGTATTTACTAATCACAGCATCCTTACTTTATACTTATAATTTACACTACCATAGCTGTGAATACATTATTTGGTTGTGTGAAATGAAAAAGTGACATTTGAATTGAAATTTAGAAACTGTTTAATATAGGGCACTAAAATTATTTCCATATATTTTGAGGCAGCTAGGTAGTATAATGGATAGAACAGATTGTAGGATTAGGAATGAGTTTAAATTGTACAACAGAACTTACTAGTTTCTCACATCATGGTGGAGGTTATGTTCTTTTTCTATATATGAACATTTGACACATCAATATTATTGTGGGTGAGTCATATTCTCTCTTTACCAATTTCTTCATCTACAAAATGAGGTGGAAAACAGCATTTTATGCACAAGTTGTGAGAATCAAATGAGATAAGTGCTTTGTAAACTTTAAAGACCTATATAAATGTTATTTATTAGTATTCTTCCCTTTTCATCTTCTTCCTTCAGGTAATGTCACTGCCAGCTGAGTTCATTGGAGTCAATGGATAAAGTGAATCGTTCTATAGTGGCTGAGTTTGTATTTCTTTGATTCTCTGATTCATGGGAGATCCAACTTCTTCTCTTTCTGTTCTCTTCTGTGGTCTATGTGGCAAGTATTCTGGGAAATCTGCTCATTTTGCTCACTGTTATCTTTGATCCTCACCTACACTCTCCCATGTACTTTCTGCTGGCTAACCTGTCCTTTATTGACTTGGGATTTTGCTCCATTGCAGCCCCTAAAATGATTTGTGATCTTTTCAGAAAGCACAAAGTCATCTCATTTGGTGGTTGTGTTGCTCAGATCTTCTTTAGTCATGCTTTTGGCGGTGTTGAGATGGTATTGCTCATTGCCATGTCCTTTGACAGATATATTGCTATATGTAAGCCTCTACACTACCTGACCATCATGAATCCAAAAATGTGTATTTTGCTTTTGATTCTTGCCTGGATCACTGGGATTACTCACTCAGGGGTCCAACTGGCTTTTGTTGTAGACTTGCCCTTTTGTGGTCCCAATGTATTAGATAGTTTTTTCTGTGACCTTCCTCAGTTCATCAAACTGGCCTGTACCAATACTTATAGACTCCAATTCATGGTCACTGCTAATAGTGGGTTCATCTCTTTGGCCTGCTTCTGTGTACTGATCATCTCCTACATCTTCATCTTAGTCACTGTACAGAAACATTCTGCAGGTGTTTCTCTCAAAGCTTTCTCTACTCTTGCATCTCATATCACTGTGGTGGTTTTGTTTTTTGGTCCATTGATCTTTTTCTATACATGGCCATTCCACATATCAAATTTGGATAAATTTCTTTCTATCTTTGATGCAGTTATTACTCCTTTTCTGAATCCAGTTATCTATACATTCAGGAACAAAGAGATGAAGGTGGGAATGAAAAGAGTATGTAGCAGGTTTATGAATTTCAGGGAGTTCTCTTAAGTACTTGATGAATAAAGACTGCAAATCTTGATAGTCTCTTAGAGTATGTAGAAAATAAAAGTTATTATTAACCAGTAAGAGATAAATTCATTTTTATACTCCATGCCTTGATGTGTTGAATCTAAGCAAAAGTTTATTATGCCCAAGAGTTTGTTTCTTCAGCAAATTAAATGGGATATTTGCCTCAATTCAGAAGTTCCAATGCTTTGTTCTTAGAATATTGTGAAGGAAAAGTGATATAAGTGCTTGAGTCCTAGAAGTGAATGTTATTTTTTCATTTCTATTTCCATAATATTAAAAGTTTTTTTTTATTGTTGATGAAGATATCTTTGTATATTTCCCTCAGTCTGTCTTGCTGTTAAACTGTTATATTTCCAGTTACATTTCATTCATTCCACAAGCCTTTATTAAACACTATATACAAGACATTGTACTAGGCCCTGGAGATATGGAGACAAAGTAAAAAAATTACCAAACTCAATACTTGGTGTGGTCTAGTGGCTACTGTGCTAGAGATAGTCACAAAAGTCAAATTCTTCTACAGGTGATTGTTCCCTGTCTAATTTTAGGCAGCTTGCTTATTTTTCCCAAGCCTCAGTTTCCTTATCTGTCACAGGGAGACTAATAATGATGTCTACCTCATATGAGCTTCAAATGAAATAATATATATGAAGCAGTGACCAAAATTTAAAGCATGATGTAAATAAGAGCTATTTTTATATTATGTTATAGTTATATATCATCACATAATTATATTTATAGAATATGTTATGAATTATCTTACACATTAAATTTATATAATATATAATTATTACATATTATTATTATATTCTAATCTTAGATCACTACTGGTATGCTTTCCTGTGTCACTTTTTCTTAATTGTCTCATAATGACTGTGTGAGACTGGACAAGGAGAGAAGAGAATAAACATTTATTAAGTGCATACAGTGTACCTCTGTGTTAAATGCTTTACAAATAGTATTTCACTTGATCAAGATCACTTAACTCCTCAGTGCCCAGGCTGCTTTCTAGTAAGTTGCAGTCCAACCTTCTTCTGCACTAGCAGAGGAATTTGGACATTGAATTTTTCCTATGAATTGGGTCCAAAAAATGAATTCCTGTATCCAGTTAATTTTGAAGTAAATTGTATTATATTTTCACTCTCTGAAATTTTTATTCACAACTACTTAGGTATGCTTGTAGGCAGTAGGAAGGGGGCCAACAGAGAGAGAAGAGATTGAAAATAAGTGGGAAAAGTGGGTATGACACAAGGGACAATATGGTGCCGGAGATGGGATCACTTTAATGTGTAGAGGAGTTAACTTTAGTAAGGAATGAGGCTACTTCTTCATGTGAAAGAGAGGTGAAGGTGGAGAAGCTGATAATGGCATCTGAATCAAATTAGATGAAGAATAAATGAGATGATTGGGTTCCCAGCAAATAGCCTCATTTCTCCCCTGTAAAACATGTCAGGGCTCTAAGTTTGGAGAGTGGAAGTGGAAGAGCCAAGAAAGATTTGAAGAAGATTGAAAAGTTTTGGAAGAGTTGAAGGGGAGAAGGAGATAGTGAGTTGATTAGGAAGGAATAATAGGATTGCCTAGAAGCAGGGAGGGCTTAGTTGAGGCTTTTTAATATAAATTTTTATTAGACCTAGTTAGAATGATTATTTTCTACCTTTGTTTAGTAACATGTTTATAGGCACGAAGGAGACAGATGGTGGGAGTGATCCAAAACTGAGGCTTTGTTAGATGTAAGTCATGATATGAAAAAGGGCCTAGGAATTCAAAAGACTACTAAACAATTGATGTACATCAAGGATATGGGCAACTAAGTGACACAGTGGATAGAGCTCCAGGCCTGAAAGCAGGAAGATTCATCTTTCTGAGCTCAACTTTTAGCTCCTTGCTTGCTACAGACCATCTAAAAGAAAAATGTTTTTTTCTGAACTTCATGAAGAAGATGAAAAGAGTGATAGAATAACAATAGTAACAACACATGTATATCTTTAAAATTTGTAAAGAATTTTGGATACATTATGTCCTTTGAACCTCACAACAACCCATGTAATATAACTGCTGCATTCTACTGATGTATAGTTTGAACAACTGGATCATATAGGTATTCTATAGGTGTCATGGGTTTCATCATCCTCGTGTTTCTGAGCTATTTGAAATTCAGTGAGGTTCAAAGAGCATGTTTATAGTAATGCAGTAGGTAAATATAAGGTGGGATTTCAATGCAAGTTTTCTTGACTTTGTTTTTATTTGGAAGATAATGTGTATCTTTCCCCCCAATATTGTTGTAGGTCACATTTTCCCTCTCACCTTTATAGGAGTTTCCTTCAATGATACTTCTTTTTTATCCATTCATTTATAAGTATGGGGGAAATTTTCTGGAAATAGTCAAAAGAATTTTGACACATTTCTTTTCCAAGATGATATTTTTACAACCCCAAGCAATTCTTCCTCAATCTCAGCAGCTACCAATAATGATTTACATATTGGCACACAAAATTACAAATGATTATTTCCTTAGGTATTTTCCATTCACTTCCCACCTCCCCTTATCTCCACCTCTTTCTCTCAGGTGACTCATTATCTGTTTTTGGCTATTTGGGCCAAACCAGTAATATTGAAGAAGATAATTCCCTTGGTCAAATGAGCTCAGGCTAGCCACCCTTGTCTCTGCACTTACCAGGGTTGCTAATTAGCTGCCTTCTTCTATGACAGCATTTTATGTGGTTCCTTTTGCTGGCTGAACTGTTGGAGATTCTTGGATTTCTTATCTCAGCCCAGATAGGGGGGGATGATGCAAAAAAAGTTGATCACAGAAAGAATGGATTTCCTCAGATTTCAGTAAGAAATAGAGTGTTATGATGACAAAATTAAAATTTATAGTGCTGAGTGGGATGCTTTTAGAGAGGAAGGGTGGAGAAAGATCTGAACTCCCCAGAAGAATAAAAATGAGGAGTTCTAGACTATAGAGAAGGTAAAATATTCTTTTTTTTCCCTTTCTTTTTTTTATTATAGCTTTTTATATACAAAACATATGCATGGGTAATTTTTCAACATTGACCCTTGCAAAAACTTCTGTTTCAGCTTTTCCCTTCTTTCCTTCTACCACCTTCCCTAGATGGCAGGTAGTCCCATACATGTTAGATATGTAAAAGTATATGTTAAATACAATATATGTATACATATTTATACTTATCTTGTTACACAAGAAAGATTGGATTTAGAAAGAAGATAAAAATAACCTGAGAAGAAAAAACAAAAATGCAAGTAAACAATAACAGAAAGAGTGAAAATATTATGTTGTGGTTTATACTTATTTCCCCGTGTTCTTTCTGTGTGTGTAGCTGGTTCTGTTCATTACAGATGAATTGGAACTAATTTGGATCCTCTCATTGTTGAAGAGAGATATGTCCATCAGAATTGATCATCATGTAGTATTGTTGAAGAAGTGTATAATGATCTCCTAGTTCTGCTCATTTCACTTAGCATATATTCACGTATGTCTCTCCAAGCCTCTCTGTATTCATCCTGCTGTCTTATAGAACAATAATATTCCATAACATTCATATACCACAATTTATTCAGCCATTCTCCAATTGGTGGGCATCCCTTCAATTTCCAGTTTCTAGCCACTATGAAAAGAGTTGCCAAAAACATTTTTGCATATACAGGTCCCTTTCCCTTCTTTAATATCACTTTGGGATATAAGCCCAGTAGTAACACTGCTGGATCAAAGGGAATGCCCAGTTTGATAACTTTTGGGGCATAATTCCAGATTGCTCTCCAGAATGAATGGATTCATTCACAACTCCACCAATAATGCATCAGTGTCCTAGTTTTCCCACATCTCCTCCAGCATTCATCATTATTTTTTCCTGTCATCTTAGCCAATCTGACAGGTATGTACTGCTGGCTGGTGTCTTGTTGCAGCTGCTCACATTGCTTAATCCCTCTTCACCTCCAATCCCCCTTCACTTCCGATCCTTCTTCACCTCTACTGAGAATAAAGATTGAACATTTTCCCTTAACCTAAATTCCTGACTCTGGCTGATTTTAAAATACACGGTCATCACAATCTATTACTCTTAAGATTTTGTACTTTCAACTAATTAAAGCTGAAATATACATGTACATATATATATAATAACAACAACAATAATAATGAGAGTTAAAATGAATATTGGGCTTAGTGTGTGCCAAGTTCCAGATTAAAAGCTTTGAAATAATTATCTTAATTCCTCACAACAATCCTGGGAGATAGGAAGGTATAATAATATAATACATTTATATATAATAATACAAATGATAGCTCTATTGTACAGTTATTAAATATTTGAGGTTGGATTTGAATTCCTGCCTTTTTTTTTTTTTTTGTCTCTGACCCCAGTGCTCTCTCTACTGGGTCACTTAGCTGCCTCTAAACCCTCAGACTTCTATGATCCTGTTCCTGGAATTTTGTGAAGGACAAGTGATGCAAATGTTCCACAGTGCTGGAAGTGAAAGCTATTTCTTGTCCCATTTCTATTTTTCTCTATAATATTTAACTTTTTATTTGTATCTCAAGTTAACCCTATGTACTACCTACCCCAAGTCTGTCTCACCATCCACCTGGTTTGTTTTCAGTTTCATTGAATTTGAATTTATTAATCACTACTATGCATAAAGTATTTTACTTTGCCTTGGAGAAAGGAAGACAAAATGGAAAGCCAGTTCCTACTGTGGTATAGTGGAAAGAGCGAAACCAAGAAGACCTGGGTTCATATGGTACCTCTGATTCTTATTAGCTTTATGGTCTTCTACCTGTTCCTTAATCTCTCTATGTCTCCATTTCCTCATTAGATAGGGTCAATAACAGCATTGACCTTAAATGCTAATCTATAGATACTAAACTTTATAGTGTATAAATATGAACTACTCTTATTATTTTCTGAAATTCTCTGATCACTATTTGCTTTCTTGACTCTGCCCTATTTTCCTACTTTTCTTGGTTTTTATTAAATTACTTTGATTCTGCCCCCAACTATTATATAATTATTTAATCATATAACTATATAATTATATATATTTACCATGGTAATAGAATCATAACTACATAATCATATGACTTTGTAACCATATGATGTATCTATGTATCATTCTATGAATAAAAGACATGATTATATAAAATATAGGTTTATAACTTTAGAGCTTGAATGGAAATTCCTGTCTTTTCATTTAAGAAATAATATCAGAAGGATTTTGGGAAGATGGCAAAGTAGGTTGGTAAATTTTAAGCTCTCTAGATTTTCACAAATAGAACAAATTTGTGCTTCAGAGTGAACTGATAAAAAATCAAGAAGAGTTGAGACAGAACATGGGTCCTCTAGATACAACCCAAGAAGATCTAAAGGAAGTGCCTGTGTGTGAAGCACAGAAACTTCAAATGGGGAGCCCTGGAACAAGCTGGATGTGGCTGGAGCCTCAGTTGGAAATATAGAAACTTTTACCTCATGGACTGCTTGAGGCATCTGGGGTCTCAGTCCTGGAAGACAGAGTGAACTTTGACTGATTAGGAACACTAGGCCCAGGTGTGCTGCTGAGACATGGCATGAGACTCAGCACCTGCTGAATGCAGAAGCAGTGGGTTTGGGACACTGCTGGCTGCAGGCACTTGCTGGAGGGTAGAGCTTTTGGTTTGGGGTTCCTGGTTAGAGGGAAGAGCTGAAGTGAAGCTCAAGGCACCAACTCCCCACTCCATGATTAGAACTGCTTACATTAATGCCTCTTATTTAAAAAAAAAATTAACTGGCAAAGAAGAAAGAACCATACCATAGAAACCTATTATGGGAACAGGGAAGACCAAGGTTCATCTTCAGAGGAGGACAGTGAAACAAAGGAAGCTTCTACCTCAAAGAGTAATGTGAAATAATTCTGCCTAGAGAGAATTTATAGAACTACTAAAAAAAAAAAAAATCAAACAAGAGAGGAAAAACTAATAAAATAAAATAAAAACCATACAAAAAATAAGAAAATTATGAGAAATGATGAATATAGAGAGAGCTTAAGTGGATTTTTGAAGGTCATCATTAGTAATCAACCCATATAATAACCAAAGTGTTTTGACCTTCGAGTCTTTGTAAATATTTTTTTTTCCCCATTTTCTGGTGTGTTTAGATTCCTGACTTTCTCTCATCCTGAGATATGAGATATGGCACCCACAGCCATATAATATAGTTTTAAGTTTGATCCTTTGACAATCAGAAGGGAATTCTTCAGGGTGTATCCCACACTTATTTGCTTTCTTTTCTCCATTTTATACTTGACTTTTTATATCAAAATGAAAAACTTTACATTTATTCCAATTAATTTTCATCTTAGTAGATTTAGTTCAATGGTATAGCCTTAAAACAATTCCCTAGAGATTTATTTGCTAGAGACCAGCCTCAGACTCAAGAACACCTGGGTTCTAATACCTTATCTATCTGACATTTCTTGTGAAACTCTTGGATCACTGAATATCTCTGCCCAGTTTGCTCCCTAATAAGTGATAGATCAATTGTTCTAGAGGTGTTCTGGGAAATTTTTAACAAGTGGATCTCCAAAGAAATGTATGCAGGTCATGATTGATACTTTTTCCATTACCTTTTTAAGTCTAGACAATCAGCAAAACAATAAATAAATTTGTAGTCTTTGTGATTTTCAAGGTAGAAATGTTCATTTAGAAAATTTAACAATTGACTTAGATCTTTCTATCATGTCCTAACTGTTCCTCTGCATTAGCAGAAGGACTTTATGTTTGGGAAGTACCCCATACTAATGAAATTGCAGGATTAGATCCAAAACTTCAATTCCTGGATCAAATGAATTCTGAAGTGGTCTGAACATTATGCCTTCATTCCTTGAACTTTCTATCCATAGTTACTTATTTAGGTATCATGGGATAATGAAGAGAAAGTAGGGCCTAGAATTAGAAGATCAGCATTGAATCCCAGGACCAATATGTATTAGCTTTATGATCATGGATAAGTTGTTGGAATCTTTACAAAATGTTAAGGCACCAGAGTTGATTTAATCTTAGAAAGAGTTATTTTGTACAGAACTTGAACATAGGTAACTTACAGCATCAACTGATGCAAACTCATGTTCTTGTTTCTCACACTCCCTTTAGAGAGTTATTATAATATCTAAGAACCAATGGAGTTCACATGTAAGATTGATTTTCAGAGAGCATGCTTGAATATCACAATCCCACTCTCAGGAAATCAAGAATGCTAGTTCGTCATAAAATAGGGATTGGATTCAATGAATAGTTAGTCATCCTCAGAGTATCTTTCTCTGGAAGTGTACAATGATGGCCATTAGACAAGATTTGTGATCCTTGCTGGAGGAAGCCTATCCACAGCTGGCCTATCTCTAAGATGTATGAAGTATCATCATGATCTCTGGTCCTGTGCTCATTTCACTGAGACAACAGATCGGAAGCCTCTGACAAAGCTGCACCAGATTGATTTAATCTAGAAAGAGTTATTGGCCAGAACTTGAACTGGTCTAATTCTGAGGAAATAATGCTTTGTTCACACCTTTTAAGGTCTTATATATCTGAAGTAACTCAATTTAGTTCACAGTCTTGAGATTTCTAAGGCATGCTCAGGAATACCTTCACTATCAAGTATTAAACCTCACATTCATGATGATCTAATTCTTTCAAAACATTGGAGCAGACATTGAAAATGCCTATAGCCTATCTTAAGAGAGACCTGATTTCTACTTGGTTGGTGAGTGAAGAAAATAGAGGCAGACCATTGGAAACTGAAATCTTAGATTCAAGAGATTGGTTCAACTAACTGGCAAATTTGAAAGAAATAAACGTTTGATACAGCTGGTGATTGAGTTTATTATTAACTGAGACTAAGGCTTCAGAACTCCTAGTTTTTAACTAACATATTATTCATAACGTTTGCTGGATACTTGAGTAGTAAGTGAGAAAAGATTTTCCATTTGAATTATAAAAGAAATAATCAAAATTCATAGTTACTTTAACATTACTGTTACTTTTCCTCTTAATAACTCTCTAAATATATGAGATAAAATTAATCCCCCCATCTTTAATCTCTTGATCTATTCTTTTCTTTGGCCTGAGTATTTGTCCCAGGACATGACATTGAATAATTTAGGAGAGTTTTTCTGGTTTGTATATGTGTATTTAGAACAGTTAATCCATAGAGTATTGGGAAAACTTGATTATCTTTTATGATCTAAACTTTTATCAAACTAACAGTAGCAAAACAGTTTTAACATGCACTCCAAATATTAGGTAATGTGAGGAGGTTTATTTTAACTGACATACTTGCAGTTTTCTACTGGTTTTTGACAACATAGGTATTCTATGCCCCTTTGTCTATGTGATGACCCAGCAATGAGTAATGATAAAATTTTGTCATTAAATGACAAAAAGAAAAATAGAAAGCCACTGGAGTCTATCAAATATGGAGGTGACATGTTCAGACTTTCCTTTAAAAAAATCACTTTAGTGAATGAATGCAGAATGGATTAGAATGGGGAGAAATGTGAGACTTGGCAAACCAACCAGTGTGTAATTAGTCTAGGTGTGAAGTCACAAGGGCCTGTACTAGAGAGGTAGCTGTGTCAGAGGAGAGAAAGGGGCCTATTGGGGAGCAAAGATGAAATAGCCAGGCCTTAGTAATAGCTTGGCTATGGGGATGAGAGAAAGTGAGGAATACAAAATGATTCCTAGGTTGTGAGCCTGAAGAACTGGGAAGGTGTTATTGCTCTCTACAATAATAAAAAAGATAGGATAAAGAAGGGTTTAATGTAAAAGATAATGAGCTCTTTTTTGAATATAGTGAGTTTAAGATGTGTGCTAGATATTCAGTTTTAGATTTATGGAAGGCAGTTTGGAGATGGTAAGATTGGGATAGGAAGGTAGATCTGGGAATGACTAGCACAATGATGGTCATTAAATCCATAAGAACTGAAGAAATCACTGAATTAAGTTATATTGAGGGAGAAGAGATGGGCACCCAGGACAGAAATCTGAGTCACATCTTCATTTAGAGGGTGTGATCCCTAGCAAAAGAGACAGAAGAAGTGGTCAGATAGGCAGAAAGAAGACCAGAAAAAATGGTATCTCAAATACCTAGAGAGAAGAGAATATCAAGGAGGAGGGAGTGATGAATAGTAACAAAGGCTGCTGAAAAGTCAAGAAGAATGAAGATTGAGAAAAGACCATTGGACCTGTCAAGTAAGAGATCATTAGTAATGTTAAAGAGAGCAATTTTGGTGACATAAGACACCTGAGGTCAGAATATAAGGGTAGGGTTAGAAGTCAAATTGTAAGGGGTTAAGAAGAAAATGAGAGAAGAGAAAATGGAAGCACTAATTGTAGACAGCCTTTATGAAGAATTTAGCCACAAAGGGCAGAAGAGAAATAATAGTTAGTAGGAATGTAAGGATCAAGTAAGGGTTTTTCAGGATAGGGCAGAGTTTGCAGGCAGTAGGAAAGGAACCAATAGAGGAAGGAGATGAAAAATAAATGAAAATAAGTGACAGAGGGTACAAACTGATGCAGGAGACTGGATGGAATAGGTCATTTGAAAAGGTAGAGGAGTTAGTCTTGATAATGATTAAGACTCCTTAATCATGTAAAACAGGTGGAGGAGCTGGAAAAAGCATCTGAATCAAGTTAGATGAGGAATAGATGAAGAGATAGAGTTCAGAGCAAATGGCATCATTATTTTTTCTTATAAAATATGTCATTCTCATTTGAGGGACTAGGAGTTGGCGAGCCATGGAAGGTTTGAGGAGAGATGTTTGGAAGAGCTGATGTGGAGAGGGGGATAGTGAGTTGCTTAGGGAAGAATAGTAAGATTGCCTAGTAGCAGGGAGGACCCAGTTGAGGCTATGTAACGTAAATTTGTAGTAGATCCAATCAGAATAGTTCAGTAGCATATATGTAGGCAGGCACTAAGGAGATAAATGGTGGGAGTGATCCAAAGATGAAGTTTGGTTGGATGTAATCTATGATATGATGAAAGGCCTAAGGATTCAAGAGATTACTAAGTAATTGATGTATATCAAGGATATGGGCAATTAGGTTGTACAATGGATAGAACACAAAGCCTGAAGGCAGGAAGACTCATTTCTTTGAGCTCAACTTTTAACTAATTCTTGGTGGCTACAAACCATCTAAAAGAAGAATGTTAGAATAACCACTATCATCACATCATTTCTATCTGAACTTCATGAAGAAGATGAGAAGAGTAAGAGAATAACAATAGTAATAACACATTACTTAATATTTTATTAATATATTAATACAGATAAATTAAAATTAATAAAATTATTAATACTATTCTTAAAATTTGTAAAGAATTTTGGATACATTATGTCCTTTGAACCTCACAACAAACCTTGTGATATTTACCACTGCTGCATTGTACTGATGTATAGTTTGAACAACTGGATCACGTAGGTATTCTATAGATGCCATAGGTTTCATCATCCCTTTTGTGTTTCTGAGAAATCTGAAACTCAGTGAAATTAAAGAGCATGTTTATAGTCATATAGTAAGTAAATGTAAGAGGTGGGATTTGAATGCAAGTTTTCTTAACTTTAAATCTCAGCAAGCTTTGAACTGCTCAACATCCAGCTTCTGTGTGCTTTTGTTTAGAAGATCCATATATTTTTTTTTCCCCAAATATTGTTGTGTGTCACATTTTCCCTCTCATCTTTATAAGAGTTTCCTCCAGTGATACTACTTTTTATCCATTCATCTATATCTTTGGGGGATTCATATTAAACTTTCTGGAAATAGTCAAAATAATTTTCACACAATTCTTTTCAAGGAGGATATTGTTACAATCTCTAGCAATTTTTTCCTCAATCCTAGTAGCCACCAAGAATCATTTAAATGTTGACACACAAAATTACAAATGATTATTTCCTTAGGTATTTTCCATTCACTTCCCACCTGCCCCCATCTCCACCCCTTTCCCTCAGGTGACTCATTATCTGCTCTTCTTGGCTGTTTGGGCCAAACCAGCAAGATTGAAGAAGATAATTCCCTTGGTCAAATGAGCTTAGGCTAGACACCCTTGTCTCTGCACTCACCAGGGCTGCTAATTAGCTGCCTTCTTCTATGACAGCATTTTCTGTGGTTCCTTTTGCTGGCTGAACTATTGGAAATTCTTGGATTTCTTGAGGATGATTTTGTCTCAGTCCAGGTAAGTGGGGATGGTATATATAAAGCTTATTACAAAAAAATGGATTTCTTCAGATTTCAGTGAGAGATACAGTGATGGTAACACAATTAAAATTTTCAGTGATGAGTGGGATGCTGACCTTTAAACAGAAAGAATGGAGGATATGAACTTCATGGAAAAATAAAAATGAGGTATTCTAGAATATAGAGAAGGCAAAATATTCTGTAAAATGGCCTTTGTTTTTAACCTAGGGGTTAGGAACCCAAGGCAAAGACCCATTGTATAGGAGTAAGTTTGAAATCAGCACTATGAATTAGGTCAAATGTAGACTGGGATACAAGATTCAGGAATTTAATTTTTTACTTCTTGCCCTTACCAATGATTTTTTTTTTTTTTATTTCTTTTCAGGAAGGGAGGAAATAACAACAGGAAGATATAAGGAAGGACCTTTTGTTATATGCTTCACTATAATTTTTACTTAAGATCAGATGTATACAATCGAATTGATGCAATGGGAGGCTTTTAGTTTGCATGAATACAAAATATTATTTCTGGGTACAAACCCCCATGGACTGGGATAGAGAAGCTCTATCTGAGAATTGGTGCATTAAAAAAATCACCAAGAGATCTTTCAGGCCGTCAGTAATGTACTACTGATTACACTTATGTTATTGACAAAGGCAAAACAATAACAAAACCATTCTTTTTAATTTTTCTGCTAGAAATTTTGTCATGTGATTGTTTCCAGTTTCAGTTATAGCAATTTAGAGATGATGTGGATAGAGTTAAAGAGTAAAAAGATAAAGATAATAGAAAATGTGAAGAGCTACAGGGAACTGGAGTTCCCAGAAACGAGAAGATTATGGCACATTGCCTTGGTAATGACTTCAAGTACATACATGGAAGATTGTAATGAGAATGTTGGTGATCATTTTTTCTTCATGATCTTTGAGCTAAAAAAATAAAAGGAAAAAGACTTGACTTTAAGAGAAATTTCATTTGTATGTAAGGAAGACCTTTTTGGACAGATAGGAAGCACACTGTATAGAGTTCTGGGCCTGCAAGCAGGAAGTCTGTATCCCTGAGTTCAAATATGGCCTTAGATACTTACTAGATGTGTGATTTTGTGAAAGTCACAACACTGTTTGCTTCAATTTTCTCCTCTGTGAAATCAGCTAGAAAAGAAAATGGGAAACTATCCCAGTGTTTTTGCCAAAAAAAGCTCAAATGGGGTAAAAAAGAGTTGAACCTGACAGAGCAACAAGAAGAATTTTGGGCCTATTGGAGTGATCAAATACTTGTGCAATATGCTAAGTGAGACAGTAGATTCCCATCCCTACAACTTGAAGAAGACAAAAGACAAATATATCTTGTAAAGTTTAAAACTGGTAGTAGATAGCGATGGATTGGTAGAGATGACCTTCTGAATTTATTTTGAGAATGATAATTTTGAATAGGAATGTTGCTTATCTCCATTTTATTCATTGCCCTATTGGTTGTGAATCTGTTCTGAGAAAGTGATCACTTCTATTGAGAGAATAATGGAATATAGGATTCAAAATAGTGAATAATGATGAAGTAGATTTATTTTTTTCATCCAAGTGATTTAATCAGATAAAAGAAGCCATGGGCATGATGCATGGAAAATCCATGAAATCCCTGAAGATTCACAGAACCAATTAATCCTATTGAACTAACCATTCTTATCTATTAATTTTTCTTGATGCAAAGATCCTTCAAGGTAATCTAATCTAGTCCTCTCATCTTGATTATGAGAACATTGAAGTCAAGGGCAGTTGATTAACTTGCCTAAGGTGATGATAGTATCAAGTATCAGAGGGAGGATTTGATCCTAAGTCCCCTGAGTTGACCCAATACTCTTTCTATAATCTGACATTACCTTTTCATTAAACTTGACTGTAAAAGATCTGCCGATTTTGGGAAATCTAGTCCATTCTCAAAGGACAAAGATTTGCCATTATTGAAGCCATTCAAAGTCTTTTAAATAAGTTATGGATTTATTTTTGGCAACTATAATGTCTTTATTAAGTATTCTTATATATGGGCATTCCCTTCATCATTCCCTGAATTTTTGCCCACAATGTTGTATCCACAACATCAAGTCAAATTCATTTAAACAAATTGAATTCAGCAATAAGTTTTTAATTAAGCAATCTTGATGTGTAGAGCAGTGAGACAGAAGATGGGCATGCAACAATGACCAATGGCAATGTCCTGGTCTTGGAGATCTTACAATTTAGTGAAATATCCAATAATCAGTCAGCAATTCTCTCTACATTATTTTCTGCACATCCTCTAAACTCCCTAATCATAATAAATACGATATAATTTCAACTCTGATCAAACAGTCTTGAGGCAAGTAGACCCAGGTTCAAATTCCATCTTAAAAACTTAATAGTTCCGGAGCACTAGGTGGCACAGTGGATAGAGCACTAGCTCTGAAGTCAGAAGGACCTGAATTCAAATCTGATCTCAGACACTTAACACTTCCTTCTGTGTGACCCTGGGCAAGTCACTTAACCCCATTGCCTCAGCAAAAAAACTTAGTTCCAATAGTGTAATGAAACAATCTTCCTTAGTAGTCATTAATTTATTGACACTCAAATCCTCTCTCAGATCTACTTATGAAAAACCACATAACCCTCTCAGCTGAATACTCTGAAGGTAATCATTACACTAAATTGAATGCATCATTCCTAGTACTAAAAGTTTGCTCCTTTGTTCTCATAATTTGTTTCACTATAGAGATAGAGATTTTTGAAGAGATATTCCTTTATGTGAAATGTTAAAGTGTAATTAGACTTAAAACACAAACACCGAGTAATCCAGAGAACTAATATTATACATGTTTTTAAAATTTTTTTTATATTCTCTTCCTTCAGCTAATATCACTACCAGTTGTGTTCAGTGAAGTCAATGGATGAAGTGAATCGTTCTATAGTAGCTGAGTTTGTGTTCCTTGGACTCTCTGATTCATGGGAGATCCAACTTCTTCTCTTTCTGTTCTCCTCTGTGGTCTATGTGGCAAGTATTCTGGGAAACCTGCTCATTTTGCTCACTGTGATCTTTGATCCTCACCTACACTCTCCAATGTACTTTCTGCTGGCTAACCTGTCCCTCATTGACATAGGAGGTTGCTCCATTGCAGCCCCTAAAATGATTTGTGATCTTTTCAGGAATCACAAGGTCATCTCATTTGGCGGCTGTGTTGCTCAGATTTTCTTTACTCATGCTCTTGGTGGTGCTGAGATGGTGTTGCTCATTGCCATGGCTTTTGACAGATATATTGCCATTTGTAAGCCTCTCCACTACCTGACCATCATGAACCCAAGAATGTGTACTTTACTTTTGATTGTTGCTTGGATCACTGGAGTCACTCACTCAGGGGTCCAACTGGCTTTTATTGTAGACTTGCCATTTTGTGGTCCCAATGTATTAGACAGTTTTTTCTGTGACCTTTCTCAGTTGATTCAACTAGCTTGCACTGATACCTATAAATTGCAGTTCATGGTTAATGCTAATAGTGGGTTCATCTCTCTGGCTTGCTTCTGTTTATTGCTCATCTCCTATATCTTCATTTTAGTCACTGTACAGAAACATTCTTCAGGAGTTTCTTCCAAGGCCCTCTCTACTCTGGCATCTCATATCACTGTAGTGCTTTTATTCTTTTGCCCACCTATATTTTTCTATACATGGCCACACACCATATCCCACCTGGATAAGTTTCTTGCCATCTTTGATGCAGTTCTTACTCCTTTTTTGAATCCAGTCATCTATACATTTAGGAACAAAGAGATGAAACTGGGGATGAGGAGAATGTACGGTCGGCTTGTTCTCTTAAAACATCTCTCTTAAATGCACTTTGGGTCAAGACTGTGAAAATTGAGACTGTTGAAATTGGAGGAATGAAAAATTGTTTCATTGAACTAGTAGAGATACATCTATATTACAGAATATGCCTTTATTTGTTGTATATAACTAGAAATTATTATTCTCAAGATTTTTTGTCTTCAACTAATTAAACTGTTATAATAATAATGATGATGATGATGATGATGATAGTGATGATACTGAACATGTATATAATGTTTTTAAATGTGCCAAGTCCTATGTTAAATGCTTTAAAATAATTTTATCTCTTTTGATCCTCACAACCCTGGAAGATAAGAAGACATCATTATTGTTTCCTTTCTAAAGGAAAAATAGAGGAAACTTTCTACAATAGAGGAAAGAGAGATTAAGTGACTTGCTCATGATCGAATTATTAAATTTCTGATGTCGGATTTGAAGTAGTGATTTTCTTTCTGATTCCAAGCTCAGAACCTTCTCCACTCAGCTACCTAGCTTCCTCTAAACCCTCAAACTTCTATGATACCATTCCCAGAATTTTGCCAAGGACAAGTGATACAAATTTCCCATGATACTGGAAGTGAAGATTATTTCTCATGTCATCTCTATTTTCCTCTATATAGCCATGTGTACTATCTTTCCCACGTCATCGACCTGGGTTTGTTTGCAATTTCATTGCATTTGAATTTATTAACCACCTCCTAAGTATAAGACATTTTACTAGGCCTTGGAGAAAGGAAGACAAAATGGAAAAGCAGTTCCCACTAGGTGTAGTAGAAGGATGGAAGCCATGAAGACCTGGGTTCAAATGGTGCTTCTGATTCTTATTAGTTTTATGGTCTACCACCTATTCCTTAATCTCTTTATGCTTCCTCATAAGATAGGGCTAATAACAGCACTGACCTCAAATGAGATGATGTACGACCTATATATACTAAACTTTATAATTCTGGATAAATATAAACTACTTTTATTATTTTCTGAAATTTTCAGATCACTATTTGCTTCCTTTCGTCTGTTCTGTTTTCCTACTTTTCTTTTATTAAATTGCTTTGGTTCTGGGACAGTTAGTTGGTGTAATGGCTATAGTACCTGCCCTGAACTCAGGAGAACCTGAGTTTAAATCTGGCCTCAGACACTTAACACTTCAGGGCTGTGTAACCCTGGAGAAGTCACTTAACAGCAATTGCCTCAGCAAAAAACCAAAACAAGCAAACAAACAAAACAAAACAAAAACAAATTGCTTTGGTTCTGCTCCCAACTATCATGTAACTATGTAATCTTATAGCTACATATTATATTATCTATTATATATATACCATGATTATAGAATCATATAATCATATAAGGATATAACATATCATTCTCTCTATATAAAACACATGATTATAGAATAACAAGTATATTAGAGCTTGAATGGAAATTCATATGTTTTCATTAAAAATGGATAATATAAAGTAGAGAGAGCTTAAGTGTCTTTTTTGGAAGTTAATATTAATCAATCTGTACGACAACTAAAGTCTCTTGACCTTTTGGTCTTTGTAACTAATTTAAAAAAAAATTTTCTAGTGTGTTTAGATACCTGACCCTTTCTTTTACCCTGACAACACCTTAAAACATAGTTTTAAGTTTGATCCTATGAGAATAAGAAGGGATTTCTCAGAGTGCATCCCACACTTATTTGCTTTCTTTCCTCTCATTTGTTATTAGATTCAACCATTATTTTAATATTTACTTTCAATTCTTCCCATATTTTCACCTCCATCATGAATTCACTGATTTAGAGAATCACAACATTTGAGAACTGGAAGGGATTTTAACAGATATATAGTCTGACCCATATCATAAATCAATCTCTAATATAACATATCTTGGAAGTAATTATAGACTGCTTTCTGGAGGTATAATGCACAGATCTCTAGACCTGGAGTCAGGAAGCTTCATCAAGGTGAGTTCAAATGTGGCTTCAGGTACTTCTTTATTAGCTGTGTTATCCTGGGTAAATCAACCCTCTATGCTTCAGTTTTTTCATCTGTAAAATCAGCTGGAAAAGAAATCATTCCAATCTCTTTGTCAAGACAATTCCAAATGGGATCATGACGAGTTGGACTTAACTGAACATGATTGAGCAAGCAAGGAAGAGTGGTTGCCTAGTCTTTGCTTAAAGATGTCCCTGGATGGTGGACCTTTCCCTCATGTTTCAAGTGAGGCTTTTCCCCTTTTATATATTACTAATAATTGGAAAGGTTTTCTAGTCTAAATTTCACCATTTGTAGTTTTTACCTAGTGCTCCTTATTTTGCTCACTGTATCCAAATGGATCTTCAAGATCTTCTCTACTTGACAGCTCTTCAAATGCAACTATCCTATCCCTCCCACTTTCCCCCCCTCCAGGTTAACTGTGTCCAGTTGTTTTCATATATAATGGACTCAAGGTCTTTCATCCTCGGGGTTACCCTCCTCTGGATACTGCCTAGCTCATGTCCTTCTTACATTGTGGTGTTCATAACTGCACATCATACACTTGATGAGGTGTGAGGAGGGCTGAATACAGTAGGCTTGTTAATTCTATTTGTGGAAGCTATGTCTTTCCTAATGTAGACTAGGTTCTCACTAACTTTTTTGGCTATTACATTACATTGCACATCATATTGAGCTTACTAAGCTCTAAATACTAAGACATATCTTTTTCACAATAATTACTCCCTATTTTATTGAGAAGTTCTTATATAAGAACTTGATTTTTTATATCAAAATGAAAGACTTTACATTTATCTCAATTAATTTTCATCTTAGTAGATTTAGTTCAATGGTATAGTCTCAAAACAATTTTCTAGAGACTTACTGGCTAGAGAATAAACCTCAGAATCCAGAATACCTGGATTCCAGCACCTCATCTATTTACACATTGACTGTGAAACGCTTGGATCACTGAACATCTCTGTGCCTAGGCTGCTTCCTAATAAGTGATAGATTAATTGTTCTAGGAGTGTGCTGGAAAATATTTAATCTTGATCAATTCCCTCTCTTCCCCTCCCCCCCCATCATGTATGCAGGGAATACTTTAACATTTAATCTGTAATATTAACATTTTCCCCATTACCTTCTTAAGTCTACAACTCAATAAAATGATAAATCAAGGCCTGATTTGCAGTCTTTCTGATTTTCAAGATAAAAATGGTCATTCTGAAAATTTTAACAATTGATTTTCTCCAGCACATTTCAGACAGCTCCAATATGCTTCTGATTATTCATCTTACATTACCAGAGAGATTTTGCACATTGGGAATGCTCTATGTTAATGAAACCATAGGATTGAATAACAAAAACTCAAGTTAATTCTGGAATGGTCTTAACATTATACCTTCATTCCTTGAACTTTCTCCCTATAGGTACTCATCTAGGTGACAATGATAATGAGGAAAAAATTAGGTTTAGAACTGGGAGATCAGTGTGTGAGTCCCTATGGCAACCTTTATTAGCTTTGTAACCATAGATAAGTTATTTAAACACTCACTTATATTATTTTTCATTTAAAAATAGAAATAACAATACTGACACTGCTGCCTTATATGGTTGTTGTGAGGAAAGCAAAGATCTTTTCAATTTGTATGGCATCAACATTATGTTAAATGGTCAAATTTCCACAATTAATCAATATCGCTTTGAGTAGATCATCCTTTTTTTTTTTTTCTCATTTAATGATTTTCTAACACATATAAATGAACTTAAGTGAATTACTCTCTTATATTTAATTTCTTCTCATTTATTTTTCTGTCATTGGCCAGAGTACTTGTGCCAGAACACAAGGAAAATTCCTATGATATTGGGACAAATTTAGGAGAGTTTTCCTGTTGACAGTCTACACCCTCTTTTTGTGTATGTGTATTTACAACAGTTAGTTTAAAGACTATTGAAAAAAAACTTGATTATTTTTTAAGATAGTGATCTCTAAACTCTTTTGACTGCTTGTCTATCAGTAAAATATTTTTGAACATGTATTCTCAGTATGAATATAGTAAGTTGTGGGAAAAGATTATTTTTCTCTTGTATTTAATAAACAATTATTGTATTAGGACCAATATTTTTCCCTTTTCTACTTTCTCATCCAGAAATCAACCAAAATGAGAAATCTTAGGCAAAGATTTACCCAGGCCAAATTTTAATCAGATAGTAAAAGAAATCCTAAGTTTGGAATAGTGGTGCATTCTTGCTCATTGTTTTTGTTCAGATAGGTCTGGAAAGTGTTGATTTTCCCTTTTGTCTGACAAGTAAGTTGTAATGGGCTGAGGCTTGAGTTGATGCACTGAGGTCCCAAGCACATGAGGCTAAATAGTAATTGGACTATACTCTATTAATATACATGATTGGATAAAGAATGGCCCCACCCACTCTCTGTGAAAGTCCTGATGTGTTGTATAGGAAATGACGATTTTGTGGGTGGAGGCAGAGAGAGAGACAGGAAGAGAAGCGGGGAGAGATTGAGCCTGGGTTCCATACTCCTAGCTGCTGGTCATGTGGCTGCTGGTCTAGCTAGCTTCTTGACTCAGCTACACACATTGTTACTGCCCATTCTCTTCCACCTCCAATCTTTCTTCACTGAGAATAAAGACTGAGAATTTTCCCCTAATCTGAATTCCTGACTCCTTCTGATTTTAAAATACGAGATCTTCACATTTGGCGCCCAACGGTGGGAACCAAGGATTGAAGAAGTCTCCAGTGACCAGGAACTTGGGTGATTATTGTTAATAGATAAACAGGCAGCTTATTTTCTTAAAAACTAAACCAGTAATCTTTTTTTGGCTAAAATGGGACAAATGCTAGCTAAAGACTCTCCATCCCCTCCCCCAACCCCTTCAACCCCACCCAAGAGTGGTGCTATAGAAAGCATGCTTAAGCTGATAGAAGGACAAGGGCTACTTATAACTTGGGAACAGGTAGCTAGACTTCTGGGTACATTAAACCGCATCTCCCCTTGGTTTGTAGAGCAGGAGCAGATCTCTCGAGATAACTGGTCCTTGGTTGGACAATAGATGTCCACATATTACAGTGGAAACGGTCCTCATTCAATTTCCATCCAGGCATTCTATTTATACAATATAATTCAGTTAGCACTAAGAAACCCTATCCCTAGAAGAAAGAAAAAAGCTGCTGCTGCTGCTGCTGCTCCTGCTCCTGCTTGGAGTAGCCAAATAGGGAAGCCTGATATTAAGGTGGAAGACAATGAAGAGATTAATGACTATATCCCCACAGGGCATGGAAACTTAAGTGAGCAAGGGTGTGGTGACTTTCCACCTCAGGAGGCAGCTTCAGCCCCACCTCAGGAGCAAGTGATTGACTTTCCTCCATCAACTCCACCCTCCGGGATGGAGGGAGGAAGAGCGGGGGAGCAGTGACAGCACCAGCACCTCCCCCTCAGCATTCAACGAGTAGATTGCAACAGAGCTTAATGAAGGCCAAAGAAAAGGGTGTAGATGTCAGGGAACTACAGCCTCATATCTTTCCTGTAATTTCCCAGTTTAATTCCTCTGGTCAAAAAAGTTGAAGATTGAACATAGAAATCCTCAAAGACCTGAAAAAGGCTTGCACTCTTTATGGGGCTACATTAGCTTATGTTAAGATTCTATTACAGAATTTGGCTTTTGAAACCTTGACTCCTAATGACTGGAAATCTATAGCAAGGGTATGCCTAGAACCTGGACAAAATTACATGTGGCTTTCTGAATATAGTGAGCTCTGTAGGATACAAGCCCAACAAAATAGTCAAAATGCTGTTCATGCTGTGATCACCTGTGACCTACTAACAGGTATAGTTCCCTATGCAGATGTCACTGCACAGATTAATTATTCAGTAGCAGCATATGAGCAAATTGCTGCTAATGCTATCAAAGCGTGGCCTTTGATTCACAATAAAAAAGACAAAGGTGAGGCCTTCACAAAAATAACACAAGGGCCAGATGAACCCTTTGCTGACTTTATATGCTTTTCGTAGTGGCATTTGTGATGGTAATGATGCTGTTTGGCCTCATATTGCGGCATCTCCAGTGATCGTTACAGCATTAGGTAATTTTTAATTTGGGGGTGGGTTATCACCAGGGCGGGAGCCTGGGGGACGCCATTAAAAGTGCAGACTTACATAACAAGACCAACAACATTTTGTTTGCAGACTGCTATCACAAGAACTAATGGGGAAAATTCATCAACAGATGTTTTAATAAGGCAACTTGCTAAGGAAAATGCTAATGAGGTGTGCAGAAGAATTATACTAGGACTGCGCAAGGATGCTCCTTTAGAGGAGTTCATAAGACGCTGTGCCACAGTGGGCACAAATGCCTTTTGTAGCCAGACTATGATGCAGACTTCCCAAGATCCCAACATGGGTAGACAGGGTCCCTTCTGGCAAGGGACTTCTAGAGAGACACGTCAATGCTTTCAGTGTGGTAAAGTAGGGCATCTGAAAGCTCAATGTTGGTATAGAGGCAGAGTGAGAAAACAGGGTGGGAGAATAAGACCCAGTACCCCATGTCCAAACTGCAACAGAGGTTTCCATTGGGCCTCAGAATGTAGACAGGTTCAGGGAAACGGGATGAGGGGCCCAGCCCCAGGGCCCCAGGCAAAAAACACTTGGGGCATGATGGCAGCCAATGGTGCACCCAGAGAGTGCCTAGACGTCCAATACCCCAATATGATCAATCAGCCAGGAAGCCATATGATGGGAGAAAGGGATTATACAATCAACCAGCCAGGAAGCAACCTGATGGGAGAAAGGGATTACAATTAGGTAGAATAGAGTTGTATGCAGCTGAGATAACTGAGATACCCCCTGGAGAGGTTCAATCTGTTCCTCTCCAGCCTATGGATCCCTTGCCTCCAGGCACAATAAACCGACCATTTTACCTCCTGAGTACGTACAAAACAGTGTCCATCCACCATGATGTGGAAACTGAATGTGAATAATATCCCAGTCACCAATATAGGCAGACAATGTGTGACTTATCACCCAGGAGAAGTAGTAGCATCACGTTTACTCATACAGAATCCTAATAAGCAGCCTGGTGATATCACCCAGATTCTGATTCCAGATCACAAAATCCAGCAATATACTGGACAGCAGCTGTAACAACTGATCGACCTATGTTCACAATCTATATAAATGGCCTTTCATTGGAAGGATTGGTAGACACTGGTGCAGATCGGACGGTCATTAAGGTGCAATTAGCCCATTACTAAAGATTAAAAGCAGACACCCTAAATGTCTCGTAGGAGGATCAATAGCAGCTGAAGTTAGTGCTGCCCCTATGAGATAGACTTTTGAAGGCAAAACAAGGGTTTTTACTCCTTTATAGTTGAAAAATCCCCATCAATCTGTGGGGAAGAGACATTTTTCAGCAATTAGAGTTAAAAATGAGTACTTCGGTTTTTTAAGCAGGGCTGCTGTTGAAGGCCTGCCAACACTTTCACCTGTTCCTATCCGATGGAAAACTGATACACCAGTGTGGATAGAACAGTAGCCCTTAAGTAACAATAAAATTCAGGCCTTATTAGATATAGTACAGGAACAGCTTGACCAAAGACATTTAAAACCTTCTCTAAGTCCTTGGAATTCCCCAGTGTTTGTTGTAAAAAGAAATCTGAAATGGAGGATGTTAACAGATTTAAGAAAGGTGAATGAACAGATGGAAACTATGAACCTTCTTCAGCCTGGACTTCCATCTCCTACTCAATTGCCTAGAGAATGGCCTCTTTGGGTCATAGATATTAAGGATTGTTTCTATTCTATCCCTCTGGATAAGGAGGATATAAAAGATTTGCCTTTTCAAGTGCCAGCGTTAACTTAGCTAAGCCTTATAAAAGATATGAATGGACAGTTTTGCCACAGGAATGAAAAACAGCCCTACTATGTGTCAAATGTATGTTGCTGCTGCTTTGCTCTAGTAAGAAAAAGCATTCCCAAAAGTTATGCTATTACATTACATGGATGATATATTGGGATGTGCACCTGAGACAAATTTGAAATGCAAAAGATCTAAAACCTAAGGAATTACAAATTATACATAGCACCAGAAAAAAATTCAAAGACATGCTCCTTTCAATATTTCGGATATGAAGTATACCTAAAGGTTTCAATTCAAAACTTCCTTAAGAACATTAAAGCTAAACACATTGTGATTTTCAAAATTGATAGGAGATATCCAATGGATGAACCAGTGTTGGTTTGACTCCTATCATTTAAACCGTTATATGACATTTTGGGGAGACAGTGCTTTAAATTCACGCCGCTTACAAAAAAAGCTCAAGACTTTGGAGAAGTTGAACTGGCTTTATCAATGGTTGAAAAGTCACTCAAAAACCCTTAAATACATTTTAACAAAGGACCCAAGCAGTCCTTCATCAAAAGACAGTGTGATAATGGGTGAACCTCCCGGCACAACCCAGAACAAACCCCCCTACCCAGTGCTTGTGGTTGGGAAATTAAAGGCCACTAACAAGCAGTACAATTATCGGGACAAGACCTGACAAAGATATACACCTTTTATCCAATACACAAATTAATGTTTGGCGAGACCATCCCAGGTGGAATTTAAATTGGCTAAATTTTATACATGGGTCTCCATTAAAGATAACTAAGTATTACTTTGGCAATGGTTCTTGAAAAAAAGTTTTAAAGTTCCTCTTAAAGGGCCAACTTCTTCACGGATCATGCAAACATAATTTTGTGCTGTTACTCTCATGATCTAACTATAAAGGGTGTCAAGAACTCCTTTTCATCCACTCAAAAAATGAATTATGGCCGATCTTGTTTCTTATTATCCAGGAGACATAAATATAATATCTGATTGGCCTATTCAGTAGGTGTGGTCAAAAACCAACCCAAATAAAATTGACCTCAATATATATCAGCTCTTTAAGAAACTTCAAAAAGTGGAAAACATCCAGGAATCTATTAATTACATGTCCATTCCTGTGGACTTCCAGGTCCCATTTTGATGGCAATTCAAGGCAGATAGCCTTCAACTATGTTGGTTACCCTTTATTCCAAAAGCCCAGGCATCCATTCCAAATATCATCAGGCTGTTCGGCTTTCATTTTTTGGAATCGAGGGAAACTAGGGCAAGTAAAAAGCCTTCGGCTTGCCTTCCCTTTCCACGCCCACCCACCTCCAGGGAAGAACTCCGTGGTTTGAGACCCAATGAAATCTGGCAAATGGATGGCCTTAAAATCCTTTGGTTTGTCTCTTTCATCCACGTTTGGTAAACACCTTTTCGGATTCACTTTTGCAATACCACAGCAAAAAAGACAGATGGTATAATTCCTCACCAAACATTTGCCATTATGGGTGTGCCACAACAATAAAACAGATAATGGTCCTCATACTTAAAACATTTTGCACACTTTTGTAATATAAAATTTTACACCACGGGCCCTTTTAATCCTCAAGGACAGGCTAGTGGAGAGCAGAAGATATTGGCGCTCCTCAAAAACGAAAGGGGAGCCCGGTAACCCTAGAGAACTTCTAAATCTGCTCTTTATACTATTAACCTCTTGATTTTAAAAAGATGGACTGGCAGGGTTTTATAACCCCCGAAGGTCATGTCCAGTGCGGAACAGCTCCACTATCTTTAGATAATCGCCGGTGATGTGGGAAGTCCAGAAAGTGGTGAATGGAAAGGACCGAATAGACTAACTGCTTTGGGGAGAGGGTTTTGCTTGTTCTCTACAGGTGGAGAAGAGAATCGATGGGTGCCAACAAACCATATTTGCCTTGTCCATCCAGAGAACAGAGGCAGACCCTTGAAACAAAGGAGAAGACCCAAGAAATATCCGGGTGGTTCTGTTGTGATTTGCTCCCTTTGAAAAGAGCGTGGCAGTTATGGCGTTTGACTCATGGACATGAAAAGATTGTTGCACTTCAAAACCCTCAGGAATCATTGGATTCTCTGAGACCTAGGACTTGAAAACCCTCAGGAATCATTGGATTCTCTGCCAAATAGGACTTGAAAACTCTCAGGAGTCATTGGATTCTCTGAGAAATGATAAGACTATTACAGGACTAAATCTGCTGGAATCATTGGATTCCCTAACACATAAAAAGACTTTTGCAGGACCCAAAAACTCAGGGGGAATCATTGGTTCCCTAATTTGGTTTCAATGAACAATAGATTGGTTTTGACTATCTCTTGGCTGCTGAAGAAGGTGTATGTGTGACTGTTGTTTATATACCCTCCTAGGACTTCTGGTGATCTTTTCCAACACCATGTTGATTTATATTGTTTGTTATTCCGCTACTTGCATGTACAATTCATGTTTATTATACCAATCAGTTACTGACTGAGGGAGGGTCATCCCTAAAACCGGTTGTTTATTAACGTGTAAATATCTCCCATGCTGATGGGTTTTGATAATAAGACCCTTCAACTCAAGAAAACTTAGTAACCCCCATTTCCCTTTGGTGCTTTTCATCTCCCTTCCTGAGATGTCAGGGGAGGGTGTGATCATTCCTTTTGGCTTTCACCGCCTTTCCTGGAAAGTCAGAGGGCTGTGATCACCTCCTTTGGTGCTTTCACCTCCTTCCTGAAGTTGGGGAGGTGTGATCCACCTCCCCAAGGGCTCTGACCTTCCCTGAGGGTCCCGGGGATGGCATGACCACCTGTGTTTAAAAACAAAAGAAAGTGGGAATGTAATGGGTTTGAGGTTTGAGTTGATCTGAGGTCCCAAGCACATGAGGCTAAATAGTAATTGGACCAACTCTATTAATATACATGATTGGATAAGGCCCCTTCCCACTCTCTTTAAATACTGATGTGTTGTATAGGAAATGACAATTTTTTGGGTTGGAGGCAGGAGCAGGAAAGAGGCTGAGATTGTGCCTGGTTCTATGCTTGTAGCTGCTGGTCGTGTGGCTGCTGGTCTAGCTAGCTTCTTGACTCAGCTGCACACATTGCTATCACCGATTCCCTTCCACCTCCAATCTTTCTTCACTGAGAATAAAGAGTGACGATTTTCCCCTAACCTGAATTCTTGATTCTGGCTGATTTTAAAATACGGGGTCTTCATATCTGATATTCTGCAGGGCAGATGATAATGTTCTCTTTTCTTTTGTTTAATTTTGTGTTTTATTGTTTTTCTGTTTTTCTTTTTTTTTTAATCTTGTTTCTTCAAATAAAATAAATTTGGAAAAAATGAAATATTATTTACAAATAAATTCATTCTTTACCACATTGTTATGGAAAAAATGAGATAAAAGATGAGAAAAGCTTTTGAAAACTTGAAAATTGATCTTAAATTATAAGATCTTATTTACATTCTAAAGATTCTTATTTTCTTCTTTCTCCTTGTCATCTATGAGGAGGCTTGTGCTCTATGAAACTTAGGGTATTGTTTGCTTTTACTTTTTTCCAGCATTTCTTTTCAGATACTCCAATTCTAAGTAGTAGAAATAAAACTAGTCTTATAGTTAGAAGATCTGAGTTTGGGTCCTAGCTTGAATCTTTACTAATTAAACTATATTAGGCAAGCCACTTAATCTCCCTGTACCTCAGTTTCCTCATCTTTATTATGATTGTAATTACATTAATCATAGTTATAGTTATAAATAATTATATTAATAATATTTTTATTATTATTATAATTACATTAATTGTCTCAAAGTATTAACAGAAAACCCTTCAATAAGCTTGAAAGTGATGAACAAATATTGCTTATTATTTTTGCTCATTTTGCATAAAAAATAGTTCTCCTTACTCAAAGACCATTAGATCTATATACAAATTGTTTTTTTCTCCTCCATCCTCTTGTCCTCTTCATTTCCTGTGGGATGAAAAATGTGTTTCTGAGGCTCAATTCCCAGAGCAATCCAATAAAAAGTCTGCCTATTCCCAAATTGCAGTAGCATTACTTGGTCACTAACATACTTTGCTGTTAATTAAGTGTCCTTTGTGCTAAGAAAAATGGCATATAGTGATTTATGATGGATATAGAGAATGTGCCATTATCCAGAATGCTAAGAAATCAGAGTTTTTCTGACTCTGGGAAGATGCTGCTGCTTCAGATCAGAACTCAGAGAAGGTAGATTTTTAAAAGCAATGTTTTTGAATTTCAGGAAAACACAATCAAAATTTGCAATATCCAACATTTCATCCTTATTTCATTTTTTCCCTCAGTTTATTTCTATTTTTTCTTTTGATTTACAAGAGAAGAAAAAACTAGTACCAATGGATGAAAGTTATAGGGAAATATTTTGACTTAATTCAATATCACAAACATTCATTAAACATTTACTATGTGTGTGGCACTGGCGACAACATGAAAAAGCCTGTCTCTTTTCTTATGGATTTTGTAATCTATTATGGAATTAATAAATACAATAAATAATTGTGGTTCAAGAATGATAGGAATGTTGCAAAGGACAAGTTCTGATGAAGTTATAAAACAAATTTGAATAGGTAAAAATCACTCTCATCTGAAAGGGTAAGTTAAGGAAGGTTTAAAGGAGGGAACATATTAGCTGATGATAATATCTGAGTACCAATGGAAGCTAATAGCACCAACAGACAGAGATATGGAAGGTATTGGACCGTACGTAGGCTAGAACTCAGTATAGTAAAGAACTTAATTATAATTGGAACTGTCAAAAAGTATAATGAGTAATTATATGAGTATATACTCCTGGTCACTAGGGATGTTTAAGTAGAGGATAGTTAACAAAATTTTAAGGTTGCAATAGAAGGGAAAAGATTTGGAGTGGATGAGTACCATATCACTTAGTCTGGTTTTAGATAGTTCCAGTTATTATTATTATTTATTACTATTATTTTTATTTTACATTGAGTTCCTCCATATCTCTGCTTTTTGAAATACATTTCCAGAGGTAGGAGGTGAACATGAGGGGCTGAAATTTGGGAAGATTTTGTGGAAGAGGTCTATTTGAGCCAAGAAAAATGGGTGACAATGAGGCATATGAATATGAGAGAAGGCTATTTCAGATGGGAGGAATGATGTCATTTAAAAAATCTTCTCTCTTATTTTCTTTTTCTGTACTCCTCTGCTTTTATCTCATATTCCTTCATGGGTTTCATATATTATAGATTATTGATTTATAGTGAGAAAGAAGTTGAGAAACTATTTAGTCCAATCCCTCATTTTATATAAGAGGAATATGAAGTCTAGAGAGGCTAATTCACTTTTTAAGATCACACAATTAGTGAGTGATAGAGGCAGAATTTTAACATTAATTTTATATTACAATTAATTTTAACATCAATTTTTAATTTCTGATTCCAAAGCTACTTCAGAAATGAGTTTCCCAAAATCATTCTTTTAAGTGTTTCACATTGACATGAATAATGGTGTAATAAATCCTTAGTTTACAGTTTTATCTTTCATCTTTCCTGAAATCTCAGGTCCCCTCCATTAATTTTTACTACTATCTTAACTGCCATGGTGAAGCAATCTAAAATTATGATCAATTCTTTCTCCCTAGCTTCCTCTTTTTTCCTCTTTTTGGAACTATATTTCTCATGAGCCTTGATCAGGTAAGTCATTTCACAGGCTACAGAGGAAACTGATGTACTGGGTGAGGAGAAAGAGCACCTACAATTCACTTCAAATGTGAATATGGCATCAATTTGACCTTGGAAGCCATTGTTTTTATATATCTGATGGCTCCTGTTCAGTGCTCAGGTAGAGCTATTTCCAGAGCTCAGATAAAATTGATCAGTATTATTTGTGACTTGGTAATTTTGGTTAGAACTTGGTTATCAATTCTGCTACAAAAACTTTGTCATAGGCGATTTGGAGATGATAGTCGTGTAGTAGAAAAGTACAGTAGAAAGCAGCCTGGGTTTGGAGCCAAAAGATCTGGGTTGTCTCTCTTAAAAAAAAAAATTAATAGTATTTTATTTTTCCAAATATATGCAAAGATAGTTTTCAACATTTACCTTTGCAAAACCTTGTGTTTTTCCAAATTATTCTCTCTCTCTATCCACCTTGCATCTCCCTAAGATAGTAAGCAATATGATATTGGTTGAATATATGTAATTCTTCTAAACACACTTCCATATTTATCATATGGTGCAAAAAAAAGAAATCACATCAAAAGGGGGAAAAATGAGAAAGGAAAAAATACAACAAGCAAACAAATAACAAAAAGGTGAAAATACTATGCTTTCATCTATATTCAGTCTTTAGGGTTCTCTCTTTGGGTGGATAGCATTTTTCATCCCAAAACTATTGGAATTACCTTGAATCATCTCATTGTGAAAAGAACCAAGTCCATCACATCACATAATCTTGTTACTATGTACTCTCTCTCTCTCTCTCTCTCTCTCTCTCTCTCTCTCTCTCTCTCTCTCTCTGTCTCTCTCTCTCTCTCTTTTTTTTATGAGAGGCAATTGGGATCAAGTGACAGCTAGTAAATGTTAAAAGTGTTTGAAGACTGGATTTGAATTTATGTCCTTCTGATTCCAGAGCTGGTGCTCTGTCATCATCTAGTTGCTCCTATAATGAATGATCTCTTGGTTTTGAGTTGTAACTCTTGTTCTACTACTTTGTAGTTGTATGATCTTGAGCAGATATCTTTGCTTTTTTGCTTCTTAGTTTCATCATCTGTGAAATGAAGGGGAAACTGACTAGATAATCTGTATGTACATTTCCTTTTCGCTCTAAATCCTATGGTTGGAATTAATAACATTCAGAACTTGGGTACCAAGAGCTGATCACTATTCTCTTGGTTTGCAGGGAAGACTCAATGCTGTGACATTGATCTAGAGTAAATAAGAACACCAAGAATTTCTCCCTAATACAAAAGTCTTCCAAGGAAGGTTAAGCAAATACTAATCACAAAAATGGAGCCAGATTAGTATAGTGGAAATATAATTGCATCAAGAGGCAGATCTGGGTTCATATCTTATATTTGACCTTTATTATCTGTGTGACACAGGGTAAATCTCTGTGGAAATCTGCTCATCAGTAAAATGAGGGGGAATTGAACTAGATTGAGATTCCTTTTAGTTCTAGCTCCCTCAGTCTATGAAGATTAAATGGTAACTATTCACATACTTGCATGGTTTATTTTAATTGATTTCCTTCTGTCTTAATCTGTCTTACAGAGAAAACAGACATTTTGAATGGCTAGATCAGAGGGATGATTTGAAGGCATTTAAGGCTGGATGGGATGGAGGACTTTTGATAGGACAATACATGAGATCACTGGTTATCTAAGGAGCAGAAAAAGTAGATGATAGAAGCTGGGGATACTAGAAGACTGGAGAGCATCAAAGGTAAATATTTTGTAGTTTTTCTGAGACTCATGGTGATAAAAACTGTCTCCTTTGCAGGGGAAACTATCTCCACACACTCTTTGGTATCATTTTATATATTGCTGAAGGAAAAGGCAAGGGAAGAGAATAAGTACTTATTATACACTAGTGTCAAGCACTTTACAAATATTATTTTATTGGACTATTTGCTACATCATTTCAACTATGATCATGGAAGGGAAGGAATCAGAATGATACAGCAAAATGAGTGATGAGTCTGGTGTCAAAAGAGCAGAGTTTCAGTTGCAGCTTTGCCATTTTCTACCTGTGTGATCAATGGGCAAATCTCTTAATCTCTATTTCCTCATCTATAAAATGAAGGGGTTGGATTTGTTGACTTCTAAAGTCTGTTTCAACTCTAACTATATCAGAAAGTATTTTCAGATAGTATTTTAATTGACTTTATAAGTATAGAATGTCATGATCAAATAATTTGTCAGCTCTTATCTAGTTTTTCCATTCTTACCTAGGTTTTTCCCTCAAGCAACAATCTGTTGTCTGGACTGTACTATATAGTATGCGAAAAATGACATGTGATCCTTCTTACTTTGGTTACTTATAGATGAGATCAATAAGAACCCATTCTAGCGTAAACCAAATCTCTTGGATATAGGACGTCTTCATTGTACTATCTGTGTAGTATGAGTAAATGCCAACATAATATAGGGATGGATAAATAGAAATATGAAATGCAAATTATAAGGAAATGATTCTCTTCTTAGACCTGTCATTTGCCAGCTTCATTTTAATATCATTTTACATATTCTTTTGCTTGATATTTTTAATAAATAATTGATTGAGATTAGAGAAGATCCAGACAACAAACAAAATGATGGCAAACAATAGAAAACAGATTTCACAAGGAGAGGTGAATAGGGTATCCAATCTGGAAATAGATATATTTTATTTAAGTATAGTAAAAAAAACTTATAATTTTTAGTTTCCAAAAATGGAATGATAGTGATGAGTTTCTTTTCACTGGCAATATTCAAGTAGACTAGATGGGGGTGATTTTTCCAAGGTAAAGAGTTTTCTTAACATACAGTAATATTGGAATAAGCAACATCTTTATAGTATCAGGATGGTATTTAAAGCTATAATGTAAAGCATGTCCAGTTCTATGAATATGAATATTTAATGATACAACAGTAGTATGGAATTGATTGTATAATTATTTTAGAAAAATATTGTATATATGTAGGAATTGAGAAAAATTCTAGATTGTAGAGAAAAAGAAACTTCAAAGTGCTGGTTATCCAATAGTTGGAAGAGGAGAAAGGGCGAAAATAGTAGGTTTCTTTTCCTAATTCTTTGTCCTTCCCTTATTAAGACTCTTTCTCCTTGGTTGTTTCTTCTAATATTGCCCAATGCATTTCCCATTTTTCTGGACACCTGCTTTTTCTTAATCACATTCCATTCCCCACCCTTTTACCCTCTTACATCTCATTCCTTTTCACTTTTAAGATTGTCTTCTATGAAATACTCTGTGGAGATATAGATGACAAATCAAAATAGAAAAACTGAATATCATTGAAACATTTTTCATTGATGAACATTACTGGCCTTAATGAGATTTCGGGCAGTAACAAACCACTCCCTATGATATTCTCCTAATGTTGGATTTAGTCATGTCTAAATTTCCCAATATCTCACATTGTATTTAGTACCCTTTGAAATATTCATAAAGATCCAACTTTAACTTGAAGTTGCACATTGCAGTCTCTCAGAAATGTGTTCTGTTAGAAAAGTATCAAGAAATCAGACATAGTGCAAAATCTAAAATTAAGTACAACAGACATTTAAATGCTTGTTATGTGTAAGAGCTTGGTGTAGAAATGCAAAACCAAAACAATGTGTCCTCTCAGGGAGATGTGATACATCTTTGCAAATAAGTGTGGTAACAATGACAAAAACTGGCATTGCTTTTAAGTTTCACTAAGTGCTTTATAAATGATCTCAGTTTCTCCAGGAAAATAAAAGAGGAAGAGATTGCACTAAAACACATCTTTTAAGAGCACATATTAGGCATAGGGGAGGGAAGAGCAGAACAGGAAAACATTCACAGAAGAAGTTAAAGGCATGTGAGAATCTTGAATTAAGAAAGAGTTTTTGAGAGGTGCAAATGAAGAGGCAATGCATTCCAAGCAAAGGAATAGCTTGTACTGGGACTTTTTTAGTGTGAGTAAGAAAGCTACACAGTGCAGTGGATAATTTTAGACTTGAAGTCAGAACTGAGTTGGAATTAAGTCAAATCATTCCAACTTTTCTCAGTTTCAATTTCCTCATTTGTGAAATGAGGGAAATAGACTAAGTGACCTTTGAGATCTCTTCTAGTTTTAAATTGTGATCCTATGTGATCTGTTATCTAGTCATATAAAATGATAAATCGGTATAAGATGTTTGAAGTTTGAGCTCCTATCTACCTAAACTATCTGCTTTTGATCTCAATAATTATATTTTCTTCTTGATATTTTCTTCAGGTAAATTCCAGAATATACTCTGCAAACTGAATTAATGGATGGATCAAATGAGTCTGTGGTATATGAATTCGTTTTGTTGGGACTTGCAAGTTCTCAGGAGATGAGAGTTTTTCTGTTTCTGTTCTTCTCAATATTTTATGTAGCAAGTGTTCTAGGAAACCTTCTTATTGTACTGACAGTTCTTGCTGATGCTAGATTGCATTCACCTATGTACTTTTTGTTGGCTAATCTCTCTTTCATTGACACTTGTGTTTGCAGTATTGCAACCCCAAAGATGATTTTTGATCTCTTCAGGAAGCACAAAGTCATCTCTCGGAATGGCTGCATTACCCAGATGTTCTTTATTCACACTGTTGGAGGTACTGAGATGGTGCTTCTTATAGTTATGGCCTTTGATAGATACGTTGCAATATGTAAACCTCTGCACTACTTAACTATCATGAGTATGAGAAGGTGCATCTTGCTTTTGATGGTATCTTGGATTATTGGCTTTATGCATTCTATGATGCAATTGGCTTTTGTTGTAAACTTACCTTTCTGTGGCCCTAACAAAGTAGATAGTTTTTACTGTGATTTCCCTAGGTTCATCAAACTTGCCTGCATGGATACCTATAGACTGGAATTCTTGGTCACTGCTAACAGTGGCTTCATCTCCATGGGAACTTTCTGCATATTGATTATCTCTTACATTTTCATTCTGGTCACTGTCCGTAAACACTCTTCAGGTGGTTTATCCAAAGCTCTCTCCACCCTGTCAGCTCACATCACGGTAGTGATTTTTTTCTTTGGTCCATGCATCATAGTTTATGTATGGCCATTCCCCACATTGCCCATAGATAAGTTTCTTGCCATCTTTGATGTACTTATCACCCCTTTTATGAATCCTATCATCTATACTTTCAGGAATAAAGAGATGAAGGTGGCAATGAGGAAGCTGTTCAGTAACATAATGAGTTCCAGGAAGTTTTCTTAAACATAGTTTCAGGCTATAGATTGGAGACACAAGTGTACCTGCTGAGATGCTAGAAGCCATTTTAGTCAGTGCTTAAAGACTGGTGAAATAAGGTCTATCCTCAGGATTCTTGTTTACAATTTACTAAGACATCCTAGGAATCTATACTCCAAAAATAATTGAGAAGGCAAGGTAGTAGAATGCTTAGAGAAGTGGACTTGGAATCTACAAGACCTGAGTCTGAGACTGCAATGTCTTTCCTGGTTATGATTCAAGACTGTCTTAATGGCTATTATCACATGTGGTGAGCCTCTTTGACTCACTGGATTATTAAGATAACAAAAAACAAGGAATATTACCTGAAAGTCATGCAACATTATGAAATAATTGCTCACACTGTTGTTGTATAATCACAAAATGGTATAAATCTTAACAAGTCTTTTTCCGAATCTCAAAAAAAATTTTTTTTTTTTTGAATCCATCAAAGCAAATGGGACAGGAGCAAATGGGATATCTGTGACTAGAATGGGAGATGTGGCCAACTATTTATGAGCTTTCCCCTGGCTAAGAATTTAAGCTTACCTTAGATAATAAATAGCTGAGTGATCAAGGTCAAGTTACTTAGCTTCTCTTACCTTCAATTTCTTGATCTCCAAAATGGAGACAGACTTGTTAGACTCTCAGTTTCTTTTCAGCTCTAAGTAATTACACATTAGATTCAGAATGAATTTAAAATATCCTTCCTGGTTATTATTCAAGACTGTCTTGCTGGCTATTTTGGTGGTCCCCTTCAACTCATCAGTTCATTAAGCTCATGGATTTAGAGCCATATTAGAACTCTCTACACCCTCTAACCAAGCCTCATTTTTACAGCCGAGGAAACTGAGGCCCAGGGAGATTAAGTAGTTTGGCCAAGTTTACAAAAGTATTAAGAGGGATATGAATTTGGGTCTTTTATCTCTAGACCTAGGGCTCTTCCCATTGTAACTTGCTGTCTTTAACCTCTTTTGAAGAATGAAATAGAATTAGGAATAGGGACTGAATCTGAATTCATTGGTATAAAGAACTCCTTCAGGGAACTCCTCCTATTAAAACAATTCGGCACTTTTTCTGGCACTTAGAAAGCTGCATAGAAGATTGAGAGTTAAAGTGACTTATTTTGGTTCACACAACTAGCAAGTATTCATGATGGAACTTGAAGCTAGGCCTTTTTGTCTTTAAGATTGGTTCTCTCTCACTATACATACATACATACATACATAGTATATATATATAATATATATATATATATATATATATATATATATACACACATATACAGCATGTTGCCTCTTCCTTTCCCCTTTCGTATAAAACTATTATTTGGAAGCTACTCTCAGGGACACATGTGCAATCTTTTGGATATTGTACCTTCATTTTTCATGTAAATCATTTGCTGTATAATTTTACATAGATTTTTCTGCTCAAATATTATACTCTATATATTCTTTGTTGTATTAATTTAGTGCATTTTCTTGGTTTGTTCTTTATTTAAACCAATAATTTTCAAGCTGTGGGTCAGTGATCATTGTGAAGCCTGATAATTATTGCAAAGGGGTCTGAAAATCTATATTTTCAATAACAATTTGGCTTCATTATGTAGCTCCAATAATATGCAAATTGATAATATGATATATTGGAAACCATATTTTCTGTAGATTAACTGATGACTTGCACATATATGTATTCATATTTTCAAATGTATGTAAATGCTGTTATGATGAATAAAAATAAATTCATTTCAAAGTATAATTGAATACTTAGTAACTTTTTATTGATCAATTTTTTTAACATAGCAGAGAAAATTAAATAAAAAACAAAGTATGTTACCTGAAATTATATAAAACAATGGAATAGTGGATATTTGTCATTTTTTTTTAATCATTCAAAGATAGTATAAGTGTCTTTTTAAGTTTTCATCTCTTGGGAGCAAATGGGATATCTATGACCAGTCAATGACACATGCCCAGTTGTTAGTGAATTTTTCTGTGGCTAAGAATTCAAGTGGCTATTGAAGTAACTCTTTTTTCTTTACTCTTTTCTTCTTCCCTTTTTATTTGAAAGGATAGATAACAAAATGCAGAGCTTTTTGTTCTTTGAAATTATTTATTTATAATTTTACTTTAAAATAAAATTTTGCTACACAAAGATGATGTCAGACTTAGTAGGTTTAGATTCTATTACTATGTGTCTTTAGTTATATGTAATGATGCCAGTGGTTAAATGAAAACACACAGGATTTAAACAGATCAGAGATCTGAGTATTTGTCTAGAGGCCTGACAACTTATATGTATGCCAGAGAATCTTATAGTACTTTTTTTGATTAATAATTTTTATTAATTTTTTGGAAAGATAGAGTTGATTTTTAAATAGCTATTGTTTTTTGTTTTCTTACATTCTAAATGCAAGATTTCTTACAGAATACCTCTCTTCTCCCCTCCCAGAGAACCATTCCATATAAACAAATAATCTGCTTTAAAGAGAAAAGGAGAAAGAAGGCACAAAAACATGAGCAAAATTGATAATTACATAAAAAACCCTTTTGACATTAAATGCAATGTACTACATCCCATGGTCTTCCAGATCTGCAAAAGAATGTGGGTGATGATATCTTCCTAAATCTCTTCTTTGGGATCATGCTTATTCTTTATAATGTTGAAATATTTATTTTCAATTATTTTGTGATTTTTTTTCCCTCCACCCCATTTACATTGTTGCAGTTATTGTGTATAATGTTTTCTTGGCTCTGTTTATTTCACTTGACATCAGACATGTAAATTTCCCCAGGCTTCTCTGTATTCATCATATTTGTCATTTCTTATAGTATAGTAATATTCCATTACAATCATAAGTCATTATCCCAGATAATGAGCATTTGCTTTATTTTGAATTCTTTGCTCCCCCAGAAGTGTCACTATAAATGTTTTGCTGTATATGGAGACTTTCTTCTTTCCTACCTCCTTTGAACATAATTGAAAAGCAGAGTTTAAACTGAATCTGGGGCTTCCCTTGCCCTCCTCAAGCTAAGCAAGCTCTTTTTGTTTTGGTTAGATCAGGTCACTTTGAATTTCTGAGTCTCTGGCAAAACTTTAGCCTAAAAGTGAAAAACAGGAATTGGTAAATACAGGTGGAATTTTAAGGGGGAGGTAGTGCCCTTGAACTGACCCAGTGGGAAGAGAAAGGCATTGGTTGAGAGAGATCAACTCCTTTCCTTTCAAGTGGGAGGTGGAAAAGCCTTTCTCAGATCAATTTTGTACTCTATAATGACAGTTGTTGATTATATCTTATTCAAAACAATTACAATATCTGTGATTCCCAAATTGTGACCCACAAACATTGTCTTTTTGACATTTATTTGTTACTCCAGACAGCACAAGGAAGAAGCCAAAAGACCCATAAACTGCCTTAACTAGAACATGGTTGATCTCTGTGACAGGCAGAAAGAGGTTGAAGCCAAGGGCAACAATAATTTAGAATATCATCTCACTGTAAACCATCACAGAGAAGAATAACAAAAAATTATGAGCAGTGGAACCTCATAAAATATTTTTAAATGGAGGGGGTGAAAATAAATCTTCAGAAAGTTTGTTATGACTTTCAACAAAGGACCATGATTCTAAGAGCATTTATAGACAAAACTGGCAGAAGGACAACAAATAACTAGATTTGTCAAATAGAATAAAAATAGAATGGATGTATCAAGGGCCATGATTAATGGGATCACCACATTTGAGCTTTAGAACATCAGTCCCCCAAAGGCATGCAGGGGAAAATTGAAATGATACTTAAGAAGACTAAGTTGTGAAATTCAATTGCACAAGGAGTAGAGCAACTAACCATATACATTGAAGAAATACATGCTAGAAATGACACAATCTTGAAAGCACTGAGGAATATCCTAGGGACTGAAGTATATCAAAAGAATGGGAAAAATTATAGATAATAATTCTGGCTTAAAAATCAAGGGTATCCCTCATGAAAATACAAACAGGGGAGAAGCAGGTTTTTGCAAATTCCACAAACATTAATCATCTATTATATACAAGGCACTCTGATAGATATTAGACTACAAAGACAAAATGAAAAATAGCTCTTAGCTTCAAAATTATTTTATTTTATCAGAATACAACATATACTGAGGCAAAAAATCAAGACAATTAGAGGAGAGAGACTACATCAACAATGGAAATAAAGAGAGATTTTGTGCTGCAGGTGGTATCTGAGACCAATCTTGAATGAAATTAAGCATCTTGAGAAATGGAAATGAGCAATTTTTTAAAACCACAGACAATATTTTCAAAGTTCAAACAAGCAAAGAATTCACTATCATGCTATTTCTTAATTCTAAAAAAAATTGACTCAGCATGGCAAAATGAAATCTTAAAAGTTCTTCTCTAGCAAATAGACTCTTGTAAAAATGTCATTGTATAAATATAAATGTTATCATGTCAAATAGGAATTTGACAAATGTTAAAAGGAATTTTTTTTATCCCAAGTTGCTTAGTTGATTGACATTAGGAAAAGGCAATCAACATTATATATGATCCTAGCATGAAATTTCTAGCTTTTTCAGGCAATCAGGTTTGATTATAATCGATCATTGATTTGTTACACTCTAAAAGACCTTTAGTTTTTCTTTTGCAGGGATATGTCAATCATTTTCTTCACTATTGGCAGATGATGACAGAGAACAACAGATGACTGAAGAGACTGAATGACTAAAGACCAAGTGAAAGCAACTCTAGCCATGAGAAGATTCTAGTGGACATAATACTATGTTTGGTGGGGAGACAGATCATTTAGTAGAGAGCAGCAAAGTTATATTATCAGAAGTTGTTATTGGTTCTGCAGCACTGAAAGTCTGAGTTGTCATATGTGTACTCTGGCTGGAAATATGTACTAGCCAGGTGTTTTTGCTTATATCTTTTCATACATGTTCCTTGTCCACATACAAATTTGGTATTCCTTCAAGATGTTACATAGAGTTATATGTATGCTCATATGTCTGTATATTTAGTAATCTTTAGGAGAGTGTGCAGTATGAGAAAATGTGGATGACTTTTTCTTGCCACTTGACTTAGTATATTGATTGGGTAAATGTCTTTGCTTTGAGCTAATTTGTTTTTTATGTTTGGCTCAATAAAACTAATATGTTGTATGGGGTTCATGAGCTATGGTTTTAAGTGGGCACTGATCCACAAAGCAACTTGAAATTGGGGAAATGTTCTTAGGGTCCACATGTGGAGGTCCTGAAATTACATAGTTTAACAATATACTCAGATCATTCTCATCAAAACATATCTAAATTCATTCTTCCTGTTAGGTGTGGTTTGATTTTTTAAAAATATTACAAACTGATTTAACTCTGTCCCATTTTTGTGGAATCACAAGTTACTTTTCAAAATGGAATCTATGGGTTCAATGTTCTATAAAATAGGATGCCAGATCTTCTGGATATTTTGGACAGTATTTCCCCCCTAAGTAGAATAAAACAATTCAAAATAATCAGAGTAGATTATTCTACTAGTTCTGCTATTCACAACCTCTATCACAACTTCTATCACTCAGGGTCAGTCACTTCATTTTTCTGATTTCTTATAGCTCTAGATCTATTAATTTATTATCCTACATAGTCATTATTTGTCTTGTCATATCCCAGATAATGAGCATTTGCTTTATTTTGAATTCTTTGCTTCCCCAGAAGTGTCACTATAATCTTCCTTTAGTTTAGATAAGTCTTCATAGCAACCTATGCTTAATTATGCCCATTATTATTATTATTATTGTCAGAAAAAACACTTCATCAGGTCAATAAGCATTTATTAAAAACCTACTATGTGCCAGGGCCTGTGGTAAGTGCTGGGCATAAAAAGGCAAGATAAAAACAGTCCCTGCTTCTTTCCAGTCTTCTTACCCTTTATTTCTCTCCCCATATTCTATGACCCAATGATGCTGACCATCTTGCTTTTTCTTATTACATACAACACTCTAGTTCTTGACACTAGACATTTTCACTGGCTCTGCCCTATATCTGAATTTCTCTGCAGCATTTCTACCACTTAGTTTTCCTGGCTTCCTTCAAGTCTCAGATAAAGTCTCATCTTCTACAAGAAGCCTTTTCTGATCCTCTTTACCTTAATGCCTTTCCCTTGAGATTATCTCCAATTTATCCTTTTTATGTATAGTTTATATGTAGTTGTTTGCATATTGTTTTCCTCATTAGAATGTAAGCTTGAGAGCAGGAGCTCTTCCCCCCCCCCCCCAAGATATATGAGGAACTGATTTAAATATATAGGAGTAAGAGCCATTTTCTAATTGATAAATGGTCTAAAGATATGAACAGGAAGTTCTCAGATTTTTTTTCTAGCCAAATGAAAAAAATTTCGAAATCATTGCTAATTAGAGAAATGTAATTTAAGGCAAATCACACCCACCAGAGTGGCAAAGATGATAAGAAAAAAAAAGCTGACTAATGTTGGAGAGGCAGCAGGAAAAATAGCAGATATGTTCTAGAGCCAGTTCAAATTGGGCAGCTAATTATTGAATTTTTAGTGTGAATATTTATATTTTTAAAATTTGCAGTTGCTGTAAGTTAGGGGTTGATTTATCATTTAGTTGACTATTAGACTTAAGAAACTATTCATGCAGATTGAATTTAAAAGTATGTGTGCATACAATATCCCTCCCCAATTCCCCCAATCTTGTCATCAAACATTTTCCGGAGTTTATAGGCATTACCAGATTGGAGGTCTCTTTACTGTAAGCTAATGATAATAATAATAATAACAATGGTAATTTATATTCTTTATCTCATTTGAGCCTCATAATATGTGTGGAAAACAGGTATATTGATGATCTCTCGTAATTTTGAATGGATACAATCACTATGGAAAACAATTTGGAATTATTCAGGAAAAGTTACTAATCAGTGAATGCCATTTGTCTCTGCATTACTTCTAATAGACCTATACCTCAAAAAGATCAAAGAAAGAAGAAGATATTATATATGTATGTATGTACACACGTATTTTTATATGCAAAAATAATTATAATAGCCCTTTTTGTGGTGGCAAAGAACTGGAAACAAAAGTTCTGTCCATCTATCATGGGGTGGCTTAACAAACTGTGGTATATGAATGTAATGGAAAACTATTTTGCTGTATGAAATGGGGAAAAGGTGATATCAGTAAGACAGACTTCTATGAACTAATGTAAAGTGAAGTGAGCAGAATCAGAAAAACAATTTATACATTAATATCAATATTTTAAAAATAAATAATTTTGAAGATTTGTATAAGCTAATAAAGAATGAAATAGGCAGAACTAGGATAATAGCTTAAACCAAAAAAACAACACTGCAAAAATAATTTTGAAAGCCATATGAACTCTGAACAGTGTAAAGATCATTGATGAGTCTAATCAACTGGTGGTGAAATATGTTATCTGCATCATGACAGAAATATGATAATTTTACAGTGAAGAATAAATCAATGAGGGGTTGCTTGATTATGGATATTTGTAAAAAGGATTTTGTTTTATCTTATTTTTCAGTTTGGAGATGGGAGATAGATAAATAGATTTCTATTAATTATTAAATTTAATAAAAAAAGAACTAAATATATTTTAGGCACTAGAAATAAATGATATATATAACTCATTTACTTTTAACAACTCTAATATAATAGTCATTCTTACACTTTAAATTGTCTTTTAGAAAAAAAAATTGGTTTTGTTTTTTGTGAGATATGGGGTGAAGCAACTTGCCAGGGTTGGATTTGAGGGCAGATTTGAACTCAGGTCCTCCTGATTCCAGAGCTGATGGTCTATACATTATACTATCTAGCCATGCCTAAATTGTCTTAATTTCACTTTTAAGACTAAAAATATGGCAGAAAACTCCTTCTCTGAGTTAATATTAATTAACTCATTAAGCATGTGCACTCAGTGCTTGCAGTTACCTTTAACCCACTTTTCATTTTGGGATGATTTTTGTCAATTTATGAGTTCAGGGGCTCAATATTCTGTTTTGTAGAACTTTCTCTAGTCCTTGTCTTTATTTGGAAATACAATTCTATAGGTTGCTCACAAACATAATTGATAAGTAGTTTTTGCAAAGCATTTTACATGCATTATCTTTTTTGAACCTTACAACAATCTTCTGAGATAAATGACTCTTCTTTAGATGAAGAAATTGAGACTCAGAAAAATTATATGTGTGTATGATCACAAAAATACTAAATGTCAAAAGTGGGATTTTTAGACTTAGCTTCTTGACTCCAAATGCAGGAATCCCCAAACTGCTTGGCAACTAGCCATTTTTTTTTAACTGCTATGTCTATTTTCCCTAAATAGATTTCTTGGCCATATTTTACCCTCCACATCATACATTTTCAGCTAAGAATCATTAAGCTATTTCTTTGCTTATCTGTTCATTTATAATTTTGGGAAAGCAGATTAAAATTTCTGGACACAATCAAAATAATTTTCTTTCTACAATCTTCAGGGATTTTTTCTCAGCAATGTCCACCAGGAAAGATTTAAAACTTGACACACAAAATTGCAAAAGATTATTTCTTCGGGTAGTTTTCACTCACACCTCCTTTTCCTCATGTGACTCATTACCAGCTTCTTCCCTTAGTTGTTTTGGTCAAAACATATGATTCAAGGAGACAATTCCCTTGGTCAAGGAAGCTCAGATTAGCCATCCCTGTCTCTGTACCTATTAGAGTGACTAATTAGCTGTTTTGCCTCTTATGGGAGCATGTTATATGGTTCTTTGTGCTAGATAAATTGTTAGAGATCACTGGACTTCTTGAATATGTTGCTCCCCCAGTGTAGGTAGGTTGGGAAGATGGATATAAAATTGAGCACAGAAAGAATAAATTTCTTTAAATTTCAGTAATAGAGAGACTGGTATAGTGATAGAACTAACATTTGCATAAATGAGTGGGATGATGCTTTTTATATGGAAAAGAAGATATGTGGGAAGGAGTTGAGCACCACAGAAGAATAAATATGAAATATTCTAGAGTGTAGAGAAAGGCAAATATTTTGTGAAATGACCCTGGGTTTTGCCTCAGGGTTAGGGACCCAAGACACCTACCTACCTTATAGAAGTAAATCTGGAGTTATCAGTATGAATTAGGTCAAGTACATGCGTGAGATATAAAATTCGGGAATTTAGTTATTTAATCATAGTAACTTGCTGCACATACCAAAGATACGTTAAAATTCTTTCTTTATTATGAATTTGACATGCATCAATAAACATGAACAACTCCACATACAAAAAGAAAAAAAAAATTGTGATTTTTCAATTATATATGACTTGAAAGAATATATTACATTTAACATGCTAGTATTAAGGCTTCCATCACTGTATTCCCTTTAGAATTTCCTTCTGGAGTTCTCTCTGTATTTTAAAAATGCTTCATTGGCTTTCTTTTTTTTCTTCTCTTTCTCTTTTTTTGGGCACTATTTTCACAATTCTCTTTTATTCCTCTCTTAAAATAAAAGCCCTTTCTTGAAGAGAATAAATTTAATAAGGTCAAGGGAATATTTGGCTAATTCTGAAACTATATTCCTCATTTTTATTAGTCCTTATTTATCATTTCTCTGGCAAGAAGAGGGAAAGTTTTTTTGGAGGGGTTATTGTTCAATACATTTTAAGTTTTTTTCCTTTTTATTATTATCGTTTCCTTATTACAACAGAATAGTAAGAAGGCAAGACATCTTATTACATGTTTTGATTCTATAATTATTTAAAAATCAGATATAAGGAGTTAATTGGCTCTCCTAAAGCAAAAGGGAGTCGGACAAAGTGCTATTATTCTTTTTAAAAAAAACCCTAACATTAGGCATAAGATAGAGGATATTTATCTGGGAAAAAATTTTAAAGTAAACATACTCATGAATCTCTTAGACTGACAGTAAAAAACATTGTTCTGATAGCAATAACATGGACAAATGCAAACAAAAATTGTCATGGTATTGGTATATATTTATAAAAGAGAATACATATTTCTCTTGGAATGTTTTGTAGACCCTTATTTAAATATAATTTGCAATTTCTGTCATTATGACTTAGAGAGACAGATTTATCAAATATTAATAACCATGAATATTTCCAAATACAAAGATCAGAAAAAAATGAAAATGTGTAAATGTGTGGATCTCTGTTATGTATAACTTTAAAAAATACATTAAATTTAACATGTTAGTACCAATGCTATCCTGCTTGTTTGTTATTTTCTGTTCTTAAAATTTCTTCTGATTTGTTCTGTGAAAAGGGTTCAGAAGTATACTAACAAACATGATTTAAAGGTAGAAAGTAAATCCTTTGAGGGAGGTATGGGAAGAAGTGAAATTTCAGAATATTGAGAAGGGAAGAAGAGGAGGTGATAGCTTGTTTATGACTCAGGATATGGGTGATTAAAATGAAAGGAATGCTGATCACTCGTTCTTCATGATCACAGAACAACAAATAATAGGAAATGGACTTAAAGCAGAAGAGATATAATTTAAACATAAGGAAGAACTTCTGACTGTTGGCATGAATAAGCATGGATATTATATAGCAAGTAAGGTAATGAATTGTCAATTCCTGTAGTCAGAGGAAGACAAAAGATAATGAGTTCTGCATGGTTTTCAAATAGTAGAAGACAAAGACTAGATCAGATGATCTTGTGAGAGTCTTTCTAGAATCATAACTGAGTTCAGAATATTGGTCATCTATTTATTCATCATTATATTGGTTGTAAATCTGTTACAGGACGTTGGCAATTTCCTTGTAGATCAATAAAAATGGAAGATGAGGCCCCAGAAAGCGAGTCCTGGAGAAGCAGGTGTGCAAGTTTAACTTGGCCATTTAACTATGTTAAAAAATAATGGATATAACAAATGGGAAGTCTGTAAAGTCCCTTGAATAGATCCAAATGCCATACTCAAAGAGTGGGGTTTTTTGACTTGAGGTGTTGCTCCATTTTTTCCTATTTTTAGTTCTCTGTCCTTCTCCCAAAACAACAACGATTACAATAACATCATCAGCAACAAAGTTTATTATGCTTTGTTAAATTCCTGTATCTTTTCTTTTGGGTTTTAGACCCATATACTCATATACTGTTATGACTGAAAGAGATTATCTAGATTCCATGAGATCACATAGCTGAGAGTAGCTTAGTAGGGAGAAAATCCTGAGTGTCCTGAGTCCCAGTGCAGTCTTCTGATATAAAGCATCCTCCTTCATTTGGTAGTTTTAGCTAAGTATATCTTAGAGATGGTCCCAGTGATTATTCTACATATAGTTATATAGTAGGCTCTTGTTTATAATTGGAAAAATCATGGGAAAAGACAAGGGCTAAAATGGAGAATGATAGATTTCTCTTCCCAGAAGTTTATGACTGAATGACAAGTTTCCTATGCCTAAGTGAATACTTTAGTGAACTATCTACCTGACTGGATTGTGAACCATGAAAAAATATCTTTTTTTTTTTTTTTAATAGCCTTTTATTTACAGGATATATGCATGGGTAACTTTACAGCATTAACAATTGCCAAACCTCTTGTTCCAATTTTTCACCTCTTACCCTCCCACCCCCTCCCCTAGATGGCAGGATGACCAGTAGATGTTAAATATATTAAAATATAAATTAGATACACAATAAGTATACATGACCAAAACGTTATTTTGCTGTACAAAAAGAATCAGACTCTGAAATATTGTACAATTAGCTTGTGAAGGAAATCAAAAATGCATGTGTGCATAAATATAGGGATTGGGAATTCAATGTAATGGTTTTAGTCATCTCCCAGAGTTCTTTTCTGGGCATAGCTGGTTCAGTTCATTACTGCTCCTTTGGAAATGATTTGGTTGATCTCGTTGCTGAGGATGGCCTGGTCCATCAGAACTGGTCATCATATAGTATTGTTGTTGAAGTATATAATGATCTCCTGGTCCTGCTCATTTCACTCAGCATCAGTTCGTGTAAGTCTCTCCAGGCCTTTCTGAAATTATCCTGTTGGTCATTTCTTACAGAACAGTAATATTCCATAATATTCATATACCATAATTTATTCAGCCATTCTCCAACTGATGGACATCCATTCAGTTTCCAGTTTTTAGCCACTACAAAAAGGGCTGCCACAAACATTTGTGCACATACAGGTCCCTTTCCCTTCTTTATAATCTCTTTGGGATATAATCCCAGTAGTAACACTGTTGGATCAAAGGGTATGCACAGTTTGATAACTTTTTGAGCATAGTTCCAAACTACTCTCCAAAATGGTTGGATTCGTTCACAACTCCACCAACAATGCATCAATGTCCCAGTTTTCCCGCATCCCCTCCAACAATCATCATTATTTGAAAAAATATCTTTCTTTTCACTTTGATTAATTTTAGACAGCTGCAGTCTTCCCTTAACCCATCTGATTTGATTCCAATGACTTCTCACTGGAGAACAATAATGATTTATTACCACTGATGATATTAAAACGTATACCTTATGTTGATAATACAATTTCCAAAGGGTTATAAATTTATTTGGAGTAATTGTAATATATTTACTATCTCTATATATGGATATTCCTCATAATATTTGCTAGGATTTTTATCCAGTTTCTATGAAAAAAATAAAAAATTAGCTAAATAAATGTAACAAGCATTTACTTCTTCACAAACAATACATTAGATTTAGAGTGGGAAAGGATGTCCTTATAAAATAGTCCAGTTCCTTTCACTTTACATATGAAGAAAATTAGTCTTTGAAAGATTGAGTAACTTGCCTGAGGAAACATAGACAGTATTACAACCAGGATTTGAATTCGAATAATCTTTGTGTCCAAGGTATTCCATCAGATGCTGGGGACCTAAATATGTCAAATGACACAGTCCTTGTCCTCAAGGATCTTATGGTGTAATAGATAATTAACACAACTAAACATTTTTTCTCTACATTGTCTCATTACATCTATTAATTTATGTATAAATATTAGATAATAAATGGATTAAGAACTAATAAAAATTTCTGCTGTGGTGTAATTGGCAGTACACAGGAGTTGGTGCCAAGAAGATCTGAGTTCAAATCCTGTCTCAGACAGTTACTACATAGAATGGAGTAATTTAAGTGAATGACTCTTTAAAAAAGGCAAAATTTACAACTGTAACTCAATCTGGGTCCCTATCTGCATAAGAATAAGTTTATAATCATATAGGTAAATAATTGGAAGGAAATAATTGTGTGTTGGAATTGTATTTACTAATCACAGCATCCTTACTTTATACTTATAATTTACACTACCATAGCTGTGAATACATTATTTGGTTGTGTGAAATGAAAAAGTGACATTTTGAATTGAAATTTAGAAACTGTTTAATATAGGGCACTAAAATTATTTCCATATATTTTGAGGCAGCTAGGTAGTATAATGGATAGAACAGATTGTAGGATTAGGAATGAGTTTAAATTGTACAACAGAACTTACTAGTTTCTCACATCATGGTGGAGGTTATGTTCTTTTTCTATATATGAACATTTGACACATCAATATTATTGTGGGTGAGTCATATTCTCTCTTTACCAATTTCTTCATCTACAAAATGAGGTGGAAAACAGCATTTTATGCACAAGGTTGTGAGAATCAAATGAGATAAGTGCTTTGTAAACTTTAAAGACCTATATAAATGTTATTTATTAGTATTCTTCCCTTTTCATCTTCTTCCTTCAGGTAATGTCACTGCCAGCTGAATTCATTGGAGTCAATGGATAAAATGAATCATTCTATAGTGGCTGAGTTTGTATTTCTTGGACTCTCTGATTCATGGGAAATCCAACTTCTTCTCTTTCTGTTCTCTTCTGTGGTCTATGTGGCAAGTATTCTGGGAAACCTGCTCATTTTGCTCACTGTTATCTTTGATCCTCACCTACATTCTCCCATGTACTTTCTGCTGGCTAACCTGTCCTTTATTGACTTGGGATTTTGCTCCATTGCAGCCCCTAAAATGATTTGTGATCTTTTCAGAAAGCACAAAGTCATCTCATTTGGTGGTTGTGTTGCTCAGATCTTCTTTAGTCATGCTTTTGGCGGTGTTGAGATGGTATTGCTCATTGCCATGTCCTTTGACAGATATATTGCTATATGTAAGCCTCTACACTACCTGACCATCATGAATCCAAAAATGTGTATTTTGCTTTTGATTCTTGCCTGGATCACTGGGATTACTCACTCAGGGGTCCAACTGGCTTTTGTTGTAGACTTGCCCTTTTGTGGTCCCAATGTATTAGATAGTTTTTTCTGTGACCTTCCTCAGTTCATCAAACTGGCCTGTACTGATACTTATAGACTCCAATTCATGGTCACTGCTAATAGTGGGTTCATCTCTTTGGCCTGCTTCTGTGTACTGATCATCTCCTACATCTTCATCTTAGTCACTGTACAGAAACATTCTGCAGGTGTTTCTCTCAAAGCTTTCTCTACTCTTGCATCTCATATCACTGTGGTGGTTTTGTTTTTTGGTCCATTGATCTTTTTCTATACATGGCCATTCCACATATCAAATTTGGATAAATTTCTTGCTATCTTTGATGCAGTTATTACTCCTTTTCTGAATCCAGTTATCTATACATTCAGGAACAAAGAGATGAAGGTGGGAATGAAAAGAGTATGTAGCAGGTTTATGAATTTCAGGGAGTTCTCTTAAGTACTTGATGAATAAAGACTGCAAATCTTGATAGTCTCTTAGAGTATGTAGAAAATAAAAGTTATTATTAACCAGTAAGAGATAAATTCATTTTTATACTCCATGCTTTGATGTGTTGAATCTAAGCAAAAGTTTATTATGCCCAAGAGTTTGTTTCTTCAGCAAATTAAATGGGATATTTGCCTCAATTCAGAAGTTCCAATGCTTTGTTCTTAGAATATTGTGAAGGAAAATTGATATAAGTGATTGAGTCCTAGAAGTGAATGTTATTTTTTCATTTCTATTTCCATAATATTAAAAGTTTTTTTTTTACTGTTGATGAAGATATCTTTGTATATTTCCCTCAGTCTGTCTTGCTGTTAAACTGTTATATTTCCAGTTACATTCCATTCATTCCACAAGCCTTTATTAAACACTATATATAAGACATTGTACTAGGCCCTGGAGATATGGAGACAAAGTAAAAAAATTACCAAACTCAATACTTAGTGTGGTCTAGTGGCTACTGTGCTAGAGATAGTCACAAAAGTCAAATTCTTCTACAGGTGATTGTTCCCTGTCTAATTTTAGGCAGCTTGCTTATTTTTCCCAAGCCTCAGTTTCCTTATCTGTCACAGGGAGACTAATAATGATGTCTACTTCATATGAGCTTCAAATGAAATAATATATATGAAATAGTGACCAAAATTTAAAGCATGATGTAAATAAGAGCTATTTTTATATTATGTTATAGTTATATATCATCACATAATTATATTTATAGAATATGTTATGAATTATCTTACACATTAAACTTATATAATATATAATTATTACATATTATTATTATATTCTAATCTTAGATCACTACTGGTATGCTTTCCTGTGTCACTTTTTCTTAATTGTCTCATAATGACTGTGTGAGACTGGACAAGGAGAGAAGAGAATAAACATTTATTAAGTGCATACAGTGTACCTCTGTGTTAAATGCTTTACAAATAGTATTTCACTTGATGAAGATCACTTAACTCCTCAGTGCCCAGGCTGCTTTCTAGTAATTGCAGTCCAACCTTCTTCTGCACTAGCAGAAGAATTTGGACACTGAATTTTTCCTATGAATTGGGTCCAAAAAATGAATTCCTGTATCCAGTTAATTTTGAAGTAAATTGTATTATATTTTCACTCTCTGAAATTTTTATTCACAACTACTTAGGTATGCTTGTAGGCAGTAGGAAGGGGGCCAACAGAGAGAGAAGAGATTGAAAATAAGTGGGAAAAGTGGGTATGACACAAGGGACAATATGGTGCCGGAGATGGGATCACTTTAATGTGTAGAGGAGTTAACTTTAGTAAGGAATGAGGCTACTTCATCATGTGAAAGAGAGGTGAAGGTGGAGAAGCTGATAATGGCATCTGAATCAAATTAGATGAAGAATAAATGAGATGATTGGGTTCCCAGCAAATAGCCTCATTTCTCCCCTGTAAAACATGTCAGGGCTCTAAGTTTGGAGAGTGGAAGTGGAAGAGCCAAGAAAGATTTGAAGAAGATTGAAAAGTTTTGGAAGAGTTGAAGGGGAGAAGGAGATAGTGAGTTGATTAGGAAGGAATAATAGGAATGCCTAGAAGCAGGGAGGGCTTAGTTGAGGCTTTTTAATATAAATTTTTATTAGACCTAGTTAGAATGATTATTTTCTACCTTTGTTTAGTAACATGTTTATAGGCACGAAGGAGACAGATGGTGGGAGTGATCCAAAACTGAGGCTTTGTTAGATGTAAGTCATGATATGAAAAAGGGCCTAGGAATTCAAAAGACTACTAAACAATTGATGTACATCAAGGATATGGGCAACTAAGTGACACAGTGGATAGAGCTCCAGGCCTGAAAGCAGGAAGATTCATCTTTCTGAGCTCAACTTTTAGCTCCTTGCTTGCTACAGACCATCTAAAAGAAAAATGTTTTTTTCTGAACTTCATGAAGAAGATGAAAAGAGTGATAGAATAACAATAGTAACAACACATGTATATCTTTAAAATTTGTAAAGAATTTTGGATACATTATGCCCTTTGAACCTCACAACAATCTATGTAATATATACTACTGCTGCATTCTACTGATGTATAGTTTGAACAACTGGATCATATAGGTATTCTATAGGTGTCATAGGTTTCATCATCTTCATTGTGTTTCTGAGCTATTTGAAATTCAGTGAGGTTCAAAGAGCATGTTTATAGCAATGCAGCGAGTAAATATAAGGTGGGATTTCAATGCAAGTTTTCTTGACTTTGTTTTTATTTGGAAGATAATGTGTATCTTTCCCCCCAATATTGTTGTAGGTCACATTTTCCCTCTCACCTTTATAGGAGTTTCCTTCAATGATACTTCTTTTTTATCCATTCATTTATAAGTATGGGGGAAATTTTCTGGAAATAGTCAAAAGAATTTTGACACATTTCTTTTCCAAGATGATATTTTTACAACCCCAAGCAATTCTTCCTCAATCTCAGCAGCTACCAATAATGATTTACATATTGGCACACAAAATTACAAATGATTATTTCCTTAGGTATTTTCCATTCACTTCCCACCTCCCCTTATCTCCACCCCTTTCTCGCAGGTGACTCATTATCTGTTTTTGGCTGTTTGGGCCAAACCAGTAATATTGAAGAAGATAATTCCCTTGGTCAAATGAGCTCAGGCTAGCCACCCTTGTCTCTGCACTTACCAGGGTTGCTAATTAGCTGCCTTCTTCTATGACAGCATTTTATGTGGTTCCTTTTGCTGGCTGAACTGTTGGAGATTCTTGGATTTCTTATCTCAGCCCAGATAGGGGGGGATGATGCAAAAAAAGTTGATCACAGAAAGAATGGATTTCCTCAGATTTCAGTAAGAAATAGAGTGTTATGATGACAAAATTAAAATTTACAGTACTGAGTGGGATGCTTTTAGAGAGGAAGGGTGGAGAAAGATCTGAACTCCCCAGAAGAATAAAAATGAGGAGTTCTAGACTATAGAGAAGGTAAAATATTCTTTTTTTTTCCCTTTCTTTTTTTTATTATAGCTTTTTATATACAAAACATATGCATGGGTAATTTTTCAACATTGACCCTTGCAAAAACTTCTGTTTCAGCTTTTCCCTTCTTTCCTTCTACCACCTTCCCTAGATGGCAGGTAGTCCCATACATGTTAGATATGTAAAAGCATATGTTAAATACAATATATGTATCTACATTTATACTTATCTTGTTACACAAGAAAGATTGGATTTAGAAAGAAGATAAAAATAACCTGAGAAGAAAAAACAAAAATGCAAGCAAACAATAACAGAAAGAGTGAAAATGTTATGTTGTGGTTTATACTTATTTCCCCGTGTTCTTTCTGTGTGTGTAGCTGGTTCTGTTCATTACAGATGAATTGGAACTAATTTGGATCCTCTCATTGTTGAAGAGAGATATGTCCATCAGAATTGATCATCATGTAGTATTGTTGTTGAAGTGTATAATGATCTCCTAGTTCTGCTCATTTCACTTAGCATATATTCACGTATGTCTCTCCAAGCCTCTCTGTATTCATCCTGCTGTCTTACAGAACAATAATATTCCATAACATTCATATACCACAATTTATTCAGCCATTCTCCAATTGGTGGGCATCCCTTCAATTTCCAGTTTCTAGCCACTATGAAAAGAGTTGCCACAAACATTTTTGCATATACAGGTCCCTTTCCCTTCTTTAATATCACTTTGGGATATAAGCCCAGTAGTAACACTGCTGGATCAAAGGGAATGCCCAGTTTGATAACTTTTGGGGCATAATTCCAGATTGCTCTCCAGAATGAATGGATTCATTCACAACTCCACCAATAATGCATCAGTGTCCTAGTTTTCCCACATCTCCTCCAGCATTCATCATTATTTTTTCCTGTCATCTTAGCCAATCTGACAGGTATGTACTGCTGGCTGGTGTCTTGTTGCAGCTGCTCACATTGCTAATCCCTCTTCACCTCCAATCCCCCTTCACTTCCGATCCTTCTTCACCTCTACTGAGAATAAAGATTGAACATTTTCCCTTAACCTAAATTCCTGACTTTGGCTGATTTTAAAATACACGGTCATCACAATCTATTACTCTTAAGATTTTGTACTTTCAACTAATTAAAGCTGAAATATACATGTACATATATATATATAACAACAACAATAATAATAATGAGAGTTAAAATGAATATTGGGCTTAGTGTGTGCCAAGTTCCAGATTAAAAGCTTTGAAATAATTATCTTAATTCCTCACAACAATCCTGGGAGATAGGAAGGTATAATAATATAATACATTTATATATAATAATACAAATGATAGCTCTATTGTACAGTTATTAAATATTTGATTTTGGATTTGAATTCCTGCTTTTTTTTTTTTTTTTGTCTCTGACCCCAGTGCTCTCTCTACTGGGTCACTTAGCTGCCTCTAAACCCTCAGACTTCTATGATCCTGTTCCTGGAATTTTGTGAAGGACAAGTGATGCAAATGTTCCACAGTGCTGGAAGTGAAAGCTATTTCTTGTCCCATTTCTATTTTCCTCTATAATATTTAATTTTTTATTTGTATCTCAAGTTAACCCTATGTACTACCTACCCCAAGTCTGTCTCACCATCCACCTGGTTTGTTTTCAGTTTCATTGAATTTGAATTTATTAACCACCTCCTATGCATAAAGTATTTTACTTGGCCTTGGAGAAAGGAAGACAAAATGGAAAGCCAGTTCCTACTGTGGTATAGTGGAAAGAGCGAAACCAAGAAGACCTGGGTTCATAGGGTACCTCTGATTCTTATTAGCTTTACGGTCTTCTACCTGTTCCTTAATCTCTCTATGTCTCCATTTCCTCATTAGATAGGGTCAATAACAGCATTGACCTTAAATGCTAATCTATAGATACTAAACTTTATAGTGTATAAATATGAACTACTCTTATTATTTTCTGAAATTCTCTGATCACTATTTGTTTTCTTGACTCTGCCCTATTTTCCTACTTTTCTTGGTTTTTATTAAATTACTTTGATTCTGCCCCCAACTATTATATAATTATTTAATCATATAACTATATAATTATATATATTTACCATGGTAATAGAATCATAACTACATAATCATATGACTTTGTAACCATATGATGTATCTATGTATCATTCTATGAATAAAAGACATGATTATATAAAATATAGTTTTATAACTTTAGAGCTTGAATGGAAATTCCTGTCTTTTCATTTAAGAAATAATATCAGAAGGATTTTGGGAAGATGGCAAAGTAGGTTGGTAAATTTTAAGCTCTCTAGATTTTCACAAATAGAACAAATTTGTGCTTCACAGTGAACTGATAAAAAATCAAGAAGAGTTGAGACAGAACATGGGTCCTCTAGATACAACCCAAGAAGATCTAAAGGAAGTGCCTGTGTGTGAAGCACAGAAACTTCAAATGGGGACCCTGGAACAAGCTGAATGTGGCTGGAGCCTCAGTTGGAAATATAGAAACTTTTACCTCATGGACTGCTTGAGGCATCTGGGGTCTCAGTCCTGGAAGACAGAGTGAGCTTTGACTGATTAGGAACACTAGGCCCAGGTGTGCTGCTGAGACATGGCATGAGACTCAGCACCTGCTGAATGCAGAAACAGTGGGTTTGGGACACTGCTGGCTGCAGGCACTTGCTGGAGGGTAGAGCTTTTGGTTTGGGGTTCCTGGTTAGAGGGAAGAGCTGAAGTGAAGCTCAAGGCACCATCTCCCCACTCCATGATTAGAACTGCTTACATTAATGCCTCTTATTTAAAAAAAAAATTAACTGGCAAAGAAGAAAGAACCATACCATAGAAACCTACTATGGGAACAGGGAAGACCAAGGTTCATCTTCAGAGGAGGACAGTGAAACAAAGGAAGCTTCTACCTCAAAGAGTAATGTGAAATAATTCTGCCTAGAGAGAATTTATAGAACTACTAAAAAAAATAAAAAAAAATCAAACAAGAGAGGAAAAACTAATAAAATAAAATAAAAACCATACAAAAAATAAGAAAATTATGAGAAATGATGAATATAGAGAGAGCTTAAGTGGATTTTTGAAGGTCATCATTAGTAATCAACCCATATAATAACCAAAGTGTTTTGACCTTCGAGTCTTTATAAATATTTTTTTTTCCCCATTTTCTGGTGTGTTTAGATTCCTGACTTTCTCTCATCCTGAGATATGAGATATGGCACCCACAGCCATATAATATAGTTTTAAGTTTGATCCTTTGACAATCAGAAGGGAATTCTTCAGGGTGTGTCCCACACTTATTTGCTTTCTTTTCTCCCTTTTATACTTGACTTTTTATATCAAAATGAAAAACTTTACATTTATCCCAATTAATTTTCATTTTAGTAGATTTAGTTCAATGGTATAGCCTTAAAACAATTCCCTAGAGATTTATTAGCTAGAGACCAGTCTCAGACTCAAGAATACCTGGGTTCTAATACCTTATCTATCTGACATTTCTTGTGAAACTCTTGGATCATTGAATATCTCTGCCCAGTTTGCTCCCTAATAAGTGATAGATTTGTTCTAGAGGTGTTCTTGGGAAATTTTTAAAAGTGATCTCCAAAGAAATGTATGCAGGTCATGATTGATACTTTTTCCATTACCTTTTTAAGTCTAGACAATCAACAAAACAATAAATAAATTTGTAGTCTTTGTAATTTTCAAGGTAGAAATGTTCATTTAGAAAATTTAACAATTGACTTAGATCCTTCTATCATGTCCTAACTGTTCCTCTGCATTAGCAGAAGGACTTTATGTTTGGGAAGTACCCCATGCTAATGAAATTGCAGGATTAGATCCAAAACTTCAATTCCTGGATCAAATGAATTCTGAAGTGGTCTGAACATTATGCCTTCATTCCTTGAACTTTCTACCCATAGTTACTTATCTAGGTGTCATGGGATAATGAAGAGAAAGTAGGGCCTAGAATTAGAAGATCAGCATTGAATCCCAGGACCAATATGTATTAGCTTTGTGATCATGGATAAGTTGTTGGAATCTTTACAAAATGTTAAGGCACCAGAGTTTTTTTTTTTTTTTTTTATTTAATAGCCTTTTATTTACAGGATATATACATGGGTAACTTTTACAGCATTAAAATTCCAAACCTCTTGTTCCAATTTTTCACCTCTTACCTCATCCCCCCTAAATGGAGGATGACCAGTAGATGTTAAATATATTAAAATATAACTTAGATACACAATAAGTATACATGACCAAAAATTATTTTGCACAAAAAGAATCAGACTTGAATTATTGTACAATTAGCTTGTGAAGGAAATCAAAATGCAGCGATAAAATAGGGATTGGGAATTAATGTAATAGTTTTATATCTCCCGAGTTCTTTTTCTGGGCATATTGGTTAATTATTATGCCCATTAGAAATGATTTGGTTGATCTTGTTGCTGAGGATCCTGATCCATCAGAACTGGTCATCATCTGTATTGTTTTGAAGTATATAATGATTCCTGTTGCTATTTCACCAGCACGCGTGTAAGTTCTCCAGAAGGCACCAGAGTTGATTTAATCTAGAAAGAGTTATTTTAGAACTTGAACTAGGTACTAAGTACAATGATGGAAATAATGGTGTTCACACCCCTTTAGAGAGTTCTATATTCAAGAACTAATGGAGTTCACAGTTTGGGAGATTTAGAGCATTGGGGAGATATCCCACAATCCCACTCTAGAGAAGTAGATAAATACAGTTCCAGTGAGATTAGGAGAATTTTTCCGGAACACGACAGGGTTGGGAGACAGAACACTTGAAGAAAAGCCAAAGCCCTTCCAAGGCAAAGAGACCATCGTATCTTCTACCTTGGTGCTGGCTGGATGAAGAAAAAGAGGCAGAAGCCATTGAGAAAGCTGCAAGATCGATTTGGGAAACATTTTTGAAAGAGAAATAAACGTTTGCACTTTTACCAGCTGGCTGTGATTTTGAAGTAATTATTTATTTCAACTGAGACTAAGGCTGACTCCAGGAAAACCTTCACATAAGTTATTTAAACCTCAACCATATTATGTTCATCTTAAAACAGGAGTAACAATGCTGGCACTACTGTTGTAGTACTGTTAATTTTTGTGAGGAAAAGAAGCATTTTTTTCCATTTGTATATTTATTAAAACCATGGTAAATAATCAAAATTTCATAGTTAAACAGTATAACATTGAGTTTGTTATCTTTTTTCCTCATTTAATAACTTTCTAACATATATGAGATAAAATTAATCCCTCTCCCATCTTTAATCTCTTTTGATCTATTCTTCTTTCTTTGGCCCGAGTATTTGTCCCAGGACATGACATTGAATAATTTAGGAGAGTTTTTCTGGTTTGTATATGTGTATTTAGAACAGTTAATCCATAGAGTATTGGGAAAAACTTGATTATCTTTTATGATCTAAACTTTTTATCCCTAAACTTTTTTCAACTCAGTAGCAAAACATTTTTTAACATGCACTCCAAATATTAGTGTAATGTGAGGAGGTTTATTTTAACTGACATACTTGCAGTTTTCTCTACTGGTTTTTTTGACAACATAGGTATTCTATGCCCCCCTTTTGTCTATGTGATGACCCAGCAATGAGTAAATGACAAAATTTTGTCATTAAAATGACAAAAAAAGAAAAATAGAAAGCCACTGGAGTCTATCAAATATGGAGGTGACATGTTCAGACTTTCCTTTAAAAAAATCACTTTAGTGAATGAATGCAGAATGGATTAGAATGGGGAGAAATGTGAGACTTGGCAAACCAACCAGTGTGTAATTAGTCTAGGTGTGAAGTCACAAGGGCCTGTACTAGAGAGGTAGCTGTGTCAGAGGAGAGAAAGGGGCCTATTGGGGAGCAAAGATGAAATAGCCAGGCCTTAGTAATAGCTTGGCTATGGGGATGAGAGAAAGTGAGGAATACAAAATGATTCCTAGGTTGTGAGCCTGAAGAACTGGGAAGGTGTTATTGCTCTCTACAATAATAAAAAAGATAGGATAAAGAAGGGTTTAATGTAAAAGATAATGAGCTCTTTTTTGAATATAGTGAGTTTAAGATGTGTGCTAGATATTCAGTTTTAGATTTATGGAAGGCAGTTTGGAGATGGTAAGATTGGGATAGGAAGGTAGATCTGGGAATGACTAGCACAATGATGGTCATTAAATCCATAAGAACTGAAGAAATCACTGAATTAAGTTATATTGAGGGAGAAGAGATGGGCACCCAGGACAGAAATCTGAGTCACATCTTCATTTAGAGGGTGTGATCCCTAGCAAAAGAGACAGAAGAAGTGGTCAGATAGGCAGAAAGAAGACCAGAAAAAATGGTATCTCAAATACCTAGAGAGAAGAGAATATCAAGGAGGAGGGAGTGATGAATAGTAACAAAGGCTGCTGAAAAGTCAAGAAGAATGAAGATTGAGAAAAGACCATTGGACCTGTCAAGTAAGAGATCATTAGTAATGTTAAAGAGAGCAATTTTGGTGACATAAGACACCTGAGAAATATAAGGGTAGGGTTAGAAGTCAAATTGTAAGGGGTTAAGAAGAAAATGAGAGAAGAGAAAATGGAAGCACTAATTGTAGACAGCCTTTATGAAGAATTTAGCTACAAAGGGCAGAAGAGAAATAATAGTAGGAATGTAAGGATCAAGTAAGGGTTTTTCAGGATAGGGCAGAGTTTGCAGGCAGTAGGAAAGGAACCAATAGAGGAAGGAGATGAAAAATAAATGAAAATAAGTGACAGAGGGTACAAACTGATGCAGGAGACTGGATGGAATAGGTCATTTGAAAAGGTAGAGGAGTTAGTCTTGATAATGATTAAGACTCCTTAATCATGTAAAACAGGTGGAGGAGCTGGAAAAAGCATCTGAATCAAGTTAGATGAGGAATAGATGAAGAGACAGAGTTCAGAGCAAATGGAATCATTATTTTTTCTTATAAAATATGTCATTCTCATTTGAGGGACTAGGAGTTGGCGAGCCATGGAAGGTTTGAGGAGAGATGTTTGGAAGAGCTGATGTGGAGAGGGAGATAGTGAGTTGCTTAGGGAAGAATATTAAGATTGCCTAGTAGCAGGGAGGACCCAGTTGAGGCTATGTAACGTAAATTTGTAGTAGATTCAATCAGAATAGTTCAGTAGCATATATGTAGGCAGGCACTAAGGAGATAAATGGTGGGAGTGATCCAAAGATGAGGCTTGGTTGGATGTAATCTATGATATGATGAAAGGCCTAAGGATTCAAGAGATTACTAAGTAATTGATGTATATCAAGGATATGGGCAACTAGGTTGTACAATGGATAGAACACAAAGCCTGAAGGCAGGAAGACTCATTTCTTTGAGCTCAACTTTTAACTAATTCTTGGTGGCTACAAACCATCTAAAAGAAGAATGTTAGAATAACCACTATCATCACATCATTTCTATCTGAACTTCATGAAGAAGATGAGAAGAGTAAGAGAATAACAATAGTAATAACACATTACTTAATATTTTATTAATATATTAATACAGATAAATTAAAATTAATAAAATTATTAATACTATTCTTAAAATTTGTAAAGAATTTTGGATACATTATGTCCTTTGAACCTCACAACAAACCTTGTGATATTTACCACTGCTGCATTGTACTGATGTATAGTTTGAACAACTGGATCACGTAGGTATTCTATAGATGCCATAGGTTTCATCATCCCTTTTGTGTTTCTGAGAAATCTGAAACTCAGTGAAATTAAAGAGCATGTTTATAGTCATATAGTAAGTAAATGTAAGAGGTGGGATTTGAATGCAAGTTTTCTTAACTTTAAATCTCAGCAAGCTTTGAACTGTTCAACATCCAGCTTCTGTGTGCTTTTGTTTAGAAGATCCATATCTTTTTTTCCACAAATATTGTTGTGTGTCACATTTTCCCTCTCATCTTTATAAGAGTTTCCTCCAGTGATACTACTTTTTATCCATTCATCTATATATTTGGGGGATTCATATTAAACTTTCTGGAAATAGTCAAAATAATTTTCACACAATTTTTTTCAAGGAGGATATTGTTACAATCTCTAGCAATTTTTTCCTCAATCCTAGTAGCCACCAAGAATCATTTAAATGTTGGCACACAAAATTACAAATGATTATTTCCTTAGGTATTTTCCATTCACTTCCCACCTGCCCCCATCTCCACCCCTTTCCCTCAGGTGACTCATTATCTGCTCTTCTTGGCTGTTTGGGCCAAACCAGCAAGATTGAAGAAGATAATTCCCTTGGTCAAATGAGTTTAGGCTAGACACCCTTGTCTCTGCACTCACCAGGGCTGCTAATTAGCTGCCTTCTTCTATGACAGCATTTTCTGTGGTTCCTTTTGCTGGCTGAACTATTGGAAATTCTTGGATTTCTTGAGGATGATTTTGTCTCAGTCCAGGTAAGTGGGGATGGTATATATAAAGCTTATTACAAAAAAATGGATTTCTTCAGATTTCAGTGAGAGATACAGTGATGGTAACACAATTAAAATTTTCAGTGATGAGTGGGATGCTGACCTTTAAACAGAAAGAATGGAGGATATGAACTTCACGGAAAAATAAAAATGAGGTATTCTAGAATATAGAGAAGGCAAAATATTCTGTAAAATGGCCTTTGTTTTTAACCTAGGGGTTAGGAACCCAAGGCAAAGACCCATTGTATAGGAGTAAGTTTGAAATCAGCACTATGAATTAGGCCAAATGTAGACTGGGATACAAGATTCAGGAATTTAATTTTTTACTTCTTGCCCTTACCAATGATTTTTTTTTTTTATTTCTTTTCAGGAAGGGAGGAAATAACAACAGGAAGATATAAGGAAGGATCTTTTGTTATATGCTTCACTATAATTTTTACTTAAGATCAGATGTATACAATCGAATTGATGCAATGGGAGGCTTTTAGTTTGCATGAATACAAAATATTATTTCTGGGTACAAACCCCCATGGACTGGGATAGAGAAGCTCTATCTGAGAATTGGTGCATTAAAAAAATCACCAAGAGATCTTTCAGGCCGTCAGTAATGTACTACTGATTACACTTATGTTATTGACAAAGGCAAAACAATAACAAAACCATTCTTTTTAATTTTTCTGCTAGAAATTTTGTCATGTGATTTTTTCCAGTTTCAGTTATAGCAATTTAGAGATGATGTGGATAGAGTTAAAGAGTAAAAAGATAAAGATAATAGAAAATGTGAAGAGCTACAGGGAACTGGAGTTCCCAGAAACGAGAAGATTATGGCACATTGCCTTGGTAATGACTTCAAGTACATACATGGAAGATTGTAATGAGAATGTTGGTGATCATTTTTTCTTCATGATCTTTGAGCTAAAAAAATAAGAGGAAAAAGACTTGACTTTAAGAGAAATTTCATTTGTATGTAAGGAAGACCTTTTTGGACAGATAGGAAGCACACTGTATAGAGTTCTGGGCCTGAAAGCAGGAAGTCTGTATCCCTGAGTTCAAATATGGCCTTAGATACTTACTAGATGTGTGATTTTGTGAAAGTCACAACACTGTTTGCTTCAATTTTCTCCTCTGTGAAATCAGCTAGAAAAGAAAATGGGAAACTATCCCAGTGTTTTTGCCAAAAAAAGCTCAACTGGGGTAAAAAAGAGTTGAACCTGACAGAGCAACAAGAAGAATTTTGGGCCTATTGGAGTGATCAAATACTTGTGCAATATGCTAAGTGAGACAGTAGATTCCCATCCCTACAACTTGAAGAAGACAAAAGACAAATATATCTTGTAAAGTTTAAAACTGGTAGTAGATAGCGATGGATTGGTAGAGATGACCTTCTGAATTTATTTTTAGAATGATAATTTTGAATAGGAATGTTGCTTATCTCCATTTTATTCATTGCCCTATTGGTTGTGAATCTGTTCTGAGAAAGTGATCACTTCTATTGAGAGAATAATGGAATATAGGATTCAAAATAGTGAATAATGATGAAGTAGATTTATTTTTTTCATCCAAGTGATTTAATCAGATAAAAGAAGCCATGGGCATGATGCATGGAAAATCCATGAAATCCCTGAAGATTCACAGAACCAATTAATCCTATTGAACTAACCATTCTTATCTATTAATTTTTCTTGATGCAAAGATCCTTCAAGGTAATCTAATCTAGTCCTCTCATCTTGATTATGAGAACATTGAAGTCAAGGGCAGTTGATTAACTTGCCTAAGGTGATGATAGTATCAAGTATCAGAGGGAGGATTTGATCCTAAGTCCCCTGAGTTGACCCAATACTCTTTCTATAATCTGACATTACCTTTTCATTAAACTTGACTGTAAAAGATCTGCCTATTTTGGGAAATCTAGTCCATTCTCAAAGGACAAAGATTTGCCATTATTGAAGCCATTCAAAGTCTTTTAAATAAGTTATGGATTTATTTTTGGCAACTATAATGTCTTTATTAAGTATTCTTATATATGGGCATTCCCTTCATCATTCCCTGAATTTTTGCCCACAATGTTGTATCCACAACATCAAGTCAAATTCATTTAAACAAATTGAATTCAGCAATAAGTTTTTAATTAAGCAATCTTGATGTGTAGAGCAGTGAGACAGAAGATGGGCATGCAACAATGACCAATGCCAATGTCCTGGTCTTGGAGATCTTACAATTTAGTGAAATATCCAATAATCAGCCAGCAATTCTCTCTACATTATTTTCTGCACATCCTCTAAACTCCCTAATCATAATAAATACGATATAATTTCAACTCTGATCAAACAGTCTTGAGGCAAGTAGACCCAGGTTCAAATTCCATCTTAAAAACTTAATAGTTCCGGAGCACTAGGTGGCACAGTGGATAGAGCACTAGCTCTGAAGTCAGAAGGACCTGAATTCAAATCTGATCTCAGACACTTAACACTTCCTTCTGTGTGACCCTGGGCAAGTCACTTAACCCCATTGCCTCAGCAAAAAAACTTAGTTCCAATAGTGTAATGAAACAATCTTCCTTAGTAGTCATTAATTTATTGACACTCAAATCCTCTCTCAGATCTACTTATGAAAAACCACATAACCCTCTCAGCTGAATACTCTGAAGTTAATCATTACACTAAACTGAATGCATCATTCCTAGTACTAAAAGTTTGTTCCTTTGTTCTCATAATTTGTTTCACTATAGAGATAGAGATTTTTGAAGAGATATTCCTTTATGTGAAATGTTAAAGTGTAATTAGACTTAAAACACAAACACCGAGTAATCCAGAGAACTAATATTATACATGTTTTTAAAATTTTTTTTATATTCTCTTCCTTCAGCTAATATCACTACCAGTTGTGTTCAGTGAAGTCAATGGATGAAGTGAATCGTTCTATAGTAGCTGAGTTTGTGTTCCTTGGACTCTCTGATTCATGGGAGATCCAACTTCTTCTCTTTCTGTTCTCCTCTGTGGTCTATGTGGCAAGTATTCTGGGAAACCTGCTCATTTTGCTCACTGTGATCTTTGATCCTCACCTACACTCTCCAATGTACTTTCTGCTGGCTAACCTGTCCCTCATTGACATAGGAGGTTGCTCCATTGCAGCCCCTAAAATGATTTGTGATCTTTTCAGGAATCACAAGGTCATCTCATTTGGCGGCTGTGTTGCTCAGATTTTCTTTACTCATGCTCTTGGTGGTGCTGAGATGGTGTTGCTCATTGCCATGGCTTTTGACAGATATATTGCCATTTGTAAGCCTCTCCACTACCTGACCATCATGAACCCAAGAATGTGTACTTTACTTTTGATTGTTGCTTGGATCACTGGAGTCACTCACTCAGGGGTCCAACTGGCTTTTATTGTAGACTTGCCATTTTGTGGTCCCAATGTATTAGATAGTTTTTTCTGTGACCTTTCTCAGTTGATTCAACTAGCTTGTACTGATACCTATAAATTGCAGTTCATGGTTAATGCTAATAGTGGGTTCATCTCTCTGGCTTGCTTCTGTTTATTGCTCATCTCCTATATCTTCATTTTAGTCACTGTACAGAAACATTCTTCAGGAGTTTCTTCCAAGGCCCTCTCTACTCTGGCATCTCATATCACTGTAGTGCTTTTATTCTTTTGCCCACTTATATTTTTCTATACATGGCCTCACACCATATCCCACCTGGATAAGTTTCTTGCCATCTTTGATGCAGTTCTTACTCCTTTTCTGAATCCAGTCATCTATACATTTAGGAACAAAGAGATGAAACTGGGGATGAGGAAAATGTACGGTCGGCTTGTTCTCTTAAAAAATCTCTCTTAAATGCACTTTGGGTCAAGACTGTGAAAAATGAGACTGTTGAAACTGGAGGAATGAAAAATTGTTTCATTGAACTAGTAGAGATACATCTATATTACAGAATATGCCTTTATTTGTTGTATATAACCAGAAATTATTATTCTCAAGATTTTTTGTCTTCAACTAATTAAACTGTTATAATGATGATGATGATGATGATGATAGTAATGATACTGAACATGTATATAATGTTTTTAAATGTGCCAAGTCCTATGTTAAATGCTTTAAAATAATTTTATCTCTTTTGATCCTCACAACCCTGGAAGATAAGAAGACATCATTATTGTTTCCTTTCTAAAGGAAAAATAGAGGAAACTTTCTACAATAGAGGAAAGAGAGATTAAGTGACTTGCTCATGATCGAATTATTAAATTTCTGATGTCGGATTTGAAGTAGTGATTTTCTTTCTGATTCCAAGCTCAGAACTTTCTCCACTCAGCTACCTAGCTGCCTGTAAACTTTCAAACTTCTATGATACCATTCCCAGAATTTTGCCAAGGACAAGTGATACAAATTTCCCATGATACTGGAAGTGAAGATTATTTCTCATGCCATCTCTATTTTCCTCCATATAGCCATGTGTACTATCTTTCCCACGTCATCGACCTGGTTTGTTTGCAATTTCATTGCATTTGAATTTATTAACCACCTCCTAAGTATAAGACATTTTACTAGACCTTGGAGAAAGGAAGACAAAATGGAAAACAAGTTCCCACTAGGTATAGTAGAAGGAGGGAAGCCATGAAGACCTGGGTTCAAATGGTGCCTCTGATTCTTATTAGCTCTGTGGTCTTCCATCTATTCCTTAATCTCTTTATGCTTCCTCATAAGATAGGGCTAAAAACAGCACTGACCTCAAATGAGATAATGTATGACCTATATATACTAAACTTTATAATCTGGATGAATATAAACTACTTTTATTATTTTCTGAAATTATCAGATCACTATTTGCTTCCTTTCCTCTGTCCTGTTTTCCTACTTTTCTTTTATTAAATTGCTTTGGTTCTGGGGCAGTTCGTTGGTGTAGTGGCTATAGTACCTGCCCTGAACTCAGGAGAACCTGGGTTTAAATCTGGTCTCAGACACTTAACACTTCCCAGCTGTGTAACCCTGGGCAAGTCACTTAACCCCAATTCCCTCAGCAAAAAACCAAAACAAACAAACAAAACAAAACAAAAACAAATTGCTTTGGTTCTGCTCCCAACTATCATGTAACTATGTAATCTTATAGCTACATATTATATTATATATTATATATATACTATGATTATAGAATCATATAATCATATAAGGATATAACATATTCTCTCTATATAAAACACATGATTATAGAATAACAAGTATATTAGAGCTTGAATGGAAATTCATATGTTTTCATTAAAAATGGATAATATAAAGTAGAGAGAGCTTAAGTGTCTTTTTTGGAAGTTAATATTAATCAATCTGTAAGACAACCAAAGTCTTTTGACCTTTTGATCTTTGTAAGTAATTAAAAAAAAAAATTTCTAGTGTGTTTAGATTCCTAACTCTTTCTTTTACCCTGACAACACCTTCAAACATAGTTTTAAGTTTGATCCTATGACAATGAGAAGGGATTTCTCAGGGTGCATCCCACACTTATTTGCTTTCTTTCCTCTCATTTGTTATTAGATTCAACCATTATTTTAATATTTACTTTCAATTCTTCCCATATTTTTACCTCCATCATGAATTCACTGAATTAGAGAATGACAACATTTGAGAATTGGAAGGGATTTCAACAGCCGTATAGTCTGAACTATACCACAAATCAATCTCTAATATAACATATCTTGGAAGTAGTTATAGACTGCTTTCTGGAGGTATAATGCACAGAGCTCTAGACCTGGAGTCAGGAAGCTTCATCAAGTTGAGTTCAAATGTGGCTTCAGGCACTTCTTTATTAGCTGTGTGACCCTGGGTAAATCAACCTCCTATGCTTCAGTTTTCTTATCTGTAAAATCAGCTGGAAAAGAAATCATTCCAATCTCTTTGTCAAGACAATTCCAAATGGGATCATGACGAGTTGGACTTAACTGAACATGATTGAGCAAGCAAGGAAGAAGTGGTTGCCCAGTCTTTGCTTAAAGATGTCCCTGGATGGTGGACCTTTCCCTCATGTTTCAAGTGAGGCTTTTCTCCTTTTATATATTACTAATAATTAGAAAGGTTTTCCTGGAATCCTCTAAATTTCCCCATTTGTAGTTTTTACCTAGTGCTCCTTATTTTGCTCACTGTATCCAAATGGATCTTCAAGATCTTCTCTACTTGACAGCTCTTCAAATGCAACTATCATATCCCTTCCACTTTCCTCCCCTCCAGGTTAACTGTGTCCAGTTGTTTTCATATATAATGGACTCAAGGTCTTTCATCCTCGGGGTTACCCTCCTCTGGATACTGTCTAGCTCATGTCCTTCTTACATTGTGGTGTTCATAACTGCACATCATACACTTGATGAGGTGTGAGGAGGGCTGAATACAGTAGGCTTGTTAATTCTATTTGTGGAAGCTATGTCTTTCCTAATGTAGACTAAGTTCTCACTAACTTTTTTGGCTATTATATTACATTGCACATCATATTGAGCTTACTAAGCTCTAAATACTAAGACTCATATCTTTTTCATAATAATTGCTCCCTATTTTATTGAGAAGTTCTTATATAAGAACTTGATTTTTTATATCAAAATGAAAGACTTTACATTTATCTCAATTAATTTTCATCTTAGTAGATTTAGTTCAATGGTATAGTCTCAAAACAATTTTCTAGAGACTTACTGGCTAGAGAATAAACCTCAGAATCAAGAATACCTGGATTCCAGCACCTCATCTATTTACACATTGACTGTGAAACGCTTGGATCACTGAACGTCTCTGTGCCTAGGCTGCTTCCTAATAAGTGATAGATTAATTGTTCTAGGAGTGTGCTGGAAAATATTTAACAACTTGATCAATTCCTCCTCTTCTCCTCCCCCCCCCCCAATCATGTATGCAGGGAATACTTTAACATTTAATCTGTAATATTAACATTTTCTCCATTACCTTCTTAAGTCTACAACTCAATAAAATGATAAATCAAGGCCTGATTTGCAGTCTTTCTGATTTTCAAGATAAAAATGGTCATTCTGAAAATTTTAACAATTGATTTTCTCCAGCACATTTCAGACAGCTCCAATATGCTTCTGATTATTCGTCTTACATTACCAGAGAGATGTTGCACATTGGGAATGCTCTATGTTAATGAAACCAGGTACTCATCTAGGTGGCAATGATAATGAGGAGAAAATTAGGTTTAGAACTGGGAGATCAGTGTGTGAGTCCCTATGGCAACCTTTATTAGCTTTGCAACCATAGATAAGTTATTTAAATACTCACTTATATTATTTTTCATTTAAAAATAGAAATAACAATACTGACACTGCTGCCTTATATGGTTGTTGTGAGGAAAGCAAGGATCTTTTCAATTTGTATGGCATCAACATCATGTTAAATGGTCAAATTTCCACAGTTAATCAATATCGCATTGAGTAGATCATCCTTTTTTTTTTTCTCATTTAATGATTTTCCAACACATATAAATGAACTTAAGTGAATTACTCTCTTATATTTAATTTCTTCTCATTTATTTTTCTGTCATTGGCCAGAGTACTTGTGCCAGAACACATGAAAAATTCCTATGATATTGGGACAAATTTAGGAGAGTTTTCCTGTTGGCAGTCCACACCCTCTTTTTGTGTATGTGCATTTACAACAGTTAGTTTAAAGACTATTGAAAAAAAACTTGATTATTTTTTAAGATAGTGATCTCTAAACTCTTTTGACTGCTTGTCTATCAGTAAAATATTTTTGAACATGTATTCCCAGTATGAATATAGTAAGTTGTGGGAAAAGATTATTTTTCTCTTGTATTTAATAAACAATTATTGTATTAGGACCAATATTTTTCCCTTTTCTAGTTTCTCATCCAGAAATCAACCAAGATGAGAAATCTTAGGCAAAGATTTACCCAGGCCAAAATTTAATCAGATAGTAAAAGAAATTCTAAGTTTGGGATAGTGGTGCATTCTTGCTCATTGTTTTTGTTCAGATAGGTCTGGAAAGTGTTGATTTTCCGTTTTGTCTGACAAGTAAGTGATATGGAAATTGTTAACACCCTTTGACAAAGAGTTGGGTGAACGACATCATGTGTCCCAAGACCTTCATTGTCATATAACCCACCATCTCATTGTAATATTCATTTTCTCATTCATTCTGAACCAATCAGTATTGATTGATCTCCTGAGGAACACCTGCTCTTCCAAGGGCATATAAACTGAGAGTCTACATTATGGATCTTTGGTCTAAGAGAGAGATGGCCAAATGACCACCCTTTTATTTAAATGCTGGCATTATTAATAAAATGATTTAATTACCCAGAAATTATGTCTCTCGAACTTCATTTGTTATCTCAGTGAAGATGTTTGGAGTTGCTCTTCCTGATACCCTTTAAGCATATGAGTGTTTAAAGCAAGTGTTGGAGATGTTGTAGTGAGGAGGGTGAGATGAAACCTATTTTCCAATCTATTTGCTTGCTCACTCACTCCTTGGGATCAGACTGTAGTTCAACTTTTGGAGACCACTGCTCTTGGGAATTCCAACTCTGTCCTTTATCTAGAACTATTTTTATTTCATATTATCCAAGCAGTTTATTTCTACTTTAAATATTCTCCTCTCAAAATCCAAGAGATTCCACTCTACATGGAGAGAGCTTTTGGAAGAGAGTGACCTGAAGGGTCAGCTTAGTTTTATGGAATTAGCTATGGGTAGATGGGGAGTGGAAAGGAAAGGGCCACTGGAAAGGCTCAGAGTTGTCTGTAAACTTTGTGGGGATTATTGTTATTCATTTTGTACAGAATGAGTCAGCTATGCCATGCTCATTTTTGATTGATTAAGATTTGGCTCCTTTTGGCTTCTTTTTCTTTTATCTTTGTAAAGGCAACTATTCTTTGTGGTCACTATTAGTGTGTCTCACCATCACTTACTTTTGTTATTAAGATTTTGAGATAATTCTTAGTTATTTTTAGCCTACATTTCTAAATGTATTCATCTCCTTTTCACTTTCCGTACAGTCAACCACTATATCAAAGAAAAAGAAAGTTCAGCAAACTTAACCAACATATTGCAAAAAGTCTGACTTTGTATGTAGAGGTCCTCATCCATAGTTTTCTATCTCTACAAAGAAGCAGGAAGAGATTCTTTCTTTTATTTCTTTTTTGGGGGCCAAGCCTAATCACTGAGATATACAATATAGAATAAATAAGAGATTGAATACTTTTGCTTAATAACTAGGCTAAATAATAATGATCTGAATAAGTAGTAAGTGAAATGAAGTAATAGCTAGGTGAGTTTGTTGTTTTAAACATTTAAATTCTCTACTAATTCTTTTAAAAATGTTTATTTAAAACAAATACAAAATAGAAAAAGAAAAAAAGAAAAAAGAAAAAAGACTATTGCCACGGGCATAGCAGAACATGAGAGTTAAAATATGAAACAATAAATTTCCATTTCAAATATTACATATTATGTTCAAAGCTGTCCATCTTTGCTTCTTTGTAGGGTTTTCTTTTGTTCTCTGCTGTGCACTTTTAACTTAATTCTGTCTTCCCCTTCTCCCATCTCACTGTTTTCCAAGAGGACTACCATTAAGTGTGGGTATATTTATATATACATGTGTGTGTGTGTATATATATATATATATATATATATATATATATATATTATACATACATACACACATGCATACATAGATGTCTGTAACACACACATATATATATACATATTCACATACATTTATTGAAACTGTACTATGTTTGTTTGTTCTCTGTTTCGCTAAAGATGGATATCATCATCCTTTAAAAGTCCAGATCTTTCTATATTTTTCTTTTTCTTTCTTTTTTAACTGAGGCAATTGGGATTAAGTGATTTGCCCAGGGTCATACAGCCAGAAAGTGTTAAGTGTCTGAGATCACATTTGAACTCAGGACCCTAACTTCAAGACTGGTGCTCTATCCACTGCGCCACCTAGCTGCTCCTCCATATTTTTCTAAACCCACTAACTCATCATTTCCTACACCATAGTAATATTCCAATCTTATGCTATCTAGTTATTTTAAATAATCTAAAACAATACTGATCAATATGGCTGACATATAGTGATTTCCCTATTTTTCTCTTTTAATTAAATCTAATTTTAGCTTTAACTGTGTTTGAGATCACTGATTACTATCCTGTTTTATTTTCTAATAAATTCTAGTCCTGATAATTATTATGATGTTTGTGTGTATCTCTTATTTCCTATCCCTGCTGACCTGTCTGTTTTACTTCTACCTGTCACCCTGACTTGCTCTTACTTAATTTACTTATTCCCCCTCCCTGCCAGGATCTGTCCCTTATTTTTCTCCCCCCACTTTTCCCCTTCTTTTTTATTTCACTACCATTAATCTACAGACCTTATACTATTTCTGTTAATCTACACAACCTATTACTGCCCCTTACCCCATCATCCCATTTCTTTCCCCTCTTATTTGTCTATAAATTTAGAAGATTTTTGCACCTTTCTAGGTCGGTCTCTTTCTCTCTCTCTCTCTTTCACACAAACTATTGTTCCCTCTTTAACCTATTCCCAATATGAGTAGGATTATACAACTACCAGCCTTCTTCCCTATCTAATTCCTTTGTGTAAGTTCTTTTCACACCCATTTTTATAACAAAATTGCTCTTTTTTATCTTTTCCTACACAGTTTTGATTTTTAGAATCACATCATACTCAGTTCCACCCTAATCTTTCTTTTGAACTACCCAATTGCTAATGATAATCTTAAATATAAGATTTACGTTTCCCACTTACATAACAAGGAAGATGTTCTTACTGAGTTCTTTAAAATTAGTCTTGGGTTTACCTTATATTTCTCTTGGATTCTATACATCAAAGTTTCTGTTAAATAGATCTTTTTGCAACAAAATCCTAATAATCTGGCTATTGAGTCAGCTATTCATGCTCATTTTTGATTAATTATATTTTGACTCCAATTGGCTTTTTTTTTCTTTTATCTTTATAAAGGCAAGTATTCCTTATGGTCACTATTAGTTGTGTCTCACCATCACTTATTTTTGTAATTAAGATTATGAGATAATTTTTGTAGAGAGTGGGGACTCTGGAGAAGTATACTTGAAACAAGGTATTAACTCAGTGGAATTGATGAGATGATGGCTCTCTATTTATATATACTTAGTACTTAGCATGGTGATGTAATGGTTCTCTAGTTCACACATAATCAGTATGCTGTAATGATGTAATTGTACTAAGGTATATAAGGACTGAGGACTGGAAATGAGACATTCCATCTTTGACCAGCCTTGTGGTGGCTGTCCTGTCTTCATCACTTCTCCACTAAGACCAAGGACTTCAGGCTGATTCTGAGGACCTCCAGAAAGCTAACTGAAGCATTACAATTCTTAGTTAAGCTTTTTTAAACCTACATTTCCAAATGTATTCATCTCCTTATCACTTTCCATACAGTCAACCATTATATCAAAGAAAAAGAAAGTTCAGCAAATAGCCATTTTTTTTTTGTTTCATGTAGGATTAATTTTGCTGGTATGATTTTTTTTTTGGCTACAACTTTAGTTCTTTTGCTCTTTGATATATAGTGTTCTAAACTTGCAGTCTTTTAATGGAGCCACTGGTAGGGCTTGTGTGATTCTAACTGTGAGTCTGCCATATTTGAATTTTTTCTTCTTGTTGCTCATAATATTTTCTCTTTGAGCTAGAGATTACAGAATTTATCTTTGATGTTCCTGTAGGTGTTCCTTGTAGGATCTCTTTCAGATGGTGGTTGGTAGATTTTTTTTTTTCTATTTTTACGTTCCCCTCTCATTCTAATACTTCAGGACCATTAAAAAAAATTATTTCTTGTATTATTATATCAAGATTCTTTTTTTTTTTTTTTGATTCAGGTAGTTCAATCATTTTTATGTTTTATTTTCTTGATCTATTCTCCAATATCAATTGCTTTTTTTATGAGATGTCATTATCTTCTATTTTTTCATTTTTTATATTTTGTTTTATTATTTATTGGTCACTTATATATAATACCTTTACTGGCTTCCCCTTGACTATCTAAATCCTCTGTATCAGTTCTTCTGGATTGCCTTGTTTAGTTGGTTGACTTTCTTTTCATAATCTTGTTTTTCGTGGATTGCTCTTATTTATTTCTTTTAATTCTTAGTTTTTTATTAATCTTTCTCATTTGACATTTTTTATTTAATTACTTTTTTTTTTTTTTTTTGCAAGGCAATTGGAGTTAAGTGACTTGCTCAGTCATATAGTTAGCAAGGCCTGATTTGAACTCAGGTTCTTCTCATTCCAGGGATGGTGTTCTATCCACTGCACTATCTAGTTGTCTCTCTTATTTGATTTTTAAAGTCTTTTTTGAGTTCTATGAATTGTTTTGAGGCAGGTGACCATTTAATATTACTCTCTGAGACAGGAGAAACTTTTTTTTTTGGATTCAGTAGCCTCTTCTGAAAATGAGCCCTGGTCTTCCCTCGTTCTATAGTAATTTTCTATGGTTAGATTCTTTCTCTTTTGCCTGCTCATTAAATTAAAAAAAAATTATAGCAAATTGCTGATTTAATCACATTTAATCTTGGGATATAGGGGATGATGTCCTTACCCTGAGGTCCTCCTTCAGTTCTTTCCTTTGTCTTGGAAATCCTAACCAAGAACTCTGCCCTCTTGTAAGTACCTACAGTTAGCAATGTCCCTGCTCTCCTGGGAATATTCTGTTTCCTTCTTGCCTAGGGCAGCATCTCAGCAGGACAGCTAGACCCTGCATTCCTTTTCAGCAGAGGTTCCCTTGATCTTTCTCTACTCACATTCTTTTCTACACTGGAAAATGAAAATAGCTGGGCCTTGAGCTATGTCCACCAGATAGCTCTAAAACTTATCCCTTAGCAATTTCTATGGAACGAATCTGGAGGTCTTTACACTTCACACAGATCCAATCTCTGTCTTGGTATCTTTCTTCAGATTTTCTCTGTCCCAAGAGAACCATAGTTCTGCCTTAACTCTTTATTTTGACCATTCTTTAATTTTGCCCTGGGGTATAATATTCTAGCTAGGTTTCTGGAGGATCTCGGACCAGCTTTGATCTTAGTGGAGGAGAGCAGTAGGCAGGAGAGCCACCAGGAGCATGGTCAAAAATGGAATGGCCCATTTCTAGTCCTCTCAGCCCTTAAATACCTTGGTATGATTACATCATTACAGCACACTAAGTATGTGTGAATTGTAGAACCATTACATCACCATACTAAATACTAAGTATATGTGAACTAGAGAACCATTATCTCATCAATTCTGAGTTAACACCTTGTTGTAAGATAGTATCCTTGTTTCAAGTATACTTCTCCAAAGTTCTGGCCCTCTACACTGGGGCACTATTTTGTCTCATTTGTTGGAGAAACCTGGAGAGCTTGAAATTTTCTGACCTACTCTGCCATTTTCCCAGAATCCTCTCAAATTTTCCATTAATTCTGTTCTCAATTATGTGAAGCTTGAAATTATCCTTTTATATTCAATCATAGTATAAATGATGTTTGCAGATCCTTCATGTCAGTTGACAAATCTTGCCATTTCTACCTTCATAATACAGTTTCTCTGTATTCCCTTCTCTCCACTCATGTGGAGAAGGACCTAGTTTAGGTCCTCACGACTTCTCATCCAGACTACTTATTGCATTATTCTAATTAGTCTTCCTCCCTCAAAACTCTCCTCATTCTAATCTAAGCCTCCACTTATCTGCCAAGATAATTTTTCTAAAATATGTCTGACCCTGTCATTTTCCTGCTCAATGAGCTTTGATCTCCCTATTACTTTCAGCTCCTATCTAGTCCCTTCATATCTTTCCAACCTTCTTACACTTTACACTCCTCCATCTATTCTGATCCAGCTACACTAGACAGCTTGTAGTCAGCTTGACTCTTACCTCAAATTCCTAATTTCCCTGGATTTTTGCAAGATTTAGTTCAAATCTTGGAAGAGGCCTTTTGCAATCTTCCCAATTTTTGTCTTGTGGATTATCTTCCATCTATTCTGAATATCTTGCATGTACCTAGTTTACCTATTAGGACAGCTAAGTAACACAAGGAGATAGAGCACCAGATCTGGAGTCAAGAAAACTTGAATTCAAGTTCAGCCTCAGATACTTACTATTGATATGACTTTGGGCAAGTCTCTTAACTCTGCTTGCCTCAGTTTCCTCATATATAAAGTGAGCTGGAGCAAATCACTCCACTATCTCTGCCAAAAAAATCTCAAACTGAGTCATGAGAGTCAGACATGACAAAAATGACTGAATAATAACAATTTTTTTGTTGTGTCTCCCATTAGATTGTGAGAGTTCCTTAAAAGCAGATACTATTTTCTCTTTCTTTGTTTCTTCAGTCTTTAGCATAATGACTAGAATATAGTAAGAATTTAATAAATGCTTGTTAATTGACTTTGTCCTAGATCCTGTGCTAATTTACTTTTTGTGTCACCACATTATTTAAGTAATCATGTAATATGGACATTATTATAAATTTATTAATTAAAACTTATTGCTAATTTAGTTAGGTTTTCCTCTCTTTTATCTATTCTGTAACAGGCTTTTTTCCTTTAAAATTATTTTTATTCTGAATTTTAAAAAAAGTTCAGATCAGCATTTCCACATGAAAAGTATAATAGGGAAAAAAAGGATCTCATATACAGCTGAGAATCTATACCATGAACTACTTGTTTTTTCTTTAGGTATATGACAAATTAAAAATTGTTTCTTCACTTGATAGGTCAGAACAAACTGATACAATTTGAGGATGCAATTCCCTTGACCATATGGTCTCTGCAATCCCAGGCCTCTGTAAGTTTCACTTGTTTAAACCCATTAAATGTGGTTAATTAGCTATCTTTCCTTTGATGACAGCATTTTTAAAAGCTCCATGCTTTAAGGTAATTACACTAACTAAAGTGGCAGAGCTGGTAGGGCTCCTTGAACTACCCGTTGATGCTACTGCCTCAAAATAGGTAGGTGGAATGAAGTTAGCAGCACAGAAGATCCTACCTGGTCTTTAGATTTCAATGACTTATAACTAGTTCTGATGACAGAATTAGGATTTACACAAGTGAATGAAGTGTTGACTTTTAGGCATGTAGGAAGCAATAAGGCTACCATGTGACATTTATAAAAAATTTATAGTACATTTTTTAGTTTGAACCTCAAAAGACTCGAGATATATACTGCACATGTTATTACCTCCACTTTCTGGATAATGAAAATTAGAAAGATTAAGTGACTTAGTTTAGTGTTATTTAGTGTCAGAGATAAGATTTGAATGTAGATCTTCCTGATTCTTAATCTAGTATGTCATCCACTGCATCTTATTCCCTCTCACAATGATACAATATAAGGAAGGAGGATCTGAGAGCCACAGTCAAATCAGTAAGGTTCTAGACTGTGGAGCAAAACATATATTTGGAAATTGGGCTTTTGGAACCTGGAATCAGAATGTGAGAGGGAGTTTCTTAGAAATGATTTGAGAATCAAATAATTTTATTGCTGACTATGCTAATGACAATTTATTCAACTGCTTATTTCCCTGATGATGGAAGATGAGATTCTGAGCATGGGTGCTATAGAAACAGTTTGCTATTTGCTTCTTGGTTTGCTATTCAGATAAAACAAATGAATATAATTCAGAAAAAGTCTTTGAAATTCCCTGGGAACTACAACGAAGTCATACCTTTCAAATAAATTAATCTAATACATTATAACTAAAAGGGACTTTAGAGATCATATAGTTCTATTTCTCATTATGCAGATTAATAATTTGAAGTACAGACAGATCTAGTCAGTCTATAAACATTTATTAAGCACTTACTATTTGCCAAACACCATCCTAAAACACTGGAAATACAAAGAGAGGTAAAAGAAAAGGTTCAATTGAATGATGACTATTAGAGTGTAGAGAGTTATGAACTATGAAAGGAAAAGTGGAGACATCAATTGCGGATAGCCTTCAAAAAGGAGTTAAGTCACAAAAAAGAGGAAAACTATGGGATTATAGCATTTGGGGATGGATGAATCAAGTGAGGATTTCTTAAAAATGGTGGAAATGCCGGCATGGCTTGTAAGTAGCAAGAAACTCACCAACTGACAAGAAAAGATTGAAGATTTGTAAGAGCAGATGTGATAGAGGGATCAAACTGCTGGAAATAGAAAGGATTCACTTCTGCTTTAGAAAGGTTAGCCTTGGGAAGGAGAAGGGTCAACTCTATGTAAGATAGATGTGAAGCAGGTAATGGGAGAAGATATTTATATAATATCAGCACTAGAGAGAGTAAAAAAGTCCCACTTTGTTATGATTCTTTGAAAGAAAAGCTTCTTATGTTCTACATTAAATAAAATGCTAATTCTTGATTTGAAATAAGAACTTTTTATACTGTTAAGGAAAAAGCTTTCTGTGCCTAAACTTTTTAGATTTAAAAATTGTCATTCTGTTAAAGTTTGGGGAGCATTTATTGATGTAATCATGTAATATTTATGGATTGTCTCATATACATTATCTGCTGATTGAATCATTATTGAGCCATTTAAAATTTCTTGATATAAAACCTTCTTAGTAAATATCATAAGATCATAGAACTATGGTTGAAAGGGACCTTGGAATTCATCTAATCCAACTTTTTCATTTTACAGATGAAGAACCTGATGTCCAAGAAGGTTAAGTGACATATCTAAGTTCACACAAGTAGTATCCAATGAAGAGCAGAAATTTAATTTTCTGAATCCAGAACCAGTGCTTTTTTTTTTTAAACTGTAATTTCCTTTCTTCTTGACAATAATGATTAATTTTTTGATAAATTATGGAATTATGCAGTGGCACCTTATTTAGTATTGTCTAATGTTGATAATTAATAATAATGATCTATAATTATCTTTTTTTTCTTTGTATGTTTTTTGTAAGTTTTGAAAGAGGACTAAATTTTCTTCATTGAATCTAATTTCAAAAACAGTTTTATGGTATAGGAATTTTTTTTCTTTGATGAATCTTCCATAATTTCTTTGTGATTTTATTATGTCTTTTTATATGTCAACTTAGTAATAGTAATTTTTTCTTCTTCTGTGATTTATTTGTTATTGATTTTCTATTTAGTCTTTTGATAGTTTTATGTTTTAATATTCCAAGTTTTACTGGCATCTTTATAATTGCATATAACGGTCTCTGATTTTTAAAGAAATTATTAATTGTGATCTCACCTTTTCATTTCTCATTTTAAAATTTTGATCATATTCTTTTAAAAAATCAAATCCAGTTTTAATGTGCTATTCCATTTATTTTTCATTCATATTTTTGCTTAATTTATAATATTCACACCTGGGTGTTGAAATACTTGTAATTTAAAAAAGTATATTTGATAATCATTTTTCTTTTTACTGAGAATTAAATACATTCACATTTGAATTTATAAATGCTTTATATGTCTCATTGAGCAGCTGGGTCACTTGGCGGGTAAAGTGCTGGGCCTGAAGTCAGGAAGATTTATCTGATTGAATTTAAATATGGCTTCAGATACTTATTATCTGTATTACCTTGACCAAATCACTTAATCCTGTTTGCCTTTATTACTCATCTGTAAAATGAGCAGAAGGCATGACAAACCACCCTAGTAGCTTTGCTAAGAAACCCTCAAATGGGGTTAGTAAGAGTCAGACATTACTGAAAAGACAACAAGAAAACATCTTACTCTTTCCCATACTTTGTCAAATTCTTCTTTTTATCACTAGGTATAATCTTCCTTTTTAATTAATATTAACATTTCCCTAACCTTAATACATATCACAGAACATTAAACATAGTTCCTATACTTAAATGATTATGAAATATATTTTACATAATTTGGAGTTCCTTCCTCTCACCCACATGTACTTGATGGCCCTTTAGTTCTGTTGATTTCTTTTTTTTCAACATCTCTGAAGTGTTTTTTTGTACAATTTCTTGAAATAACATGATAAAATTATTTCCTTTTTTTGAGAAGCTAATATTTTTTAAAAATTAAATTTCATTTAATTTTAAACTTTACTAAAATTTTCTTTTCTTTCCATTCCTTTCTGCATACTTTCTATCAGAAAAAAAGAAAAATAACACCTTTGTAACAAATATGCATAATCAAGCAAAACAAATTATTGCATTGGCCATTTCCAAAAATAAGACCTACTCTACATTTGAAGTCCATCACAATTCTATAAGGAGGTAGGTAACATGTTTTATCCTTGGGTCTTTGCAATCGTAGTTGATCATAGTTCTTATTCTTTTCAAATTGTTTTTATGGCCAAGTGTAGATAGCTGAACTTTGGAGAAGTATACTTGAAAGAAGTATACTTGAAACAAGATGTTAATTCAGTGGAATTGATGAGATAATGGTTCTCTAGTTCACATATATCTAGTATGATCACTCTAGTTTGATATAATCACTCTAGATTGGCTTATACTCAGTACAATGTAATGATGAAATTGTAATAGGGTATTTTAGGAGAACTGGGGACAAAGTGAGACTCAGACTGAGACTGGTTGAGACTGGCAGATTGTCAGACTGCTGGAGGAGACTGGCTCAGACTGAGACTGGGTCAGATATAATAGACAGACTGTGTAAGAGACAATAAAGATTTTGGACTCTATTCTTGTTCTTTCTCATGGTGTCTATCCTGCTGAGACCAAGGCCCTTCTGGAGGACCTCCAGAAAGCTAGCTTGAACATTACAGTCAGGAGTTAAAAAGATTTACATGATTTTGCAATGTTTTTATTTTATAAATTATTCTTCTGATTTTATTAATTTTTTTCCTTGGTTAATAAAATTCTTCCTAGGTTCCTCTGAAATTGGTTCTTTCTTTATGTCTTCTAGCTCAGGAAATTATTTTTTCCTCATTGGCTGAAATCAATTTATTTTTCATCTCTTCCTTCTCCTGTGACCCAAGTCCATTTGTCTCATTCAGCTGTTGATCAAAGTAATATTTCTATTGTTTTTCATATTATATTTAACTTCATATTCCTATTGCAATCTTCATTCTCTAACTTCCCAATTACATTGAAATACTAACTTGTTTTGTTGATTTCTATTTTTAAAAATGTTTTTGAAAATATATTTGTACAACTTCTTTAAATATCATGGTAAAAAATTTTTAAGAAGTCTGATAAATCTTTATTTATAGAAAATTTTATTATATTTTTTACCTCATAAAATCCATTTTCTTTCCATTGATTTACACTTTATCTCCACTGATAAAAAAGAATAATAAAATCTTTATAACAAATATACATAATTAAGAAAAGCAAATTTTCACATTGGACGATGCCAAGAAATATGGAATTTAGTCTGCACCTTCATTCTATCACAGTTCTGTTAAGGAAATAGGTAAGATGTTTTGTCTTGTGTGTTTGGTATCCTGGTTTGTCATTATGATGATCAGAGTAATGCTACTCAATATAATTCCTCACATTCATATATTATAATTTGTTCAACTATTCCACAAATAATGGACATCCTTTTGGTTTTCAGTTCTTTGCTGCCATGAAAAAATCCACTATTAATACTTTTGTACACAGAAGTCCTTTTCTTCTTTCTTTAATCTGTTTGAGGTATAGATTTAATCAGTGCTTGCATGGGTCAAATGGTATGTATAGTTGAGTAAATTTGGGGCATAGTTCCAAAATGCTTTCCATAATGACTGGACAAATTGACAGTTTTATCAATGAAGCACTAATGTACTATTGACATTTTCCATTTTTGTCAGTTTTCCCAGTGGGAGGCTATGAAATGGAACCAAATCAGATAGTTCTGATAATATCCCTTGTTATTTTCTTTAGATTTGTCATGTCAGTCTCTGTATGTTTCATTATATTTTTCTGGTTGTGTAATTTCCTGAGCTTGTTTTCTATTTCTTTTGGCATTCTGTCCTTATTCTTGTCCCCAAACTTTAGACAAAAGGCTTAATTATATTTATTCCAAGTTATGTCTCATGTCATTGGGAATAATATAATTTGTAATTTTCTCCAGAACTACTTTATTTAGGCAGAAAAGAAAATTTTTCTTATTGGTTTATACTTACAGCTAAGCTGTTAACCTGAAATGACATTAATTCATCTTGTCTTAACCCTACTTGACTCTAAATGATTTTTTATTATTTCTTAAAATTCAAGTAATTTTCTCAGAACAAAGATTTGTTAACATTTAAGATCTTTAATCTTTTAAAATAATTTATCTCATGCATCCTTTAAAATAATGCATTCAAGACAGTTTCCAAAAGTGACTTCACAGAGTTATTTTGGACAATTACAGGACCTATATTGAATATCTTTATTCTCTATATCATTCATTGGAATTTACATATTTAGCTTCTATTTATCTCATTAATTCCAACATTTCACATTTCAATTAAATGACTGTTTACAGCCTCTCTTTCACTTCTGGAGATATTTAGGTAGAGCTTAAGGAGCCCTGGACTCTGGAATTAGTAAGACCTGTGCTGCAAATGTGCTTTAGTCACATTAATTGTGTGACCTTGGGTAAGTTACTTAATTCTAATACCAGTTTTCTTATGATTGTGTTGTACTAGATGGTTTTAAAAATCCCTTTGAATTAAATTATTTTTGTAATTATGTGATGAGTTTTGGGATGTTTGTTAAAAACTTAGCATTCTTCCTTTATACTCCTAACTTGTCCATCAGAAAGACATAAGTACAAGCAGAAAAAACAATATTGAACAATTTCAGAGATTGTGTGAATTTTGCTTGGTTTGTGACATATTAAGGTAATAATTGACTTTATTAACCTACATATCTCTTAAACCAGGATATTAATATTATTTTTATGAATTCTGATTCCTGTATCATCTTTTTTTCCTTTAGGTCCTGTGGTGCCAAATGGAGTCAATGGATGGAGAGAATCATTCTATAGTATCTCAGTTTGTTTTCCTTGGACTCTCTGATTCATGGGAGATTCAATGTCTCCTCTTTGTGTCTTCTTCTGTACTCTATGTGGTGAGCATTCTGGGAAACATGCTCATTCTGCTCACTGTGACCTTTGATTCTCATTTACATTCCCCCATGTATATCCTTCTGGCCAACCTCTCCTTGATAGACTTAGGTTTTGGTTCAGTCACAGCCCCTAAAATGATTTGTGATCTCTTCAGGAAGCGTAAATTAATTTCTTTTGGGGGTTGCATTGCTCAGATCTTTCTTATTCATGCTTTTGGTGGCACTGAGATGGTGTTGCTTATAGCCATGGCCTTTGACAGGTATGTGGCCATATGTAAACCCCTCCACTATTTGACCATTATGAACTCAAGAATGTGCATTTTCCTTTTGATTGTTGCCTGGATCATTGGCCTCATCCACTCATTGGTCCAACTGGCTTTTGTTGTGAACTTACCTTTTTGTGGTCCTAATGAATTAGACAGCTTTTTCTGTGATCTTCCCCGATTCATCAAACTAGCCTGCACTGAGACTTATAGATTGCAATTCATGGTCACTGCCAACAGTGGGTTCATTTCTCTTGGATCTTTCTGTGTACTGATTATTTCCTACATTTTCATACTGGTCACTGTTCAAAAACGTTCTTCAGGTGCTTCTTCCAAGGCTCTTTCTACTCTGGCAGCTCATATCACTGTAGTGGTTTTATTCTTTGGTCCATTAATATTTTTCTACACATGGCCATTTCCTACATCAAGCCTAGACAAGTTTCTTGCTATCTTTGATGCAGTTCTTACTCCATTTCTGAACCCAGTTATCTACACATTCAGGAACAAAGAGATGAAGTTGGCAATGGGAAGAGTATGTAGCCAGATTTTGAAGAAACTTGTTTGACTACAATAGTGGTAAAGACTATCAAAATAATATAATATAGCTTCTAGGGGAGACAGAAATAATTTTAAAGCCCCCTGACCTTAGGAGGCTTCTGTTCTAACAATCTGTCAGTGATTCTGAAGTCCTCTGGCTTTGGAATCTCTGACCCCAAGGTCCCTCATCCCAAGCTAAGAATACTATTGTTCTAACAATCTGTCAATGAACATTGCTGCCTGTTGGTCAGTGATAATCAAATTCCAGAGACCACTCCTTGATCCTACCTCTGGGCCATAAAATTAAGCAAATCTATAACACGAAGAACTAGAAAAATGTGTCTTTTTGCTTCCATTTCTTTGCTAAATTCTCTTGGAATTTAGATTGCTTGAATTGGCATTACAATTACAATAAACTTTGCCCCTTGACTTGGAGATGTTTTCAAGCCTGCAAGTTCTTTTGCGACATCTCGGGACATTGGTCTGTGACTCCCAACCTTTGGGTCCCTTCCCAACCCCAACATTTGATGGCCCATATAGGAAGAATCTGGCTTCCCCTGGTTTGATTCTCTCCTTGTCAAGGTAAGCCACCCCATTTTTTCTCCCACATCTTATAGTTGGAACACCCCAAGTCACTGGCAGAAGGCTTGTCTGGGTCATCATGAGCTCCATGCTCAGCAAGTTTTCCTTGACTGGGGATGCCCAGACTGGGATGCAATTTTTGGCAAAAGTTCCTGGAGAATCTTTGCCACTCTTTCACCTTCTCTGGGACATCAGAGAAGACAAAGTGCTATAGGATAGCTTTTGACAACATTTTTTGGCTTTTCCCAAAGATGGGACAGTCTTCTTTCATGTCATTTTGTCTATGTCAGCAACTCTGTGTAGAATGTCTGTATCATGTTTGTTCTATGAGCTATATTTTGTTACTTGGAAAGATTTAAAATGCATCTAGCAAGGAAAAAACCTCTATGATGTAGTTAAAATTCTGGAAAAATTTCTTAAAAAGACTAAATTTTTCCTGTGGACTAAAGCTCTGGCTAAGCTGGGGGCTACACAAAAAAGTTAGCTAATTAAAATTAAAATAACATCTTAGCAGATTCTCAAAATTTTGAAAGCAATGATTAAGATATTTAGTAATTAGTCATTTTATGATTGCAAGAAAAATTCCTGAAATATTAAGTATAATTCCAGGAATTTACCCCATTCTAGAAGAAAAGAAAAAAGGTAAAACAAACTAGGTAACTAGCAATTTTTGCTAATTCTTCCTTGACTCCTAGCTTGTCTGGAATGTCCTTCTGCTCTTTTGGGAAAGTACCCCAGAAGATATTAAGGGACCTTCTGCACTCCACTTCCTGGACTCCCTAGTGTATCTCAGTTGTAGAGATTGCTAACAAGATCAATATAGCCCAAGTCCCTCTGTTTGCTAACTCTTCTCATTTGCCCAAACCTTGCCCAAACACCTCCCCAACCTTGTTTTTTGGGGGAGGGAGGAAGGACCAATGGTCAGTATTCCCTGAGCCCTGGCACCTTACAACTACCATTTAAAGGAGATCTTGGACCAGTCATCCCAGCTTTCAGCAAGTTCTGTCCAGGAACTTCTTGGAAAGAATTTGCATACCTTTAGCACCACCTAGCATGGCAGTGTGAGGTGAGAAAGTCAGTCAGTCTCTGCATTTGATAAGACCACCATTCTCTGTTTCAGTTGTGGATATGTTTTAGCTATGTAATTTATGGCAAATTATTTTTATCTCTGCCCAGTTTTTTGATTTGTAAAGAGAAATAATAGTTATTATAAAGAGCATGATTGCAAAAGTGCTTAGCATAAAACATGCTATATGAATGTTAACTGCTTTATTGGATATAATTGCTTCATATTTGATAACTTTATGGTTTTTTTCAGTTGTGACCAACAGAAAAATTATTTCTATGTGTGTGTAAAGTAATCTTTGAGATATGATAGTAAAAGCAATTTTAAAGCAGCTCTACTTAAAGCCCACTAAAAGGATATGTAAATTGCAATCTATTTGCACTGATAGTGTTAACAGAAGAGTTTGGGAACTTTAGGAAAACAGAAAAGCAATTTGCTACTACTTTAAAAACTCTAGCTATCTAGAGTCAAACTTCTGAGAGCCCTGTCATTGAAAACTGACACCTTAACCCTTTTCCTGTCTCACAAAAGATAAATGATTTGTGTAAATTGGAAAATAACCAAATGACAATTCAGTTTGCTTAGAACATTTAATCAGAATCTGGGGAATCTCATTAACTAAAGTTGTCAATTTTAAAATCTGTTCTAGCTCAATTTTAAGAATTGTCTTGTTTTCTCCCTAAAACAAAGTGGGAACTTATTTAAGAGGACAGAAATTATAGCTAAGACTATTTGGCTATTACTTAGGAAAATTCTAAAATTCTTAACTAAATTAATTACTTGGAATTATTGTCATCATGTTAAACCTAAACTTGGTAATTTTACTGTGTATGAAATAAGAGGGATGAGGTGAAAGTCTTATCAGCTCACCTCCAAGTATGAGATATGCAACTCCTTTCTCCCTTCACAGAGTGAGGGAAGGTATCAAACAACACAGCCCTTGAAAACACTGAGAATAGTTGAGATGGGCAACAGCTAGCTCAGCCCTTTCTCTGGGGTCTCTGTCAACTCCCCTTAATTTGTAAGCTTGCCAGTTTTCTTGAAACCATCAGGGTAAACAAGGTCATCGGCCCTGAGAAATGAGCCTGTTTAGGATATATAGGTTATTAAAAATCTATAAGCTTGTTTTATAATTGATCTTTTGCATCAGTATAAGGTTAAACATATAAAACATGTTAAAAATCTCATGTGTGTAAGTTCTGGTAAACTTTTAAAATAATGTGTCTAGTCCTCAAGTGCGATTAGTAGAATTTGCTAGTAGAGATAAAATCTCTTGGGACTGTAATTTATAATCTTTTGAGTTTTGATTTTGATTGCCTGATCATTAATTCAGTAATCCCCCATTGAGAAAAATGCCATAAATACTCAAGAGGAATGCCTTCCTGAATGTCCTTATCTGATCAAGAGTTGAGATGACAATCTTGGCCTTTGCTTAAGGAGGGATCCTTCTGACTCAGTTTCCCAGTTCTGCTTCTTTGTTTTCTACCTAATTATTCCTGAGTCTGGCTGTGAGGTGGAATTGTTACTGCACGATCAGTTGTCAAACAGATCTAAGGATGCTTTATCTTGTCATGTATGTGCTCTCAGGCTGAAGCCTGAAGGACTTTTTTGATACTATTATAATCATATCCCTGCTCTTTCCTCTTATAGCAAATTTCTAAAATCAGAGCAAATGGTCAGTAGAAGCCATGAGCCCAGTATAAGTATCTGAGGGAACAAAATGGTTTTCTACCTGAGAGCTTAAAAATGCTTTCTTTTACATAACATTGCATAAAGATTCACAATTTCTTTTTGCTCTTGAAGGGGCAAATCAGGGGAACATAAACTCTAATTTAACATGGACACTAATTAACATGGACAATCATTTCCATAAGCTCAGGATTTCCATGATAGTCTCCTCCCCACTCCCCCATATTTGGACAGGAAGTGGCTATCTAGTATATAGATGATTTCTTGATCTGCAGCCCCACTCGAGAGGCTTCTCTGGCTACAACCATACAAACTCCTAACTTCTAGGCCCTTTCCCCCTTGCAGGGGTATGAAGTTTCTTTATCAAAAGGCCTATCATTATTTATCAGTTTGTTAAATTGCTCCCTGATCATTATGTAAATGGAGAAAGGCAGGTTATTCTGTGGTGACCCTCAATAGCACCCTGGAGGCTAAGCCACTGCCCCCTGGGTCTTCTGCCCAGAAAACTGAACTCATTGCCCTTACTAGGACTTTGGAACTGGGAAAGGAAAGAGAATGAACATCTATACAGACTCCAAATATGTTTTTCATATTTTGCACACTTGTGGAGCTATATGGAAAGAAAGGATACTTTTTACAGCAAAAAAAATTCTATTAAATATGAAAGGGAAATTAAAGGGGACACACCCTTTCTCCTTCTGGGTGGTTTTAAACACCCTCAGGCCAGTTTCTAATCCCTGAGGCAAACTAGTGGGAACTTCTTTCTGGCCTGCCTAGCTCTTTGCAGAACCACAATTGTTATGAGCCAGAACTTGAAACAAGGTGATAACTCAAGGGAGATGTTAGAATCCTAGTGTTAACTCAATGGAATTGATACAATGCTTATTGGTTCACACATTAGAGCAGATCCTTATAAGGCGATGTCACTAATATTGATAGAAACAATGCTTGTGTTTGCACCTTTAAGAATTCACACATTAGAGCTCACACATTGGAGTTCATAAGTACAAGAGATACACAAAGTTAACTTTGTAACTTTGTGAATTCACACCTCCCATAATCCCACTTTCAGAGGAGGAGTCAACCTTTGAGAGAGCATTAAAACAGCTGAGCTCAGTCAGTAAGGTAAGTTGAAAAGTGGAGGAGTGGAGGAGAGTCAGTTCAGAAGAAGCCACAAGTCGGAGCTGAGTTAGAGGCACAAGCTGCAAGAGCTCTTAGAACCAAGGAGAGAGATAGGTCTCTATTAAGGCTAACTGGGCCCAAGGAAAGAGACAAGACTTGGAAGGAGAAAATAAATGTTTGGATTTTATCAGCTGGCTGCGTTTGAAGTGATTATTACTTGGAACCGAAACTAAGGCTGCCTCCAGAAAACCTCCCAAGAAACCTGCTCACAGAGAATCATCATATATTATAAAAAAGAAGAACACCACAACAATGACCTAGTCTTCACTTCTCAAATAACTCAAAAAGTGGCTGGGGTACTTAAGGTTACTTATCATCTCCATTCTGCCTGGTAGCCTTAGTCTTCTGGGAAGGTGGAGAATATGAATCACATACTCAAGCGAGTCCTTCCTAAACTATGATTGGAGACTTCAGAGAATTGGGTGCAAACTTGAAGGTTTACTCCCAGCTAGACTCATGTTTCTAGAATTAAAACTGCTACCCCTGTTACTTCTTCTCCCTCAGGCATTCCTAAATATTTCTTTGAACCCATAGAGGACCTGAAAGTACTCTTCTGCAGGATTCCTAGAAACACACTGGATAGAGAAGGATGAAATTGCCTGTATCCTTCTTTCCCTCACTCTAACTTTCCTTCTTGTTATTTTCCATTTTTCCCAGGTGTTTCTTTAACAACACTCCAAGGATGAGAACTTTGCTCTTAGTATTTTCTCTCCAGCTCTCTTGGTGTCATTCTGTGACCCCTGCTAGTGGGAAGATAGCTCCTTAGTCTTTATTTAGGGGCTAGGGAACTCTGTGGGCACTGGGGGCATTCAGGATTGTTGGGTGGGCCCTCAGCATCCTTAAAGCAGCCCACAGATGGGACCTGATGCATTTTTTGCAAAGGTCTCACTCCCAAATGTCACCATCCCCACCCTGGATACTACCCCATTTGTATTAGCTACCCTCCCAGGGGAATAACTTTAACCTGATTATCCTGTTTTCTTGCCCAGAAAGGATCTCTTACCCACATAATAATTGTAGGATACCTATTCCAAAATTATTATGTCAAACTCATTCATAATGCTTTTACACCACCTTCTTTGAAGCTTCTTCACAACCTCCTGAGAACTAACATTCCTACTAGTAGATTTGTTTCCTCCAGACTCCAAGCTATGAACTTCCAACTCTTTGTTCACCTTGAATACCCAGCACCCCTCTGAATGTTGCTGCTTCCATCTTCAAGTTACATGCCTCCTCCACCTCAGTCTGAACCCCACTAGGCACAGATAGCTCTATAATCCTTATCAACATGAAGCAGCTCCAGAAAATGAGATTTCTATCCCCTATCCAAAAATTAATTTGGGGTGAAATGCTTGAAAGGGGAGTTGATATAATATAGTTTCTATGGGAGACAGCAATAATTTTAAGGTCCTCTGATCTTAGGGAGCTTTTGTTTTAATACTCTGTCAATGATTCTAAGCCACTGAACCACTAAGAAGAATTAAGCCTTTCATAGTTGATCGTTGCACATTCTTGCTGTTATTGTGTACAATTGCCTGGTTCTGCTTGTTTTGCTCAAGATCAATTCATGTAAATATTTCCAGGCCTTTCTAAAATCAGCTTGTTCATCATTTTTTATAGAACAATAATATTCCCTTATCTTCATACACCATGAATGGTACCAGGTGAAGATTTCTCAGGGGGCTTTTGGACCTTAGGTCTAAGCTTCAGGAAGTCATGTAATTTGTAGGAAGTAACAGTTTAGCTAACCGTTGGTCAATAGGTACTTCCTTTTCAGTCCATCCAATGAATTAAAAAAAAAATCAATAGGAAGGGGAGGTTGTACCTGCAAATGTAAGACCATATTCCTTCAGCAATGAAGATGAGAATTAGTGGTGGGAGGGATCTATATATTCTGCTGTTCTGCCCCTGTAAAGCGCCTCCTCCCTTTGATTGCTTATGTGACTGCAGTGACGCCTGCTTCTCACAAGAACGTATAATAAACCTTCATTTTGCTCCTAGAAATATCTCTAGCTATTTTATTATATGGTGGTCACTCACCTCCCTGTCTGAACCACACAACCACAACTTGTTTGGCCATTTCCCAGTTGATGGACATCTACTCATTTTCCAATTCTTTGCAACCACAAAAAGAGCTGCTATAAATATTTTTGCACATCTGGGTCCTTTTCCAAAGGGTCTATAATGAAAGAGGATCAGGATGGGCAGGTTGTAGAATGCAGGGTTCCAGCATAGACTTGAAGGAATCCGGGAACCAGGAGGTGGAGAGAAGGAGAGAGGGAATTTCAGACTTGGAGAACAGTCAATAAAAATATTCTGAGTTAGGAGATAGAATGTCTTTGAGGAACAGAAAAGATACTAGGGTCATTGGATCACAGATATGTTTGGGGAGGGTGGAAGATGTAAGAAGAATGGAAATTTAAGAAGAACATTGCAAAGAATTGTGATGGCAAATAATGACTTTTATATTTGACTTTGAAGGTGATAAGGAGACAATGAAATTAATTGAATGAGGATGTTATTAGTGATGGAGGTGACAACATGATCAGACCTGCACTAAAACACAGGAAAATTAAATTGGCAGCTGAAAGGAGGATGAGCTGAAGTGCAAAGAGGTTTAAGTCAGGAAGATCAAACAGTAGATTATTTCAATAATCTAGACATGAGGTGATGAGGATCTGCATCAGGGCCATGGCAGTTCTAGAAAAGAGAAGAGGCTATATTTGAGAGATATTATGAAAACAGAATTGACAGACATTGATAACATATTGGATATAGATAGATAGATAGGATAGATTGGGAGAGGGAATGTGGAGACAGAGAGAGAGAGAGAGAGAGAGAGAGAGAGAGAGAGAGAGAGAGAGAGAGAGAGAGAATATGAGGGAAGCAGAAGCAGAGAGGGAGTGAAAGATGGAGGAAGAGGAGGGAAGAAGGGAGGGAAAAAGAAAGGTAGGGAGAGAGAAAAGTAAAGACAAAGAGAGAGAGAGAGATGGATGGAGGGAGACAGACAGAATTTGTGTAAAAGAGATACCAAGATTGTAGAGCTGAATGACTTGAAGGATGAACATGTCCTCTATAGTAAAGGGGAGATTAGGAAGAGGTTTTTTCAGGAAATGATACAAAATCCAGTTAACTATTATTTTCTCTGTTTTGATGAGGAAACTGATGCAGGATTTGAACTTAATTCTTAAAGACTCCAGGTCCAGTGATTTATATATTGCACCATTTAACTATTTATTATATCAAAAACAAAGGTTGCTTGTTAAGCCATTCTACTTGGGCCCTTGATATCATTCTTTACACTCATCAGTGTCTTGTTTCTTTGATCATCTTCTCTGCCATCTTAATGATCATACTTTTCTTATCTCCTGACTTCTCCTGTTGCCTAAAACATGGCAGATGTTCATCATCCTTAAAATGATGATGATGAAAAAAAAATCCTTAACTTAACCCTATCATGCTCTCAAGATTTTGCCTGATATCTTTCTTCCCTTTCATAGCCAAACCCCTAGCTTTAAACAAGATACTTTTCACTTTTGACTGCCTAAATTTCTCATTGCTCTTTTTGATTAAAATTTTGAAGTCACTCTTAGCTAATGACCCTAGATAAGAACAATCATGAATTCCTCTGGCTTTACTGCCACCATCACATTTAAGTTGTGTTCTAGTTGTGGCAATACAGTCCAGGTATATCAACAAATTTAATGAGAACTACTATAGATTTACAGAGATAATAATACCTATGAATTACCATAGATTGACAGAAATAACAATACCTTTTATGTATACAGCACTTTGAGGGTTTACACAGTGCTTTACATATATCACTTTATATAATCTTTATATCATCCTTGTGAAATAAGTACTATTGTTATGTTCATCTTGAAGATGAGGCAACTGAGGCTTATAAGAGATGTGATTTGTCATGGGTCACATAATTTGTTGGTTTCAGAAGCAATAAAATAAAATAACAAAAATAATTAATTAGTTTTATTATGCCAGGAAAGACAAAGACAAACATAGAAAAGAAGAACATCTCAGAAACACCTTAAAGAGAAAAACTATCCAGTTTGCCCAAATGAATAATTAGAATTCCAAGAAGAAATGACACTTTAGAATGAATTTAGAAATGATATTTTATTTAAAATTGGGAGTGGTGGAGGAGAGAATTGGAAAAAGAATTAATAATGTAACACAAAAACTACAAAACCTTACCATAGTAAATTCCCCTTAAATTAAAATAGATTAAATAGCAAATAACTTTGGCAGACAAGACATTAAAATCAAAAGAGAAAAAATATAAAGTATCTTATATAAACAACAACTTATCTGGAAAATAGAATAAGAACAGATAACTTAAGAATCATTGTATTTCCTGAAATTCATAAACAAAGAGAATTTGGCTATCATATTTCAAAAAAATCATTAAAGAATTTAGTCAAACATTATAGAATAAGAGGGTATTATGAAAATTGAAAGAATCCACCAACTACATACTGAAAAAAAACCTCTAAAATGAAAAAAATCCTAGGCATATCAATCAATATCAAAATTCAGAGCTTTCAAAAAAAAAAAAAAAAGAAAGCAAAATATCATCAGCAGCCAGAAAGAAATAATTTAAAAATCAAGGAATAATAGTCAAGATTTAGGAACTATCAAAATAAAGGAGTAGAAAATATTCTATAAGGCAAAATGTAAAGATCTACAACTAAGAATAACTCATCTAGGAAAACTGAGCAGGGAAAAAAGCAGACCTTATGTGAAAATAAGGACTGAAATATTCTTAATTTGGAAAGAGGGATAGTGGTGTGGATGAGGAACTAGAACTTAAAGAAACTTTGAAATAAAAATAAAGGAATTAAGAGAAAAATAAAAAGGCAAATACCAGTCAGAAAGAACTCCATAATGATGAACTTTTTATATGCTAATGATTGTTTAAAAAAGTGTTCTTCTGATCCACCTGTTCTGGAAAGCAATTTGGAACTATGCTCAAAGGGCTATAAGACTGTTCATACTCTTTGATCCAGCATTGCCAGTACTGGCTTGGTATTCCATAGATATCATAAAAGAGGGAAAAGGACCCATAGGTACAGAAAGGTTTGTAGTAGCTTTTTTGTGGTAGTAAGGAATTAGGAATTAAATGGATGCCTATCAATTGGAGAATAGTTGAATAAGTTATGGCATATGAATGTTATACAATACTATAAGAAGTTCTATATAATGTTCTATAAGAAGGGATAAATAGGCTGATTCCAGAAAAGTCTGGAAAAGCTTACATGAATTGATGCTGAATGAAGTAAGAACCCTGAGAACCTTGTACTCAGTAACAGCAAGACTGAATGATCATCAAATATGACAGATTTAGCTCTTCTCAGTAGTGTAGCGATCCAAGATAATTCCAATAGATTTTGGATGGAAAATGCCATCTACTTCCAGAGAAAGAATGGTAGAGACTGAAGCGGATCAAAGCATCCTATTTCCCTCTTTTTTGTTTTATTTTTTTCTTCCTCATGTTTTTTTCCTTTTTTTCTGATTTTTTTCCCAACAAAACTAATATGAAAATATGTTGTATATGTATAACATATCAAGTTGGTTGCTTTCTTGAGGAGGGGAGAGGTAAGGGAGAGAGAAAAAAAAGTTGGAACTCAAAATCTTGCAAAAATGAATGCTGAGGCTTATACCCCAAAGAGATATTAAAAAAGGGAAAGGGACCTGTATGTGCCAAAATGTTTGTGGCAGCCCTCTTTGTAGTGGCCAGAAACTGGAAAATGAAGGGATGCCCATCAATTGGAGAATGGTTGAGTAAATTGTGGTATATGAATGTTATGGAATATTATTGTTCTGTAAGAAATGACCAGCAGGACAAATACAGAGAGGATTGGTGAGACTTACATGAACTGATGCTGAGCAAAATGAGCAGAACCAGGAAATCATTATATACCTCAACAACGATACTGTATGAGGATGTATTCTGATGGAAGTGGATTTCTTCAACAAAGACAAGATCTAACTTAGTTTCAATTGATCAAGGATGGACAGAAGCAGCTACACCCAAAGAAAGAACACTAGGAAATGAATGTAAACTGCTTGCATTTTTGTTCTTTTTCCCAGGTTATTTATACCTTTTAAATCCAATTCTCCCTGAGCAACAAGAAAACTGTTCGGTTCTGCACACATATATTGTATCCAAGATCTACTGTAGTCTATTTAACATGTATAGGACTGCTTGCCATCTTGGGGAGAGGGTGGAGGGAAGGAGGGGAAAAATCGGAACAAGTGAGTGCAAGGGATAATGTTGTAAAAAATTACCCTGGCATGGGTTCTGTCAATAAAAAGTTATTTAATAAAAAAAAAAAAAAAAAAAAAAAGAAAAGAAAAAAAAGAGCAAAAATGAATGCTGAGAACTATCTTTACATGTAAGAGGGAAAATATAACACTATTAAAGTGAAAAAAAGCTCTTTTTAGTATTTTAATGTCATAAGGAATCACAGAGGTAATCAAATGAAGCAAAAAAACCCCCCATAAATAGGTTTGTTATTTTTTCACAGTTCTGAAAAAAGAAGTAGGCAGGGGAAAGGATATACTAGCTTGAAAATAAGAGAAAAGATGGGAGGGGGAACTTATCACACATAACCAAGGTGCTCAACTAAAAGTATTTATTGATATGGAAGACTGCAGGGACTGGTTGTCAATTGAATTTTATTTTCATTTAAACTGACCAAAATAAGACAGAATACACCTAAAACATCCTCTTTTTCCTTCTTCCCATCCTCCTCCAGAATTTGATGTAAGAATAAATTCAACTCAAGAGACATACAAAAAGGAAACAGAAGAGAAAAACAGAAACATAAGAAATTAGCTATATTTAGAGAGGAATTAATCATAAGTAAAACAAAGGCTAGAAAGGGAATAGTAGAGAAGTTAAAAGGAAAGAAACAGTAAGTACTTGCAATATAGAGAGAATGAGGAGTAGAGAGAAAAAAAATATGAGAGAATAGCATGGAAGGAAATACAAAATTAACTATCATCACTAAGAGTGTGAATAATATGAGTAGAAGAGAATACCAGAATTGATTAGGAAGCAAAATAATAGAACTAACATAATGGAACAGAACAAAATCTACTATGCCTTAGATGAACTAAAAAAAAAACAAAACAAAAAGGAGGAATAGATATATGATTTCAGACAAGGAAACAGCAAAAATAGACAATTGAAACAGATAGAAACTGTTGCTGAAAAGGTAACATAGACAATGACTTAATTTCAGTAATTAACATGTTTATCAAATGGGATAACATCTAAATACTTACTTTAGCTTTTCCAAGCTAAATAAATTACAAGGAGAAATAGAAAATAAAATTATAATAATGAGAATGCATCCTTTTTGCTCCTAGAAAAATCTATATTAAAAGTTACATAAAAAAGAAATAATATAGGATTTCAGAAAATGAGACTTGGTAAGAGATCACTGAATGGAAATAGAAAGTAGTGGATATATTTCTCTTAGATGTGCATGGCACCTAAACAAAACTTTTATTTGGATCATCAAAAGCATAGAAAAGCAGAACAATTGTAGACATCATTTATCCACCATACTCAATAAAAATTATATTAAATAAAGGGCTTCTGAAAAAAAATCAACTGAAGACTATATAAATTAATCTTAAAGTATTGGTAGGCCAAAGAACAAATTATAGAAAAGAGATTATTTCACTAAAGAGAATGACAACAATGAGATAATATACCAAAATTTTGGGATGTCATTAAAGAAGTCCTTTCTGGTTTAATTTTTAAGCTAGATTTACTTAGGTATGAAGGGAATAAATTGAGAACCCTCACAATTTTTGCTTTATTCCCTATTTCTCTCTGCAACTAATGTTAATTTTTCCAGTAAGCATTTAGATGCTATGCCATTTAGTGTACATTAATGCTAATATTAATTCATTGTCTATGGTACCTTTCAACAAAACGTAGTTTTCTAATTTATCTCTTTTAAGTCTATTTTTGCTGTTCACAATATCAGTAACAAAACTAACTGAAAACATGATTACTCATGAGATGCAAGAAAGTCTTTGTACAAAGTGCAGCCTCCTTCCTATGAAAAACAGTAGAGAGAATAAAAATATAAATGGAAATTACCTTAAAATAGAGAGTAATATTTATCTAAAATAATTAGCAAGCATTATCCATAAGGAAGATAAGCTACAAGCCTTGTCAATACAACCAGGGATGAAACAAGGATGCCCATGATCACTTCTATTATTTAATCCTTTATTAAAAATGCTAGTTATAGCAATAAGAGAAGAAAATGAGATTGAAGGCTGAGGAAAATGAATTAAAATAGACAATAAAGAAACAAAACTATTACTCTTTTCTTATGATATGATGTTATACTTAGAAAATCCTGGAAAATCAACTAAAAAATTAAGTTGAAATTATTAACAACTTTAGCAAAGTTGCAAGATATAATATAAAACCACACAAATCATCAGCATTTCTATACATTACCAACAAAAGAACCGCAGCAAGAGATAGAAATAGAAATTCCATTTAAAATAACTGTATACCTTCTTGTCAGCTTGAAGCAGCTCCAGAAGAAGATACCCCCTTTGCCCCCAAAGAATTTAGTTTCAACCTGAATTAACCTGATATTGTGACTATGCTAACAGTTTTCCTAATGTTGAACCAGTGCTGAATTCATGATATGAATCTCCTGTGGTCATAATGTATCATCCTTGTAAAATATTGCTGTAACTTCTTTGTTAGTATTTATTTAAATTTTTTTTTTGCATCAGTATTCATTAGGAAATTGGTCTATAATTTTTTTCTCTTTTTTGACTCTTCCTGGTTTGGTATCAGAATTATATTTGTGGTATAAAAGGAATTTGGTAGACTTCCTTTGTCATTTTTTTTCAGATAATTTATATGGTTTTTGAATTAGTTGTTCTTTAAATGTTTGGTAGAATTCAAGTGTGAATCTATCTAGTCTGAGGATTTTTGTCCTTAGAAAATTAATTGGTGGGTTGTTCAATTTCTTTTTCTAAGACCATGTTTAAATATTTTATCTTTTCTTCTATTAATCTAGGTATTTGCATTCTTATAGATATCCACCTATTTCATTTAGATGATCAATTATTGACATTTACTTGGGCAAAGTAGCTCCTGAAATTGTCTTAATTTCCTTTTCATTGGTGGTGAATCAATTCCTTTCATTTTTGATACTAGTAATTTGGTTTTCTCTTTAAAATCAAAGTAGCCAATGGTTTATCTATTTTATTGTTTTTTTCATAAAACCATCTTCTATTTTTATTTCTTACTTTTAATTTCATAATCCTTCTTTTGATTTTCAGATTTTTCACTTTGTCGTTTAATTGGGTATTAACATTTTTTTCTGATTTTTTTTTTGTTGTATTCCCAATTCATTGATTTGCTTTTTATCTATTTTACTGATGTTAGCAATTATAGATATAAATTATCTTCCTAAATACTGCTTTGGTTGCATCCCATAAATTTTGGTGTGTTGTCTCATTGCTGTCATTTTCTTTAATGAAATTATTGATTGTTCCTATGATTTGTTTTTTGACCCACTGGTAGGTTATTTTTTGGATTAAATTATTAAATTTCCAATTAATTTTAAATTTCTCTTTTAATTTCCATTATTGTATGTAATTTTTATTTCATTATGATCTGAGAAGGAGGCATTTATTATTTCTACTTTTCTCTATTCAGTTGTGAGGTTTTTCTATTCTAATATATTGTCAGTTTTTGTATAGGTGCTATGTACTGCTGAGAAAAAAGGTATATTTCTTTCTATTTCCCTTCAATTTTCTTCAGAGGTGTGTTATATCTAACTTTTCCAGAATTTCATTCATCTTCTTTCTTATTTATTTTTTTGGCTAGATTTATCTAGTTGAGAAGGGAAAGTTGAAGTCACTCTCTAGTATAGCTTTATTATCAATTTTCTTTTGTAAATCATTCAACTTCTCTTTCAAAAATTTAGATAGTATAAGAATTTGGCACATATTATTTAGTATTGATATATTTTCATTGTATATGATATCTTTATTTTCTCTCTTTTTTTAATTGAAGTTTTTTATTTTCAAAACATATGCAAGGATAATTTTTCAACATTGACCCTTGAAAAACCTTGTGTTCCAATTCCCCCCTGTCCCTTACCTTTACCCTCTCACCTAGATGTCATGTAATCCAATATATTGTAAACCTGGTAAAAATATATGTTAAATGTAATATAGGTATACATATTCATAAAATTATCTTGCTGCCCAAGAAAAATCAGATCAAAAAGTAAAAAAAAATGAGAAAGAAAATAAAATTCAAGCAAACCACAACAAAAAGAGCAAAAATGCTATGTTGTAATCTACCCTCAGGTCCCACAGTCCTCTTTCTGGGTGTAGATGGCTCTTATCATCCCAACATCATTGGGACAGGTCTGAATGATCTTATTGTTGAAAAGAGCCATGTTCATCAGAACTGATCATTGTATAATCTTGTAGTTGCCATGTATAATAATCTCCTGGTTCTGCTCATTTCACTTAGCATCAGTTCATGTAAGTCTCTCCAAGCCTCTCTGAAACCATCATGCTGATTGATTCTTATAGAACAATAATATTCCATAACATTCATGTACCATAATTTATTCAGCCATTCTCCAACCGATGGGCAGACACTGAGTTACCAGTTTCTTGCCATTGCAAAAAGGATTGTAAGCATTTTTGCACATGTGGATCCCTTTCCCTCTTTTAAGATCTCTTTGGGATATAAGTCCAGTAGAAGGCTAGGCACAGTTTGATAATCCTTTGAGCATAGTTTCAAATTGCTCTCTAGAATGGTTGGATCTGTTCCCAACTCCACCAACAATGTATTAGTGTAATGTGCGGGCTAGCTCTCTGGAAGGCCTCAGGATTAGTCAGAGTCAGGATCAGTCAAAGTCCTTGGTCTCTAGGAGGAGAAGTGAAGGAGGCAGGCAAGCTGCCACGTGACTTGTCAAAGATGGATCCTGGACTCTGGAGTCTACAGCCTGAAGTCTTCTCTCCCTGCTGAGCATGCTGTGGCAGAGAGACTCTGACTCTCTCCCTCAGCCTTCCAATCCTTCCCTATGATTACCTCACCACAACACATGTCCTGTGAACCTAACCTGTTCCATTGATTGACCACTCTACTTCTTAACCAGTACTAAATGGTTTTGCTGACTGCTGCTTTAATATAATTTTAGATCTGACACAGCGAAGCCACCTTCATTTGCATTTTTCCATTAATTCCCTTGAAATTCTTGACCTTTTGTTCTTTCAGATAAACTTTGTTATTATTTTTTCTAGATCCATAAAATAATTTCTTATGAGTTTGATTGGTATGGCACTGAATAAGTAGTTTAATTTAGGTAGTATTGTCATTTTTATTATATTTGATGAGCATTTGATATTTTTCCAATTGATTAGATCTGGCTTTATATGTGCCAAAAGTGTTTTGTAGCTGTGTTCATATAGCTGACTTTGCCTTGACAGATAGACACCCCCAATTTTTTTTTATTATCAACAGTTATTTTAAATGAAATTTCTCTTGTATCTCTTGCTGCTGGACTTTGTTGGTAATATATTAAACAGGTGATGATTTGTGTGGATTTATTCTGAATTGTTTCTAGTAGTTTTTTAGTTGATTCTCTAGGGTTCTCTAACTCTACCATCATATCATTTGCAAATAGTGATAATTTGGTTTCTTCATTACCTACTCTAATCCTTTTAATCTCCTTTTCTTTTCTTATTGCCAAAGCTAACATTTCTAATACAATATTGAATAGTAATAGTAATAGTGAGATACCTTGTTTCACCCCTGATCTTATTGGGAATGGTTCTAGTTTGTCCCCATTACTTATGATGCTTGCTGATGGTTTTAAATAGATGCTACTGATCATTTAAAGGAAAACTCCATTTATTCCTTACTCTCTAGTGTTTTTAATAGGAATGGGTGTTGGATTTTTCAAATGCTTTTGCTTCATCTATTGAGATAATCATATGATTTTTGTTAGTTTGGTTATTGATATGGTCAATTATGCTAATAGTTTTCCTAATATTGAACCAGCACTGAATTTGTATTATCCTGGAGATGACTTTTTGTGATTTCTTTGCTAATATTTTATTTAAGATTTTTGTATCAATATTCATTAGGGAAATTGGTGTATAAATTTCTTTCTCTGTTTTCATCCTACTTGGTTTAGATATCAGCATCATATCTGCATCATAAAAAGAATTTAGTAGTACTCCTTCTTTCCCTATTTTTGGAAATAGTTTGCATAGTTTTGGAATTAATTATTTTTTAAATGTTTGGGAGAATTCACATGTAAATCCATCTGGCCCTGAAGATTTTTTCTCAGGTTGCTGATTAATAGCTTGTTCTATTTCTTTTTCTAAAATGGGACTATTTAAGTAATTTATTTCCTCTTTTGTTAATCTGGGCAATCTATATTTTTGTACATATTCCTCCATTTAATTTATGTTATCAAATTTATTGGAATATAGTTGGGCAAAACAATTCCTAATTATTGGTCTAATTCCCCCTTCATTGGTGGAAACTTTTCCCTTTTCATTTTTGAGATGAACAATTTGATTTTATTCTTTCCTTTTTCTAATCAAATTAAGTAAAGGTTTATCTATTTTGTTGTTGTTTTTTTAAATAAAACCAACTCAGTTTTATTTTTTAAATTCAATTGTTTTCTTACTTTTAATTTGATTAATCTTCCCTTTTATTTTTAGAATTTCAAATTTGGTATTTAATTGAGGACTTTTAATTTGTTCTTTTTCTAGCTTTTTTAGTTGCAAGCCCAATTCATTAATCTTCTCTTTCTGTATTTTATTCAATATAATCATCTAGAGATATGACATTTCCCCAATAACCATTTTGGTTGCATCCCATAAATTTTGGTATGTTGTCTCATTATTGTCATTCTTTTGGATGAAACTATTGTATCTATGATTTGCTGTTTCACCTATTTATTCTCTAGGAGTAGATTATTTAGTTTCCATTTTTGGTCTATTTTCCCCTGGCCTTTAATTGCATGTAATTTTATGATCTGAAAAAAAATCATTTACTATTTCTGCCTTTCTGCACTTGGTTTTGAGGTTTTTATGCCCAATACGTGGTCTGTTTTTGTATAGGTTCCATGAACCACCAGCAAAGGAGTATACTCCTTTTTGTCTCCATTTAATTTTCTCCAAAGATCTATCATACCTAACTTTTCTAAAACTGTATTTACCTCCTTAACTTTTTTCTTATTTATTTTGTAATTAGATTTATCTAGTTCTGAGAGAGCAAGGTTGAGATCTGTCATTATCATAGTTTTACTGTCTATTTCTTCTTGCAGCTTTCTTAACTTCTCTGAGAATTTAGATGACATACCACTTGGTGCATATATGTTTAGCATTGTTATTGCTTCATTATCTATGGTGTCCTTTAGCAAGATAGAGTTTCCTTCTTTATCTTTTTAAATTAGATCTAGTTTTGCTTTTGCTTGATTTGAGATCAAGAGCACTACTCCTGTTTTTCTTATTTCAGCTGAAGCCTAATAGATTCTGCTACAGCCTTTAACCTTTACTCCGTATGATTCACTTTGCTTTAAATGTGTTTCTTGTAAACAACATATTGTAGAATTTTGGCTTTTAATTCAGTATGTTGTTCACTTCCATTTTATGGGAAAGTTCATCCCATTCACATTCATAGCTAAAATAATTAATTCTCTATTTCCTGCCATCTTATTCGCTTCATGTTATGATTTTCTCTTTACTTTCCTCCTTTTCTTCCTTCCCAGCATTTTGTTTCTAACCACCAACTCCCTCAAATAGTTCTCTCCCTTTGCAACCCCTCCCCCTTTCTTATACCTCTCCCCTACTACTTCTGTTTTCCTTTGTATTAGTTTCTCCCTTTCCTTTCCCCTTCCTCATAAGGTGAGGGAAATTTCTCTATGATACCATATATGTCTGATATTCTCTCTTTGAGCCAAATCTGATGAGAGTAAGATTCACACAATGTTCATCCTCCTTCCTTCTTTTCCTCAATTATGATAAATCTTCTTTGCCTCTTCATGAGATGCAATTTCCTTCATTTTCTCTCCATTTTCCTCTTTTTCCAGACAATCCCCTTTCTACCTCTAGTTTCTTTTTCATAATATCACAATAAAATATTTTACCTGCAAGCTCTAAGTATACCCATAACAGAGATGTAGTTTTCAGGAGTTCTTTCCTTTTTTACCTTTTTATGCTTCTCTTGAGTTCTGTATTGGAGATCAATTTTTTTGTTCAGATCTGGTCTTTTCATCAGAGATAAATGAAATTCACCTTTATCATTGAATGTCCATCTTCTTCCCTGAAAGACAATGCTCAATTTAGCTGGATAGTTGATTTTTGGCTGCAATCCAAGTTCCTTTGCATTTTGGAATATCAAATTCCAGGCCCTTCAATCCTTTATGATGGAAGCTGCTAGTCTGGGTAATTCTGATTGTGGCTCCTCAATATTCGAATTGTTTCTTTCTGGCTGCTTGCAATATGTTTTTCTTGATTCAATAATTCTGAAATTTAGCTACAATATTCCTTGGAGTTTTCATTTTGAGGTCTCTTTCAGGAGGTGAGTGGTGAATTCTTTCAATGGCTGTTTTACTTTCTGGTTCTAGGACAGCAGGCCAGTTTTCCTTGATGATTTCCTGAAAGATGATGTGTGAGGTCTTTTTTTTTCATTATGATTTACAGGAAATACAATAATGCTAAGTTTGTCTGTCCTAGAGCTATTTTCCTGGTCAGTTGTTTTCCAACGAGGCATTTTAATTTTCTATTTTTTTCATGTTTTTGGTTTTGTTTGATTCTTGATGTCTCATTGAGTCATTCATTTCCATTTGTTCCATTCTAATTTTTAGGGAATTCTTTTTTTCTGTTACCTTTTTTAGCTCCTTTTTTTTTGGCCAATTGAAATTTTAAATGAGTTGTTTTGTTCATTGCATTATTTTTCCATTTTACAAATTCTGTTTTTAAATGAATTAGTTTCTTTTTCGTGTCTATTTTGTAAGGAGTTATATGCTTTTTTCATTTCATCAAATCTATTTGTAAAGAGTTATTTGCCTTTTCCATTTCATCAAATCTATTTTGTAGGAAGTCATATGTTTTTACCATTTCATCCTATGTATTTTTAAGGTGTTTTCTTCAGATAGCTTCTGTTTTTTTCCTTTTCCATACTCTCCAGCAAAGATCTCATTTCCTTTCTCCATTTTTCTTCTCTCTTTTAAAATCCTTTATGAATTCTTCCAAGAGAGCCTTGTGAGATGGGGACCAACTCATATCACCCTTTGGGGCTTTATTTAGAGCTGATTTGCCTTTAGGTACTTCAGTGTTTGAGGTCTGTTTTTCTCTCTTTCCATAAAATCTGTCTATAGTCAAGTTCTTTTTTGTTCATTTTTTCCTTTCTTTTTCTTGTTCTTGTTCTTCTTGTTCTTGTTCTTGTTCTTGTTCTTGTTCTTGTTCTTGTTCTTCTTTTTTGACTTGGCTTCCCCCTACCCCTCCAAGGCAATTGGGGTTAAGTGACTTGCCCAGGGTCACATAGACTGAGTCCAGATTTGAACTCGGGTCCTCCTGACTTCAGGACTGGTGCTCTATTCACTACACCAACTAACTACCCCTGACTTGGAATTTAATGCGAGAATTAGGATCTCATTCTGTATGTCCCAAGCTTTTTGTGTTGGGGCTTTGAGTCTTCTTGGTAGCTTTTCCTGGGCTTCAGGGTTACCCTTTCTCTAAAGGACAGACTTTGCTTCTGGCTTGTAATGGGGGAGGATTGGCTTTCCCTGGGTGTGTGTTTTACTTTATAGCCTACTCCAGGGGTGAGGCCTTGTTGTTTCCCATCTTTAGCTGGCACCAGAGGCAGAATTTTGTTGTTGGTCTGACCTAGGAGTAGGACCCTGTTACTGGTTGCTGTGGAAATGGAGTCTTTCTGCTAGTATATCCCAAGGATGTAGTCTTACTCTTAGTCAGCCCCAGGACAGGGCTTCAATACTAGTCAGGAAGGCATCAAGGTCTTGCTGAATGCTTGTGCTGTAGGAGTGGTTCCTTGCTGCTCTGCACAAACTGCTCACTTGCCTAGGGGGCTGCTTGTGAGGTCTTGTTGTTGGATAGCTCCGGGAGCAGAGTCCTTATCTAGGCCCTCTGATGTTATATCAACTTCTGCTGCTTTTATATCTTATTCCTTTGTTACCCCAGTTTGTCAAACCTTTCCTGCTATGTTGGTAAATTACTTCTGTGCTCTTAGATCAACTATGAAGTGGTTTTCTAGTTGTTTATAGGGAAATTTGGGAACCTTCAAGGATTCCTTCTTCACTCCACCACCTTGGCACCAAAAGTCTGCTTTCTAGTGTTTTTAACTGGAATGGGTGTTGTATTTTCTCAAAAGCTTTTTCTGCATCTATTGAGATAATCATATGATTTTTGGTTGGTTTCATTATTGATATGGTGAATTATGCTGATAGTTTTCCAAATATTGATGGAGTCATCCATTCCTGTAAATATTATTTGGTCACTGTGTATAATTCTTTTGGTATAATATTATAATCTTTTTGATAGTATTTTATTTAAAAGTTTTGCATCAATATTCATTATGGAATACATAGAGGTCCACCCAACATTCTATGACTAACTCTTGAAACACAGAATATATATATGCATATATATATATGGAAAAAATAAAGTTATAAATATATCTGTATAACATAATAAAATATCACAATGAGCTTATAAAATTTATTAATTTATGATTTAATGAATTTATATGTGTCAATTCTGATACTTAAAAGCTGAATACTTATCAAAGGAATCCTTGTCTTTTGAGTTCTTGATTTGGAAGATTATTGTTTTTAGATTGATTCTCATTGTTTTGTAAGGGGCTGAGGCTTGAGTTGATGCACTGAGGTCCCAAGCACATGAGGCTAAATAGTAATTGCACTATATTAATATACATGCTTGAATAAAGAATGGCCCCCACCCACTCTCTGTGCAAGTCCTGATGTGTTGTATAGGAAATGACGATTTTGGTGGGTGGAGGCACAGGGGCAGAAAGAGAGGCTGGGAGAGATTGCTGGTGGGGTTCTATTCTGGTGGCTGCTGGTCTCGTGGCTTCTGGTCTAGCTAGCTTCTTGACTCAGCTACTGACATTGCTATTGCCGATTCCCTTCTACCTCCGATCTTTCTTCATCTCTGCTAAGAATAAAGATTGACAATTTCCCCCAAACCTGAATTCCTGACTCCGGCTGATTTTAAAATACGCGGTCATCACATTGTTTGATGATGACTTTTTTCTTAGAGGAATCATTAATTTTGTGGTTCCTTGTAGTAACATCTTAAACAAACAAACAAAAAATCGGATTCACACTTTCTGTTCTAAATACTTATTTTAATTAAGTAATTGTCCCTGCTTTAGATCTCACATTGGAGAATTATTTTTTTTCCCTTGAAGTTTCTATGTGCTTTTTTCTTTCACTTGCCCTGACTCATTTGTAGAGGAAGAATACTGGGTTTAAAAGGAGTAAAGGAAATGGTTTCATTTAAAGGAACAAAAACGTATTTTTATCATTATCAACTTATTAACACTTCATTAGTATCATCTCCTCTTGGTTACCTTGGGAAAATCCATTAGAATCCTAAGAGACTTTAATTTTCACCAAATGAGATGTGGCTGGCAATCCCAATCTCTGCAGCATCCTTTGGTCACTATTCAATACCATTCATTATATCTTTTTCCTTGGGTGGTAGCATTTTATATAGTTCTTAAATATGCAAGTTATTACATATCAGAAAAAACTGGGCTTTTGGAGATCTTTATTTTTTTGTGTGTGAAACTGTTGCTATTTCAAGTCCTGTGACAGAACAGGTAGGTGGGAGAGAGAAGAATAAATCAAGAATAGGAAGAAGTAACTTTCTATAACTCTGTAATCAAGTACTGAACAAACAATGATAGGGATGGAATTACCTATTGCCTAGGATAATAGGAGGCTGGCTTCACTGAAGGTAAGATACAATAGGAGAATAGAGAAGGAGTTGAACACATTGGAAGTGAATCAAAGGATTTCAGATCATGAAGATATGTGTACATTTGGAAAGTGGATTTGATTTTACTTACTTTGGGAGTTGTATTAGGGATCTAAAAGGCATAATAAAAACCTACTTTCAAAAATGACTTCAACTTATGCCACTCTACTACAATTATTGAACCTCCTCTGTTTTTAACATTCATTTCTTTCCTCTTATTCTTCTAGTTTATGTCACCCCTAATGATTTCCACTGTTGCTCTAAACTGCTCAGTCTTTGGGCTGACTTCATCTAGTAAATGCCAATATACATTAGAATTTGTTGCTTTTTGGATATTCCTCTTTTTTTGTCATGAAAATCCCTAATCCTGACTATCTCCTATGATATATTTTCTTTGCTGGCCCTCACTTTGAGTCTTGACTATTTAATATTGCTAGCACAAATCCTACTTACCTGATTCATTACAAAATTAGTGCTAATCAAATTCAATCAATTCCTTATTGTTGCTTTGCAAGGATATTCTTCATGTCATTAATTCTATTTGCCTATCATACTTGTACCACATCTTTTCTTGAAAGTCCCCAAATGTTACTGAACTTTGCTCTCTTATTTTTTTTTTTTTAATTTAATAGCCTTTTATTTACAGGTTATATGCATGGGTAACTTTACAGCGTTAACAATTGCCAAACCTCTTGTTCCAATTTTTCACCTTTTACCCCCCACCCCCTCCCCTAGATGGCAGGATGACCAGTAGATGTTAAATACATTAAAATATAAATTAGATACACAATAAGTATACATGACCAAAACATTATTTTGCTATATAAAAAGAACCAGACTCTGAAATATTGTACAATTAGCTTGTGAAGGAAATCAAAAATGCAGGTGGGCATAAATATAGGGATTGGGAATTCAATATAATGGTTTTTAGTCATCTCCCAGAGTTCTTTCTCTGGGCATAGCTGGTTCAGTTCATTACTGCTCCATTGGAAATGATTTGGTTGATCTCATTGCTGAGGATGGCCAGGTCCATCAGAACTGGTCATCATTTAGTATTGTTGTTGAAGTATATAATGATCTCCTGGTCCTCCTCATTTCACTCAGCATCAGTTCGTGTAAGTCTCTCCAGGCCTTTCTGAAATCATCCTGTTGGTCATTTCTTACAGAACATCCATTCAGTTTCCAGTTTCTAGCCACTACAAAAAGGGTTGCCACAAACATTCGTGCACATACAGTTCCCTTTCCCTTCTTTATAATCTCTTTGGGATATAAGCCCAGTAGTAACACTGCTGGATCAAAGGGTATGCACAGTTTGATAACTTTTTGAGCATAGTTCCAAACTGCTCTCCAAAATGGTTGGATTCATTGCTCTCTTATTTTTGACCTTCTCTTGCTTAACTGAAAAGATTGTGACCAACTTCTGAAACTTCCTTAATCTTTCTTGCCTTCTTTCCCTGTCATGACACCTCATTTCTACTTGAGAAATACTCCATAGTTTCTACCCATTCTCTTCTCTTTGTGTTTTGTTTCAGAGAAAGAACTCTGGAGATAACTTTTCTGCCAAGGTTCATTTCCCACTTTTGCCTTTGATACCGTGCTCTTTTGCTTTTAACAGTTATTCCTTGTGAGCTCTTATCTTGAATCTTCAGTTTTTTCTTTTTTCACTCATTTCTTTCTCTCTTCCTACAAAGTCCTCCCATACTATAATTATCTTCAACCCATATAATCTATCCATCATTCCCTTTCCTCCTTTTCTTTGCCAAACTTATCAAAAGAATAACAAAAGTGTTTCCTTTCACTGCACTTTCACTTCAAAATTTATTAATCATCTTCTATTTATGTCATTATGCAAAGTGTATACAAATAAATTTTGAAAGGAGACAAATTCTCTTGTGAAGGTCCCGTCTTGGTTCTCTTCTCTCTTCTCCCTATATTTTCCCAGGTTCTATTTCTTTATTTCCAATTGTTTATTAAACATTTTATCTACTTGTCTTTTCTTATGCTCAAACTTATTCTATCTAAAATAGAACTCATCACTTTTTTCTGTGGCTTTTCCAATTTTGGATGTATTTTAATTATGAATCTTTTTTTTTTAATATTCTGCATTGAAATTTGAAATTGTTTTTTAAAATATTTCTTTTATCCAACATTTGTCAAGTATAATGTGAAATAAATATTAAACTTCTGCTGTATTTTGAGCATCATGGCTAGGTATTAAATGAGATAAATTTTTGATGAGATAACATCAGGTCTCTGTAGTTACTGAATTTATAGTTCTCTGAATAGACAAATAAGATATAAACATAGATAAATATATTACTTTATGGAAAGTACTTTTATTTAGACTAGACATATGATTGCAATGGTGTGGGGAATATATGGTGAGGAAAGTCTTTCGCTATTGCATGTTATCATTCTATCAATCTACAAGTATTTATTAAGTGCCCACAATATGCCAGACACTATTCTAGGAACTGAGATAAAAGTACAAGGAATGAAACAATTCCTATATAACATATGCACTTGCATGCAAAAATATTTACTACAAAATAATTTAGTGTCAATGCAAAGTGCTATGTGAAGTCCAAATGGGAAAATTATTATCAACTAGAGGAATCAATAAGTACATCATGTATGAAGAGATCTTTATGTTGGGTTAAAAGAATGTTTCCTCAAATCCAATTATAGGAGTATAAGATTTGGTGCTAAATGGTATAATCAGGTTCAGTCTCCAAGTTTTATAGATGAAGAAATTGAGACCCTTAGATTTTAAATAATTTGCCCAAGGTCACTTTGGTAGTGAATAGGACAATCAGAATTGGAAGTCAGGTATTGTGACTTTCTTCTGACTTCACCCCTTTTAATCCCTAACTTTCTTTCTCTTAACCTATGGTATTTCCTTCCTTGATGTTCTCTCTGCCTTTAGATCTTATTATATGTCATTCAGCTCTTACATCACTATCAGACTAATTCTCCTGAGGTACCTTTCATTTTCTTCATTACCTGTCAATTCTCTGCAAAAACAAAATAAAACTTTTAGTTATTTTCTATTCCCCCTGGTCTTAGCCATCATTTAATATTCTTTATGACTTGATCCTATGATCAAGACTATGATCATACACTTATTAATTCAAGTATATTAAGTTTAAAATCCTTTATTGATATAAAAGGTAGTAAGTTAGACTCTGAAAGAAACACACAGCTAAATATCACCATTCTTTGCCCACAGAAGGGTTTTAATGCAGCATATATGGCAAATGACCTACCCAATTAACTTTTATATAAAAATGAGATAAATGTATAAGAAAAGTCCAACAAGCTGCTGTGAGAGTTCAAAGGAATGGGACTGGTAGATGGGACACTAGGGAAGAATTCATAGGACCAGACAAGTTTAGTGTTAAGAGTCGTCATGTTTCATAAAGAACATGTAATCAAATCTACTAATTTTGCAGATAAATATTCTTAGAGAAACTGAGCTTGGTTTTGAAAGATGAATAGAATGTCAGCTGATAGAGATAAAAGTATGATGGTTAGAACAATCATAGAATATTGCATAACTTGAAAATAGACATACAACTTTGGGAATATGGGGAATATAAAAGGGAATAAAATTAGTTTGTCAGAAGTATAGAATGGATGATTTAGGTATTTTTGATATAAAACTGTGAAGGTAGGTTGTAAAGGACTGTAAATAAAGATTAAGAAGTTTAGATTTTTTCCAAAGCCCACAATTATACATTTAGAAATGCAAGTGACTTTAGAGAATATTTATTTCAATCTCAATCTATAGATAACTCTCAGATAGGTCAAATGACTTGTCCAACGTCATGTAGTAATAAATCAGGAGTTGAAGTCCCTTTCTTTGACCATTTATTAAAACAAATGTCCATGTTATTAATTAAAAATAGCTAATTATGGATTATATTATATGTTGAACATTTTATATAAAAGATATCAAAATACCTTTGCCATCCCTTCTATTAACTTTTCAATCAAGCCGAGTTCAACTTGGAAAATGTTTTGGGCCCTTTTAGTTCTCCCCATCCTGTTTCATAATGTATGTTTTATAATGTTATTGTACGAATTGTTGTCTTGGTTTTATTCACATCATTCTGCATTGGTTCAAATAAGTTTTCCAAGGTTTCTCCAAAACTCTCACTTTTTCATATTCCACAAATGAATAAATGAATAAAACATTTATTATGTGCTTATTTTGTGCAAAACATTTCACTAAGCATGGGGGTAAATATAAAATTCAAACAATCTTTGTTGTTAAAGAGACCACATTCTAATGGTAGAGATGGTACATTTGGAAAATTTGAAGTGCAAGTCAGATGGGATGATCCTATGACTCTTAGCATATAGCAGTATTTACATCATTTCCACTAATAAAATAATTTTCTTTCTTTCTGATAATGAACCATTTGAAAGTAGTAGTCCAGCCTTTGGTGGCAAGAATATTCTCTGTTGAATCTTTGAGAGATGTGGTTGTAGCACCTGCAGGAACAATGATTAGGCTGCATCTTCAGAGCAATTGCTTCCTAGGATGGTGTTTTGTAAATTGTGCTGTAATATTCCTAAGGCTCTTGAGCACAAGGTCCTGAGTTTTTCCCTCATGATCTGAGTGAAGATGGTGGTTAAGGGGTTATTGTTGATAGTAGTAGTGGTTTTACTTTTCTGGTCTTTCATCTTCTCAGGATGCCTACTGCTTCAACTACTTTATCTTATCTGCTCTGTGAATGGAAATTGGTTGGAAGTCGAGGGGGAGTGGGCCAGCCTTTCTCCACCGAAATTATATCCTTAGATAATAACTGTGAGGGTTTGACTACAAAGGTCCACTGTCTTGAGGGATACTCTAATTCTTAAGGTTTCTGGGTTCCAAATCCATCACAGTCTGAAGGGAGATAGCTGTTGACGTAGTCATGGTGATAGTAGTTTGGTCTGGCACACACTTCCTTCTGTCCCTTTGCCAAGTTGCCATGCTACGTCAGCTAAGCTAACTCATTTATGATATAGTGATTTTTCATTACATTGAAATAACATAAATTATTTAGCCAGTTTGCCAGTTAATGGGCTCTTCTTTAGTTTCCAATTTTGGTTTTTTTTTTTTGCCATTACAAAAAGAATTTCAACAAATATTGTTGTGTATATTCTTTCATTAAAAAAAAAAAAATCTCTTTGGGTATGGGCCTAATAGTGATATTATTGGAAAGGATATGCACAGATTAGTGACTATGTGGGCAGTGTCAAATCATTTTTAAGAATAGTTGGACATATTAATAGCTCTAGTAAAAGAACAATAATGTGCCTGCCTTTATGAAAACCCTCCAATATTTGTCTTTTTTTTTCCTTTTTTTGGTCAACTTTGATGATTTTAGGGTGTTATGCCACAGTTCTCTTTTAATGTCCTGAACCCCATTCTCTAATTTCCCTACTTCAGATACTCTGCCTCAGGCTATAACCATTCCCTCTTAATCATTAGAATGTTTGATTGAATAAAGATCTTATATCTTAGACCTCAGGCTATATCATTCCCTCTTAATGTTTGATGGCATAAAAGTCTTTATCCATTTTAGATATCATTAGAATATCAGGAGCCTCTCCAGTACCTCCCATTATGTCATCCTAGGTGCTGCACCCCATTAGGTCATCCCCATCGAGGTACCTCCCCCATTATGTCATTGTTCTTGTTACCCTTTAAAAGAATCTTGTATCAGACATTCACTGCTAGATTCTTGGAGACGTTAGTCTCATTCAGCCTTGGGACCAAACCATGGATCCATTTGATCCCAGTAAATCTCTACCTTTCAAATAAATTATTAAATTGTTCTCTAATCTCTATCCTGCCTCAGTTTCTCTGGCATTACAAGGGATGTGAGATAGAACCTTGGAGTTGATTCAATTCATATTTTTCTAATAGGTATTTGAAACACTTTTTCATATACATATTGGATTTTTTTCTTTGAAAATGGTCTGTTTATATCATGTAACTGCTTATCAAATGAGAAATGACTCTTACAACTTTGAATCAGTTCCTTATTTATTTTGGAAATGAGACCTCTCTTTTAAAACCAGATGTAAAAATTTCCCTCAGTTAACTTTTTGCTTTCTAATCTTAGCTACATTCAATTTAAATCATCTTTTTAAAAAAATGTTTTTTTTTTCAATTAAAGAAAATTCATCTTTTCTTTCTTCCTTTCCCCTAGTCCCTTCCCATTGAACAAAGGAAAAAACCCACAATATTTGTAACAAATGTATATAAACAAATTTCTGCATTAGTCCTGTCCAATAAAGTATATGATTGATTCATACCTTGAATCTATCACTTTTCCGTCACGAGATGTGTAGCATGATCTCTCTGGAATTGGTTGCTTATTTTGTTGATCAGTTTCCCACCTTCTCTTTATTAAGAAGTGGTGAGAGGAGTGTGATAGGCACCAGTGCACTAGATTTGAAGCAATGTCCTTCTGTTTCCTTGCCCTCTTCTTTTTTCCTTCCTTAGAACTTGGTGTAGTTATCTATCCTTTGTTCTTGAAAAATACTAATGACATCATAAAGGTAATGTCCAGAGTTGCACATAAATTGGATTTAATTGAAGTAGAACTGCTCAGCTTCACTATCCTGCAGAGTCATTTATCCAGTGGCAGGATAAAAGTGAAAAAGACCGACAATGGCCCTGGATGCAGTGAGTGAACTTGACTTTACTAAATTAGGTCCTTCCCAGGTCTCAGTTTGTCTAAAGCTAAGCACTTTCTGTGATGGACTGTAAGAATTAAAAAAAAAGATGGTTCAATTGACCATCATAAAACTGTCAGTTTGGGAGGGGAAGACCCTTGCCAGTACAAAAACTAATCACTATTTACACTCATTTTGTCATCAAAATCTAAACTAAGAACCACCAAGGCTTGGGTTGGAGACTCTTAATGATCAGTGATTTAGTATGGTAACTCCATTTGAAAAGACAGTGGACTTTCTGAATAAAATTATAAATTCCTAAATGAAGATCCTGGGAATTATATTAGAGAGAATAACATTCTTTTTTTTTTGCCCTGGAAGAAACTAGGACTATTCTTATTTTTGTATTTGTATTTTTTGTATTTTTGTAAATTTGTATTTGTATTTGACAGGTTACAAATTCCAGAATGTCTGGAAATTTCAAATGTCTTGACTCTTATCTATGGATAATGGATATCACAGAACAAAGCAGAGAGAGGAGAGCCTAAAGAGGCTAGATTTGAGCAAATGTAGCAGATTCTAATGATGATATTATTACAGGTTCTTAACCTATCTTTCCTTTTAAACATCTCTTCATATTTCATTCCTATTTGATTAAAGTTCATTTTGCTTGGGACTATTACTTCCCCTAATTTCCCCTCCTTTTTAATAACTTTTCTTCCCTTTCCCCCATTTTTTCTCCCTGTTGAATGAAACATTTTTTCTGCACCCACTTACATATGCCTGTTTGTATCATACTCTCTTTTGGCTAGTTCAGATGAAACTAAAGTTCAAGTGATGCTAGCTTCCTTCACCCCTTTCTTCCTATTTGTAGAGTTCACTTAAATACCTAAACTATATATGATAATTTCTCCTACTCTTTCTCTACTTTTCCTCAGCTTTAGCATTACTTCTTCCCCATCTTTTTGCACTCTTCTTTAAGATCATCAAAATATTAAAAACAAAACAAAAGAACAAACTATTATCAGACTATCTTATTAGGGACCCCTAATGATGATAGGGTTCTGAGGTAATGATGCGGAAAGATTCCAATCTTTGATTCCCAACCCCTCCTAGTTAATGTAAATTACCCTTTGACTCACAAATCCTGGTCCCTTTGAATTCCAATAGAAGATCCAGACCTGTTCCAGCCCCACCCGGATCTGAGCCAACTTTGGGGCTACACCCCAAAGCCCCTCGAGCTAAGTCTCCCACTTAAAAGGGCCACACTGGGAACCCCTCTTTGCAGAGATTCCAAACATGGCAGCCATGTGAGGACCCTCTGTCCACTGGACCCTCTGTCCAGTGCCCTCCTTATCTCTACCTTCACCTATCTCCTACTTCTAAACTCAGTATTAAACCTCTTTTATCAATCTAGCTCTCCCGGCCAATAAATGCTTTTATTGGGAATTCCGCGCCGCTACTAGACCTCATATATCGCCGTATCCTTGCACCGAATTCAAGGGGGTTGCAGGGGAACTCTGTTTGACTCTCTATACCCCAAACCTGCCACTAGACCTTAACTAAACCCTAATTTCATTTAGGTACCCCAAATCTAGACCTCAACATTTGGTCTACACCTCAACAGTAATACATACATCCTCTCCCTATATTAAAATACAAGCAGTTAAAACTTAAAGTTTCTTATAATTATTTGTTCATGTTTGCCTCTTACTTTTAATTCCTGTATATATATTTCAAAGTGTATGATGAAACTCTAGATCTTTCATCAAGAATGCTTGGACATCCTTAATTTTATTAAAAATAAAAGGATCTCCTTTAGAATTAAACTGAGATTTATTAGTAAGATATTCTTGATTGTAAATCAATTTCTTTGCCTTATGGAATATCATATTCTAAGCACTCTACTCCTTTTTATGGTGGCTGCTTAACTTAGTATTTGAATTCTTTTCTTCGGATTATTTGCAGTGGAAATGGGAAAGATTTTGGCTATTATATTCCTGGGAGTTTTCATTTTAATGATTATTGTTGGATGTGACTAATTAATTTTTTTCTGTTTATACTTTGTCCTTTGGTTGTAAGAGATTTGTGCAATTTTCTTTCAAGTTTTCTTGAAATATGATGTTTAGCTTCTTATTTTGGTTGTGGCATTCAGATAAAACAATCATTAAAAATTTTTTTTTCTCCTCAATCCATTTTCCAAATCAGTTACTTTTGCTATTATTTTGAGTTGTGAGAAATGAGGGTTGAGAGATTCCCTGACAGCAATGGGATTCTCTGAACAGTTGCGCAGGCTTTGTGAAAGAATTCACAAATGCCAATGAATACAGGCTCAAGGTTTGTGGGAAGAATGGATTTATTACACTAAGAAAACAGCTTTCTTAGCAGGCAAACTCCTGTTAGGATTTTTTGCAAAAGTCTGGGCACATAGCCTGTGATTTTATGGGGTCTCTTTGGCTCCAAACCAGGGACCAAACTCCAGGAATGAGGGACTAATCTTTAATTCAATACAAGACCTTAGCCATAATTTAGACTGAGATTTCCAATTGAATGAGATTACTTATCTGGAAGTTTCCCTTATGAATGGGTGGGGTCTCTCCAGAGTCCAGGAGGATTTGAGACTCAGGATCACCCTTCCCCCAAAGATTAAAGGGGACACAGTTTACATCAATTACATACTTTATAGTTTCTTCTCCTTTTTCAGTCTTTTGATTTTGTTTTAATATTTCTTGTTGTCTCATGGAGAATTCATTGGCTTCCATGATTAATTTATCTTAATTTTCATGGAATTTTTGCTTGAGTAAGATTTATTACTTTTTGTGACTAGTTATTCTCTTTCCATTTAATCTTTCCAATTAAATCCTCCTCAAGCACAACATTCTATTTATAAAAAATATTTAAAATGATCTTATCAAACTCTTGCTTCATTTCACTGGGAATATAATTTGGTGTTGTGCTCAAGCTGTGTTATTTTCTGAGGCAATGCTTGTAAATGTTTTGAAGACATTCTCTTTTGTGTTTGTGTTTTGTTGTTGCCACCATAATATATTGTTCATTGTGGTGGAGTTTTTGTTTTCGTTTATTCATTCTTTCAGGGAATTGATGTTAGGTTTGACTCTGCCACTTTTCTGCAGGCAATGTTTGACCTTGCTCTTGGTTGGGATGACAGAGATTTTGCTGGACCTAACCACTAATAGCTAGCTAGGAAGCACTATAGCTTCATGTTGGCTCTTTTGGTCTGTGCTTATAGTCATTGTTATTCCTTTATAGTCTTCAGATTAATTTGGGGCTCTATTTCATACTACTCCATAAATAGATCAGGTTCCACAAACTATTGCTGTCCTGATCTCCGCTAATCCCTAGAAACAAATTATCTCCTCAAGCTGCTGTGATGCAGCAGATCCAGAATTCATCTTGTGCAGGAAGAATAATTATTCAGCACCTGGAAATTCTACACTTCTACTTGCTGGATGATTATTCTTTCTGCACAAGGTAAGTTCCTTCTGTACCAGATGTAGAAGCCCTTCCAGTTTTAGTGCAGAGCTTCAGATAATCACTTTAATGTCTATAGTGTCTGCAGACCTATTTTCCATGGTAATCTGGGCTAAAAAAAAAAATGCACAATGTGATTTAAAAAAATAAAACACATCCCAATCAGTATTCTGGTGTGTGTTTTTTTCTTAATTTTTGTTGGAGGCACGGTGGGGAAGAGCTCTGATGTACTATTTCCTTCTACTCAAAAATCTCATCTAGTCTCATCAATAATTTAAAAAATTTCAGAGAGTTCAAGTTGGATGAACACTTAGGTCTTTGAGTTTGGTAATAAAGAATGTTAGTGGTAAACTTTGAGAGGGAATTTGCAGTCTAATTATAGGAAAGCAAGTCCTGATTAGTTGGATAGGTGGTAAGCAAGTATAGTAATTGAGAGATCCTCAGTTTTCAGAGCTGTTACTTCTGGCCCTCCAAATAAGTTAGCATATTTTATATTTACTTCTCTCCTGAACTTGTTGTTTTTTTCCCCAGTAGAATTCAAGGTTCTTGAGGACAAGATCAGTATTTTGATTTTGTATTTACAGTAGCTAGCACTGCATCCAACATATAGTAGGTGAATAATAATGTTTGTTAATTTGAATTCTGGAACATTAATATTATTCAAAATAATTTGGTTCTCTCTTTATTCTCTTCTTAAAGGTGACTGTCAAGGTGGTATCACTGACCAAGACAATGGAAAGAAAGAATCATACTGTGGTTACAGAGTTTGTGTTCTTGGGACTCACCAATTCTTGGTATATGCAGCTTTTCATCTTTCTATTCTCGTCTGTGTTTTATGTGGCAAGCATGATGGGAAACTTCCTGATTATTCTCACAGTGACTTCTGACCCTTGTTTACACTCACCCATGTACTTCTTGCTGGCCAATCTCTCCTTCATTGATCTGGGAGTTTCCTCTGTTACTTCCCCCAAGATGATATATGATATTTTCAAAAAACGCAAGGTCATATCGTTCTCTGGCTGCATCACTCAGATGTTCTTTATTCACTTGATTGGTGGTGTTGAGATGGTATTGCTTATAGCCATGGCCTTTGACAGATATGTTGCCATATGTAAGCCTCTCCATTATTTGACTATTATGAGTCCAAGGATGTGTGCTATGTTCCTGGTGGCTGCTTGGATCATTGGCTTCATCCACTCAGTGATCCAGCTGGCTTTTGTTGTTAATCTGCCATTTTGTGGTCCTAATGAATTGGACAGCTTTTATTGTGACCTCCCTCGGTTCATCAGACTTGCTTGCACACATACAGATAGATTGGAATTCATGGTCATTGCTAATAGTGGCTTCATTTCCTTGGGTTCTTTCTGTATCTTGATCATCTCCTACATTTTCATCCTAGTCACTGTTCAGAAGCATTCTTCAGGAAGTTCTTCCAAGGCTCTCTCTACTCTGTCAGCTCACATCACTGTTGTGATTTTGTTTTTTGGTCCCTTGATCTCTTTTTATATCTGGCCATTCCCCACGTCACATATAGATAAATTTCTTGCTATTTTTGATGCAGTTCTTACTCCTTTTCTCAATGCAGTCATTTATACACTGAGAAACAAAGAGATGAAGATGGCAATGAAAAAAGTGTGCAATCTGCTTGCAAATTTCAAGAAAATCTCTTAAATCACTGAAAAGGAAAATAAAAATATTTTATTAACAATAAGTTGAAGCTTGGAGGTGGAAAGGATGAATTTGGTTTTGTTGGAGTGAATTTGAGTTTCTGCAAGGACATTGGAATATTGGGAATATTGTTTTGGATCTGGGGAAGACAGATAGAGGTGATTTCTAAATTGTTTACATAAATATTTTTGTTCAAATAATGGATTTATGCAAGATCATTATTTGACCATGTAGAACAGAGGAAGGATTTTGATAGTAGAAGAATTACCTTATTTAACTGGTAGAGGGGAAAAAGAATAATGAAGGAAATAGAGAAGTAGCAGTAAGGAACTTAGAACAAAAAGGTATTTGTGACATAAAATAATAAGGTAAAGAAGATTTTAAGAAAGAAATGATAGTTGACAATTTGAAATATTATATGATAAGGAGAGTTATTGTTTTTTTTTTCTTTCTAAATTCCTTACTACCTATTTCAATAAATTTTTCTTTCTTATGCATTCCAAAATTCCATATTCTAGGAAATAGCCATTTTAAAAATGAAAGTAAAATAACATTAATCATTGAGGAAGTCCAACTTCCCATACATTTTGGTTTCTACAAGCAAGTTTGTCAATCTGTTTTGGATAAGTAAATATTGCTGATAACATGTGGTTTCAATGAATTTATTATTATTGACTTTGACATCCCCTATAAGGTATTCCTCAATCTATCTTTTGGCTTGCATAATTTCAAATTTATATGTGCTAAGCCATAATTTCTGACCTTCCTTATTGATGAGGGGATTTATAATTGCTTTCATGTTGTCTCCCCCATTTGAAGACTATGAGCTCCTTGAGAGCCAGGACTATATTGTTCCTTTCTTTGTATCCTCAGTGCTAGGATAATGAATATTTATTAAGTATCTAATTGTGTGTCAGGCATTGTGGGGATTCAAAGAACTGTACAATATTTTTTGTTCCTAAGGAACTCTGGATCCTCTAATGGGGGAGAGAAACTATGTATGAACAAGCTTTCTCTTTCTCTCTGTTTCTCTTTGTCTCTTTGTTTCCCTCTGTCTTCATCTCTGTCTATTTCTCTCAATTTTCTGTCTCTCCTCCCTTTTCTCTTTGTCTGTCTGTCTTTCTCTCTGCACATACACATTCATATACATATAGATAGATAAAGATGTATAGAAATGATAGATAGAGATCATCTATAGAGATAATAGAGGGAAAATACTAGAATTAAGGGGGCTTAAAAAAGGCTTTCATTGTTGTAGTTCAATTTTGGAAGAAGCTAGGGAAGCTAGAAGGTAGAGATGAGTAGAAAGAACATTCCAGACACTGAAAATAGTCAGTAAAAATGATAGAATAAGGGAGACGGTGTTTCAAGTGCAGGAATCAGCAAGGAGATTAATTAGATTGTAAAATCTCAGTGAGAGAAGTATAGAGGAATATAATATATAAGAAAACTGGAAAGGTGGGAGAGGGAGAGTATGAAAAAGTTTGAATGCCAAATAGAGGATTTTATATTTGGTATTGTAGGTGATAAGGAACCACTGGATTTTTATGGAATGGTGAGTATGTGTGTGTGTGTGTGTGTGTGTGTGTGTGTGTTTGAGAGAGAGAGAGAGAGAGAGAGAGAGAGAAAGAGAGAGAGAGAGAAAGAGAGAGAGAGAGAAAGAGAGAAAGAGAGAGAGGGAGGAAAGAGAGAGAGAGAGGAAGAGAGAGAGAGAGAGAGAGAGAGAGAGAGAGAGAAGGAGAGAGGAGAGAGAGACAGAGAGAGAGAGACAGAGACAGAGAAGGACAAAAAGAGAGAGAGAGAGAGAGAGAGAGAGAGGAGAGAGAGAGAGCAAGAGAGAGAGAGGTGGTAAAATGTGCTTTAGGGAGATTATCTTGGCAAAAATCTAACAGTTTACAGCATGTTAGACATGGTATTCTGTGTTAAACTGTTATCCCTTTTACTACTTGCTATTTCTAATCTTCTACACATTCTACACAAAACTTCCTAAATGTATTTATCCTGGGCTTCCAATGAAGTATTATGAAAAATATACATTATATTTCTGAATTTTTGAATTTTTAATCTTCTCAGTGTTCTACCTAATGTTTGCATTTAAATATCATTTTTTCTTCTAAAATGCACTAATTTTATGAAATATTTCTTTGGTTTTCATTATTCCTCCAAAATGAGCTCTCTTCACTCAGAAAGGATTATATTATGATCATTATTATTTCAATGGTTCTCATACACATTAATGTCTTGTACCACCTCCTTTTACTGAATTAGGACCTTTTCCTGGGCATTCTTGAATGACTTAGTCTGGGATCCTGTCATTTTCATAGCCCCCAATTTCTCTATTTTTTCATGTTCTGATGAGAAATTATTTAAATCTATTTTTTGTAAAAATAAAGTTTATGATTATTATTACCAGTTTAGAATTGTAATTTCATTGCCTCCATTATTTCTAGCTCAATCTCATTGTCTGCTTTATAACTATTCACATAGACACAATTCACATTTTTATTACATAATTCAATGAAGTTCAATCTATTTCAACAAGTACTAATTAGGTGTCCTCTATATGCATGACATTGAATTAGAGGCTGGTTATACAAATCAATAAAATAGTTACTTTAGTCTTGGATTTTTATTCAATAGCAGAAATGAAGATCCATCAAGTAAGTACACAGTAAATAAACATAAGGTATAAGCAAAGTTATACAAAGTAAAGAGGGGAGGGTGTGGTAATACAGAGAGATGCAAAGAGATTCACTGAGAGAAATACAAAGAGAGGTATTGGAATAGACAGAGACAGAAATTAGGGGAATCCAAAAAAACCAAACAAACCATGTAGCACAAACTAAATCAATGTAACCAAAATTGAAATGATGCAGAAAACTGGAAAAAAATTTTTTTACATAGTTTCTTTGATAAAGGCCTAATTTCTCAAATACATAGCTAAATGCAAGCCATTCTCCAATTAATCAGTGGATATTACCAAGCAGCTTTCAGACAAAAATATCAAAAATATGTATAACTATATGAAAAAAATATTCTAAATCACCATCAATTACAGAAATGTAAATTAAAAAAACTCTGATGTATCACCTCATACTTATCAGATTAGCTCATATGACAAATAATATTATAATGTGGGAGAATGTGGTAAAACTGCAACACTAATGTACTGTTGATGAAGTTGTGAACTGATCCCACCATTCTGGAAAGCAATTTGGAACAATGCCCCAAAAGTCATAAATGTATGCATCCCCTTCATATATAGCAACACCACTGCTAGATTTATATTACAAAGAAATTTTTTAAAAAGGGAAAAGAACCTATTTGTATAAAAATATTTATCACAGTTTTAAAAATTAAAAAAAAATAATATTTTTATTTTCTCCAGTTGCATGTAAAACATTTTTTTACATTTGTTTTTAAAACTTTTGTATTCCAGAATCTCTCCCTGTCCACTCCGACCCCCCTTTAAGAAGGTGCATTTGAAATTACATCAAACATTTCTGTAAGTCATGTTGTGAAATAAAATGTAGATCTCCTACTTTTCCCCCCAAACCAAAATCAACCTTCAAGAAAAATTAAGGTTAAAAAAAAAACGAATATGCTTCAATCTGTGTTCAGACACAATCAGTTCTTTCTGTGAGTATGGATAGCATTTTTCATCATAAGTCCTTCAGAGTAGTCCTGGATCATTGTATTGCTGAGAAGAGCAAAATCATTCACAGCTTCTCATCCCACATATTGTTATTACTTTGTCCATAGTACATTTTACTTTGCTTGAGTCATGGAGAACTTTCAAGGTTTTTTTTTTTTTTTTCCCCTGAGCATCCTGGTCACCATTTTCCTTAGAACAATTACATTCTATCATAATTACATATCACATTTTTTCAGCAATTCCACAATTGATGGGCCCCTCAAGCTGCTATGATCATTTTTGTACATTTAAGTCATTTTTAATTTTTTCCTTTAACAAAAAATCTTTTTTAGGGATTCATGCCTAGTAATGGTATTGTTAGGTCAAAGAACATGCATGATTTTATAGCTCTTTGGACATAGGTCATATCTTTTGATCATTTATCAACTGGGGAATGGCTCCTATTTAAAAAAAATAAATTTGAATCAGTTTCCTATTCACTTGATAAATGAATTTATCTCTTTATCAAAGAAACCCACTTCAAAATTCCTTTCCCAGTAACTATTGCTAAATGGATCTCCCCTCTTTATTCTATTCTCTCTCTTCTGACCATCCACAAAAGTGTTTTGCTACTGGTCAAATAGCCTTTGTCACAATAAGCCTTCTCTTCTATCACCCTCCTTCTTACCTTATCCCTTCTCCATCTATTTTTCTGAAAGATAAGATAGATTTGTATACCTATATTGAATGTATGTGTTATTTCCTCTTTGAGCCAATTCTGATGAGAGTAAGTTTCACTTACTCACTCTCTCCTCACCCTCTTCCCTTTCACTATAAAAAACTTTTTCTTGTCTCTTTTATAGCAGATAATTTATGCCATTCCACTTCTCCCCCTTTTCTCTCTGTCCATTCTTCTCTCACCCCTTTTATTTTATTTTATTTTTTGCTGAGGCAATTGGGATTAAGTGACTTGCCCAGAAATAGGACAGCTAGGAAGTGTTAAGTGATTGAGGCCAGATATGAACTCAGGTTCTCCTGACTTTAGGGCTGGTGCTCTACATCACACCAACTAGATGCCCCTAATTTTATTTTTAAAGATATTATCCCTTCATATTCAACTCACTCCTGTTTTCTCTATGTATATATACTCTATATAACTGTCATAATTGTTAACTGTCAAGTACTGAGTTATGAGTATCATTTTCCCATGTAGGAATGTAAGCGGGTAAACCTTATTAATTCCCTTGTGATATTCTTTTCCTGATTACCTCCTTATACTTCTCTTGAGTCCTGTACTTGAAAATCAGATTTTCTATTCAGCTCTGGCCTTTTCATCACAAATGCTTGATGAATATCTATTGAATATCCACATTTCCCCCTCTGTGATTATACTCAGTTTTGCTACATAAATTATTCTTGGTTGAAGCCTAACTCCATTGCTCTCTGAAATATCATGTTCCAAGTTCTCCAGTCCATTAATGTAGAAGATACTAAGACTCATGTTATCCTTACTGTGGCTTCACTACACTGGAATTGTTTCTGGATGCTAGCAATATTTTTTCCCTGACTTGGGTTTTCTGGAATTTGACTATAATAATCCTGGGATTTTTCCTCTTGGAAACTCTTTCAGGACGTGATAGGTGGAATCTTTCAATTTCTATTTTACCCTCTGGTTCTAGAATATCAGGATAGTATTCCTTTATAATTTCTTGAAAGATGATGGCTTATTCTTTTATCATGATTTTAAAATAGACTACTAATTCTTAAATTATCTCTCTTAGATCTATTTTTCCAGTCAGTTATTTTTCTGATCACATTATTTTCTATTTTTTTCTTTCTTTTGTTTTGGTATATTGTTTCTTGATTTCTCATAAAATCATTAGCTTTCATTTTATTGTTTCTTGAAATTGTGAGCTTCCTTTTGCTCAATTCTGATTTTCAAGGAATTGTTTTCCTCAGTGAGGTTTTGTACTTCCTTTCCCATTTGGGCAATTTTACTTTTTAAGCCATTCTTTTCTTCATTAGCTTTTTGTATTTTCTTTTGCACTACTCTTAATTCTCTCCCCAATTTTTCCTCTATCTTACTTGACTTTCAAAATCCTTATCTGTAAGTTCTAGTGTGCTGAAGCAAAAGAGTCCTTCCTCAGTGCTAATCAAGACATTTTCTATGAGCTGAGGTCCCTAGAAATTGCTAGCCAAACCTATGCCATGATCACTTCTGGTTTGTTGGTTTCCCAAGACCTTCTCACGCTATTGATAGACCTTTCCTGCTGACCTTCCAAGTCATTCTGTTCTGAGAAGGCTAGGAACTACCAGTACTGCACTCATTCAGAGACCAAGGCTGGTTGCTCCTTTTCTGGCATTGTGACTGCATGACCTGTGCTGGGATTGTGTGCTGGCTTCCACCCTATGTCACAGGCCTTTCCTTGTTGACCTTCCAAGTTGTCTTCAGCTGGAATGTTTCACTGCATACTTTTTTGTATTCTGATGCTCTAAAATTTGTTTAGAGTCATTATTTAAAAGAATTTAGAATGATCTGGGGGAGAGCTTTGTGAATCCCTGCCTTTATTCAGACACCTCGTCTCTTCCATATAGCAGTTCTTTTTGTGGTGGCTAAAAATTGAAAATCTGAAAGGACTCATGATGACAAATGCTATCTGCCTCCAGAGAAAAAAATAGATATTGTCTGAATACAAATTAAGCATACTTTTTCTTGCTCCTTCTCTCCTTTTTCCCCCTCTATTTCCTTACCTCCGTCTTTCATTCCCTCCCTCTCTTCCTTCCTTCTTTCATACCCCTTTTCTACTATTCTTCTTTCCCTCCCTTCTTTCCTTCAACTCTACTAGGATTTGAACTCAGATTCTAAGACTCTAAGTATAACACCCTATAATGTTCTCATTGGTTTTCTGGAGGTCTTGGAGCAGCCTTCTTTTCAGTAGAGTAATCACCACAAGAATAGCCAGTTGTTAAAGTCCACATTCTTTATTTTCTCTTCATAATCTAGTTTCCTTGCCTAGGTCTGGGCCATCTTTCTGGAGAGTCTTTCAGACTGGCCTTGGTCTCAGTGGGGGATTGCAGGAGGCCAGACCAACCACCACAGTGGTGTGAGATGAAGTGAGTGAATTTGGCTCTCAGTCCCCCCTTGCCTGGCTCTTCTGAATCTTTCTCCAAGCCCTTCTGAATCTGTCTTTGCCTCTGACTTTGACTGAGTTTGTTGCAGCTTTATATGCTCTATTTTGAATATAAACCAATCATTATATCACTAGGAAACCATTATTTGTTGTAAGATTAAATCAGTCATACTGAACTGAGAGAATTATTAATCACCATGCTAAACTAGATAACCATTGTATCATCAATTCTACTGAATTAGCACCTTGTAAGAATCCTTGTTTTAAGTACAAGAGTTCTGGCCCATAATAGCACCCCATAATTGATAATCTTTCCCTGTATCATTCTGTTACATGCACCTCATAATGGTACATAAATCTAAATTTTCTCTTGCCATGCTTCTCAAACTTCTTTCAAGTTTCTGTATCAATCCTAATAAGCTAATACTTTTTTCCTAGAAATTTCCAATCTTATCTACATTTGAGAAGGCAGAAAATAACTTAAACTTAATCAAATTTTCTAAAAACCACAATATGATTAAAAGATATTATAATATATAAAACTATAAGTATACATAATTTTAAGAGGGAGAAAATATTAACAGCTCAGTGTATCAGGAAAGATTTCCTGGGGGAAATGTCACCTATACTCAGCCTATAAAGAAGGCTTTTTAGCTTCTTGCTCTAAAGGCTGAAATGAGAATTGTCTTTTGAGAATCACATTGCTGAGATGGGAGATCTAGTATTTACATATATTATTTCAGTATCTTCAAATCATGTGAAGTAAGTGCTATTATGTCCATTTGTAGGTGACGACACTGAGGCACAAAAAAGTTAAGTGACTTATTCAGAGTCACACAGCTACTAAGTGTCTGAAGCAGAATTCACACACAGATCTTTCTGACTCCAAGTCTGTTGCTTTATCCACTGTCACATCCTTAAAAGGGGGGTGATATAGAGTTCACATTAGGAGGATTATCTGTCAGCATACAGTTTGGATTAGAAGGGGAATAGTTAGGAATGACAACTTATCTAGGAGATTATATTTTATCTTAGAACCATTCAAAAACATTTAAATTTATTAGCCATGACATGATCAGAGTTGGGCTTTAGTAAAATGCATTTTACTCTTCTTTGAAAGAAGGATTGGAGAGGGAAGAGACTAAAAATGGGTCCAGAATTTTTGTACAAAGTCATAGATCTGTTTCTAGGGTGAGTGGAGGAAGTTCTCATGCTGGGGGATTCCCCTTTTAACTACTTATGTGGTTCATGCTATAGACCCCATGATGTAGGATTAATCTTTTATCTGGAATTTCTATGCATTTTTTCCTTTTACTTGCTAGAAGCTAGATGAAATTTGGTGTAATAAAGGAACTGATTTCATTTTAAAATCTGAAAATGTGTTTGTTTCTCATGTTTCCTAGATATATCTTCATTGCTAAGTTGGTCCAGAAAAGGGTCAAAGGGCCTTTTTCATAAGGAACATTCACATCTCTTCCCTGTTATCTTTTATCAACATTTCCCTCCTAGTTATCATAGGAAAACCAGCAGAATCCTAGGAGACAAGTCCTTTGGTCAAATGATCTCAGGCTGGCTAAATCATTCTCTTTAATATTCTCTCTAAAACGTAATATTTTCTGGGAGCAGCTTTCTTGGGGGGTTCTGGGGGCAGCTTTAGTTTCAGTTCAGTAACCACCACAAGTGCACCCAGGAGTTAAAGTCCAAATCCTTTATTGTCTCCTTCAGAGTCTTGTCTCCTCCACTGGAGGCTTGGCTGTTTTTTCTGGAGGCCTTCCAGATCTTGGTTTCAGTGGAGAAGTGAAGGAGGAGAGCCCGCCACCACTTCTCTGGTCTTCCCTCATTCTCATTCTGGCTGAACTTGTTCGAGCTTATATGGTCTCTTATCAAAGGTGTCAATCTTGTAGAACTATAGTAAGTGCTAAGTACATATACTGAATTAGAGAACTGTTAAGCACCATGCTAAATTAGGTAACTATTGTCTCTATCAATTCTACTGACTTAACACCTTGTTTCAAGTTCTGGTCCATAACAATTCTCTACAGCATCACTTGGCTGTTAATGGTTTGTCTTTCTGCACATAACAGTTTTATAATGTTCTTAGTACTTAGTGCTTCTAGTTGCTACAAATGGTTAGATTTTTGGAATCCCTTCAGCACAACTATAGTGTCAGATCCTGTGATATAACAGGTAAATGAGAGACATGGGAATAATTCTCCAACAGATTAAACCGTACCAGCAGAAGATCATATTGACTAGATCTCCATGTTTCAGGGTGAATAGATGATGTTGGGAGCAGCATCATTCATTGCATATTACAATGATGGTTGGGAGTGGAGCTAGGTCTGGAATTAGACTTTTTAAGAAAAAGAGTCAACAGAGAAAAGAAGTTAAATATATAAAAGGAAGGTCAATGTGAAGGATTTCATGCTATGGAGATATGGACATATATACCTGGAAAGAAAACTTGATTTCATCTCCTGATAGATGTGTCAGAAAAAGTAACATAATGATAAAAATCAAAATTAATTTAACTAATTCCCCCAAACTTACAGAATTTTCTTTTTTTCAATGAAAATGTCTAGCCTTTCCCCTTTCCTTAGAATATCTATGCTCTTTGTTCATTTTAACTTGGTACCTTATACTGTTTGTATTTCATGGTTGACCATTTCCACAGTATGCTCTTTTGAATTCTAATGATTTCTATCTTTTTTCCTTTGTCTGCAATGAAAGTGGCAATGTCCTATTATTGGATTTTTTAGTCCAATCCTATTGTCTAATGTTTTTGGAGAAAGGCACAAAACCCTAATGCCAGATTCTTTGTAAATTTAACCTATTCCAACTCAACTGAAATCTCATCTCTTATAGACCTTAATTATGTATCTGTAGTGGTAGTTCTAAGTTTTTTCTATATTTGTCAGCTTCTTATAGTACTTTCCCTTACACTCTATAGATGGTCTTGTCTCCCACTTTATTAAAAATCTGAAACCATCTACTAAGACCCTCCTTCTCTTCCACTTTGCATCCATCATCACACCTTACCATCTCGATATTTTGCAGTCTCTTTTCCCATTCTCTTCTATTTTTTCATTATGTCTGAGAAAGAGTCATGGAAGTAACTTCTTCCCTGCTTAAAATTTTCTCCTTTTCCCTTCATCATTTATTCCAAGTGATTTATCAATTTGCCCTCTTTTTGGATCTTTAATTCTCTTTTTCACTGATTACTTTTCCTTCATGTGCAAACCTCCCCTATAATAAAAAACAAAACAAAACCCCATCTCCTCAGTTCATGCAATCAGGCTGCTGCTTATTCCATTTCCAAAAGTAATGTCTAAGCTAATTTCAGTTCAAATCCACAAGTATTCATTGAATGCCTGAATTGTATTAGTCAAGAAGCAGTCCAAATGAATAGAAACCCTGGACTTGGATTCATGAAGATATGTGTTGGAGTCCTGTAAACAAATCAAAAGTCATCATTATTATACAATATCTACTACGTTCCACACACTGTGCTCAATTCTGCTTCTTATAGATATTAACCAAACTTTGTCACTGGAAATTGTTTCCAATCTAGATAAAAACATAGGTCCTTTTCCTACTGCCTCCTTCAACCCACAAAAGTGTTCCAAGTCACTGTGATAATAACGTGGATACCAATGAATCTTGGTATCCACAGAAAATAGAAATTTTGAATGTCAGAATCTATATCCTGGCCTCTCTTTCTTCCACTTAAATGGAAAAAGTGCCTTAAGGTATCTGAATTTTATTCAGTAGATAGTGGGCATTGGAGTAGAGACTATAGGAAATTTTGTGATTTGATTAGAGTTTCTTAATCTAGAGATTAGAATTTAGGAACATTGCATGTCAATAGTGTCTAATTTAGATAGAAAGAGGAAATCTGGAAGACCAGTAAAGACACTGTTACAGAAGTGTGAATTAATAAAAATGGAATGAACCAGGGAAGCAATTCACAGGAGGATTTGGAGGATGGGATACTTGCTATCTCTCCGCTTCCTTAAGGAAATCTTAGAATTAGATTAAAGAACAGCTATTTATCATTGGGAGTTGGTTCCTAGTTCTGTATTAGGAAATCACATTCAATAGTAAAAGATTGAAAAATGTTTATTGATCTTTTAAGAAGCCTTGAAGAAAGAGTCTAAATTTATAACTTCTTTTAATTTTTTGCCACCTTTCCCCCATTAATATATGTTATTTTTTCCCTTCATTATTATTATCAACATTTTATATTTTAAAAGTTTTCATTTCCTCATTCTCATCACATTTACTTTATTTCCTTCCTTTCTTTTTTTTTTTTCTCTGTCATTTCTTCCTGTTTGGCACTTGCCAGGGCTTTATAGAACATGGGAGATAAGAGCTTTCTACTCCTCAGATAGAAATATATAATATTATATAATATATATATATATAGTTATATAATATATGATATTTCTATTCACTAATATTCACTATAATATTAGTGTCAAGGTACCCTCTGTTTGAGAAATCCTTAAATATCTTGGCAAACACATTTTAATTAGTCAGATTTCTCTTTGTGTTTGATCTGCTTGGAAATAATAATTATTAATTAATAAAGAATGAAGTGAAAAAAAAGTTCTTTTTTTTGGTAGGAGTTGGGGGAGGGATATTATGCCACAGTTCTCTTTTAATTCCTGACTCAATTTCTCCAATTGTCCTATTTAGTTACTCTGCCTCAGGTTATTATCTTTCCCTTTTAATATTTGATGAGATAAAGGTTTTATATCTTTAGGCTATAATCATTCCTTCTTAATGTTTGACAGGATAAAGATCTATCCATTTTAGACATAATTAGAATATCAATAACCTCCCTCCACTGTGTCATCCTAGGCTCCTCCCACCACTAGGTTATCCCCATCCAGATACCTCGTCGTTGTTCTTGTTATCCTATAAAAATCTTGCTGTCCTAATAATTAGGGCTGGATTCTTTGAGACAATAGTCTCGTTCAGTGCTAGGACCAACCATAGATCCATTTGGTCCCAGTATATCTCTCCATTTAATAAACTATTAAATTGCTCTCTAATATCTGTCTTGCTCAGTTTCTCTGGCATTATAGGGAATAAGGGAGTAAGGTACAAAATCATGAGCAGAAACAATAAGCCACTGAATAAATAACTTTTACTTTTTAATTTTTTAAGTCAACATTCAACTTTAAATTTTTTTGCTGCTATTTTTATTATATTTTTTATTAAAATTTTTATTTACAAAATATATGCATGGGTAATTTTTCAACATTGACCCTTGTAAAACCTTGTATTCCAAATTTTTCCCTCCTTCCTCCCATTCTCCTCCCATAGATTGCAGGTAATCCAATACATGTTAAATGTTAAAATATATGTTAAATCCAATATATGTATACATATTTATACACAACCTTCTGCACAGTAAAAATTGGATCAAGAAGGAAAAAAAACCGAGAAAAAAAACAAAATGCAAGAAAACAACAACAGAAAGAGTGAAAATGCTATGTTGTGGTCCACACTCAGTTCCCATAGGCCTCTCTCTGAGTGTAGATGGCTCTCTTCATCACAAGATTATTGGAACTTATCTGAATCATATCATTGTTGAAAAAAGCCATGTCCATCAGAATTGATCATCATGTGATATTGATGTTGCCATGTACGATGATCTCTTGGTTCTGCTCATTTCACTTATTATCAGTTCATGTAAGTCTCTCCAGCCTCTCTAAAATCATTCTGCTCAGCATTTCTTATAGAATAATAATGTTCCATAACATTTATATACCATAACTAATTCAGCCATTCTCCAACTGATGGATATCCACTCAGTTTCCAGTTTCTTGTCACTATGAAAAGGAGGGCCACAAACATTTTTGCACATGTGGGTCCCTTTCCCTCCTTTAAGATCTCTTTGGGATACAAACTCAGTAGAAATATTGTTGGATCAAAGAATATGCACAGTTTGATAACTTTTTCAGCATAGTTCCAAATTGCTCTCCAAAATGTCTAGATCCATCAACAGTGCCACCAACAATGTATTAGTGTCCCAGTTTTCCCACGTCCCCTGCAACATTCATCATTATCTTTTCCTATCATCTTAGCTAATTTCAGAGGTGTGTAGTGAGATCTCAGAGTTGTCTTAATTTGCGTTTCTCTGATCGATAGTGATTTAGAGCATCTAGAAATAACTTTTAGAAGACAGAGATGTCAATCAATCCAACCATTTTTTAAAAATGTCTGTTTTATAACTTGGGATATATAATAAAACAAAATTTTATTCTGCAAAAAGTATAAAGGCAGAGTTGGAGAAATAAGAGATTGAGACATGGAATAATTTAAAAACCTGTACAGAATTTAATTGTGTTGTATAAATGGGGAAGGAGGAATTCATTGTATCATGAGCTTCCTTTAAATTCCAACTAAAATTCCATGTTTTATTGGAAAGCTTCTTCAACCTTTCTTAATGAAAAGTGTCTTCTGTCTGTTAATTATTTTTTATTTATTGTATATATAGTTTGGTTTGTACATATTTGTATGTTTTTTTCCTTTTTAGACTGGAAGATCCTTCAGGGCAGAGACTCTCTGTCTTATTTTGTACTCTAAGAATGTAGTACAATGCTTCACACACTTAATGTTTATGGATTGACTGATTCATCATAGGACCTAAAGTTACATATGATTTAAGAGATATTGTAGGCCACTGCTTTGTAGATTAGGAAACTGAAGGCAAGAGAGATTGCAATATGTGCAAGGTTCCATAGGTAGTAATAGCTGATTCAGAATCAGGACCCAGGTGTAGGACTCTTTCCAATAAACTCAAGAATGCTCTCCTGATATTTGATGCATTTCCTACCACAATTCCACAATATATTCTTAGTTATCCTAGGAGTGTTAATAACAGTTAGATTAATAACAGTTAGACCTTGAGCTTAGGTCTTGATTTCTTGATTTCTCAGCTAATGCTCTTTCTACCATACTGTATTTTTTTCTAGAGATTAAGACTAAGAGTATACTGACTCTAAATAATGGTTGAATCAGTTCATAATTCCACTAATAGTGATTAGTATGTCAGTTTTCCCATATCTCCACCTACATTTGTCCTTTTCTTTCCTACTAGTTTTTAAAAATTATCTCTCCTGGATCTATTTTTCAGATCAGTTGTTTTTCACTGGGATAGTTTATATTTTCTTCCATTTTTTCATTCTTTGGTTTTGCTTTATTATTTCTTGATATCTCATAAGTAATTATTTTTCATTTGCCAAATTCTAATTTTAAGGAGTTATTTTTTTTCAGTCAGATCTTCCAAGAGGATTTTCTGGAATGGAGATATTTTTCTTCTTTTGTTTGTTCATTTCCCCAGACTAATTAATTCTTTACTTTTAATTCTTTGCTAAAGTTAAACACTACTTCCACGGTGGAAGCAGACTCCACTAAGTAGAGTGGACTCAAGTAGAGTCCACTAAGGGACTCATTAGTGTCCCAAGCTTCAGGGGTTTTGTATATCAGTTTTCAGGGCTAGTTCTGATGGTCTATGCTTTTAATTCTTCCAAGTATCATGGTGTGTTTACTATTTTCCTGGCCTGTTTTCTTGTCTATGAATGACCATAAGCATTGTTTTTTCTTTTGCCCTGGTACTATGTAGGGTCTCTGCTCCATTGTAGCTGCAATTGGTATGGTAGTGCTCCTCTTCACCCTAGCACTGCCTCCCAGGATTATGACTCTAATCTGAGTGTGGAAAAAAAGTCCTGTCCCAAGTGCCAGCAAATAGACCTCTGCCATCTCTTTCTGACCAGTCATCTGTTGACCTTACTGCCCATCTTGTTGTAAATCTGAAAAAGAATATATTACAACAGCTAGGTCAAGGTTAATGAGAATAAAAAAATCTTGTACCCAAATCTCACCTTTTGAAATTATTACTATATAAAGTTTGGTTATTTGTTTCAGATTAATGGAAATATACAATGAATTAGAATAATGCTACCACATCATGGGATTGACTGTTCTTACCACTTTTTTATTGTCTGGTTTTCATATAGTGAGTACCTTTCTACCTTCTAGAAAAGGCTCCAACTGCTAGACCTAATTAGATGTTTTTATATGAAGTATGAGTGTAGTGGTATGAGAAAATGAAAAAATAATAATAATAAATTATTATTTTAGTATAAATTAGTATAAATATAAATTAGTATAAATAAATAAATGAATAAATAAATAAATTAGTATAAATAATAATAGCTTGATGTATCCCTTTGTACTTATATATACTTTTGTATGTTTTTTGTATGTTTTTCACAAAAATCTTCTGAATTATGGTAACTAGTGAAGGAAGCTTTTCATAGTATTACACATAGTTGGCCCTTGACTAGTGTTTATTGAATTGACTTGAATTCTAGGGTACCATTATCATATTCAGTAATCTGAATTCTCTCTTTATTCTCTAAATTCTCTTCCTACAGGTAATTTCTCAGGTTGTCTTGCTGATTGAATCAATGGACAGAGTGAATCACTCTGAAGAGTTTGTGTTTTTAGTGCTTTCCAATTTTTGGGAGATTCAGCTTCTGCTCTTTGTGTTTTCCTTTGTGTTCTACCTGGCAAGCATCTGGGAAATTCCTTCATTGTGTTTTCAGTGACTTCTGACCCTCACTTACTTGTACTCTCCCATGTACTTCCTGCTGGCCAACCTTTCCTTCACTGACCTGAGGATTTCCTCTGTCACTTCCCATAGTGACCTTTTCAGAAAACACAAAGTCCTTTCATTCTCTGGCTGTATCACCCAGATGTTTTTTTATTCATTTGATTGGTGGTGTTGAGATGGTACTTCTTGTAGCTATGGCCTTTGATAGATATGCTGCCATATCTCCATTATTTGATTATTGTGTGTCTGAGTATGTGCATATGGCTTCTGACTTCTGCCTGGATCATTGGTTTCATCCACTCAGTGGTCCAAGTAGCTTTTGTAATTAACTTGACCTTCTGTGGCCCCATTGAACTGGACAGCTTTTATTGTGATCTCCCTTGGTTCATCAAACTTGCCTGCACAGACTTCAATTCATGGTCATAGTCAACAGTGGCTTCATGTCCTTAGGTGTCTTTCTCATTGTGGTCATATTCTACATTTTCATCCTAGTCACTGTTCAAAAACATTCATCAAGTGGTTCTTCTAAGACTCTTTCCACTCTTTCAACTCACATCATTGTGATAATTTTTTATTTTGGTCCAATTATCTTTTTCAATACATGGCCATTTAATTCACCACATCTGGACAAATTTCTTGCTATCTTTGATGCAATTCTGACTTCCTTTCTAAATCCAGTCATTTACACACTAAGGAACAAAGAGATGCAATTGGCAATAAAAAGAGTGTGTAACCAGCTTGTGAATTTCAGAAAATTTTCTTAAATGACTTGATGAGAAGAACTTCCAATTTCCACAAGAAGAAAGTCTAGAAAAAGAAATTGTATGCGAAGAAGATGAATTTGTTTTAGGGAATTGTTGATTTTGAGTTCCTGGGGGGATCAATTGGGAATTTTCAATTACAGATTTGAAAATAGGAGTTTGGATATTGGAAAGAGCTTAAGACAGTAAATTTGAATGTTGTACACATGAAAACATAACTCTAACAATAAATATGTATTAGATCATGTGTTTGTGTTTAATAGAGCATGTGCATATGTTTATGCAGTGTTTAATGTGCTTTATTTTTTCATTTGAACTAACTTGGAACATAAATTTAGAATCAACCCATTTCTAATTTGGGGCCTACTCACATTGGAGCTCATTCATTTGACTTGACCAAAATCATCTTACTCATCTTTTAACATCAACACATTGTTTTGCTTGTAATTTATTTAGGGTGGATTTTTTTTTTAAGATTAAATTGAGATTTGTGCCAACCCCATATTTTGGTTCTTTTTTTTTCAAGCTGAAATATCCATGTAGTTTCTTTTCTCATTTTCTAGATTAAATGGTATAAAACACACACCTAAATTCTGGAAATTGTATAGTTATCATTACATTTCTGAGATTGCATTGTCAAATGTTCTCCAAGGATTATTCCCTATTCATAATGCTGAATAAAAATCACTAAATTAGGTGAAGAAAATTACACAAGTCTTCAAAAAATGCTCTTCTCTTTGTTAATGTCTTCTTTCCTTGATTTCTCTGGAAAAACTAACAATTCTAGGAGATAATTTATTTGTTACATGAGTTCAGGTTGGCAGTTTCTTATTTCTGCAGCATCACTTGGTCACTGCCATTCAGAGCTACAAATTAGGTGCCTTTCTTCTTGTTGTAATCTTTTATATGGCTCTTTGTGCTCAAGGAAAATGTCACTATAAGGGAGGAAGTTAAAATATTTGAAATCTTTGAGAATACTACTTGTAGGAGATGTTTTAAAAGGGATATTTGTGTCATGTATGTTGGGTTGGATTGGATATTCTCTTTAGTTCCTTTCAAATCATATATTTTTTATTTTTATGATTTTCTCACCAATGTTTATCTTAATTAGTCAACTCTATCTTGCTAGTCCTTTGATTATTGAGGCTTATTTAACACCAAATGAATTTCTTCTCATTTCACTAAATCAACTAGCTCTCATTCTCTCTCCTTTCCTTTCATTGTTTAGGAATCTTCCTAACATTTTTACCTTTGGGAAAAACCACCATTATTTTCCATGATTCCCAGGTTAAGAAAATCCCACAATGGTTATTCCCACATCTCAGCAATGGCTAATTACCCACTTTTACTATTAGGAAAAGCTACAGAGAACCCTTTCTTTCAGAAGATATTTTACTGTAAGAGAGAATTTTAATCTCTCTGTTATCATTAGATCTCTGAAAATGCTGCTGAGTTACTCTTCATTAACTAGGTAAAACAGCTACCACTAAATCTTTGTAAACCTTTCCTCATCTACATGGCTCTTTTTCCTTCCCTATAATCTGTATTATATTTACTATGTTATTGATTTTTTCTCCTTATTTGTTTGCCTCTACTTCCATTCAACATTCACTTCATCGAGTAAAAAATATTTATTGTTTAGTTTAAAAAGGTGCCTGTTGGACTTTAGGGGCCATAAAGAAATGACTAAACATTGTCCAAACTTTAAAGAATTTATAATGTGGTTGTTGTCACAAGACATATGTTAAGGCAATGTTAAGGTTAATTTCTGTTTTCCTGAGTTTTGAAGTAAAAATAAATGGGATCTTAGATTTGAAGACATAGGACCATATTCAAATATCTACTACTGGGGGTTCAAAATTTTATCTTGTTTTAACTGTTTGACCTTAAAATTAGGAAGCTATATTACCTGACCTCAAAAACTTATTTCCACATCTAAGTTATGTAAAGTTTCCCCATAGTATAATGTTTTTTTGTCCCCATTATATCAACTTTATCCTTTACCTCTTGATATTTCTTTTTTTTTTCCTTTTCTCTTTCTGCCTCTTTGTCTTAATTTTTATCTTTTATCTTTTTTTTTTTTTTTTATTCCTTACTTTGGCACTCAATCTCCTACTCAATGTTTCTTGTTTCTCTATGTCGCTGTGGTCAAATGCCTCAGTTCCATAGCTTCTATTCTGTAGTTTTCACTCTTTTTGAATTTCTAAATCAGACTTTTAGCTTTTGATTTTGTTCAAGTCTCATGTTTCATTTTGTCTGTCCCAACGATAGACATTTGTCTGTCCCCCCAATAGTATGTGACTCCATCACCATTGGCCACTTCTGCTCTATCTAGTCTTACAGAGGTTTAGAAAGCAGAAAGACATAGTAAATTCTTGCATTTACTTGCTTAGTTTGGAAATTAATCTCACACATAGTTTATACCAAACCAGTGCCTATAAAATTTATTTCTGGATGGGAAAACCAGTATTGTTTTAGCAACAGCAGATTAGAGAAAGACAGTCAAATGGAAAAGAAGAAATTTCATGATCTGAGGACTCACTTATAAGGACCAAATTTGATGTTATCCTAGTAGGTTGTAAATAGATGGAATAAATGACTATCTAAATTTCCTTCCCTATCTGTAGGTTTTAGCACTGTTATAACAAATAAAGTCATATTTAGTGCCTCCCTATGTCAAGTGAATTAAAAAGATACATCCCATCATATAGTGTAAAATCTTAAATAATTACTATAAATCAATTTAAAAATTGATAATATTAAAATGGGTGGATAGGACAAGACTTGCCTTGGATTCAGGCACCTGAAATGGAAACTTATCTAGAATATTTCTGTCATCATGGGCTAGTCTCCTTAGTTTTTCTTATGTATAAAATTGAACAAATAACACTTGTACTTATTTCTTCACAGGGTCTTTGTGAGGAAGGCATTTCAAAAGCTTTAAAGTATTATAAAATTGTAAATACTTCTAGTTACAATAATAAAATTTAAAATGGGATTTTATGTAATTTATAAAACATTTATTATGAACCACCTGCTAATGGGGGGAACAGATAATATTTTCTTGATTTTGTAGATTAAAAAAATGGAGGGAAAGAGGAGTTAATTTACTTACCTAATCCCTCATAGCTATGACTAAATTAGTTATTGAATATAAGTTTTCTGACTTCAATTCTGCCATTTTTCCCTCTACATCACAACTATTCTAACATAGACTTTACAAGGACACTTATCTAAAAAGCAAACATAGAGAAAATCCTTTGTAATGTCTCTTCAAGGGTAGAACTAACATATATCTTGAGCTATATGTATAAAGTCAGATTTTGACTGATAACTTCTGTGAACCTGTTTCATAGATGTAAGATGAAAGCATTGGACTAGATATAACTTCTGTGAACCTGTCTCATAGATGAAAAAGATGAAAGCATTGGAATAGATATAATTTCCAAGTTGTCTTTCAACTCTAAAATCTCATGAATCTTATAAATATATGAAATTAAATTTGGGTAACATATATCTAAATCTGTGAGTTAGTCATTCTAAAATAATTGTCAGAATAGCACTCATGAATAGATGAATGAAATGAAAATCACTTCTTTTCCTTCTCACATTCTGCTTTGGTTCATTAACCAAATTTTTCCTCCATATCCTTCCTCAGATCAGTCCTATCTCAGAAAAAAACTGGAGAAATGTTATAGAAGGCCATGGTGTTAATAAAAAACAGTACTCTTTGGAAGTGTCCTCCAGGCTTCATGTAACCATGAGATAAAGTGCTATATTGCTGTGAGAAGTTGTTTCCATCATGTGAATTAGTTCTGTGTCACACAGAGTCGGCATTTACTAAGTATTTGTTGAGTGGAATTTTGGAATATTAATGTTATTCAAAATAATTGTGATTTCCTCTTCATTATCTTCCTAAAGGTGGCTACAAATGCAATGCTGCTGAGACAATGAACAGAGCCAATCACACTGTGGTGTCTGAATTCGTGTTCCTGGGACTCTCCAATTCTTGGTATATCCAACTTTTCCTCTTTGTTTTCTCCTCTATATTGTATGTGGCAAGCATGTTGGGAAACTCCCTTATTATTCTCACAGTGACTTCTGACCCTCACTTGCACTCTCCCATGTATTTCTTGCTGGCCAATCTCTCCTTCAGTGATCTGGGAGTTTCCTCAGTCACTTCCCCCAAGATGATATGTGACCTTTTCAGAAAGCACAAGATAATATCGTTCTCTGGCTGCATCGTTCAGATGTTCTTTATTCACTTGATTGGTGGTGTCGAGATGGTGCTGCTTATAGCCATGGCCTTTGACAGATATGTTGCCATATGTAAGCCTCTTCATTATCTGACTATTATGAGTCCAAGGATGTGTACTATGTTCCTGGGGGCTGCTTGGACCATTGGTTTCATCCACTCAGTGATCCAGCTGGCTTTTGTTGTTAATCTGCCATTTTGTGGCCCTAATGAATTGGACAGCTTTTATTGTGACCTCCCTCGGTTCATCAAACTTGCTTGCACAGATACATATAGACTGGAATTCATGGTCACTGCCAATAGTGGCTTCATTTCCTTGGGTTCTTTCTGTATCTTGTTCATCTCCTACATTTTCATCTTAGTCACTGTTCAGAAGCATTCTTCAGGTGGTTCTTCCAAGGCTCTCTCTACTCTGTCAGCTCACATCACTGTTGTGATTTTGTTTTTTGGACCATTGATCTTTGCTTATACATGGCCACAACCCACATTACACTTGGATAAATTTCTTGCCATTTTTTCTGGAGTTCTTACTCCTTTTCTCAATCCAGTCATTTATACATTCAGGAACAAAGAGATGAAGGTGGCGATGAAGAGATTGTGCCTTCAAATTGGGAGCTTTAGGAAGATCTCTTAAATGATTTTATAAGATGAACTTTTTTTCATTGAAAGAAACAAGGAAGAGCTTATTTGCCAAAGTAGCCAGTATTTGCACAGGTGAAATTTGAGGTTCTAGAGAAATTTCCAAGTGGTAATCACTCAGTGGCCAACTAGAAATAGAAATATGGAACTAGGAGAAATACTAATATTAGAGATATAAATTTAGAAAATGTCTAAATATGGAGTATAGACAAACCCTGAAGATGATTGAAATTGACAAGAGCATAGACAGTATAGTGAAGAAAGATGAAAAGTTAATGGTAGAAACAGAAAATAAATAGGAAGACAAGAGAATGTTTTGATGATGAACTGTTTAAGAAAGTGATGCTGATTATTAGTTTCATGTACTGCTAGTTGAGGAGAAAGTTATGAGTAATTATTAAACTCATCTCATTAACTTTAGTACATTATCCTTTCTTCTCTTGGAATTATTCATTCTAGAACACTGTCATTTATTTAATAAAAAGCAAACATGTTTCCCTTTCCATTTTTGTTCCCTTTAAGAAATATGTAAATCTATTTTTTGATCATTAAAGTATAACTACCACAAGTATTATATATTTGGTATTTTTAAAGACCTTATTATTGGTTTTGGCATTCTTGCAAAGACCTCCTGGAATTATCTTTTGTTATGCCTAATTCTGACTTTGCACAGTTTTTGACTTCTCCTCTTGTCTTGTTTACTTCTCTATCTAAAAACACACACATATAGATATCTATATCTGTGTCTCTTTTTCTTTTAATATATATGCATATGTATGTTGTTAAATTAGAAAATTAAGGTAAACCAAAACAATAAAGTTCTGAGAATGTTCATTTTATTGGTGTATTTCCCCCCAGCTTCTTTCACATATTTCATATGAAATTTTTTTGAGAATATTCTTCCTATCACATTAGTTTCCTTAGATAGGAGAAAGGAAAGGGAAGAGAAAGGGAATAAACAATTACACAGCACCTACTTTGTGGCATTATTGTGGTATTATGCAATTTTTATTATAAATATTATTTTATCTGATCTTCACAAGAACCATGGAAGGTTAGCATTATGATTATCCCCACTTTATAACTGAGGTAACTGAAGCGAACATAAATTCAGTGACTTGCTCAGAATCAAACAGTAAAGTTTTGAATCTGGATTTCACCTTGTCTTCTTGAGTCTGGGTCCAGCAGTCCATCTACTATGACATCAGCTGCCTTAGATGCTTCCTGTTTTTCTTTCCCATGGGGATTATTTATGACTATACAATCATAATTTCATATTTAAAAGTCTTATTTCTTTCTTAACCTTCATTCATTTTTAGAATTTATGGCCATGGCCTCATGACTATATTCTTCTGAACTTTTTGAAATTACCTTTTATAGATTCTGGAGTATGTGTTTGCATATTTCTAATTTTCTGTTTTGTTTTGCAACCAAAGTGTCTCTGAGGAAGTCACACATTTTCCCCCTTAAAATTGGGGGACTCTGAGGATGTGAGTTTCTTTTTTGTTGTTGCTTTTTGTCATTCCCATTCCTCCATGCTTTTGGGTCAGAAATTGGAGGAATGATTGATGCTTCCATGATATAATTAACCACTTCTACCTACATCACTTTTAATAACTTTTAATAAGTATAGCAGCAAACACGGTTAACTTTAGATCCGTAACTGCCTTTCTCAGGTCATCAAGAAACTGTCTGAGTGACTTTTCTTGGAGTTTCATTACGTACTCTTCCCTCTATCTCAGACTATTCTACCCCTTCTCTGGATAGGATATGTTTTCCTTTTTAAAGTTAAAAATTCTTTTTAAAATTAAAGTGTATAGCGAAGTTCACTTCATGGTTCATAGTTCATGATAATCCTCTCATGGGACACTATACTTCTGAACTACAAATTCATTATTCCTTCAGATTTCAGAATCCTGTTCTATTATTTTCCAATCCAATTCAGCAAGCATTTATTAAAAGCCTATCACGTGTCTGGGACATAGTAGGAACTTAATTAAATGTTTGTGGGATATGTTGGGTGTAAGAGTTATAAAGAGTATATTATAAGAATAAAAATAGTTCTTGCCTTTATGGGATAAAAATACTCTTTCAAGGGGTAGATATTTAAACAAATATGATAAATATCAAGGATAATTTGAGGAAGAGAGAGCAAACACTAATAAATAAGGAGACTAGGCTGGGCTTCCTTTGAGATATCATATGGATTGAACCTTGAAAGAAATAATGGATTCAAAGCAGTCAATAAATAAATATTTATTAAACATCTACCATGTTCCAGTCACTGTGCTAAGTGTTATGAAAGAAAGTAAAAGACAATCCCTGCTCTCAAGGATGCCACAATCTAATGAAGAAAACATTATGTAGACAGACAGTTATGTATCAACATAATATTTATATGATAAACTGGCGATGATCAGAAAGGAGAAGGCACTAGAATGAGGGAGAATAAGAAAGGCTAACTGAGCAAGGTGGAATTTTACTGTGACTTAAAGAAGTGGTGATAAGGAGGAAGAATATTCTGGGTGTGGGAAATAGCAAAGAAAATGCATGAAGTTAGGAGATAGTGTTTTATATGAAGAATATAAAGGAAGTCTATGTCATTAGATAACAGAATATGTGGTGTTAGAAAATGAGAATAAGGTGTCAGAAAACTGGAAAGATGAGGGGACATGATATGAAGAACCTTGAATAATAAACAAAGGATTTTATATTTGATTCTGTAGGTTATATAGGCAGCCACTGAAGCTTATTAAATGGGTATGGTGGTGAATAACATTGTCATACTTAAGTTTTGGTGATACAAGAAGCTAAAACAGTGTAAAGAATAAAATAAGCACATTAACATTAATCAAAGAATTTAATATAGAAGCCTGAGAAGGAGAGAAACCAAGAACAAGACAGAATTCTGTAAAAAGGAGGTTGTGAAAAACTTTCATCATCTCTATCTTTTATCCTAAGAAGTCCAACATAATAAAAATGGAAGTAGGATCAAGTCAGAAACAGAAAACATATGCACCATCAATATAGGAAATGACAAAATAATTATGTCAAGAGAACTACCTAAAATTCTTGAGAATTGGCAGGGGCAGATAAAATTCATAACTCTTGTCTTTTTCGTTTTACAGGGGTTCACAAATTACTCAAATCACAGGATGATAGATATAGGGCTAAAGGAATCATCACATTAAAGTCTTTATCTCCATTTTACAAACTAGGAAAATTAGGCCCAGATATGTCAGGTAGATAGTAAGAGAGGTAACATTCAAACCCAGTCCATTTTCTCTTTAAGTTCAATGTTCTCTCTACTTCGAATGAGCAAGACACTTCACTAACTTTCTCCAAGATGTAATTTAATTCCATCTTTCTTTTTATTTTATTTTAAATTTTATTGTCCTTTTGATATATATGCATATATATATATATATATATATATATAAAACCATGATATGATATATATATAACAAAGTAATGAAGAGAGATTGTGGGAATACAGAGAGATACAAAGAGATACACACAGATTGATACAGAGAGTGTGATTAGACAACACGGAGACAGAAACTAGGGGAATCAAGAAAAAACATGTAGCACAAATAAAACCAATGTAACCAAAATTGGAAGGAATGCAGAAAATGGAAATTTTATTTTTTACAGAGAACATCTTTGATAAAGGACTAATTTCTCAGATACATAGAAAGCTGAATCAGTTATAAGAATACAATTCATTCTCCAGTTAATAAATGGTCAGTGGATATTAACAGGCAGTTTTCATACAAAAAAAAAAATCAAGGCTACATATAGTTGCATGGAAAAAATATTCTAAATCACCATCAATTAGAGAAATGCAAATTAAAAAAAACTGATGTACCACCTCATATCTATCATATTTACTCATATGACATATAAGATAAATGTTGTGGGGATTGTGGTAAAACTACAACACTAATGTACTGTTTTTTTATATATATATATATATTTTTTTTTTGCATTCAGACTCCATCAATCTTTTTTTTATTATTTAAAGCCTTTATTTACAGGATATATACTTGGTAACTTACAATTAACATTCCAAACCTCTTGTTCAATTTCCTCTTACCCCACCTCAGATGGCAGGATGACGTAGATTAAATATTTAAAGTATACAGATACACAATAGTATACATGACCAAAACATTATTTTGCTGTAAAGATCAGACTCTGATTATTACAATTAGCTTAAGAGATCAAAAATGCATTGTGCATAAAATAGTTGAATTCAATGTAATGGTTTGTCTCCAGTTATTTCTGCATAGCAGCTCAGTTCATTACTGTCATTAGAAATGATTTGGTGATCTCGTTGCTGAGGATGGCTGATCATCAGAACTGGTCATCATCTATATTTTGTTGAGTATATATGATCTCTGTCCTGCTCATTTCACTCAGCATCAGTTCTTAAGTCCTCAGGCCTTTCTGAAATCATCCTGTTGGTCATTTCTTACAGAACAGAATATTCATAATTCATTACACAATTTATTCACATTCTCAACTGATGGACATCCATTCAGTTCAGTTTCTACCACTATAAAGGCTGCACAAACATTCATGACATACAGGTCCATTTCCTTCTTTATAATCTCTTTGGGATATAATCCAGTAGTAACACTGCAGGATCAAAGTATGCACAGTTTGATAACTACTAATGTACTGTTGATGAAGATGTCAACTGATCCCATCATTCCAAAGAGCAATTTGGAACAATACTCCAAAAGCCATAAATGTGTGCATTTCTTAGCAAAAACCACTGCTAGGTCTGTATTTCAAAGAATTTTTTTTAAAAGATAAAAGAACATATTTGTATAAAAATATTTATCAGTTTTCAAAAATTAAAAACAATTAATATTTTTATTTTCTCCAGTTGCATGTAAAATATTTTTTTACATTTGTTTTTAAAACTTTGAGTTCCAGAATCTCTTCCTGTCCACATTTTAAGAAGATGCATATGAAATTATGCAGAACATTTCCATAAAAGTCATGTTGTGAAAGAAAACATAGATCTTCCGCCTCCCTCTCAACCAAAAAAAAAAAAAAACAATCTTCATGAAAATTATGGTTAAAAATAAAGAGTATGCTTCTATCTATGTTCAGACACAATCAGGTCTTTCTTTGAGTATGGATAGCATTGTCCATAAGTCCTTTGGAGTAGTCCTAGATCATTGTGTTGCTGCGCATAGCAAAATAATTCACAGCTGATCATCTCACAATATTGTTATTACTTTGTACATAGTACATTTCACTTTCCTTGAGTTCATGAAGAACTTTGAAGTTTTTTCTTTGAATATTCTGCTCATCATTTTCTTAGAACAATAGTATTCCATCATACTATATAATTTATTCAGCCATTCTGCAATGGATAGGCCCTTTAGGCTGCTATGAACATTTGTGTATTTATAGGTCATTTTCCTTTTTTCCTTTATTTTTCTAAATCTTCTTTGGGATTCATGACTAATAGTGATATTGTTAGGTCAAAGGACATGCATAATTTTATAGCCTTTTGGGCATAGGTCATATCTTTTTATCATTCATCATGTGGGGAATGGCTCCTACTTTTTAATAAATAAATTTTACTCAGTTCCCTATTTACTTGATAAATGAATTTATCTTTTTATCAGAGAAACCAACTTCAAAATTCCTTTCCCAGTTACTATTGCTAAGTGTATCTCCCCTTTTTATTCTCTCTCTCCTTTCACTCTGACCCTCCTCAAGTGTTTTGCTATCTCTTCCCCCAATATGCCTTCTCTTCTATCACCCTCCCTCCTTTCTTATTCCTTCTTCTATTTTCCTGAAGGATAAGATAGATTTCTATACCTATATGGAGTGTATATGTTATTTCCACTTTGAGCCAATTCTGATGAGAGTAAGTTTCACTTTCACTTTCTCTCTTCCCCTTCTTCCCTTACACTGTAAAACCTTTTTCTTGTCTCTATAACAGATAATACATGCCATTACATTTCTCCCTTTTTTTCTCAGTGCATTATTCTCTCACCTCTTAATTTTATTTTTAAAGATATTATCCTTTCATATTCAATTCATACTTGTTCCTTCTGTGTAAATATACTCCTAACTGCCATAATAATGAGAAAGTACTAATGAGTTACAAGTATTATTTTTCCATATAGGATGTAAGCAGATAAACCTTACTAAGCTTTTTATGATATCCTTTTCCTAATTATCTCCTTATACTTCTCCTGAGTCCTATATTTGAAAATTAAATTTTCTATTCAGCTCTGGCCTTTTCTCACAAATGCTTGAAAGCCCTCCATTTCATTGAATACCCACCTTTCCCCTTAAAAGACTATATTCAGCTATGCTGCATAAATCATTCTTGGTTAAATCCTAACACCATTGCTATTTGATCCATTAATATAGAAGCTGCTAAATTTTGTGTTATTCTGACTGTGGCTTCCCTACACTTGAATTATTTCTTTCTGGATGCTAGCAATATTTTCTCCCTGACCTGGGTCAAATTCTGTAATTTGACTATATTGACTGGAATTTTTTCTCTTGGGATGTCTTTCAGGAGGTGATGGGTGGAATTTTTCAATTTTTATTTTACTCTCTGGTTCTAGAATATCAGGATAGTTTTCCTTCATAATTTCTTGAAAGATGATGGCTCATTTTTATTGATCATGGTTTTCAGGAAGACCAATAATTTTAAAATTATTTCTCTTGGATCTATTTTCCAAGGCAATTATTTTTCCTGATTTCATATTATTTTCTATTTTTTTCATTCTTTTGTTATATTGTTTCTTGATTCCTCATTCTGTCATGATCTTCCCTTTGTTGAATTCTAATTTTCAAGGAATTGATTTTCTTATTGAGCTTTTGTACTTCCTTTCCCATTCGGCCAATTTTACTTTTTAAGCCATTCTTCTCCTCACTAGCTTTTTGTATTTTCTTTTGCACCATTTTCAATTCTCTTCTCAATTTTTTCTCTATCTCTCTTATTTGATTTTCAAAATCCTTTTTGAGTTCCTCACAGCCTGACATCATTTCTTATTTTTCTTGAAGGCTTAAGATGTAGGAGCTTTAATTTTGTTATCTCCTTCTGAGTGTCTGTTTTGATCTTCCATTTCTTCATAGTAGTTTTCCCCATAGTTACAGAATGTTTTTCTTTTATTTATTCATTTCCAGCCTATTACTGAGCTTTTAACTCTTTGTTAAATTAGGACTCCATTTCCAGGGTGGAGGGTGCACTTTTCCAAGCTTTTCAGAGATCCTTCTGTGGATATATCACCACAAGCACTCCTTTCATGCTCGGGAATTGTGAAGACTCCCAGCTCCACTGTGGTTGTAAGTTCTAGTGTGCTAAAGCAAAAGGGTTCTTCCTCAGTGCTAAGCAAGAGATTTTCTGTGATCTGAGGACCCCAGAAGCTGCTAGCAAAGTCTATGCAATGGCCTCTCCTGGTTTGTTGGTTTCCCAAAGCCCTCTCACCTTTCCTGCTGACCTTCCAAGTCATTCTGTTCTGAGAAGGCTAAGAACCACCAGTACTGCCACTCATTCAGACAGAGACCAAGGTTGTTTCCTGCTTTGCTGGCACTGTGACTGCATGACCTGTGCTGTTACTCTATGCTGGCCTCCACCCTTTATCACAGGCCTTTCCTGTTGACCTTCTAAATTGTCTTCAGCTGGAATGTTTCATTCCATCTTTTTTGTGTGTTCTAATGCTCTAAAGTTTTTATGTTGTGAGTTAATATGTAAAGAAATTTGGAATGGTTTGGGGAAAAGTTCAATGAATCCCTGCCTTTACTCAGTCATCTTGTCTCTACCACACAGCAATTCCTTTTGTGGTGGCTAAGAATTGAAAAACGAGAGGATGTCCATCAATTGGAAATGGTTAGACAAGCAGGATGATTTCAGAAAAATTTGGAAAGACTTACATGAACTCATGCAAAGTGAAATGATCAGATTCAGCAGACCATTTTATATAATAACAGCAGGATTATATAATGAAGAATTGTGAATGACTTAGCTATTCTCACCAATACAATACTTCAAGACAACCCAAAAGGACTCATGATAAAAAATACTATCTACCTCCAAAGAAAGAAATAATATTGTCTGAATATAGATTAAGCATACTTTTTCTTTCTCCCTCCTTTCCTGCCCCCCTCTATCTCCCTAGATTCCCTTTTTTCCTTCCTTTTCTTCTTTCCTTCCTTCTTCCTTCCTTCCTTCTACCCAGCTAGGATTTGAACTCAGGTTCCAAGACTTTAAATTTAGGACCCCATATTTGATAATCTTTGCTCTGCCTCTTTCTTGTACACACAATTCATAATGGTATATAAATTACTAATCTAAATGTTCTGTTCTACTTCTTAAACTTCTTTCAAGTTTCTATAGTAATTCTAATTGATTAACAATTTCTTTCTAGTAGACAATTTTCTATCCCATCTACATTTGAGAAGACAGAAAATAGTTCAAACAATAAAATTCTCTAAGAACCACAATGTGATTAAAAGATATTATAATATTTAAACTATAAGTATATATAATTTTAAGAGGGAGAAAATGTTAAGAACTCAGTGTATCAGGAAAAATTTCCTATAGGAAATGACACCTAAACTCAGCCTAGAAGGAAGTCTTTTTAGATTCTTGCTTTAAAGACTGAAATAAGAAATGTTTTTTGAGAATCACATTGCTGAGATGGGAGATCCAGTATTTACATATATTATTTCAGTAATCTTCAAATCATGTGAGGTAAGTGCTATTATTATCTCTATTTGTAGGTGAGGAAACTGAGGCACAAAGAAGTTAAATGACTTATTCAGAGTCACACAGCTACTAAGTTTCTGAAGCAGAATTCACACAGATCTTTCTGACTCCAAGTCTGCTGCTTTATCCACTGTTACATCCTTAAAAAGGGAGTGATATGGAGTTCACATTAGGAGGATTGTCTGTCAGCATACAGTCTGGACTGGAAGGGCAATGGGAGATTATATTTTATCCTAGAACCATTCAAAAACCATTTAAATTTATTTACCATGACATTGATCAGACTTGGGCTTTATTAAAATGCATTTGACTCTTCTATGAAAGAAAGTTTGAAGAGGGAAATGACTAAAAATGAGTCCAAAATTTTTGTACAAATTCATAGATGTGTTTCTAAGGTGAGTGGAGCAAGTTCTCATGCTGTGGTTTTCCCCAATTTGATGAACATAAATCTCTTTTAATTTCTTATGTGATTCACATGCTATAGATCCCATGATGTAGGATTAATCTTTTATCTGGAATTTCTATGTATTTTTTTACTTGATTAAATTCATTGCTAGAAACCAGATGAAATTTGGTGTAATAAAGGAACTGATTTCATTTTAAAGTCTGAAAATGTGTTTGTTTCTCATGTTTCTCATATATATTTTTGCTGATAAATTGGTCTAGAAAAGGGTCAAAGGGCTTCTTTCATAAGGAACATTCACATATCTTCCTAGTTATCCTTTATTAACATTTCCTCCTAGTTACCATAGGAAAACAGCAGAATCCTAGGAGATAAGTCCTTTGGTGAAATGATGTCAAGCTAGTAAAACTATTCTCTACAGTATCACTTGGCTGTTAATTTATCTCTCTGCACATAGCAAAATTTTATAATGCTTTTAGTGCTTCTACTTCCTACAGATGGTTAGAAGGCTGATTTTTTGAAACAGGTCCTGTGATAAAAGAGGTAAGTGAGAGACATAGGAATAATTTTTCAATAGATAAACTGTATCAGCAAAAGATCATATTGGCCAGATCTCCATGTTTCAGAGTGAATAGATGATGCTGGGAAGAGCATCACTCATTACATGGGACAATGATGGTTGGGAGTAGAGCCAGGCTGGGAATTATACTTTTCAAGGAAAAGAATCAACAGAGAGAAGAAATTAAATACATAAAGGGAGGGTCAGTGTGAAGGATTCCATGCTATAGAAACATGGTTATACATACCTGGAAAGAAAACAATTTCATCTGCTTTATAGATGTGACAGAGAAATAAGAATAATGATAGAAATTTTAAAATAATTTAACTATCTCCTCCAAAATTAATGAAATTTTCTTTTTCTCAAGGAAAATGTAGACATTTTCTACATTTCTACATTCTCTCCTTCCTATCTTTTTTGTTCATCTTAACTTGCTACTTTATGCTGTCTGTATTTCATGGTCTACCATTTCTATGGTAAGCTCTTTTGGAAAAGCTCTTTTGAAATCATCAGAATCTAATGATTTCTAGATTTTTCCTCTGTCTGCAATGAAAGTGACAATGTCCTATTATTGGATTTTTTTTTTTAGTTTAATCCTACTGTTTAATGTTTCTAAAATCAACAAAATGCTAATGCCCTATTCCAACTCAATTAAAATCCTATTGCTACTAATTATTCTTCATCTCCTATAAACCTTAGTTATATACCTGTAGTGGTAGTTCTAAGCCATTTCCATATTTATCAACCTTTTATATTACTTTCCCTAACACTCTGTAGGTGATCTTGTCTTTTACTTTATTAGGAAAACTGAAGCTATCTACTAAGAACTTCCTTCTCTTCCACTTTGCACCTTCACCACACCATACCACCTCAATATTTAGCCATCTCTTTTCCCATTTTCTTCTACTTTCTCCTTATTTTATAGAAAGAACCATGGAGGGAACATCTTCCCTAGTTAATTCTCCTATCTGTTTCTTTGAAATTATCTCCTTTTGCTTTTATCAGTTGTTGGAAGTGATTTACCAATTCAATTCCTTTTTGGATCTTTAATTCTATTTTTCACTGATTACTTTTTCCTTCATGTACAAGCCTCCCCTATAATAAAGAATAATACAAAACAAAACAAATCCCCACCCCTTCAATTCGTGCAAAAAGGCTACTGCTTATTTCATTTCTAAAAGTAGTGTTTAAGCTAATTTTAATTCAATTCCACAAGTATTCATTGAATATCTAAATTGTGTGAATCAAGAAGCAGTGTGACCAAATGGACAGAAAGCTTGGACTTGGAGTCATGAAGGTGTGTATTGGGGTCATGCAAACAAGTCAAAATTCATCAATCATTCTAAAATACCTATTCTGTTCCAAACACTGCTAAATTGTGCTTCTTATATATCTTAACCAAACTATATCACTGAAAGTAGTTTCCAATCTAGATAAAAAGACAGGAGCTTTTCCTATTGCCCCCTCCAACCCACAAAAATGTTCCAAGTCATTGTGATAATGATATGGATACCAAGATTTAAAGACAGAAACTTTGAATGTCAGATTCTTGGTCCTGGCCTCTTCTCCTCTTTCTTCTTAAGGTATCTGAATTTTATTCAGTTGATATTGGGTATTGGAGTAGAAACTATTGGAAGTTTTATGATGTGATTAGAATTTCTCCTTAGGAAGACTGCATCTCTTGGATAGAAAGGGGGAATTAAAAAAAACCATTAAGGAATCTATTACAATAGTGTGAATTAATAAAAATGCAATGAACCAAGATAGTAGTGCATAGAATCTAGTTTGGGAGATGCTATCTCTCTGCTCCCTTAAGAATAGCTTAGAATTGTATTAAAGAGTAGCCATTTATAACTGGGAGTTGGCTCCTAGTCCTGTATTAGGAAGGCACATTCAATGGTAAAGAATGGATAAATGTTTATTGATTAATTAGAAAGCCTTAAAGACAGTGTCTAAATTTATAAGTTGAATGTTTTTTGGAATCTTTTACCACCTTCCCCCCCCACCAATTTCTTAGGTCTTTTTTCTCCCTCCTTATTAATATAGACATTTTGCCTCATTGAAATTTATTTTTTAATTTTCATTTCCTTATTCTCATCACATTTACTCTACTTCCTTCCTTTCTTTTTTTTTCTCTATCATTTCATCTTGTTTGGCACTTGCCAGGGTTTCATAGAGCATGGGAGATAAGGGCTATCTACTTCTCAGATAGAAATATATAATATTAGTGTCAAGGTACCCTCTGTTTGAGAAATCCTTAAATATTTTGTCAAACAAATTTTAATTATACAGACTTCTTCTCTTTGTATTTGATCTGCTCAGAAATAATAATATTATTAATAAATAATAATAAAGAATGACGTGAAAATAAATCCTTTCTTTTGAAGGGGTGGAGGTGGGGAATAAGGGAGTAAGGTACAAAATTATGATGAGGAACAATAAACAACCTACAAAATAACTTTTAGAAAACAAGAGATGTCAATCAATCCATCGATTTATTGTCTGTTTTATAACTTGGACTATATAACAAAACAAAATTCTATTTTGCAAAAAGTATAGAATTGGAGAAATAAAAGATTAAGACAGAATAATTTAAAAACCTGTACAGAATTAAATTATGTTGTTTAAATAGGTAACAAGGAATTCATTGTGTCATGTACTTCCTTTAGATTCTAACTAAAATCCCATGTTTTATTGTAAGGCTTCTTCAACCATTCTTAATAAGAAGTGCCTTCTGTCTGTTAATTATTTCCTATTTATTTGTATATAGCTTGGTTTGTATACATTTGTTTGTATGTTTTTTTCCCTTTTAGATTGGAAGGTCTTTCAGGGAAGAGACTCTCTTTTGCCTTATTTTGTACTCCAAACACCTAGTAAAATGCTTGACACATAGTAGTGACTTGATACATGTTTATGGATTGATTCATCATTGGACCTAAAACTACACAGGATTTAAGAGATGATGTAGGCCACTGCTTTGTAGATTAGGAAATGAATGTAGATTAGGACAGATTAAGCAACATGTGTAAGGTTCCACAGGCAGTAATAGCTGATTCAGAATCAGGACCCAGATGTAGGACTCTTTCCAATAATCTCAAGAATGCTCTCCTGATTACTGATGTGTTTCCTGCCACAATCCCACAGTATACTCTTTGTCATCCTAGCAGTGTTAATAAAAAAACTTGAACCTGGGTTTCTTGATTTCTCAACTAGTACACTTTCTAGCACTACTAGCATACTGTATTTTTTTTTTTCCTAGAGATTAAGATTAAGTATACTGGCTGTAAGTAATGTTTGAATCAGTTCACACTAACAATGATTAGTATCTTGATTTTCCCACATCCCCACCAACATTTGTCCTTTTTTTTTTTTTCCTACTAGCTTTTAAAAATTATTTCTCCTGAATCTCTTTTTCAAATCGGTTGTTTTTCCAATGAGCTATTTTACATTTCCATCCATTTTTTTTCATTCTTTTGGTTCTGCTTTATTGTTTCTTGATGTCTCATAAGTAATTATTTTTCATTTGCCAAATTCTAATTTTAAGGAGTTTTTTTTTTTCTTTTTCAGTCAGATCTTCCAAGAGGACTTTCGGGGATTGAGATATTTTTCTTCTTTTGTTTGTTCATTTTCCCAGACTAATTCTTTACTTTTAATTCTTTGCTAAAGTTAACCTCTGCTTCCAGGGTGGAAGGCTTAGTGTCCCAAGCCTCAGGGGTTTTGTATATCATTTTTAGGGCTACTTCTGATGGTCTGTATGTTTTCAATTCTTACAAGTAATATGGTATGTTTACTATTTTCCTAGCCTTTTTTCTTTTGCCCTGGGATTATGTGTAGGATCTCTGCTCCACTGTGGATGAAAGTTTTGGGTATGCTAGTGCTTCCTTTCACCCTATAACTGCCTCCTAGGACTGCGATTCTAATCTGAATGTGGAAAAAGAGTCCTATCCCAAGTGCCAGCAAATTGACCTTTGCCATCTTTTTCTGACCAGTTGTCTGTTACCCTTACTTCCCATCTTGCTTTAAATTCTAATAAAGTATATACTACAACAGCTAGGTCAAGATTAGTGAGAATAAAAAATCTTATACCCAAATCTCATCTTTTGAAGTTATTACTATACAAAATTTGGTAATTTGTTTCAGATTAATGGAAATATGCATTGAATTAAATAATGTTACCACGGCATGGGATTCATTATTCTCACGATTTTTTTTTGTCCTACCTTATATCATGAGTTTCTTTCTACCTTCTAGAACAGGATCCAATGGCTAGATCTAATTAGATATTCTTCATTTTGTTTTTATATGAAGTATGAGTGCAATGATATGAGAAGATGAAAAAAATAATATTATAAATAATATCTTGATGCATCCCTTTCTATTTATATACACTTTTGTATACATTAACTCAGATGTTTCTTTTTTTTGCTGAGGCAATTGGAGTTAAGTGACTTGCCCAGAGTCACAAAGCTAGGCCATTTTAAGTGTCTGAGGTCAAATTTGAACTCAGGTCCTCCTAACTTCAGGGCTGGTGCTCTATCCACTGAGTCACCTAGCTGCCCCAACTCAGATGTTTCTCACAAAGAACTTCTGAATTATAGTAGGCATTGAAGGATGTGTTATCAGATTTCCATAGTATTACACATAGTTGACCCTTGAATAGTGTTTATTGAATTGACTTGAATTCTAGGGTACCATTATCATATCCAGTAATTTGAATTCTCTCTTTATTCTCTTCTTCTCTATCCCATTCTCTTCCTAAATTTCACAGGTTGCCTTGCTGACTGAATCAATGGACAGAGTGAATCACACTGCAGTGTCTGAGTTTGTGTTCTTGGCACTTATCCATTCTTGGGATGTTCAGCTTCTACTCTGTGTTTTCCCATGTGTTCTACCTGGCAAGCATGCTGGGAAATTCCCTCATTGTATTTACAGTGACTTCTGACCCTCACTTGCACTCTCTCATGTACTTCCTGTTGGCCAACATTTCCTTCATTGACCTGGGGATTTCCTCTGTCACTTCCCCAAAGATGATATGTGACCTTTTCAGAAAACACAGTCATTTCATTTTCTGACTGACTCCATTATTTCATTATTATATATCCAAGAATGTGCACATTGCTTCTGGCTGCTGCCTGGATCATTGGTTTCATCCACTCAGTGGTCCAAATGGGTTTTGTAATTAACCTGTCTTTCTGTGGCCCCAATGAGCTGGACAGTTTTTATTGTGATCTCCTTCAGTTCTTACCTGTACAGATACACACACGCTCCAAATCATGATCACTGCCAACAGTGGCTTCACGTCCTTTGGTGTCTTTCTCATTTTATCATATTCTACTTTTTCACTGAAGTCTCTGTTCAAAAACATTCATTAAATGGTTCTTCTAAGGCTCTTTCCACTCTTTCAGCTCTCATCATTGAGGCACTTTTGTTTTTTGATCCAATTATCTTTTTCAATGCACGGTCATTTAATTCATCACCTCTAGACATATTTCTTGCTGTCTTTGATGCAGTTCTGACTCCCTTCCAAATCCAGTCATCTATAACTAAAGAACAAAGAGATGCAATTGGCAATGAAAAGAGTGTGAATCCAGCTTGTGAGTTTCAGAAAAATCTCTTAAATAACTTGATGAGAAGAACTTCTAATTTCCACAAGAAGAAAGTCTAGAAAAAGAAATTGTACAGGAAGAAGATGAGTTTGATTTAGAGAGCTGTTGATTTTGAATTCCTAGTGGGATCAATTGGGAATCTAACTTATAGATTTAGAAACAGGAGTTTAGAGATGGGAAAGAGCTTAAGACAGTAGATTTGAATGCTATATAAATGAAAACAAAAGTAACAGTAAATATGTTAGATAATGTGTTTATGTTTATGCAGTGTTTAATATTCTTTATTTTTTCATTTGAACCAACTTGGAAGATAAATTTAACCTATTTCTAAGTTGGGGCCTACTCACATTGGAGCTCATTCATTTGACTAGACCAAAATCATCTTGCTCATCTTTCAACATCAACACATTATTTTGCTTCTAATTTATTTAGGGTGGATTTTTAAAGATTAACTTGTGATTTGTATGGACTCCACATTTTGAGTGTTTTTTTTTTTTTAAGCTGAAACATCTATGTAGTTTCTGTTCTCATTTTCTAGATTAAATGGCACAAAATACACACCTGAATTCAAGAAATTGTATAATTATCATTACATTTTTTAGATTGCATTGTTAAATGTTCTCTAGGGATTATTCCTTATTGATATTAGTGATTAAAAATCACTAAAGTGATGAAGAAAATTATGAAAGGCTTCTAAGAAAAACCATCTTCTCTTTATTATTTATTACTATTATTTATTCTCTTTCCTTGGTTCCCCTGGAAAAACTCACAGTTCTAGGAGATTTTTATTTGTTATATGAATTCAGATTGGCAGTTTCTAATCTCTGCAGTATCACTTGGGTCACTGTCATTTAGAACTACAAATTCACTGCTTTTCTTATTATTGTAATCTTTTATATGGCTTTTTATGCTGAAGGGAAATGAATGGATACCCATCAATTGGAGAATGGTTAGTATATTGTGGTATGGAATATTATTGTTCTGTAAGAAATGACCAGCAGGATGAATACAGAGAGGCTTGGAGAGGCTTACATGAACTGATGCTAAGTGAAATGAGCAGAACCAGATCATTATATACTTTAACAACGATATTATATGAAGATGTATTCTGATGGAAGTGGATTTCTTTGACAAAAAAAAGATCTAACAATTTCAATTGATCAATGATGGACAGAAGCAGCTATACCCAAAGAAAGAACACTGGGAAGTGAATGTAAACTGTTTGCATTTTTGTTTTTCTTTCCAGATTATTTTTACCTTCTGAATCCAATTCTTCCTGTGCAACACAAGAGAACTGTTTGGTATACAACTATCTTGTAGTTTTGCTCAGTTAGGAAAGGCAGAAAATAAGTAAAATAATTTTAGTGACCATATGATTTTGCTGAGATTTGGAAATAGCCAGTCTGGGATTGGTTTGATCTGGTAATTTTGTTATAGAGTAATGGCAGTTTCCCCAAAGGTCAAAATGTTGAAGGTTGCTAACTAATGAATGGAGACAGATTCACAGTGGAGAGAAGTGATCCATAATGCCTGAATGATTTTATACTCTGGTTAAAATAAAAGATAGATAATTTATTTTAAAATATGTCCCCACCCCAAATGCATGACCGAAAAAAATATATTTGACTGACTGAGATAAGGATTGTGTAACAGAATATGCAAATTAAAATGAATCTCTGAGGATCAGAAGAACATAGATTTAGAATTGTATCACATCATTTTACAGATGAAGAAACTGAGCCTTAGAGAAGTGAGTGATATGCTCAAGATCACACAAGTATTAAGGAACAGAGCTGGGAGCTGTTCTCCTGACTCCAAATCTATCACTCTTGGTATTGTATTACAATCTTTTAAAAAAAAAATATTTTATTTGAAAAAACAGAGCAAGAAAAGCAGAAAAGAAATACAAAACAAAATAAAGCAAAAGAAAAGAGAACATTGTCATGTACCTAACAGAACATTAGGGAAGATTCAAAATATATAGCAACAAATTCCCAGATCAAGAAAGTATATATATTAGTATAAGCAATTATATTCATGAGTGTCCATTTTTTCTTTATTTCCTTCTAAATTGTTCTTTGGTTCTCTGCTTGTTTACTTTATTCTCTCCCTCTCTCCCCCTTTCATCTCCTTCCACAACCCTCAAGCAAGCTACAGTTAAGAAAAGATATATTTATGTTTACATATGTCGATACACACACACATATACACACTCACATACACACATATCTATCCTACCCCTGATGACTCCTTCATTAAATTCTGTTAGATAACTTGGCTAACCATTACTTAACTTCCCCCCACTCAGGAATCTTCACCCTATATTCTTCCCTTACCCTTTGCTTCCCCATCCACCCATCCTTCTCCCCTTATTTCTTTATTTTATAGATTTTTTCTGGAGCTATATGCAATTTGTAGCTCTTTAGTGTTTCTATGGTCTTTTGTAGACATGTAGACATTGTAGACATGCTTCTAGTATTTGCTTCTCAGATACACACCCCAAGATATCATCCATGTAATGTAATGACACAACTTTTGGAAATGTGTTTCTTCCTAGAGTAAGAGCAGCAGCAACATACATTTGACACATAATAGGGCTATTTTTCATTCCCTGTGGTAAAACTGTCCATTCATATCTTTTATAAGGCTCAGCTAAGCTAATGCTAGGCACTGAAAAGGCAAATCTTTTCATATCCTCCTTCTTTAGAGGAATAGAATAGAAACAATCAATCTTTACTGTCTATAACTCAAAGAGGCCATTCTCTAGGCAATTGAGTAGGAGATGGAAGTTCAGGCTGAAGAGTTCTCATAATTTCTATCTGTTCATTTACTTTTCTTAAATCAGTCAACATCCTCCATTTTCCAGATTTCTTTCTTACAACAAATACATGGGAATTCCAAGGATTTAGAGAAAGTTGTAAGTGTCCTTGGTCAAGCTGCTCCTGTGCTATATCTAATAAGGCCTGAATGTTATCACTAGCTAAGGGCCACTGTTCTATTCACACTGGGGTATTAGTTTTCCATTGAATAGGAATAGGTGAAAGTGTTGGCAGGCCTTCAACAGCAGCCCTGCCTAAAAAACCAAATCTTAACTGTTGTAACATGTCTCTTTCCCACAGATTGCTGGGGATATTTTCAACTATAAAAGGAGTAAAAACTCCTGTTTCACCTTCAAATGTCCATCTCAAAGGGGTAGCATTAACTTCAGCACGGATTCATTGTCTATGGTACTGATGAGATTAGCGGCAATGCAGAGAGTTGTGGAAATCCCCTTCTGGTTGGAGGCACAGGTGAAAGAATTCACAAACTCAAAGAGTTTTAGGTGGCAAAAATGGAAGTTAATTGTTGGATAAAAAGTCAGCTTTGCTGAGACTGACTTCTTTAGTGGCAAAATCCTATTAGGAAATGTCTTCTCAGTGAGCAGGGTCCTGGAAACTATACCAAGAGACAAGGTAGAGTCCTGCTTTGGACATTCTGCAAAGAAATGAGTAAACAGAAACCTATTATATGAGCAGATCTTGGCAGGAAGCTGGGGCAGCCTGAGCTGATCAGACAGGATCTCCCAAATTGCTTTGAAGGCTTCCTCAGCCTGAATTTGAATAGAGATCCGGTTTGCCCTACAAATGGCCCAATTGGTTGATACCACTTAACTTGTCTGGAGAGATATGAATCCCAGGAGGGCCTGAGATTTGAATCTCCCTTCTTTACAGATCAAAGGGTACATAATTTTAGAGTGTTAATTTTACAGATTAAAGGGAACACAATTTCACACCCCTGTCAGACCTTTCAGCAAAATATAGTTTTCTAATTGATCTCTTTTGAGTCTATTTTTGCTGTTGACTTTTTTGAGATCATAATTGCTAATTTGAATGCTTTCGCTATGTTAACTATTCCCTGTTTAGCTTATCTTTATATATTTGTTTAGCTTATCTTTATATATTTGTTTGCATGTTTCTTCCTTCATTGAATTATAAACTCATTGAGGCCTTCTTTGTCTCTTGTTGTAGCCTGAGTATTTAGCACAACGCCTGGCACATAATGGGAATTTAATGCACTAATCCAATATTATTAAACAACATTAGGAGAAACATAATTCATAGGAAAGAGGTCATAGTCATAGTCTCTGTGCCCTAATAATGTTGAATATGGATTATTGTATTTATTTCTGGTCATCTCCCTGTACTAATGACAACCTAGAAGGTGGCTAGAGGGAGGCAACCAGTTTGATAGAAAGACTTTGGATTCATCTGTTGAATCTGTTGAAGAAATGGGACTGGTAAACCTGGAAAAAAGAAGTTAGTGCAAAGATTGTAACTGTCTTCAGGATTACTATTTGAAGAGGGATTAAACATAGGTAATTACTCAATACTTCAGAAAATAGAAAATGATGATCTGAGAAAAAGGGATGGAAAAAGGAAGATATGATAGGAAGAGAGAAAGGCAGGAAGAAAAGAGAAAAATTCTTAGAATGGTTCTTCCAGGGAAGAAATGTTCTGTGTAGTCTATATTGGGCTATGAGACATTAGAATGAAAGATTTAGATTTCAAGTTCTGTACAAATGTCTTGAAGGAAACTGTACCAAGGCAAACTAACTCTCTTTCACAATTTTGTTTAGCACTGATATGCACTACAGTAGTTCTATATTGAAATTAAATACATTTATAAGTAAAATAACAACAACAACTCAATATAGCACATCTGAAAATATAATTTGAAAGAGCCAGGGAAGTTTTAAAAAAAGATTTCCATGGTTGTTGTTGATTGTACCTAATGTCACTAGACTAAGAGGTAGGTAGAAGCAGTGAAGCTTCTCTTTATTCCATGACCAATGAACCATACCGAAGTGCCTCACTTCTCTTCTTATTCTTCCTTATTTTTAGTTATTCAAATCATCCTCCTCAGGTAGCCACATAGGTATGTACAGGGAGAATGTACTGCCATATTTGGAAGGCAAATTCCAGAAAAAGCAGAGACAAAAATTCATCTTTGTCCAACTAAACAATATTTACTTATTTATTTTTTAACTTATACATACTTTTAAGATGAAAGGATCATTGATTTATTATAGTTAATAATAATTATAATAATAGCTAACATTTACAGAGTACTTTAAGCATTTTACAAATGTTATCTCATCTAATCTTTCAAATATCTTTGGAGATAGATGCTATTATTATCTCCCTTTTACAGGTAAGGAAACTGAGGAAGACAAAGTTTAAGTTACTTGTCCATGGTAGTAAGTGTTTGAAATAGGTTTTGAATGATTTGAATTCTAGTCAAGATGTTCTTGACTAGAAGTCTAGCATTCTAATCACTATTCTACTTAGATGCTTAGTTCATCCTTATTTTACTTAGACTCTAGTTTTCTTAGATACAGTAACTCAACAAATGCAATAAGCATTATGCCTTAATCTTACTCTGAAGAATAAATAATATAAATGTCAGCTATGCCAATAACATGATAAAATAATGCTACATAAAACAATTTTTTATAAATATGAATGTTGAAAACTATCTTTTGGGAAAATAAAATACTGTTGAAAAAGATGTGAAAGTTTAAAAATTTCCTCATTATTCACATTACAAAATAAAGGTTTCAAAATAGATCAAGAAAAGATCAAGAGTTTTTCACATTTACACTTTTTTTTAGCTATGCTTTATTAACAGCTTTTCATTTGATTACCTGGGGAAAACAACTCCCTGGGAGATAGTATTCTTGGCCAAACAACATTAGATTGGCAATCTCACTTTCTGTAGCATCATTTGGCCATTTTCCTCCAGTCCTGATAATTAGCTGCCTTTCTTTTTATAGAAACACTTTATATATCTCTTATTAATTCTGATCATTACATATGGAATGAACTAAGATTTTGGAATTTCCCAGGCTTCTGGACAATGCTACCATATCATATTCAGAGGTAGTACAAATAGGTGGTAGGTGGGGAAGACAAGAATAAATTCTCCAGCATGAAGAACAGACTGAAAGATATTCTATGTTCCCATGATGTCAAGGTAATTTTAGTGATAGGATTACTCCTTGCACAGGACAAACTGAGTAGGCCTATCTTCTGAGAGCATATAAAGCAATGGAGGGAAGGAAAAGCAAGAGTTGAGAATGGCAATTGGAAGATAGAATGAAGATTTTGAATTATGAACATACTTAGAAAATGAAGCTGATCCCAATTCTTGATGGAAGATGTTTCAGGATTAAACCGTAAGAATCAAACTTTGGCAATTAAACAAGAATTAGGATTTTCCATTCTTTCTTACCCATTTGAGAGGTAGTTCACATAGTAAAAAGAAGTGGCCTTGAATCCAGGAAAACCTTTCAAATCCTTCCTCTGACACATACTGACTGTGTGACTCCTAGAAAATCACTAAACCACTCAATTCTCTAAGGCTACAAGTTGCAGAATTTTAGATAGATGTTTCAGTTTTTTTTTGCTATTTATTAAATTTAAAATAAAAGAAATGAATAAAAACATTATAAGTTGAAGAGAAGGTGGTAATGTGCATTGGTTGGAGGAATTCCTTCATCTGGAAGTTCCCTAAACTATTGAGATCACAGATCCACTCTCTACTCCTTAGTTACTGTCCTTCTTCACTGATATATTTGTCATTTCCTATTCTCCTAATTAATTATGTCAATTTTGTATTGACTTGGCTTCTTAAGCTGCCTCATCATCCTTATGCTTAATTATGTCCACACTGAGCTCTGAACTGTTTAGTTTACTAAAGTCTTTTCCTCCTTCAACTTCCTAGCATGCTAATTCTCAATTCTAGGAGATCTTTGCTATAATTTAATTTTGTCTCCTTTTCACACTGCCTAACATATTGGAGAAAGTCATAAAAACCTGATGACTGAACTTTCTACAGATTCACATTATCCAAAGTCAACCTGATTCTTGTTTCTAATTAGTTTTCTTTGTCTCTGAAACTTTTCTTTTGATTTATCCAATCTTTGTTCTAAATCTTTTCCATGTTCCTCACAATCCTAAACCTAACCTTTTCCCCAAGTTTTCAATTAATAACAACCTCCTAAGAGGTTCATACCATTTCTTTTGAGTTTACTAATCTTCCTCTTCTTTGTCATCACACTCTAATTGCCACTTCAAAATTGATTTAAACCTTTACCCTTAATCATTTCTCACTCTCTTGCTTTAGCGGAAAAGAGAGCCCTATCCTTTTCTATCAACAAATTAAATTGTAAGGATTTATTAAACTCTCACTCCATGCCAGCAGCTATGTTAGGTATTAGGGATAGAAGAAATAAAATTTACATTACTCCTGTTGTCATATCTCCTAAAGCATTACTTTGAAAATGTTACCTCCTTCCTTAATAACTTTCAATTGATCCCTCTTGTCCTCCAAATGATATTCAAATTCTCTATCATTCAAACCTTCTACCACTAGACCTTACCTATCATGTTAGTTTTATTAGTTCATAGGATCATAGATTTAGAATTGGAAGATATCTTAAAAATTGCCAAGTTCAACTTCCTAATTTTATAGGTGAGGAAAGAAACTTAGAGAAGTTAAGGAAGCACCTAATATATGTTAGCAAATGAGACAATATGCAGTCATTATTTTCTACCTTCAAGGATCTTGTTATCTACTATGAAAAATGGTTAATAACTATTAATCTCTCTCTTTATCTCTCTGTAAACAAATAAGTATAATGCAAACTAGAAAGAAATTAGTATATGAGAGAGATTCAGCAAAATACTATGAAGATTTAGAGGAGGAGTAAGAGATCATTTACAAGGAGAAGTACTGGGTAAGAATTTTTCAGAAGCAATGGTATTTGAGCTAAGCATTAAAATGATTTCAACAAGAAGAGATGAGGTAGGTGATGAGTATGGTCTTCCAAGATTAAGGATCATTTTGAGCAAAGTCAAAAAGCTTGGACTGTGGGATATGTAAAAGAAATGGAATTTAGTCCACTTTGGTCCAGTTTGTGATGGGTGGGATGAGAAAAAAGTCAGGAAAAGTAGCTTGGGATCAGGTTGCAGAGCAATGAATAATAGGGTAACTAATTTGGCCATTTTCATTAGGCAATACAAAAAGCAACTTAAGATTTTTGAATAAGGGCATAATGTGGATAAAACTGTACACTTGGAAGATTTATTTGGCAGTGATGTTCAGGATGGATTGGAAGAAGGAAAAATATGCACTAGGGAGACTAACTGGGGGCTATAATAGCCTTCAGATGAATCTACATGAGAGGCGGTAAAAACACAAACTAGATACAGATGTTTGGGAGGCAAGTTGACAGAAGATAATTTGGTGGACCATTCTATAGGCATTTCGGGCTATGGGTCTGAGGTTCAGGTGAAAAGTTAGGATTGGAGGTTTATATATGTTTCCCCAATTTCACATTTTAAAAAATTTATATTTGTATCAAAATAATGTGATTTCCAATCATTACTTTTTAAATTAATCCTCTTCCTTTTCTAATCCTCACTAACACTTTCCAATGATTCCCCCCTCCAAGAACCCTTCTTCAAAACAGAAAAATGCATGTAAGCAAAATAAACCAATACAATGGATATGTATGAAAGTGTGTCTCATTCTGTGTGTACTGTCCACTACCTTTGTCAACAATAGAAAAGTGATACTTTATCATCACATGCTCAGAAGTCCCGATTGATCACTAAGTTATTTAGAGTTCTAGTCTTCATTATTGTTTTTCTTTAGGAATTATTTATGCAGAGATGAGAGTTAAAGTCAAGATATAAATAATATCACCAAGTAGAAGACTCTAAAGAGAAGAAAGAAGGCAAGAACTTAACCATGAAGAACACAGCTTACAGAGATGGCAAGAGGAGGATGATAATAGTTAACATTTGTATTCTTCTTCTTGTGTGCCTGGCATTGTGCTAAGTACTTTACAATTATTATCTCATTTGATCCTCACAACAAACTTTGGAGGTAAGTGCTATTATTATCCTCATTTTACAGTTGAAGAAAATGAGACATACAGTTCTAATGATTTTCCCAGAGTTAAAGAGCTAAGTGTCTGAAGCTTGATTTGGATTCAGGCGTTCCTGACTTTAGTCCCAGCATTATCCAATAAGTCAACCAATTTGCCTAGAAATCAACAAAAGAGACTGAACAGAGATAATGAGAGACAGCATATCTATCACTATTTTCTCTTTATTTGTATTTTTCATATTTGTATATATGTATATGTATATTATATAATACAGATATTTAATATGGTTTAATCTATTTGAGTCTGAGTTGAAGAAAGATTTTGGGATGAATGGCTGAAATAATGAGACATTTTCAGGCATTGAGATGAATTATGACAGTTCATGATGACTTTAGTCTTAGTGATTTAGTGGCAAAGTTATTATGTTTTGAATTTATCTATGCTAATGGTTTTAAAATCTACTTATCTAGTTCTAGCTCTTTGCTCATTTCTAGTCTTGTATCTCCAATTGCTTATCAAATATTTTGAAGTGGATGTTCAGTAGATAGCTTAAACTCCAGTAGACATCTTACATTCAACATGTTCCAAAGTGAACTCCTTATTTTTCCTCCCAAGCCACTGTCCTTTCCAGACTTTGATATTATTGTTGAAGGCACTGTCATTCTCCTAGTCCCCAAAGGCTTGCAATCTAGGTGTCATCCTTCTTATTGTTTCTCCCCCTCACTCCCATGTTTAATTGTGTTGCCAAGACCTATCTATTTCACCTTTGCAATATCTCTTGAATATACCACCTTCTCTCCTCTAAAAGCACTACCACCCTATTGCCTGCACTATTGCAATAGCTTGCTAGTTGGTCTGGCTGTCACAAGACTCTCCTTATTCTAGTCCATCCTCCCTTCTGCCTCCAGATCTAATTATGTCACTTCTTCTTACCTGTCAATAAACTCTATACTTAATACTTGTGGCACCACCACTCCTCCCTTCCCCCTACCTCTTGCCTCTAGTCCCTAATGATGTACTTTTTGGTTCAGGGCCACTGGGCTTCCTTGCTTGTCCCTTCAACAAGATTGACCTTCTCTTGGTTCTGGGCATTTTATCTTTCTTTATTCTATGCTTAGAAGGTTATCTGTTCTCATCTCCTTTTGGTTTCAGGAAGTCTTTCTCAGTCTCTTTTAAATCTAATAATGCCTTCCCTCTGTTGATTATTTCCCATTTATCACCTATATATTTTGTTTCTACATAGTTGTTTATATGTTCTCTCCTCTGTTCGAATGTGAGTTATTGAGGGAAGCTCTGCCCTTTGCATTTCTTTGTTTTCTAAATTCTTTGCATAGTACCTATAACACCGTAGATAAGAAATGCTCATTGACTGGCTGAGTTTGGAGAAATTGTGACTAAGTGTGTAGGGCTAGAGGGTGGGAAAATATGAAAAGTATTGTAATACATTGTAATTGTATTACTTTGTAATAGTAATTTTTTGGTGAATAGACTAGCAAAGTAATAAGATTTGTATAGCAGAATGATACAGCAAAACTGAGGGCTTAGATAGATAAGGTTATCCATCTAAAATTTCTTATGAATAAATCTGCATGATTTTAGATGATGGAGGGGATTCAGAGTTAAGAATTAGTTCCTTGAACATGACATGAGGTCTGGGGATGAGGGATTCTGGAATTATGACCAATGAATCACTGAAACAGCCTACCATGGTATTGTGATTGAGTGCATTGGTAAGTGAAGACAGAAAGAGAATTTGAACTTGAAGAAGAGTGGGCAACTTGAAATGACAATGTGTGTGAAGAGGAGGTCTCAGAGAAATGAGAGAATATGGAATTGCCAAGAGGAAGACTTCAGTTGGAAGGACAACTTTGGAGTTGAAAAATTTTTTTTTTAAATTATAACTTTTTATTGACAATACATATACACGGGTAATCTTTTTTTTACAACATTATTCCTTGCACTCCTGTTCTGATTTTTCCCCTTCCTTCCCTCCAACCTCTCCCCTAGATGGCAGGCAGTCTTATACATTTAAATATGTTATAGTATATCCTAGATACAATATATGTGTGCAGAACCGAACAGTTCTCTTGTTGCCCAGGAAGAATTGGATTCAGAACCTGGATTCCCAGGTAAAAACAACCTGGGAAGAAAATAAAAAATGCAAACAGTTTATACTTATTCCCCAGTGTTCCTTCTTTAGGTGTAGCTGCTTCTGTCCATCATTGATCAATTGGAACTGGATTAGATCTTCTCTTTGTTGAAGATATCCATTTCCATCAGAATACATCCTCATACAGTATTGTTGTTGAAGTATATAATGATCTCCTGGTTCTGCTCATTTCACTTAGTATCAGTTCATGTAAGCCTTTCCAAGCCTCTCTGTATTCATCCTGCTGGTTATTTCTTCAGAACAATAATATTCCATCTATCACAATTTGCCCAGCCATTCTCCAATTGATGGGTATCCATTCATTTTCCAGTTTCTAGCCACTACAAACAGGGTTGCCACAAACATTTTGGCACATACAGGTCCCTTTCCCTTCTTTAGTATCTCTTTGGGATGTAAGTCCACTAGTAACACTACTGGATCAAAGGGTATGCACAATTTGATATGGAGCTGAGAATTTTTGAGGTGGCATAGTTCTGTGTGACTGGCAATTATAAAGTGAGACCACAGTAGTATGGATATAAAGGAGTTTCTTGGATTTGATATCATTGAGAAACAATGACATAGAGATATTAAATATCATCAGAATTTATAGAGAGGCTCTTCAAAATACTGGAAAAATTCTAGAGTAGAAGAGTAAAAATGATGAAAAATAGTTCTTATCCTTATTCTCTGTGTGAGCAGCTCATATCTACTACACTTGTATTCTTGTTTTTCTTTGAGGCATTCCATTCCCTGTACTTCCTTGGATCATAATTCTGAATCATCTCATAATCCCTAGGTTAGATCCCTAGGCTAGCCTGTAACTGCTAGATTAAAATATATATTTTTTTCTCCACATACTTATATAAACCAACAGTGCAAAATAATAGTAACAACAGAAACAATAATAGTTCACATTTTACATAATGCTTCTTGGTTATAAAACATTTTATGTGTGTAAGATGGCTCCTTTTGGGACTCTTTGGGACAGTTTACAGATTCATTGATAGTTATTTGAGAAACAAACAAGCAGTCCCATTGAGATGAAATTCAGAATAAAGATAGTGTCCTATTTTCTAACATCTAATTTATACAAGAATGACATGAAGGCTTTAATATGAAAATCTAAAAACCCTTATACTTATTACCATTTTTGGTTTCTATTATGAAATAGAGTTCAGTCATTTCATAAAAGACTCTATTTTGAAGTTATATCATTTGTAAAGATTATACTTTTTAATGAGTCCTAGAAAAGTTCTCAGAAATAGGTCCACAAAGAGACTTCAGAACTGGATAACAGTAATACCTCAGAGACTGCCCTGTTATTGGTTACTGATTGCTGAGTTGAGTTATGGTTTAGAAGAGAGATATTAATGAGAAGACCCAACTGGATGAAAAGTTTTGTTGCTTAGTAGAGCTGATTAAAGGGAAAAGGTTTTATCTCTTTCTTTACATTATCTTCTACATCTTAAGAGGTGGAAACCTTTCAGAACCCAGTGTAGGGAGATGACCAGGAAAAGCTGTGAAAATCTTATGCTTAGGGAACTGCTTTTGACTGAAATCATATGTTACTAGAGGCCAGCCAAAGGAGTAGATATGGAAAGGCTCTTCATCTATCAGGCTTATGGTTTCTGTTTTTTTTAAGAGATTCACAACATTTTGATACTTCAGATGATTTATTGTCTAGTAGGGAAATGGACCTGAGAATCTTCAATATAGTGATTGAAGATACTCAGAATATGAGTGGCCCACGCCAATTAGAAAACTATTGTACAATCTTTGCAAAGGCAAGAACATTAAGGTTTAATGGTTCAAAGTTTTGAGTTTCTCTGGGCCCATTCCCTTTTTATGCCACTTAAATGATTTTGTAAGCATATCAGCACTTTCTCTGATAAATGTCATACATTGGTGGAAAACTATGTGTTCAGTTTATGGATGGAATGTAGAGGGAGCTGGGTGGTATAGTGAATAGAGTGTTCATCCTACAGCCAAGAAGACGAGTTCAAATACTGCCTAAGAAACTTACCAGCTGTGTGTCTCCAGGCAAGGTATTTTTTCAACTTCCGTTTATTTCAGTTTCTTCACCTGAAGTGGGGATAATAATAGCACTAATCTCCAGGGGAAGTTGTGAGGATAAATGCAATAATTTTTATAAAACATGTTTTGCACAGTGCTTGGCACATAGTAGTGACTATTAATCTACTATCATCATCATCATCATTATTGTTATTGTTAATTATTCTTGACTTGTATTCTGTTTAGTAAATGCTTTTGATTGAGTTAATATTGTCATGTTGATTGATTTGTTAAGTGGAAGCACAATGATTATGTCTCAGCAGCTACAGCTGTGAGAAGGAATAAAAGGAGTCTATCTTCCCAACCAGTGTTGTTCTTGGGATGTTGAAAGTTATAGCAACAGAATTATGACTACCTGCTCTGGAAATCCTCAGTTTGACAGCTTGAATAAAGAATAAAAATTGGGAAAGAAGAAAGAGAGAGAATAAGAAGCTCCAGGGACCATGCCCACATGTATACTTGTCTAAAATGTTCGTTTGCTTCTCACAATGCTTTAAGATAGATTATGCAGTTATTATCTTTCCAATTTTACAAAGCTCAGAAAATTTAGGAAAATTGTGATAGATAAGTAGTATCCACTAAAAAAAAGAAAATTCCTTTTCCTTCTCACATTCTGCTCTTTTTCATTACCCACATTTTTCCTCCAGATAATTCCTCACATCAGTCCTAAATTACACAAAAACTGGAGAAATGTTATAGAAGGCCATGGTGTTAATTAAAAACAGTATTCTTTGGCAGTGTCCTCAAGGCTTCATGTAACCATGAGAGAAAGTGCTATATTACTGTGAGAAGTTGAGGGAAGACTTAATTTCTATCATGTGAACTAGTTCTTTGTCACACAGACTAGGCATTTACTAAATATTTGTTGAATTGAATTCTGAAATGTTAATGTTATTCAAAATAATTGTGATTCTCCCTTAATTCTTTTCCTAAAGGTGGCTACAGATGCAATGCTGCTGAGACAATGAGCAGAGCCAATCACACTGTGGTGTCTGAATTCGTGTTCCTGGGACTCTCCAATTCTTGGTATATTCAGCTTTTCCTCTTTGTTTTCTCCTCTATATTTTATGTGGCAAGCATGTTGGGAAACTCCCTTATTATTCTCACAGTGACTTCTGACCCTCACTTGCACTCTCCCATGTACTTCTTGCTGGCCAATCTCTCCTTCATTGACCTAGGAGTTTCCTCAGTCACTTCCCCCAAGATGATATTTGACATTTTCAAAAAACACAAGGTCATATCATTCTCTGGCTGCATCACTCAGATGTTCTTTATTCATTTGATTGGTGGTGTTGAAATGGTGTTGCTTATAGCCATGGCCTTTGACAGATATGTTGCCATATGTAAGCCTCTCCATTATTTGACTATTATGAGTCCAAGGATGTGTGCTATGTTCCTGGGGGCTGCTTGGACCATTGGCTTCATCCACTCAGTGGTCCAGCTGGCTTTTGTTGTTAATCTGCCATTTTGTGGTCCTAATGAATTAGACAGCTTTTATTGTGACCTCCCTCGGTTCATCAAACTTGCTTGCACAGATACATATAGACTGGAATTCATGGTCACTGCCAATAGTGGCTTCATTTCCTTGGGTTCTTTCTGTATCTTGTTCATCTCCTACATTTTCATCCTAGTCACTGTTCAGAAGCATTCTTCAGGTAGTTCTTCCAAGGCTCTCTCTACTCTGTCAGCTCACATCACTGTTGTGATTTTGTTTTTTGGTCCACTGATCTTTGTTTATACATGGCCACACCCCACATCACATTTGGATAAGTTTCTTGCCATTTTTGATGCAGTTCTTACTCCTTTTATGAATCCAGTTATTTATACATTTAGGAACAAAGAGATGAAGGTGGCGATGAAGAGATTGTGCCTTCAAATTGGGAATTTTAGGAAGATCTCTTAAATGAATTTGTAACATGAACTTTTTTCATTGAAAGAAACAAGAAAGAACTTATTTTCCAAAGCAGATCATAAGCCAGTATTTGGACAGGTGAAATTTGAGGTTTTAGAGAGATTTCCAAGTAGTAATCTTCAGTGGTCAACTAGAAACATAAGTATGAAACTGGAAGAAATACTGATACTAGAGATAAAAATTTAGAAGTTTTTTAAATATAGAGTAAAGTCAAACTCTGAAGACGAATGAAATTGAGAAGAGCATAGATAGTATAGTGAAGAAGGATGAAAAGTTAAGGGTAAAATAGAAAAAAATAGGAAGTTCAAGAAAGTGATGTTGATTATCAGTTTCAAGTACTGAAAATTGAAGAGAAAGTTATGAGTAATTATTAATCCCTTCTCATTAAATTTAATACATTATCCTTCTTCTGGCATTATTCATTCTAGGAAATTGTAATTTGCTTAATAAAAAACAAATGACTCCCTTTTCATTTTTGTTCCCTTTAAAAAGGATGTAAATCTATTTTTTGATAATTAAAGTATAACTACCACAAGTATTACATATTTGTTTTTTTTCCCCGAGGCAATTGGGGTTAAATGACTTGTCCAAGAACACACAGCTAGGAAGTGTTAAGTGTTTGATACAGATTTGAACTCAGGTCCTCCTGGCTGCAGGGCTGGTGCTCTATCCACTGTGCTACCAGCTGCCCCCATATTTGGTATTTTTAAAGACCTTATTGTTGATTTTGGTATTCTCGTGAAGAGCTTCTGAAATTATCTTTTGGTTTGCCTAATTCTCAATTTGCACAGTTTTTGACCTTTCCTCCTGTTGTCTTGTTTACCTTTCTATCTAAAAACACACAAGTGTAGATATCTATATTTATGTATCTTTTACTTTAAATATATATGTATATATGTTGTTACATTTTAAAATTCAGGTAAATCAAATCAACAAAGTTCTGAGAAGATTTATATTATTGTTGCATTTCCACCCAGACTCCTTCACATATTTCATATATTCATAACTTTCTTGAGAATATTTTTCCAATCACATTAGTTTCCTTAGATAGGCAGAAGGAAAGGGAAGAGAAAGGAAATAGGCAATATATAGCACCTACTTTGTGCCAGTCACCGTATTATGCATTTTTTTAAACAAATATTTGATCTGATCTTCATAAGAACCACAGAAGATTAGTGCTATTATTATCCCCATTTATAACTAAGGAAACTTCAGCAAACATAAATTCAGTAACTTGCTCATAATCAAACTGTAAGGTTTTGAGTATCTAGATTTGAACTTTTCTTTTTGAGTCTGGGTTCACCAATCCACTCATTACGACATCAGTTTACTTAGATACTTCCTGTTTTTATTCCTCATGGGGATCTTTTATGACCATACAATAATAATTTCATATTTAGAAGTCTTCTTTCTCTCTTATCCTTTATTCCATTTTAGAATTTATGGCCATGGCCTCATGACTATATTTTCTCTGAAGTTTTTGATATTACCTTTTGTATATTCTAGAGTATGTGTTTGAATATGACGTTTTTTATTTTATTTTTGTTGTCAAAGAGTTTCTGAGGAACAAATAGTCTGAATATTCATTTACTCCCCACTTCCAATAGGAAAAAATAAAAAGGAATATTATTTAAAATATTTTATTTTTTCTTCTATTAATTTAGATGATTTATATTTTTGTAGACAGTCACTAATTCATTTAGATGATTAATTATTGGCATAAAATTGGGTAAAGTAGTTCCTAACAATTGTCTCAATTTCCTTTTCTTTGCTGGTGAATTAATTCCTTTCATTTTTGATACTAATAATTTTTTTTCTTTCTTCTTTAAAATCAAATCAACTAATAGTTTATCTATTTTCTTGTTTTTTTTGTCATAAAAACATCTTCTATTTTTATTTGTTATTTGAATGATTTTCTTATTTTTAATTTCTTAATTCCTTCTTCAATTTTCAGTTTTTCAATTTGGGGTTTAATTGTGGATTAAAAATTTTTTTTTTCCTGTTTTTCTTTTTTAGTAGCATTCCCAGTTCATTGAGCTGCTTTTTCTCTGTTTTATTGATGTTACTAATTAGAGATATAAATTTCCTCCCTAAATAGTGCTTTGGTTGCATCCCATAAAATTTGGTGTGTTGTCTCACTGTTGTCTTTTTATAATGAAATTATCTTTGTTCTTTTTTTTTTTTCATCTACTGGTAGTTTTTTTTTTTTGCATTCAATTATTAAATATCCAATTAATTTTAAAATTATCATTTTCCCCCCATTATTGTACGTAATTTTTATTGCATTATGATCTGACATGGAAGCATTTACTATTTCTGTTTTTCTGCATTTGATTTTGTGAGGTTTTTATACTCCAATACTTGGTCAGATTTGGTAAACAACCTATGTACTTCTGAGAAAAAGATATATTTCTTTCTATTCCCATTCAATTTTCTTCAGAGTCTGTCATATCTAACTTTTCCAGAATTTCATTCACCTTCTTTTTTCTTGTTTACTTTTTGGCCAGATTTATCTACTAGTGAGAGGGGAAAATTGAAGTCACTCACTAGTATAGCTTTATTATCTATTTTCTCCTGTAAATCATTTAAGTTCTCTTTCAAAAATTTAGATGCTATAAGAATTTGGTACATATATGTTTAGTTGATATATCTTTATTGCATGTTATTTTTTAAAAGATACTATTTGCTTTTTTATTTCTTTTAATTAGATCTATTTTTGCTTTGTTTAAGATCATTGTCACTATCCTTGCTTTCTTTATTTTAGTTGAAGCATAATAAATTTTGCTCCAGCTCTTTATCTTTATCCTGTGTATACTTCTATGTTTCAAATTTATTTCTTGGAAACAACACATTATAGGATTCTGATTTTTAATCTATATTGCTGTCTATTTCCATTTTATAGGTGAATCTGTTCCATTCATATTTATAATTAAGATAACTAACTGTGTATTTCCCTCCATGACATTTTTTTTGCTTGTTTATCCTATTCTCTTACCACCTACTCTTTTCCTCTTGACAAGTGTTTTACTTCTGATCACTGCCTTGTCAATATATCCTTCCTTGTATCAGTCTCTTTTCTTCCATTATTCTTATCTCCTTTTATTTCCTTATAGGGTCTGATAGATTTCTATGTTCAACCACATGTGTATTTTTTTCCATTTTTGAACTAATTTTGATGAAATTTAAGGCTTAAGCTTTTCCCACCACCTTGTCCCTCCATATTCTCTTCCTTATGTCTCATTATAATCATTTACCCCATCCAATTCCCCCCTCCTTTCAGTGCAAGTTTTCTTCTCATCTCTTTATTTTGTTATTTTTTTGGGGGGAATATTATCCCTTCAAAGTCATCTTGTATCCATACTGTCTGTCTACATATACTCCTACTTTCTCTTATGGTAATGAAGTTGTTAAGAGTTATCAATATTATCTTGACAGATAGAAAAATAAAGTTTAATCTTGATGAATTTATCCTGTTGTCTCTTTCTTGTTTCTTTTATTTACTTTTTAATGTTTCCCTTAAATCCAGTATTTGTAAGTCGATATTTTTTTATTTAGCATTGGCCTTAAAATTCTTCTATTTTGTCAAATATCCACTTTTCTCCTGAAAGATCATATTCACTTTGTTGGGTATGTGTGGGATGTAGAAGACCCTTATCCAAAATGACTACTCAGAGATCACTCAATAGAAAGAAGAAAGGTTGTTTATTAAAACCTCTGGAGGATGAGCCGTCCAATTATGAGATAAAAAAGAGAAAGCTCATGGTAGGAGAGCTAAAGAAGTAGTAAAGATACATAGCTTTTATACAAGAGATTACATCACAAGTAAGAAGCACTGAGAAGGGGAGGGGGAGGCATCTAATTAGTTGTTGCTCTCCAGAGAGATTGTAATGGAAGGTTTCTATTTCCCCAAAATCACCTGATTTCTAGGAAAGAGAAAATCAGGCCTTCAGACTTAATCAAGCAGATAGTGGTCAAGCTAATAGACTAAATATCGATAAATGTCAAATACTGATAAATGTCATCAACTTAGGTTAAGTAAATATGTTTATAGCTAGCCAAGGCTTAAAGTAAATATGGGCTTGCACATATTATACAGGCCATAGGGGAAAGACAAATATAATAAGAATAAAATACAGAAAAAGATTTCACATATTCCTGTAAGTTCTTCACCTTATCTCTCTATTCCACACAGGTAGATGATACTTGGTTGTAATCCTAAATCTTTTGCTTTCTGGTATTTTATCTTTCAAGCTTCTTTAATGTGGAAGCTGCTAAATTCTGTGCAATCCTGACTGTAGTTTCATGAATGAAATTTATTTTTGGCTACTTGCAAAAGTTTCTTCTTTATCTGTTAGTTCTAAAATTTGGCTATGTTTTTCTTGCAAATTTTCATTTTGGGATCTCTTTCAAGTGGTGATTTTTGAATTCTTTCAATTTCTTCTTCTTTTGCACTCTGATTCTAATATACCAGGGCATTTTTCTTTGATAATTTCTTGGAAATGTTGCCCAGACTTTTTCTTCCTTCCTTCCTTCCTTCCTTCCTTCCTTCCTTCCTTCCTTCCTTCCTTCCTTCCTTCCTTCCTTCCTTCCTTCCTTTCTTTCTTTCTTTCTTTCTTTCTTTCTTTCTTTCTTTCTTTCTTTCTTTCTTTCTTTCTTTCTTTCTTTCCCATAGATGTCAGGTAGTATAATAACTCTTTTCTTTGAAAGTTTATTATTTTATTTCTCTCCCTAGTTTCATGTAAAAATAAATTTTAATATTTATTTTTAAAACTTTGCATTTTATGTTATATCCCTTCCTCTATGCCCTACCTTCACCCCTCATTGATAAGGCAAGCAATTCAATAGAGGTTATGTAGAGAGCTGGAACTCTGGAGAAGTATACTTGAAACAAGGTGTTAACTCAGTGGAATTGATGAGATCATGGTTCTCTAATTCATATATATACTTAGTACTTCGCATGGTGATATAATAGTTCTCTAAGTTCACACATAATCATTATGCTGTAATGATGTAAGTACAATAAGGTATATAAGGGCTAAAAAGGACTGGAAGATAGACATTTCATCTTTGACCAGGCTCTTGTTGGCTGTCCTGACTTCATCACTTCTAAGTGATGGTCACTAAGACCAAAGACTTGAGCTAATCCCAAGGTCCTCCAGAAAGCTAGCCCAAACATTACAAAGTTATGCCTGTATAGTCATGCAAAACATTTTTTTGAATTATGTTGTAAAAGAAAACGAATGAAAAAGAAAGCCTTCAGAAAAATAAAGAATGTTTTAAAAGCATATTTCTATTTGTATTCAGATACCATGAATTCTTTTCCTGGGAATGAATAGCCTTTTTCATCATAAGTTCTTTAGAGCTGTCTTGGACCATTGTATTGCTGAGATAAGGTAAATTGTTAACAAATGACTATCTTACAATATTGTTGTTACTTTGTATACAGCACATTTCATTTTTCATCAACTCATGTAACTCAATAATTCTTATATTGTCTCTCCTGGATGAATTTTCTAGGTCAATTGTTTTCCTAGTGAGAAATTTCATGTATTCTCTTCCTCAAACTTCTTCTCTGCCTTTTTGTCTCTTCCTTTGCCTCCTTCTCATCCTTCTCTCTCTTCTTTTCTTCTTCTTTCTCCTCCTCCTATTTTTCTTTTTCTCTTCTTCCTCCTTCTCTTCTCCTTCTTTTTTTCCTTCTCTTCTTCCTCCTCTTCCTCTTCTTTCTCTTCCTCCTTTTTCTTCTTCATCTTTTAATCTTTTATTTTGTTTCATCATATCTTGATGTCTCATGCAATCATTAGTTTCCACTTATTCAATTATAGTTTTATTCACTGAGCTTTTATACTTCCTTTTTCATTTGACCAATGCTGTTATTTTCGGGAGAATTATTTTCCTCAGTCAATTTTTGTATAATTTTTCCTATGTTGTAGACTTTTCCCTTGATTTTTGCATTACTCTCATTTCTTTTCCCATTTTTTTTCTTCAAGTTCTTTCATTTGCTTTAAAAAAATGTTTTTAAAGCTCTTTCCTTTTTGGGGCTGAGACCAAATTAAATTTTTCTTTGAGGTTTCACATTTAGCTATTTTGACATCATTAAATTCTTAAATTTATGCCTTGGTCCTCCCTATGTCTGTGGTGACTTTCTATACTCAAGTTACTTTTTGTTTATTTTTCCTGTCTTTTTTTTGTAAGTTGGTATTTTTATGTGAGAATTAGGATCTCATTCTGCACTGTCCCAAGCTTTTTGTATTGGAGCTCTGAGTCTTATTGCTGGCTTTCACTGGGCTTCAAGGATTAGTTGCTTGCATTTCTCTGAAGTGTAAGCTTTGCTTCAGTCTTGTAATGGAGGAGGGTTGGTCTCCCCTGGATATGGGATTAAGGTTATAGATTACTCCAGGGTGAGGCCTTGTTGTTGGGCTGATTACAGTCATTCTGGTACTTGGGACTGGAAGCAGGATTTTGCTGTTGGTCTGCCCTAGGAGTGGGACCCTGTTCTAGGTGATGTAAATTGTGTCCCCTTTAATCTTTGAGGGGGACCCTGATATAAAGTATGTCTCTTTTAATCTACAGGGGAAAGGTTAGAAAGACCCTGATGTAAACAGTAGGGGAAGGGTGATCCTGAATCTCAAACTCTCCTGGGCTCTGGGAGGGGCCTACCCTTCTGTCCATAAGGGCAACTCCCAGATAAATAATCTCATTCAAATGGAAATCTCATTCTGAGGCATAGACACGGCCCTCTGTTGAGTTGAAGATTAGTCCCTCATTCATCTGGATATTGGCCCATAAAATCACAAGCTATGTACCCAGGCTTTCAAAAAAATAATATTAACAGGATTCTTTGCCCACTAAGAAAGCTGTCTTCTTAGTGTAAATAAATCCCCTTTTGCCACAAACTTCAGGTTTACAAATTCTTTCACAAAGAATCTGCAACATTCACTAGAGGGGATCTCTGAATCCTCAGTTCTCACACCTCATCACTAGGTTGCTATGGAAATTGGGTCTTTCTATTATTATGAACCAGAGATAGGGTCTCACTGTTAGTCAGTTATAGCTCAGTGTTTCAATTATGATCAGCCATGGGTCAAGGCCTTGCTGGAGGTTTGTGCTGTGAGTGCAATCCCTATGGTGGAGTCTTGTTGTTCTGCATATTCTGCTCACTTGCCTGAGGGCTGCTGGTGAGGTCTTTTTGATGCATAGCCCTTATCTAGCTCAGAGCCATTATTTAGGTCCTCTGCTGGGATACTGGCTGCCTCTGCTTTTGTTTTTCATTCCCCTCCTACTCCACTTAAGTCAGACCTTTCCTGCTATGTCGGTAAACTGCTTCCTTTTTCTTAGATCAATTCTGAAGTGGTTTTCTAGTTGTTTGGAGATAAATTTTGGAGGCTTCAAGGGTTCTGAACGAGATGAGGTGAGATCTCTCAAGACAGTTGTGAAAATCAAGTAAGGCTTCCTCTACTTCAGATTTGGAGTAGGCCTGAAGGTCCTTGAGCATTAACTCAAGGGCATACTTAAGTCCCCTTCCTGCTATCCTCCCATGACATCATTTTCTCCCTACTTCGATCAAATATGGGCAATGATGTACTTATTGGCCAAGTTCAGTTTCTTGGGTAGTTTCCGAGTTTAGAATGTAAGACTCTCAGCCAGTGAGGATGAGGGTCAGTGGTGGGAGGGGTATTTGTGTTAGGGACTATTTAAAGTATAAAACCTGTCCCAAAAGATGCCTCCTCCTTTTGATTGCTTGCTTGACTAGAGGGACGCCAACTTCTTGTGAAAATGTACAATAAATTTTTATTTTGCTCCTAGAGATATCTCCAACTTTCTATTAAATGATAACCACTTACCATTCTGAGTCACACAGTTTTGGGTGCTTGTCCGGGATCACATGACTTGGTGAGTAGGTGAACTCTTGGGTGCTGGCAGAATGGCGCCCTGCTCTGATTTAGGCAGCCCGCCAACATCCAAGGTAAAGTGGAACTGAAGTGGAAAGTCTCAGGGCAAAGCAAAAAAGGGAGAAACTCCATGGTAAAATTCTGCCCAGCTCAATGTGAGGACACATAAGTCAAGCAATTTGCTACGCAGCAACCCAGCTATAAGCCCCCTGTGAGCCCCTTGAATCGAATTACAAACTCTGGACAAGATAGGATAGACCTTCTTGGGTGACTGAGGTCAACTGGCAATAATTGAAATGTTTGGGCATTTTGGAATTTAAATTCCATCCAAATTCAATGGGTGTAGCCCAGTTCCAGCCATCCCTCGTGGAGAAAAATGATCAGAAAATATGGGTAGATAGTTCCTTGGGAGATAAGTAATTGGAACAAACTGCCCAAATATTAAGGAAAAAGCAACAAAAAGAAGATAAAGTATTGTTGTTTTGTCTGGGGTAACAAAGATATTGGTGGAGGCACCTAATTTGGCCCAAGTATGGCTCCCTTGAAGACTGAGTGTGTGAAAAACTAAATTTGTATATTAATAGTAAAGTATCTGTTAATCCAGAGGAGATAGTATATGTGGGACTATGGCTCTCTTGGGCCCAGATAATGTTGAGTAAGAATCAAAGTGAAAAGGGTGTAAAGGAAGAGACTTTAAAGACACAGCAATGTCTTAACCATTGTTATCTCTCCCTCCTCCATACTCAGCCCCACCTCAGGAAGCCATGGCTTCTAGACCTGAAAGGGAAGGAAAGGACTTAATTGAATTCCTGAGGACAGGAAGACTTAATTCAATTAACCCCACCCAGGCCCTATAAGAGGGCCATTTGCTTTACTAAGGTAGGAATTAGAGAAAATTCAAAGGGATATTCAAAATTACTCTCAGAGCCCCAAACCCCAAGTCCTAAATTGTATCCTTTAAGAGAAGTTTCCTTGGCTCAGGGAGGTATAGGATATGTGAATGCTCCCCTGAGTACCACAGAAGTCAGGACCTTTTAAGAAGGAAATGAAGTCCTTAACAGAAGATCCCACTGAGCTAGTAGAACAATTTGATCAATTCCTGGATCCTAATCTTTTTACTTGGGGAGAACTTAAGTTTATTTTGAATTCTCTCTTCTTACAAGAGGAGAGGGGACTAATTAGAGGAGCTGCTATGAAGGAGTAGGACAGGAGACACCTTCCAGTAGCAGGAGTAGTCCCAACTGACCAGAAATACCCTTTAGTAGATCCGAATTGGGATCACAATAAACCTGTACATCAGGGAAGTATGAAGGATCTTAGAGAACTGATAATTATGGGAATTCAAAATGAAGTGCCAAAGGCACAGAACATGAAAAAGGCCTTTGGGGTGATTCAAAGGAAGGATGAGTCACCAGTTGAATATCTGAATAGACTAAAAGATAGCATGAGGAAATACTCTGGGTTTGATCCTAATGACCTAGGAGTAGAAGATATCTTGAAATTGCACTTTCTGACCAATGCACGGCCAGATATCGTGTTAGCTTTCCACTCTGTGGTTCCGAACTCATATAACATTCTGGGCTGGATTCCTAGTTCTGCTGAGTGGTTCAATATATTGGGTCTGAAGGATGCATTGTGGAGCTGCCCTTTAGAGGAGAGTAGTAGAAACCTCTTTGCTTTCCAATGGGAAGATCCAGAGACTGGAAGGAAGCAGCAAATGAGGTGGTGCATGTTACCTCAAGGCTATACTGAGTCCCCGAATTTGTTTGGTTGAATCCTTGAAAATTGCATGGAAGACTTCCAACCAGTAATGGGAACTTGAGTGTTACAGTATGTAGATGATCTAGTAGATACAAAGGGATACAAGGGAACAAACATACCAGTAGTTGTACCATTGATCTATGAAATTTCCTGGGAGGATTGGGGTTTAGAGTGTCAAAAGAGAAATTGCAGTTTGTGGAAAGGGTGGTGAAGTATTTAGGGCAGCAAGAGATTAGACCCTGCCAGAATTGAGGGAATATTACACATAACCAAATCTAAGACAAAGAAAGAGCTACGCAAATTTCTGGGGTTAGTAGGATATTGACAGGCATGGATAGATTCTTATGCTGCTATCACTAAAGCCTTCTATAAATACCTGCTGGAGGAAAGTCCAAATTCTATAATGTGGGATCAAGAGATTGATCAGAAGTTTGAGGACTTAAGGCGTTTGTAAATTTCACCACCTGTATTGGCTCTCCTTACTTTGGAAAAACCTTTCCACTTGTTTGTAAATGTTGAGGGAGGAGTGGCTCTGGGAATTCTTGCTCAAATAAGAGGGGGGCAGAGAAGACCAGTGGCTTTCCTTTCTAAAGTATTAGATACTGTAGCCAAAGGATGGTTGACCTGTGTACAAGCAGTAGCTGCTACCACTCTATTGGTAGAAGAAGGAAGCTAACCTTCAGAGGCAGTCTTATAGTAAGTACTTATAGTAAGTGGTCAGTCCCACATCAAGTAAGGACAATCCTAAATCAGAGGGCTGGGAGATGGCTCACAGATTCCAGAATTTTGAAATATGAGGCAACACTATTAGAAAAGGATGATCTAGCAATCACCCAAGATCATAATCTTAATCATGCCTCCTTTTTGTCCCCTGGAACAGAACCATTCCCCTGAGAGGAACATTGTTGCTTAGAATTCATTGATTTTCAAACAAAACTAAGAGAGGATTTACAAGAATACTTGGGGAGTAAATTGGTTTATAGATGCTTCTCCTAGGATAATAGATGGGAAAAGGAAAAATGAATTTGCTATTGGGGATGTAGATAAAACTTCCACTGTTACCAAGGATAGTCTACTTGCCTATTGGTCAGCTCAAACTTGTCAATTGTATGCCTTAAATCAAGCGTTTTAGTTATTGAAGGACCAAGATGGGAATATATACACCAATTTGAAATATACCTGAGGTGTGTTGCATACATTTGGAAAAACTTGGGAAGAAAGAGGGTTTGTAAATAGTAAGGGTAAAGAACCATACACTAGTCAGAGAGGTACTGGAAAATATTCTGGCTCCGAGGAATGTAGCAATAATACACATAAAGGGATATCTTTTGAAGCAAGGGGAAATAGATTAGTAGATGAGAAGGCAAAGGGAGTTGGAGACCAGGAGATTATTCATATAATGACTTGATACCTGTACTTCCCCTTAGTCTGCCCTTTCCCAGTTTTACCTAGAAGGAAAAAGAGAAGGCCTCAACTCTTAGAGCAGTTGAGAACTCAGAAGGATGATGGCTCTTACCTGATGGCAGAGAGGTACTGACCAAAGCAAATATGAGGCAGATCCTTAAGCAACTGCACCAGAGCAGTCATTGGGATGTACAAAACCTATGTGATGTGATGCTGTACTGACAAGGTAGGTTTCCCCTGGCCTATATACTATGGCCTGACCACTGGTGGATGGCTGCCTCATTTGCCGAAGGACTAACAAGGCTGTTCAACACCAGGTCCCAAAATGGGGGCAACCTCTGGGAATCCAGATGGACTTCACTGAGCTGCCATCAGTGGGTCACCTCAAATATTTGCTGGTCATAGTGAACCATCTGACCTCATAGGTGGAAGCATTCCCCTCAGCCTGAGCAATTGCCTTGACAGTAAGTAAAGTCTTATTAGAACAAATTATTCTCAGACATGGAGTAGTAGAGAGGATAGACTCAGATCAGGGAACACATTTTTCTGCCCAAATATTACAGAATCTGATTAGTGTCTTAGAAATCACTTGGGATCTCCGCACCCCTTGGTATCCTCCCTCTTCTGGGAAAGTAGAAAGGATGAATCAAGAAATAAAATGGCAACTGATTAAATTATCTTTAGAGACCCAACTACCTCTTGCTCTGGTCAGAATCAGAATCAAGCCATGTAGAGATATTGGGCTTTTATTTTATGCATTATTGTATGGTCATCCTTTCCAGGCTTACTATATGGGAAACTGGGACTTTATTTTAGAGACAAAGGGTTTATTTCTTAAGAGATACGTTAAATCATTGGTACAACATTTACAAGAACTACAACAAAAAGGGTTAATAGCTCAGACTCCTCCTTTAGATTTCCCTGTTCATAGAATTCAGGTCAGAGATTGGGTTTTGATCTAATCCTGGAAAACTGAGAAGCTGACTCCATGCTGAGATGGACCCTACCAGGTGATACTGACCTCAGATATTGCAATTTGGACCCAAGAATAAGGCTGTATACACCATACCAGAACAAAAGGACCTGTGGCATCACCTTTATTGGAGTGGACAGTTGAAGATAAGGGAGACCTCAAATTACATTTGAGGAGAGGGCCTCCACTGAATGGGAACACAATCTTTGAACCCAGTGCATTGTAATTTTCTATGTATGACTTTTTTTTTTTAATATTAATTACTTTGGGTCTCTTTGCCTGTTTGGGAGCTGATATATTTTCTCCTAGGAATTTCACTTTAACCTCACAGTGTAATAATAGTTGAACCTCATGGGGCTTTCCCTGGACTTTGAGTTTACCTGTTTCCTCATGATAGTCATGATGGTCCTAGGGACTAGACCTTTACCTCTTAGAGATGAGAACCAGTTCCTCCTGCTTATGCAGAACATAGGAAGGACTTTTGACTTATCAGATTGTTGGATTTGTGGCAGATCCCACCAATCAAGCCAATGTCCATGGGTACCTGTTCCCTTAAGCCCAGCCTGGATCCTCAGTAACTGATCCCAAATTCACAATGGAACTGGTTTCTAGAACTTAGAAGAAAAACTTCTAAGTTTGACAGAACATAGGAAAGGGAAATACTGCTTAATTCAGACAGGGCAAAGTTTGAAGCTGGGAAATAGTGTAACATACGAATGGACTTATTCAAAAACAGACCTGAAGCCAAAGACAATTGATTGTATGGAAATGTCTAAGTATTGGCGAGACATGGAGAGGAATCACCAACTGAAATGTGGGGAGGATTGGAAAAGTTGCACCTTGAATATTTTCCTAGAAACAGGAGGAGAACAAGGATATTGCTACTGACAGGTTACTACAGCTGAATGTAATGAAATAGAGTGGGATGTATTAAGTTATATTGAGGAGAGTAAGAGGAAAGGAAACATATACAGTGGGTACAATTATTAATGGGGTTGGTACAATGTCACCCCAGGAATACCTGGGGAACATGGTACTTTGTTCCCCACATTTTGGAATACCTCCAACCTAACAGATCAATGGCCAGTTGTCAATTGTAGTTGGAAGAAGGAGCAAGATTATGGAAATGTCAATATGTCACCTTTTTATCTAAAAATTATAATATGCCCATATTATGCAATATGGAAATGTCAATATGTCCTAGGGGGAAGTCCCCTAGGGATGAAAGACCAACAATATTACCCTTTTACAAGGAATAGCTCAGATATATTCTCAAGGGAACAACCTGCTCTAAAGGGCCACTATTGGATTTGTGGCTCAACTGCCTACACTCATCTACCTCTTAATTGCACAAAAATCTGTTATATTGGATTAATAAGGCCCAAATTTTTCTTTCTTCCTGAACAGGCAGACAAATATTTAGGGATTCAATTGTATGATGATTTGGGAAGAGGGAAACAGAGTTTAGATACCTCCATTACCCAGACTGGAGATGCAGATAGTTGGAGTGACAGCTGGCCCCCAGAAAGAATAGTTAAAGAATATGGGCCAGCCACTTGGGCTCAAGATAGAAGTTGGGGATATAGAACCCCAATATATATGTTGAACAGGATAATAAGACTTCAAGCTGTTGTAGAGATTATCACTAATCAGATAGCTAAGGCACTAGATCTTTTGGCTGACCAAGCTACTCAAACCAGAGAGGCTGTTTTATAGCATAGACTTGTGCTGGATCATTTGTTGTCTGAAGAAGGGGAGGTTTATGCAAAACTAAGTTCATCAACATATTGTATAAGGATTGATGACAATGGAAATCTAGTAAAAGAAGTCACTAAGAACATTAGAAAACTTGCCCATGTTCTTGTACAGACTTGGACTTCATCGTTCAATACTTCCTGATGGTTCTATTTTGAGGGGAAGCTGGTGGAAGCATCTTCTTTGATTTGGCCTTATAATGCTTAGTGCTGTTATGTTACTCTCTACCTGCATACCTTGTTTGATCTGATTGATAACTAGAAGAGGCCAAAACTCATTTTTCAGAATGATTAGGTTGGAATGGAAAGCTGAAGGGTCTATTTACAGGGGTCCTCAAACTACGGCCCACGGGCTAGATGCGGGAGCCGAGGACGTTTATCCCTCTCACCCAGGGCTATGAAGTTTCTTTATTTAAAGGCACACAAAACAAAGTTTTTGTTTTTACTATAGTCTGGTCCTCCAACAGTGTGAGGGACAGTGAACTGGCCCCCCATTTAAAAAGTTTGAGGACCCATGGTCAATTAGATTGATGGTGTTAAAAGGACAAGGGTGGGATCCAGTGGCCCAAGAAGACCAACAGGAGCCCAGAAAGGGATGAGGAATTAGATAGGGAATGTGAAATTATGTTACAAAAATTTGAAAAGATCTCAGTGTACAAATAAGGGGGGGGGGGGACTGAATGAGATGAAGTGAGATTTCTCAAGACAGTTGTGAAAATCGAGTAAGGCTTCATCTACTTCAGAGCTGGAGTAGGCCTGAAGGTCCTTGAGCATTGACTCAAGGGCACATCTAAGTCCCCTTCCTGCTATCCTCTCATGACATCATTTTCTCCCTACTTTGATCAAATGTGGGCAAATATGTACTTATTGGTCGAGTTCAATTTCTTAGATAGTTTCTTTAGAATATAAGACCCTCAGCCAATGAGGATAATGGTCAGTGGTGGGAGGGGTATTTGCATTAGAGGCTATTTCAAGTGTAAAACCTGTCCCAAAAGGTGCCTCCTCCTTTTGATTACTTGCTCGCCTGGAAGGATGCCTGCTTCTCATGAGAATGTACAATAAACTTTTGTTTTGGTCCTAGAGATATCTCCAGCTTTTTATTAAATAGTGACCACTTACCATTCTGAACCATCCAGTTCCTTCTTCACTTCACCACCTTGGCATCAAAAGTATGCTTTCTAATGTTTTCAATTGGAATGGGTGTTGCATTTTCTCAAAAGTTTTCTCTGCATCTATTGAGATAATCATATGATTTTTGGTTGGTTTTGTTATTAATATGGTGAATTATGCTGATAGTTTCCTAATATTGAACCATCTCTCCATTTCTGTAAATCTTACTTGGTCATAGTGTGTAATTCTTGTGATATAATGTTGTAATCATTCTTGATAATATTTTATCTAAAATTTTTGCATCAATATTGATTATTGGAGGACACAGAGGTTCACTCAAACTAAGTCTTGAAATAATATATGTATGTAAATGGAAAAAATTATAATATGTCCATATTATGCAATAAAGTATCACAATGAGCTTGTAAAATTTATTAATTTATAATTTAATGAATTTATATGTGTGTCAATTCTGATACTCAAAAGTTGAACATTTATCAAAGGAGTTCTTGCTTTTTAAGTCCTTGATTTGGAAGACTATTGTTTTAAGATAGATTCTTCTTGGTGATGACATTCTTCTTAGAGGAATCATTAATTTTGCTGTTTTGCTGTTCTTCTAACATCTTAAACAAACTTCAAAAAAAATCAGTTTTCACACTTTCTGCTCTAAATATTTATTTTAATTAAGTAATAGCTCCTGCTTTAGATCTGACTTTGGAGAATTATCTTTTTCCTTGAAGTATCTATGTGCATTTTTCTTTCACTTGCTCTGACTCATTATTATAGGAAGAACACTGGCTTTAGGGGGGACTAAAGGAAATAGTTTAAAGGAAAAAAATGTATTTTTATTATTATCAATTTACCAATATTTTATTAACATCTTCTTCTCTTTGTTACCCTGGGAAAACCCATCAGAATCCTAGGAGACATTTAGTTTGGCCAAATGAGGCGTGGCTGGCAATCCCATTCTCTGCAGCATCCTTTGGTCACTACTCTTCAATACTATTCATTAGCTCCCTTTCCTTGGCTGGCAGCATTTTATATAGTTCTTAAATTTTCAAGCTATTACATATCACAGAAAGCTAGACTTTTTCAGCTCTTTGGTTTTTTTATTTTGAAGATGTTGCCTTCTCAAGCCTTGTGACAGAACAGGTAGGTGGGAGAGATAAGAATAAATTAAGAATAGGAAGATCTAACTTTCTAGAACTCCATAATCTAGTGCTGAAAAACAATGATAGGGATGGAATTATCTATTGCCTAGGACAATAGGAGACTGGCTTCACTGAGGATAGGTTACAAAAGGAGAATGGAGGAGTTGAACACATTGTAGGCGAATCAAAGGATTTCAGATCATGAAGATGTATGTACATCTAAAAAGTGAAATTTGATTTTACTTTTTTTGGGAGTTGTATTAGGGATCTAAAAGGTAGAATAAAAATCTACTTTCAAAAATGGCTTCAACTTATCCCACTTTTCTACACTTATTGAATCTTTTCTGTTTTTGACAGAAATTTCTTTCCTCTTATTCTTCCAGTCTATGTCACCCCCTCCTTCCCCCTTGTGATTTCCATTGTTGCACTAAACTGCCCAGATTTTGGGGGCTGACCATGTCTAGTAAATGCTAATATATATTAGAATTTGTTGCTCTTTGGATATTCCTCCTTTTCTGTCATGAAAATCCCTAATCCTGGCTATCTCTTATGATATACTTTGGTGCCCTCACTTTGAGCCTTGTCTGTCTAATATTGCTAGCACAATTCCTACTTACCTGGTTCACTACAAAATGAGTATTAATCAAACTCAATCACTTCCTTATTGTTGCTTTGAAAGCATATTCTTCATCTCATTGATTCTATTTGCCTTTATACTTGTACCACATTTTTTCTTGAAAGCCCCCAAATGCTACTCAACTTATTTTTGACCTCTTGCTTTACTGAAAAGATTGTGACCATCTTTGAAACCTCCCCAATCTTTCTTGTCTTCTTCCCTTATCAGGACAGCTCATCTCCACTTCAAAAATACCGCATATCTTCTTCCTATTCTCTTCTCTTTCATTTTAGAAAAAGAATTATGGTGACAACTTTTCCCCAAGATTTATCTTTCCATTTTTGCCTTTGATGCTATGCTCTTTCTTTTAACAGTTACTCTCTGTGAGCCCAACTCTTGAATTTTCAGTTTTTCCTTTTTTCACTCATTTCTGTCTACAAAGTACCCCAAACCACAATAGACATCTTCTACCCACTTAATTCATCCATCATAATTTCCTTTCCTTCATTTATTTGCCAAACTTATCAAAAGAATAGTGTTTGTTTCCTTTCACTTCAAAATTTATTAATCATCTTCTATTTATGTCATTGTGTAGAGTATATACAAACAAATTTGGAAAGGAGACAATTCTTTTCTGAAGCTTCTTTCTTGGTCTTTTCTCCTTTCCCTATATTTCCCCAAGTTCTATTCCATATTTATAACTGTTTACTAAACATTTTAATTTACTTATCTTTTCAAATCCTCAAACAGTGCATCTAAAACAGAAATTCATGACTTTTCAATTTTGGATGTACTTTAATTATGTATCTATTTTTCAAATATTCTGTGTTGAAACTTGAAATTACTTTTTCAATATATTTTTTATCCAACATTTGTAAAGTACAATATGAAGTGTATATTAAACTTCTAATGCATTTTGAGTACCATGTCCAGGTATTGAATAAGATAAATTTTTGATGAGATAGCATCAGGTCTCTATAGTTATGGGATTTATAGTTCTCTGAATAGGGGAATAAGATGTAAACATACATAAATATATCACTTTAAGGCAAATACTTTTATTTATACTAGACTTAGGGGTGTGGGTAATGTATGATGAAGAAACTCAGTATTTCATGTTTTCAATTTATCAATCTACATGCATTTAATAAGTGCCCACAATGTGTCAGACACTATGCTAGACACTGGGATAAAAGTACAAGCAATGAAACAATCCCTAAATTACATATACACAAAAATAGTTACTATAAAGTAGTTTAGGAGGGAGGACAGCAGCATTTGGAGAATCAGAAAAGGTTCTTTGAATAAGATGGTGTTAGGTCAATATAAGAAAGGAATGTATTTTGTGAATTGGGGATGCATAGTGTGAAGGAATGGAAAAGAAAGATGGAGCCTTGTGATTAAAGAATGTGGAAAAAGCCAATTTGGCTGTATTAAAGAATTAGGAGAGGAATGATATCCTATTAGGCTGGATTTTCTGAAACCTGTAGTTTTAGGAGGGTTTAGAGACTGGGAGGTTAAGGAACTTGCTTAGAGTCATAGAGCCAGTGAATATCAGAGGCAAGACTTGAAACCAGATCTTTCTCACTCTGAGCTCAGCTATTTTTGTACTACCTCATACTGTGTCTAGTACATTACAAAGGGGGCAAATCAAATGTTACGTGAAGTTCAAATGGGAATCAATAAGTACTTCATGCAGGAAGAAATGTTTATATTGGGCCTAAAAAATGGTTCCTTATATCCAATTTTAGGAGTATAAGATTTGGTGCTGAAAGTTACAATTTAGTTTAGTCTCTACACTTTATAGATGAAGAAATCGAAGCCCATAGATTTTAAATAATTTTCCTAAGGTCACATTGGTAATGAATAGGGTAGTTAGAATTTGAAGTCATGTATTGTGATTTCCTTGAGACTGTTATCACCTCTTTTGATCCCTTAGCTTCTTCCTAAGTTATTATATTTCCTTTGTTGTTGTTCCCTCTGTCTTAAGACCTTATTATATGACATTTAACTTTTACATCAACTATCAGACTAATTTTTCTGAGGTACCTTTAATTTTCCTGATTACCTGTCAATTCCATATAAAAACAAAATAAAATTTTTAGTCATTATTTAATATCCTTTACAACTTGGTCCTATGATCAAGCTACGATGATAGCTTTATCAGTTCAAATATATTAAATTAAAAATTCTTTATATATATATAAAGTTGTAAGTTAGACTCTGAAACACATAAATAAATATCACCATTATTTGTCCTAAAGAGTTTATAATCTAGTATATGTGGTAAGTTACCTACACAAATAACTTATATAAAAGAATGAAATAAATGTGTAAGAAAAGTCCAGTAATTTGCTTTGAGAGTTCAAAGGAATGGGACTTCTAGATAGGAACTAGGGAAGCATTCATAGAACCACAGAAGACTAGCTTTAAAGTCCTCCTGTTTCATAAAGATCATGTAGTCAAACCTACTCATTTTGCAAATGAATATTCTTAGAATATCTGAGCTTGGTTTTAAAAGTTGAATAAAATGTCAGCTGGTAGAGATAAAGGTATGGTGGTTAGAATATTCATAGAACATTGAATAACTTGAAAATGGACACAGGATATAGGAAATATATATTTCCTGTATTTGGAGTATAAGGAATAAAAGGGAATAAAATCAGTTTGCCAGTAGTATAGAATGGATGATTTAGGTATTTTGACATAAAACTGTGAAGGTAGGTTGTGAAAGCCTGAGAATAGAGACTAAAAAGTTTGGATTTTCTTGTCAAAACCCACAATTATAGATTTAGAGATGGGAGTGACATTAGAGCATATTTATCTCAATTCTTTCAATTTCTAGGTGAGAAAATTGACTCTCAAATAGGTCAAATTACTTGTCTATGGTTACATAGATAGTAAGTGAGGATTTAAAGCCACTTTCTTTGAGCATTTATTAAAACAAATGTCCAAGTAATTGATTCAAAATAGCAAATTATGGATTACATTATATGTTGAGTATTTTATATAAAAGATATCAAAATATATTTGTAATCCCTTCAATTAAGTTTTGAGTCAAGCTGAGTTAGTTCAACTTGGAAAATGTTTTTGGTCCTCCTAGTTCTCTCCACCCTCATGTGGGGCCAAAAATGCTCCCAATAATTCTAATGTAGTCTTATTTTTTCTTCTAAATTTAAAATATAAGTCAAAAGAAAACCCATTTTGACCCCACTTCCTTCCTATTGATCCTCCTTTATTTTTCTTAGATGGGACCTATTTGTTGGTAGGAAATATCATCCATTAGTAAGCCACTAGAAGTGAAGTTCCCTCTTGGCAACTGGAAAGAGTTAGATTGAAAGAAAAGATGTCACTTTGAGTGAGAGATTATGGGAGATTTTTGAGTAGGAGAATGATGTGATTAAAAGTGTTTGGGAGGTTTATAGGTTCGATTTGAAGAAGAAAAGACAGGACTTAGCTAGGCCTGTTAGAAAAATATTGTGGTAGTCTCAGGGAAATTAGATAGCTGTCTGAAATAAATGAATTTAATGAATTGAATCAAATGAATTGAACTGGTATGAGTGATAGGCATCTCTTATTTCTATCTCATAAATATAGTTTAAAATTAAATTCAAGGTCAGTGGGGAGTATAGTCCTTCAGGTTTGGCAGATAGATCCTGTAGATGCAATGAAAAAATTGTGAATAGTCACAATAATAATAATAGCTAATATTTACATAATTATTTTAAGTTTACTAAGTGCTTTACAAATATTATCTCATTTTATATGTACAACAATAGTTCCTAATAATTATCCCTATTTTTTAAGATGAAAAAACTGAGGCAATCATAAGTTGTGACTTCCCCAGGGTCACACAATTGGTAAATATCTAAGGCCTGATTTGAACTCAAATCCCCTTCACTACAAGTCCAGTAATTTATCCATTGTGCCACAAAAAAGAGGTATAAACATTTAGTTTAAATGCTTTTTAGACTCTTTTTGATCATATTTCCCTTCTCTCTTCTTTTTATTTTCAGTCTTCCTGTTTCTGTGACTCTTGAGCTGCACATGAGACTATAAAGCTGTCTCTCTACTCTTCTAGAAATATGTAATTGTTATTTATTTGCTTTCTATTGGTGGGGTATTTAGTGTGGTGGTATATTTTGGTGTGTGGATGTGTTCAGCTCATTGTGGGAAAAAAAGGAAGAAAGAGGAGACAGGAATGGTGAAAAGGAATTCTTTGGCATTCTTGGAGGTCAATTAATAGATTAAGTAAGTAGTTATAATATCCATAGATATATAATATCATAAGAAGTACTTATTAAGCACATACAGTGACAGAAATGGCAGAGTCCATGTACTCAAAGAATTTGCATTTTATTGAAGGAGTCAACATGGACATGCTATAAGCCAAGCAATCAATCAGGGAACATTTATCCAGTGTTTGATATGTGCCTAGCAATGTTTTGGGCATTGAAAATAAATTATAGTCTTTACTCACAAAAAGCTTAATATCTAATTAAATCAGACATAACAACAAAGCAATTTGAGATTAAGAAGAATATCCAAATTGATTTAATTTTATGCTGTAGAGAAAGAATTCTGTCACTCATAGGAATTAGAAATGTAAGGAAGATTAAAGGTCATCTATTATAATACCTTTATTTTACAGGGGAATAAACTAGAGTTCAGATTGTTTAGTTTAAATAAAATGAAGTTGCCTAAATTCCATTTAGGTAACAAATTGCAGAGACAGAATTTGAATCCAGGTTCTCTAACTTACTCTATTATGGAATGATCCTCCCCATATTCACCAATCCCACTCAAAGTCATTTTTCAAGGCCCAAAACAAATTTCTTTTAGTTGATGAAATCTTTTCTACTACTTAAGACAAAGTAATCTCCATCTTTTTCTATTTTATAGAGCATGTGGTATAGTAGATAATTCTCTGGACTAGCAATCTGGAGTCTTAGGTTCAGATTCAAATTCTACTAGAGGCTTTCCATATGATTGTTATTGAGCCTTTTGAGCCTGAATGTCTTCATTTATTTTATTTCTTCCATTTGATAATATTTTATTTTTTCCAATTACAGATAAAAATAGTTTTGAACATTTACTTTTATAAGATTTTTATTTTAATGTTTTTTCTTCCCTTCTTCCACACCTTTCTCTTCAAGATGATGGGCAATCTGATATATGTTATACATGTACAATCATATTAAATATTTTTTTCACATCAGTCATATTGTTAAAGAAGAATTGAAAGCAATGTAGAATTGTCATTTTTATTATATCAGCTTGATCTACCAATGAACAATTGCTATTTTTCCAATTATTTATATATGACTATATTTGTGTGAAAAGTATTTTGTAATTGTGTTTAATTAATTTCTAAGCTTATCTTGGCAGGTAGACTCCCAAATATTTTACATTGTTTACAACTATTTCAAATGGAATTTCTCTTTCTATCTCTTGCAATGTTCTCATTTGTAAAATAAGCAGCTTGGGCAAAATGCTTTCTAAAGTGCGTTCCAATATAAATATTCTGTGCTTCATTTGTCACTTGACAGTCATTATCCTGCATTCTCTCATGTTGTTAGCTATCCTTTTATAATCTTCTTACGGCAGAAATATATGGTTCTGAAATTCAAAATAAAAGGAAAGTTTGCTCAGCTTCCATAAAATGGATGATGGTACTACCACAGAAAGTAAGAATGGAATCTTGTGGAACCCCACCTTCATGAATTGGAAGGGAAAAAGTAGCCATTGAAAGGCATTTGAAAGAGAGCAGTAGAAAGAGAAAGTGAGTGGTGTCTTCAGAATCAATGCAGTCAAAAGACCTTGGTCAATAATTTTATTGTTTTAATTAACACGAACTTTTCTTTTTCACCATCTACTCATAGTTCCAATGAGAAAAGAAAAAGAAAAACCTTGTGAGAAATATATCTAGTCCCCAAATTGAGCATGTAAAGCATATCTTTTTCTGTCCTGAGTCAGGAGATACAAAATTTTCATAGTCTTCTGGAATCATGATTGATATTTGAATTGATCACATTTTTAAGTATTTCAAAGTTGTTTGTTTTATAATGTTATTGTATAAATTGTTGTCTTAGTTTTGTTTATATCACTCTGCATTGGTTCATATAAGTTTTCCAAGATTTCTCTGAAATTCTCCATTTTATCACATCATACAAATAAATGAATAAAGCATTTATGTGCTTATTTTGTGCAAAACATTTCACTAAGTATGGGGGTAAATACATGATTCAAATAGTCTTTGTTGTCAAAGAATGTGAGACCACATTCTAACGATGGAGATAGTTCATTTGGAAATTTTCAATGGCTAGTCAGATGGCATGATCCCATTGCTCTTGGGGTTTAACAGTATTTAACATCATTTCCACAAATAAAATCATATCACTTTCTAATAATGAAAATTTGAAAGTAGTCCAGCCTTTGGTGGCAAGAATATTCTCTGTTGAATCTTTGAGAGATGTGATTGTAGCACCTGCAGGAACAATGATTAGGTTGCATCTTCAGAGCAATTGCTTCCTAGGATGTGTTTTGTAAATTGTGCTATAATATTCTTAAGGCTCTTGTGCTCAAGGTCCTGAGGTATTTCCCTCAGGATCTGAGTGAAGATGGTGGTCGAGGTGTTGTTCTTGATAGTAATAGTGGTTTTACTTTCTTGATCTTTCATCTTCTCAGGGTGCCTATTGCTTCAGCTAGTTTGTCTTGTCTGCTCTGTGAGTGGGAAGTTAGTAGGCAGTTGAAGGAGAGTGGGCCAGCCTTTCTCCACAGGAATTACATCCTTGGAAAATAGTTGTGAGGGTCTGATTAAAAGAAGTTTCAATGACTTGATGGACATTGTTATTTCTAAGGTTCTTCAGTTCTAAATTCTGGGCTCCATCGTGGTTTAAAGGGAAATAGCTATTGGGGTGGTAGTGGTAATAGTGGTCTGATGGGTCTGGCACAAACTTCCTTCTTCCCTCTGCCAAGTTGCCATGTTACTTCAGCTAAGCTAGCTCACTTTTGGTATAACACGATCCATTACATTGATATGACATAAATTATTCAGCCAATTTGCCAGTTAATGAAAATTTCTTTAGGTTCCAGGGTTTTTTTTTTGCCGTTATAAAAAGAATTTCAATAAATTTTGTTTTATGTATATATATGTATATATATATATTTTTCATTTTTTCTTTGATCTCTTTTTGGTTATGATCCTAGTAGTGGTATTATTGCAAAAGATATGCACAGTTTAGTGACTATATGGACAGAGTTCCAAATAATTTTTAGAATAGTTGGACATATTAATAGCCCCAGTAAAAGTACAATAATGTGTCTGACTTTCTTAAGATTATACAACATATATATAGATATAAAGACTATACAACATTCCTTTCTTTCTTTTTGTCATCTATAATAATCTTAGGGATGTGAGATAGAAACTTGGAGTTGATTTAATTTGAATTTTTCTAATAGTGACTTGAAACACTTTTTCATATAGCTATTGGATTTTTTTCCCTGAAAATTATCTGTTCATAAAATTTGACCACTTATCAAATGGGGAATGCCTCATAACTTTGAATCAGTTCCTTATTTATTTTGGAAATGAGACTTCTATTTGAAAACTTGATGCAAAAATTTCTCCCAGTGAACTTTTCCTTTTCTAATCTGAGCTACATTAAATTTACATCCTCTTTAAAAAATTTTTTTATTTTATTTTTAGAAAAATAGAAAAATTAAAAAAAAATAGAAAATAGAAAATTTTGAATTAAGAATTCCTTGCTAGAACAAAAACAATTGTTATTTACTCTCATTCTGTCATCAAAACCTAAACCAAGAGCCACCATGGCTTGTGTTGGGGACTCTTATTGGCTGTTCAATGAAAGCTGGAGTGTTTTAGGTTTAAAGGCTAGTCCAGTAATTCTATTTGAAACACAGTGGACTTTCCACTTAGAAGTTATGAATTCCTAAATGAAGAGCCTGGGAATTGAATTATCAGAATGGCATTCTCTTTTTTGGCCTGAAAGAAACTAAACCTATTCTTATTTTTGAGCAAGGGTGACAGACTACAAATTCCAAAGTGTTTGGAATTTTTAAAATATCTATGGAACTTGTCTCTGGATAAAGGAGAGCACAGATAGAGAAGAATAGACAAAGAGAATAAAGAAGCTAGATTTGAGAAGATGTAGCAGATACAAATGATATTTTTATAGGTCCTTAACCTATCTTTCCTTTTATATACCTCTTCATGTTCTATTACTCTTTGACTAAAGTTTATTTTGCTTAGGACTATTACTTCCCTTAACTCTCCTTTTTATTAACTTTTCTTTCCTTTTCCTCCCAATTTTTTCTCCTTGTTGAATGAAACTTCTGTTTTTTTTCTTTACCTACTTATGTATGCCTGTAGCATACTCTCTTTTGGCTAATTCAGAACTGAGGTTCAAGACATGCTAGCTTCTTTCATCTCTTCATTCCTGTTTGTATAGTTTGCTTAAACACTTAAACTATATGTGATCATTTCTTCTGCCCATCCTCTACTTTTCCTTAGCTTTAATATATTTCTTCCTCCTCCTTTTGTGCTCTTCTTTTAAGATCAACAAAATATTAAAAACAAAATAAAACAAAACAAAAAACACATTCTCAGACTTATTTGGAATCCCTGATGATGATAAGGTTCTGAGGTAATACATAAATCCTCTCTCTATATTAAAATAAAAGCAGTTAATCTTTTTAAAGTTCCTTTATTTGCTCACATTTGCCTTTTTTTTTTTTATTCCTGTGTATATATTTGAAAGTTTATGTTGAAGCTCTAGCTCTTTCATCAAGAATGCCCGGGAGTCCTTTATTTTATTAAAAATAAAAATTTTCCTCTTTATGATTATATTGAGATTGACTAGTAAGATATTCTTGGTCATAAATCAATTTCTTTGCCTTGTGGAATATCATTTTCTAAGCTCTCTTCTCCTTTACATAGTAACTACTCTATTGTGTGTGTGATTTTAACTTGCTACTTGAATTCTTTCTTCCTGGATATTTGCAATGGAAATGGGAAGGTCTGGATCTTGGCTATTATATTCCTGGGAGTTTTCATTTTGAAGTTTATTTCTTGATGTGACTAATAGACTTTTTCCTATTTCTACTTTGCTCTATGATTCTAAGAGATGTATTCAATTTTCTTTAAAGATTTCTTGAACCTAGAAAAAATAACAACAAAATTCATATGGAAGAACAAAAGGTCAAGAATTTCTTTTTTCTTTTCTTTTCTTTTTTTTTTTTAAATAGCCTTTTATTTACAGGTTATATGTATGGGTAACTTTACAGCATTAACAATTGCCAAACCTCTTGTTCCATTTTTTTCACCTCTTACTTCCCCATCCCTCTCCAGATAGGCAGGATGACCAGTAGATGTTAAATATATTAAAATATAAATTAGATACATAATAAAGTATAATAGACCAAACTGCTGTACAAAAAAAATCAGACTCTGAAATAGTGTACAATTAGCTTGTAGAAAGGAAATCAAAAATGCAGGGCATAAATATAGGGATTGGGAATTAATGTATGGTTTTTAGTCATCACCCAAGTTCTTTCTCTGGGCGTAGCTGGTTCAGTTCATTACTGCTCCATTGAAATGATTTGGTTGATCCATTGCTGAGGATGGCCAGGTCCATCAGGAACTGGTCATCTATAGATTGTTGTTGAAGTATATAATGATCTCCTGGTCCTGCTCATTTCACTCAGCATCAGTTCGTGTAAGTCTCTCCAGGCCTTTCTGAAGTCATCCTGTTGGTCATTTCTTACAGAATAATAATATTCCATAACATTCATATACCACAATTTACCCAGCCATTCTCCAACTGATGGCATCCACTCAGTTTCCAGTTTCTAGCCACTACAAAGGGCTGCCACAAACATTCATGCACATACAGGTCCCTTTCCTTCTTTATAATCTCTTTGGGGTATAACCCAGTAGTAACACTGCTGGATCAAAGGTGATGCACAGTTTGATAACTTTTTGAGCATAGTTCCAAACTACTCTCCAGAATGGTTGGATTTATTCACAACTCCACCAACAATGCATCAATGTCCCAGTTTTCCACATCCCCTCAAAATCATCATTATTTTTCCTGTCATCTTAGCCAATCTGACAGGTGTGTAGTAGTATCTTAGAGTTGTCTTAATTTGCATTTCTCTGATTAATAATGAATTGGAGCATCTTTTCATATGACTAGAAATAGTTTCAATTTCTTCATCTGAGAATTGTCTGTTCATATCCTTTGACCATTATATACTTTGATCATTATATACTTCAACAACAATACTATATGATGACCAGTTCTGATGGACCAGGCCATCCTCAGTAACGAGATCAACCAAATCATTTCCAATGGAGCTGTAATGAACTGAACCAGCTATGCCCAGAAAAAGAACTCTGGGAGATGACTAAAAACCATTACATTGAATTCCCAATCCCTATATTTATGCACACCTGCATTTTTGATTTCCTTCACAAGCTAATTGTACAATATTTCAGAGTCTGATTCTTTTTGTACAGCAAAATAACGTTTTGGTCATGTATACTTATTGTGTATCTAATTTATATTTTAATATATTTAACATCTACTGGTCATCCTGCCATCTAGGGAGGGTGGGATAAGAGGTGAAAAATTGGAACAAGAGGTTTGGCAATTGTTAATGCTGTAAAGTTACCCATGCATATATCCTGTAAATAAAAAGCTATTAAATAAATAAATAAATAAATAAAAAAAGAAGAAAAAAAAATGTTTGTGGCAGCCCTGTTTGTAGTGGCTAGAAACTGGAAAATGAATGGATACCCCTCAATTGGAGAATGGTTGGGTAAACTGTGACATATGAATGTTATGGAATATTATTGTTCTGTAAGAAATGACCAGCAGGATGAATACAATGAGGCTTGGAGAGACTTACATGAACTGATGCTAAGTGAAATGAGCAGAACCAGGAGATCATTATATACTTCAACAACGATACTCTATGAGCATGTTCTAATTGGAAGTGGATTTCTTTGACAAAGAGAAGATCTAATTCAGTTCCAGCTGATCGATGATGGACAGAAGCAGCTACACCCAAAGAAAGAACACTGGGAAATGAGTGTAAACTATTTGCATTTTTGTTTTTCTTCCATGTTATTTTTACCTTCTGAATCCAATTCTTCCTGTGCAACAAGAGAACTGTTCAGTTCTGCATTCATATATTTTATCTAGGATAACATATTTTATCTAGGATATACTATAACATATTTAACATGTATAAGACTGCTTGTTATCTAGGGGAGAGGGCAGAGAGAGGGAAGGGAAAAATTGGAACAGAAGTGAGTACAAGGGATAATGTTGTAAAAAAAATTACCCAGGCATATGTTCTGTCAATAAAAAGTTACAATAAAAAAAAAAGATTTCTTGAAATATGATGATTAGGCTCTTATTTTGATCATGGTATTCATATAGATCAGTGATTTTAATTTTTTTCTCCTCAATCTATTTTCCAGATCAATTACTTGTTGCTATTACACACTTTATAATTTCTTTTCCTTTTTCAGTCTTTTGATTTTGTTTTAATAGTTCTTAGGGCCTCATGGAGTCATTGGCTTCCATGATTAATTCATCCTAATTTTCATGGAGATTGTTGCTTAGGTAAGATTTTATACTTCTTGTGGCTAGTTATTAATTCTCTTTCAGCTACATTTTCTATAGTTCTCATTTTATTTTGATTTCCCCTCCCCAACCACATCATTCTATTTATAAAAAAATATTTAAAACTATCTTATCAAACTCGTGCTTTATTTCATTGGGGATATAATTTGATTTTGCACCCAAGCTGTGTTATTTTCTGAGGTAATGCTTGTAGATGTTTTGAAGACATTCCCTTTTGTCTTTGTGTTTTGTTGTTGTGACCATAATATATTATTCATTGTGGTGGAGTTTTGTTTTTCTTTTTGTTTATCCATTCTTTCAGGGAATTGATGTTAGGTCTTGACTCTGCCATCTTTCTGGAGGCACTGTTTGACCTTTCTCTTGGTTGGGATGACAGGAATTTTGCTGGACCTAGCCACTGATAACCAGCTAGGAAGTACTATAGGTTCATGTTGGCCCTTGTGGTCTGTGCTTACAGTCATCATTATTCCATTGGATTCTTCAGATTAAGATGGGGTTGTATTTTATACTTACTTCTTCCTCTATCAATAGTCCAGGTTCCACATATTCTTGCTGTCCTGTTGTCCCTTCAGTCCCTAGAAACAGATTATCTCCTCAAACTGCTGTAATCCAGTAGATTCAGAATTCATTTTGTACAGGAAAATAATCATTCAGTACCTGGAAATTCTACACATCCACTTACTGGATGATTATTCTTTCTGCACAAGTTCCTTCTGTATCAGATGTAGAAGACCTTCCAGTTTAAGTGCAGAGCTTTAAATAGTCCCTTTAATGTTTGTAATGTCTGCATATCTATTTTCCATAGATAATCTGGGCTAAAAAATGACACAATGTGATTAAAAAGAAAAAAATCCTGATCAGTATTCTGGTCTCTGTGTTTACTAAATCTTTGTTGGAGGCATGGTGAGGAAGAGCTCTGATGTACTATTTCCTTCTACTCAAAGATCTTACCTAGTCTCCTTGTCAATAATTTAAAAAATTTCAGAGAGTTCAAGCAGGATGAACACTTAGAAAGGGTCTTTGGGTTTGGTAATAAGAATGTCAATGGTAAACTTGGGGAGGAATTTGCAGTCTAATTATAGGGAAGAAAGTTTTTATTAGTTGAGTAGGTTGTAAGCAAGTATAGTAATTGAGAGATGCTCAGTTTTCAGTGTAGTTACTTCTGGCTCTCCAAATAAATTAGCATATTTTATATTTACTTCTCTCCTGAACTTGTTGTTTTTTTCCCCAGTAGAATTCAAGTTCTTGAGGACAAGGTCAGTATTTTGATTTTGTATCTATAGTAGCTACCACTGTATCCAACCTATAGCAGGTGAATAATAATGTTTGTTGATTTGAATTCTGGAACATTAATATTATTCAAAATAATTTGGTTTCTCTCTTTATTCTCTTCTTAAAGGACTATCACACTGACCAAGACAATGGAAAGAAATAATCACACTGTGGTTACAGAGTTTGTGTTTTTGGGACTCACCAATTCTTGGTATATGCAGCTTTTCATCTTTCTATTCTCTTCTGTGTTTTATGTGGCAAGCATGATGGGAAACTTCCTGATTATTCTTACAGTGACTTCTGACCCTTGTTTACATTCACCCATGTACTTCCTGCTGGCCAACCTGTCCTTCACTGACCTAGGAGTTTCTTCTGTTTCTTCCCCCAAGATGATATATGACATTTTCAAAAAACGTAAGGTCATATCGTTCTCTGGCTGCATCACTCAGATGTTCTTTATTCACTTGATTGGTGGTGTTGAAATGGTATTGCTTATAGCCATGGCCTTTGACAGATATGTTGCCATATGTAAGCCTCTCCATTATTTGACTATTATGAGTCCAAGGATGTGTGCTATGTTCCTGGTGGCTGCTTGGATCATTGGCTTCATCCACTCAGTGATCCAGCTGGCTTTTGTTGTTAATCTGCCATTTTGTGGCCCTAATGAATTGGACAGCTTTTATTGTGACCTCCCTCGGTTCATCAGACTTGCTTGCACACATACAGATAGATTAGAGTTCATGGTCACTGCCAACAGTGGCTTCATTTCCTTGGGTTCTTTCTGTATCTTGATCATCTCCTACATTTTCATCCTAGTAACTGTTCAGAAGAATTCTTCAGGTAGTTCTTCCAAGGCTCTCTCTACTCTGTCAGCTCATATCACTGTTGTGATTTTGTTTTTTGGTCCCTTGATCTTTTTTTATATCTGGCCATTCCCCACATCACACTTGGATAAGTTTCTTGCCATTTTTGATGCAGTTCTTACTCCTTTTCTCAATGCAGTCATTTATACACTGAGAAACAAAGAGATGAAGATGGCAATGAAAAAAGTGTGTAATCAGCTTATAAATTTCAAGAAAATTTCTTAAATCACTGAAAAATAAAATAAACATTTTATTAACAATAATTTGAAGCTTAGAAGTGGAAAGGATGAGTTTGTTTTTGTTGGACTGAATTTGAGTTCCTGCAAGGACATTGGAATGACACTAGTCATCTGGGAATATTGTTTTGGATCTAGGGGAGATAAATTGAGGTGATTTCTAAAATTGTTTACATAAATATTTTAATTGAAATGATGTATTTTTGCAAGATTATTATTTGACCACGTAGACAGTGCAGAGAAAGGATTTTGACAATAGGAGAATTACCTAATTTAACTGGTAGAAGCAAAAAGAATAATGAAGGAAATAAAGAAGAAGCAATAAGGAAGTCAAGAAGAAAACAAAAAGTTCTCTTGACACAAAAAACAAGGTAAAGATTTCAACAAAAAGGAGAGTTGACAGTTTGAAATATTGCATGATAAGGAGTTATTGACTTTCCCCCCTCTTTCTAAATTCCTTACTACTGATTCCAATAAGTTTTCCTTTCTTTTGTGTTCTAGAACCCATAAATACTCTAAGAAAAAGCCACTTGTTTAATTAAAGTAAATTAATTAAGTAAATAAAATTAAAGTAAAACAGCATGAATAATTGAGCAATACATATTGGTTTCTATGAGGAAATTTTTGGATAAGTAGATTTTGCTTATAACATAAACTTATGATTTTTGATCTTGATGTCCCCTGTAAACTATTCTTCAAACTATCTTTTGGTTTGCATAATTTCTAGTTCATACCTAATAGACTACAATTTCTTATTTTCCTTTTTCTTGAGTGAATTTATAATTGCTTTCATGTTGTCTCCCTTTTAGAAGACTGTGAGCTCCTCGAGAGCCAGGACTATATTGTTCCTTTCTTGGTATGCTCAGTGCTTAGGACAATGAATATTTATTAAGCATCTAATTGTGTGTCAGGCATTGTGGAGATTCAAAGAAAGACACAACATCCTTTATTCTTAAGGAGCTCAGGTCCCCTAATGGGGGAAACAAACTATGTATGAACAAGCTTTCTCTTTCTCTTTATCTCTCTTTGTCTCTGTCTCTCTACTTCTACTTCTCTACCTGTGTCTCTCTAGTTCTCTCCCCCCCCCTTTCCCCTCTTTCTGTCTTTCTTTCTCCCTTTACACATATGTCCATATGCAGATTGATAGATAGATTGGGACAGCTAGATGGCTCAGTGGATAGAACACTGGGCCTGAAGTCAGGAGAACCTGAATTCAAATCTGACCTAAGACACTTAATGTGTCCTTTCTGTGTGACCCTTGGCAAGTCACGTAACTCTAATTGCCTCAATAGAAAAGAAATCATATAAATAGATGAATATAGATGTAGATAAAGATGAATAGAAATGATAAATAGTTATTATATATGGAGGTGATAGAGGGAAGATACTAGAATTAAGGGGGATTGAAAAAGGCTTCCATTGTTATAGCAGAGTTTTGGAGGAAGCCAGAGAAACTAGGAAGTAGAGATGAGGGGAGAGAACATTCCGAGAATTGGAAACAATCAGTGAAAATGCCAGAAGAAGGGAGATGGTATGTCAAGTGCAGCAATTAGCCAGAAGATTAGATTACCAAAATATGAATGGGAGAAGTGTAGAGAGATATAATATATAAGGAGACTAGAAAGTAAGTAAGGGAGAGAGGGCATGAAAAAGTTTCAATGCCAAATAGAGGATTTTGTATTTGGTCCTGAAGGTGATAGGGAACCACTGAAATTTATTTCATAGTGGTGTGTGTGTGTCTGTGTGTGTGTGTGTTTACATGGTTAAATGTGCTTTAAGAAGATTACCTTGTCAAAAGCCTAATAATTTAAGGCGTGTTAGGCATTGAATTCTGTATTAAACTGTTATCCCTTTCACAACTTGGTATTTCTTACTTTTTACACATTTTAAAAAACTTGCTAAACACATTTATGCTGGGCTTCCAACAAGGTATTATAAAAAATATCCATTATATTTGTGAATTTGTGAATTTTTAATCTTCTTAGTATTCTTCCTAATGCTTGTATTTGAATATCATTTTGTCTTCTAAAATTCAGTAATTTTATGAAATATATCTTTTGTTTTCATTTTTTCCTCCAAAATGACCTCTCTTCCCTCAGAAATGATTATATTATGATTATTATTATTTCAATGGTTCTCATCCATTTTAATGTCCTGTACCATCTCTTTTTACTTAATTAGGAACTTTTCCTGGGCATTCTTGAATGACCTATTCTGTCATTTCCCTAGTCCCTCAATTTCTCTATTCTTTTATGTTCTGGTGAGAAATAATTTTAATATATTTTTTGTAAAAATAAAGTTTATAATTATTATTACCAGCTTAGAATTGTTATTTCATTACCTCCATTATTTGTAGCTCAATATCATTGTCCTCATTATATTAACTCACACATACATAACTCACTTTTTTGTTTTATAATTCAACTAAGTTCAATTCAATCTATTTCAACAGGTACTATAGGTATCCTCTTTATGCATGGCTTTGGATTTGATCCTGGTTATACAAATAAGAATAAAATAGTTACTTCAATCATGGATTTTCATTCTATAGCAGAGATGAAGATCCATCAAGTAAGTACACAGTAACTAAATATAAGGTCCGAGCCATGTATAGCCAATGTATAATATACATTATACAAAGTAATGAAGATAAGGTGTGGGAATATAGAGAGATGCAAAGAGGTACACAGAGAGAGATAAAGAGAGAGGGATTAGGAGAAACAGAAACTGGGGGAAATCAAGAAAAACCATTTAGCACAAATAAAACCAATGGAACCCAAATTGGAAGGAATGCAGAAAAATGAAAAAAATATTACAGAGAGTTTCTTTGATAAAGGCCAATTTCTCAAATATATAGAGAACTGAATCAGTTGTAACAATACAAGTCATTCTTCAATCAATAAATGGTCAAAGGAAGTTTTCAGACAAATATGTGTATATAATTACATGAAAAAATCTAAATCACTATAAATAAGAGAAATGCAAATTAAAAAAATATTGAGGTAGCACCTCATACTAACATTGGCTCATATGACAAATAAGATAAATGTTGTGGGGGATGTAGTAAAACTGCAACACTAATGTATTGTTGATGAAGTTGTGAATTGAACCCACCATTCTGGAGAGCAATTAGGAACAATGCCTTAAATTTGTGCATCTGCTTTGACATACTAGTATCACTGGTAGGTTTGTATTGGAAAGAAATTTTTAAAAAAGGGAAAAAGAACTTGTTTATATAAAAATATTTATCACAGTTTTCAAAAACTAAAAAAAATTTTTTCTCAGTTACATGTAAAACTTTTTTTACATTTGTTTTTTTTAAAACTTTGAGTTCCAGAATTAATTCCTTCTTCTCCACCCCAAACCTCTTTTAAGAAGGCACATATGAAATTATGCAAAACATTTCCATAAAAGTCAAGTTGTGAAAGAAAACATAGATCTCACCCCTTCTCCCCCAAAAAACAACTTTTAAGAAAAATTTAGTTTTAAAAATGAATATACTTCAGACTTTATTCAGACACACTCAGTTCTTTCTGTGAGTATGGATTGCATTTTCCATCATAAGTCTTTCAAAATAGTCCTGGATCATTGTATTGCTGAGAATAGCAAAGTCATTCACAGTTGATCATCTCATAACATTGTTATTACTTTGTACAAAGTACATTTCACTTTGCTTTAATTCATATTTTTTATTTCAAGTTTCTTTCTGAGTGCATCCTGTTCAGCATTTTTCATAAAACAATAATATCCCATGATAATCACATAATCAATTTATTTAGCTATTCTGCAATTGATGGGCATTCCTTCAATTTCCAGTTCTTTACCCTGAGAAGAGAGCTGATATGAACAGTTTTTTACACATAGGTCATTTTCCTTTTTTTTCTTTTTTTAAAATCTCTTGGGAGATTCATGCCTTGTAATGGTATTGTTAGATCAAAGGACATGCATGATTTTGTCATCCTTTGGACATGTCATATCTTTTGATTATTCATCAACTAGGGAATAGTTCTATATAAAAAAAATTGACAGTTCCTTATTCACTTGATAAATGAATTAATCTCTTTATCAGAGAAACCCACTGCAAAACTGCTTTTCCAGTAACTGTTGCTAAATGTATCCCCCGTTTATTCTATTCTCTCTCTTCTTTCACTCTGACCCTCCTCAAAAGTGATTTGCTACTGATCACCCCCTCCTTCAATATTCCCTCTCTTATATCTTCCTCCTTCCTTATTCCTTCTTCTATTTTCCTTCAGGGTAAGATAGATTTCTATGCCTATATTGATTGTGTATGTTATTTCCTCTTTGAGCCAGTTCTGATTAGAGGTTCACTTATTCCTTCTTTCCTCCCCCTCTTCACTTCCACTGTAAAAACTTTTTTTCTTCTCTTTTTTTAATGGAAGAAAATTTTTTGCTATTCTACTTCACCCCTTTTCTTTCGGTATATACTTCTCTTACTCCTTAATTTTATTTTTAAAGATATTAAATCTTCATATTCAACTCATACCTGTTCCCTCTGTATATATATATATGTGTGTGTATACATATATATGTATATATACACACACACTCCTTCCAACTATCATAATAATGAGAAAGGTCTAATGAGTTATAAGTATCATTTTCCCACATAGGAATGTAAACAAATAAACCTTATAAGATCTAATGAGTTATAAGTATCATTTTCCCACATAGGAATGTAAGCAGGTAAACCTTATTTAATCTGTTATGATAGATATCCCTTTCCTGATTACCTCCTTATACTTCTCCTTAGTACTGTATTTGAAAATCAAATTTTCTTAGCTCTGATATTTTCATCACAAATACTTGAAAGTCCTCTATTTTATTGAATATCTATCTTTTCCCCCTGAGGGATTATATTCGGTTTTGCTGTATAAATCATTCTTGGTTGAATCCTAGCTCCATTGCTCTCTGAAATATCATATTCCAATCCCTCCAATACATTAATATCAAAGTTGTTAAATCTTATATTATTCCGACTGTAGCTTCACTATACTTGAATCATTTCTTTCTGGATGCTGGCAATATTTTCTCCTTGACCTAGGAGATCTGGAATTTGGCTATAATACTCCTGGGATTTTTCATCTTGGGATTTCTTTCAGGAGGTATTGGGTGGATTCTTTCAATTTTTATTTTATCCTTTGGTTCTAGAATATCAAAATAGTTTTCCTTTATAATTTCTTGAAAGATGAAGCCTTATTTTTTTGATCATGGTTTTTAGGTAGACCAATACTTTTTAAATTTATGTCTCTTAGATCTATTTCCCAGATCAGTTATTTTTCCTGAATTCACATTATTTTTTATTTTTTCATTATTTTGTTTTGTTTTATTGTTTCTTGATTTCTCATATAGCCATTCACTTTTGTTTTGTTTCAACTTTTTATACAAGTCATGAGCTTCCCTTTGCTCAATTCTAATTTTCAAGAAATTGTTTTCCTCAGTGAGTTTTTGTATCTCCTTTCCCTTTTGGCCAATTTTACTTTTTAAAGTCATTCTTCTCCTCATTAGCTTTTTGTATTTTTTTTTGTACCACTCTCAATTCTCTTCCCAATTTTTTCCTCTTTTTCTCTTACTTGATTTTCAAAATCCTTTTTGAGCTCTTCCATGGCTTGAGATCAATTCTTATTTTTCTTATAGGCTTTGGATGAAGGAGCTTTGAGGTTGTTATCTTCTTCTGAATATATGCTTCTATCTTCCTTTTCCCCTTAGTAGCTTTCTATGGTCAGGATATTTTTCTGTTATCTGCTCATTTTTTCAGCCTATTATTCAGTTTTTAACTTTGTTAAAATAGGGCTCATTTTCCATGGTGGAAGTTGAACTTTTCTAAGCTGTTTTTAGAGATCTGTCTATGGACCTGACCACAAGCACTTCTTTCTGCTCTGGAATTGTGAAGAGTGTCCCAGCTCCACTGTGGCTATAAGTTCTAGTGTGCTGAATGAAGCAAAAGAATACTTCCTCAGTGACAGTCAAAAGATTTTCTATGAGCTAAGCTCTCTGGAAGCTGCTGGTCATGACTATGCCATGGCCTCTCCTAGTCTGCTGGTTTCCCAAGGACCTCTCACCCTTCTGACAAATCTTTCTTGTTGACCTTCCAAGTCATCTTTGGTATCTCTGTGCTAGGAACCACCAGTACTGCACTCATTAAGAGACCAAGGCTTGTTCCTGCTTTGCTGGTACTGTGACTGCATGGCCTGCGCTGGGACTGTGTGCTGGCTTCCAGCCTGTGCCACAGATCTTTTCTGTTGGCCTTTTAAGTTGTCTTCAGCTGGAATATATTTCACTCCATCTTTTTGTGTGTTCTGATGTTCTAAAGTTTATTTAGAGTTATTATTAAAGGAATTTGGAATGATCTGGGGGAGAGCTCAGTGAATCCCTGCCTTTACTCAGCTCTCTTGTCTCTGTCCACATAGCAGTTTTTTTGTGGTGGCTTAAAATTGAAAATTGAAGGGACACTCATCAACTGGGAAATGGTTGAACAAGTTTTGGTTCAACTTAAAAAACAAGCTGGATGATTTCAGAAAAATTTGGAAAGAATTACATAAACTGATATAAAGTGAAGTGAGCAGAACCAGAAATCATTGTAATAGCAGGATTGTATGATGAATTGTGAATGACTCAGCAACACTACAATCCAAGACAATCTCCATGGACTCAGCTAGTTTTTGAACTCAGGTTCTAAGACTCTAAGGTTAGGACCCCATATTTGACAATTTTTCCACTGTATCTTTCTGCTACATGCAACTCATAATGGTATATAAATTACAATCTAAATGTTCTCCTGCACTGCTTTTCAAACTTCTTTTAAGTTTCTTTATTAATTTTAACTGACTAAAATTTTCTTTCTAGTAAACAAGTTTTCATTTGAGAAGGAAGAAAAGTTTAAACTTAATCAAATTGTCTAAAAACCATGTGATTAAAAGACATATGTATATAAGTATATGTAAATTTAAGAGAAAAAGTACTAATAACTCAGCATATTAGGAAATAATTTCTTGTAGAAATGTCACCTAAGCTCAGTCTGGAAAGAAACTTTTTAGCATTCTTGCTCTAAAGGCTGAAATGAGGAATTTCTTTTCAGAATCAATTGCTGAGATGGGAGATTAAGTATTTATATTAACTCAGTAATCTTCTAATCATGTGAGATATGTGCTATTAATATCTCCATTTGTAGGTGAGGAAACTGAGGCACAAAGAAGCTAAGTGATTTATTCAGAGTCACACAACTATTAAATGTCTGAAGCAAAATCCAAACAAAAATCTTTCTAGTTCCATCTGGAGTTTTATCTACTCTCACCTTCTTAAAAAGGGGGTGATATGGAGTAGATTAGGAAGATTGTCAGCACACAGTTTGGACTGGAAGGGGAATATACAGGAATGGCAACTCATCTAGGAGATTGTATTATTCCTAGAACCATTCAAGGACCATTTAAATTTATTAACCATGACATGATCAGACTTGACATTTATCAAAATACATTTGACACTTCTATGAAAGAAGGATTAGAGATGGAAGAGATTATAAATGAGTCCAAAATTTTTGTACAAAGTCATAGATCTGTTTCTATGGTGAGTGGAGGAATTCTCATATTGGGTATTCTCCCAGTGTGATGAAAGTAAAGCTCTTTTAAATGCTTATGTGGTTCATGCTATATACCCCATGATGTAGGATTAATCTTTTATATGAAATTACTATGTACTTTCTTCTTTCACTTGATCAGATTCACTACAGAAAGCCAGATGAAATTTGGTGCAATAAAGTGACTGATTTTATGTTAAAGTCTGAAAATATGTTTGTTTCTCATGTTTTCTAGATATATCTTTGTTGATAAATTGGTCCAGAAAAGGGTCAAAGGGCCTTTTTCACAAGGAACATTCACATCTCTTCCTAGTTATCCTTTATTAACATTTCCATCTAGTTACCATGGGAAAAACCAGCAGAATCCTAGGAGACAAGTCCTTTGTGAAATGATGTCAAACTGGTAAAACTATTCTTTACAGTATCATTTGGCTGCTAAAGATCTGTCTTTCTGCACTTAGCAGAGTTTTATAATGCTTTTAGTGCTTCTAGTCACTACAAATATTTAAAAGGCTGATTTTTGGAATCCTTTCTGCACAGCTATAGTATCAGGTCCTGTGATATAACAGGTAAGTGAGAGACATAGGAATAATTCTCCAACAAATAAAATGTACCAGTAGAAGAGATTAGCCAGATCTCCATGTTTCAGGATGAATAGATGATGTTGGGAGCAACATCATTCATTACATGTGACTGTGGTGGTTTGGAATGAAGGCAGGTCTGGAGTTGACCTATTCAAGGAAAACAGTCAACAGAGAGAAGAAGCTAAATCCATAAAGGGAGGGTCAATGTAAAGGGTTTCTATGCTATGGATACATACCTGGAAAGAGAACTTGATTTCATCTCCTAATAAATGTGTTAGAGAAATAAGAATTAAGATAAAAATTTAAAAATAATTTAACCATCTCCTTCAAACTTATGGAATTTTCTTTTTCTCAGTGAAAATGTCTACCCTTCCCCCTTTCCTTAGAATATTTATTCCCTTTGTTTATCTTAACTTGCTACCTTATGCTGTCTGGATTATCATGGTTGACCATTTCCAAGGTAAGTTCTTTTAAATACTAGGTTCTAATGATTTCTAGATTTTTTCCTATATCTGCAATGAAAGTGGTAATGTCTTATCATTGGATTTTTAGTCCAATCCTATTGTCTGATGTTTCTGGAGAAAGTCACAAAATCCTAATGCCAAGTTCATTGTAAATTTACTCTATTCCAACTCAACTGAAATCCTATTGCTATTAATTATTTTTCATCTCTTATGAATCTTAGTTACATACCTGTAGTAGTAATTCTAATCTTTTTCATATTCTTCAACCTGTCATATTACATTCCCTAACACTCTGTAGATGATCTTGTCTTCTACTTTAATAAAAAACTAAAGCCATCTACTATGAGCCTCCTTCTCTTCCACTTTGTACCTATCACCACACTTTACCACTTCAATATTTTGCCATCTCTTTTCCCATTCTCTTCTATTTTCTCATTATTTCAGAAAAAGAGCCATGGTGGTAACATTTTCCCAGGTTAATTCTCCTAACTGAATCTTTGAGATTATCTCCTTTTGCCTTTATCAGTTGTTCCAAGTGATTTATCAATTGCCTGTCTTTTCAGATCTTTAATTCTTCTCTTTTACACTCATTACTTTTCCTTCACTTATAAACCTCTTCTATAATAAAGAACAAAACAAAACAAAACAAATATCCATCCAGTCAATGCAAGCAATCAGGTTGCTGTTTATTTCTTTTCTAAAAGTAGTGTCTAAGCTAATTTCACCTTAGTTCTACAAGTATTCATTGAGTACCTGAAATGAGTGAGTCAAGAAGCAGTGTGACAAAATGGACAGAATCCTTGGATTTGGATTCATGAATATGTGTGTTGGAATTAAGTAAACTTGTCAAAAGTTATCAATCATTATAAAACACCCACTATGTTCCAGACAATGTGCTAAATTCTTCCTTTTATACCTATTACCTAAATTATGTCACTGGAAAGAATTTTCAATCTAGATTAAAAATACAGGTTCTTTTCCTCCTGCTTCCTCCCACAAAAGTGGCCAAATCACTTTGATAATGATGTGGATACAAAGATTCAAAGGTAGAAACTTTGAATGTCAGACTATTGATCTTGGTATCTCCTCCCACTTAAGGCATCTGATTTTTATTCAATAGATAGTGGTTGTTGGAGTAAAGACTATTGGAAGTTTTGTGATGTGATTAGAGCTTCTCTTTAGGAAGACTGCATGTCAGTAGTGTCTAGTTTAGATAGAAAGGGAGAATCAGGAAGACCATAAAGGAGATTATTACAGAAATGTCAATTAAAAATAAAAATGGAATGAATCAAGGTAGCAGAGCACAGAAACTGGTTTGGGGGATGGGATACTTGCTATGTCTCTGCTCCCTTAAGAATAGTTTAGAATTAGATTAAGAAGCAGCTATTTATCACTGGGAGATGGCTTAGTTCTGAATTAGGAAGGCAATTCAATGGTAAAGGATTCATAAATGTTTATTGATTAATTAGAAAGCCTTGAAGAACAGTTTAAATTTTTAACTTTGCTATTCTTTGTATTCTTTTGCCACCTTTTTTTCTCTGTCAATGTCTTAGTTCTTTTTCCCTTCCTTATTATTATAGACATTTTGTCTCTTTGAAATATACTTTAAAAATTTTTCATTTTCTTATTCTCATATTTATTTTAGTTCCTTTCCTTTTTTTTTCTTGGTCATTTTTTCCTCTTTGGTACTTGCCAGGGCTTCCCACATTGAATGTGGGAAATAGGGGCTGCTATTCCACAGATAGAAATATATAATAATAGTGTCAAGGTACCCTCTGTTTAAGAAATCCTTAAATATCTTGGCAAACAAATTTTAATTAGACAAACTTCTTCTCTTTCTACTTGATATACTTGGAAATAATAATGTTACTAATAAATAATACTAAAGAATGAAGTGAAAATAAATCTTTTTTTTTAAAAGGGTGGGAGTAAGGTACAAAATTATGACCAGAAACAACAAGCAACTTAAGAAATAACTTAGACGACAGAGATGTCAATTAATCCACCCATTTATTAAGTGTTTGTTTTATAACTTGGACTACTAAATAAAGCAAAACTTTTTTTCTGCAAAAACTATAAAGATAAGAGTTGGAGAAATAAAAGATTGAGACATGGAATAACTTAAAAATTTCTACAGACAGAATTAAATTGTGTTGTATAAATGGGGAATAAGGAATTCATTATATCATGGACTTCCTTTAAATTCCAACTAAAATCCCATGTTTTATTGAAAGGCTTTCTCAAACCTTTTTAATAAGTGTCTTCTGTCTGTTAATTATTTTTCTATTTATTCTGTACATAGCTTGGTTTGCATATATTTGTATGTTTTCTCCTTGTTAGACTAGAAGATCCTTCAGGGCAGAGACTGTCTTTTGTCTTACTTTTTACTCTAAGCACTTAGTATAATGCTTGGCACAAAGTAGACATTTAATAAGTTTTTATGGATTGATTAATCATAAGACCTAAAATTACACAGGATTTTATAGATGATATAGGCCATTGCTTTACAGATCAAGAATTGAAGGCATGAGAGCTTAAGCAATATGTGCAAGGTTCCACAGGGAGTAACAGCTGATTGAGAATCAGGACAGGGATGTAGGATTCTTTCCATTAAACTAAAGAATACTTTCCTAATATTTGATGCCTTTCCTGACAATTCCACAGTATACTTTTAGTCATCCTAGCAGTGTTAATAATAGTTAATGCTTGAACCTGGGTCTTTTGATTTCTCAGCTAGTGCACTTTCTACCATCCTGTGTTTTTTTCTAGAGATTAAGACTGAGTATACTGACTCTAAATAATGGTTGAATCAGCTCACAACTCCACTAAAAGTGATTAACATCTCAATTTTCCCAATCCCCTCCAACATTTATCCTTTTCTTTCCTATTAGCTTTTTAAAATTATATCTCCTGAATTTAGTTTTCAAATCAGCTATCTTCCCAAAGAGATATTTTACATTTGCTTTCATTTTCCCATTCTTTTGGTTTTGCTTTATTGTTTCTTGATGTCTTATAAATCATTATTTTTTCATTTGCCAAATTCTAATTTTAAGGCATTATTTTTTAAATTGAGCTCTTCCAAAAGGATTTTTTTGGGGGGGATTGAGATATTTTTCTTCTGTTGCTTGTTCATTTTCCCAGACTATTTCTTGACTTTTAACTCTTTGCTAAAGTTAAACTCTGCTTCCAGGATGGAAGGTTCAGTATCCTAAGCTTTAGGGGTTTTGTACATCAGTCTTCAGGGCTAGTTCCGATAGTCATTATGCTTTCAATTTTTCCAAGTTAGTATGGTGTGTTTACTATTCTCCTGGTCTCTTTTCTTGTCTCTGAGTGACCATAACACTCTTTTTTCTTTTACTCTGGGACTACGACTAGGGTCTCTGCTCCACCGTGTCTGCAAACTTTGGGTATGCTGGTGCTCTCCTTTACCCTAGGATTACCACAAAGAACTATGATTCAAATCTGAGTATGGAAAAAGAGTCCTGTCCCAAGTGCCAGCAAATAGAGGTCTGTAATTTTTTTCTGACCAGTCATTTCTTGCCCTTACTGCCCATCTTGCTGTAAATATAATAAAAACTATATTACAACAGCTAGGTCAAGATAAGTGACAATAAACAATCTTCTACTCAAATCTTACCTTTTGAAGTTATTATTATATAAAATTTGGCCCTTGTTTTAGATTAATGGAAATGTACAGTGAATAATGCTACCACATCATGGGATTCATTACTTCCGCTATTCATTTTGTCCTACCTCATATTCTGAGTCCCTTTCTACTTTCTAAAACAGAACTCCAATAGACCTAATCAAATGTTTTTTATTTTGTTTTTATATGAAGCATGAGTGAAATGGTATGAAAAGATAAAAAATAACAGTATAAATAATAATAACTTGATTTATTACTTTCTTTTTACATGAACTTTTGTATGCATTACTTCAGATGTTTCTCACAAAAAAACTTCTGAATTATAATAGGCAATGAAGGAAGTATTATTAGATTTCCATAGTTTTTTTGTTACACATCGGTGGCCCTTGAGTAGTGTTTATTGAATTGACTTGAATTTTGGGATAACATTATCATATCCAGTAATCTGAATTCTCTCTTTATTCTCTTTCTACAGGCAACTTCAGAGGTTGCCTTGCTGATTGAATCAATGGACAGAATGAATTACACTTCAGTGTCTGAGTTTGTGTTCTTGGGACTTACCAATTCTTGGGACATTCAGCTTCTACTCCTTGTGTTCTCCTCTGTGTTATACTTAGCAAGCATGCTGGGAAATTCCCTCATTGTGTTTACAGTGACTTCTGACCCTCACTTGCACTCTCCCATGTATTTCCTGCTGGCCAACCTTTCCTTCATTGACCTGGGGATTTCCTCTGTCACTTCCCCAAAGATGATATGTGACCTTTTCAGAAAACACAAAGTCATTTCATTCTCTGGCTGTATCACCCAGATGTTTTTTATTCATTTGATTGGTGGTGTTGAGATGGTGCTACTTGTAGCCATGGCTTTTGATAGATATGTTGCCATATGTAAACCTCTACATTATTTGATTATTATGTGTCCAAGAATGTGCACATTACTTCTGGCTGCTGCCTGGATCATTGGCTTCATTCACTCAGTGGTCCAAATGGCTTTTGTAATTAACTTGCCCTTCTGTGGCCCCAATGAATTAGATAGTTTTTATTGTGACTTCCCTCGATTTATCAAACTCGCTTGCACAGACACATATAGATTACAGTTCATAGTCACTGCTAACAGTGGTTTCATGTCCCTGTGTGTCTTTCTCATTTTGATCATATCCTACATTTTCATCCTAGTCACTGTTCAAAAACATTCATCAAGTGGTTCTTCTAAGGCTCTTTCCACTCTTTCAGCTCACATCATTGTGGTAATTTTCTTTTTTGGTCCAATTATCTTTTTCTATGCATGGCCATTTAATTCATCACATCTGGACAAATTTCTTGCTATCTTTGATGCAATTCTGACTCCCTTTCTGAATCCAGTCATCTACACACTAAGGAACAAGGAGATGCAATTGGCAATGAAAAGAGTGTGCAGTCAGTTTGTGAGTTTCAGAAAAATCTCTTAAATGATCTAATGAGAAAGTAAGAACTTCTAATTTCCACAAGAAGAAAATCTAGAAAAAGAAATTGTAAGGGAAGAAAATGAGTTTGGTTTAGAAAAATGTTGATTTGAAATTTCTAGGGGGACCCAATGGGAATTTTCATGTACAGATTTGGAAACAAGTTTAGAGGCGGAAGAAAGCTTAAGACAGTAAATTTGAGTGTTGCACACATGAAAACATAGCTCTAACAATAAATATGCATGAAATTATCATTGGAGAGAATAGATGGAACAGAAAGGAAGTCTGAGGGCAGAAATTTGAGGGAATTTACTACAATTGTGAGATGAAAGGAAGCAAATGAAGGCTAGTGAAAGAAACAGAGATATAAAGGGTCAAGATTAGATTGAGAGGATTCTTATGCTAGAAAACTCGAGCATGAGAAGAATTTCTATAAAGAGGTGTTTATTGACAATTAAAAATTGAGGAAATAGCTAAAAGTTTTCGTTATCTCCTTATCATCAATTGGGGCAAAATCCTTTTATTTTATTCCAGGTGCATTAACTCTAAGGGAAAAAAATCATTTTTTAAAATTGAAAAACACAACTCCCTATCCATTTTGATTCCTATGAAGAAGACTGTCAATGGCTTTTTGAATAATTAAAGTATTACTACCATGCATATTACATACGTCTATTTTAAAAGAATTTGGTTTTGGAGTCCCTGAAAAAATCTTAATGAAATTTTTTTTGTTGCTTGATACATGTGTTTAGTATGTATCTAATGAATCATTCCCTAGGGTCTTCTTGATTCTGATGGATTAGAAATTCTAAAAGTTTTGAAAAAGAGACCAGATTTTATTAATCTTTTGGCCATTTGGCCCTTTTTTGATGGCTATTTTAAAATTTTGTCCTGGGTCTTCATTAAAACTTAGTCTCTGAGACTCTTGTGTGAATATTTGAAATTTTAATCTCTACTTTTCGAGCTGAAGCTTGATTTTATATATAGTTTTTATTCTAGAATCAAATTCTTTTCATGAAGGATTTTATTGGTTTTTCCATTACCAACCAAAATATTTATTCATTTATAAAATTCAATTCAACTCAACTAATTTTAAGTATTTCTTATAGTCTGGGCCATTTATATGCCTCTATGCTGGGCATATAAACAAAATAGAAAGAAGTTCATGTCATCTAGAAATTTACCTTTTACTTAGGGTGGTATGGATTCAGCATATATAAAAACAAGAAAGTAAAAAGCATACAAAGTAATAGGTGGAGAGAATGCTAGTAACTGAAGGAATCAGGACACACCATGAATATAATCATGAAATTTAACCACATATTTTACAGGGAACTATGAATTCTTTTTTTCTCTGGAATCATGACTAGTGAGATCAAAGCTATTTGGCTTAGAATAAGACATGTCTGGGATTTTCTTGATTAGATTTTTGTTACAAGGCTTCTTTCTTCTCTTCTTATTCCTTCCCTCCCTCTCTCCCTCTCTCCCTCTCTCCCTTCCTTCCTTCCTTCCTTCCTTCCTTCCTTCCTTCCTTCCTTCCTTTCTCTCTTTTTCCTTTTTCTTTCTCCCCTCTTTTCTTCCTTTCTTCCTCCCTCACTCTCCTCTTTTCTTCCCTCCTTCTTTTCATCCTTCCTTCTTTCTTTTTTCTCTCTTTCATTTTTTCTTCCTCCCTCCCTGCTACTTCCCTCCCTCTCTGCCATCTTTTCTCTCTCCCTCCTTGCCTCCATCCCTCCACGCCTCCTTTCCTTCCTCCTCTCTCTTCAGAGGTGAGAATGGGACAATCATATTCTTTATATCCTTTATGTTCTCACAGAAAATTTCAGATATAGTCTTTCTCATAAGCTGGGTGTGTAGAATTGCTTGGTCTCCAGAAGGATTGATTACTAGTCTTCTGTTCTTTCCTCATTAGTGTTCATTTATTATTTGCTGTAATTTATTTTGTTCTCTTTAAATTTGCAAAAGTTTTTGTCACTTCATTTGTGGCAATCAGATTTCATCAATTTATTCATCAAATTCTTGCTAGAATTGTACTGCGCACTTTGATTAGGACTGTGGCATATGCAAAGAAGGATAAAATTTTGTCATATTCTCAAGAAGCTTATAATCTAGTGATATGTGGAACTCAAAAAATATCAAATAAGGATGCAAATGACAACAGTTCTAGAATGATTAAAAAGCAATGTAGTAATTTAATGCCAAGGGAGTGGAATGGGCTATGTCACAAAAAACCTGAGTTTAGGGAAGGGAGAGATCATTTTAGGTTGGAGTGATTAGGGAAGTCTTTATGGAGGGATCTTAGAGGAAATAATAAAGAAAAAAGCAAAGAGCCTGGCAAAAATTGCATGTTTAAAGGAAAATAGTAAGACTTAAAACTCAAAAGAGAGGTTGGAATGAAATTGGGGTTTGTGTTGAATTGGATAAACTCCATCATGAGACAATGTATGTAAAATATTTAACAAATCTTAAAGCACTATGGAAATCTTTATTATTATTATTATGAAATAATAGGGAGTAAATGAAGGTCATTGAGAAGTTTTAGGAAGATCAGTATCATACCATAGTGGATTAATAAGAGGATGGGAAAGAGAAACTACATATAGAAATATTTTCTTGTGATTAGTTGGAATAACTTAGGTGAAAGCAAATGAGGATTTGAATGAGGTGGTAGCAATGGGACTAGAGAGAAGGATAAGGATATGAGATATTAAGGAGCTAAAAATCAATAGAACTGTGACTATTTTGATCTCGAGTGCAGTGGAGATAGAAAATCCAGGATCAACCAATTTGTTTAATAAAGAAAATACTGTAAGAAATAGAGAAATTAAGAATGAGGATCATTTTAGGAGAAAATTATTGATTTAGACCAGCACATAAGTGAAGAAGTAGAAAACCACACAGGATAGTTTTTGAGGTTTGGGAATAGTAGAGTGGATGGTCAAGGAGGATATGATTATGAACAATGCCAGGGCCTTAGGTAGAACATAAAGGATCTTGGGTTCAAGATTCTTAAGAGGACAAATGAAATCAAAAGGTGGCATCTTTTAGAGAACCCAATTCTGATTTCTCCTTTCCTCATGAATTTTTAGCTCACTTTCATTCATTCATTGACTAATATTCAAGTTTGTTGAAACTGGTTGTGTGATTTGACCCATAAAGGGGTTTTTATTAATGAATCTATATCAACTTGGAATGATGTTTCTAGTGTATCAACTCAGGAATCTCCCCTCAGTCCCTTTCCTATTCACTGTTTCAATTATTGAATTGACTAAAGGAAACACAGACTGGAAGGGACACATTTGATAATATAGGCTTGGTGCAAAAAATGGTTTACCCGGCTAGAATGATGAGATTAATTCAATAAGTGAAGGTCAATAATACTAAATGTAAAGTTCTGGATATCAATTAAACAATAACCTAAGATGCATAATAAATAGTCTGTGTGAAGCAGATTTTGGGTTTTAAGATCAAAATGAGTCAGCATAGTAGATTGGCAGCCAAAGAAATGCTCTCGTAGGTTACCTACAGTAGATATGATGAGTAAAATGAGAGTGATGATATTTCTAGTGTAGGATGAATAGAGAAAACCACATTTACAATATTTGTTCCTTTAAATTCATTTTAGTTCAGTTCAAAAAGGATATTGACAAACTGTAGAGCACTGATAGGAAACTAGAAATTAGGACATGTGAAGAATACTAACACTAATGTGAAGAATTTTAGTTATACAAAAGCGAAATGGGCCATTCAAGAAGATGATCAAATTCCCTTCAATTGGGAGTTTTCAGGAAGTGATACAAAGACTACTTGTGAGAAAATTGTACAACTCTCAAGTGAAATTCAGGTTGGAATAGATTTGTATGTAAGGTCCTTTGTAACTTTGAGATTCTGTGATTTTGTGATAGAAGGGCAAGAATGCTTGATATCATCATTTTCATTAGTTAGTGTAAATAAGAACTATATTTCTTTAAGAGATCTTTAAATTTTAATTCTATTTAAAATACCATTGTAAGATATATTAAAATATTAGTTTAAAATGTATTGTAAATACATTGAAATACAATTGTAATCTAGAATTAAATGTCCCCAAATGGTATTTCTGTATACACCAAACAGAAAAGAAAATTATATATGAAACTGTGAATTTCTATTTCACAACACTTGCTTCTTAATATGTGTATGTGTGTTCATACATGCACATAAACACATATACATACAATTACATGTAACATTTTCAAAATTGTTGTCTGTGATTCCTTTTGAACTTCATTGTATACATTTAAAATGTTTCAACCTTTTTCTTTTAAAAAATATTATTACCTTCTTTCCCTGATCATCCCTTTCTTCCTCCTTCCCAGTGCTAGATCCAATTAAAATCTGACAAAAAGAAAAAAAAAATGTGTCTTTTCTTGTACTTTGAATTCATTATCTTTCTGGCAGAATGTGGGTGACACATTCTCAGGAGACATGATCAGAGTTCTTAAATCTTTCAAAATTTTTAGTCTTTACAATGTTATCCTTGGTCATATTTTTTTCTTGGTTCTGCCCACTTCATACTTCATCAGTTCATATTATCCAGGATTCTTTGAAATAATTTGTTTTGTATTCTCTAATGGCACAATAACATTTTATTTCATTCATATAAAAATTTGTTCAGCTATTCCCTAAATGAGGGGAACATTGTTAAATTCTAATTTTTTCCTTTTTCATTTTCCCTTCTTAATTCTCTCTACAACATCATGAAGTTTATTTTGCATGTGATCAGTGTTTTTTAAGAATTACTCTTACTGTTGTCCTGCCTTCCTCACTATTGCTTCCCTGTTATTTGATGTGTCTCTATATCAATCTGTGAATGTTTGACCATTTTTTGTGCAGTTTATATATGAGTGAGGTTCAATTGATATTTATTTTCTCCTTTTTTCCTCCATGCTTGTATGCTATTTTCATGCATCACAATTTTGAAAAATATTAGGTTCCAGTCCTTTTTCCTCCTTCCATTATGATATCCTTTATTTTTTTAAAAAATCTTCCCCCATTTCCCCTCTTCAAACATTCAGAATTACTATAGCTAATACATTCTCAGACCCTTCATTTTCTTGGTTTAACTGCCTCAGTACTCTGAAGTCATTAAGATTCTGAAGAGAAACATATTTCTTTCCCCTCATGAGGATATGATTGCTATACCATTACATAGTACATTTCAACTCTTCAAATTTGTTTATCTTCCTGGATTTCTCTTGATTCTTGTGTTTATATTTCAAAGAAATATATCCTTCTTGTAGTGTTTTCATCAGGAATGCTTGAATGTTCCCTATTTCACTAAAAATTCAATTTTTCTGTGTGCTATTTAAACTAAGTTATTCTTGTTTGTAAATTTATATAATTTGTCTTATGGTAGAATGTATTCCAAGATCTCTTCTTTATAATATTGGCTTCCACTATGAGATCCTGATTGTGGTACCTTTTTACTGGAACCGCTTGTTTCTGGATGATTGTCTTTGTGTGAGCTTTGGAGTTTGATTATATTTTTCTGGGATTTTTCCTTTTGGGTTTTTTTTTCCCCAGAAGATTATCAATTATGATTTTTTATCTTCATTTTTCTTTTTGGTTCTAAAAGATCTGGACAATTTTCATTTATGATTTCTTAAAATGTAGAATCCAGGCTTTATTTTTTTAATTGTGGTTTTCAAAAAGTCCTAAGATTCTTAAAATTATCTTTCCTTGATCTGTTTTCTAGATAAGTTTCTTTTGATATTATATATCACACACACTCTTTATTTTTTTCAATATTTTTAGCTTATTCTAGAATAGTTATTTTCTCATGGAGGAATTGATATATTTGGTCTATTCTAATTTTGGAGAAGAATGTTAGTTGGATAAGTTTCACTGCTTTTTCTTTTAAGTTATTTATTCTCTTTCCAAATTTTGTCTTCAGGGTTTTTATTTAATTTCTTCTCTTGCTTAATTTCATGCAAATATTAATTTAATCTCAGAGGAAACTAAATTTTTTTTCTTTGAGACATTGTTTGCAGTTGTTACAGAGCTATTTGCTCATTTTCTTTTTCAGAGGTGAGAGAGTCTTTAGATCTAAGATAAATTTAAAAAACTCTCTGGAACTTTCTTTCATTGATTTTTTTTCAGTTATAGTTGGAGCTTTGTCTGAGAGTTATATCTTTGCGCTATGCTTGTGGGTCAAATGACTTAATATACTTTGTCTTATTCTAGATCCCCTGGTACTAACCATTCCCTCTCAAGATTAGCTCTCTCACCTCTTCATCTTTGAATTTTTAGATAGCCAAATCTTAAAGCTCCTCTATGGCAAAGCTTCTTCTTCTTTAAAATAGTATTTTATTTTTCCAAATACATGCAAAGATAGTTTTTAACATTCACCTTTGCAAAACATTGTATTCCTAATTTTTCTCCCTCTCCCCCTCATGCCTTTCCCCAAGACAGAAAACAATCTGATACAGGTAAACCATGTGGAATTCTTCTAAACATATTTCCATATTTCCATGCTATTCAAGAAATATCATATCAAAAAAGAGAAAAATACAAGAAAGAAAAAAAAACACCTAGCAAACAAACAACAGCAAGGTGAAAATAATAGGCTTTGATCTACATTCAATCTCTGTTGTTCTTTTTCTGGCTGTGGATGGCACTTTCCAGAACAAATCTGTTGGAATTATTAGAATTGCCTTGAATCAACTCATTGTTGAAAAAGAGCCAAATTATGGCAAAGCATCTTATACGATGGGTTGTGATCGCATATGAGGTTGTGTAACTGAATGTGGGAGCTGGGAAATTATGATTTATTATCATGTTTTATTTGTGTGTCTATTTTATATACCTATATACTCAAGATTGTATAAAAATTTCTTAGGCAAAAAAAGGGTCACAAGTGGAAAAAGTTTAAGAAGCCCTGCTTTATAGTATGACAGGACAAAATGCTAAGAACCTTGTCCTGGTATAAGCATTGCTGTACAACTCTGGTTACTGCTGATCCCTAGGGCTTCTAAAGTTCCCATTCTAGGACTTTCTGATCCTATTCTAGGACAGTTTTGCTAATCAGGGAAGAGAGGGAAGGGAAAAAGCATTTATGCAATACCTCCTTATGTGCTTGGTACTCGCCAAGTGCTTTTTATTTAATTTGATCCTGGTACCAATTCTGCAAGATACAAGTTATTCCTTCCTCTTTTTACAGTTGAGGAAACTGAGATAAAGATTAAATAACAAGTCTTTCAGACTGCAGGTCCAATACTCTATATAGCTGCCTTGAATCACTAACCATTGTAGGAATTAAACAAGGAACAGAAGAGATTGACTCCTTCTCTGAGAAAAACAGTAAGGCAGTGAAATATATTATTTGGTTGATATGAATGTTGTAATATTAACAAAGTCTCTTTCACTTGGAAGCATTTGCAATAGGAAGCAGTGTGGGGATGATCAGTTTGACTTTGTAAAATTATAAAATGTTTTGTTATACTAAAATTTTACTCAGATTCCTAATTATGGCTTTTTGAAAGTTGGGAGTGCATGACAAAAATTTTATGAGAAATTTGTTATCTAAAGACTAATTTAGTCAAGTACATGGAGGATTATAACATTTCTTTTTTAAATCCATCAATAATTTTGAATTTAATGAATTGAGATATAAGGGTTAAGTACTATTTATGATTGGTCTTATTCAAGGAACTAAACAAAGTATGTCTAAAATATTTTTTACTTTTAAGATAAAACTCATCTAGTACATTATCTATCAATTTAATTCGATTTAATACAATCTAATCTGATATAATTTAACAAGCATATTTTAGGCACTTGTTGCATGTTCTCTAAATAGAAATCCCGGAACCTGTCTTCTAGGGCTCCCATGAATAGAATGATTATTTTATGATTTAGTATAGTGCCTGACATATAGGAAGTACTTAATAATGTTTATTGATTGTTTGACTTCATTTTTAAAAATTCTTAGGCTAAAAAATAAAAGATAGAAGTTTGTACTTAGCTTAGAAGTCAAGATTTTGGAAACAATTTTTAATTTTCATTCAACAATTTGTGTGAAATAATATTCAGAAACTCCAATGATTTATACTGATAGCAAGAAGGTATACAACCATCTAGGTAGGTCTATAAATGTCCCTTATTTTTTTTAAAAAATAAAAAAATCTTTATTAACTACAATCATGGGATTTGTAATATCACCAAATATGAGTAGATGAGTTTACTTGTACAAGTTGTAAATTCTTCCTTGGTGGCACCACATCAAAGTATATATATATATATATATATATATATATATATATTAATATATTTATATATACATACAAATGTATACATAATATTATGTATGATTATATTACATATAATTGTACATGAAATAATTTGTGTCATGATTTGTTATATAAACATATGTATATATTATTCATACAAACATATACATGTATATATGAATATGTTAAAGAATCAAAAGGTCCTTTTCAGAGGAAGTTTGTATACTTCTTCCCTAAGCACTCTTTATTAACAGGATCTTCTTATAGTTATCATGGGAAAAACAACAGAATCCTAGGAGACAATTCTTTTGGCCAAATGATATCAGACTGGCAACCCCATTCTCTGTAGCATCACCTGGCTGCTACCTTAGTGTTGTTAGTAAAGTGCATTTCCACCTATAACAGTATTGTATGAGTTTCTTAGTGCTTTTAGACACAATAAGCAGAAAAGGGTGATATGATGGGAGACCATCCAATTTCTTAATAATTCTCCAAAGTCAGACTGAAGAAAAGAGTTCATGAAGAGATGAAAACTGGTGATATAGAATGAGGATTAATGTGACAGAAGAGGTACGTGAGAGAGATTGAAATATAATCTCCAGAAGGAAGTGTAGATAGTCCAAATGCTAATGTTCCATGAGAGATGATATTAGGGGCAGACTTACCCATTGCACAGAATAAATAAAGAGCTATTGTATATAATAGGGAAGGGAATGGCGTTAATATGATTATATAGAATTAGGAGGGACCTCAGGATTAGTTCAACCCTGTCATTTTACTCATGAGAACATGAAGTCTCAGAGACATTAAGTGCCCTCTCCAGCATCATCCAGAGAGGAGAAGATGAAGAATTTGATCCTAAGTTTTTTGACTCCTGAGGCAATACTCTTTTTGTTATTCTGCATGGAACAGGACAGTCAGGATGAATTCCCTATTATAGAGATTATCCATCAGGAAAATGACTTGATTTTATCTCCTGATTAATACCAGAGAATTGTCAGGGACCCAAGAGTAAGGATTAAAATCAAAAATCAAGGAAGAATTAAAATTATCTCCAATCTCCTAATTTAAGGAATTTTGGCTTTTTTGAAAGAAATCTTTATTATCCCCCATTCTGTCAGTATATTTCCTTTGTGAAGTTTAATTTTTTTTTTCCCTGTGGAGTCTGGTTCATGACTAATCATACCCATGGTAAGTTAAGTGGTCCTCAAAACTTCACTGTTCCCCCATCCCAGCTAGTAATTCCTTATTCTGGGGGCACTACATTATCTGTGTTCTTTTGTGCTTCTCTATTTAGCTTATTATTACTAGAGAAGTCCAAAAGGCCATACTGAATCTCTTGCTAATCTGTTTTCACAAAGTGGTAATTTGAAACCTCTTCCAGGTTCTTCAAGTGAACAACTTTCTTTATTCTTGGGACTGAGGGGAGTGATATTGTATACTATTTTAGTAGAAAATATTGAGATTATTTACTTAGAGCATCCTAATATTCCCTTTTTTCTTGTCTCCTTATTTCCTCACCAATTCAAAATATGCCCTATCTTCATTCATTCTTTTCCATATTAGGAGACCTTATCCATTATTAAGAGACCTTAGATATTAGGAAAGTAGGTAGGTGGTGTAGTGGTTAGAGCACTGGACTTGGAATCAGGAATACTTCTCTTTCTGAATTAAAATCTGAATTCAAAACTTACTAGCTATGTGACCTTGGGCAAGTCACTTAAACCTGTTTACCTCACTTTCCTCATTTGTAAAATGAATTTGAGAAGGAAATGTCCAACTACTCCAAGAAAACCCCAAATGGGGTCATGAAGAATTGAACATGATTGAAAAATGACTTAACAAGAACAAATTATTGCAGGCCCTATAAAGACACAGAGGATACAAATGCTCCCTGTTCTTAAAGAGTTTCCATTTTTATCTGGGGCTACAACATGTATATATATGTGTATATATGTGTGTGTGTATATATATATGTATATATATATACATATATATATGTGTGTGTGTGTATGCACATTTATACACATATATACACACACATACACATATATATATATATATATATACATTTATCTACTATATATGAACAGAACAAACAAAATAAATTTAAAGTAATGTATATGCACATATTTATACACATACACACACACACACATATATATATACACATTTATTTACTATATATGAACAGAACAAACAAAATAAATTTAAAGTAATTAGGGAAGGAGGACAGTAGCAGTTGTAAAGATTAGGAAGGACAGTTGAAAGCAAAGATTGAGTTGTATCTTGAAGGAAAAGGTGTGGTTTTTTTTTTTTTTTTTTGAGCAAGGAAGATGGCCAATGCCAAAGGACAGAGAGAGGTGGTAGAATGCCTTTTGTGAAGAATAGAAAGACCAGTTTGGCTGCATAGCAGGAGAGTAACATACAACAAGACTACAAATTAGATTGTAAATTCCTCAGTATAAATATTATTTTATTTTTATCTTTGTCCCCAGTTCCTAGTTTAGCTGCCATGTAGTAGGCACCCAATAAGTTCTTGTTGATGAATAAAAATTGAATTGATAAAGGTAAATAAATACAAGTAAAAATATCAGGCTATGTTTTAGAGTGTCATTATTTTCTTTTGGTGGCAAGGATTTGGAAAACTTCATGCAGGAACTTTCATTTCATTAGGAAGATATTGAGGATAGATGAAGAAGTAGGGAATAGAGTGTACCATATTATGAATGTTAAATAGTACAGAATATATTTAGGGAGGGTCAGAGGCTTAGTATTTTAGAAGGCATGGTATCAAGAAGCGAGTAGTATAAAATAAACTAGGAAATGTAGGGTAGCTTCAGATTGTAGATAATTTTGAATTTCAGACTAAGAATCCCAGTTGAAATCTTTTGAATAGTTGATTGACATGATTTAATCCATATGTTAAACTGGAAGAGATGTGAAGAAGGGATTGGTGAATTGAGAAAGTGGAGGAAGAAAGATAAATGTAATCAGAGGTTACTATCACAGTTTATATAGGTGAAAATTAAGGCCAATAATCGGAGAATAATGACACTGGAGAAAAAAGAAGAGGGGATATATTTAAGAGGTATTTTGGAAATAGATGTACCAAAGATTTTGATTAGAATGTGATTTACAGATTATTGTCAAGTAGGAGAGAGGTAAGAGACAGAGGGAAAAAAACTGGAGCTCAAAATTTTTCAAAAATGAATGTGGAATGTGGAGTAAGAGAAATTTAAAAAAAAACCCACCATTTTTGGAACGCATATATATGGCTCAATGATGTAAACAGCAGAATTTGTCACTGATGCAGGGCTTCTTCCTTATTTTGTATCCCCAGTGCTTAGAGCCAGACACACACATAATAAAAGTGCTTGTTGGCTGATTGAATGACCCAAGTTCAATGAATTCTTTGTAACCACAGGGAGAAAGAGAGTGTGAATCAGAGGCCCTTAATGTTTTTGACAAGATAGGAGGAGTCCATGATACAAAAAAGAAATAAAAGAGTATTAAATTTTCCATGGAAGTATTCATCAACAAAAATCACCAACCACAGAGGGTTATAGATGAATTTCTTAATTCTTTCTTTTTTCTTTTCAGATTCTGCAGTGCCTAGACCATTCTTCCCCTTATTTCTTCTCCCTCCACTCCTACCCATTTACTATGCAGCCATCACACCTTTCCTTTCAGGAAAGTCTTTCCAGGAAGTAGTTGGAGAAATGCCATTGAAGGTAATGGTGTTAACTTTGGGTAGTGCTCTAAATCAGTCACTTTCCAGTTAAATTTCAGTGATATGAATTGGTTAATTATGCTTTGCAAAATGTAGACCTTTGCCAACTATCTGTTGAGTTGACTTGGATTCTGGAATATTATTTAAATATCTAGTAATTTGATTCTTCCTTCTTTTCTTAATAATTTCAGAGGAGGCTCTGCTGACTGAATCAATGGATAGAGTAAATCGCACTGCAGTGTCTGAGTTTGTGTTCCTGGGACTCTCCAATTCTTGGGATATTCAGCTTCTACTCTTTGTATTTTCTTCTGTATTCTATTTGGCAAGCATGCTGGGAAACTCTCTCATTATGTTCACAGTGTCTTCTGATCCTCACTTACACTCTCCCATGTATTTCCTGCTTGCCAACCTCTCCTTCATTGACTTGGGGATTTCCTCTGCCATATCTCCTAAGATGATATGTGACCTTTTCAGAAAGCACAAAGTCATTTCATTCTCTGGCTGCATTACTCAGATATTCTTTATTCATTTGATTGGTGGTGTGGAGATGGTGCTGCTTATAGCTATGGCCTTTGATAGATATGTTGCTATATGTAAACCTCTCCATTATTTGATTATTATGTGTCCAAGAATGTGCACATTGCTTCTTGCTGCTGCCTGGATCATTGGTTTCATTCATTCAGGGGTCCAAATGGCTTTTATAATTAATCTGCCATTTTGTGGTCCCAATGAGGTGGACAGTTTTTATTGTGATCTCCCTCGGTTCATCCAACTTGCCTGTATTGATGCATATAGACTAAATCTCATGGTAACAGTCAATAGTGGCTTCATGTCCATAGGTGTCTTCCTCATTTTAATTATATCTTACATTTTCATCTTGGTCATTGTTCAAAAACATTCATCAGATGGTTCCTCTAAGGCTCTCTCCACTCTTTCAGCTCACATCATTGTGGTGATTTTGTTCTTTGTTCCATGCTTATCTTTCTATACATGGCCATTCAACCCATCACAACTAGACAAATACCTTGCTATCTTTGATGCAGTTCTGACTCCCTTTCTAAATCCACTCATTTACACACTCAGAAACAAAGAGATGAAGTTGGCAATGAGGAGAGTGTGCAATCAGCTTGTGGGTTTCAGTAATATCTCTTAAATGACTTGATGAGAACACAAAAACCTCTAATGATTAAAAGTGAATACTTAGAAAAGTTCATTTGAAGAAAAGAAGATGGTTTAGGACATAATATTTGAATTCCTGGAGGAACATTAAATGGAATTGTATACAGTTGGAAGCATGGATCTGGAATTGAGCTTGACGCTGTATATTTGGCAGCCATCTACATTAAAACCAATGAAAGCTCAAAAAGGATTAGCATGAGGTCACCAGAAGAAAGCATATAGAGAGCAGAAAAGAATTTAGATTGATTATAAAATTTGAAGAATGGCTCTATTTAAGTGATAGGAGGAAAAAATACTAAAGAAGGAAATATAGAAATAGTGGTCAGAAAGGCAAAAGGGAATACAAAGGATTTAATGCCCCCAGAAAACCAGTGTAAAAAGTTTCAAGAAAGAAGTGATGTTTCACATACTTGAAGGTGAGGAGAGGACTAAGGGTTAATTCCTTATTATTAGCTCCAGTACAACTCCTTTATTATGGGTTTTAAAATTATTTACTCTTGAGAAATAGCCATTTATCCAATGCAAAGCAAACAAACAAATCCCATGCTATCTATTCCTATAAAGAAACTTATTAATCTATTTTTGGGTAATTAAAATATTGCCATCATTCATGTTGTGATATTTTAAAAGATTTTATTATTGTTTGCTTTAAAGCTCATTTCTAAAGTTGTTTGATTTAGGTTGGATTTGCTTAACATTTATTTTGTACCTAACAAAGAATTTTGCTATGTAAGGCTTTCCTCTTTTTTTTATTTTTAAAGATAGCCTTTTTTTCTATGAGAATCAGCTTTTTAAGCAATCTGAAACATTGTGCTTTGTGTTAACTTGCTTTCCATTTAGTATTCCTTGTGACTACTACTTTTGTTCTTTTAACATATTATATATATATATATATGTGTATATATATATATATATACAGATATATGTATATATGTAATATGTACTACATATACACATGTACATACACCCTCTGGTTTTTCAATTTTGTAAATTGTATTTTATAAAAATAGTCTCCTGTCTTCCTGTGAATCTTTGAATTTTAATATTTTACTTTCACTGTTTCCTAAACTAAAATTTAAGTTTAGACATTTTTCCCCTTAAAGTTACATAGTTTCATGAGTTTCCTTTGGTTTTGCATTTCCCACTGAAATATTTATTTATTCATTCCTCCTCAGCCACCTTCCCCCAGTAGAATTTAAGCTCCTAGAGATGGTCAGTTTCATTATTGTGTTTGTAATCCCAGAAATAATAGTGTCTTTAACATAACAGGTGCTTAATAACTGCTTATTGGTCAATTGATTCACATGGAAATGATTTTGCCATGATTATTATTTTATTGGTACCCATCCATATTAGTCTCCTGCACTAATTCCTGTTAACTAATGAGGACCAAGGTAAAATGCTTTATCCTTTCCTGTTTATTGGAATGACAATTGGTATACAATGATCTATTTTGTACTTTGTTCCAGGTCCTAAATCTTTGATTTCTGTTTTCATGAGGAATTCTGTCAACCTATTTTTATATAATTAAAATATCTGATTATTAATAATTTAATATTTTAGTTTATTTATTCATTGTTTCTAAATCTATCTAATTATACCAATTTGGTAATACATAGTTTACTTCTATTACACTTAAAAGAGGATGGGGAAAGGAGGATGCCATGCATTTACTCAATGTTTACTACGTGTTGGTTACTGTGCTAAGCACTTTACAAATATCTCATTTGATCCTCATAATACCCCATAAAGTAGGTAATATTATCTTCATTTTGCAATTCAGGAAATTGAAGCAGATAGTGGTTAAATGACCTAGTGTCAGTCACATTGCTAGTAAGTTTCTGAGGCTGGATTTGAATTCAAGTCTTCCTGATTCTAGACTCAGCATTCTGTCCATTTTGTCACCTAACTAGAAATTCAATCGAACAAATGTTTATGAAATGCTTATTCTCTACAAAACATTAGTGTTACGTTCTAGGAACACAAATCCAAAATAAAACAGTCCCTGCCTTCAAGGAATTGTCATTCTTTTGGAATTATATTTAGTAGTTAGGAAGTGGGATAAATCATGGAAAGAGTAAATAAATATAAAATATATTAAAAATACAAATTAATTTTAAGAGTGAGAGAATGTTAGGACCTGGAGTTATCAGGATAGGCCATGCATAGCAACTGAATGAGTTGTGCTTTAAAAGAAGCCAGGAATCCTATTTCATCAGAGATGATGTAGTTTACTTATATTGGGAATGACACAGAACTCCTTCTTAGTCTTATGGTCTTCTTTGGTCTTATGGTTCATCATTTTAAGTCTTATGTTCTTTCCTCATTATTCCTGATTTCTCTCTACCCCAAACATGTAATTGTCACTTTTCTCTTTAGATTTTAACTCATCTACTTATCCATTCATTTGTTCATTCATGATGATATCAAATTTCATCACTTTATTTATTCCACAAAAACCTATTGGTTATAAACTATGTATGTGTGCATTAAAAGGAAATATGTTATATATATATATAGAAAAGGTTGATATTTTGTCAGACCCTCAAGGATTTTATAATTTAATTATAGAGGAAAAGCATGCAACCATAAAAAGTCAAATGATACTAGAAATGTTAAATGACAATTTGTGACAGCAGTACAAGAGCTAATAAAAGGCAGTATATTTATTAAATGCCTGCAGAGTAGAACAGGCCTTAGGACATGTGTCTAATGGTATCAGCACTGATAAGTGAATGTTATTAGTTTAGAGGATGGAGAGATCATTATGAGTTGGGGTGGTGAGGGAAAGCTTCATGTAAGAGGTGGTATCTAATATGGCAAGTATAGCATGGATAGGAAAAAATATGTATGAACAGAACTAAGATATAGGGTATTCTAGGTATGAGAAGTAATATGAGAAGAAGAAAAGGGTGGAAAAATATGAAGTAAGTTTTTGGAATGAGAAAATTAGTCTTGTGGCATGTGGTGTGTGTGTGTGTGTGTGTGTGTGTGTGTGTGTGTGTATGTAAGTAAAGGAATGGTAAGAGATAAAACTGGAAAGGTAAGTTGGAGTGAAATTATGGTGGTTTTGAATGTCATATAAAAGAATTTGGACTTCATTTGGTCAACGACAGGGAGTCACTGAAGTTTGTTGATAATGAGAAAGGTGACAACAGAATTGTGTTTGAGGAAGAGTAATTGGCTAGTAGGCTGATCCTGAGGATAAATAACCAAAAAATCAGAAATGGGAATGGTAGAATGAGATTCAAATTCTGAGGTGAGGGGGAAGATTTCATTGGAAGATAGATGAAGAAGTTGAGAATTATGTAGTGTAGTTTTCTAAGGTTGAAAAGGTCATGTTGAGTGATTTAAGGGATCTAGGGAGAATGTTGATGAAATGGCTTATTATGAAGTTCAATTGGTTAAGAGTTTATTTGTGATTGTTTTGGAATAATTCTTTCTTCTGGTATTTTATCTTGCTGTTATTCTGTTTTTTTAAATATGTAAATCCAATATAGACATACATATTTATACAATTATCTTGCTGCACAATAAGAATCAGATCAAAAAGGAAAAAAATGAGAAAGGAAATAAAATACAAGCAAACAACAACAAAAGAAGTGAAAATGCTATGTTGTGATCCACATTCAGTTCCCATAATCCTCTCTCTGAGTGTAGATGGTTCTCGTTATCACAAGATCATTGGGACTTGCCTGAATTGTCTCATTGTTGAGAAGGGCCACATCCATCAGAATTAATCATTATATAATTCTTGCCATTGCCATGTACAATGCAATTCTGGTTCTGCTAATTTTATTTAGCATCAGTTCATGTAACTCCCTCCAGGCCTGTCTAAAATCATGCTGCTGTTCATTTCTTATAGAACAATAATATTCCATACCATGCATATATCATACCTTATTCAGCCATTATCCAACTGATAGGTTTTCACTCAGTTTCCAGTTTCTTGCTGCTACAAAAAGGGCTGCCACAAACATTTTTGCACATTTAGGTCCCTTTCCCTCCTTTAAGATCTTGTTGGGATATAAGCCCAATACAAACACTGCTGGATCAAAGGGTATGCACAGTTTGACAACCTTTTGAGCATAGTTCCCGAATTGCTCTCCAGAATGGTTGGATTCATTCACAATTCCACCAACAATGTACCAGTGTCCCAGTTTTCCCACATCCCCTCCAACATTCATCATTATCTTTTCAAGCCATCTTAGCCAATTGGACAGGAATATATGGTATCTCAGAGTTGTCTTAATTTGCATTTCTCTGATCAATAGTGATTTATAGCACCTTTTCATATGACTAGAAATGGTTTCAATTTCATCTGAAAATTGTCTGTTCATATCCTTTGACCTTTTATCAACTGGGGCATGGCTTGAATTCTTATAAATTCTCTCTATATTTTAGAAATGAGGCCTTTATCAGAACGCTTAAATGTAAAAATATTTTCCCAATTTATTGCTTCCCTTCTAATATTGTCTGCATTAGTTTTGCTTGTACAAAAACTTTTTAACTTTATATAATCAAGATTATCTATTTGGTGTTCAATAATGAGTTCCAGTTCTTTGGTCACAAATTTTTTCCTTCTCCACACATCTGAGAGGTAAACTATCCTATGTTCTTCTAATTTGCTTATGTCATCTAAATCATGAGTCTATTTTGACCTTATCTTGGTATATACTGGTATATAGGTGTGGGTCAATGCCTAACTTCAGCCATACTAATTTCCAATTTTCCCTTGCTGTTAGATTGTTAAGAGAAAATCTGGGTTCAGTCTCACTTTGGCCAATAAGACAAAGGAGTTTATTAGCATATCAAGGCAGCAAGCAGTTGGATCAGACAGCTCTTTTTATTGATAGGAATAAATAAAGGTAAAATATATTGATTGGTGAATGCCATAAACATCAATGAACAAATGGGATTAGTGCCACCTCATTACAGTGCTGTAGAGAGATAAGATGTTTGTTTGCAGACCCCTGTGTTCTGCAGACTGGCTGAAGATGTATCTAAAGTCTAAACAAGGTTAAAAATGGAATCCCTGGGACTGACTGCAGAGGTAGCTGACTTTGCACAGTATTTATTTATTGTGCTAAGAGTTTTCCATTTGCTAATGTTCTTGGACTAAGAATTTGTGCCAGGACCAGGTTTTTTTTTTACCTGCTAAATTGCTATAAACTCTATTAAAATCTTAGAATAGGTAGGGATTATATCTAAACCAGGTCCTATACCCACTACAATTTGGAAGCCACTATTTTGCCTCATTCTTGATGAGGTGGCTGGGTTTTCATCTTGCCATCGCTTACTATGTAGTATATGGATAGGATAGTCCTTGGAAAGTTTATAATTTATTGATGTAACTAACACAAGAACATTTTCTGGAGCATGTTTTTATAGATATGATTTAGAATGGGTAGAGAGCATGATTACTTGTTGTATGACTGACTCTATGAGGGTTGAGGATAGCACAAACCTTTAGAAAGAAGAAAAATTCTTATTTATTATTTTGTAACTTTCTTTTAAGATTCTTTTTGAACTTTTCCAAGAGAGCCTTTTGAGCTTGAGACTAGTTCATGTCCCACTTTGAGGCTTTACCTGGGGGCTTTTTGTCTTTAGTGTTCTCATCTGGGTTTGGGTTCTGGTCTTACCTGTCTCCATAGTAACTCTCTATGGTTAGAGCTCTTTTTGCTTTTTTTTTTTTTTTTTTTTGCACAGGGGAGATTGTTCCCAGCTTCCTCTACAGGGTGACAGAGGCCAGCTGACTGCCCTGGAGCCAGTGATATTGCAGGCTTCCCCCCAGTGCCAGGAGTGGGCCTGACCAACTCCTACCTCTTATCCTGGGGTTCACAGGCTCACTGTTTGCCTTCTGTAGTTGCATTGTAGGTCTTATAGCTAGTCTGTGTATTCAATGGCTTTCTGAACCAGGACAGAGTAGCCAATGCTGCTGTATTTTGTAGTGAGAGAGTCTGCCACTAGATTCCTAGTTCTGGGATTCTCCTCCCTGGGTCTCCCAGTTCTGTGCCTGTGTTGGGCTACATTTTCCCCACCTTCCTCTCTCTTCCCCTCCCCCCCTGTCTATTTGAGACAGAATTTTCTTGAAATCTTTTCAGGATATCTTACGCTGGAAAATTATCACACTCCAAATATTTATGGGTTCTATCACTCCAATATCCATTTAAAGGCTTGATTTAGTATTGATTCCGAGGGAAGCCAAGAGAAGCTCAGGAAAAGTCCTGTGTACTATCTGCCATATTGGTTCTTCTCCCTTATTTATTGTTTGAAAGAGGATACACAACCTTCCAGACTCTCTTTAGAGCAATATCTGGGGAGAATTAATAGAATCTGGAAATCAGGAACATGATGAGGAACTGACTTTTCCCTATATACATCCTCCTGCAAAGTTTATTCAAATCTTGCAGTAGACCAGTCCAAGATTATTCTGGCTTTAGGCCAGTCTTCTAGGGTGTCCCTAAAATCTCCTATCAGTAAGGCATGCTGATCTTGTCCCAGTTTCCTTACATTTGGATGTCATTCCTTCAAACCTGATTCCTTATTCAATACTTCATAAGATGGGGATAATTCTACGGTTTTTTTCTTCTTTGATTTTGTTATATCTTCATATTTAGTAGTTGGTTCTTTGAGGAGCTGGACTTGTCTAAAAAAGTTTTAAATGTCCATAGAGAAATTCATTTTTGAAAGTCCAATTTAGTTTCTATACTCTTTTGCATTATACTGATGTTGTTTGCCTCAAAGAGGACCATTATGTCAGAGATGTGGGTCGTGAAAAGTTACAACCTTATTTTTAACTCCAGAACCATCCAGATCCAGTGAAAAGATATATAACAGGATGATTGGAGATGGCTTTGGATTCAGTGGGAGAACTTGACCTTACCAGATCTCAGGCAATGGCCAATCAATGACTAAGATGAGATAATAAATGAATCAGAGAAGGGCCTATTTTACCTAATCAAAAATAAAATATGAATCTGGGAGGGAAGAAATAAAAGATATAGAATCTAGCTGTTTTGACCTTTCTACTTGGAATATATTTTATTTTACTGAAATTGTGGTTCAAACATGTAGGAACAATGTAGTATAGAAGATAGATTGTGACTCAGAATCAGAAAGATGATGGGTCAAAAATCTTATTAGCTATGTAATGTTGAGCTAATCATATTATCCTTTTGGGCACTGGACAGCTATCTAGGAGGTAAGAGTTCCCCATGATGGAAAAAGTATGGATCCTTCACCTATTTGAATAGCTCATGCTGTAGACTCTACATTGCAGGATAATTTTTTTATTTTTAATTTCTATATACTTTCCCCTTTTATTTGCATAGTCATTGGTTGTAAGTAGTTTAGAATTTGGAAAAGTAAAGTAAATATTTTAATTTATGATTTTGTGAAATTACGTATTTTTAAAATATTGTGTGGATGCTTCTTAATTGCCCCTTCATAAAGCAATGGTTTGAAAGCTGGTCCAGGAAAGAGCCAAAAGGGACATTCATGCTTTGTTCTAACCATCTTTTATTAACTGCATTTCCTTTAGTTATCATGGGAAAACCAAAAGAGTCCTAGGAGACAATTGTTTTGGCCAAATGATATCAGACTAGCAACCACAGCTTTTGCAGTTTCACTTGGCTACTACCTTTTAATGTTCCTAATGAGTTGCTTTTTCATCTATGATAGCATTTTATAATGCTCTTAGTGCTTTTGGTTCTTATAAGCAGTAGCAGGCTAAGGTTTGAGAGCCCTTCAAACATTACATCAATTCTCCAATGTCAGGTCCTGTAAGAGAAGAGGTAGGTGACAGAAATAGGAATAAAACCTTCATCAGGAAGTGATGTCCTTGTTTTAGCAGACATCAGATGATGATAAGGAAGGAATAGCCATAACATAAGACAACAGAGAGTTGCCTCTTACTAGGATAGGATTCAAAAAAAGGGAAGGAAGAAGAAGCTAAACACAGGAAAGGAGAATCAATTCGAAGATTTCAGATTATGGAGATGGGCAAATACACCTGAAAAGTGCCCTTAATTTCATCTGGAAGTCAGAGACCTCATAGGAAGGATAAAAATTCAAGAGTAAAAGAAGAATCTAGCTTATCCCACTCTGCTCTGCTTACTGGACTTCTATTTTTTTTTTTTTTTTGATGAAAATCTCTCCCATCTCCAAATTGTTTGAATATCTCCTCTTTCCAGTTTTGTGTGGCTCCCTAAACTGCCTAGATCTTATGGTTGACCCTTTCCCTAATCAACTCTCTTCAATGCTAGATTCTCTTGCTTCCTAAACTTCTCTGCTTTCCTTGAATGTCTCTAGCACCAAGAATGTCCCATTTTCTATTTTCTTTCATGGCCATCCATGATGCCTAACATTTTTAGAGGGAATAACAAGCCACAACTGGTGGGGTTAACACAAATTTAAACTATTCATACTCACTTAGGTCCTTGTTGTATACATAGGTTTTTCTGTTTCTTTTTTTATTAATTTATTTTTTCTTCATTTCTTTTTAATCTTACCTATTTGACTAAGCACTGATTCTAAACCTTTTTCCACATTAGTCTTCTGTCCTACTCCCTTCATACTCTCATCAGGACACAAGGTCCTATTTTACTGAAAAAAGTTGATACTACCTACTGAAGGAGAGCTACCTAATCTTTCTTCCCCTTTATCTGTTACCACACTTCCTTATCACCTTTCTTATTTATTGTCTTCTATTGTTCTTTTCTTCTCTTTTGTTTTAGTGGAATAGATTTGGAGAAACTTTAATTTTCAATGTTAATTTTTCCATTTGTTCCTTTGAGACCGTGCTTCTCCTTTTGCCTTTATTGATTACTTAGTCTGCTCTCCTCTTGTATCTTCATTTTTTTCCTTCCCTCTGATTCCTTTACCCCCCAATTTTTCCTCATATTAAAAAAAAACACTCTCAATCCTCATGTACTTTTGACTTGATTCCTTTTCTTTTTTCTAATTACCAAGTCTCTTAAAATTTTTGTACTAATTTTCAGTTTCATCCAGCAAACATTTATTAAGCTTTTACTATAGGTATAAATCAAGATGGGTAATATGGGGGGGCTGAATCATGGAATTCTGAAGATTGCAGTTCAAGTCCTGTATCTGACTAGTCTACTTGCATTTCTGGGTATGGTTTTCAAACCAATTCTTGCATTGATTTAATTATTTTGTCCTTATAATCGCATAGTACAAAAATCATCTAGTCCAACTCCCTTATTTTATAGATAAGGATGTTTAACCCCAGAAAGGTTAAATAGATTCCTTGAGGTTTCATATTCAATAATTTGTAGATTCACAATTGGAAAATAGGTACACTTACTCTTTTCATTAAGCCAGGCATTGTTCTTCCTATTCCTTTCCCTATCTACCTTCCCTCCCACTGAACTCACAGTTGGCTTCATGTCCCCCTGATTTCTACTGAAACAATGTGGTACAGTAGCAAGTATATTATCCTTGAAATCAAATTACTAAGGTTCAGGCTCCAAATTTCTTACTTATCCCCTGTGAAATCTTTCCAGCTCTTAGCTGCTTAATCTATAAAAAAATAAAGATTTGGATTGGAAGGCTCCTATTTCTAACACTTTGGTATTCATTTATCATTTATCATTTATCACATGCTACCCTTATATTAGTTCATTCTTTTAAATCTAAGATAAGAATCTGATAATGTTATATTCCATCTCAAAAATCTTGTGTCTCCCTCTTGCCTCTAGGATTAAAATCATACTCCTCAGTCTGAAATTTTAAGATCTCTCTATTCTGAGCCAAACCCATGTTTCCATTTGTCATTAATTCAAATTATGCATTTCTCTCTTAAACAAACTAGCAGTTCTTGAACTTTAACATTCTACCATCCAAATCCATATCCACAGGCTGTTCCTGTGTTTCTGTCTCCTGTAATTAGTTTTTTTCAAGCCTCAAATGAAGTATTATTATCTACATGAAGCCTCTCCTGGACCTAGAAGATGCCAGTGCTTTCCCTATCTTCAAATTGCATTTTTTCACTTAATCTGTGTACATGTTCTATTGCCCAAGTAGAAATAAGTTCCTTGATCATCTGCATTTCTTAATTTTTCTCTTTAACTTAAATGTGTATATTAGAGCCTTTATGATAGTAGCTGAGTAAGTAAGGAGGATTGAACCAGAGAAATCCACAAACTCCTACCAAGTGAGTTTATTGAAAATTTATCTTATTCAAACTCAGCTGGGTCCTGATTGCTGTGTATTAAGGCTTTACTTTGCTGATCTTATCTATTAGGGGTAGTTAAGTGATTTAATGGATAGAGGGCTGGCCATGGGCTGAAGAAGGCCTGAATTTAAATTTGATCTCAGATACTTACTAAATGTGTGATCCTGGGCAAGTCACCTTACCTTCTTTGCCCCAGTTTCCTCATCTGTAAAATAAGCTGGAGAATGAAATGTCAAATCACCATAGTATCTTTGCCAAAAAAACAAAACAAAACAAAACAAAACCAACCCAAAACAAAATCCATATAGAGTCACAGAGTCCATTGCAGGTGAAATGACTCAATAACATTTTAAAACTATTTACACCCTGTTGTACTTCCAAACATTTTCTAATTAGCTTTTTAATCTTATCCACCTTCTTTCATGTTAAAATGATCTACTGAGAGCTCCCTAATCTTCCCCATACCTCTTTCCCATCTTCATTATTTAGTATCTTCTCTCATTTCCTTTTTCTTCCTTTTGTTTTTAGAGGAAGACAATTCCTTTTCAAGGTCAATCATTCCATCCCTTCCATCCCTATTTTCTTAAAGGGTTATTATCATTTTTCTAATAGGTGGTTGGGAAGGTATCATCAAGGAATCATTATTTAAGTAGATAAATATTTGGTGTGGCATTCAAGGAGCATGGGTCAGTTAGTATGGGCATGTATTGAGTTGGTATGCAAAGCATATGTACAGAGAAGGTGAAAGGTGTAATTTCATAATAAGGTAGTGAAGCTGTAAGCCAGAAGAGTGAAAATAAAGTTGGAATAACTTTAAATTATTAACTTTGGTAAATAACTTTGATTAAATTCCAGGCTAAGCATACTAAAATTGACCAGGGTTTATTTACAAGGGAGCTGTTTCAGGGTTTTGATTAAAGAATTAACATGATCAGATCTTTTTATTAGGAAGATTAGTCTGGAAAAGGTATGAAGGATGGATTGGAGGAGATGGACAGGAATATAGGTTGGGATTCTGCTCCGGCAGTTATGAAAGCCTCCATTAAGGCAGTGGCCATAAGGATAGAGAGAAAGAAATAGATTTAAGATATTTTAGAATTAGTTGGATAAAACCATGTATCTGGTATATGACGGTGGGAGAAGGGAGAGAGAAAAATCAAATTAACACCATGGTTTTGAAAACAAGTGACTCAGTGAAAAATGTTACTATTAATAGAAATGGGTCTGGGGACAGAGATAATTCATTTTGGTATTATTTATATATGAATTGCTTGTGGTAGACCTCTTCTTGGAGATATACCTAATGCATTTCCAGATATGGATATGAAACTCAGGGTAATCACCCACTGCCAAAGGCTTTGGATTTATCTGTAAAGGGATGACAGAAGAAACTATGCCAATAGATGAAATAGCTAGTAGCTAGTTAGTAGAGTTAGTAGTTAGTAGAGTTAGTAGAGAGAATGGATTTTATATGAAATTGAATCTCCATTAGATTACCTCCATTTTAGAGAAGCTAAAAATAAAGTTTTAGAAATATACTTCTGTAACATCATTCCAAATCATATGTTTTTTTAAAATATTTTTTATACTGATCTTAAACACCCAAAAGAACATTTATATAAACAACAGAATAGAAAGATGGATCAGGCTCAGGGGGAATTCTTGTCTTATTGAGTTTAGAAAAAAAGGGAACCATGGAAGGAAACTGAAAAAGAACTCCTACTAAGGTAGGAGGAGACAGTGAAGGATTGCTCACAATATCATTCAGTTCCACTTCATGCTCTGACTTGACTAATATCTACTAGAATGGGTTTCAAGTGCTAAATGCAACTAAGTATTGTTCCTGCCTTTTTTGTTGTTGTTGTTGCATGCATTGTGATGATGATAGTATATCAGCTAGAGTTTATATAGCCCTTTAAGATTTGCAAAGCACTTTTCAGGTCTTCCTGATTCCAAGTCCAATACTTTATCTACTTTATGACTTGATAATATAAAAGTATTATATAAGATAGTACTAATAATAGTAGCACATTTTATAAAACTCTGTCTAGATACCAAGCATCCATTCTATCATTCAATTAACACTAGAGTCCTGTGAAGTAGGTAGGGCAAGTAGTATTGTTTTTATTGTATTTTGGAGAAAACTAAGGCTCAGAGAAATAGGTGATGGCTAAAGTGTTGCAGAAAATAAACACCTGAATATGAACTTGATGTTGCTGAGAGAAAGTGTGTGTGTGAAAGAGAGAGAGAGACAGAGTGAGACAAAGAGAAAGAAAAATCTTATAAATCAATATCTATATATACCTATTTATTTATCTATCTATCTGTTTATCTCTCTCCTATCCCCAGATAAATCCTGGCACCAGTCATTTCAGGGGATGGGGAGGCAATCATCTCATCTAGACAAGAGTTGATTTTGATTTTCATCATTACTTCATTTCCAAAGAAGATTCTAACTCTCATTCTTATACTTTCCTAAAGGGGAAAGTCAAGGAAGAGCTGTAAGTTGAAGAAAGTATATTTGTTGATATTTTTCGAGAAGCTAAAAAGGAAGTTTTAGAAATATACTTCTGTAACATCATTCCAAATAATTTGTTGTTGTTTTTAAAAATTTTATTTTTTATCCTGAACTTAAACACTGAAAAGAACATTTATATAAACAACAAAATAGAAAGATTTTATATGAAATTGAATCTCCATTCCATCCAACTCATTAATAATATCTGCATATGTATATGTACATATGTATGTATCACCTCCATATATATATATATATATATATATATATATATATATATACACACACACACACACACACACACACACACACAGATATAGAGTCAACATGTTATTTTTTTAAACTGTCCTACTTTGACTTCTTTCTGAAATTATGTTTTCTTCTGTGAATTTGAAATGTTTAAATAGCCCTCTTTTTCCTTTTTTAGACATTACTGTTTCTAACTCTAAAAATCTCTTGGATTTTTCTTTTTTATAGGTAACATAAGAGATGATCCTGCTGAGTCGATGGATAAAGAGAATTATTCTGTGGTGTCTGAATTTGTATTCCTGGGACTTTCCAATTCTTGGAATATTCAACTTTTTCTCTTTGTATTCTCCTCTGTGTTCTACTTGGCAAGCATGCTGGGAAATTCCCTCATTGTGTTCACAGTGACCTCTGAGTCTCACTTGCACTCTCCCATGTATTTCCTGCTGGCCAATCTCTCCTTTATTGACTTGGGGATGTCCTCTGTCATTTCCCCTAAGATGATGAGCGATCTTTTCCGAAAGCACAAAGTTATCTCATTCTCTGGTTGCATCACTCAGATGTTCTTTATTCATCTGATTGGAGGTGTTGAGATGTTGTTACTCATAGCCATGGCCTTTGATAGATACGTAGCCATATGCAAGCCTCTCCACTACCTAATTATTATGTGTCCAAGAATGTGCATTTTGCTTTTGGCTGCTGCCTGGATCATTGGTCTCATTCATTCAGTGGCCCAACTGGCTTTTGTAGTCCACTTGCCTTTGTGTGGCCCTAATGAATTAGATAGTTTTTATTGTGACTTCCCTCGATTTATCAAACTCGCTTGCACAGACACATATAGATTACAGTTCATAGTCACTGCTAACAGTGGTTTCATGTCCCTGTGTGTGTTTTTCATCTTGATCATCTCCTATATCTTCATCCTAGTCACTGTTCAGAAGCGTTCATCAGGTGGTGTTTCTAAGGCCCTTTCCACTCTGTCAGCTCATATCACTGTTGTGGTTTTATTCTTTGGTCCACTGATCTTTGTTTATACAAGGCCACATACTACATCACGCCTTGATAACTTCCTTGCTGTCTTCGATGTAGTTCTTACTCCCTCCCTGAATCCAATCATCTATACCTTAAGGAACAAAGAGATGAAGGTAGCAATGAAGAAAATGTGCAGCCAGTTTGTGAGTTTCAAGAAAATCTCTTGAGTAATTTGATGAAGATATGAAAACTCCCTGTTAGAAGAATTAGCTAAGTCTGGAGGAGAACTTATTTATAGAAGAAGATAAGAGTTACATTTTGAAAACATTCAATTGGAGGTTTATATTATAGAAGCTGAAACAAGGGTATGTAACCAAAAATGAATAAGGGGCATGTTCCTATAAGAATGGTTCTAAGAATGTGTGTGTGTGTGTGTGTAGTGTGTGTGTGTGTGTGTGTGTGTGTGTGTGTGTGAAAGAGATAGACACAGTGAGAAAAAGAGACAGAAAAACTTTATAAATCTATATCTACATCTATCTGTCTGTCTGTCTGTCTGCCTGTCTATCTATCTATCTGTCTATCTATCTTTCTGTTTCTCTGTCTGTTTATTTCTCTCCCCAGGTAAATCATGGTACCAGTCATTTCAGGGGATGGGGAGGCAATCATCTCATCTAGATAAGAGTTGATTTTGGTTTTCGCCACTACTTCATTTCCAAGGAAGACCCTAACCCTCATTCTTATACTTTCCTAAAGGGAAAAGTCAGGAAAAAGTTGTAAGTTGAAGAAAGACTATTTATTGATATTTTTAGAGAAACTAAAAAGGAAGTTTTAGAAATATACTTCTGTAACATCATTCCAAATAATTTGTTGTATTTAAAAAAAATATTAAGACCCAGAATAAGTTGTCCTTGGCAATGAATGTTCTAGAAAACACAAAAGACTTTAAAAAAGCTATGTTGGGCAAGAAGGACATTCCAAAAACGGGATGGGATGACTGAAAAAAGGCAGAACTACTTAATCCTTATTTTGTTTTTACCAAGGAGAATGATCTTTGGACTGAGAAATACAGAGCAGTCACAATTATTAGGGATCTGAAATGAACACAAGTGATGATGATAAGAAAGTTGTCCTTAATGATTTAAGTTCCCAGGCCTAGATCTCATAGTCCTGAAAAAATTGATAAATGTGATTTATGAGATACTATAAGTAATCTTTAAAAGGTAATGGAGTAAGAAATAGAAATGACCTTTTAGATATGATGAAATGGATGTTTTCAGAGAACTCTGGGAAGACTTGCATGAACTAATGCAGATCAAGATGATAGGTTATGCTATGACAATAACATTATAAACATGAATAAGTATGAATTACTTAAGAACTGTTTCAATGCAATGACTGATTATGATTTCAGAGAATCAGTGATGAAGAATCACTATTGACCTCTTGGCTGAGAAGTAATGCAGAATGAGTCACACATCTTTGTACATGGTCAGTGTGGAAATATCTTGATTTTCAGAAAAAACAAAAGATACTGAAACCTTAAAATTATAACTAACTCAACTGATTACTAGCAAATTCCAGGCTAAATCATTAATGTGATAACTTGTGGTTTAGAAAAGACAGTTATGATCACTCTGGGTCAACATGCTTATCAAAAGAACCACTGCTTTTTAGGTGAAATAATTTAGTAGCTCTGGCCCAAAGTTTCCTGAATCTTAAAGTAAAAATAGATACTGAATGGTTTTTAAAATCCTTCCAACTTTAAGTCTATGATTCTAAACTGATTGTGAGAATTATGATATTTCCTTTTCTGCTAGGATTATTATATTGATTATACTAATAAATATTGAATTTCAGAAAAGCATTTGACAACTTGTTAATAATCTCTTTTTGGCAAAGATAGATGTGGGCTAGATGACAATGTTTAGATATAGTAGATAGTAGAGATACAAAAGATAGTACAGTTTGGTCCATCTATTGAAAATGATTCATAAATAATAAAGGCAAGTCACTTAACCTCTCTCAGCCTCAATTTCTTCATCTGTAAAATTGGTATAATAATAGCACCTACTGTCCAGGGTTGTTATAAGAATAAAATAAAATGATATTTCTAAAGTGTTTTGTAAACTTTAAAGCTCTATGAAAATTCTATTATTAGTATTAATAGTGTTCTAATTGAGTTTTTTTTTTAAATCAGCTTCATAAATACAGGGTAAAGGATGCCTAGTTAGATAAGAATTTGTTTACAAAATGCTCTGAGAGTTTTAGTGGCAAATTCAATTAAAGTCAATAGTGTGACATATCATTCAAAAATCTAGTATGACTCTAATACTGCATTAATAGAGACAAGGAATGTGTCAGTCCTTCTGTTGCATCATATCTTCAGCATTAAGTTCTGTTTTGGAAAGCCATATTTTGGTAAGAGTATGCCAAACTGGAGTATATTCAGAGAGGGATGAATAGAAAGGTAAAAGACAGAGAATTCGAAATATTAAGGTTTGTTGAAGTATCTGAGGTTAATTAGGTTGCAGAAAAGAAGACTGTAGGAAGGTCATTATAGCTAGTATCAAGTATTTGAAGGATTACCATACCGAAGAGGGGTTAAAGATATTATATTTGGACCCAATAGATCTCTGTAGAAGTTTTTGTTCAATTATTCAGTTATATATGACTCTATATGACCATCATAAATCAGGGAGGTTTTCTTGGCAAAGTTACTGAAGTAGCTTGTCATCTCCTTCTTCAGTATGTCCCTGGTTTACAGATGAGGAATCAAGGCAAATAGGAATAAAATGACTTGCCCAAGATTACACATATGTGTCTGAGGCAGGATATGAACTTATATCTTTCTGACTCCAGGTCCAGTGTTCTATCCATGGTACCACCTAGCTGTCCTTCTGTAGAAGTTGCAGAGAAGCAGATTTCAACTTAATGTAAGGAAGAAATTCCTAATAACATGCAAACATGGCATGGATTGCCTTGGGAGACAGTGGGTTGCTTTCTCATCACTGAAGGCTTTCTTTTTTTGGATTAAATTATTTTATTTTCAATGAACAATCATTTATTTTCAATACCTCTCCTTCTCTCCTGACCCCCAACACTGGGAAAAAAAAATAAGCAAAATACTTACGACAAATGCACACTTATCATGTCCAAAAATATGTGACTCATTGTGTGTATTTAGTCGGTTAGCTTTTTGCCAGGAGGAGGGTGGTAATTTTTCATCATAAGTTCTTTGGAATCATAATTTTTTTATGATTGGTCATTATATTGACATAGTTCTTAAGTAATTAAGTTTTTTTCATGTTTATAATGTCATTGTTATAATAGAAATTGTTCTCTCTCTCTTTTTTCACTTAAATCTGCATTAGTTCATACAAATCTTCCCAAGATTCTATGAAACTATCCATTTCATAATTTCTTACACAAATTGTATTCCATTTCATTCATGCACCATACTTCAGCACTGGAAATTTTTCAGTAGGAACAAGTCGTGTACTTCTTGGAAACATTTAAGATGGTAATATGTCTTAAAGAGGCATATGAGTAGATGATTCCTGAGTTTTTTTTTTAAATTCTGAAAATTTTAAATTGTCTCATGCAGGTGAAAATGCACAATAGGGAGTTGGAAGCCTAAGTTTAGAGCTGGGAGAAATATTAAAGCCACAGATATAAATTTGTCAGTCACTTTCATAATTAAGATAGTTGGAACATGGAAGTAATGAAATCATCAAGAGAGAATGCAGATAAATAAGCGTTTTGGAGATGAGATTTGAGAAATTCCTGTACTTAAATTGCAAAAAGAGGGCAAAAATTCTTGGAGACAATGCTATAATGATCAGAAAGAGAAAAGGAAACTTAGACAATCATGAGCAAAGAAGTCCAGGATAGAATTTTATTAAAAAAAATTGGGGTGGTTGACAGATACAAATGTCACAGAATGAGAATTAGAAAAGTTGGAGTTAACTGCTAAGCACCAAGTATGATTCATTGCACATTCTAGAACTACTTATCCTAGAAATAGCCATAAAAAATTAAAAAGAACAAAAACAACCAACCAAATGTTTAAAAAAAATCCCTCTTCACTCTTTTTATAAAGAATGCTATAATTTACTCAAATAAAGTATTATTATCATTCTAGTATTATAGTTTCCTCATATTAAGATATTTTGCTGGGGCAGCTAAATGATGCAATGGATAGAGCACCAGCCCTGAAGTCAGGAGGACCTGATTTCAAATCTGACCTTAGACACTTAACACATCCTGTCTGTGTGACTCTGGGCAAGTCACTTAACCCTAAACAGCAAAAATAAAATAAAATATCTTGCTGCATTTTATTGTTTTGCAGACTAAATCATATTCTGTAAAGAATCTTACAATAAAATTTGAGTTCTGACTATACACTTTATTAGTTGTTTGATACTGAATTTTAGTGTCCTCCTTGGGAAAATGGAGATAATAATACCACACTTTTTACCTCACAGGACTATTGTGAGAGTAAAATAGGATAATGGATGTGAAAATGCTTTAAATGTAAAGGGTTATACAAATGGAAGCCATTACTGCATATTCTTATTATTACATTCTTATTATGTGTAAACATTTACTCATATACACATATTCTGTAGTACTTTTTTTTTCAGCGAAATTTTTACCCGTTATGATTTATGTTTCCCTCACATGCAATGCTATATCTTCTTACTTCAGTTATAGTGAAGATTTCTTCAGAATTATACCTTCTGTGGCTTTTAACATATTTGTCAATGAATTTATTCTCTTTTTCTGATAGAAATTCAATTTATTTCAACTTGATTTGATTTAATACGATCCAGTTTCGCTAATAGGTCATCTCAGTTTTGTATTTGCATTTTCATTGTCTAGCACAGTTTCTAGCATATAATAAACACTTTATAAATGTTTGTTGATAGATGAAATTTGATTCAATCCAACAAGCATTTATTAAACACCATCTCATTTAAAGCATTGTGCTTGGTATTGGAGCTACAGCAAACAAACAAAAAAAAACAAATAAAATCCACCAATCCCCCAAACTTCACAAATAGCCCCTGTCTTCAAGGAGCTTACATTCTACTGGGGAAGGGGGACACCAAATGTATATTGATAATAAATACCCATTGTTTAATAAGATGTAAATATAACATAAAGCCAAAGTACTTTTAAGATTAGGAGTGGAGATGGGATGGAGGAAGGGAAGGGCTAAAAATGGAATAGTGATAGTCGTAAGATTAGGCACCAGAACTAAATTTTGAGGAGTTTAAGAGACAAGAAATATAGCTGAAGTCTTGGTGTTCTTTGAACCTTAATTCTCAGGTTTTTCCTTAGTTTAATAAGAATTCTTTTTTTCTGTCTCCTTAACATTTTGCTTAAATATAAATATTTCTTAATGGTACTTTTATTCTTAGCCACCTCATTGTTACTGGGCTAAATGTGTACTGGTCAGTGTCATATCCTAAAATTTGTTTTTTAAATTAACTGTTTTATTCTGCATGAATTGTAAATGAACAAGAAATGGTCACTCAGTATTTGCTATTTATTGAGCTATTTCTCTTGATCCTCAGTCTTTAATCAGAGAACAGAAGAATTCTAAATGGAATCTTTTTGAAGTTGATTACTTTGTCTACAATCCTTATAACCAGCACACAATTCCATACACTTAATATATAATCTAAGCAGTATAGATAGCATAGTATAGCCACAGTATTTGATATATGCTATTTTGGTTGATAGAATGTAAGCTCCTGAAAGGAAGGCACTATTTGATTTTTGCCTTTGGAAAATATCACCTTGTATCTACTGTATGGTACATATTTAGTAAATGCTTGTTGGATTGATTGGGATATTGCATTAATTATTAAATTAAATTAATTTATTGAATTAAAATCATCATGATCAATATTTTTAATAATGTGACACAAATTTTGTAAACATATCTCAATAGGTACAAGCCATTAAAATGTTTCTATTTTGCTGAAATTTCCATATTCTCATTGGACCATGATGTTATACATATGATCTCATATGTATGATACTGATAATTCAGCTACTAGATAGTTATCTAGCTTAAAAGGAAGGAATGCTGCTAGCTTTCCCTGGCTAAAGATTTACATCAAAGTGTTTTCTTGCCACTCAAGTCTTTTTATAAGCCTGCAGAAGAGAAGTTATTCCTAATAAGCCCATCATAGCATCAGATTTAATGATAAGAATTGATAGTCATTAAGCTATTGTCTTGCTTCATTGTTGCTGGACTAAATTGGTCTAGGTCATACCCTGAAATTTGATTTTTTAAGATTAACTGCTTATTATCAGATTTTTATTCTTGTGCCTTGTCTGCTTAACACAAATGGCGAATAAGAAAAAAAATCTGACTTTTTGAGTCTCATGATTATTTGATATCTAATTATTGGATATATTTTATTCTGTATGAATTTTAAATGAACATGAAGTGGTCACAGTATTTGCTATTTCAACAAAGTTTTTTCCCCCATAATTTAAGCCAGTAATTATCAATTTACCATATAATGCCATCAGCATTAATACCAATAGCATCAGGACCAACAACACCACTAAGATCTATACCATCAGCATTATTAGCATCAGTACCACCAGAAACAATACTACCAATTACACCAGCATCAGTACTACCAACACCAGCATCACCAGAACCAGAACAATCAGTACCCCAAACATTATGGTCATTTGTTCTCCATTCTAGGAGAGAACCATGATATCTGGTTTCAGAAAAATGATGTCATGACTTGCAAGTGAATTGGATTTAAGTGAAGCAAGTCTGTACAAAGTCACGAGGCACACTATCTCCTCCAGAGTATCTGAATCCAGTGACAAGATATTGATCAGGACAACTGTAAATGGCCCTGGTTGCAGGGGAAGGCCTTGACCTTTTTAAGCTTAAAGTCTTTACCAGGTCTCAGTTTGTCTGAGACAATGGTCATTTAATGATTAAGGCTAGGTAAGAAATCGGATAAAGAGAGGCCTTTTTGACCTAAATTAATCTAGGAAGAGTTTGAGTTTGAAGAGAAACAATTGCTATTTACACTCCCTCTGAGATATCAGAACCCAAACAATGATGAATGGGTTGAGACCTTATTGATGGTTAATCAATGAAAGCTAGAGTGATTTGGGTTTAAGGCATGGTCCTTAAAAACGAAATCTAGTTAGCAAACCTCAAGATATTCTGTGAAGTTTCAGTGACCAAAATTTATATTCCTTTGGGTAGAGCTCTCACAGGTAAGGGTGTGATTCCTTTTTTAAAAAGAAATATTTATTTAATATTTTTCTCCCAGTTATATTTAAAACAAAAAAATTACATTTGTTTAAAAATTTTGAATTTTATCCCTACCTACAATTAAGAAACCATTTGTGAAATTATACAAAACATTTTCATAAAAGTCAAGCTGTTGGGGAAAAACCATAGATCTCCCATTCTAATAAAAATAAAACTTCTTAAGAAAAATTAAGTTTTAAAAAGAGAGAGAGAGAGAAAGAGAGAATGCTTCAATCTGTATTCTAACACAATTAATTCATTCTCTGGGTATGGATAGGATTTTTCATCATAAGTCCTTCAGAGTAATTGTGAATGATTGTACTATGGAGAATAGCAGCATCGAATTCACAGCTGCTCATCCCAGAACATTACATTACTATTATACAGTTCATTTCACTTTGCTTGAGTTCCTGAAGGAATTTCCAAGCTTTTTTTCCCCTGAGAGTATCCTGCTCATCATTTCCTGTAGAACAATAATATACCATTATGAATGCACACCATAGTTTATTGAGCTATTCCTCAATTGATGGGCATCCCCTCAATTTCCATTATTTTTTGCCCTGATAAGAGAGTTGATATGAATATTTTTTGACCATTAGAGTTTTTTTTTTTGTTTTTTTCTGAAACTTTTTTGTATCTATGACAAGTAGTGGTGTTGTTAGGTCAATGGATATGCATGAATTTATAGCCCTTTGGACACAAATCATATTTTTTGATTCATTTATCAACTGGGATATGGCTCTTTTTTTTTTTTTTTTTTTTAAATTTGACTCAGTTCCCTCTGTGTTTAAGAAATGAAGCCTTATCAGAGAAACTTGCTTTGAAATTCTTTTTATAATTTCTATTGCTAGTTATATTTCCCCCCATTCATTCTCTTTCCTTTCACCCTGTCTCTCCTCAAAAGTATTTTGGTACTGACCACTCCTTCCCCCAATATGCCCTCTCTTTTATCACTCTTCTCACTTTCCATATCCTGTTTTCCTCCTACTTTCTTGCAATGTAAGATAGATGTCTATTGAGTATATATGTTATATATGTTTTTTCCTCTTTGAGTCAATTCTGATGAGGGTAAGGTTCATCCTCTCAAAGGGTGTGATTCCTTATGTAGACAGGGAGAAGAGAGAAGGAAAAAAAAAAGAAGAAATGAAAAAGAAAAAGAAAGAAGGGAGGAAAGAAGGAAAAAGGAAAGGAGGAGGGAGGAAGGAAGGAAGGGAAGGAGGGATGTAAGAAGGAAGGAAGGAACTGGTTTGTCCAACTGAAACTGGTAAGGTGGTCCTCAGTGGGGCAGTTCTTACTATTTACAGATTGTTGTTTGTCCTTTGTTCTCAAAGAGGACTATGATGTCAGGCATTCAGGAAGATGATGGCATGACTTGTAAGGAACTGGATTAAGTGAGCCAGGGCTCTGCAAAGTCATCAGTCTCACTTTCTCCTCTGAAATTATGTGGATTCAGTGGCAGGATATAGGTCAAGATGATTGGAGATAGCCCCCACCGCAAACACAAATACCTCTGGTACTATCATGGTCTAATGTAGAATTGTGGCCTCAAAGTCAGAAAAATCAGGCTTCCAACCCTGTCTCTGAAATATTCTGACACAGACTCTGAACCTAAAGAAAGTCATTTAACCTCTCAGTGAAGCTTGGACTTTTCTAAGCTTATAACTTAAGATCAAGGTGCAATGATAGAAGTTTTCTCATTGGGAATTCTTTACGCCAGTGAAATTGCAGATGCTACCAAATCCCAACAGTAGTAATATTTGAAATTTTTGCAATGCCATGAGGCATTAAAGTGGTTTAATGTGATTTGTTTTCTCATTTGAACCACCTTGGAAGCTAACATTAGAATTCTTCCCATTTCTAAGTTGTGGGGCCTACATACATTGGTACTCATTCACTTGACTTGACCCAAATCATTTTACTCACCTTTCAATATCAACAAATTATTTTGCTTCTAATTTATTTAGGGTGAATTTTTTTAGATTAAATTGGGATTTGGGTGAACTCCACATTTTGGTCTTTTTTTAAAAAGCTGAACCATCCATGTAATTCTCCCCCCCCCCCCCCAATTTTCCAAATTAAATGGTATAAAGCATACACCAGAATTCTGAAAATTACTTTTCTGAAATTGCATTTTTAAATGTTCTCTAGGGATTATTCCTTATTCATATCACTGAATAAAAATCACTACATTGGTGAAGAAAATTATGAAAGACTTCCAAAAAAGATTCTCTTCTCTTTATTAATGACTTCTTTCCTTTGTTCTCCTGGAAAAACTAACCATTTTAGAACTTAATTTATTTATTATGTGAGTTAAGGTTGACAATTTTTAATCTTGACAGCATCACTTGGTCAATGCCATTCAGAACTACAAATTATCTGCCTTTCTTATTATTATGATCTTTTATATGGCTCTTTGTGCTAAAAGGAAATGATACTACAAGGAAGCAAGTTAAAATATTTGAGGTCTTTGAGAATACTATTTGTTGGAAATATTTTAAAAGGAATATTTGGTCATGTATGGTGAGTTGGATTGGATGTCCTCTTTAATTTCTTTCAAATCTTATATTGTGTGATTTATGCCTTTCATACCAATGCTTATCTCAATTAGTCAACTCCCACATATTGAGGCTTATTTAGTATCAAATGAATTTCTTCTCATTTCACTAAATCACCCAACTCTTCTGAGTCACTTCTCTTCAGTCTCTCTCCTTCCCTTTCATTACTTGGAACCTTCCTAACATTTTTACCCTTGGGAAAAACCACCATTATTTTATGGCATGATTCCCAGGTCAAGTAAATTCCACAATGGTTATTCCCAGATCTCAGCATTATCACTTGATCACTAACATGGTTTGGCTAATTACCCACTTTTACATAGGAAAAGTTACACAGAATTCTTTCTCTCAAAAAATATTCTTCTGTGAGAGAGATTTTAATCTTGCTGATATCATTAAATCACTGAAAATATTGCTGACTTACTCTTTATAAACCAGGTAAAATAGTTACCATTAACATATTTGCAAACCTTTTCTCATTTACTTGGCTCTTTGTTCTTTCCTATAACCTGTATTGTATTTACTATTCTATTGATTTTCCCCCTTTCTCCTCATTTGTTTGTCTCTACTTCCATTCATCTATTCAGTTCATCAAGTAAAAAATGTTTATTGTTTAGTAAAAAAAAGTTGTCTGCTAGACTAAAACATTATCCAAACTTTAAAGAATTTATAATCTGGTTGTGGTCACAAGATACATGGTGAGGCAATGTTAAGCTTAATTTTTATCTTCCTGAGTTTGATGTTTGACATTTATATATGGAATATAAATGAATAGGACCTTAGATTTGAAGACCTGGGACCTGTATTCAAACATCTCCTACTATAGAGTTTAAATTTTCATCCTGTTTTAATTGTGTGACTAACATTAGGGAGTTGTATTAACTGACCTCAAAAAATCATTTCCACATCTAAATTCTGTAATCATTCCCCATAATATAATATTTCTTTCCCCATTATGTCAATTTTCTCCTCTACCTCCCTCTGATGTTCTTTTTCTCCTTTTCTCTTTCTTCCTTTTCCTCTTAATTTTTATTTTTTCTTCTTTCTTATCTTGGTACTCACTATTCCACTCAATGCCTTTTGTTTCTCTAAGTCTCTGTAGGCAAATGCATCAGTTCCATAGCTTCTATCCTGTAGTTTTCATTCTTTCTGAATTCCTAAATCAGATCTTTAGCTTTTGCTTTTGTTGAACTCTCATGTTTCACTTTGTCTAGCCCATTTCCCCCCCTAATGATTGTACTTGACTCCATGATCAATAGCCACTCCTGCTCCATCCAAGTTTTGAAAAGGTTTAGGAAGAAGTAAGACATAGTAAATTCTTGCATTTATCTGTTTAGCTCAGAAATTAATCCCACAAATAGTTTATATCAAACAAGTGCCTATAAAATTGGATTCTCTAAATGGAAAAACGGGACTGTTTTTAGCAACAGAAGATTAGAGAGGGATAGTCAAATGGAAAGAAAAAATTATGAATTGAGGAATATGGGCTGAATTTGATGTTATCCTAGTAGATGGCAAATGGAATAAATGACTAAGCATTCTTCCTTATCTGTAGGTCTTAGTATTGTTGTAATAAACAAATAAGGTCATATTCAGTGCCTCTATTTGTTAAGTATATGAAAAAGATAGTTTCCGTCATATAGTATAGGATCTTAGATACAAAACTGATAATATTAAAATGGGTAGATAGGACAAGACTTGACTTGGATTCAAGGGACCTAAAATGGAAATCTACTTGGAATATATATGTCATCATGGGCAGGTCTCCTTAGTTTTTCTTATGTGTAAAATGGGATAAATAATACTTGTATTTCTTTTTTTCACAGGGTCATTATGAGTAAGGCATTTCAAAAACCTTAAAGTACTATAAAAATGTGAGTACTTATAGTTATAATAATAAAATTTAGAATAGAATTTTATGTAATTTATAAAACATTTATTATAAATCATCTGCTAATGGATGGAACAGAGAATATTTTCTTGATTTTGTTTATTAAAAATGGAGGAAAAGAGAAGTTAATTTACTTACCTAACACCTCATAGCTATGACTGAATTAAAAATTGAACATAGATTTTCTGATACCAAATCTACCATATTTCCCCCTTCACTACAACTATCCTAATACATGCTGCACAATGATACACATTTAAAGAGTAAATGGTGGAAATCCTTTGTAGTGTCTGTTTAAGAACCTGCACATATCATGAGCCATATAGATTAAATCATATTTTGGCTAATAACCTCTGTGAAACTGTTTTCATTGATTTAAGATAAAAGCATTGAACTAGATTTAATTTCTAATTTTTTGCAACTCTGAAATCTCGTGAATTCTATAAACATATGAAATTAAATTTGGATAATATATATCTAAATCATGAATTAGCCATTCTAAAATAATTGTAAGAATGGCATACATAAATATAAGGATAAATTTCTATTTTCTATGGCAGTGTGCTTGCTGAGAACTACTGGCAGGATATATTAGGTATAGCAATACCTAATATTGAGAACAAGTTCTGTTATTGGCAATCAGTCTTGTTGTAAGGCATTAATTATAAAAGCCCATGAACATTTCTTAAACTCTCCCAATAATTCCTTTTTTTCTGATTCTTTTTTTTTTTTTTTTCACTCTTTTCCCTTTTAGGCTACTTCAGAACTAGTCATTGTGATTTAGATAATGGATGCTGCAAATGAATCTATGGTTTCTGAGTTTGTGTTACTGGGACTCACCAATTCTTGGGTGATGCAACTTATTCTCTTTGTATTTTCCTCTGTATTCTGTTTTGCAAGTATATTGGGGAATGCTCTGATTGTGCTCACAGTGGCCTCTGACTCTCAATTACAATCCCCCATGTACTTCCTACTGGCTCACCTCTCCTTTATTGACATAATTGATTCATGCATTGGAACTCCCAGGATGATTAACGATCTTTTCAGGAAGCAGAAACTCATTTCATTTGAAGGTTGCATTTCTCAGATCTTCTTTATCCATGCTGTTGGGGCTACTGAAATGGTGCTTCTCATAGCTATGGCCTTTGACCGCTACATTGCAATATGTAAGCCTCTCCATTATCTGACTATTATGAACCTAAAAGTGTGCATTTCTATTCTAGTAACTTGTTGGACAATTGGAATCTCTCACTCCTTCTTCCAATTGGCCTTTGTGATAAAGTTGCCCTTCTGTGGCCCTAACAAAATAGACAGCTTCTATTGTGATCTCCCTAGGTTCATCAGACTTGCCTGCACAGACACTTACAGACTGCAGTTCCTGATTACTGCCAATAGTGGCTTCATCTCTCTGGGAGCCTTCTTCATTTTAATCATTTCCTACATTGTCATCCTGGTCACTGTTCGACAGCATTCTTCTGGGGGGTCATCCAAGGCCCTCTCTACACTGTCGGCTCACATTTCTGTGGTGATCTTGTTCTTTGGTCCATGCATCTTTGTCTATGTGTGGCCATTTCCCACATTTCCAGTGGATAAATATCTTGCCCTTTTTGATGCAATTATCACTCCTTTTCTGAATCCCACTATCTATACATTAAGGAACAAAGAGATGAAGACAGCTATGGGGAAACTATGGAATCTTATGAAATCAAGGCTTATGACACTGATGAGTTCTCAAGGAATCTCTTAAAAGCCTTTTTTTTTCTGTTTTTAGGCTGAGTACAGTGAGGTATGGAATCTGGCTGCAGTATTTAATCTTAATTAATTTTATTTATTTATTTAATTTTTATTTGTTAATTTTATTAATTATTATTTATTAATTAATTTAATTTTAATGTATACAACACACTAATTTTTTTTTTTTGGTCTATGGAATATGTGCACCAAGACAATATAAGACATTTCCTAATTTCTTTGTGGTGTGATTAGCATTGGCACTGAACTATGTACTTTGCCAGTATCTGAGGAATAAATGAAATCCCTTTCTGTAAAGCCAATATGTAAATAGCTAAGAAAGCTGCTGTCCTACCCACTCTTTGACTTCCCATCTATAGTGCCAAATAGAGACTTCTGATTGACATTGGATATTTGTTTGTTGTGTACAATTCATAATTAAGTCTTAGTGTAATAAGCTACACATGAAGATGATTTTTCTGACCTGAGAAATTGAATAATATTCCTCATTATATTTTATCAGAACTATTTCATAAGATTATAGAATTTTAGATTTAAATCTAGAAGGGATCTTCAATCAATTAGTCTTATGCTTTCATTCTACAGATGAGGAAAATATAGCCTAGAGAGATTAAAATATTCATCCAACATCACACAAGGCTTGAATAGCAAAGCCAGGACTGGATTTAGGTCTTCTTATTCCAAATCCAGTGTTGCTGTTTGTTGATTGTTTTCACAATTTTATTCCTAAGACTATCTGTCCCTTTGGATCAATATCCCTCAAAAATAATATGTCTTTGGATACTATCCAGTCTTTTCATTATTTCTTTGAAATCTGGACTGGGCAAGTGTTTGTGTTCTTTTTCTCATGACTCCATGACACTGATGCTGCTTGCCATTAAGGTTTCCCACTCATTTGTACTTTAATACCTACTTTCTCCCTTACTCAATCTTCCTATTTGGTGGGAATTTTTGAATCCTTAGTGAGGATACTTGAATCTTTTCCATTTCCTGTGACACTTTTTCTTCTTTTTCTTATGCCTTAAATAATCTGTTCATCTCTGAATAGAAGTCTTTTTTTGGGGGGGAAATAATTACTTAAGAGAAAAGACCAGAGTATTTTTCTTCTTAGCAAAAACAGTGAAAAAAAATTCCGCTTTGGAGGCCAAGGGAGATTTTTAAAAAGAACTGTAAGGAATTTAATTCATACAAGTCTTGTTGGTTAAACTGTATGTTGAAAAATCAGAGAAGGTAAATAGAAATCAATTAATGTAGGATGTGAAGTAATAACTTCAAATTAAAATGAAAAATTTAATGTTAATAGTTTTTAGAAAGCAGAAGTAAAAAACAATAGATCACCATAAGACACTAGAGGGTGCAAGTTGGAAGAAATAAGACTTTATTTTTGTTTTATTAAATTGAAGGAGTTCATTATAACAGGGATGGGAATAAAAAAAACATTAAAAAAGAACGAGTGTAGAATTATTGAACTGATGGAGAATCCTATGATGAAATCTTGCATTTCAGGCTCTGAACAAAGATTGGGAAGGAGTAATGTGCAGGGATTTAAAAAAATAACTTGAAGCTTCCTAGGCAATTCAATTTAAGGTGATTACAAAAAAAACTGAAAGAGTTAGACCCTTGTTAAGTTCCTTAAAAATATGGTAGTAGAGGGAAAGGAGACATGAAATTCAGTATTAAGAAGAAAAGGATGGAAAAATTATGAATTGTCTTAATTCCAAACCTTTTTCAATATATCAAATGTGCTAATGTTACACATAAACAAGGAGTTGAGTCCACTAGAATTTATCTTATACAAAATGGAGAAAAATGGAATCAGTGAAAGAACAGTGAGCAATGGAGAGGATAGTTCATTTGTAGAGAAGCTGATTACCCACATGCATCCACAGAATAATTAAGTTCTTTTAAATTCAGCCCATTTCCAAAGGGGTGGGGGAGGAAACATCCCACGTTGAAAGAAAAGTTTGAGCTAATTCCTTGTTAATGGACAATTGAAAAGAAATATATCTCTTGTTGCCTTATGATCTCATCACTTGTCTCATCAGTTTTTATCAGTGGAGCAGAAGGAAGTAACCTCTATTATGGAGCTTCTGATACCAATTAGGTCATGGAGGAAGGGACAGGGAAGCTGGCACTCAGGGACAGAGTACCCATTTGCCTTTCTCTCATGTTGTTGGCCACAGGAGTGGCTAGCTCATTTAGGCTTGAAGTTATTTTTCCCAGGAACCTCCAAATGTATTGTGTGGTGAACTCTAGGATAGTATCAGTTCAAATCAGTTCAAATCAGTTTCAAATCAGTTCAAATCAGTTCAAATCAGTCCATATCAGTTTCAAATCAGTTCAAACCATAAGAAATGGTTTTGACTTTATTTGGACAGTCCTCCCATTTCTTATTGGCTGAGTGCTATCCTATCTGAAGAGTCTAATTCATCTATATAAATCTGTCTCCTCCTCTGATTAGATTATTATCTCCCTGCTTCCCATGAATAAGTAATTCTTTACTTTTAATTACAGTCATTTGCAAATCTGAGTTCCCCATCCCTGATTATATTTTCCTTTTTTAATATTTATTTCCTCATTCCATCTTAGCATTCTAAGATTTCATAACTGTGGAAACCAAATCTTCCTAGCCCTGTGTATCAAATCAGTTCTGAAGTATCCTAAAAGGGAAAAGAGAAAAAAAAAAAGAATCAGAAAAAAAGGAATTATTGACAGAGTTTAAGAAATGTTCATGGGCTTTTATAATTACTGCCTTACACAAGATTGACTGCCAATAACAGAACTTCTCAATATTAGGTATTGCTATACCTAATATATCCTGCCAGTAGTTCTCACCAGAAAGTAGGTATTAAAGTACAAAGTACAGTTGCTTACTTACAACACAAATGCTACAGACTTTTTACTGATACATGTTGTTTCCTTGATGGAATGTAAGCTCCTTGTTTTGTTTTTGTATTTGTATCCCCAGTATTTCAAATATTAGGTGCTTAATAAGTGCTAGTTGATTTGATTGCTCTCATATTCTAAGTACAAAGTGATTGATTAATCCTGCTACTTGATCCCCAATCTTTAAGGGTCTATTCAAACTGGGCTGCTATGAATTTCCTTCTCTTTTGTGGGTGTTTTGAATAATCAAAAGCTTGCATTACTTACTATTTTTTCTTTATTTGTTTCCATTTTTATTGATATCTTTTGTTTTGATATCTCCTATCTTCCTTTTTCCCTAGTAGCAAGTGGAATACTAAACTGAAATTCAGGAAGACCTGAGTTACAATACTGCCTCAGATACTTTCTAGCTATATAATCCTGGGCAATTTACTAACCAATGTCAACTTCAGTTGTCTGATCTGTAAATTGTTAAAAAAAAAAAAAAATGTAATAGCACCCATCTTCCACTAATGTTATGAAGATATAATAAAATATGTAAAGTTATTTGTAAACTTTAAAAATATGTAGTAACTTTTATTGTTATCATTATTAAATATCATTACCTAGCTAACTATCTTATAAAAAGAAACGTAGAAAGAAAAAAAGAACATTTTAACAATGCTAATCAGCAATGTATGATATATGTAATGTTTCAAGCTCTGTGAACCTGCACAAGCTACTTCTCTCTTTTGAGTTTGTTTCCCTATCTATGAAATGGGATAATGTTAGTAGTTTCTATTTCACAGGATTGTTTTAAGAATCAAATGATATTAATATGTAAAACTATTTTTAAACCTTAACTACCAGATATAAAGTTTCAATTATTATTTGATTACTCTCAGACCAAAGGAAGATGAATGTCAAAACTATCTCCTACCTACTGTGAGGGCTTTCTCACCTGCTTTTGGCAGGCCTCCTCCTGTAACCAATCCCCACATAGTTGGTGTCTATATCACTGGACAAGATGATGTTGCACACAATATAGAAAGTACTTAGGTTTTTCTCTGGTCCCTGTGTATCTGATGTCAAGGCTTTCCTGCTCTTCACAAAGCTGCTAAAGTAATTTTTCTAAGATATGTGTCTGTGTCCCTGCCCTGCTCAAAACTCTAAGATGTTTTCCTATGGTTTTTTTATATGAAAGACAAACTCTTATCAGTCTTAATATCATATTGTTTCTTTCCTTCTCTGTTCAAGTCACTTTAGAATAATAGCCATTCAAAGAACTCATAATTTTACTCACTGTATATTCTAGAATATGCTCTTTATATGGTAGAATACATACTCTTCTCAATTCCATCTTTTTAAATTGTTTTCTGGCTATTCTTTCTTCATCTCATTTGATAGATCATCATTCATTTCCTGCCCCAGAAAGACTCCATTCTCTTTCTACGTTGGATATCCTATATCATTCCAGCATCAAGCATACTCAGTAGTGACAGACCAAGATGGTCAGGGATATTACAAAAAATCTGGTATTGCCAATTTTTACAGGATTGTAGTCTCCATTATCAGAATTTTAAATTCACAAGCTTTTTGGTTAGCCCAGCCATATTATGAACTGTTACCATTCTGAAATCATTCTCACTTGCCAATCAAAAAGCTATTGACCTATTTTATTATCTTTTTTAGGCTCAATAATTACCTAGAATAGGGTGTCTCATAGATGGATTTCTCACTCAAAGTACTCTTTCACATTTCGATTAACTGCCTCTTCCTAGCCCTGAATACTTATTTATCAGAAGTTATTGCTTTACAATGTCTCCAGCTTAATAATCCCATAGTAGAGGTATCATAGAAAGAAAACCAATATTATAATGTAGGAAGCATGTCAATCTCCACACTATGGTGTTGGGAGAAATTATTACATTGGACTTGGGAAGGGTGAAGTTAAAAGTTTTTAATTATACAGCTGCAGAGATGGGTGTCCTATCCAATATAAATTCTTGGAATCAATATTTGTCCTTTATTATACCAAGATGCAAGTCCCTCCCTTGAAGGGTGAGGCTGAGTACTAGAGGTCACAACTTATCAGATGTAAGTAATCCCCTCAAGTGGATTTCCACCCCTGATTACATCATTATTCTTCCCTTGGTTTTCACCTTATTTGGACAGTTCTCCCATTTCTTATTGGCTGAGTGCTATCCTATCTGAAGAGTCTAATTCATCTACATAAATCTGTCTCCTCCTCTGATTAGATTATTATCTCCCTGCTTCCCATGAATAAGTAATTCTTTACTTTTAATTACAATCATTTGCAAATCTGAGTTCCCCATCCCTGATTATATTTTCCCTTTTTAATTTTTATTTCCTTGTTTCATCTTAGCCTTCTAATTTCCATTTCATAACTGTGGAAACCAAACTTGCATCCAATTCTCACAGTGCTTTGTGCTTTAAGGCAAAGCTTCTTAAACTTTTCCCACTCACAACCCAAGAAATTTTTAAGTGACGTTGTATATATAAAATAAGTATACATATCAAACATTTACAGATAATAAATCATAACTTTGTGACCCCTATATTCAATTATGTTATCCATAGTTTAAGAAGTTTTACTTTAAGGTTATCTGTAGGCTTATGCATCATTGTTACCCTGGCCACTATGACTCCCAAGAGTTCTTTCACCTTGATACACTACTCCCCACCTTCTCTTCATTCCTTTAACTGTTCAACCTTCAAAGTGAAATAGGTCTATGGGTTTTTAGAAGAACTGCCTCCTCTACTGCTGTGGCTGTACTTGCAGAATTTTGGCAAGCCTGTGTCCACTTTGAAAATGCCCTTGCTATTGCATGCCAACCCATCATACTACTGGTATGCTAGTATCAACACCCTCTGCCCACCAAAGAGAACTGCTTTAGCTATGGATGAAAGTATTCTCGATTAAGGCTTTCTAGAAGCATTCTATTCCACATATAGACTGTACATATAGTAAACAGGTTGGTGTATTTCATAAATATATCGACTAGAACAACTATCTTCCTACCTCAGTAAGTTAGCTATACTGCCTTCCAAACTATGCTAATGATTAGAGATATAAAGTTCCTTAGAGATCATGTAGAGAAAAAACAGACCTAGTGTAGAATAGTGAATAAAATTCTGAATGTGGAGTCAGCTTCAAATCCTACCTCACATAATTTGGGATCATGAATAAGTCTGTTCTTTTCAGGAGGGGTTTCACAAAGCAAATAGGTCTTGAGTTTAGTGCTGGAAAATGAGTAAGATTCTGATAAAGTTGAAAGAGAAGGTAGTACAAGTGTAGAAATTTTCTAAGGAAAGTATAGAGGTAAAAAAGCACAGAAACATTTTATGGGACTTTGGAGTTTTATGAAATGCCCAATTTAAAATCATCTTTTCAACCTAAGTTGGTCTTCATATACGAATGTTGACTTTCACCATATCTATTCTGCAGGGTTGCTTTAAACTGTTTAAAGTGAAAGATCTTATTTACTTTCATTGATATTAAAAACTTAATTTCTTTAGCCTTTTCTTCTAAGCACCAAAATTCTTGACTTGACTTCCACCACAAAAATGCTCATTCATTTGACAAATGATCCTTGTCTTTTTTTTTTTTTCATTTTAGAGAATCTCTTGAAATTGAACTTCCTGTGGGATCCCAAGATCCCAAAACAATCCTTGATTATTTTCCTATTGTTTATTGTTAACTCAATTGATATACAGTATCTAAATTGTAAAATTATTATTTTGTATTTCAGGTAGTTAGGTGGTAGAGTAGATAGAGTAATGGGCTTAGACTCATCTTAATGAGGTCAAATCTGATCTCAGACACTAAATCTCAGACAGTGAAACAAGTCACTTAATTCTGTTTGACTCAGTTTCTTCATCTGTAAAATGAGTCAGAGAAGGAAATGGCAAACCACTCCAGTATTTTTGCCACAAAGAACTCAAAATGAGGTCACAAAGAGTTGGACATGACTGAAATGGCTGAACAATAATTCTCCATCTTCATTCAACAATTTTTGATTAGTACTCCTTTTGGAAAAAACTGACTTCTCCCTGCTCTCTATTTTAGTATCACCTGAATAAACAAACTTGTTCTGTGTTAAACCACAATGTTGGCACTCTTTTCCTTTCTCCTTGTTTCACTATTGCTTATCCTTACTTTCCAAATGTCTTAACACTGAGACTTTCTTAGTTGTTGTATTCTCATATGAATATATGAAAGATGAAAAAAGAATCTATTGCTAAGTGCTAGGGATATAAACACAAAAACAAAGATTGTCCTTGCCCTTAAAGAGTTGACATTCTAATAAGGGGAGGCAATACAGATATGAGGTGATGGACAAGAAAGAGTATTTTGATTTAGTTGGTGAGCAGAGCCATAGAAAAACATAATGACCTTATCTTTTCTGCAGCAGAAGCAGTATTGATTTGATCATGGCTCCTTAACTGTATTGATGGTCAGGGAAAATGTGAAAAACACATGTCAGAGTGATATGAAGAGAAGATAGATGGGGCATAAAGTGAAATATGGTTGGGGTCTCTTAGATATAGTGAGCTTCATGGTAAAATCAGGATGATGGGAGCCACAGTATAGAAATTCTGAAACTGAAAGGGTTAAATCGTCTAGACAATAATTTTTGCTTCAGGTTGCAAGACAGCTAGTCTGAGGAACATGGCTGGGGTTTCCTAGATTTGCTGAACCATGCCAAAATAAGAGGAAACCCAATGAAGGAGTTTTGGGGTTCAAAGAGTTATTTCCTTCAGGGTATAGCTCTGGCATAATGAGAAAAGTGGTCGGATAATTGACAAGATGATGACTGAGGAACGAAATTAAGTATAACTGGGGCCTTCTAGACATAATAAGCTACCACATTCCATGTTAGTACACTTCTACTGCCTTAAGTGAATGTGATACTTCTTCTTTGGTTTAAATAAAAAGAAGTCATGCTAGTGATAAGGTAACAGAGAGAGAAAAAACCCAACCTTTCTAATTAATTAGGCTGCATAATATGGCAGAAACCAACTTGAGTGAGGAATATTGCCTAATATCTTAGGTCAAAAGTATCATCTTCATGTCTAAATTGTAGTTTTTACATTAGGATTTAATTATGTACAGTGAAGAGTAAGCAACATGCCCATATTCAGTATCAATCAGAAGCATCTATTTGGCACAAAAGAGGGAGAGGGATAGGTGGGGCAGCATCTTTGAAAGCTCCTTTCATACTGGCATTACAGAAAAACAAACCAATACAAAACAGTATATCTGCTCCACAGACACTGTCAAAGAAAGACACACAAGAGAGATATTAAAAACTATCTAAAACTGGTGCATGGCTTTCATGGTCTCAGAAAGCTTGATATTTTCTGTGCATTTAAATGTTAACACTGCAAGGAAGGATCTTATGACTTAATTGTTTCAGTCTAAGACTGAAATCTTCATTCTTTTCATCTAAAGAATTTAAGACATTCTTGGGAATCTCCCAAGTGTGAATTGATTCCACAGTCTGTTCATTGACACTTTCATTTCTTTGTTTCTTAATGTATAAATAGTGGGATTCAGAAAAGGAATAATAACTGAGTCAAAAAGGGCAAGATATTTGTCCACTGGAAATGTGGGAAATGGCCACACATAGACAAAGATACATGGACCAAAGAACAAGATCACCACAGAGATGTGAGCTGACAGTGTAGAGAGGGCCTTGGATGACCCCCCAGAAGAGTTCTGCCAAACAGTGACCAGGATGACAATGTAGGAAATGATTAAAATGAAGAAGGCTCCCAGAGAGATGAAGCCACTGTTGGCAGTAATCAGGAATTGCAGTTTATAAGTATCTGTGCAGGCAAGTCTGATGAACCTAGGGAGATCACAATAGAAGCTGTCTATTTTGTTAGGGCCACAGAAGGGCAACTTTATCACAAAGGCCAATTGGAAGAAGGAGTGAGAGATTCCAATTGTCCAACAAGTTACTAGAATAGAAATGCACACTTTTAGGTTCATAATAGTCAGATAATGGAGAGGCTTACATATTGCAATGTAGCGGTCAAAGGCCATAGCTATGAGAAGCACCATTTCAGTAGCTCCAACAGCATGGATAAAGAAGATCTGAGCAACGCAGCCTCCAAAGGAAATGAATTTGTGCTTCCTAAAAAGGTCACTAATCATTTTGGGGTTCACCATCAAGGAATCTATCATGTCAATGAAAGAGAGGTGGGCCAGTAGGAAGTACATGGGGGATTGTAAGTGAGAGTTAGAGGCCACTGCTAGCATAATCAGAGCATTCCCCAGTATACTTGCCAAACAGAACCCAGAGGCAAATACAAAGAGAATAAATTGCATCATCCAAGAATTGGTGAGTCCCATCAGTACAAACTCAGAAACGACAGATTGATTTGTTCCATCCATTAGATCAACATAGCCAGCTCTGAAGTTACCTAAGGCAATCAGAAAAAAATAGGCAATGAGTGGAAATTTTGAATGGAAAGCTTCTCATACTTTGAAAAGCATGTATTTGTTTACACCTGAGGATTACCAATAGAGTATGTATTATAGATCACTTATGACAATAACTCAATAGTACATATTACTATACCTACCACCATTTAACCATGCTCCTCACCTGACAATAGAAACTTATTCCTGTTTATTAGCATTACTTTGACAATTTACATAGAAATTCATGTTGATAATACAACTTGATTAATTGCTTAGATATATAGATGTATCTTAATTCAGGGAGATCTGGGGCTAAATCTGATTTCAGCAACTTCTTAGTTGTGTAACTCTGGGCAAGTCACTTAACTGTCTATATATCTTAATTTTATCAACTGAAAATGGACATTATAATAATATCTACATCATAAGACTGTTGTGAGGATCAAATGAGATATTTGTGAGGTATTCAACACAGTATTTGGCATGTAATAAGCACTTAGTAAAGGCTTATTTCCTTTCCCGCTTTCTCTTTAATGTTACCAAAACATTGCCATATACCAAAAGTTTTTTTATTTCTTCACAGAATTTTAGAGTTGAAAGAGATCTAATATCCTCATTTTATAGCTGAGGTGACAACTAAGATTCACACAAGTTACCAAGCAAAAACTTTATATAATATGCTTAGCCTGTAATATACTTAATCCTTCTCTCAAATGTACTTTACAAAGGAGTTCCACTACAATTTCTTATTAAATTTGTCATCACTGGAGTTTAAGTAAAGGTCAAAGCATACTATTTTTGACTTTTAGTATTTTTTCATGTTTTTTCTTTTGGTCTGTTTCTTTTTTCACAATGTGACAAATATAAGAATGTGTTTTATACAATTGCACACATACACACACACACACACACACATAAAACCTATGTAAAATTGTTTACTGTTTTGGGGGGGGAGCTGAGAGGAGGGAGAAAACGTATAAGTATAATTAAAAAAATGAATGTCAAAAATTTTCTTTATTTATAATTGAAAAAATAAAATATTAAAAAATTTGAGTTCATGATTAACAGTTGTTAAAACATTTGCAGTAGAGGGGAAGAAATCACATTTGGAGTGGTTCAAATACTGTTATTACCATTTATTTGTTCTTAAACCTCAGGGAAATCATTACTTATATGCCATGATTTCTTTTTCTTTGAAATTAGGATGATAAAATATAAAAATAGAAAACCATGAAAATCAGCATTATAAAATAATAAAATATACTCATGATGACCTGGTCAGCTAAGCCATCTACCCATTTCCAATTCAGCTCATCCCAAATTAAGAGCTTCCAAGCCCATTAGGAATGTTTTCCTCTAGTTTTAATATTTCCTGTCTAATATGCTGTAAATAAAATAAAACAATTAAATTTTTTTACCTTAGAAAATGGCCCCAATTTCTGGGCACTTGCTTTTGGTGTAAATTATTTATGGATGTCAATTTCCAAGCTAAAGAGTAAATGCCAGTATTTCCTGGATCTCTAGCTTTCCAAAAACTGTGTAAGTTGGATGGGGAAGGAGCAGGGAATACACCATTACTTCATGTGCACTCTCAATATTAGGTGCTATCAGAAGAAATAATGGATCTGAAAACTGAATTCAGCAAAGGCAAAAATGAAACTCTGGAAACGCATAAGAAATCAGTACAGGAATCATAGATCATGGATGTAAGAACTAAGAGAAATATTGAATGAGAAAGGAAAGGGAAACAATGTAAATACATTGATGAAAATTGGCCTGAAGATTTAGAATGAGGAAAAAATGAAAGGAAAATAAAGGAGAAGGGCAGGAGAAAAAGGTTCTTAGTGACCTAGGAGACCCAATATCACAGGATTAAGGGATGGAAGGGACATTGCAATCAATCAATAACCATTTATTAAGTTCCTATTATGTGCCAGACAATGTGCTAAGAGGTGCTTAACACACAGTAAGTGCTTAATTCTTGTGTATTTCAATATCACATTTTATAGATGAAGAAATTGAGACCCATAGAGATAAAGTAATTTGTCTGAAGTCTCGATGGGTAAGTACCAGAGTTAAGATTTAAATTCAGCTTCCCTATCTTCAAACTTAGGAATCTTTTCACTATATCCCAAAGATCAGGAAGATGGAAATGAGGAAGATGGCAATCTTGTTTCAATGGAAGCATTTGAAGAACTGATTCTCAAGGACAAATTCTAGTTTAATGGCAAAACAATTTTTAGACAAGTCAGTGAAACTCAGGTGGCTTTTTTCTAGCTTTTCACCATTCCATGGGTAAATGAATTATAAACCAAAAGGGCAAGAGAGAGATTATGGAATTTTCTAAATTTTTGTAAAACATACTATCTGTGCCACTTTAATTTGACACTAACCACATCTCATTTCATCATATGCTAGATGCATATAGCTTGTTACCAGTTATTTGAGGAGTTAGATCCTGCTAATCACCCACTGTGTCTAGTATAATGGTCAAGGGTTGGTTAAGGGTACTCAAATGACATTTACTGACTGATGATTTAAATGGCTAAATGGAAATGGAGACAGACATGAAGAAAAGGGGAAAACTATAGAATTTTAAACAAAGAAATTGTAGATAGGCAGAAAAACACATCCAGGTGGAAAGGATTCACAGAGATAATAATGCTCTATCTCACCTGTTCTGTGATAAAACTTAAAGCAGGAACATATTCATGGGTTTGAGTAAGTCACAAAATTTAACCTTCTAGTCTTGTGTAGTTTTTTTTTTTGCTATTAGGAGAGGCAGAAAATAAGTAAAATAATTTTAGTGACCATGTGATCTTGCTGAAATTTGGAAATAGCCAGTCTGGGATTGGTTTTACCTGGTAATTGTGTTATAGAGTAATGGCAGTTTTCCCAAAGGTCAAAATGTTGAGGGTTGCTAAGTAATGAAAGAAAACAGAGACAGGATGGAGAGAAGTGATCCATGAGGCCTGGAAGCTTTAGTACCCTGGTTAAAATGAGAGATAGCTAATTTGTTTTAAAATATCTCTTCCCCCAACCCCAATGCAAGATCTAGGGATTTTTTTGATTGACTGAGATAAGGGTTGTATAACAGAACATGCAAATTTAAATGGATCTCAGAGTGTCTGAAGATCATAAATTTAGAGCTGTATTGTATCATTTTATAGATGAGAAAACTGAGGCCCAGAGAAGTGAGATGACATGTTCAACATCACACAAGTATTAAGGAATAGAGTTTGGAACAGTTCTGCTGAATCCAAATCTACCACTGTTGGTACTGTAATATAATCTTTAAAAAAAAAATTTTAGGGGCAGCTAAGTGGCACAGTGGATAAAGCACCATCTCTGAAGTCAGCAGGACCTGTGTTCAAATCTGTCCTCAGACACTTAACACTTCCTACCTGTGTCACTTAACCCCAATTGCCTCAGGGGAAAAATATTTTATTTGAAAAAAAAAAGAAAAACAGAAAAGAAATACAAAACAAAATAAAGCAAAACAAAAGAGAACATTGTCATGTGCCCAGGAGTACATCAGGGAGAATTCAAAATATATAAAAACAAATTACCAGATCAAGAAAGTATATACATTAGTAGAAGAAATATTCACAAATGTAAATTAGTTACTTTTAAATTGTTCTTTGATTCTCTGTTGTGTACCTTGTTTATTTTATTCTTTTTTTCTCTTTCATCTGCCCCTACAACCGTCAAGCAAGCTATAGTTAAGAAAAGATATATTTATGTAAACATAATAAATAAACATAAATAAAATAAATAAACATATGTAGATATACACATACATACACACACTCATACAACACATATCCATATATACACATATCTATCCTATCCCTGTTGACTCTTTCATTAAATTCTGCTCCATAACTTAGCTTATTATTACTTAATTTCCCCCCATCCAGGGATCTATCACCCATCTTCTTCCCTCACCCTTTGCTTCCCCATCCACCTATTCTTCCCCACTTATTTCTTTATAAATTTTGGAGGGTGCTACTTTGAATGTACTTCATTGAACCCATTCCTGATATTAGGAGATTTTCAGTACTATGAGCCCTTCCCCCCCCCCCCACTCCCAATATCTCTGTCTATTCTTCCTCTGCACCTCATTTGTATAACATGATTACTATTTTTATCTTTACTCTGCCAATCTTTCTAGTTTATCTTATTATTGATGTAAATCTTAAACACGAAGTATACATTTCCCACGTTAAAAAAACATAAACAATTTGTCCATGTTTAAACAGTTTATATTGAGTTCCTTAAAATTGCTCTTTGACATTGGCTCTTATATGTTAAATTTTCTGTTAAGTTTGTGTTTGATTGGGAAAGTCTGAAAATCTAGAAGTTCACTGTAGGTCGATTTTTTTCTCATCCAAAATTATAGATAATTTTGCTGGATATTGTATTTTGGGCCACAGGCCTAGTTCTTTTGATTGTGGTAAATATGATTCCAGGTCCTGTGGTCTTTTATTGTAGCTACTGATAAGTCATATACAATTCTAATTGTAGCTCCAGCATATTTGAATTTTTTTTCTTGTTTCTTGCAAATTTTTTTCTTTGATCTGGGTTTTTTGAAATTTGTCAATAATATATTCCTTTGTGTTTTCTACAAAGGACACCTTTGAGGTAGTGACAAATGGATTTTTTTCTATTTCTACTTTCCCCTCATATTCTATATCACTCCAGGACAATTTTCTTGGACTATTCCTGAATTATTGTGTCAAGGTTCTCTTTTGTTCATAATTTTCTGGCAGTCCAATTATTTTTATGTTTTCTCTTCTTGATCTGTTCTCTAGGTCTGTTGTTTTTCTTATGTTTCACATTCTGTTCTATTTTTTTCATTCTTTTAAATCTGTTTTGTTATTTCTTGGTTTCACATAGCTTTACTAGTTTCCTCTTGCCCAATTCTAATTGTCAAAGAACTATTTTCATCTTTCAGACTTCCTCCTTTTCTAGTTGATTAACTTTTTTTTTTTCATAAGCTTCTTATTTTTCTTGGGTGGTTTTTATTTTTCTTTTAGTTTTTCCTCAATATCTCTCATTTGATTTTTGAATTCTTTTTTGAGTTCTTTAAATTCTCTCTGGGCAGGGAGCCATTTCATGTTACTCTTTGGGGTAGAAGCTTCTTTTTACTAAAGTGTCCTCCTCTGAGGATGAATCCCTGTCTCCCCTGTTCCCGTAAAATACTTCAATGATATGCTTTCTTCTTTGCCAGTTCATTTTTTTAAAAAATGAGTAATTAGTATAAGCACCTCTAATTGGGGTGGGATATGCCTCAAGCTTCTCTTTAGCTCTCCACTTTGACCAGGAATCCCAGACCAAGAACTTCATGTTCCTGCAAATGCCCACAGCTAGCAGCATCCCTGCCCCACTGCCTCTGTATTCACCGGGTGCTGTTTCCTTCCTGCCCAGGGACACAGGGCTGCCTCTCAGCAGCACAGCTGGGCCTGGTGTTCTCAATCAGCTGAGGTTCACTCATTCTTCCCAGACTCAAATCAAGACTCAAACAGTCTAAGAGATGAAAGTCTCTGTGTTTTTTGTTGAGGCTCCAGTCACACAGCTAGCCCTGGAGGTGTCTGCACTTCACCAGATTAATACCCAGCTTGGGGTCTTTCTTCAGATCTTCTTGGATTGTAACAGAAGGACCCCTGTTCTGCCCCAGATCTTCTTGATTTTTTACCAGACTATGTTTGCCCCAGAGTGCAAATTTGTTCTATTTGTGAGCGAAATCTTAAGAGCTTGAAGTTTACCAACCTACTCTGTCATCTTCCCAGAATCCTTCCCCTGTACTATAATCTGATCCATACAGATCCAAACATCTCCTTGGCAATATCTCAAACAAGTAGTCATCTGATCTCAGTTTAAAAATCTCTAATAATGATTGAAAACCCATTCGTTGCTAAGGTAGCCTTATCCACTTTTGGATTTATTTGCTGTCAAAATGAATTTTCTTATATTGAGATTAAAATTTCCATTCAACATTACTACTTGTTATTTCTAAACATGTTCTCTGGGAAATAAAACCCATGACAGCTTTTAAAATACTTAAAGACTATTAGTTTAAAAGAAAAAAATTAAGGAGAGATATCTCCTTATATTTTCTTTTAAATTAAACACTACAATTGAACCATAATATTTTTTACCTTTATTTTTCTTGTCTGTTTTGTTTTTTCTTTTCTTGTGGTTTTTTTCTCTTTTGGTCTTATTTTTTTCCCCACAAGACAAATATGGAAATATGTTTAAAAGGATTTTACATATTTTAATTTAGATTGCTTGTCGTTTGGGGGAGGGGAGAGGTAAGGGAGGGAGGGAGAAAAATATGGAAAACAAAAAAATATGGTTACAAAAATGAATGTTAAAAACTATCTTTACATGTATTTGAAAAAATAAAATGTTATTAAAAACATTAAATACCACACACATTGTCCTCCATCTTTTGCATTAGCCATAGGTTGCCTAGATCTTCTCTGAAATGTGGAGCTCCAACCTGAAAATGTTATTGTGGATGTATGGTCAGGTCAGCACAAAGCTTTGTTCAGTTGTTCTAGTCATATCTGACTCTTTGTAACCTTATTTGGTGTTTTATTTTGGGAAGAGATATTAGAGTGGTTTGTCACTTCCTTCTCCAGATTTTATACATAAGGAAATAGAGGCAAATAGTGTTAATGACTTGCCCAGGATTAAAACAACTAGTGAGTGTCTGAGGACAGAGTTGAATTCAGGAAGATGCATCTTCCTAACTTCAGGCCATACACTCTCCACTTTGCCATTTGACCACCCAGAATAGAGTATAGAACTCATGCCACAGACTATGCCTTTAGGAATTTGGCTAGGCTACTATCACATATCTTTCTTCATTTCATCATTAGTCATATTAAACTTTTATTTATATATATATTAGGAGGCACCCTTTTTTCTCTGGTATTAAATTTGGGAAATGCTATTCCAATTTCTGGAAGGTATAATCAACTTCTTTGTGTCTGACCTTGAAAGCAAACTATTAAATGATGATAACATCAAACTGCCAAAGGGCAATTTTAACATAAAACTAACTTGGAAAAAGCTTGGAAAACACCAGTGACTCATGTTTACATTTGAGTGCTTCAGTTCTTCCTGAAAAATGAAGAATAATAGCCGACAATTATAATGGCTGGCATACACCAGTTACTGTTTGTCCTAAGCACTTTATAAATATTGCCTCATTTTATTCTCACACCAACCCTGGGAAACAGGTGCTTTTATTATCCCTATTTAACAGGTGAGAAAACTTTAAGTAAGTTGCTCTGGATCATATAGCTAATAAGTGTTGGACACTGGAGTTGACCTCAATTTTTTTTTTTTAAATTCCAAGACAAACTCTTTAACAACTGTCCTGCCTAGCTGCCTCTAGCTTGATTAAAAGATTGGATTAGAGATTATTTGAATATTCTTTATGGTGCCATGAAAAGTCCACCAGATCTGACGTTAGAGGATATTGGTTCAAATGCTGTTCTGTCACTTAATACCTATATTTTCTTGAACAAAGAATTTGAACTACTCTGAGCCTCAGTTTCTTCATCTGTAAAATGAGATGATACAAGTAGATGCCCTTTAATATCCCTCCTGCCTTCTACTCTGTGATCTCTGATCTTGGGATACTTCCAGCTACAAATCCTATGGTTTTATTTCACTTACATTGACTATTTTTGAAGATTATTATTATTATTATTTTTTTAACTTTTTTTATAATAACTTTTTATTGACAGAACCCATGCCAGGGTAATTTTTTTACATTATCCCTTGCACTCACTTCTGTTCCGATTTTTTCCTCCCACCCTCCACCCCCTCCCCTACATGGCAAGCAATCCTATATATGTTGAATATGTTGTAGTATATCCTAGATATAATGTATGTGTGCAGAACCAAACAGTTCTCTTGTTGCACAGAGAGAATTGGATTCAGAAAGTAAAAATAACCCGGGAAGAGAAACAAAAATGCAAACAGTTTACATTCATTTCCCAGTGTTTTTTTTCTTTGGGTGTAGCTGCTTCTGTCCATCATTGACCAATTGAAACTGAATTAGGTCTCTTTGTCAAAGAAATCCACTTCCATCAGATTACACCTTCACACAGTATCGTTGTTGACATATATAGTGATCTCCTGGTTCTGCTCATTTCACTTAGCATCAGTTCATGTAAGTCTCTCCAAGCCTCTCTGTATTCATCCTGCTGGTCATTTCTTACAGAACAATAATATTCCATAACATTCATATACCACAGTTTACCCAACCATTCTCCAATTGATGGGCATCCATTCATTTTCCAGCTTCTAGCTACTACAAACAGGGCTAACACAAACATTTTGGCACATACAGGTCCCTTTCCCTTCTTTAGTATCTCCTTGGAGTATAAGCCAAGTAGTAGCTCTGCTGGGTCAAAGGATATGCACAGTTTAATAACTTTTTGGGCATAATTCCAGATTGCTCTCCAGAATGAAGATTATTTGTTTAGTGAGTTAGGGTGCTAGATTTGAGATCAGGAAGACTTTAGTTAACATTTGGCCATGGTTAAGGCACTTAATCTCTCTGACTCTTGGTTTTCTGGTCTGTACAAGGAAGATAATAAGAACACCTCCATCACTATGGTATTGTGAAAATCTAATGAGATAAAATACTTTGAAAAGTGTTATATAATGTATAATATAAAGTGCTGCATAAATATAGAGTGAGTTTTTTCACTGGGAGTTCCATATGAACTAAGAGATCCAGTCTCTTGTTCCCACCAAAGTGAGCTATTATTATTATTTCAAAATTTCCTCTCCTTTTATATTTGGAGAGGCCCTTTGGAAATCTCTAAAACAAGAATACTCATTGATGACATTATTCCAATTGTAAATTAATCTTTCAGTAAAGTTGTTTTGATTTAGGTTAATATTTCTACTAATTTAAGCCTACTATTATTTTATAAGTGGTGCATATTTGCCTCATCTTTAAATATTGCTTCTAAGGAAAAATGGGCCTACAACATTTTTTTCTTTGCTTTTCTCATGGGAATTTTGGGGCCAGCTCTCTCAAATACCTGTTTTTTTTTTTTTTTTTATTACTTTTCTTTTCTTCTTCTTATTCTATGTTGATAAAGACAAAACCCCCAATTGTCTTGGTGGACTACTACTTATTTGGGTATCTTTGGTAGTCTTTGAAGCCATATTGCAGTTTTACAATAGACACTTTTTTTCAAATCTGAAACTTCATTTTTTTTTTTTCTACCTAGATTGGCTGTTGTTAATCGGCATTACAAAAGAATTTCAAGGCAGTACCTGTGTCGAGAACATGGTGGTATTTCCTCCCCCTACATTACTTTAAGGCTCAAATAGATAATTCTAAGAAGGTAAAGAGAATGACAAATGAGTAATTTAGTAAGGATGTCATTCCCAAGTGACCTATTAACATTTTCTCCCTTGGTTATCCTGTGAAAATCAACACAATGCTCTGAGACAAATCCCACCACATACTGATATCCCATTGGCAACTGCTGTTCTTAGTAGCATCATTTGGTCACCACTACTCTCCAGTGCTACTAATTAACTGCCTTTGCATCTATGGAAGTTTTTCCTATATTTTTTTTTAAACTTTTAGGTAATTATGCTGCTTGGGAGAAAATTGAGCTCTCTGAGGTTCTCTGACTCCCTCAGGATGATATTGCCTCATGTCCTGAGAGGCAAATTGCTGTTTTAGAATGTTCCCATTCCCCTCCTGGTTACTTTCTCCTTTCTAGCTTTTTTGAGGAAATAAACTTTTATAGTTCTCTTCTTACTTGTCTTACCACTCTTTTTCAGTTTTCAAGTTGAATCTCCAAATATATCACTAACAGTTTAAGGTAGCTAGGTGGCTCAGGAGATAGAAGGCTAGCCATGGAGTCAGGAAAATTTGAGTTCAGATCTAGCCTGAAACACTTGTGTTCAAGGCAGAGCAATTCACTTAACCTCCGTTTTGGTTTATTTATCTGTAAAAGGGGAGAATAATAGCATCTACCTGGATGTAGTTGTGAGTTGTAAGGATAAAATGAGGTAATATTTAAAAAATAATTTGCAAATCTTAAAGTAATACCTAAATGCTTTTTACTATTATTGCTGCTGCAACTGCAGTGGGATTACAGATTTGATTGGTAGGAATTTCGAAAGAGGCCAGATCTGTTTCTAAAAGAAAGGGGTTTTATTGGCATAAAATCAGATGGAACTAACCAGCATCAGGGAACTGGTTGGTCAGAGGAGGTAGCTTGTGATGGGTATTTATACAATAAGGCAATGGTTATCTCCTTCCAGTGGAGGTTACTCCCTAACCATTGGTTGGAATTTATCAAAACTTTGAAACTAAGAAAGCTTTGCTGGGTCCCCAGAATTTGAAACATTTAACACAACTCAAACTTCTTGCACATGTTTGGTTGGGCAACTGCATTCTATTTTTCTGTTCCCTGTGGTCAACTGCCCATGAAGGAACTACCAAAGTCCCTTCTGAGTCCTATTCCAGGGTCTTTTCTCTCTCTGCATTCTTTCAGTGAATTCATCCTGTGGGTTCAATTTTTATCTCTAAACAGATGATTCCAGTTTTATCCATTCCTAAACTACAGTCCCACATCACTAATTGCTTCCTGAATTTTTCAAACTGGATGTTTACAGGCATGTCAAAATCAAAGTGTCTAAAACAGGAACTCATTAGCTCTCCCCCCCTCCCCAATCCATGCCTCTTTTCAAGTTTCCCACTTCTGTAGAAAGTGCCATTATCTAACAACTCAGATTTTTCAACATTGGTGTTATTCTCAAATCCTCTCACTAGTTTACCCTCTATATAAAATTGGTTGTAAATCTTATATTTTCTATCATCATGATACTGATCATATCTACCCCTTTCTTACTACTACAGAGCTCCAACTCTATTTCAGACCATTATCAACTCTTACCTGGATTATTGAAATAGCTTCCTAAGTGGTCTCCCTGCTTCATTCAAATCTATTCCCTTTGTGATTTATTCTTCATAAAACTGCCAACATTATTTCCCAGAAGTTCAGATTTGAACATGTCAGACTTCCACTTAATAAATCTTAATGTCTTGCTATTACTTCTAGGATTGTCACCTTTGAAAAAAATGACGAAAGAGTAACAAAGGTTATGCAATGACTCCCCCCAAAAAATCAGAGAACTCACACAAGTTTTATTAAAGAAATAAAAATAAAATAAAACCAAAGAGCTAATAGTGGTCATATGCAAATTTCTTTATTTCTTTGGAGGAGGGAAACTAGCTACATGTGCTGGGGCTACCTCTGGCACTAATAGACCCATTGTAATATGGTCAAATTTCAATACCAAATGCTATGCAATGAGCTGTAGCCTTGACAATGAATGCAACAGCAACAATAAGAGAAGTTTGATTCATAGCAGGGTTTCATGACTGGAACATTGTTTCTGCAGTTGATTGCCAGAGCTTAGAGAACACCTGGTGCTGATGTGAAACAATTTCTTTCTTTCTTTTTTTTTTTTTTTAAATTGTGCTTGAGTTTATTTAGATGGTGACCACCAAGGATTGCTTTTATGCCTAGGTCAGGGCATAGCTTATTTATTGGGGCTTAGCTCTGGAAAACAGAGTGTTTCTTAGTAATAAAAAGAGGGGTGATTTGGACATGGGGAGTTTGACAGAATCAAATGTTATCTCTGTTGTCATTTAAAAAAATTTTTTTTTAAATTTTATTTATTTTTGCTGAGACAATTGAGGTTAAGTGACTTGCCTAGGGTCACACAGGTAGGAAGTGTTAAGTGTCTGAGACCAGATTTGAACTCAGGTCCTCCTGACTTCAGGGCTGGTACTCTACCCACTGTGCCATTTAGCTGCCCCTATGTCATTTAAAGCCCTTTATTTCCTGACCCAAACTTACTTTTCTGGTCTTATTATTTATGTGTTCTGTGGTCCAGCCAATCTTGGTTTCTTACCATTTCTCATATATAATACTCCATTTCCCTCTGTATCTTTTGATATTCTTTCCCTCCCTTACTTCTACCTCCTAGTAATTTCTGATTTCTTTTAACACTTGACTCAAAACACATAGAAAGTAGATGAAAGGGAAGGGATATTATCCCTTCCCTTTCATCTACTTTCTATTTGTTTTTATATACTTATCTATTACATGTTCTCTTCCCCTAAAGAATATAAGTTCCTTGAAGACAGGGGCTGTTTTATTTTTTTGACTTTGAATTCTCAGTATTTAGAATAGCTCTTGATACATGCTGTTGTTGTTAAGTTGTGTCCTAGTCTTTATGACCTGAAAACCCCCCATGGTATTTTCTTAGGAAAGATACAGGAGTGGTTTGCCATTTTTTTCTCCAGTACATTAAACAAACAAAAGGTGAATGACTTGTATAGGATCACACTGCAAGTGACTGTCTGAGATTGGATTTAAACTCTCATCTTTTCTGATTCTAGGCCCAGCTCTCTGTCCACTTAGTCGTCTAGTTGCTTGCTTGATACATAGTAATCACTTAATAAATGCTTACTTGTAGGTTTATTGACTTGACTTCTAAAATCAATATTGGCTATTAAATTTTATTTACAATTTATTGCCTTCATGTTGTGTTTTCATATATTCTCATACTTTTTATGGATATTGTCCTTTTTCTTCTGCATTTTTCACTCTGCAATAATTCATATATATTACTGTTTCTTTTAATTTTCCATATTAATTGTTTCTTATAGAACAATTATATTCCATCATATTTACATATAATAATTTATTCATATATTTCCTAATCAAATGTGAAAGTGGATAGTTGGCAGCTCAGAGTGAGGAATACCTGTGTTGATGTCAGATATTCACTTCAAATATTTTACTTCATGTGTGGTCCTGGGAAAATCATTTAACCCCTCTGGATCTTACTTTTCTATTTTGAAAGATGAATAGCTGAACTTGACCTTTAAAGTCCCTTTCAAGTCTAAATTTATAGGCTTATGATCCAATGTGCTACAACTTTACATAGTGATTTTTTTTTTTTTACAACAAAGTAATGTTATGAGTACTTTGAAATATATGGGAAACTTTCTTTCTGTCTTTGACCATCTTAAAGTATACTAATTGTTAATATTCTTTGTCCACATATCTATTGGGAAATGGAATGATCTCATAGATTTGTGTCTATTTTCTATATTTTTTGGAGAAAAGGCTTTATCAGAATATATCTGACTATATGTTCATTTAGGGTGTATTATAATTTTTATTATATATTGTCAATGCCTTGCCATGGACAATGAATATTCTTCCAATTATTTACCTTTTTATTTCTGTCAAGAGGGCATCCCATACATTTTGAATATTTTCTTATTTTTGTAATTTTATTTAATATGTTTTACTTCTATGGTTTGTTTTTTGCCCTACTCATTCTTTAAAATCACATTATTTAATCTCCATTTAAATGAGTCCTTTATTTATATTTTCATTATTTATTTTAATTTTTATGGTGTAAAAATTTGTGGAAAGATGGAAGTATCCATAGACATATACAAGTGGCCTGTTTTTGAATCCTACCTTTGATACTTACTGGTAATGTAATTCTGGACAAATTGCCTGCATCCCAGCTTTTTAAGCTGTGAGTCAATACTCCATATAGGGTCATGTAACTGACTGTGGGGTTCATGAAATTATGGTTTATTATCAGTAAATGTTTGATTTGTATACCTATTTTATATACCCATGTACCTAGGTAAAAAGAGAAAAGGGGTAGCAAGTGCAAATGCAAAAATTAAACTCTCAATGATAGCTGGAATAACCTTCCAGAGTTACTGGTGATCCTGTTCTCCTTTGTGGCTGATTCCAAATTTCTAATGATTGCAAAAGCCATAGTTGTTCCATAGCTTTGCATGGTAGTGAGGATAGGAAGACATTAGTTTCAAAACTCTTGATGGTACTCTGTGATTAATGCCACCTGTTGCTGATTCTAGATTTTTTTTCCCCCAGTTCTAAAGTTGCTGGTGATAGTTTGTTTTTTAGTCATGTTTGACTCCTCATGACCCTAATTTGGGCTTTTCTTGGCAAAGATAAGAGTGGTTTGTCATTTCCTTCTCTAGCTCATATTAATGAGCAGGAAACTAAGTTAAATGATTTTTCCACATAGCCAGTAAGTGTCTGAAATTAGATTTGAACTCATTAAGATGACTCTTCCTGATTCCAAGCCCAGTGCTCTATCAGTACTACCTGACTACCCTAGTGTCCTAGTGGAAGAGGTAGGAGTGGACTGCAGGGAATTGGACCCAGCATAAGCTGTAGCAAACTGAAGAGGTCCATTTTGACATACATAAACCTTGAATTTCAATGATTTACTAGCTATTTTTTTCTATCTTTTTCAGATCATTCTTCTTGACAGAGAAAATGGATTTAAAATAGAAGTTGAGCAATTCTGCCTTTTTTCTGTTGTCCACAATAATGATCCCATATATATCAAGCAGCAACTTTTCTTTTTTCTTAGTACTCTTTTTCTTCAACATAGTTACTGTGCCCCTTCTCTCCCCTCAGCCCAAGCATTTTTATTGCACTTACCTTTCAGTTCATTTGACATATTATCCTTAACCATGAATATTCCTAATAATATCTGCAGTGTAGGATCTGTTTTAAAAGGTTCTTGAGTTATAATTGGCAGGGATCTTTAAGGACAGAAAATCAAACCCCCTTATTTTATAGATGTAGGAATTGAATCACAGAAAGGTGAAATGACTTGGCTGGATTTTAGGTAGAATTTGAACTTGGATCTTCCCACCTCCAAGTCTGTTGTTTTCTCTACTGTACCAGTGGTACTCAAATATTTTTTTAATATCAGGACCTTTTTACATGCTTAAAAGTTATTGAGGATCTTTCCCCCAATAAACTTTTGTTTATGTGAATTTTAACCAACAGTATTTACTACATTAGAAATAAAGATGACAGTATTATTGTGAAAATAGTTTTAACTTCCTAGATACCTGGAAGGATCTCAGGGATCCTCAAGAGATCCTAGACTCATTTTAAGAACTCCTACACTACATGGGAAAAAAACAAGCATCTTATTTTCCTAAACATCATAGAGAGGGTACCTGCTATCACATTTGATCAGACTGAGAGCTAAGAAACTCTTTAATTCCCATTTAATGCTTCACTATCAAACTTTTCCCCTTCAGAACTATTTTTAGAATCTTCCCTTCCACAAATCACTAAGGAATGTCAGAGGCTCTAATCTCCTTTCCTCTAGTTTTCTCAACACTGAGATTAATTTTGGTCCTCATATAAATTAAGAAGAGCAGAAAGGCATAGAAAAATATCTTTAGGTAGAGCATTTGGAGGCATCATCCTTTACTTAAGAATTTTGCTTCATATTTCTTTTTTTAAATTTTATTGCTCTGACAATAAACTTTCTTCAGGATTTGTACCATGACATTCATGCCATCTTTAAACTGACAGACTTTGTATGGTTATTGTAATATTCTTCTCTAAAATGTAATATTCTCTGTTGAGGTTTTCTTGGGGTCTCTGGAGGCAGCCTTCGTTTCAGTTCAGTAATCACCACACGAGTAGCCAGAGATTAAAATCCAAATCCTTTATTGTCTCTTTCTAGGTCTTGTCTCCTTTCCTGGGGCCTGGTTAGCTTTCTTAAAAGTCTATCTCTCTCCTTGGTTCCAAGAGTTTAAGCTCCTGCTGCCAGTCCTTTGTCTTCTCTGCTTCTGCCAGCTTCTTGAGGCCCTCCTGAAGGTGTCTTGATTTATGTGGGGGAGACAGGAGGATCACCACCATGGTCTTTGTCTTCCAGTTCTGATTCTGGCTGAGTTTGTCCAAGCTTGTATGGTCTCTTATCAAAGATGTAAATCTTGTAGAATTATAGTAAGTACTAAGTACATGTACTGAACTAGAGAACTATTAAGCACCATGCTAAATAACCATTGTCTCTATCAATTCCACTGACTTAGACCTTGTTTCAAGTTCTGACCCATAACAGGTTATAATCATTCCTATGAAGGAAATAATTCTCTGTGATTCCAACTTCCTCTTCAGAAATGCTAAATTTCATTCTACACTCTTCTTTAGCTTTCAGTGTCATGACCCTTCTTCCCATCATTCTTATTGTCATGTTCTTTAGCCTGCCAACCCATTTTATCCCTTTTTGAATCTTTTTTCTTTTTTCCCCATTTCACAAGGCTTCTTGCAAAATTGCATAAAGGATCTTAAAAGAAAGTTAGAAGAAAAATAGGGAAATGAAGTGAGATCATTATAAGAAGGAATGGGAAAAGCATATACTACCCTATAAAAGAGATGTGAAAAAGACACCCAGTTCACTGAAAAACAAAATTTGTGAAATGGAAAAACAATGCAATGAACAAAAATGTTCAATTGGCCAATTACAAAGAAGCTAAAAGAGTAACTGAAAAAAAATACACAAAAAATTAGAATTGAACAAATGGAAGTGAACGACTCAGTAAGACTTCAAGAATCAGTCAAACAAAAACAAAAAAATGAAAAAAAAATAGAAGAAAATATGAAATATTTCCTAGGAAAAACAACTGACCTGGAAAATAGATCTAGGAGAGACAATCTAAGGATTATTGTACTTCCTGAAAGCCATGATGAAAAAAAGAACCTAGACATTATCTTACAGGAAATCATAAAAGTGCCCTGATATTTTAGAATATAATTTAGAATATTTAGAAGGTAAAATAGTCATCAAAAGAATTCATCGATCACCTTCTAAAAGAGACCCCCAAATTAAATTCCCAAGGAATATTGTGACTAACTTTCAGAACTACTGCACCAAGGAAAAGATATTGCAAGCAGCCAGAAACAATTTAAATACTGAGGAGCTACAATTAGGATTACCCAGGACATAGCAGCTTCCACCTTAAAGGATCAAAGAGCCTGGAATCTGATATTATGAAAGGCAAAGGAACTTGGATTACAGCCAACAATAAGCTATCTGCCTAAAATGAACATTATCTTTTAGGGAAGAAGATGGGCATTCAATGATATAGGTGAATTTCGCCTATTTCCAATGAAAAGACCAGAAGTGAACAAAAAATTTGATCTCTAAACACAGAACTCAAGAGAAGCATAAAAAGGTAAAAAGGAAAGAACTCTTGAGAACTATATTTCTGTTGTGGGTATATTTAGAGAATGAGGGTATAATTTGAAACTAGAGATGGAAAGGGGATCACACTGGAAAAAGAGGAAAAAGGAGGTTAAAAAAAGGGAAATTATATCTCTCAAAGAGGCAAAGAAAACCTATTATAATTGAGGGAAAGAAGGCAGGGAGATGAGTACTGTATGAATCTTACTTTTATCATATTTGACTCTATGAGAGAATATCAGACATATTTGGTTTCACAGAGAAAGTTATCTCACCTTACAGGGAAGTGGGAGGGAAGAGGGGAAAAGAGAGGGAAAACAAGTATTAGTGGAAAGGTGTGAAAAGGGAGAGGGGCTCTAAAGGGGGAGGACTATTTGAGGGAGGTGGTTATCAAAAGGAAAATACTAGGGAGGAGGGAAGGGGGAAAGGAAAGAGAAAAGCATAACTTATGGTAAATAAGATGACAGGAGACACAGATTAGTTATTTTAATTGTGAATGTGAATAGGATGAACTCTCCCATAAAACAAAAGTGGATAGAAGACTGGATTAAAAGCCAGAATCCTACAATATGTTGTTTATCAAAACACATTTAAAGCAGAGTGATACATACAGAGTGAAGGTAAAGGGCTGGAGCAGAATTTATTATGCTTCAGGTGAAATTAAAAAAAAAAAAAAGCAGGGGTAGCAATCCTGATCTCAGATCAAGTAAACGTAAAGATAGGTCCAATTAGAAGAGATAAGGAAGAAACTATATTTTACTAAAGGATACAATAGATAATGAAGCAATATCAATACTAAGCATATGTGCATCGAGTGGTATAGCATCCAAATTCCTAGAGAAGTTAAGAGAGATGCAAGAAGAAATAGAGAGCAAAACTATACTAGTGGGGGATCGCAACCTTGCTCTCTCAGAAGTAGATAAGTCAAACCACAAAATAAATAAGAAAGAAGTTAAGGAGGTAAAGAAAATATTAGAAAAGTTAGGTATGATAGATCTTTGGAGAAAATTGAATAGAGATAGAAAGGAGTTTACTTTTTTCTCAGTGGTTCATGGAACTTATGCAAAAATTGACCATGTGTTAAGGCATAAAAACTTCAAAATCAAATGCAGAAAGGCAGAAATAGTAAATGAATTTTTTTCAGATTATGATGCAATAAAAATCACATACAATATAAAGCCAGGAGAAAATAGACCAAAAGTTAAATGAAAATTAAATAATCTAATCCTAAAGAATGAATGGATGAAACAGCAAATTATAGACACAAGCAATAATTTCATTCAAGAGAATGACAATAATGAGACAACATAACAAAATTTGTGGGATACAGCCAAAGCAGTCATAAGTGGAAATTTTAAATCTCTAGATGCTTACTTGCATAAAATAAAGAGAAGATCAATGAACTGGGCTTTTAACTTAAAAAAACTAGAAAAAGAACAAATTTTAAAAACCCTCAATTAAATACCAAATTTGAAATTCTGAAAATAAAAGGGGAGATTAATAAAATGAAAATAAGAAAACTATTGAATTAAAAAAATAAAACTAAGAGTTCATTTTATGAAAAAACCAACAAAATAGATAAACTTTTAGTTAATTTGATTAGAAAAAGGAAAGAAGAAAATGAAATTGTTCATCTCAAAAATGAAAGGGAGAATTGTCCAATAATGAAGAGGAAATTAGAGCAATAATTAGGAGTTATTTTGCCCAACTATATGTGAATAAATTTGATAATCTAAATGCAATGGAGGAATATGTACAAAAATATAGATTGCCCAGAAAAGGAAATAAATTATTTAAATAACCCCATTTTAGAAAAAGAAACAGAACAAACTATTAACCAACTTCCTAAGAAAAAAATCTTTAGAGCCATATGGATTTATATGTGTATTCTACCAAACATTCAAAGAACAATTAATTCCAATTCTATATAAACTATTTGAAAAAATAGGAAACAAAGGAATCCTACCAAATTCCTTTTATAACACAGATATAATGCTGATAACCAAACGAGGCAGGGTGAAAACAAAGAAAGAAAATTATAGATCATTTTTCCTAATGAATATTGAAGCAAAAATCATAAATAAAATATCAGCAACAAGATTAAAGAAAGTCATCCCCAGGATAATTACACTATGATCAAGTAGAATTTATACCAGGAATGCAGGGCAGGTTCAATATTAGGAAAACTATCAGCATAGTCAACTATATCAGTAACCAAACTAACAAAAATCATGATTATCTCAATAGATGCAGAATAAGCATTTGATAAAATCCAACACCCATTCCTATTAAAAACACTAGAGAGTATAGGAATAAATGGACTTTTCCTTAAAACAATCAGTAGTATCTATTTAAAACCATCCACAAGCATCATATGTAATGGGGATAAAGTAGAACCATTCCCAATAAGATCAGGAATGAAACAAGGCTGCCCACTATCACCATTACTATTCAATATTGTATTAGAAATATTAGCTTTGGCAATAAGAGAAGAAAAAAAAGATTAAAGGAATTAGAGTATGTCATGAGAAAACCAAATTATCACTCTTTTTCAGATGATGGTATACTTAGAGAACCCTAGAAAATCAACTAAAAAACTACTAGAAATAATTCACTACGTTAGCAAAGTTGCAGGATACAAAATAATCCCACATAAATTATCAACAATTTTATATATTACCAACAAAGTCCAGCAGCAAAAGATACAAAAAGAAATCCCATTAAAAAAACCTGTTGATAGTTTAAAATATTTGGGAATCTATCCCAGCTTTTGGTATAAGAACTCATTATTTGATAAAAACTGCTGGGAAAACTGGAAACTAGTATGGAAGAAATTAGTGCCCAACCCACACCTAACACCACATACCAAGATAAGATCTAAAAGGATTCATGATTTAGACATAAAGAATGAGATTATAAATAAATTAGAAGAACATAGGATAGTTTACCTCTCAGATCTTTGGAGAAGGAAGGAATTTGTGACCAAAGAAGATCTGGAACTCATAACTGAACACCAGACAGACAATTTTGATTATATTAAGTTAAAAAGTTTTTGTACAAACAAAACTAACACAGGTAATTATCTGGTATAAATGCAGACAATGCTCCAGAAGGGAAGCAATAAATTGGAAAATCGTTTTCACATTTAAAAATTCTGATAAAGGCCTCATTTCTAAAATATATAGAGAATTGACTCAAATTTATAAGAATGCAAGCCATTCCCCAGTTGATAAATGGTCAAAGGATATGAATAATTTTCAGATGAAGAAATTAAAACTATTTCTAATCATATGAGAAGGTGCTCTAAATCACTATTGATCAGAGAATTAAGACAAGTCTGAGATACTACTACACACCTTTCAGATTGGCTAAAATGACAGGAAAAGACAAAGACAAATGTTGGAGGGGATGTGGGAAAACTGGGACACTGATGTGTTGGTGGAACTGTGAATGGATCCAACCATTCTGGAGAACAATTTGGAACTATGCTCAAAAAGTTATCAAACTGTGCATACCCTTTGATCCAGCAGTGTTTCTATGGGCTTATATCCCAAAGAGATCTTAAAGGAGGGAAAGAGACCCACATGTGCAAAAATGTTTGTGGCAGCTCTTTTCATAGTGGCAAGAAACTGGAAGCTGAGTGGATGCCCATCAGTTGAAGAATGGATGAATAAGCTATGCTATATGAATGTTATGGAATATTATTGTTCTATAAGAAACTATCAGGAGGATGATTTTAGAGAGACCTGGAGAGACTTACATGGACTGATGCTAAGTGAAATGAGCAGAACTAGGAGATCATTGTACACAACAACATCAATATTGTACAATGATCAATTCTCTTTCCAACAATGAGATGATTCAGACCAGTTCCAATGATCTTGTAATGAAGAGAGCCTTCTACACCCAGAGAGAGGAATATAGAAACTGAATGTGGATTACAACATAACATTCTCACTCTTTTTGTTGTTCATTTGCATTTTGTTTTCCTACTCACTTTCTTTTTTTGATCTGATTTTTCTTGTGCAGAAGAGAATATGTTTATACATATTGGATTTAATATATTTTTAAATGTTTAACATATATTGAATGTTTGCCATCTAGAGGAGGGAGTTGGGGGAAGGAGGAGAAAATCTGAAACAGAAGGCTATGCAAGGGTCAATGTTGTCAAATTATCCATGCATATGTTTGAAAATAAAAAAGCTTAAAAAAAGAGAAATCTAAGTCTGTACTCAGACAATTGTAATAAAGTTGGTTGATTTGATAACACTTCTAAATGAAAGATATTCCTAAGTTATAAAGATAAAATTGTGTTTATAGGTTTTCTCCCACATGTTAAATTTCTATCTCCAGTTTTAATGACATACTTGAAAGCTGAAGCATGATTTTTAAAAATAAATTTTTATTTTTAATCTTTGTTTTTATATGACTTAAATCCCCTCATGTCTTCTTCCTATTCAAGAGAACCACTTTTCATGAACAATTTTCTAAAAGCAAAAGAAAATAAAAAAAAAAAAACACAAAATGATCAACACATTAAAAAGCTGACAATAAAGGCAATGTTCCATATTCATTAAACTTTCCCTCTTCCCCACTTAACCTTTTGCAAAAGATTTGGGTAGATTTCTTCTTATATTTCCTCTTTGGAGGAAAACTTATTCTTTATAATTTTGCAATATTTATTCTTGATTATTTTATGGTTGTACTTTTTACTTACATAGTTATAATCATTGCGTTTTTTTTCCCCCTCTGCTTACTTTACTTTGTACCAGAAACTTGAAATGAGGGCATACTTTATACAAAGAGCAGGATAGAAATAGTAGTAGTGTATTTTACTTAGCTCCTGGCTATGTTTCTGATTCTTCTTACCATGGCTTAGCTGCCTTTTCACCTACAAGATCCCTCTATTCATGTCTCCTTCCTTCCACAAGAGAATTCCTTTTAAAATTTCCATTTTGATAAAGTGTCCAGGCCAGAAATCCTATACGCCTCTTTAGACTCTGCTTCTGGTGTTTATTTATGGATATATACTCTCCTCTTTTCCCTTTTACTAATGTCTTATGTGTTATCTTACCCCCAGTAGAATAGAAATTTCTTCAGGGCATGGGCTATCTTTTTTTGTTTGTTTGTTTGTCTTAGCATTCCTAGAGATTAATACAGTGCCTGACAGGTGCATAATAAATGTTTTTGACTTTATGTGATGGTGGGAAGACACATATAAAAATGTACAAGCAGAAACCTGGAGAGCTTAATAGCAATGTGTCCATGATAGGGTAGCAAAATCATGGTGATCTGTGGTTCTTAGGCATCTGACTTCTAGTCTTCCAAGGGTACAAGCCCTTTTTGTTTTCCTTGGGTCATCTGTTTTAGTCTGTGATGTTATGGCTACATTGCAAAAGGCAAAATCAATTATTTTGATGCTGTGTTCCAAATTCACACTAAGACGATCTATGTGATTTTTGTTAGTCAAGTTTTCTAACAAGGATACCAGAATATAGCTCCTATCTAGAGCTAATAATTGCATTGAGCTAGTAAAATTGTTAGATATAGTTGAAAACCGAGAAATATAATCTGTGTCCACTAACCCAACAGTCTGTAATCCCAATTTTGATTGTGGGATTTTAGATCAGAGTTGAATAGAGTCTTAGACTTGGAATCAAGAAGACATAGGTTTAAGTTCCATTTAGGATAATTGCTAAATAGTCATCATTCAAACTCTTTGTGTCTCAGTTTCCTCATACATAAAATGAGGGATTTGGACTCAATGGCTTTTAACTTCCTTTCTATCTCTAAATCCTATGATCTATGGCTAAAAGTGACCACAAAAGCCATTTAATTCAACTTTCTTGTTTTGCAAATCAGGAAACTGAGGCCCAGAAAGATTGAGTGACTTGCCTAAAGTCATGAAGTCATAGATATCAGACACAATGCTTGAATGTATGCCCTCTGTCCCACAGCCTTTGTTTGCTCTTTCCATGATACCATGGAACTTCTTTTTACTCTTAGATAGGGAAATACAGGTAGGTTGACCCGCGGTTTTAGGTACAGAGCTAGAAAGTTACTTAAACTGAAATAAGAGAATGTTATGAGGAACAATTAGAAACAAAGTCAAGTAAGGTCCAGAGATCCACTATGCAAAACCCAGTAGAAGTAGGTAGAAGAGGAAATTTAACTATCAGGTTTGGAACAATCAGAAATGATCTCAGTAAGATAATGGACACTAGAAGCACAAATTTACATTCACTTATCTCAAGTTCATCTCAAGCCCTATATGGAAATGCCCAAATCTATAAAAATGTTCATTGTAGAGACCAAAACAGCCAGTATTGCTGTTTGGGTTATCTCTTCTTTGTCAGGCCATATTGCTCTTTTCTTTGTTCCAGGACTTTGTGTACTTTTTCCATAAGTTTATCATTGCAGAAAAGAGCCATACTCTTTTGAACAAGAACTAGCTATAGTTAAAGCTTTTGAAGGCCCATATTGCTAGCATTTGGTACCTCATTAATTTTCACATCACGGGTATCTTAAATAATAACATGTCCATTGGCCACTGTTTTCCTTTTCTTTTTTTTTTATAATTAAAAATTAGGTGTCAAATTCTGAACTTAAACACCAAATTAAATAAGCATTTTCTTATATTTCATAGAACAGGAGGGGATTATATATAAAGCTATAAAACTGCTATATAAAGTTGCTTAAAAAAAAGTATAACAAATTTAATCTTTAGCTTTTAAAACTGTTATGTTTTAAAACTTATATGTTATTCCTTCCTGGCTTCCTTCTGTCCTTTTTTTTTTTTTTTTTTTTTTTTTTTTTTTTTTTTTTTTTTTTTTTTTTTTTTTTTGTTTATTTATTTTTGGTAATCCTTTCTCTACTCTTTTGCCCTCATTTTTAGATCTCCTACTAGGAGGGGAAAAAAAAGAAAATCAAAAATTCTGAAAAAATAAACTTAATCAAGCAAAACGAATTCCCATATTGTTCATGTTAAAAAGTTATGTCTCATTCAGCAACATGAGTTCATCATATTTCTGTCAATCTTCATTATTGGTCCTCTGGAATTCTGGATGGTCATTTAATGAAGCAGAATTCTTAAGTGTTTCAAAGTTTGTTTCCCCAACGTTGTAAATATACACAAATGATTCTAGTTCTGTTCTCTTCATTCTGTATCAGTTCATTTGAGTCTTCTCAGGTTTTTCTGAAACTCTTTTTCATCATTTCTCATAGCATAATAGTATTTGATTGCATTTATATACCATGATTTTTTTTGGCTATTCTGCACTTGATAGGCACTTTTAAAGTTTTTACTTCTTTGACACTATGAAAAAAAGAAATACTAAAAGTGGTTTATAATATAAACCCCTTTCCTCTTTCTTTGATCTCTTTGAGATAAAAGCCTAGTAGTAGTATCAATGGATGATGAAAGGACTTGCAAAGTTTAGTGATTTGGGTGCCATAGTTCCAAATGGCTTTGCCATTTCTTTCTCCAGCTTACAGATAAGAAAACTGAGGCAAGGGTTTTGTGACTTGCCCAGCGTCATACTTCTAGTTAGTGTCTGAAACCAAATTTAACATCAGGAAGAAAATCTGCCTGACTCTAGACTTGGCACTCTATCCATTGTACAATCTAGTTGCCCTTGCCTACTTACAGTCTTATCATTTATCAATTGGGGAATTGTTCTTATTCTTATGTATGTGAACCAGTTCCTTATATATGTGGAAATAAGATCTTCTGTGAAGTTTTCCCCTCTCATTTACCTGTATTATTTATGTTAACTTCATTGGTTTTGCTTGAGTAAAAACTCTCAAATTTTATGTAATCAAAATAGTCTGTTTTGTCTTCGGTGATCCTCTTTATCTTTTCTATTAAATTTCATCTTGTTAGATTCAGCCCACCATTTATCCTGAAAAGAGCTTTTGGACTCTGATTCAATTATTATATTAATACTTTTTCCTGAATATGGAAATATAGTAAGCACTGTTAAAATCATTAAATAATACAGGGCCAAGTATGGTGGCACACTTTAAAACCACCAATTACTCTTCTTTGGTCCAGCAATTTAACCAGTTCAGAATCAGTGATTTTTGTGTTATTGTTTAACAAACATTTATCCATAATCACAGCAAGATACTTTAGCAAATGCTTTATCAAATTAGAGTTTAGTTAAATGATATCTGCATCATTTATCCAACTTATTTAGTTACTCTCATAAAAAAAAGGACATGAACATAATATAGTATGGCCTGTTTTTTTTTTTTTTTTGGCATCAAAAGATTTTTTTAAATTATAGCTTTTTATTTACAAGATATATACATGGTAATTTTTCAGGATTGACAATTGCAAAACCTTTTGTTTCAATTTTTACCTTCCTTCCTACCCTACCACCCCTTTCCCCAGATGGCAGGTTGACCAATACATGTTAAATATGTTAAAGTATAAGTTAAATACAATATATGTATACATGTCAAAACAGTTATTTTGCTGTACAAAAAGAATTGGACTTTGAAATAGTGTACAATTAGCCTGTGAAGGAAATAAAAAATGCAGGCAGACAAAAATAGAGGGATTGAGAATTCTATGTAGTGGTTCATAGTCATCTCCCAGAGTTCTTTCTCTGGGTGTAGCTGGTTCAGTTCATTACTGTTGTATTGAAACTGATTTGGTTCATCTCATTGTTGAAGAGGGCCATATCCATCAGAATTGATCATCATATAGTATTGTTGTTGAAGTATATAATAATCTCCTGGTCCTGCTCATTTCACTCAGCATCAGTTCATGTAAGTCTCTCCAGGCCTTTCTGAAATCATCCTGCTGGTCATTTCTTACCGAACAATAATATTCCATAATATTTATATACCACAATTTATTTAGCCATTCTCTAATTGATGGGCATCCACTCAGTTTCCAGTTTCTGGCCACTACAAAGAGGGCTGCCACAAACATTCTTGCACATACAGGTCCCTTTCCCTTCTTTATGATCTCTTTGGGATATAAGCCCAGTAGTAACATTGCTGGATCAAAGGGTATGCACAGTTTAATAACTTTTTGAGCATAATTCCAAATTGCTCTCCAGAATGGCTGGATGTATTCACAATTCCACCAACAATGTATCAGTGTCCCTTTTTTTCCACATCCCCTCTATCATTCTGTATTATCTTTCCCTGTCATTCTAGCCAATCTGACAGGTGTGTAGTAGTATCTCAGAGTTGTCTTAATTTGCATTTCTCTGATTAATAATTACTTGGAGCATCTTTTCATATGGCTAGAAATAGTTTCAATTTTTTCATCTGAGAATTGTCTGTTCATATCCTTTGACCATTTATCAATTGGAGAATGGATAGCCTGTTTTTAATGAAGCCATGTTGACAAATCCTTTTTGATTTGTAGACACGATCTTCTTTGTTTTTTTTTTTAATTGTCCAAAAACATATTCTTGCCAAACCTTATAAAGGGAGAAGTGGCATTATCACATTAATTCAGCATCCCAAATCTTTAGAATTGTAACTAATATTTATGATACCTGAGGAGAGCATCATAAAATCTATCCAGGGAAAGAAGTAAGACAAATTTTCTTGAACGTATGCTAACTTTGGAGGAAAGATAAGATCCCATCAGAGAAGAAATTCTTGGAAATTATCTTATAGGAGGAGAAATGGATTACTCAGGATGCCATATAACTGCTCCTTAGGAAGTTTCTATTTAGTGTGTAAAGGAATCAGGGCAGGGTTGAAATGAGAAAGAGAATGCTTAAAGTTCTGCCACTGGGAAAGGGCAGTGATATAGGAAGAAGCCCCAGTTCCCAGTCCCAGAATCATCTGGACTCTTTCTCTCAGTCTCTGTCTCTCTTTCTCTTTCCTCCACCTCCTTCTCCCTTCCTCCTTCTTCCCCCTCTCCCTCCTTTCCTATATTTCTCTTTCTCTCTCTGTGTGTTCATTAGCACGAATGAATGAAAATCCACTAAGATTTCAAATTTGGTGGCTTTGAGGGAAAGGCCAATTTTAATTTCTCATACTTCACTCATCTAGTTCCCTACATAAATCTTCACTATTCTCCCTTGCTTTATAATTCTCTCTTCTTCTTCTTTATTTCTATCCATTCTCCTTCTTCACCTTCCTTCCTTTCATCTTCCCTCTCTTTTCCTTCTCTTGTTTTTCCTTCACTGTCTCCATCCTTCCTTTTCTCCTGCCTTTACTTCTTCCTCCATCTTTCTTTCCTTATCTCCTTTTCTTTTTCTTTCCCTCCTTCCTTCTTTTTCTCCTTCCCTCCTTCCTTCTTTCCTTTCTTCCTCCTCCTTCTCCACCTCTTCCTTCTCTTTCTCTATTTCCTCCTTTTCCTCCTCACCTCCTCCTTATCCTCTTCCACCTCCTCCTCCTCCATCTCCTCCTCCGTCTCCTCCTCCTCCTCCTCCTCCTTCTTCTCTTCTTCTTCTTCTTCTTCTCTTCTTCTTCTTCTTTCCTTCTTCTTCTTCTTCTTTTCTTCTTCTTCTTCTTCTTCTTCTTCTTTCTTCTTCTTCTTCTTCTTCTTCTTCTTCTTCTTCTTCCTTCTTCTTCTTCTTCTTCTTCTTCTTCTTCTTCTTCTTCTTCTTCTTCTTCTTCTTCTTCTTCTTCTTCTTCTTCTTCTTCTTCTATCTTTCTCTCTGTCTCTTTCTCTTGCTCTGTATCTCTTTTTCTTTTATCACATTCCCAAGAATATGAGAGAGTTTACAAACCTCAACTGTCAATTCTTCATATTCCCTTCTCATTTTCTTGGCAGGGTCAGGAACTCTGATTACTCATGGGTGTATTGCCTCCCTTCCCAAGATTTTAAACGATGATATTCTATTGGGTAAGTAATATGGTTGGAGATTAGTTTGCTTATTTTAAGTGGACTGTTATCTTCAGAATTGCTACCTGTGTTCCTGAGGGCTGACTGACTTTGAAAGAGATAATGGCCTTGAGGTCTATGCATTCAATGAGAGCTTTGGTCTCTATCAAATAGAGATCTGAAGGCTTTATTTAATATTTATTAGTTACTAAGAATTGGTAGCTAGTAGGGGCCTGGAAATTCTCCCTTTATACCACTTAACTGCCTCATGTCCATTAAGACTCTTGGGACATGTTCTTCAATTTGTATCTCAATTAGTTTAGCAAATCCCTTACATCATCCATTTTGGAGGGTTAATTTAACATCAAATGAACTAACTCCTTTTTCTTTCAACAAGAGCACAAAAATCAATCAGCCTACAGGGGCCCCTTCTCTCCATCCTCTCTCCTTTTTTGTTTATTGCCTAGTAACGTTTATAACATTTTGACCTTTGGGAAAACTGACATAATATTATGATACAAATCCCAGGCCATGCTGATCATAAGATGGCTATTATTAAATCTCCATAGTTTTACTTAGTCACTAACCCAAAGCTGTTAATTGGCAACTTTTTCTACATTAAAAAAGCTACACATGATACTTTCTCTGGTCAAGTATTATACTTATGATGACAACTTTTTCCTAATCCCCAAATTAGGACTTATATGATAAATACTTAGTTTTATATTTGTGAATTAGGCAGAATATTTGAAATTGGATCTGCCCTCTAAAAACCTGCAACTTAACAGTAGTGATAAAAATATTCTAAGAAAAGATTAACTTTTCTGAACTTTTCAACTCTTTAATATGCTACTACCTCTTGTGTTGTGACAGAACAGGTGAGAGAGATGATATTTTAATTTATATCATCCTTTTCCATCTACATATCTCCCTTCTCTCTCTGATTCTGACTGTGTTTGCTATTCCCTCCTCATCTTTGACCTTTCTTTAGCTCTTTCTCTACTGATCTGATTATTTATAGGGTATTCACTTCATACTAATGTGGACAATAAAAAGTTAGTATTGAAGTAAGCACAAAGACAGTCTAAACCCTTAAGGATTTGTAAGCAGTCTTATTGGGTTGACTGGGCATAAGAAGATAATGCTGTATAAAGGGCTAGTTACTTTAAGAATGGCTGCTATGTGTCCAACACTTGAACGGTGGTGGAGTAGAAATAATATATAATAAAGGTATGATAGAAATAATAATATAAGATGTAATAAAAATAGCGGATACTAATATTTATAGAACATTTTAGTAGTGGGGCAGACATAGTCAGGATATTGTTGGTACAGCATGGTCTAATGAATAGAGAGCTAAGAATGCAGGTTCAAGTTCCTCCTCTGACACATAGTACTGTCATTCTCAGCAAGTCATTTAAACACTTAGTATTCTAGGTAATTCTCTAAAACTCCAAATTACAGAGATAGTGCTTACTTGCATTACTTGGTAGAGGGTGTTTATTCATTAAGAGTTCCAAAACCAATGAGATCATAGGTCTGGTCTCTTCTATCTCTGATGTTTCTATGCTATTTTATTTTAGCCTCTGAAGAACTCTATGATGTAAATGTTATCAACCCCATTTTACAAATAAGGAATCTGAGATTCAAGGGGTTAGGTGTTGCTTATTTATGATCACAAATCTATTAAGGTTCAGAGGTAAGATTTAAATCTATGTTTTCCTAGGCTTAGCCTTATAGCCAAATTTCCTCTCCTTAATTAGATATTGATTATTTTTATTTCATTCATGCTTTAGAAAGATCTGGGAAAAAACAGGAGGCATGGGTACCTCTGGCAATCACTTTTATATTTTACAGCAAGCTAGTGCCCAACAAGTATAGATGTCTTCCACTAAAAGATTTTACTTGGTGAAAGCCAAGTGTTTAATGGGTAGAAACATACTCTTCTTAAAATAGGAATACTCAGTTATAATGCCAATGGATTAAACAGTGAAGATTTCAAATTTGAAAGGAGAATTTTCCTTAATGTGGTTTCAGTTAATCGTTTATTTGGCTTAATTTGAATATTACCTTGGTTTGAAGCAGACAGATTATTTCAGATCCCTTTCAACTCTTTGTATCTCATCTTAATAATTTTTAAAGAACTTATATAGGACAGTTTTTTTCTGAAAAGTCAGCCCCAGCTCTGTAGCATAGGGCATTTCAAATAAATATGGCACTAAAAATACTGAGATGGACAGATAGAAAAAATATCTGGACAATTACTTACATAAAAAAGTAAACTTAATAAGTATAATGGGATCTCTTTGTCAATGTTCATATTAAGATGTAAGTACATTATAACAAGTTTTTTTTCTGACAAACTCTCTGAATGCCAGCCTTATCTACAAACTTAATAGGTTGGTTTAGATTAATTAGAGGGTTCTTTCTAGCTCTAAAAAAATCCATAAATGGATGAATCCATGGAAATTATGCTTTATTCTATAGGTGTCAACCATGATTTATAATGATGGCATTCTTAGCAATTGTTATGAACTTGGTCCCAAGCAGAGAGAGAAGTTTCTATTATCAAGTGGCATAGAATAGTTGATAAGTATGATCAGATAGTAGTGGGTATAGTAAGAAGAGGTGCAGGACCAGTGAGTTGAATTCCATATGTTGAAAGGCAATTTGACGTGAAAAGTAGTAGTGGCAGGATATAACATTAATTCAAATCTTCCCTATAACAATGAAGATCTGTGTTACTGTGAGAAAACCAAGTAGTCTCTCTAAAGCCCATTTTTCTTATTTGTAAAATGGGAATTGTGGCATGTTATAGTTAATGTATATGAGATAATCATGTAAAAGTGTTTTGTAAACTAGTAATAACAAAACAAATTTGCTCTAGTTATAATATTGACAACATTAATGAACAATATTTGTCTTGCAAGGTATGACCATATTTCCTCTATTTAGAATCCCCACTTAAGTGTCCATATTTTTGATTCTTTTCATTCTTTTCTCTTTAGGTAATTTAAGAGTTGACCCTACTGGTTGAGTCAATGGATAGAGCCAATCACTCTGTGGTTTATGAGTTTGTGTTAATTGGACTCACCAATTCTTGGGGATTGCAACTTTTTCTCTTTCTGTTCTCTACTGTATTCTATATGGCAAGCATGCTGGGTAACTTCCTTATTGTCCTCACAGTGATCTCTGAGTCTCACCTACACTCTCCTATGTACTTTCTGCTGGCCAATCTCTCTTTCATTGACATGATTGATTCCTGCATTGTGACCCCCAAAATGATTTGTGACCTTTTCAAGAAGCACAAATTAATATCCTTTGGAGGCTGTGTTTCTCAGATATTCTTCATTCATTGCATAGGTGGTGTAGAGATGGTGCTCCTCATAGCTATGGCTTTTGACCGTTATATTGCTATATGTAAGCCTCTCCACTACTTGACTATTATGAACCTAAGAATTTGCATTGGTATTTTGATATCTGGCTGGGTCATTGGGCTCATCCATTCATTGATCCAATTAGCCTTTGTGATAAAATTGCCCTTCTGTGGTCCTAACACAGTAGATAGTTTTTATTGTGACCTTCCTCGGTTCATAAAACTTGCCTGCACAGATACCTATAAGCTACAGTTCTTAGTCACTGCCAACAGTGGGTTCATCTCTCTAGGTGCCTTCTTTATTTTGGTCGTCTCATACATCATCATTTTAACTACCGTCTGTCATCATTCTTCTGGTGGGTCATCTAAAGCTCTCTCAACGCTATCAGCTCACATCACTGTAGTGATTTTGTTCTTTGGTCCATGCATCTTTGTCTATGTGTGGCCATTCCCCACATTGTCACTGGACAAATTTCTTGCCATATTTGACTCAGTGATCACTCCTTTTCTGAATCCAACCATTTACACATTCAGAAACAAGGAGATGAAATTGGCGATGAAACGATTGTGGAGTCAGCTCATGAAATCCAAAACTTTTTCTTAAAATAGATTTGGATAGTTGGACTTAATGGACTGGAGCATTTAAAGAAAGTGAAGTGTTTAGTTTTCCAGCGACTGGAACTATTTGTTAGAAAACACTGCAGTGTTAGAATTTAAAGTTATGCATACATGTAGTTTGTTTTCTGTGCAACAAACAATAGAAGACTTGGACAGCTAAGTGGCTCAATGGAGAGAGTATTGGACCTGGAGTCAGGAAAAATAGTTCAAATCTGGCTTCAGATACTAACTATGTGACCTTGGGCAAGTCAATGAACTCCTACCTGCCTCAGTTTTCTCATCTGTAAAATGAGGATACTAAGAGTACCTACTGCTCGGGATTGTTTTGAGGATAAAATGAGATATTTGTAAAATGTTTTGCAAACCTTAAAAAAATATAATTGTGCAATATATAAAAGACCTCTATGTCTTTTCTCTGCCTTCTTCTGGTATATCTATTTTTGCTAATATCTGAGAAGTAGAAGAATTCACTTTCTGTAAAGGGGCCCTCAGAGCTGATGTATTTCTACTCAACTTTCTGCCTCCCTTGCATAGTGCCATAATAGAGATTTCTATTTGACATTAAATGTGATTGTATTGTTTACTATAAATATTCTATGATTGAATATTGATGCATGTAATATGCTATCCTTTTTATAGGAAAGAAGATATTGCTAACCTGACATATTTAATCCACATTTATAGGATCATAAAATTAGAACTAGAAAGAATTTTCAAAGTTACTGAGTCCTTTCAACTGGTAGAGAAACTGAGGTTTAGAGGAAAAAAGTGATTTGTTCAAGGATATCCATTTAAACCAATCTTCCTGACTTTAGAGTTATGTTAAGTTCACAGATTCCTCATATTGCTTAGTCTGAATTACTCTTTCATATCAACCAATTCTCTTTTTAATAGGTTTTATTTTTATTTTCATATGTAAAACTTCTCAATTTCCATTTAAGAGTATACCTGTATAAGAGTGCTGGACTTGGAGTTCAAATACAAATACAACCTCTGATACTTCCCGCGCACACTAGTATTTAACAACTGCTCTCTCAGGAAACAATGTCTCCATAATACACTTTTAAGTTTCATTTATATCGTTAACATTATTTTTGATCACATCTTAAGTCTAGGTAATTAACAAAACAATAAATTATGTTTTGATTCACTGTAGTTTTCCAGTTTTCAAGGTGTAAATTGCTGAAAATTTAACAATCATTTCTTGTGAGAATGTTTTACCTGGCATACTACCACCTCTGTGGCATTAGACAAGTCACTTAACACATCACTAGAACTTGAGACAATACAGTACTTTGTAAAAATGCTGAATTTGCAGGCAGAAACATGGATTAGATTATACTGCTACTTACTACATGTGTGACTTTTAGGTTTAGAAATTAAAGTCTTTAAGTCTTGGTTTCATCTAATGTAAAATAAGTTAGACTAAATTATCTTTCAGGCTCTTCTTAGCTTTAAATCTATGATCCTATGATTCTTCAATCTCAATTTTCTCATTTATAAAATATGGATAATATGAGGTTCAAGTGAGAAAATGCCACATAAAACACTTCGCATATTTAATTTTTATTATTATTACAATTTATTTTAAACCTAAATACAAAATAAAAGAAAAAATCATTATCATATACACAGCAGAACATGACAGGATTTATTATAAAGCAATACATTTCTATTTCAAGAAGGATGTGCAGGCTGATTTCAAAAAAGCCTGAAAAGACTTACATAAACTGATGCTAAGTGAATTGAGCAGATCAAAAGAATATTGTACAAAACAACAAGATGATATGATGATCAACTGTGATGGATTTGGCTCTTTTCAACAATCAGATGATTCAAAGCAATTCCAATGAATTTGTGATGGAAAGAATCATTTGCATCCAGAGAAGGAACTATGGAGACTATGGATCAAATATTTTCATCTTTATTTTGTTGTTGTTGTTTGCTTGTTCTTTTTTTCTTTCTTGTGTTTTTCCCTCTTTTGATCTGATTTTTCTGGCACATCATAATGAATATGAAAATATGGTTAGAAGAATTGCACATGTTTATATTATATTGGATTGCTTGCTGTCTAGAAGAGGGAAGATGGGAAAAAGGGACAGAAAAATTTGGAATGCAAAATTATGCGAAGGTGAATGTTGAAAACTATCTTTGCCTGTAGTTAGAAAAATAAATACTATTAAAGAAAAAGAAAAGAAAACCTATTTAATAAACACGACAGATTATTTTCATAACTGTTCATCTTTGCTTCCTTGTAGGTTTTCTTTTGTTCTCTGCTGTATACTTCACTGCCCCCCACCTCCTCTACCTCCTCAAAGAAGGTTACAATTAGGTGTAGGTATATATATCTTTATATATATATATACACACATACACACACACACACACACACACACACACACACATACACATATCTGACAAGGGTGTGAAACTATGTTCCCTTTAATCTGTAAAATTATCACTCTGAAATTGTGTCCCTTTTTGATCTGTAAAAGAAGAGAGATCAGGTTCTCCCAGGCTCCAGAGAGTCTAGAAAGAAGGTACATCCTCCCAGAGTGAGATAAGCAGTATCATTCAAGGGCACATCAACTCCCATTGATCTTTTGGGAAGTCACATCCTCATTCAGGAAACTATTTTCATTCAATTGGGAAATCCTGGTCTGACAATCAGTTCAAACTACCCCCAGATCTACTCATAAAATAGGTTTCTGTTCACTCATTCTTTGCAGAATGTCCAAAGTAGTATGCTTTGCCTCTTTGGCATAGCTGCCAGGACTCCTGCCCACTTCTCAGTGCCAGCCTCCATTTCCCTAATAAGATTTTGCCACTTGGAAGTCAGTCTTCCTAGCAAAGCTGATTTCTTATCCAACAATAAACTTCCCTTTTTGCCACTTAAACTTATCAGGTTTTTGGATTCTTTCACAAAGAACCTGCGCTGACCAGAAGGGGATTGCCACAACTCTCTGCACTTCCACTAGAACCTCAGCATATCTACACACATTGAAATATCTAAACATAAACAAATATACTCATACTTATTATGTACAAGACTGTACTAAAAGTGTTTCTATGGTCATCTGTTTTTTTTGGAGGGAAATAACATTTTCTTTCATTAAAAACAAGTTTTCTATATTTTTTTCCTAAACCAACCAACTCATCATTTCCTAGACCACAGCAATATTCCAATACTAATAACATTCTCTCTATGAGATTGTCTATAAAAGTTTTCTCTCCTTATTTTTTTCCTGCATTTCTTCTCTCCTTGGCTATATAGATTTTATTTGTATGAGAAACTTTTAATTTAAAATAATTAATTATCCATTTTATACTTCAATAATGCTCTCACCTTATAATATGGTTTAAGATCTGATACTACTGAATCTGCTTCCTTTCCATCTCCTCCCCCTCCAGTTTCTTTGAAGTGCCTGATCTTTTGTTTTTCTAAGTAAACTTTGTTATTATTTTTTAAGCAGTAATTTTTAAAAATAATTTAATTGGGATGGCATTAGATAGATGATTGTCATTATGTCAAATTGTTATTTTTTATTATATTGATTTTCTCTGTCCATGAATGATAATATTGCTTCAACAAAAAGTTTTATGTTTATATTTATGTATGGGCAAATTCATACCATTAACATTCTAACATCATTGCTTATTGTATATTTTCCTTTTCCCCATTTTTTCCTCTCTGTCCTTCTCACTCTATTCCTATTTTTCCTATCTCTTCTCACTATTTTGCTTTTCTTTCACCCACTATCTTTGACCCCTTATTCTTTTAACTACCCATCCCTTCAGGAATCTCTTCTTTATCCTCTCCCTCTTTCCCATCTCCTTGCCCTCTTATTTCTTTCTGAATTTAGAAGACGTTACACCCTTCTAAAGGCATGTGTTGTTTCCTTTTTAACATAGTCTTGATCAGAGGAATACCTGTCATCTGCCCTCCCTCCTACAGCTTCTTTTGTATTCTTTTTTTTTTTTTGCCTCTTTTGAATGATATAATTGTACCTTTTTATCTCTCTCTACACAGTTTTATGTATATCTACACACACACATATATATATACATAAATATGTTTATATGTTTAGAATCATTTCATCATACTCAGCTCCAGCCTTTCTTTCAAACTACCCAAATAAAAACAATAGTCATAAAAGAATTGACAATATTTTCAAAACCTTATGGAATTCCTTATAATTGATCCTCAATATTTAGTTTACATTTTTCCTAGGTGTTCTATGTCAAAATTTCCCATAAGTTTTGCTGTTTTTATAATAGGTATCTGAAAGTCTTTTAGTTCTTTAAATATCCACCCCTCCCCTTTTAGTATTATACTTAACTTTGTTGGATAAATTACCATGGGTTGAAATGTTAGCTATTTTGCTTTACAAAATATGGTATTCCAAAATCTATGGTCTTTCAATATAGAAGCTACAAGATCTTGTGCAAGCCTTATTGTAATTCCACAATATTTAAATGATTTTTTCTTGTTGCTTCCAATGTTTTCTCTTTAACCTGGAGTTTTGAAACTTGGCTATGATATTCCCCTAAATTTTATTATTTCTTTGTGTCTTACAATGTCATTAGCTTTCCTTTGCCCAATTCTAGTTTTAAGGGAATCATTTTCTTCCTTAAGTTTTTGGTTCTCTATTTCAAGTTGGTTGACTGACTTTCTTTTCATAATTTTCTGCATTCTCTTGCATTATCTCTATTTTTTCTATTTTTTCCTTGATCTCTCTTATTTGATTTTTAAAGTCCTTTTAAAGTTCTTCTAAGAAATCTTTTTGAGCTTGGGACCATTTGACATTTCTCATTGAAAAATGAGTGGCTTTTATATATTTTTTAAAGCTCCATTATCTTCCTCTGCATATGGAGTCTTTCTCCTATACTTTCTCATTTTTATTATTATTTTTGTTTTCTTTTATCTTTAGCAACTATTAGTGTGATCAAGTTCTAGTCCTGAATATGGGTAACAAGGCTCCAAGTCTCAGATACGTTATACTATTATTTTTTGAGGTTTATGCCAGGGTTCAATATTAGGTTCTCTCTCCACTCCTAAACCAACATTAGAATACCCAGTGCTTCTGGCCCACACATGATCTTAGTCCCTGTGGTCCCTTTGGTGGCTGCAAACTACAGTTGTCCTCTTTCCTGGAACTGAAGCCAGTTTACCTGTGGGGTCTCTACCTATCTGCTACTGCATTCACCGAGTGTGTGGCATTTCCTTTTCCCTTGAAGCATCAGACCAGCCCACAAGTGTATCTCTGGATTGTGGAAGGTCCTTCAGTCTTCTCCTGCTTCAGACAATCCCCTCCCTTAGGGGTGAGATGAACGTTGCTGAGACTGAGGCTCCTTCACCCCAGCTTCCCCCAGGCTTTTTGTTGATTCTATAGAACTGGCCTGGAAGTGTTTGCATTTCACTTAAACTGAACTTCTACTCCTGGAGATCAGTTCTTTTTCTGGAAACTTTTTTTTGTTGTTTTAGGAGAACTGCTTTAACCTGACTTGTTTGTTTTCACTGCTCTACTCTGAGGCAAAGTTCTATCTTTTTCTATAGAAAGAGCATGAAAAGGACTAAGGAAATTAAGACTTTGGTTTAACTTCATACATTGATAAGTGGGTGAAAGCAACTGAAGCTGACTTATAGCAAGTGCTAGAGTCCTTCATAATTGTTAGATGAAATAACTTTTTTTTTTATATTTGGAGAAAAGAGTCAGGGAGTATTGAGAGGAATGAGAAAGGAAAAGGCTAGGATCTGGATTATCCAAAAGAAGATACATTTGCTTTATTTAGGCAAGGAAGATATGGACTGGGGAAGAGGGACTTAAACAAAACAAAGCCAAGAGTTGGTAAACTTGTATAGAAAGCCTAGAGTCATCAACCTGAAATTAGGGTATTTAAAGGGTATTGATAGGGAATAAAGAATAGGAATTAAAATGATCTAATCTCAAAATTTTCTGAGTGATTCTGTTCAGATGAGTTTTCTGAAGACATTAAAATATAGGGTTATTTACCAGGTGGATAAATAATTTAATAGCAGAAGGGTAGAAATTGAATATATAATTTCATTATTATAGTGAGTTCCTTATAGGAGGAAATTCCTTCTACCAATCTAAGTCAGGGCTTTTTCTGGAACCGATAATCTTAGAGAGATGCCTATACTTAGAACATGAGTGTTTAAGAGATTTACCCAAAATCACACAAGTGGAGAAGGAAATGGCAAACTACTCCAGCATCTTTGCTAAAAAACCAAACACCTTAAAATGTAGTTATTAAGAACTGGACATGAATGAAATGATCGAACAACAATAAGGTCACTCAGCTAATATGTGTCAAAGGCAAGACTTGAATACAGAGCTTCCTGGCTTCTGGGCTAACTTTCTCATCCACTATGTTGCCTCTAATATTAGAAGAAAAGAAAAAGAGCAATTTAGTACCAGGAGAAAACATTGGAAGAAAAGGTACACAGAATCTAAACTCAGTGGAGGCAACTCATTTCTTGCAAGAGGTTTAAAATTATACATGAAGTTAGATCAGCAGAGTATTAAAATTCAACCTAAACTGAAAAATTAAGAATAGTGAACAATTCATAATCTCCAACTCACCCCTGACTTCCTTGGTGTATGGGTCTATAGTGATCCCACTGATAAGCAATAGATATTGTGAAAGAACACTAGATTTGGAGGCAGGGGAGCTGGTTCCGAATCCCAGCTTTGTCATTTACTACTTGTGCACTCCTCAACAAGTTCTTTTTCTCTTTGGTACACAGTTTTTTCATATGTAAAAAGAGTGGGTTGGACAAGATGCCCTTTAAGGTTCCATTTGTCTATAATCTATGACCTTTGATCCCATGAATCCTATGAATAGGATTTTCTCTGAAGCTATATATCAAGACTCTGTGAGATATGTAAGCAGCTGGGTGGATAGAGCTCTGGACCTGGAGTTAGGAAAAGAAACGAAGGAAAAGACAGTAAGCATTTTTATAGTGCCTATTATGTGCTAGGCACTGTGCTAAATGCTTTACAGATATTATTTCATTTATAACAATCCTGAAAGATAGGCGATATTATTATAGTCATTTTACTGAGGAAACTGAGGTAAATAGTAGCTAAATGATGATTCCAGACCCAGGGCTTCATCCACTGAGTGACTTAGCTGCCCACATGTCTGAATCTATGATCTGAGTTCAAATTGGGCCTTAGACACACTAGCTATGTAACATTGGGCAAACTGTAACCTTTGTCTGTCTGTTTCCTCATCTGTAAAATGAATATAATAATGGCACCATCCTGCTAGGGTTGTAGTGAGGATCAGATTAGATAATATTTATAAAATGCTTTCCAAACCTTAAAGTGTTATATAAATGTTAGTTGTTATTATTATTATCACCATACTAGCTGTTTTATTGTTGGTATTATATTGGAACTTTCACTCCCCAAGGTGGTTAAGAAAAACTCACATAGTCATTCATGTGGATTTTATCTCTACAATTTATCTTAATCTTTTCCCTTGTCTATGCTTCCATTGCACCTCCTTTATATAATTTCCTGTTACTATATTTTTAATTCAGCACCTCTGATGAACTAGTCACTATGCTCAGTGTTGGAATCCCTAGACCAAAATGAAACAATCTTTGCCCTAGAGGAGTTTAAATTCTTTTGAGAGGGAAACAACACATACACAGATAAGCAAATCCACACATATACAAAGTTAACAGAGAGTAATTTCTGAGATTGGGTTGGAAGGATTAGGACTGACTTTATGTATGAGTCCTGAAGGAGGTTAGGGATTCTATAAAGTGCAGGTGAAAAGGGAGCACAATGGATAGAACCCTTAGCTCTGGGAATCAGAGTCATTGTGGCATTGGGTAAGTTGCTTTACTTTTTCTGGGCCTCAATTTCTTTACCTGTAAAATGAGAAAGTTGGTTTTGATGCTTATGAGGTCCCTTTCATTACTAGATCTATGAACCTATGTGTGCATTTTGTCCATGCTCCCCTTCTATTTCTGAACTATTGCTATAATATCCAAATTGGTCTTCTCATTAGCCACTTTCTTTCTATTCTTATTATTGCCAAGTTAATCATTTTTAAAGATAGGTTTGACCTTTGTAAGGTATGGATTTACAAAGACAAAATGAAATATAGTTCTTGTTCTCAAGGAACTTACATTCTACTAGGAAAAGGGGAATTTATCATATAAATAGATAAATATATTATATGATAATTTGAGTAGAGTAGGAGTATTAAACATCTAGGGATATCAGGACAGATTGTTGTTATATTGAAGATGGTGCATGACCTGAATTTTTCAAGGAAGGTAGAGGTTATAGAATTCAGAGGTGAAGCATGGGTAGGGCATTGGGCATTGGGCAGCAAAGGCATGGTGGTGAACACACAAAGGTCAGGGAAAAGCAAGGAGACCAATTTGGCTGGAATGAAGTATAACAGAAGATATTGTGAAATAAGCTAGAAAGGTTAGCTAAGTATAGATTGTGAAAGGTTTTACATGTGAAGCAGAAGAATATGCAATATATTCTAGAGGCAATAAGGAGGAATTTTCATACTTGGGTCAAAGTTGGGTAAGAAGGTTGAGATACAGAGGAAAGTTATTATTATTACTACTACTAATAAAGATGCTATCTCTCTTTTGTTTTCAAAAAGATAAATGATATGACAGGGTAATGTCTTGACTAAGGAATGAATTAGATTTAAGTGAAGTACTTCATCTGTCTTTATGGCCACTGGAACAAATTGTTCCCATCCACCCATTCCATAGGGGGAAGTCTTCACATACTTGGAGCAGACAATCCCCTAATTCATTTTGGGTTTGTGACCTGTTGGTTACCCTCAATCTGGTTTAACTCATCTGCTGAGATGATTAAAAATGATACTTAACATTTAATAAGAATATTTAACATTTATATAGTGCTTTAAAGTTTGCAACATGCCTTAAATTATTAATTTATTTTGTTGTCAAATAGCACTGGGGAAAGATTCTATTATCTCTCTTTTATAGATAAAAAATGAGACAGAGTTAAACTATTTGTAACAGAGTCACTGAGCTGGTAAACATCCAAGGCCAGATTTTCTCTTTAGTTCTGCTGTTTCACTGGACAATCCACAAGAGGAAGAATGAGGAGGAAAAAGACACAAAAGGTAAACATGACTTAATAGAATATAACGCTAGAATAGTGATGGGTTGGGAGAGGGGGGACAGGGGATTCTCAGGCCCAGACCCTCATGGCATAATCATAGTGGGCAACCCCTTGAAGGAAGCAGGAGGAACAGAAGGCAGCACATAATAAGGTAGAATATCTTATTAGGCAGGAGCAGACTGACAAAGTTGAAGGTGTGTTCCAGAGTAGGAAAGATACTCTTGTGACTGTGTAATAGTGTATCCTGTTGAGATAATAATGATGAGGATTCAAGAAGAAGGTTAATCCCATTAAGTTACTTTCCTGTGGAAACTCCCTGGGAGAAAGTAAGGACATAGGGAAATATTTAGGTAAAGGGGGAGGACTCAACTATGGGGTAGGGGAGGGGCTGACTCATCTGTTGTAGTGATAGGGGATAACCCTCTGAAGCCATTAAAAGAAAGGGAGGTGTTAAGACTCCCAACAGAATAGGTCCTACAGAATGGTTAGTTCTAGTTCAGGCAAGTGGCATTTTGGGAGGAGGTGGTCTGTAGGGTGAAGATGAAGGACTGGATGATGTTTTGAAAGGTGGGACCCAGGAGAAAGGAGCAAGACGTTCATGGTATGGTCCCATTAGGTAATTTCAAGGAAACTTAAAGAAAGAGGTGTGTGTGTGTATGTGTTGGGGGAGGGAGGGTGTCGGGGATTTAGGCCATGAAGGACTGCGATGGGGCAGATCTCACTTGGTGGAAGATCCTTCCAATAACCAAAGGCTGGTTCCTTATACTGCAAGTAGCCCTGGAAAACCAAGGAGAGAGGAAGAGGACAGGATTTAGCATCCTGGGTATGGAGGAAGTGGGTGGCTTTGGAAATTGGGTAGTTTTGAAATATAGGACTTGGAGAAGACTTTAAGAAAGAGGACAGGAGAAATGATGCAAATTGGCATCCTGGGGTAAAACTTTGATTGCCCCACTTATCCTATGTATAGTACTAACAATGTATTTATTTATTTTTTTAAGTAAAGGTGTGACCCAGCTTCCCTTTGCTTATTAAAACTCTTTTTGGACAGCTCTGATTCTTAGGAAGCTTTTCCTGACACTAAGTCTAAATTTGTTACTTTCTAACTTCTGTCCCATTGCTATTCTATTTTCTAGAGCCAAAAATAATTAAGTGGAATCTCTTCTTCACTTAAAAGCCTTTCAGATATTTGCACAGCTATCAGATTCCATCTCAGCCTTCTCTTTTACAGAATACCACTACTTCCTTCACCTGACTGTCATATGACATAAACTTCATTGAAATCTTGAATACTCTTCTCTGAATACTGTCCAGCTTATCTTCTTAAACTATGTTGCCAACCATATACCCAACACAATACTGTAGATGAGGTCATTGAGAGCAGAATACAGAAAAACCAGAAAAACTCTTTCACTTCTCAGGCCTTCAGTTTCTTCATCTATAAGAAGAGAGATTTGACTTGGAATTTAGTTTCTAGATGATTCCTAAATTATCATCTAGGTCTAACTTTTGTGAAATACTTCAGTGTATGAAACTGAACAAAGCTCTCTGTATGTTCCCCAGTTCTAACATATTAATTATTATGCTTATATAACGATATCATTATTATATTATATTGAGAATTTAGAACAGCTGGGAAGGAAAGGCAATGTAATTAATAACAAAAGTATATCCAAAATGGTGTGATATCAGATGATATATATTAGATGGAGAGGTCTTAAGTTTATTATATTTTTATAATCAAAGTGCACTCTCCTGGTTGTGAGTATACACACACTTAAGCCTAAAAACACACAAAATCATTCCATCACCATATTACCATCATGAAGATAAAGATGGAAAACCTCTTCCCTAAGGCACATAAACATTATTTACAAATTCACACACATACAAGCAAACATACTGTATATATGTGTGAGTATAGATAGATATATGCATATGTATATGTACATTATAGATGTATATGTGTAAGTATATAATACACAGATGCATATACATATATAATACAATATGCATTCAAATCCTCATTTGTATATACATAATCTATATATGCAAACATTCATATATATATGTATATAATCCATATGTATATGGCTATACATACATATATGTGTATGTGTGTGTGTGTGTATGTATGTATGTAGAGATTATTATATAAAGTTGTATAAACTTTTGGGAGCTTCCAAAATCATCAAGGGGATGAATTAAGAAAAAGGAAGAAGGCTCAAGATAGAGCCTTGGGGTACATTCAGAGTTAGGAGTTGTAATATAATGAAGTAACAGTTTAGATTGGTTAGTTGTGCATGGGGAGAATGATGCTAGAATAATGAAAAATCCAGAGATTATTCTAGAAAAGAGTGTCAAAAGATGTAGAGAGGTCATGAAGGATAAAGACTGAAAACAAATTAATCAAATTCAACCTTGAAGAGATTATTGTTAACTTTGGAGAACAGCATCCTTTTAAGGAAAAGGTTGCCAACTAGATGGCACAATGGATAGAACACTAGATCTAGAGTAAAATCTGGCTCCAGATTTTCTTTTTAAAGTTGGTCCATTTAGTTACATCTTTATTAAAAAAACATTAACTCTGTAAATTAATGAACACATAAATGTTAAAAATTCCTGTGAACAAAAGAAATAATTTAACAAGTATAGTAAAATTTTCATGGAAGAAATTTTCAAGTTTGCATTCTGTCCATTCTGAAATATTTAACATTGGACTAAATACTCGCTCTGAGACTCTAGGCAAATCATTTAACCTCTGTTCATTTCAGATTTCATGTCTATAAAGTAGGGAAAATAATAAAACCTACCTCCTAGGATTATTGTGAAGCTAAAATGAGATGCAATTCATAAAGTGCTTTGTTAATCTTTAAAGTGTTAGTTATTATTATTATTGTGAGAGTTTGAAATAACATTTTTGTTTCTTATTCATTAAATCCGTATTGTGTGGTATCTCTAGTCATTAATTATAGCACTTTGGTATAATATGTCTTTTTATTTATACATATTTTTATTTATACATATTTATTTATACATATTTTATTTATACATATATTTTTATTTATACATATTTTTATTTATACATATTTATTTATACATATTTTATTTATACATATATTTTTGAATCAGTTTGACAAATATTTGGTGTTCCTTTTGAATTGATTCAGGAATAGTATACTCATTCTGATTAATGCTTTAGTTTCAGCCATTAGTTACATGATTTCCCCCAGATCAGACATCTAGTAGTATATGTCAATTCATTTTCATTCAATAATCCTGTACTTAATGACTTTAACTGGGAAAATATTAATAAAATTCATTTGTGGCAATATTTATAATGTCCACCAGATGGTGATATTTCCTTATAAAAGAAAATACAAGCTTACAAACTGAGAAAATATCTTATTTTCCAGGGTTTTTATTATCTACCTACCTACCTAGCTACCTACCTACCTATCTACCTGTCTGTCTGTCTGTCTATATTTTTAGGAAGGGCCATTTTAAAAGGCCATAGCTTGCCTCTGTGATTAGAGCCAAAAGTGAGTTTTCACTTATGAAACCATAGAAAAGGAGAGGTGTGGCTTCCATTGAGTTAAATACATGCAAATACACATATACATACATATATGTGTGTATGTATTTATATTCAAGGAATTAATGAAAAAAGTTAAGACTGGTGACTTTGCATAGATTTCTTTCATTAAAATCCAATTCACTTGCATGTCATAGCATCACCTCTCTGATGTTATGATCCTTTTTGAGAATGAAAGACAAACAGCAACAATAATACACACACACATCTGTATATATATTCATTTATAGATATAGATATGTATATAAAGAGATATATATTATATATGTGTGTGTATGTGTGTATGTGTGTGCAAATTGGTGGGATGAGGATGAGGGAAGAGAAAATGGTTGCCTTTTGTTGAGTGGGTATGGGCAATGAAATTGGAGAAAAGATTTTTCTTTGATTTCACTGGAATACTGAAATTGGTATGAGATTAGCATATCAAATCATCACCAGAGTGCTCAGAGAGGCATCATGTCACAGTGAAAATAAGCAAGTATATATTTGGCATCAGAAGACCTGGGTTTGAATCCTGTATTCCCTGTGTGACCTTAGGCAAATAACTTCCCTGGGCCCCAGTCTTTTCATTTGTAAAGTGAAATAGTTGAACTATATGATTCATAATTTCTTCAGACTAAAGCATTTTGGGTGATATTCTCTTTTTCTTGTGGACAAATGATTTGTGAAAATATATTACAGCATACTTTTATTCAAATTTCTTTAATTTTGATTATTGACATTTTAGGACTAATAGACATAAGATGTCAAGAAAAAATATTGACACAAAGCAGAGGTCCTCAAACTTTTTAAATAGGGGGTCAGTTCACCATCCCTCAGACTATTGGAGGGCCGAACTATAGTAAAAACAAAAACTATGAACAAATTCCTATGCATGCTGCATATATCTTATTTTGAAGTGAAGAAACAAAACGGGAACAAATACAATATTTAAAATGAAATAAAGTTAAATCAACAAACTTACCAGTATTTCAATGGGAACTATGGGCCAGCTTTTGGCTAATGAGATGGTCAATGTCTGGTTCCATATTTGTTACTGCTAGTCATAACAAGTGATGCAAGTGTGCATCCATTAGTCTTGATCTTGTTGGAGATTTCAAATGTTTCATTTTAGAAAAAGTCTGTTCACAGACATAAGTGCTGCCAAAGATGGTCGCCATTTTGAGTGCATGGTTCCTGAGATTAGGATATGTCTCAGAGGGGAGAGATGCATAGAAATTATGAAGGCTGCTTGACTTGAATGAGTCTTTCAGAGAGTCACAATTCTGCAGGTCAGCCAGTTCCATTTGGTAAATTGTACCCACATTTTCAATGTCAATAGAAAATGGGTTATGGAAAAGCGGTATGTCCTGTTCATGGAGATGAAGCTCTTTAAATCTAAATTGGAACTCCTTTTGCAATTTTTCCAGTGAATCCACACATGTTTTGTTTGGGAATGCAATCAGCAGTTTTTCCACTAACAGATTTTGAGTTGTGGGGAGATGGCAGAAGTTTTCCTCCTTGTTTAAGAGGAGGCCTAATTTTACTTCAAGTGCTTTGACATGTGATTGCATATCACAGATGAGCTTCCTCTTTCCTTGAAGTTGCATATTGAAATTGTTGAGTAGCTCTGTTACATCTGTCAGTAAGGCAAGGTGCCATTTCCATTCTGCATCATTGAGCTCTGGTACTTCTTTGTTTTTCGAAAGCAGAAAAGTTGTAATCTGTGGAAGTAAGTCATAGAAACGTTTCAAAACTCTCCCTCGACTCAGCCAATGGACTTCTGTGTGATATGAACATCTTCATACTCAACATTTAGTTCAGACAGAAATTCCTGAAATTGTCTGTGATTTAGTGCATTAGCTCTAATGAAGTTAACACAAGATACCACAATTTTCATAACAGAGTCCCACTTCAGTGATTTACTACACAGTGCTTGTTGCTGGATGAGGCAGTGTATGGCTATTGGATAAGAATGATTATGTTTGTCCATCTCTTGGTTAATGTGAGCAATTACTCCTTTCTTAGACCCCACCATGCTAGGAGGGCCATCAGTTGTCATGCTGGCTAGTTTAACCCCGTCCAGCTCCAAACCATTCATAGTTTGGCAAACCTTTTCATAGATATCCTCTCTTGTAGTTATTCCTTTGATGCTTTGCAGTGCAGCAAGCTCTTCTATGACTTCAAAATAATCATTCATCCCACAAATAAAAATTAGAAGTTGTGCAGAATCACAGACATCATTGCTTTCATCATGCCAAGGAAAAATATGAAATTTTTTTTTATGGAGTTTTGCAAATGCTGATGCAGATTGTCTCCCATTTCTTCAATCCTCTGTGTAATTGTAGGTCCTGAAAGACTCACTGTACTAAATAAATTGGCCTTCTCCGGACACATCTCTTTGGCAACAGAAAGAAGGCATTCTTTAACAAATTCTCCCTCCACAAATGGTCTGCCATTGCGTGCTATTAGCTTGGCAACTTGAAAACTTGTTCGCAGTGATGAAATATTTAGCTGCTTCTGCTTCACAAAAGTATTTTGCTGAGTTGTCAATGTATTTTTCAGTTTTAATATTTTATCTTTTCTCACTTCTCCAACCAAACAATTATATTTATCTTTATGTTGAGTTTCATAGTGTCAACGCAAATTATATTCTTTGAACACAGAATATAGTGTCTGGCATATCAGACATACAGCTTTTTCCTTGTACTGCATGAAAAAGTAATCATAAGTCCACTGTTCTTTGAATATCCTACACTCTGAGTCAATTTTTCTTTTTCTTGACATCATTATTTCCTAGGGATTCCAAAATGCTATTAGTAAAATACCAATATATATGTACAGCGCTACAAAAACAATATACCAGCAATAACTTTTTTTTTTTAAATAGCCTTTTATTTACAGGTTATATGTATGGGTAACTTTACAGCATTGACAATTGCCAAACCTCTTGTTCCAATTTTTCCCCTCTTACCCCCCCCCCCTCCCCCAGACGGCAGAATGACCAGTAGATGTTAAATATATTAAAATATAAATTAGATACACAATAAGTATACATGACCAAACCGTTATTTTGCTGTACAAAAAGAATCAGACTCTGAAATATTGTACAATTAGCTTGTGAAGGAAATCAGAAATGCAGGTGGGCAAAAATATAAGGATTGGGAATTCAATGTAATGGTTTTTAGTCATCTCCCAGAGTTCTTTCTCTGGGCATAGCTGGTTCAAGTTCATTACTGCTCCATTGGAAATGATTTGGTTGATCTCATTGCTGAGGATGAACCAGTAATACCTTTGCCCACACAGAGACATACAGAATGCAATCCCCAACTTCTTCCAAGCTGCCGCTGCGCTGTGATGCTTCCGTTTCCTGCACTCTCTCTCCCGCTCTTCATGCTCCCGCTTCCGACCTTCACTGCTGCAGTGAATTCCCCCTGCAGTGGCCATGACATGTGCAGCATGCACTGTACATCCCCCATGCCTGTCTGTTGTGGTGGCTGCCGTTACTGCACAAGGCCGCGGACCATCAGTTCTCTGTCTTCTGCATCTCTCTCCCTTCCCCACACCACACATCCTGGCCTGGGAACTCACCTCACCTCGGTATCACCTCACACTCTGTCTCTGCCACCTCAGCCCAGTGCCGGAAGTGTGCGTTGCTAACGCAAATTTAGGTTGAACATCACTTCTGGTCTGATTTTGCCATTACCCAGCAGGCTGCATAAACGTCCTCAGTGGGCCGCATCTGGCCCGTGAGCCATAGTTTGAGGACCCCTGACATAAAGGATACCATGCATGAAATGTATGGCTAAGTCATGTAGCAAGAATTTGAAATCTTAAGATAGAAGGATCATAACCTAGAGAAGAAAAAGACCTCAGAGGTCATCTAAGTGAGAAGTTGGAGAATTACATAAGAAACCCTGACATGTAAAAATAACACTTAGTTTAGAAAAAACCCTGCAGCTTATTGAGTAGATCCTTTATGGAAGCTTATGGGAAAAGTAAGGACAAAAACTTCACAGTTAAGATGGTATGGAAGGGATATGATTTGCCCTATTTGAAACAAAACATAAATTAAAGAGATCACAGATCCACTGATTCTTGAAGTATCAAGTTCACAGTTATCTGATTGGAGTCAGATATGAAATCAATATGAGCTGATTACTGTTGGCCTATGGAGCCTAGTGTATAACATTTCAATATGCAAGTGCTAAAATTCATGTGGGGCTTTATAATTGCTGTCTCTTTTTCATTGATCTAAAGCTTGGGTTCTTAATCTTTTTTGCATCATGAACCCCAGGTGGTGGTCTGGGGAAACCTGTGAACTCTTTCTCAGAATAATGATTATCAATGCATAAAATAAAATAAGATTATGAAGGAAATTCCCTATGTTGAAATACAATTATTAAAACATTAAAAGTACCAAATTCACAGACTTCCTGAAATCAATTTACAAACCATTTGGGGATCCTGGGATTGCACATTAAGAACTCCTTATCTAAAGAAGTCTCAACAGGCATACCTGCAATTTTTATGTATGCCTTGGAAAGCTATATTCTAACAAACATAAACATTACACATTGACAGTGCCAATACTTCAAGGATAAATACTTGTGCATTATTTATCTATCACTGTTTCTAGAATTTGATTTAGGATTTTTGATGCATTATTTCAGTAATCATTGATTCACAGAACAGCCAATGTAAAAATTACAAAAATTATAATCTTATAACTGTATAACTTAGGCTTAAAGATATTTGATTATAAATTGCTTGCTTTGGGTATGATTTACTTAATTCTGATTTTTAGTTTTTCCTTTCATGATCATAGCATTATAGAGGAAGGACTTCCTTCAACTTTCTTATCTTATAGAGAAGGAAAATGAGGCCCAGAGAGGATAAACCATTTAAAATCACAGATTTAGAGCTAGAAGGGACCTTGAATGACAACTGGTTTGAATTCTATGGATGTGGAAATCATGTCCTTGTGATTTTAAGTGTCTTGGCCAAGATCTCACAGGTAGTACTCCTCAGAGGCAGGATTTGAACCCAGGTTTCACTGAGTTCAGAGCCAGTGATTTTTCCATTTTGTCATCCAAACATCATAGATGATTTGGAGTCTAGGACCAGAACCATCATTGAGAACATTATATGTTCAGAACATTTTACTTTGAATGATGCTATTTTGACTCAGACTTACACTGTCAGTAAACCTATTATTAATTTTAAAAAATAGCCTTTCCTTTCTAAAATTATTTTTTTCATGGGTAAATATGTCAAGAAAGAGTTCTCTTTGTTTCTCCCATGAGGATTTGGTTGTCATCTACCTCCTCTTTCTTTTCTTCTCCCTACCAAAACCGCATTGATGAGACTAATGTTAGACAAAGCAATTAAGTATTATGGTGAATTCCACTTATTAAGACATGTATGGTGATCTTTAGAGAAATGTTGTAGGCTCAACAATGTACAATATTTGGGTCTGAAATTTCTATGCTATTTCTTTATCCACTAATCCTTATTCACTTAGAACTGGAATGTATTTTCAGACGGTGGGAAGATGGCTTTCTGTCAAAGCCTTTAAAATGTGTTTTTATTCTTCCTTTCTTCCCTGTAATATCAGGCTTTCTTTTCAGTCTCAAAGATCAAGTAAAACTTTCTAAACAGGCTAAAAAAGTGGCAAAAGGATAATTTACAAGAGAAGATGCCACCTTCCCTCCCAGGTGACCTATTAACTTTGTCTTCCCTTGCTTACCCAGGGAAAACCAACAATACTTTGTAAGACAATTCCCACCACAGGTAGCTCTCCCATTGGCAAACCCAGGTTGTTGCAATGTTATTTGGTCACTGTCCTCTAGTGCTGTTAATTAACTGCCTTTGTTTCTGTGCCAGAATTTTGAATAACTTTTTGTGCTCTTGGTTAATTATGCGACAGGGAGAAGGCTCAACTCTCTTAAACTCTCTGACTCCCTGAAGTTGCTATTGCCTAGTGAATTGAGAGGCAAACTGGCTTCTGAGAGGCCTATAATGTATTCAAAATAATGCTGGACTTTGGTCTCATTGGTCCTACTCCCTTGTCTCCTGAGACTCAATTTCCTCACTTGTGAAAGGTGAGAAATACCTATCTCACAGAATACCTGTCAGGAGCAAATAAATTAATATATATCACATGTATTTGAATATATAAAATAATATATTTCAAATATATTTTAATATGTAAAAATATAAAATGTTCTCAAATATTTCAAATATGAAAACATAGTTTCCAATATATTCTAATACATCTGAAAATATGTATCATTTTTATATATATTATATAAAAATTTATATGTATCTGTCTGAATGTTCTTAACAAATGTAAAAGACTCCAAATGGAAAGCATTTCCTTCCCCTAGTAAAAGAACAAATATATTTAGCCAAATCAATATTCCAGTGATGAAGCAGGTATTGTCTTATAGATGGAAAGGCAGAGTGGGAAACATGGAATGGTCTACAAATTGTGGAATGGCACATACAAAGCAAGCACTGGTTGAAATTCTTTTCTGAATGAGTATTGATGTGGATTGTGATCCCTTTAAGAAACTAGTCCTTCATTGATGCATTGTTGGTGGAGTTGTGAACGAATCCAACCATTCTGGAGAGTAGTTTGGAACTATGCTCAAAAAGTTATCAAACTGTGCATACCCTTTGACCCAGCAGTATCTCTACTGGGTCTGTATCCCAAAGAGATTATAAAGAAGGGAAAGGGACCTGTATGTGCACGAATGTTTGTGGCAGCCCTCTTTGTAGTGGCTAGAAACTGGAAACTGAATGGATGCCCATCACTTGGAGAATGGGTGAATAAATTGTGGTATATGAATATTATGGAATATTATTGTTCTGTAAGAAATGACCAACAGGATGATTTCAGAAAGTCCTGGAGAGACTTACACAAACTGATGCTGAGTGAAATGAGCAGGACCAGGAGATCATTATATACTTCAACAACAATACTATATGATGACCAGTTCTGATGGACCTGGCCATCCTCAGCAACGAGATCAACCAAACCATTTCCAATGGAGCAGTAATGAACTGAACCAGCTATGCACAGAGAAAGAACTCTGGGAGATGACTAAAAACCATTACATTGAATTCCCAATCCCTATATTTATGCACACCTGCATTTTTGATTTCCTTCACAAGCTAATTGTACAATATTTCAGAGTCTGATTCTTTTTGTACAGCAAAATAACGTTTTGGTCATGTATACTTATTGTGTATCTAATTTATATTTTAATATATTTAACATCTACTGGTCATCCTGCCATCTGGGGGAGGGGGTGGGGGGGTAAGAGGTGAAAAATTGGAACAAGAGGTTTGGCAAATGTTAATGCTGTAAAGTTACCCATGCATATAACCTGTAAATAAAAGGCTATTAAAGAAATTAAAAAAAAAAAAAAAAGAAACTAGTCCTTTCAGAATGATTTATTCCTTTCTGATTCCCAACCTATCCTAGCTGATGCATTATCAATTCAAGAAGCTAGGACCTTTTGATTCACAAATCCTGGTCAAAAGCACCCCTTTGAATTCTAATAGGAGATCTGGGCTTGCCCCAGCCCCCATTCTAATGATCTGCTCAGGGTTCCCAACCCCCACCAAGCAGATTCTAGCCCTTGCTGAAACCCAGCAAGGAGCCAACTTGGGATTCTACCTACCTGCCCCTCTAACTGAATCTCTCATTATAAAAGAGTCAAGCTGGAGTCCTCTCTTTCCAGAGAGTCGAAATGTACCAGCACCATGTCTGGCACCCCAAGGACTCTCTGCCCACTGGAATTCTGTTTCCAGTGCCCTCTTATCTCTAATTCACCTATTTCCTTAACTAGGCTTTAACCTTACTTCCAAACCCCATAATAAACCTCTTTTATCAATCTAATTTTTCTGGTCTGTAAATTCCTTTATAGGGGACTCTTGAGCCGCTAATAGATCTCATTTAACTCCATATCCTTGCACTGAATCCAAAGGGGTTGCAGGGGAGCTCTATTTGACTCCCTGTACCCCGAACCTGCCACTAGACCTCAATTAAGCCCTAATTTCATTTAGGTACCCCAAATCTAGTCCTCATCAGTATAACACTGTGAGACAGATGCTATGCCAAATTTTTTTTTGTTGTTGTTGTTTTGTTTTGTTTTATTTTTAAGGGGGGAGAGGAGGTTGATTTAGTACCACAGCATGCACTTTTGATCGAGAGCTCAGCTCCATTTGTTATGTGCCCCACCCAACTCTTCAGGCCTCTCTGACATAAATCCCAGGTCCCTATGCCTTTCTTTGACTATAAAAAAAAAATATCTCATATACACAATCTTAGCTCTGTCTCTTTCTTGTAGTAGCAGTTTTCTTTTAATTGTCCAGGATTTGGTGGAGATAATCCATTTAGATCAATAGTTCATAGTTACCATTCTCCTGAGTCCCCTAAATTTTACATCATTGATTGTATGTCTTATCAATTCATCTCTAATTCAAGAATACATTATATAATATATATGCAGTGACAGAAGTGACAGAAGTGACAAAGTGACAGAAGCAGGAATATTACTGTACAGTCTACTCAATCCCTAGACCCAGGTGCTCCCAACCAATCAACTAATCAATTAATATGGAACAAATGATGAATAATAAAACATTTATTAAGTGTTTAAAGGGGCAGAGTCCATTGTTCTTGAGGGTGTAGATGAGGATGAAGATGAGAAAAAGTATTTATTAAATGATTACTCTATGATAAGTGCTAGGATTCAAAATACACAGCAAGACCCAAAACAGCCCAACCCGCAAAGAGTTCTTTTCTCCAAGGAATTTATACACCAATGCAGAGACAGTTTATGAGATAGATACATGCAAAATAGATGGAAGGTAATTTAGAGGAGAAGACAATAGCAATTGGGAAAATGGGGCAATGTCTCCTGTAGAAGATGTTATTTTTATTGTTGTCCTTCCTTCTTGAAGAGGACCATGACATCAGGGAGGTCATGTCATAACATGCAAGGGAGTTGGATTTAAGTGAGGGTGAACTATACAAAGTTTCCAGTCTTACTTTCTTCTTCAGAGCCATCTGGGTCCAGAGATAAGATCTAGATTAGGACAACTGGAGATGGCCCTGGATATAGTGAGAAATCTTGGCTGGTTGGAAGAAGCTAGAGATTCCAAGACAACAAAGCAAGACTAATCAACAAACAATTGTTAAGTACTTACTACCTACTTGGCATTGTTCTAAATCCAAAGGATATAAATAAATTAAGAAGAAAGATAGGGTCCTCAAGGAGTTTACATTCTACTGTGAGAAGACCACACACAAAGGAGCTGAAAAGCTGTGGGGAGGGAAGAGGAAGTATTTAGGCAGGGCATGGTATTGAAACAAAGAAAATCTGGACAGATCCTGGAGGGTGGTGGAGGTGGATCAGATTGGGCTCCAAAATGGAGTCTTGGGAGGAGCTCGCCAATAGAAAAAGGAGACTGTCTTGGCCAAAGGATGATTCTCACATGAAGTGGTTCTAAGAAAAGGGGGAAGTTTCAGGATAAAAATGCAGCTGAAGTTACTTGTTGAAATCCAGAAGTTTATCTGCCTCTACATGAGTGTAGAATGGCAGAAATCCATTCATGAAAGTCCTAACACAAGGAGAGGGAAAATGTCAGTCATAGGTAGAATTATCTATAGCTTCTCAATCATTGCTTTAGGAAAACCTTAAATTCTCATTCTTTCTTCTGGTTTCTCATCACCTCAGGTCTATAATACTTGCTAAAGATCATTATCTTTTTGATGTTCAATGTTGGGTATGGTTAGTAGAGTAAAACCTAAGAATTGATAGCAATTAATCCCCAAGTCAGGCAGGGAGACATCACTGATAGAGATCAGTTTAGCTCTGTGATCCCACCCTGTGGGGAGGTGATCTAGTTAGAAACCCAAGTTATGTCAATCCCTTGAGACCCATCTTCTGTTGAGGTCGTGGGCAGTCTCACTTTGCTATGTCCTGTCAGAAATCACAATCATATTCTTGAATTTAAATTTTCACTATAAAATCTACTTATGGGCCATGGCTTTGTTGCTATCCTTCTCGGAGTCAGTCTGCCTCAGAACTCTGTCTCATGGTGTCTTTCTCCTTACCCCTCCCCCATGCCCCATGATATCTCTGCTAAACCCACCATGCTTTGTGGCGTCTTCTCCTGATCCCACTTCTCCTCCTTACAGCTAACTAATTCTTTTCTGATGCTGTGTCCCTTGCAGAATTTAGCCTTTCAGCTAAGGACATGCTCCCAACCTCATGAGGTGTTTCCTTTCTCCTGGTGAATTGCAAATTCTACTAGGGAACTTTCCTTCACTAATTATTAAAATACCTTTCCATGCTCTCCCAACTCTTTCAAACTTACTGTTCTTGGTGTATATTGTATCCCTTCATTTTGTCTGTAACCTATTTCCCTAAAAAAATCTAAAAAGGAAATGGCCATTGTGAATTCTTCACATGAGTAGACCCCAACTTTTGGTGTCTACATCACCCACACATTTATTAAGAATTTGGTCAAGTTCCTGAAATTCCCAGAACTCCAGTGGTAGTACAGGTTAAATACTCTAGGAGGTGCTCATGCCAGTCATAAATATAACATCCACAGTGGTAGAAGGGTGCTATCAGTTTGGTAATGAATAGATCTGATGGGATAAGGTATTTCTCAGTATTGAGACTGTCACATAATCCCTATACTCAGAGGAGGAAGATGAGACTTGGGCTTCAGGTTTCAGGAAGTCACATGATCTTTATTCCCAGCCTTGAAACCTGGGATGCAGGAAGGTAATGAAGTTATAGAAAGTGACCTGATCCCCAGGAAGCAGACAACATTGGTGACCATTGGTCAAGGATGGTTACATCCTCTTAGTCTATCCAATGAGAAGGCTTGGGTCTTTTGCTTTTAAGTCCTGTTCAAGACAGAAGCTGGCCAGAGCACAGAGCAGGAGCTGGGATAGCTCCCATGTGTGTGTCTGGGCCTCTTCCTGCAGGAATTAAATAAATGCTTTCTCTTTGTACCTGAAGATGTCTCTGATTAGTTAATTTGGGAAAAGGGGTCTAGCACCCATCCCACACAGTAGCAATTCAGAAATCTGCCAAGAAGTAACATTAGGAAATACTAAAGGAAGTGAGTTTACTGACAATTAATTATTGATTCCCCAAAGGATCAATTGGTGGAGATGGGAACATGCTTTTTGCATTTTTATCACCTTAGTTATTCATAATGTGCTTTAACTGACTTCTGACGTTTCTATTTTGGAACACAGAAAATGATGCCACTTGATCATTCTGACCATTTAGTTACTACATGATACCTCATCTATTACTGCTTTTCCAGAGTCCTATTTCATGTTTAATTCAAAAGAGCCTATCATTTGCAATAAAATCTAGTAAGAAGTGATAGAGAAGTTCTTTTTAATATTATTACCTAAGATACAAAATATTTGGAAGTCTATCCTCCAAGATATATGCAAGAACTATGATAAACACATAGAGAAGAAAATGGCAAACCATTTCACTATCTTTGTCAAAAACATTCCAAATGAGGTTAAGAGTCAGACACAACTGAGATGACTGAACAACAACAATATAAATACAACTCTAAATAGTTACTTACAAAAATAAGACAGACCTAGATAATTGCAAAAATATAATTGCTTGTAGGTATTATTATATTATTATACAATAAAAATTATAATATTATCTAAATTAAAGTGGATTAAGAATGATTATTGTCCAGACTTTGAAGGCAGAGTTAATCAGAGTCTAATTGGCTGAAAAATATGTCTACATTCATAGATCAAGTGAATGCCTTAGGCTTTGGGAATTTTTATTCCAACCTGTATGCATTTTGAGTTAAGTTCCCCTTTCCTTCCTGGTCTAGATCACAACTGGCTAATTTATGATAACAATTCCTCTTACTGATAAATTGAGCCCCAGAGTTCTCATATTGGTCTAATTAATGATATCCTTCTCCTGGTTTCTAAAGGCTGCTTTTCTCTTATCATTGGTTTGAGACAATGTTCTAGCGTGTTTGTTCTAATTTCAATTTCCAGTTAATAGTTATTATTATTAGTTATTAGTGATATCTCATTATCATGGATACTATTGAGTAGTACCTCAATTTAACTAATTAAAATCAATTATCTATTATTATAAAGGGATTTTTATTGAGAAGATAAAGCAAGGACACATTTCCCGGAATAGAGGCACACTCTTTTCTATATTATCTGGTACCCTGGGGAGAGGGTATTCAAACTTGAAAAATTATTTTTGGAATGATACCTCAGGATATGCTATAGCCACTGTATGAACCCCTCTATGCATGCTATGGTGGAATCTGTTGAGTTGGTTCCTGCTTCTCTGCATAATACTGACAGTTAATTGCAATGTTTTTCTCTAAATTATAATATTCTCTGCAAGCAGGTTTCTTGGGGGGCTTCTGGAGGCAGTCTTTATTTTAGTTCAAAATAATCACCCTGGTTAGTCTTATCTCTTTCCTTGGGCCCAGTTAGCTTTCTTAGAGGCCTATCTCACAACTTGGTTCCTGCCGCTAGTGCTTTGTCTCTGCCAGCTTCAGCCTCTCCTCCGAATGTCTCCAGCCAGCACAAAAGTGGAAGTTGGAATGAATCTGCCTCTGCCTCTGAGAGTGGGTTTGTGGGCTTCTGTGTCTGGTCCTGAGAGCTTCTTGCTTATATTCTGTGCACTGAGTATACTCCAATCATTATATCTCTAGGAAACCATTATTTGTTGTAGGATTAAATCAATGCTAAATTAGATTTAACCATTGTCTCCTCAATTCCACTTAGTACCTTGTTTCAAGTTCTGGCCCATAACATCTCCTTGTAGGATCAGATCACTCATACTGAACTATCCCAAATTAGATAACTATTGTCTCTATCAATTCCACTGTCTTAATACCTTGTAAGAATCATAGCAGCTAATTTTAGCATAGATTCTGTCATGGGACCCCTGCTCTTCTGATCATTAAGTTGCACTTATCTCCAATTTTTTTTTCATGTAAATGAAGCAAAGAACATATTCTTTGTGTTCATAGGCTACTAGTTGGTCCACATTGGGATGGCTGAAGGACTTTCTCTCCTCCTAGAAGATTATATCATGACTTCTCTCAATCACAGTCAGGAAGGAGAAACTTTAGTATCTTGCTTTTTATGACTGTTCAATTTGATTTAGCTGTCAATTGAACTGCAGCATGCTGTTACCGAATTCTTGTGCATCCCCTCAAGTTTTTATGGATAATTGCATCAAACCAATCATGCTAATGTTCATATAGAGCTAGTTTCTTATTGGCAAGTCTCCAATGTACTCTCTTCATTGCTTTAAAAAAAAATGCCATACTTGAGAAATTGGCCAGAGTTAATTTAGAACGGAATGTTCTTCTCTCTCAAACCAAAATTAATGTCTTGGGTAGACATAATCTTTGTCCTTTCATTTGTTTCCTTAGGCCTATTGCTTCCCTCCTCATCTGCAACAGACCAGTAGCACTTATTTCTGGATATAGTTATCCTTTTTTCTCTTCTGTGCCTGCCATAGGTTTGTTTACAAGTCTTTCTATTTTAACTGTATTTTAATAGCTAATCATACACTTAAATTTAAGGAGCTTAAACAGCAATATTTCTTTTTTGATATGTCAAGCATTTCTTCAAGCTTCTGATCTCTTGTATACTAAAGACCTGGGCAGTTTTCAGCATAGTCTGATACACAAAATGTCACCAAAGATACACATAACATAACAGAGAAAACAAAGATGTATTGGTAAGTGTAACTAGGAACAAAATTCCTCAAGTTAAGATTTAATCCTTTTTTTTCATTGTTCTACTTTTTACCTCAAATAAATTAGCAACTTTTCACTTTTTGTTGTTGTTTACTTGCATTTTATTTTCTTTCTCATTTTTTTCCTGATTGATTTGATTTTTCTAGTGCAGCAGGATAATTGTATAAATATGTATGCATATATTGGATTTAACATATTTCAAATGTTTAAAATATATTGGATTTCCTGCCTTCTAGGGGAGGAGTGAGGAGGAAATTGGAACACAAGATTTTGCAAGGGTTAATGTTGAAAAATTATCCATGCATATGTTTTGAAAATAAAAACTGATTAAAAAAATTGCAATAACAGAGTGTTGGACTTGCCTATGACAAAATGTATCCCTTGTATCCTGCTTCTTATTTGCTCTCTTGGAGCAGAACAAGGGTTTATTACCTTGTAATGATTGCTGCCTGCCTATTTACCACAAGTTAACTGCCTTGCCTCTCAGGTTGTGGTTACACCCTAGTACTGGGATATAAATTTTGTTTTGATTATTTTACCTAAGAAAAAAATTTATCTGTCAAATCTGTGAATATTTATTTTGTCATCTATTGGTCTAAATAGGTTTATTCTCATAGGACATTATTTCACATCAAACAAAACATTATTTTCCCTCATGAATTAGAAACAGTTCTTTGCATTTTCTCTACCCTATCTGTGTCATTCAGGTAAATATTCCATGATTTTTCCCTTAGGGGAAAAAATGTGCCTTAAAAACACAACTATCAGGGGAAGCTGCTCATGATCTGGAACTCAGTATCATCAACAGATCAACAATATTTGGGAAAATGGATTATCTTACTTTGTAGGGAATAAATTTAAATAGTTCGATTTCTTGAATAATGATTATAGGGAGGACAATTAATTTTTTTTGGATTTTTCTAATGCCTGTTGCTGCCTCATACTCTGTATCAGAAAATGGTAAGTAAGAGAGATCATTTGAAATTCTATCATATCATTTCACAGCTATTCTTTTTGTCCTTACAGCTGCATTTATGTCTGTTATTTTCCCTTCTCTCTCTGGTGTATTTCAATGTCTCTTTATTCCTTATGAGCTATACTTTCATTAAATTGCATTATGACTTGGAAAACCAGACTTTTCCAAATGAATATGTAGAATTGTTAGATACCAAACTTAGTCAAACATGTTCACCCCCAACTGCACAATGAATTCTGCCTATAGCATCACTAAGTATTCATCTGCCTCTGCTTGACAACTTTTAGTGCCAGGACAGCTCAAAAACCCTGGAGGCAACTCCATTAATTCCACCAACATTTATTAAATTACAACTATGAATAAGGTCTTGTGCTACCATTCCAAACACAAAGACTGTTATGAAAGCAATAGATAGTGACTGGAGATTTTTGAACAGAGGTCTAACATAGGCAAATCTGTGTTTTAAGAATATCAGTTTGGCAACTGAGGGACAGACTGAAGAGGAAAGATACTGGAAGAAAGATCAATGAAGAATTTATTGCTATAGTGAGAAGTGATGAGGACCTGAAAAAGGGTAAAGACTACATGAGTGGAGAGAAGAGAATAGATGTGTAAATGAAGGAGCAAGAAAAGTTAGCAATTGCTTGGGTGTGAAGAGTGAGGTAAAAGGAAAATATAAAGGAATATTCTGAGATTGTGAATCCACCTGGGTATCTGGTAGCACAGTGGGGTCCTCAACAGAGATAGAGAAGTTTGGAGAGAGAGATTTTGAGGGATAATATGATGTATTCTGTTTTGAGTATGTTGAGTTTGACATGGGTACAAGAAATCTAGGTAGAGATGCTGAGTAAGTAGTTGAAAATATGGATTGAAGTTTAATGAGGATAATTATGTTGGTCTGGATAGTCTTAATACTAACTCATTTTTGGATAGTCTTAATACTAAGGAAGATTTTTCTTTTTTTGAGTCAATACTCTTCTCTCTTTAACATCTACCCATAACTCATAGTCCTACCTTCTGTAGGTAAGCGTGTTAAGCATAATCTTCATTTCATATAACCCTAAAAATATTTGAAGACCATCAACTCTTTCCTTTTCCAAGATAAATATTTCCAGTTATTTCAATTGATTTCTTCATCACATTGATCGCTATCCACTATAGATGGTCAAACTCATTAATATGTCTTCTGAAATGAGTCAATTAAAACTGCACAATATTTGAGATGACATTTAATTATGGAAAATCCAGGAATGGCTTGGATCACTTCACTCACTTTGAATATTTCCACCAGTGATATTTTAGACATTCTTTCTCTTTTTCTGTCTTTTTTTTTTTTTGTATTCTAAGTTTGAATTTCTCATATATGAGATCTAACAACTGTAAACTGGCCAAATGTTTTGGCCATTCCTACTTTGATTAGTCTTTACATTGATTGAGGAGAAAAAGGGCTGTTTTGCTTTGGATAAGGCTAAGAGAATATCCAATTTAGTCATTATAATTATTAAGGATCAATTTTATTTTATTTTTCTTCTTTCCATTTACATTGTTCTAGTCATTATATTGTTTTCCTGGTTCTTCTTTCTTTAATTTTGGGAATCTATATTTTTCATCTCTTCAGCTAAAACCTTGTTTGTCTGCAATTTTGATGGTAACAAACAATTTCTGGTAGCTGGCTTGTCTCCAGAGCTAGAAGAAAAGTAATCAATATCTTTTAATGGTCAATGACAATTAAAATCAAGAAGAAATATTTTTCAGTTCTGAATAGGAAACTCTTCAAAGTGAGCTTAGGAGAAATGGAATAGGAGTAAGTGAAAGGATGGGACAAATATAAGAATCTAATTCTTCAGATATTAGATACTTTTTTGAGGAATGACTAGCTTTGTATAAAATTCACTTGTCTTCCATTCGAAAGAAATGCTTTTGTGTCCTGTTTGTGTGACCTTCCTCAATTTACTTAAATGAGACTGAATGCTTTATGGGAATAATAATACCATTTACTTCCAAAATATTTTTAGAAAAGTGCTTTGTAAATTGCAAGACAGATAAATTCAAGACACTCAATGCTGTCTTTGCTTGCAGTCTTCATAGGGTCCAGGGCACACAGCAGATGAGAATTCATAGAATCTAGCACTGAAATAGACCTTACAAATCATCAGTCCAATCCCTTCATTTTACAGATGTGGAAAGTGAGACACAAAAAAGTGAGTCACATACCTGGACAGAGATAAGTAAAGAGAACTGGAGTCAGTTTTAACAAGGCTTATTGCTCCTGGCTCTCATGGGAAAAAGCAACTTCATTTTTTAATAGAAAAATGACAATTTTTTGGAATGAAGAATCCTGGGCTGGAATTTAGGAAATTTGGATTTTAGTTGCTTGTGAATAACTTGCTCTGTGATCAAGGGAAAAGAATTGTTTTTCTTCTTATTAAGTAATGCAGTTGGTCTAAATAATGTTATAAATTCTTTATAGATCAATCAGTTTCAGTATTTCTGAATTCTGCCCTTTGTTCTGTTAAAGTGTGAACTATATTCGGTTTGAAGAAGTTGCTTTCTTCAGCTCTGAGTAATTGCACAAAATATTTACATTTGAGAGACAGTTCAGCAACTCTTTTGGGGAACTCATCATTTGGAGTGCTTGGAGAGTCACAGTGATATTTTTTGAATAAACAAATAAGTCAGATATGTCTCTCTTTTTTTTTCTCTTTTAAGTGAGGCTAGGAAATTCTCTCTTTCTTTCCTCATATCTTCCTTTTCTTTTTTCCTTGTCTTTCCTTCCTTCTTTCCTTCCTTCCTTCCTTCCTTCCTTCCTTCCTTCCTTCCTTCCTTCCTTCCTTCCTTCCTTCCTTCCTTCCTTCCTTTGTCTCTGTCTCTCTCCCTCCCTTCCTTTCCCCCTTTCTGTTTCTGTCAATTGGATCGCTTCCAAAATGACAAAATTAATTTTAGAGGAGCAGCTACATGGTGCAATGGATAGAGCACCAGCCTTGAAATTAAGAGGATCTGAGTTCAAATCCAGCCTCAGACAATTAACTCTTCCTACTTGTGTGACCCTAAGCAAGTCATTTAACCCCAATTGCCTTACCATAAAAAGAACATTAATTTCAGAGTATTTAGACAGAATGGATTAGTTTACTTACCTGTTTCTCTAGTATTATTATATTTTTTTAAACCTCATCACTAGGAAGCAGCGGATTATGTGGAATGAGTATTAATTAATGACATCCTCTCCCCACGTCTTTTCCCTTCTCATGATACCTTTTTGGTTTTAAGCTTTGAAAATATTTAGGAATAGAGAGTGTAATGAGCTAAATAAAATCTTGCATGGAGGCTGAGTAGATACTTTTGAAAAATGATTTATTATTTTCCCCAGTTATTCCCTAACCTGTCAAATTACTGGAACATACTGGAATTTAATTCCGTTTCCATTCAGTCATCCACCATCTACATCTCCTTGGACTCAGATACCAGATTATTTGGTAGCCACTGACCATTTTCCCTCCTTCCTCCTCTATAAAACAACTTTTCATCTTTTTTTTTTTTTTTTGTAAAAATTCATTAAAAAGGTCATGAAAGCCTGGGCATCATCATGCTGCACAAGCAATGAGGCACAAGAGAGTCTGAACCATGTTTGAAAAACTATGGTTCAGAATGGGTAGGTAGTCTGTGAAAGGAACAACATTTCACTGACAACTTTCTTCCTTGTCTCTTCAATCAACAGGGAACAGACCTAGGACAAAGCTGCACCAGGACCTGATTGGCCCAGCTTCCCTGACAGCTTTCTACTCATCTGGGGGTATAAAGTTTTAGTAACATGGAACCTGAACCTTTTAGATTTGATGAGTTCCAATACCATAAAGTTGCCATACTCTGTTGACTTGCTATCTAGAAATGTTTCCATATGGAAATGAAGGGGACTACATTGTTACTTGCCTTTGATGTTTTAGGCAAAGTTAGTTATATGATAGGAATTGCATTTCCTGATGTAGCTTCCTTCGTCTCCATCACTACATCATTAGAGAAGAATTATTTTTTATCCTCTTTGGGACCTGATATTGTAAGTATTAACTATATAAGATGTTTTGAGTAATTAAGGTTTTTCATTTGGCCCTACTTATAATAACATGATTAGAGGTTACTAAAAAGTCCTGCACAGATACTTAAGCCCATAGTATTCCTTCCCTTCAAAGACTATCTTCTGCAGTTTGTTATGAATAATTCAAATGAGGAAAGGAATTTAGATGATAATCTGAGAGTTGAGTGGGACTGAAAGTCCACTAATGTTTAAGTTCTGAGTTTTTCTAGCATGCCTCATAGGCAGATTATCAAATACTTTCCTATGAAATACTTTTCCCATGTTTCAACAGCTGTACCCAAAGCTCTTTGGGGATGATATCATCATTCCCAAAATGCCAACTTGTCCAAGTAAAAATTGTCCCCACTTCTTGCAAGAATTTTATCAATCAGCTCACATCTATGTAGTTGTGGTGTGTTTGTGCAACCAGTAGCTTTAGTCTGAAGTAAATTTTTTTTGGGGTGGCTCCACCCAGGAGGTAGAATTTCATTGTCATACATAGAGCCTAATTTTAGTGTGTGTGTGTGTGTGTGTGTGTGTGCTACAAATCCAAATTATCAAATATATTTTCTCTAAGAACTTCATCTCCCCTCTTGTAGATAGTTAACTCTATGAAATCAGATCTTTTGAAAATTCCCCCAAGATATGGAAGTCCATAGCAGAGAGCATTCTATAATTGTCTTCATTAGACCATTGAGTCACTGGTTATGTTAGCCTTTGCTCTCTGGACTACACAATTTTCATTTTGAACATCTATAAATACTCCAGCTGCTTTGCTGGTAAGATTCCACTCTGCCTCTGCCCCTTCAAGGTTAAGAGATACCTCCTCCTCTTGGAAGTAATATATAACCTGAAGGCTTATTATTTGCAGTGGGAGTCCTCCAAATCTGTTTTCTTTCTCTGGTCTCATGACTATTTCATCAGGACCCTGAATCTCTAGATCAGAGAACATAAGTTGGGCTCCTACATAAATTGTATATTCTGGGGTTGGAATCAAGGAGAGATTCTTTGCCTTGGCCCAATCACCAGCTCCATTAATTACCTCTGTATTCATTGCACAGTCCCTGAACATGGAGAGCTCAGTCTCTAGCTGCTGAATATGTCAGTCCAGTTTACTTTTAGTTATATTATACTAGTGATCTAATGTAAGCAGAACAACAAATAATATTCTGGGAATGCTGGACTTGGTGTTTTCCTTATCCTCTTTGGCAGCCTTTCCCAACATCCAGTCACTCCTCCTTCTTTTTTTTTTTTTTTTTTTTTTTTTTTTTGAGCTGACTCCTGTTCCCTGTCCCAGAGAAAGAGCTCTCCATACAAATGGAAGACTCATGAGCCAGGGAGCCCTGTAGTGTCTCACCACCCAATCACCTCAGTCTTCATAGTTGTAGGCTTCTTCCTCCAACTCAACAACTGTTATATATGAAGCCATCTTATCTTATCCCCAATCTTCTAAAACTAAGCCAAATGGCAGAGATATATCTTTAATGCCAGTATTCACTTCAGGTTCCATTTTGGGATGAAATAAGATAACAAGTGAAAAGTAAATTTATATTAATATAATGTCTACCATGTATCAAAACATTGTGCTAAATGCTTTTTAAAATATTTCATTTGAATATCATAATAACTCTGAGAGGCAGGTGCTATTATTATTCTCATTTTATAGTTGAGGAAACTGAGGCAATGAGATTAAGTGATCAAGCTATCTATAACCATATCTATAATTATATCTATAACTCAGTGGGAGAGGAAAGAGACTTACTTAGAAAGTGACATAAGCTAAGGTGATACTTGAGCTGAGACTTTGAAAGCCTAGGAAGCAGATAGGTGGAAGTGAGAAGGGAAAGAATTTCAGGCATGAGGAACAGTAATGGAATAAGGAAATAATTTGACCAGAGATTTTGGCCAGAGTTTGGCCCAAAGGTTTTTGTTTGCTGACCCTTGCTCTAGTGCTAACAACAGAAAATATGAGTGTTGCTACATCATGTAGTACTTAGGTGGAGAAACAAGGAAAGAACAAGAAGACTGGAAAGATAAAAAGAATTCAAGTTCTGAAAAGATTTCAAAGCCCCAAAGATCACTTTATATTTGATCTTGAAAGTATTAGGAAGCCATTGGAATTTAGAGCAGGGAAGTGACATGGTCAGATATGCACATTAGGAAAAAAATGAAGGTTTGTAACAGATTTGTGACTTTAGAAAATGGAAAGAAGAGGATGTATACTAGAAATAATCAGAATAGGAAAAACAAGACTTGGCAATAGATTAGATTTGCAGGGTATAAGAATGAGAAGGCAGGGACTGACAGTGATGAAAGCCTGAATGATTGAGGGGATAGTAGTACTCTTAACAAGAAAGGGAAGTTGAGAAGAGGGAAGAATTTTTAGGGAAAGATAATGAATTCTGTTTTGCACATATTTAATTTGAGACTTGATAAAGCAGTTTGAAATGTCCAAGAGACATTTGGTGATAAAAAACTAGAGCTTAGCAGAGAAGTTTGGACTGGATAAATAGATCTGGTAATCAGTCCTCTGCAAAGAGATGAAAATTGAACTCATTAAGTTAGATGGAATCACCAAGTGGTCAGGAGGACAGTATAAAAAGTAAGGAGAAAAGAGGACACAAATGGTTAGTGGGCATGATATAAAGAGCCAGTAAAATGGAGCAATGCAGGCAAGAAAAGATGGAGACAACAGTGTTGTAAAAATCGAGAGATGAGAATATCCAGGAGAACCAACTCAAAGGCTATGAGCTCAAAAATGATAAAGATTGAGGAAAAGTCATTAGATTTGGCAAACAAGAGATAATCGATAACTTTGGTACTTTCACCTGAAGAACCTACATCTCTTGATTTTTTTTTTTTTTTTTTTAGTACATTCCACTTTACGCCATCCAAAGATGCCTCTTATGCTTTGAGAAAGTATGTAACTATGCCTTCTGGTCTTTGTTTCTTTGTCTATTATATTCTCATTTATCTTCCACACTAGCTTCCCCTCTCCTCCTCCCACCTCCCACCCCTCTACTACTTCTATGTGTTTTGTTTCTTCTACTTTCTTGACAGCAAAGGCAGTTTGTTATAGTGGATAGAAGGCTGGAGCTAGAGTCAGGATGTCCTGGATTCAAATCCTTTTCCTGGCACTTTCTATCTGATGATCTTGAATAAATCACTCAATCTCAAGGAACTTCAGTTTCATTTATAAAATTAGAAGGTTAGTTTAGAGCAGAGATTGACAAACTCTGGCCTGTAGGTCAAATTCTTTCCATTAACTTGAATCATGAACTAAGAAATAGATTTCTTTTTTTTTGCATTTTAAGATATAATAAAACTCTATTTTAAGTTTTTAAATAAAATTTTATTTTTTATATAAAAAAAGCTTTCTTAGCTTTGGGAAGTGCCTAAATAGACCCAGGATTTGACCCAAAAGTTTTTGTTTGCTGACCCCTGTTCTAGATTTCTAAGGATTTCTATTAATTCTAAATTTATGATACTTTGAGCATGTGATTATTGCTTCTGATATGCTTATTTGTGCCCCTTCTAGCTTTTGCACCACTAATACTTCAAAATAGGGCCCTTTTAAAGTCACTCATGAGGCAAATAAAATAAAATATATTTATTTTGTCCTCATGGTTCTGATTATTTCCTTGTTATCCTTAGGTCATTTCAGTGTCTGTGACATCAACTGAATCAATGGATGGAGCAAACAACACTGTGGTATCTGAGTTTGTATTGCTGGGATTGTCTACTTCTTGGGAGATGAAGATTCTCCTCTTTTTGTTTTTCTTTTCCTTTTATGTGGGAATTATGCTTGGAAACTTCTTCATAGTGTTTACTGTGATTTTTGATTCTCATTTGCACTCCCCTATGTACTTTCTGTTAGCGAATCTCTCCCTTATTGATTTTGGTCTATCTACTACTACAGTCCCAACGATGATCACTGACATTTTTAGCGAACACAAAGTCATCTCCTTCCCAGGCTGCATGATACAGATATTCTTTATCCATGTCATGGGAGGAACAGAGATGGTATTGCTCATAGCTATGGCCTATGACAGATACACAGCCATCTGTAAACCTCTTCACTACCTGACTATTATGAATCACAAAACATGCATTTGTTTTGTAGTGACTGCCTGGGTGATTGGGATGATTCATGCTGTGTCTCAGTTTGTTTTTGTTGTAAATCTGCCCTTCTGTGGCCCTAATAAGGTTGACAGCTTTTATTGTGACATCCCTAAAGTTGCAGTACTTGCCTGCACAGATACCTACTGGTTGGAGTATGTGGTCATTGCCAACAGTGGGCTTATCTCCATGTGCACATTCTTTCTCTTAATCATCTCTTACATTTTCATTTTAGTTACTGTAAGACATCATTCTTCAGCTGGTTTATCCAAGGCTTTTTCCACACTTTCAGCTCATATAGCTGTGGTATTCTTGTTCTTTGTTCCCTGCTTCTTTGTCTATGTGTGGCAAATTCCCACTCTGTCACTGGATAAATTTTTACTTATTCTAGTTTTTCTTGTCACTCCACTCTTGAATCCTGCCATATATACATTGAGGAACAAAGATATGAAGTTGGCCATGAAAAGATTGACAAAGAAGATTGTGAGATCTAGAGAAATCAGATGATGGACTTTGTTAAAAAAGATCAAAAGATGTTTTATGACCATAAATTTGGCCAGTATTGAGCTAATGGAAGATCACCATGAATTTGGAAGTTCATCTGTATTCAGATTTCTGGTTATTTCTTTTTAAACCAGGTAATCTTTCCAATTTTAAAATAGGTAGGCCCAGAGATGAAGGGTAAGAGTCATTTGAACATTGCCTTATTGATGTAAGGGCATGAAAAGGTCAGAAAGATGATGGAATGATATATACAAAGCAAGCAGTGGTTGGCATTCTTTTTTAATGAGTGTGACATTGTTGGTCACTAGGACAAATGCTTACTTTTTTTTTCTGTTCTGCACCAGAATATATACTTTTGATCAAGAGCTCAGCCCTATTTATCATGTGCACCAGGGCACTTGAACATAGCCACCATTGTCTCTCTGCTTCCATCTCACTATAGAAAAGATACCTGATGCATATATTTTGACTTTGTACTTTCTTGGTGGTGATGCTTTTCTCTCAGTAGTCCAGGGCTTGATGTAGATAATCCATTCTGATCAATAGTTATCTTCTTCGTTATTCTGGCTCCTCTCATTTTTTACATCATTGATGTATGACTTGTTAATTCATCTCTAATTCAAGAATACATTATATGAGGACATTGTATACCAGTAACAAAAGCAGAAGCACTACTATGACTCTGCTCTCAATCAATTAATTATTCAATCAACAAAGAATGAATGAGGAATGATAAAATATTTAGTAAGCAGTTATTATTTACCAGGCATGGCACTAAGCGCTGGTGCTATAAATAGGAGAAAGACAGTTCTTGATCTCAATGAGCTCACATTTTAATGGGAGAAGACAACATATAAAGGGGAGTTAGTATATACCCAGTAGCATATTGGAAATGGTAGCTGGAAAATGATATGGAAGGCTGGTTCCAAGCAAGTTAAGGCAAAGGCAACCTACAAGAGCCCATGGTGATTCAAGGGGCAGAGTACAATATTCTTATGCAAAGGGCAGTGAGAAGAATGAGAAGCATTTATTATGTTTGTGAATAGCTACATATAGAATACATACAAAGTAGATGACAATTCTATCTTAGAGAAGGAGACAATAGCAGTAGGAATGCTAGGGCAAAATTACCTTTATAATGTCATGTGTGAGCTGTCTTGAAAGAAGCCAGGGATTTTAAAGCAAGGCAATGAAAATTTATTAAACTCTAGCTGTGTAGTGGACATGGTACTGAGATCTAAGGATACAAACAGAAGTGAAAAGAAAAACAGTCTTTACCCTCAAGAAGATTACATTCTTTTAGGAGAAGACAATTTCAGTTCCATTTATTTTGGGGAAGTCAAAAGGGAGCTGAAAACTTCAAGGAGGGAGAAGGAAGTTCCTAAAGCAGGAGATAGTGTAGAAATTCCCTTTGGCTAAGAGGGGAGTCAAAGGGGAATCAAGATAGATCAGTATGGGCTCCTTCAGAACATGGAAGGGTTGGGAGGAACTCATCAGTGGAAATATGGGACTGCTGTTGCAGAGGACTATACAGCATGAAGACATCCTAGATGCTGATTAAAATTGCAGGGTGAAACTGCTGGTAAGGCGATATCCAGAAAGTCATAAGCAGAGCTGAGAGGTTAGGTGAAAAGGAATATTATTCCAGGTGTATAAAGAGCTGCCAGAATAAAGATAAAGAGAATCATGTGTGAGAAATGAAAAGTAGCAAATATGTCAAAAGGACTAAGGCAAGCTACAGATGGCACAGTGGATATAGTGTCAGGCCTGAAAAAGAAAGACTCATCATCTTGAATTCAAAGCAAACTTCAGACCTTGTTAGTCTCAGTTTCCTCATCAGAAAAATTAACTAAAAAAGAAACTGGCCAATCACTTTAATATCTTTGTCAAGAAAACTCCAAATTAGGTTATGAAGAATTGTATACAACTGAAAGTAATTTCACAACAACAAAAAAATGGTAAAGACTACCAAGAGCATGAAAGGAGTAAGAAGTTTGGAAAGATTGGATGGGGTTAGACCATGAAGAACTTTAAATGCCCAAAAGAGGAATCCATACTTGGTCCCAGAGGCAATAGGATGTCGGTAAATTTGTTCTAAAAGGTAAAAATGTCGTGTCTCCAACTGCTCCTACCTGATCAGAAAGGACCAAAGGAAGTGACTTTACTGAAATTTAATTATTAGTCCTTAAAGGAACTTGGTACAGATAGGAATAAGTTGTTTGATTATTGCATTTTTTATTTTTGTTATCTTATTCAAAAGGGGCTTCTAACTTTATCTCCTATATTTCTACTTTGGAACACAGCTATTTAGCTTTTATAAGATGTCTTATTTTAATTTTATCATTTAGTTTTTACAAGATCTCTTATTTGCTATTGATTTTCCAAATTCTTATTTCATTTTTAATTAAAACTTTTATTAGGAATTTATCATATGCATTTAAGAGGAGAAAGAAAGAAATTCTCTTTAAAATTACTACAAAATGCAAAATATTTTGAATTCTACTTTTCAACATACATGCAAGAACTATACAAATATAACTACAAATAACTATTTATAAAAATAAAGATAGAGGTAAATCAATAGAAAAAATATATTAGTTGCCTATAGGTAAGATGGACAATATTATAAAAGATAATATTTTCTAAATAATTTTATTTGTTCAATGTCATACTACTCAAACTAACAAAGGATTATTTTGTACAATTAGTAAAATTATAATGAAATTCGTAGGGAGGAAGAAAGGTCAAGAAGCTTATGAAAAATAAAAGATATGGGAATAAAGGTATCCTTACAGTGCAAGATCTTAAACTATACTACAAAGTTGTAATTAAAGTGATTTAATAATGGATAATAAATAGATAGATTGGTGGGGACAGATTAGGTACACAACACTCAGAAGCAAGTATGTTCAGTAGCCTATATTCAGTAAACACAAAGACCCCAGCTACTGGAATAAGGACAGAAAAAAAAAGAAAGAAAAAAGAGAAAAACAAACAAACAAACAAACAAAAAAGCCTTATGGGGGTATATTGGATTTTGTTGAATGGATCCTGTTCCTGTTAAGTAAAGGAGGGGAAAAACTTAAAAATAAAATCCTTTTTTTATCCATCTTTAAATATTGCTCTACCTTCATTTTCTTAGTTGTAAAGCTTGGCCCATATTTCCTGCAAAAACTAAGGACAGTCAGAGAGTGTGATCTATTATCTTGTACTTATATCATTCAAATGCTTTCACTTTGATTTTCTTCACTTGTTTTTCTTTTTGCTTTTGTTTTTTTTTTTTTATTTAATAGCCTTTTATTTACAAATTATATGTATGGGTAACTTTACAGCATTAACAATTGCCAAACCTCTTGTTCCAATTTTTCACCTCTTACCCCCCACCCCCTCCCCCAGATGGCAGGATGACCAGTAGATGTTAAATATATTAAAATATAAATTAGATACACAATAAGTATACATGACCAAACCGTTATTTTGCTATACAAAAAGAATCAGACTCTGAAATATTGTACAATTAGCTTGTGAAGGAAATCAAAAATGCAGGTGGGCATAAATATAGGGATTGGGAATTCAATGTATTGGTTTTTAGTCATCTCCCAGAGTTCTTTCTCTGGGCGTAGCTGGATCAGTTCATTACTGCTCCATTGGAAATGATTTGGTTGATTTCATTGCTGAGGATGGCCAGGTCCATCAGAACTGGTCATCATATAGTATTGTTGTTGAAGTATATAATGATCTCCTGGTCCTGCTCATTTCACTCAGCATCAGTTCGTGTAAATCTCTCCAGGCCTTTCTGAAATCATCCTGTTGGTCATTTCTTACAGAACAGTAATATTCCATAATATTCATATACCACAATTTATTCAGCCATTCTCCAACTGATGGACATCCATTCAGTTTCCAGTTTCTAGCCACTACAAAAAGGGCTGCCACAAACATTCGTGCACATACAGGTCCCTTTCCCTTTTTTATGATCTCTTTGGGATATAAGCCCAGTAGTAACACTGCTGGATCAAAGGGTATGCACAGTTTGATAACTTTTTGAGCATAGTTCCAAACTACTCTCCAGAATGGTTGGATTTGTTCACAACTCCACCAACAATGCATCAATGTCCCAGTTTTCCCGCATCCCCTTTAACAATCATCATTATTTTTTCCTGTCATCTTAGCCAATCTGACAGGTGTGTAGTGGTATCTCAGAGTTGTTTTAATTTGCATTTCTCTGATTAATAATGACTTGGAGCATCTTTTCATATGACTAGAAATAGTTTCAGTTTCTTCATCTGAGAATTGTCTGTTCATATCCTTTGACCATTTTTCAATTGGAGAATGGCTTGATTTTTTATAAATTAGAGTTAATTCTTATATATTTTGAAATGAGACCTTTATCAGAACCTTTGACTGTAAAAATATTTTCCCAGTTTATTGCTTCCCTTCTAATCTTGTCTGCATTAGTTTTGTTTGTACAAAAACTTTTCAGTTTGGTATAGTCGAAATTTTCTATTTTGTGATCAGTAATGATCTCTAGTTCTTCTTTAGTCACAAAGTCCTTCCCTTTCCACAGGTCTGGGAGGTAAACTATCCTGTGTTCCTCTAATTTATTAATACTTTCATTCTTTATGCCTAGGTCATGAACCCATTTTGACCTTATCTTGGTGTATGGTGTTAAGTGTGGATCAATGCCTAGTTTCTGCTATATTAGTTTCCAATTTTCCCAGCAATTTTTGTCAAACAGTAAGTTCTTATCCCAAAAGCTGGGGTCTTTGGGTTTGTCAAAGACTAGGTTGCTATAGTTGTTGACTGTTTTGTCCCTTGAACCTAACCTATTCCACTGATCGACTAATCTATTCCTTAGCCAATATCAAATGGTTTTGGTAACTGCTGCTCTATAATATAATTTTAGATCTGGTACAGCTAAGCCACCTTTCATTTGATTTTTTTTCATTAATTCCCTTGAAATTCTTGACCTTTTGTTTTTCCATATGAATTTTGTTATTTTTTCTAGGTCATTAAAATAGATTTTTGGGAGTCTGATTGGTATAGCACTAAATAAATAGATTAGTTTAGGTAATATTGTCATCTTTATTATATTTGCTCGCCCTATACAAGAGCATTTAATATTTTTCCAATTGGTTAGATCAGACTTAATTTGTGTGAAAAGTGGTCTGTAATTTTGCTCATAAAGTTTCTGATTTTCCCTTGGCAGATAGATTCCTAAATATTTTATATTATCAGTAGTTACTTTAAATGGAATTTCTCTTTGTAACTCTGACTATTGGATTTTGTTAGTGATATATAAGAATGTTGATGACTTATGTGGGTTTATTTTATAACCAGCAACTTTGCTAAAGTTGTGGATTATTTCTAATAACTTTTTAGTAGAATCTCTGGGGTTCTCTAAGTATACCATCATATTGTCGGCAAAGAGTAATAATTTGGTTTCCTCATTGTCTATTCTTATTCCTTTAATCTCTTTCTCAGCTCTTATTGCCAAAGCTAGCATTTCTAATACATTATTAAATAGTAACGGTGATAGTGGGCAACCTTGTTTCACTCCCGATCTTATTGGGAATGGTTGCAGTTTGTCCCCATTACATATGATGCTTACTGATGGTTTTAAATAGATGCTGCTTATTTTAAGGAAAAGTCTATTTATTCCTATATTGGATTTTGTCAAATGCTTTTTCTGCATCTATTGAGATGATCATGTGGTTTTTGTTAATTTGGTTATTAATATGGCCAATTATATTGATAGTTTTCCTAATATTGAACCACTTGTTTTTCTAATGAAGAAGTATTTCTTTTTTCCAAGACAAACTCACCTTTAGGAGCAAGTGACTCTGTTTCTTCTCATCTCCATCAGACTCCCTGATTCCCATTATTTCACTCACCTTCAATTTCTCTTTGTCTTCTGGCTGCTTCCCTACTGTCCACAAACATGTTGATATTGCTCCAATCCTACAATTACTCACCCTGACCTTCAACCCTTAGTTGGAAGAAAGAGGGAGAGAGAGAGAGAGAGAGAGAGAAGGAGGGGAGAGAGAGGGAGAGGGAGAGGGAGAAGAAGAGGAGGAGGAGGGAGGAGGAGGAAAGAAGGAGGAGGAAGAGGAGAGGAAAAGGAGAAAGAGAAGGAGGAAGAAGAGGAAGGAGGAGGAGGAGGAGGAGGAAGAAGAAGAAGAGGAGGAGGAGGAGAAAAAAGAGGAGGAGGAGGAGAGAAGGAGGAGGAAGAAGAGGAGAGGAGGAGGAGGAGGAAAAGGAGGAAGAAGAGGAGGAAGAAGAGGAGGAGGAAGAAGAGGAGAAGGAGGAGAGAAAGGAGGAGGAGAAGGAGGAGAAAGAGGAGGAGGAGAAAAGAGAAGGAGAAGAGAGAGAAAAGAGAGGGAGGAGAGAAGAGGGAGAGAAAAGAGAAGAGAGAGATGAAAAGAGAGAAAAAGAGAAGAAAGAGAGAGAAGAAAGAAATGAGAAAGAGGTGTGTGTGTGTGTGTGTGTGTGTGTGTGTGTGTGTATGTAAGAAAGAGAGAGACACAGAGAAGGAAATAGAGGGAGAGAGAACATAATGGTGAAAAATTCTAGCATATACCACACCTGTCACTGGACCTCTATGCTTCTGTCTAGCTATCTATAATTCTATATCAAAAATTAGAAGCCTTCTGTATTTATCTGCCACAACTCACCTATATCCAATTGCCCTAAAATGGGGGCAATTCTAAGGTTTTTCTTCTCACCATGAGACTTACAGAATTGTATATCTCTCAATAATCTTAGCCAGGAGAGAGAAATTCGAGTCTCCTTCCTCTGATATCAGTCCCCTCCCATCTGCCCCAAAATCTTTTGTATGAATGCTCAGATATAGCTTAGTAGCCAATTGATAAACTGGAGCTAAGAGCTATAAAATTCCTGCACAATCTCAGAAGACCACATGAAGAACTTCAAACTGCATCAAAAAAGTCATGGTCAAGTTCATGAAGGATCTCTTGTTGGCTAGTCCCCATTACACTCTTTCTCTTGTTTAAAAAAATTGCGGTCTTTGGGAAATTGACCAATGTCCATTTTGAACAGAACATTCATGTCTCAAATTCAGAACTTATCTAAGGTTTTTTCCTTTTATTTGCTGAAAATAAAGCTATTAGTGACCAGATATACACAAAATGAAAAATGTAGTCAAGAGAATTCTTCTCTATCTATAATGGTTTTCTATCTGAAAACATTGTAAGGAAGCAAGTCCTGTGGTAATTTCTCCTTGTTCATGTTCAGTACATCAAGACATTAATTTCTACTCTGCATCATTTTAGAAGTTATTGTGAGAATAAAGTAAGATAATGTATGTGAGTAGAATATGAAATCTATAAGATCTATTCAGAAGAGGCAAAATAAATCATTAATATATAATGAATAAACTTTTCTCTTTCAGGATTCCTTGTATGTAGGAGCCTTAGAGAAATGACAAGAGAAAAAACTTCTCATTTAAGGAAAATAAGGAAGAAATTCAAGAAAAGGGTAGGGAGGAGAGATAAATCTGGGCAAGTAGATCCATGCTCAGGAAGATCCATGCTCAAGATTCAATTCTCTGGAATATGAACTTTATACTTTATGCATTTATCTAAATCAACAAATGACCTTCCCTGTTTCCTTTCTCACCATATCTCAAATAAAAATGGGACATTTCTAGGGTTACTTCAAATGTAAAAAAAAATTAAAGTAGCCCTCTTTGTTAATTGAAAGTGTTCCAATAATTTGCAGTTAAGTCTGAACAGATTTGGGGATCTTCACAATCACCATTTATTTAGTTCCTATGGTTTATACAATACTGTATCACTGGTAAATTCAAAGTTTACAAAAGGTAATGATTCCTAATTGAACAGAGCTTAAAGTCTACTAGGAATACATATTTTTTTTCCTTTAAAACCTATTACATTTTTACACATTTACTTGAAGTTTCCCAAGAACTAGGTTTTTTTCTTTTGATTTCTTTCTTTGTTTAGGAATCTTATTTGTTTGTTGTTAATGACAGTTAAATGATGTGCTAAGATTTCATAACTAGCACATTCATATGGATGTGAATCATCAAGGAATAGGAAAGAACTTTTTTAAAAATTTAAAGTAGAGAGATTTTTTTTATTCTTTTTTTTTTTAAAGTTCCAAACTCTCTAGTTTCATTTCTGAATGAAAAGGCAAAGAAAACAAAACCTTTTAGAAATGTATATAATCAAGAAAAATTTATTTTCTGGAATATGAACTGAAGCTGTGTTCTGAGAAAAAAAAGCCAGAGGAAAAAATTTGCATTCTGAATATATCACTTCTCTTCTTAGAGGTAGATACTGTTTCATTATGATTCCTTTTTAATTGAAGCAGATCATTGTATTGACCAGAGTTAATAAGTTTTTCAAAACTGATCATCTTTACTATATTGATGTTATCATATGGATTGTTCTCTTGGCTTTGTTCTCACTTACCTTTGCATCATTTCATAAAGTTCTTCCCAGGTTTTCTCAGAAGGTTTTATTATGTAATTCTTGTTGATTTTGTGACAGAGAAGCATCACCAAACAAACTTTTGATCCATGAAAAAGACCTGATCAGGCATTTCATATCTGTTTTCATCTTTCTTTTTTCATCCTTAATGGTTTTGAAACCACAGAATATCAGCCCAGTCTATAGCGAAACACCAACTCAGTGATTTCCTCTTTCTGGCTTTTATTTCAAACCTTCCTTTTTACCCCAAGGCAGTATTTATCTGTCAATTCTGTAGATATTTTTCTTCACCATCTCTATCATTCCAAAAATGGCTTACACTTCTGAGGCATTATTTCACAGCAACCAGTATATTATTTTCTCTTCATCTCACCTACCCTCTATTTCATTGCCAGATAAATATTTCAAAGTTTTTTTCCTTATGGAAATCTAGAGTGTCTGTAAAAAACAACTACCAGGAGAAAGCCAATTATGAGCTAGATCTTAGTAGCATCAATAATGTACAAACATTCTGGAAATTAATTATCTTCCTTGGTAGGGAAGAACTTTATATAGTTCATTATCTTGAATAGTGATTATAGGAGAGACAATTAAATACTATAGCTTGCTCTGTTGTCTGTTCCTTCCTCATATCCTGTGTCAGAACTGGTATATATACAAGTGAGATTATTTTAAATTCTATCATACCATTTCACAGCTGTTGTTTTTATCCTTATAGCGGCACTTCTGTTTTTGTTTCTCATTTCCCCCCATCTCTCCTTGCTATGTTTCTATTATTTAAGTTCTACTATAATTACCACTATAATTAAACTTCATTGTTAAATTTTGAAAATCAAACTCTATCCAATAAATATATAGCATCTTTAAACCATAAACTTAGTTGAATTTTAAATTTCATGTTCACCTCCTGTCCAAACCATCACCAATAAATGTTACATGGCCTCAGTTTACTCACTTCCATTGCTAGGGAATTCAACACCCCTGAAGGCAACTCAGTTCATTCCAGTAACATTTACTAAATTCTAAATATGAGCAAATATCCTGTGCTAGCACTCTGGGCACAAAGACTGATAGAGCAATAGGGAGGCACTAACGATGTTTGAACAGGGATGTAACACAATCAATTCTGTGTCATAAGAATATTAATTTGGTAGCAATGTAAAGGGTAGATTGTAAAAAGAGATTGGATACAGAGAGACCCAATTATGAAATGTCTTATTACAAATGTGAGAAATAATTAGGGACTGAACTAGGGTAGAGATTATGTGAATGGATAGAAATGAATAAATGCAAGAGATGAAATGAAGCAAGAGCAAAAAAAAGTTTGCTGATTGATTAGCTGTGGGGAGGAAAGGACAGAGGAAGAGTAAAAAGATGGTGCTGAGAATGTGAATCTGGGTGACTAATAGCATGGCGGTGCTTTCCTCAGAGATGGGCACATTTAAAGGAGAGAGATTTTTGAAAAATATACTAAGTTCTATTTTGTGTATTTTGAGTTTGACATGCCTATGGGAAATAGAAGTAAAGCTATCCATCAATCAGTTTGTAGTATAGGAAAGGAGTTCTGGAGAGGAATATTGCAGGGATGGAAATATTGGTTTGAGAATCATCAATATTAATCCTAAGGAAGATTTTCTTTATGTTGAACAAACTCATGCCTCTTTTTAACATTTACCTTTTGAATTTATATGTAAAAGATAAAATTTCTGAGGCTTATTACTTCCAGGAGAAAATGATTTAATAGCAAGGTCAGCAAATTATCATTAAATCAGGTCAACTAATCCCTCAGTGATTAGTGACAATTTCACAGGTTTATAAAGTTATAACAGGGAAAAAAAACCCCAAAAAACTATATTCATTAGGTTGATTCATAGGATTTTATAGAGAACGAGTCAGATTTGCAATATGTGACTGCTGAGCATGTCAGGGGCAAAACTGGGGATTTCTAGGGTCTGCTAGATTCAATATTTCATTGCTTTAGAGATTATATTTATTATTCAGTGAGTATTTTTGAGAAGTTTTCTTCACTGGTCCTTTAAGAATTTTGGCTATGGATCTATGATGGTCATTGAAAAAGAAGGACTAACTTACTGAAAGAAGAACTTAAAAGAGGAAGTTGTGGTCAACCCTCTAGGTGTCTGAAAAGGCAATCTGACCTTTAGTAAAGAATCCTGTAATATCCAAGTTTAATTCTATGATTTTTTTTCTATAAAGATATATTTCCTATTCTAACTTATCTACTATTCTTTTAAAAATTATTTTATTTTTAATTTATGAAATAAAAAGCATTTTCATAATGTGGTAGAAAAAAAAGATGATTGTACATGAAAGTGCAAATCTATAATATACATTTTACTATTTCTTTTAAATATATAATAAAGTTATGAGGTAACAATTTTTCCCTCTTTTTTATTTTTCTCTACCTATATATGTACACACACATACAATATACACACACACACACACATAACATTCTCTACATACTTATTTTTTTTTTTTTTCTCCTTTGGAGGTGAATAGCATTTTTTTTATGAGTACTTTGTAGTTAATTTGTGTATTAATAATAGTAAAAATGACTTACTTTCTCAAAGTTATACTTAAAACAATATTTGTTACTGTATACATTGATCTCTTGGTTTTGTTTATTTTACTATTCATTATTTCATGAAAGAAATCTATTAATGCTTTTCTAAAATCAATGAGCTCAACATTTCCTATAGCACAGTAATATTCCATCATGAGCATATACTATAAATTATTTAGTCATTTCCCAAAATGATGGATATCTCTGCAACTTCCAGTTTTTTGCCACCACATGAAAGTTGCTGTAAATATTTTATAACATATAGATTATTTTCCTTTTTTTCTAATCATATTTGGAAATAGATCTAGTAGTGGTATTACTGAGTCAGAGTGTAGGCAGTTTAATAATTCTTTGAGCATAATTCCATATTGCTCTTCAAAATGATTGGATCAATTAATTCACAGTTCCACCAACTATATTATTAAAAATATGTAAAATTTTGTTAAAATATTCATTTGCTAAATCTATGGGTAATTTAGGCTCAAAGGAACATTTATGGGGGCCTAGTTTTTCCTAAAGAAAGAAAACTTAATCCTTCAATCAAACTAAGATAAGTCAAAGTAATACTAACTGATTTAGAAGTCACCTTTTTCATATTTGTAAGTTCTAGTTGTACCTTCTTCAGTCAAACTGAGCTAAGTATAATCCTTGTCTCACATGATAACCTTTACAAAAATATTTGAAGACGTTGTCTTCTCTTTGCTGAGCTAAATATTTACAATTCTTTTCAATTAATCCCTTCATCAATCTGGTTGCCAATTCATAAGAGGATGTCCATTTTGATAATGTCTCTTAAGAAATGAGTTGAGCAGCTGGGTGGTACAATGGATAGAACACCAGCCCTGAAGTCAGGAGGATCTGAGTTCAAATCTGATCTTAAAACACTTAACACTTCCTAGCTGTATGACCCTGGGAAAGTCACTAAACCCCAATTGCCTCAGCAAAAAGAAATGAATCAATGAAGATTGCATAAAACATTTGAGGCTATATTTAACTATGGCAAACTCAGGAATAGCCTAGGTCACTTTATTACTTTGAATATTTCTGCCTTTGGGGACTGGTATTTTAATCTTAATCTTTGTATTTCTCAGCTATTTTTTTAACTCTCTTAGTTCAAGTTTTTCATATTGGGGATCAAATGGCTAAGAGTTTTGGCCATTGATATCTCAATCTTTGGAAAACTATGAAAAGCAGGTTTTTCTGCTTTGGGCTGTAGTTAAGAGCATCTCCAGCTGTGTCATTGTAATTATATAGGACTGTTTTGTTTTCTTTTTCTTTCTGTTTATATTATCTTCTTCCCTCCTGGTTCTTCTTTCTTTAATCCTGAGAATCTACAATGTTTACCTCTTCAGCTACAATCTTGTTTATCTACATGATTGATGGTGATGGTCAATGTCTGCTATGATGTCTCTATAGCTAGAAGAAAAGTGATCACTATCTTTTAAAGAACAGTTATAATAAGTAATCAGGAAGGAATACTGGTCGATTTTTTAAAGGAAATTTCTTTAAGTGGGCTTAGGAGAAAGGGAGAAAGGAGAGGCAAGTGAAAGGAAGGGACAGACATAAGAGTTCAGTCCTATAGATATCAGATACCTTTTGAGGGGTAGACTGATATTGTGTAAAGTTTACTTGTCATCTATCCCCAAATCTGATTTTATTTTGAAGATGTGATCTTGGGCAAGTTATTTAGAAGTTAAGACTGAATTTTCTCTTTTGAAAAATGAGAATACTACTACAAACCTCAAAGGATTTTGGAAAAGTCCTTCATAAATTGCAATATGATAGATGAGTAGAAAAACACTATTATCTTAGACTGCTATCATCCTAAGACAGGAGTCCTCAAACTATAGGCCGCAGCCAGCTGAGGACGTTTATCCCCCTCATCCAGGGCTATGAAATTTCTTTATTTAAAGGCCCACAAAACAAAGTTTTTGTTTTTACTATAGTCCGGCCCTCCAACAGTCTGAGGGACAGTGAACTGGCCGCCCCATTTAAAAAGTTTGAGGACCCTTGTCCTAAGATCTAGGATATACACTAGATTTATATTAAATGGGCCTTAGATTATTATCCTCTTTAACAATAGAATGAATGGAACCTTCTCTTACCTATTTGTCTAGGCTAATTTTTAAAAATCTCTATCACCAGGAAATAAATCATGTAGAAAAGGTTTTAGTTGAAGGAATATATTTCCTATTTTCCTGCTCATGATGCTTTTTCTGTGTTTTTCCTAAGACATTGCTGGCATTTCATCCTCAGAACATTTAAGAAATGGAATACCAAAGGTATCACTAAGCATCCATGAAAGATTTTCCTTCCTTCATCACTGTTTAAGATGAAGGAAGGAAAATCTTTCATGGATGCTTAGTGATACCTTTGATAAATTATTTACTAATATTATCTATCAAATTTTGAGAATATACAAGGACTTAGGCTAGTTCCCATTCAGTCATCTATCACCCACCATTCCTTACACCAGAGTGAACAGTAAGTACTTGGTGGGCACTTTTCATTCTTCCTGTTCATTAATTTAAATTTCATAAAAGGTTCATAAAAGCCCAGGACATAATCATGCATAGAAGATGTACTTGTGATGCACAAAAGAATTACTATGAATTGCTTGAAAAAACCCTAGTTCAGATAGGGTGGTTATTCTATGATTCTGATGTCACCAGCTTAAGACCTGAAGTGTTTGGTAATTTCAACTTAAAAACACTCCCCAAAACAAATTATTCACCCCCCCCCCACCTCCCTTAGCTTATTTTTGATGTTTTTTTTTACATTTTTTTCTTTTTTCCTTTCTCTACTTTCTCCCATTACTTCTTTTGTCCTTTGAGTTCTTAAACTCTCCTCAAAGACTTTTAGACTAAGATGATTTAAAAATTAAATTGCTATCAGAAATCATGAATGGTTACATTCCCTTTATTGATGTTAACAATTTTCAAGCTCTGGGACTGGTGGGTAAGTATAATACTGATTTTCTATTCTGGAATTGTTGGGTAAACTTCCTTCTGTTCATTTCTCACAGTCACCATTCATATGCAGACACAATATTGGTTTAGTAAGCAACTTGGATTTTACTGATAATGAATTTTGGAGCTCTTGAATGTTATTTGAACTAAAGAAATTATTTCGTTTTTAGGACACCGTTTTAAAACCATTTTGATTTTTCCAAGTATCTAAAAACATGAGGCTTTGGAGAGCAATGGCAATGAATCCTTTTAAAGAGAATGGAAAAAACCTCATAAGGCCTTCTGAATTCTTTAAGGATACTTTTGCTATAATTTTTTTTTTAAATTTATGTCTTTTGTTTTTATGTCACCTTCAATTCTGAATCTTTTCTCCCACCCCATCCCCAGCCAGACTGTTCATCCTTGCTAAAGGAAAAAAAAAAAAAGAAAGAGTTCTGCAGAAATAAATACAACTGAATCTGACAGACTCATTGACTGGAGGATAACTTTCTCCTCCCCCCTCCAATTAGGTAAAGAGGTATATTTCCTCACCTTTTTAATGCATCCGGATTTGTTCATTATAATTATATAGAGCTGCTTTTCTTTTTCTTCCATTTATATAGAAAGGGTCTGCACTGGTTAAGGATTTTTGGTTAAGATTGAGTAAGCATTCTATGGCTCTTGTACCATCAACTTACCTTTGATATTTTCAATTTCTAAGCATCAATCACCATAGAAATGCTTCATTTCATACATAACATGCTGATGTGTAATATGTAATATGAAATTTCTCTTTTGAGTGTTTAATTTCCCTCTGATCTCAGTTCTTTCCGGTCCCCACCTATTCACATTCAATCACAGAATATTTATAAAATATTACTAAAATTTTTCAAATAAAGTTTAGTTATGGCAATCCTTGGCAAAAAGGAGCTTACGTCTGCCCCGACTACATGCGCCTCAGCTTATTTCCTAATGTTTCCGAGTCATGTGCAACAATGGAAAACTATGTATTTCATCTTACCCAAGATATTTTGATTTTTATATTTAATTCTTTAACGTGACGGCGGGAACTTTGACAGGCAGCAGAAATGTGTCATTTTCTCCAGAAAGGGGGAAAAAAAAGTTTTATTTTTAACCTTTTCCTTTTGAGAGTCATCAAACAAGAGATAAATAATTTATATGGATTTTAAGTCTTAGAGAATGAGTTCATTCCACCTTCATCTGTTCAAGCAGCTTCCGTTTCTCCTGGAGCAGGCCTTGAATCTGGGCTCTTTCCCACGCGATTCGGCTCTGGAGCTCCGCAATTTCCCCAGCGATTAGTAGGGCTGCCCGGAAACTTCCCTGGGCCTGCCGCAGACTCTGGGGCACCAAGATCCCAAACCAGGTCAGGGGGTCCGGCTCTCCCGACGTCTCAGTGGCGGGGGAGGGCGCGGCGGGCTGCGGGGGAGCCCCGGGAGGTTGCTGCCGCCTCCGCAGCACCGGAGACTCGGACTTCGGCCGCCCATCCACCACACCTTGGTCCTCCTTGGGGCTCGAGTCTTTCGGAGACCCCGCTTTGGTGAAAACCACCCGGAACTCAGGCCGGCCAGGCTCCGGCTCACTGGCGCAGACCCGGAAGAGCGGAGCCATCGAGGAGCTGTACTGAAGGGGACTGACGGCCTTGGCTCCCATGGCATAGCGAGTCTTGGAGAGGGAGAACCAGCCCTCTTCCACTCGGGCGTTCAGCTCCGCCCGCTTCCCTTCCAGCTGCTCAAGCTCCAGGAAGAGCTGCACGACGTGGTCATCGAGCTGGGCGTACAGGGCCGGCAACGCGCCGGCTCCGGGAGCTGCCGGCGCAGGGCTCGGCCCGCTCTCCGCCGCGGCCTCCGCCATAGCACCGGAGCGCCACCTGCTGCTTGCCCCGCCTCTTCCCCTGCAGCCGGCCAATCAGCGCGCGCCCGTCAGCCCCCGCGCGGAGACCTAAAGCGCCATCTTCCATAAGGGCACAGAGAAGCGCGCTTCCGGATACTTCCTAAGTTCTCTGTGAAAGGGTGGAGCCCCGATGTTATTTCAGTTTTATTTATTTAAATCTGGAGTCTTTTATCTTAGTTGCGGTTTTGTTGCTACTTAGTAATAGTAGTAACTAAAAAAAAAAACAAAAATTCAAAATACCCAATTAAATACCAAATTAGACATTCTGAAAATCAAAGGAGAGATTAATGAAATTCAGAATAAGAAAACTGTTGAACTAATAAAGCTAATAACTGATTTTCTTTAAAAAAAAAACCCTACTACTAATTAATGACTTAGTAGTTAGTAATAATTACTACCACTTTTGTTACTACTACTACTACACTAGGTCAAGTCACTTAATTTCTGTTGGCCCCACTTTCCCCATTTTTGGAATTAGAAAGTTGGCCTAGATGATTCTTCCAGTTCTCAATGTTGTGACTAGTTGGAAATATGTATATATACAACTAGGCAGTAGATGTTAGATGATTAATTTTTATACCTTAAAAGTATAGAGATAAACGTTTATTTGTAGATATAGAGGTATTTTCCCTCTTAAGTAAGAGTAGGTACTCTCATAAAAAAAAAAAAAAAAAAAACTTAGTTTTTTTTAATTTTTAATTTTATTTTTACATTTTGAATTTTTTAATTTTTAATTTTTAAATTTTATTTATTTTATTTTTTATTCCTAGTAAACAAAATTCCCCTATTGTTCACGTCCAAAAATATTCCTTTCTGACCCACTTAACATTGTTCTGTGTTTTCCAATTACATGTAAAGATAGTTTTTCAATATCCATTTTTGGAAAATTATGAATTCTGAGTTTTTCTCCCTCCCTTTCTTCTCCTTCCCCAATTCATGAAGCAATCTGATATCCACAAGTAATCATGATAAATATTTCTACATTAGTCATGTTATAAAAGAAGAATCAAAACAAAAAGGAAAAACTATGGGAAAAACCCAAAAAAGGTGTAAATAGTATGCTTTGATCTACATTCAACCTCTTGTGGTCAGCATTTTCTTTAAAAGTCTTTGGAATTTCCTTGGATCATTGCATTGCTGAGATCATAGTAGAATGTAGTTGTTACTGTGTACAATGTTCCTCTGGTTCTGCTCATTTCACTCAGCATCGATGTTCATGTATGACTTTCCAGGTTTTTCTGAAATCTGTCTGCTCATCATTTCTTATAGAACAAAAGTATTCCATTTACCTTCATGTACTACACCTCATTCGGCCATTTTCCAGTTGATGGGCCTCCTTTCAATTTCCAATTCTTTGCCACTCAAAAAGGACTGCTGTAAATATTATTGTACGTGTAGAGTCCTTTCCCTTATTTATAATCTCTTCAGGACATAGACTTATTAGTGATTTTGCTGGATTAAAGGATATGTGTAATTTAATTACCCTTTGGGCATAGTTCCAAATTGTTCTCCAGAATGGTTGGATCAGTTTACAACTCCACCAATAATATATTACTGTTCTAATTTTCTCACATCTTTTCAAACATTTATCATTTTCCTTTTCTGTCATATTAGCTAATGTGAATTGTATATTTCAGAGTTGTTTTAATTACATTTCTCTAATCAATAGTGATTTAAAGCATTTTTTTATGACTACAGATAGCTTTGATTACTTCATCTGAAAATTGCTAATAGCTTTTGATCATTTATTGTTATGAGCCAGAATTTGATGCAAGGTGATAACTCACTGGAATTGATGGAAGCAATGCTTGTGTGCTTGGGTTTGCACTTTTGAGAGTTCACACATTAGCTCACACACATTAGTTCACACTTTTTGGGAGATTCACAAGTCAGTATTCAGTATGAGATTCACAAATTCACACCTCCCATAATCCCATTCTCAGACCCCATAATCCCACTCTTGGAGGAGGAGTCAATCTTAGCTTCAGTCAGTCAGTCAGTCAGTTCGAAAGATTACCAGGAGTCGGAGTTGAGCTAGAGGCAGAAGCTGGCAGAGGCAAAAGACAAGCTGCAAGAGCTCTTGGAACCAAGGAGGGAGAGAGACCTCTAAGAAAGCTAACTGGGCCCAAGGAAAGAGATAAGACTTGGAAGGAGAAAATAAATGTCTGGATTTTATCAGCTGGCTGCATTTGAAGTGATTATTACATTGAACTAAAACTATGGCTGCCTCTAGGAAACCTCCCCAAGAAACCTGCTCACAGAGAACCATTATATATTATAAAAAAGAAGAGAATATCACAATTTATAGTTGGGAAATGGCTCTTATTTTTATAAATTTGATTCAATTCTCTCTTTACTTAAGAAATGAGGCCTTTATCAGAAATTTGGAATTAATTGTTCTTTAAATATTTGGTAGAGTTTGCTTGTAAATCAATCTGGTCATGAGATTCTTTTCTTAGAGAGTTCACTATGGCTTGTTAAATTTCTTTTTCTAATATAGGATTATTTAAGTATATTATTTCTTCTTCTGTTAAACTGGGTAATTTATATTTTTGTAAATATCCATTTCATTTAAATTGTCAGATTTATTGGTATGCCATTGGGCAAAATAAGCCCTAATTATTGATTTAATTTCCTCTTCATTGGTGGTGAATTCATTCTTTATATTTTTGATGCTACTAATTTTTTTCTTTATTTTTCCTTTTAATCAAATTACTCAAAGATTTGTCTGTTTTATTAGTTCCCCCTGAAAACCCTTTATTAGCTTAATTACTTCCATCGGTTTCTTACTTTCAATTTTACTAATCTTTCCTTCGATTTTCAGAATTTCTCACTCAGTATTTAAATGGGCAAGAATTTATTCTTTTTTTCTAGCTTTTTAAGTTGTATGCCCAATTCATTGATCTCCCCTTTCTCTATTTTATTTATGTAAGCACTTAGAAATAAAAAATTTTCCCTAAAAGCTGTTTTGACTGCATCCCATAAGTTTTGGTATGTTGCTTCATCATTGTCTTTCTCTTTCATGAAATTTTTGATTGTTTCTAGTTATTGTTTGCCCCAATCATTCTTTCATATTAGATTTTTCACTCATTTTTTCTTTTTTTGGTCAACTTTGCTAGACTGATGATTGTGAAGTGAAACTTTAAAATTGCCTTAATTTGCATTTTTCTAATTAATGACTGTATATTTACAGACACACATGCAAACATATTTGTAAATGTATTGGTAGCAGAAATATAAGCTTATATATAGCTTATATTTCTGCTTTTGAAAATTGCCTGTTCAGTTTTTGGAAGAAATAAAACCTATCAACAGTCACATTACAAAGATACTCTAAATCTCTATTGATTAGAGAAATGCAAATGAAAACAACTTTGAGGTACTATCTCACACCTATCACATTGGCTAATATGTGGAAAAGCAAAATTATAAATTCTGGAGAGCACATGGAAAGATAGATACACTAATATATATTTGGTGGAGTTTTCTTTTTTCTTTTTTTTTTTCTCATAGCTTTTTATTTACAAGTTATATGCATGAGTAATTTTACAGCACTGACAATTGCCAAACCTTTTGTCCCAATTTTTACCCTCCTTCCCCCCACCTCCTCCCCCAGATGGCAGGTTGACCATTACATGTTAAATATGTTAAAGTATAAATTAAATACAACATAAGTATACATGTCCAAACAGTTATTTTGCTGTACAAAAGGAATCGGACTCTGAAATAGTGTACAATTAGCCTGTGAAGGAAATAAAAAATGCAGGTGGACAAAAATAGAGGGATTGGGAATTCTATGTAGTGGTTCATAGTCATCTCCCAGAGTTCTCTCGCTGGGTGTAGCTGGTTCAATTCATTACTGCTCTATTGGAACTGATTTGGTTCATCTCATTGCTGAGGATGGTCACATTCATCAGGACTGGTCATCATATAGTGTTGTTGTTGAAGTATATAATGATATTCTGGTCCTGCTCATTTCACTCAGCATCAGATCATGTAAGTCTCTCCAGGCCTTTCTGAAATCCTCCTGCTGGTCATTTCTTACATTTCTTACATAGCATTCATATACCACAATTTATTCAGCTATTCTCCAATTGATGGGCGTCCACTCAGTTTCCAGTTTCTGGCCACTACAAACAGGGCTGCCACAAACATTCTTGCACATACAGGTCCCTTTCCCTTCTTTAGTATCTCTTTGGGATATAAGTCCTGTAATAACACTGCCGGATCAAAGGGTGTGCACAGTTTTATAACTTTTTGAGCATAGTTCCAAATTGCTCTCCAGAATGGCTGGATGTATTCACAATTCCAGTTTGGTGGAGTTTTCCAACAGCTCTACAGAAAAATTTAGAATTGTGCCCATAAGGCTATCAAGATGTATATACTTATCTGACCCAGCAATACCAGTATTAAACCTATGTTCAAAAGAGATTAAAAAAAGGAAAAAGACCTATATTTACAAAAACATTTATAGCAACTCTTTTTGTGGTGACAAAGAAATTGAGGAGATTCCCCCAAATTGGCAAATGACTAAACAGTTGTGGCATATGATTGTGATGAACTGTTGCGCTATGGAATACTCTCTCCTACTTCTGTCTGCTCGATTGTCTGTATTCCCTTTGAACTTTTTTGGTAACTTGGCCTCTTCTATCCCTCAATTCCTTACTGCTTTCAAGTACTTAAAAAAAATTTCCTCAACTTTTTCTTAATTGTGTGACCTCTCAAATTTGTTGGAACTTCCATATTTTCCATTTAGAACTTTTAGAAGTCACAATGGAACAAATAGTATAACCCATTTAATTACTTACACTTATAATTTCTTGTTTTTTCTCTACCCTCAGGTCATTTCAATGTCAATGGATGGTATAAACAACTCTGTGGTAAATGAATTTGTGATGCTGGAGCTATCAGCATCTTGGGAAATGAAGATTTTCCTCTTCTTGCTTTTTTTTTTTCATTCTACGTGGTAATTGTGCTGGGAAACCTCTTCATTGTGTTCACTGTGATTTTTGACTCTCACCTTCACTCCCCTATGTACTTCTTGCTGGCCAACCTTCCTCTCACTGACTTTGGTCTATCTTCTACAACAGTACCAAAGATGATCCTTGACATTTTCAGTGAATGTAAGGTCATTTCCTTCCCAGGGTGCATGATGCAGAGTTTTTTTTATCCATTTCATAGGAGGAACTGAACTAGTCTTGTTGATAGCCATGGCTTATGACAGATATGCAGCCATCTGTAAGCCTCTCTATAACCTGATTATCATGAACCACAAAGCATGTATTTGTTTTGCAGCTATTGCCTGGGTGATAGGGATGCTCCATTCTGTGATTCAGTTTGTTTTTGTTATAAATTTACCCTTCTGTGGTCCTAACAAGCTTGAAAGTTTTTATTGTGATTTCTCCCAGGTTGCAAAATTTGCTTGCAGAGGTACTTCTAAAGCGGTATATGGGGTTACATAAGCAGCATATGTTTTAGAGCAAGAAGACAAAATTCATTTCAAAGCTATTGCTGAATCATGTTGGGCTAGTTGTTATTGTGTATTGTTTTGGATTATTCAGTTTTACTTATTAAAAAATCAGAATAGCTTAATGGGGACATTTTATAAATAGTGGGCTTGTCACCATGGGTACCTTTTTCCTCCTAATCACCTCCTATCTTATAATTCTGATTACTGTCATACACCACTCTTCAGCTGGTTTGTCCAAAGCTTTCTCTACCCTCTCAGTTCACCTCTCTGTGGTAGTCTTTTTTTTTGCTTCTTGTTTCTTTATCTATGTATGGCAAGTTCCCACATTATCTTTGGATAAATTTTTGCTCATTTTTATCTTTTTTATAATCCCAATCTTGAATGCTATTATATATACATTTAGGAAAAAAGATATGAAGATAGAAGTAAAAAGATTAACCAAGAAGATTGTTGATTCTAAGGAGTTTTCATGATAGATTTTGTTGATCAAGATCAAGAGATGATTTAGGATCTTCTTGAGTAACCCTTAAAGCATTGAATGATATGCTAGATCAACAGAAATTTAATTATAAATTCATCTACTTCTAGATTTGTAGGGATGATTTATAGGTGACTGTTGAGTTATATCTTCAACTTCTATCTTCTCTTTAATTCAGCAAAGATGAGAACTGTAACCCTGAGCTATACTGGTACTGATAACATTTATTTTAAAGTATCCAATCCCATAGATTGACTCCTTTTTTTTTTGCATATAATTATACTTGGATAACACTGAACTTGGTAATAATTACTTTAAGAAATATTTTTCATGGAATAAATATTTTTCATCAAAATTTCCTGCTTATTTCAAATGAACATGGTTGAGATTTTAGGTAATGTATCTCCTTTGAGGAACACATTATTGAAGATAAAATAAGTGCTTTCTTATGAGAAACTACAGAGCTTTCTGATATAGGGTGAAAATATGGATAGAAAAGTTGATGCACTGAGGGCAGGACTACCAAGCACTTAAGGCTAACTACCGATTGGGAAATACTCTGGGCATATGCTTGGAAAATGGTTCTTTCCACTATCCGTGCTGGCTCAATGATTGGTGTATACAGAGGATTGTAGGAGGGACTAGGAGGTGAAGTAAGACTAGTCAGAGTCACACTGAGACGGTAGACAAGGGAGAAAGCAGTTGTGAAGATTCTGCTTCCATCCTGTTCAACCCTGCGTCTAAGACCAAGAATAAAGACTAAGGACTTTTGCTTATCCTGACTCCGGCTGATTCTGGGATGTCTGGGGTGCTAGCGTGGTCTTCACAGGATATCACATATAGTAGAAACAATAAATATTGTTCAAGCAGGCAAGCAAGAAGTTTTTATATGTTTTAGAGCAAGAAGACAAAATTCATTTCAAAGCTATTACTGAATCATGTTGGGATAGTCATTATTGTGTATAGTTTTGGATTATTCAGTTTTACTTATTAAAAAATCAGAATAGGTTAATGGGGATATTTTATAAGAAGAATGTGCATTCAGCGAGAAAATCCAGGAGAGGATGAGGTAGATGGAAAGAAGAGGTGAAAAGCATTTAAGTGATGATCATTGGATGAAAAAACAGAAGGGTTTTGTCATTGGAAGATATTTCATCTAGACTGATATTAACCAAAGTTTAAAATTATTAACTTCTCTGTGTAAAGTGTGGCTACTTTCTTCTAATTAATTTTATTTATTTTTAAATTTTTTTTCTAAGGCAATTGGAGTTAAATGACTTGTCCAGGGTCACACAGCTAGGCCATGTTAAGTGTCTGAAGTCAGATTTCAACTCAGGTTCTCCTGACTTCAGGGCTGGTGCTCTACCCACTTCATCACCTAGCTGCTCCTCTAATTAACTTTAAACAGCATAGTTACCATATTCACACCATTTATTACATCTATGAATGATGGGGATTATCTTTAGTTTCCTCTGACAAATGTAAAAAAAGCAGATAAGTAATATGACAAAATTAATAAATCTGACATCTATTCCTGGTACTTAGTTAACTATTGGATAACTAGTCAATTTGAGTTTTGTCATGCCACACAAATACAATATTGAAAGTAATAACTTTGTTTAACATAAAATACAAACAATTGAATTCTCATTTAGGTAGTCTGAATGTGTAATATGTAGAATATTGTTAGGGAACAGGATATCAAGAGTCTGCATTAATCTTATCAATATGTATCCTGTACGTAATGCCCCATCTTTATAAGCAACAAGTATATGCGAAAACAAATCTCGTGCAACCTGACCTTGTGGTCTGTTAGTTCTTGGTCAGCACACTCTTGGGAATGGATGTTGAGGTGCTTGGATGTATGTTTTTTTCCTGGCTGACTAAAGATCCGGATTTATGTTCCGTTGACACGCCAGCTCAGGCACTAAGCACACATCAGATTGAGATAACCTCCATCATCACAAGGATTGGGTTCTGAGATACACAAACTATATTCATACTTGTTGCTGAGGCATGTGGGCAAGAGCAGAAGAGAGGGATATAAATGCAGGACTGCAGAGAGAGAGAAGGCAGAAGCAAACAGGAGAAGCAGACAGGACCATGTAACCAATAAAGCTTCTTAACTGCATAGTGGTGTCTGTCTACTCTGTCGTATCTGGAGACGTCCGAAGATCGAAGAGGCGACAATAATTGTGGATAAGTGTTCAGATTTCCACTGGTGTCAGCAGGTCTGCACCAGATGAGGACCCCAACAGAATATTTCTTCAAAAATAACTCATATAGGTAATTGCATGCTACTAGCCTAAACTATTTAACTGGCTTCTAGAAATTTGGTATGCTACCAAGGTATAAATCACATGAATCAAGTGGCTAATTGCTAAAGACAGATTGTATTTATGGTAATAATGCTCAGAGCAAATCATTTTGGTAAAATCATAGCTTCTTCCATGATAAACTTTTATATGTAATCATAGATTTTTGAATACTAAGCTTTTCCCTAATTCTGATTATCCTTTAGAGGGAATCAAATAAAACACCATCCAAAAATATTAGTGAGAATGTACACTTTATCTCCCAAAATAAATTTTAGCTTTGTTAAATAAACCAAATCTTCATATTTAAAGAAAGTAAGATTTAAAAAATGTCTCCCATTTAAAAATTTCATCACTTATTCTTTCACAACACTTGAATTATCAAAAACAATATTTAACCAGAAGCATGATTTATGTATTTTGAAAAAAAATTTACACATTTTTTATTTGCCAGTTTATAAATTCATACTTTCAAATCCAGTCATGACTGATCTGCCTTTTGAGATGTGTAAAAAATAGGAAATCATAGAAAAAAGAATATACCATTAACACAATCAAGCATTCAACACAATATCTGAAAGAAGTCACAATAGATAATTCACTTGGTTAGTGGTTAATACTGCTGATAGCACTGATGTACAATGAATTATAGAATAACGTCACTGCAAACAACAGGGATATTGTCCTTCTGGACGTTTTTTCCCTTAAAATATATTTCATTTCTTATACCTATCCCACCTAATTGATAAGAAGTTAAATTTTTTTTTTTTTTTTAATCATTTGCTAAACTATCAGGGGAGAAGCATATTAAAGCTTCTCACACTCACTGGCAACCATTGGAAATAAGGCCAAGAACAAGATCTATTGTTATTTTTTTATTGAAACATTGATTTGAGAAGTCTTAAACCACTTCAACCTTCTTGATATCATATTTAAGATTATCAAAAAGTTTTCTCAATTAATCATTTTTTAAATTAAGAAATTGAGAAGATAGAAGCAAGACTCTAGAGCAGATGGATCCTACCATGACATTGTTAACTCATAGATAATTCATTAACAAGAATTAGTACCCCAGAGAGATAATCGTCAACATCCAAAAGAAATACTTCTATCTAGTTAAATGCCTAATATTTTTGTAATAGCTTTTCTGGTCAAAAGTGTTTCTGTTTTTTACTTTGGCTAAAAGGTCCAATTTTGGACCTTTTCTCCTCCAGGACCATCTTCAGTCTTCTTGATCTATATGTGGCCATTGGACTTATATAGCTCTGGAGGAAAATGTGAGGCAGACAGCCCTCCCTCATTAAAATTCAATTCACTTGCATGTCATGATGTCACTTCCCTAATGTCATGCTCCTCTTTGAGAACAAAGGACAAACAAAAACCTGAACCTTAACTAATTGATTGCCTTGAGTTAGATCTGACCTATACTAGTCTTTAACCAACATGCAAAGATTCTAAAGATTCATTTATTTTTGATTTGTTGAAACAGAATAAATAACACCTCAGTCCTTTGGTTTGCTCTGTCAAAGAACCAATACAAACAACCAGCACAGCCTGGTCCACAATTACTTTTTTTGGGAACATACATAATATAGAGAAACTAATAGATAAATGTGTAATGGGCTGAGGTTTGAGTTGATGCACTGAGGTCCCAAGTACGTGAGGCTAAATAGTAATTGGGCTATACTCTATTAATATACATGATTGGATAAAGAATGGTCCCTGCCCACTCTCCGTGCAAGTCCTGATGTGTTGAATAGGAAATGACGATTTTGGTGGGTGGAGGCAGAGAGAGAGACAGGAAGAGAAGCTGAGAGAGATTGGGCCTGGGTTCGAGACTCCGAGCTGCTGGTTGTGTGGCTGCTGGTCGAGCTAGCTTCTTGACTCAGCTGCACACATTGCTATCGCCGATTCTCTTCCACCTCTGATCCTTCTTCACTGAGAATAAAGACTGAAAGTTTTCCCCTAACCTGAATTCCTGACTCCAGCTGATTTAAAAATACATGATCTTCACATAAATGGGCAAACCTATTGAGATGGAAACAAAACCCTGAAAATACACTACCTTGGTACCCTAAAACAGTACATATAGATAATCTAATCTATTGGTCTGGTACTTCATTCTTTTATAAGCTACATAAAAATGGCAGAAGAGATTGGTACTATGAAAGCTATAGCTCTCGTTATCTTATTCCTTTCACAGATCAACTTATTTGCCTTCTTAATTAAGGTGATATATTTCTGATATAACTTTACTTTCACCTTCTCTCTCTCCCAAATAAGTAAATATTAGGCCAATCTGTAGAAATCCTCTCCTATTTCAATTCCAGAATCCTCCATGAAAGTCATTATTTCACATCAACAAGGTCATTATTTTCCCTAATGCATAAGAATAACTTCTCTGTAAATCTCTCTTCTCTTCTGTTTCATTGCCAAGCAACCCTTCCATTGATTCTCCCACAGGGAAAACCACTGTGATTTCAAGAGGAAAATTACAAGGAGAACATAACATGGGTTAGTAGAGGTTTCACCAGCATTGATAGGTCAGATTTTGGACCAATTAATTGTTTTCATTTTTAGTAGACAATAGACATATAGTTTTTTTTTTTTTTTTTTTTTTTTTTTTTTTTTTTTTTGTTAGGAGCCATTACAAGGGTGGGGCCATTTAATATTCTTGAGCTTCTCTCATAGTTCCCCTGCCCTGTAACAGAACTGGTAAGTAAAAGATTATCTAAATTCTATCATATCCAGTTCACATAACTATTCCTTTTTTTTTTTTTTTTTACATTCAGCTAAAAACCTTTCTTTTTCTGTTTCCCACCTCCCCTACTCTCCTTTCAATAATGTTTTATTTCCCTTTTCTGCAAAATCACCAAGAAATAGTCATTCAGTTATTTTAATGACCTCTGTTGTTATTCTTCTGGAAGAGGGCCATGATATCAGAGAAGTGATGCCATACAGGTTCATGAATTAGATATATCTGAAAGAGGGCTGTGCAAAGTTGTCAGCTACACTTTCTCCTCTAGAGCTATCTGGGTTTAATGATAAGGTGTAAATCAAGATTATTAGAGATGGCCCTGGATGAAATGTTATGGAGGCAACTTACTAGTTTTTCCCCTCCCACTCCCAGAAGTAGCACATCCAACTGTGGGGCAATTCTAATAATTAGGAAGATTTTCCTTGTGCTGTTCTGAAAGCTTCCTGTCTAACATATATCCATTAATTCCAATATTTACATCTATAAACAAGTAGAATCAATCCTAGTCCTTCTTCCTCCTTCTCAAGGTAAATATCTAAAATTTCTTTAAATCATCCTTCATTAGGATTTTCTGTGAGGTTTCTAATTATCTCACTACCCTGACTTCTCTCTACTGGAGATGTTCTGGCTTTTAAGGGATTCTTCTAAAACATGCCTTTAAGAATTGAACCCTTAACTTAGATGTGATATAAGTATAATTAACATAGACCTCATTGATGTTCCGCCTCCTTCACTTTGAACATTTACAGGTCAAATATATGTGTGTACACACACACATATGTGTAATATATATATATGTGTATTTATATATAGTTTTCTTCTTGAGGTCAAACCACAAAGTCTGCCTCTTGGCCATTTCTACCTTACTTTAGACCATTTACAGAATATGAAATGAGAACAGATTTTTTTTTTTTGTAAAGTGAGAACATAAAAGAACTTCCAACCAAACATAAGGAACAATGACTTTTATTTTTTCAGTTTTAAAATTGTTTTTCTCTATGTTTGATAATAGAATCCAGTGTATAGATAATAGGATATCTTAAGGATGACAAGGAGAGTGATCAAGATGTTTTATCTTTCTATGACAATGAAGTAGTCAAGAGGGAATGCTTGTCAGTTGTGAGACAAAAATCTTTAGTAGGATTTGGGAGAAAAGGGTAAGAGAAGAGGAGATTGATAATGAATGAAATGAAAGGACATGAGAAATCAAGCAATCTTTTAGGAGAAGATGTTTGGAAATTTTTCAGTTTCTGGGATAGTCTACTGTAGTTCTGGTTTTGTGACCTTGAGTAAACCATTTTACCAATGGGGCTTCCATTTTCACATCAGTAAAATGGTGATAATACTATTATTTACCTGAATGGATTGTGAGAAAAGTGCTTTATAAATGACAAATTGCTATTTTTAACCTAATAATACAATTAATTCATTAGATTTAATATTTTCATCTAAAACATTAGCTTGTCAATTTAGTTTGTTTGTTAACATAAGACTGATATATATGCCAGTAATATCAATTTTATGAAGGCTGATTGTTCCAGGACTCCAAGGTGAAAAAGTGACAATTGGATATTTGGTTCTTTGATAGAATGGCAATACCATACAGTAAATCAGAAATGGATTGGGAATTAAGAGATCTGGGTTCTAGTTTTGGCTATGTAACTGATTTTTTCCGAGATTTTGGTCAGATAGCTCAGCCTCATTTTTCTGGTCAGTTAATTAAGTGAGAGAATTGGATTAAATAATTTTCTTCAAATATTACACACCTGGTGTTTTTGATTTCCACCCTTTGTTCTTTGTTTAGAATAATAGTATTTGAAGAGTATCTCAAAGAGATAAAGACAAACAATTCTGGGTATCTCAGCACCTGGAGATTTCTTGGGAGGATCACAATCCTGATGATGTTTTTAGAGTAACTAGAGATACCAAATATTTTTCTTCAAGTGAGTTCAAGGAATCTTGAAATTCTTGTTTATTTTTGCATGTTCTCAGGTTTTTTTGTTCATTATGATAGCATTAGTCCAAGATCATTTATACTTACTGTTCTTCCCCATTTACCTTCTTTTGCAGTTTTATTTTCTTAAACCTCATTACCATTAGAGAGAAGATTGAGGAAGAGTGATTAGAAGGTGGGATCTTTCATCTCAACTTAGCTTGTTCTTCCTCACTTATCTGCTTTTTAGTTTCTTTCATTACCACAAAAAAGAAGACTGTATGGAAGAGGAATTAATAGCTGAGGTTTCTTTCTTCAATTTTAGTCTTTTCACCAAGATTTGATTATATGAATATTTCTGGAAATACTGAAGAAATAGTGGGACTAGATTGAATAAACTGTCTAGAGGTTAGTGGCTTTTCTTAAACTAGTATTTTACAAACTTTTATTCAACACACAATCCCTCCAACAGCTTTTTGAAATACATAAAAGGAGTAAAATAATATGTATATGTAGATATAGGTATATCTATCTATCTATCTATCTATCTACACACAATCCCTCCAACAGCTTTTTGAAATACATAAAAGGAGTAAAATAATATGTATATGTAGATATAGGTATATCTATCTATCTATCTATATAACTATAGATATAGATATACACCAATTCTTCACTTCATCAGGTGGTGAAATTATTCTCCTAAAAGACTGTTTTTCTTTTTATATCTCCCTTCTATTACTTCCTTGTTAAAAATAAAAAAAAATCCTGGATAGTTTAAAAGTTAAATTAATTTCAGTGATTATGAATGGATCCTCATATATATTGAAGATGAAAACAGTTTTTGAAGCCCTGAGCACACAGGCAAGCATAATATCAGCATATTTCTATCTAGAAGTATTTAGTAAACTCCATTCTGATTTCATGCTCTTCTTAATCTCTATTTTCCTTCCCCTACCCTCCCACCACCTTGCCAAGGATATATACACCTGCACACATAGAGAAATAATATGTAATTAATTTTTGAATCAATTAGCATTATTGGAGCTTTACAAATATCATCTATTACTATAAGATCAACTGACAATGTGATGCAGTGATTGTATAAATTAAACACACCCTGGTATTCTACTTCTGACTCCAGTGATTAAGATTAATTATTAATTTTTTAAAAAAGCATTATAGTTCACTTTTTTATTTTATTAAAGCTTTTCATTTACAAAACACATGCATGGGTAATTTTTCAACACTGATCCTTGCAAAATTTTCTGTTTCAAATTTTCCTCTTCTTCCCCCCACCTCCTCCCCTAGATGGCAGGTAATCCAATACATGTTAAATATTTAAAATCACTGAACAATTGGAACTAGTCTTATTCATCTCATTGTTGAAGAGAGCCATGTTCATCAGAATTGCTTGTTGTATAGTCTTGTTGTTGCCGTGTACAATGATCTCTTGGTTCTGTTCATTTCACTCACCATCAGTTCATGTAAGTATCTCCAGGCCTCTCTGAAATCATCCTGTTGGTCATTTCTTACAGAACAATAATATTCCATAATTCACATACCATAATTTATTCAGCCATTCTCCAATTGATGGACATTCACTAAGTTTCCAGTTTTTTGCCAGTACAAAAAGGGCTGCCATAAACATTTTTGCATATGTGGGCCCTTTTTCCTCCCTTAAGATCTCTTTGGAAAATAAGCTCAATAGAAACACTGCTGCATCAAAGGGTATGCACAGTTTGATAACTTTTTGAGCATAGTTCCAAATTGCTCTCCAGAGTGGGTTGATAATTTTGTCTTGTGAACCTAACCTATTCCACCTATCAATTGCTCTATTTCTTAGCCAGTACCAAATGGTTTTGATGACAGCTGCTTTATAACATAGTTTTAGATCTGATACAATTAGGCCACCTTCATTTGCTTTTTTTCTTCATTAATTCCCTTGAAGTCTTGGTTTTTTGTTCTTCCAGATGAGTTTTGTTATTATTTTTTCTAGGTTAGCAAAATAGTGACTTGGGGGTTTGATTGGTTTAGCACTAAATAAATAGATTAGTTTAGGTAGTATTGTCATTTTTATTATATTCACTTGACCTATCCAAGAGTACTTAATTTTTTCCCAATTGTTTAGATTTGACTTTATTTGTGTGGAAAGTATTTTGTAGTTTTGCTTATATAGTTCCTGACTTTTCTTTGGCAGATAAATTCCCAAATATTTTATACTACTGACAGGTAGTTTAAATGGAATTTCTCTTTGTATCTCTTGCTGTTGGATTTTGTTAGTGATGTATAAAAATGATGATGATTTATGTGGATTTATTTTGTATTCTGCAATTTTGGTAAAGTTGAGGATTATTTCTAATAGTTTTTTAGTTGATTCTCTAGGGTTCTCTAAGTATACCATCATATCATCTGCAGAGTGATAATTTGGTTTCTTCTTTACCTACTCTAATTCTTTTAATTTCTTTTTCTTCTCTTATTGCCAAAGCTAGCATTTCTAATACAACATTGAATAATAATGGTGATAGCAGGCAACCTTGTTGCACCCTTGATCTTATTGGGAATAGTTCCAGTTTATCATCATTACATATGATGGTTGCTGATGGTTTTAAATAGATGCTATTGACTATTTTAAGGAAAAATCTATTTATTCCTCTACTCTCTAGTGTTTTTAATAGGGATGGGTGTTGGATTTTTATCAAATGCTTTTTCTGTATGTATTGAGATAATCATATGGTTTTTGTTAATTTGGTTACTGATATGGTCAATTATACTAATAGTTTTCCTAATATTGAACCAGTCCTGCATTCCTGGTATAAATCCTACTTGGTCATGGTGTCATGCGGATTCTGAGGATGATTTTCTGTAATCTCTTTCCTAATATTTTATTTAAGATTTTTGCATCAATATTCATTAGGGAGATTGATCTATAATTTTTTTTCTCTGTTTTCATCCTACCTGGTTTAGGTATCAGTACCACGTCTATGTCATAAAAGGAATTTGATAGGATTTCTTTCCCTAGTTTTTCAAATAGTTTATATAGTATTGATGTTAATTGTTCTTTAAATGTTTGGTAGAATTTACATGTAAATCCATCTGGTCCTGGGATTTTTTCTTAGGAAGCTGATTAATAGCTTATTCTATTTATTTTTCTAAAATGGGACTATTTAAGTAATTTATTTCCTCTTCTGTTAATCTGGGCAATCTATATTTTTGTAGTTATTCCTCCATTTCACTTTGGTTATCAAATTTATTGGCATAAAGTTGGGCTAAACAACTAATTATTGTTCTAATTCTCTCTTCTTGGTGGAAAATTCTCCCTTTTCATTTTTGAGACTAACAATTTGATTTTCCTCTTTTCTTTTTCTAATTACCAACTATTAAAAACTATTTAAAAGCTAAAGGTTTTTTCATAAAACCAACTTTTAATTTTATTTATTAATTCAATAGTTTTTTTTTTTTAACTTTCAATTTTACTAATCTCTATTTATATTTTTAGAATTTCAAGTTTGGTATTTGATCCTAGCTAATTGTTTTCCCAAGTAGGTATTTTACATTTTTTCTATTTTTTCATTTTTTTGGTTTTGTTTGACTGATTTTTGATTTCTCATTGAGTCATTCGTTTTCATTTGCTTAGTTCTGATTTTTAGTGAATTATTTTCTTCATTTACTTTTTTTTTTAACTTATGTATTTGTCCAATTGAATTATTAAATGAGTTGTTTTGTTCTATGGATTCTTTTTCCATTTCACAAATTCTGTTTTTTAAGGAGTTATTTTCTTTTTCCATTTCACAAATTCTGTTTTTCTGGAAGTTGTTTTCTTTTTTCATTTCACAAATTCTGTTTTTCTGGGAGTTGTTTTCTTGTTCCATTTTGTCAAATCTATCTTTTAATGAGTTATAGACCTTTTCCATTTCACTATTTTGTAATGAATTTTTGTCAGATAATTTCTGTATTGCCTTTTCCAAACCCTCTTGCAAAGTTTTCAGTTTCTTTCCCCATTTTTCTTCTAGCTCTCTTTTAAGATCCTTTTAAATTTCTTCTAGGAGAAACTTGTGTGGGGCCAATTTATTGACATAAAGTCCTTTTGGGGACTTCTTCTGGAGACGATCTGCTTTTAGTCTCCTCAAGACTTGAAATCTGTTCTCTTTCACTATAAAAACTATCTATGGTCAGAGTTCTTTTTGCTTTTTGACTCATTTTTCTTTTAAACATTGAGATCTGTTACTAGGGCAAGGGAGATTGTCCAAGCTTCCTCTACAAGTGGCAGCAGCTGTACTGAGTCTGTGCTGACTCACTCCTGCTGCTAGGTGGGTGTTGGATGTTTTATAACTTCTCTGCTCATCTTCTGGTTTGCAACCAGGGCAAAGTAGTCAATACTGCTGTAGATTCCTCCTAGTAGATTCTCTGTCAGGTGGATCCCACACCATTCCAGGACTCTGTGCTGCCTGTGTTGACATTTGTGCTTGGCCTGCTTGCACTTGGCCAATCTCAAAACAGATCTTTTCTGGCGATCTTTGAGATTATCTTCTGCTGGTAATTTGTTGCACTCCCAATATTCATGGATTCTGCCAATCCAGAGCTAATTCAGAGGCTGGATTTGATAATTAGTCTGATGGTTGTGGGAGAAGATCAGAAAGAAACATATGTCCTCTCCGCCTTCTTGGCTCTGCCCCCTTAGATCACTTTTTTTTTTTTTTTTTTGATTCAATTGGTGTTAAGTGGACTTGCTCAGGGGCACACAGCTAGTAAGTGTCTGAAGCTGGATTCAAACTCACATTCTCCTGACACCATGCATGATGCTCTATTCACTGTACCCCTTAGCTACTTCTCTTTTAATTTTTTTGAGGGAAAGTCATAGTTATTTCCTGTTTATTTCTCATTCTTCTAAATCATTGATTCTTTTGGGGATTGGTGAAGAGATACAATGTGTTCTCCTCAGCAGGAAAAGGAAAAATTGTCCCTTTGAGCCCTCTTATTTTCTCTGACTTTTAAGAAAGGTTTATTTTAGGTAAGAAACCCATCTTCTTGCATCTGAGATATTGTGATGAAGAGGAATGAGATGAATCTGAAAACCAAGATTATAACGTTATTTCTGTAGTAATAGGCTGTGTGATTTTGGTCCAGTCCACTAATCTTACTGGAATACATCTTTTTTTTTTTTTGGTAAAATAAAGGAATTAAGCTAAATGATAACTAGAGTCATTTTTGTATCTATCTTTTTCTCTATTCAATTTTAACATAACCAAACATGAACACACAACATTTTGTTGGTTATAAAGAGGAATACAGGAAAGTTACAATGATAGATTTTCAAATTCTGAAGATGAAAGGAATCATTTAATTGAATGTTCATATTTAGTCAATATTGGAAATTATTTAGACCAACCTATATTATATCAAAATCCCCTCTACAATTCCCCCAACAAATTATCATTAGCCTTTAGTGGAAGACTTCAAGTTACAAGCTAATGACCTTTATAACCTATTCCATTTTGGAGGTAGTTTTAGTTGAGAATGTTTCTTTAGTTAATTCTAAGTGTTCCTTTCTGTGACTTCCTTTTGTTTCTTACCTTTCTACCATTTAGGGTTATTAATATGAATCTAATTTATCTTCTCAATAATAGCCTTTCCTTCATATAATTAAAGACAACCACCTTGACCTTTATTTCTCTTCTTCTGGCTAAACATTCTCAATTCTTTCAAAAAATACTCTTACAACAGTACCAATAGAAAAATCCATGTCTTCTTCTTCTGTTTTGTTTTTTCCCAAGCACTTGTTAAAACATTTTTTAAACATGTGGATGCGTTTTTAAATTCTGATTTCCAAATTCTATTGCTCCCTGCCTTCCTTCCCTTTTCTCTTCCTATAACTATAAGCAATCAGACATAGTTTATAAATGTGCAACATGTAAACCATTTTCATATTAGTCATTTTGTATAAGAAGATTAAAATTAAAGGAAAATGAAAGAAAGTGAAAATAGCATGTTTTAGTTTATATACAGACAATATGAGTTCTTCCTCTGGAGGTGGTTAGTATCTTCATCATTACTTCTTTGAGATTGTCATGGTTTATTGTATTGCTGAGAATAGCTAAGTTACTCACAGTTCTTCACTGTACAACATTTCTATTTCAGAATATGATGTGTCCCTTTGCATCACTGTTCATGTAAGTCTTTCCAGGTTTTTCTGAAATCATCTCGCTTATCATGTTTTATGGCCTAATGATATTCTATCAAAATAATATACTACACTTTGCTTAGCCATTTCCCAATTGCTGGATATCCCTTTGATTTCTAATTTTTAGTCATCACCAAAAGAGCTGCTAGAAATATTTTATTTATAAATAGGACCTATTTCCCATCTCCCTTTTTAATGCCTTTGGGACTTAGACCTAGCAGTGGTATTGTTGGATCAAAGTTCATGCACAATTTATAGCACTTTGGGCATAGATTTAAGTTGTTCTCCACAATGCTGGGTTTAGTTCATAGCTCCCATAATAGTATGGTGTGTCTTCCCATTTTGTCCCATCTCCTCCAACATTTATCAATCTTTTTTGGTCATATTAATCATTTACAATATCATACTGTTTCCCATGCAGCTCCTCTGGGAGAATAAGTTGTTTCTCCTCCTCCTCTCTTTCTCCTTTTCCTTATCCTCTCCTTTTTTTGCCTTCTTCTTCTTCCGTTTTTCTTCTTCTTTTCTTTTTCTTCTTCTTTTCCTCCTCCTCCTTTCCTTTTTCCAGTTCATTTTATAGATGAGAAAACTGAGGCAAAGAGGGTTAAATGAGTGGCTCAAGATCACATAAGTAATAAATGCTTGAGGCCAGATTTGAACTCCAGAATTTTATCCACTGTGACCCTTTGTTGTCTCTGTATAACATTACATTCACATAATATAATTTGTTTGGCCATTACACAAGTGATGGACACCCATTTAGTTTTCTGATAATTTTTACTAGAAAAAGAATTGCTGTGAGTATTTTTTTGACCTATGCTTTTCATCATTTTTTGATCTTTTTGGAATGCAGTGATATTTAAGTTCAAAGGGTATGTATAATTTAGTAATTTTTTTTGTGACAGAATCCCAAATTGTTTTCCAAAATGTTTGGACCAATACATAGCTCCACCAACAGTACATCAATGTATTGATTTGTCACCAGCTTCTCCAATAATTGTAATTTCCATTTTTGTCAGCATTTCCAAGAATTTCTTTTTCTCTTGTGACTTTTCCATTATTTCCTTTGCAATGCTTAATATCTAAGCCTTCTGAACTTGCTGGGGAGACAAAATAGAGCATCAATCTTTAAATCTCACACTATTAATATATTTTTTGTTCTTTTTCTGCAGATCATCTAATGTCTGTTAGGAGAACTGTCTCAATGGATAAAACAAATGACTCTTTGGTAACTGAATTTGTTCTCCTGGGACTGTCTGCTTCTTTGGAGATGAAGATTCTTCTCTTCTTATTTATTTTTTCATTCTATGTGGGAATTGTGTTGGGAAACCTTTTCATTGTATTCACTGTGGTTTGTGACCCTCACCTACACTCCCCCATGTACTTCTTGCTGGCCAACCTCTCCTTCATTGACTTGGGTCTATCTTCTACCACAGCCCCAAGGATGATCACTGACATATTCAGTGAGCATAAGGCAATTTCTTTCCCAGGCTGTATGATACAGATGTTCTTTGTCCATGTCATGGGAGGAACTGAGATGGTCCTACTCATAGCCATGGCTTATGACAGATACACAGCCATCTGCAAGCCCCTCCACTATTTGACCATAATGAGCCGCAAAACATGTATTTGTTTTGTAGTGACTGCCTGGGTGATTGGAGTGATCCATGCTGTGTCTCAGTTTGTTTGCATTGTAAACTTGCCCTTCTGTGGCCCTAACAAGATTGATAGCTTTTACTGTGACTTTCCTCGGGTGGCGGAACTTGCCTGTACAGATAGCAACTGGGTAGAGCATGTGGTCACTGCTAACAGTGGGCTCATTTCTATGGGCACCTTCTTCCTCTTAATCATGTCCTACATCTTCATCCTTGTCACTGTGAGACATCACTCTTCTGCTGGTTTGTCCAAGGCTTTCTCCACGCTGTCAGCTCACATCACTGTGGTGTTTTTGTTTTTTGCTCCATGTTTCTTTATGTATGTATGGGAATTCCCCACCTTATCATTGGATAAATTTTTGGCCATTCTTGACTTTGTTGTTACCCCACTTTTGAATCCTGCCATTTACACATTTAGGAACAAGGACATGAAGGTGGCAATGAAAAGATTGAGCAGGAAAATTGTGAGTTCCAAGGAGACATCATGATGAGTTTTATGAAATGAAATCAAGGGACACTTTAGGATTGTGTTCAATGCTTCCAGACTTGTGTAGGGTGTAGCATGTATATAGACATCATGGCCTAGAATACCCTAAGAAGATCTTTTGGATTTTAGAGATGTAGCTATTTTGCTCATCAGAAGGAATAGAGCAACACCCTATTCCTACCTTCTACTTTGTCATTTGGAACACATAGAGAAGACAATCTTAATTTCTGAGTTTAATGAATTCAACACCATCAGTTTTCATGTACCCCTTTCAGTGTAATATTGTTGTAAGAATCTGTACTTTCAATTATTCTTGGCTCTTGTTGGGCTTAGAAATAATCATCTCAGAAAAATAACATTTTTTCATGGAAATTCCATGGTCCCAAACTATATAGTACTGGTTTTTATTAACCAAATAACACAAGTCCATACTCCTTAGTTTTATATTCAGTGTCCTTCATATTATGACTTTTACCTATTTTTTCAGCCTTATTGGATACTACGAATTATTAAATGCTTTTGATTTTAACAAAATCTACTGGTCATGTCCTAGATTGGTATTTTATTCTTCTACCTCCATACCATTGCTTATGTTGGTTTTAGCCCTTTGTCTTCTCATTTATTCTCCTTTAGTTTAAGTAATCGGTTGGGACCATCATTTCTTGCTTAATTAAAATATCTCTTAATAATGTTTTTCAGACTTCTCAAAGGTACTGAATGCTTTTTAACTCCTGCTAGACATGCTGTATTCATTTTTTCTTTTATATTTTTTCTCATCTAAAGATCATATACCCTTCTGTTATTAACATCTTCCTTTTGGTTAATTTTTTATATGCAAATTTTAAAACTGAGTTTTCTTTATTCTGAGATATTTATTAATTTCAACTTTTTTTTTCCTTTTTATGTTCCCATATTACTCACTCTCTGACTGATTCCTTCCCCTTTGATGGTAGTTTCCCTGGGGTCCATTTTCCAAAGTTCTCTCAACCTCCTGCACAATTAATGTTTTATTGACCTCAATCTTTGCTTCAAGTGACTTTCAGGACACAGTGGGAGATCAGAGCTTATGCCAGCTAGGTTCTGGGCTCTTTCCCTCCCACTCAGTGGAATGCTACACATTCACACACACATATGTTCTACTCCAGTTCTCTCTATTTCTCAATTTTCTACCTAAGTCCTATTGTAGCACATAAAAGTGTTACAATACCAGCCTGGGGAAGTTTCTGCTCTTTGATTTTTTTACTACTGGGAGAAGGAAAGGTTGAGTTCAAATCAATTTCAAGTTTTTAGGTTGAGTTGTTTAGGCTTACTATAGGAATGAGGTGTTTGGCAGAGGGCATGCTGAGTGAATAACTTAGAGGATAAGAATTAGTCTTCTTTGTTGCTTATCCATTGAATTATTGCCTCATTTTGGTTCTGGGTTTCTTAGACCATGGAGATATCTGAAATTGCTTTATCTCTTATACTTCATTCCCATTTTAGAGAAGTTTTTTTTTTAGAGCTTGTTATCTATAATGCATTTTTAACTTAATTGTAAGTCCCTTTAGTTCAAGGAATGTGTATGTTTTGGTTTTATATTGGATATAATATCTGCCAAAATGTGTCACAAAGAGTAGATTCTTGATAAACATTTGCAGAAGAAAGTAATCAGACTGGAAGAATTAAAATGTAGAATAGTTTAAGTTGGATGAATAGGCATGACAAATCCATATTGATTTTGTTAAAACTCAGCAGATTACATTTTCATAATTTACTCTATACTCATTACTCATTCAGGTGGGAATTTTTCCAGGAAAAATAAATGTAATTCACTGTAATATTATCAAGACCCTTAATCTGGAGTATGTAAATTTGTATTTTGCTTGTTTCCTCATTTTCCTATATGTGGGAATAGGATCACCACAATAATAAAGCTATAAGATTTCAGAAAGCAAGAAAAACTTTTTTTTAGCCAGGACTTTTAGCAAGGAAACACTTGATTTTGTCAAAGGCTAAAAGCTAAACATACACTTTGGAGAGGGGAAATGAAATAGTTTATGCATTATTACATCTTCAAGTAGCAAAAATTAGTTGAGAGAAAAATAATTTCTATTCAATAAAGATAGAAAAACCATCATAGTGCAGTCTACCCTCCTTACCATTAAGTTGTTGAATGGGCAGTTTGCCTTGCTTTCCTGCCAGGTTCAAGAATGTCTAGGATAAACAGCTATTACACTGAAGAGAATTTCTCTATGTAGGTGTCTGAAATCCTATGTAAATATCTGAAATTCAGTTTTATTTGATTAGGGTGTCTATCTGGAAACAAATTCCATAGAGCTTATAAAGATATGTTAAACCATAAGGTAGGATACTTACATTTTAAAAGCATTAATAAAGTACTTTGTGCATAGTATGTATTATATAAATTATTATTCTTTTTCCTTTTAAAAAACACTTTTAGATAAAGAGATAAGCCGTGCAATTTAGTTCCTTTTCTAAGCCAATAACTATTGATTTCTTTTATTTTGTCATGATGGCTGTGTTTTGGACTGTATTTCCTTAAGGCAGGACACTTAAAAAAAATAAGTGTAGATGTAATTAGTAGGGGTGGCAGAATATAGGCAGTCATCCAGCTGAACTATCTTAACATTCTCCTCTAAACAACATTAAAATAATGATTCAAATAAAATTTGAAGCAACAGAGCCAAAAAATAAGGCCAAAAAATGTACATGTTCTTTTCCTATCTGAGGGCCGTTTAAGAGTTCAGCAAGAGAGATCTATGACTCTTGGGAATCGGCCTGTAATATAGCTGGAGAACCTGGAATGGACCTTAGAGTAGATTGCAATTGGGGCAGCAGCAGCAGCAGCACCTTTTGGAGCTCTCAAACCAAGGACAGCTCAGGAGTAAAATTTTTGGTCATAAAGAGATTAAAGGAGATACACTAATTGTCAGCTCCATTGCTCATATGTTGTTCTAGGATCCAGTTCCAAGGTAGAGAAAAGCATTTATGATTATTCACAAGCAATCAGGGCCCCTGGTGTCAGTTCAAAAGTAAAGAGAAACAGTATTTTTTATGACTACAGGGGAGCAGGGGAACCGGTCACAGTCCCAAAGAAAAGAGGAACAATAGAACTTGCAACTGCCAGGAAATGGATTCTTCTTGAGTTAAAGAACATATCCTCTCTTTAGATCACATCACTTTAGAAGCACTGAAAACTTGTGGACCTTTAGAATTAGCTCCTAAAATAGAAGCACAAAAATGTCTGAAATTTTGGATAGTTTCTCTCAAACCTCAAGTGAGCAAAGCTCAACTTTAATATAAAATTCATTGTTAAGAAATAGTATGGAAAAAATGAGCAAACAATATTTAAAAAGACCATAAAAATTAATATGTTGTCAGGGAGGACCAAGAAATAAACTCAGAAAAAGACAACAATATGAAAGTAGCTATGAATAAAACTTCAAAGGAAAAAAAGGGTAATTGGATTCAAACCAAAAAGAATTTCTGAGAAAAGAAATGAAAGTGATGCAAGAAAAATTATTAAAAAGAAATTAATAAATTGTTAAAACAGACATAAAAGTCCACTGGAAAAAAAAGAGCTCCTTAAAAAACAGAATTAGCCAAAAGGAAAAAAAGCTATTAAAACTCATTACAGAAAATAAGTTCTTAAAAATTATAGTTGTTTAAATGGAAGTTAATGATCCTATGAAACATGAAGAAACAATTAAAAACTCCAGAGTGAAGAAGAAAGAAAAGGGAAATATCTTATTGAAAAAACAATTGATTTGGAAAATGGATCAAGGAAAGATAATTTTGCAATGATTGGGCTATCTGAAAACTATATTGAATTAGCAAAAGAGCTAGACATCCTATCTCAAGGAATTATCAAGAAAAACTTCCCTAAGATCCAGCAGATAAAATAGAAATGGAAACAATCCACTGATCATCTCTTGAAAGAGATCCCAAAATGAAAACTGCCAGATATTACTGAAAAATTTCAGAGTTTTCAGGTCACGGAAAAAATAATGTATGCAACTAGAAAGAAACCATTTAAATATCATGGAACCATAATTGGGATAAAGTAGGATTTAGCTGCTTGCACCTTAAAATAGTGGAGGGCTTAAATTATGATATTCTGGAAGGCAAAGAAGTTATAATTGCAACCAAAAATCACCCACTTAGGAAAACTGATTATTATCCTTCTGGAGAAAGATGTATATTTAACAAAATAGAAGACTTTCAAGTGTTTCTGATATAGAGACTGGTGCTGAATAGAAAAAAATTGTCATTCAAACACTTGATTCAAAAGAAGCACAAAAGGGTAACAAAAGTAATTATAAGAGACTCAATAAAGTTAAAGTGTTTACATTTCTATGGGAAGATGAAACATGTAGCTCCTAAGAATTTTATGATTTTTAGGAGTCTACATAGATAAAGGGTATTAGTGTGAACTAATTATCTTGAAATACTATAAAAAAGTGAAGGCATAAGAAAGAGGAATGAACTAGGAGAAAGGGGAATGGAGATGTAAAATGGACAAAATATTCTCACATAAAAAGAGGAAATTAATGAAAAATTTTTATGAGAGAAAGGAAAATGGTGGGAAAGATGTGAGCAATGCTTGAACCTCACTCTCTGCTGAATTGGTTCAAAAAGAAAAGCATACACACACACATAGCACACTGAGCATGTGTCAGCTTATAAGCACTTTACTATTGATATATAAATGCATTTTTACTGTATCTCTTGCTTCAAGTAGGATACAGGTGGTCATGACCTCCCTGACTTCTCAGGAAGGGTGAAATCCCTTAGGGAGATGGGGAGCCAAACCAGACATTGTCAACAGGTTCTCACTGGGCTGAAGGGTCTTACACCTTACTCAGATTTTCCCCACTATCTGAGGCCTTCTATAAAAAATTCTATAGCAAGTTTCTTTGAAAAAAATACCCTCATTTCTCAAATATATAGGGAACTAAGTCAAATTTATAAAAATAAGAACCATTCTTTAATTGATAAATGGTCAAAAATATGACTAGACAGCTTTCACAAGAAACTATTTTCCAAAGGGCTGTAAAATTCTATACATCCTTTGACTCGCGAAAACCACTACATTCTGTACCTCAAAGATCTGAAAAAAATGAAAAGACTTGTAGGTACAAAAATATTGAGAGCAGCTCTTTTTATGGTGGTAAAGATTTGGAAATATAGGAGATGATGATCAATTGAAGAAAGGCTGAACAAATGGTGATAGAGGATTGTGATAGAGTACTACTGTATTGTAAGAAATGACAAGTGAGGTGATTTCAGAAAACAAAACAGAACAAAACAACAACAACAACAACCTAGCAAGACATATATGAACTGTTGCAAAATGAGAAGAAGCTCATTGTACATAGTGATAGGAATGCTGTAGTGATGATTAACTGTTTTAATTAATACAGTGGTCCAAGACACTTGTAAATGACTAAGTGAAAAAATACTATTTACTTTCTAAAGAGAGAACTAATGAACTCTGAAAACTGAGTCATAATTTTCTCACTTTATTATTTTTTTTCTTGTGATATGGATAATATGAAAATATATTTTGTATGATTTCATATGTATAATTAATTGATATCATTTTGCTTGTTTGCTCAGGGATGTGAAAGAGGTTAAAAGAAGTGAGAGAATGTTGAACTCAATTTAAAAAAGGAAAGAATGTTAAAAAATAAATACATAACATTAAAAAAGAATGAAAACAGATATGTATAGTCAAGTAAAACAAAACAAGGCAAAAAAGAAAAGATATGACTATTTCCTGAGGACTAGCAAGTTTTTCATTAAAGAATCAGGCAGATAAAGGTCTCATTTCCAAAATATATAGAGAACTGACTCTAATTTATAAGAAATCAAGCCGTTCTCCAATTGATAAATGGTCAAAGTATATGAACTGATAATTCTCAGATGAAGAAATTAAAACTATTTCTAGACATATGAAAATATGCTCCAAATCATTATTAATCAGAGAAATGCAAATTAAGATAACTCTAGATACCACTACACACCTGTCAGATTGGCTAGAATGACAAGGAAAGATAACGCAGAATGTTGGAGGTGATGTGGGAAAACAGGGACACTGTTACATTGTTGGTGGAATTGTGAACACATCCAGCCATTCTGGAGAGCAATTTGGAACTATGCCCAAAAAGTTATCAAACTGTGCATACCCTTTGATGCAGCAATGTTTCTACTGGGCTTATACCTTAAAGAGATACTAAAGAAGGGAAAGGGACCTGTATGTGCCAAAATGTTTGTGGCAGCCCTGTTTGTAGTGGCTAGAAGCTAGAAAATGAATGGATGCCCATCAATTGGAGAATAGTTGGGTATATTGTGGTATATGAATGTTATGGAATATTATTGTTCTGTAAGAAATGACCAGCAGGATGAATACAGAGAGGATTGGTGAGACTTACATGAACTGATGCTGAGTGAAATGAGCAGAACCAGGAGATCATTATATACCTCAACAACAATACTGTATGAAGATGTATTCTGATGGAAGTGGATTTCTTCGACAAAGAGAAGATCTAACTCAGTTTCAATTGATCAAGGATGGACAGAAGTAGTTTCACCCAATGAAAGAACACTAGGAAATGAATGTAAACTGCTTGCATTTTTGTTTTTCCTCCTGGGTTATTTATACTTTCTGAATCCAATTCTCCCTGAGCAACAAGAGAACTATTTAGTTCTGCACACATATATTGTGTCTAAGATATACTGTACACTCTTTAACATGTATAGGACTGCTTGCCATCTGGGGGAAGGGGTGGAGGGAGGGAGGGAAAAAATCGGAACAGAAGTGAGTGCAAAGGATAATGTTGTAAAAAATTACCCTGGCATGGGTGCTGGCAATAAAAAGTTATTAAAAAAAATAATAAAGAAAAAAAAGAAAGAAATAGATTGAAGTAAGTAGAAGCTAATGACTTCATGAGATTTTAAGAAAGAATAAAATAAAATCAAAATAAAGAAAAAAAAAGAATCAGACAGCACTAAGAGGATGTTAGAAGTAGGTTATCTGGTACAATCTCATTTTTTAAGATGAAAAATTGAGGTCAAACAAAAATAATACAAAGAATTTATTAAGCATCTATTATATACTTGGCGTAGTGCTAAGCATTGAGAATACAAAGAAAACCTTGAAAGAATTTATAATTCAGTGAAAGAGATAGTAAAGAGTTACATGTAAACATGATAAATACAGGAGAAATTGGAAATGATCTTAAAGGGAAACACTAACATTATTGAAGACCACAGAAAGCTTCTTGTGGAAGTTATTTTATTTCATACCTGAAAAAAATCTAGGATGTCATTGATGAGAAACAACAGAATTCCAGGTTTGGAGGATAATCAGTGAAAATACAGAATGTATTGTGAGAGAAACAGCATTTTGACCTGTTACTAAATGGCAGACCATCTAGAGAGTAGTACGGTGTAAAAAGACTAGAAAGAGAGGAAGGGAAATGGTTATGATGGTTTTAAAAGCCAAGAAGTTATTATGTTTGATCCTGAAGGTAATTTTGCATTTGATCCTGAAGTTCACTGAATGGTAATAGGTTGTGTAACATGAGTACAATTGCACTTTAGGAAGAACAATTGACAGCTGAGTGGAGAATAGACTGGAGTTGGGAGAGACTTGAGACAAGAAAAGAATCCAGTAGGTTATTACAATAGTAGAAGCATTTATTTATTTATTTTTATTTATTTAATAGCCTTTTATTTGCAGGTTATATGTATGGGTAACATTACAGCATTAACAATTGCCAAACCTCTTGTTCCAATTTTTCACCTCTTACCCTCCACCCCCTCCTCCAAATGACCAGGATGTCCAGTAGATGTTAAATATATTAAAATATAAATTAGATACATGATAAGTATACATGACCAAACTGTTATTTCGCTGTACAAAAAGAATCAGACTCTGAAATATTGTACAATTAGCTTGTGAAGGAAATCAAAAATGCAGGTGGGCAAAAATAGAGGGATTGGGAATTCAATGTAATGGTTTTTAGTCATCTCCCAGAGTTCTTTTTCTGGGTATAGCTAGTTCAGTTCATTACTGCTCCATTAGAAATGATTTGGTTGATCTCGTTGCTGAGGATGGCCAGGTCCATCAGAACTGGTCATCATATTGTATTGTTGTTGAAGTATATAATGATCTCCTGGTCCTGCTCATTTCACTCAGCATCAGTTCGTGTAAGTCTCTCCAGGCCTTTCTGAAATCATCCTGTTGGTCATTTCTTACAGAACAATAATACTCCATAATATTCATATACCACAACTTATTCAGCCATTCTCCAACTGATGAGTATCCACTCAGTTTCCAGTTTCTAGCCACTACAAAGAGGGCTGCCACAAACATTCATGCACATACAGGTCCCTTTCCCTAGTAGAAGCATTTATTTGAAGCAAAGAGAAACATACAAGGTAAGGTAAGGGGCTGGATCAAAATCAATAGATTTTGTTTTAAATAGAATATGTTTTAGCTGAAGCAAAACAAAAATCAGAGCAATCCTTGTTATGGGCCAGAACTCTTAAACAAGGATTCTTATAAGGGGTTAAGTCAGTAGAATTGATGAGACAATGGTTATCTAATTTAGCATGATGATTAATAGTTCTCTAAATTCAATATGATTGATTTAATCTTACAACAAATAATGGTTTCCTAGTGATATAATGATTGGTTTATATTTAGAATAGAGCATAAAAGCCAGGTGGGATTCAGAGCTAGAGAAGACAAATGGATTGGAGGCGGGAGCTCAAGCTCTCAGAGCCAAGGAGAGACAGATTCATTTCATCTTCATCAGCCTTGTGGTGGCTGGCCTGGCCTCCTGCACTTCTCCACTGAAATCAAGACTAGCCTGGACCCCAGGCAATGAGACAAAATCAAAGATTTGGACTTTAACACCTGGCTATTCTTGTGGTGATTAATCTGCTGTAAGGAAGGCTGCCCCAAAGACCTCCAGAAAACCAACCAAGAGCACTACAAATCCTGATCTTGACGTGGAAAAGCACCCCAAATGGGACTGTGAGAAACATAATCTTGAATTTTTGTAGTTAGAAGTTTATTACTAGTTCTTCACGCCCTAATGCAGATGGTATACCCTCAGATGTGCTGTCCTGAAAAACCTAAGACCTTGACAACTTGATAAACTTGAAGAAATACTGTCTTATTGTTGTCTGGGAATGATACCCTTAGAGTGATAACTTTTTCCTGTTTAGAATAGAAATTCCTTTTATTACGACAAATGTATCAAGAAACATTTTGATGTCTCTCTCTTCTTTCTATAAATATACTCATAAGACCAGATCAATTCACAAGTAAATTCTATTAAACATTTAAAGAACAATTTAATTCCCATACTATATAAACTGGAAAAAAAGGCAAAGAAGGAGTCCTACCAAATTTACTTTATGATACAGATATGGTGCTGATATCTAAATCAGGAAAGACTAAAAGCAAGAAAAAAAATTCCAAAGCATTTTCCCTAATGAATATTTGTGCAAAATATTTCAATAAAATCCTAGGCAAAGTGATTATAGCAATATATCACAAGGATCATACACTATGACCAAGTGGGATTTACATCAAGAATGCAGGATTGGTTCAATATTAGAAAAGCTATCAGCATAATTGATCATATTCATACTAAAACCAACAGAAATCACATTATTATCTTATTAAATGCAGAAAAATGACAAAACACAGTACTCATTCCTATTAAAAAAAACACTTGTGAGTATAAAATAAATGGAGCTTAATTTAAAATGATAAATAATATTTATTTAAAGTTACCAGTAAGCATTATATGTTATGGAGATAAGCTAGGAATCTCATTACAATCAGGAATGAAGCAGGGATGCCCATTATCAATTTTATCGTTTAATATTACACTAGAAATATTAGCTATAGCAGTAAGAGAAAAAAAAAGAAATTATATGAATTAGAAGAGACAATGATGAAACAAAACTATCACTCTTTACAGGTGATATGATGGCACATTTAGAAAATCCTAATGTCAATTAATAGCTACATGAAATTATTAACAACTTTAGTAATGTTTCGGGATACAAAATAAACTCACATAAACATCAGCATTTCTTTATATTAGCAACAAAGTCCAGCAGCAGGAAAAAGGCAAATTCCATTCAGAATTACCTTAGACAATATAAAATACTTGGGAGTCTACCTGCCAAGATAAAGCCAGGAATTACATGAACACAACTATAAAACACTTTTCATACAAATAAAGTCAGATCTAGACAACTGAAAAAAATACTATTTGCTTAAGGATAGGTAGAATCACTATAATAAAAATGACAATTCTACCTAAATTAAGCTATTTACTCAGTGCCATATCAATCAAACTCTCAGGTAATTACTTTACAGAGTTAAAAATAATAAAATGCATTAGGAAAAACAAAAGGTCAAGAATATCCAGGGAATCATTGGAAAAAAAAAAGCAGGAAAGTAATTGTTCTAGTCATACCAGACCTTAAATTGTATTATAAATTTGTCAGTGTCAAAACAATCTGTTACTAAGGCGTAGAGAGGTGGATGAGTGGAATACAATAGGTACAAATTACATTATAGTAAATGACCATAATAATAATAATGATATTCAAAATACAAGCTTTTTGTAATGGGCTGAAGCTCGAGTTGATGCACTGAGGTCCCAAGCACGTGAGGCTAAGTAGTAATTGGATCCTCTATTAATATATATGTTTGGAGAAAGAATGGCCCCCGCCCACTCTTTGTGCAAGTCCTGATGTGTTGTATAGGAAATGACGATTTTGGTGGGTGGAGGCAGAGGGGCAGGAAGAGAGGCGGGGACTAGCTTCTTGACTCAGCTGCACATATTGCTATTGCGATCCTCCCTTCACCTCTGATCCTCCTTCACCTCCGATCCTTCACCTCTACTGAGAATAAAGATTGAAGGTTTTCCCTTAACTTGAATTCCTGACTCCAGTTGATTTTAAAATATGCGGTCATTACAGCTTTTGAAATAAAAATTCGCGAATTGATAAAAATTGCTGACAAAACTGGAAAACAGTATGGCAGAAACTAGGTTTAGACTAACATTTCATGTCACACACCAAGATAAAGTCAAAATGGTTATATGATTTGTGCATGAGGGGTGATACCACAAGAAATTTAAGAGACCATAGGATACTTATCTGTCAGATTTATGGATAAGGGAATAATCTAGAACTAAAGATGATACAAAGAGCATCAAAAAATGTAAAATAGATACAAACAAAACCAGTGCAACTAAAAATATAAGGAAAGCAGAAAATTTGGAACTTTTGTTTGCAAGAAGTACCTCTGGACCAGCTAGGTGGGGTAGTGAATAGAGCACAGCCCTGGAGTCAGGAGGACCTGAATTCAAATCTGGTCTCAGACACTTAACACTTCCTAGCTTTGTGACCCTGGGCAAGTTCACTTAACCCCAATTGTCTCAGCAAAAAAACAAAACAAAACAAAACAAAACAAAAACCAAACCAAAACCAAAACAAAAACAAAAAGAGAAAAAGGGAAAAAAAAACTAATAGGAAGAAAAAGAAAAAAAATAACTAATTTCTCAACTATATAAAAAAGGGAATAAATTTATAAAATTACAAATCATTCCCAAATTCATACATAGTCAAAGTGAGGCTGGTGACTTGCATAACCCTTTCTCACTTAAAGGCAATTCACTTACATATCATGGCATCACTTCCCTGATGTCTACCAAATGTCATAGTTCTCTTTGGCACAAAGGACAAACCACAATCTTTGTGAGTAGGAGTAGGAGCTGTTCTACTGGGAACCCAAGTGGAATTGGCCAGTTAACCAATTCTCTCTCTTCCCTTCTCTTATCTTCACTTTTTTTCTCTGTCCACAAAAGGTATTATAACTCTACATGCTGTACTCTATACAAAAACAATAGGTGCTCTGCCCAAATGAATAGAAATTTTGATAGCTAAAATATCACAAAATATCTTGAAGTTGTGGGCTGGGACAATGCCTTAAACCCAAATCATTCTGGCTTTTATCAATTGAACAAGTTTCAGGTTAAGCCCAATTTGGTCATTATTTGGGCCCTGATTGGCTCAGAGTGAATCTAAATAACAATTCTTTCTGTTTGGGCCAGAAATCCTGAGGGTCTTCTACTCCCAGTTTAAGATTTTATATATATATATATGTATATTATAGAGGCCATTCTTTGCTTCATTTATTACTGAACCTTAATTAGATATTGTTTTAGTCAAATTGAGGCTTGTTAAAGACCTTAGCTTTAAAAAGACCAAGTTCTCTCACTTCTCCAGGGATGCAAAGATAAGAATAGTATGAAAAAATGCTTTAAATCATTACTGATCAAAGAAATGCAAATTAAAATAATTCTGAAGTATCACCTCATACCTACTAGTGTGGTTAATATGATAAAAAAAGAAAATGTGATATGTTGCAGGGACGTGAGAAAAATGAAACACTAATGCATTGTTGATGGAATTGTGAAATGATCCAACTATTTTGGATTTGGAGCAATTTAGAATTATGCATAAAGGGCAATAAAACTGGGCATACCATCTGATCAAACAATAATATTGTTAAGTTTGTATCTTGAAGATCTCCAAAATGGGAAAAGGACCAACTAATGCAAAAATATTTATAGTAGCTCTATTTGTTGAAACTGGAAATCAAAACAATGCCAATCAATTAGGGGAGACTAACAGACTGTGGTATATATATATACATTATATATATGCATATGCATATATATATTATTAAAGCTTTTTATTTATAAAACATGCATGGGTAGTTTTTCAACATTGACTCTTGCAAAACTTTCTGTTCCAAATTATTCCCTCCTTTCCCCCACCCCCTCCCCTGGATGGCAGGTAGTCTAATACATGTTCAATGTGTTAAAAAAATGTTAAATCCAATATATGTATACATATTTATACAGTTATTAACTGCACAAGAAAAATCGGATCAAGAAGGAAAAAAATCGAGAAAAAAAGCAAAATGCAAGCAAACAACAACAGAAAGAGTGAGAATGCTATGTTGTGGTCCACCCTCAATTCCCACAGTCCTCTCTCTGGGTGTAGATGGCTTTTTTCATCACTGAATAATTGGAACTGGTTTGAATCATCTCATTGTTGAAGAGAGCCGCGTTCATCAGAATCAATCATTGCATAGTCTTATGTCATGTATAATTATCTCCTGGTCCTGCTCATTTCACTCAGCATCAGTTTGTGTAAGTCTCTCCAGGCCTCTCTGAATTCATCCTGCTGGTCATTTCCTACGGAACAATAATATTTCGGTGCATTTATATATCACATTTTTCATATGCCATAATTTATCCATTCATTCTCCAATTGATGGGACTCCATTCAGTTTCCAGTTTCTTGCCACTACAAGAAATGCTGTGTGGTATATCATTGTAATGAAATATTATTGTGCTATAAGAAACGACAAATAGGATAATTAAAAAAACAAACAAACCTGATGAGACTTACTTGAACTGATAGGGAAACAAATAGAATCAGGAGGACATTATACACAGTAACAAATAATAGAGTAAGCTATTCTCCTCAATACAATGATCCTAAACAATCCCAAATGACTAATGGTGATGCATACTATGTACATTTCAAGAAAGAACTGATGATAGTGGTTGAATGTAGAATGAAGCATGATTTTTGTTTTACTTTTTTCCTCTTATTTTTTTCTTTTATTTGTCTAATATGTATTAGTAACTAATATGGAAATGTTTTGTATAACTGCACATGTGAAATCTTTATCTGATTATTTATCATCTTGGGGAGAGAGAGAAGAAAAAGGAATTGAAGGATAGAACTTAGAACTCAAAACTTTGAATAAAAATGTTAATAACTGATTAAAAAACATTATCATTGCATCTGCACAGAATTATTAAATGAAAATATTTTGGCCAGAAATATTTTTTGGTGCCCATGTATACAATACAGAAAAAAGAAGTGCTCATGGTCAATAAACCGTTTTGTAGTTGATTACATGCCATGGATCTTACTTACTTGTTACTATTAGGGCAATAATTGAACTTACAAAGAATTGTCCAGAGGAATTTACACAGGTTTGCAACTGTTCTGGTCTATGACCTAACAATCAGTTCCAGTTTCCATCCAATCTGGGAGCTGATAAACTTTCAGATCCCTGAGGGCACATCAACATCTCTTCCACATCAAAGGATATGTATTCCTGCCTCTTAGAAATGTTTCCCTAATGGGAAAAGTAACAATTTGGGTTTCTCAAAGAATTCCCTGCTCTTAGCTCAGACAGATATAGCTACACTTATTAATTCTAAGACTCCCATTTCCTATTCTCTGTGCCAGGGAGAGTCATGGTTACAAATGAGGTAAGGGTAAGGGAGAATATTGTCACATTGATATTATTATATCACTATTTAATGTTAATAGTTATGCACTTATCTATTTCACCTCAAGAAGGCTTCACATCCTAAAGATTCAAAAACTCTTCTCTCTTACAGATATTGCTTGTTGGGATACACTAGAGAAAGCAACCAAAGTAAGTTTCTCATGTGAATAGACTTTTAAAAAACAACTTCTTATCCTTGTTTCTTCCAAATAAAGGGAATATTTAGTCCCTTATTTGAAATACATGCACACTTATACAAAAAACTAGACTTCAATCTTTTAAAAATATTCCTTTTTCTATGACTACAACTCCCATGACAACCGTTCTCAGAGAAAAATTCTTTTTTCCATCATTTCAAAATAGTTGACATGTGCTATTTTGCTTACAGTCATAGAATTTGATAAATATTTGTTACAGAATTTTAAGTTTCCCAGCACCTGTTGGGGATAAATAGAAAAAGCTTTTAGTAGAGAAGGGGAAGCTGGAATACCTCAGGGCACTAAGAGATCTAGGTTGACTTCCAGATCAAGATTTGATCCTTGAGTAAGTTATACCACATCAAACCAAAGGTGTGGTATACTGGAAAGAGGGTTAAAGTTCTGGAGATGGAGTTCTAATCTTGTTTCTGCTACTAACAAGGTAACTGAGTGACCTCAAGTAAATCATAGCATTTCTGATTCTCACTTTTGTGATATATGAAATGAATGGACTGGATTAGATGATATCTATTATCTCTTTTAGTTTGAATACTTTGTGAATTAATTCAATTCAATTAAAAAAAGAATTGTGAGAGGTCATGAAATATGTTTTATGTAAATTACTTATCTAAAGGAGTTATCATCTGATTACCCAGGGCTGCTATAAGATCATTCATTCATTCAACAAACATTGATTGAATGATTATTATATATGAAGCACCATGAAGTCTTATCTAAGATGATTACAGTTAATGCTTTATGAAGGTTTTTGATATTTTCTCAGATTCTTTCCCAATTATTGCTCAGTTTACTATAAATTGCAAAATATTTCCAGAAGAATCGTAAGAGGTAATATGATCAGAGTTAGGGCAATGTAAGTCTAAATTCTATCTCAGATACTTCTTTTCTTTTCTTTTTAAAAAAAATTTTAATAGCTTTTTATTTACAAGTTATATGCATGGGTAATTTTACAGCATTGACAATTGCCAACTTTTTGTTCCAATATTTCCCCTCCTTCTCCCTACCCCCTTCCCTAGATGGAAGGATGACCAATACATGTTAAATATATTAAAGTATAAATTAAATACAAAATAAGTATACATGTCCAAACTGTTATTTTGCTTTCCAAAAAGAATCAGACTCTGAACTATTGTACAATTAGCCTGTGAAGGAAATCAAAAAATGCAGGCGGGCAAAAATATAGGGGTTGGGAATTCAATGTAATGGTTCTTAGTTATCTCCCAGAATTCTTTTGCTGGGTGTAGCTGGTTCAGTTCATTACTGCTCCATTAGAACTGATTTGGTTCATCTCATTGCTGAAGATGGCCAGGTCCATAAGAATTGATCATCATATAGTATTGTTTTTGAAGTATATAATGATCAGATACTTATTTTCTAGGTGCATGACAATAGGTAAGTCATTTGAATTATTTTTGTCTGAGTCTTCTTTTGCAAACTTGATAATAATGGTAAAGGAAGGAAGGACTCAGTAGCCTCTAAAATCTTTTCCAATTCAAGATGTACAATACTATAATTGTTTGCCTTGTTGTGGATAATTGTGGAGGAGGGAGAGAGAAGGATGTCAAATTCACTCCATTGTAAAAATGCATTTCTGTTGTTAGTTTGTCATGAAGATCAGTGGCCATAATTATTATTATTTTAATGAACATATCAGTTCAGACACTTTTATATAAAAACTCCTTGCTACAGTTTAGTGTTCTATTGCGAACTAAGAAAAAAATACCAAGAAGGACTGCTAGAGTTGTTTAAACTGTGTCCATTGGGACTCATGGAAATAAGTAAAAAAGTTTGTTTAGATCATGAGAGAGATAACATATATTGATTATGCTAGGATATATTCTAAGATTGACAAGTAATTTATGCTTACTTTTCCTGATGCACCTCCTCTAAAGGAGGAAACTGGCTCAGTAAAATCATAGAATTAAAAATCATCTGGACTCAATGGATGCAATAGTGGAGACAATACCTTCATTTTACAAGGAAATCACAGCTCAGAAAAGCTGAGAGACTTGTCCAAGATCACAACGTGTGTGTGTGTGTGTGTGTGTGTGTGTGTGTGTGTGTTTTAATATAGATTGCTAAAAGGTGTTTTATTATAATCTGTAACAATGGAATGATTCAGATCCACGTTCATATATTACAAACTCAGAACTACACAGCTGAATTGCTAAATTGCTAACCTGCTGAAAATAAATCATACATTCCAGGTATCATGCGCTCAAGCATAGTTCTCCGCTCACCAAAAATTATCTTTTGGAAAATAAATGTATTGGTAAATTAGAAAAAAAAATCACAGCAAATTGCTGTGAAATTTGAATTTTATGTAATCCAGATTTGGGGAAAACACCTCTCTTTATATCAATACAACCTGCATTTGCATGCCTCACAAATGGGCAAATTGCTCTCTGAAAGCAGAAGAATTCAAGGTTAGTAGGACAATGTCTCTTCAACCTTTGAAGTATGGTTAGTAAAGAGGTACTGCGCTCCCCTTAGCATAAAAGTAACACAAAACATATATTTATGTATATTTGATTTCATTTTTTAAAGCAACATTTGCAAGGATTCATATTCCAAAGTTAGCTGTTGCTCTCTAGTATGAGAGATGGATGCCTTCTCCTGTCCTCCCGTTATATGCATGCTTATTTGGATTTTTCAGGGATGAAGGGAGGGAAACATGTCTCATATCCTTGAGACTATATACTAAGAATTTGTGGATGGAGCTATCTTTACTTTCTGCTTTTCAATCTCCACTTTGGACTTCTTTATGTTTTAACTGTTGAGAGTCTAAGGTAATCTTTCTCTCCTCCCTACTTCCGAATATTTGTTTTAAGGTTTTCTAAATTGTTAGTCATTTACTTACTAATGGAACATTATTAATGTTACCTATAATTTTGGCCTTTTTGACCTTAGCAAAACGTGTCATAAAGAAAGGGAAGTCCTCAGAACTATGTCAAGAATATTTCTGAACATGAAAAAGTTTTATGGATATAGTTTATTGAATGTTATTTACATACCTCTTTTACTGGGTTAGTGGTAGAGAATCTTTTAAATGCTTATTTTTGTCTTGGCAGTTGCATGGGATAGAAAAAACTTTATTAAATTGCAGTATAAAATGGAATATTCCTTTGTGTTTATATGAAATCCTAAAAGGAATTTTTTTTTAAATAAGGATGATGATTTGATTTACTGACTAGCTATTCACAATGTTAATTTTTTGCCTACCTGTGATAATATCTTGAGATGACAGACACTGCTGAGTGAATTCCAGACAAATATTACTGTAGTGACAATATCACATGAGGACCCTTTTGAAGGGATAATTCAGATATCTGCTCTCTTTGTCCCTTTGTTTAAATAAGGAGATAATTTGCTAATCATATGTGTCCACAATATATTATTTAATTTGATTTTTAAAATTCACTGCTTAATGCTGAATTGAGAATCAATGAAAGATATATCACCCCAAAGTTCAATAAATATCGAAATAAGCAGAAATTTAAATTCAGAAGCAGTTACTGTAAAAAAGTTTTGTCCCTAAAGACTCTGACTTAGATTCTGCTCACTAGTAAAGCACAGTTCCATTATTCATTTAATTCAAGTATTAATTGAATACTGTAATTACCCACATGTTAATTGCCATTAGAGATTACTTCATCTGCATTAGGAGGGCATTTTGGGCATTTTGTTGATAAAGTGAAATTATTTAAAATGAGATTAAGTCTTATCTATCATTTGCTGGGCAGAAGTTTCCTTCTTTAAGGTACATACTGAAGATTATCTACAATATGTAAAAACTTGGACTTTAAAGTTAAGCCCTCTCAAAGGGACATAAGATAACTACTATTTATATTATGCTTTAAGGTTTAGAGAGCACATTACTCATAACAGTCTTGTGAAACATGTAGTTCAAGTATTATTATCATCATTTTACAGGTTACACAATTTAGGTTCATATGTAGATTCCACGAGATCACAAAATTAGTAAAAAGCAGAACTCAAACTCATGTCACTTTCAAATCCAGGGTTCTTTCTAAAAAACCTGCCTTGAACTCTTTTTGATTAGATCAATGATATGCTTTAATTATTAGAAAAGGCTTGTGGTACCCAAACAAACTAAGTCAAGTCAAGTCAACAAGGTTGACATTTTATCACCTTCCAATGATTAGGGAAATTTTTCCACAGCTATATCTTTTTATGCTCTAATTATGAGTTTAGTGACACTGTCTCTCCTTCTTATGAAATAACAATATATGTAATTAAAATTTTATAACAAGTTATAGTATATTATTATGATGTGATGCTATAGTGTTATGAGAAATGATAAATTTGTTAATTTTAGATACATGGATAGACTTGGATAAAATAATGGAGAATGAAATTAGCAGAACCAAAAGTACATTGTATATAGTAACAACAATATTGTTTTTAGAACATTATTTTTAGAACAACTTTGAGCAATTAAGTCATTTTGACTATTTTAAATACCCAAATTAATAACAAAAGATTTATGAAGGAAGGCTCTTTCTGCATCCAGAGAAAGAATTGATAATTACGAGTATGTATAGAATTATTTTTACACATATACATACATATATATATATATGTATACATACGTATATATGTACATACACAAACATATGTATTTGTGCCTAATGGTAAATATTTCTAAGGTGGGGTGAGAGAGAAGGAAAAAAGTTACATTAGAATTTAATTATTATATATTTAAAAGAAATAACAAGTTGTACATAATAGATTTGCGGTTTCAGGTACAGTCATCTTTTTTGTTTTTGGTATTTGACTATTATGGAAATACTTGCTTTGTTTCTTAAGTTCAGAATAAAATTTAAAAAAAGTCTTATTTTGAAGTAATCTCTAATGGCAATTAATATGTGGATAATTACAGTATGTTATCTCCTGCATACTTTATGTAAATACTATATTTTTGTATTTTTCTATGCAATTGTTTTATGCTTAACTTCTCTGGCCTCAGTTTCCTCATTTCAAACTGAAGACTAGAGAAAGACTAGAGAAACACTAACATTTTGTTCAGTGAGAAATTCTATAATTGACTATGCCTGGACATCTTCTATTGAACAACCTTACTTCTACTAATGTACTGTATTGAGAGGTCCTCATAAGATTTTTAAAATAAAAATTCTATAAATATTTTGCTAAAATTTAGTAATAAAAAATAAATAATATATTTGTTTAAGTAATGTACAGATTTAAATGATAGGAATTATACCTGTGATTTCATTGGTATAAGAAGACCTTTATGAGGAAATTTACTCTAATTTTGTAGCCAACAAAACACTCCCAATAAAGAAACAGATTAATATGTAATTGGGAAAATGTTCAAAACAATAAAACATATACAATGCTAATTTGTGTTTTCCTAAGTCAGTATACAATTCAGCAGGCATATATATATGTGTGTGTGTGTGTGTGTGTGTGTGTATGTATGTGTGTGTGTGTGTATGTGTGTATGTGTGTATTTAAGTTCAATAGCACAAAGAGAGACTAAGTTTTCCCAATATGGTTGCACTGCCATTCTATGTTGGAGGTGGAATTTTAGCTCAATTTGTATTCTTTCACATATTTATTAATGGGACCATTATGTTTCTATAGTTTTGACATTTTTAGCCTTGGTAAATCTTAAGTCTTAATAAAAGTGAAACCCTCAGAACTATCTCAGGAATATTGCCAAATGTTAAAAGTATTCACTCACTCCCCCTCTTCCCTCCATTGTAAATCTTTTTCTTGTCTCTTTTTATATGGCAGATAATTTGCACCATTACGTTTTTCCCTTTCCCTTTCTTCCAGTACATTACTCTCTTACCCCTTAATTTCATCATTTTTAAAGAGCTATTATCCCTTCATATTCAATTCAGGCCTGTACCCTCTGTCTTATATATACTCCTTCTAACTACCATAATAATGAGAAACTTCTAATGAGTTACAAACATCATCTCCCCATGTAGGAATGCAAAAAAAGATAAACCTTATTAAGTCCCTTACAATATCACTTTCTTGATTATTTCCTTATGTTTCTCCAGAGTCCTGTAATTGAAAATCAAATTTTTCATTCAGTTCTGGTGTTTTCATCATGAATGCTTGAAAATCTTTTATTTCACTGAATGACCACCTTTCCCTATGAAGAATTATACTCAGTTTTTCTGGGTAGGTAATTCTTGGTTATAATCCTAGCTTCACTGCCCTCCAGACTATCATTTCAAACCCTCTAGTCCTTTAATGTAGAAGTTGCTAAATCTTGTGACTGTGGTACCACTGTATTTGAATTAATACTTTCTGGATGCTTGAAATATTTTCTCTTTGACCTGGGAGTTTTGGAATTTGGCTATAATATTCCTGGGAATTTTCATTTTGGGATCGCTTTTCAAAAGATGAATGGTGGATTCTTTCAATTTCTATTTTACCCTCTGGTTCTACAATATCAGGACAGTTTTCTTTGATATTCTTGAAAGTTTATGTTCAGGCTCTTTTTGTGATTATGATTTTCAGGTACATCAATAATTTTAAAATTATTTTTCCTGGATATATTTTTTAGGTCAGTTGTTTTTCCAATGAGATATTTCACATTTATATTTTTTATTTTGCTTTGCTTTATTTTTAAACTTGTTTTATTGATTTTGCTCTATTTGATTTCTGATTTATTGCATTTATTGTTTCTCATAAAGTCATTAGCTTCCATTTGCTCAGTTCTAATTTTTAAAGAATTATTTCCCTCAGTAAGCTTTTGTATCTCTTTTCCCAATTGGCCAATTTTACTTTTTAAGGCATTTTTCTTCTCTTTAGCTTTTTGTATTTATTTTTATCACTCTCAATTTTTTCCCCAATTTTTCCTCTATCTCTCTTCTCTGATTTTCAAAATTCCCTTTGAGCTCTTCTAAACCCTAAACCCAATCTTTCATTTTTCGTTTTGGAGTCTTTGGATATAGGAATTTTGGCTTTGTTCCCATTTTCTGAATGTGTGTTTTGATCTTCCTTGTCACCATCATAAATTTCAATAATCAGAAACTTATTTTGTTGTCTGCTCATTTTCCTAGCTTATTACTTGGCTTTTAACTATTTGTTAAAATAGGGCTTTGTTTCCAGGGTGGAGGGTGCATTGTCCCAAGTTACAGGGGTTTTGTGCTGCTATTTTCAGAAATCCTTCTAGGGACCTGACCACAAGCACTCTTCTGCCCTGGAACTGTTAGGAAGATCCCCACTTCACTAAAGCTGTAAGATCTAGTGTGCTAAAACTTGAGTCCTGTTTTGTTGAAGCTGGGGCCTAGGTTGTGCTGGTAGAGCTTGCCTGGGGACTGCACACCAGACTCCCACCCCATTGCCACAGAACCTCTCAGCTGACCCTCCAAATACTTCCTAGTGTTTCTGGCCTAAGAGGTCCTGAGGCTTCTAGCAGTGCTGCTGATTCAGAGGTCCCACTTCCCTGATGCTGGGGTCTGGGCTGAAGCTGGGGCTGGGTTGGATCTGAGGCCAGTGCCAGGGCTGTGCTTGCACAGCATACATGAATTCTTAACCTGTATTTTAGTATGTGTGTAGTATTTTCTGGTCTGCTAAGAGGAGAGAGAGTCTGAGGAACATTCAAACTGACTTAATTTTGGTGAAATGTTAAAGAAAGATATATAGATATGGATTGGCATGTTGCTTGAATTTTATTTTTCCACCCATAATTTTTCTATTTTTTCTAAAGAGCTAGAGTTGATTGGGTAAGGAAAGACTAGTCCCTTTCTCCATAGAGTTTTTGTTTTTTGTTTCTGTTTCTATTTTTCTCTGTGATTCCTGATACTTGTTAATGTTGAACCTTTATCTCCATAGATGACACTGGGATTATATCTTTGCTTTCAAAATTACTCTAATAGGATTGATGGTTTTCCAAATTCTTCCAGTTTTTCCTGTTTGGCTTTCACCTCATCATTTCTTTTAAGCTAATTCCTTTTTTTAAAAATTAGGATTAAGTGACTTGCCCAGGTATATATATCAAATAGTAATAATCTTAGGATGGATTTGAACTCAGGTCCTTCTGGCTCCAGGATTGTTCTATCGACTGAGCCACTTGTCTGAAACTTAAATTGTGATATTTAAAAAATATCTATTTTAAAATTTTAGTATTTTATTCCCCTTTCAGTTATATGTAAAAACAATTTTAAACATTTGTTTTTAAAAACTTTTGAGTTCCAGATTCTCTTTTCCTCCTTCTATATGCTTACTCCCCCATTGAGAATGTAAGCAATTCGATATAGGTTATACATATGTAGTCACAGAAAACATTTCCATGACAGTCATGTCATGAAAAAAAATGCAAATAATCCAAACCAAAAATTAACCTTCAAGAAAAGCAACAAAAGTAAAAAAGTGTGTTCATTCTGTTTTAGACACTACCAGTTCTTTCTCTAGATCTGGATAGCATTTTTCATTTAAATCCTTCAGGGTTTTCTTGGATCATTGTATTGCTGTGAATAGTTATGTCCCTCACTGCAGATCATCTTACATTATTATTGTTACTTTGTACACAGTACATTTCATTTTGCATCAGTTCATAGAAATCTTTTCCTTTTTTCCTGAGGCATCCTCTCATCATTTCTTATAGCACAATAGTATTTCATCACAGTTACATGCCATGATCCAGCCATTTTCCAGCTGATGGACCTCTTTCAATTTCTAATTCTTTGTCTCCAGAAAAGAACTGCTAGAAATATTTTTTATATAGGTCCTTTTCCTTTAAAAACATTTTTTTTTTTTTGGATTCAGACATAGTAGTGATATTGTCACTTGACACTGTTGTTGTCTTCTGACTTTGTGTTTTCATCTTCTCTGTTGCTGTATAGCTTTGGCTTTTTTTCCGTTCATTTTAAAAAGTTGAGGTCTGCTTCTAGGGGCATAAAGGACACTGCCCCAAGCTTCTTGTGCTGGGAGGTGGAGGCCTAGTCACTGACTTTCCATTCTGAGGCTTACAGTGCTGGTTACTTGCCCACTGTACTGGAGTGGCCCAGCTTAGTCATGCCTGTTGTACCAGGGCTCTGGAGCTGGCAATTTGTTTTCTATACTGGACCTGGATGTCTCACATTTGGCCTGCATTGCCACTAATTTGCTGAGTCAGGAATGAAGGGCTTTGGTTGTTGACCTGTCCTGTGGCTGACAAAGGCTTGCCTAGTCACCATTTATGCTCCCCTTGTATCCAAGTGACTCTGACCTTTCCTGAAATCCTTCTAAGCAATCTTAAGCTGGAAAATGGTTTCCTTTTCTAGGTTCTTTTTTAGGTTTTATTGTGCCAGGATCCATTTAGCAATTTGATTGATAGTGTTCCATCTTGGGCTCTGCTAAATATTTCTTTCCTTTTGCACATTGAATTCTTCACTTCACCATTAAGAGGTATTTAATATATTTCATTATCAATTCATTGGAATAATGGTCATTGCATTGATCAGAGTTCTTGATTTATTCAAATAAATTTATTTTTAAGATATTGTATGATGATATTTTCATTTAACTCTTAGATCACATAAGTCTTCCCATATTTTTCTAAGCTATCATTTATTATTCTAACTTATAGCACAATAGTATTATATACCATATTTTATTCAGTCATTCCTTAATTTCTTAATTAACACTGCCTGGCACAAAGGAGATGCTTGTGGATCAAAAGATTGGCATATGACAACTTAGTAACTTTCTGGTCATAATATTAAATTGCTTTCCAGAATGGCTACGCTAAGTCACAGCTTTACCAAAGGCATAGTAATTCTCTTCCAACATTTTTCATTTTCCACTTTTGGAGGTCAACTTTGCCAGTCTGATGGTTATGAAGTGAAACTTTAGAATTACCTTACATTGCATTTTTCTAATTACAGTCTATCTGTAGCATATATATGTATATATATGCAATATAAATCTATGTTGATAGCTTTTATTTCTCCTTTTGAAAATTGCCTGTTCAGTTTTCAGAAGAAATAAAAGCTATCAGTAGTTATATCAGAAATATTCTAAATATCTATTGATTAGAGAAATGCAAATGAAAATAGTTCTAAGATACCTTCTCATGTCTATGTAATTAACTAATATGATAGACAGGAAAATAATAAATACTGGAGTGCATGTGGAAAGATATGTGTACCTTTGATGGAATTTTCCAACAATTTTGGAGAATAATTTGGAACTATGTCCAAAGGGCTATCAAATTGTGCATACCATTTGACCCAGCAATACCACTATTTTTTATTCCAAAGAGATAAAAATTGGGAAAGGACCTATTATTTACAGAAACATTTATAGCAGCTTTTTTTGTGGTGAAAAAAAATTGGAAATTGAGGGGATTCCCATCAACTGGGGAATATCTAAACAAGTTGTGGCGTATGATTTGAAGGAATGTTGTTGTGTTATGAAATACTTTATATTTATTTTGTATTTATGTCTACACAATCAACTGCATTCCTTTTGATGTTTTTTGATAGCTTTTTTGCCTCTTATCTCTCAACTCTTTATTGCTTCTGAGTACTTAATGTATTCTATTTCCTCAACCTTTTCTTCTTTTTGATGTGACCTTTCAAATTTGTTACAGCTCTAATGTTGTAGGCCTTCCAAAATAATTGGTGGTACAAATAAGTTAACCAATTTAATTCCTTACACATCTAATTTCTTACTTTTTTCTTACCCACAGGTCATCTCAGTGTCAATGGATGGTACAAACAACTCTGTGGTAACTGAATTTGTGATGCTGGAGCTGGCAACATCTTGGAAGATGAAGATTTTCCTCTTCTTGTTTTTCTTTTCATTCTATGTGGGAATTGTGCTGGGAAACCTCTTCATTGTGTTCACTGTGATTTTTGACTCTCATCTTCACTCCCCTATGTACTTCTTGCTGGCCAACCTTTCTCTCACTGACTTTGGTCTGTCTTCTACAACAATCCCACGAATGGTCCTTGACATTTTCAGTGAACGTAAGGTCATTTCCTTCCAGGGGTGCATGATTCAGATGTTTTTTATCCATTTCATAGGAGGAACTGAACTAGTCTTGTTGATAGCCATGGCTTATGACAGATATGCAGCCATCTGTAAGCCTCTCCATTACCTGATTATTATGAACCGCAAAGCATGCATTCGTTTTACAGCTATTGCCTGGGTGATAGGGATGCTCCATTCTGTATCTCAGTTTGTGCTTGTTATAGATTTGCCTTTCTGTGGTCCTAACAAGCTTGGAAGTTTTTATTGTGATTTCCCCCAGGTTGCAAAACTTGCCTGCAGAGATACTTCCAAGGTGGTCTATGGGGTTACTATAAATAGTGGGATTGTCACTATGGGAACCTTCTTCCTTCTAATAATCTCCTATATTATAATTCTGGTCACTGTCAGACATCACTCTTCAGCTGGTTTGTCCAAAGCTTTTTCCACCCTCTCAGCTCACCTCTCTGTGGTATTCTTGTTTTTTGCTCCTTGTTTCTTTGTCTATGTATGGCAAGTTCCTACATTATCTTTGGATAAATTTTTGCTCATTTTTATCTTTCTTATAACTCCACTCTTGAATCCTATTATATATACATTTAGGAATAAGGATATGAAGATGGCAGTAAAAAGATTAATCAAGAATATTGTTGGTTCTAAGGAGTAGTATTCATGACAGATTTTGTTGATCAAGATCAAGAGATGATTTAGGATCTTCTTGAGTAGCCCTTAAAGCATTGAATGATATGCTAGATCACCATAAATTTAATTATAAATTTATTTATAATAGATTTGTAGATACTATTTATGGATGACTGTTGAGTTATATCTTCAACTTCTACCTATTCCTTGATTCTGCAGAGATGAGAATTGTAACCCCAAGCTGTGAAATCCATTTTTTAAGTTTCCATAGATTGACTATTTGAATATGATTATATTTGGACAACACTGAACTTGGTAATAAAAAATTTAAGAAATATTTTTCATGGAAATTCCATGCTTACTTAAAGTGCCCATATGCAAGATATCTTATTTGAGGAACACATATTAATGAATATGAAATAAGTAGTATTTTATGAGAAACTAAAAGTTTTCTGAATAGGGTGAACATATGGATAGAAGAGTGAAAGGAAAAAAAATACTCTTTAGTTACAACAGTTTGAAAGATTCTAGAATACAAAGATCATGTTTCATAATCTTTTCAATTATCCTTCATTTATTTTTTAATTGTAGTAAGTTTATTTTTAATACATATTACTTTATGAATCATGTTGGGAGAAAAAAAAATCAGAGCAAAAGGGGAAAAAAAACATGGGAGAGAGAAAAAACAAGCAAAAAAAAAAAAAGTGAACATAGCATTGCTGATTTACATTCAGGCTCCTTAGATCTTTTTATAAATGCAGATGGCAAATTTTTGTCCAAAGCCTATTGGGATTGCTTTCAATCACTGAACTGTTGAGAAGAACCAAGATTTTCATGGGTAATTATTGCACATTCTTGTTATTATGTACTATGTATTCCTGGTTCTGCTTGTTTTGCTCAGGATCAGAACAAAACATGTAAATCTTTCCAGGCCTTTATACAATCAGCTTATTCATCATTTTTTTTATAGAACAACAATATTCCATTACCTTCATGTATCACAACTTAATCAGCTGTTCTCCAATTGATGGGTGTCCTCTCCTTTTCCAGTTTTTTGCTACCACAAAAGAGCTGCTACAAACATTTTTGCACATGTGGGTCCTTTTCTTTCTGTGATTTCCTTGGAATACAGACTCCTTCATTGCTGGGTCAAAGAATACCCTTCATTTCTAACATAAGGCATCCCATATGGTAGAAACAATAAATCTTGTGTGAACAGGTAAGCAGGAAGTATCAATAAATGGCACAGGTTGTAGTGCAAGAAGACAAAACTGATTCTATAGTTATTACTGAATCATGGTAGGATGATGCCCATTAATGTGATATAGCTTTGAAATATTAAACTATACTTATTGAAATAGATAAATGGGGATATTTTAAAGAATGTACATTTAAGTGAGGAAATTCAGGATTAGGTGAGGTAGAGGGAGAAGCATGGGGAAGAGCATTTCAGTGATGATTAGTAAGTGGGGAAATAGAAGTGCTTTTGTCATTCTACCTAGAAGGAAAGAGAAATTGATGAGAACTTTGGGAAACATACAAATATGGCACAGAAGATAATTACTTTAATTGTCTAAAAAACTGTACAGTGTTCTCTCTGTCTCTCTCTCTGTCTCTCTCTCTCTGTGTCTCTCTCTCTCTGTCTCTCTCTCTGTCTCTCTCTCTCTCTGTATGTGTCTCCATCTGTATCTTTGTTTTTGAGTCTCTGTCTTTGTGTTTCTGTCTGTTTCTCTCTCTTTGTGTTTTGGTTTATAGTTTTCTCTTTCACTCTGTATCCTTCTCTGTCTTTCTCTGGGTTTCTTTCTGCCACTTTGTTTACTGTCTCTCTGTTTTTCTCTAGAAACTATGAAGGTAAAATATCTTCTTGACTTGAATTTCTTATAGTTTCTTTTATCAAAAGATAGAAGAAACAACAAAGGGGAATTCCATAATATATCTGATTATTCCTTTCATTGAAGGTTTCATTGTTGGAGTGAAAATGTTGGGACTCTTCAAAGCAGATCACCATTCTCTCATAGTGTTTGTCATGCAAAAAAATAGGCAATGTTTTATACAAACCCTAGATAATGGGAAAGTAGATTTCTAGGAGTGTAGAGAAAAGATTATTGTTTGTCCTTCATTTTCAAAGATGATAAGTGACATCATGGGCAATGTCTTGACTTGAATTGTATTTGAGTGAGACAGAATAGCTCCAAGTTGTCAGCCTCATTCTCTCTTCCAGAATCATTAAGGTCTAGTGGCAAGACAAAAGGACTGGTAATGGCCTGGGATGCAGTAGATGCCTTTGTCCCATCAAGCTGTAAGTACTCCATAGCACCTACTTCAGTTACCTTCATGGCCAAATAGATTATTTTCATCTGCCCATTTCACTAGATGAAATCTTCATATGCTTGGGGTAGACTCCATTTTAACTCACCTAGGAGTTAGATTCCACCTTACTTCAACCCATGAGGCCTGTCAGTTATGCTTAATCTAGTGTAATCCCTTTGCCAATTTGGTCATTTGGTTGTGGTTACTGTGCATGCTACAGCTTCTTGCAGCCACAAGTGTAAGGTAGACACTAAAGGTGGATGACCATCCCTGAAATGGTCCTGGCAAGCCAGAGGTCCACTCATGGACCCTCACTTTTCTTCTTTCCCCTTTGCTCCCCCCCGTTCATCCCTTCCCCTTTATTTCTTTCTTAGTTTTGGAGGGTACTATATCCTTCATGATATATATGTAATGTTGCCTATTTAACTCATTTCCAATGTGAGTAGGTTTTCAGACCTACAAGTCCTACTCTCCCTTATAATGCCTGTGAATTTATTCTTCCTGTGCACCTTATTTGTATAACATGATTACTAATTTTACCTTTTCCTAGATGGTTTTGCTTTCTTAAAAATTTTATTTTATTTGAAAAAAAAATAGTAAAAAAAAAAAAAAAGAAAAGCAGAAAAGGAATACAAAACAAAATAAATCTAAACAAGAGAGAACATTGTCATATGCCCAGCATAACATTAGGGATGATTCAAAATATATAACAACAAATTATCAGATCTGGTTTTGCTTTTTAGAGTCAGCTCATACCTAACTCTGCCCCAATCTTTCCTTTGATCTATCTAATTACTGATGTCAATGTCAAATATATGGTATATATTTCTATGCAAAAAACATAAACAGTTTGTCCATTTTAAATTCCTTGAAAGTAATCTTTGATATTGACTCTTATATGTTAAATTTTCTATTCAGTTTGGGTTTGGTTTAAAGTTCCAAAAATCTGCAGGTTTGTTGAGTATCATTTAATATTATAGATAATTTTGCTGAATACATACTTTTGACAGCAGATCTATTACTTTTGATTGCTAGCATATAATATTCTATGACCTGCAGTTTTTTATTGTGGTTGCTAATAAGTAAAATTAGTAATTATGTTATACAAATGAGGTACACAGGAAGAATAAATACAATATTATTGCCAAGTACAAAACCTCCAGATCAAAGAGAAAATTCTGCAAGAAACAAGGGAGAAAAAATTCAAATATGCTAGAGCTACAATAATATTGTGAAGACCAAGTTAGCACTCTGGATACTTCAAAATCAGCCGGACTCAGGATAAGCAAAAACCCTTGGTCTTTATTCTTTGTAGAAGTCAGAGGAATGGACATAAGAATTTCCACACTTCTCTTCTTGCTCTCTCGGGCAGGAGTCACCTGGCTTGTCTTTCTCCACCCTCTAATCCTTCCTCCAAATCTCTCTATACATCAACAGATCAAGCCAGCACAGAGTAGTGGGCAGGGCCATTTGTTCTCCAAGCGTATGTTAATAGAGTATTGTCCAATTGGTAATTAGCCCTGGATTGTCCAAGTACATCTGCTCAGAGTTTCAGTCCTTTACAAATATTCCTATGAATTTTCCAAAAAGGATCTCTCTAAGATGGTGATTGGTGGGTTTTTCCCATTTCTACTTTCCTCTGATATTCTATTAGGCCATGACAATTTTCTTTGCATTATTGAGTCAAGGTTCTTTTGTTAGTCACAGCTTTTAGGCAGTCCAATTATTCATATATTTTCTCTTCTTGATCTGTTCTTCAGATCTGTTGTTTTTTAAAATAAGATATTACATATTCTGTACTATTCTTTCATTCTTTATATTCTGCTTTGTTATTTCTTGGTCTCCTATAGCTTCACTGGCTTTCCCTTGCCAAAATTCATTTTTCAGAGTTATTTTTGTTGTTAAGACTTTGTATCTCCTTTTCTAATTGCTTAATTTTTTTTTTCATAATCTTGTTTTTTTTGGCTGACTTTATCCATTTATTAATTTATTTAATTTTTCTTCAGTGTCTTTCATTTGATTTTTTAATTTCTTCTTCTTCTTCTTCTTCTTTTTTTTTTTTTTTTGAATTTTTCTATAAATTCTTTCTGGGCAGCGAAACACTTTACATTACTCTTACATTACTCTTTGGAATAAAAAAAGCTTTTTTTACTTTAACATCTTCTTCTGAAGATGAATCCTGGTCTTCTCCATTATTTAGTAAGTTTCTATAGGTGGGGTCTTTCTTCTTTGCCAGTTCATTTTTAAAAAAATTGAGATTTATTAATGTTAGTGCCTCTAATCATGATGGGGGAGAATGGTACTTCTAGCTTTATTTCTGCTCTTCTCTCTGACATGGAACCCCAAATCAAGAGTTCTACCTGAAAGTGCCATAGCCAGCAACATGTGTTCCACTGCCTCTGTGCTCTTGGGTGTGTTGGTTCTTTCTCATCCAGGACTGTATGACTGCAGCACATCTGGGCCTGCATTCCTAATCAGCCAAAGTTCTCTCAGTCTTCCAGACTCAGATCCCTGACTCCTCACATTGTCTGGGAAATGAAAGTTTTTTAGGACATTTCAGCCAAACCCAGTTAGCCCCAAAGGTCCCTACTTGGTGTTTCTATAGAGATAGCCTGGAGGTGTTTGCAATTTACACTGGCTAATCACTGGCCTCAAAGTCTTTCTTTTTTTGTATCTTCTTGGATTGTGCCAGGAGGACCATGTTCTGACTCAACTCTACTTGTTTGTTCTATTTGTGGGGAAAATCTAGAGAATTTAAAATTTATTAACCTATGCCATCATCTTCCCTGAATTCTCCTTATTTTTTCTTAAAAGTTTCTTTGTTACATTGTATGTTTCCTGGGGAAGGAGAATGGGGAGAGGGATACAGGAGGAAAGTTAGGCAATGAAAAAATCTAAATGTCAAAAAAATTTATTATAAAAAAGTGAGATATTATGACTGAGCCATTGTCACTGATGTTTGAAAGAGCATAGAAAATGTGAGACTCCGGGAAAGAACTTTCAAAAGTACAAATTCCTACTTTTCAGAATTTCAAAAACTGTAGATCTATTAACTTAATTCAATTTCTGTCATTCAAAGTCTTTTCAGTGTAATGGAATTGAAGTGATTCATTTTATCTTTTGTGATCTTCTAAATCCCTTGTTTGAATAAGATATCCCTCTAATCCCTTTTATGAAATGATTGTATCTTACTTGAATATCTTCTAATTTTAACAGTTTAGTCACACAATTATTATCAGTAGAAGAATTCTTATTTTATTTAATATTTTTATTTTACCCTAGTTATATTTAAAACAATTTTTAAACATTTATTTTTAAAACCTTGAGTTCCACATTCTCTATCTTCCACCTTGCTCCCATTAAGAAGGCAGATGTGAAGTTATATGAAACATTTCTATAAAAGTCATGCTTTGAAGGAAAATATAATCTCCACACTCCTCCCTCCCTCACACACACACACACACACACACACACACACACACACAAAACCCTCAAGAAAAATAAAACAAAACAAGAAGAGTATGTTTCAGCCTGTATTCAGACACAATCAGTTATTTCTTTGGGTATGGATAGTATTTTCATACTATCCATACAAGTCCTTCAGAGTAGTCAAGGATCAGTTGTCTTGCTGATAAAAGCAAAGTCATTCTTTGCTGATCATCCTACAACATTGCTATTACTTTGTATACAGTACATTTCACTTTTCTTGAGGTCATCGAGGACTTTTCAAGTTTTTCTGAGATCATCCCACTCATTTTCTATAGAACAATAATATTCCGTAATAATCACATATAGTAATTTATTTTGCCATTCTCCAATTGATGCCCTCAAGTTGCATTTTTTTGGGGGGGCTGGGAAGAGAGCTATTATAAATATTTTTATATATCCTTTTCCTTTTTTTTTTTTTTTTGGTAAAAATCTCTTTTAGGATTCACGCCTAGTAGTAGTATTATTGGGTCAAAGAATATCCAAAATTTTACAGTCTCTTGGGTATATTTCATTTCTTTTGATCATTTATTAATGGGGAATGGCTTTTATATTTTTTTGACTTAGTTTCCTATACATTTGAGAAATGAGGTCTTCCTCAGAGAAATTTATTTCAAAATTATTTCCCCAATTAATATTGCTAATTGCATTCCCCCCTCCATTTATTCTGTTATCTCCTTTCACTTTAACTTTCCTCAAAAATGTTTTGCTACTGACCATGTCTCCACCCAGTATGCCCTGTTTTCTATCACTCTCCCTTCTTCTCATAATCATTTCCTCAAAGGGTTTATTGGGACCTTGCTCTAGTTTTGTGAAGGCTTCTCCTAGATCTTTCCCTGGGAGGGTACCCCAAGATTTTATAGCAGCAGTAGCAATTTGTTCATACACTCCTATGATGGGGTAATTAATCTGTGCTGAATTCTCTGCATACTGACCTTCACCTGCTAACTGGTCAAAGGTGATTTGTACATTAACTCCAGTTTGCTTATTGCATTGGGCTTGAAGCCTACATAATTCATGATACTCTGAAAGCCAGCACAAGTTTTGTCCAGGTTCTAAACATGTCCTCGCTATGGATTTCCAATCACTGGGGGTTAAAATTTCATAAGCCAAATTCTCTCTTCTCAAATTCTCTAGTAACATCTTAATATAAGATGATGTAGCCCCATAAAGAGTGCAATCCTTTTTCAAATCCTTAATTTTTTCCAGATCAAAAGGAGTGTATTTTCTCCTTTGTTGACCTGAAGAGTCAAGCTATTTGATCACAGGGTATGCACTTATTACATCAGATACATCCTGTCCTTCAATTTTTGCCTTAACCAGTACTTTTTGTAATTTTGTCATAAGCTTCTTCATAGGTGGTGCTGATTGTATTACTGCCTCTCCCCCTCCTCCTTCTCCCTCTACCCATGAAGGGTTAATTGAGGGAAGTAGGTCAGGGGATGGGGAATGCCCTAATGGCTTCTGCTGTGAAGTAAACACTCAGAATTGTCCTTAACTCCATTCTTATCTGTTTCTTCATCCTTTTCACCTAGTTTATCTGGATCCTGCTCCTCTTGCTCTTTTTTATTTTTCCTTATTCTATAACTTATATAATTTCCTAAAGCCAATTGTATTAAATTATATGTATAAAGTGTTTCTTTGGAAACACTTGAGTCAGGTCCATTTTCATTGTAGAATTGACATAATTGCTCTCCTAGTAATTTTCACTCCTCTAGATCCATTTTTTCCCCTTAGAGAACCAAAGAGATGTGTACTGTAGTTTCTAAAAGTTTAGTGATCTGCTCCCAAATTATAATCAAACCTTGGCTTTTCATTAATCTGACAATGCTCTCTACACATTTTCATTGAATTGGAAAAGAAAGTTGTTTTTTAAACATTAGCTGAAATACTACTTTAGCCCTTTAACAAAGTTTCCTTATCTATTTTTGTACTCACCCTAATTTCTGGGTCAAGGAGACTTTTCCACTGGGATCAGGAATGGAGGCTTTTCCAATGAACTCCAAATTGTGTATGTCCCACATTCGGATGCCAAAATGTAATATTCTCACTGAAATGTAGTATTCTCTGTTGAGGTTTTCTTGGGGTCTCTGGAGGCAGCCTTTGTTTCAGTTCAGTAATCACCACAAGTGCAGCCTGGGATTAAGGTCCAAATCCATTATTGTCTCTTTCCAAGTCTTGTCTTCTTTGCTAGGGCCCGGTTAGCTTTTTTAGAGACCTGTCTCTCTCCTTGGTTCTGAGAGCTTAAGCTCCTGCTACCAGTCCTTTGTCTTCTCTGCCTCTGCCAGCTTCTTGAGGTCCTCCTGAATGTGTCTTGGTTTCTGTGGGGGAAGCAGGAGGACTGCTACCATGGTCTCTGTCTTCCCTAGTTCTCATTCTGGCTGAGTTTATCTAAGCTTATATGGTCTCTTATTATAGGTATGAATCTTGTACAACTATAGTAAGTACTAAGTACATGTACCGAACTAGAGAGTTGTTAAGCTCCATGCTAAATAACCATTGTCTCTATCAATTCCACTGACTTAGCACCTTGTTTCAAATTCTAGCCCATAATACTTTTTACTTAGCCAATAATCATACATATAGAAAAGTCAGACATATCTAAGATTGTGACAACCACAAATCTTTACAACTTAAATAATAAAGAGTTATTGCTTAGGACAGACACATCAAAATTGAGCTCAAGTCTCTTTTCACAGAAATGTTCATAGCAAGAATCAGAAAGATCTAGAACTTGAATGGAAATATTCTTAATATTATAGTTCTTGTATGTTATCATTTAGTCAACAGCTGTTATTTAATAGTGAGGAAAGGGGCACAGAAGGGACCTAGCAAACTGAGTGGTGCCAAAATAAAACCTAAAACAATTGAAGCAACTTAAGAAGTGGTACTTAGAATACTCTTGTTTACAGAGGCTGAAAGACATCTCTTGTCTTGTAAGCATCATAATTTATTATTTGCTATATGCCTTAATCATCTCTTATAAACTTTTGTTTGAAAGGGACACCCCATGCAGGCAAGGAAGTTCCCAGAATATACATTTAGGATTGAAGTAGTGCATTCTGATATATGGAATAGATGTTTGATTGAACGTTATCTGAGCAATGCATCCAAGGGTCCAACAGGTGATGGGCCAGGAACATTGGAATAGTATGTAATGCTCATATTAGTCAAATGAAACAAGGCAAAATTAAACTCCCCATAATTTATACCCAAACATTGAACACATTTGAAGGAGTTAATCTCTTTCCTTGACAGCATCCTCAACTAAATAAGTACCTAAAATAGAATCCTCTGCTGAAACAATATGCAGCATATAAAAATGTAAGACTAAGAATAGAGAATGGAAATTTCTGTTCCATCCTTCTTTTTCCTCGTTACAGAATTTAAGAGTTTGAAAGGAACACAGTGCCTGTAATCCAAATATATTTGAAAGAAATCCCTATTAAAATATATGAGACAAAGGGCAGTTATGTGGCAGTGCATGATACACCAGCCGTGAAGTCAGAGGATCTGAATTCAAATCTGCCCCAAGATACTTATTATCTGTGTATTCCCACCTAAGTCACTTAACCCTGATTCCTCAAAACCCCTAAATAAACAATCTAACATATGAGATGTGTCTACTTTCTTTTGATTTCCAAAGAAGGAAAAATCTATATTTAAAACAATTTGTTCAACTCTTTGTGCACTGTATCTCCCTCACCTTTCTTAACAAATCCTACTCTTTGCATACAACAAAATTCATGCTGTATCCTTTCTAAATATCCATTCCATGCTATGGCCAAGTAAATTTGTTTTTGTTAACTGTTAGATGGTCCATGACTGTTAACCATCTGTTCTGAGTTAGGCCTGCCTTATATTATTTTTAATCAACATGTACATATTCTAAAGATTCATTTATTTCTGATTTGGTGAAAGAAAAATCACTCCTCAGTCTTGGTTTGCTCTGTGTCAAAGATCCAGTGCAACTGCCTGTACAGCCTGATCCACATAACTTTTTTGAAAACACACATAATACAGAGAAACTGATAGACAAACAGGCAAACCTATTGAGATATAAACAAAATCCTGAATGTACACAACTTTGACAAATTAAGTATTCATTTTTCTTTTTCACAAACAATTTTGAAACAACAGTACAAATGGATCACTCTAGTCTACTGATTCTGGCACTCCATGTTTTTATAAGCTACAAGAAAATTCAGAAAGGATTAGTGTTATGAAAGCTATATCCTTTATTATCTTATTCTTTTCACAGATCAACTGTCTTGCCTCCTTAATTAAAGTCATATCATAATTCTGATATAACTTTATTTTCATCTTCTTTTCTCTTTCAAAGTAGTAAATATCAGGCCAATCCTAGAAAACTTCTTCCTTCCTTATCTCAATAACTCCAAACAGACTCCTCCATGAAAGTCATTATTTCACATTAACAAGAACATTATTTTCCCTAATGCATAAGACTAACTTTTCTGCACAATCTTTCTTCCCTCCTGTTTCATTGCCAAGCAACCCTTCTGTTGATTCTCCCATAGGGAAAACCAGTGTGATTCTAAGACAAAATTACCAGGGGAACACAATTATGGGTTGGGTATTAGAAGTTTTGCCATCAATGATAGGTCACTAGATTTTTGGATCAGCTAAGTAGTTTTCATTTTTAGCAGAGAATAGACATAAAAATATTTTTTCTTTAGGAACAATTATGGGGGGAAGAGGGGTCAGTTAATATCCTTGAACTTCTTTCAACCCCAGTGTTGCTTTCTCCTGTCCTATGACAGAATTGCTAGGTAAGAGATAGATTTAAATTCTTTCATATGCCTTTTACATAGCTATTCCACATTTCTGCATTTGGCTAATAACCTTTCTCCACCTCCTTCATTCCCATTTCAACAATGCTTTATTTTCCTTATCTGCATTACCACCAAGAAATAGTCATTCAGTCTTAAATTAATGACCTCTTGATAGGGGAAAGTCTCCATCTCCCCTGCACTCCCCAGAAGAAGTTGAGCTATGGGGCAGTTTCTCATGTTGAGCTGGAAGCTTTCTATCTAACATCTATTCATTAATTCTAATATTTTCCTTTATACTTAAGTAGAAACAAGCTTACTCCCTCCTCTTCAAGAAAACTCTTGAAATAACTGATGATGGTTATACCTTTTTCCCAAAGTAAACATCTAAAATTTCTCCAACCCATCTTCATTAGAAATGTTTTTTAATTATCTCACTACCCTGACTTCTCTCTATTGGAGATGTTTTGGTTTTTCAGTGTTCCTTCTAAAATATGGCTTTGAAAAATAAATACTTAGATGTAATATGACTATAGTTAACAGACCTTATTAATAGTCAGTCTCCTTTAAACAATTTACAGATCAAATACACATAAACATATGTTTATATATGTATATGTTTATACATACATATATGTATATGTATATTCATATATCTGTTTATATTAAATTTTCTTCTGGAAGTCAAGCCATAAAGTCTGCCTCTTGACCATTTCTATTTTATTTTACACTATAAACAGATTATGAAATGAGAACAGATTTTTTTTTTTTTGTAAAGTGAGAGCAAAAAAGAATCTTCAAAGAAACCTAAGGAACAATCACTTTTTATTTTTTTAATTTGAAAATTGTTCTTCTGTATGATGGTAGAAGCCAATGTGTGGATAATGGGGCATTTTCAGAACCACAGGAGAGTGATCAAGATTTTTTATCTTTTAATGACAATGAGGTGGTCAAAGAGGAATACTTGTCAATTGTGAAACAAAAATCTCTGAGTAGAGTTTGGGAGAAAAGATAAGAGAAGGGAAATTAAGAATAAGCAAAAGGAGAGCCAGCTAGATGGTGCAGTGATTAAAGCAAAGGCCCTGGCATCAGGAGGACATGAGTTTAAATGTGGACTCAAACAATTAACACTCACTAGTTGTGTGACTCTGGGCAAGACACAACCCCAAGTGCTTTGCAAAAAACAAAGCAAAAACCCCCCCAAACCTCCCAAAACAAAAACAAACATGGATGAAAGAACACGTGAAAAATCAAGCAATCTTCTAGGAGGATAAGCAGTTTGGAATCTTTCTCAACTTGTGGGATAGCTTACATGTTCATGCTTGATGATTTTAGGTGACCATTTGCCAATAGGGCTTCAATTTTCATATTAGTAATATGGTGATAATACTATTATCTAGCTTAATGGATTGTGAGGGATTTGCTTTGTGAATGGCAAAGTGCTATTTTAATATGAACCATTAATATTGCTAAATACTATTTGCCATCATAGACACTGGGATACATGTTGGTAATACCAATCTTACCAAAGCTAATTTCTCCAGAATCCCAGGGTGAAAGTATAACTTAACTGGATATTTGGCACTTTGATAGAGTGGTAATACCATATAATAAATCAGAAAAATATGGAGCAGGAATCAAGAGAGCTGGGTTCTGATTTGGCTATGTCACTAGTTTGCTTTGTGATTTTGTTCAAATAACTCAAGTCTCACTTTTGGTGTCCAATTTACTCAGTTAAATGAGAGAGGTGGATTAAATGATTATTTTCAAATATGCCATCCCTTGAGTTTTTTTTATTTCCACTCTTTGTTCTTTGTTTTTAGAAAAGTCATATTTGAAGAGTATTTCACAGAGACAAAGACAAAAATTCTTCTGGGGAATCTCAGAATTTGGAGAATTCCTGGGACTGTCATAATCCTGATGATTTTTTCAGACTAAGCAGAAGAACCAAATAAATTCTCTTCTTCCTGCAAGTGAGTTAAAGGAGTGAGTTTTGGTTTTTATTCTCTACATCCTCAGGATTTTATTTGTTTGTTTATTATGACAGCATTAGTCCTAAATCATTGCTATCTAGGATTCTTCCTCATTTACTTACTTTACAATTTCATTTTCTTTAACCTCATTATTGTAAGACACAAGATTAAGGAAAAACAATTAAGAAGTGGAACCTTTCACCTTATTTAGCCTGTTCTTCCTCACTTATTTTTTTTATTTTCTTAAATTCCATTATCAACAGAGAGAAGACTGCACAGAAGAGGTATTAGGAGGTGGGATTTCTCACTTTAATTTTTACTTTTTCATCAAGATATGATTATGTCTGTTTCTAGAAATATTGAAGAAATAGTGGGAATGGATTGAATAAACTTTTTACTAGAGGCTGGTGGGTGGCTTTAGACCACTCTTTTCTAAACCTTTATTCATGGTTCATGATCCATCCAACAACTTTTTGGAATACAAAAAAGAAGTACAACTAATATGCATACATAGATATAGCTATTTATATAGCAATAGTTCTTCACTTCATCAGATGATTAAATTATTCTTTTACAAGATTATTTTTCTTTTCCTGTCTCTCTTCTATCTCCTGTCAAAAATTATTAAAAAGTGTGAAATGGTTGGAGGCTAAGCGTGTTATCAGTGATCATGAATAATCATGAATAATAATAATAATAATATTACAAGGAGAAAAAATTCTTAGGCCCTAGAATTTATAAGTGAGCATAATATTGATGCTTTCTATTTAAAAGTATTTGGTAGACCTCACCCTTCTCTTCATGAAATTCCCCACTCTAACCCTCAATATCCACTTCAAGGAGATATATATCTGTACACATAAAGATATGCAATATATAATCCTGAAATCATTTTGCATTATTAGAGCTTTACAAATATTATCTGTTACTAATACAATTTACTGATTATGTGATACAGGGATTCTGCTTATGTCATACATTTTTGTGTTCTGCTTCTTACTGCAGTGATAAGATTAGTTATTATTATTAATTTTTTAAGGATTAAGGATAAATTTGTTTGGGTTTTGGAGGGAATTGGACTTGCCCAGGGTGCAACCCTTTTGGGTTGCAAATATGCAGAAAGAGTTCTTTTTTGGAATCCTCTTATTTTCCCTAATTTTTAAGAGAGATTAATTTTAGATAAACCATGTGAAGTATTGTGACATAGGGGAATTAGAGGAGTTCTGAAGAACTAGATTAAAATATTATTTCTGTGATAATAATCTGTGTGGTCTTGGCTGAAACTATTAACTTTTTGGACTACATTTTTCTTATCTGTAAAATAAAAGAATTAGGATAGATGATCTTTAAGATCCCTATTTTATCTACTTTTTCCTCCTCTACTTTCTCAATTTTAACAAAACTGAACTACTTATCATGCCCTGAATGCACAACATTTTATTGGTTATAAGGAAGCATATGGAAAGATTAGAATGATAAATTTTCAAATTCTGAAGGATGTAACAGATCATTTACATATTTAATGAATAAGGAGGTAAGAATCAGAGAAATGGCTTTGCCCAAAAATATGCTATTTAGTTATAGAATCACAGACTCTGAGTGTAAGGGATACCAGAAGCTATTTAGACCAAGGTATATTATATCAAAAAATCCCCAACACCTAGTTTTTCTGCCTTCAGTGGAAGACCTCAAGTTAGGAGCTAATGATCTTCTGAAATAAATAATTTTACTTTGGAGGTATCTTTAATTGTTAAGACTATTTCCTTATTATATTTTAAATCTTCCTCTCTGTGACTTTCTTCTATTGTTCTTAGTTCTTTCATCCAGGTCCATGTGATATAAATCTAATGCATCTTCCACATCATAGCCTTTCCTTCATATAATTAAAGACAGCCACTCTGAACCTCATTTCTTTCCTTTATGCTAAACATGCCCAGTTCTTTCAACAGATACTCTTACAACAGTGCCAATACAAGAAGCTAGGTCTTCTGAATAATTATCTACAATATTTTTTCTATATCATACTATTTCTCATGAAACTGCCCTAGGAGAATGTTTCTTCTTTCTTTCTTCTTCCTACTCCTTCATTCTCTTTTTCCTTCTCCTTTTTCTCCTCCTTCTCTTTCTTTTCTTTCTCTTCTTCCATCCTCTTTCTCATCCTCTTCTTTATCCCCTTCTTCCTTTTTCTCCTATTCCTCTTCCTGGGAACCCATTTCATTTCCAACTAATTGTTAGCACAAATTATTATCATTTACCACAAAGAGAGCTGCTATGTGTATTTTTAGAACTATGTTATCTTAATCATTTTTCCTGATCTCTTTGAGGTATAGGCTCCATAAGATATTTACAGGCCAAAGGATATAATAATTTTTGTGGCAAAATTTCAAATTGTTTTCCAAAACGGATGGATCAATTCATGAACAGTGTACTGATGTAGCTATTTGTCAGTATTGTCAAGAACTTTTCTTTTTTTCTTGTGACTTCCCAGTATTTCCTTTTCACTGCTTAAAGTCCAGGGCCTCCTGAACTCATTGGTGGGACAAAATAGGACATCAACTTTTGGTTCTCACACTTTTAATATTTCTTGTTCTTTACCCTCAGATCATCTAATGCTGATGCTAGTTGTATCAATGGATGGAACAAATGATTCTATGGTAACTGAGTTTGTGTTGCTGGGATTGTCAGCTTCTTTGGAGATGAAGATTCTTCTCTTCTTGTTTTTTTCATTCTATGTGGGAATTGTGTTGGGAAACCTCTTCATTGTATTCACTGTGGTTTGTGACCATCACCTACACTCCCCCATGTACTTCTTGCTGGCTAATCTCTCCCTCATTGACCTGGGACTATCTTCTACCACAGCCCCAAGGATGATCACTGACATTTTCACTGAGCATAAGGTAATTTCTTTCCCAGGGTGTATGATACAGATGTTCTTTGTCCATGTCATGGGAGGAACTGAGATGGTCCTACTCATAGCCATGGCTTATGACAGATACACAGCCATCTGCAAGCCCCTCCACTATTTGACCATAATGAGCCGCAAAACATGTATTTGTTTTGTAGTGACTACCTGGGTGATTGGAGTGATCCATGCTGTGTCTCAGTTTGTTTGCATTGTAAACTTGCCCTTCTGTGGCCCTAACAAGATTGATAGCTTTTACTGTGACTTTCCTCGGGTGGCGGAACTTGCCTGTACAGATAGCAACTGGGTAGAGCATGTGGTCACTGCTAACAGTGGGCTCATTTCTATGGGCACCTTCTTCCTCTTAATCATGTCCTACATCTTCATCCTTGTCACTGTGAGACATCACTCTTCTGCTGGTTTGTCCAAGGCTTTCTCCACACTATCAGCTCATATCACTGTGGTGTTTTTGTTCTTTGCTCCATGTTTCTTTGTGTATGTATGGGAATTCCCCACCTTGTCATTGGATAAATTTTTGGCCATTCTTGACTTTGTTGTTACCCCACTTTTGAATCCTGCCATCTACACATTTAGGAACAAGGACATGAAGGTGACAATGAAAAGATTGAGCAGGAAAATTGTGAGTTCCAAGGAGCAATCATGATGGATTTTATGAAATAAAATCAAGGGACACTTCAAGATTGTGTTCACTGCTTCCAGACTTATGTAGGGTGTAGCATAAAAACAGACATGGCCTAGAGCACCCTAAGAAGATCTTCTGAATTTTAGAGATATAGCTCTTTTACTCATCAACAGGAATAGAGTAACATCGCCTACTCTCACCTTCTACTTTATAATGTGGAATATATAAAGAAGAGAATCATAATTCTGAGTTTCATGAATATACCACAATCAGTTTTCATGTATCTCGTTCAATGTCATATTTTTTGGTGAGAATCTATACTTGGAATTATGCTTGGTTCTTGCTGAGCTTAGCAATAATCATCTCAAGAAAATAACTAATTTTTTTTCATGGAAATTCCATGGTCCAAATTTATACATTTGTGGGTTTTTATTAACCAAATAATAAAAAGTTCCATATTCCTTAACCTTATGTTCAATGTCCTTCAGATTATGGTTACTATATATTTTTCTAGTCTATTGGATACTAGTAATTTTTAATGCTCTTTTCAACAAAATCTACTTGCCATGCCCCAAATGAGTATCTTCTACCTCTACACCATTGCTTATATTGGTCTTAGACTCTGATCTTTTCATTTTCCTTCAATCTAAGTATTTTGTTTTGTCTACCATTCAATTTTTAATTAAAATAGCTCCTAAGCATTTTTTCTGACTTCTCAATGAATATTGAATGCATGATCATCTGATATTATTGTGGGTTTTTTTTTTTTTTTACTTCTGTTAGACATACTACTCTTTATTTATGTCTTTTAAACCCTATACATTTTTTTCTGATCTAGAGATCACATTACATTTTGTTATTAATGTTTTTTCTTTTAATTAATGTGTTTATACTCAAAGTATTTAATTGAATTTTCTTCATTTTGAGATATTTAGTAATTTCAACATATTTTACTTATTTTATTCCCATATTACTCACTTTCTGATTCATTTCCCTTTGATGGTAGTTTCTCTGGGATCCAGAGCTTAAAGTTCTTTCAACTTCCTGGAAATTTATGTTTCAATGAATCTGCTTCAAGTGACTCCTGAGGGGGAAAGGGTTAGAATTTGAGCCAGTTAGATGCTGGGTTTTTTTCCTCAGACTTAGTGCAGTCCCACACATGCACACACGTGTGTGTTCTGCTCTAATTCTCCGTTCCTCAGTTTTTTGAATCTGCTTTTTTTTTTCACTACTAGGACAAGGGAAGATAGAGTTCAGTCTTGTTGCAAGTGTATGCCTACTACAGGAATGTGATGGGTGGTGGTGAAGGGGATGATGAGTAAACATATTGGAATATAGGGATTTGCCTTCTCTTTTGATTATTTTTTGAATGTTAACTTATTTTGATATAGGATTTCTTAGACTTTATTTTGGATATATATTTTTCATTTTGAAGAGCTTTTTTTTTTTTTTTGGTTTTGTTTTTAGTATCCTGTAAACCATACAGGGGTCCTCAAACTTTTTAAATAGGGGTCCAGTTCACTGTTTGAGGGCCGGAGTATAGTAAAAACAAAAACTTTGTTTTGTGGGCCTTTAAATAAAGAAACTTCATAGCCCTGGGTGAGAGGGATAAATGTCCTCAGCTGCTGCATCTGGCCCGCGGGTCGTAGTTTGAGGAACCCTGAGTATGCTGTACTCAATTGTAGCCCCCTTGGTTCAAGGAGCATTTATCCTTCTATTTTACATTGGACATAGTTTCTATCACAGTGTATCACACAGAGTAGATTCCTGATAAATATTTGTAGAAGGAAAACAGGCAGGAAGAAGTAAAGAAGAAATGAAGGAAGAGATACTTTTTTTCCTAATCAAAGTGCAGTTTATGTTTATTGAGTAGGAATGACAAATCCATAACAAAATTTATTTTGTTAAAACTCAGCAGATGACATTTTTATTATTTACTCTGTGCTTATTAGAGGTGTATTCAAGTTGGAATGATTCCCTGAAAAACAAATCAAATTCATTGTCATATCACCAAGGCCTTTAATGTGTATTATGTAAATTTATATTTTGCTTGTTCCCTCAGTTTTCTTTGTGGGCAAATAAGATCAACACAACTGTAAAGATATAAGATCCCAGAAATAATTTTAGCAAGGAAACATTTGATTTTGTCAGTCAAGGGCAGCCAAGCATAATCTATGGAAAAGAAAAATTGAATAGTTTATGCATTGAATTCATTTTCAAATATGTTAGTTGACAGAAATTAGTTCATAGAAAAACCTATCATTTCTACTCAATGAAAGGACTTTCAATTCACTTTCTCTACCATTAAATTGATGAATAGAGAATATGCCTTGCATTCTTACATGGATCAAGAATGTGTACAAGAAACAACTATTACACAGAATAGAATTTGCTCCAAATCTTATGTGGGTATCTGAAATCTTATATTGTTTAATAAGAAACTTGAATTCAATAATGTCATTTGCAACACACATATATGAAATAGAAAAACCCAAGTGTTGAAATAAAGGATTCGAGCAAGAATTTGTGAAGACCAGTTAAGTAGAAAATTTGACATCTAGAAGTATAAAAAAGTAAATATAAACAAGCAAACATAAAGGTCTGAACAAGGTTAAATCATTTCTATTCTTTTAGGGAGAAATGATACTTGTATCCTTTCAGAATTGTATTAAGAAGCAAGTTCCACAGAGTTTGTAAAGGTATGTGAAATCACATCATGGGCTAAGATACTTGAAACATAAAAGCTACATGGTAGATGCAAGGAAACCTTGCATCTTGTGTTCTTCAGAGAGTATATTAATCATTACTGTGATTCCTATATGGAGACAGCAGGCTTTAGCTTTCTTTCATAAAATTTAAGTGATTATGTTTTCATTCATACACTGTTAAGAAGAAGCTCACCAATCTTTGAGAACACACAAAACCTACTATGTTCAGGATATTGTCATACCCTCTACCACTCCCATTCAATAAATTCCAGTGGTTCCCTTTCTGTTTATGGTTCTTGTTACCATAGATATCTGGTAGAACAGTGCATAGAGTTCTGGGCCTTGAGTCAGAAAATACTTAATTAAAATCTATACATACTAGCTTTGTGCTGCCGAACAAGTCACTAAACCTCCATTTGCCTGAGTTTCTTTAACTATAAAATGGGGATAATAATAGCACCAACAATGCAAAGTTTCTGTATGGATCAAATGAGATAATTTATAAAAAGCATTAGCACAGTGCATGGCATATATGGAAACTAGCCTGAAACATACTGGTAGCACTAGGTATGAGCCTCAGGAATAGCAGCAGCAGCTTCTGAAGCTCTCAGCTCAGAGACAGTGAGATCAGATGCCTGCTTAGAAAGAGATTATAGGGAGCATGTTGCTGGTATTAGATACAGCTGACCCTGAATGGCTGGCTCTTTTGCCTATGAGCAGTTTTGGATTAGAGTTCTACAATGGAACAGAGCACTTGTGATTATTTACATAAATTTCTGAGGGAGTCTTAGTCCTAGTTCCAAAGCAAAAAGGAACATTAATTTTTATTGTTGCAGGAGAGCAAGGGACCTGGTCCAATTTTCCTATCTTTCTTGGGTAAAGACTAGACTGCAGACCAGGAAAGTACTGACCATATCTCTCCATTATCACTCCACCTTAGAAGCAAACTTGCAAATTTCCAGAACTAGCTACTAAAACAGAATAAGAAAAAACCTGAAGTTTGGGGAAGTTCCTCTGAAACTTCAGGTGAACAGAGTCCAGTTTTTAATATAAAATTTAAATTGGGAGGAAAAACGAGCAACCAAGCAAAAACAACAGCAGCAGCAGCAGTAGCCGCAGCCACAGCCGCAGCCACGGCAGCTGCAGCAGCAGCAGCACAGCAGCAACAACAAACCCTTGACCATAAAAAGCTATTATGGTGTCAGGAAAGACCAAGAGGTGAATTCATAGAAAGACAATAACGTGAAAATAGCTACAAAGACTCAAAGAACAATGCTAATTGAACCCAAATATAAGATTTTCTGGAAGAGTTAAAGAAAAAATGAGTGGTGAAGGAAAAATTTGGGAAAAAATGGGATTTATAAAAGAAGTTGCTAAAAATGAATTATCAAAAATGCACAAAAGAAAAATAACACTTAAAAAAAAACCAGAATGGGTCAAATGGTAAAAAAGAAAGATACAAAAATCCAATGAAGGAAAGAACTCTTTAAAAGTAGCTAATTGGGAAAAAAGTTACAAAGCTCACTGAATAAAAATAATTCCTTAAAGATGAGAATTGGGCATGTGGAGATTTATGATTCCATGGGATATCAAAACACGCTAAAAGAAAGTTAAAAGAACAATAACAAAAAAAAATCCAGAAGAAAATAAGAAATATCTTATTGGAAAAACAAGTTACCTGGAAAATAGATGAAGGAGAGATATTTCAGAATTATTAGGATATCTAAAAACCATAATTAAAAACAAGAGCCTAGACATCTTGTTTCAATATTTATCAAGGACAACTGCCCTATGATCCAGTAGGTAAAAAAACAAAACAAAAAAAAAACCCAAAACAAAAAACAAAACAACAAAAAACTGATCATCTCGTGAAAGAAATGCCAAAAATGAAAGTCCCAGAAATATTTTAGATAAATTCCATAGCTCCCAGGGCAAGGAGAAAATATTGCAAGCAATCAAAAAGAAATAATTCCAATCTCATGGAGTTATAATCAGGATCAAATAAAATTAAGCAGTTTCTACCTTAAAGTAATGGAAGACTTGAATATGATATTCTGGAAAATAAAGGATCTAGGATTACAAGCAAGAGTCACCCATCTGGCCAAACTAAGTATAATCTTCATGAGAGAAATGGATATTTAATGAAATACAGAACTTTCAAGCATTCCTAAAGCAATGACCAGAACTGAGTAGAAAAAAAATTGACATTCAAAGATTCACACAAGATTCAAAAGAACCATAAAAAGGTAACACACAAAAATAAATCATAAGAAACTCAATGAGGTTAAATTGTTTACATTCTCTGTTGGATGATAATACATGTAACTCCTAAAACTTTTATGATTATAAAGGCTGTGAGGAATCTACTTATAGGATATGAGTGTGAATTGATCATGTTGGGATAATATAAAAAAAACACACCATAACCAGATGAATTTATAGACTAATTCTAACAGACATTTAAAGAATGCGTAATTCCAATCCCCTGGAAATTGTTTTTAAAAAGGAAGAGAGTCCTGTCAAATTCCTTCTATGAAACAATGCAATCTCAATACACAAACCAGATAAAACTTAGAAAGAGAAAGAAAACTATAAATCAATATCCCTAATGAATATTTATGCAAAAATTTAAAATCAAATATCAACAAAGAAATTATAAATATCTGTCAGAAAAAAACATCAGGATTTTACCAGGAATTCAAGGTTGGTACAATGTTAGAAAAACTATAAACTTGATTGACAATAATCAATTGTAACTTGTGATGATAAAAAACAAAAATTACAACATTATTTCAATAGATGCAAAAAATATGTCAAATATAATTTCCCTTTCTAGTTAAAACAACAAAACAAGAACTAGAATAATGGGCATTGCCCTGGAGTTAGCATGACTAGGGTTCAAATCTAACCTCAGACTTGACACTTACTGTGTGACCTGCACACATCACTTAACTCTGATTGCCTAATCCACCCGAAAAGAAAGAATACAAATAACTCGAGCTTTCTATAAAATTATAAATTGTAAATATCTACAACCAAGAGGCACTCATCTCTGTAAGAGGAATAAAAAAGAAACCTTTCCAGTGAGACCAGGAGCAAAGTAAGGATGTCCAAAACCACTATTAATATTCCATATAATTCTTGAAATAAAGGTTATGGCCATAAAATATGACAAAGGAATTGAAAGAATAAGTATGCAGCTATTACTATGTGTTGGCTTATTTGAATCTTAGTACTCTATTAAAACTAATTGAAACAGTGAACAATTTCAGCAAGGTTAAAAGATTTAAAATAAATTTATACAAATCTTAATCATTTTTCTACATTACTAAAAAAAAAAAAGGCTAGCAGGAACAGAAAGAGAAATTCCGTTGAAAATAATAAGATGACAAATATGATTTGGGAAACTGTTTGCCAAGGTTATATGGAATTATAGTGGAAATATATGAATACATTCACAGAACATTCTTCATACAAATATTTGTTCATGGATAAGTCAAGGAGATATGATAAAATAATAACAATCAAACTATCAAAGGATTACTTTTTAATATTAAAAAATCCTGTGGAGGAATAAAAGATCAAGAATAAGAAAGGTATTTAATGGAAAAAAAAGTGGGGAGAAAGGAGGTCTAGCAGTACTCTAAATATTCAAACTACACCACAAAGCCACCACTATAAAAAATAGTACTAGGTAAGAAATAGAAAGATTGATCATTAGAATGGATTAGGGACACAATATATGAAAGTAAATGAGCACAGTAATTCAGTATTTGATAAATCCAAAGAGTCCAACTGTTATGATAAGATTTAATATTTATTTGGTAAGAAGAGAAACATAGAAGCCAAAAGCATCAGTGGTTTAATATATAAACTTATTATAAAACCTTAAAAAATGATTTAAAATAATACATAATATAGTTTTTAAAAATTATTTTGGTGTGGCCATATTTTCATTTAATGGAAAATTAAATGTTACTCTACTTATTTTTCTTTCTTGATTTTTGCAGAATTATATTTATGGTTGATTATTAGAGTTGTGTTATAATATGAATATTTTAATATTATAATTTAACTTAAAGAAGTCCTATGTGTGACCTAGTAGAGTAACTCTAAATTAATTTAAACATTTGGTAGTTATGTTGAATAGATTGAATAGATTTATCTTTCTGTCATTTCCTCTGTATTATTAGCATTGTATAGAAATGCTGATTTATTTTATATCTTGATAATTTAATGATGGTATTAATTTTCTTAAATTTTCACTTATTTTCTATGTAAATCATTATTTAGCTAATAGAGAAATGTATTTGTCTTATTTATTGGCATCTCTTTATGTATACATATATTCTTAAATATATTTATATACTGTTAATTTTTTACATTGTCAAAATACTATAGGTTGTATTGATATTTCTAGAAGTATGTCAAGTAGTAGTGAAAAAAGGTAGCATATTTATTTTATTCCTGTACTAGTGGTAACATCTCTAGTATTTTGCTTTTGTAGATAAAAATTTCATTTGAAATATGCTTTTGGTGACATCAAAGAATAATCCTTTCAAGATTATTTTTAGGATTTTTAATAAGACTGCTACATTTTGAAGTTTTTCTGCATTTGTTGTTTTTGTTGTTTCTACTATTATTTAAGCCAATATTCTTCCAAATGGAAGAATCATCCTTACAACTCTGAAATAAATAAACTGAGCCACAGTGCATAGATTTTGGGAATGTATATGTGTATACACAATGGTTGGTTGGTTGGTGTCTTTCATTCTTGAAGAGGGCCAAAATGATATTACTATGTTGGAATCAAGTTAGTATGTCCTACTGTAGCTGATTAGACCAGTACAAGCTCAGAATGCTCTGCCACAGATCAGACACAAATGGTTCCTATAAACTTTTAGAATGGATTGTCCATCTTTTCCCATCTCAAGTCTCCCCTCTCCCCCCCAAACTAATTAAAGTTTGCTTTGCTTATAGAGCATAGAACTTTCTCTGATGAGAGCATGCTATGCTAGGTAGTCCTGTGCCAGTGTCTCCCGTATCATATGGCCAATCCTAAAGTTTCTAAGAAAGACCTTGAGAGTGTCTTTGTATCACTTTTTCTGACCACTTTGTGAGCACTTGCCTTGTGTGAGTTTGTAATAAAATAATGTTTTTGGCAGACATACATTTGACATTAGAACAATGTGGCCAGCCTGACAGAGTTTCATTTTCCTAAGTAAAGTTTGAATGCTTGGCAGTTTAGTTTGAAAAAGTATCTCAGTGTTTTGTAGCTTATTCTGCCAGGTGATCTTCAAAGTTTTCTTAGACAATTCAAATGAAAGCTATTCAGTTTTCTGGTATGGCACTGGTACACTATCCAGATTTCAGAGCCATACAACAATGAAATCAGCACAGTGGGTCTGTAGACTTTCAGTTTTATAATCACTCTAATACCTCTTAATTCCCATAGATATTCTTGACTTTTTGTTCTTTCAGATGAATTTTATTATTATTTTTTTTCTAGCTCTATAAAATACTTTTTGTCACTTTGAGATTGCAGTGAATAAGTAAATTAATTTAGGTAGAATTGTCATTTTTATTTTATTAGCTCAACTTACTCATGAGAAATTGAAAAATTTCCAATTGTTTAGATCTTATTCAATTTGTATGGAAAGTATTTTAAAATTGTGTTCATATAGTTCCTGGGTTTATCTTGGCAATTAGACTCCCAAATATTTTATATTATCTACATTTATTTTAAAATGAATTTCTCTTTCTATTTCTTCCTTTTGGATCTTGTTGGTAATATATAGAGATGCTAATGATTTATGTGGAATTTTTATATCCTGCAACTTTCTAAAACTTTTAATTTTTTTCAAGTAGTCTTTTAGTTGATTCTCTAGGATTTTTTAAAGTATAACATTATATCATCTGCAAAGAGTGATATTTTTGTTTCTTCATTATCTATCTAATTCTTTCAATTTCTTTTTCTTTTCTTATTGCTGAAGTTAGCATTTCTAGGACAATATTAAATAATAGTGATGATAGTGGGCATCCTTGTTTTATCCCTGATCTTATTGGGAAGTCTTCTAGCTTATCTCTCTACACACACAAACACACACACACACACACACACACACACACACAAACACACACACACACACCCCTATATCTATATCTATAAATGCTTGCTGATGGTTTTAGATAAATACTGCTTATTTTAAGGAAGCCTCCATTTATTCCTATGCTCTCTGCATCTATTGAGATAATCATATAATCTGTTAGTTTTTTTTTTTTTAATCACTACTGATAGTTTTCCTAGTATTGAATGAACCCTGGATTTCTTGTATAAATTCTATCTGATCATCATGTATTATCCTTGTGATAAGTTGCTGTACTATCTGTGCCAATATTTTATTTAGAAATTTGCATCAATATTCATTAAGGAAATTGGTCTTTAAATTTCTTTCTTTGTTTTGACTCTTCCTGGTTTAGGTATTAACAACCAGTTTATGTAATAAAAGGAACTTGGTAAAACTCCACCTTTTCTTATTTTTCCAAATAGTTCATATAGTGCTGGAATTAATTGTTTTTTAAATGTTTGATTGAATTCACAATGTAAATCAATCTGCTCCTAGAGATTTTTCTTATGGAATTCACTGATGGCTTGTTCAATTTGTTTTTGCTAAAATGGAGTTATTTAAGGCTTTATTTCCTCCTCTCTTAAATTGGGCAATTTATGGCTTTTTACAAATAACCATCCAGTTGACTCAGATTGTCAGATTTATTGGCATGCAATTGAGCAAAATAGCTCATAATTATTGCTTTAATTTTCTCTTTAGTGGTGGTAAATTCACACTTTTTATTTTTGATACTGGTAATTTTTCTTCCTTTTAAAAAAATCTAATTAAATAAAAGTTTACTTATTTTATTGTTTTTTCATAAAACAAGCTCTTAGTTTTATTTATTAGTTCAATAGTTTTGTTACTTTTTATTTTATTAATCTCTCCTTTGATTTTTCAGAACTTCTAATTTGGTGTTTAATTGGAACTGTTTATTTGTTCTTTTTCTAGGTTTTTTTTAGTTACACACCCATTTCATTGATCTCCTTTTTCTCTATTTGATTCAATATAATCATCTAGAGATATAAAATTTTCCTTAAGAACTGTTTTGGCTGCATCCCATAAGTTTTGGTATGTTATCTCCTTATCGTCATTGTCTTTTATGAAATTATGATAGTTTCTGTGATTTGTTGTTTGTTCCAATCTTTGTTTAGGATGAAATTATTTAATTTACAATTACTTTTAAACTCTTTCCATGGTCCTTTAAATTATCATTATTTTTATTGCATAATGATCTGAAAAGGATGCATTTAATATATAATCTGTTTTTCATTTGATCATTAGGATTTTATGCTCAATACATGGTCAGTTTTTTTTGTGTGGGTGTCATATAATATGGAGAAAAAAGTATATTCCTTTCCATTTGCATTCAATTTTCTTCACAGTCCTATCATATAAAACTTTTCTAAAATTCTGTTCTCATTTTCTTTTTTATTTCTTTTTGGTTTAATTTATCTAATCCCCCACAGGTATAGTTTTGCTCGCTCTCTCTCTCTCTCTCTCTCTCTCTCTTTCTCTCTCTCTCTCTCTCTCTCTCTCTCTTTCTCTCTCATTCACTTAACTTTTCTAAGAATTTGGTGCTATTCTATTTGGTGCATATATGTTTAGTATTGGCATTCATTGTCTATGGGACCTTTCAGCAAAATGTAGTTCCCTTTCTTATCTCTTTTAATTAATCTATTTTTATTTTGTCTGAGATTGTAATCCCTATTTTTTTTTTTTACTTCAGCTGAAGCATACTATATTTTGCTCTAGCCTTTTACCTTTACTCTATGTATATCTTTTTGCTTCAAATGTGTTTCTAATAAGCAACATATTGTATGATACTCATTTTTAATCCATTCTGTTATTCACTTCTTTTTATGGGAGGGTCTATCCCATTCACACTCAGTTATGATTACTATGTATTTCTTTTGATCCTATTTTCCCCAGTTTATTCTTTTCTCTCTTCTTTCACCCTCACCAGTATTGTGTTTCTGACCACTGTCTCCATCAATCTGTCCTCCCTTCTATCAGGCCAACCTTTTCTTTCCCTTTTCTCCTCCTACATCTGATCCCCCTTCTACCATTGCTTCTATCAGTGCCCCCTTCTATTATCTTTTCTTTTCCCCTCCTAATTCCCCATAGGATAAGATAAATTTCTATACTCAACTGAATGTCTATGTTATTTCCTCTGAGCCAAATCCAAAGAGAATCCCCTTATTCTCTTTCCCCTTTCTTTCCATCTACTGTCATAGGTCTTAAAAAAAAAAAAATCTCTTCATGTGATGTAATTTACCCTATTCTGTCTCCCTGTTTCATCTTCTTCCAGTACAATCTTTTCTTCACCTCTTATTTTTTTATATCATTAACATCAAACTCAACTTATACCCCACTTCTATCTATATATACTCCTTATAACTGCCCTAATAGAGATACAGCTTTCAAGAGTTATAGGCATCATTTTCCTGTGTGGGATGTAAACAGCTTAATTTTATTGAATAACATGTTTTTTTTTTTTTTTTTTTTTTTTTTTTTCTTTTCTGTTTACTTTTTTATGCTTCCCTTGCTTGAATCTTGTTTTTGAAGATCAAATTTCCTGTTCAGCTCTGGAATTTTTATTGGGAAAGTTTGAAAATTCCCTGTTTCATTGAATATCCATCTTTTCCTCTAAAAGAGTATGTACACTTTTGCTGGTAGTTGATTCTTGATTGTAGTCCAAGCTACTTTGCCTCTCAGAATATCATATTTCAAGTCCTCCAGTCCTTTAATGTAGAAACTGCTAAATCATGTGTAATCCTTCCTGTGGCTCCTGAGTTTTTGAATTATTTATTTCTGGTGGCTGACAGCATTTTCCCCTCTGACCAGATAATTCTGGAATTTGGCTACAATATTCCTTGGAGTTTTCATTTTGGGATCTCTTTTGGGATGTGATCAGGGAATTCTTTACTTCTGGTTCTAGGATATCAGGACAGTTTTCCTTGATAATTTCTTGAAAGATTCTTTCCAGGCTCTTTTATAGATTAAAGCTTTCAGGGAGTGAATTATTCTTAAATTATCTCTCCTGGGTCTATTTTAAATCTGAGTTGTTTTCTTAATGAGATATTTTACATTCTGTACTTTTTAAAAAATTCTTTTGACTTTGTTTGACTGATTCTTGGTGTCTTAAAAACTCACCAGCTTCTAATTGTCCAATTCTAATTTTTAAAGGTAATTAATTAATTTAAAATAGTAATTATATTGTTTAATGTGTTTTGTGTTTTTAAGGATATTTATTTCCAAAATTTGAAGACATAAACTTTTATTTTGCCTTCTCTGAAATCAAAAGAAATTACTATTTAAATTTTTTTTATTATAACTTTTTATTGACAGAACATATGCCTGGGTAATTTTTTACAACATTATCCCTTGCACTCACTTCTGTTCCAACTTTTTTCTTCCCTCCCTCTATCCCCTCCTCTAGATGACAAGCATTCTTATACATGTTAAATATGTTATAGTATGTCCTAGATACAATATATGTGTGCAGAACCAGACAGTTCTCTTGTTGCACAGGGAGAAATGGATTCAGAAGGTAAAAATAACCTGGGAAGAAAAACAAAAATGCAAACAGTTTATACTCATTTCCCAGTATTCCTTCTCTGAGTGTAGCTGCTTCTGTCCATCATTGATCAATTGGAACTGAGTTAGATCTTCTCTTTGTCAAAGATATCCACTTCCATCAGAATACATCCTCATACACTACCGTTGTTGAAGTATGTAATGATCTCCTGGTTCTGCTCATTTCACTTAGCATCATTTCATGTAGTCTCTCCAAGCCTCTCTGTGTTCATCCTGCTGGTCATTTCTTATAGAACAATAATATTCCATAACATTCATATAACACAGTTTACCCAACTATTCTCTAATTGATGGGCATCCATTCATTTTCCAGTTTCTACCACCACAAAAAGGGCTGCCACAAACATTTTGGCATGTACAGGTCGCTTTCCCTTTTTTAGTATTTCTTTGGAATATAAGCCCAGTAGTAGCACTGTTAGATCAAAGGGTATGCACAGTTTGATAACTTTTTGGGCATAATTCCAAATTGCTCTGCAGAATGGTTGGATTTGTTCACAACTCCACCAACAATGCATCAATGTCCCAGTTTTCCCACATCCCCTCCAACATTCATCATTATTTTTTCCTGTCACTTAGCCAATCTGACAGGTGTGTAGTGGTATCTCAGAGTTGTCTTAATTTGCATTTCTCTGTAGTGATTTGGAACACTCTTTCATATGAGTGGAAATAGTTTCAATTTCATCATCTGAAAATTATCTGTTCATATCTTTTGACCATTTATCAATTGGAGAATGACTTGATTTCTTATAAATTAGAGGGAATTCTTTATATATTTTGGAAATGAGGCTTTTATCAGAACCTTTAACTGTAAAAATGTTTTCCCAGTTTGTAAGCAATTATCATTTTAAAAATATCAGATGCATATTAACTTTTGTTACAACTCCTTATTTTAATTTTTTAAAATATGTTTTGATTACTTATATTCAATTTATTTCAGAATTTATGAGATTTGAAGTAGGAAAGGATAAGGAAAAAGGAAAGAGACAACTATCTAGGCTTTTGAACATATGCTCAAAGTATAATATCAAAATCCTTGGGCATTTATACTACCTGTTCTGATCATTAAAATGCAAATTGTATTTCTTATGGATCTGTCTCTCAAACATTTTTATGATGCTTATCACACATTACTTCAAAGGGACAGTGCATTTGCCAAAAGTTTCTCATCTATGTAACAGCTATAGCTAATTTGTCTCTCACTGCCATTTCCTTGTTTTCCCAATGGAAGGGTTTATCCATTTACTCTCTGAAGACTGATTTACTTTTTCATTCCAATCACTCCAAACGGGCCTTCTTCCAGAAGAGCTATGCTAAGCTTATTTCATACCATTTTGGATAATATTTCTAATAGTACTCAAAATATTTATTTGCATTCTCTCTCCTATTTTATCACCAGGCAACCTTTCCAGTGTTTTTCCTCTTGAGAAAACTAGTGTGACTCCAAAAAAGGATCATCAGGGAAATAATTATGAGCTAGATATTAAAGATCTGAGCAGCATCATTGGGTCACTAACAGAGAAACTAATTATATTGCTTCCTTTTAGGGACGAACTTAATATAACTCTTTTTTTTAAAGAGATTACTAAGCGCTAAGGAAAAAAGATTAATTTTTCCTTCTTAAATATTATGTAATATTCTGTGACAAAATAGGTAGGTAAAATAAATACTTTAAAAATATTATTTTTTTTTACAATTATCTTCCTCTTTCTTCAGAATTCTTCTTTTCTCTCTTTTTCTTTTCCCCCACCTCCTCTTATATGTTTTATTTTCCCATTCTTCAACATCACACACACACATAGACACACACACACACACAATTATGAGCAGCAATAGGATATTGAAAATCATACAAACCATAAGGGTTTGATATTTGCAATTTCTCTCTTTGATGAATTGATATTTTTAATATTTTTTTTTCTTTTTTTCTCATAATCTTATTTTAAAATTTGGGCGACCAAAAAACCAAATCTGCACCTTGGTCATACCTACATTTGGTGGCAATTGTTAATAAGAATTTTATTTGGTAATCTTGAGAGTTAATCATAAATTTATCTTATGATAATGGGATCATTAATAAAATAAATGTTGGCCAACATTGTAGAAAGGATTCCTTGGGCTTTTAGAAGAGGAGAGAAAAGACAATAAAGGTGAATTAAAGAAGAGGGAATAATGAAACAGTTCCTTCTGGTCAGCAGCTTCAATTTGATCTCACTTTCCCTATATTCCAGGGTTTAGGTTCCAAGACACTATGATTAGATCAACACTAACAATACTGGGACAACTCTTGAACCTCTTGCGTGAAAGGGCAGTTTTAAAATTAGATTCCCACCCTTCAGTTTTTTGATGTAGCAGAGAGGTCAAATTGATGCAGTGAAAAAAACCTGGAAATCAAGCCAGGTGTTTGCAACTAACTAGCTATGTTATTATGTAGCCTCTTTAATTCCTAATTTTATAACCTGTGAAATAAGAAGTTTGGATTAAATTATCACTGAAGTTCTTTCTTTTCTTTTCTTTCTTTCTTTTCTTTTTTCTTTTTTTTAAATGATTCTGGTTTTTATATATTAGATTTGAGGAGATCGCTGTCCTAGACCTGGGTGGTAAAGCCAAAATTTCCAAGAGGGAAAGATGAATAACTCAATTGTAGATTTTTGCATCTAGAGAACTTCAGGGAGCTTCACAATGTTGGAAATGTTTTCTGAGTAAGTAGAGGAGACAAATATATCTTCTTTTTCTCAAAACAGATCTGGAGGTTCGTTCTTATGTTTTTTTCACTTTCCCTAAAATTCTCAAGATTTCTTCTGTAATAATAAACTTATTTTAAGGATGGGCCTTCTTTTTCACTTATCTATCCTTGAAGTTTTATGAAGGGCTAGCCAGTTGTGTGGCCTAAGTGGTTTTAAGTGGGACCTTCCCCTTTTCATTGTTTTTCCTAAAATAGATTAAGTTACACAGCCACTACAGTATTGTGGCTAGAAAGTTGATCTAGGAGTCATTAATGAATCACAAGAATTTTCAGCTTGAGACTTATCATTAAATTTTCTGAGAAACACATATTTGTTTCTTGCATATACATTTAGTCTATAATCCCATTATGTCCAATTAGTTCAGAAGTCATGAATACATTAACAATACTCATACTGATTTTCCCTCTTTAATCCAACATAGACATTACCATTTTACAATTTGCTAATAAAATAATTTCAAAAAGGAAAAAACAAACTAATGTTATAACAGGAAAGCAGGAATTAAGTATAGCTAGTAATAGGTATGACATAATAATGTTTTTGACTGAAGCAGATAACTTATGGCACTTGTTCCAGAGAGAATTGTAGACATTATTAAGAATGTTCAAGTATTCCTTTCTATTTCTTTAACTGTAAAATGGGAGTTGGATTCTGTGTAACTTCTCACTCTATTTATGATCTTGTAATCATTATGTTTATATGTGTATAAAGATACACATATTTCTCACTTTTCTCTTTTCCCTATGTATTCTTTTATTGTCTTTCCTTCTTTCTTATCTTCTCTGTTCTTTTTATGTATCCTCTCTCACACCTTTCATTATACAGCTCTACTTTATCCTTTCCTTGTCCCACCCTCTTCTCCTTTATGTAATGAGTTTTTTAGTTATGTTTCTTTGAATGTAGTTTTTATTTCCTTATATATAGGAATAGTTCTGGAATTGAACTCTCTTCTGAATATTTATTTTGGACTATGATGGTTAAAAATATAAAGAGCCATCAGTGATCACAAGTAAATACCAAAACATTTCATAGATTGAGACCAAAAAAATCACAGAAAGATTTAATCCCCTGAAATGATGGTATTACCTTGAAATTTCTTTTCTACAAATTTTTGATAATCAGTTTCCTTATTCATGCAAACGAAGCAAAAACAAGATTAAAAAATACAAACAATTCTAGCAGTTTTAAATATTGCTGAAGCATTACACGTAATGCTGAACTAATTTTATACTTTAGTTGATCAGATTGAATTATTTTATTTTTGATAAAATATTGTTCTTGGATAACGTCATGCTGGATTCTTTTGTCATTCTAATTTTGACCTTTCAAAGGCAGTGGAAACATTTTTCTCAGCAGAAAAATCACAATGCTCTCTTTCTCAGTCCTTTTGCATCTTTACTATCAACTAGAGTTTAGTTTAAATTGAACTGGGAATTTGTTGTCTGGAATATAGCTGATCAGAAAATGGGTATGATAAAATGTCAAAGGAAGTAACCAAGAATTATGGAATGTTATGGATGGGATTTTTGGTATTAATAATCAGTATTTTTATTATACAGATTAGGAAATAATCCAGAATGAAGTAAATTACCTAAAGTAATTAGAATTTAGGTCTCTTGACTTAGAATCTATTATTCTTTCCACTAGATCCTATGTGTTACTATCTCATGCCAGTCAGATCTAATTTATTTACCATTCCATTCCCCAATCTTTATTACTCATATGTTTGGCAGTTGATATTGTACAGTTATGCACCAAACAAAGTATTATGGGAAAGTTTGAAAGGGTAAGCTAAAATACAGTTATAAGAACTGGTATGAGTGCTGGGAAGACCATGCAATAGTGTCACTGAGCAGATATGACATGCTTTGATATCTAAGTGGAAAAAGACAGGAGGAATCACAAAAATTTATTAATTAAATTATTTAAAGACAATGTAGAGAAGTGTTTTGGTATTGGTAAGGGAATTAAGTATATTTGCCTTCTGCTTCCTCTTTCTCAATTTGTGGCATTCATAGTACAGACGTATTAGGCTCAACAGGGCTAGAGACTGCATAAAAAAGATTCAAAGATTGATTTCTAATAGTGCTTTTCTTTCATCCTAACAAGAAGCAACAGGATTTTTTTTTAACATTGACATTTGATGAAGTAGATATAATTTTGATGTCAGACTTTGAGTAACTGTTATGAAGTTACTGAGAGAAGAGTTTGAGTCTGTGGAAAGAGAAAATAGTTTGAATGATTACAGAAGCTGAAAAAATTGGTTGATGTGTCAATGTGGTTGCATGCAAGTTATGGACCAGTGTATTATTGGTGCAGGACAGCCATTATGTTATCAGCTCAGAATAAGTTAGTGCTTATGTGTGCTCTCGTGTGAAAACTTACATATGTCGAAGTGTTTGGTCTTCAGTTGGGTCCCTGGAGACTGTCAATTCAGAAAGAGTCAGGATTAGGGCTAAGTGAAGGTTGGCATCTTCCACAAGTGTTTCAAGTCCTGAAATAAAATGCATTCTGACTCTCTGTGCTAATCCATCAGTATTATGGAGATTGTGATGGCAAAGACTGTGCAAATGTAAATTAAAGATTGACACTGATTTGAGTCCCCAATAATTTCAATACTTAGGAAAAGACATCTGGTTGGAAGGAGGGATGGCATTGTAAAAAGATGGATTCCAAATGTCTTTTTAAAAAAGTAATATTATATTTTTCCTAATTACATGTTAAAATGATTTTTAATCTTTGGTTTTTTTTTAAAATTTTGATTTCTAAATTCTATCCCTCCTTCCCCTTCCCCTGTCCTGATATGATAATCAATTTAATATGTTATAATGTACAATCATGTAAAACATTTCCATATGATTCATTTTGTACAAGAAGACTTAAGAAAAGAAAGTAAAATATAGTATACTTCAATCCATATTCAGATATCATGAGTTCTTTCTCTGAAAGTAGATATTTTGCTTCACCCTTAGTCCTTTAGAATTTTCTTAGATCATTGTAATATGGAGAATAGTCCAGTCAGTCACAGATCTTCATTGTATAATATTGCTGTTACTAAGTACAGTGTTCTTCTTGCTCTACTCATGTTAATTTGCTTCAATTCATGTGTCTTTCCAAGTTTTTCTGAAATCATCTTGTTAGTTCTTATAGCACAATGATATACCATGAAAAACACATAGTAGTTTGTTTAGTCATTCCCCAATTGCTAGTCATTCCTTTTAATTCCAATTCTTAGTGATCACAAAAAGAACTGTTATAAATGTTTTGGACAAATCGGTCCTTCCCCTTCCCTGCCCCCACTTTTTAACCTCTTGGATCTTTATGAGTTCTAGTTTTAGATATAGTAGTGGTATTTTTTTAAATATAATTTTTAACATCAGTGGGATGTTGAGTTCCAAATTCTCCCACCAGTTCCCTCATTAAAAGAATCAGAAGGGCTAGCAACTGTGCATAAAAAAGGTTCAAAGATTGACTTGTGATGGTGATTTTTGTCTGGAACATAGCTGATCAGAAAATGGGTACAATAAAATATCAAAGAAAGTAACCAAGAATTATGGATTTCTCCCTCATTAAGAAGGAAGCAAGGACTGTACATGTATAGTCATGCAAAACTTTTCCATAATAGTCACATGAAAGAAAACATAAATTAAAAAAACCCTAAAAAAAAATAAAGTAAAAAGAAAAATATACTTCAATTTGTATTCAGAAACCATCAGTTTTTACTCTGATTATGGTTGACATTTTTCATCATAAGCCCTTTAGAATTGTCTTCAATCATTGCATTTCTAGGAATAGCTAAGTCATTCACAGCTGATCATCTTACAATATTGCTGTTATTTTGTACACATTACATTTCACTTTGCATCAGCTCATATAAGTTTTTCTAGGTTTTTCTGAGATCATCATTTTCTGCCCATCATTTCTTATAGCATCATAATCACATACCACAATTTGTTCGGGCATTCCCCAATTGATGGGCATCCTTTCAATTTTCAATTCTTTACCCCAGAAAAGAGCTACTCATAGTGGAATTGCTGGATCTAAGTGTATGCCTTTTGGGCATAGTTCCAAGTTGACCTCCAGAATGGCTGGATCAATTTACACTTCTATTTATAGTGCATTATTAGCTCCATTTTCACCCTTTTCCATCCTCTTCAACATTTATTCCCATTTTTGTTCCATTAGCCAGTCATAGGTGTGAGGTAGACCCCAAACTTTCTGAATATTTATTCTAATGAATGGTATATTTTTGTGGTTCCTAATAAATGAAAAGAGAAATGGATGTGTATTAAAACCCCAGCTTAGACAATTACTAACTTTGTGACCATGGTCAAGCAATAATTTCTCTGAGTTTTGGTTTTTTGATCTGTAAAATGAGGTAATAATACTTGCACCACAAACTTCACAAGATTTTAGTGAGGAAAAGACTTTTATAAAAATCTTTTGTTATTGTTATAAATAAGTTTTTTTTTTAACCATACATTTCCTTTTATATATTTTATTGTCTTCATTTTTTCCTCCCTATCTTGTGACTATCCTAGTTTCCTGCATTCTGGTGTCTCTAACCTACTGTCACTTTTCATAGTAGAACAAATAGAATGTCTAATTTTCATTTCTCATAATTATAATTTCTTCCTCTTTGTCTACTATCAGGTCACTTCAGAGTCTACACTGCTGATTCAGTTAATGGATGAAGCCAATGATTCTATGGTGACTGAATTTGTATTGGTGGGACTTCCTGTTTCTTGGGAGATGAATATTTTCTTATTTTGTTTTTTTTCCTCATTTTTTATGGGAATTGTGCTGGGAAATCTATTCATTGTGTTCACTGTGATTCTTGATCCCCATCTGCACTCTCCCATGTATTTTCTGCTGGCCAACCTCTCCCTTCTTGATCTGGGTCTATCTGCCACTGCAGTACCCAGAATGATAGCTGATGTTTTGAGTACACACAGAATCATCTTATTCCCAAGTTGTATGACACAGATATTCTTTATCCATGTTATGGGAGGAACTGAGATGGTTCTCCTTATAGCTATGGCCTTTGACAGATACACAGCAATTTGCAAGCCTCTCCATTATCTGACTATTATGAACCATAAAACCTGTATTTGCTTTGTAGTGGCTGCCTGGGTGATTGGAATAGTCCATGCTGTTTCTCAGTTTATTTTTCTTATAAATATGCCTTTTTGTGGCTCTAATAAGATTGACAGCTTTTACTGTGACTTTCCTCAGGTCACAAAACTTGCCTGTGTAGATACCCATGTAGTGGATAATGTAGTCACCGCTAGTAGTGGGCTTATTTCCATGGGTACCTTCTTCCTTTTGATTATTTCCTACATCTTTATCCTGGTTACAGTCAGGCATCATTCTTCAGTTGGTTTGTCCAAAGCTTTTTCCACTCTGTCAGCTCATATTACAGTGGTATTTTTATACTTCACTCCATGCTTCTTTGTCTATGTATGGCCATTCCCCACACTTTCACTGGACAAGTTTTTGATCATTCTCGACTTTGTTGTTACCCCCGTCTTGAATCCTGCAATCTATACATTTAGAAACAAGGAAATGAAGGTGGCAATGAAAAGACTGAGCAGGAAGATTGTGGGTTCTAAGGAGTCTTCTTGATGGATTTTATTCAAGAAAGTCATGGTATTCTTCAGCCTCATGCTGACTACTCTAAGTTCTAAAAAACCTATCATTAACCTCCTGGGAGCTGTGAATTTTCATTAGAGAGCACATTTCTTAGAAATTATTCTCAGCAATGGTTGTAGAATTATTTTGACAACTATAGACTGAGCTACATAACCCACTTTTATATATAAGATTAACAGTAAAAATAACTGTATACTTATGCTGATACCCACACTCAAGACATTTAGTTATTTCAATGCCATACGGTTTACATCTTCTAATGTTAGTAAATAGTTCAAGGAAAATATGGTATGAGGTTAACAGAGACAATTCCTTCCAAAGGAAGGAATGCACATACAATGAGGAAAGAAGTCAACAAATCAAAAAGTATTTATTAAACACTTATATACTAATCACTGTGCTAAGCATTGAGAATAAAAAGAAGAGCAAAAAGACTCCCTGCCCTCAAGGATCCCACAATCTAATGGGAAGACAATAGGTAAAAAAACTATGTATATACAAAATATTTAGATAAGCAGAGGAATTCGATAATAGGGAAGTCAGATAGGGATCTAAGCCTTCAAACAGTTTGCCTAAACACATTACAATGTGCTTAAGAGAATTAGTGTAGAGTTTGGCTATAGTTTCAATATATCATTTGATTTAATTCATGAAACATTCATTACTATGTGTACAGAATTACTCTTGGGAAATGACAATGATATGAAGTGTTAGTCACTTAATATTCTCAGCTATTAGAAAGCTTGGTAAGAAGTATCTCTATAAAATAATCAATATTTTCATTGAAATCCAATGATTCCAATGAATAAAATGAGTTTATAAAAGAAAGCATACATTACGTTCAAATTACTTGGAATGACATTCAGTTCCCTTCATATGTCTCTAATTTACTTTTTCAGATTCTTTTCACATGATTCTCCACTAAATAGTTTACACTTCAGTCAAATTATAGTACTCACCATCCTCAAATCATTTCTCAAGACTTCTCTTCTGCATTTTTGCTTGTGCTACACTAACACTTATTTCTATAATATCCTCCCCACCCATTAATGCTTATTCACATTCTATCTATAATTCAAAGCTCAGTTAAAAATGTATTATCCAGGGGCAGCTAATTAGTATAGTGGATAAAGCACCAGCCCTGAGTTAGGAGGACCTGAGTTCAAATTTGTCCTCATGTGACACTTCCTGGCTGTGTGACCCTGGGAAAGTCACTTAACCCCAATTGCCTGAGCAAAAAAAAAAAAAAAAAAAATAGTATTATCCATTAAAAGTGGTGTAGTGGATAGAGTGCTGAACCCAAAATGTTGGGTGTGTTTTTCTTCTTTGAAATATAAAAATTCTCTCTGAGAGAAAGTTGGTTTCTTGGGGAGGTTTTCTGGAGGCAGCTTTAGTTTCAGTTGAAATAAATAATTACTCCAAAATCGCAGCCAGCTGATAAAAGTTCAGATCTTTTATTGTGTCCTTCAATATAGCCCGGTTAGCTCAGGCTTATCTCTCTGCTTGGTTCCAAGAGCTCTTGCAGCTTTGTCCTTGGCTTCTGCCTCTGCTTTCTTCAGCCTCCAGCCAGCACCAAGTTGGAAGAGTCAGGAAGACTCTCCTTCCTGAGTTCACATCTGGTCTCAGATACTAACTGCAAAATCCTTGGCAAGTCACTTAGTCCTACTTACTTCAGATCATCTGTAAAATCAGCTAAAGAAGGGATTGGCAACCTACCCAGGATCTTTGTCAAGAAAGCCCCAAATGGGATCAGGAAGAGTTTGGACATGACTGAAACTACTGAACAACAACAAATATCTATTAAATCTTTCTAGGTAATTCATTGTCCTTTCTGGCTCCCTCATGAGTGGTCATTTTTCCTTTATCTGAAGTCATAGCTCTTTCTACTCCTATAAGGCAGTTATCTACTTACTGAAATGGACATTTCATCTCCTTGATTCAGGGATTTTCTCTAATTATACAAATCACAATCTATCCCTGTCTATCTACCTTGTGCTACCTTTGTAGCACAAAAAAAAAAAAAAGCATGATGGACTCAAATTGCTGTCTTTCTTGCTTTTTTTTTTTTTTTTTTTTTTTTTTTAACATCATGAGTGTACCAGTGGCCATTATTTCTCAGTGTCACCTTGTCATGCCTTGCTCTTTCAGTGTGAAGAACCTGTTTCTCCTCATTATGATTCCTCAATGACTTCCCTTACACCCATTCTTCCTTTGAGTTACTAATTTATGATGTGCTACAGTTTCTTCACAACTATAATGGTATTATCTCTTCCTTCTCTGTGATATCATTTTTTTCCTCCAGACAAAATGGTATTCCATGCCTTATTGTCATGTAGCAACAATGGTAAAATGTTAGTATTAAAAATATGGGCCTTCTCGTTTGGAGGAAGCTTGAGGGTCAATAAAAGAGATTTGCAATTTCCTTAAAATCAAAAATGGGAAATGAAAAGAGAAAATACATTGATGACAATTTCATTCAAGTTTAATCTCTGTATTTTACTTGCCACTATGAGACCAAAAAAAAAAAAAAAATAGAAACTCATTATATAAAATCTTCTGGAGAGAAATGTCAGAAATTTTAGTGATATATTTTCATAAAAAACTAAGAATCTAAGGGCAACCCTCCTTTCATAAATTTAAAGAAATCTTGACAAGAAACTCAACAAATAAAGTCCTAAAGACATTTATGGATGAAGTAGAAAGATCTATATATGGGAAAAGGCTGGAAAGAATCCACTAAGAATTTTTTTTTAAATAAAAAATTATCTTTCCTCTCAAAGATGATGGAGTCACATTTGAATTATGATGAGGTAAATTTGTTTCTTGAGGAAGTAGAATGGTATTGGTGGTAACAAAGATGGGAGAAGCAGTTGGATCAGATGAAATTTTTGTGGCAGTGCTGGGACAATTTTTAGAGCATAGAGAGTTCAATTCTTTAGGAATCTGACATAGAGAAATATATCCAAGTGTGAAAAAAAGTCTTGTTTCTAATTATTATTTTTAAAAAGCTACCAAGAACATTAACAATACACTTAAGTCAAATTTTTCATTTGCATAAAATGTTTATTAGAATAATCTACACATTTATAAAGGATTATGCTTAATGAAGGAATTAGAAAGTAAAAGGTATTCTTTTTTCTTAAATTATAATTTTTTATTCAGAACATATGCATGGGTAACTTTTTACATTATCCTTTGCACTCACTTCTGTTCCAACTTTTCCCTTCCCTCCCTCCACCCCCTCCCCTAGATGGCAGGCAATCTTATACATGTTAAATATGTTTATCCTAGATGTTAAATAAGTTAAATAAGTATATCCTAGATACAATATATGTGTGCAGAACCATACAGTTCTCTTGTTGCACAAATAGAATTGGATTCAGAAGGTAAAAATAACCTGGGAAGAAAAACAAAAATGCAAGTAGTCCACATTCATTTCGAAAGGGTATTCTTTCACAGGCATTATTCTTCAACAGTGTTTTTTTTTTTTTTTAAACTATCACAAAACTGACTAAAAGACATGTTGTTTGCTTAGTTTGTTGTTCTGTTGTTTAGTCACATTCAATTCTTTGAGTCCTCATACCATGCTAGGCCCTTCTATCCTTTACTGTCTCCAAATCTGTCCAAGCTCTTGTTTGTTGCTTCCATGACACTATATGAAGATGTAGAGAATATATAATTTCACTGCACTTATCATTTGTTGATGAAAAAATAATTTACTTCTGTGGAGCAAAATATTATGCCAAAGGCTCTTCTGTAATGAAGTTTCCTATGTATATGTCAAAATTATATAAAATTTCTTGAAAGATAACAATCAAGGTAACCTTGCTTAATGACCCTTTGATCATTTATATCAAGTGAGATATAAAAGTCATCTTTACCAAATTTGGCCATAGTCATAGAGATTTCCAAGCAAAAGAGTCTAAGTCAAGGAGGATTCCTTCTAGAACAGGAATTAGGGTTTGAGAAATGATTAAAATTTTTTTATAATTACTTTTTATACAACAGATATTTTGATATGATAAATATTTTAATAAAATGAATTTCCTTCACAATCCTATATATTTTATTCTGAGAAATGTTTCATAAACTTCACAAAATCTCCAAAAGGGCTCCATGTCCATGATATAAAAGAATTAATAAGCCTTGTTATAAATAGTAAGGTGCTTTAAATTCTGCTGTTTGTTAATAACATAATGTTTATTACATCAAAAACCTGGAATGTTGCTACACATACTCCCAAATGACATCTGTTATTTTCTAACTTGGCTACTCTTTAGCCAAATTATAGTATTTACCAACCTCAAATTATTTCTCAAGACTTTTTTTCTGGATTTTTGCTTATGCTACAGTAATACTTATGTCCATAATGTCCTCCTTACCTATCAATGCTTATTCACATACTATCTATAATTCCAAGCTCAGTTAAAAATGTATTATCCATTAAGAGTGGTGCAGTGGGTAGGGTACAAATATCCACTCAATAAAAATAAAGTAGATAAATACCTAATGTCCAAAATATTGTAGTGCCTAAGAGTACCTGATCCTTATGAACTTTGTTAAATTGTGGAGGGAAACAGCATATTCTCTGTTACCCAGAACAGCAGGCATGGTATTTTTCTTGATTTTTTGTTTTCTTCTCTCTCTTTTTTATTTTTATTTTTAACATCTCTTTCATGATTCCTTCCCACCTCTGATATTGCTACAACCCTGATACATGTCTTCACCTCACATTTAGAATATTGTTAATCTCCAGTTGATCTCCCTGTCTCAGACCTCCCAACTCCAGTTCATCCTTCACTATCAAATTAATATTATTAATTTTTCTAAAATGGAAATTTGATCATATCAACTTCCTATTCACTAAAATCCAATGACTCCTTATAATCTCTAGGATTGAATATAAAATCAATTTTTGGGGGTAAAGATCTTCATAAACCTTCCTTTCCATTTTTCCCTTCCATGTTCTGAGATTCAGTGTTACCGATTTCCTTCCTGTTTTTCCACACAAAACACTCCCTTTCTAGCCATTTTCCGGTACCTGGAATAACTGTATGTCTCCTGGCATCCCTGACTTCCATGTCGTCCCAACTAAAATCCTAACTTTTATGAGAGCCTTTCTTGAATTCTCTTAATGTTAGAGTTCTGCAATCTGGTCTATTTACAAATATAAATGTTTGCATGCTAACCCCTCCATTAGATTGTAAGCTCCTTGAGAGCAGGAATTATTTTTTTGATTTTATTTATATTCCCAAAGGTTAGCACAGTGCCTGGTATAGACTGAATGACTGATCTCAATAGCAGGGCAAATACCCCACCAGACCTGAATTTCAAGATACTCTGTTGGTTTTCATCCCCTGGAACATATTTTATGAGTTCCTTCTTATTTACTAATTTAACTAGAGAATACAATAAATTAAAAACAAATCATCTGAATGGGCATATTAAAAAAAATAGCTGCACAACATTTCCCCCCAGAAACTTTGGTTATCTTCTCCAACAAAAATATCTTGCATTAATGGGAAGAACAGTCATATGTTTAGAACAAAGATGGAAATACCCAAATATAGGGATATATGTGTTCAAGATGTGCATGTGGAAAGGCACATTAAAATGAAGGTATAAACAAAAATAATGAACTGATCATCTCTCAACAGGAAATGATAACTGGTGGGCATCTAGTGTTACTTTAATGGTAACCTGGTGATATCAACGGATTCTGGGAGAAGCCATCCCATCAGAAGATATTTCCAATGTGGTTTCTCACCTGTAAAATGAGGTAATGGGAAGAGATGGCCATAAACTCATAGAAGGAAAGTTTACTAATCTATCTTTTTAAATAGATATTAAGACCATGGCCTTTAAAATATAGTTCTGTAATTTTTTTTCCTTCCCATCATTTGCTTGCTTCCCCATGGGAAGATATACCTGCTCATTCTGTAACTATTCTCTCTCTCTCTTAGCTCAGTCATGCCACACAGCACCACTACAGAAAATTATTCACCCTGTGGGGCTATTTCATATCAATTGCTTGATAATTTAGGGGACATGAGGCACTTCTTTTCATCTTTTCTTGTTCCCTTTGTTTCATCACCAGGCAACCTTTCCAATGTTGTTCCGCTGGGGAAAACCAACATAACTCTAAGACATGATTACCAGGGGAAACCAATGATGGGCTGGGGAACAGAGATTTCAGTAATATCAATGGGTCACTAAAATACAGAGCAATTAAATAACTTCATTCCTACTAAGGAAGATACTTATATAACTCTTTTTTTTTCTGTACTGGTTTTCCCAATTAAAAATCAAAGGTTAAAGTCACTGAGTTTTTCCAAATAATGAAGATGCTTTTGCCTCAAGTCCTGTAACAGAACAGGTAGATGAGAGAGGTATTTTTATGGTCAGTTCTTGCTTAATATTGCTATCTTCTTTCCTTCTCTATCCCCAATCCTTTTTTGTGTATCTTTCTGCATCTGTTTTTTTTTTTTTTAATGCTTTGTCCTCCAAATTATGTTCTTTTCTTTTATTCTCTATTAAACACATTAAATCACTTCATTTCATTATGACTTGTGATTTCATTATGAGTTGTGATACAGTGAGGTGTTAAAACTTTCATCTTTGGTGAATTGTGGTGATTTTTTTCCTCCTATCTTCTTCATCACTCTCATCTTCAAGTATTCTCTGTGAATGAAGCAGTCCAAATCTGCTTTATTATCACTTCACTGACTTGAAATTTGCATAGGCTATATAGAATCAGCCCTTTTGTATGTGAAAAGGGAAATGAGTCTTCAATTCCAAATTGGGAAAAGGCATTATTAACTTTGTAGCCAGTCTGAATTATAGAATTATCTTTAGAGATAGGAAACTGATCAATATTTCTTGAGGTTAAATAATTTGGGAATAGTTAAGTAGATATGATCTAAAGATCACAAATTTATGGTGGGAAGGGAGCTCAAAAATCAACTAATTCAAACTTTTCATTTTACAGATGAAGAAAATTAAGGCTTACAGAATTTAAATAACTTTCCAGAAACCAGTGAGTAAGTAGGTTTCCAACTCATACCTTATTACTCCACATAGAATATTTTATACTTAAATTATGAAGCAAAAACCTTTCTCAAATTGAGTTTAGGCTGTTATGAGAGAGGCAAAAGTGGAGAGAATAAGAGAAATAACTTAACCTGTCTCAGCATCAGTTTAATTACATCTAAAATGGCAGCAATAATATTTATATTGGAGGAAGTGCTTACATGAATAATGAAAAGTGCAAAACAACATAATATAGAGAGGATGCGTGGTGTAGTGGATAGGACAGTGAACTAAAAGTTAGGAAGACTTGGATTCAAATCTCAAATCAAATATTTGCTATATGTGTGACCTTGGACAAGTAGCAATTTAATGCCTCAGTTTCGTCATCTGTAAAATGAAGATACTGTAGTTGATCCTCCCCTTTTAATAATAATCCTATTAAGATAGCATAATGGAAAAATATTCCACAAGGGAAACTATAGGAGGTTTTTGTTTGTTTGTTTTCTGTTTGTTTTGTTTTGTTTTTCATTTCAGGAGATTCTGAACCCATATAAATAAGGTTAGACCAACAAGGCTAGGTTAATTCTCCAGGGTAAGAGAATAGCTTTTCCTTAAATTCATTTTCATGTGAGCATATGATTGAAAAGATAGGTAGTATGATATAGTCAAAGTACACTGGACTGAAAATTCAGGACTTGAATTCTATATTGCTCTGTGATTAATTTGCTTTTGATTATGATCAAATTACTTGTCATCTTTGGTTCTCACTTTTCTCTCCTGCAAAATCAAAGAGCTGGACTATTTCATTTTAACTCTATCAAATGCCATGTCTCCATCTTTTGTTCTGTTCAAGTGTATATTTGTGTTCCAGGTTTGAGAAAAGGATTCCCTCAGGCCTTCAGTGGTAAAGTCAAAAATTTCCAATAGGGAAAGACAATCCACTGTGCTGGGGATCTGGGCATCTGGAGAACTCCTGGGAGCTTCACAAATTTTACGGTGTTTTCTGAGGAATAAGAAGTACCTCTCCTTTTCTGGTCCTTTATTCTTACTCAGGTTTTCACAATTTTTTTCCCCTTTCTAAACAGAGTAAGACCCAGTTAAGTGTAATAGAATTTAGTTCTCCTTTTATTTATTTATACAGCATTTGCATATTAAAGTCCATAGTCATAGGAATAGAAAACATTCTGTGGGATTAGTCAGGATAATTTCTCACTTTTAACCCTCCTTTAGAATTTTTTTCTAATATACAATTAGAATTCTACATATAGGTAATATTTAAGAAAGGGTGTACACAGACTGCTTTGGATTGAATAAAATCCTCTAAAGATTTTTGGTACTTTTGATGAGTATATTTTGCAGGTTTCTTTTTCAGTTCGTGATATATATTAATCAAATTCCTGGAAAAACATAAGACTGTACCTGGGTTCTCCCTTAGCTGTCATTCACACCTTCCTACAGCCAATCAGTGTTTGCATATGGAACTGATTGTGTCTGAATAGAGATTGAAACTTCTGTCTCTGTCTTTGCCTGTCTGTCTGTATGTCTATCTGTCTCTCTCTCTTACACTTCACACACACAACTTTGACACTAAATCTTACTTGACCTTTTCAGATAACACTTTTATGACTTTGTTTAATTAGGTGATGCAATGAGTCTTTGTAATTGGTAAAGATACATTATTTTGCTTAGCATTATTAGTTCTTGGCTCTATTTTTCATTTTCCAAAATCATAGAAACTCTTGTTGAATCCAGGAAACACACACACACACACACACACACACACACACACACACACACGTACTAGTCTCTACTAGTATTACCCATAATCTCAAACCTTCTATCTAATTATAAATTGACAAAAGGGAATGTGGAAACCCAAAACATCATTATATATTTTTCAGATCTTTCCTATGATACATCAGCATTTTTACCACTGTCCTATGTAATTAGTTATTATTGGTAATATTCAACAATCATGTCACTTATTTTTTTTCCTTTGTAGCTATTATTCTCTGTCTTTTTTCCCTTTTGTATTCTCCTCCTCTTCTTGTCTTATCCTACTCCTTTATCATCTTTCCTCTTTCACTTTTAACTCTTGTCTGTCATTTCTTCTTCCTTTTAAACCAGCATGCTCTGCTTATTCCTTAGAACATTGAGCTGCTTATTGGCATTGCTTGAACTTCCTTATTATTATGTGTTTTAGATCCTGAAGATTTAAAATATAAAGATCATCAGTGGTCATGCAAATTCATCCTTCTATAATATTTTAAGGATGACATGGTTTTGTCACAAAAACCCTATGAGCCTCAACATATAAACATTATTATCCCCTTGTACAAAAGATTCATAAACATAATGTTGAAATGACTTTTTCATAGTCATATAACCTCATAAGTACTCACATTAGAATTTAAGTCAAGATCTCCTAGGATCTTTCAATTATTTTGCACTGAATGGACTCATTTATCTATCTGTCTATCTATCTATCTATCCATCCGTCCTTCTCATTGCTGGTTTATATATTCTTGCACTAATGACCAAATATTAAATTTCCCTCTCAATAACTTTTGTTAAGATTTTTCTGCTACTTTTCAGTACTTAAGACTTCATACAAATCTTACTTGACCTTTTCAAATAATACCTTTATGACCTTGTTCAATGAGGTGATGCAGTGAATCTCTTAGTTGGCAAAGATATATTATTTTGCTTAGGGAAGGCACCATTAGTTCTTTTCCAGAAATATGGTTGTTAGGAGCTATATGGGAAAGTATCAGAGGAAGATTAGTAAAATTATAGAATGTCAGAATGGGAAATTAATTTATAAATAATTAGTTGGACCATTTACTCATTTTGTCCTTGATATACTCCTTCACTCCTTAGACAGACATGTTGTAGATAAAAAGGGAAGAAAATCACTGGCTCCAAAATGAGAAAAGATCTTATCTCCTCATTTTGAAGATTGCAACAAAAACCAAGGAATTGATTTGTTCTAAATCTCTTAGTGGAAACTTGTGATTAGAAACTGTTTCTCCATTTTATTCTAATGCTCCTTCCAATATGCCATTCTGCTTCTCACTACCATCCTGCTCTGATGAAAGCATCGTCTTCCCACTCCCTGTTTTTGAACCTTTTGATCAATATTTCTATATGTTATTGAATGGCATTATACTAGTGTAAATGAGGAAAAGATAGTAAAAGAACAAACCTACAACTGGGAATTGTTTCATTTGTTTCAAAGAGTAAGAAAGTTTTTTTATTTGGGTTGGGATAGTGAGAAGTGAAGAAACAGAGAACTAGGGAACCAGTACAGATAGTAGAATGTAATATAAGACCATTTTTCAGCTGTCAAATCAATCCAATGGGCATTTATACATCACATATTATAATAGTGCCTGGTTTTACTAGGGGAATACTGCATATAAAAAGATAAACCAAAAGTTTACTACTGTTTGGAGGGAGATCCATTCTCAAATTTATCATTCAGCTTCAGGGAAAATTTTCATATCTATTTAAAGACTGGAAATCACCCAACCCCTCTTCAACTTTTCCTTCCTGGTCTTGGTGTGGTTGGGGGCTGCTCTAGAAGTAGTGCCACAATGACCTATGGGAAGAAGAAATTCCTGTTTGACCAACTTCCCCAATAAGCTGGCAGATGGGTGGTAGTGTATGTATAGTATTCACCAGAGCATATGGGTATTTTAAAAATCTTATCCCTCCTGTGTCATCCCTTTCTGCATAAATGTAAAGCCACTCCCTGGGTACCAATGCTAATTTGACACATTCTAAATTTACCTATTTTTTAGACAAGACTCTTTTTCTCTTTCTCCCATAGAGTGAGAAAGCTCTGTGGAATATTTTGATCAATATGATTATGCAAGTGTAAGAACTTGTGTAAGACAACAAAAGTGTTGAAAAACGCAGGCTTAAACATGGTCTCAGCATGAATTTAATGAGAGAGTATCTGGAAAGATATAGGGGAAGCCGTGGAAAGTCCATTATTACTTACAGGATGGAATGTATTGAGACCATGATGGAAAGCAAATGTGTTCCTTTCAACCTTCTGTTTTGTCATACTGTTATAGTGCTATGGCTCATCTTTCCTACTTTCTTCTTGTTCTTGTTCTTTTTGTTGTTCTTCTTCTTCTTCCTTTTTCTCCTCCTCCTCCTCTTTCTTCTTCTTCTTCTTTTTGTTCTTATTCTCAATATCTGCTCTTGTGAATCATTTTTCCCTTTTACTTTCTTAATCTTTCCTTTGCTGACCTGCTCTCCTTACCCTTCTAGTTCTTGCTCCTCCAAACCCTATTGAATTTCCTGACAAGACAAAAAAACCCATCTATTTTTGTTTCCACAATTTAAATTCCCTCTGTGTTCTCTACGCTTAGGTAATTTCAGCACTGTGGAACAAACTGAATCGATGGATGGAGCAAATGACTCTGTGGTAACTGAATTTGTGCTTCTGGGTCTTTCTTCTTCTTGGGAGATGAAGATTCTACTCTTTTTGTTCTTCTCTTTGTTTTTTATGGGAATCATGCTGGGAAATATCTTCATTGTATTCACTGTGATTTTTGACTCTCACTTGCATTCCCCTATGTATTTTCTGTTGGCCAATCTTTCCCTTATTGACTTAGGTCTGTCTGCTACCACTGTACCAAGGATGATAGTGGATCTTTTCAGTGAATGTAGTATCATCATCTCCTTCCCAGGTTGCATGACACAGATGTTCTTTATCCATGTCATGGGAGGAACTGAGATGGTCCTGCTCATAGCCATGGCCTATGACAGATACATAGCAATATGTAAACCTCTCCACTATTTGACAATTATGAGTCCAAAAATGTGCATTTGCTTTGTAGTGACTGCCTGGATAGTTGGGATGATTCATGCTCTCTCTCAGTTTGTTTTTGTCATAAACTTGCCCTTCTGTGGACCAAATAAAGTAGAAAGTTTTTATTGTGATTTTCCTCGGGTCATAAAACTTGCCTGCATAGATACCTACAGGTTGGAGTTTGTGGTCACAGCTAACAGTGGATTTATCTCCATTGGGACTTTTCTCCTATTGATGATTTCCTACATTTTCATCCTGATCTCTGTTCAACAACATTCTGCAGGCGATTTGTCTAAAGCCTTCTTTACTTTATCAGCCCACATCACTGTAGTGGTTTTATTTTTTGGTCCATGCATGTTTCTTTATGTTTGGCCATTTCCTACATTGTCACTTGATAAATTTTTTGCTATTGTTGATTTTGTCGTCACGCCTGTTTTGAATCCTGCTATCTACACATTAAGGAATAAAGATATGAAAATGGCAATGAGAAGATTTAGCAGTCAGATTGTGAGCTCTAGGGAAACCTTATAATATATTTCATTTATCAAGGTGATTCAGGAGATACATTAGAATTGCCATGTTCACATCAGGATATATGCAACTAACTTTCAACATATAAAATTATATAAGTTGGAAGATAATATAGTAGGAGGAACTCTTAGCAATTCATCCAGATGTAAAAGATGACATGATTTTGTCTATCATTTCAGGATAGAAGGACATCTCTTCATGTTGATAAAGATTGAATACTATCCTGAATTGTTTTAGGAGACAAAACATTTAACTGTCACATCTCTTTCTAGTGTCATATTTTGACCAGACTTACATATATATATATAAATTTGGTGATAATCATCTTTATCATATGCTAAATATTTTCATGGAAATTCAATTTATCAAATTGATAAAAATGGAGGTTTTATGCTTGCGTGATAAACATAATATATAATAAACATAAAATAAAGATAGAATAAAATGGCAAGGTACTCCAGTTTTTCCATTATAAAAGTGATTAAATTGCTTGACCAGGAATAACAAATCAATTATACTAAAGCTCTTACATCAAACTTATATCAAGCTTTATCCTTCTGCTTTGTCAGTGTGTGGAGCTATCGGGGTGGGGGGGGTATGTAGAAGAGGTCTTTCTGATACTGAATTTGGGGCATTATATTTTCTGCAACTTATTTATTCTGTATATGACTGCAAGTCACAATTCAATGAGTTGCATGCCCACCTTAATTACTGATTCTTATTTAGTATATGTGGCTTAGGAAAGAAACAGCTAATCCACAGCATAAAACTGCCTTCAGTCCTTGTCCTTGTTACTGATTCACTGTCTGGGGGAAGGTCAATCTTTCTTGCATAAGGTGATCCATTTAAATAGGATTCCTATAGAACTTGCTAAAGATATGTTAGCTCATGGTCTACAGAGTGTTGGACTATAGAATTGACTTTGTAGCCTACTGGAGAGGGTACTTGACTTAGAGTCAGGAAGACTTGAATTCAAATTTTCAGATACTTACTAGCTGCATGATTGTCACTTAGTTTGTTCAACAGTAAAATGGGGACAATAATTGCACCTACCTCCTAGGGTTGTTGTGAGGATCAAATGAGATAAGATCTATAAAGTACCTATGACAGTTCCTGGCAGATAATAGGCACTTAGTAAATGCCTGTTTTTACCTTCTTTCCTTGTTTTTGGCCAATGTTTATGTGTCAGTAAAAACAAGATCAGTCTGGTTGTGAAGAAAGATACACTATATACCACTATAATTTTAGGTTTCCATAACAAAAATTATCAATTTTTCAATAAATTGGAACATATAAGAATTTTAGTGTGAGTGATATTTACTCCCCAAGTTTCTTTTGTGACACAAATAGACATTGCACGTGCCAGTTGGGTATCCCATGTGATGCTTGGAAAACATAGTAGAACAAACAATATAGTTGACTAATGTCCTGCCTGACTTAGTCTTATAGAAAATACATTTATCCTGATTGATATTAATTATCCAAGATGGAATATAGGACATGATTTGTTCAAATAGTGGCAATGAACTGAAGCCTCAAGCCAAGTGATCTGCAGCATTGACCCTTAAGTGAATTAGCTTAAAAAGCTTGCAGTATTCTACTAGAATCACCAGAGGGCACTCATCCTACATAATTCAATTACTACCTCCAGGAATGGTTTCTTGTGGCAATACTATATAATTACAATAGTTGGAAAAAAAATCTATTTTCCCAGCAAATGGATTTTTTTCCCTATTATTCTACAGAAACCCCAAATTCATAGAGCATGGTCACTCAATCTCTGGCCAGTTTACTGAACATAAAAAAGAAATAGAATAAGTGGTTCTCTCTATACAACCATACTATGGATTGTGATAACTTGTGGTTAGGATCCAGCTTAGGGTCTGGACTAAATCAAGAGAAATTCAGGAAAATTTAAGGGAAAAGGAAAGCTGATCTGCCTTTTATCTCACTAACCAATGGGGTTTTCAAAAGTCCCTACTTTCTATCCATTTGTCTCTCTGGTTCACTTCTATGTGCTTTTTTTTTTTTTTTTTTTTTTTTTTTTTTTTACTTTTATCTATCATAGAAGATAAAAGCATGAACTACCTGATTCTCAAAACTTTTTGCAATTTGCCTACAAAGTAATTATATCAATTAATTCTATATCCTACAAACTCAAAATGATTTACTGGTAATCTCTGTCAATGGCAAAGGAAAAAGGAAACCTCAGAATCTGTACACTTATACATAAAATTCTTTATTTCAATCAATAGATAGACTGATTGACACAGGGAAAATTGAAATCTGTACATACCTGTATTTGTGATTATTTAGTTGTTTTCAGTCATATATAACTCTTTGTGGCTTTTTTTGGGGGGGCATTTCTTGACAAAGAGTGTGGAATAGTTTGGCATTTTGTTCTTCAATTCATTTTACAGATAAGAATGGAGACAAATGGGGTTAAGTGACTTATTTAAGGACATATAACTAATAAAAGTCTCCACATATCTAGCAAGTGTCTGAAACTGGATTTGAATTCAGTCTTCCTTATGCCAGGCCATTTACCATACCATTTTATTGCAGAATGTAATGGGAGATAAATGTCAAAAAAATGTTCTGAGTTGTGTAAAGCAGTTTTTGAAATAATTTTGAGTAGCCACATTGCCAGAACAGATAAAAAGAAAAAATACAATGGAAAATTGCATAGGTGAGGAAAATAATACATAGAAATGCTAATTGATGTGATGATGTCACAAAGCTAAGTGGAAAAGTCAGAATTTGAACAATAATCTTTTGATTTGTTCATCTCTAAATCTAGATTGCATAATGAATTAGTGAATGCAAAATGACTTAGAATCTAGTTTCTAATTCCCAGTCTAACATTATTTCCAATATGTTATCTAATTATCTGCCCACCTTTCTCTTTATGTTGACTTTTTATATCCTCCCCTTAGCCACCACATAAACTTTCTTCTTTATAGTAGCTTTTTATTGATGTATTTCATTTTTATATCAGTGATTTCTGGTTATACCATACTTCATTGATCCTCCCCTCAAATTATTCAAATTTCTATTAAGAAAGAAAACCAACTGACAGTGATAACATATAATAATGTATGTAACATTCTCTACCATTATCCCCCTTGTCCAGTGAACTATGTCTTCTAAGCAACAAGTCTAATTTTTAAAAAGGCTTCTTGCAGTGGAAAGGGGGATTTTATTTATTTGTGAGTTAGTTGGGGTTGTGACTTGGCCAGTATCATACAGCTAGTGTCAGTGTCTGAGTCCAGATTTGAACTTGGGTCCTCCTGACTCCTGAGCCAGTTCTTTGTCTACTGTACCACCTAGCTGCTCCTTTAATTTTTATAATCAATTTTTAATATTATGTCAGTGTTCTGTTCATTTCCATTGTTGTAGTCATTCTATGTATTATTCTGATTTTGCTCACTTACTGTGCTTTAGTTCATTCAAATGTTTATTTTTCTGCATTATTCATATTCATTCTTTTTTTACAAACCAATAATATTTTGTTATATTAATATATCATAATTTTTCAGCCATTCCTCAATTAATTTTATTTCTTTTCTATCAGAAACATGATATTTTTGAGCATTTTGTTATATGTAAAGATATGTTCTCATTAGGATCAAGCTTTCAAATCTTACTTTTGTAGTTCTGGAAAAACACAAGTGCATCAGGGAGAGAGTCCCTATGAAAGCCATATTAGGGACTCTTGTAAAACTGCATCAATTGGCCACTAACTCTTAATGTCAGTGTAGTAGCAGTATTTAATTATTTTAGGTACTTTTAAGTCTTTAGGGTTGTAAGTCTTTAGTATTGTAAACTATATTTATTTCTTAATAGTCCAATATGAAGCTGTTGCTATTTTTCTTTCTTCAGATATATAGATAGGAAAGAAGAAATTAAAGTCAGTGTTACTGAAAGAACCTACATATAGTTTCCTTTTCCTATGAAGTAAAAGGGTCTTTTATAGAGCACTGAAAACTGAAGATTGCAAGAAATTACCTGCTTTATTAAGGTAGACCAAGATCACTGCAGAAATTTTGTTGCCCGTATCAATTTTAGACTATTGGAATGAGCTCCTTGCTTCTGAGAAGGTTCAGAAGTTTTCAGTGCCATTGGGGTTAGGAACAGAATAAAACTGTGTAATTAGTTGTGATCTACAATATTTTGTCTTTTTAAGAATGGAACTATCCTATATTGTTTAGTTGATCACATGGCTTGTGGATTGATTTTTCTCGGATATCTAAGGATAAGGATTGAATCTGAGATGTATTTTTTAGGAACTCTTAACTATATCAAAGTTCACAATAGAACTCCTCAACAACCCCAAATTAAATCAGCTAAAACTCTTTCCTTTTTCCTCTCTCCACTTTCATCTCCAGTCACAGATTTTAAATTACTTAGGTAGAAAATGAGATTGTGAGGCAGGAATCCATAATATTCAGAGGATAATTCAGGGATTGTGTGGGCAACTAGATTTCTGCCTGGCTCTTGAAGTTCAGCATAGTTCTTTGTGGCATGTAAAACTTTTTTTGCAATGGGGTTTAGCTTGTCCTAACAGAGATAATTTCTTTCTTTCTTATCATCATGCAAATGTGATTTGGTAATAGTATAAATCTATGCAAATGTCCCAAATTATTCATATTCAGGGTAGGTGGAAGACTATGGAAAATCAGGTTCTGGGGAAGGTACTATATTTTAAGAGGTAGAGACCTCACAGAGAGCTACATATATTTATTTTATATTGGTGTTGATAGAAAGACAGTGTAGACAATGTCATGGCTAGTGGATCTTGGCTAATGAAACAGCTTGGGGATAGACAAATGAATAATGGCTAACTCAAAAGAGAAGGCCAAGCCCATTTGGAAGTTGGGATACACCAATTTTCTCTTTTCTTTATAATAATCCCATTCCTTTTTCTCTCTAAACAACATGCTTCTTGATTAGACCTTCTTTTTTAATTTTTTAATTTTAATTTTAATGTTGCTCTTGGTTCCTATGGTGTTTAAAAAATTTTTTTTGGAGTACTTGAATTTTGTTGGTGACAAATGGTATTTAAAGTAATTTGTTTTTCAGTGTCATGCTTGTGCTGAGATTTATTTTTTTTCCTCCTCTCATTTATTCTTATCATTTGGAGGGTTGTATTTCTCTTATAACTCACTATCTCTGGAACTATCATTTCTTAGTTAAGGAAATACTAGTTCACATGAGTTACATAACTAGAACCACAGATCTAGATTTGTAAAGGACCTTAGTTTTATAGTCCATATAAGGGAGTAAAATACTGAGAAGAAAAGACACACCCATAAACACACTGATTTGAGGGAAACAGTTTGAGCAGTGTTAGTCATTTCAGAAAGAATAACTTACTATATCAATATGTTTGTAAGTACTTACATTCTCAATTATGGTTCAATTTTGTCAAAATGTTAAAATATTATATATTTAGACAAAGCCATAAGTAGATTTTAAAAGGGGAAAGCCTATTACTAAGATAGTATGAGAGGAAAAATCCAACATAAAATATTGAGAGCTCTAAGACTGAGTCCTATGGTGCATAAATAGTTAAGAAATGTGAATTTTGAAAGGAAAATATAATAATGAAAAAAAGATATTACACAATTCTTGATTATACTCTAGTCTTTGCCAGTATACTGAAAACAGCCATAATTCATGCCTTGATCTTGTAATTCTAAGTCTGGGGATATTTTTTATTGACATGTCATAGAAAAATATAGATTATATAAAACTAGAGATAACATGTTTGTTGGGTGACAGGGATGAGATCTAGAAAACATCTCCGTAGAATAAAATGATGATCTGAGTTAATAGGGATAATTAATTAATTGGGATAAAATTCTTACATTTGGGATCAATAGCATACTGCACATTTACAGAATTGTGATGGTGAGGTAAGATGTGGATTTTCGTGAAAAAGAGGCCAATGAATTACCAATTCAATAAGATTCAATTTCATGATGAGTCAAGCTGAAGTGAGGTAGTCATTTTTTTTTTTTAAAGAGAGACACAAAGGTCCTGAAGGAGAAGTTAATGGTTCTGCTAAGAGCTTACTCAGACCACTTTTGGAATATCATGTCTAGCATAGGTATTGACAAACTGGAGATCATCTAAAGGAGGAAACAAGGTTAGGGAAAAGATTTGAATTGACACCATATGAGTATTTTTTGAAGCAAATAGGGTATATTTTGTTTGGAGAAGAAAAAAATTTGATAAGACCCTTCAAGGATCTGAAGAATGATCAGTCACGTGGAACAGGGATGGGACATTTTCTATTTAGTCCTTGAGGTCAAAACTAGGAGGAGAGTGAAGATGTAGATAGGCAGATTTTAGCTTGTTAGCTTATAGGAAGGAAAAAGAACATAGCTAGTGCTATCCAAAGTTAAAAGGTGCTAGTTGGAGGACACAGACTCAAGAAGACACTGATTTCCTCTCTTTGGCATTACCTATGTGGAAGCTGGATGCGATCTTGATATTCTTGAGGAGATTCCAAATCAAGTTTGGATTGGAATAGATGGCTGCTAAAATCTCATCCAAGTCTGAGATCACTAGATTCTGTCACTCCTATTTACTGCTTAAGTTCTGAACTCCTGACTAGTATGGTCAAACCTTGAAGAGGGATGACTTAAGGAAGAAGATCCTATACAAGATAAATAGGGGCTATTCCTATTCTTGAAGTCACTGTGTCATGGTCTATAATGGGAAGAAGATGATGGATTTGTCCATTTTAGTATTTGGTGCAAGCTGGAATTCTAAGGTGTGACTATTAGTACTTTCAGATAAATTTTATGGATTTTTCATGTACATGGATTTTTTTGCTTCTCAGTCTATGAACATCAGCTGTCAAACATGCTTAAATTTGGGGCATGAAAAATTTTCCATTTAACAAAAAATTCAATCCTACACAAGTTCATAATCTGAATATTCTCAATTTGGTGACAATCTTTTATTTAATATTCAATTTTATTTCTTCTACCTTCTAATCTTCTCCCTCTTATTTCTTCATTTTCTCATTACTTTCATTTCTCTTCACATTTCATTTTTCCCTTTCTATAATTTGATTTATAAATTATTTCACCCATGAATTTTTATTGAATATCTACTTTAATTGTATCAGTGAGATGGAGTTGGGGAGATGGCATAGTCTTGACTGCAAGAAGTTAGCCTAAATAGGGAGGAAAAACATGCAACATGAAAAGATAAATAAAATAAGGTAGTATGTTCTAAGTGCCAAATCAGTGGTACAGAAATACTCCAGGAGTTCAAAAGAGGGAGCAATTATTGACAACTGGGCAGGTCAAGAAATGTTTCTTATAAAAATTTAATCTACCACTTGAGAGATGGGAAGAATTAATGTATGAAGAACATGGGGGACAGGACATTCAACCAAGGATTGAATTTATAAGACACATTTGGGAAACAGTGAATAAAGTAGTCTGACTCTGGTATAGGGTTCATGAAGGAGATTAGTAGAAGATAAGGTCAGCAAATAAAAATATTCACTCGTATCTTGTATTGCTTATTTTATTTAATTTACAATGCAAAAAATGAATAGGTTCTCAAACAAACATTATTGTTAACATGATTCATTTGGAAAAATTATGGTCTTAAATTTATTCAGTATGCTGCACTGGCAGGAGGAAATTTCAATTTTTTATCTTGTTTCCTTGTGCTTTGTTATTCATTAAAAATTCTAAGTGATTCAAGAGAGTAGACAAATAGGGGTAGGAGACAGATAATGATTAGGGAGGATATTAAAAAATATGGGAAATAAGGATATCTGTGTTTAGCTTGTCACTCTTATGATGCTTTGGAAGAAAGGTATAGACATCTTGGATTGGGTCCAACTGAAATTCTTCAGTTGTCAGAATAGTATGGTTTGTTATTTTGGGTCTATTTTTAAGGGTCAAAATGCAGATAGTAGTTATTTCAAGGTGAAGAAAAAGGAGATATGTATTATGGATGAATTTTTGTTAGACATTTGCTAAATAATGATAATGATGATGATAGTATTTAAATAGTGCTTTATAATTTGCAAAATGCTTTATGCATATTATCTCATTTTATCCTCATAATAACTTTGGGAAGTAGATATTATTATTATCCCCATTTTATAAATGAGTAAACTGAGACACAGGGGTCAGATGACTTGCCTAGGGCAATATACCTAGTAAGAATCTGAAGTCTGAACTCAGGTCTTCTTGACTCCAAATGCAATGCTTTATTCACTGTACCATCTCTATAATAAGTCATTGTGGTAGCTGAATATGTTTATTTCCTCGTGTACTGTTGCTCTTTTGAAGCAATGCTTCTTGTGTGCTGTTATATGATGAGACTCTTGCTTGCTTTAATGACCTCTCTTTTGACACAGGTAAGGAAATAATAGAGTATTGTCTAGAATTTAACATGATATGTAGATTTAAGTGCTAAATATATTTATTGAATGAATGAATTACAATCAATAAGTCCCAGTTTTCATATTTCAAAATCTTCAAATTACTCTGACCAAGACCTACCATACTTCCCCCAACCCCACCCCAAGGCAATTGGGGTTAAATGACTTACCCAGGGTTACATAGCTAGGCAGTGTTAAGTGTCTGAGGTCAGATTTGAACTCAGGTCCTCCTGACTTCAGGGCTGGTGCTCTATCCACTGAACCACCTAGCTGCCCCCTACCATACTTTTTAAACCAGAGATTGCATTGTATAATAACCTCTGATCCTTAACAATATAATACCTCATACCACATTTTTGCATTCCTATTCAGTGATTTTGATCCTTCTGTTATCTTACTGATGACAAATTCCTCACGCTTCTTCCTGCTGGATTCCTAGAATTGCTCCCCATTCATTTCCCCTTCTCTAATATTTTAATGACTATGTCATGATTTTGGATTCCCATAGGTCTGCTGCCATATCCATCCATGGATTCCTTCCTATGTGTCACTCTTTCAGCTAGAATCTCTGCTTCTTCTGGTTCCCTCAACTGTGCTGGTGCTAAGAACAGTGGAAGAAAGTGAAGGGATGGGGAAAGAAGGCAAAAACGGCATGCCAATATTAGAAATAGTGTTAGGATGGATTTAACAGTGGTAATTGAAGCCTAGAAAGTAGTTGTTTCACTTGATCTTTAAATTACCATTGCTTAGTATAATATTTGACAAACAATAACTTAATAAAGGGACAGCTAGACAAGATGGTATGATGGATAGAGTCCTGGGCATGGAATCAGGAAGACTCATTTCCCCCAGTTAAAATCTGTTTTCAGTCACTAATAAAGTAACTCTGCTCAGGTCACTCTTGTCAATTTCCTCAGTTTCTTTATCTTTATTGTTTGTCCTTTGTTTTTGAAAATGACTGATGACTTTGGTAAATCAGAGTTCTGCAAAGTTATCGGCCTTTCTCTCTCTTTCAGAATCATCAAAGTCCAGTAGCAAGACATGGGTCAAAACAACTGGTTATTGCCTTGGATACAAATGAGGATCTTCACCCTTCAAAAATCTAAGTCTTTCCTATATCTCAGTTTTTCTTGGCAATGCCCATTAAATACTGAATATTTTAATTAATTAAATTAGAGGATTTTTAATCCTCTAATTTAATTAATTAAATAATTAAAGGATAAGTAAGGCAGCAATTGAGGCAAACAGATTATCTAGTTTGTTTTTATTTAAGAATCGATCAGGGAAGGGAAGACCCTCAGAGTTTTTTGCCAGAACAGAAACATTCACTGTTTACATTTACTGTCCTGCATATTTGAAGTGGACTGATGAAAAAAACTGACAAACCACTCTAATATTCTTTGCCAAGAAAACCACAAATGAGATTACGCTATCAATTGTGGAATCTCACTTCCTCCACACACTGTGTATCTTCCTATTTCAATCTCTATCATTTTTATTTGTCTTTTTCTCTAATCATCAATAATTTTATTAAACATTCTTGGGAATATGAAACTCTCCTTCAAAAGAGAGCACACTCAATTTTTGGATAGTTTGGTTATTGAGAAAATTCTTGCTTAAGTTGAACTACTCTCTAACTCTTGTAAGATATTATTTGGCTCCAGTTCTGTACTCTGGAGCTACATGGAATAAGTCAAATTTTATCTTTGAGTGACAATCCTCCAAAGCATACCAACGCTAATCCTGCCAAAGATTTCTTTTCTCCTGACTAAAAATCCTAAATCTCTTTAATTGTTCTTCATATGAAGAACATATTTCCAAGCTTCTGCACCTTCCTGCTAAAATGCTACAACTTGTCAGTGTTATCACACACACACACACACACACACACACACACACACACAGGGTAAGTACTGGCTTTGCGACTTGGTAATTAATATTGCACTCCTAACTTTACATTCATTCAGTGCTCTTACCTTTGGTACTCCAATATACAAGGCTGAGACAATTTGAGTATCCTTACTCCTGGATAGTTATTTGACTTCTCATTCTGTTACATCATATGATACTCTTTTGCTCCTCCCTAAACCTTCTCCCTAGTCCTCCATATCTGTCTATATTTAAATATATTCACAATTCTTACAATTTGAAGTTTAACATTATTGTTGCAAATATTAGGTATAAAGTTGCTTTCTAAAGCAATAACTCTATTTGTTCCCCTCAAATCAGACCCGAATATTACAATGAAGTTCCTAGACATATATTGTTCTATCCTGAAGTCTTAATTGATTCAAATTAAATTAATTCATTCAGGAAAAATGTTTTATTCTCCAAAGTCACTGAATCTCATTTTGCTTTTATGGAGGACATACACAATGCTTCGAACCATATTGATCACATTTGTCTAAGTATTTAGTTCAGTTTGAAGTTAGAATCCATTTTCAGACACAAATCTGGTTGCCAGTAAATATATAGAAAAATTTCAGGAAAATTTATAAGATCATAAATCTATCGTAGCTTAAAATTAATCTAGTTAATGATGAAATTTATAGCCACTGTTTCCCTCAAAATTCCTTTTCTATGTTATAAAAAGGTGAAATTCTGCCTCTGTGAAGGGAGTACCAAATGAAGTCATAGTTCCATGGAATGTTGAAATATGTACAAGGAATTTTGTTAGTTATGTGGAGGATACAAAGATATATAACATTGGCTATGACTTCAAGGATCTTATATGATATAATAAAGAAGCTAAGATATATGCATAAATAATTATAATATGAAATAAAATGGAATAAGTTAAAGGCAAGAAATTTGGGCAATTGTTAAGGACCATGCCTACGTGTGAAGGGGGATCAATTATCCAAAATCCTCCACAGCTGTGAATTATAACACACTTGAATGAATTGAAAATCAGCCTTTACTGATCCAGATGTTGCTTATGAATTGAGAATGAATTAAATTGGAGGCAGGAGGGAAGAAGAAGAGAGAGGTCAGAGAATGAAATTGCCTCTCAGAATTCTTGTATAATTATCATCCTCTCACATGACGGGATCTATTCTGTTGGTCAGAATTAGATCACCAGAAGCCACTAGTGGGTGGTTCCTGTAACAGGCAATAAAAACTTTGGTACTATGAAAAATTTGAGAAGTAGAAATCACTTTTATCTGGATTTCTTCTCTCTATCTCTTAGTGATATCATCTATGTTTACAATTCAGTTATATTCTCTACATAGATGATACCAACATCTAATCTCCTTTTGAACTTTGGTTCCATGTTGACTTTTGGATAACTTCATATGGATGTCCCATAGATATCTTAAATTAAATGGAACTGATTTCACATGTCCTTCCTTCAAATATTCCCTGATGGTTCCACAAACTTTCTAATGATCCAGGCTCACCACATTAGTGATGATTTCACTTTCTCAATCCCCCATCCAATCAGATGCCAGGTCCTATTGATTTTATCTCTCCATATATACCTTTCTTTGAGAAGTTTGCTAAAGATTAGATGATCTTAAGACAGTGGATTATAGAACCATACACTTCAAGCTGGGAGATATCTAATTCAACACTTCTCATTTTATAACTGAGAAATCTGAAGTCCAGAGATAGGTAAATGGCTTGTTCTGGATCATACAGCTATTTAGTAACATAGCAAGAATCTAAAGTCAATTTTTGTGATTTGAAATGCTCTTTCTCCTAATATAGGTTGTGCTTCTAGTAGAAGCGGGCTAGGGAGGAGTGATAAAGTACGGCTATAATATTAGGCATCCCTGAATGTCCAAGGACCAGCACAGATGAATAGGCCTTTTTTGTTTCTTTATTTTTTTGCAAAGTAATTGGAGTTAAGTGACTTGTCCAGGGTCTCATAGCTACAAAGTATTAAGTGTCTGAGGCAGGATTTGAACTCAGGTCCTCCTGACTCTAGAGCTGGTGTTCTAGCTACTGCTCAATTTAGCTTCTCCCCTTGAATGAATAGAGTGATTGGAGGGAGTAATAGTGAAGATAAGAAAAAAAAATGGAGATAACAAAGAAAAATTTCTACTTCAGAATTAGTCATAGGCTGGCCTTTCATCCTAGTCCTTCCATGCAAAATCTCTTCTGTGTTCCCTATTGTACCATGCTGCTCTTGGCATTGATGGGATTGAATTGAGTATTGATTGAATATGAAAAGAAAAAGAGGGAAGCATGGTATACTAGAACTCTGTATTTGAAGTCATATGATGTGTGTTCAAATTCCTCTTCTGTCATGTGCTAAGTAACTTAAGTCATTTAATCTTTCTAGGCCTTACCTTTATTTGTCTATAAAATCAGCAGTAAGTTTTGGTGATCTTTAAGGTCCTTTACAACTCTAAATTTTATTGTATAATTTTACAAGCCTATCCAATTACCCAATGCCTTTTTTATAAGGAATTGAATGGGCTCAAATCAGGATCAGGTTATATGGCTTCCTTTTTGTAGATTTGAGTCAAAAGATGATGGGAAATGATGATGGATGAAGAATTTTTGTGGTATAGGATTTGGAATAGTTCTGATGATATGACAGATAACAAGAAAATGATAGAAAACAGCATAGATAGAAAATTGAAGCCCAGTAAAATTAAGTGAGGTAAGTAAGGTCACATAGTTAAAAAGTGAAAGAACCTGGTTTGATCATGCATCTTTCAACTTATTTTGGTGGCCTAGTGAGTTAGTGGAGAGCTAAGTTTGCAATCTAGGTCCTTATTTCCAGTCCAGTGCTTTCTCTGTCATACTACTCAATTCTCTGGCACTCTTTCTGCTAACATTAATATTCTATACTCTCTTATTTCTGGATCATGTGTTTTTCCTTTTAAAAAAGAATATTTTGTTTGTGTGTCACTATCATTTTTATATCAAAATAAGTTCTGCTCAAATTACATGTCACCTAGTCAAAATTCCCCTATAATAATGAACCCCAATTCCAATATTTAGGCAAAACTGCCTCTGCATTCACATACAATAATGTATGTTACATTCCTTCATTACATATTCCAATCCCAACTGACCAAAAAGAAAAAGGTGTCTTTCCTTATTTCTTCTCAGGACTTGAGCAAATCCTTTTAATTATTCAGTTTGGCATTATTTATTTTAAATTACATTATTTTAGTCAATAGATATATATTATTCTATTTGTTCTGCTCATTTCCAACATTCTATTGCATTTCATTCACATCTTTGTTTTACTCAGTCCTTCATATTCATTGCTTCTTATGGCAAAATGCTATTTTATTATATTCTTATGTGATAATTTATTCAGCCATTCCTCACTCCATGGATACATATTTTCATTCCGGTTATTTACTACCACAAAACAAGGTGCTATCATATGTTATGTCATATGTGTGGTGCAGGTAGTGTATATATCATTCTTTATGAATTACATGGACCAAATTTCCTTTTTGAAATAAATTTTTATTGATTTTTTAAAAAAGCAGGTATCACTCTTAATTACCAAAATTTGTAACTTTGGTGTCATCCTAAAATGCTCACTCTGCCTTATATTTTGATACATTTCCTTGTTAAGCCTTGTTATTTCTAGTTTTATAATAATTTTATGTGCCATCCTCCTCTTTTTTTTTTGACATATTCATCACTCTGATTGGAGACCCTTATCATCTCATTCCTGGACTACTGTAATATCCATGCTCAAATTATGTCTTCATTTTAGTCCAATTCTACTCACCTGTCAAATTATTCTTACTGTGCAAGTCTGACCATGTCGCATACTTCCAATCTTATTCAATCAACTCTGATGGATTCCTATTGCCTGCAGAATGAAATAGAAAATGCTCTATTGTGTTTATGACTCATTCTTCTCCCACTTATAACCTAGCTCTTTCTTGCCTTTCCACTTTACTTATGTTTCATACCTCACCAGTAACATTAGCCTCCTAACTGTTCCTTACACAGGATATTTCATTTTCAGATTCTGAACATTTTCATTGGTTATCTTTTATGCCAGAAATTCTCTCTCCTCTCATCTCTACCTTCTAACCTTCCTGGTTTTCTTCAAGTCCCAACTAAATTTCCATCTTTTGAAGAAAGTCTTTTCCACTTAATGGTTTCCCTCTGAGATTTTCCTCCATTTGTCATCTTTTTAATATTATGTGTACATAGTAGTTTGTATGCTGTCTTCCTCATTAAATAACCAGATCCTTGAAACCAGGAAATGTCTTTAATCTTTTGTTGTATCCCCAGTGTTTAGTGTAATTATGGACATGCAGTGGGTTGATTCTTCATACCCCTCTTTTCCTCTCATATAACTACTCCAAAAAGCAAAAAATAATTATAGTAACAAGAAAACTAGAAAGAAAAAATCAGCAAACCTTATCAATATGAAAAAGTTTCTGAAAATGGATGTAAAGTTCCTGTGACCTCCCACTTCTCCAAAGAAGTAGAGTAACTTTTTAAATCTCTTTGGAGTCAAGCTTTTTCTTGTAGTTTTACAACTACTACTTTCTATGATTTTGTCAATTTTTGTCAGTTAAATTGTTTTATTTATTGTGCATATGTTTTTCTGCTTCTGCTTACTTTTCTCAACATCAGTTCTTACTCTTTCCATTCTCTTTCTTCATCATGTTAAATTCTTAGGGTACAGTAATAAGCCATTACATTCAGATATCACAATTTGTTTAGTCATTCCCAAATTAATTGTTTCCAGATTTTTGCTGCCACAAAAATGCTGCCATAAACATATGAAGGCTGTCTTTTTTATTAGTGATCTCCTTGTGGTACTTGTCTAGAAAGAATCTAAACTTTTCAAAGTTTACTTTTACAGTATTGGGAAAATACAGAGTTTCTCAGAGAGATAATCCCCATGGTGGCATGCTGAGTCTAAGGGATGCATCAATTGGTCCTTGAGCCCTAATATCAGTGTGGGAGTTGCATTTAATTCTTTCAGCCTCTTCCAAGCACTATTCATATCTTTAAAAATGTATCAGGAAGCTGTGAAGATATTGTTATACTTTGTATTCTATCAAAGAGGTAGGTAGGGCAATTGAACTCAGAGGTGATTTTATGAAAAGAAAGTGCATTGTAATTTCTTTCCCCTAAGAATTGGAAAGGTCTGTGCTAGAATGCTGTATTTGATGCAGTGAGTCCAAATGCATAGTAAGAATGTATCATTTGCTTTGAGGAATGTTTGGAAGATTCAGGGGGAATCTCAAGACCATCTTGGTAGGGACAAAAATAAGTGTGGATTACCATCTCTATGACCTATAGCATTTCAGAGTGTTATCCTGGGAACTGGAAAGATTTAGAAGAGAATAACTTATGGGTTGATTTTTGCTCTTTCAGAAACAATCTAAGGGCAGAGGAAGATGAAATCTGAGATCTTATTCTAGATTTTATTTAAACTAGAATGTGCTTAGATAGAGCTACGAATAACTTTCAGAAGTCCTGGACTGAATCAACCCCAACCTCTATCAAACTCCCACAACCCACAAGAATTGGTCTCAGTAAGGTTACCTGATGGGTTTGGGATGGGGATCTGAGTAGCATTTGTTCTGGATTTGTTTTTGCTTAGAGCTTGAAGTATATCAGATTTTTCTGTGGCATGTGAAATAGAAAAGTAGCACTGGTACTTGCATTTTTCTAGAAGGTGAATAATTAAAGTAATTTAGTTTGGTAATAATATAAAGGTACGTAAATTACTAAAGATCATTATCATCCAAGAGAGGAGAAATCATGGGGAAAATCAGATTCTAGGAAAGAGATCTCATTTTCTGGTGAGGAAACTTCAGAGAAAAGTATGTACACTTGCTTTATGTGAAAATTAGCTGTTAAGGTAGTGGTGTCAATGCCTGGCTGGAGAGTCATTATAACTAAATGGAGAACTGTTAAATGATGGCCGAATGAGGTATGATGACTGTGATTATAGCATTTTTTCCTTACCTAAGAGACAAGATAGTAAAGTAAAATAGCCAATTAGTATTCACTTTATATCTCATTTATTTATTAGTTTAATCAAAATAGATAAAATACTTTTATATGTATATGACATAGTCTGACTTAAAGTGACTTAAAAAGAGAAGTGATTGGCACTGAGATAGATCTAAAGGCAGACACTTATGTGCTGATGGAAAAATAGAGACTTAAGAGAGAAACCCACAGTTCAGAAATTATTGTGAAACAATATTTGAAAGGAGTACATGATAAAGGCAAAAATATATTAGAAAACTCCTATTATAGATAGGTCTATACAACTTAGAAAGAGATGTAATTCAAAGTCAGTTTTCTGAATTCTAACTAAGGAACTCTTTTTCCAAAATTATCCATTTTTCAGAGCACACAAAATTAGACTGAGAAGTAACAAACTGAATTATATTTTAAGGATGCAAAAAAATCTCAATTGGCTTAAATGATGGCCCAAATATAATAAAATGTAATCAATTAGGGATACCTATTAAGTCCTATATTTGGAGCCAAAATTTGACTGTAAGATTTTAGAATGAAGGAAGAAAGGAAAAGTTGTGACTAAAAGTCAAATCCTGTGGAAAAAAAAAACAAAAGTTTTAATGAATACTTAATACTTTAATTAATACTTTAATGAATACTTAGTATGAATTAAGTGTGTCACAGATCTACCAAAAGAGCTAGCCATTTTAATTAGGAAAAATGTAAAGTCATGGATGAGAGTGTTATGGTTCTTTTTCCCGGTTAGAATACATCTGAAATATAATGTTCAGTTTTGAAGGCCTATATTCTATGAATTAGAGATCTTTCAGTGGAAGGCATCCAGGATAGTAAGGGGAATTAAAATGATATGATGTATAATATCAGTTCAAGAAAGAGATAAATTCTAGACTGAAGGAGAAAAAGACTTGATAGAAGTCTAAAAATATTTGTAGAGCTGTCAGATATAGAAACTTAGTCTTAGGTCAGAGCTGAGAGGAGTGTGTTATATTTGTTGAAAGTCAGATTTTTATCAGTTGCTGGGGAAAATGTCTTAACAAAGCTTCCTCAAAGTGTAATGTGATGACCTAAAAACAATAATCTTCATCTATGGAATTACTTAATTGGTAGTTGCATGAAAACTTGAGAGAAATGTTGACAAAAGATTCTTGTGTTGGTGTGGGTTGAACTAAGTGGCTGTTGAGGTTCCCTTTAAACTTGAGGTTCTGTCACATTGTATTTTGTGCTAAAGTTCCCAGACCATGACTGGTATAGTCAAACCTGGTACAAAAGGGTGATTTAAGCTAGAAGATCCTGCACAGGATACATGGGGTCTAGATATTCTAATGTAGTCACGGTGCATTGGGCAGAAGATAAGAGATTTATTAAGTCCAGTAAGCCAAATGCCTTATCATTGATCTTTTGTGATAGTTTTTCCCTTCAGATGATTATCCTGAATTGTCAACCTATATGGAGCTTTAGTTGTATCTCAATTTAAGATATCAGTTATGGAATCATCAGCCATGGAGCATAAAAAACATTCCCTTTGACAAAACTTGCAGTTTTAACAAAGTTCTATATTTTGCTTATGTTTCAATTTAAAATAAGAATTTAAAAAGAAAGAAATAAGCATTTAAGTACCTACTATGTAGCAGGCATTGTGATAGGCACTATATATATATATATATATATATATATATATATATATATATAATAAAAATTTCCTCTGGCCATAAAACCTTTCTTTTCTTTATTCTATCAAAGTCCCTTTCCATACTCTCCTTTTATTTTCTAATTTTCTGCATTTTTCCATTTCCTCTCTCTGCTTTATTTTGTTTATCCATTGATTTCTAAAGATATTGTCCATTAATATCTATTAAACATTTACTTCAGGTGTGTCAAAGTGATGAGGGCTGAGATAAATGAAAGAATGGAGGCATGAAATTGATCACAAAGATATTAATACCACATTTAGAAAAGCAGAATATGCATGCATGAAATGATGAATTCAATCTAGTATGCTTGATGCAACAAATTAGTGTCTCAGACAATAAACACTATGGTAATTCAAAGGAAAGATAATTCACTGAGATTTAAGCTGTGTTAGGGATCGCTTCAGAGAAGGACTGAGTTAGTTTTTGAGAGAGGTAGGATTTAGATAGGAAGACAACAGGGGAGAAAAGATTCAAGCAAGGAGAATAAATGGATTAAAGCAAGTCTGGGAATCAGTGATTAAATCAGTATGCCTGAAGAGTGTGGTTCATGAAGGGGATGATAGGAAAAAATTAAAATAATAATTTATTAATATCATTCATCACAAATTATTTCCTACAACTAAAAATGATATTGAATGAAACAGAACATCATTATCAAGCTTCACTCAAAAAAATGATCTCAGAAAAGAGCTTAGTACTTGTCAGAAGCATTTAATTTGTTAAAAATTTCTGAGTCAGGCAATAGTGATGTGTTGAAGTCAGTAGAAACTGGGAAAAGAGCTTATTGTTAAATTTTCAGACATATTAGAAATTAGCAAACACTATAAATCAAGACTTTATTGTTTCATTAATTGACTACCCTTAAGAAAGTGGTGGAGAAAATGTTAATTGTGAAAATTAAATTTCAAAAGATGTTCTTAATACATTTTTCTGAAAAAACTGATTGCTAAACATTTACCAGTGACAAACAAGAATGAGAGATCTTAGGAAGAAATATTCATATAGGATGTTTTGAAGGATGGGTGATATCCAAAGATTCCTGTTTTTAGCTTAGTACTCTGTGTTGTATCTTGGAATAAAAGTCCTAATATTTTTCAGGGTTTCAGGTTTGCTGGTGTAGGGATAGTGTGGGCTGTTGATTTGGACATGTTTCAGACAGTGTGGTTCTGAAAGCTTGTAAAAAGATAGAATAATATCTAAGGAAATACGTGTTTCAGAGATAGGTTCTTTGTTGGGAATTTCCTATATATTTACAATTGCTTTAATATCTTAGTCATTTTCATGTTAATGAAGTTTAAGTGTAAAATTTTCCTGGTGTATTTATTTCAGGACTATGCTTAGCTGCATTTAAACTGTGTACTTATCCAATATCTCTGCTTATTTATTTATGGATAAAGCATTAACTGATTCCTGTTGCATCCTTAGAATCTATTTTTTCCTAAAGTCTTCATGGGTATATCATGACCACACTAATGTCAAGATGAATAATACTCCTATCCAAGGATTAATTCTTCTGATAATGTCACCCAGTTTTATTCTTCAGCTGGAAAACCTGCCCCATGTTATTCCCTCATCTAGTTAAGCTTGGGTGTTAAGCTAGAGAACATAGGTAAATGGTGAAAATGGAGAACTAACAAGAAAGTTAGGTGGTACAGTGGATAGAACACCATGCTTGGAGTCAGGAATATTTGAATTTAAATCCTGCCTCAAATACTTGCTAGCTATGTGATCCTGGGCAAGTCACTTAATTTCTATTTGCCTGATTTACTTTTCTGTAATATGAGGATACATTGGAGAAGGAGATAGCAAATTACCCCATCACTTTTGCAAAGAAAACCCCATGGATAAGAGTCTGGATCACGACAGAACAACAAGAAAAAGGAAGAAAGCATCTTTGATTCATATGTAGAGCAAAGAACTGTTTCAGGTGGTGATAAGATAGAAATTCATAAGACTTTAGGTGAAATGACTATAAGATAAAGTCACTTTTGAAGTCTCAAAGGAAAAGTGATTTTCAAATTTATTTAGGATGCACTGACTTCTAAATACAGAATACATTTTCTTTTTCTTCAGAATATGTTAAATATGTTTTCCAATCTACAAATGAATTCATTTGTAGAATAAAAGATATTTAAAGTAGCTCCTTGAATCATCAAACCTTTTTTAAATATTGGAATTTAAAAATATGATACATTTGTTGCATCAGTTCTCATCTTCTCAATTTCTTCTCTTCAGGTAATATCATATTCAGGCCAATGAATGAAGTGAATCATTCGATGATATATGAATTTGTGTTCCTGGGGATCTCTAGTTCATGGGCTGTGCAGTTTTTCCTTCTGATATTCTCTTTCATGTTCTATGTGACCATTGTGTTGGGAAACTTCTTCATTGTGCTCACAGTCATCTCTGATCCTCGCTTACATTCACCCATGTATTTTCTGTTGGCTAACCTCTCTCTTATAGATGTGTGCATTTCTTCTGTTGCTGTTCCTAAGATGATTTATGATCTTTTTCATGAGCACAAAGCCATATCATTTCCAGGTTGCCTTATCCAGATATTCTTCATTCATTTCTTTGGAGGAATTGAGATGGTGCTGCTCATTTCCATGGCCTTTGACAGATATATTGCCATATGTAAGCCTCTTCATTACCTGACTATTTTGAACCCAAGAATGTGTATTTTACTTCTTGTGGCTTCTTGGGTAATTGCCCTCATACATTCACTGACCCAGTTGGCTTTTGTGGTAAACTTGCCTTTCTGTGGCCCTAATGAAATTGACAGTTTTTATTGTGATCTTCCTCGGTTCATCAGACTGGCCTGTGCAGATACCTACAAGTTGGAGTTCATGGTCACTGCTAACAGTGGTTTCATTTCCATTGGCACCTTATTCCTATTGGCCATTTCCTATATATATATATTGGTTACTGTTCAGAAACACTCTTCTAGTGGATTGTCTAAGGCTCTCTCTACATTGTCAGCTCATATCACTGTGGTGGTCTTATTTTTTGGTCCATGTATCTTTGTCTACATGTGGCCATTCCCCACAATGCCAGTGGATAAATTTCTTTTTATTCTTGATTTTGTTATCACTCCTATTCTAAATCCTTCTATATATACATTTAGGAACAAAGAGATGAAAATTGCCATGAGAAGATTAATCATCCAACTAGGGAGCACCAGGAAAATTTTTAAATAATTGTAAAAGTGATAGAGTATGTTTAATATTTAAACTGACTATCATATAAGATGTAGACAACAATCTGGGCCTTAAGATGATAGCAAACTCCATTTTAATGTTCTTTACATTGATATGAAAACTATTTCCATGGCTAAAAAGCACATTGGCTCCTATTACATCTGATGAAAAATAAGAAAGAATAAAATGTAGATGTTTCTGGTTTAGACAATTCCATTTTAGTTATGATTTTAAGATGCACATTTTTATAATGTCTTAATTTAGATTCAAATCTGCAAGAAAAATACACTTTAAAAAGGAAAGTAAACCATTTTGTTTTCTTGTAAATTTATAGACAAATTAATAGATCAATTGTGTTGATTAATCTAGAGGACCCAGCTAAGCAATTATTTTGTCCTTAGAAGCAGAGTTATCTTGTCAATCACAAAGGATTCATAGTACCTCCTATTCTTATCTGAAAAATCTGGGAGAAAAAGTTTTCTCTCTCTGAAAAGTTGGAACTCTGTACATAATCTTATCTAGGGGGAGAGTGGTCTGGTGTTGGATTTTTAAAACTTTTTCCACTTGCGACCCATATTCATCCAAGAAGTTTTAGGTGACCAGTAATAATTCTGAGATCTGGTGTTTCTGTAAGCATTTTTGCATAGCAGTGAAAAGTACACATATAATTCTGTTGAGAACCAAGTGCAGTGAAGTTGTGTAATACAATACATCATGTAAGGCCAGAAACACCTCAGATTAATTACATTTAATTTTGAATAAATTTGTGTTGCATTCAGAAATCTTTTATTGTTGCCAAATATTTTGTGATCACCACATTTAGTCATGTGACCTCATATGGGATTAGGACCCACAATTTAAGAAGGTTTGGTATAGTAGACACAGAGTAGGTCTCAGTCATGAAGACTTTAGTTCAAGTCCTTCTTTAGAATATGTCACTTATGGTTGCAATTTTCTAAGTTTCTTAATTGAAGAGCAATTACTTTTCTTAAATGTTGCCAATTTGCATTGTTAGAAGAGAGCTTAATGAAAGCTTGTCTATCAGTGAAATTATTATATAGAATGAAATTCCTGGATCATACAACTGGTAAATGGACTAGGAGCAGTAGATGACCTTAGCCTATTCAATGCCTGTCTAAGCTCTAAATGCTCTACACCATGTGCTTCAGTTGTCTTTACCATAGGTTTTTGGAAAAAAAAAAATTGTTCGTATCTGCTAATTTTATGGGGGGAAGTCTTTTTTTTTTTTTTTTTTAGGTTCACAACAACATTTATTTATGTGTTTTATTTATAACCAAAGCACTCAAGCAGTTTATCAAGAACTAAGTTCTTACAAAAATCTAAGGGGAAAAAAGTATTGGAGTTATAAAAGCAGATCTTATTTGCTAAAGAACTGAAATCCTTTTAGCATAGTCATTAAAATCTTAAGGGAAAAAACAATAGACATTATTTTCTAAAATAATTAGTTTTCTTGTTTCTAAGATAGTTATTAAAATACTGTTTTTTAAAAGTCTGCCAAAATTAATTAATTTTCACAAAACTAAATAGGAAATCTTCCCAAACCTCAGCTTCTCTATGAGTATCATACAAAACTACTTCTGCAAGTAATAAACACCCAAGCTACAATATATTAATTTACAACAATTGTGGAGAAGAAGATTCATTCTTTTAAAAATTCTGGTGATTTGAAAATTTTTTTCTCTCTCAAAAATTTGATTCAAAAAGGTAAATATGGATGTTCACATTTCTTGGGGGGGGGCGTTTCAGAAAAACAAAAAACAATCCCTTATGTAGATATGGCAGGCTTATTCTATGGTTGGATTAAAACAATAACAGTAATTATTTTATTCACCTAAACACAGCCTGGTGCAGCCAAATGTAAATGTACAAGTACAAGCCCATTCAATCAGTCTGGGCTAGGTAGCTTAAATGTTAAGAGTACACATAGCAACAAACTATGTTTCTTAACACACTGAATTCCCTAATTCACAGTCCTGCCCACTGTAGATAAAGTGTTTGGTACTGGCCACATGAGGTAGACTAGGTAATAATATGAATGACTTCTCAATAAAAAGTATAGCCAAATATGTGACTTTAAAAAGAACAGTACACTAGCAGAATCTGCCAGCTCTTCCTTTATTGCTAAATATAGCCAGAAGGCCAAAAAAAATTAGCTGCTATCTTGTAATGTTTCCTTGTTTGAAAACATTTAAAGAAATCATTTTACTAAATTAATTAGATGATCGAACTCAGCTAGTTATTAGTGATAGCTGATATTCTTACAGTAAGATGCTTAAGACACATCCTTCCATCAAGTGAATTCCCCAAATAGTAATTTTATAATTTTAAATTAGTTTAATTATTTTAGCCATTATCTTCACATTTTTCTCAGCCTTGTATATTTTGTTACAGAAGGCTGAGAAAACAATAACAGTAACAGGGAATCTTTCTTTTCTTGGTATACAAATAAAACAAAAAATATCAAATATCATTGAAATCTGTTGTTTCTGAAGAAACCTAAGAAACTTCCCTTTCCTCCAAGAGATTATATTGGATCCTTCTTTAAATTAACATTAGCTAGAATTTATATAATATCTTAAAATTCACAAAGCACTTTACATTTGTAGCATTTGGTCCTCACCACAACCCTGTGAAACAGATGAGGAAATAGACAAAAAAAGGTTCAATGACTGGCAAATTTTAAGTTTCTGATGGAGGATTAAAATTCTTGTCAATTAAACAAGTTTCTTGAAGATCATCATTTTATTAGTTTGGGTTAAATTATTCTATTTCTTCAAAAGCAATTTTTAGATTGGCAGCTTTTACCTATTTCCAGGAAAAAAAGTTTGAGATGTTTTATACTGCTGACCTATCTTTGCTTTTTTCTGCTATCATCAGAGGAATAGTTTCCATTTTACTTAGATTAGATGCTGCTACTTTACCTGGTAGAAAACTTGGGCTTTTGTGAAGTAGGATCAAAGTCTTCACTTGGTTTTTAACTGTACAATTCTATGTGCTAGAGTACTTTGGAGTGGGATTTTGTACAAAATAATTGATGGATTGAGATCTGATAAAAAATGAGACAGGCAGACATTTTTTCTGTCTTGGGGAGCTTTTTGCCATTCATAGTGTAAAGGAAGTGAATCTTCTGATTTACATTTTAGTTTAAAGTCACTGCCAATCTCTGATGATCTATCAAGGTAACATCTTGTTCTTGAAGGCTTAAAGCTGCATTATTATTATTATTTTGTTTGCAACACCAGGAAGTTTTTTCACTTTGCATTGATATGTGCCTATATCTGATAACTGTAAATCTGTTATATTAATTGATGTGTCACCCAATTTGGGATCACTGCTTGTAAAACAAACTCATTTTTTTTTCAGATCTTTAGAGTATTTATCATAAATGTTGTCTCCAGAATATAAAATTATCTCTTGGTTAATTACTTTTGGTTAATAGTTGGTGATTTAATCCATTCAATGTATAGTGATTCTTGCGTCTTGGTCAATTATAAATTTGCAAGGGAAATGAATTGTTTCACCTTTGGCTTTTTCAAAGATTTTTCAGTGGTGGTTATAGTTCTGGTCATATCTACCATCCAGTACAGGAATGCAATGCACAACAGAAGCTTCATGGTGAGGGGACTGCCCTGGGTCTGTGTTCCAGCTCCTTTCTGCAGCTTTCCTGAGGATTCTTATTCCCAGCCTGGCTCACCAACACCTCAGTGCTCAGAAGTCTTTACAAACGTGGAGTAGATATTATCCTAAGTGCAACAGCTAATTTATTTCATGTAAGGATCATTCTTTGTTGTCAGATATTGTGGCCAAAATATGTGACAATATGGGATCAAAAGCAAATATGGAACACTTACTTCCCTGTTTAACCTATAACACTGAGATTAAATAAATTGTAAGAATTTTATTTTTGTCCTGTGTATGTGAATTTTAATATTGTCTCTGTTAGAATGCTGAAATTTCTAAGGCACATTTCTTTCTTTCTTTTTTTTTAATCTAAGTATTGTGGAAGAAGTAAAATCAATTGGATTATTCATGGAGTCTGATATAATGGTACAAGATTGCGCATATTAATTTTTCAGATGCTTCTGGGGATGAGAGCCCCAGAGATAAAAGAAAGTGCCTAAGATTGTAGTTAAGTAAGAATCAAGTAATAATAAGTGTCACAATTTGGAAAAGGTCTTGTTTTGATTTTCTATGCATAAATGGTGCATAATGAGTAATATAATAGATAGGACCTAATTTCCTGTCCTGTTTTATCCTTGTTATATTACCTGGTTCTCTTCTCCCAAACTTTACCCCATACTGTTATTCTATTTTGGTTTCTGGACCATATTTTCAGAGCTTTTTTTTTTTGTTTGTTTCTAATTTTGGGGAAAATGCAAAGAGATGCAAAGATAGAATGCCTGGGAAACATGACAGTGACACTTAGATCAGAGATATACCAATTAGTCAGTGATTCCTATTATCAGTGCAAAAATAGAACCTAATTTTTTTGTACTTAATTCTAATATACTTTCATACACTTTCCCTTTTTAATTTATTTATATATTTTGGTTTTACTTTTAATTAATTTTTATTTTTTCAGTTAAGAAGTATTTATTTTCCCTCCCCATTTCTTTTCTTTCCTGCCTGATGAAATAAAAGGAAACAATATCCTTTTAACATGTATGCATAAACAAAAAAATTCCCACATTGGTTAATTTAAAAAAAATATTTTACATATGCTCCCCCAATGCATATTTAAATTACTATTAAGACTGAAAGGCAGATGTAAAGCAAAAACTTTTGGTTCCTTGATGGAAAACATTTAAAAAACCACTATGAGTGTTTTAGAGATCCATTAATTCTCAATTGGAAGACAGTCAAAATATTAGGAGTATAGTAGTTTCCAGTGAACTTATTGTTATCATCTTGTCCTATATTGGGAAGCACCATGAGTTACATATTTATATGTTATTTTTCAAGGAGTTCATAGTGATAGGAAATAAATGAGTCAGAATCTATCAGACCTTACAAAGGACTGTCATAAGCTTTTCTTTGCATAGATTATTACTTAAATTAAATAAATCATTGGTGATGTTATTTTTATACATTTTTGAACATAATCTTTGTCAAATAAGTTTTCACATGTAATATAAAAAAGAAGAGTCTAATACAAGGTAATAACACTTAAAGAGATGCCAACTGTCTAGCCTTCTGTCTTCCTCTGTCTATTTTTCTCTGTCTGTCTTTCGCACACCCATAACCATAGGCCATATTTAGAGTCTTTTCCAATATATTCCTATCAGGAATCCTATCAGGATTCCTAATCAGAAAATTAACATTTTCTGGTAAGCTCACGAATGGGACAAGTCATTGAAATAATTCTTTAGTAACTACCTATTATCTTAGTTACTGTTCAGTTTAGTCCAAATTGCTGACCATTTTACATAGAAATGACACAGAGAAGTATAACAGAATCATATAGAGAAAGTGAGATGAAAATAAAAGGTCTAAGATAGCAATCTATGCGAATTTGAAATTTGAGAAGTTCTAAAGAAGAAAATTCTCTGATATATTCTTGATTCAAGATAGGTCCTTGCCATTGCATTAGAAAGAGGTAGGATTCCAGCTCAGGTCTTCTATTTCTCAATCTAGAAAACATTCATTAAAAAGGGCTGGAATAATTGATCACTTTTTAGGTTACATGATGTATGAAAAGATAGCTAATACATAGGGTTACAACGATAGAATACAATAAAATCTCAATAAACTTATGGTGGATCAGTTCTAGGGCACACTTGAAATTAGGATAATGAGTTCAAGTTTTGCCTCTGACACTTATTAGCTGTATATCTCTGGGCAAGTCAGTTAACTTTCATCAGTCTTTCTTTCCTTATGTGTAAAATGGACATAATAACACTATATACTTCCCAAGGTTATTTTGAGGCTAAAATGAGATGTTATTTGTAAAGTGCTTTAAAGCCTTAAAGTATCATATGAGTGCTGGTTATCATCATCATTATCATCACCACCACCATCCTCCTCCTCATCATCACCATCTTTATTCAATTAGGATACTGAGATCACAAATTTTGAACTAAAATGAACCTTAAAGAAAATCACTGATTCTTTCATTGTGTAAGTGAAAAAAGGAATGACAGATAGAATTACATATATTTTCACATGCAGAGTTCATCAGAAGCAAGATCTGAATTGAGGATCTTTGATTCTACTCAATTCTTCCTTATCTCACTTCATCAAGAAACCTCAAGGGATTTTTCATTTCCTCAATATATTCACATGGAGGTTAGATGAATACTTCATTGTTAGAAATTTCATAAAGGAGGATCTTGTTCAGGCGACTGCCATCCAAATGTTGAATGAATTGACAGCTAAGATCACTTTAAAAACCCCTTGATTTCTGCAATTCTGTAGCACCCTCATTTATTTCTGATATTTCCATCTCCTTACTGGAACAAAATATGTTTTAGGGGATATACATAAAGTATTTATTAAATGTCTACTATGTGTTAGATCTTGGGCATAAACATATGAAGCACAAAACATTTCCTTCTCTCAAGGAGCTTTTAATATAAAGGGGAAGATAAAATATAATGAGGAATATACACTCACACATACCCAAATACAAGCAGTGAACTATTATGTAGGAAGGGAAGGTATTACTAGTTTGAAACATTAGAAAAAGGTTTCATACAAAATAAACATATCAGATATATTGTATTGTGGGGAATAGAGAGATAAGGTAAAGAACTTACAGGAATATATGAATTCTTTTTCTGTATTTTATTTTTATTATTTCTATGTTTCTATGACCTGCATAAGTATGGTGTGTAGAAGCCAATATTTACTTAAAACTAGATATATTTACTTAACCAGAAATGATGACATTTATCCTTGTTCAATGTTATCAATATTTAGATTATTAAATGTGTCAGCTTGGTAATCTGAAGTTTGAAGATCTGACTGATGATTCCTCTTGGAATCAGGGAAACAAACCATTCCATTCTAATCTGTCTTTGGCACCAATGTTTAACATTCAATTAGGGGAGAAGGCCCCTATTTCTCAATGCTCCCCAACCTATGATGTAATCCTTTGTAACGAAACCCATAAAAACTGTATATCTTTCTTAAATCTTTAGCCCTTCGACTGTGAGCTTTCTCTCTTTCCCTCTTCGCAGTGCAATTGCTCATTCTCATGAGAATTTATTAATAAATAACTTTTCTCCTTTCTACTGAGTGATCTCCGAGTAGTCATTTTGAGTAAGGGTCTTCTTCATCCCTCACAGTATGAACTTCTGTATAGGGAAGATGATAGATTATATAGTCAGTTATTCTTGTGAGAGGCAAATGCTACACTAATATTTCACAGTGAAAATCCCAAGTTGTTTTAGATGAGTATTATGAATTATCTGCCCATATAGAGCTTTATTGGAATCTTATTCTTTGAACAGGAACTGCAAAACAGGGTCAAGTTTGAAGAATGAAAAAAATAGTTATTTACAAACTTTTAGTCCAGGATTATCATGTAATATGTAAATGTTTTCAGCAAAAGAGTATAGTTTACTGGTCCTCTCTTCTCACTTCTTTTCATTTCTTTCCTTTTCTCTTCACTTTTCTTTTCTTTTTCTTTCTATTAAAGATCTAGGGATAGTAATGAGACCTTAAGGACCAACCTCAGTAGGGGATGATTCGAAGTCAGCAAGGAAAAGTAATGGTGAGCAGTTATATTGAGAAAGGAAATAGTTTGAGGAAATCGGTTAAAATGAGGAATATTTGGAGAATAGTCAGTTTCAGTTGTGCTAAAATGGAAGATTCATGTGGAATAAAAAAAAAAAAGAAATGACTGGAGAGCATAAATATTTACTATTACGTTTTATTCCTTCAAACTCCATTCCTAAGTTTTATAGTGGTCCACTTATGTTAATTGGAGTCTCAGCAATACTTAGATTAGTTGCCAGGCCTATACTTTCAAACTTATTTAATGCGAAACATTGACAGGTATATTGAGGATCTTCAAATTTTGTAACTCATTAAAATTCCTAAATTGTTTAGGTAGATAAGCAAATAAGAGTTGTAGTCCATGAAAAAAAAGGACTCTAAAACATGTTGAAATAATGATGGTTAAACAAACAAAACAACCAATTAACCAAATGAAAAAAGAAATAATTGTAGTGACTAAGAATGATTGTTAAATATTGACCCAGAAGATGGTTGTCCAAGGTGTCATGGTGATATATGTTTTTAAAAATGATCTTTTTCTGAAAATTTCATATATGCATATGCATATGTATATTTGCATACACACAGAGTATACACATGTCCATTTTTGCATGTCTATTAACTTTAATTTTAAAAAGACATTGACCTACTTTATGGAAGGTCCTATGGCAGGCCTTCAGGATACAAAGACAGCAAAGATGCTGCCTTTAAAAATCCTATTCTTTGAGATGAGGGGAAAATATAGTTTATGCAAATGTAAGTAAATACAAATATGCATAAAACAATATAAAGAAGGAAAAGTTGCTGAATGTCACCGGCAGCCAGAAAAGGTTTCATTTAGGAAGTTGTGCTTAAATTGTGTTATGTATAAAGTTAAAGATTGAAGACAAGATGAGGAAGAAGTTCATTACAGAAAAGGGTTATCACTTGTGCAAAGATATGAGGGTGGGAGATACAATGCCATGTGTCTATAATAATAAATGGGGAAAACTGAAATTGTTAGCAAAGGAGAATAATAAGATCAGGAAAATGTGGGTGGAAGCTAGAATGTAGAAGCTTTTAAGGTTAGATTAAGTAATTTATATTTATCTGGAGGCAACAGAGAGCCAATCATTCATTCATCTATCTATTCATCTGTTTATTTATTTGCTGATCTGTTTATTCATCTGATCATTTCTCTTTACTTTACTATAATTTTACTGTGGAGAAGGTAACATGGTAAGATATGAAATTTTAAAAATTTACCAATTTAATAGTGGTGAGCATTTTGTACTTTAAGGGAAAGAGTTTGGAGGAAGAAAGTACAGTTAGGAAACTATTGAGATAGAATAGGAAAGATAAAGGCTTGAAATAGAGTAGAAATTATATTGAATGTAAAATTGGTCATAAAAACAAGGATTTTATAAAAATGTAGTTGACAAAACTTGATAATTTATTTTATATGAAGGTTAAGGAACAGGGAAATATCATGGACAACTTCAAGGTTACAAACCTAGGTGATTAGAAGAACAGGAATATCATTTACAAAAGTAAAAATGTAAGTAGGAAGTCTCTCACTTAACTAGTATTTTATTTATTAAATAACTACTGCCAATTACTATGCTAAATCCTAGGGATACAATGTAGGCAAAACAAAACAATCAAAAAAATATATTAACCACCCCCCCAAAAAAAAAAAAAACCAAACAACTAAACAAAATCAGCCCAATCCTTTCAAGGAGTTGAGTATACTGGCTTGCAAGGGCTGGGGTAGTATATGAAGTCCTTTCTGGTCATGTGGAATTTGAAGAGTAGTACGTTCAGATAGGGATGTCCAACAGACATTTAATAACATAAAATTGAATTTTAGGAGAGAATTTTTAATTTTAAGACAGTTTCAAATAATAAAGGGCATTTTGGAATCCATGAACAAATTTTATCATGAGTTATTTTATTTTGAAAAGTTTTTTTATGTACTTCCTTAAGAAAATTTTAATTTTTGAATGATGCATCTCAAAGAAGGAAGGTTATTGTAGTTAAAAAAAGTCATAATTTCAGCAGTATCATAATATATACATATATTTGATTTTTAAATAAATATTTTTAAATCAGTGAATCACAATGAAATATTGTGCATATTCCAGATTCAAATTCAAAATCTGGAAATCAATCACACAATGACTATATAAACAATTAACCAGAGTTCCAATATTCTTCAGCAGTCATTTTTTTCTACTTTTCTTTCATTCCATATTTTACTTCTTCCCCACTAATTACAATTATCTCATTATTCATATGTTATTATTACTGAAGATGCATGCCTGATACTGTTCCTTCCTGCATTCCTAAAATTATTATATATTCTGTTCCATTTGCTTAATATTTCTTTTTACTAAATCATAACTCTACACATAACAACTCTACTAACAATATGGCAACTATCTCCATATACAGCTTTTAGCTCTCCAACCTCGTATTGATACAGCCCAAATACAATTCTGAGCTAAAACCTTTGCCCCTCAATGGTAGCATTGAAGAAGCAATAGTGGTGTTAAAATTATGTGGATGAAACAAGAAAAGTAAAAAGAAGGAAACAGTTGGGAATACAATATTGAAAGTGTTCCTGGGCTTGAGAGCCTGAGTAAGTAGTGGAAAATTTGTGATTCACATGTAGGATAAGGATCTATTTTTCATGATTATACCTATGCAACTTATGTTTATATAGTATTAGTATATAGAAATTATATCATGTAGTAATTATTTAGTAATATAAAACAATTATAAAATAATTATAAAGCCATATAAAGTGACTATGAGAATAATTTTGGTAGATCCAAAAACTTGGTTGGCTGCGAAAATCTTGGGTCAAAATCCTTTGACTTATATTTCCAGTGTTCATTGTAATAGTTCATATCAACAGGCAAACTAAACTGATAAGCAAAGAAACAAATTGCGCTATGGAATTTGATGAATAATTGGTTTTAAAAGTACCTCTGATTTCAAGTCCTATTTTGTACGTTATAATTTAAAATCAGAAAAAGATTTATTACAATAGTTTTGGATTCTCTTTTCAATTTCTTTTTTTCAGGTAATACTGTATTTCATCCAACGAATGAAGTGAATTATTCTTTGGTATCTGAATTTGTGTTCCTTAGACTCTCTAGTTCATGAGCCATGCAACTTCTCCTCCTGGTGTTCTACTTCATCTTCTATGTGGTCATTGTGTTGGGAAATCTTTCCAGTGTGCTCATAGCAACAGTTGATTGACCCTCATTTTTATTCTCCCATGTATTTTCTATTGACCAATATCGCCTTCTCTTTTTTTAAAAACTGTTGCAGATCCCAAGATGATTTTTGTCTTCTTCCATAAACATAAAGTCATATCATTCATTCCAGGGTTGTATCATTCACATATTCTTCATTCATATCATAGGAGAAAGTGAGATAATGTTGTTCTCTTTAATGGCATTTGAGTGATATATTGCCATATGTAAGCCTCTCCATCACATGACCATTATAAACCTAAGAAAATGTATGTTTCTTTTCTTCAAGGTATCTGATAATGTGTCTTCAGATACTCAGTAGTTCATTGCTTTTTGTGATGAATTAGCCTGTGGTTCTAATGAAATTGGCAATGAAGTTCATTAAAATGGCCTGCGTAGATAACTATAGATTGGCGTTTGTGGTCACTGCTAACAGTAAGTTGATCTCCTTTGGTACCTTATTCTTTTTATTCATTTTCCACATCTATATCTTGTTCACTGTTCTGAAACACTCTTCAAATGGTTTATCCAGGCTCTCTTCACTCACTTAGCTCCCATCACTGTAGTGATCCTGTTATTTGGTCTCTAACATCTTTGTCTGTATGTGGTTATTCTCCATGATGCTAGTGGATGTTTATGGCCTGATTTTATTATATCTCTTTCTTAAATCCTTCCATCTACACATTGAGGATTAAATTGATTAAGGTGACAATGAGAATAATGAGCAGCCAACAAGTAAGCTTGAAGGAAATGATTTTGGAATGATGAGAAATAGAATAGGTTTCATGTTCATATTGACCAACATTTAACATTAGTATGTAAACATCAATCTGAAACCAGAAGTTTGCTTAACATCATGCCTTTTTCAAATTTATTTTTAGGCCATTTTCCTGATTTTATAGGCACTTTGGTTGCTACAGTTTGCTTAAACAAGGAATAAAAATAAAATAATTGTAGATATGTTCTCTGAGTTAGCAAAACATTTTAGTGACAATTATAAAATGTTCTTCTTTTGAGATACTTTAATGTAGATTCAAATCTTCAGTGGAAAATGTTAAAAAAAGGACACATTTTGTTTGGAAATCTCTCTATGTGTTCACATATTGCCCAAAGACACTGATCTTATATTTAGAAGGACTTATTTTACTGATCAAAGGATAGGGGATTGTTTTCTATTTTGCTCCAAATGTCTAGAGAAGAGGATTTTCTCTTTATTAGTGCTCACATTGTTATATTGTAATAAAGATACTATGAGGGGCTGCTAGGTAGCACAGTGATTAGAACATTGGCCCTAGACTTAGTAAGACTTAAGTTCAAATCCAGCCTCATACATTTACTACTAGTGTGACCTTGGCCAAGTCACTGAATCCTATTGCCATTCCCCCCACCTGAAAATGGGAAATTTTTTAAAATGCAGGTTAAAACTAAAATTTTTGTTGTGTTTACTGATCTTTCCACTATCTCATTTTACTTCCTATAATAGAGTTCTTGGGTTGAGCATATCTAGATGGAATGCTTTGATAGGGATTATGAGTAGCAGGGGACAAATAAATTCTAAAATTTCTGGACACTGTTAGATGCAAGGGAATCATAAGGAGAACTGGGTTCATAAAAACAACAAAATAACAAATCAGTTTCAGAGTTTGTCATTAGTCCTATAGAATTTTATCTTATTTTTTTCTAGATATTTCCTGCTCTATTTGGCACTATAAGGAGAAGGAAGAGAAATTCCTTAATAAAACAAGCATTATTTCTATAAGAAATAGAGCTCCCTAAGTTGGAGTTTATTTGGATACATTTTACTTTCTATAATTAAGAGGATGATGAATAAAGGTTCACCCTAAGTGTACAAAACACACATGAAATATTGATCTATAGTATTTTCTATAGATGTCCTTTCAATAGATAATCAAGACAAAAAATTGAAGAGACTACAGACAAAGAAATAGACGCTCTGACAGATCATGAGGTGCCCAAGGACATACAAGCCAATAATTAATTGAGTCAGGAAATGAATGTAGGACCTCTGATTTGTTTTTCTACTTCTCTTGGGCTACATAGTTACTTAATAGAATAGCCAGGACTAGAATGTAAGTCCCAATTCCGAGACAAATATTCTATCACTCTGCTAGATTCTCTATCTCTGTCTCTATCTCCTCTTCTTACTGATATTCTACATTTAAAAGTGCCAAACTTTCACATTTTTATTCCTGGCATCTCTGGGGGAAAAAAAAGCAAAATGTTTCAAAAGCAAAATCCCAAAGGAGGACATGCTCAGGACTGTCACACTAAGTTTACACCAGTTGGTCACCGATCCTTGATGTTCCTGCTGAAGTAATATTTAATCTGTTTAGACACATCTAGGCACACATCTAGAAAGTTACATCAGAAATTTCTGAAGATAAAAGCTATCCATTACCTTTCCTCCAGACTACCACTCTAGTAGGTGTGTAACATAAAATTAAAGTTCATGGAATGGAAAGAATCTACTGTCCTGTTGCCATCCCATGAGGATTCTATATCAGGATACTGCAATTTGATTATGACAAGAAACCTCCTGATGTTTGGGTAAAGCAAATGTCCTACAGAATCTTTGTTACCTAGTCTCCTGTAAGCTGCATTTATTGTATTCTGTGAAAGTTTAGCAAGTATAAGAATTACTTTTGTAGGGAAAGATTTTAACCAAAACGCTACTCCTGTATAATGTGACAGAATTCCAGAATAACCACATACTCTTATTCTCATACCAGATTTAAAATTGTTCTCATTTGGTACCTGGTGGGGAAAGTACATGAGCACAACATATCCAGGGGTATTCTAGATTTTATTTCTGATTTGAAGAAAGAGTGTTTCTGTCTGATACTTGAAATTAAGAAAATGATTTTGTTTCATATCATAAAATGCTATGATATGGATTATATTTTTTTATCATTCTGAAGAAAAATTCCCTTTTTTCTTACTGTTATATCAATGTCATTTGGTGAATATACTATTCTACACAAAATGCTATGGATCATCCATATGTTGATGAGGAAGATACTGAAGAATCAGGTATTTTTTGGGAGGGTTTTCTTTTAGGGGATTGTTGCAGAATGCAAGGTAAGTGTCATTATTAGTTTTATGAATTATAAAAACCAGATGGACAATGGCTATAGGAAAGGATAATGAGGCTGGGATATTGTTAGCCATGGAGATGTTGAAAGAGAAAAATATGAGCCTAAACCCTTTTTTAATATTGAATTTTAAAGGTGAAAGATGATGTACAAAATTGTTTCCTCTGTTCTGTATCACAGCAAAATATTGTTTCTTCTCTCCTATATATTTCTCAGTATCACTGGGAACATGGAAGAGGTAGCTTGAAGCAAGGAGTTGCATTTATTAGTTACAGACTATATTAAAAAAGATCTTAGAGATCTTCTTGACCAATGGAATGGTTAACCAAAATATTGCAAGCATAATTATCTCATGGAATTTATACCTGTCATAACAAAATCATTTACCTGGAAGATTTATCCTATAAAAATTATATGCTTTTTGGTCACCAAATTAACAGATTCTTAATTTTTAGAAAGCATGTTCAAGTCAAATATTTTATTAAGTGACTTAAGACATTGTCACAATTGCTTCCTTGTATTTATTATTGCTTAAAATAAGTGGTGCTAATTTAACTATTACTCCATTTTAAAATCGTATTCATCAAGAAGATTTTGGTTCTTCCCAGGGCAAGTGATTTAGCATATACACCCAGAGATTAATACCAGTACATATACATATAAATACCTTCTAAATTATCTCTTCAGTTTAGAAACAGGAAAGTTCAGTGAAACAACAGTTTACTAGTCATGTGACACAATATTTTTCAATTTTTAAAAAATAAATCATTTTATTAGGTATAGACAAATACAAATGCAAATGAGTTACAAGAGAGGAGTGACTGTCAGCAAGATAAAATCAGGAGTAAAAAACTGAAGTGGAAAGTATGAATAGTGAGACCTGACATGGATAAATAGTTCAGGAACATTTCAAAAATATTAATTTAAAAAGTGAGCATGATAACAAAGAGATTGTGAACCAGATTTACAATTTCTTGATTTAGGGAACTTCTGGATTAGGAAGGTCCTCATACCAATCCAGGTCAGTGTCTCTTCTATAATGTACAGATTTAAAGTTTGGCCTAAATATTGTGTAGTTAAGTGGAACTTAGTTCCAGAATCAGTATGTCAAAAGTGGAATGTGAATCATAGCTTTAGCTTGTAAGTTAGCTTTTTATATACTACTTAATCCTACCTTTTCATGTAGTAAATTAAATGGGGAATTCTTATTGTAGGTAGGTCCTTGTAAAGGTATTATGGAGAGATTAAATCCAAATGTCTCCTAACTACAAATCTAGAGTTTTCCTTGATATTAAATTTAATGACTCTCAAATTTGCAGATTGCAAGTCAGAAGAAATGAGATAGGATCCTACAAGAATGCTAGACTAGACTGAATTCAATTCAATTCAATTTCACAAAAATAAATATAAAGTCACACACTATGTTAGAAAATAAAAATGGCTAGTTTATGGGATTGGCTAGACTAATAAAACCTATTAAGAAAGTTCGTTATATAGAGATCTCAAAAGGAGGCAGTATTGTACCAGAAACAACCAGAAAAACTAATAGAATTTTAATTTATATTAACAAGTAGAGTCCCAAATGACAGAAGTGTCCTGCTCTCCTCTTCCCTTTTCTTATAACATTTGGAATACATTCAGTTTTGGCTAAAACCTTAAATATTAGAGAGAATCTAGAGGTAAATAATCAGGATGGCAAAGGGGCAAGAAATGATTTCATTAGAGGACAATTTGGGGGAGGCAGGTATGTTTGTTGTGAAGAAAATAAGACTTTTTAGCAGTCTTCAAGTACTTGGAGTTGTGTGAAAGAAAGTCTCCAAAGTTAGAATAAGAAAAAAATGGATGGTTTTCATAAAGAACAAATACTTTTGGCTTGATGTAAGGAAAAGCTTCCTAAAGAATCTTTCCAGGAGTAGCATGGTGGCTCTCTAGAATTTACATACTCTGTGTTGAATATCTTGATAGAGGACAATTACAGAATATGTTGCATAAAACATTATTATTCCACTATGGATTGACTTTATAATCTCTAGGATCATTACAAAACTGAGCTTTCCTGATCCTGTAGCACTCTAATTGATTTGAGTATATTAATGTTTAGAGTTAGTGGTGGTTTATGGTACAAGATTCTATGAAGCTATTAATGATTTTATCTGCTATTGGAGCCCCTGTATCAAGTTGTGTTTTGAGTGCAGACCAGAGACAGGATAGTCAGGTGTTCTATGAGAGATGGATGCTCTCTATATTTTCAGCAGAATTGGTGTTGTACTCTCTGGGTACACCTCATGTACTGCAATATGTTCTAGAATACTTTAGTCCAAACAAAATTAAAATGTAATTTTAAAATTATTTTAAAAATAAAATTATTTAACAAAATAAATAAAAATTCATAAAACATAATTATTAATGTGCATTTAAAGGTAATATGTGGCTTGAGGAGATCTTTTTGTACAGTTTAGTGTCCATCCATCTTTTTATTTGAATTTGATAATATTATTCTGGGAAGAGAGATTAAATCCCTTTAGATGAACTCCCTGAACTGCTTAATAAAGTGAGAGATTATCTGTACCATACTTTGTAGATATCTGTAGGATCAGATTTAGGGGATAAAAAATGTTCAAGCAGAAAATTTTGAATCTCCTCAAAATTATTGTATGTGCTACATAGTATATAACATATATACATATATATATATTTATAGTTGTCTCATTATTTCTACCCTTTCTTTCAAATTATTCTCCATATTTTTCTTTAATTTTACTTATATTTCTCTATCTTTCTTTTCCTGTATGTCCATTTTTCTCTTTTTTTAGTATCTAATTTATAATTTACTACACTCTCAAACATTTATTGAGGAAGGAAGGAAACAAGCATTCATTTAGTGCCTAAAATGTGCTAGACATTTTAAAAACAACTCATTTGATGCAAACCTCAGTGACAGGTGCTATTATTATCATCACAGAAAACTGAAGTACACGGAGCCATTAAATGAATATATCAGCATCACGCAGATAGTAAGTATAAAGTGACTGAGGCTGGATTTGAACAGAGGTTTTTGTCACTTTGAAATCTATGCTCTATCCATTGTTCTACATTAACTGCATTAGTTATGCACACATCATAGGAAGGGGGCTGAAAAATTGGAAAAAGATGGAAAAGTTTCATTTCAATATAAAGAAGTTCCAATTTGTGGGGTGATGAGATATATCCTTTCAAAAATTATAACAAAGGGCAACATGCTGTATATGATAAATTCATGATATCATTAGTACATACAAAAATGCTTCTTCTCACACATATTTTGATCACAAAATTCGTTTGGTATGTTTGAATTATTCATGCAGCATTTACCCAAATCATTGTATTCCTTAGAAATGAAACATTAAAAAATGAAAATTTCAACATATTTTTGAATAAGTTATTCAAAAATATCTCATGTTTACAAGAATTACTTTTAGAACTTGAAAACTTATTTTGTTACAATGGCTCTTTTTACTTTTTTTCAGGTAACCATAAACTTAGTGTGATGGATAAATTGAATCATTCTACAGTGTCAGAGTTTGTGTTCTTGGGAATCTCCAGTTCTTGGACCATACAGCTTGGTCTCTTTGTGTTTGCTTCCATTTTCTATGTGGCTGTTGTGGTGGGAAATTCCCTTATTGTACTCACAGTGAGCTATGATAGTCACCTACATTCCCCAATGTATTTTTTGTTGGCCAATCTCTCCCTTATTGATTTATGTCTCTCCACTGTTGCAGTTCCCAAGATGATTTCTGACCTTTTGTATGAACGCAAAACCATCTCATTCCAAGGTTGTATCACCCAGATATTTTTCATTCATTTCATAGGAGGAACTGAGATGGTGCTGCTCATTTCCATGGCATTTGACAGATACGTTGCCATATGCAAGCCTCTTCACTATTTGACCATTATGAACCCCAAAATGTGTATTTTACTTCAGGTGTCTTCTTGGGCTATTGGTCTTATACACTCATTGACTCAGTTGGCTTTTGTAGTGAATTTGCCTTTTTGTGGTCCTAATGAGATCGACAGTTTTTATTGTGATCTTCCTAGGTTCATCAAATTAGCCTGCATGGACACCTATAAGTTAGAGTTCATTGTCACAGCTAATAGTGGTTTCATCTCCATTGGCAGCGTGTTTCTCTTATTTATATCTTACATCTATATCTTGGTCTCTGTTCAGAAACACTCCTCTAGTGGATTGTCTAAGGCTCTCTCTACATTGTCAGCTCATATTACTGTGGTGGTCTTATTTTTTGGTCCATGTATCTTTGTCTACATGTGGCCATTCCCCACAATGCCAGTGGATAAATTTCTTTTTATTCTTGATTTTGTTATCACTCCTATTCTAAATCCTTCTATATATACATTTAGGAACAAAGAGATGATAGTTGCCATGAGAAGATTAATCATCCAACTAGGGAGCACCAGGAAAATTTTTAAATAATTGTAAAAGTGATAGAGTATGTTTAATATTTAAACTGACTATCATATAAGATGTAGACAACAATCTGGGCCTTAAGATGATAGCAAACTCCATTTTAATGTTCTTTACATTGATATGAAAACTATTTCCATGGCTAAAAAGCACATTGGCTCCTATTGCATCTGATGAAAAATAAGAAAGAATAAAATGTTAATGTTTCTGGTTTAGACAATTCCATTTTAGTTATGATTTTAAGATGCACATTTTTATAATATCTTAATTTAGATTCAAATCTGCAAGAAAAATACACTTTAAAAAGGAAAGTAAACCATTTTGTTTTCTTGTAAATTTATAGACAAATTAATAGATCAATTGTGTTGATTAATCTAGAGGACCCAGCTAAGCAATTATTTTGTCCTTAGAAGTAGAGTTATCTTGTCAATCACAAAGGATTCATAGTACCTCCTATTCTTATCTGAAAAACCTGGGAGAAAAAGTTTTCTCTCTCTGAAAAGTCAGAACTCTATATATAATCTTACCTAGGGGGAGAGTGGTTCTGGTGTTGGATTTTTAAAACTTTTTCCACTTGTGAACCCGTTTTCATCCAAGAAGTTTTAGGTGACCAGTAATAATTCTGAGATCTGGTGTTTTTGTAAGCATTTTTGCATAGCAGTGAAAAGTACACATATAATTCTGTTGAGAACCAAGTGCAGTGAAGTTGTGTAGTACAACACATCATGTAAGGCCAGAAACATCTCAGATTAATTACATTTAATTTTGAATAAATTTGTGTTGCATTCAGAAATCTTTTATTGTTGCCAAATATTTTGTGATCACCACATTTAGTCATATGACCTCATATGGGGTTAGGACCCACAATTTAAGAAGCTTTGGTATAGTAGACACAGAGTAGATCTCAGTCATGAAGCCTTTAGTTCAAGTCCTTCTTTAGAATATGTCACTTATGGTTGCAATTTTCTAAGTTTCTTAACTGAAGAGCAATTACTTTTCTTAAATGTTGCCAATTTGCATTGTTAGAAGAGAGCTTAATGAAAGCTTTGTCTTATCAGTGAAATTATTATATAGAATGAAATTCCTAGATCATACAACCGGTAAATGGACTAGGAGCAGTAGATGACCTTAGCCTGTTCAATGCCTGTCTAAGCTCTAAATGCTCTACACTATGTGCTTCAGTTGTCTTTACTATAGGTTTTTGAAAAAAAAAATTGTTCGTATCTGCTAATTTTATGGGGGAAGTCTTTTTTTTTTTTTAGATTCACAACAACATTTATTTATGTGTTGTATTTATAACCAAAGCACTCAAGCAGTTTATCAAGAACTAAGTTCTTATAAAAATCTAAGGGGAAAAAAGTATTGGAGTTATAAAAGCAGATCTTATTTGCTAAAGAACTGAAATCCTTTTAGCATAGTCATTAAAATCTTAAGGGAAAAAACAATAGACATTATTTTCTAATATAATTAGTTTTCTTGTTTCTAAGATAGTTATTAAAAATACTGTTTTTTAAAAAGTCTGACAAAAATAATTAATTTTCACAAAACTAAATAGGAAATCTTCCTAAACCTCAGCTTCTCTATGAGTATCATACAAAACTATTTCTGCAAGTAATAAACACCCAAGCTATAATGTATTAATTTACAACAATTGTGGAGAAAAAGATTCATTCTTTTAAAAATTCTGGTGGTTTAAAACTTTTTCTCTCTCTCAAAAATTTGATTCAAAAAGGTATATATGGATGTACACATTTTTTTTTTAGGGGGGATGTTTCAGAAAAACAAAAAAACAATCCCTTATGTAGATATGACAGGCTTATTCTATGATTGGATTAAAAAAATAACAGTAATTATTTTATTCACCTAAACACAGCCTGGTGCAGCCAAATGTAAATGTACAAGTACAAGCCCATTCAATCAATCTGGGTTAGGTAGCTTAAATGTTAAGAGTACACATAGCAACAAACTATGCTTCTTAACACACTGAATTCCCTAATTCACAGTTCTGCCCATTGTAGATAAAGTGTTTGGTACTGGCCACATGAAGTAGACTAGGTAATAATGTGAATGGCTTCTCAATAAAAAGTATAGCCAAATATGTGACTTTAAAAAGAACAGTACACTAGCAGAATCTGCCAGCTGTTCCATTATTGCTAAATATAGCCAGAAGGCAAAAAAAAATTAACTGCTCTCTTGTAATGTTTCCTTGTTTGAAAACATTTAAGGAAATCATTTTACTAAATTAATTAGATGATCGAACTCAGCTAGTTATTAGTGATAGCTGATATTCTTACAGTAAGATGCTTAAGACACATCCTTCCATTAAGTTAATTTCCAAAATGGTAATTTTATAATTTTAAATTAGTTTAATTATTTTAGCCATTATCTTCACATTTTTCTCAGCCTTATATATTTTGTTACAGAAGGCTGAGAAAACAATAACAATAACAGGGAATCTTTCTTTTCTTGGTATACAAATAAAACAAAAAATATCAAATATCATTGAAATCTGTTGTTTCTGAAGAAACCTAAGAAACTTCCCTTTCCTCCAAGAGATTATATTGGATCCTTCTTTAAATTAACATTAGCTAGTATTTATATAATATCTTAAAATTCACAAAGCACTCTTTATATGTAGCATTTTGTCCTCACCACAACCCAGTGAAAACAGATGAAGAAATAGATAAAAAAAAGGTTCAATGATTTGCAGATTTTAAGTTTCTGATGGAGGATTAAAATTCTTGTCAATTAAACAAGTTTCTTGAAGGTCATCATTTTATTAGTTATGGGTAAATTATTGTATTTCTTCGAAAGCAATTTTTAGATTGGCAGCTTTTACCTATTTCCAGGAAAAAAAGTTTGAGATGTTTTATACTACTGACCCATCTTTGCTTTGTTCTGCTATCATCAGAGGAATAGTTTCCATTTTACTTAGATTAGATGCTGCTACTTTAGCTGGTAGAAAACTTGGGCTTTGTGTAGTATGATCAAAGTCTTCACTTGGTTCTTAGCTACACTGAAGTTTGGAATAGTCTTCTCTGTTGGAAAGAGACATCGATCCCAGAGGTAAAAGACTGCTACCAATGTAGTTTCTGGCTGGAGATCTGCGGTACTTTAAGGAAGAATGTCCTTTCTGATATCATGGTGAACTTCTTTTTCATATTTGTCCTCCTTGTGTTTTTTATAGTAGCAAAAGATGAGAAGACCCAGTAGTAACAGGCCACAAAAAGTTCCTATGATAGCTCCAACAATTGTACCAGCAGCGTTTGAAGGAGGAACGACATTCACATCAAAATCCATTTATCAACACTGACTCTGTTTTTAACTGTACAACTCTATGTGCTAGAGTACTCTGGAGTGGGATTTTGTACAAAATAATTTATGGGTTGAGATCTGATAAAAAATGAGACAGGCAGACATTTTTTCTGCCTTGGGAAGCTTTTTGCCATTCATAATGTAAAGGAAGTGAATCTTCTGATTTACATTTTAGTTTAAAGTCACTGCCAATCTCTGATGATCTATCAAGGTAACATCTTGTTCTTGAAGGCTTAAAGCTGCATTATTATTATTATTTTGTTTGCAACACCAGGAAGTTTTTCACTTTGCATTGATATGTGCCCATATCTCATAACTGTAAATCTGTTATATTAATTGATGCATCACCTAATCGGGGATCACTGCTTGTAAAACAAACTCATTTTTTCAGATCTTTAGAGTATTTATCATAAATGTTGTCTCCAGAATATAAAATTATCTCTTGGTTAATTATCTTTTGGTTAATAGTTGGTGATTTAATCCATTCAATGTGTAGTGTTTCTTGGGTCTTGGTCAATTGTAAATTTGCAAGGGAAATGAATTGTTTCACCCTTAGCTTTTTCAAAGGATTCTTCAGTGATGGTTATAGTTTATCTATCTATCTATAACTATCTATATCTATCTATCTATATCTATATATATAGTCATGTCCACCATCTAGTACAGGAATGCAATGCACAACAGGAGCTTCATAGTGAGGGGACTGCCCTGGGTCTGTGTTCCAGCTCCTTTCTGCAGCTTTCCTGAGGGTTCTTATTTCCAGCCTGGCTCACCAACAACTCAGTGCTCAGAAGTCTTTACAAACTTGGAGTAGACATTACCCTAAGTGCAACAGCTAATTTATTTTATGTAAGGATTATTCTTTATTGTCAGATATTGGGGCCAAAATATGTGACAATATGTGATCAAAAGCAAATATGGAACATTTACTTCTCTGTTTAACCCATAACATTGAGATTAAATAAACTGTAAGAATTTTATTTGTGTCCTGTGTATGTGAATTTTAATATTGTCTCTGTTAGAATGCTGAAATTTCTAACTCATGTGTCTTGCTTTTTTTTTTTTTTAAATCTAAGTATTGTGGAAGAAGTAAAATCTATTGGATTATTCATGGAGTCTGATATAATGGTATAAGATTGCGCATATTAATTGTTCAAATGCTTCTGGGGATGAGAGCCTAGGACTATGAGATAAAAGAAAGTGCCTAAGATTGAAGTTATAAGAATCAAGTAATAATAAGCGTCAAAATTTGGAAAAGGTCTTCTTGTTTTGATGTTCTATGCACAAATGCTGCATAATGAGTTAATATTATAGATGGGACCTAATTTTCTGTCCTATTTCATCCTTATTATATTACCAGGTTCTCTTCTCCCAAACTTTACCTCATACTGTTATTCTATTTTGGTTTCTGGACCATATTTTCAGAGCTTTTTTTTTTTGTTTGTTTCTAATTTTGGGGAAAATGCAAAGAGATGCAAAGATAGAATGCCTGTGAAACATGACAGTGACATTTAGATCAGAGATATACCAATTAGTCAGTGATTCCTATTATCAGTGCAAAAGTAGAATTTAACTTTTTTGTACTTAATTCTAATATACTTTCATACACTTTCCCTTTTTAATTTATTTATATATTTTGGTTTATTGGTTATTTTTTCAGTTAAGAAGCATTTATTTTCCCTCCCCATTTCTTTTCTTCCTGCCTGATGAAATAAAAGGAAACAATATCCTTTTAACATGTATGCATAAACAAAAAAATTCCCACATTGGTTAATTTAAAAAAAATATTTTACATATGCTCCCCAATGCATATTTAAATTACTATTAAGACTGAAAGGCAGATGTAAAGCAAAAACTTTTGGTTCTTTGACGGAAAACATTTAAAAAACCACTATGAGTGTTTTAAAGATCCATTAATTCTCAAATGGAAGACAGTCAAAATATTAGGAGTATAGTAGTTTCCAGTGAACTTATTGTTATCATCTTGTCCTAGATTGGGAAGCACCACGAGTTACATATTTATATGTTATTTTCAAGGAGTTCATAGTGATAGGAAATAAATGAGTCAGAATCTATCAGACCTTACAAAGGACTGTCATAAGCTTTTCTTTGCATAGATTATTACTTAAATTAAATAAATCATTGGTGATGTTATTTTTATACATTTTTGAACATAATCTTTGTCAAATAAGTTTTCACATGTAATATAAAAAAGAAGAGTCTAATACAAGGTAATAACACTTAAAGAGATGCCAACTGTCTAGCCTTCTGTCTTCCTCTGTCTATTTTTCTCTGTCTGTCTTTCGCACACCCATAACCATAGGCCATATTCAGAGTCTTTTCCAATATATTCCTATCAGGAATCCTATCAGGATTCCTAATCAGAAAATTAACATTTTCTGGTAAGCTCACGAATGGGACAAGTCATTGAAATAATTCTTTAGTAACTACCTATTATCTTAGTTACTGTTCAGTTTAGTCCAAATTGCTGACCATTTTACATAGAAATGACACAGAGAAGTATAACAGAATCATATAGAGAAAGTGAGATGAAAATAAAAGGTCTAAGATAGCAATCTATGCGAATTTGAAATTTGAGAAGTTCTAAAGAACAAAATTCTCTGATATATTCTTGATTCAAGATAGGTCCTTGCCATTGCATTAGAAAGAGGTAGGATTCCAGCTCAGGTCTTCTATTTCTCAATCTAGAAAACATTCATTAAAAAGGGCTGGAATAATTGATCACTTTTTAGGTTACATGATGTATGAAAAGATAGCTAATACATAGGGTTACAACGATAGAATACAATAAAATCTCAATAAACTTATGGTGGATCAGTTCTAGGGCACACTTGAAATTAGGATAATGAGTTCAAGTTTTGCCTCTGACACTTATTAGCTGTATATCTCTGGGCAAGTCAGTTAACTTTCATCAGTCTTTCTTTCCTTATGTGTAAAATGGACATAATAACACTATATACTTCCCAAGGTTATTTTGAGGCTAAAATGAGATGTTATTTGTAAAGTGCTTTAAAGCCTTAAAGTATCATATGAGTGCTGGTTATCATCATCATTATCATCACCACCACCATCCTCCTCCTCATCATCACCATCTTTATTCAATTAGGATACTGAGATCACAAATTTTGAACTAAAATGAACCTTAAAGAAAATCACTGATTCTTTCATTGTGTAAGTGAAAAAAGGAATGACAGATAGAATTACATATATTTTCACATGAAGAGTTCATCAGAAGCAAGATCTGAATTGAGGATCTTTGATTCTACTGAGCTCTTCCTTATCTCACTTCACCAAGAAATCTCACGGGATCTTTCATTTCCTCAATATATTCACATGGAGGTTAGATGAATACTTCATTGTTAGAAATTTCATAAGGGAGGATCTTGTTCAGGCGATTACCATCCAAATGTTGAATGAGTTGACAGCTAAGATCATTTTAAAAACCCCTTGATTTCTGCAATTTTGTAGCACCCTCATTTATTGCTGATATTTCCATCTCCTTACTGGAACAAAATATGTTTTAGGGGATATCCATCAAGCATTTATTAAATGTCTACTATGTGTTAGATTTTGAACATAAACATATGAAGCACAAAACATTTCCTTCTCTCAAGGAGCTTATAATATAAAGGGGAAGATAACATATAATGAGGAATATACACTCACACATACCCAAATACAAGCAGTGAAGTATTAAGCAGGAAGGGAAGGTGTTACTAGTTTGAAACATTAGAAAAAGGTTTCATACAAAATAAACATATCAGATATATTGTATTGTGGGGAATAGAGAGATAAGGTAAAGAACTTACAGGAATATATGAATTCTTTTTCTGTATTTTATTTTTATTATTTCTATGTTTCTATGACCTGCATAAGTATGGTGTGTAGAAGCCAATATTTACTTAAAACTAGATATATTTACTTAACCAGAAATGATGACATTTATCCTTGTTCAATGTTATCAATATTTAGATTATTAAATGTGTCAGCTTGGTAATCTGAAGTTTGAAGATCTGACTGATGATTCCTCTTGGAATCAGGGAAACAAACCATTCCATTCTAATCTGTCTTTGGCACCAATGTTTAACATTCAATTAGGGGAGAAGGCCCCTATTTCTCAATGCTCCCCAACCTATGATGTAATCCTTTGTAACGAAACCCATAAAAACTGTATATCTTTCTTAAATCTTTAGCCCTTCGACTGTGAGCTTTCTCTCTTTCCCTCTTCGCAGTGCAATTGCTCATTCTCATGAGAATTTATTAATAAATAACTTTTCTCCTTTCTACTGAGTGATCTCCGAGTAGTCATTTTGAGTAAGGGTCTTCTTCATCCCTCACAGTATGAACTTCTGTATAGGGAAGATGATAGATTATATAGTCAGTTATTCTTGTGAGAGGCAAATGCTACACTAATATTTCACAGTGAAAATCCCAAGTTGTTTTAGATGAGTATTATGAATTATCTGCCCATATAGAGCTTTATTGGAATCTTATTCTTTGAACAGGAACTGCAAAACAGGGTCAAGTTTGAAGAATGAAAAAAATAGTTATTTACAAACTTTTAGTCCAGGATTATCATGTAATATGTAAATGTTTTCAGCAAAAGAGTATAGTTTACTGGTCCTCTCTTCTCACTTCTTTTCATTTCTTTCCTTTTCTCTTCACCTTTCTTTTCTTTTTCTTTCTGTTAAAGATCTAGGGATAGTAATGAGACCTTAAGGACCAACCTCAGTAGGGGATGATTCGAAGTCAGCAAGGAAAAGTAATGGTGAGCAGTTATATTGAGAAAGGAAATAGTTTGAGCAAATGGGTTAAAATGAGGAATATTTGAAGAATAGTCAGCTTCAGTTGTTTTAAAATGGAAGATTCATGTGGAATAAAAAAAAAGAAATGACTGGAGAGCATAAATATTTACTATTACTTTTTATTCCCTCAAACTTCATTCCTAAATTTTATAGTGGTCCACTTATGTTAATTGGAGGCTCAGCAGTACTTAGATTAGTTGCCAGGCCTATACTTTCAAACTTATTTAATGCGAAACATTGACAGGTATATTGAAGATCTTCAAATTTTGTAACTCATTAAAATTCCTAAATTGTTTAGTTAGATAGGCAAATAAAAGGTGGAGTCCATGAAAAAAAAGGACTCTAAAACATGTTGAAAGAATGATGGTAAAACAAAAACAACCAATTAACCCAATGAAAAAAGAAATAATGGTAGTGACTAGCAATAATTGTAAGTATTGACCCAGAAGGTGGTTGCCCAAGGTGTCAAGATATATATGTTTTTAAAAATGATCTTTTTCTGAAAATTTCATATATGCATATACATATGTATATTTACATACACACAGGTAAAGTATACACATGTGCAATTTTGCATGTCTATTAACTTTAATTTTAAAAAGACATTGACTAAATACCTACTTTATGGAAAGTCCTATGGCAGGCCTTCAGGATACAAAGACAGCAAAGATGCTGCCTTTAAAAATCCTATTCTTTGAGATGAGGGGAAAATATAGTTTATGCAAATGTAAGTAAATACAAATATGCATAAAACAATATAAAGAAGGAAAAGTTGCTGAATGTCATCGGCAGCCAAAAAAGGCTTCATTTAGGAAGTTGTGCTTAAATTGTGTTATGTATAAAGTTAAAGATTATATGAAGACCAGATGAGGAAGAAGTTCATTATAGAAAAGGGCCATCACTTGTGGAAAGAAATGAGGGTGGGAGATACAATGCCCTGTGTCTATAATAATAAATGGGGAAAACTGAAATTGTTAGCAAAGGAGAATAATATGATCAGGAAACTGTGGGTGGAAGCTAGAATGTAGAAGCTTTTAAGGTTAGATTAAGTAATTTATATTTATCTGGAGGCAACAGAGAGCCATTCATTCATTCATCTATCTATTCATCTGTTTATTTATTTGCTGATCTGTTTATTCATCTGCTCATTTCTCTCTACTTTACTATAATTTTACTGTGGAGAAGGTAACATGGTAAGATATGAAATTTTAAAAATTTGCCAATTTAATAGTGGTGAGAACTTTAAGGGAAAGAGTTTGGAGGAAGAAAGTACAGTTAAGAAACTATTGAGATAGAATAAGAAAGATAAAGGCTTAAAATAGAGTAGAGATTATATTGAATGTAAAATTGGTCATAAAAACAAGGATTTTATAAAAATGTAGTTGACAAAACTTGATAATTTATTTTATATGAAGGTTAAGGAACAGGGAAATATCATGGACAACTTCAAGGTTACAAACCTAGGTGATTAGAAGAACAGGAATATCATTTACAAAAGTAAAAATGTAAGTAGGAAGTCTCTCACTTAACTAGTATTTTATTTATTAAATAACTACTGCCAATTACTATGCTAAATCCTAGGGATACAATGTAGGCAAAACAAAACAATCAAAGAAATATTAACCCCCCCAAAAAAAAAACCAAACAACTAAACAAAATCAGCCCAATCCTTTCAAGGAGTTGAGTATACTGGCTTGCAAGGGCTGGGGTAGTATATGAAGTCCTTTCTGGTCATGTGGAATTTGAAGAGTAGTACGTTCAGATAGGGATGTCCAACAGACATTTAATAACATAAAATTGAATTTTAGGAGAGAATTTTTAATTCTAAGACAGTTTCAAATAATAAAGGGCATTTTGGAATCCATGAACAAATTTTATCATGAGTTATTTTATTTTGAAAAGTTTTTTTATGTACTTCCTTAAGAAAATTTTAATTTTTGAATGATGCATCTCAAAGAAGGAAGGTTATTGTAGTTAAAAAAAAGCCATAGTTTCAGCAGTATCATAATATATACATGTATTTGATTTTTAAATATTTTTAAATCAATGAATCACAATGAAATATTGTGCATATCCCAGATTCAGATTCAAAATCTGAAAATCAATCACACAATGACTATATAAACAATTAACCAGAGTTCCAATAATCTTCAGCAAAGTCATTTATTTTCTACTTTTCTTCCTCTCCATTAATTACAATTATCTCATTATTCATATGTTATTATTACTGAAGATGCATGCCTGATACTGTTCCTTCCTGCATTCCTAAAATTATTATATACTCTGTTCCATTTGCTTAATATTTCTTTTTACTAAATCATAACTCTACACATAACAACTCTACTAACAATATGGCAACTATCTCCATATATAGCTTTTAGCTATCCAACCTCAAATTGATACAGCCCAAATATAATTCTGTGCTAGAACCTTTGCCCCTCAATGGTAGTATTGAAGAAGCAATAGTGGTGATAAAAACTATGTGGATGAAACAAGAAAAGTAAAAAGAAGGAAACAGTTGGGAATACAATATTGAAAGTGTTCCTGGGCTTGAGAGCCTGAGTAAGTGATGGAAAATTTATAATTCACATGTAGGATAAGGATCTATTTTTCATGATAATACTGATTCAACTTATGTTTATATAGTATTAGTATATAGAAATTATATCATGTAGTTATTATTTAGTAACAAAAAACAATTATAAAATAATTATAAAACAATATAAAGTGACTATGAGAATATTTTTAGTAGATCCCAAAACTTGATTGGTTGTGAAAATCTTGGGTAGAAATCCTTTGACTTATATTTCCAGTGTTCATTGTAATAGTGCATATCAACAGGCAAACTAAACTGATAAGCAAAGAAACAAATTGTGCTATGGAATTTGATGAATAATTGGTTTTAAAAGTACCTCTGATTTCAAGTCCTATTTTGTACATTATAATTTAAAATCAGAAAAAAAGATTTATTACAATAGTTTTAATTCTCTTTTCAATTTCTTTTTTTTTCAGGTAATACTATATTTCATCCAATGAATGAAGTGAATTATTCTTTGGGATCTGAATTTGTGTTCCTTAGACTCTCTAGTTCATGGGCCATGCAACTTCTCCTCCTTTTATGTGGTCATTGTGTTGGGAAATCTTTCCAGTGTGCTCATAGCAACAGTTGATTGACCCTCATCTTTATTCTCCCATGTATTTTCTATTGACCAATATCGCCTTCTCTTTTTTTAAAAACTGTTGCAGATCCCAAGATGATTTTTGTCTTCTTCCATAAACAAAAAGTCATATAATTCATTCCAGGGTTGTATCATTCACATATTCTTCATTCATATCATAGGAGAAAGTGAGATAATGTTGTTCTCTTTAATGGCATTTGAGTGATATATTGCCATATGTAAGCCTCTCCATCACATGACCATTATAAACCTAAGAAAATGTATGTTTCTTTTCTTCAAGGTATCTGATAATGTGTCTTCAGATACTCAGTAGTTCATTGCTTTTTGTGATGAATTAGCCTGTGGTTCTAATGAAATTGGCAATGAAGTTCATTAAAATGGCCTGCGTAGATAACTATAGATTGGCGTTTGTGGTCACTGCTAACAGTAAGTTGATCTCCTTTGGTACCTTATTCTTTTTATTCATTTTCCACATCTATATCTTGTTCACTGTTCTGAAACACTCTTCAAATGGTTTATCCAAGGCTCTCTTCACTCACTTAGCTCCCATCACTGTAGTGATCCTGTTATTTGGTCTCTAACATCTTTGTCTGTATGTGGTTATTCTCCATGATGCTAGTGGATGTTTATGGCCTGATTTTATTATATCTCTTTCTTAAATCCTTCCATCTACACATTGAGGATTAAATTGATTAAGGTGACAATGAGAATAATGAGCAGCCAACAAGTAAGCTCGAAGGAAATGATTTTGGAATGATGAGAAATAGAATAGGTTTCATGTTCATATTGACCAACATTTAACATTAGTATGTAAACATCAATCTGAAACCAGAAGTTTGCTTAACATCATGCCTTTTTCAAATTTATTTTTAGGCCATTTTCCTGATTTTATAGGCACTTTGGTTGCTACAGTTTGCTTAAACAAGGAATAAAAATAAAATAATTGTAGATATGTTCTCTGAGTTCGCAAAACATTTTAGTGACAATTATAAAATGTTCTTCTTTTGAGATACTTTAATGTAGATTCAAATCTTCAGTGGAAAATGTTAAAAAAAGGACACATTTTGTTTGGAAATCTCTCTATGTGTTCACATATTGCCCAAAGACACTGATCTTATATTTAGAAGGACTTATTTTACTGATCAAAGGATAGGGGATTGTTTTCTATTTTGCTCCAAATGTCTAGAGAAGAGGATTTTCTCTTTATTAGTGCTCACATTGTTATATTGTAATAAAGATACTATGAGGGGCTGCTAGGTAGCACAGTGATTAGAACATTGGCCCTAGACTTAGTAAGACTTAAGTTCAAATCCAGCCTCATACATTTACTACTAGTGTGACCTTGGCCAAGTCACTGAATCCTATTGCCATTCCCCCCACCTGAAAATGGGAAATTTTTTAAAATGCAGGTTAAAACTAAAATTTTTGTTGTGTTTACTGATCTTTCCACTATCTCATTTTACTTCCTATAATAGAGTTCTTGGGTTGAGCATATCTAGATGGAATGCTTTGATAGGGATTATGAGTAGCAGGGGACAAATAAATTCTAAAATTTCTGGACACTGTTAGATGCAAGGGAATCATAAGGAGAACTGGGTTCATAAAAACAACAAAATAACAAATCAGTTTCAGAGTTTGTCATTAGTCCTATAGAATTTTATCTTATTTTTTTCTAGATATTTCCTGCTCTATTTGGCACTATAAGGAGAAGGAAGAGAAATTCCTTAATAAAACAAGCATTATTTCTATAAGAAATAGAGCTCCCTAAGTTGGAGTTTATTTGGATACATTTTACTTTCTATAATTAAGAGGATGATGAATAAAGGTTCACCCTAAGTGTACAAAACACACATGAAATATTGATCTATAGTATTTTCTATAGATGTCCTTTCAGAATAGATAATCAAGACAAAAAATTGAAGAGACTACAGACAAAGAAATAGACGCTCTGACAGATCATGAGGTGCCCAAGGACATACAAGCCAATAATTAATTGAGTCAGGAAATGAATGTAGGACCTCTGATTTGTTTTTCTACTTCTCTTGGGCTACATAGTTACTTAATAGAATAGCCAGGACTAGAATGTAAGTCCCAATTCCGAGACAAATATTCTATCACTCTGCTAGATTCTCTATCTCTGTCTCTATCTCCTCTTCTTACTGATATTCTACATTTAAAAGTGCCAAACTTTCACATTTTTATTCCTGGCATCTCTGGGGGAAAAAAAAGCAAAATGTTTCAAAAGCAGAATCCCAAAGGAGGACATGCTCAGGACTGTCACACTAAGTTTACACCAGTTGGTCACCGATCCTTGATGTTCCTGCTGGAGTAATATTTAATCTGTTTAGACACATCTAGGCACACATCTAGAAAGTTACATCAGAAATTTCTGAAGATAAAAGCTATCCATTACCTTTCCTCCAGACTACCACTCTAGTAGGTGTGTAACATAAAATTAAAGTTCATGGAATGGGAAGAATCTACTGTCCTGTTGCCATCCCATGAAGATTCTATATCAGGATACTGCAATTTGATTATGACAAGAAACCTCCTGATGTTTGGGTAAAGCAAATGTCCTACAGAATCTTTGTTACCTAGTCTCCTGTAAGCTGCATTTATTGTATTCTGTGAAAGTTTAGCAAGTATAAGAACTACTTTTGTAGGGAATGATTTTAACCAAAACGCTACTCCTGTATAATGTGACAGAATTCCAGAATAACCACATACTCTTATTCTCATACCAGATTTAAAATTGTTCTCATTTGGTACCTGGTGGGGAAAGTACATGAGCACAACATATCCAGGGGTATTCTAGATTTTATTTCTGATTTGAAGAAAGAGTGTTTCTGTCTGATACTTGAAATTAAGAAAATGATTTTGTTTCATATCATAAAATGCTATGATATGGATTATATTTTTTTATCATTCTGAAGAAAAATTCCCTTTTTTCTTACTGTTATATCAATGTCATTTGGTGAATATACTATTCTACACAAAATGCTATGGATCATCCATATGTTGATGAGGAAGATACTGAAGAATCAGGTATTTTTTGGGAGGGTTTTCTTTTAGGGGATTGTTGCAGAATGCAAGGTAAGTGTCATTATTAGTTTTATGAATTATAAAAACCAGATGGACAATGGCTATAGGAAAGGATAATGAGGCTGGGATATTGTTAGCCATGGAGATGTTGAAAGAGAAAAATATGAGCCTAAACCCTTTTTTAATATTGAATTTTAAAGGTGAAAGATGATGTACAAAATTGTTTCCTCTGTTCTGTATCACAGCAAAATATTGTTTCTTCTCTCCTATATATTTCTCAGTATCACTGGGAACATGGAAGAGGTAGCTTGAAGCAAGGAGTTGCATTTATTAGTTACAGACTATATTAAAAAAGATCTTAGAGATCTTCTTGACCAATGGAATGGTTAACCAAAATATTGCAAGCATAATTATCTCATGGAATTTATACCTGTCATAACAAAATCATTTACCTGGAAGATTTATCCTATAAAAATTATATGCTTTTTGGTCACCAAATTAACAGATTCTTAATTTTTAGAAAGCATGTTCAAGTCAAATATTTTATTAAGTGACTTAAGACATTGTCACAATTGCTTCCTTGTATTTATTATTGCTTAAAATAAGTGGTGCTAATTTAACTATTACTCCATTTTAAAATCGTATTCATCAAGAAGATTTTGGTTCTTCCCAGGGCAAGTGATTTAGCATATACACCCAGAGATTAATACCAGTACATATACATATAAATACCTTCTAAATTATCTCTTCAGTTTAGAAACAGGAAAGTTCAGTGAAACAACAGTTTACTAGTCATGTGACACAATATTTTTCAATTTTTAAAAATAAATCATTTTATTAGGTATAGACAAATACAAATGCAAATGAGTTACAAGAGGGAGTGACTGTCAGCAAGATAAAATCAGGAGTAAAAACTGAAGTGGAAAGGATGAATAGTGAGACCTGACATGGATAAATGTTCAGGAACATTTCAAAATATTAATTTAAAGTGAGCATGATAACAAAGAGATTGGAACCAGATTTACAATTTCTTGATTTAGGGAACTTCTGGATTAGGAAGGTCCTCATACCAATCCAGGTCAGTTCTCTTCTATAATGTACAGATTTAAAGTTTGGCCTAAATATTGTGTAGTTAAGTGGAACTTAGTTCCAGAATCAGTAGTCAAAGTGGAATTGAATCATAGCTTTAGCTTGTAAGTTAGCTTTTATATACTACTTAATCCTACCTTTTCATGTAGTAAAATTAAATGGAAATTTTAGTAGGTAGGTCCTTGTAAGTATTTGGAGAATTAAATCAAATGTCTCCTAACTACAAATCTAGAGTTTTCCTTGATATTAAATTTAATGACTCTCAAATTGGAGATTGCAATCAGAAGAAATGAGATAGGATCCTCAAGAATGCTAGACTAGACTGAATTCAATTCAATTCAATTTCACAAAATAAATATAAAGTCACACACCTATGTTAGAAAATAAAAATGGCTAGTTTATGGGATTGGCTAGACTAATAAAACCTATTAAGAAAGTTCGTTATATAGAGATCTCAAAAGGAGGCAGTATTGTACCAGAAACAACCAGAAAAACTAATAGAATTTTAATTTATATTAACAAGTAGAGTCCAAATGACAGAAGTGTCCTTCCCTCTTCCTTTTTTATAACATTTGGAATACATTCAGTTTTGGCTAAAACCTTAAATATTAGAGAGAATCTAGAGGTAAATAATCAGGATGGCAAAGGGCAAGAAATGATTTCATTAGAGGACAATTTGGGGAGGCAGTATGTTTGTTTAGAAGAAAATAAGACTTTTTAGCAGTCTTTACTTGGAGTTGTGTGAAAGAAAGTCTCCAAAGTTAGAATAAGAAAATGGATGGTTTTCATAAAGAACAAATACTTTTGGCTTGATGTAAGGAAAAGCTTCCTAAAGAATCTTTCAGGAGTAGCATGGTGGTTCTAGAATTTACATACTCTGTGTTGAATATCTTGATAGAGGACAATTACAGAATATGTTATAAAAACATTATTATTCCACTATGGATTGACTTTATAATCTCTAGGATCATTACAAAACTGAGCTTTCCTGATCCTGTAGCACTCTAATTGATTTGAGTATATTATTTTAGAGTTAGTGGTGGTTTATGGTACAAGATTCTTGAAGCTATTAATGATTTTATCTGCTATTGGAGCCCTGTATCAAGTTGTGTTTTGAGTGCAGACCAGAGACAGGATAGTCAGTGTTCTATGAGAGATGGATGCTCTCTATATTTTCAGCAGAATTGGTGTTGTACCTCTGGTAAACTCATGTACTGCAATATGTTCTAGAATACTTTAGTCCAAACAAAATTAAAATGTAATTTAAAATTATTTAAAAATAAAATTATTTAACAAAATAAATAAAAATTCATAAAACATAATTATTAATTGCATTTAAAAGGTAATATGTGGCTTGAGGAGATCTTTTGTACAGTTTAGTGTCCATCCATCTTTTATTTGAATTTGATAATATTATTCTGGGAAGAAGATTAAACCTTTTAGATGAACTCCTAATCTTAATAAAGTGAGAAGATTATCTGTACCATACTTTGTAGATATCTGTAGGATCAGATTTAGGGGATAAAATGTTCAAGCAGAAAATTTGAATTCCTCAAAATTATTGTATGTGCTATATATATAAATATATACATATATATATATTTATAGTTGTCTCATTATTTCTACCCTTTCTTTCAAATTATTCTCCATATTTTCTTTAATTTACTTATTTTCTATCTTTTCTTTTCCTGTATGTCCATTTTTCTTTTTTAGTATCTAATTTATAATTTACTACACTTCAAACATTTATTGAGGAAGGAAGGAAACAAGCATTCATTTAGTGCCTAAAATGTCAGACATTTTAAAACAACTCATTTGATGCAAACCTCAGTGACAGGTGCTATTATTATCATCACAGAAAACTGAAGTAAACAGGAGCCATTAAATGAATATATCAGCATCACGCAGATAGTAAGTTATAAAGGACTGAGGCTGGATTTGAACAGAGGTTTTTTGTCACTTTGAAATCTATGCTCTATCCATTGTTCTACATTAACTCATTAGTTATGCACACATCATAGGAAGGGTGAAAATTGGAAAAGATGGAAAAGTTTCATTTCAATATAAAAAGTTCCAATTTGTGGGGTGATGAGATATATCCTTTCAAAAAATTATAACAAAAGGGCAAATATGTATATGATAAATTTGATATCATTAGTACATACAAAATGCTTCTTCTCACAATATTTTGATCACAAAATTCGTTTGGTATGTTTGAATTATTCATGCAGCATTTACCCAAATCATTGTATTCTAGAAATGAAACATTAAAAAATGAAAATTTCAACATATTTTTGAATAAGTTATTCAAAATATCTCATGTTTACAAAATTACTTTTAGAACTTGAAAACTTATTTTGTTACTGGCTCTTTTACTTTTTTCAGGTAACCATAAACTTAGTGTGATGGATAAATTGAATCATTCTACAGTGTCAGAGTTTGTGTTCTTGGAATTCAGTTCTTGGACCACCTTGGTCTCTTTGTGTTTGCTTCCATTTTCTATGTGGCTGTTGTGGTGGGAAATTCCTTATTGTACTCGTGAGCTATGATATCCCTACATTCCCAATGATTTTTGTTGGCCAATCTCCCTTATTGATTTATGTCTTCCACTGTTGCAGTTCCCAAGATGATTTCTGACCTTTTGTATGAACGCAAAACCATCTCATTCAAGGTTGTATCACCCAGATATTTTTCATTCATTTATAGGAGGAACTGAGATGGTGCTGCTCATTTCCATCATTGGAAGATACGTTGCCATATGCAAGCCTCTTCACTATTTGGACCATTATGAACCCCAAAATGTGTATTTTACTTCAGGTGTCTTCTTGGGCTATTGGTCTTATACACTCATTGACTCAGTTGGCTTTTGTAGTGAATTTGCCTTTTTGTGGTCCTAATGAGATCGACAGTTTTTATTGTGATCTTCCTAGGTTCATCAAATTAGCCTGCATGGACACCTATAAGTTAGAGTTCATTGTCACAGCTAATAGTGGTTTCATCTCCATTGGCAGCGTGTTCTCTTATTTATATCTTACATCTATATCTTGGTCTCTGTTCAGAAACACTCCTCTAGTGGATTGTCTAAGGCTCTCTCTACATTGTCAGCTCATTTACTGTGGTGGTCTTATTTTTGGTCCATGTATCTTTGTCTACATGTGGCCATTCCCCACAATGCCAGTGGATAAATTTCTTTTTATTCTTGATTTTGTTATCACTCCTATTCTAAATCCTTCTATATATACATTTAGGAACAAAGAGATGATAGTTGCCATGAGAAGATTAATCATCCAACTAGGGAGCACCAGGAAAATTTTTAAATAATTGTAAAAGTGATAGAGTATGTTTAATATTTAAACTGACTATCATATAAGATGTAGACAACAATCTGGGCCTTAAGATGATAGCAAACTCCATTTTAATGTTCTTTACATTGATATGAAAACTATTTCCATGGCTAAAAAGCACATTGGCTCCTATTGCATCTGATGAAAAATAAGAAAGAATAAAATGTTAATGTTTCTGGTTTAGACAATTCCATTTTAGTTATGATTTTAAGATGCACATTTTTATAATATCTTAATTTAGATTCAAATCTGCAAGAAAAATACACTTTAAAAAGGAAAGTAAACCATTTTGTTTTCTTGTAAATTTATAGACAAATTAATAGATCAATTGTGTTGATTAATCTAGAGGACCCAGCTAAGCAATTATTTTGTCCTTAGAAGTAGAGTTATCTTGTCAATCACAAAGGATTCATAGTACCTCCTATTCTTATCTGAAAAACCTGGGAGAAAAAGTTTTCTCTCTCTGAAAAGTCAGAACTCTATATATAATCTTACCTAGGGGGAGAGTGGTTCTGGTGTTGGATTTTTAAAACTTTTTCCACTTGTGAACCCGTTTTCATCCAAGAAGTTTTAGGTGACCAGTAATAATTCTGAGATCTGGTGTTTTTGTAAGCATTTTTGCATAGCAGTGAAAAGTACACATATAATTCTGTTGAGAACCAAGTGCAGTGAAGTTGTGTAGTACAACACATCATGTAAGGCCAGAAACATCTCAGATTAATTACATTTAATTTTGAATAAATTTGTGTTGCATTCAGAAATCTTTTATTGTTGCCAAATATTTTGTGATCACCACATTTAGTCATATGACCTCATATGGGGTTAGGACCCACAATTTAAGAAGCTTTGGTATAGTAGACACAGAGTAGATCTCAGTCATGAAGCCTTTAGTTCAAGTCCTTCTTTAGAATATGTCACTTATGGTTGCAATTTTCTAAGTTTCTTAACTGAAGAGCAATTACTTTTCTTAAATGTTGCCAATTTGCATTGTTAGAAGAGAGCTTAATGAAAGCTTTGTCTTATCAGTGAAATTATTATATAGAATGAAATTCCTAGATCATACAACCGGTAAATGGACTAGGAGCAGTAGATGACCTTAGCCTGTTCAATGCCTGTCTAAGCTCTAAATGCTCTACACTATGTGCTTCAGTTGTCTTTACTATAGGTTTTTGAAAAAAAAAATTGTTCGTATCTGCTAATTTTATGGGGGAAGTCTTTTTTTTTTTTTAGATTCACAACAACATTTATTTATGTGTTGTATTTATAACCAAAGCACTCAAGCAGTTTATCAAGAACTAAGTTCTTATAAAAATCTAAGGGGAAAAAAGTATTGGAGTTATAAAAGCAGATCTTATTTGCTAAAGAACTGAAATCCTTTTAGCATAGTCATTAAAATCTTAAGGGAAAAAACAATAGACATTATTTTCTAATATAATTAGTTTTCTTGTTTCTAAGATAGTTATTAAAAATACTGTTTTTTAAAAAGTCTGACAAAAATAATTAATTTTCACAAAACTAAATAGGAAATCTTCCTAAACCTCAGCTTCTCTATGAGTATCATACAAAACTATTTCTGCAAGTAATAAACACCCAAGCTATAATGTATTAATTTACAACAATTGTGGAGAAAAAGATTCATTCTTTTAAAAATTCTGGTGGTTTAAAACTTTTTCTCTCTCTCAAAAATTTGATTCAAAAAGGTATATATGGATGTACACATTTTTTTTTTAGGGGGGATGTTTCAGAAAAACAAAAAAACAATCCCTTATGTAGATATGACAGGCTTATTCTATGATTGGATTAAAAAAATAACAGTAATTATTTTATTCACCTAAACACAGCCTGGTGCAGCCAAATGTAAATGTACAAGTACAAGCCCATTCAATCAATCTGGGTTAGGTAGCTTAAATGTTAAGAGTACACATAGCAACAAACTATGCTTCTTAACACACTGAATTCCCTAATTCACAGTTCTGCCCATTGTAGATAAAGTGTTTGGTACTGGCCACATGAAGTAGACTAGGTAATAATGTGAATGGCTTCTCAATAAAAAGTATAGCCAAATATGTGACTTTAAAAAGAACAGTACACTAGCAGAATCTGCCAGCTGTTCCATTATTGCTAAATATAGCCAGAAGGCAAAAAAAAATTAACTGCTCTCTTGTAATGTTTCCTTGTTTGAAAACATTTAAGGAAATCATTTTACTAAATTAATTAGATGATCGAACTCAGCTAGTTATTAGTGATAGCTGATATTCTTACAGTAAGATGCTTAAGACACATCCTTCCATTAAGTTAATTTCCAAAATGGTAATTTTATAATTTTAAATTAGTTTAATTATTTTAGCCATTATCTTCACATTTTTCTCAGCCTTATATATTTTGTTACAGAAGGCTGAGAAAACAATAACAATAACAGGGAATCTTTCTTTTCTTGGTATACAAATAAAACAAAAAATATCAAATATCATTGAAATCTGTTGTTTCTGAAGAAACCTAAGAAACTTCCCTTTCCTCCAAGAGATTATATTGGATCCTTCTTTAAATTAACATTAGCTAGTATTTATATAATATCTTAAAATTCACAAAGCACTCTTTATATGTAGCATTTTGTCCTCACCACAACCCAGTGAAAACAGATGAAGAAATAGATAAAAAAAAGGTTCAATGATTTGCAGATTTTAAGTTTCTGATGGAGGATTAAAATTCTTGTCAATTAAACAAGTTTCTTGAAGGTCATCATTTTATTAGTTATGGGTAAATTATTGTATTTCTTCGAAAGCAATTTTTAGATTGGCAGCTTTTACCTATTTCCAGGAAAAAAAGTTTGAGATGTTTTATACTACTGACCCATCTTTGCTTTGTTCTGCTATCATCAGAGGAATAGTTTCCATTTTACTTAGATTAGATGCTGCTACTTTAGCTGGTAGAAAACTTGGGCTTTGTGTAGTATGATCAAAGTCTTCACTTGGTTCTTAGCTACACTGAAGTTTGGAATAGTCTTCTCTGTTGGAAAGAGACATCGATCCCAGAGGTAAAAGACTGCTACCAATGTAGTTTCTGGCTGGAGATCTGCGGTACTTTAAGGAAGAATGTCCTTTCTGATATCATGGTGAACTTCTTTTTCATATTTGTCCTCCTTGTGTTTTTTATAGTAGCAAAAGATGAGAAGACCCAGTAGTAACAGGCCACAAAAAGTTCCTATGATAGCTCCAACAATTGTACCAGCAGCGTTTGAAGGAGGAACGACATTCACATCAAAATCCATTTATCAACACTGACTCTGTTTTTAACTGTACAACTCTATGTGCTAGAGTACTCTGGAGTGGGATTTTGTACAAAATAATTTATGGGTTGAGATCTGATAAAAAATGAGACAGGCAGACATTTTTTCTGCCTTGGGAAGCTTTTTGCCATTCATAATGTAAAGGAAGTGAATCTTCTGATTTACATTTTAGTTTAAAGTCACTGCCAATCTCTGATGATCTATCAAGGTAACATCTTGTTCTTGAAGGCTTAAAGCTGCATTATTATTATTATTTTGTTTGCAACACCAGGAAGTTTTTCACTTTGCATTGATATGTGCCCATATCTCATAACTGTAAATCTGTTATATTAATTGATGCATCACCTAATCGGGGATCACTGCTTGTAAAACAAACTCATTTTTTCAGATCTTTAGAGTATTTATCATAAATGTTGTCTCCAGAATATAAAATTATCTCTTGGTTAATTATCTTTTGGTTAATAGTTGGTGATTTAATCCATTCAATGTGTAGTGTTTCTTGGGTCTTGGTCAATTGTAAATTTGCAAGGGAAATGAATTGTTTCACCCTTAGCTTTTTCAAAGGATTCTTCAGTGATGGTTATAGTTTATCTATCTATCTATAACTATCTATATCTATCTATCTATATCTATATATATAGTCATGTCCACCATCTAGTACAGGAATGCAATGCACAACAGGAGCTTCATAGTGAGGGGACTGCCCTGGGTCTGTGTTCCAGCTCCTTTCTGCAGCTTTCCTGAGGGTTCTTATTTCCAGCCTGGCTCACCAACAACTCAGTGCTCAGAAGTCTTTACAAACTTGGAGTAGACATTACCCTAAGTGCAACAGCTAATTTATTTTATGTAAGGATTATTCTTTATTGTCAGATATTGGGGCCAAAATATGTGACAATATGTGATCAAAAGCAAATATGGAACATTTACTTCTCTGTTTAACCCATAACATTGAGATTAAATAAACTGTAAGAATTTTATTTGTGTCCTGTGTATGTGAATTTTAATATTGTCTCTGTTAGAATGCTGAAATTTCTAACTCATGTGTCTTGCTTTTTTTTTTTTTTAAATCTAAGTATTGTGGAAGAAGTAAAATCTATTGGATTATTCATGGAGTCTGATATAATGGTATAAGATTGCGCATATTAATTGTTCAAATGCTTCTGGGGATGAGAGCCTAGGACTATGAGATAAAAGAAAGTGCCTAAGATTGAAGTTATAAGAATCAAGTAATAATAAGCGTCAAAATTTGGAAAAGGTCTTCTTGTTTTGATGTTCTATGCACAAATGCTGCATAATGAGTTAATATTATAGATGGGACCTAATTTTCTGTCCTATTTCATCCTTATTATATTACCAGGTTCTCTTCTCCCAAACTTTACCTCATACTGTTATTCTATTTTGGTTTCTGGACCATATTTTCAGAGCTTTTTTTTTCTTTGTTTGTTTCTAATTTTGGGGAAAATGCAAAGAGATGCAAAGATAGAATGCCTGTGAAACATGACAGTGACATTTAGATCAGAGATATACCAATTAGTCAGTGATTCCTATTATCAGTGCAAAAGTAGAATTTAACTTTTTTGTACTTAATTCTTATATACTTTAATACACTTTCCCTTTTTAATTTATTTATATATTTTGGTTTATTGGTTATTTTTTCAGTTAAGAAGCATTTATTTTCCCTCCCCATTTCTTTTCTTCCCTGCCTGATGAAATAAAAGAAAACAATATCCTTTTAACATGTATGCATAAACAAAAAAAATTCCCACATTGGTTAATTTAAAAAATATTTTACATATGCTCCCCAATGCATATTTAAATTATTATTAAGACTGAAAGGCAAGATGTAAAGCAAGAACTTTTGGTTCTTTGACGGAAAACATCTAAAAAACTACTATGAATGTTTTAAAGATCCATTAATTCTCAAATGGAAGACAGTCAAAATATTAGGAGTATAGTAGTTTCCAGTGAACTTATTGTTACCATCTTGTCCTAGATTGGGAAGCACCACGAGTTACATATTTATATGTTATATAGTTCAAGGAGTTCATAGTGATAGGAAATAAATAAATCAGAATCTATTAGATCTTACAACGGACTGTCATAAACTTTTCTTTGCATAGATTATTACTTAAATTAAGTAAATCATTAGCAATGTTATTTTTATACATTTTTGAACATAATCTTTGTCAAATAAGTTTTCACATATAATATAAAAAAGAAGAGTCTAATACAAGGAAACAACACTGAAAGAGATGCCAACTGTCTAGCCTTCTGTCTTCCTCTGTCTTTTTTTCTGTCTCTGTCTTTCGCACACCCATAACCACAGGCATATTCAGAGTCTTTTCCAATATATTCCTATCAGGATGACCACTGTTAACATTTTCTGGTAAGCTCAGGAATGGGACAAGTCATTGAAATAATTGTTTATTAACTACTTATTATCTTAGTTACTGTTCAGTTTAGTCCAAATTGCTGAACCATTTTAGATAGAAATGATATGGAGAAGTATAACAAAATCATATAGAGAAACTGAGATGAAAATAAAAAGTCTAAGATAGCAATCTATGCGAATTTGAAATTTGAGAAGTTCTAAAGAACAAAATTCTCTGATATATTCTTGATTCAAGATAGGTCCTTGCCATTGCATTAGAAAGAGGTAGGATTCCAGCTCAGGTCTTCTATTTCTCAATCTAGAAAACATTCATTAAAAAGGGCTGGAATAATTGATCACTTTTTAGGTTACATGATGTATGAAAGGATAGCTAATACATAGGGTTACAACGATAGAATACAATAAAATCTCAATAAACTTATGGTGGATCAGTTCTAGTGCTACACTTGAAATTAGGATAATGAGTTCAAGTTTTGCCTCTGACACTTATTAGCTGTATGTCTCCGGGCAAGTCAGTTAACTTTCATCAGTCTTACTTTCCTTATGTGTAAAATGGACATAATAACACTACATACTTCCCAAGGTTATTTTGAGGCTAAAATGAGATGTTATTTGTAAAGTGCTTTAAAACCTTAAAGTATCATATAAGTGCTGGTTATCATCATCATTATCATCACTACCACCATCCTCATCATCATCATCACCTTCTTTATTCAATTAGGATACTAAGATCACAAATTTTGAACTAAAATGAACCTTAAAGGAAATCACTGATTCTTTCATTGTGTAAGTGAGAAAAGGGATGACAGATAGATTAAATGAATTACATATATTTTCACATGCAGAGTTCATCAGAAGCAAGATCTGAATTGAGGATCTTTGATTCTACTCAATTCTTCCTTATCTCACTTCATCAAGAAACCTCAAGGGATTTTTCATTTCCTCAATATATTCACATGGAGGTTAGATGAATACTTCATTGTTAGAAATTTCATAAAGGAGGATCTTGTTCAGGCGACTGCCATCCAAATGTTGAATGAATTGACAGCTAAGATCACTTTAAAAACCCCTTGATTTCTGCAATTCTGTAGCACCCTCATTTATTTCTGATATTTCCATCTCCTTACTGGAACAAAATATGTTTTAGGGGATATACATAAAGTATTTATTAAATGTCTACTATGTGTTAGATCTTGGGCATAAACATATGAAGCACAAAACATTTCCTTCTCTCAAGGAGCTTTTAATATAAAGGGGAGGACAAAATATAACGAGGGATACACACTCACACATACATTAATACAAGCAGTGAACTATTATGTAGGAAGGGAAGGTATTACTAGTTTGAAACATTAGAAAAAGGTTTCATACAAAATAAACATATTGGATATATTATATTGTGGGGAATAGAGATAAAGGTAAAGAACTTACAGGAATATATGAATTCTTTTTCTGTATTTTATTTTATTATTTCTATGTTTCTATGACCGTCATAAGTATGGTGTGTAGAAGCCAATATTTACTTAAAACTAGATATATTTACTTAACCAGAAATGATGACATTTATCCTTGTTCAATGTTATCAATATTTAGATTATTAAATGTGTCAGCTTGGTAATCTGAAGTTTGAAGATCTGACTGATGATTCCTCTTGGAATCAGGAAACAAACCATTCCATTCTAATCTGTCTTTGGCACCAATGTTTAACATTCAATTAGGGAGAAGGCCCCTATTTCTCAATGCTCCCCAACCTATGATGTAATCCTTTTGTATGAAACCCATAAAAACTGTATATCTTTCTTAAATCTTTAGCCCTTCTGACTGTGAGCTTTCTCTCTCTCCTCTTAGAGTGCAATTGCTCATTCTCATGAGAATTTATTAATAAATAACTTTTCTCCTTTCTACTGAGTGATCTCAGTAGTCATTTTGAGTAAGGTCTTCTTCATCCCTCACAGTATGAACTTCTGTATAGGGAAGATGACAGGCTATATAGTCAGTTATTTTTGTGAGAGGCAGATGCTACACTAATGTTTCACAGTGAAAATCCCGAGTTGTTTTAGATGAGTCCTCTGAATTATCTGCCCACAAAGAGCTTTATTTGAATCTTATTCTTTGAATAGGAACTTCAAAACAGAGTCAAGTTTGAAGAATGAAAAAAAATAGTCATTTACAAACTTTTAGTCCAGGATTATCATCTAATTTGTAAATGTTTTCAGCAAAAGAGTATAGTTTACTGGTCCTCTCTTCTCACTTCTTTTCATTTCTTTCCTTTTCACTCTTCTCTTCTCTTCACCTTTCTTTTCTTTTTCCTTCTGTTAAAGATCTGGAGATAGTAATGAGATCTTAAGGACCAACCTCTGTTGGGTATGAATCGAACTCAGTAAGGAAAAGTAATGGTGAGCAGTTGTATTGAGAAAGAAAATAGTTTGAGCAAATGGGTTAAAATGAGGAATATTTGAAGAATAGTCAGCTTCAGTTGTTTTAAAATGGAAGATTCATGTGGAATAAAAAAAAAGAAATGACTGGAGAGCATAAATATTTACTATTACTTTTTATTCCCTCAAACTTCATTCCTAAATTTTATAGTGGTCCACTTATGTTAATTGGAGGCTCAGCAGTACTTAGATTAGTTGCCAGGCCTATACTTTCAAACTTATTTAATGCGAAACATTGACAGGTATATTGAAGATCTTCAAATTTTGTAACTCATTAAAATTCCTAAATTGTTTAGGTAGATAAGCAAATAAGAGTTGTAGTCCATGAAAAAAAAGGACTCTAAAACATGTTGAAATAATGATGGTTAAACAAACAAAACAACCAATTAACCAAATGAAAAAAGAAATAATTGTAGTGACTAGCAATAATTGTTAAATATTGACCCAGAAGATGGTTGTCCAAGGTGTCATGGTGATATATGTTTTTAAAAATGATCTTTTTCTGAAAATTTCATATATGCATATGCATATGTATATTTGCATACACACAGAGTATACACATGTCCATTTTTGCATGTCTATTAACTTTAATTTTAAAAAGACATTGACCTACTTTATGGAAGGTCCTATGGCAGGCCTTCAGGATACAAAGACAGCAAAGATGCTGCCTTTAAAAATCCTATTCTTTGAGATGAGGGGAAAATATAGTTTATGCAAATGTAAGTAAATACAAATATGCATAAAACAATATAAAGAAGGAAAAGTTGCTGAATGTCACCGGCAGCCAGAAAAGGTTTCATTTAGGAAGTTGTGCTTAAATTGTGTTATGTATAAAGTTAAAGATTGAAGACAAGATGAGGAAGAAGTTCATTACAGAAAAGGGTTATCACTTGTGCAAAGATATGAGGTGGGAGATACAATGCCATGTGTCTATAATAATAAATGGGAAAACTGAAATTGTTAGCAAAGGAGAATAATAAGATCAGGAAAATGTGGTGGAAGCTAGAATGTAGAAGCTTTTAAGGTTAGATTAAGTAATTTATATTTATCTGGAGGCAACAGAGAGCCAATCATTCATTCATCTATCTATTCATCTGTTTATTTATTTGCTGATCTGTTTATTCATCTGCTCATTTCTCTCTACTTTACTATAATTTTACTGTGGAGAAGGTAACATGGTAAGATATGAAATTTTAAAAATTTGCCAATTTAATAGTGGTGAGAACTTTAAGGGAAAGAGTTTGGAGGAAGAAAGTACAGTTAAGAAACTATTGAGATAGAATAAGAAAGATAAAGGCTTAAAATAGAGTAGAGATTGTACTGAATGTAAAATTGGTCATAAAAACAAGGCTTTTGTAAAAACGGTATTGACAAAACTTGATAATTTATTTTATATGAAGGCTGAAGAACAGGGAAATATCATGGACAAATTCAAGGTTACAAACCTAGATGATTAGAAGGACAGGAATATCATTTACAAAGGTAAAAATGTAAGTAGGAAGTCTCTCAGTTAACTACTAGTTTATTTATCAAATAACTACTGCCAATTACTATGCTAAATCCTAGGGATACAATGTAGGCAAAACAAAACAATCAAAGAAATATTAACCCCCACCCTCCAAAAAAACCAAAGAACTAAACAAAATCAGGCCAATCCTTTCAAGGAGTTGAGCATATTGGCTTGCAAGGGCTGGAGTAGGATATGAAGTCCTTTCTGGTCATGTGAAATTTGAAGTGCAGGTTCAGATAGGGATGTCCAACAGACATTTAATAGCATAAAATTTGATTTTATGAGAGAATTTTTAATTCTAAGACAGTTTCAAATACTAAAGGGCATCTTGGAATCCATAAATAAATTTTATCATAAGTTGTTTTATTTTGAAAAGTTTTTTATGTACTTTCTTATGAAAATCTTATTTTTTGGATGATTCATCTCAAAGAAGGAAGGTTATTGTAGTTAAAAAAAAGCCATAGTTTCAGCAGTATCATAATATATACATGTATTTGATTTTTAAATATTTTTAAATCAATGAATCACAATGAAATATTGTGCATATCCCAGATTCAGATTCAAAATCTGAAAATCAATCACACAATGACTATATAAACAATTAACCAGAGTTCCAATAATCTTCAGCAGTCATTTTTTCTACTTTCTTTCATTCCATATTTTACTTCTTCCACTAATTACAATTATCTCATTATTCATATGTTATTATTACTGAAGATGCATGCCTGATACTGTTCCTTCCTGCATTCCTAAAATTATTATATACTCTGTTCCATTTGCTTAATATTTCTTTTTACTAAATCATAACTCTACACATAACAACTCTACTAACAATATGGCAATCTATCTCCATATACAGCTTTTAGCTCTCCAACCTCGTATTGATACAGCCCAAATACAATTCTGAGCTAAAACCTTTGCCCCTCAATGGTAGCATTGAAGAAGCAATAGTGGTGTTAAAATTATGTGGATGAAACAAGAAAAGTAAAAAGAAGGAAACAGTTGGGAATACAATATTGAAAGTGTTCCTGGGCTTGAGAGCCTGAGTAAGTAGTGGAAAATTTGTGATTCACATGTAGGATAAGGATCTATTTTTCATGATTATACCTATGCAACTTATGTTTATATAGTATTAGTATATAGAAATTATATCATGTAGTAATTATTTAGTAATATAAAACAATTATAAAATAATTATAAAGCCATATAAAGTGACTATGAGAATAATTTTGGTAGATCCAAAAACTTGGTTGGCTGCGAAAATCTTGGGTCAAAATCCTTTGACTTATATTTCCAGTGTTCATTGTAATAGTTCATATCAACAGGCAAACTAAACTGATAAGCAAAGAAACAAATTGCGCTATGGAATTTGATGAATAATTGGTTTTAAAAGTACCTCTGATTTCAAGTCCTATTTTGTACGTTATAATTTAAAATCAGAAAAAGATTTATTACAATAGTTTTGGATTCTCTTTTCAATTTCTTTTTTTCAGGTAATACTGTATTTCATCCAATCGAATGAAGTGAATTATTCTTTGGTATCTGAATTTGTGTTCCTTAGACTCTCTAGTTCATGAGCCATGCAACTTCTCCTCCTGGTGTTCTACTTCATCTTCTATGTGGTCATTGTGTTGGGAAATCTTTCCAGTGTGCTCATAGCAACAGTTGATTGACCCTCATTTTTATTCTCCCATGTATTTTCTATTGACCAATATCGCCTTCTCTTTTTTTAAAAACTGTTGCAGATCCCAAGATGATTTTTGTCTTCTTCCATAAACATAAAGTCATATCATTCATTCCAGGGTTGTATCATTCACATATTCTTCATTCATATCATAGGAGAAAGTGAGATAATGTTGTTCTCTTTAATGGCATTTGAGTGATATATTGCCATATGTAAGCCTCTCCATCACATGACCATTATAAACCTAAGAAAATGTATGTTTCTTTTCTTCAAGGTATCTGATAATGTGTCTTCAGATACTCAGTAGTTCATTGCTTTTTGTGATGAATTAGCCTGTGGTTCTAATGAAATTGGCAATGAAGTTCATTAAAATGGCCTGCGTAGATAACTATAGATTGGCGTTTGTGGTCACTGCTAACAGTAAGTTGATCTCCTTTGGTACCTTATTCTTTTTATTCATTTTCCACATCTATATCTTGTTCACTGTTCTGAAACACTCTTCAAATGGTTTATCCAGGCTCTCTTCACTCACTTAGCTCCCATCACTGTAGTGATCCTGTTATTTGGTCTCTAACATCTTTGTCTGTATGTGGTTATTCTCCATGATGCTAGTGGATGTTTATGGCCTGATTTTATTATATCTCTTTCTTAAATCCTTCCATCTACACATTGAGGATTAAATTGATTAAGGTGACAATGAGAATAATGAGCAGCCAACAAGTAAGCTTGAAGGAAATGATTTTGGAATGATGAGAAATAGAATAGGTTTCATGTTCATATTGACCAACATTTAACATTAGTATGTAAACATCAATCTGAAACCAGAAGTTTGCTTAACATCATGCCTTTTTCAAATTTATTTTTAGGCCATTTTCCTGATTTTATAGGCACTTTGGTTGCTACAGTTTGCTTAAACAAGGAATAAAAATAAAATAATTGTAGATATGTTCTCTGAGTTCGCAAAACATTTTAGTGACAATTATAAAATGTTCTTCTTTTGAGATACTTTAATGTAGATTCAAATCTTCAGTGGAAAATGTTAAAAAAAGGACACATTTTGTTTGGAAATCTCTCTATGTGTTCACATATTGCCCAAAGACACTGATCTTATATTTAGAAGGACTTATTTTACTGATCAAAGGATAGGGGATTGTTTTCTATTTTGCTCCAAATGTCTAGAGAAGAGGATTTTCTCTTTATTAGTGCTCACATTGTTATATTGTAATAAAGATACTATGAGGGGCTGCTAGGTAGCACAGTGATTAGAACATTGGCCCTAGACTTAGTAAGACTTAAGTTCAAATCCAGCCTCATACATTTACTACTAGTGTGACCTTGGCCAAGTCACTGAATCCTATTGCCATTCCCCCCACCTGAAAATGGGAAATTTTTTAAAATGCAGGTTAAAACTAAAATTTTTGTTGTGTTTACTGATCTTTCCACTATCTCATTTTACTTCCTATAATAGAGTTCTTGGGTTGAGCATATCTAGATGGAATGCTTTGATAGGGATTATGAGTAGCAGGGGACAAATAAATTCTAAAATTTCTGGACACTGTTAGATGCAAGGGAATCATAAGGAGAACTGGGTTCATAAAAACAACAACAAAATAACAAATCAGTTTCAGAGTTTGTCATGAGTCTATAGAATTTTATCTTATTTTTTCTAGATATTTCCTAATCAGTTTCAGAGTTTGTCATGAGTCTATAGAATTTTATCTTATTTTTTCTAGATATTTCCTGCTCTATTTGGCACTATAAGGAGAAGGAAGAGAAATTCCTTAATAAAACAAGCATTATTTCTATAAGAAATAGAGCTCCCTAAGTTGGAGTTTATTTGGATACATTTTACTTTCTATAATTAAGAGGATGATGAATAAAGGTTCATCCTAAGTGTACAAAACACACATGAAATATTGATCTATAATATTTTCTATAGATGTCCTATCAGAATAGATAATCAAGACAAAAAATTGAAGAGACTACAGACAAAGAAATAGACGCTCTGACAGATCATGAGGTGCCCAAGGACATACAAGCCAATAATTAATGGAGTCAGGAAATGAATGTAGGACCTCTGATTTGTTTTTCTACTTCTCTTGGGCTACATAGTTACTTAATAGAATAGCCAGGACTAGAATGTAAGTCCCAATTCCGAGACAAATATTCTATCACTCTGCTAGATTCTCTATCTCTGTCTCTATCTCCTCTTCTTACTGATATTCTACATTTAAAAGTGCCAAACTTTCACATTTTTATTCCTGGCATCTCTGGGGGAAAAAAAAGCAAAATGTTTCAAAAGCAAAATCCCAAAGGAGGACATGCTCAGGACTGTCACACTAAGTTTACACCAGTTGGTCACCGATCCTTGATGTTCCTGCTGAAGTAATATTTAATCTGTTTAGACACATCTAGGCACACATCTAGAAAGTTACATCAGAAATTTCTGAAGATAAAAGCTATCCATTACCTTTCCTCCAGACTACCACTCTAGTAGGTGTGTAACATAAAATTAAAGTTCATGGAATGGAAAGAATCTACTGTCCTGTTGCCATCCCATGAGGATTCTATATCAGGATACTGCAATTTGATTATGACAAGAAACCTCCTGATGTTTGGGTAAAGCAAATGTCCTACAGAATCTTTGTTACCTAGTCTCCTGTAAGCTGCATTTATTGTATTCTGTGAAAGTTTAGCAAGTATAAGAATTACTTTTGTAGGGAAAGATTTTAACCAAAACGCTACTCCTGTATAATGTGACAGAATTCCAGAATAACCACATACTCTTATTCTCATACCAGATTTAAAATTGTTCTCATTTGGTACCTGGTGGGGAAAGTACATGAGCACAACATATCCAGGGGTATTCTAGATTTTATTTCTGATTTGAAGAAAGAGTGTTTCTGTCTGACACTTGAAATTAAGAAAATGATTTTGTTTCATATCATAAAATGCTATGATATGGATTATATTTTTTATCATTCTGAAGAAAAATTCCCTTGTTTCTTACCATTATATCAATGTCATTTGGTGAATATACTATTCTACACAAAATGCTATGGAGCATCCATATTCGGTTGATGAGGAAGATACTGAAGAATCAGGTATTTTTTGGGAGGGTTTTCTTTTAGGGGATTGTTGCAGAATGCAAGGTAAGTGTCATTATTAGTTTTATGAATTATAAAAACCAGATGGACAATGGCTATAGGAAAGGATAATGAGGCTGGGATATTGTTAGCCATGGAGATGTTGAAAGAGAAATATATGAGCCTAAACCCTTTTTTAATATTGAATTTTAAAGGTGAAAGATGATGTACAAAATTGTTTCCTCTGTTCTCTATCACAGCAAAATATTGTTTCATCTCTCCTATATATTTCTTAGTATCACTGGGAACATGGAAGAGGTAGCTTGAAGCAAGGAGTTGCATTTATTAGTTACAGACTATATTAAGAAATATCTTAGAGATCTTCTTAACCAATGGAAGGGTTAACCAAAATATTGCAAGCATTATTATCTCATGGAATTTATATATGTCATTATAAAATCCTTTACCTGGAAGATTTATTCTATAAATATTATATGCTTTTGGTTCACCAAATTAACAGATTCTTAATTTTTAGAAAGCATGTTCAAGTCAAATATTTTATTAAGTGACTTAAGACATTGTCACAATTGCTTCCTTGTATTTATTATTGCTTAAAATAAGTGGTGCTAATTTAACTATTACTCCATTTTAAAATCGTATTCATCAAGAAGATTTTGGTTCTTCCCAGAGCAAGTGATTTAGCATACACACCCAGAGATTCATACTAGTACATATAATTTACCTTCTAAATTATCTCTTCAGGTTAGAAATAGGAAAGTTCAGTGAAACAACAGAAATAGGAAAGTTCAGTGAAACAACAGGTTACTAGTCTTGTGACATAATATTTTTTAACTTTTAAAAAATAAATCATTTTATTAGGTATAGACAAATACAAATGTAAATGAGTTATAAGAGAGGAGTGAATGTCAACAAGATAAAATCAGGAGTAAAAAACTGAAGTGGAAAGTATGAATAGTGAGATCTGACATGGATAAATAGTTCAGGAATATTTCAAAAATATTAATTTAAAAAGTGAGCATGATAACAAAGAGATTGTGAACCAGATTTACAATTTCCTTGATTTAGGGACTTCTGGATTAGGAAGGCCCTCATACTAACCCAGGTCAGTATCTCCTCTACAATGTACAGTTTTAAAGTTTGGCCTAAATATTGGGTAGTTAAGTTGTTTGTCCATAGTTCCAGAATCAGTATATCAAAAGTGGGACTTGAATCACAGCTTTAGCTTGTAAGTTAGCTTTTTATACACTACCTTATCATACCTTTTCATGTAGTAAATTAAATGGGAAATTATTGCAGGTAGGTCCTTGTAAAGGTATTATGGAGAAATTAAATCCAAATGTCTCCTAACTACAAATCTAGAAAGTTTTCCTTGATATTAAATTTGATGACTCTCAAATTTGCAGATGGCGAGTCAGAAGAAATGAGGTAGGATCTTATAAGAATGCTAGACTAGACTGAATTCAATTCAATTCAATTGCAAAAAAAAAAATAAAGTCACACACTATGTTAGAAAATAAAAATGGCTAGCTTATGGGATTGGCTAGACTAATAAAACCTATTAAGAAAGTTCATTATATAGAGATCTCAAAAGGAGGCAGTATTGTGTCAGAAACAACCAGAAAAACTAATAGAATTTTTGTTTAGATTAATAAGTAGAGTCCCAAATGACAGAAGTGATGGTCCTACTCTCTTCTTCCCTTTTCTTATAACATTTGGAATACATTCAGTTTTGGCTAAAACCTTAAATATTAGAGAGAATCTAGAGGTAAATAATCAGGATGGCAAAGGGGCAAGAAATGATTTCATTAGAGGATAAGTTGGGGGAGGCAGGTATGTTTGTTGTGAAGAAAATAAGACTTGTTAGCAGTCTTCAAGTACTTGGAGTTGTGTGAAAGAAAGCCTCCAAAGTTAGAATAAGAAAAAATGGATGGTTTTCATAATAAACAAGTACTTTTGGCTTGATGTAAGGAAAAGCTTTCTAAAGAATCTTTCCAGGAGTAGCATGGTGGCTCTCTAGAATTTACATACTCTGTGTTGAATATCTTGATAGAGGACAATTACAGAATATGTTGCATAAAACATTATTATTCCACTATGGATTGACTTTATAATCTCCAGGATCATTACAAAACTGAGCTTTCCTGATCCTGTAGCACCCTAATTGATTTGAGTATATTAATGTTTAGAGTTAGTGGTGGTTTATGGTACAAGATTCTATGAAGCTATTAATGATTTTATCTGCTATTGGAGCCCCTGTATCAAGTTGTGTTTTGAGTGGAGACCAGAGACAGGATAGTCAGGTGTTTTATGAGAGATGGATGCTCTCTATATTTTCAGCAGAATTGGTGTTGTACTCTCTGGGTACACCTCATGTACTGCAATATGTTCTAGAATACTGTAGTCCAAACAAGATTAAAATGTAATTTTAAAATTATTTAAAAAATAAAATTATTTAACAAAAATAAAAATTAATAAAATATAATTATTAATGTGCATTTTGAAGGTAATATGTGGCTCCAGGAGATTTTTGTGTACAATTAATGTCCATCTATCTTTTTATTTGAATTGGATAATATTATTCTGGGAAGAGAGATTAAATCCATTTCGATGAACTCCCTGAACTGCTTAATAAAGTGAGAGATTATCTGTACCATACTTTGTAGATATCTATAGGATCAGATTTAGGGGATAAAAAACATTCAAGCAGAAAATTTTGAATCTCTTCAGAATCATTGTATGTGCTACATAGTATATAACAAATATTTTTTTTAACAGATCTCTCATTTTTTCTACCCTTTCTTTCAAACTATTCTCCATATTTTTCTTTAATTTTACTTGTATTTCTACACCTTTCTTTTCCTGTATGTCCATTTTTTCTTTTTTTCTCTTTATTATCTAATTTATAAATTACTACACTCTAAAACATTTATTGAAGAAGTAAGGAAACAAGCATTCATTTAATGCCTCAAATGTGCCAGACACTTTAAAAACATCACATTTGATCCAAACCTTAGAGATAGGTGATATTATTATCATCACTAATTTACAGTTAAGTTAACTGAAGTACACTGAGCCGTTAAATGAATACATCAGGGTCACACAGATAGTAAACATGAAGTGTCTGAGGCTGGATTTGAATAGAGGTTTTTGTGACTTTGAATTCTATGCTCTATCCATTGTGCCACATTAACTGCATTAGTTATGCACACATCATAGGAAGGGGGCTGAAAAATTGGAAAAAGATGGAAAAGTTTCATTTCAATATAAAGAGGTTCCAATTTGTGGGGTGATGAGCTATATCCTTTCAAAAATTATAACAAAGGGAAACATGCTGTATATACTAAATTCATGATATCATTAGTACATACAAAAATGCTTCCTCTCACACATATTTTGATCACAAAATTCAAGGTTTGGTATGCTTGACTTGTTCATGCAGCATTTACCCAAATCATTGTATTCCTTAGAAATGAAACATTAAAAAAAGGAAAATTTAAACATATTTATGAATAAGTTATTCAAAAACATCTCATGTTTACAAGAATTACTTTTAGAACTTGAAAATTTATTTTGTTACAATGGATCTTTTTACTTTTTTTCAGGTAACCATAAAGTTAATGTGATGAATAAATTGAATCATTCTACCGTGTCAGAGTTTGTATTCTTGGGAATCTCCAGTTCTTGGACCATACAGCTTGGTCTCTTTGTGTTTGCTTCCATTTTCTATGTGGCTGTTGTGGTGGGAAATTCCTTTATTGTACTCACAGTGAGCTATGATAGTCACCTACATTCCCCAATGTATTTTTTGTTGGCCAATCTCTCCCTTATCGATTTGTGTCTCTCCACTGTTGCAGTTCCCAAGATGATTTCTGACCTTTTGTATGAACGCAAAACCATCTCATTCCAAGGTTGTATCACCCAGATATTTTTCATTCATTTCATGGGAGGAACTGAGATGGTGCTGCTCATTTCCATGGCATTTGACAGATACATTGCCATATGCAAGCCTCTTCACTATTTGACCATTATGAACCCCAAAATGTGTATTTTTCTTCAGGTGTCTTCTTGGGCTATTGGCCTTATACACTCATCGACTCAGTTGGCTTTTGTAGTGAATTTGCCTTTCTGTGGTCCTAATGAAATCGACAGTTTTTATTGTGATCTTCCAAGGTTCATCAAATTAGCCTGCATGGACACCTATAAGTTAGAGTTCATTGTCACAGCTAATAGTGGTTTCATCTCCATTGGCAGCATGTTTCTCTTATTTATGTCTTACATCTATATCTTGGTCTCTGTTCAGAAACACTCTTCTAGTGGATTGTCTAAGGCTCTCTCTACTCTGTCCGCTCATGTCAGTGTGGTGGTCTTGTTCTTTGGTCCATGTATCTTTTTTTATGTGTGGCCATTCCCTACAATGCCAGTGGATAAATTTCTTGCTATTATTGACTTAATTATCACCCCCTTTTTAAATCCTTCCATTTATACCTTTCGAAACAATGAAATGAAAACAGCAATGAGGAGACTGAGTAGCCAACTTGTGAGTTTTAGGAATATTTTATAAATAACTGATAAAGAGAAACAACATTCATCATGCTCATGACCACCATTTAACATGTAAATGAAGAGCAGTACAGTATAGTGGATAGAAAGCTGGCCTGGTAATTAGGAAGGCTTGTGTTTGGGTTCTCCCTTTGCCACATATTGACTATATAACCTTCAACAAGTCACTTAATTTCTCAGTAGTTTATTCAACTGAAACAAAAAAATTTCAGAGCAGGGGCTGATATATATATCAGCCCCTGCTCTGAAATTTATATATATATATATATATATATATATATATATGTCATAATTTCCTCACCCAGGAATTTTCCTGTACCCATAAGATCACACCATAGTCACCATAGGGAGAGTAGTGGTACGTTGCATAGAGTGAGGTATATCTGAATACATATACTTCCCCAGACATTTCCTGTTGTGGGATTCTGAGCCTTTCAGCCTCAGTTTTCTCATCTCTAAAATGGGAATAATAGTAGTCCTTATATCAAAGAGTTGTAAAGATCAGATGAACTAATATATGAGGAGAATTTTGTAAACCTTAAAATGCTATATAAGTTCTAGTGATTTTGTCTTTCTCTCTCCTATTTAAATATAAACATGCAAATTTAGGAGCTTTACTTATAGTTTGTTTTATTCTACTAGTCTTTAAGCTAACATGAGGACTACTTTAGTGGCCTAATAAGCATTTTGACTGCTACTTCATCTACTCAAACACATAAACAAATGCTTTTTGGATGAAGTTCTGAAATTGTAAAATCACTATTATGGTTATAACCCTAAATGTTCAACGGTGAATTTTCTTAATGTAGACTCAAATTTTCAGGGAAATAAGTTAACGTTTTTTCTTTTACTTGCAGATTTATCTTCAAGTTCATACTAAATAGCCACATAAGGACTCTTTCCTTAGAAATAGATTTATTTTGCTAATTATAAAATAGGTTGTACCTCCTATTTTTCACCTGGCATGGCTATAGAGAATAACAAACTTTATTTGTACCTCCTGTATTATTATTATGGAATAAAGGTAGTGTAAAATCCTAGGTAAAACAGAAGAGATTACTTGTTAGACATATTTAAGCCCCCTGCAATTTTAGATTCTGTAATGATATAGTTAATTCCTTTCTGGTTACTTTACTATATTAATATCATTTCTGAAGAAACATCTTTTGGTGCTAGATGACATAACCAAGATATTTATAGGATATTGTGTACAATTAAATATATGGATCACAAATTTGCTCTTCTCTTTTGTGCCTTACAGTGTGATTAAATTTATAATAAGAATCAATAAAGTATTCCTTTTATTAATTTTTTTCCTATTTAGTATGTGTCAATTACAATAAAAGTTTGATACTTGTAATGATGGGATTTCTATAAAGCATATGTTTCAATCTGCTCTGATGTAAACTTTAGGTTTAGGTAAGCTATACAAGTTATAAATTTATTAAGCTTTATCTAGAGGATAGGAAATGTTGTTTTTGGTCTAGCTCTTTTGGAGGATCTTGGTACTAGCCCGAGTCCTTGGTCTTAGAAGAGGAGTGATGAAATAGGACTCACATGGATGGTCAAACATGGAGTCCGTTTATTCCAAATTCTCTCAGTCTTATATTCTTCCAACACCTTTATATAACCAAAACACACTGCACATGCTCTAACTATATACTGTAGATGCAGGACCACATAAACAACTTGCTATTGTATGTAGATGTCTCTTTGCCACTTGATATCACTCTGCTCACTGCCTCCTGACTTCTCAGGAAGGCTGAGAGCCCTTAGGAGAGATGGGGAGCTAAATCAGACATTGTCCACTGATTCTCTCTGGGGCTGAAGGGTCTTATACCTCACCTAGAGTTCCTATACTATCTGTGGCCCTCTATACTATCCTAATCCCAATATTTGAAAAACTACTGTTAACTTGCTTGTGAACTTGTTTCTGTCTTAGTAGTTTTCAATTAGAGCCCATTACCAAGGAACTAACTCCATTCCTACTTCCAAGTTTCTTCTCATTTCCCCTATATCTGGGTCCTGGATTTGAGTAGTGGGTACTTACTGGCATCTGTTACCATTGTGAAATGTGTCTGGGGGCCACACATATGCATTATGCACTTTCTTTTTTTTGAGTGTAAGGGCCTTCTCTGTTTTGATGTTTTCTGTGCTTAACACTACTGGTAAACATAGCCATTGTCCACATACTTCTCTCTGTCTGTCAACATTTTGTAAAAATAAAGATATGTTATGAGTTTTTCTTAGTTTATATCACATCAAGATTCAATTAGTACCTTTAGTACTAATTTAGTGCTAATTAGTAGATATGTCTCAGTGAGTTTTTTTTTTTTTGGGGGGGCTTCATTGTATTTTTTTCTATTATTCCATCATCTTGTAAATGCCTCCTCAACTTCATATACCATGTGGAATATTAGAATTTTAATATAAAGTACTTTTGTAATACATATATTCTGATTTCTTCCTCATTTTCTTCCTTCTAGATATCATCATAATCATTCTGATGAATGAAATGAATTGCTCAATGGTGTCAGAGTTTCTGTTCTTGAGAATTTTTAGTTCTTGGACCATGTAGCATCTCCTTTTATATTTTTCCTTCATCTTCTATATTGCTATTGTGTTGTTAAACCTCCTTATAATACTCACAGTGACATCTGGTCCTGACCTACAGTGTTGTGTATATTTTCTATTGGCTTGTCTCTTCTTTATTGACATGTGTTTCTCCATTATTGTAGTTCCCAGTATAATTTCTGACCTTTTCTATGAGCACAAAACATATCATTTCAAGGTTGTATCACTCAGATATTCTTCATTCATTTTATGCAGAAACTGAGATGGTGTTACTCATTTCAATGGCATTTGACAGATATGTAGCTATATGTAAGCCTATCTGACTATTATGAAACCAAGAGCATTCATTTTTCTCCAAAAATCTGCTTGGTCTATTAGTCTTGTACACTCACTGACCCAGTTCGCTTTTGTGGTAAATCTGCTCTTTTGTGGCCCTAATGAAGTTGACAATTTTTGTTGTGATATTCCTTTTTATCAGGGTATGGACACTGATAAGTTGGAGTTCATTGTCACTGGCAATAGTGGTTTCATTTCCATTGGCACTGACTTTTTCTTGTTCATCTTTTATATTTATATTTTGATCACTGTCCAAAAATACTCTTCTATTGGCTTATCCAAGGTTCTCTCTACTCTGTTAGCTTATTTCAATGTAGTAACCCTCTTCTTTGGCCCGTGCATCTTTGTCTATGTATAGTCATTCCCTACAATGCCAGTAAATAAGTTTCTTGATTTTATTCTTGATTCTTGATTTTATTATTACCCATTTCTTAAATCCTTCCATTTATGCATTCAGGAACAAAGACATGAAAATGGCAGTTAAGAAACTGCTCATCCACTTAGTGAATTTTAAGAAAATTTCCTGAGATTCTGATTAATATGTGAAGAACATACTTCAATTTGATGCTGGCTATCATATGGCTGGGTCAAAGGGTATGCTTTTTTGGACATAGTTCCAAATTGCTCTTCAGAATAGTTGGATCATGTCACAATTCCATCAACAATGCATTCATGTCCCAATTTTTCCACATCTGCTCCAACATTTTTAATTATCTTTTCCTGTCATCTTAGCCAATCTGAGAGGTGTGAAGTGGTACCTCAGAGTTGCTTTAATTTTCATTTCTCTAATCAATAGTGATTTAGAGCATTTTTTCATATAACTATAAATAGCTTTAATTTTATCATCTGAAAATTGTCTGTTCCTATCCTTTGACCATTTATAAATTGGGTAATGACACATATTCTTATAAATTTGATATAGTTCTCTATATATTTTAGAAATGATGCCTTTATCAGAAAAAATGGCTGTAATTTTTTTTCTAGCTTTGTATTCCCCTTTTAATCTTGTTTCTATTGGTTTAATTTGTGCAAAACCTTTTTTAATGTAATGTAATTAAAGTTGTCCATTTTGCCTTCCATAATGTTCTCTAGTTCTTCTATGGTCATAAATTCCATCCCTCAAAGATCTGATAGATAAATTATCCCTTGTTCTCCTAATTTTTTATGTTATCATCCTATATGCCCAAATTATGTACCCTTTTTGACAATATTTTGATATAGAGTATGAGATGTCAGTCTGTGCTGAGTTTCTGACATTATTTTCCAGTTTTCCCAGCAGTTTTTGTCAAATAATGAGTTCTTACTCCAAAAGCTAGAGTCCCAATGCCTTTTTATGAGGAATTGAATGGATTAAAATCAGCATCATGCTGTTTAGCTTAACTTCACAGAATTGAGTCAAAAGATTATGAAAGATGATTCATGAAAATTTTTTGTGGTATTGAATTCTGAATAGCTCTGAGAACAGAAGATAAGAAAAAGAATGCCAATTAAAACAATAAATAGGAAACTGAATCCTACAAAAGTAAGTGAGAAAAGTAACGTCACACAATTTAAAAAGTTTAAGAGTCCTGTTTGAATTCAGGCTTTTCAATTTATTTTGGTGCCTTGATGAACTAGTGAATTAGTAGAGAACTAGGTTGAAAATCCATGTCCATAATACCCGTCCAATGCTTTCTCTATCATACTACATGATTCTCCAACATTTTTTTCTTCTAAAATTAATATTCTATACCTTCTCTTTTATTTCTGGATAATGCTTTATTTTTTTCAAAATAGAATATTTTGTTTGTGTATAACTATCATTTCATATCAAAATCAGTTCTGCTTATACCATATTCCACTCAATCAAATTCCTCTATAAAAATGAAACAAAAAACCTCTTAGACAAAAGTATCCAAGTACTTTTGACAATATGAAAATGTATGTCACATTACTCATGTCCATCATCTCCAACTGACCAAAAAGAGAAAAGTATATTTCCTCATTTTTTCTGTGGGACCTGCACTAGTCCTTATAATAATTCGGTGTTTGCCACCCCCATTCACTGCTCTTTTAAATTTCATTATTTTAGTCAACATGTACATTAAGCTACTTGTTCTGTTTATTTCCAGCATTCTGCTCCATTTCACTTACATCTTTGTTTCATTAATTTCCACATATTTGTTGCTTCTTATGGCAAATTACTATTCTATCATATTCACATATCACAGTTCATTCAGCCATTTTCCAGTCCATAAGCATCTATTTTTGTTCCAATTATTTACAAACATAAAATGATGTGCTTTCAATCTTATGTCATATGGGTGATATAGAGTATGTGTCATTCTTTTTTATGAGTTACATGGACTAAAATCTTTCTTTTGTAAAATAAATTTTTATTGATTTCTTAAAAAGAGGGTACCACTCTTCTAGTTACCTAGGTTTGTAACCTCAGTGTCATCCTTAAACCCTTATTCTGTCTCATACCTCATATCCTAAACCTTGTTATTTTTACTTCTGCAATATCTTATTGCCACACCCCTCTCTCTTCTGCTATATTCATCTCTTTGGTGGTGACCTTCACTCTCCACTCCTGGAATATTGTAATATCCCTGGTCTAATAATATCTCCAGAGTAGTCCATCTTCCATTCACATATCAAAGTGATCATCTTAATCTATGAGTATAACCATGTCACATACTTTACAACTCATTTAATCAACTGCCTCTAGAATCAAATAGAAAATGCTATTTTGTGCTTATGAAGCATTCTCTCTCCCCTCATATTGTATCCCTTCCTATTTTTCCAATCTACTTATGCTTTAAGAAGCAAAAGTGCTTCTTACCTCACCAGTGCTGTTCCTTGTATAAGATATTCCATCTTCTGATTCTGAGCATTTTCAATGGTTGTCCTTCATGCCAAAAGTTCTCTATCTCTTTATTTTTGCCTTCTAGATCTCCCAGTTTCCTTCAAGTTGTAACTAAAATTCTACTTGCTGCAGAAAGTCTTTCTGATTCTCCTTAATATTTTCCTTTTGATATTTTTTCTCTTTATTCTTTTTCTTTTTTCTTCTATTTTTTTTTCACATCATCATTTCTATGCTGGCCCCTTCAATAGAATACAAAATCCTTGAAAGCAGGAAACATTTTTAATCTTTTTGTTATGTCTTGAATGTTTAGTAGTGTGTCTAGCATCTAATAAGATGAATGATTAACTTATATGACTTGAAGTCTTCATCTATCTCTTTCCCTTTTCCTTCAGAGAATTATCCCATAAAGCACTGTGTATGTGTGTATGTGTACAGGAAAATTAAAAAGAGAAAAAATTGGTAAAACTGATCAATATAAAAAAAGATTCTGAAAATGAATAAAATATTTTTGTGACCTCCCACTTCTGCAAAGTAATAGAGTGTCTTCTCACATCTCTTTGGAGTCATGCTTTTTCTTTGTAATTTTGCAACTTTTACTTTTATCCGTTTTTTTTTAATTTAAATTGTTTTACTTATTATGCATATGTTTTTCTTGCTTCTGCTTACTAATTCTTGTCTTTCCACCAATTCTTATTCTTTCCATTTTCTCTTTATTCATCTTATTAACTTATTAGAGTACAGTAATATGCCTTTATGTTCAGATGCCACAATTTGTTTAGTCATCTCTAGATTCATTGTTTCTAGGTTTTCCTTAAAATGTTATTATAAACATTTGAGGTGTAAGGAACCTCTCTTTTTTTTATCAGTGATCTCCTTATGGTACTTTTATAGAATGGATCCAAATTCTCAAATTTTAAAGTTCTGTCAAAATGCAAAGTTTCTCAGAAAGAAAGAATCCCAATGGTGGCTATGCTGAAGATAGGGATGCATCAATTGGTCACTGAGCCAGGATGTCAGTGAAGGAGTTGTACTTTATCCTTTTAGCTTTTTCTAAGCATTGTTTATATCTTCAAAAATGTATCAGCAATCCGTGAAGACATTGTTATACTTTGTTATTCTGCCAAATAGTTAGGTAGGACAGATGAATTTATTTATTTATTTTATTATAGCTTTTTATTTAAAAGATATATGTGTAAGTAATTTTTCAGCATTGACAATTGCAAAAGCTTTTGTTTTACTTTTTCCTCTCCTTCCTCCCACCCCCTCCCCCAGATGGTAGGTAGACCAATATGTGTTAAATATGTTAAAGTATATGTTAAATACAATATATATGCACATAGCACAGATGAATTTAAAGTTCATTTTATGGAAAGAAAGTATAACATAATTTCTTTCCTCTAAGCATTTGAAATTCAATTCTAGAATATTATTTTATTTGGCAAAGTGACCCCAAATGAATATTTAGAATGCACTCTTTGCTTTGAGGAAGGTTTGGAATGTTCAGAACAGTTTGGGACCACCATAGTAAAGACAAAGATGAGCGTGTATTACCATGTCTAATTTCATTACCATGTCACAGTTCATAGTGGCCTCCAGGCTACTCTAGAAGATTTGGAGAATAGTAAGGCTTATGGATTGATTTTGCTCTTTGAATCATAGTCCAAGGGAAGAGGAAATGGAATCTGAAGTCTTATTTTGGATTTTATTTAAATTAGAATGTGCTTATATGTAACAACACATAAATTTCAAAAAGTCTCAAATAGATCATTCCTCAATGTATTCCATAACCAACAAGAAGTTAGTCTGAGTAAGGCCTCCTAATAAGTTTGGATTGGGGGTATGAATAGAAATTGTTCTATATTAATTTTGATAAGTTTGGGATAGGGGTATGTGTAGCATTTGTTCTGGATTTATTTTTGCCTAGAGTTTGAAGTTCAGCAGTCTTGAGTAAAAGAAAAGTAACACTGGTACTTGCATTTTTACAAGAAGTGAATCAAGAAATTAATGATCAAGTAAATTTATTTTGGTAATAACATAAAATAATGTAAATTACTAAGGATCATTATCATCTAAGAGAAGGGAAAGAATGTGGAAAATCTCATTTCTGAAGAGGAGACTTCAGAAATAAGTATGTACACTTGCTTTATCTGGAAGTTAGTTGTCAAGATAGTGATTTCAATGCCTGGCTGGAGGGTCATTATTACCAACTGCAGAATGGTTAAGTGACGGCAGAATGAAGTATTATGACTAAAATTATGCAGTTTTTTATTACCTAATAGTCAAAACAGTTATGTAAAATAACCATTTAGTATTAACTTCATATCTCATTTATTGATTAGTTAATTTAAACAGATAAGACACATGCATGTATAGACATGTTCTGACCTAAAATGACTCCAAAAAGGAGTACTTGTCCCTGAGAAAAAGCTAGAGACAGAAACTTATATGACAATAGAAAATAGAGACTTATAAGAGTAACTCACAGTTTAGGAATCATTGGGAAAGAATATTTGAAAGTATAACATGATAAAGTTAAAAATACACTAGAAAACTCCTGATTCTAGATAGGTACTATCTGGAAAGAATTGTAATTCAAAGTGAGTTTTCTCAACATTAGCTCTGGAAACCTTTTGCTAAAACATTCTGCAATAATTATCAAATCAGTATCTTAGACAATAAACATTGTGGCAATTCAGAGGAGAGAGAATTTACTGAGATCTGGTTTTTGTGAGGAAGGCTTCACAAAAGGATTTGAGCTAGTCTTTGATAGATAGGTAGGATTTAGATAGGAAAAGGATAAGGGAGAGGAGGTTCAGGTAAGGAAGATAGTTTGAAAAATAGTCTGGGAAAGAGTGAATAAAACAGTAAGAGTGAGATTAATGAAGAGGGTAGTAGGGAAAAAGTCAAAGGACAAGAAATACCATTTATCATAAACCACTTCCTACAAATTAAAAAATAATGATATTGAAACAACATCATTATCAAACTTCATTTGAAGCTAGTTGTGGTCCCTTTAAGAAACTATATTTCCTATTGATCTATGATTCCTTTCAGATTCTCAGTCCCTCCTGGCTGAGACATATCCTCCCCAGACAAGTTGTCTTTCCAGGATGCCAGAGCCTTTGATTAAATTACAAATCCTGATAAAAAAGAATCACTTTGAATTCCAATAGGAGATCCGGACTTGTCCCAGCCCCTACTGGGTCTGAGTCAACTTGGGCTGTCCCAGCCCCCACTAGGACACCCAATATTATAGCTTCCATCTACAAAGGTCTTTTTCAGATGGACCTTGGCAGCTCCCTTTACTGCCAGGACCTTCTGTCAACTCTGTCAACTGAGAACCACATTCTCAGTCCAAAACTCCGTTTTCCATAGATCTGCCACTATAGAAGTCAGTCTCTTGGTAAAATGATTCCTATCTAACAATAAACTTTCATTTTGCAAGAAATATTTGGGAATGAGTGAATTCTTTCACTCCTAAAACTTGTAACCGATTTAAAGGGGATTCTTAACAATTCTCTTATAGCCATTAACCTCTAGACCATCAGGAATCTAGACTACTCAAACAGCATCACACTTACTGGAATTTCAGAAAATACCCTAGTACTTGTCAGAAAAATTTAATTTGTTAAAATTTCTCAATAGGTTAGGGGACAGTGATGTGTTGAAGTCAGCAGAAACTGGTAAGAGGTTATTGAATTTTTTATCTACACATTAGAAATTAGCAAACCCTATCAATGAGGATTAGATTTCAAAGAATACCCTGCATGCTTTTTTTTTTTTTTTTTTTTTTTTTTTTTTTTTTTTTTTTTTTTTTTTTTTTTTTGTGAAAACTGATCATTAAATATTTACCAGCAACAAATAAGGACAAGAAAGTTTAGGAGCTAATATTCACATAGGATATTTTGAAAGATGGGTGATATCCAAAGATCCCTGTTTTCAGCTTGGTACTTTGTGTGGTATCTTGGAAGAAAAGTGTAAACATTTTTTTTTTCCCAGGGTTCGGATTTGCATGGTATAGGAGAGTTTGGGCTATTGTTTTACACATGTTTCTGAGGGTGTAGTTCTAAAAGCCTGTAAAAAGATATAAGAATATCTAAGATAATATGTGTTGCACAGATGGGTTCCTTTTGGGGAACTTCCTATATAATTAGAGTAGTTTTAATAGTTTGCTCAGTCATTTCAATGTTAATGAAGTTTCATTTCTTGTATCACTTAAAAGTTTGAGTTTTTTATTTTTTTCAGGGCTATACTTTTTTTTTTAGAGCTGCATTTAAACTATTCTTGTCCAATCTCTTTTCGTACTTATTTGTGGGATATAGCATTAACCATTCAACCCTTGAATAGTCATACCTGGCTCTGCTTTCTCTTTTATCCTTGGAATCTGTTTCTTTTCCTAATGCCTTCTTGGTTATGGCATGACCACACCAAGGTCAACATGAATGAAACTCCTACACAAGGATTAATTCTTCTGATGATATTGTCCAGTTTTACTTCTCAACTGGAAAACCTGCCTCATGTGGTTCCCTCACCTAGTTAAGGTTGGATGTTAGACTAACAGGCTTGGGTGAGTGGTGTAAATGGAGAACTAAAAAAAAAAATAGTTTGGTGCAATGAATAGAGCACTATGCCTGAAGTCAAGAATACCTGAATTCAAATCCTCCCTCAGATAATTACTACCTTTTTGATCCTTTGCAACTCACTTAATCTTCATTTGCCTCATATACTCATCTGTAAAATGAGGGTATACTGGAGAATAAAATAACAAACTACTATACCATCTTTATAAGAAAATCTCATGGACAAAATTGAATGAATATACAACAACAAGAAGGAAGAAAGAAGCTTTGAGTATTGAGTATGAGGGCAAAGAACTATTTCAGGTTGCGGTAGAACAGAAATTCATAAGACCTTGGGTTAAATGACGGTAAGATAAAGTCACTTCTGAGGTCTCAAAGGCAGAGTGATTCTGAAAATTCATTTAGAATGCACTGACTTTTAAATACATAGTTCATTGAAATCATTTCCTCCTTACCCTTTTAGGACATGTAAAATATATATCTTCCAAGCTAAAAATGAGTAAAAAATATTTAAAAGCTCCCTGAATTATCAAGAAGGTTTTTTCTCAATATCTGAATTTAAAAACAAGATACTTGTTTTGCAACAAGTTGCAACAATTCTCATTCTTTCAATTTCTTTTCTTCAGGTAATATCATATTCAGGGCAATGAATGAAGGTAATGATTCCATAGTACATTAATTTGTGTTCCTGGGGATCTCTAGTTCATGGGCTGTGCAATTTTTCCTCCTGGTATTTTTCTTTGTATTCTATGTGGCCATTGTGTTGGGAAACTTTCTCATTGTATTCATAGTAATCCCTGAACCCTGTTTACATTCTTCCATGTATATTCTGTTGGCCAATCTATCCTTTATAGACCTATGTCTTTCTTCTGTGGCTGTTCCTAAGATGGTTTATGACTTTATGACTTTATGATTTTTTATGAGCACAAAGTCATATCATCCAGATATTCTTTATTCATATCTTTGGAGGAATTGAGATGGTGCTGCTCATTTTCATGGTGTTTGATAGATATGTGGCCATATGTAAGCCTCTTCACTATCTGACCATTTTGAATCCAAGAATGTGTAATTTACTCCTTGTGGCTTCTTGGGTCATTGGCCTCATACATTCACTGACCCAGTTGGCTTTTGTGGTAAATTTGCCTTTCTGTGGCTCTAATGAAATGGACAGTTTTTATTATGATCTTCCTTGATTCATTAGACTGGCTGTGCAGATACCTACAAATTGGAGTTCATGGTCACTGCTAACAGTGGTTTCATTTCTATGGGCACCTTATTCCTACCGGCCATTTCTTATATTTCTATTTTGATCACTGTTCAGAAACACTCTTCAAGTGGTCTGTCTAAGGCTCTCTCTACTTTGTTAGCTCACATCACTGTGGTTGTCTTATTTTTTGGTTCATGTATCTTTGTCTATATATGGCCATTCCCTAAAATGCCAGTGGATAAATTTTTTTTTTATTCTTGATTTTTTTTATCACCCCTATCTTAAATCCTTCTATATCTATATATTCAGGAACAAAGAGATAAACGTAGCCATGCAAAGACTGATCAGCCAATTAGGGAGTTTTAGAAAAATATTGTAAATTATTTTGAGTGAAAAAGTATATATAGTGCTTAAGCTGATCATCATGTAACATGTGAATGACAGCATTCAAATTGTTGTGCCGCAGTTCCCTTTTAGTGTCCTGATTCAGTTTCCATAATTGTCCTGACTCAGTTCCCCCAATTGTTCTGCCTCAGGGTATCTGAATTGTTCTGCCTCAATCCCCTTAGTTGCAACTCCCCTCCTCTCCTCTCCTCACTCCCCCCCTTCCCCTCTCCCCAGGTTTCTTAAGACTGATGTAACTCAGGGCTACTTGCTCTAAGGTTATAAATTGTCAATGTATAAACTCAAGATAAAGGGGAGTTCAGACTTCCTGGCTTCTACCTCCTCCTGTCATCAAGAATTTATGGTCCTACACCCTATTCTGTCATTGTTCTTCTTTATCCCAACTTACCAGAATGTCCAGTACCTCCCCCCAACCTGTCAGAACTGAATTGATAGTCCATTCCTGCTCTCAATGCTCTGACTCCGCCCCTATTTCAATATACCCCTGTAGCTGAACCAGGGGTGTATGTGTGTGTGTGTATGTGTGTATAGATGTCATTGAGAATTCACATTGGTGGCTGGATGCTTTGGACATCAACCCTGGGGGCAGCATGCCCCCAGCATAATCTCTCCCTCTCAGAAATCCAAATAAAATATTAAAAACTCTCTAATCTCTATCTTGTCTCAGTTTCTCTGGCATTACAAAATCTGGAACTTAAGATGATAGTATGCTCCATTTTAATATTCTTGTCATTAATAAGAAGACTATTTCCATAGCTGTTGAAAATGAAATAGAAAAAAGCATTGCTATCTTTGGGTTAGACAATTCTATTTTAGTTATGATTTTAAGATATATATTTTTATAATTTCTTAATTTAGATTCAGATTTGTAACAGAAAATACAAATTCAAAAAAGAAAGTAAACTTTTTTGTCTTCTTATAAATCTATATGTAAACTTATAGCTTGACTATCTTGATTAATTCAGAGGACCTACCTAAGTAATTATTTGTCCTCAGGAATAGGATTATTTTATTAATCACAAAATATTGAAAGGAACCTTCTCTTCTTATGAAGAGCAAATGGCTCTTTGTAAATATTTTCAGTACTCTATACATAATTTTACATGAGTGGAAGAGTGGTATAGGGTTGGATTTCTAAAATTTTTTCACTTGCAACAAAAAGTCCAATACATTTTATGTGACCCAGTCTCAAATCTTAGTTGAGATATTTCTGGCAGCATTTGTCCATGGAAGTGCACTAAGGTTCTCTAGGCAGCAGTGAAGTTCCAAAATATAACACAGGCAAGTGCTGCCAGAAACAATTGGGATTCATTATGCATTTTATTTTGAATTAATTTTTGGTCATTGCAATCAGAATCTTTTTACTCTTTCAGATTTTTTATGACCCCCACATTCAGTTATTTGACCACATATGATGTAGTGATCCACAATGTAAGCTTTGGTATACTCAATAGAGAGATGACTTCAATCATGAAGACTTTGGTTCAAGTCTTTTCTTAAACACATGTTGGTTGTGTGCCTCATATATCCTTGAAATTTTCTAAGTTCATAAATTTAAGGGTAATTGCTAATCTCACAGGATGTCAATTTGGATTGTTAAAGAAGAGACTTCTATATCAGTAAAATCATTACATAGAATAAAAACCTTTAGATTAAGTCTGCTTCAAAGATATTTTTCTGAGTAATAATCCTCTGATCATCTCTACAGTTATTTTTTCAAGGTGATGATTTCATGGTTTCAGGAACTACCCTGTTTTGTTGTACAACTGTTGATGTTCACCTTTTGTTTTCAGAGGATCAATGGCATCATGGGATGATATCTTGACTTGCCTCTGGATTGGATTTAAATGGACCAAGTGGTCCATTTAATGGATGGGACCAGCCCCATTCTTTTTTATAGTCATTATATCAGTGGAAGGCGAAAAGATGATGCAACTGACAAATGAACTGAAATGTAGTATATAACCTTAACATCGCCAATGTTTATCTAAGTCCTAAGTGCTCCATAGCATCAGCTTCTGGTTCCTTCATGGTTGTTCATAAGAACATGGTTTACTGTTACACATCAATTCTGCTGGAGGAAGACTTTACATCCTTGGACTAGACATTCTCCTGATCTGTAAAACGAATTACTTTATGTAAAAATCATTTTTATTCTTAATATTGTGACAAAAATAAGTGATAATATGTGATCAATGGCAGATATGAAACATTTACTCCTCTGTTTAACCCATAATATTGAGATTAAATTTATAGTAAAAAAGCAACAATTCATTTCTTTTATGTGTTCTGTGTATGTGAATTTTAATATTATCTTTTTAAAATCATAGAATTTCTCTGACATGTTTTTGATTTTTGTTCTTTTTAAATCTATATATATATAATATATATATATATATATATATATATTATATATATATATATGAATGCATCAATCAATTAGGTCATTTATACAGTCTGCTATTGTGGCATGAGATTAACGACATTAATTGTCCAGACTGAATGCTTTCAAGGATGAGAAACCAACTATCTCACAAGGCATCAAAACTATATTTGTACCACCCTAGTTATTAAAAAGTTCAAGTTTACATTGTATTGAAATTTTCCTCTTTATAATTTCCTCTAAGTTGTGTCACTTGGTTCCAGTTCTCCATGCTGGATCTAAACACAATTAGTCAAATTCCTTCTTTACAGAACAGTCCTATAATTACTCATTCTTTCATGGTCTTTTCTCCTCTGGTAAAAAATATCCAGAGTTTCTTTAATTGCTCTTCATATATCAGAGTATCCAAAATTTTTTTATTCCTTCTCTCCATACATTGGTTTTAGTTTTATCAGGATCATCCCAACATTAAAAACTAATAATTAAGGAAAGTAAGCACTGTGCACTTAAATATCCTAAGAATCATATTGCCTGAAAAGATTTGCTAGCAGAAAATGGATCAGTGGGTACGAAGCACAACATATCTCTGATATTATATGAGGAGAAGGTTGAGAAAGATTAGAGAATCAATTATAGAATTATATGAAGCTCTAGAAAGCATCTTATAGAAATCATCTCTTCCTCTTCTTTCACTTTATAGATGAGTACACTAGGAACCAGAAAGTGGAAGTGAGTGATACAAAGTCAAATATGTATCAATTAAGAAGAAAAACCAAGATTGAAATACAGTTCTTTTAAGTCAAAAAAATTTGAGAGATATGAGAAGTTTGTCTATGTTTGGGTGGTGGCTGAAGAGTGAGACATGGTCTGAAGTCTCTGAGGAATGGCATCATCTTTTTTGTAACCTTACTTAACTGGAAAGAATTGTACAAATAATAATGCAGGTAAAATTGCAAGTTAATGTGCTACAGTTTAGAGGGAAACTTTCCACATCCCTATAAAACAATTTTTTCTTTTTCTTGTCTTTTTTTATCCCATTCTTGGCACAAAGCTCCCTATAAGCTAACCTAGTTCCAGTCTTCCTCTAATTATGAGTAAGTTCGCAGAAGCCATGTTTATTTATTTATTTATTTATGTTATTGGGGGGTTAAATTTATTTATTTTTAATACACAATCCTTTATGAATCCTGTTGGGAGAGAAAAATCAGAACAAAACTGAAAAACCATGGGAAAGAGAAAACAAAACAAAACAAAACAAAAAAACAACAAAAAAGGAGAAGTGAATATAGCATGTGTTGATTTACTTTCAGTCTCCTTAGTTTTTTTTTTTCAAGATGCAGATGACATTTTCTGTCCAAAGTCTTTTGGGTTTGCTTTAGATCATGGAATCACTGAGAAGGATCAAATCTTTTGCAGTTGATCATCTCACATTCTTGCTGTTTTTCTGTACAATGTATTCCTAGTTCTGTTTGTTTCACTTAATATCAGTTCATGTAAATTTCTCCAGGCCTTTCTATAATCAGCTTGTTCATCTTTTTATTAAAATACAACAATATCCATTACCTTCATATACCACAATTTGTTTAGCCATTACCAATTGATAGGCATCCGTTCATTTTAAAATTCTTCGCTCTCACCAAAAGAACTGCTACAAACATTTTTGCACATGTGGGTCCTTTTGCCTCATTTATGATTTCCTTGGGCTACAGACCCAATAATGGCACTGCTGGATCAAAGGATATGCACAGTTTCATAACCTTCTGGGCATAGTTACACATTGTTCTCTGTAATGGTTGGATCATTTCACAACTCCACCAACAATGCATTAGTTCCCAGTTTTCCCACACACCTTCCAAACATTTATTATTATCTTTTCCTGTCATCTTCGCCAGTCTGAGAGGTGTGAGGTGGTACCTCAGAGTTATTTTAATTTTCATTTCTCTAATCGATAGTGATTTAGAACATTTTTTCATATAACTATAAATGGCTTTAATTTCATCATCTGAAAATTATCTGTTCCTATCCTTTGACCATTTATAAATTAAGCAATGATACATATTCTTATAAATTTGACATAGTTCTATATATTAGAATGATATCTTTATCAGAAAAATTGCAGTAAATTTTTTTTCTAGGTTTGAACTCCCCTTTTAATCTTGTTTCTAGTGGTTTTATTTATGCAAAAACTTTTTAATATAATATAATCAAAGTTGTCCATTTTGCTTTTCATAATGTTTTCTAGTTCTTTGGATATAAATTCCTCTCTTCTCCAAAGATCTGATAGATAAATTATGTCTTATTCTCCTGATTTGTATATGATATCATCCTTTATGCCCAAATAATGAATCCATTTTGATATTTTACTATGGGGTATAAGATGTAGTTCTATGCTGACATTCTGACATATCATTTTCCAGTCTTCTCAGCAATTTTTGACAATTAGTGAGTTCTTATTTCAGAAGCTGCAGTTTGGGGCTTTATCAAATAGTAGATTATTTTAGGCTTTGGTTATTATGTTTTGTGTATCTAATCTATTCCACTTATCCAGCATTCTATTTCTTAGCCAATACCAAATGGTTTTGATGACTGCTGCTTTAAAATATAGTTTTAGGCTTGGTACTGCTAAGCCATTATCCTTTGTATTTTTTTCATTAATTCCTTTGATATTCTTGACCTTTTGTGTTTCCAGATTAACTTTGTTATTAATTTTTTTCTAGTTCTATAACAATGCTTTGGTAGTTTGATTAGTATGACACTGAACAAGTAGAACAATAAAGCAGAATTGTCATTTTTATTATATTAGCTTGGCCTACCTATGAGCAATTAATATTTTTCTCATTGTTCAGATATGAGTTTATTTGTCTGAGAAGGGTTTTTTAATTGTGTTCATATAATTCTTAGGTTTGTCTTGGCAGGTGGACAGCCAAGTATTTTATTTTGTCTACTGTAATTTTAAATGGAATTTCTCATTCTCTCTCTTGCTGAAGAGCTTTGTCAGTAATATATGGAAATGCTGAGTTTATTGTGTGAGTTTATTTATATCTTGCAACTTTGCTAAAGTTGTGAATTATTTTTTTTAGGATTTTTTCAGTATATTATCACATCATCTTCAAAGAGTGATAGTTTTACTTTCTCTTTGCATATTGTAATTCCTTTGATTTCTTTTTCTTTGCTTATTGCTAAAACCAACATTTCTAGTACAATGTTGAACAATAGTAGTGGTAATGACCATTCCTGTTTCATCCCTGATCTTATTGGGAAAGCATTCAGCTTCTCTCCATTACAAATAATGATTACTATTTGTTTCAGATAGGTACTGCTTATTATTTTAAAGACTGATCCCTTTATCCCTATGTTTTCTAATGTTTTTAATATTAATGGGTGCTGTGTTTTGGCAAAAGTTTTTCTCTACTTATTGAGATTATCATATGATTTCTGTTGATTTTGCTATTGATATGATCAATTGTGGTAATAGTTTTCTGGATATTGAACCAGTTCTGCATTCCTGGTATAAATATCACTTGGTCATAGTATATTATTCTGCTGATAAGTTGCTATAATCTCTTTGTAATATTTTATTTAAAATTTTTGCATTGATATTTATTAGGGAGATTGAATTTTCATTTTCTATTTTGGCTCTTCCTAGTTTCAGTATCAGTACCAAATTTGTGTCATGGAATGATTTGGCAGGACTTTTTCTTTAACCTATTTTTGCAAATAGCTTACATGGTACTGGAATTAATTGTTCTTTAAATGTTTGGTAGAATTCAATTATGAATTCATCTGGCTCTGCAGGTTTTTTTTATTTTTTTTAGGGAATTCATTAATGACTTTTTCAATTTCTTTTTCTTAAATAATACTATTGAAGAAACATTTCTTCTTATGTTAATCTGGGTAAATTATATTTTTGTAAATATTCATCCATTTCAATTAGGTTGTCGGACTTGCTGCCATATAGCTGGGGAAAATAGCTCCCAATTATTTAGGTTTTCTTCATTTCTCTTTTTAAAAATATTATTAATTAATTAATTTTTTTGATGAGGCAGTTGGGGTTAAGTGACTTGCCCAGGGTCATAGAACTAGGAAGTGTTAAGTGTTTGAGACCAGATTTGAACTCAGGTCCTCCTGACTTTAGGGCTGGTCCTCTATCTACTATACCAATTAACTGTCCCCTTCATTTCTTTTAATAAAATGTAATTTTACATTTTCTTTACCTGAGATCAGAATTGTTATCCCTGTTTTTTTTTTTTTTAACTTTGCTGAAGCATAATAAATTCTGGTCCAGCCTTTTACCTTTACTCTGTGTCTCTTTATGTCAAATGCATTTCTTATATCCATCTTATTGTAGGATTGTGTTTTTTAATCCATAAAGTTATTTGCTTCCATTTTATGGGAAAGTTCATCCCATTCGCATTCACAGTTATGATTACCAGCTCTGTATTTCCCTAGCATCATATTTTCTTCCCCATATCTAATTTTCTTCTCTCTTTTCACCTTGTCCTTACTCATTTTTTTTACCCCTTCACCCACTATCTTATCACCTATCACTCTTCCACCTTTCTCTTATTTTTCTCCCTGGTGTTTCTCTCTTCTATCCTGCTCCTCCTTTTCTTTCCTCTTTCTCTTCCTACTTCTTCACAGGGTCAAATAAATTTCTGTACCCAACTAAATGATTAACTTATACCCATTTAGAGCCAAATCTGATGAGATAAAGCTTCAGACAATGCTCATTCCCCTCTATTCTTTCCTTGATTGTAATAGGTCTTTTGCACCTCTTCATGTGATCCTATTGTGCCATTATACCTCCCCTTTCCTCTTTTTCCAGTACAGCTCTTTTGAGAACTGTATCTGTCACTGGGACACACAGGGGGAGCACTTCACATGAATTGAGGGTATTGTTGGGAATGGACTCTAAAGTGATGACATCAAAGAAAAAGACATTAAGGGGTGGGAAAAGGTCTGTATTGGAACCAGAGGCCATGTTTAACAATTTAAATTCATCTGTATTTAGGGGAATAGCCAATACAAATGCTGAAGCAACTCAAAAACATATTACTTGTGTATTGATAAAATTTACTAAAAATAGAAAATGGTGTGTAAGAGGCACAACACAAATATATTTTTGTTTTTTGTTTTTTTCTTGTGAGGAGGAAAATGGGAAACATCAACAGATGAAAGCTCATATACTTATACTTTCATAATCACATATTTTGAAGCAGATAGTACTTTTGTAGATTATGTAATCCATTTGCTAAATTTTATAGATGATAGACTCATAGGACAAAGGCTTTATCACATATTTATAGATGAGAGAATTCTTAGATATCAATGAGGAAACTGGTACTCAGAGAAAAAAAGTGACTTTACCAACAACACAAAGCATCTAAATAACAGACCTAGAGAGGCAAACTAGATCTTATGGCAAAAATCCACTGAAATTTTTACTGTTCCCAGGTGAATGGAAATAAGCTATGGCCTAGTTTCCTTTTCATGATTATTGAAAGGTTTTATATAGAACATTGTAGCTTAGTGGTCACAAGAACCCCCTGAAATGTTTGGCTAAGTCAAGTGTCCTACAGAACTTTTTTTTTTTTTTAACACATTTTAATTTATGTTGATATTTTGTGCCACCAAAAGTTTCAGGGTTTCTTGGGATTACAAATATAGGGACCAAAATTATCCTCTACTGCTTTGAGGTGCAATTTTCATAGTAAGACTGTCTTTGATAAATTTTAAGGACCTCAGGTCTTTTAGGTTGTATCTGCCCTCTCTTCCTATTCTACTTTAGGGTGTAAGAGGACGCACTCAGGGAATTTTCATAGAAGAAATGAGCTAAAGCAAGAATCACTATTGAGACCATTTATAAACAGAGTTTCTTCCCATCCCAAACTTTAAATAACTGTTATATGTAGTAAGATAGCTTGGGAGGCAGGTGTAATACTTGAGGGATATGCCAGGATTTATATGAAATTGGATATAAATGGGTTTGTCCATAGCATTTGAAGTCAAGTAAACTTTGTGTTTCATAAAATAAAGAGCTGAAGTATGAACTGTATCTTTTAAATCCCCTTAGGGAGCAATAACCTCATGCCAATATGATCTATAAATAATATTATCTTATGAAAATGCCTATAGCTCATCTGCACCGAAGAGATAAAGAAGGTATTGGAAATTCAGATTCTGAGAAGTGGATTTCAACTGATGGTAAAAAGCAGTTGGAGTGAAGCACACACATTTGTTCCACACTGGGTTATTCAAAAGGTGGAAGACTATGAGTGTCTGCCTGGTGAGTTATAGAGACCAATTCAAGAATGGGGAATGGGCATTGGTGGTAATGATAGTGAAAGTAAGGAGTGTGAGCCCAATCTCTGAACTTTATTGATGAAAACTGATGAGCAAAATAAACCTCTTGTTACTCTATGTTATGTTGTATTACACTGAAATTCTTTTTTGACTGTTCTATGTGTCTTACAGAATATGTGACTGGACTGAAGAGGTGATTTGAGGCAAGGGCATTAGGACAATTGGTAGCAGTCACTAACCAAATCACAAAGGTAGTATAATGATTTCATATATCTGTTGGAAAGATTAATAGAAGTGCTGGTGGGTATAGTTGGGTCCCATACATTTGTGGCTGTACTATCTATCTGGTCTTGGATTCTAAATACTATCACACAAGATTTCTACAGTTATTGGTCACCAATTTAATAAATTATAAGAATGACAGAGAACATACTCATGTTAAACCTTCATACTAAGAAATTTTAGCAATTGTTGCAATCCTCTGCATTAATTATTTCTTGAAATATATGAGATAATGATTATTTTATGGTCCATTTTTAAAAACCATAGTTTTGTTTGTTTGGTAAGTTTTGATAAAGCATAAAAGAGGAAATATCATAAAGGGAGAACATGGAGAGATAAGCAGAGTATAAACACAGCACACACAGAGAAACTCATAAACATATACCCAGGTGACATCAATATTACAGTACTTGTCTTATATACTTAGCTATCAGAAACATTAGTTAAAAACATTTAAGAGCCATTTAATATTTTAAAAATAAGCTTTTCCAAGTTCATACTTTGTGTTAAGCTCCTGTTCAAAGTGCTTTTAAAAAACCAAATACCTCATTTGATTCTCACAATTCTATGGAATAGATGCTATTATTATTCCCTATTTGAAATTAATAAAACTAAAGCAAAGATTAAATTGCTTACAACTACATAGTATCTGAGTCCAGATTTGAATTTAAGTTTTCCTGGCTCTTAATATACCACACTGTTCACTATGGCACCCCATGTATTTTTCTTCAATAAATTTAAGAGGCTAAAATACTATTATATACAATACCATGCAGGTAAAAATAATTAATAGAGATGTGATGATCACTGAGATAGAAAATGAGACACAGACTGAAGTGAAAATATTAATGGAAAGACCTAAAAGAGAAACTTGGGGTTTCTGGAAATCTTGTCACAAAGGACATATAGTAAAGAAAATACTTCACTGAAATATTCTTGATTCAATAAGGACCTTGTCAGATTATTAGAATGAAATAACATTCAAGGCCATATCTCTTAACTCTAGATCCAGAGAGCTTTCCTGAAACCCGATTGCATGTTTTTCAAATTTGAAGGTGACATAAAGTGACTGTAAGAGATAGGTTGCAAATGATCTCAAAAATCTAGCAATATATACTATCTAAAATGTAACTTAATTAGGATGAAGATAAAGTATTATGTTTGAGATAAGCAACTGACACAAAAAAGGAGAATTGTAACTAGATAATTCCTGTGAAGAAGTCCTGATGGTTTTAGCAGATGGACAACTCAATACAAGTGAAGTGTTGTACATTGCAATAATAATAATAATAAAATAATAGGATCTTATTTTGTAATAACAAAGAGTGACCTGAATGATGATGATGATGGACCTACTGTCCTTGTCTTTATTCTAATACCATTTGGTTCAAAACAGAACTAAGAAAAAGTAGACTGGTATGTCCTAAGAGGCAGTACACTCAATTGTAACTGGAGTTCCTTAAGAAATAGGTCATTTATGGGCATTAGATAGAAAGAATACTCATATCTTTCTGGGTTGCTAGATTAACTTATATACCTTTCAAATGAGGTTCTGTGATTCTGAGACATCCTTATGGAATTCAAATTGTATAGACACTTGAAGTATGATCAAGTCTGGAGCAGGATATATTTTAGGGCATAGGAACATATAAAGGATTATAGCGAATATATCATCTATTGAAGTTAATATACTAGTCAATGAAAGACAACAAATCAGGTGTTGGTCAGCCCAAGTATTCTATATTGTCCAACTACATGGAACTTTATTTTCAACTTTGCTTATGTATATCAAGTTTGGAACAGGGTCAGAATTAATGTCCAGATTGGAAAAGTATAAAAAAAATGAAGCTTCATGTAATCAAGTCATTTAGCATTGCATAATTTTGTATGAACATGCATGTTTCATTGATCCCTTCTTTTTCTTTTTTTCTATCTTATTTTTCTGTCTTCTCATATTTTTCTCCATCTTTTTCTCCACTTCAATTTTCTACACCAATTTCTTCCTTTAAATTCTTTTTGCTTTATTAATTAAGTTATAATTTACTTTGTACAAGAATATCTATTGTACACAAAATATATGCAGATTATTGTGAAGGGGGATAGGAGAATGAAATGAAGATTAAATCATACTTTTGAACACAAGGTGCTTAAACTGGGATTTTATGAAGTGAGATACATATGAAAAAGAGACGGTAGGTTCTTTTAACCTTTTTTCCAATAATATTTTTTGTTCTTCCAATATATGCAAAGGTAATTTTTAACATTCACCTTTGCAAAACTTTATGTTCCAGATTTTTCTCTTTTTTCCCACCTCTTATTTCCCCAAGATAGCAAGCAATCTGATAAAGGTGAAACATGTTCAATAAAGAAGGTATGTTTTAATAGACATGGGTATAGTATAAGATAGACATAAATACTGCAGGAATTTAGAAGAATGGTCAATTTTTGAAAAGTGAGACATCCTGAAGACTTCACAGAGTAACTTAAACTGGTCCTGGAAGTTTGGGTAGAATTCAGATAGGAAATAGTCAGGGCACTGGATATTCAGCTATAATAATATCTTGATAAAACATGTCAAAGAAAGGCATGGTTTTGGAACAGGGCATTCTAGTTTTGTTGGAGAACAGCACATCTCAGACTTTTTTGCTTTTCAGACTAAATACTTTTACTCTCTTAAATGTAGGTGGAAAGACAGGTAAGAACTATATAGTAGAAACGATAAAAACTTTGTATCAAGCAACTTTTTTTTCAATGTTATGTCCAGAAAATTTAAAATCCTACATTTATTGATCTATAATAATCGTTTATCATTATATGTTACCATAATATCTTAATGAAAAATAACTGTATTCTAAAAGCAAAAATTATAGATAAGTGTTGTACCATTTTACCTGCTTTTGAAAAAATTAATATCTCCTTTAATAGGAGAAAATTGAATTCTTATACCTATTTCTGCATTCAGTATGTTGTGATGTTATTTTTGTTGAAATAAATTAAGACAATCTGACCTCAGAAAGATATGTAATTGAAAAATAGGGAAGCACTTTAATAGATATAGCAGCTTTGTGTCATTATGTCATTATAGTTTTCACCTTAAGGAATCCCTGAGTGGATTTTAGGAACCTCTCAGCATCCATGGATTATGCTTTAAGAACTGCTATATTGAAAGGGCTGATGAACTAAGAAGGTAGAAAGATTAAAAAGTATAAATATTTACTAGTGCCTTATATTACACCAAATTTCAATCCTGAAATATTCTAAAAATAAATATTGTTTGAGCTGCATTATTATTTTCTAAAAGAATCTACTTTATATCTAATACTCAGGACCCTTGCTAGATCTATGCTCACTCCAGTTGCAAAAGGGTCTGAGGCTTTGTTTTGTACTAGAGAAGGTACAAAACTTCTCTCGTTTTGTAGAGAAGCCTTGTAACTTCTCTTTACAGGCTTGTAAAGCCTTGTAACTCATTAAATATTCCAAATGAGTTGGAAGTATAGACAGATTAACATGGGACAGCATAAAATATAATGACTACAGAGCATTTTGACATGTGGATAATATTTGAGCTAGGTCATTTTAAAACTAATAGTCTGTAGGATATTCTGGAAGAAAAATGTAGAAGTTCTGAATATTTAGGGTAAAGAAGGTAATTTCAAGTTTTCTAAATATCTAAATATTTATTTGGTTATCTGAGCTTATGACTCAAGGTGAAGATCAAGAAGATGGTTTAATAGTTACAGAAGAATTTCAAAGGGGTTACATGTTGTATGAGTCCAGCTTGCTATATATTTATAGATGTGGTTTTGACAGACAAGTCAGTTGTTTACATATTCATTCATCACAATTTTTAAAAAGTCTTCATTAACCACCTACTGTAATAAAGAATTATTTTAGGCAAGGAGAATATGGAAACAAAAAAATAAACAATTGGTATTCTTAATTATTATAAATAAAATTTTACATATATTCAAATATTTATGCAACTAAACATAAACTATATAAAGAAGGACAGTTTTCTTATAAATAGTGGGGTTGAGTAAGGTTTCAAGTTCACTGAATTTCAGCTGTATGTTATCATGAAGTCAAAATCATGTCTGGAAGAAACAGAATATAATAATTATGAGAACTAGTGTGGTAGTTTGACTAGAACAAAAGTGTTTTAAAATAAGACTGGAAAGATAGGTGAGAACTATTTTGTAGAAACTTTAAATTTCCAAAATGAGAAGCTTGTCTTTGTTAAAGTTTTAAAGAAACTTTAAATTTCTAAGATGACAAGCTTGTATCACATTTTAAAATTTAATTTCATTTTAAATTTATTAATAAGAAAACATTTCCATACATAATAGAATAAAGTTGATTGCATATGACATTGCAAATATATTATGTACAATTTGCTATTCCTCTTAAATATATAATAAACTTATGTGACTCTCCCCTCTTTTTTCTTCCTTCTCTCTATCCCAGGGATGGCTATTAGTAGACACATATATATGTATGTATATGTATATAAATTTATACATACCTCCATTTATCACTTCTTTCTTTGAATGCAGATAGCTTCTTCCTTCATGGATCCTTTGTAGGTAATTTGGGTTATATACTATTTACAATGACTTATTCACTCAAAGTTGTTCTTCAAACAATATTATTCTTACTGTATACAGTACTCTTGGTTCTGCTCATTTCAGTATTCATTACTTTGTGCAAGTACATCAATTTTTTTTTAAAAAAATGAATTCAATAATTTATCCTTTCTTATAGTAAAATAGCCTTTCATCACTTTCATATATTCTAACTTCTTCATCTATTTCACAGTTGATGGGAATCTCTGTAATTTCCAGTTCTTTATCACTACAAAGAGAGGTGCTATAAATATTTTTGCCTTTTTCCTTGTTTCTTTGGAAACAGATCTAATAGTGGTATTGTTGAGTCAAAGTGTATGGGCAGTTTAATAAATCTTGGGATATAATTATATATGACCTTTCAAAAAATGCTGGATCAATTCACAATTGCACAAACCCAATTGTCCCAAAATGTCTACATCCCTTCCAAAATTTGCCATTTTCCCCTTTAATGACTTTAGTTAATCTGAAAGGTGTAATATTATACCTCAGAATTGTTTTAAATTTTCTTTTCTCTTATCAATGACAAAGTGTTAGTAAGCCTACATGATTTGGTTAGAGATGCCTTTTGCCAATATTAATTTAGCAATTGTGGAATGTAGATTAGGTTTAGGGAATTGAAGGAAAAGAAAATTAGGAAACAATTCCAAAACCACTAAGAGGTAATTAAGAACTGAATCAGTTAAGGGGTTTTATGAGAGAAAAAAAATGACCAAAGTAAGAGATTTTGTGGAGATAGAATGACCGCATCTGGTAACTGATTGAGCTTTGTGTTTGAGGGAAAAGGAACATTCCTAAAGTTTCTATTTGGGAACCTGAAAGAATGAGATGTCCATCAGCACAAATAGAAAAGCATGTAGGAAGAATGGATTTGGGAAGAAATGAATTTCTGTTTTGTTCATATTGTTTTTGAGAGATACAGGTAATATATCTCTTCAACTAACAACTGCTAATATGGTACTAATATTTTGGGAAGAAGGGTTATTTATTTACAAGACAGTTTTAAAGATCATCTGGGGTCTGGAATCAGAACTAATAGACCTTTTAAACATGCTTCATTATACATTCTTTCTATTTTGAAGCCCTTTTTCTTATGTCTTTTCAGAAAATAATGTTTATTTTGTTAATTTGGCTTTAAAAAATGATGGTTGATATAGTTGAGGAAATTGTGAATTTTAGTTTAACCAGGATGTCATGCACTATACTAGAATCTTAATAAATATCTGCTGAGTAAAGAGATAATAAGGAAAGATAATGAGCCATTTCCCTATTTCCATTTATGACAACACCAACTTTTCAGTCACCTAGATTTGCAGTTTTATAGACAACTCTAATGATTTTCTTTCATTTAAGTCTAGGATCCCCTTAATTTCCATATCTCATCAATCTAACTTTTACAAAATCTCTCACTACTAGCACCTTCTCTGCATTCATAAAATCCCTGGCTTTCATTATAATGCAAATTACTTATGGATAGAGATTGTTTCAGTGATTGAAACACAGCAACTATTTACTCATATCTTATTGATAGTGAGAATAAAATATAACATTTACATAGCACTTTTGTGTTTCTAAAGTATAGAAAATATATTATTTCATTTCATTCATCAGATTACTAGATTACTAAAATTTCAAAATTCTCAAATTACACTGATTTTAATGATTCCAACCCATCTCCAATAAAAACAATACAATGAGCAATGATAGGCTCTGAAGTAAATGAGCAAAAATATTGGATGATATTAAAGGAAAAGGATTAAGAAACTTGTTTAACTAGATAAGAACAATAGGGTCTGTTGGCTGTGAGAATGTTTTTTAATAGCATTAATGGAGTTAATTAGGAAATTCAGGCTTTGGGACCCATTGACATAAATGTAAAATTTACTAAACTCCCCAGAGGTTATGTGAAAAATAAAAAAGAATTGGCTAGGCTTTGAATACTAGTGAAAAAATACATTTAAATGGTATCAATATTTTTCTTTAAATGTTAATACATACACATATATGTTTTTTAGTAGAATTTTCTCTTCTCCATCTTACCTTGTCTCCCTGTCTTTCAAATGACAATGAAAGAAAACATTATATGTGCGCTTCCCATGTTCTCTCAAGAATTTTCCTTCATTGTTTTTTATATCACAACATTGTTCCATCTCATTTATATATCACAATTTATTCAGCCATTCCCAAATGTTTGGCACTCCATTCTTTATTCTCAAAAAGAAGTATAAATATTGTTATATGTAAGAGTTTGCTTCACACTTGCTTTTACTATATTCTGCTCTTTTCAGAGGCAAGATGAATGATGCAGGATACTCATAGAGGGCTCCAGTTTATTATGCTGTATGGCCTTGTTGATATACATTTTTGCAGACGTAATCAGCACATGAGTAGTAGTCAATCCCCAATCACCATTCAGAGAATCAGCTTGTGGGTTTTGCTTATGCATGGTATCTCCCAATGGGAGGAGAGCCAATCCAGTGATTTAGCAATTCACTCACAAGTGAGAGGCCCTGTTCAGGCATCCCTGTTTACAAGCAACTAGCTGTGATCCTCAGGCTCAACCCATTCCCATGTCATGCATTAATGCTCCTTGATCAACAAAGGCATTTCTGAAACATGGCAGAAAACTTATTGTGCACCAAAGGTCGAGGAGGCCTCTGTAATCTCTCTTGGTGGGGTCCCATACTTAGCACCATAGAACATTAATATTCCATCATAAACACACACCACAGTTTATGGAACTATTCCCCAATTGATGGGCATACCCTCAATTCCCAATTTTTTTTGCCTTGATAAGAGAGTTGCTGTGAATATTTTTTGTACATAACATCATTTTCCTTCCCCCCCCAAAAAATGTCTTTTGGTATTCATACCAAGTGGTGTTGTTAGGTAAAAGAATTTGCTTGAATTTTAGTCCTTTGGGAACAGATTATATCTTTTGATCATTTATCAATTGGGTCATGCTCTTATGTTTTTTATAAATTTGACTTAGTTGTCTCTATGTTTGAGAAATGAAGCCTTATCAGCGAAACTTGCTTTGTAGTTTTTTGTTTGTTTGTTTGTTTTTACAATTACTATTGCCAACTAGTAATTGCCAACTGTATTTCCCTATCCCCCATTTATTTTCTCCTTTCACACTGTTTCTCTTCAAAAAGTGTTTTGGTATGGAACACTTGGTCTCCCAATATCCTTTCTCTTTTATCATTCTTCTCCCTTTTATGTATTCCATTCCCCTTCTGTTTTCCTTCAGGGTAAGATAGATTTTTATGCCCCTATTGAGACTATGTTATTTCTTCTTTGAACCAATTCTGATAAGAGTAAGGTTCACTTTCTTACCCTCTTATCTCTCTTTCCCCCCTACTATAAAAGTTTTTTCTCGCCTCTTTATTATGACAGATAATTTGTACCATTCCATTTCTCCCAGTACCTTTCTCCAAGTATCTTTCTCTCTCACCCTTTAATTTCAGCATTTAAAAAAGATATTATCCTTTAATTTTCAACTCACATTTTTGCCTTTGTCTACACGTTCTCATTCTAACTGCCATAATATTGAAAAAGTTCTAATGAGTTATAAGTATCATCCTCCCAAATAATATTATAAACAGATAAGCTTTATTAAGTTCCTTATGATATCACTTTCCTGATTACCTCCTTATGCTTCTTCAGAGTTCTCTATTTGAAAATTTAATTTTCCATTTAGTTCTGATCTTTTCAATGAAAATGTCTGAAAATCCTCTGACTACCTTCTCCTCTGAAGGATTATATTCAGTTTTTCTGGGGAATTGATTCTTGGTTGTAATCCTAGTTCCATTGCTCTCTACAACATCATTTTCCTATTTAGCACGTATTGAATTACCTGCCATCTGGGGGAGTTGAGAGAAAGGAGAGGATAATTTGGAACAGAAGACTTTGCAAGAGTCAATGTTGAAAAAATTACCCATGCATATGTTTTGCAAATAAGAAGCTTTAATAAAAAATAAAATATCATGTTCCAAGTCCTCCACACTTTTAATGTAGAAGCTCCTAAATCTTATGTTATCCTGACTATGGCTCCACTATACTTGAATTTTTTTTCTGGGTGTTTGCTGTATTTTCTTCTTGACCTGGGAGTTCCAGAACTTGGCTATAATATTCCTGGGAGTTTTCATTTTACATTCTCTTTCAGGAGGTGATTGGCAGAGTCAATCAATTTCTATTTTTAGCTCTGGTTATAGAATATCAGGGCAGTTTTCCTTGATAATTTATTGAAAGATGATGTCCAGGCTCTATTTTTGATCATGACTTTCTGGTAGAACAATAATTTTTAAATTATCTCTCCTGGATCTATTTTCTAGGTCAGTGGTTTTTTCTAATTTTACATTTTTAAATTTTTTTTTCATTTTTATGGTTTTGCTTTATTATATCTTGATTTTTCATACAGTTATTAGCTTCCATTTGCTCAATTCTATTTTTAAGGATTTTTTTTTCCTCAGTGAGCTTTTGTACCTCCTCTCCCAATTGGCCAATTTTCCTTTTTAGGGCATTCTTCTCCTCATTAGCTTTTTGCATTTTCTTTTGCATCACTCTCAATTGTAAAGATAATTTTCAACATCTATTTTTTAAAATCCCTCTTTCCCTTAATTCCCCTTTTCACAAGACAGTAAACAATCTGATATAGGTTATTCATGTACAATACTTTTAAAGATATTTCCATATTTGTCATGTTGTATAAGAAAAATCAGACCAAAAAAGAAAAAAAAAACATGAGAAAGATCTTTTCAGTCTTTTGATTTTGTTTTAATCTATCTTGTTTTTGTTTTTCATGGAAAACAGTCTTCTATTTGGTACATTATAGTTTTGGGGGAGGGCTCACTGAATTTTTTTCTATTATTCCATCACCTTGAGTCTGCCTCCTCAATTTCATACAATATGTGGAATATTAGAATTTTAATATTAAACACTTTTGTAATACAACTGTTTTGACTTCTTCCTCATTTTCTTCCTTCCAGGTTACAACATAGTCAGACCAATGAATGAATTGAATTATTCAATGGTGTCTGAGTTTGTATTCTTGGGAATTTTTAGATCATGGTCCATGCAGCATCTCCTTTTAGTGTTCTCTTCCATCTTCTATATTGCCATTGTGTTGGGAAACCTTGTCATTGTACTCACAGTTACTTCTGACCCTCAACTACAGTCTCCTATGTACTTTCTATTGGCTAATCTCTCCTGTATTGACATGTGTCTCTCTACTATTGTAGTTCCCAAGATGATTTCTGACCTTTTCCATGAACACAAAACCATATCATTTCAAGGCTGTATTACTCAGATATTCTTCATTCATTTCATGGGAGGAATTGAGATGGTGTTACTCATTTCCATGGCCTTTGATAGATATGTAGCTATATGTAAGCCTCTTCACTATCTGACTATCATGAAACCAAGAACATGCATTTTTCTCCAAATGTCTGCTTGTGCTATTGGTCTCATACACTCATTGACTCAGTTGGCTTTTGTGGTAAATTTGCCCTTTTGTGGCCCTAATGAAATTGACAGTTTTTATTGTGACCTTCCTCGTTTGATCAAATTGGCTTGCATAGACACTGATAAATTGGAGTTCATTGTCACTGGCAACAGTGGTTTCATCTCTATTGGCACTGTATTTCTCTTGTTCATCTCCTATATTTACATTTTGGTCACTGTTCAAAAACACTCCTCTGTTGGATTATCCAAGGCTCTCTCTACTCTGTCAGCTCACATCAGTGTAGTAATCCTTTTCTTTGGCCCATGCATTTTTATCTATGTGTGGCCATTTCCTACAATGCCAATGGATAAGTTTCTTGCTATTGTTGATTTTATTATTACCCCTATCTTAAATCCTTCCATTTATGCATTCAGGAACAAAGACATGAAAGTAGCAATTAAGAGACTGATCAGCCAGTTAGTGAATTTTAAAAAAATTTCCTAATATTTTAATTAATATGTAAAGAATATATTTCAATTTCATTGCAGGTCATCATGTGACATGTGAATGTCAACATTATTGGAGTCATGTTGATAACATACTCTATTCCAATGTTTCTCAAGCTGATTCTCCTATTACCTCAGTGTGCCAAAGCATGTTGCTGACATTTTTCCATTGCTTTAAATGAATATCTTGTGTATTTTCCTTCTTTGCATTAAAAAAAATTATTGTCACAAAACTTTATAATGGTTATTTATCTTGTTTGCTTCATGTAAGTGGTGACTAAAAAGTCTTATTGAATTTTAAGCAAAATTAACAGGAAAAAAGTTATAGCTGCATTAAGAGTTTTGGGTCAACATGAAAATTTACATGAGAAAAATATACTTTAATGAAGAGAGTAATTAATTTCTGTTTGACTTGTAGATTATTCTTTAAGGTCAGGAACTATTTTTCATACCACCCAGAGCTATTGCTTCTGTCTTTTAGAATCAAATTATTTTGTTAATCCCAAAATGCTATTCTGTCTTGAAAGGTGTATAGAAAAGTGACATAGATTTTTTTTCCTTCATTTCATTTTATTGTCACATAATGGAGATATTTCATTATTCACTACAAAGGGATGATATATTTGAATATTCTTGATTGTTAATCCTTTTCTGATCTTTAAACTCCTTTCCAACCCTACATTAGTAAGATTTCATAAGAAATCCTGTCTTTCTCTAAACTGGATCACTTTTTCCAGTTAATTTCTCTTCAGGTATTTTATGCTTTAATTTACCTGGCAAAAGACTAGAATAAAACACAAAATAAAGAATTTTCCACTTTTTGACCTATTACAATAAGATTTAACTTACACTAGTTAGAAATAAAGTGTTCTCATCACCCACTTATTTTGCTCTAGTTTCGAGCACTTCAATACAGACTTTCACTTTACAAAGATGTAATTTTTGCAAAATTCAAATTTATTCGGTGTTTCCTTTCAAACTGCCATAGAGCAGCAATGACCATTTACATTATATATAGAGTCTGATTAAGGACATGTTACTATCATCATAAATGAACCAATTTTAGTTCAACCACTTACTTTGAAGGGAAGTTCATTGATTTTAATCATGACAATTTCATTGAAGTTTATCCAATATACGTTTATTGTTATTATAAGACCACAATAATAGAAACTTATTATGTAAATCTTATGGAGAGAACAGTCAGAAATTTGAACAGTATATTTTTAATAAAACCTAAGAATCTGTGGACAAAAAGCCCTACAAATTTAAAGAATTCTTGATAAAATATTCTATTAACAAAGTCCTGAAGACTTTTATGTATGTACTGGAAAGAACTACAAATGGAAAAAGACTGGACCATAAATATTTTTTCCTATCAAAGATGGAATCACATTTAGATAATAATGAAATTGTTATACATTTGTTTTCAGAGACATAGACTGAACGATAGTATTGCTAGATCAAAAAAATATATGCATACTTTTATAGACCTTCAGGTATAGTTATAAATTATTCTCTAGAGTGTTTGGACAAATTCCTAACTCTACCAACAATGCATTAGTGTTCCAGTTTTCCCCCACTCTCTTCAATATTTGAAATTTTTTTTTCATGTTTAACAATATGATAGTTTTGAAGTGGTACTGCAGAGTGATTTTAATTTATTTTTCTCAATAGTTATGTAAAGCTTTTTTCACATGACTATAAATGATTTATATTTTCTTCTTCTGAAAATTTCATGTGCATAGTTTTTATTTTAGTCTTCTGAAAACTACCTGTTCATATCATTTGATCATTTATAAATTGGTAAATTATTCATATTCCTATAAATTTGACTCTGTTTTCTATGTACCAATTATCTGGGATAAGACCTGACAAGATATACACCTTTTATACTAATACACAAATTAATATGTGCTGTGAAACCATCCCAGAGTGGCAAATTTTATTAGCTATGGCTCCAAATTTTACACACAGGTCTCCATTACAGATAACCAGACTATTACATAATTGGCTATGGATTCTTGAAGAAAAGGTTTCTAAAGTTCCTCTTAAAGGACCAACTATCTTTACAGATGCATCCAAACATAATATTTGTGCTGTATACTCTTGTGACTTAACTATAAAGAGAGCAGTCAGAACTTTTCAGTCCACTCATCAGAATGAATTGTATGCAATCATTCTAGTTCTTACTTATTATCCAGAAGATACACATATAATATCTGATTTGGCCTATTCAGTAGGTGTGGTACAAATAATTGCCACAGCCCAAATAAAATTTGTATCCTCTAATATATATATCAGCTCTGTAAGAAACTTCAAGAGCAAGTGAGAAAGCATCAGGTAAGATTTATATTTTGCATGTCCACTCTCATAGTGGACTTCCCATAGTGGAGTCCATAGTGGACTTGATGGTAATTCAAAGGCAGATAGCCTTCTAACTATGTTGGCCAATACTCCTTTATTCCAAGAAGCCCAGGCATCTCATTCTAAATATCATCAGGCTGCTCAAGCTTTACGTTTATAATTTGGAATAACAAGAGGGGAAGCAAGGAGCATAGTAAAAGCCTATACAGCTTGCCTGCTTTTCCATGCTCCTACACTGCCTCCAGGGCAACGAGGCCACGAGGCCTCAAACCTCATGGTTTGAGACCCAGTGAAATTTGGCAAATGGATGTGACCCATGATAGATCTTTTGGTCACCTGTCTTATATCCATGTTGTGATAGACACCTTTTCAGGATTCACTTTTGCAATACCAGCAGCAAAAGAGACAGCCTGAGTGGTCACTGAATTCCTTATACAAGCATTTGCAATTATAGGTGTGCCACAAGCAATAAAAACAGATAATGGACCTGCATATACTTCTAAACATTTTGTACACTTTTGTGCACAGTATAAAATTTTACACACCACTGGCATACCCCTAAATCCTCAAGGACAGGCTGTAGTAGAGAGGAGAAACAGAGACCTTAAGATGCCCCTCCAAAAACAAAAGAAAGGGGGGAGCCACAGGTAACCCTAGAGAACTTCTAAATCTAGCTCTTTATACTATTAACTTCTTGATTTTTGATAAAGATGCACTGGCTCTGGCAGACAGGTTTTATAACCTCCCAGAAGGGCAATGTCTAGTACAAGCAGCTCCTCTAGTTTTAGATAATTGCCAGGTGATGTGGAGAGATCCAGAAAGTAGTGAATGGAAGGGATCGGATAGATTAACTGCTTGGGGAGAGGGTTTGTTTTTATCTCTACAGGTAGAGAAAGGATCAGATGGGTGCCAATGAGCTATATTTGCCTTGTCCACTGGAGCGAGATGGAGCAGACCCTTGGAACAAAGAAGACCCAAGAAACATTGGGTGGTTCCATTGCTGACTGTGCCCACCACTGAAAGAGCATGGTAGTTATGGCATTTGAATCATGGACATCAAAAATTGTAGGACTTCAAAACCCTCAGTAATCATTGGAATCTCTGAGATACAATAAGATTTGCTGTAGGACTTGAAAACCCTCAAGAATTATTGGATTCTCTGAGACAAAAGACTGTGTAGGATTTGAAAGCCCTCAGGAATCATTGCATTTTCTGATAAATGATAAGACTGTTAGGGTAGAGCCAAGATGGCAGAGAAGACACACGCGACTTTCTAAGCTCTTCTCTTACCCTCTTTATCAATATTATATCGAGCCTCAAAAATGTCTTGACTCACAATTGTAAAGATAAGAAGTAGAACAACTCACTGGCAAGAAAATCTGCAGTCTCGCCAAAAAAAAGGGCCCGGGGCCAGGGGAGATCAGGCAGACTGGGAGAGAAATTAGGTTCCAAGGAGGGCCTCAAACCGAAAGTGAAAGCACAGATCTGTGGTTCGAGCCCCAACCCCATCGGGGGTTTTCCTTGGGGCAGTTGTGATCCTGCCCGGAGGGGCGAGCCGGTTAGCCTAATCTGCACGTGGGAGCTCGGCTTGGGGCCAAGAGCTTTTCCAGGGCCGATTTGCATCAGGCAGACCTTTGGGCAGAGTTTGCAGTGGTCGCGGTCTGCGGTCACGCAAACACAGTCCCACTAGAGGCTCCGGCCTGGGGCAGTGACATTTACCCCCCAGCTCTAGCCGAGGGCAATCGCTAACCCACAGCCCAACTGGGCCCGACCGCCATCTGAACCACTTCCTGTTGGGGGGAAGGGAAGACTCTACCCGACATTCCACACCTCAGACGGGTGGTTTACATTCTCCCTGCTCTGAGAGGAAGTGTAACCCCCTTGCCTAGGAGACATACCCAAAAGGCTTTAAACATGAATAAAAAGATGAAAGAACGATCACGCTTCTATGCAGAAAAGAGAGGTCAGCAAACCAAGAGACCTCAAACACAAAAAGCATCAGACTGTCCTCCTTTAATGAGTTCATGAAAGACCATTAAAAGTCCAAAAGAGTTAGAAGATAAATGGGGAAAGGAAAAAGGAAGCCTTAAAACAAAACTTCCTGAAATCGTTGGAAAAGTTAAAAATTCCCGGAAGGCAGGGGAAAAAAATTGTGGGTTGGAAAAAAAAAGAACTGGCAAGAAAGTGGATTTGCAATTGGAAAAACAAAGAACTCCCAAAAAAGTGGATCTGTGAATTGGAAAAAGAAAATAATTACAAAAAAAAAAATTAGTGAAATGGAAAAATTCCGACCAAAACAATTCATTTAAAACTCAATTGGACATTACAGAAAGAAGTAAAAAAGCTAATGAAGAAAATAATTCAAAAAATTAGAACTGAACAAAAGAAACTAATGATTCATTGAGACGCAAAAATCAGTCAAGCAAAAAAAAAAATAAAATGGAAAAACCAGAATTACGTCGCAAAAAACGAAGACTTGGAAAATGATCTGGAGATAATCGAGGATTTTGGACTTTCTGAAAAATATGAAAAAAGCCTAGATACTATTTTACAAGAAATCCGAAAGATGTAAAATCAGAATTAAAATAGGCATTGAAAATTCATGAAAAACTGAAAAAACCTAAAATAAAACCCCAAGGAATATTGGAAATTTCAGAACTATCGATTAAGGAAAAATTTTAAAGCAGCCAAAAAAAACCATTTAAATACCAGGTGCCCAAATAAGGATCACCCAAGATCTGGCTGCCTCTACATTAAAGGAAAAGGGCCTGGAATAATATTCAAAGGCACAAAACTTGGGATCAGCCAAAAAAACACCCGGGAGCATTTTCTTCCAGGGAAAAGATGACATTTAATAAAAATAATTTTTCAAGAAAAAAACAAAACAAAAAAAAATTTATCTCCAAACCCAAAACTCAAAAATAGAAAATAAAATAACTCTTGAAACTTATTTTTTATATACAAAAAATCATTATAATTTTATTTATGATATAAATAAAAAAAGGGAAATAATAGGAAAAAGGGAATGGCAAAAAGGTGGGGAATAAAAAAAACCCCACAAAAGGCAAAAAACATCATTTAAAAAAGGGGAAATTTTGAATCCTCCATCAAATTTCCAAAAAAAATAATACATTTTTTTAAAAAAATCTTTATTAAAAACAAGGGAAAAGGGAAAAAAAAAAAAGGGAAAAGAAAAAAAAGGGGAGAGGGAGGGATTAAAAAGGGGCCCAACCCAAAAATACAAAATTTTAAAAAAAAGTTGGGGAGGCAAGAAAAAAACATAATTAAATTTAATAGAAATACAAAAAATTTTTACCAAAATTAAGGGAAACCCCCCAAAAGGGAAAAAAAACTGATAAACTCAAAACCCCAAATTTTTTAAAAAAAACATTTAAAAAATACATAAAAGAAATAAAAACAAAAACTAGCCAGGTAAAATCAAAAAGCGGGGACCACCATCTCAATCAAGCAAAAAGTAAAATTTCAAAAAAAAAGGGAAAAACCTCCTCTAAAAAACATTAAACAACAAAATATCAAAGAAATAATACCGTGGTTGGCATCCATTTCCTAAAAAATTAAAGGTTGAAAAAAGAAAACAACAAAACTTTATAGGAATCTCAACCTTCACCTCAAATTAAACAAATCAAAACCTCAAAAACAAAAAAAAAGAAAAAAAGAAAAAATATTGAAAATTAATGGGATCTTTGGAAAAATTGGGGAAAGAAAAAAGGAATATCTATCTTCAGTTCTAACCTTTCAAAATTACCAATTTTAGGACATAAAACCTAAAATTAAATCAAAAAAAAGAAATCTTTCTTTCAAAATCAAAAAAACACTCAACAAAATTGGGAAAAAAAAAAAAATTGGCTAAACAATCCATCTTAAAAAATTGGGTAACACAAATTTAAAATACATAATAATTTCCCAAAAAACAAAGAAAATCTACCAAAAGGGGATCACCAAAAGTGTAAAAAAAAACCTGACACCAAAAAAAAAAAAGAAAAATTAATGAACCAACTAAAAAACCATTAAAACCCAATCAAAACAATTTAAACTAAAATTAAAAAAAATTAAAAAGAAAAAAAAACTGAACAATTAATAAAACAAGGTTGGTTTTAAAAAAAAAAGAAACCCGATTAAAAAAGAAAAAATAAATTAGTATCTTAAAAAGAAAAGGGAGAACTTTCCACCAAAAAGGAAAAAGAAAAAAAAAATTATTTTTAAACTTTATCCAAAAATTTATAACCAAGTAAAGGAACTACCTCAAAAAAAACTTCCCAAACAAAAAGGAATAAAATTGGAAATCCCTTTCAAAAAAAAAAAAAGGCAAAAACAACTCCCCAAAAAAAAGGCCAATGGTTTACATTTTTAAAACATTTAAAAAATCCCAAGCTATATAAATTATTTATAAAAAAAAAAAGGGTCCACCAAATTTTCTTGAACAAATGGATGAACCTAAACCAAACTAAAACAAAAAAAAAAACCAATCTCCTAGAAATTGGCTAAAACTTAAATAAAATTTTAAAAAAACAAAATCTCACAAAAAAATTAAAGCAAAATTTTTACCAAATGCACTTTTAAAAAAAAAACTTTAAAAAGGCCAAAACAAATTAAAAAACCAATCATCTCAATAATCGAAAAACATTTGAAAAAATCCAACATCCCATTCCTATTAAAAACCCGGGTGGAAAAAGGACTTTTTAAAAATCACAGCATCTTTAAAAACCACCAGAACACATATGAAAAGCAAATCAACCCCCAAAAACCCTCCTCACCGTTACTAAAGGGAAAAACCTACTTTTGCAAAAACAAAAAATTAAAAAAAAAAGGAGAAAGCAAATTATCACTCTTTCCGGAACATAATACAAAAAACCCCAAATTCCAAAAATTTTAAAAAATCCCACCTTTATTTTCTTTATAAAAAAACCCACGTCATGATTCTTTTTCACTAACAAAATCCAAAGCAAGTTAAAAAAAACCAAAATAACTATTTAATATAAAAATTTAACCCATCTGCCAAAAAATCAAAACTTTAACAAAATTACAACAACTTTTCACACAAAATTAAGCGTCAACCAATTGGAAAAATTAACCTCTTATTGACAAATAAATAAAAAAACAATAAAAACCCAACATTTATTTAGGCCAACCAATCAGACCCCAAAAACTATTTTAATGACCCAGAAAAAATTTTTGGAAAAAAAATAAAAAATTTCCAAAAAAGAAAAAAAATAAATAAAACACGACCAAAAAAAATTAAAAAAAAAAACATTTTTAACAAATAAAGGATAAAGGGAAAGAATTTTAAGGGAAAAACCAAAAATAAAATATCTTTCCCCAAACCTTTTGGAAAAAATTACTTGGAAAAAACAAAAAAAAAACAAAATCATACCCAAAAATCAAAAAAGCAAAAAATTTTAAACCACCGGGTTTAAAAAAAATTTTTACCCCAAACCAAAACAGCAAAAAAACAAAATTAGAAACCAAAAAAAAAATTTTTTACAAATAAAAAGGACAAACAAAAAAGGCCAAATTAAAAACAATAAAAAAATATTTTTCAGTCAAAAAAAGGCCACCAAAAAAATTAACCAAAAAAAACAGTTTTTAAAAAAATTCAAAAAAACAACTTTCAAATAAAAAAGAAACTTTTCTATCATAAAAAATCTCCAACTATTAATCAGAAAATCAAATTAAAACAACCTAAATACCACTACACACCTGCAATTGGCAAAGAAAGGGAAAAAATTGTTGGGGGAAATTGGGAAAAAACTAATTATCCTTTTGGGGGTTGGAACAATCCCAACCGGGGTTTTAACTATCTCAAAAATTATCCCTTCATACCCATCCAATGTTACACATTTATCCCAAAAAATTATAAAAAGGGAAAACCTTATGAAATTTTTTGGGCCCTCTTTATGGCAAAACAAACAATTCCCCACATAAAGGCAAAAAGTTTAAAATATTATGGAAAACGTTCTGAAAAAACCAACAGGGTTTTCAAACCGGAAAACACCAATACTGGTAAAAGCAACCAGGGAAATATACCAACAACAAACTAAAAACCATTCATACCAAACCATCCCCCGCAAAATAACCAAATCATTTCAACAAATAATGCCAAAAAAAAACCAAAAAACCAACTTACCCCAATCCCTATGCCCCCATTTTTTTCCTTCACTTAATTTACAAATTTCGACATTCTTTTTTAACAAAATAACTTTTTAATGTTACTTATTTTATCTAAATTTTTTTAATTATTTAACATCTACGGTCATCCCCACAAATGGGGAAGGTAAAAAGAAAAAAGGGGCAATTTTAATTTAAATTACCCACTTACCCTTAAAAAAAGGCAAAATAAAAAAAAATTGTCATCCCAATTGGCCCATTTAAGCGCTCCATTTCGCCCCGCTCCAAATCTCTTCCCATTTTTCACATAGTTTCAGATTATCCAAAATTTTTTCCCTTTCTCCAATTTCCGGTATCCATCCCTCCTTTATTTTCCCACCAAAAACTCCCAAACCGCCGGGCCCCCCCTCCCCACTTTGGGAAAATCAGAAAACCGGTCAAAGGTATGATAGTTTGATAACTTTTTTGAGCTTTAAATTCTTTCCAGAATGGTGGTCCATTCCCTCCAATGTATCACCCAGTTTTCCCTTCCCTTCAAAATTGATCATTATCATTTCCTGTTATCTTAGCCATTTTAACATGTGTTTAGGGTATCTTAGAGTTGTCTTAATTTGCATTTCTCTGATCAATTTGGAGCACCTTTTCATGTGACTACAAATAGTTTCAGTTTCTTCATCTGAAAATTGTCTGTTCTTATTCTTTGACCATTTATCAATTGGAGAATAGCTGGAATGATTATAAATTTGAGTCAATTCTCTATATATTTTAGAAATGAGGGCTTTATCAGAATCTTTGGTGTAAAAATGTTTTCCCAGTTTATTGTTTTCCTTCTAATCTTGTCTGCATTAGTTTTGTTTGTACAAAAAACTTTTTAATTTAATATAATATAAATTATCTATTTTATGATCAATAACAATTTCTAGTTCTTCTTTTGTCACAAATCTGAGAGGTAAAAATTTGTTTATAGTATCATTCTTTGTATCTAGATCATGAACCCAATTCAACATTATCTTTATATATGATGTTAGGTATGGGTCTATGCCTACTTTTTGCCATACTGGTTTTCAATTTTCCCAGAAGTTTTTGTCAAATATTGAATTCTTATCTCAAAAGGTGGGGCTTTTTGGTTTGTAAAATATGGTCATTTTGTTCTGTGAGCCTAACTTATTCCACTGATCAAGTAGTCTATTTCTTAGCCAGTACCAAATGGTTTTGATGACTGCTGCTTTATAATACAGTTTTAGATCTGGTATAGCTAGGCCACTTTCATTTGCTTTTCTCTTCATTAATTCCTTTGAAATTCTTGACCTTTTGTTCTTCCAGATGAATTTTGTTGTTATTTTTTCTAGGTCAGTAAAATAGCTTCTTGGGAGTTTGATTGGTATACCACTAAATAAATATATTAGTTTAGGTAGTATTGTCATCTTTATTATATTCGCTTGATCTATCCAGGAGCACTTGATATTTTTTCAGTTGCTTAGATCTGACTTTATTTGTGTGAAAAGTGTTTTGTAGTTTTGCTTATATAGTTCCTGACTTTCTCTTGGCAGGTAAATTCCTAAATTTTATGCTATCGACAATTTGAATGGAATTTCTCTTTGTATTTCTTGCTGTTGGATTTTGTTAATGATGTATAAAAATGCTGATGATTTATGTGGATTTATTTTGTATCCTGCAGCTTTCCTAAAATTGTGGATTATTTATCATAGCTTTTTAGTTGATTCTCTGGGTTTCTCTAAGTATACCATTCTATCAGCTGCAAAGAGTGATAATTTGGTTTCCTCATTACATACTTTATTTCCTTTAATCTCTTTTTCTTCACTTATTGCCAAGGTAGCATTTCTTTTCTTTTTTTTTTTTTAATTTAACAGCCTTTTATTTACAGGTTATATGTATGGGTAACTTTACAGCATTAACAATTGCCAAACCTCTTGTTCCAATTTTTCACCTCTTACCCTCCACCCCCTCCCCCAGATGGCAGGATGACCAGTAGATGTTAAATACATTAAAATATAAATTAGATACACAATAAGTATACATGACCAAAACATTATTTTGCTGTACAAAAACAATCAGACTCTGAAATATTGTACAATTAGCTTGTGAAGGAAATCAAAAATGCAGGTAGGCATAAATATAGGGATTGGGAATTCAATGCAATGGTTTTTAGTCATCACCCAGAGTTCTTTCTCTGGGCGTAGCTGGTTCAGTTCATTACTGCTCCATTGGAAATGATTTGGTTGATCTCGTTGCTGAGGATGGCCTGGTCCATCAGATCTGGTCATCATATAGTATTGTTGTTGAAGTATATAATGATCTCCTGGTCCTGCTCATTTCACTCAGCATCAGTTCGTGTAAGTCTCTCCGGGCCTTTCTGAAATCATCCTGTTGGTCATTTCTTACAGAACAATAATATTCCATAATATTCATATACCACAATTTATTCAGCCATTCTCCAACTGATGGGCATCCACTCAGTTTCCAGTTTCTAGCCACTACAAAGAGGGCTGCCACAAACATTCGTGCACATACAGGTCCCTTTCCCTTCTTTAATGATCTCTTTGGGATATAAGCCCAGTAGTAACACTGCTGGATCAAAGGGTATGCACAGTTTGATAACTTTTTGAGCATAGTTCCAAACTCAAGGTAGCATTTCTAATACAATATTGAATAGCAATGGTGATGGTGGGCAACCTTGATTCATCCCTGATCTTATTGGGAATAGTTCTAATTTATTCCTGTTACATATGATGCTTTCTGGTGGTTTTAAAGAAATGCTACTGACTATTTTAAGGAAAAGTCCATTTATTCCTATACTCTCTAGTGTTTTTAATATGAATGGGTGTTGGATTTTATCAAATGCTTTTTCTGCATCTACCGAGATAATCATATAGTTTTTGTTAATTTGGTTATTGATATAGTCAATTATGCTAATAATTTTCTTAGTATTGAACCAGCCCTGCCTTCCTGGTATAAACCTACTTGGTCATGGTTTATTATCCTGGAGATGATTTTCTGTAATCTCTCTGTTAATATTTTGTTTACAATTTTTGCATCAACATTTATTAGGGAAATTGGTCTATATTTTTCTTTTGCTGTTTTTGTCCTACCTGTTTTAGGTAACAGTACCATATATGTGTCAAAGGAATTTGATAGGAATCCTTCATTCCCTATTTTTTCAAATGGATTTTATTGGATTTATTGGATTAATGGAATAATATTGGATTTAATTGTTCTTTAAATGTTTGGGTGGATTTCACATATAAATCCATCTTGTCCTGGGGATTTTTTCTTAGGTAGTTGATTAATAGCTTGTTTTATTTCTTTTTCTAAAATGGGACAATTTAAGCAATTTATTTCCTCTTCTGTTAATCTGGGCAATCTACATTTTTTAAGATATTACTCCACTTCACTTAGGTTGTCAAATTTATTGGCATAAAGTTGGCCAATGTAAGTTCTGATAATTGCTCTTGTTTCTTCTTCATTAGTGGATAGTTCTCCCTTTTCATTTTTGAGACTAACAATTTGATTTTCCTTTTTCTAATCAAATTAACTAAAGGCTTATCTATTTTGTTGGTTTTTTCATGAAACCAAATTTTAGTTTTATTTATTAATTAATAGATTTTTAGTTTCAATTTTATTGATCGCTCCTTTTATTTTTAGAATTTCAAGTTTGATATTTGATTGGGGGTTTCTAATTTGCTCTTTTTCTAGTTTTTTTAGTTGCAAGCCCAATTTATTGATCTTCTCTTTCTCTATTTTATGCAAGTAAGCATCTAGAGATATAAAATTTCCCTTATTATCACTTTGGCTTCATCCACAGATTTTGGTATGTTGTCTTATTATTGTCATTCTCCTGGATCAAATTATTGATTGTATATATGATTTGCTGTTTCACCCATTCATTCTTTAGGGTGAGATTATTTAATTTCCAATTTCTTTTTGGTCTATTTTCCTCTGGCCCTTTATTGATTGTAATTTTTATTGCATCATAATCTCAAAAAATCATTTACTTTTTCTGCCCTTTTGCATTTGATTTTGAAGACTTTATGTTCTAATATATGGTCAATTTTTGTATAGGTGCAATGAACTGCTGAGAAGAAATTGTATTCTTTTCTTTTTCCATTCAATTTTCTCTAAAGATCTATCATATCTAGTTTTTCTAGTATTCTATTTCCTTCTTTAACATCTTTCTTATTTATTTTATGGTTTGACTTTTCTAGTTCTGAGATAGCAAGGTTGAGATCTCCCACTATTATAGTTTTGCTGCCTAGTTCTCCTTGCAACTCTCTTAACTTCTCCTTTAGAAATTTCAATGCTATATCACTTGGTGTATATATGTTTAATATTGACATTGCTTCATTATCTATGGTATTCTTTAGCAAGATATAGTTTCCTTCCTTGTCTCTTTCAATTAGATCAATTTTTGCTTTTGTTTGATCTGTGATCAGAATGGCTTCCCCTGCTTTTTTTTTTTTTTTTTTTTACTTTACCTGAAGCTTAATAGATTCTGCTCCAGCCTTTTACCTTTAGTCTGTATGTATCACTCTGCTTTAAATGTGTTTCTTGTAAATAACAAATTATAGAATTCTGACTTTTATTCCAGTCTGCTATCCACTTATGTTTTATGGGAGTGTTTATGCCATTCACCTTTACAGTTAAAACAACTAATTCTGTATTTCCTGGGATCTTATTCACTCCAAATTGTACCTTTCTCTTTCCTTTTCCCCTTTCCCTCCTCCTCACTATTTTACTTAAGAGCACTACTTGCCTCAAGCAGTCCTTCCTATTTAGAGAACCTCTCCCTTTCTTATATCTTTCCCTTACTATTTCTCTTTTCCCTTCTATTTAGCCTTTCCCTTTCCCTATCTCCTTTCCCCTCCCACTTTTCTATAAGGTGAGAGAAGTTTCTCGGTGAAACCTAATATCTTTAATATTCTTTCTTTGGGCCAAATTTTATGAGAGTAAGATTTACACAATATTCATCACTCTATTTTCTTTCCCTCAATTATACTAGGTTTTCTTTGCCTATTCCTGTGATGTAAGTTCCCTCATTTTATCTCCACTTTCCCCTTTTTTTTCTGTTACAATCCCCTTTTCATCTCTAGTTTCTTTTTATATTATAAGAGTAAAATCAGATTATACAAATATTCTCAATGTATACATTGAGAAATACAGTTCTCAAGAGTTTTTTTTTCTTTGTACCTTTTAATTTTTTTCTTGAGTTCTATACTTGGAGTTCAAAGTTTTTGTTTAGTTCTGGTCTTTTCATCAAAAATAAATGGAATTCATTAGTTTTATTGAATGTCTATCTTCTTCCCTGAAAGAAAATGCTCAGTTTTGCAGGGTAATTTATTCTTGGCTACATTCCAAGTTCCTTTGCCTTTTGCAATATTAGATTCCAGGCCCTTCGAGCCTTTAAATTAGAAGCTGCTAGATCATGAGTAATCCTCATTGTGGCTCCTCAGTATTTGAATTGTTTCTTTCTTGCTGCATGTAATATTTTTTCCTTGGTCTGATAGTTCTCAAATTTATCCACAATATTCCTTGAGATTTTAATTTTGGGGTCTCTTTCAGGAGGCATTTGGTGAATTCTTTCAATGGTCATTTTACCTTCTGTTTCTATGATATCTAGGCAGTTCTCTTTGATGATTTCCTGAAAGATAATGTCTAGGCTTTTTTTTCCATCATGTATTTCAGGGAGTCCACTAATCTTTAAAATGTCTCTCCTTAGGTTTATTTTCTTGGTTAGTTGTTTTCCCCATTAGGTATTTTATATATTTTTTTCTATTTTTTAATTTTTTTGGTTTTGCTTGATTGATTCTTGTTGTCTCATTAAGTCATTCATTTCCATTTGTTCAATTCTGAATTTCAGTGAGTTGTTTTCTACATTTACTTTTAACAACTTTTTTTTATTTGTCTAATTAAACTTTTAAATGAGTTGTTTTGTTCTATGGATTTTTTTCCCATTTCACCAAATTCTGTTTTTTAAGGAGTTATTTTCTTTTTCCATTTCACTAAGTCTATTTTTAGTGAATTTTCTTCAGATAGTTTCTGTGTTGCCTTTTCCAGACTCTCTTGCAAATTTTTCATTTCCTTTCCCCATTTTTCTTTTAGCTATCTTTTAAGATTCTTTTAAATTTCTTCTAGGAGAGTCTTGTGTGATGGGGACCAGATTATATTGCCTTTTGGAGCTTCTTTTGGAGACAATCTGCCTTTAGTCTCCTCAGGGTTTGAAATCTGTTATTCTCTTTCGCCATAAAAGCTGTCACTCATTACAATCCTCTTTACTGTTTTACTCATTTTTTTTTAAGTTAAGGTCTGTCTTTATGGTGTGGGAGGTTTCCCAAGTAGCCGCAGCTACTCTAGGTCAGTGTTGATTCACTCCCAGTGCTGGATGGGCATGGTCAGGGCCCGTGAGATTCTGGCATTTTGGAGTTCACTGTTGATCTTTTGTGTTTGTTTTGGATGTTTTATAACTTCTCTGCTGATCTACTGCTTACAACCAGGGTAGAGTAGCCAACATTGCAATAGATTCCTATAGATTCCTCCTCATAGATTTTCTGCCAAGTGGAGTTAGAAACGCCCTGGGACTCTGCATTGTCTGTGCTAGAATTTGTGGTCAGTGGTTTGTGTTAGCCTACTTCCCTCCTGTTTTCAATTGAAACAGACCTTTTTTGATCTGATTCCTCCCTGTAGATTCTCTGCCATGTGGAGTCTGCACTGCCTTACTGAGATTGCAGTGCCCTAGGATGCTGCACTGTCTGTGCTGGTGCTTGTACTCATCTGGTTGTGCTGGCTGCCTCCCTTCCATTTCCAATCAAAACAGACCTTTACTGGTTATCTTCAAAATCATCTTCTGCTGATGATTTGTTGCACTCCAATTTGTTGCATTCTTCTGCCTGTACAAAGTTAATTCAGATGCTGGATTTCGTTATTATTATGAGGGTGGTAGAGAAGATCATAGAGAAAACTATGTCATCTCCACCATCTTGGCTCCACCCCTGGAAGTCTGTTTCATATTGTTTTTGAGGAAAACTGGGAGAACTTGAGAAGTTTCCTGCCTTTATTCTGTCATCTTGATTCCACCTGGAATCTCTATTCTCTTTTCTTTTTTCAATGTCCCCCTCAAAAACTGATCAATTAAAAATAAAATCTTTTAACAAATATGAAAAATTTAAATAAAGTGTCTCCAATACTTGTAATTTAATGCTTCTTGAAGTTCCTGGTAAAACAAGTGAAAAATGATTCTAATTCTGTTTCTTGGGAGATGAAGATTCTCTTTTTGTTCTTCTTATTTACTTTCATTTTTTAAATCTGCTTCAAGCAGGGAAATACTTTCATGTGTTTACTATGATTTTTGATACTCATGTGTCCTCAGTCTTTCATCTATTTCTTACTGGCTAACCTATCCCTCATTAAGTTGAGTCTATTTATTACCACTGTTACCAAGAGAATAACTGACTAGTGAATGTAATATCATCTTTCTATGTTGGTTGCATGATCTTTATATATGTCAAAGGAAGAAATGAATATTCCTATTTTTAGGTGACTCTATTAGCCTGTAAACTAGGTAACCATTGGGGAAACCGGGAGATAACCTGTGATTTCATCAGTATAGAGTATTCTCTAAGAGTAAACATCTTTGACTAGCGTAGATTGCTATCTATGTTGTTACTCCATTTGAAAGTCATCTGAGACAAGAGAAATAAAGTGTTGTTACTGCTCAAGCTCTGACACTCAACATGTGTCTGATTTTATCTCTGTAACTGAATTTGTCTCCTGGACTTCAAGACATTTTATGCCTTATTTTTTATTGTTTTGGACCCTTTTTTCTACCATAAATGTTGTTCCATTGAGTTTATATAATGACAAACTCTCAGAACAGGAAGGGAACTTTAAATTCAGATCAGGAACTTCTATAGGTCTTTGCATCAGCATACTTAAATTTAGAGGGATCACTTCTTATTTATATGGATCTTTTTATATAATTATTATGTTGTTCAGTTCTCTGTTAACCATTCTCTTTAGTTTCTATCATCAATACTTATGTCACCCTAATTCCTTCACCTTCATTTGTCAATCTCACTCTTCTTTCATTTCTAGTGCTTTACTATTTATCATTATCTTGGGGTCTAGTGTTCTACCTTGTTATATTCTCAATTCAGCTCAGTCCAGGAGAGATAATTACAATTTAACCTACTCTCATTCTCAATCCCTTAAATGATATAATGTCACTTTCAAATCTTCTTGGTGATTTGAGAAGTTAGAGAAGTTTATGTTTGGGTGCTGGCTGGAGGGTGAGACATGAATTGAAATCTCTGGGAAATGGCTTCCTCTTCTCCTATGTAACCTTATTTAACTGAAAAGGACTAAGGACTTGCTTGACAGCCAGCTTTCATGCAGTAAAATTGCTGGTTAATGTGTCACAGTAGAAAGGGAAGTCTGAAACTTTCCCACATCTTTATAAAACTTATCTTTTTTTATCCTTTCTTTATCCCGTTCCCTCCCATGTGTGATTCTCAGTCCCAGTCTTCCTCTAACTGCGACTTGGCTCTCAGAGGTCTTATTTAACACTTTAAATTTATCCATGTTTAGGACAATGGTTAATATCAATCCTTAAGCAACACAAGAACATATTAATTACGTGTGTTGATGAGATTTATTAACAGTAGGGAATAGTGTATAAGAGACACAGCACAAATATATTTTTGTTTCTTGTGAGGAGAAATATGGGAAAAGTCAGCTGATCAAAGACAATATATTTATACTATCGTAACTACACATTATGAAGCAGTCACTTTGTAGATTATGTGATCCATTTGTTTTATAGATGATAGGCTCATAGAACATAGGCTTCATCATATATTTATAGATAAGAGGTTCTTAGATATTATTGAGGAAACTGGTACCCAGGGAGGAAAAATTACTTCATCAACAACACAGAGTATCTAAATGGCAGATAGACCTGTAGTGGCAAATTAGATCTTATGACAAAAATTCACTGAAATTTCTATTATACAGGTGAATGAAATTATGGCAAGGAACTATGGCCTAGTTTCTTTCTCAAGGTTATTGAAAGATTTTAAATAGACCATTGCAATTTAGTGGTCACAAGAACCCCTTGAGATTTTTGGCTAAGTCCTATGGAATTTATGTTACACGTTTTAATTTATGTCGATATTTTGTGCCACCAAAAGTTTCAGGGTCTCTTGGGACTATAAATGTAGGGACCAAAATGGTCCTTGACATTTTTAAGATGCAATTTTCATAGCAAGATTATCTTTGAAGGTTTTGAGGACCTCAAGTCTTGTTGATTGAATCTACCCTATCTTCCAATTTTGCTTAAGGGTGGAGGAGGATGAACTCAGGGAGTTTTCATAGAAGTATTGAACCAAAGAAAGACTCACTATTGACCTCACAAAACCTAGTTACAAATCAAGTTCCTTCCCCTCCCAAACTTTAAATAGCTTGTTACTTGTAGTAAGATAAGCTACGGGGTGGGAGTAGTACTTCAAGAATAAGCCAGAATTTGTATGGTATGATATTGGAAACAAGTGTTTTATCCATGGCATTTAAAGTCAAGTAAACTTTTTGTTTTATATTGTAAAGAGCTGAAGTATGAACTGTATCTTTAAAATCCCCTTAGGGAACAATCCCCTCATTCCCTACCATCATGCCAGTATGATGTGGAAATAATATTATTCCCTGTGCAAATGCTTACAGATCATCTGTATCAAAGGGATAAGGAAGATATTGGAAAATCAGGTTCTGAGGAGCGGATTTCAATTATTGGGAAAGAGCATTTGGAATGAAGTACACACATTTGTTCCACACTGGATTATCCAAATGGTGGAAGACTATTGGTATCTGCCTGGTGAGTCATAGAGACAAGCTAGGAAACAAAATTGGGATGAAAAATGGGAAATGGGCATTGGTAGTAGTTATTGTGAAATTAAGGATTGTTAGCCCTATCTCTGAGCTTTATTGATGAAAAGTGGTGAGCAAAATAAACCTCTTGTTACTCTATGTCATATTGTATCATCCTGAAATTCTTTTTTGTCTGCTCTATGTGTTTCACAAAATATGTGAGTGGACTGAAGAGATGAGTTGAAACAAGGTAATGATTTTAATTGTTAATAGTCACTAACCAAATTGCAAATGTAGCTTAATGATTGCACATATCAGCCATTTTCATCAATTGGAAGGATTAGTACAACTGATGATGGATCCCATTCATTTGTGACTGCATTATCTGGTCTTGGATTGGAAAGTATATAACACAAGAACTTATATAGTTATTGGTCACCAATTTAATAGAGTCTAAAATGGTAAGAAGTACATTCATGTTAAAATTCTTGCTAACAAATTTTAGGAGCTATTGAAATCCTCTGTATTGATTATTGCTTGAAGCAATTTTATGGTCCATTTTTAAAATTATAGTTTTATTTGTTATATAGATTTTAATAAGGATTAAAAAGAAGGGACTATCACAAAAGGAGAGCACTGAGAGAGAAGTAATGTAAAAACAGCACACAGCACAACTCATAAATAAATACAACCAGGCGATATCAACATTGCAGTGGGAGTCTTGGTACTGACTTGTGTCATTTGTTTGGCTATCAGAAAGCTTAGTGGGAAAAAACATTTTAAGAACCATTTAATATTAAAAAATAAGAATTTCTATTGTGCATACTTTGTGTTAAGCTCTATTGTAAGTGCTTTTAAAAAACTACATACTACATTTGAACCTTGCAACTTTAAGGGGTAGATGCTATTATTATTCCCAATTTGAAATTAAGAAAACTGAGGAAAACAAAGATTAAATTACTCACAACTACAAAGTAGCTGAGTCCAGATTTGAATTCAGGTTTTCCTGACTCTAGGTCCACCACTATGTTCACTATGGCACCCTTTCTCCCATATATTGTTCTTCAATAAGTTGAAAAGACTAAACTATTATTATATACAATACCATACAGACACAAATAATTGATAGAGACATATGGTGATCACTGAGATATAAAAAAAGACACAGAATAAAGTGAAAACATTAATGTAAAGACCTAAGAGAGAAACTTGGGGCTTGTGAAAATGTTTTCACAAAGGACATATAGTAATGAAAATGTTTCACTGAAAAGTTCTTGATTCAAGAAAGACCTTGTCAGATTAGAATGAGATAGTATTCAAGCCCAGATCTCTTAACTCCAGATTCACACATCTTTCCTGAAACCCAATTGCATGACTATCAAATTTGAAGATGACAAAAAATAACCACAAAAGATAGGTTGCAAATGATCTTAAAAATCTAGCAATATATACTATCTAATTAAAATGAAACTTAATTAGGTTGAAGATAAGTCCTATATTTGAAGTAAGCAACTGACACAGAGGAGAATTTTAATGAGATAATTCCTATGAATAAGTCCTCATGGTTTTAGCAGTTGGAAAACATTACAAGTCAAGCATTGTACATTGCAATAATTATAAATTTTTTATAGAATATCAGTTTATATTAACAAAAGATGTCCTAAATGATGATGGTGACAGATCTACTGTCCTTGTCTTTATTCAAATAATATTAGGTTATTCAAAAGAGAACTAAGGAAAAGTGAACTGGTATCTTCTAAGAAGCAACACACTCCACGGTCCTGGAGTTCTTTTAAGAAAGATGGCATAACCATTTATAGAAAGTATTATATATAATATTCCTATATCTTTATAGGTTGTACTAGATCAACTTATAGCCCTTTCAAAAGAGCTTCTGTGATTCTGTGACATTTTCATTGAATCCAGATTGTATAAATTCCTGACAGTATGGTCAATTCTGGAGCAAGATATATTTTGGGGCATAAAATCATATAAATGATTTCAGTGGGCAATATCATTTATTGAAATTAATTTACCAGGCAATGAATTTGACAGCAATCAGGTGTTGGTCAACCCAAGTATTCTTCAAGAAGAAAAATACCCTAAAGTTATTTTAAGACGATTAACTGAGTCCTCTTTAGTGCCCAACAATGTGGAACTTTATTTGCTTCTTTGTTTATAAACATCAAGTTTGGAACAGGATCAAGATCAATGACCAAGTTGGAGAAGCATAAAAAATTGAAGTTTCATGTAATCAAAGTCACTTAGCATTGCATAATTTTGTATGAACTTGTATATTTCATTGATCCCTTCTTTTTCTTTTTTTGTTTTATCTTTTCATTCAGGCATCTCATGTTTTTACTCCACTTTTTTCACCACCTTAGTTTTCCACATTAATTTCTTCATTCTACTTTTTTCTTTATTAATTAAGTTACAATTTATTTTGTGCAAGAACATCTATTGCACACTTGATATATGCAGATCACTGTGAAGGAGGATAGGAGAATGAAAAGAAGATCAAATCATATTTTTGAATACAAGGACCTTAAACTGGTGTTTTATGAAGTGGAATACATATAAAAAAGAGAAAAAAGGTATGTTCTTTTAGAATTTTTTCCAATAATATTTTATTTTTACCAAATACATGCAAAGATAGTTTTCAACATTCATCTTTGCAAAACTCTGTGTGCCAAATTTTTCTCCCTCCCTCAGCTACTTATCTTTTCCCAATCTGACTAGGTAAAACATGTGCAATGAAGAAGGTATGTTTTAAAAGACAAGGGTATGGTACAGCATATACAAAAATACGGAAGGAATTTAGAGGAGGGGCCAATCATTGAACAGTGAGGCAACCAAGAGACTTTGTAGAGGAACTTAAGTGGGTCCTGGAAGTTTGGATAGAATTCAGATAGGAAGTAGTCAGGGTATTGGTTATTCAGCCAAAATAATATCTTGATAAAACAGATCAAAGAAAGGCATAATTTTGGAACAATGCATTCTAATCTTTTCAGAGCAGAGCAGCATTTCTCAAACTTTTTGCTCTTCACACCAAAAACCTTTACTCTCTTACACTTAGATGGAAAGAACTATATGGTAGAAATTTGATGAGAAGCTATATCAAGCCACTTTTTTTTTCAGTATTGTTTATGTCCAGAAATTTTAAAATCCTACATATATTGATTTATAATCATTTATATAATTTATAATAAGCTAAGCTCTAATTTATAAGAATTGTATATATTCATTATATATTCATATGTAATTTATATTTTATCAATTATGTTAGCAGAAATAATATCTTAATGAAAAATCACAATTTTCTAAAACAAAAAAAAATTAGTGAGAAGAGTTCTATATATTCTTTTGAAAATCTTAATATCTTGTTTAATAGGAGACAACCGAATTCTTATGTCTATTTCTGCATTCAGTATGATGTAATATGTTAGTTTGGTAGAAGTAAATAAAAACAATCTGGCCTCAGAAAGATATGTAATTGAAAAATAGATAAGCATTTTAATAGACATAGCAGTTTTGTGCCATTATGGAAATGAGAGAATTTTAGGAAGCTCCCAGGATCCATGGATTATATTTAAAGAAATGTTATATATAATGATTCAAGAAGTAAGTGAAAATGTGGCAAGATTGAAAAGTAGTAATACTTAGTACTATTTTATATTAATCAAACTTCAGGCTTTAAATATCTAAAAAAATAGATATGGCATGAGCTGCATTATCATTTTCTAAAAGAATTTATTTTAATATCCAATGCCCAGGACCCCTGCTAGATCTATGCTATCAAACTCACTTCAACTGGAAAAGTGTATGAAGCTTTGTTTTGTATGACAAGAAGATTCTTTAAGTCTTATAATTCACTAAATATTCCAAATGGATTGGAAGTGCGACAGATTAATATATGATAATAGAAAATCATATTGACTCCAGGGTATGGTCATATTAAAATAGCTATAAGATAATCTGGGAGAAAAATGGAGTTGTTCTGGATATATGGGATGAATAAGGTGGTTTCTAATTTTATAAATATTACTTTGGTTATCTGAGCTTATGGCCCAGGGTGAGAATCAAGAAGATGGTTTAATAGTTATAGAAGGATTTCTAAGGGGTTACATGTTGTATGAGTCAATCTTACTTTATATTTATAGATGTGGTTTTGATAGACAATTCAGTTGTTTATATATTCATTTGTCACAATTTTTAAAAAGTCTTCATTAACCACCTACTAGATATGAGGAATTCTTTTGAGCCATGAAGATATAAAGTACAATAAATGAATAATTGGTATTCTTTATTATAACTACAATTTTACATAAATGCATGTACTTATACAATGCACCATAAAATATTTTAAGAGGGAAAGTTTTCTTATAAGTAGTGGGGTCAAGCAAGGTTTCAAGTAACAGGAGGCATCAGAGATGTTCTATGAGAAAAACTCAGGGGTTTATTGAAACTGAGGTAAAGTGGGAGTGGATTTCATTTGTCTGTTATCATGAAGTTAAAATCATGTATGTGAGAGATAGAATGCTATAATGAGGAGAACCTAGTGGGGCTGTTTGCCCAGAACAAAAATATTACAAAATGAGATTGTAAAGCTAGGTGAGAACTATTTTGTAGAACTCTAAATTTCCAAGATGAAAAGATTATATTTGTTTATCCTAAGGTCATTACATTTTTTTGTTTAATTTAGTTTTTAATAAATTAATAAACAAACTTTCCATAACATAGTAGAATAAAGAAAGATGATTGCACATGACATTGCAAATATATTATGTACAACTTTGTTGTTGTATATTTACAATATATAATAAACTTATCATGTAACTCTTCCTCCCCTTTTGTCTTCCTTCCTCCCCACTCTAGAGGTAATTATTAATAGACACATATATGTATGCATGTTTGTATATGTAAAAGCATTTTATGCATAATTTTATTTAGTACTTATTTCTCTGAATTTAAATAGCTTCTTATTTCATGGGTCCTTTGTAGTGAATTTGGATTTTTATACTATTTAAAATAATTTATACACTCAACGTTGTTCTTAAAACAATATTTTTATTGTATACAATGCTTTCTTGGTTCTGATCATTTCAGTATTCATTACTTTGTGCAAGTATATCCAAATTTTTCAAACAATTAGTTAGCTCATTCTGTCTTATAGTAAAGTAGAGTTTTTATTTAATCAATACACATATCTTTTCATCTCTTTCAAAAATTCTTTCTTCATCATTTCAGGGATTTATTTGAAGTTGTACTTCAGCACTATCTCTTCCTCCTTCCCCCCCTCACTCACCTTGCTCTTACATATTTTGCTGACATTCTATACTGCATTTATGTCTTTAGTGTCTCTATTATTAAATTAATTTTTTATGGTATGATTTTTTTGGTTATTCTTCTATATAACTTTTCAATCCCTGCTTTTTGGAGGGAAGGTCTGGGTTGGTTCTATTAATATTTTCTAGGGAGTACTGATTTTTGTTTCAAGATTTCAGGGACAGTTTAACCTGAGGATGTACAAACTTTAGGAGTTTTCAATGTAGTCTGAACCAGAACAAAGTCTGATTGATCCCCCCTGGTTTGAACTCTGCAAGGTTTTTATTTGGGTTTGGTTCTGGCAGAAGCCCATTCCTGGATTCACCCCTCATCAGCTATCTATAAAAATCAGCTGGTTAAAAGTGATATAATCATAAACTTTTCTTTTTTCTGGTATTCTGACCTTGTTTATTACTCTGCAGGCTGGTCTAATTGGTAAAAATGAGACTGTACTGTGATACTGGCATCTGAAAATCACTATGGTTATTTACTTTTGAATTTGTTTCTCTCTTAGTAACTATCAGCTAAAGCCCCTTTCCAAGTAACTAACTCCACCCCAAGTTGCAATTTCTTCTCATTCCCCACATATTTGGGACTTGGATTGAGTAGTGGGCTACTAAGCTACTTATTGACATCTGTTACCTTTGTAATTTCCTGAAATGAGTCTATATATCAGATATCTCTTTTTCCTCAAGGGCCATCTCTGTTTTTATGTGTTCTGTGCTCAGTACTACTGGCTAATATAGACATTGTCCACATACTCTTTCTGCATCTGACAATATTAGCAAAATAAAATTTCATTGTGAGTTTTTCTTGGTTATATCACATCAAGATTTAATTAAGAACTTTTCTAGATCTGTCGCTAAATTTTACAGGAGAGTTCACTGTAGTCTTTCCTATTATTCCATCATCTTGGTTCTGCTTTCTCAACTTCATACACTATGTGAAATATCAGAAATTTAATATGAAAAATATGAAGTTTGTAATACAGGTGTTCTGATTTCTTCCTCATTTTCTTCCTTCCAGGTACCATTGCAATCAGTCTGATGAATGAATTATTCAATGGTGTCTGAGTTTGTATTCTTGGGGATTTTTAGATCATGGTCCATGCAGCATCTCCTTGTAGCTTTCTCCTTCATCTTTTATGTTGCCATTGTGTTGGGAAACCTTCTCATTGTACTCACAGTGACTTCTGACCCTCAACTACAGTGTCCTATGTATTTTCTTTTGGCTAATCTCTCCTTTATTGACATGTGTCTCTCCACTGTTGTAGTTCCTAAGATGATTTCTGACCTTTTCTATGAACACAAAACCATATCATTTCAAGGCTGTATCACTCAGATATTCTTTATTCATTTAATGGGAGGAACTGAGATGGTGTTACTCATTTCCATGGCCTTTGATAGATATGTAGCTATATGTAAGCCTCTTCACTATCTGACTATTATGAAACCAAGAACATGCATTTTTCTCCAAATGTCTGCTTGGGCTATTGGTCTCATACACTCATTGATCCAGTTGGCTTTTGTGGTAAATTTGCCTTTTTGTGGCCCTAATGAAATTGACAGTTTTTATTGTGACCTTCCTCGTTTCATCAAATTGGCTTGCATAGACACTGATAAGTTGGAGTTCATTGTCACTGGCAATAGTGGTTTCATCTCTATTGGCACTGTATTTCTCTTGTTCATTTCTTATATTTATATTTTGGCCACTGTTCAAAAGCACTCCTCTATTGGATTATCCAAGGCTTTCTCTACTTTGTCAGCTCACATCAGTGTAGTAATTCTCTTCTTTGGCCCATGCATTTTTGTCTATGTGTGGCCATTCCCTACAATGCCAGTGGATAAGTTTCTTGCTATTGTTGATTTTATTATTACCCCTATCTTAAATCCTTCCATTTATGCATTCAGGAACAAAGACATAAAAGTGGCAGTTAAGAGACTTAGCAGCCAGTTAGTGAATTTTAAGAAAATTTCCTAAGATTCTAATTAATATGTGAAGAATATATTTTAATTTCATGTTGGGCACCATATGACTTGTAGATGTCAACATTACTGGAGCTATATTGATAACATCTATTCTGAAGCTGATTCTCATATTACCTCAGTGTGCCAAAACATGTTGCTGACATTTTTCCATTGCTTTAAATGAATATCTTGTGTATTTTCTTTCCTTGCATTAAAAATATTGTCCCAAAACTTTATAATGCTTATTTATTTTGTTTGTACAAGATGACCAAAAAGTTTTATTAAGTTTCAAGCAAACCTTGGAGAAAAAAATATAACTGCATTAAGAGTTTGGGGTCAACTTATGAGAATTTTCATGAGAAAATATACTTTAATGAAGAGAGATGTTAATTTCTATTTGATTTGTAGGTTATACTTTATGTTCAGGGACTAGTAACCAATTTTTTCAGGCCACACAGAAGTATTAATTCTGTCTTTTAGAGTAACATTATTTTGTTAATAACATAATGCTATTATATCTGGAAAGGCCTATAGAAAAGACATAAATCATTTTCTTCATTATATTTTATTGTGCAATGGTATTATTTCATTACACACTAAAAATGGATGCTATACTTAAATATTCTTGACTCTTAATCCTTACCTGATATTTAAAGTTCTTTCCAAATCTACATCAATAGGATTTCATAAGAAATCCATTCTTTCTCTAAACTGGAGGATTTTTTCCAATTAATTTATTTTTGGGAGATTTATGCTCCAGTTTACATGGCAAAATTAGAATAAAACAGAAAATGAAGATTCCCCCCCTCCCTTTTTGACCTCTTATAATGATATTTAACCTATACTAGGGAGAAATAAATTGTCCTTCTCACCATCCACTTACTTTATTCTGTTCTGTGCATTTCAATATAGATTTTCACCTTACAAAGATGAAATTTTTTCAAAATGTTCCAAGCTTATTTGTTATCTCCTTTAAAACTGTCTATAGAGCAGTAATCACCACTTGAATTATACATAGAATCTAATCAAGGATATGTTACTAGTATCATAAATGATCTAATTTTGAATCAACCACATACTTTGAAGGGAAGTTCATTGATTCTAATTATAACAATTTAATTGAAGTTTATTCAAAATAGATCAACTGCCATTATATGACTAATATATATGTAGAATAGAATAGAAACTCATTATGTAAAATCTTATGGAAAGTCAGAAATACGAGCAATATATTTTAATAAAATGATAAAAATGTATGGTTAAAAGTGCAGATAAGTTTAAAGAAATCTTTGCAAGAGACTCAATAAACAAAGTCCTGAAGACTTTTATGGATGTAATGGAAACAGATACAAATGAAAAAAAGACTAGATAATAAATTATTTTCTCGTCAAATATGATGGAATCTCATTTAGATTACAATAGTCCTAAATTTGTTTCTCAAGATATAGATTTAAGAACACTATTGATAGATCATAGGATATATGCTCAAATTTATAGCCCTTTGGGTATGGTTACAAATTATTCTCCAGATTGTTTGGACAAATTCACAACTCCATCAGCAATGTGTTAGTGTCCCTATTTTCCCATATTCCCTTCAGTATTTGACACTTTTCTTTTCTATCATATTTAATAACATGTCAGTTATGAAGTAGTACCTCAGAGTTGTTTTAATTTGTTTTCCCCTAATCAATAGTGATATAGAGTATTTTTCACGTGACTATAGATATATTTATTTTTATTCTTCTGGAAATTGCCTGTTCATATCATCTGATAATTTATAAACTGGTGAATGACTCATATTCCTATAAATTTGACTCAGTCTTCTGGGTATTTGAGATATGAAGTTTTTATCTGAGAAAATGTAAAATTTTTTCTCCAAGTTTTTTACTTTCTTTTTAATCTTGGATACATTTTGTTTGTACAAAACCCTTTACATTTAATACAATCACACCATGATCAAGTAGGATTTATACCATGAATTCAGGGCTGATTGAATATTACAAAAGAACTATTAGGATAATTGACTACATCAAAGTCAAGAATTTCAAGGGAATTAATGAAAAAAATGCAAAGGAAAATGGCCTAGCTATACCAGACATAAAACTATATTAAAAAGCAGCAGTCATCAAAACTATTGTGTACTGGCTAAGAAATAGAGTTGTCAACCAGTGGAATAGGTTAGGTTCACAAAACACATTAGGCAATAACCATAGTAAACTAGTATTTGATAAACCCCAAAACCCTAGGTTCTGGCATAAGAACTCACTATCTGACAAAAAATTGCTGGGAAAATTGGAAATTTTTATGGCAGAAACTAAGCTTTGATTCACTCATACTTTATACTCTATCCCAAGATAAGGTTAAAGTGAGTTCTATTTTTAAGCATAAAGAGTGATACTATAAGCAAATTAGAAGAAAAAAGGATGGTTTAACTCACAGATCTGTGGAGAAAGAAGGAATTTATGGCCAAAGAAGAACTGGAGTACTTTGCAAAATGCAAAATGGATAATTTTGATTATATTAAATTAAAAAGCTTTTGTACAATAAAACCAATGCAGTCTGTATTAGAAGGGAAGCAATTAACTGGAAAACAAATTTACATTCAAGGGTTTTGATAAAGTCCTCATTTCTAAAATACATAGAAAATTGACTAAAATTTATAAGAATTCAACCCTTTTTCCATTTGATAAATGACCACATGATATGAAGACAATTTTCCAATGAAGAAATTAAAACCATTTCCATTCATGTGAAAAAAAAATGTTTTAAATCACTATTGATCAGAGAATTTCAAATTAAGGCAATCTGAGCTATCCTATACACCTTTCAGATTGGCTAAGATGACAGGAAAAGATGATGATGAATAGTGGAGGAGATGTGGGAAAACACAAATATATTGTTGGTAGTGGTGAACTATGCAAACAATGAGAAAGCAATATGGACCTTTGCCCAAAGCAGTGTCTCTACTGGATCTGTATCCCAAAGAGATCATACAAAAGGGAAAAGTACCTACATGTGCAAAAATGTTTGTAGCAGCCTTTTTATAGTGACAAGGAACTGGAAACCGACAGGATGCCTATAAATTGAGAGAATGGCTGAATTAGTTATGATATATATATATATATATATATATATATGATATGGAATATTATTGTTCTATAAGAAATCATCAGCAGGATGATTTCAGAAAGGTCTGGAGAGACTTACATGAACTGTTTAAATGAAATGATTACAATGAAGAGCACATTGTACAAAGGAACAACAAAATTATGTGATGATCAATTCTGATGTACTTAGCTCTTTTCAACAATGAGGTGATTCAGGCCAATTCCAACAGACTTATGGTGGAGAGAGTCATCTCCATCTAGAAAGAATACTGTTGGGACTGAATATGGATCACAGCATAGTATTTGCAATTTTTTGTTGTTGTTTGCTTGCCTCCCCCCTGCTTCTTTCTTATTTTAAAAGTCCTGAAAAAGTTTGTTAAATGCCCATTTTTTTTCATTCAATATTATGAATAATTTTGCTTTATATGATATATTTTTTTTACATTAGGCCTAGTTCTTTTGATTGTAGATAGATATGATTCCAAGACCCATGGTCTTTTATTGTAGCTGCTGAACAATTCTAATTGTAGCTCCAGTATATTTGAATTGTTTTTTTCCCCTTTTTCTTGAAAAAATTTTCCCTTTGATATTGGAGTTTTGAAATTTGGCAATAATATTCCTGTGAGTTTTCCACAAAAGATCTCATTGAGATGGTTATAGGTGGAATTTTTCTATTTCTACTTTCCCCTCATGTTCTATCACTCCAGGACAATTTTCTTGATTATTTCCTGCATTATTGTGTCAAGGTTCTCTTTTTGGCCACAACTTTCAGGAAGTCCAATTATTCTTATGATTTCTCTTCTTGAGCTATTCTCTAGCTTTGTCATTATTCTTATAAGATGTTTCACATTCTGTTCTATTTTCTCATTCTTTATAATCTATTTTGTTACTTCTATGTCTCTTATAGAGTCACTGGTATTTGTCTGAGAGCTATACAGGAGGTGTGTGAACTACAGACAAATTAATCCCAGCCTAGAAGTTTTTTTTTTCAGATCTTATTGAGTTTTATCAGGAGGAGCCCTCTTCTGCCCCAAATCTTCTTGATTTTTCAACAATCTAGGTTGATTCTGAGGCACAAATTTGTTCTATTTGTGGGGGAAATCTGAAGATCATGATATTTATCAACCTACTCTTCCATCTTCCCAAAATTCTCCCACCTGAAGATTTTCTAAGTCAGGAGAGATATGTAAAATTTAATAGAAAATATGACAATGAAGCAAAGATCCTGCACAATTCTTGATTCCACGTTTGTATTTGTCAGTGTGTTGGAAATAGGCAGAAACATGTCTAGGTCTTGTCATTCTAACCTTGGGGATATTTTTCATTGATAAATCCTGGAAAATTACAGGTTATACAAAATTAGGGATAGATAACATTTTTCATGACAGAGATTGGATTTAGAAAACATCTCAATAGACTAAAATGATAATCAGAGTCAAACAAATGTCAAATTAATAGAGATAAAATTTTTACATTTGGGATCAATAATCTATTGCACTCTTACAGAAATGTAATGGTGAGGTAAGATGAATTCCTGTGAAAAACAGTCTTTCATGACGAAGCAGACAGTGAAGCTGTTGTGAGCTTAGTGTTATTTTTTAAAACTTTCCCTGTCACAGTCCTGAAGGAGAGAGTGTTATAGTCTTTTTGAACTACCTTTAGAACATCATGTCTAGCTCTAGGCATCATATTTTAGCATAGATTGTGATAAATTGTAGACCATCTAAAGGAGGGAGAGAAGTACTAAAGGGACTTAAAATGAGACCATATGAAGATTGAAGAAAATCTTGATTTTGAAGAGAAAACTTTATAAGACCCTTCAAATATCTGAAGAGTGGTCTGTCATATGGAAGAGGGATTTTCTATTTAGCCCTGGAGGCCAAAACTAGGAGAAGAATGAAGATTTAGGTAGTCAAGTTTTAAATTGATATAACTCAAAGCTAGCATTATCTAAAGTTGAAAGGTGGGAGTAGGTGGATACTGCTTCAGGAGGACATTGATTTCTTCTCCCTAGTATTACCTGTGTTGAATATGGATCTGTCCTTAGATGATATTGTGGAAGAGATTGATTTTATGGATTGGATTGAATTAGTTGGCCACTAAGACTCCATCCAAGTTTGAGATTCGGATTCTATCAATCTCATTTATTGCTTAAGTTCTGAGCTCCTGGCTGATATGGCCAGACCTTGAAGAGGGATGACTTAAGGAAAAAGATCCTATACAAGATAAATAGGCAATATTTTTGTTTTTGTAGTCACTGTGTCAAAGGTTATACTGGAAAGAAGATGAGGGGTTTGACCATTTTAGTTTGTATTGCAAACTAGAATTCTATGGTAGCACTCAAGTACTTCCAGATAAGTTCTGCTATAGATTTTCATTTGCTCCTCAGTCTATGAAAATTAGCTTTAAAAATCCTCAATTTTGGGGCACAAAAATTTCCCTTTGACCAAAGTTTCTGTCCTAGATAAATCTGTAATCTATATGTATTCCCAATTTGACTACAGTCCTTTATTTAATCTTAATTAATACATTTCATCATTCATGGATCCCAAATTTAGTAAAAGTGGTAGAATCTAAACCCAATTCTTCTGATTTCAAATTCAGTGCTCTTTCTTCTAAAACAGTTTTCTCTTCTTGTAGAATTGGGGAAGGGAGGACAGGTATTGAGTCAATATGATAGTTATCCCTGAATGTCCAAGGAACATGAATGAATAGGGTGATGGGAGATTCAGGGGGAGCATCAGTAAAGATCTGAAAAAATGGGGATATCAAAGAAAAACTTCTATTTTCGAATTAGACCTAGACTGTCCTTTCATTATCATTGCCAGAATCTCTCTTGTATTCTTAGTCATATCATGCTTCTCTTGGCAATGACAAGAGTGTACTAATTAGGTATGGACTAAAAGTGAAAGGAAATACAGAAGTACTCTCTATTTGAAATCATATGACCTGTGTTCAAAGTCCTTTTCTGTCATGTGCTGTCATATGATTTTTGACCTTTAACCTTTCCAACTATTAGTTTCCTCATCTATAAAATTAGTCACTTGTGATGATTTTTAAGTTGCTTACAGCTCTAAATTTTTATTATATAATTTTATAAATATAACTGCATATCCAATGCCATTTTAGGAGGAATTGAATGGGCTTAAATCAGGATCAGGCTATATAGCTTAACTTTATAGATTTGAGTCAAAAGATGATGGGAGATAATTCATGAAGATTTTTTGTTGTTTTGGATTCTGGGTAGTTCTGAGGGCATGATAAGATAACAAGAAAAAGAATGCTAGAAAATATAATAGATAGGAAATTGAATCCCAGGAAAGGTAAGTGAGGAAAGTAAGGTCCCATAGAAAAAAATTTAAGAACCCAGCATGAACATAGTTTTTCCAACTTATTTTGGTGGCCTAGTGAATTAGTGAAGGGCTAGGTTTAGAATCCATGCTCCTACTCCCAGGTTAATGTGTTTTCTATCATAGTACCTGATTCTCCAGCACTTTTTCTTCTTCTTCTTCTTCTTCTTTTTAGTATGTACATTTATATTTTTTATTTTTTGAAATAATTATAACTTTTTATTTACAGAACCCATGTCAGGGTAATTTTTTACAACATTATCCCTTGCACTCACTTCTGTTCTGATTTTTCCCCTCCCTCCCTTCACCCCCTCCCCCAGATGACAAGCAGTCCTATATATGTTAAATATGTCACAGTATATCCTAGATACAATATATATGTGCAGAACCGAACAGTTCTTTTGTTGCACAGAAGAATTGGATTCAGAAGGTAAAAATAACCTGGGAAGAAAAACAAAAATGCAAACAGTTTATATTCATTTCCCAGTGTTCTTTCTTTGGGTGTAGCTGCTTCTGTCCATCACTGATCAATTGAAACTGAGTTAGATCTTTTCTTTGTCAAAGAAATCCACTTCCAACAGAATACATCCTCATACAGTATTGTTGTTGAAGTATATAATGATCTCATGGTTCTGCTCATTTCACTTAGCATCAGTTCATGTAAGTCTCTCCAAGCCTCTCTGTATTCATCCTGCTGGTCATTTCTTACAGAACAATAATATTCCATAACATTCATATGCCACAGTTTACCCAACCATTCTCCAATTGATGGGCATCCATTCATTTTCCAGTTTCTGGCCACTACAAAGAGGGCTGCCACAAACATTTTGGCACATACAGGTCCCTTTCCCTTCTTTAGTATCTCTTTGGGATATAAGCCCAGTAGTAGCACTGCTGGATCAAAGGGTATGCACAGTTTGATAACTTTTTGAGCATAGTTCCAAATTGCTCTCCAGAATGGTTGGATTCGTTCACAACTCCACCAACAATGCATCAGTGTCCCAGTTTTCCCGCATCTCCTCCAACATTCATCATTATTTTTTCCTGTCATCTTAGCCAATCTGACAGGTGTGTAGTGGTATCTCAGAGTTGTCTTAATTTGCATTTCTCTGATTAATAATGACTTGGAGCCTGTTTTCATATGACTAGAAAAAGGTTCTATTTCTTCATCTGAAAATTGTCTGTTCATATCCTTTGACCATTTATCAATTGGAGAATGGCTTGATTTCTTATAAATTAAAGTCAACTCTCTATATATTTTGGAAATGAGGCTCTTATCAGAACCTTTAATTGTGAAGATGTTTTCCCAGTTTGTTGCTTCCCTTCTAATCTTGTTTGCATTAGTTTTGTTTGTACAAAAGCTTTTTAATTTGATGTAATCAAAATTTTCTATTTTGTGATCAATAATGGTCTCTAGTTCATCTCTGGTCACAAATTTATTCCTCCTCCACAAGTCTGAGAGATAAACTATCCTATGTTCCTCTAATTTATTTATAATTTTGTTCTTTATGCCTAAATCATGCACCCATTTTGATCTTATCTTGGTATAGAGTGTTAAGTGTGGGTCCATGCCTAATTTCTGCCATACTAATTTCCAGTTATCCCAGCAGTTTTTGTCAAATAATGAATTCTTATCCCAAAAGTTAGGATCTTTGGGTTTGTCAAACACTAGATTGCTATAGTTTACTATTTTGTCTTGTGAACCTAACCTATTCCACTGATCAGCTAATCTATGTTTTAGCCAATACCAAATGGTTTTTGTGATTGCTGCTTTATAATATAGTTTTAGATCAGGAACAGCTAGGCCACCTTCATTTGATTTTTTTTTCATTAATTCCCTTAAGATTCTCTATCTTTTGTACTTCCATATGAATTTTGTTGTTATTTTTTCTAGATCATTATATTTTCTTGCAAGTCTGATTGGTATAGCACTAAATAAATAGATTAGTTTAGGGAGTATTGTCATCTTTATTATATTTGCTTGGCCTATCCAAGAGCACTTCATATTTTTCCAATTATTTAAATCTGATTTTATTTGTGTGGAAAGTTTTTTTTAATTTTGCTCATATAATTCCTGACTTTCCTTTGGTAGATAGATTCCCAAATATTTTATACTGTTGACAGTTATTTTGAATGGAATTTTTCTTTGTATCTCTTGCTATTGGATTTTGTTGGTGATGTATAAAAATGCTGAGGATTTATGGGCATTTATTTTGTATCCCAGCACTTTTTCTTCTAACATTTATATTCTATATTCTCTATCTTATTTCTGGATCATATTTTTTTCAAAATAGAATATTTTCTTTGTGTAAGACTATCATTTTCACATCAAAATCAGTTCTGCTTATACCATATGCCGCTCAATCAAAATTCCCTTATAATAATGAAAAAAATCTTTTAGACAAAAGTACTAAAGTACTTTGGACAATATTACAATGTATGTCACATTCTTAATCATGTCCTGCAACCCCAACTGAGCAAGAAAAGCAAGGAATATTTTCTCAGTTCTTCTCTGGAATCTGAGCTAATCCTTATAATTACTTATTGTTTGGCACTATTTGCTATTCTTTTAAATTTTATTATTTTAGTCAATGTGTACATTATGGTACTTGTTCTGCTTATTTCCAGCATTCTACTCCATTCCATTTACATCTCTGTTTCACACAATTCCTCATCTTCATTGCTTCTTATGACACAATAGTATTTTATCATATTCATATATAATAACTTATTCTGCCATTTTCCAATCCATGAGTATCTATTTTTCTTCCACTTATTTACTACCACAAAAATGAGATCCTTTCAATGTTGTGTTGTATGGATAGTGTAGGTAGGATATGTTTCATTCTTTATGAGTTACATGGACTAAAAACTTTCTTTTGTGAATTAAATTTATATGTTTTTTTAAAAAGAGGATACCACTCTTCTCCTAGTTACCGAGGTTGTAATCTTGGTGTTATCCTTAAGCCCATACTCTGTCTCATACTTCAGATACAATTGATTGCTAATGTTTTTTATTTTTAATTCTACAAAAAATTATGTGCCATTGTAATTCTCTCTTTTCTGATATTCATCACTTTGGCGAAGACCTTCATCACCTCACACCTGGATTATCATAATATCCCTAATTCAATAACATTCCCAGTCTAATCCATCTCCCATTCACCTGTCAAATTGATCATCTTAACCTACAAGTCCACCATATCACATCCTTTCTAATCCATTCAATCAATTGCCTCTAGGATCAAATAGAAAATGCTCTCTTGTGCTTATGAAGCATTCTCCTCCTGCCATCATGTTTCCCTTTTCTATCTTTCCAATATACTTGTGCTTTATAAAGCATGAGTTCTCCTTACATCATCAGTGTTGTTCCTTGCATAAGACATTCCATTTTTTGATTCTGAGCACTTTCAATTGTTGTCCTTTATGCCAGAAATTTTCTATGACATCATTTATGCCTTCTAGCTTATCCAGTTTCTTTCAAATCTCAACTAAAATTCCATCCTTTGCAAAAAGCCTTTTCTGATTATCCTCAGTGCTTTTCCCTTTGAAATTTTTCTCTTTCTTTATTCTGTTTATTCTCTTTATATATTGTTTACACATAATTGTTTGCTGTCTCCTTCATTAGAATCCAAAATCCTTGAAAGTAGGGAATATTTTTTTCTTTAGTTATATTTCCATTAATTAGGAATGTAATAGGTTGACTGATTGACTCATATGACAAAATCTTAAAGTCATTTATATGAATATATAAGCATCAGAAAAACATGTTTGATATAAAATCAACATAATTTTGGTATTCAATGCATGTAACAGAAACAAGACATCACAATCTAAACAATTTATGAGTATTTTGCAGTAAGCAGATTGTTATTTCTATTTAATGTTAATGTCTAGCTATAATGCAACAATGGAAAACACACTAAAGTAAATTAAAAATTTCTAGTGTTATTGAAACACTAGCTTAAAAAGTATATAAACCCTGGCTCTCAGATCAATCAATGGACTTCATAATTGAAGTACTTGCCTATCCCATGTCATACTTTCTCCTCAATGAGGCCCTTGAGCTGGTCTCATCCAAATTCTTTGTTTCCAGGTTTTTTGCTGCCACAAAATATTGCTATAAATATTTGGGGCATAAAAATGCAGCCTGTTTTTTTAAAATATTGATCTCCTTGTAGAATGGATCCATTCTACTTGTATAGAATGGATCCAAATTTTCAAAGTTTAATCATAAAGTTCTGACAAAATACAAAGTTTCTCAGACAGTGAGAATCCCCACTGTGGCTATTCTGAATATAGGGATGCATCAATTGGTCACTGGGTCATGATGTCAGTGTGGAAGTTGTACTTAATCTTTTTAGCCTCTTCTAAGCATTGTTTCTATCTTCAAAAATGCATCAGAAATTTGTGAAGAATTGTTATACTTTATTATTCTACCAAATAGGTAAGTAGGACAGAGGAATTTAAAATTGATTTTATGGAAAGAAAACTACAACATAAGTTATATTTTTTTTTATTTGCATGCTGAGACAATTGAATTGGGGTTAAGTGACTTGCCCAGGATCACACAGCTTAAGGAAATGTTAAGTGTCTAAGGCCAGATTTGAACTTAGGTCCTCCTGACTTCAGGTCTGATGATCTATCCACTGCACCACCTAGCTGCCCCAACATAATTTTTATATGGATTTGAAAGGTCTGTGCTAGAATGCTATATGTACTTCATACGGTGACTCCAAATACATATTTAAAATGCACTGTTTGCTTTGAGGAAGGTGTGGAAATTTCAGGAGACTCAGGACTCCCTTGATAAAGAGAAGGATGAGTGTGAATTACCATTTCTGTGACCTACAGCATTTCATAGTGTCCTGAAGTCTGTCTCTGAAGATTTATAGAACAGTAAGGCTGACTGGTTGATTTTGCTCTTTTAATCACAATCTAAGAAAAGAAAAAAAATGTATTTTATTTAAAGCATAATGTGCTTATATGCAACCACATATAATTTTCAGAATGCCCCAAACAGACTCAATTCTCAATTCCCTTCAAATTCCCATAACCAACAAGAAATTAATCTGAGTAAGGCCTCCTTATAAGTTTGGGATACGTGTATGATTAGAATGTTTGTTTTGATAAGTTTGGGCTGGAGATATGTGTAGCATTTGTTCTGGATTTATTTTTGCCTGGGACTTAAAGTTCAACTTTTCTGTGGTTTAAGAAAAAGAAAAGTGACACTGACACATTTTTCAAGGGGGTGAATCAAGGAACTAATGATCAAACAAATGTATTTTTTAAAATAATGTAGAAACATGTAAATTAATAAGGATCATTATCTTCCAAAAGAGGAGGAAGAACTTGGAAAATCAGATCCTAGGAAAGGTATCTCATTTTATGTAAAGGAGAATTCAGGGAAACAAGTATGTATTACTTGCTTTATCTGGAAGTTAACTGTCAAGATAGTGGTGTCAATATCTGGCTAAATAGTCATTATTACCAACTGCAGAATGGTTAAGTGATGGCAGAAAGAAGTATTATTGCTGCAGTTATGCAATTTTTTCATTATCTAAGGGACAAGAAAAGTAGGTAAAATATTCATTTGGTATCCACTTTATATCTCATTTATTGATTAAGTTAATTTAAAGAGATAAAACTCTGATCTATGTATGGGCACAGTCTGGCCTAGAATGACTTACAAAGAGGAGTACTTGGACTGGAGAAAGAAACAGAGGCAGAAATATTTGTGACAATAGAAACTAGAGACTTACAAGAGTAAACCATAGTTCTGGGAGTAATTTGGAAAGGATATTTGAAAGGAAGTCATGATAAAAGTAAAATACACTAGAAAACTCCATACCACTATATCCTTTTTTAATTTTTTTAAAATTTATTATAATAACTTTTTATTGACAGAACCCATGCCAGGGTAATTTTTTTTACAACATTAACCTTTGCACTCACTTCTGTTCTGATTTTTTCCCCTCTCTCCCTCCACCCCCTCTCCTTGATGGCAAGCAGTCCTATATATGTTGAATATGTCACAGTATATCCTAGATACAATATATGTGTGCAGAACCAAACAGTTCTCTTGTTGCACAGGGAGAATTGGATTCAGAAGGTAAAAATAACCCGGGAATACCACTATATCCTAAAGAGATGTGATTCAAACTCAGTTTTCTGAATGTTAACTCTGGAAACATTTTTGCTGAAACTTTCTTCCATAATTATCAAATTTACAGAGAACACAAAATTAGGAGTGATTTTTAACATATTGAAATACATTTATGGAATGCAAAAAAGTATCAATAGGCCAAAATGATGGTCCAAATATTATAAAATGTAATTAATTAGGGATACGTAATAAGTCCCATATTTGGAGTTTGAATTTGACTGTAAATTTTAAGAATGGATGAAATAGGGAAAGGTTGTACCTAGACAACAAATACTGCAAAAAAATGTTCACAAAGCTTTAGTGGGTGCTTAACTTAATATGAATTAATTATGTAACAGGACTACCAAAAAAGCTAGCTATTTTAATTAGGAGAAATATAAGGTCCTGGGTGAGAATGATGATGATCCTGTTTCCCAGTTAGAATACATCTGAAATGTAATGTCCAGATTTGAGTGATATATTCTAGCATGGATTTTGATGAGCTAGTGATTATCTTGTGGAAGACATCTAGGATGATAAGGGATTTTAAAATGTTATGATGTGAAAGCCAGTTAAAGAGATAAATTCTAAACTGAAAGAGAAAAAGACTTGGTAGAAGCCTTCATATAGAGTTGTCAGATATAGAAACTTAGTCTCAGATGTCAGAACTTAGAGGAGTGGGTTAAATTTATGGAAAATCAGATATTTACCAGTTCTTGGGAAAAACCTCTAATAAAATTGCTCCAAAGTAAAATGTGATGCAAAGTGCACGTGTTGTATATTCAGAACTTAGGCTGCAGTGAAGTTGTATAATGAAACGGGGACAAATGCTACCAGAAACAACTGGAATTCATTATGCATTTTATCTTGAATTAATTTTTGATCATTGCAATCAGAAACCTTTTACTCTTGCCAGATTTTTCATAACCCCCACATTCAGTATTTGACTCCATATGGTGTAGTGACCCATAGTGTAAGAAGTTTTGGTATAGTCAATAGAGAGCTGACTTCAATCATGACCTTAGTTCAAGTCTTTTCTTAGACACATATTGGCTGTGTGCCACATAACATGTCACATGTCCTTGAAATTTTCTAAGTTTATAAATCAAAGGGTAATTGCTAATCCCAAATGTTGTCAATTTGGATTGTTAGAGGAGAGATTTCTATATCAGTAAAATATTACATAGAATAAAACTCCTAGATCAGGGATGCTCTAGAGATATTTTCCTGACTAGTAATCCTCTGATCATCTCTACAGTTGTTTTTCCAAGTTGATGATTTCATGGTTTCAGGAACTACCCTGTTTTGCTATACAACTGTTGCTGTTCATCTTTTGTTTTCAAAGAGGATCAATGACATACTGGGATGATATCTTGACTTGCTTGTGAATTGGATTTAAATGGACCAAGGTTGTCAGACTCACTCTTTTTTACAAAGTCATTTATATCAATGGCAGGGAAAAAGATGATGCAACTGGCAAATGGACTGAAATGCAGTGGAACATAGCATCATCAGTCATCTGCTTCAGTTCCCTTTATGGTTTTTGGAACAAATTGTTCTTAACCACCAGTTCTGCTGGATGAAGTTTTTAAAGTGCTTGGAGTGGACATTCTCCTGATCTCTACAATGAATAACTTTATGTAAAAATCATTTTTTATTGCTAGATATTGTGATCAAAATATGTGACAATATGTGATCAAAGGCAAATATCTGTTTAACCCATAATATTGAGAGTAAGTTTATAGTAAACATATATAGTAAAAATAGTAAAAAAAAAATATAGTAAAATTCAACAATTAATTTATTTTATTTGTGTTCTGTGTATGTGAATTTTAATATTATCTTTATAGAATAATGGAATTTTTCTGATATGTTTCTTGATTTGTGATTTTTTAAATCTATGCATACAAAGTATGAGGATGCATCAATAAATTAGAGTATTTATACAGTCTGATATTGTAGCATGAGACTAACCCACATTAATTTTCCGACTTTGGATGCTGTGATTTTGTCATTTTATTTATTTTATTCTGATGCTTTCTGAGATGAGAAGCCAACTATCTCACAAGGCATCAAAACTATATTTGCTCCACTCTAATTAATAAAAAGTTTATGCTTATATTGCATTGAAATTTGCCTCCCTAAAACTTTGTCTAAGTTGTGTCACTTGGTTGCAGTTCTTCATGCTAGATCTAAACAGAATTAGTCAAATTCCTTCTTCACAGTCCAGTTCTACAATTATTCATTCTTGCACCAAATCTTCTTTTCTCCTCTGGTTAAAAATACCCAGCATTTCTTTAATTATTCTTCATATGTTCTTCAATTTCTACTTAATCTCTGATGAAAATAGTTTTCTATTTAACAGTTTGTCAGGAGTTTTTCTTTTATCCTACATAATTCAATTTTATCTTTGCCCTTCATCTCCTTAGGTTGTCCTTGGCACCAGCAAGAGAGGACTAATTTAGTATGGATTAATCAGAATGAAATTATTTTATAGATCTAAGTTTTCATCAAGCTATATATTTACATTGTAGAGTTGATTAAGAAGGTGATTGGTTTTAAAGCCTGTTACAAGGGGGCAAATACCCATGAAAGATTTCTCTATAGCATTCTGAATATATGTGATTAAAAAAGGCACATGAAAAGGACCATAAATAAAGAAAGTTAGACCATGACATGAAAGAATGTTACTACTAATAAGAGGTAAGAGTTAAAATTTGAGTACAGATTTTCTTGCTTTGATTTTCTATCCACACATATTGCATAATGAGTTAATACAGTAGTTCAGGACCTAATTTCCTATCTGATTTTATTTTTATCACACTATCTAGTTTCCTTCTCTCAAGATATTTTGGTCTTTGACCCATATTTTCAGAGTATTTTTTTTTCCTTTGTAATTCTTTGGAAAAGACAAAGAGCTAGAAAAATAGAATGTCTGGAGTAAACATTCCCATGACACTTAGATCAGAGATATATCAACTGGTCATATGATATGTAGTGCCAGCTTTATCATAATGTATGCATATATTTGATTTTTAAATAAATATTTTTAGGGGTGGAGCCACGATGGCAGAGAGCAGACATGACTTTCTGTGACCTCTCTGACCTTCTCTCAAATCAATAGCAGATTAAATCTCTAAACTGGTTTTGGAGTCAAAGATCCCACAAATATTTGGAGTATAACATATTCCCAGAAGAAGATGCCTTGGAAGAACTTCAGAACAGATCTGTTTATTTATGTATTTGTTTTTTTTTTAATTTCCAGTTTTTCTTGTATGTATCTTTTATTATTATTATTATTATTATTATTATAACTTTTTATTGACAGAATCCATGCCATAGTAATTTTTTTTACAACATTATCCCTTGCACTCACTTCTGTTCCGATTTTTTCCTTCCACCCTCCACCCCCTCCTCTAGATGGCAAGCAGTCCTATATATGTTGAATATGTCCTAGTATATCCTAGATACAATGTACGTGTGCAGATCCAAACAGTTTTCTTGTTGCACAGGGAGAATTGGATTCAGAAGGCAAAAATAACCTGGGAAGAAAAACAAAAATGCAGTTTACGTTCATTTCCCAGTGTTTTTTCTTTGGATGTAGCTGCTTCTGTCCATCACTGATCAATTGAAACTGAATTCGGTCTCTCTGTCAAAGAAATCCACTTCCATCAGATTACATCTTCACACATTATCGACGTATATAATGACCTCTTGGTTCTGCTCATTTCACTTAGTACCAGTTCATGTAATTCTCTCCAAGCCTCTCTGTATTCATCCTGCTGGTCATTTCTTACAGAACAATAATATTCCATAACATTCATATACCACAATTTACCCAACCATTCTCCAATTGATGGGCATCCATTCATTTCCCAGCTTCTAGCCACTACAAACAGGGCTGCCACAAACATTTTGGCACATACTGGTCCCTTTCCCTTCTTTAGTATCTCCTTGGGGTATAAGCCCAGTAGAAACACTGCTGGGTCAAAGGGTATGCACAGTTTGATAACTTTTGGGGCATAATTCAGTTGCTCTCAGCATGGTTGGATTCGTTTACAACTCCACCAACAATGTTCAGTGTCCCAGTTTTCCGCATCCCTCCAACAATCATCATTATTTTTCCTGTCATCTTAGCCAATCGAGGTGTGGTTATCTCAGAGTTGTCTTAATTTGCATTTCTCTGATTAATAATGATTTGGAACACTCTTTCATATGAGTGAATAATTTCAATTTCATCATCTGAAAATTGTCTTTCATATTCTTTGACCATTTATCAATTGGAGAATGGCTTGGTTTCTTATAGGTCAGTTCTCTATATATTTTGGAAATAGGCCTTTGTCAGAACCTTAACTGTAAGATGTTTTCCCAGTTTGTTGCTTCCCTTCTAATCTTTTTACATTAGTTTTGTTTGTGCAAACTTTTAATTTGAGGTAATCAAAATTTTCTATTTGTGATCAATAATGGTCTCTAGTTCGTCTTTAGTCACAAATTTCTTCCTCCTCCACAAGTATGAGAGATAAACTATCCTATGTTCCTCCAATTTGTTTATAATCTCGTTCTTTATGTCTAAATCATGGACCTATTTTGATCTTATCTTGGTATACGTATTAATTATTGGGTCCATGCCTAATTTTTGCCATACTAATTTCAGTTATCCCAACAGTTTTGTCAAATAATGAGTTCTTATCCCAAAGTGAGGATCTTTGGGTTTTGTCAAACACTAAATTGCTATAGTTGACTATTCTGTCTTGTGAACCTAACCTGTTCCATTGATCAACTAATCTATTTCTTAGCCAATACCAAATGGTTTGGTGACTGCTGCTTTATAAATATAGTTTTAAGATCAGGTGGCTAGGCCACCTTCATTTGATTTTTTTCATTAATTCTTTTGAGATTCTTGACCTTTTATTATTCCATATGAATTTTGTTGTTATTTTTTCTAGATCATTAAAATATTTCTTGGAAGTCTATTGGTATAGCACTAAATAAATAGATTAGTTTAGGGGTATTGTCATCTTTTATTATATTTGCTCGACCTATCCAGGACACTAATATTTTTCAATTGTTTAGTCTGACTTTATTTGTGTGGAAAGTTTTTTGTATTTTGCTCCTTTCCTGACTTTCCTTTGTAGATAGATTCCCAAATATTTTATGCTGTAGAACAGTTATTTTGAATGGAATTTTCTCTTTGTATCTCTTGCTGTTGGTTTTTGTTGGTGATGATGTTGAGGTTTATGGGGTTATTTAAACCTGCAACTTTGCTAAAGTTATGGATTATTTCTAATAGCTTTTTTAAGAATCTTGGGGTTCTCTAAGTATCCATCATATCATCTGCAAGGAACTGATAGTTTGGTTTCCTCACTGCCTATTCTGATTCCTTTAATCTCTTTCTCAGCTCTTATTGCCGAAGGCTAGTGTTTCTAATAAAATATTGAATAATTATGGTGACAGTGGGCAACCTTGCTTCCTCAGATCTTATTGGGAAAGATTCAGTTTTTCCCATTGCATATGATGCTTCGTGGTTTTAAATATATTGACTATTTTAAGAAAAAGTCCAATTTTATTCCCTTACTCTTAAGTGTTTTATTAGGAATGGATGTTGGATTTTTATCAAATGCTTTTCTGCATCTATTGAGATGATCATATGGTTTTTGTTAGTTTGCTTATTGATATAGTCAATTTGCAATAGTTTTTCCCTAATAGAACCAGCCCTGCATTCCTGGTATAAATCCTACTTGGTCATAGTGTTTATCCTGGATGATTTTCTGTAAATCTTTTTGCTAATATTTTATTTAAGATTTTAGCATGATATTCATTAGGGAGTTGGTCTATAATTTTCTTTCTCTGTTTTCAGCCTATCTGGTTTAGGTATCAATTACCATGTCTGTGTCGTAAAAGGGTTTGGTAGGACTCCTTCAATCCCTATTTTTCAAATAGTTTATATAGCATTAGGGTTAATTGTTCTTTAAATGTTTGGTGAAATTCACATTAATCCATCTGGTCCTGGGATTTTTCTTAGGGGAGTTGGTTAATAGCTTGTTCTATTTCTTTTTCTAGATGGGACTGTTTAGGATGTTACTTCTTCCTCTGTTAATCTGGGCAAGCTATATTTTTGAAGGTATTCTTCCATTTCATTTTAAGTTGTCAATTTTGCCATAAAGTTGGCAAAGTAATTCCTAATTATTGCTCTAATTTCCTCTTCATTAGTGGCAGTTCTCCTTTTCATTTTAAGACTAACAATTTGATTTTCCTCTTTCCTTTTTTTAAATCAGATTTACTAAGGGTTTTCTATTTTGTTGGTTTTCATAGAACCAATCTTAGTTTTATTAATTAATTCAATAATTTTTACTTTCAATTTTATTAGTCCTTTTTATTTTTAAATTTCAAGTTTAGTGTTTGACTGGGGGTTTTAATTTGTTCCTTTTCTAGCATTTTTGGTTTCAAGCCAATTCGTTGACCTTTCTTTCTCTATTTTTGCAAGTAGGCCTCTAGAGATGAAATTTCCCTATTACTGCTTTGGTGCATCCACACATTTGGTATGATGTGTCATTATTGTCATTTTCTTGGGTGAAGTTATTAATTATGTCTATGTTCTTATTTCATCCAATCATTCTTTAGTATAAGATTGTTTAGTTTCAATTATTTTTGGTCTACTTTCCCTGGCTTTTTGTTGAGTGTAATTTTTATTGCATCGTGGTCTAAAGGATGCATTTACTATTTCTACCTTACTGCATTTGAGTTTGGGTTTTATGTCCTAATATATGGTCTATTTTTGTATAGGTTCCATGAACTGTTGAAAAGAAAGTGTACTCCTTTCTGTCTCCATTTCGTTTTCTCCAGAGGTCTATCATATCTAACTTTTCTAGTATTCTATTTACCTCTTTGACTTCTTTCTTATTTATTTTTGGTTTGATTTATCTAATTCTGAGAGTTGCAAGGTTGAGATCTCCCCTATTATGTTTTGCTATCTATTTCTTCTTGCAGCTTTCTTAATTTCTCTTTTAAGAATTTAGATGGTACACCACTTGGTGCATATATGTTTAATATTGATATTGCTTCATTATCTATGCTACCTTTAGCAAGATATAGTGCCCTTCCTTATCTCTTTTAATTAGATCAATGTTGCTTTTGCTTGATCTGAGATCAGGATGGCTACCCCTGCTTTTGACTTCACCTGAAGCATAGTAGATTTTGCTCCATCCTTTTACCTTTATTCTGCATGTATCTCCCTGCTTCAGGTATGTTTCCTGTAAACAACATATTGTAGGAATCTGGCTTTTAATCCATTCTGTTAATTGCTTCCTCTTTATGGGGGAGTTTACCCTGTTCACATTTATGGTTAAAATTACCAATTCTGTATTACTTGTCATCTTGTTAACCTCTGTTTATGCTTTTCTCCCTTCTTTCCCCCTCCCCCCCTTCCCAGTATTAAACTTGTGAGCACCACTTGTTTCTCACAGTCCTCCCTTTTTAATGTCCCTCCTCCCTACCTTAGAGTTCCTCCCCCTATCTTACTCCTTTCCCTCACAGTTTCCACATTTCCTTCTGCTTAGCTTATTCCTTCCCTTTTCACTTTTCCTTCTCACTTTTCAATGAGGATGGAGAGTTCCTCTCATTGAATATGTCTAAAATTTTTTCTCTTAAAGTCAATTCTTATGGCAGTAAATACCCACTATATTCATCCCCCTCCATTCTTTCTCTCCAGATATAATGGTTTCCTTTGCCTCTTTGTGAGGATGTGGTACCCCACTTTACCCTTTTTCTGATACAATGTCCTTTCCACCTCTAATTTCTAGAACAAGGTATCATGTATTTTTTATACATCTTTACAGCAGAAATATATTCCCAATATTTCTTTTACCTTTTTAGGTTTTCTTGAGTTCTATATTTGCAGATCAAACTTCTTGTTAAGTTCTGTTTTTTCACCAAAATAGGTGAAATTCACTTATTTCGTTGAATGACCATCTTCTTCCCTGGAAAAAGATGCTCATTCTGGCTGGGTAAGTTATTTTTGGTTGCATACCGAGTTCCTTAGCCTTTTGGATTATCATATTCCAGGCCCTTGATCTTTTAATGTGGATGCTGCTAGATCTTGGGTGATCCTTATTGTGGCTCCTCTATATTTGAATTGGGTTTTCTAAGGCTTGGTATTTTTCCTTTGTTTGAGGGTTCTGGCATTTGGCCACTATATTTCTTGGTGTTTAATTTTTGGATCCCTTTCAGTGGGTGATTGATGAATCCTTTCAATATCTATTTTACCCTCTGTTTCTATGATTTTGGGGCAGTTCTCTTTGATAATTTCCTGGAAGATAGTATCCAGGCTCTTTTTTTCATAGTATTTTTCTGGGAGTCCCATAATTCTCAGATTGTCTCTCCTGGACCTATTTTCCAGGTCTGTTGTTTTCCCCAGAAGGTATTTCACATTTTTCTCCATTGTTGAATTTTTTTGGTTTTGCTTGACTGATTCTTCTTGTCTCCTCAAGTCATTCAATTCCATTTGTTCTATTCTGATTTTCAATGAAGTGTTTTCTTCACTCACTTTTTTTATATATTTTTCTAATTGTCCAATTTGTTCTATGGAATGTTTTTCCATTTTGCCAATTTATTCTTTAGAGCTATTTTCTGTTTTCCAGTTCACTAATCCTATTTTTCAAGGTTTGTTTTCTTTATCCCTCTGTCTTTAAATGAGTGGAATGACTTCCTCAGTCTCTCTTGCCAAGCCTCCTCTCCTTTTCCATTTTCTTCTAGCTCTCTTGTGAGAGCCTTTTTAATTTCTTCTATGTGATTCATCTGTGCTGAGGAACAGATGATCTCCTCCTGTGGGGATTCACCTGGAGATAATCTATTTTTAATCTCCTCAGGGTTTAGAGTCTGCTCTCTGTCCGTATAAAAGCTGTCAATGGTTAAGGTCCTTTCAATTTTTTGCTCATTATGTCAGAGAAGAATCAGAGACAAACTAACAAAGAAAAAAAAAAGGAAAAAAACCCCAAATGGAATCTGCTTTTTTTGTGGGGGGGAGGGGCTGGGTGGTGTTACCAAGTTTCCTCTACACACTGCGGGGGCATCAGCGAGGCACTAACAGGACTGTACTGCACCTGCACTTTGATACTCTGAGAGTGTGCTGAGACACTGTGGGGGAGGGGTGGCCAGGTCCCGAGAAACTCCAGCTGTTTGGGGTTGAATTCTTCACCCCCAGTATTTTTAGTTTCTCTGCTGGGCTACTGACTTGCTGCCAGGGCAAAGTATCCAGTCCTGTAGCAAAGCTCTCCCCACAAAGACGACTGAGTTCACACCCCAACCCCCTCTGGTCTGCTGGGCTATGAGCTGCTGCCGAGCTCTCACTGTTGCTGCCTACCCTCAGCTTGTGCCAGATCTAAAACCATCCCGCCCTTGAGCAAAAACAGACCTTTCCTGGCAAATCTCAAGGATGTCTTCTCTTGGTAACTATTTATGGTTTTTTTTTCAGTCAGGCATTAATTCAGAGGCTTGTAATGAGATGGATTCTGAGAGAAAATGCGGAGCTTACACAGCTGTGTGCCTCCTCGCTGCCATCTTGGCTAGAAGTCAGAACAGATCTGTTTCAAACAGGCAGGGGGACAGTCTGCTGATCCCAGATTTCAGCACAGGGAAACTGGGGCAAGAACTTAGGATAGGGAATCCGAGCATTGCAGCTTCCACACACCTTGGAATCTTCTGCAAGCCTCTTAGACAACTCTGTCCTGTTTGCAAGTAGTTTGGCAGTTTTGCTACAAAAGGCAAATTATATATCACTGAGCCCCAGAAGAACAAACCTAGCCACAATTACCAAGCACCAGAAATCAATCAGCAGAATTGCACCAAGGCAAATTAAAGCAGCTGTTGTTCCTTTGCATTGAACAGACCTCAAGACTTAAAAAAATGAGTAAAAAACTAGAAACAACTCTCACCATAGACAGCTTCTATGGAGAGAGAGAGAATAAACCTCAAATCCTGAGGTTTCTAAATGCAAAGCAACTCCAGAAGCTACCAAGGGAGATATGAGTTGATCCCCATTTCACATGGCTTTTGGAAGATTGCATATAGGATCTTAAAAGAGAGTTAGAAAAAAATGGGGAAAGGAAATGAGATTATTGCAAGAAGAAATGGAAAAAACCATATAATGCCTTACAAAAGAGATATGAAAAAGACACCAAACAGAAAAACAAAATTTGCAAAATGGAAAAAAATGCAATGAACAAAACAATTTAATTGGCCAATTACAAAAGAAGCTAAAAAAGGTAACTGAAGAAAATAATATCCTAAAAATTAGAATTGAACAAATTGAAGTGAATGATTCAAGAATCAATCAAATAAAAACAAAAAAAAAAAAGAAAAAAAAAAAAGATAATATGAAATACCTCCTAGGAAAAACAACTGACCTGGAAAAAAAGATCTAGGAGGGACAATCTAAGGACTGTTGGACTTCCTGAAAGCTATGATGAAAAAAAGAACATAGACATTATCTTTCAGGAAATTATAAAGGAAAACTGCCCTGATATCTTTTAATCAGAAGGTAAAATAGCCATTGAAAGAATTTACCAATCAACTCCTGAAGGAGATCCCAAAATTAAATCCTCAAGGAATATCATAGCTAAATTTCAGAACTATCACACCAAGGAAAATATTGCAAGAAGCAAGAAAGAAACAATTTAAATATTGAGGAGCCACAATTAGGATTACCCAGGATCTAGCAGCTTCCACCTAAAAGGATCAAAGACCCTGGAATCTGATATTCCAAAAGGCAAAGGAACTTGCAATACAGCCAAGAATAAGCTATCCAGCTAAAATGAGCATTATCTTTCAGGGAAAAAGATGGACATTCAATGATATAGGTGAATTTCATCTATTTCTAATGAAAATACCAGAACTAAACAAAAAAATTTGATCTGCAAACACAGAATTTAAGAGAAACATAAAAAGATAAAATGGAAAGAACACTTGAGAACTATATTCTGTTATGGGTATGCTTAGAGAATGTGAGTATAATTAGATTTTATTATGATAACATGAAAAAGAAACTAGAGGTGGAAAGGGGATCATACTGGAAAAAGAGGAAAAAGGAGATAAAATAAGGGAAATTACATCACACAAAGTGGCAAAGAAGGTCTACTCTATATATACATACATATATATATGTATGTATATATATTTTGCTGAAGCAATTGGGGTTAAGTGACTTGCCCAGGGACACACAGCTAGGAAGTGTTAAGTGTCTGAGGCTAGACTTGAACTTGGGTCCTTCTGACTTCAGGGTTGGTACTCTATATACTGCACCACCTAGCTGCCTTCATAGCCCTTTTAGTAGTGGCAAGAAACTGAAAACTGAATGGACGCCCATCAATTGGAGAATGTTTGAATAAGTTATGGTATGTAAATGTTATAGAATATTATTGTTCTGTAAGAAATGACCAGCAGGATGATTTCAGAAAGATTGGGAGAGTCTTACATGAACTGATATTGAGTGAAATGAGCAGAACCAAGAGACCATTATACAATGCAATAACAAGACTATACAATGGTCAATTCTGATGGCTCTCTTCAACAATGAGATGATTCAAACCAATTCCAAATGTTCAGTGATGATAGGAGCCATCTACACCCAGAGAGAGGACAGTGGGAGCTGAATGTGGACCACAACATAGCATTCTCACTCTTTCTGCTGTTTATTTGCATTGTTTTCTTTCCCAGATATTTTTTCCTTATTAATCTGATTTTTCTTGTGCAACAAGATAACTGTATAAATATATATACATATATTGGATTTAACATATATTTTAACACATTTACCATTTATTGGACTACCTGCCATCTAGGGGAAGGGGGTGGGAGGAAGGAGAAGATAATTTGGAACAAAAGGCTTTGCAGGGATCAATGTTGAAAAATTACCCATGCATATGTTTTGTAAATTAAAAAAAAAAGAAATAAGGGGGGAGTAGGATAAAGTATGGGTATAGAAGAGTATGTGGATTAATGGAATGTGACAAGATATATAGATTAATAGGAAAGATATAAAGAGATAAAGAGAGATAAAGAACATAGGAAAAGATGGTATAGAGAAGTGTGTTTATATTAATGGGAGTAGGATAAGGTATGTAGCTTAATAGGAATGGAATAAAGATGGAGGAAAAAGTGAGAGAGAAAATAGGACAAGTGAATAGGTACAAATAAAGTAGAAAAGTTAGTTGGGAAAGGAAATGAGATATACATTAACATAACAACTGTGATAAGGAGTAGAATTTATTAGGAAAAAACAAGTAGAGGTAGTAATCATTTATCTCCAACAAATCAAACTGAAAAAAAAAATTCATTAAAGAGAAAAATCTACATTATATGTCAATTATATTAATATTGTTTAAGATATAGGTTTATGTATGTATATATGTATATGTAGAGATAAATGTGTGTATTTGTATATATATATTTATATATTCACTATCACCACCAATTGTTGACCAGCTGCCACTAACAGAGCAACAACAGGAATCCTTGAACTGGTTGCACCCCTAGAGCACAGGTCCTGTTTTTATCCTAGCCAACTGAAATTATTATTCCAAAAGGCACTTTTATGGAAAATGGTATAGTCATCCAGTCATCCTTGTCAACTGCTAATCAGCTGTAATACAAAGGACAGGCAACATTAAAACAATAACAAGGAAATTTCAGAAGACAAATCAAATATGAATAACAGAAAAAATATGGAGAAATGGAGAATCAAAATCATTCAATACTTTATTGAAAAAAACCCTATTAAATGTAAAAAGATATAGTTAGATAAAAATCAAAAGGTTGATTTTAAATCTCTATGTCGGCACTTTCAAAAAATCAGGTTTGATTGATCTTATTGATCTTTTATATTGAGCTTATGATAGATTATTTGCATTTAGAGAAAACATTTTTTAATTGTTGTCTAGCTTTCTTGGGATTCCTAGCAATGTCAAACTATATACATAGAATAAATTATTCCTATTTAGCTCTTTTAAACATTCTTAAAATTCTCATTCAAAAAACCTGACATTCATTTATTTGCCTCTTTCCCTTAATTTTCTTTTTTAGTATTTGAAATTGTATTAAATTTACTTTTTAAAATTTCCAATTTAAGATTTTTTATCCCAATCTAGTTTTTCTTTAAATTCAGTCTAAATGATTGCAATTTTACTTTCTGTATTTAGGCTTAATGGAAGATAAGAAAAACTAAAAAAAAAAAAAAAACCAGACAAAAAGCTCTTTAAGATCTCTTTTGATTCAGGGGTCCTCAAACCCCTGTTTGAGGGGTTTGAGGGCTGTAGCCCACGGGCCAGATGCGACAGCTGAGGACATTTATCCCCTTCACCCAGGGCTATGAAGTTTCTTTATTTAAAGGCCCACAAAACAAAGTTTTTGTTTTTACTAATAGTCCGGCCCTTCAACAGTCTGAGGGACAGTGAACTGGCCCCCTATTTAAAAAGTTTGAGGACCCCTGCGGACTAGATTCTATGAATCTATCTTCTGTGCCCAGCACTCATTCAGTACCATTACTGGGTCTATAAGAGAGACAAAAACAGACCTATAACATATGCCTGATTTTAAAGAACTTTAAAAAAATTTCTTTCTCTGCTTCCTTAGAATCAGAAATGTTAAAGAACTTTGAGGTGAGTGATTCATTATTTGGGAAAGAAAACTGTTAAATACCATAGAACCAGGAGTGTGCTGGTAAATATTTAATAACTGGTTTTCCAAATGTATACACATATGCATGTATATATACACATATGTGTACACATGCAATACATACGTAATATGTACACACGTGTATGACATACCTTTAAATTTACTTTGCATTATTATCATTTTCTCTATTAATGTTTTAAATCCTGGAATTTACAAAACAACAAATCAAGGCCTAATTTGCTTATTTCTGAGATGTAAATTTTTACACTAAATATAATATATTACAAGAAACCTCAGGATTGGAAGGTTACTTTTAGTTGAGTGCATCAAGGCAGAATGTAGGGATCCCTGAGCTGAACTTTCACAGAATATATAATCTTTTTAATAGGTATGGAGGGTATATGATCCAGGCATGTATCATAAATGTAAGCATTTCATTTAGGCCCATAGTTGAAGATGATGAGCTTTAAAAAAAGATAATTACTTGGAGGCTTCCTAATTGGTTTGAATTGTTCTTGGTTTTAAATTTGAAAAAAGTCCAGTGCCAAATGTTGCTCTGAATTTAGGAAGACTCAAAGCACCAAGAAGTCCCTTAGGAATATAGTGTGTCTTTTCTCTTCACGAATCTGCTCTGCATTTTCTCCTGCAGAGAATATATGTCACACAAACAGTGATAATTTTACATGAATCTTGATGTCCATTTAGTATGTACATAATCCCTCTATTTCTTCTATTGACAAATCAGAATAGGGACAAGAGAACTTGTCAGCAATTAAGAAAATTTTGGTCATAGGGAAACTATATAAATGATAACATATTTCCTTTTTTCTTCGAATTTTCCCTCAAATTATTAAAACAAGATAAGCACATTGCTATGTAATACTTTATATATGTACACAAGGCTTATTTCTTACTGAATTATTAATACTGTTCTTTATGTTTCTTTTTCCACTTCAGCTTTGGAAATTAAGCCCTTTCTACAGCTGTGACTTTCACACCATTATAAATATTACTTGGATTTCACCTTTTTAGAATTTACAGGTGTGTGATTGTGTTTTGATTTGTCCTACATGTTAGCTACTTACAACTATCATGTATTTGGTGATCCTGGCCTAGGTAGAAAGACGGAGAGCCAAAAGAAGATAATTTCCTATATATGAAGAATGTGATCTGCCAAAAAAGCAGAGATGAGAAGCAAAGGAAGCTAAGAGGAAAGAACATTTGCATTTACAAAGGATCAAGCAAAGAATCAGGTTATGGAAAAATAAAGGAAGAATTAGCCTTGAAGTTGCAACTCAATAGTAAATATAGAGGTTTGGTTCCATTCTTATTTTCTTTGTTATCTCTAGTTTGCTGTTGTATAAAGTGCTTCTTAGTTTTAGAGGAATGATGAGTTTTGCCTGGATTGATTCAATTGTACATTTGATAGTAACAGACACTAACTGGGTGGAATCTGCTTCAGTTCTATTTTGATGAGGGATCCTTTGCAAATTTGTACTGAATCCAACTCAAACTGGCTTAGTTCTTTGCTAAATTTTTAGTGTAAAGATTTATACCTTAGAAATCAATAAATTAGGTCTTGATTTATAGTTTTGTTAATTCCACGACTTAAAAAAGTAATGAAGAAAATGATAATACAAAGTAAACTTAAAAGTATGTCTACACACATAAATATTATATATGTATATATGCACATGTACACACATATGTGTTTAAGTATATACATATATATATGAAAAAAAAATATATATATATATGCATGCATGTGTGTATGTATTTGGAAAACCAGTTTTTAAATATTTACCAGCACACTCCTGATTTTATGGTTCTATGGTATTTAATAGCTTTCTTTTTCCATTAATGAATCAGTCATCTCAAAGTTTCTTAACAATTCTAATCCTAAGGAAACAGTAAAGGAGATATAGAATTTTTTTTAAGTTCTTTAAAATCAGGCATCTGTTTTGGGTCTGCTTTTGTTTCTCTTATAGACCCTGTAATGGTACTGAATTTAATCTATAGTATTGAAGAATCAAAAGAGATCTTAGAGAGCTTTTTGCTCAAATGTTTTATTTTAAAGATACTAAAAATTCATTTTTATGTGATACTTTAAGGTTAGCAAAGTGCTTTTCCCTCTCTCAATAAATGTGTGGAATAGGTAATGAATATACACTCATCAACATGTAAATGAGGAAATTGAAGCTCTGAGACATTGGGCCATTTACTTATGAAACAGCTTATAAGGGACAAAGGCAGGCAGACATAGTCTTAACTCCAGTATTAGCACTTCAACTACTATCTCCTGCTTGTTCCAAGATCTGAGGAGATGAGCCTCAGAGAGGATAAGTACTTTTCCCAAAATCTCATTTGTGACAGAATTGGAAGTAAATATCAGATCTGCTGAATTCCCTTCCCAATGATCTTTCTAACCCACTATACTGTAAATATTTTTGAAGCTCTTATTACCTCTTAAATACTAAACATAAACCTAATGTTTAAAACATTTTGCAAGTACTATTAGATATGTAATGTCATTATCAAAGCAAAACAAAAAAAGTTTTTATTCCAAGCCTTTCTTGTGTTTCTTCTGATTTTTAAATTTTTTCTTATCTTCTATTAAGCCTGAATATAGGAAGCAACATTGTAATCATTTAGACTAATGAGTAAAAGGAAAATCTGGATTAGGTTAAAAAAATCTTGAATTGGAAAAATTTTAAAAGTAAATGTAGTACAATTTCAAATAAAAAAAATTAAGGGAAGGAGGTTAATAAATGATTGTTAGGTTTTTTGAACCAGAATTTTAAGGATATTTAAAAGGGGGAAATGGGAATAATTTATTGTATTTATAGTTTGACATTGCTAGGTAACCCAAGAAAGCTAAACAACAATAAAAAAAAGTTTTCTCTAAATGCTAATAATTAATTATAAACTCAATATAAAATATCAATAAGATCAATCAAACTTGTTGGAAGTGTGAATGTAACATATATTTGAAATCAACCTTTTGGCATTTATCTAACTAGATCTTAAGTTTTCTTTCAATAAAATAATGATTGATTTTTCTTCTCCATTTCTCTATAACATTTTTCTAAATTATTCACATTCAGTTTATCTTCTGAAATTTCTTTATTATTGCTTTTGATGTTGCCTTATATAAGCAAGTAAAAATAATTAGTGAGACAAGTGATATTTCTGTCTTTATAAGATCAATGCTGACATTTTCTCAAGATTTAATCTTCTTTTTATAATAAATAAGTGTCTGAAGAATTGCAGAAAGCATAGCAAAATATAACAAAATAATTTGGATTTCAAAGCACCATGACAATGTGACTACATTGGACATGACTGATTAAATCTTTCCTCTTCTCAGGGTGATTTAAAACTTTATTTTCCTTCTCTCTTTTTTGAGTGGAAGTAGGATAAAAAAAGTTAAATGGTAATTCTGTATTACTCTGGAGATTTGAACAGCTTTGGTTCCCTTGCTTCTTTTTACTATACTCTATTTAAAAGAAGAACCTAAATAGTAATTTTGTTTAAGTGAAACATTATTCCTCCAAAACTTAATAATATTTATTTGTTCATTAATTTTTTTCATGGATAATATATATTCATTTCAATATATTGGTGTGGAACTGTTACAAATTACAAAATTCGGATAAGATGAATCTATTAAAGCAATATGACCATATGGAAAAATCACTAGATTGACGGTTCAGAGACTTGTTTAAAACCTGCCTTTCCTACTTATTCATTATGTGTTCTCAAGTAAAATAGATGTAGAGTCTATAATTTATAATGTTAAATGACTTAATTAGATGATCTTTAAGGCTCCTTTCAGGTAGCTAAGTTGGGCAGCAGATAGAGTATCAGGTTCCAAATCAAGAAGACTCATCTTCCTGAGTTCAAATCTAGCCTCACACATATTAACTGTGTGTGTGATCCTGACCAAGTCACAACTCTATTTGCCTCAGGTTATGAATTAGTAAAATCATCTTGAGAATGAATGTCTAACCATTTCATTATCTTTATCAAGAAAAGTCCAAATGGGGTAACAAAGAATGGGTCACAATTGAAAATGACTGAACAACAGCAACAAGACTCCTTTTAATTCTAAAATTTTATGATTTCAATTCTACCTAAAAAAAATAAAAAACTAGTGGATTGTATAGTTTATATATAAACTGTTTATATATATATATATATATATGTAAATACATATAAATGTTTTATATATGTATATAAAACTATAGATTATATATAAGCTATATATAATGAATAAAGAACCTCTTAATGGATGTTATCTGTAAGATCCAAATCATATACATTTCTTTTTAACTGCTTTTCATTTCTCATAGCATAAGAGTATTCCATCATAATCACATATCATTTCTCCAGCTACTTCCCCAATGATGGGCATCAACTCAGTTTCTAGTTTGTCACCACAAAAAATTTGCTACACATACACACACACATACACACACACAGTAGAGAGATGGAGAATCTTTCCTTCCTGTAACTAAGGAAAATATTAAAATTTATATAAAGGTCAGTTTAACCAGTATCACTGCAATCTAAGGAATTGGTTAAGTTTGATAGTTTGTGAAATTGTGCTATTATATTTTAGGCAACATGACTAAGAGACAAATTATGTTGATATGTTTTAGTCAAATCGGTCTTTAAAAAAGGAAACTTCTGGTGCCTCTAAATGTGGAAGTGATGAAAAAATGTGGAATACTCAGGGCTGATCAAATATGGTTTAACTTGATTAACTTCCTTTTACAAGGGATAAGTGTGAAAATATCTAGGTTTACTAAAAGGTCCTTTCAAAGCTAAAAAGTTACTCTAATCCTTAAAACAGTTAGTTGAATATTCCTGTCATAGATACTGATCTAATCATGATTTAGAATTCCAAAAAACTATATTTTTGTATTAATTTACCACTTATCAAGTATCATGGAAAAAAATATCATGTTGAAATTATAACACACGTTCCACTTAAACCCAGTGGCAAAAACAGAAGCAATCATCATTGAAATAAAAACATATTTTTTAACTTTGAGAGTAATCAACAAGTAGAAAAGAATTTTTCCTTACTAGAAATATTTAAATGAAGGCTGGATGGTCACTTGGTGAGGCCTTTGGGCTGACTTCTCTTCAATTATGGGTGGTATTGTTCAACTTCTGAAATCCCTTCCAAATCCGAAAGTCTGTGGTTCTATGATTTAGTTTATGGCTCTGAATATGATTTATGGTACACCAGAAATGTTAGATTGAAATTTTAGAGTTATGTTATGAAAATATCCTTAGAATAATTTAACATTTAAGGTGTAATTCAGCTATGGAACCCTCTTAAAAATAAGCTGAACAAATACCATATTTTGGAATAAATAGCACATTTTAGATTCCCCTAAGGCATATCTCAACCTGTGGTTCTTCCTACAATCTCTGATGTATAATTTACCCTAAACTTTACATGAATTATACAATATTTAAACTAGAAGGAAGACAATAGAGATGATCAAATTCTTATCCCATTATCTCATAGATTTCTTAGGCATGATGCTAACTATATTTTAGTAAGGTAGATGTTAATGGACACAAGTTTTGGTTTTAGATATATAGTATATGGAAAAATATTTTTTTGTGAACCAAAGATTTTAAATTAAACTATATTGTCCATTCTAATAACTGCTTATCTTAATCCCTCTAGGAGACTGGTATAAATGCTTGACAGAATGGAAGGAGTTAATCAGTCTGCAGTATCTGAATTTGTATTATTGGGACTTACTGATTCATGGGAGCTTCAGATCTGTCTCTTCCTACTATTTTCTGTGATTTATTTGACTACTGTCTCAGGTAACATTCTTATTATAACCACAGTTATCACTGACACCCGTCTTCATTCTCCTATGTACTTCCTGTTAGCCAATCTATCTTTTGTGGATTTGTGGCTTTCCTCGGTCACCATCCCCAAGACAATCATAGATTTTTTTAGGGATAGCAAGACTATCTCCTTTGAAACCTGCATGTGGCAGGTTGTCTTTGTACATTTTGCTGGGGGTGGTGAGATGGTGTTGCTTGTGACTATGGCATATGATCGCTATGTAGCCATTTGCAAACCTCTCCACTATAAAACCATCATGAGTCAGCAAAGGTGTATTTGCCTTGTGGTTATCTCATGGGCTATTGGGCTTGTACACTCAATTAGCCAATTGATTATGATTGTGGATCTGCCTTTTTGTGGCCCTAGAGAGATAGACAGCTTTTTCTGTGATCTTCCACTGGTAATTGAACTTGCCTGCATGGATACTTCTGTTTTAGGATTATTGGTGAATGCAGATAGTGGATTCCTTGCTACAACCTGTTTCATCCTACTTTTGATTTCTTACACCTATATCTTACTCACTGTACGTCATCACTCCACAGATGGGGTATATAAAGCATTATCCACTTGTACTGCCCACATCATGGTAGTGGTAATATTCTTTGTACCTTGTATCTTCATTTATCTTTGCCCACTCAACATTCCCTCAGTGGACAAATTTCTTGCTGTGTTTTATGCAGTGTTTACACCTTTGTTAAATCCTGCTATCTATACCTTAAGAAACAAAGAGATGAAAGAGGCCATGAAGAGATTAAGAAGTCAATCTGTGAGTTCAAGGAAAAAATCTTAGATATTTCTCTTGATCAGAAGTACTATCCATCAAGTAACTCATTTGTCTTGGAATCATGGATGGGTACATTATATTAAAACATTGTAGACACTCAGTTTGTACCCAAAATTCTTGGATATTCTTGGAACCGTGATGAATATCTTGATCATTCAGTGGAAACATCTGAATGATTCCCTTGAAATTTTAACCTGATAGATTCAGAAGCTATTCTCTATTAAGACTGCTCTGTTTGTTTCTTTCTCTCTCTTTTTGTTACTTTTTTTCTACAGAGGTATTCTTAACATAAAAAGGAATATTGCAAATGAAAATGGCACTGAATTAGGAAAAGAATTAGGAAAGACTAGTTTTTGGTGCTGTATTCAGGGATAAGTTGTTCAACATTTCTGGACCTCAGTTTCTAAATCTATAAAAATTACAATATTTACTTTTTAGCGTTATCATTAGTTTCCAGGAAAACAACGTGTATAAAGCCTTTTTTTTTTTTTTTTACAAATTTTAAAATGCTAGATAAATATCAGTTATTATTATTTTTCTTCATCTTTCAAACAATGTAAAGGAATTAACTGAAAATACAATTGCTTCTGTGACTTATGTTGTCCTTAGGTGACATTATAAGTTTTCTGTAAGTTTTAAAAATCCACTTAAAATTTATAAAACAAGATTGTTCAATCTAATATGATTTGGAATTATAGGCAAAAGTAAATGCTTTCTCATATGTTCTCTATTTTTGATACAACTCAAAGGAATGTGTGTGTGTGTGTGTGTGTGTGTGTGTGTGTACAAGCTAAAAGAGAGAAGACAGGAGGAGAGAACTAATTGACTGAAGAGTGGCTTAGGGCAATGAAGATGATCCTAAAGAAATGGTTTCCAATCTGTGATCACTAAAATTGCTTGAAGTTATAGAATTATTGCAAAGAGTTTTATTTCATTAAATGACTCATTAACCAAATAGACAAATAAATCTTGTAGATTGTGAAAAGGTAATATATATTGATTATATATAAATTATAATTTTTAAATGATTGCTAATGCTATTGTAATTACAAATAAATTTCTTAAAATTGAACTCATGCTGACTTTCTGTCATATTTTTCTTCTCTACTGTTCATATATCTGAGTGTTTGCCAAATTGAGAATATCAAAACATGACATTTATGATTAAATTGTCTATGGTTTAAAAAGTCCTTCAAAGATTTTTCATAGCAAAGTATATTTGAGAAGAATAGAAAGAATCCCAGTGTAGTTCTTCTGATATGCTTTGGAGACTTCTGGGTTTAAAAAATGTGACTCTGTCTTATAAGATATCTAGTATATGTACTAGGTTTTTTTTTTTTTTTTCTGATTCAGAAGGGCCTCTTTGAGATAATGGAACAAACAATTAGAATGGAAAGAGAACACAACTTTTAATCTTTGGTTTTCACATACATTATATTTAAAACCAAAACACTGTATCCATTAATATCTAACTAAGATATAGTTGGTATCAGGACCAAGAAAATATCTATAAAGTGAGAAAGCTGGTTTTGATCTTTTTGATTGTGATTTCTTTTTAAACATTCTATGACTCTAAAAGCTCACTAAAAATTATGGAATAGAAATTAGAGAGGATATGAAGCACTACAGGTTGAATGATGTCAGCCTAGATCACTTGGGAGAAATTTTGTGCTAAAATAATACCAGCTATCAGCATATATTGAATATGTCTCTAAATGGAGATTCAGTGGTAGTAACAAAAAGTTACGAAAAAGTTGGAGTACTTGACCTTAAAATTACCTGTCACTGAAAAAATTTGTCTTTATGTGTGGACATGTCTTAGCCAAAACCTCCTTGTAGTATTGCCGAAAAGATCATGATTTTTACCCATAGATGATGGTTCAGAGAAAAATTTCCTGAAAGTTTCCTCACTTCTTACTGGAGAAGACACTGACTTTGATTCATAAGATCATCTCTTCCACTTTTACACTTGTGGGAGAAAGAAGGTGGAGAAGGAACAGGGAGGTAGGAACAAAAAGGAACTTGTCACCATGAAAGAGCAAAAGGAAGGTTACTTTCACCAGAACTCTGGAGTTAATGTGAATTATGCATAAGCCTTAAGTTGTGAAGGCTTACTTCTGAAATTCATATTTCCCAGAGGTTTATCCTTGTTTCTTTATAGTTTGTTTATAATTTTACATTTTTTGAGTGATATTATAGATAATGAGACTGAGAAAAAACAATTTTAGGTGGCTAAAGGGTAGGAATGATATTTTCTATAAGTTGAATATGAGAATAGTAGCAGTAGGGATGGCTATAACTATAACAGATAGAAAACATAAATTTGCCTCACATCTGATTTGGAACTCCATACTTCCCAGAATCCTGAGTTAGGGAGGCATTCATATATGTCTAGAAGTGACCAAGGATTCAACCCCACACACAATACAAGAATTCAATATTCTTTTTCATGGACCAAGAACATGAATTTTACAATCAGAGTAGTCAGCCAGGATCATTTAGAACACAATGTGTGGACTATGTGTTCCATTCCTGTGCCAGCAAAGGACAGAACATCTTTTACAAAAGTTGGGTTTACAAATTTAATATAATTCTACAAGTGAAAAAAAAGATCTTAAAGCAATTAGAGGAGCTCTTAACAGTGTCCTAGATCAAGGGTGAAGTCTTTTAAGAAAGCTGTTTGTTAAATTTTTAATGTGAGCATTTATATCTCAGGAATTAGCACACATTAAAAATTACGAATAAATTTCTTGTTTTTGTGGATTTTCCAGGCTTAAGAAAATGATGGAGAAACATTAATAATGAATATTAAACTTAATTGTGCTATGTGTACATTTTTGAGAAGTAGTTTTTAAACATTTACCAACACATTCCTGCTTCCAAACATTTCTTATTTATGTATTTAAACACATTGATTTATGGATCATTTTGGGAGATAAAAATCAGAATAAAAGGAAAAAAAACAGGAAAAAAGAAGGGGACATAGCATATGTTGATTTACATTCAGTAAATCAGTTCTTTTTCTGGATGTAGATGGCATTTTCTATGCAAAGTCTATTGGGATTGCCTTGGATCATTGAACCACTAAGAAGAATCAAGTCTTTCATAGCTGATCATCACACTTTCTTGCTATTATTGTGTACATTTTCCTGGTTCTGCTTGTTTAGCTTAGCATCAGTTTGTGTAAATCTTTCTAAGCTTTTCTAAAATCAATTTGTTTATCATTTTTATAGAACAATAATATTCCTTTAACTTCATGTATCACAACTTGTTCAGCCATTCCCCAATTGTTGGGAATCCACTCATTTTCCAATTCTTTGCTACCACAAAAAGAGCTGCTATAAATATTTTTTACACATGTGGGTCCTTTTCCCTCCTTTATGATTTCCTTGGGATATAGACTCTATAACATTTATCATTATCTTTTCCTGTCATCTTAGCCAATCTGAGAGGTATGAGATTAAAACAACCTCTGTAATTAATAATGATTTAGAGCATTTTTCCTTCCTTTCCTCTTACAGTTTTTGATATTACATACTCAACTGAATGATTAAATTATTCCCTCTTAAAGCCAAAATGGATGAAATCAAGCTTCAGGCAATGCTCATCCCTCTTCCTTCTTTCCCTCAATTTTAATAGGTCTTTTGCACCTCTTCATGTGTCCCATTATACCTCCTTTTTCCTCTTTTTCCAGTCCAGACCTTTTCCCATCTCTAATATCTTTTTCTTTGATTTTATCACATCAAGGACCACTCAGAACCACACCCTCAGTCTATGAAATACCTACCTTTGTCTGTCCCATTGATAGATACAGTTCGTAAGAGTTACAGATATTATTTTCACATCTACAATGTAAACGGTTTAACCTTCAAATATACATACATACATACATATATATATATATATATAATATATTATATAATTTTCACTTTTCATCTTTCTATGGTTCTCTTGAGTCTTGTATTTGTAGATGAGATTTTTTGTTTAGTTCTGTTTTTTCAATAGAAATCATTGAAAGTCATTTACTTCATTGAAGCTCCATCTCTTTCCCTGAAAGATGATGCTGAGTCTCATTGGGTACTTAATTCTTGATTGTAAGCCCAGGTCTTTTGCCTTCCAGAATAGAATATTATAGACTTTCTAATCCTTTAGTGTAGAAGTTTATTGTACCAAGATCCTGGGTAATCCTGACTGTTGCTCCTTGATATTTAAATTGTTTTTGTCTGGAAGCTTGCAGCATTATTTTCCTTCAGATTGTAGTTTTGGAGTTTCACAAAAATGTTTCTTGGTGTTTCATTGTGGTATCTCTTTCCAGAGGTGATCCATGGATTATTTTAATGAGTATTACCCTCTCTGTTTCTAGAATATTGGGAGAATTTTCCTTAATGAACTCTTGTAGAATGCTATCCAGGCTCTTTTTGTTTGTCCTGGCCTTCAAGTAGGCCAATAATTTTTAAATTGTCTCTTCTGGATCTATTTTCTAGGTCAGTTATTTTGCCAATGAAGTATTTCATATTTTCTTCCATTTTCACATTAGTTTGACTTATTTTTGCTGTCTCACAAAATCATTAGCTTCCATTTGCTCTGTTATAAATATGTGATTTTCTTCAGTTATCTTTTGTATCTTTTTTTTCTATTTTATTTATTCTGTTTAAGTAGTTGCTTTCTTAAGACAATTTTTCCCTTTCTTTTCCAAACTGTTGACTCTCTCATGCATACCTCTCTTTTTTTTTTTCATTTTTCCTCCTAACTCTCTTATTTGCTTTTTAAAGTCTTTTATGAACATTTCAAAGAAATCTCTTCAGCATGAAGCAATTTATCTCACCTTTTGAGATTTCTTCTGTGGGCATTTTGTCCTCCTCCTCTAAGTTTGTGTTTTGGTCTGACCTCTCACTATAGTAGCTTTCTTTGGCCAAGATTCTTTTCTGTGTTTTGCTCATTTTCTTTCCTTTTCTTTTGGCATTTTCTCTTCTTTTGCTTTTATGGTGGAACTTTGCACCTGGGGTAAAGGTGCATTGTCCTAATCTTCCTGTGCTACTCTCAGCCTTGGCTTTGAGCACAGGGGCCCCTTATGTTTGTAGGAGGTAGCTTGGGTACTCTTTCCTAGAAATAGTCTGGTTTCTCAGAGTTTGACTTCTGAGTTGGGATTGGAAGCTGCCCCATTGATTTGTTTTTCTACTGTCAACAATCTTAGTTGCTGATTGGTGGTGATTAAGATACTCTCACCTACCTTCTCAGAATTTATCTGACCTGGGCTGAACACCCTTTTTACCCAAGTGATACTGACCTTTTTTGAGTTTCTTTCAGTCTATCTTGAGCTGGAGAGTCATTTCCTTCCATCAGACTTTGTTCAGAGGTTTGGTTTCATGTAGTTTTTGAGGGAAACTGGGAGAGCTCTAGCAGCTTCCTGATTTTAATCCCCCATCTTGGCTCCCCCCTTGGAGATTGCAAGCATTTTTATATGATTATAGATAGCTTTAATTTCATTTTCTGAAGATTCTCTGTTCATATCCTTTGACTCTACTTGTATTCTTATAAATTTGATGCCAGGCAATTAGGTGGTGCAGTGGATAAAACACCAGCCCTCAAGTCAGGAGGACTTGAGTTTAAATCCAGTCTCAGACACTTAACACTTCTTAGCTGCATGACCCTAGGCAAGTCATTTAACCACAATTGCCTCAGCAAAAAAGAAATAAAAAAAAAAGTTGATGCCATTCTTTATATATTTTAGCAATGAGATCTTTATCAGAAACAGTGGGTGTAAATTTTTTTTCACAGCTTTGCACTTCCCTTTTAATCTTGTATAAGTTTGTCAAAACCCTTTTTAATTTAATGTAATCAAAAGTTGTCCATTTTTCATTTCATAATGTTCTTTAGTTCTTCTTTGGTCATAATTTTTTTCCTTCCCCAATGATCTGATGGGTAAACTATCCTTTGCTCTTCTAATTTGCTTGTGGTATAACCCTTTATGCTCAAATCATGTACCCATTTTGATCTTATTTTGGTATGGAGTGTGATATATAGATCTGTGCCAAGTTTCTGATATATTATTTTTCAGTTTTCCCAGCAATTTCTGTTAAACAGTGAGTTCTGTCAGAAGATGGAGTTTGGGAGTTTATCAAATACTAGATTACTAGAGTCGTTATTATTATGTAATGTCCAGACTAGCTTTCTGGAGGACCTTGGGATTAGCCTGAATCCTTGGTCTTAGTGGAGGAGTGTAGTAGGCATGAGGGCCACATGGCTGGTGAAAGATGGAGTATAGAATCTGGCATCTTCTCTTACGTGTATGTCTGAAAGCTGTGACTGAGAAAGCATTCCAAGTCTGAGACTCCCTTTAAATACTCTACTCACTACCTCACACTGAGCATGTGCAACCACACTGAGCATGCACAACTGTAAAAAATTACATCCCTATATTACCCTAAGTATATGCCAACTAGATTGATTACATCATTACATTACATTTAAGTATGTGCTCAGAGAACCATTATCTCATATTGAGTAAGTACTTAACTATAAATACCCTGCTGTCTTAGATTTAAGTACACCTTTTCAGAGTTCCTGCCCTCTACAATATTGTATCTAACTTATTCCACTAATCTATCATTCTGTTTTTTAGGTAGTAGAAAATGTTTTTGATAACTGCTGACTTTATAATAGTTTTAGATCTGGTACTGCTAAGCCATCATCCTTTTTATTTTTTCCCATTAATTCCCTTGAATTTCTTGACCTTTTGTTTTTCCAGATGAATTTAGTTATTATTTTTTCTAGTTCTATAAAATAAAATTTTTGGCAATTAAATTGACATGGCACTGAACAAGTAGGCTAATTTAGGCAGAATTGTCATTTTTATTATATTAGCTCAGCCTACCTATGAACAATTGATATTTTTCCAATTATTTAGATCGATTTTATTTGCGTGAGAAGTGTTTTATAATTGTGTTCATACAGTTCCTGAGTTTGTCTCAGCAGGTAGATGCCCAAGTATTTTATTTTGTTTATAGTTATTAAAAATGAAACTTCTCTTTCTGTTTCTTGCTGATAGACTTTGTCAATAACTTAGAAATGCTGATGATTTGTATGTTTATTTTATATACTGCAACTTTGCTAAAGCTGTGGATTATTTTGGTAGGTTTTTGGATGATTTTCTAGGCTTATCTAAGTATGTCATGATATCATCTGCAAAGAGTGATAGTTTCATTATTTATTTGAATTCTTTTAATTTCTATTTATTTTCTTATTTCTAAAGTCAACATAGCTAGTACAATATTTCATAATAGGGATAATAATGGATATTCTTGTTTCAACCCTGATCTTACTGGGGATACATCCAGCTTCTCTCCATTACAAATAATGTTTGCTGTTGGTTTTAGATAGATACTGCTTCAAATTTTAAGGAAAGTTCCCTTTATACCTATATAAATATATAATGATATATTATTGTAGTCTCCTAGCTAGTATTTTATTTAGGGATTTTGCATCTATATTCATTAATGAAATTTACAATTATCTCCAATTTTGATCTTCCTGGTTTAAATATCAGAGTTATATTTGTTTCATAAAAGATGCTTGGTATCCTTTGCTTATTATCCCAGATATTTTTTTCATATTGGAATTAGTTGATCTTTAAATATTTGGTGAAACTAGCCTGTAAATTCATTTGGTCCTGATGCTTTTTTTCTTAGGAAGATCATTTGTGGTCAGTTCAATTTTGTTTTGTTTTTTTTTTTCTTCTAAAATATATTCATTTAAATATTCCATATTCTCTCCTTTTAATCAAAACAGTTTATGTTTTTATAAATATTCTCCCAAATTGTTAAATTTATCAACCTATAATTGGACAAAATGTCTCTGAATAAATGGTTTAATTCATTTCCATTAATGGTATATTTTACCTTTTTCATTTTGGGTACTAGAATTTTGTTTTACTTTTTCTTTAAAAAATCATATTAACTATTGATTCATCAATTTTTCCATAAAACCAATTCTTAGTCTTATTTATTAATTCAATGGCTTTCTTACATTCAATTTCATTAATCACACCTTTATGTTTAGGATTTCCAATTTGGTATTTAATTGGGAATTTATAGTTTGTTCTTTTTCTAGTTCTTTTTAAATTGAATACCTGATTTACTGGTTTTTTTCTTTATTTTACTGAAAAAACTAAAAATGTTTTTACATTTTGTCTTATCATCGTCATTTTTTTCAATAAAGTTATTCATTACTTTTATAACTTTTTAAAGCCCATTCATTTTAAAGATTAGGTTGTTTAGGCTTTAATTTTTAATCTGTTTACATTGTTCATTACTAGATAAAATTTGTATTAAAGTGTGATTTGAAAAAAAAAACTATATTTATCATTTCTATACCCTTCATTTAAGTATAAATTTTTTATTTTCAATTTTAAAAAATGTCACCTGTGCCATTAAGAAAAATCTATATTCTATCCTATCCCCATTCAAATCTCTCTAGATATCTAAAATTGCATTCATCATTTTGACTTCTTTCTTACTTTTAAAATTATATTATCTGGTTTTGAGAGGAGAAGATTGAAGTTTCCCATGATAATAGTTTTGCTTTCTCTTCTCACTGGTAATTCATTTAGTTTTTCCTTTAAAAAATTTGGGTACTTGAGTATTTGCTGCATATAGGTTTGGAACTGACATTACTTCATTATCTATGGTATCTTTTATCATAATGCACTTTCCCTGTTTATCTCTTTTAATTACACACACACACACACACACACACACAAAATTAGTTAGTTTTAACTTTGAGATCATGATTGTTACCCCTGCTTTTGTTTTTGCATCAACTGAAGAAGTTTAAGGTTCTTAAATAATCTCTTCTTGATCTATTTTCCAGATCAGTTGTTTTTTTCAATGAGATGTTTGATACTCCTTTCCCCCTCATTTTTCCTGCTTTTTTGGCTTTTAAAATTATTCTTTGATGTATCATGAAATCATTAGCTTTTGCTTTCTCAGTTCTAATTTTTAAGGAATTCTTTTCTTCACTGATGTTTTGTACCTCTCCCCTCATTTGTTCAATTCTACTTTTTTCCCCTGAGGCTATTGGGATAAAGTGATTTGCCCAGAGGTTCCTAGTTCCTAAGTACTAAGCGTCTGAGGCTAGATTTGAACTCAGGCTCTCCTGATTTCAAGACTAGTGCTCTATCCACTGTATCATCTAGCTGTCCCCAATTCTAATTTTTAAGGAATTCTTTTTTTCAATAAATTTTTGTGCCTCTTTTTCCAAGAGATATCCTTTGATGAATTCCTTGTGCCTTTTTTGTCATTAGGCCCATTATGATTTTAAAATAGTCTTTTCTTTGTTATCTTTTATGCCTCTTACATCAAGTGTTTAATTTTCTTGCATCATCTCATGTCTTTCCCTTATTTTCCTTTATTGCTCTTATCTCTCTTTCTAAGGGCTTCCAGGAATTCTTGTTGGCCTTGGTTCTACTTAGCATTTCTTGAGGCTTTGCTTGTAGCTCTTTTTTGTTGTCTTCTAAATTTATATTTTTGCCTTCCATGACATTATAGTAATCTTTTACTATATTTACTTTTAATTAAAAAAATTTGGCCATTGTTGTTCATTTCCCCAGTCTTTTTCTTCATTTTGAACTTTATGCTAAAGTTGGGCTCTGCTCATCTGGGGTTAGGGAGACACTGTCCTAAGTTTCAGGCTTTTTCATTCTGCTTTTTCAGAGCTGGTTTAATGGGTCTGCATTCTTTTGGTGCTTCTAAGATAATGTTATCTTTGGAAAGGTATGGTCTTTGCTCTTCTGGTTTGTGATATGCTCTTTCCTTATGAAGGGCTCCAGCTTTCCTGCAGCCACAAGCACTATTACTCCAAATGGTGTTGGAACTATGACCAGGTTTTCTGTTCTCTCCCAGTCAGAAGCACTGACTTTCCTCTAACCCCTGGAATTGGAAATAGAGTTCCTATTCCCTTATGGTTGATCAAAAGCACTCCTGCCTGCCCTGGAACTGTGACCCCTAAGTGTTTATGAGAAACAGGGTTGCCAATCACTGCTGACTATATCTAATGGTAGCAAAAGGTCTCCTGTTATTGCTTTCTGATAAGTTGTTTCAAACCGCTTACATTTGTCCCTACTTCTAAGGCCTATTGCTGGTGCTCTTGTTTCATTTAGGTGCTCACCCTGGAGTTACAAACATCCTCTGTAAATCTTCTAAGTTGTCTTGGCCCAGAAAAATATCTTGCTCTTAACTTTTATTGTTTCCCCTGTCCCAAAATTTGATTCAAGGAGGATTTATTTTAAAGTTATTTGAAGGGGACTGGAGAATTCAGATGGGTCCCAGCTTGTACTTCATCATCTCAGTTCCCTGAAAGCCCTGAAGACTATGAATCAAAGAAGAATTATTGATTCATTTTTACTACTTCTCTGGGGCAAAAAAAAAAAAAAAAAAAAGACATTCCCTCGGGCTTCTTTGGGCAAACAAGCAGGTAACAGTGTAAGGTTTTAAGAACTGATACATTGAGGCAGACATCTGACACTATCTCTGCTTATTTAAATGTAAAATAGTTCTATAAAATGGGACAAAAGCAGATAATGAAAAAACATTTGGGTTAGGTAGGGGGAAGAGAAAAATCAAAGAAGACTTTGTGGAAAACTTGGCATCTGAACTAGATCTTGAAGAAAGAGAAGAATTTTATTAGATGCAAATGTGAAAAAAAAACATTCTATGCAGGGAAAATAGAAGGAGCATCTAATCAAAACCCATAGTTGGAGGGAGATAGATGGTTTTTAAAATATTACTTATTTGAAATGGAGCTGTTTTATCTCTTTAAATTTCCTAAAGATTCAATGTCAGATATTTCTCCAAATTTGGTAATACTCTAAGATACTAAGAAGTCTCAGAGGACCATAATAAGTGAATTCTTTCCATGAATACAGAGAAGAAAAATTTCTTGCCCAGGGACTATTCCCTGATGTGAATATCTATCTATCTATCTATCTATCATATCTAAATCTATATCCTTATATCTTATACTGAGGAAGATTTTTTTTTACATCATTGTCTACACTAAGCCTCATTATATACCCGTCATTGCTCACAGTCTCAAATCAGAAGAGGGAGAACAGAATTTGTCACCAAATGAGAAGTCTTTAGTGAGAGAGACACTGAAGATGGTAAGTCTTCTTTTCTCTTCTCTGATTTTGTGTACTTCTCTCTAATTCTTTCCTATTTCATTCTCTTCTCTGCTTTCAAGCAATTTAAGAGTATCACCTTTATATGCTATTTCCAAATACAATGGGCTCAGAATTTACCCCCATTCATATAGCTGATGCCAATCCTGGGAAGATTCAAAATTCCTTCCCTAATTTAGCCCAAGAAGACAGCCTTCTGGCTAGCTACAGCTATGATTTTCACAAAATGTAAAAAAATCTTGGACCTACTTATTTTTCAGAGTACTCGGTAAGGTTTTTGGTTTTGTACATGAATGTTTTATCAATTCAATTTAGATTAGCAGGTGGTAGCTCTTAAGGTATAAATGACAGGCAGGTTAATGGAATGGATAAACAAAGAGTTTTCCAGACTAGAGGAGAGTTGGCTTTGAGATGCATTGGCAAAACAGTAACTGAAGACAAGTCTGGAAAACAACAGGGAGGGAAATTAAAGGAAGTGGAAAAGAAAGTTTCAGACAGTTATTATAATGTGGAGACTATAACACTGAACTCTAGAACTTATATGTATATACACACATATTAATCATAGTAAAATATATATATATATGCATATATGTATGTATTTATATAACCTCAGAGGTCCTCTGATCTAATCCCCTCATTTTAACTATTAGGAGACTAAAGTGTAGGAAGGGTATGTATTTTTACCAAGATCACCTTGATATTAAGCAGTGCTCAGAAGCAGTGCTTTTTTCTATTATACCAAGTTGCTTTCCTAAATGTTCATGTAACAATGCAAATGAGAAAAGCCATAACCTTGATCCCATTTTCCAATTCTCTTAATTCACTACTTTGTTATTTTCACTGCTTTCATTTATTTTAGCAGGGGGAGGGATGAGGTCAGAAAATTTACCTGAATTCATAGAATTATATTATTAATACTCCCAATAAATACAGAGATCTATCTATTTAAGGCACAACATCCTTAGGGTTTCCAAAATTAAAATGAATGGCAGCCTATTTTATTTTCTTTCTTAAGTTTTTAATGAAACTATTTGCAAGAAAGTAATGAAAAAAAGTGGGATATGATGCTTGTTAAACTACTTGAGAGAAGACTGCTTATTTACAGCCAATAAGGTTTTGTAGTTGCACAGAGGCAAATGTATAAATTATTTCTTCTATTCCCTGTTAGTACAAATGAGGAAACTGAATTGCAGCAAGGACCAAGGAATTGTCATAGGTCACATAGTTGGTGGTAGAGTTGGTACTAGAGCCTCAAGCATACTGAAGAACTTTCCAGGATTCTTTCTATATTACTATATTTCTTCTTTGTAACTATGGCCAAAATTCTTTTTTGTATGGAAATTGTGTCACACCATATACATGTAAATTATTATTTTTGAAACACAAAAATGTATCTGATATTGACATTTCCCACATCCTTTCTGATTTCTACACATGCTCCATTTTAGAATAAATCTCAATACATACCAAAAAGTATCATTCACTAAGAGCAATGGAACTAAGGTTTATCTGGGCAACAGGAAACCAAATTTCAAAACATTAGAGGAAATAGTAATATTTTCAAGTTCAAAAAGTCATAGTAAAGAAACAAATATCAAAGTTTATGACAATGTGAAATCCTGAACACCTATTTTAAAGAATGACTAAAAATGTTAGTACATTGATAGTACATAACATATTCAGAAATTTGGAGTGGATTGAAAAGAATGAATTTTCACACATAAGTTAAATGCTCTTTCCCAATTTTTTTTACATTTTAATTCATATATAAATTATTTTTCATACAGTGTTCATAATTCCATTCAGTCTCATATGATTCTGAATAATATATTTAAAGTTGGAAATAAGGAAAATTAGAATTCATAATGTGGTATAGCTATATGAAAAGAGGACTAGAATGGGTATCAGGAGATCTGGGCTCCATTGTTTACAACCTGAGATGTTGAATTAGTCAAGGGCTCTCAGTTGCCATTGCTCCAAAATGAGGAAGTAAATAATCTTTAAGTAGTCTTTCAAAACTCTAAAATTTTATGATGTTGTGGCTTTATATTTTGAAAACACCTTATATGGTATGAAGAATCATGTGCTTGTCAAAATAAATTAATGTCTTCACCATCTCTTTTCTCTCTCTCTCTCGCTCTCTCTCTCTCTCTCCTCCCTGTTCTTCTTATTTTCTTTATTTTTGTCTTCCTTTTATTATATCTATTTCCTGTTATTCTTCATCTCTTCATATCCTTTGATATCTCTCTTACTCTTTTTTTCCTCCTTCTTGATGTGTCTTTATGGATGACAGAACACTGATCTGAGATGGAAAAATATATTTTTTAACAGATTATCTTGGTATTAACTTATTTATGTGGAGAGAGATTCATTTGAGAGGCAAAGATCGAAAATTAAGCTTTCTTTTTCATTTCACCAAACTAAAGTCTTTTTCTTATTTCCAGGAAACTTTCTAGTAAATATTGGACTGAATGGATAAAGCAAATAATTCTGTGGTATCAGAATTTGTGCTTTTGGGGCTTTGTGACTCTGGTGAGCTGCAGGTCTTCTTGTTTTTATTGTTTTCTATGCTTTACTTGATCATCATTTTAGGCAACATCCTGATTATTCTCTCAGTCATCAGTGATCCTAATCTCCACTCTCCCATGTACTTCTTGCTGGCCAACCTCTCTTTTGTTGATTTATGGCTTTCCTCAGTCACAACACCAAAGATGATTATGGACTTTCTTAGAGAAAGCAAGACCATCACCTTTGGGGGCTGCATGTGTCAGATCTTGTTTGGTCATTTTGTTGGAGGGGGTGAGATGGTGCTCCTCGTGGTCATGGCTTATGATCGCTATGTGGCCATATGCAAGCCACTTCACTATACAACCATCATGAGCCAGCAAAAATGCATTGGACTTGTAGTGATCTCATGGACTATTGGGTTTGTGCATTCAGTGAGTCAACTGGCTATGGTCATAGATTTGCCCTTCTGTGGCCCTAGAGAGATGAACAGTTTTTTTTGTGACCTCCCCCTGGTAATTGAGCTTGCCTGCATGGATACTTATATACTAGGACTAATGGTAAATGTTGATAGTGGAATCCTTGCCTTGATTTGCTTCTTTCTTTTGCTGATCTCATATACCCACATCCTACTCACTGTGTGTCATCACTCTACGGATGGAGCAGTCAAAGCATTATCCACCTGTTCTGCTCACATCATGGTTGTGGTGATATTCTTTGGACCCTGTATCTTCATCTATCTGTGGCCACTCAACATAACCTCAGTGGATAAGTTTCTTGCAGTATTTTACACAATCTTTACACCTCTGTTGAACCCTGCCATATATACTCTGAGAAACAAAGACATGAAGATTGCTCTGAGGAAACTGAGAGATCAGTATATGAATTTGAAGAGGAATTCTTAGATTTATCTTTTTATTAGAAGACATAGTGATTCCCAATTAGTATAGAGGATAAAACCATTCTTCCAGTCACCAAGGCTTGTAATAATGTAGATGTCAATCTTGAACCCTTATTCTCTTTTACTCTCTATTTCTAATTTTATGTTAAATCCTGTCAATTTTTCCTTTGTAACATTTTTATAAATCCTCTTTTCAGATCCTGTCACAATTCTAGCATAGGTCCACATTACTTTACTCCTGAAGTGTTGTAATAATCATTCAGTCAATAAACATTTACATGTCTATTGAGTGCCAGGCACTATGCTAAACACTGGCGATGAAAAGGTAAACTACAGTCTCTGCTTTCAAAAATTTTACAATTCAATTGGGAGACAATATGTAAACAAGCATTTACAAACAATTTCTAGACAAGACAAATCAGAAATAACCAACACAGGGAAGGTAGTAGAATTAAAAGGGTTAATAAAGGCTCCATATAAAAGGAGAGTATTTGCTGAGGCTTGAAGGAAAGGAAGGAGACCAAAAAGCATGGATGAAGAATATTTCAGACAGGCATGAGGGATCAGGCAGGAAAAATGCACCAAACTAAAAGATGAAGTGTCTTAATTAAGACCGCAAGGAGTCTAGTATCACTGGATCAAATATCTAGGATGTGAGAGATAAAAAGTATAAGAAAACTAGAAAGGTAGGGGAAGATAAGTTGTGAATTTTTGAATGCCAGAGGATTCATATTTGACTTAGAGATGATAAGGAGTCACTGGAGATTACTGAGTAACAGGATGACATATTTAAATTTGAACTTTAGTTAGATCATGGGCAGCTGAGTGGAAGATAAAATGGAGTAGGAGAGACTTGTGGCATGTACCAGCAGACTATTACAATATTCCAAGAATTAGGTCATGAAGGTTTGTACCAAAGTGGTGGCAAGATCAAAGGAAAGAAAAGAATGTATGTGAGAAATGAAATGAAGGTAAAGTGGATAACAGATTGGCTATGAGGATGAGAGAATGAGGAGTTGAGTAACAATCTTCTTTCAGGAAATACAGGCTTATCTTGTCAGTAAACCCAATTAATCTTCTCCTGTTCCCATTCCCTGGGCAAAGTATCCCTCACTCACATCAGTATTCTTTGTTGAATCTAAGAATTTAGGCAATCAGAGATAATCATCCTTCCACACCCATATTTCTCAGGACAAACATAAAGTGATACTAAAAGTACTTAGGATTTCATCTAGAAAGGTAGAAAATCATCACCAACTCCTCCTGTTACAAATTGTTGGGCACTGAGAAGAGAATAGGATTTATAATTCCTGGTATGTACATATACATCATATTTTTTCATGGCTTACTATTTAAAATTTATGTATAAAAATTTGTTATAATTAATAAAAAACTCAAACAAAGGTGTTAATTTATAGTGGCTATTTATGATTGTACATTTTCTGAACTAACAACATATTATCATGAAGGGAACCATGATGTTGTTGCCATTAAAATTATCTTTTATTACACAGAAGGATTGATAATTCCTATTCTAACAAATTCTCTAGTTTATAATTCCAAGAAATCATATTAACTTTCATCTGAAAATAAGATGATTGAGATTTTGCTGTATTCAAAGGCATCCTCAGATAACAGACTAGGAAATGACAATCAGAAGTTTGGAATAGAATGTACAGTGACACAATGAAGTAGATATGTGTATTTGTCACAGTTCTGATAATAATTGTATAAGAAACATTACAGTAAATACAAAGATACTTGGCCTTACAGTTAGGAAGACCTGATTCCTCTCTCAGTTCATAAAGGTTATATGACATTGGTCAAGCAAAGAAATCTCTTACTTTTCTTAGTAATTGTAAAACTTTAAGTTACAGAAGAATAAGCATTGTTAGAAGGGATTCATTGTTATATTCATTGTCAGAAGGAATTGTCTCAAAAGCATTTCCCTATACTTATGAAATCCCAAATCTATTTTAGAGATGAATTAGAGAGATTAAACACTATGAAGTGCTATCAATATACATATAAAATGACAATACTAACATCATTATTATTAATCTTGGTAAAATGAACAGAATCATTAATGAAGAGTAAAAGTGTAAATAGAAGAAAAATTCATACACTGATAACAACATTATAGAAAAAGACAACTTTGAAAGACTTCTAAATTCCAATAATATAAATACAATGTGTCTAAAAAAGAATAAAACAGAAATGTGCCACTTGTTTTTTGATGAACAGGTGAACTTAAAACGCAGAAAGAGACCATTTTTGGCACGAAAAATGTGAGGATTTCTTTTGTTGAACTATGTACATATGAATTGAGGGACTTATTTATTAATTTTTAATGCTAAATTTGGAAAGGAAATAGAAAGTATACTAAATTGATTAAAGATATTTGTCACTTGAAAAAATTAGTTAAATCAAAGAGAAGAATTTGCACTGTTAAAAATAAAATAAAACAAATACAATTCCCATAAGGCTCTTGATAATTTAGTAAACATGATAATTTAGTTTGTATTTGAATTGAAGAATCATTACAGACATAATTCTTGTCCATAAGAATTTACACCTGAAAAAAATTCAGGTAAAATCAAATGGAAATTGGATATTTTGAGGTAAAAATCTTTGAAGTGCTCTGAAACATTTAATGTTTAAGCTATATAAGAAATTCGTTCAAATATAGAAGAAAAAAAAAAGCTATTCTCCAGAAAATGAAGGATCAAATAATATAAACAGGCATTTCTTAAAATAAGAAAGGTTTACTATCAACAAACATAAAGTGGTCCAGGTCACTAAAAATAATATGCAAATTCAATTAACTTTGAGGTTCTCCTTTATACCCAGAAGATTTGGAAGGATGACAAATAAGAAAATGACAATTATTGGTGTGGCCATGACAGGAGACACACCAATGCACAACTGGTGTATCTGTTAGGTGATCTAATCAGCCTGTAAATTAATTTGAAACTATTCCTCAGTAAGCACTAAACTTTTATCCAGATATTCTGACCACCATACTTTGGTTTATACAATAAAACCAAAGAAAAATGGAAAAGACCTATTTGTATTAAGGTATTTATATCAAAACTTTTATTTTAGCAAGGAATAGGAAATAAACTGGGGACCTGTCAATTGTGGAATTGTTGAGTAAATTAGAGCATATATGTATTTTAGAATATTATGGTGCTGTAAGAAATGATAAAAGAAATTGATTCAGAGAAACCTGATACAAAATGAAATGGGCAGAGCCAGGAGTACAATTTATACCGTGATAACATTTCAAAGAAAATTACTGTGAAAGGTTTATGAACTATGTTCTAATGTCTAAGGGCCAATGATTTCTCATTACCACTTGACAGAGAGGGAATAACATAGATGTGCTGAATAAAAATATTTTTTCAGATAAGACTAATTAATGAATTGAATTTGTATGATTATTGGAGGGAGAGGAGTGTATAGTTATAGGGGATATGAAGAATATGATAGTGAAACAAAAAAAAGAAAGAAAAGAAAGACAAGAGCATTATTCAGTCATTAAAATACACAGACAGATCATGAGGAAGTTAAGAACTGTGTATATCTACAAAGATATATCTACGTATCTATGTATACACACACATATATAAATGAATGTGTTGGAAATACCAGGTTAAATTAAAATACTTTAAAATTGTATATACTGAAAATTCACTATTTCATATGAAGTCCTTTATAATCCATTTTTGAATAGAGAAATGTTCACTTTAGATCATCTTAATGAGCAGAAAAAATTAAGAATGAAATAAAAGAAATGTATAGTCAGGATTATGTGGGTAAATGCTTAACAACCAGTTCAAGCATAACAACAATAGCAGCAACAACATACATATGACACAATTTTAAGTTTCATTTTTCCCATCACTTTTTAAAATCTAAACAATCAACAAAGAACTACATCAAGACCTGACTGGTAGCATTTTCTGATTTCAGACGTATAAGTGCTCACAATGATGATTTAAAAATAAGTTCCTGCAAACTGATTTGAGCTGGTTCTGGCAAACTTCTATATTTTGTATAGTCCAAAAATATTTGAAAATATTTAATAATGCCATGTTATTCAATATGCATAATCTTTAAAGTACAAAGCAAGAAGAGTTTTCAAGAAAAAAATAAAACAAACTTTAAAAGTATGTGGAAATGGGAAAATATATGTCATCCTTCTTTTCCTATTTTCTAATGGAGTTGTCTCAAAGATGCTTTCAGTGTATCTACAGCTGGTGTATCTATATTGAGTTTCAAATTCTTTCCTTTCCTCTCAGCTCTCTCCCCTTTCCTTGAGAAGAGAAGCACTTAGATTTTTATTATATTTGTGAGGTCAAGTATATTTCTATATTACTTATGTTAAAAAAAAGAAAATATCTCTTCCTTTCCCCAAAAAATCCCCAGAAATTTAAGAATAAAAATTGTTTTTAAAAAGTATGCTTTAATCTACATTTGGAATTTATGAATTCTCTCTCTGGAGGTAGATAACATTTTAATCAAGTATTCTTTGGAATTTTCTTAGATCATTTTCTTTCTTTTTTTATTATACCTTTTTACTTACAAGATATATCCATAGACAATTTTTCAGCATTGACCTTGAAAAACAGTTTGTTACAATTTTTCTCCTCTTTCCTCCAACCTCCTCCCCAAGATGGCAAGTAGATCAATACATGTTAAATATGTTAAAGTATATGCTAAATACAATATATGTATATATATCCATACAGTTATTTTGCTGCACAAGAAGAATTGGACTTTGAAATAATGTATAATTAACCTTTGAAGGAAATAAAAAATGCAAGCAGACAAAAACAGTGGGATTGGAAATGCTATGTAGTGGTTCACACTCATTTCCCAGAGTTTAGATCATTTTCTTGATCAGGGTAATTAAGTCTTTAATGTGACTGACAGCTTTGATTTCTACTAAAAATGCCTATTTATATCTTTTAACTATTTGTCAAGTGGATAATGGTTCTTATCTTTTCAAATCTGCTTCAGTCCCAACTAACACTTCATACCATACTCTACAATAAGGTCAAAATAGATAAATTAATTATACATAAAGCTTGATACTGTAGATAAATTGGGGGACTTAGAAAATATTGTTAAATCTATGGACCAAAAGAAAAGATTGAGAGTATTATTGGATATGCACTGGATAATTTTGATTATATTAAATTTTATTTTATTTAATTTTTATGCTAAACATGTGCAATTCTTGCATACATATTTCCACAATTATCACTCTGCAGAAGAAAAATCAAATCAAAAAGGAAAAAGAACGAGAAAGAAAACAAAAAGCAACAAAAAAGTGGATACAGATGTCTGTCGTCATCACAAATCTATTGGAATTGTTTTGAATCATCTCATCATTGAAAAGAGCCACATGCATCAGAATTGATGATCTCATCATATTGTTGTTGCTGTGTAAAATGTTCTCTTGGTTCTACTCATTTCAATTAGCATCAATTCCTGCAAGTCTCTCCAGCCTTTCTGAAATAAGCCTGTTAATCATTTCTTCTAGAACAATGATATTCCATAATATTCATATCCGATTATTCAGGCATTCCCCAAATGATGGGCATCCACTCAGTTTCCAGTTCCTTGTCACTACAAAAAGGGCTGCTAACAAACATTTTTGCAATATGTAACTTTGCCCTTTTTAATAAATTTTTTGGGATACAGGCCCACACTGCTGGATCAAAGGGTATGCACAATTTGATAGGCCTTTGCGCTTAGTTCCAAATTGCTCCCCAGAATGGTTGGATCAATTCACAACTCCACCAATAATGTATTAATGTTCCTGTTTTCTCCATCCCTTCCAACATTTGTCATTATTTTTTCTTCTTATTTTAGTCAATCTCAAAGTTGCCTTAAATTTGCATTTCTCCAAGCAATAATGATCTAGAACATTTTTTTCATAGATTACATTAAATTAAATAAAAGATTGCACAAACAAAACTAATGTAGTCAAAATTAGAAGAAAAACAGAAATTGATGGGTAAGATTTGCAACATGTTTTTCTGACAAAAGTTTCATTTCTCAAAAATATATGGACTGTTAAATTGGTGAAGAGCAGACCAGATTTTCTGTGACCTCCCCTGATCTCTCAAACTAACATCAGATTAAGCTTCTGAACTGGTTTTGAGTAACAGAACCCACAAATATTTGGAATACAACGCTTTTCCAGAAGTACTTTGGAAGAACTTCAGAAAAAGACTGTTTAATCTGGCAGGGGGACAATCTGCTGAGCACAGACCATAGTGAAGGGATCTTGGAGCAAAGAGCTGGGGTGGGGATCCAGAGCATTGGCATGTCCAGCACGTGGAAGCTTCTGTGAGGCACTTAGGATACTCTGCCCTGATTTTAAACTGTGCTTTAGCAGATTTGCTGCAAGACACTCAAAAGCCAAATTGAGAACCTCTGAAGTCAGGAAGAATGAAAGACCTGGCCAGATTACCCAGCACTGGAAGTCATTTAAAAACACTGGTCCCAGGACAAACTAAAACAACCACCATTCCTTTGCCATAAGAGTAGATCTCAGTCCTTTAAAAAATGAGTAAAAAATAAAAAAAAAAAGAAATCTGACTTTTATGGAGAGAGAGAACAGACCTCAAACCCTGAGGTTCCTAAAGGCAAATCAACTCCAGAGGAATCCCCAAAGGGAAATATGAGCTGGTTCCCATTTCACAAAGCTTTCTCAAAGATCTCAAAAAGGATCATAAAAGATAGAAGCAAAAATGGGGAAGTGAAATGAGATCTTTGCAATAGGATATGGAAAAGGAAAAATAAATTATCTGAAGAAAACTCTTTAAAAATAGATTTGATGAAATGGGAAAAACATATAACTCAACAAAAAGATATGAAAAATACCAATTTGTTGATAAACAAAATTTGTGAAATGAAAAAAATGCAATGAACAAAACAATTCATTGGCCAAATACAAAAGGAGCTGAAAAAGTAACTGAAGAAAATAATACACTAAAAATTAGAATTGAACAAATGGAAATGAATGCTTCAATAGGACTTCAAGAATCAATCAAAATTTTAAAAATGAAAAAAAATAGAAGAAATTATGAAATACCTCTTAGGAAAAACAACTCACCTGGAAAATAGATCTAGGAGAGACAATAGAAGGATTAATGGAAATCCTGAAATCCATGCCTGAAAAAAGAGCTTAGACGTTATCTTTCAGGAAATCATAAAGAAAAACTGTCCTGAGGTCTTAGAATCATAAGGTAAAATAGCCATTAAAAAATTCACTGATCAACTCCTTAAAGAAACACCAAAATAAAAAGTGCAAGGAATCTGTGGCTAAATTTCAGAACTATCAGACCCAGGAAAAATATTGCAAGCATCCAGAAAGAAACAATTTAAATACTGAAAAGCCATGATCAGGACCTAGAAGCTTTCACTTTAAAGGGCCGGGAATCTGATATCCCCAAAGTAAAAGGAACTTGGAATGTAGCCAAGAATAAACTTCCCCACTAAACTGAGCATTTTCTTTCAGGGAAGAAAATGGACATTCAATGAGACAGATGAATATCATTTATTTCTAATGAAAAGACCAAAGCTGAACAAAAAATTCAACTTCCAAATATAGAACCCAAGAGAAGCATAAAAAAGTACAAAGGAAAGAACTCTTGAGAACTATATTTCTGTTATGGGTATGCATAGTAAGTGCATGTATAATTTGTTTTTACTATTATAATATCAAAAAAAAAAACCTAGATGTGGAAAGGGGATTGTACTGGAAAAGGGAAAGTGGAGATAAAATGAGGGAATTTATATGTCACAAAGAGACAAAGAAACCCAGTTAAAATTAAGGTAAAAGAGGGAGGGGAATGAACATTGTGTGAATCTTACTCTCAACAAATTTGGCTATAAGAGAGAATATCAGACATATCACAGAGAATCTTGTCTCACCTTATAGGTAAATGGGAGGGAAAAAAAGGAGAAGGCTAATAGAACAAAAAAGAGAAGTAGTGGGGAAAAGATGTAAGAAAGGGATGGGGCTAAAAAGGGAGAGGGGTATTTGAGGGAGATGGTGATCAGAAGCAAGATACTAGGGAGGAGGGAAGGAGAAAAGAAAAGAGAAAAGCATAACTTGGGGTAAATAAGATTGCAGGAAATACAAAATTAGTCATTTTAACTGTGAATGTGAATGGCATAAACTCTTCCATAAAATGGAAGCAGACAGCAGACTGGATTAAAAGCCAGAATCCTACAATAATTGTTTTTTTTTTTTTTTTTTTTTTTTTTTTTTTTACAAGAAACACATTTAAAGCAGTGATGCATACAGAATAAAGGTAAAAGGCTAGAGCAGAATCTATTATGCTTCAGATGAAGTAAAAAAAAAGCAGGGGTAGTAATGCTGATCTCAGATCAAGCAAAAACAAAAATAGATCTAATTAAATGAGATAGGAAGGAAACTAAATCTTGCTAAAGGGTACAATAGATAATGAAGCAATATCAATACTAAACATATATACACCAAGTGGTATAGTATCCAAATTCCTAGAGAAGAACTTAAGAGAGCTGCAAGAAAAAATGGACAGCAAAACCATACTAATGGGGCATACCAACCTTGTTCTCTTAGAACTAGATAAATTGAACTACAAAATAAATAAGAAAGAAATTAAGGAGAAATTAAATAGAATTTTAGAAAATTTAGTTATGATAGATCTTTGGAGAAAATTGAGTGGAGTCAGAAAGGATTATACTTTTCTCTCAGTGGTTCATGGAACCTATACAAAAAATTGATCATGTATTAGGGCATAAAAACCTCAAAATCAAATGTGGAAAGACTGAAATAATAAATGCATTTTTTCAGATCATGATGCAATAAAAATCACATGCAATAAAAGGCCAGAGGAAAATAGACCAAAACTTAATTGGAAACTAAATAATCTAATCCTAAAGAATGAATGAGTGAAACAACAAATCATAGACACAATCAACAACTTCATCCAAGATAGTGATAATAAAAACAACATACTGAAATGTATAAGATGCAGCAATAGCGATTATTAGGGGAAAATTTATATCTCTACATGCTTACCTGCATAAAATAGAGGAGAAGATCAATGAATTGGTCTTACAACTAAAAAAAGCTAGAAAAAGAAAAAAACCCTCAATTAAATACAAATTTCAAATTCTGAAAATAAAAGAGGAGATTAATAAAATTGAAAGTAAGAAAACTATTAAATTCATAAATAAAATGAGTTGGTTTTATGAAAAAACCCAACAAAACAGATAAACCTTTAGTTAATTGGATTAAAAGGAAAGAACAAAATCAAATATGCTCAAAAATGAAAAGGCAGAACTTTCCACCAATCAAGAGGAAATCAGAGCAATAATTAGGAGTTATTTTGCACAAGTATATGTCAATAAATTTGATAATCTACATGAAAGGAGGAATATCTACAAAAATATAGATGGCCTAGGTTAACAGAAAAGGAAATAAATTATTTTAATAGTCCCATTTTAGAAAAAGCAATAGAACAAGTTATTAATGAACTCCCTAAGAAAAAATCTCCAGACCAGATGAATTTACATGTGAATTCTACCAAACATTTAAAGAACAATTAATTTCAATACTATGCAAACTATTTGAAAAAATAGAGAAAGAAGGATTGCTACCAAATTCATTTTATGACACAAATATACTGCTGATACCTAAATCAGGTAGGGTGAAAACAGAGAAAGAAAATTATGTACCAGTTTCCCTAATGAATATTGATGCAAAAATCTTAAATAAAATAATAGCAAAGAGATTACAGAAAGTCATCCCTAGAATTACACACTATGATCAAGTAAGATTTAATAACAGAAATACAGGTGAGATACAAAATTAGGAAAACTATCAGCATAATTGACTATATCAATAACCAAACTAACAAAAATCATATGATTATTTCTATAGATGCAGAAAGATCATTTGACAAAATCCAACACCTATTCCTATTAAAAACATTAAAGAGTATAGGAATAAATGGACTTTTCCTTAAAATTATCAGAAGCATCTATTTAAAACCATGAGCAAGCATCATATGCAATGGGAACAAACTAGAACCATTCCTAGTAAGATCGAGGGTGAAACAAGTTTGCCTACTATCACCATTACTATTCAATATTGTATTAGAAATGTTAGCTTTGGCAATAAAAGAAGAAAAATAGATTAAAGGACTTACAGTAAGTAATGAGGAAACCAAATTTTCACTCTTTGAAGATGATATGATGCTATTATTAGAGAACCCTAAAGGATCAACTAAAAAATTATTAGAAACAAGTCACAACTTTAGCAAAGTTGAAGGATACACAATAAATCCACATAAACCATCAGCATTTTTATATATTATCAACAAAGTCCAGTGAGAAGCTATACAAAGAGAATTTCCATTCAAAATATCTGTCAAATTATAAAATATTTGGAAATCTATCTGCCAAGGGAAAGTGAAGAACTATATGAACAAAACTGCAATACACTTTCCATACAAATAAAATCAGATCTAATCAGTTGGAAAAATATCAAGTGCCTAGAAAAAAACAATAACAAAGTTCATCTGAAGAACAAAAGGTCAAGATTTCAAGGGAATTTTTCATTAGGACAAAAATGCCAATGAAGTTGGCCTAGTTGTGCCAGACCTAAAATTATATTATAAAGCAATATTAAGTTAAATATTTTTGTACAAACAAAACTAATGCAGACAAGATTAGAAGGGAAGCAATAAATTGGGAAACATTTTTACATTTAAGAGTTCTGATAAAGGCCTCATTTCTTAAATATATAGAGAATTAACTCAAACTTATAAGTATTCAAGCTATTCTCCAATTGATAAATAGTCAAAAAATATGAGCAGACAATGTTCAGATGAAGAAATTAAAACCATTTCCAGTCAGATGAAAAGGTGCTCTAAATCACTTTTGATTAGAGAAATGCCAATTAAAACAACTCTGAGATGTCACTACACACCTGTTAGATTGGCTAAGATGATGAGAAAAGATTATGATGAATATTGAAGGGGATGTGGGAAAACTGGGACACTAATACATTATTTGTGGAACTGTGAATGGATCCAACCATTCTGGAGAGCAATTTGGATCTATGCTCAAAAAGTTATCAAGCTGTGAATATCCTTTGATCCAGCAGTATTTCTACTATTATATCCCAAAGAGATCTTAAAGGTGGGAAGGGACCTACATATGCAAAAATGTTTGTGGCAGCCCTTTTTGTCATGGCTAGAAACTGGAAACTGAGTGGATAACCATCAGTTGGATAATGACTGAATGAGTTAAGGTATATGAATATAATGGAATATTATTGCTTTATAAGAAATTATTAGGAGGATGATTTTAGAGAGTCTGGAGAGACTTACATGAACTGATGCTAAGTGAAATGAGCAAAACAGGAGATCATTGTACATGGCCACATCAATATTATATGACGATCATATGTTCTGATGGACATGACTCTTTCCAACAGTGAGATGATTGATGTCAATTCCAAAGATTTTATGATAAAGAGAGCCATCTGTACCCAGAGAGAGGACTGTAGAACCTGAGTGTGGACCACAACATAGCATTTTCACTAATTTTGTTATTGTTTGCTTGCATTTTTTCTTTCTCATTTTTTTCCTTTTTGATCTGATTTTTCTTGTGCAGCAAGATAATTGTATAAATATGTATACATATATTGGATTTAACATACATTCTATCATGTTTAACTATATTGGATTACTTGCCATCTAGGGGAGTGGTTGGTAGGAAGGAGGGGAAAATTTGGAACACCAAGTTTTGTAAGAGTAAATATTGAAAAATTACAAAGGCATAAGTTTTGAAAATAAAAAGCTTTAATAAAACACAAAACAAAATAAATATATGGAGTGACACCTTCCATGTTTACCCAGCTATTTTTTATTTTTATCATATGGTGAATTTTTTTTCTCCAAAGCCTGGGATATCTGTGTCTATAAAACAGTAGATTACAATGGTCATTTGCTACTGTGTTTTCTGTGCTCAATTTATTTGACTTGTCCACTATTCTGTTTCTTTCCCAGTAAAGATTTTGAAATTACCATTTTGTAATATAGCTGGAAATTTGGAGCTAATAGGCCACCTTCTGAAGACATTGTTGATTACATCGGTTTCCTAGGTAATTGTAACCCTTTATTTTTTCACATAAATTTTCTTGCTTTTTTTCTAGTTCTATAAAATATATTTTTGGTATTTTCATATGTCACTAAATGAGTAAAGTAACAGAACTGTCATTTTATTATTTTGTGATTCAGCGTAAACTTGAACGATCAATATTTCTTCAACTGTTTATATTTGTCTATCTGTATGAAAAGTGTTTTGTGATTGTGTTCACATGGCATTTGTCTTGGCTCATAGTTTACAAATATTTTATATTGTTCGTAATCTTTTTTCAGTGGAATTTCTATTTTTATGTCTTTCTACTTGGTTTTATTTGTAATATATAGAAATTCTGATGATTACTTTTGGTTTATTTTATATCCTGCAACTTTGCTGAAGTTAATTATTTCAACTAACTTATTTATTTATTTATTAATATTAAACTTTTTATTTACAAAACATATGCATGGGTAATTTTTCAACAGTGACCCTGGCAAAACTTTCTTTTTTTAAGTTTATTTTTTTATTATAGCTTTTTATTTACAAAATATATGCATGGGTAATTTTTCAGCATTGACAATTGCAAAACCTTTCGTTTCAACTTTTCCCCTCCTTGCCCCCACTTCTCTTTATTTTATTCAAGTAAGCCTCTAAAGATATGAAATTTCCTCTTATTACCACTTTGGCTGCATTGCACAAATTTTGGTATGATGTCTCATCATTGTCATTATCTTGAGTGAAATTGTTAATTGTGTCTATAATTTGCTGTTTCATCCAGTCATTTTTTAAGATGAGATTATTTAGTTTCCAATTACTTTTTGGTGTATTTATCCCTAACTTTTTGTTGAATATAGTTTTTATTGCATCATGATCTAAAAAAAACATTTACTATTTCTGCCTTTCTGCATTTAATTTTGAGGTCTTTATGTCCTAATATATGGTCAATTTTTGTATAGGTTCCATGAACTGCTGAGAAGAAAGTATACTCCTTTCTGTCACCATTCGGTTTTCTCCAAAGATCTATCATACCTAATTTTTCTAATATTCTATTTACCTCTTTAATTTCTTTCTTATTTGTTTTGTGGTTTGATTTATCTAATTCTGAGAGTGCAATGTTGAAATCTCCCGCTATTATAGTTTTGCTGTCTATTTCTTCTTGCAACTCTCTTAACTTCTCCTTTAGGAAGTTAGATGCTATACCACTTGGTGCATATATATTTAGTATTGATATTACTTCATTGTCTATGCTACCCTTTAGCAAGATATAGTTTCCTTCCTTATCTTTTTAATTAGATCAATTTTTGCTTTTGCTTGATCTGAGATAAGGATGGCTACCCCTGTTTTTTTTTTTACTTCACCTAAAGCATAATAGATTCTGCTCCAGCCTTTTACCTTTACTCTGTATGTTTCTCCCTGCTTTAAATGTGTTTCCTGTAAATAAAATATTGTAGGATTCTGACTTTTAATCCAATCTGCAATCTGCCTCCACTTTATGGGAGAGTTCATCCCATTCACATTTACAGTTAAAATGACCAATTTTGTATTTCCTGCCATCTTATTATCCACAGATTATGCTTTTCTTTTTCTTACCCCACCTTACTCACCCCCTTCCCCAGTATTAAACTTATGGGCCCCAATTGTGTCACACAGCTCTCCCTCTTTAGGATTCCTCCCTCCTCCCTTTGATTCCCTTCCCCTTTCTTGTACCCTTCCCTTATTACTCCTTTCCTTTCCTTTCCCCTTTTCCTCTCTCACTTTTTAATGAGGTGAGAGAAGATTCTCTGTAAAACTAATATGTCAATTATTTTCTCTTTGAGACACTCTGATGAGAGTAAGATTCACACAATGTTCCTCCTCCTCTTTAAATTCCCTCAGATATGATGGGTTTCCTTGCCTCTTCGTGGGATGTAGTTTCCGTCTTTTTATCTCCCATTTTCCCTTTTTCTGACACTATCCCCTTTCCATTTCCATTTCCCCTTTTTTATGTTATATCAGTAAAATCAAATTGTACATGTGGTCTTTATGTGTATTCTCAACAGAAATACAATTCTCAAGAGTTCCTTTTACCTTTTTCTGCTTTTCTTGAGTCTATGGTTGAGATCAAATTTTTTGTTTAGATCTGCTTTTTTTCTTTAGAAACAAATGGAATTCATCTGTTTCATTAAATGTCTATCTTCTTCCATGGAAGAAAATGCTTAGCTTAGTTGGGTAGTTTATTTTTGGCTGCATTCCAATTTCTTTTGCCTTTCAGAATATCAGATTCCAGGCCCTTTGACCCTTTAACGTGGAGGCAGCCAGATCTTGAGTGACCCTTATTGTGGCAGCTTGGTATTTAAATTGTTTTTTCCTGGCTGCTTGTAATATTTTTTCCTTAGTCTGATAGTTCTGAAATTTGGCACAATATTCCTTGGAATTTTTATTTTAGGGTCTTTTTCAGATGGTGTTAGATGAATTCTTTCAATGCCTATTTTATTTTCTGATTTTAGTACATCTGGACAGTTCTCTTTGATGATTTCCTGTAAAATAGTATCTAGACTCTTTTTTATCATAATTTTCGGGAAGTCCAATAATCCTCAGATTATCTCTCCTAGATCTATTTTTTAAATCTATTGTTTTTCCAAGTACATATTTAACGTTTTTTCCTAATTTTTCTTTCTTTCTTTCTTTCTTTTTTTTTTTTTTTTTGGTTTTGCTTGAGTGATTCTTGATGTCTCAATAAATCATTGATTTCTATTTGTTCAGTTCTGATTTTTAATGAGTTATTTTCTTCATTAGCTTTTTTTACTTCTTTTTGTATATGTCCAATTGAGTTTTTAAATGAGTTATTTTGCTCTATGGATTTTTTTCCCATTTCACTAAATTTTTTTTAGTGAGTTATTTTCTTTTTCCAATTCAAAAATCCTACTTTCTTGGGAATTCTTTATCTTTTCCAATTTACAAATCCTACTTTCCTGTGAGTTCTTTACCTTTTCTAATTCACAAATTCTATTTTCCTTGGATTTCTTTACCTTTTCCAATTCACAAATTCTGTTTCTTTTCACTTCCTGGTAGTTTTTTTACCTTTTCCAATTCACATTTCAAGAAGCTGTTACTCTCTTGCATAGCTTCTCTTTCCTTTCCCCATTTTTCTTCTAGCTCTCTTTTAAGATTCTTAATAGTCTCTTCTAGGAGAACCTTTTGTGTTGGTGACCAACAATTGTCTATAGACTGTCTATTAGTCTCCTCAGGGTTGAAAACCTGCTCTCTTTATGTGTCAAAGCTATTGATTGTCTTTTTGATTTTTTTACTCATTTTTTTTTAAAGACTGTAGGGTCTGCCTTCAGGGCCAGGAGGTTTCCAGGTTCCTCTGCAGAGCAGTGATAGGTGTATGGATGGTAGATGACCTGCCAACAGGCTGCAAAGAGCTGTGGGGTACTGGAGTGCTTTGGGAAAAATTTCCTCACCGGAAGTAACTAGGCCTGGGTTGAGCTGTGGAAGTGCCCTGCAAAGAATCCTGCTGTGTGGATTAGTGACTTTCCCTGAGGCTAGAGGCTGAGCAGTGAAAGTGTCACTACCCCAAGCCAAAGTCCCCAGTGGGGCTGTGAGTATTGGCAGTTGCCCAGCGATAGTCCACACAAACCAGAAGTGTCTCTCCCCAGGGAAGCACAGTTGTGATGCAGAAGTTCTATTGCCCCAGACCAAGCCCTCAACTGTGCAGATTAGAGGCTGCTCAGGATATACCCCCCAGCTGTGAAGATTGGTGACTGTCCACTAAAGCCCCATGCTGCAGATTGCAGTGGCACCACTGTTCTGTAGTCTGTGCTGAGTCACTGGTTTTGGGTGAATATAGCCAAATCTTGTTAGTTCTGGCGTTTTTAGAGTATCCTATGACTTGGCTTTAATTTTTCTGCTGATCTGCTGTTTTGCAAGCAGAGCAGACCAATCAGCCTATACCAGAGTTGTTTTTATAACTTTTCTAGCCACATAGGCCACCCCACTCCCACCCCGTTCCTGGTCCACTCTAGATATTAGTCTCTTCTATCTCTGTGCCTGTGCTGATTTGCTCCGGCCCCTCAGGACAAACCTTTCCTGGCAATCTTCCAGATTATCTTTGGCTGGTAAGTTGTCATACTTCTAATGTTCATGGGTTTTACCAGTCAAGAGCTACTTTTGAGGAGGAATTTAATACTTGGTCATGAGGGTATGATAGGAGCTTAGAAAGTTTCCTGTACCTTTTCTGACATCTAACTAATCCCTTTCCTAATCGCAAAACTTCTGTTTCAATTTTTTCCCACCTTTCCCCCATTCCCTTCCCTTGATGGCAGGAAGTCCAATACATGTTAAATATGTTAAAATATATGTTAAATCCTATATATGCATACATATTTACATATTATCTTGCTGCACAAGAAAAATTGAATCTAGAAAGAAAAAAACAACCTGAGAAGGAAAACAAAATGCAAGTAATCATCAACAGAAAGAGTGAAAATGCTATTTTGTGGTCCATTGATCACAACTGAGTGTGGTCTACACTCAGTTCCCGTAGGCCTCTCTCTGGGTGTATAAGACTTTCTTCATCACTGAACAATTGGAACTGGTTTGAATCATCTCATTGTTGAAGAGAACCATGTTCATCGGAGTTGATCATCAAATAGTTTTGTTGTTGTTGTGTATGATGATTACTTCCTGGTTCTGCTCATTTCACTTAGCATCAGTTCATTTAAGTCTCTCTAGGCCTCTCTGAAATCATCCTGTTGGAATTTCTTACAGAGCAATACTATTCCATAACATTCATATACTATTATTTATCCAGTTGTTCTCAAATTGATGGGCATCCACTCAGTTTCCAGTTTCTGGCCACTACAAAAAGGGCTGCCATAAACATTTTTGCTCATGTGGGTCTCTTTCCCTTCTTTAATATCTCTTTGGCATATAATCCTAGTAGTAACACTGCTGGATCAAAGAGTATGCACAATTTGATAACTTTTTGAGCATAATTCCAAATTATTCTCTAGAATTGTTGGATTCATTCACAATTCCACCAACAATGTATCAATGTCCCAACTTTCATACATCCCCTCCAACATTTGTCATTATCTTTTCCTGTCATCTTAGCCAATCTGAGACGTGTGTGGTGGTATCTCAGTGTTGCCTTACTTTGAATTTCTCTGATCAATCGTTGTTTGGAACATCTTTTCATATGACTAGAAATAGTTTCAATTTCATCTGAAAATTTTCTGTTCATATCCTTTAATCATTTATCAATTGGAGAATGACTTGAACTATTATAAATTTGAGTCAATTCTTGATATATATTTTAGAAATGAGGCCTTTATCAGAACCTTTGAATGTAAAAATGTTTTCCCAGTGTATTGCTTCCCTTCTAATCTTGTCTGCATTAGTTTTGCTTGTACAAAAGCTTTTTAACTTAATATAATCAAAATTATTTTGTGTGATCAATAATGATATCTAGTTCTTCTTTGGTCATAAATTCCTTCCTCCTCCACAGATCTGAGAGGTGAACTATCCTGTGTTCTTCTAATTTGTTTATAATATTATTCTTTATGTCTAGATCATGAACCCATTTCAATCTTATCTTGTTATATGGTGTTAGGTGTGGGTCAATGCGTAGTTTCTGCCATACTAGTTTCCAATTTTCCCAGCAGTTTTTGTCAGATAGAGAGTTCTCATTCCAAAAGCTGGGGTCTTTGGGTTTGTCAAACACTAGATTATTATAATCATTGACTGTTTTGATCTGTGAACTTAACCTATTCCACTTAACCTATTCCACTGATCCACTAATCTATTTCTTAGACAATACCAAATGGTTTTGGTGACTACTGCTTTATGATATAGTTTTAGATCTGATATAACTTGGTCACCTTCTTTTGCTTTTTTAAAAATCAATTCCCTTCAAATCCTGACCTTTTGTTCTTCCAGATGAATTTTATTGTTATTTTTTCTAGGTCAGTAAAATATTTCTTGGCAGTTTGATTGGTATAGAATTAAATAAATATATTAGTTTAGGTAGCATTGTCATCTTTATTATATTCACTTGATTTATCCAAGAGCACTTGATATTTTGCCAGTTGCTTAGCTCTGTCTTTATTTGTGTGGAAAGTGTTTTGTAGTTTTGCTAGATTGAAACAGAACTGTTCTGAAGTTTTTCTAAAATATCTTCTTCTAGAAATGTGTTGTACTCCAAATATTTGTGGATTCTTTGACTTCAAAACCAGTTTAGAGGCTTAATCTGCTGTTGGTTTGAGAGGGTAGAGGAAGTTACAGAGAGTTGTGTCTGTTCTCTGCCTTCTTGGTTCCACCCCGGGAGTTTTTCTGGACAATTTCTCATAATAATAACTAATTTTAAAAGTTGATTTTCTAGGATTTTCTAAGTCTCCCATCATATCACATGCAAAGTGCTCATTGAATATTTTGATTCTTTTACTTTCTTTTCTTTGTCATATTGCTATAGCTAGCATTTCTAGTAAAATTTTGAATAATAATGGTGATAACTAGTATACTTTCTTCACTCATGATTTTATTGTGAAAACTTCAAGTTTCTTTCTGTAACAAATAATGCTTGTTCTTTATTATTTTAAAAGTGATTCTATTGGTTGCAATGCCTTCCAATGTTTTTAATAGAAATGGATGCTATATTTTGTCTATTGCTTTTTCTTTATCTATTGGAACAATGAGATGATTTTTATTGTTTTTCTTGCTGAAATAGTAAATTATGCTGGGAGTTTTCCTAATATTGCATTTCCTGTATTTCTGATATAAATCCCGTTAGGTCATAGTATATAATCTTTGTGATATATTATTACTCTAATCTCCTTGTTATTTATTTATTTTTTGCATAACTCTTTATTAGTGAAAATTTTCTATAATTCCTTTCTCTGTTTTTGCTCTTCCTAGCTTAAGTATCAATGCCATATTTGTTTCTGAAAAGGAATCTGCTAGGATGGGACTTCTTTATCTATTTCTTCAAATACTTTATAGTGCATTGGGATTAAATGTTTCTTGAATCTTTGGTAAGATTCACTTGTAAATCCCTCTAGTCTAGGAAACATTTTTTCTTAGGGAGTTCATTTATGACATTTTCAATTTCTTTTTATAAAATATGGTTAAGTACTTTATTTCCCTTTCTGTTAATCTGGGCAGTTTATATATTTCCAAATATCCATTTAACTTACAATCAGTTTTACTGGCATACAATTGGGAAACATAGTTCCTTATAATTACTTCATTTCCAACTTTTTTTCATGAGAAGTGTGCTCACTGCTGTCTTGGTGTGTACTTTTGCCTTTACCCATGAAAGGTCTCTGATAAATTTAAATGGCAATAGATATATCTTATTAGAACCCCTCCTTCTTAGCAACGAAAAATGATACTATTTGTCAGGGTATTTGATTATATGAAGCTAGTTTCTATTCTCTCTTGACCAAAAGTCCTTTTCACTGTGCTTGAACTATGACCTGGAAGTAATGGCAATGTAGATTAGTCTCCACTCCCTCTTGACTAAAAATATTTCTCTTTGCTCTTGAGCTATGATACAGAAGTGGGTAAAATTAATTGAGTTGCCAAGTATCATCACATCTTGTAAATAGTGCTAACACAGAGATACCCTATAGAAGGCTGAAACTCCAAAAAGTTATGCTTGAATCAGATAACCAAGATATTTAAGGCTAATAACACATTCAATGTGAGATAATGGCTCCATATACATATTTAGATGAGATGGTGATGTGATGGCTCTCCTCAACATTGGTGCTTGCTGAATGTTTGGTGTTGAGATAATCCGAGACAAGGATTGGAGGGCAGAGAGAGAGGGGTGAGAGAGTCACTTGGCAGAGGATGAGGAGAGAGGCTGGTGACTCCAGACTCCAGAATCCAGGATACATATTTGGCAAGGTGTGTGGCAGCTTGCCTGCCTCCTTCACTTCTCCCCCTTAAGACCAAGGACTTTGGCTGATCCTGATTGTGGCTGACCCTGAGGCCCTCCAGGGAACTAGCCCAGAGAGTTCCCAAAATTTCTGCCACTTCTGTCACCACCACTTAATCCCACCACTGGTGTTTTCTATTCCATCTTCCTTCTTCATGTCATTGATTCTCTCTCACTCTTTTGTTGTCTCTTCCATACTAAAATTTGTTTTGAGGTATTATTTTAAAGTTATTTAGAGTGGAATGTTGGGAGAGCTCATCTGAGTGGCTTTTGTTTTAAACCTATGTTGTGTCTTTGAGTCTGCTAGAGCAGCTTCATTGCTTCAGTGTGCTGATTGAGTACAAATTCATTGTCCTTAGAGATAATTGAAGTAGCTTTATAATTAGTTAATAATTTCTGTTTTGGAAAAGTTAAGAAGTCATGACAAATAGAAAAAAAATTTAGTCCCTTTTTTTGTTGTTCACATGACTCAGAATTTCCTGTATTTTTTTCCTTTTTTTTCCTTTTAAGGTGGAGCTCTGCCCCTGGAGTATAGGGGGGACTGTCCCAAACTTCTTGTGCAGCTCTGAGCATTGGCTTTGAGCATAGCACCCCCTTGTGTTTTTAGGGTGGAGCATTGCCTTCTCTGTTCTAGAAACAGCCTGGGTTCCCAGAGTTTGCCTTCTGAGCTGGGACTGGAAGCTGCCCCCCTGCTGTGCTTCTCTGTTGAGCCAGGACTGAGGGTCTTAGTGGCTGAAATGCTGTGATTAAGGACCTCTCACCTGCTTTCCCAGAGTCTGTCTGACCTGAGCTAAACACCCTTTTACCCCAGTGAGACTGACTTTTCTTGAAGATTTTCCAGTCTACCTCAAGCTGAAGAGTGGTTTTATTCCATCAGACTCTATTCAGAGGCTTGGTTTCCTGTGATTTTCCAGGGAAACTGGAAAAGCTTGAGCAGCTTCCTGACTTTACTCAGACATCTTGGCTCCACCCCCAAAAGTTACACTAACAGATTGAACAGATTGAAGTGACTCCTTCCTATTTCAATCTTGTCTTGAAATCTGTTTTTCAACTCCCACCATATCAGTATAATCCTTTACCATGCTTACTCACTTGTAAAATTTTAGTGTCCTTGGAAGTTTTACTTCACATTCTTCCCCCACTATTTTTTTTTTGTCTTACTAGTGCCAATAGTTTTTCTTATGCCTTGACTTTGTCATGTCACTTATCTATTTGGAAAAAGTGACTTCCTATAGTTTCAAAGTAAAGTCTAAGTTCCTCTACTGAATATTCAAAGCTCTTCACAATTTGACACTATCATAGCTTTCTAAATTTATCACTTATTATAAGACTATGTGGAGTATAGTACTATGAGATATAGTTATAAAGATAAAATGACAAATATGGAAAATGAACATAAAATAGAAGAGAATATAAAGAGTTACTTTATAGACCTGATAGGGAAGTGAATTCTTCAATAAATAAAACACAGTCATGATGAGAAACATCAATCACTTGGATTGTATAAAATTTAACAACTTTTGCATGAAATAAGTGAAACTAGACCAAGAAAAGGATAATTAGCGGAGAAATTGTCACAACTAATATTTCTATTAACAAGAAGTTGATACTAATATATAAGTGATTCATAAATATATAGGGGGTTCAAACAACTTGAAGAGAGCATAAAAAAAATATAAACGATTAACCATTTGCTCTAAATCACTTATTGTTAAGATAATTGCAAATTAAAACAACTCTGAAGTTTAACCTTTTCCCCCACAGATGGGGTAAAAAATTATAAATGATGAAACTAAATTTTGAGAAACTCTGGGAGAAAATGTCACACTAATATACTTTTGATAGATATATGATGATTTGAATTACAATAAAGAACCAGCAACCAAGAAACCAAAAAATCCAATACAAAAATATCCAAACCTTTAACACCTAAAATAAGGGACTATTATGATTTGCAAAGATAATTTTGAGTATGAAAATATAAGAAACTTTAGATGTCACCAAATTTAATCCACTTATTTTCTATGTGAGAAAAATGAGACTGAAGATTGAAAGTTCTACCTATTGTACAGGTAATAATGAATAAAATTAGGATTTAAGCTTGAGTGAGCTGACATTTTAATTGCCTTACCATCATCATGATGCTCACTTCACTTCAGTAATCAAGTTTCTTGCAGTGTTTTGCATAGTCTTCACACCTGTGTGGAACCCTGCCATATATGCCCCGAGAAACAAAGAGAAAGAGGTTTCTCTGAGGAAAGTAGGAAGTCAGTATATAAATCTGAAATGGAATTCTTAAGTTAACTTTTTAAATTAGAAGACATATTGAAATTTCTAATTACTATCGAAGGTGAAACCTCAGTGTAGTCACTGAGGCTTGCATTCTGGGTGTCACTTTTGAGTCTTTATTTTCTCTTATTTTCTATATCCAGTCTGTGGCTAAATTCTGTCAGTTTTTCCTTTGTAACATCATTTTATAAGCCCTTCTTAGATCCTATTACTGCTTTACTCCTGAACTGTTGTAATAATCACTAAGTCAAAAAACCTTTAAATGTCTATTGAATGCTAGAAACTGTGCTAAGTACTGGAAACAAAAAGATAAATAACTGTCTCTGCTTTCAAGGAGTTTACAATCTAATTAGAGACAAAATGTAAACACTATTTATAACAAGTTCTACGCAAGACAATTAAGAACCAACCAACAGAGGTAAGGTAGTAAAATTAAAGGTATTAATAAAGGCTCCATATAAAACATAGAATATTAGTGGAGATGTGAAGGAAAGGAAGGAAAACAAGATGCAGTTATGAAGAAGAACATTTCAGGCAAGCATGAGGGATCAGGCAGGACAAAGGCACCATCTTCTTTTAAAAAGATGAAGTATCTTGTTTAAGTAACTGCAAGCTGATCAGCATCACTGGATCAAGTATCTAGGATGTGAGAGGCAAAAAGCTGAGAAAACTAGAAAGGTAAAAGAGGATAGTTTGTGAAGGCTTTGAAAGCCAAATGATTTTATATTTGATCTAGAGATGATAGGGAGTCACTGGAGATTACTAAATAGCAATGTGTATTGGTTAGACTTGAGTTTTTGGAAAATCACTTTGGCAGGCAATCAGAAATTGTACTCGAGTAGGACAGACTTGTAGCAGGCAGCTTTACTAGTAAATTCCAGATGTAAAGCCATGAAGGCTTTTACCAATATGATGGCAATATCAGAGGAGAGAAAAAAAGAACATATATAAAAGATGTTATGAAGGTAAAGTAGACAGCCTTGACTATAGATTGGATATGAAGGTGAGAGAATCAAGAGTTGATTAGGAATCTTCTTTCAGGAAATAAAGATTTATATTGTCAATCATCACCATTTATCTCCTCCCTTTCCCATTTCCTGAGCAAAGTATCCCTCATTCACATCAGTATCCTTTGTTGAATTTCAGAATTTAGGCAATCAGAAGTACTTAACCATCCTTACAAACCCATGTTGTTCAGGACAAACAGGAAGTGATATTACAAATTCTTAGTATTTCATCTAAAAAGATAGAGAATCATCACTAGTTCTTCCTGTTACAAATTGTTGGACACTGTTGAGGGAATCGGATTCATAATCTTTGATACATATATAATATATTTTGCATAAATTTCCATTTACAATGTATATATTGTTGCAATTATAAAAAATTAACTCATTTAAAGGAGTTAATTTATAGACTATGATTGTACATTTCCTCAATAGACAGATATTATCATGAGGGGATAAATAAAAATATTTGGTGACAGACAAATAATAAATTGATGTCATTTCACTGATAAAAATCATATCAGTTCTGATGCCGAAATTTCACAATGGCAAAACTTTGGTGTGAAGAACTTTTTTCTGGATTTTCAATAAACTATGACAGTTATCAAACTGCATATTGAAATGGTTTCTTTCCAAGATGAGGATTGCAGACACTGGGCTAGAGGAATAAATATTCCAAAGGCTCTTGAATAATAAGTCCTAGGTTTTCTCTATCAAGATTCAAAAGCAGATAGTGATCAAAGTATTGGTAGTAGTTTGTTTTCTTGTCTTTTTCTCTAGATAACCATGCTGCATTTATTCACCTAGGCTGGTTTGCTTCCTCTGTGAAGGAAAATTGATTGGCCATTTATGAGGATGATTGATCACTTCTCCACAGGAGTAATTTCCCTTAAGTGAGGGTCAGAAGACCTGGAGTTGAAGAAGGACTGAAATTTTGGTGATGTTGGCATTCCCAGGCTTCTGTACTTATCTATTAGTCAATTATTGCTGGTAAAAATGAGGAATATAGCTCCTTTTCTGTAATGATTTCTTCCCTCAGTAATGGTCTTGTGGGTTTGAGTTGGAAGCAAGTCCAGTGAGCTTTTGGAGTCACTTTTAATATCAAAGCTTCAGATACCACCATCACTATTTTTAAGCCCCCAAAACTTAATAAAACTCTACAAGACAGCCTTTATTTATGGCCTGATTCCCAAGATGTTCCTCCAGCTAACAAAATTGTGAGAAGGGCAAAGTTTCAGATATTTTCACGTCTGAGAGCCTTCAGGGGTCTATGTAATTTTACTCTTTTAGGAGTACAATGGATGTTACATTCCAATATAGAATATTTAGAATATACTTGGTATGATAACATAGAGGATGTTAAAAACATGCAAAAACACATTTTACTTAGAAGATATTTGGAGAACAATAATTATTCAGTAACAGTGAAATATCTTAAATAAATACCTTAAATTAATACAAATAATTTTATGAACTGCTCAGATAAGTTTATTTTCAGTTTTGTACTCAGGTGCTTGTAGGGAATTTGTAGACACAAGCTGTTATATGATATCTAAGTCATAGTTGACATATGACTATCAATTCATGAGTAGGTTCACCTGTTTGATACTATCACTTTTTCTAGTATATTATCTGCTACATATGATCTACTCAATTGTTTCTTTTTGCTGCCATATATGTCATATGATAAAATTTCAATGAAAACTCACAAATAAAATCAACTTGTTCCAGAGACACAATACACAACGAATTTAATTCAATTAAAATTATCACTCTATTATTATAAACACAGTCATTTGCTGGCATTAAGGAAAAAATATGGGGAAAAAGTTACAGTTATTACCCTCAAGGATCTTACAATATAAATTGGATAAAGGAATATGATATGCCTGATTGCAAGTAGAAAGTGATAAACATGAAATACTCAATGGTAATATTAAGAATTTTAGAAGATAAACTCTTCTTTCAACTTTTGGTGATGGGTGATGATTGGGAAAATCTTCCTGAAAGATATTGTACTTAAGGAAGAGAAAGATTCTAGCAAATGGTAAATATGGAGGAAATACATTCTTGAGTTCAAATACAGAAGAAAACCTTTAGGGAAAGAACTTTTAAAGCTTTGCTTGTTTGGAGGCTTTCTATTTAAATTCAATTGTTCTTGGTCTTGAATTTTAAGAGATGATTTGCCAGTTGATACTATCAACCTAAGGAGCCTCATGCATAAAGAGTTCTCAGAAGATTATAGAACATGAATCTTTTCCATGAATCTTATTCCCTGATCTGCACAAAACATGTTGTGGAAAGTTTTCTGATTTACCATGGGGACTACACTATTTCCCAATGTGAATATACTACGTCTACACTCATGTTGATAGTCATTCAAAGATCAGCTTTACTTATCAAGAGTAGCTGTCCATTATTCTCCACAAACCTGTACTCAAATGAGACTGCACATGGTAAGCTATTTCTGTTATTTTTCTATCTCTATAGTTATCTCCTTTCTCTATTCCTCCCTTTCTTATGTTAATACAATTTAAAAATATTACTATATACAATTATATAACTGATAGGAAAGAGGCAAAAGCCTCACTTACCAGGAACATAGGGCAGAATTTTAGGATATTGAGTATATGAAATAATACATACACACACACACACACACACACACACACACATACACACACCAATCTTCGAAGAGAAAATCAAGATTTGGTTCATTTTCCTTTCCTTTGATTCTTCTACTTTACTCTTTCCATTGTTTCCACTTTTTTGGAGGTGGAAAGGAGAGGAATAGTTTTGTCCATGTTCACAGAATAGTAAAAATAATCATGGTAGGCAGCCGAAAGAGGCTCATCTCTCTTCAGTGGGATTTACCTAATCTCTCCAGTATTAAGAAAGTTTATTTTGTATACCCCACAGCATCTTGCATATTTGAAAATATAGCATAAGTTAACAGAATCATAGTTTTTTTTCCTAGTTTCTTCCACTCCCTTTTTGTCATCACTCCTATATTATGAATGAAGGAATGTAAGCCAAGAGAGGATAAGTGTAATGTAGTTATTTAGTAAGAGCCTGGACAATAATTGTGACCAGCTTTACTCCCATCCAAAGTTCATTCAAGCCCATTATATTACCTCCCAGTTTTTAATAAGTCCTTTCTAATGGTAGAAATTTCTACAGTGAGGAGGGAGGAAAGAAGAGAAAAAAAGGAAGAAATTTACATAACTTCATTATATATTTAAAAGGAGTATCATGTTGCACATAATATGCAATTTCATGTGCAATTATCTTTTTTATTACAATATCATAAATGCTTGTTTTATTTCATAAATTAAAATAAGTAAAAGTCAAAGCAATAAAACAATCCTTTTTTGTTCAACTTAATTCTTTTTATCTTGGAAAGTGCTGTTTAAATTAAAGGAAAATAATTATTTTCAAGTTATTTCTTTTTTTCTTTCTGATTTCTTAGTTTCTCCTGTCTTGTAATTAATATGAAATAAAAAAACAACATATCCATATATATTCATAAGGCCAGCCTAGATTAAGAAAAATCCTAATAAAGGAATATTTTAAAAACAATTTAGCAGTATGTTTTTCAATATTCCCATTATTTTTAATATTTTAATATTCAATATCCACAATAGTATGAATTTTAGTGTTTCTTTTAGTTTAATTATTGGACATGGAATTAGAAAATTCTGTCAAGAAATTTTAGAAACTTTTAATCAATAGATATTTCTTAAGTGCCTACTGTGTTCCAGGCTGCTACAATGAGCAGAAAAATATCCAGTGACTTGTTTTAAGTAATAATAATGATTAAATATTCCAAATCATAAGTATTAGAAGCTCCCACAAACATCATGAAAACAATAAATTTTCTTAATTAAATGTAACATTGCTTTTGTAGAATCTATTTCTATATTAATTTTCTAAGAATATTCCTTTTTTTTTCATCCCTAGGGCATAGATGATTTTTGACTATGCTTGTTAGAAGTATTAGAAATTATGACTGAGAATAAAACAATGTAGTCAGGTGGGAGGAATAATAGTTTAATAACAGGAAAACTGAATTTCAGTTCTAGTCCCATCATTTTCTAAATGATATTGGGAAAATCCCATTATTTCTCTGGGCCTTAGTTTCCATGGCTACAAAAAAGAGGATTTGGAAAATTTGGATTAAGGTATCTAATAAAATCTCTAATTTCTTCTACCTATGAGATTTCATGATTTTGTATCATCCATTCTGAACCACTAATACCCTACATAATAAATATTGTACATAAAATAGGGGGAAAAATAATTTCTTTCCCTCAGGGGATATATGTGCCATTTATTTTCAACTTTAAAAAATTCCTTCAACTTTATATTATACAGAGAATGTGTTTTTGGTGTGTTTTGAGGTTTTAAAATATGGATATTTCCCTTACAGTCAGTGTAAATCTTTCCTCCTCCCTCCTACCTCTAATGAACTCTGTTAATGAAAAGAAGGTAATTTTTTAGTAATAATTGAACTCATCCTTAAAAAAAAAAACAAACCTCAGACTGACCTATTTTAATCTTGTGAAAAGGATAGAATTATTCATGTCACTTCAACAAAAGATTGAAGATCCACAGAAGAGAGTAGATGAGAGAGACATCAAAATTTTTTCTGCCCTTAATTTTAAGAAATCACACAAAAACTTTCAAATAATGATTTTACCTAACAGCAAGGAGAGTTTCATTCAATCAATAAACAATTATTGATCATTTACTATGTATCTGACCTTGTGCTAAGTTTTGAAAGTTTTATTTGAATGAATTTGTTGAACTAATGCCAGTCTCCCAAGTATTTAAAAAGAAAGCCTATTGGTAACAAGGATAGAAAGAGAGATGAAGGTAATAATGATGCAGTAAAGGCAAACAAACATCAGTAAAGATTCCAACATTTAAAGAAGACGTGGTAGAGCTCAATTTATCTTCTGTGGTTGAATAGGCAGCTTTTTTTCCTTTTTGATCCAAGCCACCTTGATATAATTAATTAACTAATCCCTTCTCAACAATAGTAGAGATTGGTATTTGCCTGCAGTTTATAATCTTAGAGCATTTCCTGAGCACTGATAGGTTAAATAAATTTCTTTAATGCCTTTTAAGTTCACATATAGTAATAATGTGTAGTTATTAGATTTTAGGGTACTGAATGCTATCTATTTTTGAATGAAAAGTTTAGTTCATTTTACTGAGTAATTGATGTATGATTTGTACCTGACACAAATTTAAGATTATTTATTTTAAATATATCATTTTACAGATAGGACCCAAAAGGTTAAGTGACATTGTCAATGTCACACAAGTCTTTAGTAATAGAATTGGAGTTTTGAACTTTTCTGATTTTGAAACTTTCTATTTATATCAAATTGCTATTGAATTAGGTCAATTAAATTTTAGGCTTCATTTACTGATATATTTTAATTATTGATTATTCCCATATATCAACCATTTCAGGATCATGTCAGGATCTTTATTTTGCTCAATCAACTAATGATTATTTATTAAATATCTACTTTAAGTCAGACAAGTGGATACAACTATTACCATGCTGATTGCATTTTAGAGTTCTTTAAGATGTTGGATTAAATAATTTATTCTGCATTTGTATAATAATACAAATTTGTATCTTTTCTTGCTAAATCTGATGATTGACTTTACTTACTGATCTGCATTTATAATAAAAAAATCATTGAATGTTAAGTATGAATGGGATATTTGAGAAATGATCTATCTCAAGGATTTCTCAATTATGTTTTGTGTATGTGTGTATTTTTAAGTCTCCTTGGCTTTTCTGGTACCTCTTGGCTTTTAGCAAAGCTTCACATAACTATCTATTGAATATGAGAGGAAATAAATTCTAAAATCTTCCACGTATAAAAATAATAACACAAAATAAATATGGTAATTATTCATAAAATTGAATTTTATGGTAAATTTAGCATTAAATTTAATTTGAAAATGAAATATATATTTTATTAGCATATACATTTAGTATGATGAAGTTGTTAAATACAGTTAAATAAATTAGTGTGAACCATGATTTTATTTCTTGTTAACTAATACTTTTATTCTCAGTAAGGTTTTTAAAATAAATATCTGCTTGTGATGACCAGCCTCCAGTTTATTTTTTGCCTTGCATTTGCTTGAAAAAAGGTTTGACAATCTTGATCCACAGAGATAATTTTAAAAAAATATGCTGATTTTTAAAATTAAGAATGAGATATCCTTTTCCAAATTTTTGCCAAATATTTAACTTCATTGGTTGAATAACTATCTGGAGTTCATAAGAATTCAATCAAATCATTTTTAACTTGGTGAAATTTGCTGATATTGAAAAGCTCATACTGAAAAGGGGGCTTCTTATCTGGACCATCTTCACTTAGTTTTAATTAGTTTTCCTTCAATTATCTCACTCCCCTCCAAGATGTCTTCCTTTTTTCCAGCCTACCTCTACTTCTACCATTTTTCTTCAATCCGTAATTTTTTAAATAAGTTAACACTATTATTTTTGGATTATTTTAACGAAATAAGAGAAGATATTTTTCAAATATTCTATGTATTCCTTTGATCAAATGTTTCTTTTCCCTTGTGGTATGTATATCTCATATAGGTTGAGAACCCCTAATCTTTCAAATTATATTGCTATATATATCATTGCATGACTGGTTTAATCAATATAATATTTGGTTTATATTTTTGTGAGAGAATATGTATTTGAGCATTGAGGATAGAGAATTAAGATATTTTAAATCCTAATAGTTATTTTTTTCTCATTTTTTCCAGGAGGATTTGTAGTAAAGACTTGTTGAATGAATGGCTGAAGTAAATCATTCTACAGTGTCTGAGTTTGTGCTGTTGGGACTTTGTGATTCCTGGGAGCTTCAGATTTTCTTTTTTCTTTTGATCTTGGTGCTCTACTTAATCATTGTTTTGGGTAATATTTTTATTGTGATTTTAGTTATTACTGACCCCCATCTTCATTCTCCTATGTACTTCCTGTTGGCCAACCTGTCTTTTGTTGATTTGTGGCTTTCCTCGGTTACTACTCCAAAGATGATCACAGACTTGCTCAAGGAAAATAAAACCATTTCCTTTGGAGGCTGTATGTGTCAGATTCTCTTTGTTCATTTTGTTGGAGGGGGTGAAATGGTATTGCTTGTGGCCATGGCCTATGATCGCTATGTAGCCATATGTAAGCCACTCCATTATATAGCCATCATGAGCCAAAGAAAATGCATTTGTCTTGTAATGGTCTCATGGATTATTGGATTTGTGCATTCTGTGAGTCAATTGGCTGTGATTGTTGAGCTGCCTTTCTGTGGCCCTAGAATAGTAAACAGTTTTTTCTGTGATATCCCCCTGGTTATTGAGCTTGCCTGCATCAATTCCCATTCCCTGGGAATCTTGATGAATTCTGATAGTGGTGTTCTTGCTATGACATGTTTCATTCTCTTACTGATATCCTATACTTACATCCTACTCACAGTTCGCCATCATTCCAAACATGGGGCATCCAAGGCCCTTTCCACTTGCACTGCTCATATCATGGTAGTGGTATTATTTTTTGGACCATGTATTTTTATCTATGTGTGGCCACTTAACATAACATCAGTAGACAAATTTCTTGCTGTATTTTATTCAGTCATTACACCTCTTCTGAATCCAGCCATTTATACATTTAGAAACAAAGAGATGAAAGTTTCTCTGAGAAAATTTAAAAGTCAGTATGTGAGTCTTAGATGGAATTTGTAAATTTTGTAATTGGTAGTTCCATATTTTACATCTCAGTAGATCTGAGATCAACGGCTACAAGCATGTTGCATAGAATTTCCGGTTTTTGATTTGCAAATAAAAGTTTTCAATATCACCATCAACAAAATTAGTGTGTTGATAATAAAATTAATAAATGATAGTCACTGTTATCATATTATTCATTATTACATTATAATTTATAATATATAATTTAAATATCAGTTCCTGCAAGCTGATTTTATCTGGTTCTAGCACATTCCTGCAGATAGTCCAAAATATGTAAGAATACTTAATAATGTCATAATAATTGAATATTTGAAATCTTTAAACTACATAGCAGGAAAAGTTTTCAAAGAATAGAGAGCTAGCAAAAAAGTAGCAACAAACCCTTAAAACAATGTTATATGTCATCTTTGTTATTCTATCTTCTAATGGTGTTGTACGAAAAATACTTTCAGTGTGTTTACAGATGATGCATCTATGCCTCATTATTCATTTAATCATAAAAAGCAATTTTTAACTACACCCATATCATAATTCACAGAAGAAAAAGCATAAAATATTGAATGTTAAATATAAATATAGTACATAAAATATGTAAGAATAATAAAACTGAATCTTGTGCTTGAACTATATTTATGTAAATCCTATAAAACATGATAGGAATAATAGAATGATGTTGATGATGATGATATTGGTACTAATTCAAAATTTTTGTAAGTAAAGTTGCTTAAACATCTTAAAATGTCCTGAGCATTTTATTAAACATATTTGAAGGAATACAAAAATATCTCAAGTATAGACTTAAAAATATCATTATGATGTTATTCTAAAAACTAAAACCATGAAGGAAAAAATAAAAATTAATTATGTTATATGAATGAGGTGAAATAGCAATAACTGACACAGAGGGATTGGATAGGGGAGGAAAACTGATAGTTCTGGAATTGTACTCATATTAGAAATGGGTTAAAGAGAGAACAATATACAAACACATATAGAAGGATATAAAAGGTTCTAAATTTATAGAGGAATAAGAGGAGGAAAATATGAGATATGGGAAGGGGATATAGAAGACTGTGTAAATTAACAGGAGTTGGATAAAGAAGTAGGGAAATGATAGGGAGAGAAGATAAGGTAAGCATTTTTTGGGATTAGGTAGGTTAAATAAAACCAAGGCATGGTAGTGGATAGAAGTAGAGCAGCAGGGTCAGCAGAGATGATAAATAAAAGATACAGACAAATATAATGATGATGATTAGGAATAGGATCTATTAGAAAAAAAAACAGGGATTAATAATAATGGATCTTAAAGTTAAAGCTAAAATAGATTTAGTGTAAAAGAGAAAAATAGGGAAACTACATTATATTAATATTATTTTAAATTATTTAAAATAACTAAATAGTATAAGGTTGGATTATTGCTTTGGTATAGAATGTGGAGTTGGTAGATTTAGAAAAATGTGCAAAGATTTGGGTTTATGAATGATGATGTCATCCATCTTCAGAGAAACAGAGGACAAACAAATGCAATGTGGCCCTACATAGATGTATATGAATGTGTGTGTGTGTATACATATATATGATTATAGATATGTATGTATATCTGAATACAAATTATACAGGTTTTCTTGAATGGAAATTTATCTCATTTTTGAATTCTCTCATGTTTTCCTGTGCACATGACATTTTTTCTTTTTCTTTATGTTGTTTTAAAGAAATAATTCTTCAAAATTTTAATTAAATCAGAAAGTATTTGTTCTTTGTTGTTGTTTGCTTGTTTTTTTTTTTTTTACAAGAAGGCTGATTTATGAGGCAAAAATATCACTGGATTGATATCAGTAGACTTAGCTTTGCAGATTTGTCCATAATCAGATATGTGAATTTACCTTTTCTTTAAAATAATATTGTGAAAGTCATCTAGTCTCTCTGATCCTCAATTATCTCACCTATAAAATAATTTGCTAATATTAAATGACTTCTTTTACCATTTGACAATGGCTATTTTTCATTTATTTGTTCTAATATGGGGACTGACACAATCACATTGCCATTAAGCTTATAGATGTATATAAAGAATGGTTCCTTCCAGTACTTGGGTAATCTTTTATCAATGTGGATTCTGTGCTGGAATTCCCCCATCTCAGTGTTTATTGAGCATACATCTCCAATGTTAAAACTTGCTTGTAATTTATCACCTGAGGGTCATTGAATAGGGCTATTACTGTTGAACTAGATTATTTTTATGTTTGCTTAAACTTTTGAAATTCTATGGGTATCTCAAACTGGATTGCTAAAGGAAGAAAGTTTAATAGAGAGAAAATCTTTTGCCAGACATTTAGATGATGGATTGGCAGTAACTCAGAGAAATAACTGCAAAGAAAGGAAAAAGAAAGAATAACACAGTTAATTGCATTTGACCTAAAATTTCTTATTCATCTAGGATGTATGATTTAAGGTATATTTATCAGAGAGTGATCCTACATTCTTTTTAGGGAACACGTAAGAAGTTTTATGTGCCTTCTGGGAAGATGAGTTGGATTGCTCATGTATGGTATTTCTGATTTTATTTTGACTAGAGCTAATTGGATACAATGAAATTTCATGGATGCATGTTTGAAGTTTTTTTTGTGTTACCCTAGACTTCGAAGGAAAACGGGGGTCATAACTGGAACTTAGTAGGTTTTCATGCTAGAAGACAGCAAAAGCTAACAGGATGACTTGTACAGAGAAGATATTCAATAAATATATGCCAAATTAAATCAAAGTGAACTGAATTTAATGGTAGCCCAAATTGATAATATTCAAGAAGAATGTCATTGACATGATAGTATTACTGTGGTAGTTCTATTAGAGTGATAAGTGGGAAAAGCAGAGGATAAAGACTCTCACAAACAAAAGGAGAATATCACAAATTTTGTCCTTTTTACACTCTATTTTGTGAGCCATTGAAGGGGAAATTGTATAAAAATCTACCTGCCTATCTATGCAGTACTCTAACTTTCACAGATTAAGCCATTTAACATCTACCATGTTTTCAGGTGAAACCTAGATTTTGGGCTAATCTCATACCTAAGCTAAGGAAACATAAGTGTTATACTTGTATAATATGGGCACTGTTTTGATGCAATCTTGCTTTTGAATTTATTCACTTGTGCAGGGCATTGAATCTTACTTTGTTTTTCTGTGACTAAACTCTTTTTGTTAACTAGGAATGAAAAATAAATCTGTCATTTATTTTTCCATCACAATGTCTTCAATTCAATTCAAGTCAATACCATACAATAATGTATTATTTATTAATATGCAATGCTTCCTAGAATATTATTCAGGTACATGATCAAAGTACACAATCACTATTTCTGAGACCAGATGTGAGAACCGAGTTAGCACCCTTGGATACTTTGGAATCACCCAGAATCAGGATAAGCAAAAGTCCTTGGTCTTTATTCTTGGTTGAAGTGAGAGAAATGGACACAGGAATCTCCACACCTCTGCTCTTCATCTCCCAGCCAGAAGTCACTCTGGCTTGTTTTACTCCACCTTCTAATCCCTCTTCCAATTCTCTGTATACACCAACAGATCAAGCCAGCATAGAATAGTGGGGCGGGCCATTTTCCAAGCATATGCTAATATTGTCCAATCGGTGGTTAGCCTGAAGTGCTCGGTTGTCTGACCTCAGTGTATGAAGTCAAGAGTTTCAGTCCTTTACAACCAGATGTTCAAATAGCTTCCCCTTTTTTAAAATGAAGGTAATGAAAATAGATAGATGATAGAAAAATAATAAATTTATGTCATTTACACTGATAAAATCATATCAGTTCTGATGCCAAATCATTTCACAATGGCAAAAACTTTAGTGCCAAGAACTTTTTTTTTCCTGGATTTTCAATAACTATGGCTGTACCACTTGCCAGACAGTTATCAAACTGCATCTCCAAATGGTTTCTTTCTAAGATGATGGTTGCAGGAATTGGACTGCAGGAATAAACATTCCAAAGGCTTTTGAGTAATAATCTCTATGAAGATCCAAGGAGAGATAGTGATGAAGATGTTGGTATTAGTTTGTTTTTTGTTTTTTTCTCTAGATAACTATGCTATTTCATTCACCTAGGCTGCTTTGCTTCCAATGTGGAAGAAAATTGGCATTTATGAGGATGGTTGGTCACTTCTCCATAAGAGCAGTTTCCTTTAAATGAGGGCAAAAGACCTGGAGTTGAAGAAGGACTGTAAGTTTGTTGATTCTGGACTTCCCAGGCTTCTGTAATTATCAATTGATCAATTATTGCTGGTGAAAATGAGGAATGTAATTCCTTTTCTATAATTATTTCTTCCCTCAGTGATGGTCTTGTGGGACTGTCTTGGAAGCAAGTCTGGTGAGGCTTTGCAGTCACTACTGATACAAAAGCTTCAGATACCACCATCACCATCCTTAAGTCCCCAGCACTTAATAAAACTCTACAAGACTGCCTTTATTTTCTGGCCTGATTCCTAAGATGTCCCTCAAGCTAACAAAGTTGTGAGCAGGACAAAGTTTCAGAGATTTTCACATCTGAAAGCCTTCAAGAATCTATGTAATTGTATTCTTTTAGAAGTACAATGGATGTTAAATTCCAGTACAGAGCATTTAGAATACACTTGGTACAAAAACAAAGAGGATGATTAAAAACATGCAAAAATACATTTTACTTAGAAGATATTTGGAGAAAAATAATTATTCAGTAACACTGAAATTTCTTAAATGAATCCTTTTAATAAATACCTTAAATTAATACAAATAATTTTATGAACTGCTCAAAAAAGTTATGTTTAGTTTTGTACTCAGGTGCTTGTAGGGAATTTATAGACATAAGCTGTTATATGATTTCTAAGTCATATTTGACATATGACTAACTATCAATTCACAAGCAGGTTTACTTGTTGGAAACTGCCAGTTTTCTTGGTATATTATCTGTTACATATGATCTACTCAATTTTTTTTCTGCCATATGTGTCACATCATCAAATTTCAATGAAAACTCATAAATAAAATCAACTTGTTGCCAAAGATACAGAAACAAGTTAATTAAATTAAAATTATCAGTCTACTTGTTAACATTATCAGTCTCTTGTTAACATTAAAGACAAAAATATGTGGGGAAAGTTATAGTCACTACCCTCAAGTATCTTACAATATAAGTTGGATAAAGAGATATGACCAAATTGCAAATAGAAAGTGATAGGCATGAAACACTCTTAATGGTGATATTAGGAATTTTAGAAGATAAATTAGTTTTTCTACTTTTGGTGGTGGGAGGGATGATCAAAAAATCTTGTTTTTCTTTTTTCTTTTTTTTTTGCTGAGGCAATTAGGGTTAAGTGACTTGCCCAGGGTCACCAGCTAGGAAGTGTTAAGTATCTGAGATTTGAATTCAGGTCCTCCTGACTTCAGGGCTGCTGCTCTAGCTACTAAGCCACCTAGCTGCCTCTGATTAGGAAAATCTTGAAAGATATTGTCTTGAGAAAGAGAAAGATTCTAGCAAATGGAACATGTGGAGGAAGTGCATTCTAGAAATAATAGACAAAAGATGACATTCAGGGAAAGAACTTTTAAAATATTGCTTATTTGGAGGTTTTCTATTTAGATTCAATTGTTTTTGGTCTTGAATTTTGAGAGATGATTTGCCAGTTGATACTATTAACCTAAGGAGCCTGAGGCATAATGAGGTCTCAGAAGATTATAGAACATGAATCTTTTCCAATGACCTTATTCCCTGATCTGCCCAGAACATGATGGGAAGTTTTCCAATTTACTACAGGACTACATTATTTACCAACATGAATATAATATATTCTACACTAAGGATGATGGTCATTGAAAGCTAAATTTTACTTATCAAGACTAGTTATCAGTTATTCTCCACAAACTTGTAATCAAATGAGACTGCATATGGTAAGCCATGTCTGTTATTTTTCTACCTCTATAGTTATCTCCTTTTTTCTTCCCTTCCTTATATTAATACGAATTAAAGATGCCACTCTATGACAGTTATATAGCTGATAGGAAAGAGGCAATCATTTACCAGGAATATAGGATAGAGCTTTAGAATATTGAGTGTATGAAATTTAGAAGAGAGAAGAAAGATTTGGTTCATTTTTCTATTTTTTGATTCTTGTAATTTACTATTCCCAATGTTTCTACTTTTTTGGAGGTGTGAAGGGAGAGAAAGAGATTGGCCCATATTCACAGAATGGTAAAAATAATACTAAGCAGCACAAAGAAACTCATCTCTCTTCAGTAGGATTTATCTAGTCTCTCCAGTTATTAATGAGGTAGATTCATTTTGCAGTTTTTCATTTGACTTAATTCTTTGTATCTTGGAAAATGCTGTTTAAATTAAAGGAAAATAGTTGTCTTTAAGATATTTTTTTGTTTTCTTTCTCATTTCTCAATATCTCCTGTCTTGGAATTAGTATGAAATAAAAAAACATATACATATGTATCCATAATGCCAGCCTAGATTAAGGAAAACTCTTAATAAAGGAATATTTTAAAAGAAACTTAATAATATGGTTTTTAATATTTCTATTACTTTCAATATTTCAAAATTCAATATCCATAGCAGTATTAATTTTAGTGTTTCTTGTAGTTTAATTATTGGAAATGGAATTAGAAAATTTTGTCAAGAAATTTTAGAAACATTTGATAACTAGATATCTGTTAAGTGCCTATTGTGTTTCAGGTTGCTACAATGAGTAATAAAATATCCAGTGACTTGTTTTAAGCAATAAATAACAATGGTTAAATATTCCAAATCATAAGTATTGGGTGCTCCCAAACATCTTGAAAACAATAAATTTTCTTAATTAAACAAAACATTGCTTCTATAGAATACATTTCTATATAAATTTGTTAAGAATATTCTTTTTTTAATGGCTAGAGCCTAGATGATTTTTGACCATGCTTGTTAGAAGTATTGGGAATAATGACTTAGAATGAAACAATGTACTTTGATGGAAAGAATATTAGTTTAATAACAGAAAAACTGAATTTGAGTTCTTGTCCCATCACTTTCTATGTGATATTGGGCAAATCCCATTAATTCTCTGGGCTTTAGTGTCCGTGCCTATAATAGGAGGATTTGGAGAATTTGGATTAAGGTGCCTAAAACATCTAATTTCTTTCGCCTATAAAATTTAATAATTCTGATTCTTCCCTTCTGAAAACTCCTAATACCTTAGATAATAAATATTTGTACATAAAATAAATGCCAAATAATTTCTTTCTCCCAGGACATCTATGTGCCATTTATTTTCAACTTTAAAAATTCCTTTAACTTTATATTATATGGAGAAAATGTTTTTGGAATGTTCTGAGATTTTATTGTATGGCTATTTTCCTTTCAGTCAATGTAAATCCCTCTTCCTCCTCACCTCCTGAATGAACTCTCTGTTAATTAAAAGGAGTTAATTTTTAATAATAATTGAACTCATCCTTTAAAAAAAAAACAACCTCAGACTGAACTACTTTAATCTTGTGAAAATCATAGAATTATTTATTTCATTTCAACAAAAGCCTGACGGTCTAGGGAGGACAGTAGATCGGGGAGAGATGGAAAATCTTTCTGCCCTAATTTTGAGAAATCATGCAAAAACTTTCAAATAATCATTTTACCCTTTTTTCTTACCATTCAAGAAGATTATTAATAGCTTAATGAACAGTGATGACATAATTTTTCAGTTCTTCTAACAGCAAGGAGAGTTTCAATCAATCAATAAGCACTTATTAATCACTTACTATGTACCAGAAGCTGTGGTAACTATTGAAAAGTTTTACTTGAATGACTTTGTTGAACTAATGACAATCGCCCAAGTTTTAAGAAAGACATCCTATTGGTAGCAAGGATTGAAAGAGAGTTGAAGATAATAATAATGCACTAAAGGTAAATATCAGTAAATATTCTAACATTTAAAGAAGACATGGTTGAGGTCAATTTATCTTCCTCTGTGGTTGCTTAGGCAGCTTTTTCTTTTTTCATTTTCTTCCAGACCACCTTGATACAATTAATTAATCAACAACAGTAGTAGAGATTGGTACTTGCCTGCCGTTTATAGTCTTAGAGCATTTCCTCAAGCTCTGAGAGGTTAAATAGATTGCTTTTATGCTTTTTAAGTTCATATATAGTAAGAATGTGTAATCATTAGATTTTAGAGTACTGAAAGCTATCTACTTTTGAATGAAAAGTTTAGTCCATTTTACTGGTAATTGATGTGCAATTTCTCCTCTTATGGATCAAAACATCATCACAAGGTAATATGACTTGTACCTGAAGCAAACTCAAAATTGTTTATTTTAATTATTATCATTTTATAGATAAGGAAACTGAGGACCCAAAAGGTTAAGTGATAGAGCCAATGTCACACAGGTAGTTAGTAATAGAACTGGAGTTTTGAACTTTTTTGTTTTTGAAACTTTCTATTTATATCAAACTGCTATTGAATTAGATCAATTAAATTTTAGACTTCATTTATTGATTTTTAGTTATTTCATTATTTTAGTTATTTCAGGATCATGTCAGGATCTTTATTTTGCTAAATCAGTTAATGATTATTTATTAAATGTCTACTCTAAATCAGACAAGTGGATACAACTATTACCATGCTGAAATCTCAAATTGCATTATAGAATTCTTTGATTAAGATGTTTGATTAAGTAATTTATTCTGCATTTTTATAGGAATCTCTTTGTAACTCTTCTTGCCAAATCTAATGATTGCCTTTCTTCATTGCTCTGCATTTGGAATCACAAAACCATTGAATATTAAATATGGATGGGATATTTGAGACTATCTCAGGGATTTCTCAGTTGTGTATTTGTATGTGTGTTTTAAGTCTTCTTGTATTTTTGGTACCCCTTGGCTTTTAGCAAAGTTTCACATAACTATCTATTCAATATGAAAGGAAATAGATTCTAGAATTTTCCATATATAAATCTAATAAGACAAAATAACTATTCATAAAATTGAATTTTATGCTAATTTTAGGATTAAATTTAATTTGAAAATGAAATATATATTTTATTAACACATACTTTTATCATAATGAAGTTGTTAAACACAAATAAATTAGTGGGAACCATGATTTTATTTCTTGTTAACCAATAGTTTTATTTTCAGTAAGGTTTTTAAAAGAAATATCTGCTTGTGATGATCAGCCTCCAGTTTATTTTTTGCCTTGCATTTGATTGAGAAAAGGTTTGATAATCCTGATCCACAAAGATAATTTTTTTTTTTTTTTTTTTTTTGCTGAGGCAATTGGGGTTAAGTGACTTGCCCAGAGTCATCTAGGAAATGTTAAGTATCTGAGGCTAGATTTGAACTTAGGTAGTCCTGATATCAGGGCTGGTTCTCTAACCACTGTGCCATCTAGATGCCCTTAGAAAGATCATTTTTAAAAAATGTGCTGAAAGCCTAATATATTTTTATAAAGAATGGGATATCCTTTTCCAAATTTTTGCCAAATATTTAACTTCATTGGTTGAATAACTGGAGTTTCTCATTTTCAAAGAAGTTCAATCAAATCATTTTTAACTTGATAGAATTTGTTAATTTTTTTCTAGCTCATAATGAAAAGGGATTCTCATCTGGATGACTTTCACTCAGTTTTGATCAATTTTCATTTAACTATCTACTTTCTCTCTACCTGGTATCCTTTATTTTTCCAGTCTACTTCTACTTCTACCATTTTCTCTTCAATTCATTTTTTAGAAACCAGTTAACACTATTACTTTGGAATTATTTTAATGAAATAATATATTGCTTTAATCAATATAAGATTTAGTTTTATATTTATGTGGAAGGATATGTATTTTGGAAGATAGAGAATTGAGATCTTTTACATTTTAACCACTATTTTTCTCATTTTCTCCAGGAGGATTTATAGTAAAGACATGAATGAATGGCTGAAGTAAATCATTCTACAGTGTCTGAATTTGTGCTGTTGGGACTTTGTGATTCCTGGGAACTTCAGATTTTCTTTTTTCTTTTGATCTTGGTGCTCTACTTGATTACTGTTTTAGGTAATATTTTCATTGTTATTTTAGTTATTATTGACCCCCATCTTCATTCCCCCATGTACTTCCTATTGGCCAACCTCTCTTTTATTGATTTGTGGCTTTCCTCTGTCACTACTCCAAAGATGATCACAGACTTGCTCATAGAAAATAAAACCATTTCCTTTGGAGGCTGCATGTGTCAGATTTTCTTTGTGCATTTTATGGGAGGGGGTGAGATGGTGCTGCTTGTGGCCATGGCCTATGACCGCTATGTAGCCATATGCAAACCACTCCATTATATAGCCATCATGAGCCAAAGAAAATGCATTTGTCTTGTAATGATTTCATGGACTATTGGATTTGTGCACTCTTTAAGTGAATTGGTTGTGATTACGGAGCTGCCTTTCTGTGGCCCTAAAGTAGTAAATAGTTTTTTCTGTGACATCCCCCTGGTGATTGAGCTTGCCTGCATCAATTCCCATTCCCTTGGAATCTTATTGAATTCTGATAGTGGTGTTCTTGCTATGACATGCTTCATTATCTTATTGATCTCCTATACTTACATCCTATTCACAGTTTGCCATCATTCCAAACGTGGGGCATCCAAGGCCCTCTCCACTTGCAGTGCTCATATCATAGTGGTAGTGTTATTTTTTGGACCCTGTATCTTTATCTATGTGTGGCCACTTAACATAACATCAGTGGACAAATTTCTTGCTGTATTTTACTTAGTCATCACACCTCTCCTGAATCCAGCCATTTATACATTTAGAAACAAAGAGATGAAAGTTTCTCTGAGAAAATTTAAAAGTCAGTATGGGAGTCCTAGGTGGAATTTATAAGTTTTGTAATAGGTAGTTCTAGATTTTACACCTCAGTGGATCTGAGATCAATGCAAGCATGTCGCATACAATTCCAGATTCTTGATTTGCAAATAAAAGTTTTCAATAGTCGCATACACAAAATTGATGTGTTGATAATAAAATTAATAAATGTTATTCACTGCCATCATATTACTCATTATTATATTATAATGTATAATACATAATCAAATAAATGTCTAACTCTAGAAATTTAATGCCTATTCTCCATGAAGAATGTTCCATAATGACTTGTTTTGATGTCTCAAAAAATTTCCATCTATCCTGATAAATCCTTATATGACTAGACTTTATCTCTTACATGATAACAGTGGATTCATTGAAACAGCAATTGCTTTGGTGACTCTATTCATCCTGAAATTGAAGATAGAATGTAAGCTCCAGGGACTATTTCGTTTTTGTCTTTGTGTTCCTAGCACTGAGTTCATCCCTTGGTTTACAATAGAAATTTAATAAATGCTTGTTGATTGGTTGATTGAAGTCTTGTATTTAACTTCTGTTATAATTGGGATCTTGAAAATTGTTGGTGACTATGATAACTTTGTCAAATTTAAGTGACTTTTGGATAACTGGAAAAATAACAGAATCAATACATTTTCCTTTTTAGCTTTCCCTCCCAGCCATGAAGAAAATGGAAATTTTTTAAGGGGAAGAAAAAGGCAATATAATAGACAACAAGGAATGTACAGCTTGTAGTTGTCATTTTAAAATGTTTTTACTCATTCAAAAAGAATGAAATAAGCCTTTCCACTTCCCTTACTAGTCCCTCCAGTTTTAAGCACAAAATATCTTATAATTGCTTTCTTATCCATTTGACTGTGATCTATGAATTGTCTGTGAAGTCTAGTTATCAAAAACACAATTTGAGAAAAGAGCTGTTAGAATACTTGTTTGTTTCAACTTGTTAATCTTCAAGGTAAAAAAATCAAATATCAGAATCATTTTCTTCTGAGATAGTTAAATTTTTCATGATTGAATTATAAGAAATTACCATTATTATTTTACCAAACTAATCAAAATATGTGAACAGAGATGATATTTTCTGTTTTTGACTCCAGAGGGAAATACAAGAAAAGAATCAATGGGCAACAACAAAAATAATAAACAATGTACAACAAATTCTACCATTTCCATAGCATTTCAAAGTTTGTGAAGTGCTATTTGCAAACTTACCTACTCTAGTAAACAAAATTACTTCATTTGAACTAAATACTATGGAGAACTTTTTCCTTAAAATAAAACTGTTGGAGGGAATCATATAATCTCATTGTCGTTCGCTTTATCTTCACTGAACAGGATGCCAGGGACTAAGAAAATTAGAAATATTTTCATGGTTAATGTGACCCTATGTTGGACCAGTTTTATCATACCAAAGGTCACATAAAGTTAAGGAATCTAAATTAGTTCATTCTAGAGGAAATGGTATCTTTGTCTTGCTGAATCAAACTAGTTGGGTAGCACGATTCACACCCCTCAACTGCCCTTACTTATACATTGTGAAATATTCCCCATCCTCCAGTCATGGAGGGACTAGTTAGTGGCAATACTGTTCTGTATATATTCCCTGGCCACATTCCTGAGTCCTCTTTATTGATTCAACTCAGTATTCTCCTAGACTTGGTATCAGGAAGACCTGGGTTTAAATCTCATTTTATATATTTACTCACTCTGTAATACTGGTTAAGTCAATTAATGCCTCAGATTCAATTTCTTCATTGAATGAATAGCACCTACCTCACAGTATTGCTGTGAGCATCAAATTAATTAACTTAAGTAAAATGTTTGCATATCTTAAATTGTTACCTAAGTATTATTTATCATCATCATCATCATCATCATCATTACCATCATGATCTTTCACCTCATTTTTTTTTTATGAAAAACCCCAATAAATGATGATAATTCCAGTTTTGAAAACTCTTTTTGGAGGCCATATGAGTTTGAAAGAAGGAACATAACACTTTCAAGTCTAGGAAGTCCTATTTCAAATGTGATTGGACAAAGCCATTCTGTCTCTGAGTATCAGTCATGCATGATCTGAGATGGGAGTAGACTGTGCATAGTTATACTGGCATATTTTACTGATTATCAATTCTCTGATTCCAATAGCTGGCTCTAAATTTCCATCGACACTTCTAATGCATCCCTTATTCCCATATCTTACTGCCTCTGTGGCAATAAATACCCAAATTTATTACCACTACTCAGGCTCTTTTCTTCCTCAAGGTTAGTCCCAATTGTGAGCTTTCTCTGTTTTCTCTTTTAACTGTCTCCTCTGAAATTCTCATATCATTTTCAAACAAACTTTAATTCATTTAAGATTTCTTCCTCTCTTGTTTATTTCATCTTCTTTTTTTGTATAATAGAGCATTCTTTCTCATAAAAAACTTGGCCTTATGGAAAACACCCCTTATTGGTTACCTGCTTTAAGCAAGATATTCCTTTTCGTACTTTTGACACATTGGGCCAAAAGGTTAACCATAGATAAGTTACTTAACTTCTTTTTACCTCAGTTTTTTCAACTATAAAATGCAATGACAACAGTTGGCCAATAATTATTTCACCAAAGCTGAGAAAGGGATTTAATTCAATCCAAGTGGCATATGCATTAAGCATGTAGTATATACCAGTCTTTATGCAAATTACTGAGGATATAAAACTTCATAATGCCACTGTTCTCAAGGAACACATGTTCTATTGTTGGTGGAATTGTGAATACATCCAGCCATTCTGGAGAGCAATTTGGAACTATGCCCAAAAAGTTATCAAACTATACATACCCTTTGATCCAGCAGTGTCTCTACTGGGCTTATACCCCAAAGAGATACTAAAAAAGGGAAAGGGACCTGTATGTGCCAAAATGGTTGTGGCAGCCCTATTTGTAGTGGTCAGAAGCTGGAAAATAAATGGATGCCCATCAATTGGAGAATGGTTGAGTAAATTGTGGTATATGAATGTTATGGAATATTACTGTTCTGTAAGAAATGATCAGCAGGACGAATACAGAGAGGATTGGCGAGACTTACATGAACTGATGCTGAGCGAAATGAGCAGAACCAGGAAATCATTATATACCTCAACAACGATACTGTATGAGGATGTATTCTGATGGAAGTGAATTTCTTCAACAAAGACAAGATCTAACTTAGTTTCAATTGATCAAGGATGGACAGAAGCAGCTACACCCAAAGAAAGAACACTAGGAAATGAATGTAAACTGCTTGCATTTTTGCTCTCCTTCCCAGGTTATTTATACCTTCTAAATCCAATTCTCCCTGAGCAACAAGAAAACTGTTCGGTTCTGCACACATATATTGTATCCAAGATCTACTGTAATCTATTTAACATGTATAGAACTGCTTGCCATCTTTGGGGAGAGGGTGGAGGGTGGGAGGGGAAAAATTGGAACAGAAGTGAGTGCAAGGGATAATGTTGTAAAAAATTACCCTGGCATAGGTTCTGTCAATAAAAAGTTATTTAATAAAACAAAACAAAACAAAAAAAAAGGAACACATGTTCTATTGGTAATATCCAAAGACATTGCTGAGAAGCATCTGACAAAATGGACTTTATGCTATGGTGAGAACTCTCTGGTCCATTCTTCAAGGAATTTTATTTACCATGGAGGATCTAGGATCAAAAGTGCTCATTAATACATAAGACCTACATCAAATAGAAAAACAGAAAATTTCAACCCGGAAAATCTCTGTCATAGAAGAGCCAGGAATGTAACAAAACTGATTAATACATTAAAAACATCAGAGGTGGACTTCCTAGAGCCAAGATGGAAGCATAAAAAAGGACTCACACTTTCCTAATATTCCCTTTTAAATGACTTCAAATCAAATTCTGGAGTGGAGGAGCCAACAACAACAACAACAACAAAAAAAAAAAAACAGGATGAGACATTCTTTCAGCCCAAGACAATATAGGAGGTCAGAAAGAGAACTCTGTGACATAGGGGTAGAGAGAGGCTGGTCTAGAGCTTACTTGGATGCAACATTAGTAATTGACTCAATGGTGGCAATAGAAGGGGCAGCAGCTATGAGAGCTCTCAGGTAAGAGATGGCAAGGGGACCTGACAACGTGTCAGAAAGATACTACAAATGACTAGTGTATGAGTACTGAATGCAGGACTAGATGATGTTTGGAAAATTCATTGCTTATAAACATTTTTTGGTCACAGTTTAAGGGCAGAGAGGAGCACTTTTTATCAAGAAGTAGTAGAAACTCTGAGGGACAGTGTAAATTTTTATCACAAAGGAAGTGTCCCTGATGGAAAATATCACTTCTGGTCCCAAGTGATCAACGATCTGGAGAAGCAGTATTGAACATAATCCCTGGTGATGAGAGGCCCTTCCAGCATTAGGAACAGAGGAAGGAGAAGCTTTTATTAACAGTTTACTATGTGTCATGTATTGTGCTAAGAGCCTTAAAAAGAAAGAACATTTGATAAATGTATACTATTAGCAAAGCACTTTGCTAAGATCTTTACAAAGGAAGAGAATAGGTATTTAGTAAACCATGTTCCAGAATTTTCTTTTTATAAATATTATCTCATTTGATCCTTGAGACAAATCTATGAAGTAGGTGCTATTATCACTATTTTATAATTGAGTAATTAAGGAAAACAGACTTACCTAGGATTATATTTTAAATTTTATTTACATAAATTATATACATAAATGATCTATTGTATCAATATCTATATTTGTATATATACAGATGAATATTTCTCTTTCCTTCCATTGTTTTCCTTCTGCATGATATATTAAAAATAACATTTTTGCGAAAATAAACTTATCCTTCCCAAACTAGTTCCCATATTGATCATGTCCCAAAATGTGCATTTTATTTTGCCTTTTACATCCATCAATTATCTAGCAAGAGAATAGAGAACTACTGTGTTTCATCTTTAGTCATCTAATGTTATGGTTTATCATTGTATTATTAAGAATTATAAAGTGTTTTAAAGCTGCTTTTCTTTATAATGTTGTTGTCATTGTATAAACCATTCTTCATTTCTTTTTATTTCATTCTGCACCATTTCCTCTGACATTGATCATTTTGTCATTTTATGATACAATAATATTTCATTATATTCATGTACAGTAATTTGTTTAGCCATTTTCCAATATATGAACACATCTTATAAATTCTTAGCATTAATGAATGAAAAACATGTATTAATAAAACAGAGGACTTTCAAGTGACTATTAGTTGGTTGAAAGCTATGTCTTCACATTAAAATTCCTTAGGAAAGATCTCATCTTTTCCAAATGCTTATCACATTTGTACAGAAAAAATATTTTCTGTTTGGAATACAACATATTAATATTGGTCATTCATTATGCTAACTCTAAATGAAAAAACTCAAGGACTTGTCTTTTCAGTGGACACACAGATTATCACCTTGTAGACTTTTGCTGTGGCCTTGGGAATTTATACGTATAGGAATTCTTTCTCAGACAGAGAAAAAGAGAGGAAACATCATTGTATAATAATGAGCACTGGCAGATGTTAAACCCCAGAGAAATTTATTAAAGAACATTGTTGATTCCTCTAGGCTTTAAAGCAAAGAATTATTTGTTGTTGTTACAAAATTGCTTCAATCGTATCTGACTCCTCATAACATCATTTGGGGTTTTCTTGGCAAAGATTCTGGAGCAGTTTGCCATTTCTTTCTCCAGTTCATTTTATAGATAAGAAAACTGAGGCTAACTCAGTTAAATGACTTGTCCAGGATCATATAGCATCTGAGGCCAAATTTGAACTAAGGAAGATGAGTCTTTCTAATTTCAAGCCTGGCACTCCATTAGCTCAGGTGCCCTAAAGAATTATTTTCTATTCACTAAAGTGAATAGTGAATTTTGCCTCCAAAATGTAGGCAATTCAATTCAAAAATTGAATCTCTTTATAATACATATTTGATAGGAGCATTGGAAACTGCTAATGATTTTATTAAAAATAACTTACTTTAAAATTCAATGTTTTCTGAGATGAATGCTTTGTAGTATGTAAATTCAAGATTCTGAACTCTAGTATTAAAGGTCTCATCAAATTGAAAAATCCATGAGGAAATAAATTACTAAGTCTACATGTAGATTAACTAAATCTTGTAAACTGAGGCACACACCCTAAGGATGACTTGCCTCAGGTTACAAACAACTGTCTGAATTTGGATTTGAACTCAGATCTTCCTGACTCAAGGTCTAGCTCTTTGTCTGGAAAGTCACCTAGGAGAACACTGGATTCATGTAGGAAAAGAGAAAATAGGATTCTCTTTGACTAGATTTGACTTATATGTCAAATCATCAATTCTAACTATTAAAAACTGCTGTCAGTAAGCAATCAGGTTAGCAGTGATGATCATGATTATTTCATTTAGTTTAGCCTTTAATATTTCTATTCACTTTCTAACTTTGAGAATTTTCTTCTATTTAGAAAGTTATTCTTGAGTTTCTGATGAACTCTCAGACTGCATTTTTAGTTTGGTTTTTCACAATCTTTGGTCCACATTTATCATATCACTTACTTTTCCTGAATTATGAGTTATCTTTATAAAGTGCAATTTATTAAATGCACACTTGTTGCCTTACAACTGATATACTCACTTTATCTCTTCAGTTAGATCAAACTAGTCTTGAGAATAAAGAACATATTAGAATTTCCCCCATTCTCCACAATGCTATGTATAGCATCTGGGGATATTGAGGGTTCAATAAATAATTACCTGTTCACTTGACATACTCCTCATGATAATTCTTTTTTTCAGTTAATTTTTTAATTTAATATATTTCCCCAGTTATATTCAAAACTATTTTTATTTGTTTTTAAGATTTTTGAGTTCTAAGCTTTCTCCCTTATTTCCAACCACAATTTAAAAAAAATGTGAATTTATGTAAAATATTCCATAGAAGACAAAAAAGAAAGAAAACAGATCTCCCACCTTAAAGAAAATTAAAACCCGCAAGAAAAAATGAGTTAAAAACAGAGAATCAGAGAATACTTTGATCTGTGTTCAAACTCGATCAGTTCCTTCTCTGGATAGGGTTTTTATTGTAAATCCTTCAGAGTTGTTGATTGTACTACTGAGAATAACCAAGTGATTTACAGCTGGTCATACCAGAACATTGCTACTAATTTGTATGTTTCACTTTGTTCATGGAGGACTTTACATGTTCTCTTTTTCCTGAGAGCCTTCTGCTCATCATTTCCTAGTTCTATGAGAGAATTTTTTTTTTTGCCATTACTATTGCTAATTATATTTTCCTCTCTCTCCTTTTTATTCTCTCTCCTTTCACTCTGTCCCCCCTCAAAAGTGTTTTGCTACTGACCAATCCCTCCCTCAGTATGCCCTCTCTTTTATCACCCCCTCCTTCCCACATTCCATTCCCCTCCTATTGTTCTACAGGGTAAGATAGATGTCTAAAGCCCTACTGAGTATGTATAGTATTTCCTATTTGAGCCAATTCTGATGAGAGTAAGATTCATTCACTTCCCTTCTACTCCCTTCTTCCCCTCCCCTATAAAAGCTTTTCCTTTTCCTTGCCTCATTTTTTATGGCAGATAATTTGAAACATTCCACTTTTCTCTTTCCCTTTCTCCCAGTATATTCCTCTCTCACCTCTTAATTTCATCATTTTTCTAAAAAGGAAATTACCCCTTTATATTCAACTCACACTGGTGCTCTCTGATCATATGCATCCTTTCTAAATGCCAAAAATAATGAGAACATTCTGAATTACCAGTATCATCCTCCCATTTAGGGAATATAAACAAATAAACTTTATCAAGTCCCTCATGATATCACGTTCCTGATTGCCTCCTTAAACTTCTCCAGAGTATTTGAAAATCAAAATTTCCATTCGACTCTTGTTTTTTCATCATAAATGGTTGAAAATGCTCTGTTCCTTGAATGACCATTTTTTCCTCTGAAGGATTATACTGTTTTGCTGGAGAGGTGATTCTTGGTTCCAATCCTAGCTCCATTGGTCTCCAGAATTTCATATTCTAAGCACTCAGGTCGCTTAATGTAGAAGTTGCTAGAACTTGTGTTATCCTGACTGTGGCTCCACTATACTTCAATACTTTCTGGATGATTGCAATATTTTCTCCTTGATCTGGGAGTGCTGGACTTTGGCTATAATATTCCTGGGAGTTTTTATTTTGGGATCTCTTTCAGGAAGTGACTTGGTGGATTCTTTCAATTTTTATTTTACCCTCTGGCTCTAAAATATCATGACCTTTCAGGTAGACCACTAATTTTTAAATGATCTCTCTTGGATCTATTTTCCAAATCATTTTTAAATGAGATATTTCACATTTTTTTATGCTTTTCATTTTACTTTATTGTATCTTGATTTCTCATAAAGTCATTAGCTTTAGTTTGCTCAATTCTAATTTTTGAGGATCTATTTTCCTCACTGAACTTTTGTTCCTCCTTTCCCAACTGGCTAATTTTGCTTTTCAGTCATTCTTCTCATTAGCTCTTTGCATTTCCTTTTGCACCTCTCTCAGTTCTTTCTCCAATTTTCCCCTCTATTTCTCTTACTTGATTTTAAAAGTTCCTTTTGAGCTCTTCCATAATCTCAGCCCAATTATTATTTTTCTTGGAGACTTTGGATATAAGACCTTAAACTTTGGTATAATTTTCTGAGTATTTTGATCGTCCTTGTCACCAAAATAACTTTCAGTGGTCAGAAACTTTTTATTTTCTGCTCATTTTCCTAAGCTATTACTTTGCTTTTAACTCTTTGTTAAAATAGAGCTCTGTTTCCAGGGTGAAGGGTGCACAATCCAAAGCTTCAGGGTTTTCTGCAGCTGTTTTCAGAAATCTTTCTAGAAATATCACCATAAGCACTCTGTCCTGGAGCTTTTAGGAGTGTTCTCATCCCACTGCAGCTGCAAGATCTAGTTCTACTGACTGATGACTGAGCTGTCCTGGGACTACTCACTAGACTTCCATCCCATTGTTACAGATCTTCTCTATTGACCTTCCAAGTTCTCCCTGGTGTATCTGGCCTGAGAGGTCCAGAAGCCTCCAGCACTATTTCGGATTCAGAGGTCCTGACTGGGGTCTGAGCCGGAGTTGGGGTCAGGGTCGGGCTTGCACTGGGATTGCATACTTGGTCCTACTCTGGTGACACAGACATTTTGTGAAGACCTTCCAGCTCCTGCTTGGTGTCTCTGAGATGAAAGCTCTGGAAGCTACCAGTACTGTTGCTGAATCTGAGGTCAGGGCATGACTGGCTCTGGAGATTGGTCCAGGATTGCACTCTGGACTTCCACCTTTTCTGCTGAGCTTCTAAGTTTCTTTCATCTGGAAAATGTTTTTCTCTATGTTTTGGGGTGTTCTGATGTTCTCAAATTTGTTTAGAATCATCATTTAAAGTAATTTGAAACAGTTGGGGGAATAGTTGAACAAGTTCTTTCCTTTGCCACTTCTGATAACTCTTAAAAAACTCGAAGATTATACTAAAGTTGTCTTCCTAATATCAAATAAAATGACCTTTCTATCAGTTAGGGTAGTACCAGGATGGGAAAGAAACACATTTCTATTTCTTTCACCCCTAAGCCAGCCTTAAATATAATAATTCCCTTGATAATTAATTATTCAACTATTTTCTCTGTTGAGTGGTATACATTGGTTTGTGATTTATAAAGGTAACATGGAATTACAATTCTAAGACTAAGTTAATATCATAATATCAAGTAGTATAGACTTACTAATATATTTTAAATTGGAAGGGATCTTGGTAACTATTAAATCCAACTTCCTAATTTCACAGTTCAGGAAACTGAAATCCAGAGGTTTAATGACTTGCCAAAGATACCCAGTTAGTGAATGGCAGAGCCAAAAATTCAAATCTAGGTTTTATGATTTTAATTCCAGTGCTTTTTGCATTAAATAATACTGCAATTAACAACAAGAACTGATTGCAATAATTTGCTACATAGGAATTTTATGTTATTAATATTTGAACTATTATTTTTAATAATATTGTGCATATTTGACTCTTAGATTTTGCTGCTGCAACATCTTGACCTAAATTACAACTATGATTTGATTGGTGTAGGGTATACCCTCTACCAGTTCAGATCAATAACTATTCTATTTTTTTCAATTTATAAAAATTTATATTTTATTCATTTAAAATGATAATTACTTTCATGAATTAAAGTCCTTATTTATTATAAAAGCTGAAAATCAAGCCCATTTTCTTTTCTGTCTAATCTGGATTTATATAACATCATTAGATTAGAACTAGAAGTGATCTTTACAATCACATCGTCCAATTCCTTCATTTTACAGATGAAGAAAATAAAAAAAAGAGATTTGCCTAATTTTTTCTCTTTATTTAATAGTATATCATTTTTCCAACTATATGTAAACATAGCTTGCAACATTCATTTTTATCAGATTTTGAGTTCTAAATTTTCCTCTCTAACCCCTTCCAAAAATGGTAAGCAATCTCATATAGGTTATTCAGGTACAATTATATTAAAACATATTTCCCCATTAGTTATATTGTGAAAGCAGAATCAGAACAAAAGAGAAAAAGCATGAGAAGAAGAAAATATTAACGTATCTTGATCTGCTTTTGGACTCTCTCCTTCTTTCTCTGGATGTGGAAAGCATCACAAGCCTATTGGAATTTTCTTGGATTTCTTTATGGCTGAGAAGAGGAAAGTCTATCAAAGTTTATAATTGTACAATGTTACCATTACTATATATAGTGTCCTTCTGTTATGATTACTTCATTAATGCACGAGTTGACACAAGTCTTTCCAGATTTTTCTGAAATCTGCCAGATCATCATTTCTTATAGTGCAAAAGCATTCCATTATATTCATATACCACAATTGTTCAGTCATTCTGGAACTGATGGACATCCCTTCAATTTCTAATTCTTTGCCACCATAAAGGAGATAATACAAATGTTTTTTATTCAATTGAGTTCTTTTCACTTTTTTATGATCTCTTTAGGATATAGACTTAGTAGTACACTTACTCAATTAATGAGTATGGACAGTTTTATAGCTCTTTAGGCATAGTTCTAAATTGCTCTCCCGAATAGTTGGATAAGTTTACAACCCCCGAAATAATGCATTATTGAAATTTCCCCGCATCTTCTTCAACATTTATCATTTTCCTTCTATGTAATATTAGACAACCTGATAGGTTTGAAGTGGTATCTCAGATTTGTTTTAATTTGCATTTTTCTAATTAATAATGTTTTAGAGCATTTTATGTGGCTTTAGGTGACTTTAATTTCATCAACTGAAAAATGCCGGGTTCAACTCATTTAACTATTATTAAATGGGGAGTGTTATTATGAATTTTATTCAGTTCTCAATATATTTTAGAAATGAGTCTTTTATTAGAAACTCTGGAAGTAAAAGTTTTTCCTAGTTTTCTGCTTTCCTCATGATTTTGGTTATATTGGCTCTCTTTTTGTGCATTCCCTTTTTAATTAATTTAATCAAAATTAGTCATTTTGCATTTTATAATGTTCTATATCTTATGTTTGTTTTAAAATTATTCCTTTCTTTATAGATGTAACAGGTGAACTATTCCTTATTCTCTTAATTTACTTATGTGTATTATATTTAATGTATCTAAACCATATACCCTTTTATACTTCATCTTGGTATACAGTATAAGGTGTTAATCTATCACTAGTTTTTGCCATTCTATTTTCCAGTTTTCATAGAAGTTTTTGTCAAATGGTGAGCTCTTACTTAGAAGGTGGGCTCTTTGAATTTTTCAAGCAGTAGATTGCTACAGATTGTTAAGTCTTTTGTACCTAACATTCCACTAATCCACCAATCTATTTGCTCACCAGTAATTAATAGTTCTGATGACTGATGGTTTATCATATAGTTTTAGCTCTGGTACAGCTAGGCCAATCACCTGTGCATTTCCCCCCATTAATTGCCTTGATATTCTTTTTGCTCTTCCAGATGAACTTTCTTAATTTTTTTTCTAGCTCTACAAAATAACTTTTAGTTGTTTGATTGTATAGCATTAAATAAGTAGATTAATTTACAAAGAGTTGTCATTTTTATTGTATTACCTCAGGCTACCCACTAGCAATTGATATTTTCCCAATTATTTAGATTTGAATTGGTTTCTGTGAAAAGTGTTTTGCAATTGTGATAATATATAGTACTTGTGTATATCTTGTGAGGTAGGTATCCAGATATTTTATTTTGTCTACATTTATTTTAAATGGAATTTGTCTATCTCCTGCCACTGGAATTTGTTAATAATAAGTAGAAATGGTGATGATTTGTGTGCATTTATTTTATATCCTATAACTTTACTAAAGATGATAATCATTTCAAGTAGTTTTTAAATTAATTCTCTGGGATTCTTTAGTGATTCCATATCATCTGCAAAGAGTGATACTTTTGTTTCCTTATTGGCTTTTCTAATTTCTTAAATTTCTTTTTCATTATTTATTGTTAAAGCTAACTTTGCTAGTACTATATCGAATAATAGTAGTGAAAATGGACAGCCTTTTTTCATCCCTGGTCTTATCAACATGCTGTAGCTTATCCCCATTACATATAATGCTTGCTAATGGTTGGTTTTAAATAGATACTGCTTCTCATTTTAAGGAAACCTCCATTTATTCTTATGCCTCTAGCACATTTAAATGGGAATGGGTTCTGGATTTTATAAAAAACTTTTTCAGAATCTATTGAAATATTCATATAATTTCTGTTAGTTTTGTTATTGATATGGTCAATTATGCTGAACCAACTGTGTATTCCTGGTACAAATCCCACTTGGTCATAGTGTATTATCTGATGAAAAATTGCTGTAATCTCTTTGATAATATTTTATTTAAATTTTTTGCATTAGTATTTATTCAGGACATTATTGTGTAATTTTGTTTTTCTGTTTTGGCTGTTCATGATATCAGCATTATATTGTATTTTTTATAAAAAGAATTTAGAAGAACTCCTTTTTGGACATGTTTTTTCAAATTATTTATATGGCATTGAAATTAATTGTTTAAAAATTTGGTACAATTCAATTGTAAATCCATTTCTTTCTTTCTTTTGTAAATGGGGGTTAAGTGACTTGCTTAGGATCACACAGCTAGGAAGTGTTAAGTGTCTGAGGCCAGATTTGAACTCAAGTTCTACTGACTTCAGTGCTGGTGTTCCATCCACTGTGCCTCCTAGCTACCCCTGATTTCCAGTATTTCTAAGTTAGATTTTATTGGGAATTTTTTTAATTTGCTTTTTTTCTAGCTTTTTTAGTTGTATGCTCTATTCACTGATCTCTTCCTTCCTTATTTTCTTTATGTAAGCATTTAGAAATATAAAATTTCCCCTAAGAACTTTCCTTTTCTGCATCACATAAATTTTGATGTGCTGTCTCATTATTGCCATTCATTTTGATGAAATTATAGATTGTTCTTATGATTTGTTGTTTGATTCACTCATTTTTAGGTTTAACTTAGTTTCCAATTAATTTTAGTCTATATTTCCATGGCCTATTATTACCTATAATTTATATTGCATCATGATCTGAAAGGGATGTAACTAATATTTCTGTCTTTCTGCATTTGTAATGTTTTTATGCCCTAAGATATAGTCAATTTTTGTGTAAGTGCCATGTATTATTGAGAAAAAGGTATATTTCTTTATATCCCTTTTCAGTTTTCTCCATAGGTCCATTGTATCTAACGTTTCTAGAATGTCATTTACCTACTTCATGTCTTTCATGTTTACTTTGTGATCAGATTTATTTAGTTCTGAAAGGAGGAGATTAAGTTGCCCCACAAGTATAGTTTTGTTCTCTACTTTTTTCTTATAACTTTCTTAACTTATCTAAGAATTTGAATATAGTGCCACTTGGTACATATATGTTCAATATTGATAATTTTGTATAAAAAACTGAGTGTGCATATTATTTCTTTTTTGAGCCAAATCTGATGACAGTAAGGTTCAAACAATGCTTACCTTATCTATTTTTCCCTCTGTTGTAATAGGTTTTTGTGCCTCTTTATATGAAGTACTTTATTCTATTTGGCCTTCCCTTTCTTCTTTATAATCATTTTTATCCATTTATTTTTTATATCATCACATCAAAATAAACTCATAATCACATCCTTTATCTATGTATAACTTTTCTGACTAGCCTATTAAGCTTACCTTTCTCAAAGATTCTAAGTATCATCTTCCCATTATGTCCCTATAGGGATACAATCAGTTTATTGAGTTAGCATATTATTTTCTTTCTTGTTTGCCTTTTTATGTTTCTCTTGAGTTTTTTATTTGAAGATCAAAACTTCTGTTCAGTACTGATTTGTTCATCAGAAATAATTGAAAGTCCCCTATTTCATTGAATTTCTACCTTTTCCTTTGAACAATTGATTATGCTTCTTCTTGGTAGTTGCTTTTCAGTTGTAATCCAAACTCCTTTGCCTTCCAGAATATCAAGACCTCCAATCATTTATAATAGAAACTGCTAAAATATGGATAATCCCAACTATGGCTCCATGATACATGAATTTTTTTCTTTCTGGCTACTTGCATTATTATCTTCTTGACCTTATAATCCTGGAATTTGGATAAACATTTCTTGGAGTTTTCATTTGGGAATTTTTTATTTGACCAATTGTATTTTTTAAAGAAGTTGTTTTGTTTTTCAAAATTCAGTTTTTGTCCTTCCTTTTCCAAGCTGGTGTCTCTCTCTTGCATATCTCTGATTTCTTTTCCCAATTTTTATTCTGCCACTCTAATTTGATTTTTAAAATCTTTTTTCAGATTTTTCCCAGAAGGTGTTTTGGGCTTGAGACCAATTCATATTCTCTTGTGAGGTTTTGTATGTCAGCATTTTGACAATGTTGTCTTCTCAGTTTGTATTTTGATTTTTACTATAGCCATAACAGCTTTTTATAGTCAAGGATTTTTTTTTCTTATTTTTTGGCTTATTTCATGGCTTCTATAGTTCAGTTTGGTTGTTGGGCCTTAGGTGACACTGTCTAAAGCTTCTTGTGCTGAGGGCTACGAGCCTTGTCACAGACTTTGTGCAGTGGAGCCATAGGTGTTGGAGGATTGTTCATAACCTTGGGGTGGCCTAAGCCTGTGGTTATAAATTTGTCTTCTGTGCTGGATCTGAGGGCCTCACAGATGGCCTGCAGGGCTACTGGACTGTTGAATCAGAACCTAGAAGTTATGGTTGCTGATCTGTGTTGTGGCTAAGAGCATTTTTCTGGCTTGCTTAGACACGGTCTGTGATGGGCTTTATTTCCTTTTGCCCAAGTGAAACAAATCTTTCCTGAAGTCCTTCTAAGTTATTCCAAACTGGAAAATTGCTTCACTCTGACTTTTTGCAGATCCTGTCAGTCCTGAATCCATTTAAATGCTTAATTTAACATTGTTTCTGAGCAAATAAGGGAGAACTCAGGCAAATTCCTGGCTTCTTTCTCCCATCTTCTTGTTTTTTGTTTTTAATATAAAGTTGTGTGGGGCACTGAGTAGAATATTGACTTGCATGCATAGTGTGACATATTCAATATAGGTTGGACTTGAACACAAATCATAAGTCTCTAAGATGGCATAACTATTTTAACATGTTTCTTTCCATATATGCCACATAGTAAAAAAAAAAAAAAAAGACCAACAGTATCATAAAAGTAAAATTTTCCAAGTGCTTTCACATCAATTTGATTGCTGTGCCTGGAATTTTGTAGAAATTATTTTGTAATGATTATGTCATTAAATATGTAGTGGTAGTCTTTCTAGATATTTTCTTTTGTCTTACACACAACCCTAGCTTAAAAGGACTAATTATTTTCTCCCTCCAGCCATATAAAAATAAATTTCTGATGCTGAGCTTTGGAGTAACTTTTCTCCATTATGGTCTTAGAGAAAAATTATTATAAAGTCTATTTGATAACATACATGACACTTTCTTCTTCCTTGTCATCAAGACATTTGAAGAAAAACTAATTACAATTACATAATATATATTTAGATTAAAAGCATAAATATAAACCCCACAAAGTAGAAATGAATTAATTTGTTGAACTGAATATGAATGAATTAAATCATTCTGTTTGACTTTACATCTTTAAAGTGTCTATTTTCCCCCTTCTCACTCTACTTTTGTGTCAACATCACAAATCTAGATGAATCAACTTGTAAATCAACAAATACTCATTAGTGGTCAATTGAGTACAAAAAACCCAGAGAAGCAAGAGTACACAAAAGAATGTGACCATAACATCAAATCCAAAACTAGATTAAAAATTAAGACTGAGAAAAGATAATCAGATTTGGCAATTGGGTAATTATTGGTAACTTTGAAAAGTGTAATTCATTTGAGTTTAAAGTCATATTGTCAAGATTTGAGGTTAAGGGAGATGAACTGGAAGCAGCATATATTGAAAACTTTTTCAATATATTTGGCTGAAAAATGGAGAAGAGACAAAAGAAATGATAAATATCAATGGAGAGTTTTTTGTATTGATTTTTGGGATGAAGGAGATGGGCATGTTTGAAGACAGAGAATGAATTGGTTGAAATGAGAGATGAAGAACTGAAGGGGAGATGATTGAGGATGCAATCTACTGGAGAAGAAAGTAAGAGATGGGATCAAGTGCACATGTACAAGGATTGGCTTGGGCAGAGAGAAGGGTTCCCTCATTATTATAAATTGAGGAGGAGGGTAGGAAATGCTATCAAAATATGCAAATGTCAATAGCTGAGAGTAATGAAGAGGTGGAAATAAGTAGGGGAGGATGTTCAGGAGGGAAGAGAAGTTTGAAAGATCTTGTCATTTCTATCTTCACAGCATTTTTCTTATAGGTCTACTTCACTTCACTCACATAATCTAGTAAAACCATCGTCACTTCTTGTCTACACTACTGAAACAGCCTTTTATTTACACTGCTCATTCCCCATGCTAATTCCATTCTAACTATGTCACTCTCTTTCTATCCCAATCCCTCTCCCATACTCTCACAACATTCTGCCTCTGTCCAGGGCTTCCTATGGTTTTCAGGTCAAATATAAAATCCTCTGTTTAGTATTTAAATATCTTCCCAATTATGCCCTCTTTTTTTTTAACCACTCCAGTCTTTCCCAGCCTTATTCTCCTTCACTCAGACAATGAAAGATCCAGTAATCTTGGCTTGCTTGCAATTCTTCTTCACATATAACACTGCACAGACCATCTCCCTTCTCTGACATTAACATGGCTTTTCTTCATGCCTGGAATTCTCTATTCTTTCATTGACAGTTTTTAGTTCCCCTCAGTTTCTTCAAGTCTAATTACAAATACAACTTTCTTCAGAAGACTTTGTTCCTTAGCTATTTATGCATTTTTGTTTTGGATTACTTCCCATTTATATTTTTTATATATCTAATTATTTTCGTGTTATTATAGCTATTATAATATGAGCAACTTGAAAGCAGACACTTATGCTTTTACCTTTCTTTTTATCTCTAACACTTAACCTAGTACTTTGCATACAGTAAAGACGTGATCAATTACTTTCACTCATTTGGCAAAACATCCAGTTTTCATGACAGTGAAACTTTTATGTATTTCATTTATTAAACCCCAAAAAGTTTCATTAATATTGAATTTGCTTCTACAAGTTTTTCCTTCTTCCTTTTGTGTTATGTGGAAGAACTATTTCTGGGAAGGAAGAATAGGAAAGGTAAACAGGATTTATATTTAATCCTAGAAGCAGTTGAGAGCCATTGGAGTTAACTGAATAGGGGTGGGGTGTGATGGGGTGACACAGCTAGACTTGTACTTTAAAAAGATGAATTTGACAACCAAGTAAGTGATAAACAGCAATGGGAATAGACTTAAGAAATGGAGACCAATCATCTTTCTAATGCAATAAGCTAGCTGATGAAGAACTGTTACAGAATAGTGAACCTTTTCTGGAGCAAATCCAAATAGAAAATATACCTGTCCTTTTGGTACAACTCACTGTCTACTTTAATGACTGGACAATACTTTGCTTTGAAGCCTGGGAAAAGTTAGCAAGATTCTTTAATAATACTCATTGGGATTTGCTCTCCAGTTTCCTAGACTCATTATCCAAAGATAATGTCTTTTTTTCTGTCTGAGAATAACTTCATATATAGGTCTTTATTAGTGGGGCCACAACAAAATAATCAGTATGGCAGGAATCTTGCTATGTCTTTGTCTCATTGAAGAAGTTGATTCTCAAGATGTTATTTAATTCTGGTAAGTTAAATGAGCAACACCAAAATACTAAGAATCTTATATTTCTACCATTGAACACATTGATTTCTACATAGGTTTGATAACTGTATGAAAAAGATGGAACTTTCCCAACTGGAAATAAACATAAGGCCATAGTTATGGTCAGCTGCTTACTTGGAATTCTTGAAACTATGAAAACTAGGAGATCTACTCCAAAACATCACCGTTTCATATTATGAATGAAAGACTTTGATTATTGCATGTATTTGATTAGTACATAGGAAGTAAAAGAGATATTATAGTTTGAGTGGAACACTATTCAATGTTTAATTTTTTCCATTATAATTCTATTATTACTATTATAATATTCTATTATTATACTTCTATTTCAGTTGTGTACTAGAGCCTTAAATCCTCAACCAGGTCAAATTATTCTGGAGATTAAGAAGCTTTTTTCATATTAATTATTTCTCTGTAGTCTTGTAATATTTAGAATTGTATTTTGCTTAAACACATGAATATGCTAAATAATATTTAATAAATTGATTTATTGGTCAGATAATATCCCCATTCTAGATATGGTTGAAGACTGGAGGCTGTTTTAGACTGGGGCCTTGGAGGAAAATGGCCCAAGTTAAAATTCTGATTCTGGCACAAAATAGCTGTATGTAAAATTGTTTAACCTCTCAGTGCTGCCAACAATTTTCTGAAACTATCAGTTACAAGTACTTGATGACTGAGAATTGGTAGAGGGAGTTGTAACAATAGAATGACATCAATAAAATCATAGATACAAAGCAAAAATTTCAATATAATTATTGGGATTGTGTTGCATTCATCCTAAATCATACAATCAAATCTGTCAATTCAATTGGGAAAAAAAAAGAATCAACTGTTCACTTTTCTACAAGACATTTTCTTTCTCCCCTTTTTTCTCCCTTCTCCAGGTCAACTCTCCTCTACACCAAAACAATAGTAAAAGACAGCATCTCTTTTGCATAGTTGGGCAGCCAGGCTATTAGCATTTATTAAATGTCTCTTATGTGATTTTAAATAAATTATTCTGTTATTAGTTAAACAGCACATTTTTGTGCAAATGATGGTTGCACAGTTCTAAACCTTTGTCAGTTAAAAGCCATGGTAAAATCACGTATAGACTTTATCAGTGGCACAAATTGCTCTGTCATGTGCACAACTGTCTTTAGTGCTATTATCTTGTTATTATTGGTTTTTTTGGACTAGATCTCTGTTTGAAGAGCATAGAAAATTTCTCATGTGAAACTCTTTCTAACAATGCAAATGGAACCAGCTTATGGTTTTAGAAAGTTTTCATGGGGCACTGAGAAGTTAAATGATATGTTAAAAGTTACTATATATTAGAAGCAAAGTTTGAATCCAAGAAGACTTTTAATTTGGCTCTTTAGTCATTACAGAACATTTCCTTTTATTTTATTAATGTCAGTAATACAATTTTATGTGATTAATAGAGGCTATTTTCTTAAGTTTTATTAAAATATATAAAGAAACAATCAGTTAATAAGATGTTAATTACAATAAAAATAATTTCAGCAATAGTCCCATAGAGAAAAGTTTACATCACACTTTCACATAAATACTTCCACTTTAAAAGTAAGCAGAATGTTGAGTTTGAGGCTAGGAGGATGTGAAATCAAGCTTAGTGGTCTTGGAAAAGTTATTTTATCTCTTTTATTTTAATTTCTTCTGTACTATTAGGATAACTATCACTTCATAGTAGTACTGAGAAAATCAAATGACAGTATGTATAAAGTGCTTCGAAAACCTTAAAATGGTCATTAGTAATAGTTGTCATCAATGTAATAGTGTTGAAATCATCATCATTATTGTAGTAGTGGTAATTTTCTGTTGAGGCTTACAGTTTTTGGAAATGTTCTTGGAAATGATTATTTAATTTATCATTTAATAGTTAACATTTAGCCTCCATGGTACACAATCCCAGTACAGAAAGCTTAATCATTTCCTCCTTTCAGTCATAAGGAAAGAGAGTTTTAGGACTGAGCCAAGAGGGCTATTCTTTTTCCTTTTTAGGGAAAAAAAGAAAATTCAACATCTATATAACTAGATGCCATCACATCTTATTTTGGAGACCTGGGAAAACTACTCTTTGTCAATATCTAAAATTATTACTATTTTTTAAATTAGAGATCCACTTTTAAACCTAGAAAAATGAAAAAGAAACTAGTAAGTGATTATCTTTAAGACTGAATGTCTTGCAAGAGTCTATCCTTTTTTCTCTTTCAACTTTTCTGTTGGATTTTGGTAGCATCATACATCTGAATGAAATTTTAAAAAATTGTGATGACTATTTCTAAATATTTAGATCTTGTACATCATAGACACAAATGTCACTTTATTTCTGCAGCCTGATTTCTAGGTTAAATTTCTACTGAAAAAAAGGATTTTCTTTTAAATACTATTGCTATTATATGTTATGACCGCGTATTTTAAAATCAGCTGGAGTCAGGAATTCAGGTTAAGGGAAAATCTTCAGTCTTTATTCTCAGTAGAAGTGAAGAAGGATTGGAGGTGAAGAGGGATCGGAGGTGAAGGGGGGGATCATGATAGTAATGTGAGCAGCTGCAACAAGAAGTCAGCCAGCAGTCTCTTTCCACTTCTCTCTCTGCCCCTCTGCCTCCATCCACCAAAATCGTCATTTCCTATACAACACATCAGGACTTGCACAAAGAGTGGGCAGGGGCCATTCTTTATCCAAACATATATATTAATAGAGTATGGTCCAATTACTATTTAGCCTCACGTACTTGGGACTTCAGTGCATCAACTCGAGCTTCAGCCCATTACAATTATACAATAAAATTTCCTTAAAGACAGGGACCATGCAATTTTGGCACCCAGGACACAAGGACTATGCAGTAAACTCTAAAGGTAAGTGTTATAATGATGATCACATTAAAAATTAGGTAATGACACATTATCTCTCATCTCCCTTGGTTTTTGCTCTTTGAAATATCTTTTATCACATAGAAATTTCTTTGTGTATTATTTTAATTCTTATGCTCAGATTTTAATATAATTCAATAGAATTTTTCTATTACTCATTTTTCATTCATTTATTTATTTTTATTGAAGTTTTTTTTTAATTTTCAAAAGATATGCAAGGATAAGTTTTCAGCATCAATTCTTGCAAAACCTTGTGTTCCAATTTATTCCCCATTCTCCACACCCCTCCTCTAAATGACAAGTAATTTGATATATGCCAAACATGGTAAAATATATGTTAACTGCAATATAGGCATACATATTTGTACAATTATCTTGCTGCAGAAGAAAAATCACTTCAAAAAGGAAAAATAAATGAGAAAGAAAATAAAATTCAAGGGGCAGCTAGGTGGTGCAGTGGATAGAGCACCAGCCTTGAAGTCAGGAGGACCTGAGTTCAAATCTGGTCTCAGACACTTAACACTTTCTAGCTGTGTGACCTTGGGCAAGTCACTTAATCCCAATTGCCTCAGCAAAAATAAAATAAAATAAAATTCAAGCAAACTACAACAAAGAGAGTGAAAATGCTATGTTGTAATCCACTCTCAGTTCCCAAAGCTCTCTTTCTGTGTGTAGATGGCTCTCATCAACACAAGATCATTGGAATTGGCCTGAATCATCTCTTTGTTGAAAAGAGCCACCTCCATCAGAACTGATCATCATATAATCTTCTTGTTGCCACGTCATTCATTTTTAAAATATTTTTATTGATGTATGTTAAAAATAACATCATCATAGTTTCAATCAATATCTCTTCTAGTTCCTATCTCAAAGAACTATTTCATTTAACAAACAGTATTTTTATTTATTTATTTTTATTACAGCTTTTTATTTACAAGATATATGCATGGGTAATTTTTTAGCATTGACAATTGCAAAACCTTTTGTTCCAAGTTTTCCTCTCCTTCCCTCCACCCCCTCCCCAAGATGGCAGGTAGACCAATACATGTTAAATGTTAAAGTATATGTTAAATATAATATATGTATACATATCCATACAGTTATTTTGCTGCGCAAGAAGAATCAGACTTTGAAATAATGTACAATTAACCTGTGAAGGAAATAAAAAATGCAATCAGACAAAAACAGAGGGATTGGAAATGCTATGTTGTGGCTCACACTCATTTCCCAGAATTCTTTCGCTGGGTGTGGTTGGTTCTATTCATTATTGAACAAATGGAACTTATTTGGTTCATTTTATTGAACAAACAGTATTTTTTAAAGAAAAAAAAGAAATTGCTCTAACTGGTTAATCAAAAAGAATCAATTTTTTTGATAAAAGTCTGAAAATGTCTTCAATGTACATCAATTCTATTACTAATTTTGAAACAAGTGAATTTTTACATATATTATGCATTTTGAAGCAGCAATAAAGTGTAATTCATTTGAGAGGAAGCAGGAGGTTGTAGAAAAATGAGATGTCACTAACTGGCTTGTCCTTGTCAAATTTTGGCTTATATATTTTTTGGCAGAGAAGGTTTTTGACATTCTAACATTATACTGCAGTGAAACTCTAAGTACATAGAAGCATTATGTTAGTTATTTTCTGAGTGCCATTTGACAAGCATGTTTAATTTTTTCTAATTCTGTTTTCTCAAATATTTTTTATTTGGCAAAGATATTAGTGGAAATTACTTAAATTCTATACTTAACTTGTATCAGTTATTCATTTTTTTCTCTTGAGTACATGGATCTGTTATCCTTCTAAGAGATATGAACTTTATTCTCCTAAGAAATGATATAAACTCTATTTTAGTTGCAAGCCAAGTGAACAAGATAATACCGGGCACCTGATTTGTACTGAATCCCTTGTGTATTGAAATACTAACTGAAAAGAAAAAAAATGGGATAAGTGGCGTATGAACATGCTGAGTTAATACCAAGGAAGGATGTTACTAAACTAAATTACAACAAAAAATCATCTGTACTTTCATTTTGGTGAGTTAAATGTGTATAATTTTGCTTAGTAAAAAATTATTAGTTTCTGATGACTATCACTGGTGTGAAACAATTCCTAAAGCTCCATTTCCTTGTTTGTAAAATGAGGTCATTGTATTAGATGGATCTTTGATTTGCCTACCATATATATAGATCTATGATCCCTCAAATTAAAAGAAATTTACTTTAAAATGTATAATTGTGATTTTTTTATTAAGATGAGGGGTGAGAGAGAATCCAAAAATTGAGGAATTGGTAAAATTTTGACAAAGAAATATAATGGCATATCTTCAAATAAATTTTGAAAAGAATAGTTTTAGATAAACATGAGTCCTTATATAATAATGACATTATAAAGATGAAATTTTTGAAAGATTTTAAAAATCTATTGATCTAGATAGGCAAGCATGACTTAAAGAAACTTAAATATTGAAATATTATAGTAGTAGTATTTGTAGTGGTAGTAATAGTAGTAGTAGTTGTAGTAACTGCATAGAAAAGCATATAAGCATCAGAAATTTATTTTTTTTTATTTAATAGTCTTTTATTTACAGGTTATATGCATGGGTAACTTTACAGCATTAACAATTGCCAAACCCCTTGTTCCAATTTTTCGCCTCTTACCCCTCACCCCCTCCCCCAGATGGCAGGATGATCAGTAGATGTTAAATATATTAAAATATAAATTAGATACACAATAAGTATACGTGACCAAACCATTATTTTGCTGTACAAAAAGAATCAGACTCTGAAATATTGTACAATTAGCTTGTGAAGGAAATCAAAAATGCAGGTGGGCATAAATATAGGGATTGGGAATTCAATGTAATGGTTTTTAGTCATCTCCCAGAGTTCTTTCTCTGGGCGTAGCTGGTTCAGTTCATTACTGCTCCATTGGAAATGATTTGGTTGATCTCATTGCTGAGGATGGCCAGGTCCATCAGAACTGGTCATCATATAGTATTATTGTTGAAGTATATAATGATCTCCTGGTCCTGCTCATTTCACTCAGCATCAGTTCGTGTAAGTCTCTCCAGGCCTTTCTGAAATCATCCTGTTGGTCATTTCTTACAGAACAATAATATTCCATAATATTCATATACCACAATTTATTCAGCCATTCTCCAACTGATGGGCATCCATTCAGTTTCCAGTTTCTAGCCACTACAAAAAGGGCTGCCACAAACATTCGTGCACATACAAGTCCCTTTCCCTTCTTTATAATCTCTTTGGGATATAAGCCCAGTAGTAAGACTGTTGAATCAAAGGGTAAGGCATCAGAAATTTAATAAGAACTCAAAGTAATGTATAGTACAGCCCTGCTTAATTGTTTAAGCAATAGGAAATTTAGGTATTCAAGTACCCATTTGCTAAATCTCTACTGTTGTGAACAAGAATTACCAAATGTAAACTGGGTGGTAATCACAAAAATATCCCTCATGGTGAAACAAATTTCTTTTGTTAGACAGGGAATGTCTTATAGTCTTCTTGCTGAAGGAGGAAGACTAGCTCTGTCTTACAATTTAAAGTCAAAATAAATTAGTAATTGCAAGTGACTAGAGTAGAAGAATTATAGAAATGGCTTTTCTGACAAAGGCAGTAATTTTTACTTCAATTTGAAAAATCTATTATTATAAATATGAGGATTTATAGTTATATGCTGTTTATTGTTTCATAACTAAAGATGTATGTCCTATCTATCTGAAATTAAAAATGTGTTTCATCTGCATCTTAAACTTAGATTAGTCATTGTAACTGAATTCACTAATGAGTTGATGATTTTAATTGTTTATTAACATGCAAAATCATTTAGAGACTAACATAGCATATAATTGGGTAGTGTCTGATAACTTTAAAGTGTTAAAACCAAAGTGTAATGTGAATATACCAAATCATACAAAATGGCATTTTCAGCATTTGTTTTAATTATTTCATATGTTCTAATTTCTAGTTTGGGGAAATGAATTAATTCAACATTCCTACTAGTAATTAAGACTGATTTTTTCCCCTACTTTCTTCAAAGCTATCTCTAGGAGACCAATATCAACTTTATATATGTCCATATAATGATCATGAGTATTCAACTCAAACTGGCTTTTTATTCCTTGTTTTATCTTTAGAAAATTTTTGGAAGTTTGGAGCAGAATAAATGGATCTGAAGAATGACTCTCTGATATCTGAATTTGTCTTGTTAGGACTTACCAGTATTTGGGAACTTGAGATTTTTTTTTTTGTAGTCTTCTTTCTGGCCTATGCATCAATCATGACAGGAAACATTCTTATTATAATTATGGTGATTTTTGATTCCCACCTCCACTCTACTCCCATGTATTTCCTTCTGGCTAACCTTTCCTTTTTGGATATGACTATTTCTACTATTACTGTTCCTAAGATGATCACAGATTGCCTTAGTGAACAGAAAATCATTTCCTTATGGGGCTGCATGGCCCAAATGTTTTTCCTCCATTTTTTGGGGGGTAGTGAGATGACTCTCCTTATATTCATGGCAGTCGATCGTTATGTTGCAATATGTAAACCCCTCCATTACACAACTATCATGAGCCATCGAACACTGATTGGCTTTGTGTTGCTTTCCTGGGCTGTGGGTTTTGTACACACCATGAGCCAAATGGCCTTTACCATAAACCTGCCCTTTTGTGGTCCCAATGTGGTTGACAATGTTTTTTGTGATCTCCCTTTGGTGATCAAGCTTGCCTGCACCAACACCTATGTCCTGGACTTGCTTGTTATTGCTGACAGTGGCCTGCTCTCACTAATTTGTTTCATCCTCTTGTTTGTCTCCTACACTGTCATCTTGATCACTGTCCAGCGTCGCTCTTCTGGTGGGCTCTCCAAGGCTATGTCAACTTTGTCTGCTCACATCACAGTAGTAACTCTATTCTTTGGGCCGTGCATTTTTATATATGCCTCACCATTTAGTAGTTTTTCAGTAGACAAATTTCTCTCAGTGTTTTACTCAGTCATCACTCCTCTCCTGAATCCAATCATCTACACTTTGAGAAATCAGGAGATGAAGGCAGCTATGATAAGACTACGGAACCAACATGTTGGCTCCAGACAGACTTTGTAGGTGAAGTTCGTGATAACAATCATGTTAAAATCCAACCAAGATAAATCCTATTTCAGAAGGACCTATTGCGCTTTACAAATATATTAACTTTTTCACAAATATATTAACTTTTATTAATAAAGATAATGTATATTTATAATGTGGTCCATCATTGCTGTCCTATGCCTGTATTTTAGGAGTATGTATGTTTTTGTGTTTCTTTAAATCAAAGGACCAAATGATTGAACATTAATTTACTTTTCCAATGATAAAATATGCTGAAACTCAAGAAATATTTAGCAAGAAAAAAATTTATATGAACTTGAAGTTTCTTCCTTCCCTAAAATTTTTTGATCCTCTAATATCATGAAGTATCAAGCTATCACAATCTTATCAATTCTCCCTTATTGTGTGATTGGATAAGCAACTCAATTTCTATGAACATCAGTTTTCTTACATATAAAATGGAAATAATGAAAGCTAATAATAATTTTTTTCTCTCACAGAGATGTTATGTGTATCAAATGAAATAATATATGTAACACAGGTAAAACTCCCAAAAAACAACTTTCAGGAGTTGACTCATAGAGCTATTTAGAAAATCTAAGTCCAATTTTGGAATCACTCCACCAAATAGTACAAGTATATAAATGGAAACATGGAAAGGTGTAATGGGTACTCTGTACTTCCCTACAGAGTAAGAGTTCTGCAACTGCATATTACATGGCATAAAGATAGCTAGCTTTTACATAGATCTTTAGGGTTGGAAAAGTATCTTACTAATATTTTTTACTTGACACAACAATTCTGAGATATTGGTACCATTGTTATCTACATTTTATAAATGAAAAAAATTGAGATACATAGAGTTTAAGTACTTACCCATGATCACATAGATAGTAAATATCTTGAGTCTTGAGCTAAACACAGGTCTTTATTTCTACAGCTCCAGTACTCTATCTACTGTACCATCTGGCTATACAGGAGAGAAAAGCTCTATTTTGAAGTGTGACCAGATGTCACAATGGCCAGTACCACGTCATGACAAGAAATCTCATATTTCAAAACATATTTTTGTCATGAAATAAATACACATACATTTGTGTGTGCACTGCATCCTTCTGATTGAAATAGAAACCTTTAAAATTAGCACTAGCCAATACAATCTTCATATTGGTGAGAACGGAATTATATTTTGTCATACTAATAATATATAAAAAAGAAAGTTTGTTTAACATGCACAAACCATAAATAAATTGAAGCTATGGTAATAAATAATGTTCTTATATATTAGTTTCATAGTCCATGGTTACTGCTTATAAGGAACATTTTATGGCAGGACAAAGCTTTTCCATGATGTGAAGTTTACAGCCTAGTATATGTCCAGGTGATAAGAATTTTTTAATAAGACAAATTGATCTTTTATTAGGGAGTTTAGCTTTGGGATAGGTAAAAAGGCTTAGCTATCTTATGGGTTTGAACACTGACTGGGTGAAAATGCCCTTCAGTCTTTAGCATACATTGACTTAGTTTATTCCTTTATGAAGGAAGTAACCAGATAGAAGTTATAAAAGATCTGTGCCTAGGTATTTTCTAATTGTTTGCTAGAACTAATATCTGTAAATAATTCTGTATACCACATCAAATTCCTTAAATCTTGATCTTTAAGGTTTTTTCCTAGATCTGAATTTATGATCATATCATAAGAAATTTTTTCTTTTTCTTTTATGGGTAATTGCTATGTATAACTTACTTTGCCTTTTAATAAAAGGTCATTTCATCCATTTTATTTTTTATTTTCTAATGATTTTTTTAAGATTAGAATGTTGTTATTCACTTGTTCAGTCATAGCCAATTGTGGATTACATCATGTATATAAATTTTCCTTGATAAAGATATAGGAGTGTTACCAATTCCTTCTCCATTGGATTGAGGCAAACAGAGATTAAGAGCATTATCCAGTATTACATAGCTAATAACTGTCTGAGGCTAGTCTTCCTGAAACCAGGTCCAGTGCTCTATTCATTGAGCTACCTAACTGCCTCCTCTATTAGAAAAAAAACAAAAAACTGAAAAATATCCCTTACTAGAGCAATTTTTGAAAAGCCAAATTTGATTTTAATAAAGAAAAGAAAACAACAATAAAATAAAAGTTAAATGATAGACTATTAATGAGAGAAACAAGAGGAGGCAGATATTCTGATAGTGTAGTGAACATTAAAATAACTCATGTGGTTAATGGGTGAAAAAAATAGCTCATTTAAAACATCAATTGAATAGTGAAGTGTCATCACCACAGTTCTTCACATACATGACAATTGCCTGATTACACATATTTCCCAGGAAAAATGTTACAAAAGAATCTAAGAAGGAGGGAATATTTGGATCCTGCAAGGATGGAGATCAGAAGATTGCAGTCAGCATGTCAGTCAGTAAATATGCATTAAGCATCTACCATGTTCCAGGCACTCTGATTAGTTCTGATGATATCAAGAAAGACAAAAGACAGTTTATACTTTCAAGAAACTCACATTGTAATGGAAAGGCCTGGTCTAATAGGAAAAGCTCAGTGTCTTAGACAATATACTAGGTTAAGAAAGAAGTTACACCTAGAATCCCAGAATCAAAATCAGATTCCTAAATCAGAGGAAAGTAAGACTGTGCTCAGTTTGGGGGCTAAGAAATGATATATTAGAGGAGTATTTTAGAAAGACTGATACTCCTCTCCTATTTTTAACTTTCCTCCAAATAAGTTTATAATACTACACTATTGATAAGGTGGGTAATGTTATATTTGAAACTGTATCTAGATTTTTGGTTTATTTTATAACTTTTAAAAATATATGTTGATACCAATCAAATTGGAAAAATTATTTTATAGATAGATAAAATAATAAAATTTATCTGGAAAAGGAAAAGTTCAAGAATATCAAGGAGGTTAATTTAAAAAATATTAAAGATTGTAGCATAGAAGTAACAGATCTGAAATTCTATTATAAAGCAGCAGTCATCAAAAACACATGGTACTGGCTAAGTAATAGACTTGTAGGTCAATGGAATAAATTAGATACACATGATCCAATAATCAATGACTGTAGTTGTAAAGTCCAGGTTAGCTCCCTAGAGGCCTCAGGAACAGGTGGAGTCAGGATAAGTAAAAGCCCTTGGTCTTTAAGGGGAGAAGTGAAGACAGACAAACTGCCAAAAGCTCACCAACAACCTCTTTTCTCCTGGTCCTGTTGCAAAGTGAAGTTCTCTCCCCTCTCTCACCCACCCTCTAATCCTTACCTACAATTCTCTTAACCCCAAATATTGAGCCGGCATTAACTATGAGAAGAGCAATTCCAGACATATACTAATAGAGTCATTGTCAAATAGATAATTAGCCTTAAGTGCTTAGTTGTCTGATTCAAGTGCACCTATTCAGAGTTTCAGCCCTTTACATCTAGTAATCTAATCTTTGATAAACTCCTGAGACTTCTGAGATAAGAACACACTATTTGATAAAAATTGCTGAGAATAATGAAAAATGATATGTCACAAAGTCAGTATAGACCTTCATCTCACATTCTCCTACCAAAATAAGGTCAAAATGGATGTATGATTTATGTATAAATATTATAAGCACATTAGTAGAACAAGGGATAGTTTATCTATAGGATCTTTGGAGAAGGGAGTAATTTGTGACCAAAAAAGAACTGGAGAACATTATGAAATGCAAAAGGGATATTATTGATTATGCTAAGTTAAAAAAGTTTTTTGCATAAACAGAACCAAAGCAATCAAGATTAGACGGGAAGTAGAAAGCTGGGGAAAATTTTTACAATCAGTGTTTCTCATAAAGATCTTATTTCTAAAATATATAAAGAACTGGGTAGGAGCTCAGAGCCAAGATGGTGGAGAGAAGAAACATCTTTATCTGAGCTCTTCCTAGTGTTCCTCAGAACAACACCAGATTAAGCCTGTGAACTGGTTTTGGAGTGACAGAACCCACAAATATTTGGAGTGTAACAAATTTCCAGAAGAAGATACTTTGGAAGAACTTCAGAAAAGGTATGTTTCAATCAGGCAGTTGGAGAGGCTGCTGAGCCCAGATGCAGGGCAAGGAGCTCAGGGCAGGAACCCAGGGCTTTGCAACATACCACACCAAGGAAGCTACTGGGAGGCTCTTAGGCTACTTTGTCCTGGTTATGAGCCAGTGCATCAGAAGAGAATCTGTGAGACACCAAAGTAAATACAAAGGCAAATAGTGAGTCTCTGAATTCCAGAAAAATGTGGGATTTGGCTATGCCTACCCAGCACTGGAAGTTAGGTAACAGGAGGCCCTAGGGCAACCTAAAGAAGCTGCCACCCCTTTGCCTTAAGAGCAGACCTCAATCTTTAAAAAAAATAAGCAAAAAAGCAAAAAGAAATCTGACCATAGATAGCTTTTAAGGAGAAAGAGAAGAATAGACCTCAAACATTGAGAATCCTAAAGGCAAATCATCTTCAGACGAAGCCCCCAAAGGATAATATGAGTTGGTTCCTATTTCACAAGATTATCTTGAAAGAAATAAAAAAGAACATTAAAAGAGAGTTAGAAAAAATGGGGAAATGAAAACTTGGCAAAGAGTTTGGAAAATGAAAAACAGAAAGTATCTGAAGAAAACTCTTTACAAAATAGATTTGATGAAATGAAAGAAGTAAATGATTCCTTATAAAATAGATTTGACAAAATGGAGAAAAGCATATAATTACTTACAAAATATATATGAAAAAGAAACCAATTCATTGAAAAGCAGAATTTATGAAATGGAAAAAAATTCAATGAACACAAACACCTCATTTAAAAGTACAATTGGCCAAATGCAAAAGGAGATAAAAAAAGTTAACTGAAGAAAATAATTCACTAAAAATAGAAGTGAACAAATGGAAATGAATGATTCAATGAGACTTCAAGAATCAGTCAAAGAAAACCAAAAGAGCAAAAGAAAACAATAAAAGAAAATGTAAAATGCCTCCTTGAAAAAAAACAATTCACCTAGAAAATAGATCTAGAAGAAATAATCTAAGGATTACTGGACTTCTTGAAAATCATGATGAAAAAAGAGCCTAGACATCATCTTTCAGGAAACCATCAAGGAAAACTTCCCTGATATCTTCGAACCAGGCGGTAAAATAGCCATTGAAAGAATTCAAAAATCACCTCCTGAAAGAGATCCCAAAATGAAAACTCCAAGGAACATTGCAGCTAAATTTCACAATCATCAAATTAAGGAGAAAATATTACAAGCAGCCAGAAAGAAAAAAAAATAAATATTGAGGAGCCACAATCAGGATTACCCAGGACCCAGAAGTTTCTACTTTATAGGAATGCTGGATATGGAATCTGGCATCTTAAAAAGCAAATAAACTTGGATTGCAGGCTGGAATAAACTATTCAGCAAAATTGAGTATTATATTTCAGGGAAAAAGATGGACATTTAATGAAATAGGTGAATTTCATTTATTTCTGATGAAAAGAACAGAGCTGAATAGAAAACTTGACCTTCAAATACAGAACTCAAAAGAAGCATAAAAAGGTAAAAAGAAAAGAAAACAATAGCTGTCTTTTAAAAGTTAAAAAGCTTTTATACCTTTATGGGAAGATGATATGTCTAACTTAACTCTGTTAGGGGTATACTTAGAGGATGTAGGTAAAATTTAATTTTATTGTGATGATATAAAAATAAACTAGAAGAGGAAAAGTGATTCTACTAGAAGAGGAAGACAAACTTAAAGGGTAAATTATATCTTATGAGGAAGCGAAAAAGAGCTATTACATTTGAAGGAAAGAAGGAAGGGGGATGAGCATTGTATGAATCTTACTCTCATGAGATTTGGCTCAAAGAGAGAATATTAGATATATTTAGATTCACAGAGAAGCATATAGGGAAGAATAAAGGGAAAGGGGAAAGGAAAAGGGAAAACTAATATAAGGGAGAATAGAAGTAGACAGGGAAAGGGATAAGAAGGGAGGAGAAGCTTTAAAAGGGGAGGGCTGTTTGAGGGAGGCTGTGGTCATAAGCAACATACTTGGAAGGAGGGAAAGGGGAAAAGGAAAGAGAAGAGTATAATGGGGGGGGGAAAACAAGATGGCAGGAAATAGTAATTTTAACTGTGAATATGAATGTGATGTACTTTTCCCATAAAATGGAATTGGAAAGCAAGTGGGATTAAAAGAATCTTACAATTTGTTTACAAGAAACACATTTAAAGCAGAGTGATACATTCAGAGTAAAGGTTAAAGAGTGGAGCAGAATCTATTATGCTTCAGATGAAGTAAAAAAAAAAAAAAGGCAGAGGTAACAATCCTGATTTCAAATCAAAGAAAAGCAAAAATAGATCTAATTAAATGAGATAAGGAAGGAAACTACATCCAACTAAAAAGTATCTATAGATAATGAAGCGATATCAATACTAAACATATATGCACCAAGTAGTATAGCATCCACATTCCTAGAGGAGAAGCTAAAAGATCTGCAGGAATAATTAGACAGCAAATCTATATTAGTGTGGAATCTCAGTCTTGCTTTCTCAGAACTAAATAAATCTAACCACAAAATAAATAAGATAGAAGTCAAGGAGGTAAACAGAATTCTAGAAAAGTTAGGTATAATAGATGAATCTATCTTAGAAAATTGAATGTAGACAGAAAGGAATATACATTTTTTCTAGCCAGTACATGGAACCTACACAAAAATTAACAGTGTATTAGAGCATGAAAACCTCAAAATCTAATGCATAAAGGTAGGAATAGTAAATGCATTTTTTCAGATCATGATGCAATAAAAATTACATGCGATAAAAGGCCAGGGGAAAATAGATAAAAAATTAATTGGAAACAAAACAATCTAATACTAAGGAATGAGTGAGCAAAACAACAAATCCTAGACACAATCAGTAATTTCATCCAAGAGAATGACAATAATGACATAACATACCAAATTTATGGGATGTTGGCAAAGTAGTTCTTGGAAGTTTTCTATCTTTGAGATGCTCACTTGTATAAAATAGAGAAAGAGAAGACCAATGATTTTGGCTCACAATTAAAAAAACTAGAAAAAGATAAAATTAAAATTCCCAATTAAATACCATTGAAATTCTGAAAATAAAAAGAGAGGTTAATGAAATTGAAAGTAAGAAAACTATTGAATTAATAAGCAAAAATAAGAGTTGGTTTTATGAAAAAAACTAACAAAACAGATAAAACTTTAGTTAATTTGATTTAGAAAAAGGAAGGAAGAAAACCAAATTGTTGCTATCAAAAATGAAAAGGGAGAACTGTGCACCAATGAAGAGGAAATTAGAACAATAATTGGGAGTTATTTTGCCCAACTATGTGTCAATAAATCTGATAATCTAAGTGAAATGGAGGAGTATCTACAAAAATATAGATTGCCCAGATTAATAGAAGAGAAAATAAATAACTTAGTTTTATTTTTGAAAAAGAAATAGAATAAGCTATTGAGCAACTGCCTATGAAAAAATCCTACTAAACATTTAAAGGACAATTAATTCCAATACTATGCAAAGTATTTGAAAAAATAGAGAAAGAAGGGGTCCCATCAAATTCCTTTTATGACTCAGATATGGTGCTATTACTAAAATTGGATAGTATCAAAAGAGAGAAAGAAAATTGTAGACCAATTTTCCTAATGAATAATGGTACAAAAATCTTAAATAAAATATTAGCAGAGTCATTAGCAAAGCAAGTAATTCCCAGGATAATACACTATGACCAAGTAGAATTTATACCAGAAGTGCAGCGCTGATTCAATATTAGAAAAAACTATTAGCATAATTAACTATATCAATAACAAAACTAACAAAAATCATATGATGATCTCAATTGATGTAGCAAAAGCATTTGACAAAATCCCAAAACCCATTCCTATTAAAAACACCGGAGAATGTAAGAATAAATGGAGTTTTCCTTAAAATGATCAGTTACATCTATTTAAAACCACCAGCAAGCATTATATATAATGGGGACAAACTAGAACCATTCCCAATAAGATTAAGGTTGAAACAAGATTACATAACTATTCTCTATTGTATTAGAAATGTTAATTTTGGCACGAAGAGAAGAAAAAGAGATTAAAGGAATTAGAGTAGATAATGAGGAAACTAAATTAATAATCTTTGCAGATGATGTGATGGTATATTTAAAGAACCCTAGAAAATCAACTAAAAAGCTACTAGAAACTATTTTTAGTAAAATTGTAGGCTATAAAATAAATCCACAGAAATCATCAGCATTTTTTCTTTCATCATTTAAAAAATGATGAAAAGGCTGGTTTTAGAAAAGCCTGGAAATATTTACATGAACTGATGCTTAGTGAAGCAGACAGATGCAGGAAAACCTTGTACACAGTTACAGCAAGATTGCCTGATGATCAACTATCATAGACTGGATTCTTCTCAGCAGTTCAGTGATCCAAAACAATTCCAATAAATTTTGGGTAGCAAATGACTTCTGTATCCAGAGAGAGATCTATTGAGACAAAATTTGGATCAACATACTATTTTCAACTTTTTTTCTTTCTTGTGACTTGTGAAAAATATGTAAATGGTGAGTGTACTTGTATAATCTATAAAATTAAAACAATAATTGAAAAATAAATTACACATTGAATTCTGAATTTCTAGTGTATCATTCCTCTGCATACTTATTATCATTCATTTATCATAGTCATGAATATTTACTGCATTGATTCAGATCTTGACATTTTAAAAATTATTTTCCTTCATATTAATATAGGCATAATAACAGCTAGCATTTATGTAATGCTTCACAGTTTGTAAAGCACTTCATATATGTTGTTTTATCTTATCCTCATAATATCCCTGTGAGATAGGTACTATTTTTTCCCCTCCTTTTATGTATGAGAAAACTGAAGTAGAGTGAGGTTGTGATTTATCCAGGGTCATGCAACTAATATTGTTTAAGGGAAGAATTAAACTCATTCCTTCTTAACTCTAGGCTATCACTCTATTCATTTTGCCACCTATTTGTTAATGTAAACTATTGTACTAGTTCTAATTTTACTCTGTTTCGGTTCATTAGAAATCTTTTGAAGTTCCCTTGAATTTTTCATGTTTATCATTTCTTATGGTGCAATCATATCCCATCACATTTATATGTCAAGTTTTGTTCAATCATTCTCCAGTTGAAGGACATTTTGTTGTTTCCAGTTTTAATAACAAAATGTGTGGTTATATGAATGAATCCTTTCCTTATTTTTTCTTTATCTCTTTGGAGTATATAATGGTAAATGAAATGGAGGGTCAAATTATGGTTTAATGACATTTAAAATAAAATTCTAAAATGGTTTTCAGAATAGTCTGAGAAATTAATAATTCTGCCAATAAAAGACTGGTATACCTGCTCTCTCAGATCTCCTTCAAAAATTTCCATTTCCAAGTTTTATATTTTTGCCATTTTTCCAACTTATTTTTTCAAGCTGATTATAACTTACTCTCACACAAGCATGATTCAGCCATAGTGCCATAGTGCTCACTATAAAATTTTCCCCTACCTCCTCCCCTAGAAGGCAAGTAGTTCAATATATGTTATTTCTCTAATCTAATCCTAGTTCTTTCCTTATCCTTTTTTCTTTTCCTGCCCAGAGTAGAACTTAATGGTTGGAAAACTTTCTAAATCTGTTGGAGAGAAGATCTAGTGAAAGATTTGACTTTATGGGTGTCCATTCTATTTTTTTCTCAAGTCAAATAAAACTTTCCTTTATACAGATAGGTGGTACTAGGAGTAGCTAGTGGGCACAGTGGATAGCCCAAGCCCTAAAATCAGGAGGTTCTGAGTTCAAATCTGGCCTCAGATATTTAACACTTCCTAGCTGTGTGACCCTGGGTAAGTCATTTAATCCCAATTGCTACAGAAAAAAAGGTAGGTGGTACATTAAAATGTTACCTCTACAATCTAGAAAACCTAAACTGAAATGATCCCAGAAATGAACTAAGCATTTAAATCTTACAAATTTACTTAATCACTCAATTTGGCTTCAGTTTCCTTTTCTGTCACACAGGAATAATAATACTTATCTCAGAATTTTTGAGAGAATCAAATGAGATATCAGTAAAGTATTTTGTAAATATTAAAGTACTTCATAAAATGTATCTATTTATTATTAAATGTTACGCCAGCCTAAATGCTTGCATGGGAGTGGGTGCATTTTTATCATTTTGTGTAGAGATCCAGAAATGAATCAATTTCTATGTATGGGGGAAAATCCTGGGATTAGGGACAAACAAAAGAAAAAAGATTCTGATTTTCCTAAATGAATTCTTGGGAAGAGATTTAAGCCAAAGACAGATTTTATGCAAGAAAATCCCACATGCATCCCTATTCTTTTAAATTCTGATTTGTCCTTAATTGTGTTATATAGATGAAACTTTCCTCGAGCAAATTCTGACAGATAATATATCTATCCCTTAGGCGAAATTTCCATTCACTTTAATGACCAAACAACAAATACCTCCTTTGAAGACTAGGGAAAACCATGGCTCTCTAATAATTCCCATGAGAATTTGCTCTTCAGATTTCTATCTCATTATTATCTAAAGGTGTTTCTAATTTTTTTTACTGCCTGTTTGGGAGATCATATATATCTCTCTTCCTGAAGCCTCAGGAAACGCATCATCTTCATTGTGTCTCTGTCTCATTGAAGAGCTTGTTCCTTGATGTCTTCGTCTAGGAGTGGTAGGTTGAATGGCTAATATTATATTATGCATGGATTTTTGTATTATAGCCATGTAACATTTTTATATAGACTTGGTAACTGAATAAAAAAGATGGATTTTTATCAATGAAGGATAGTGAAGACACATTCATCCTCATTTTAATTAGATAACTATTTATAGGTCCTATTGAATTAAGAAAGCCAAAGTTCAGTCATTTTTCTTCTGAATAAAAGAGTTTCATTTAAATTCTATTCTATAAACATTTATTAACTAAATATCAGATTCTATTCAATTTCTCATGGGGGATACATACATAAACTTAAAGAAATTTGAATAAGATGTCTTAACATACTCCTTCCTCTCCTAAATCTATGACTCTAGTGGGTTTTGTGGCTACTTTAAGCAATTATTATAACAACAATGGTTGTTATATGATAAGGGGTATTTTATGGTTTGTATAGAACTTGGTATGCATTGTAAGTGAAATAAATGATTTAAACAGAGTAATGTATTTTAAAAACCTTGCAAGTTGTAAAAGTATTATATACCTGCAAATGATGATTCTAATAGTATCTTCTATTTGCTGCATGATTGTAAAGAATATAAATTCACTATTTTGTTGTTGAGTATAATAACAACAGTGAAGGAGGTATTGCATCTACCATTCTAATTGTACAGTTGAGGAAGCAAATTGTGAGAAGTTAAGTGTTTTGCTTATGATCAAACAGGGAACCCAATTCTCTAAATCTTTCACTCTTCAGTACTGCTTCTCATGAACACATAAATATTGACCAGTGTAGAAGGCTAAATGTGATAAGAACAAAGTAGAGAACATAAAAAAGCAAGCAGGGTTTGATAATTTTTAGGAGGGTTGATGACAGAAGGCTTAATGAAATAAGGATTACTAGAATTGTTGAGTGGAAGTGATGAATAAGGATTTTCTATGCATGGCAGAAACCTGTGCCATTATGTTTACATAATAAGTTGAGATGAAGAAACACACAGTTATTCTGTTTTGTAACACTGGGAACATAAATCACCCTAAAACAAGACTAGAGACATATTTTATTCTATTGTCAATAGGAAACCACTGATGAGTTTTGAGATGGGGATTAACCTTTTACTTAAGAATATAATTTTGTCAGCTGTGTAAAGAATAAATTACAACATGGATCTTTAAGGCCTGTGGATTTTTTTTTTCTAAAAATATATTTTGATAACGTCTTTTTAATATAATTGCTTTCTTTTGAAAACAATTTATTTTATTTAATGTCTATGAGGAGTTCATAGATTCCACTCAGTTGCCAAAATGATCCATGACATACACCAGAAAAAGAAAAGAAAAGAAAAGAAAAAATTCTGCATAAGAGATGAGACTGGAAGCAAATAGATCTCTTAGGAGGCAGTAAAAAGTCCAATTCAGTCTCTCTTTCAAGCCATCCAATAAACATCAAGGTGCAAAATGATGAGAGTCTGAACTAAGTTATTATCTCTATGAAAGAAGAATAGAGGAAAAATTTAAGTAATATTGTATAAGTAGATCTAGAAGTACTTAGTAATTATTTGGCACTGACAAGGGAGAGAAAGGGAGAAAAGAGTCCAAAATAACTCTACTTTTCCAAGTTGGGTGATCAAGATAAGTTGGAGAAGAGGCAAGTTTAGGAGGGAAGAAAACAGTGAGAAAAAACATTTGATGTTCACCAATCTCATCATTTATTCTCTTGCATTTATTCTTTTCCATAAGTCATCCTCCATATTTGACTTGTCCTTCCTTCCAACTTACTCTATTAATTGCTAGTATCATTTTCTCAGTTACACAGAATTATATATTCAGTCACACAGAAATATATATATATTCTGGAAAACAGAATTATTTTTTATTTATTAAACCTTCTCCCTTCCCCCACTCATATCTAATCAATGGCCAAATGTTTTCAATATTATTTCTAAAATATCCCATGAATCTATTTCCAACTATAGTTTACATGACTTCTAAAGATATCTTCCTAAAGATCTCACTAGACCTTATTCCTCCATTACTTAAATACCTTTTAGAGCCTTCCTTTTACACTTAGAATAAAACAAAAATTTATTAGTTTAGCATTCAAATCTCTTCATAATAATAATAGTAAAGCACCATATGCATGTTTATTATTATTATTTTTTGATCCTTAAAATGATTTCATGATGTAAGCTAATTATTCCCTTTGTATGGATGAATCAACAGATTAAAAAAATTAAATGACTTGCTCAGGATAACACAGTGAGTAAACATCTGAGAAATAATTTGAACTTCAGTCTTTTGGACTCCAATACCAGGTCTTCCTTCCTTCCTTCCTTCCTTCCTTCCTTCCTTCCTTCCTTCCTTCCTTCCTTCCTTCCTTCCTTCCTTCCTCCCTCCCTCCTTCCCTCTCTTCCTTCCTCCCTTCTTTCCTTCTTTCCTTTTATCTTTCTTTTTCAGGTAATATTCCTCTTTTTCTTCTTGGTTCTTCCCTTTCACTTTTTTCCCCTTTCACTTTTTAAAAAGAAAAAAATAAGGCAGAGAAGAAGAAAATAATGAATAGGATCAACAGTAGTCATTGTAAATTGAAGTTATCTGCCCTTCTCTCTAGTTTTTTCTTACTTCATCAAGTAAAAATTTAAATTCCTGTTCTTTTTGATGAGGTCTAGATTTAGGATGGTCAGGGAACCAAATGATAAGATCTATATTTTGGGATTCCCTTTGGTCAGGGAACAAAATGATGAAATTAGATTCAGGGAACCAAAATGAGAGTTAAATGATGAGGTCTAGTGACAGGTTTGGGATTTGGCACATGGGTAGGGAGTTTTGGGAACCCCACTTCTGGTGGAACAGAGATCCTTTGTAAAGGAATTTATGAACCCCAAAACCTAGATTGGTAAAAGAGGCTATTTATAGGCATTGGGAAGTCAGCTTTTGCTGTGCATGAATAGGAAAGGCTGGATTCCTTAGTGGCAAAGTCCCAATAGGGAAGTAAAGTAATGAAGGAGTCCTGGCAGAGAAGTAAACATTCTAATAGAAAAATCCTGACAGAGAGATATAAAGTCTTGTTAGGGAAATAGGTGAGAATAAAGAGAGGGTAGTGTTGGAGAAGAATATCATCTCAGCAGGCAGAGGCTTGCTATGTCAAGGATGGCATGTTAGCTCCTCTGCAAGGAGTTGTTTCAAGTTGGCTCTTTTTAGGTACAAGCTGGGTTTCAGCTTGAGTTGGAATTTGAATAGAATTGAATAAGTCTCTTTAATTCAATAAGAAGCTTAATCAGTAGTGAGTGCTATCAATGGGGGTGGTGCCCATCTCTCAGGATCTTTTACAGAGACTAGAATTCAAGGAGAATCTGTCCTTCAAGAAGTCTTAGAGAGTTTTGGGGCTCCTCTCGTCATTTTTATATTTTTCCTTTTCATCTTCCCTTTATGAACTGCTTTCCATTATTGAAGTTTTCTTTGCTTGACTCTTCTCTCCTCAACTCTACCTTCTGTCTTAAACCCCATTTATTCTTTTTCATTTCTCCTTTGTCTCTTATCTTTATTGAGCTTAATACATTTATATAACAAATTCCATGTATGTTTGTGACTCTGTGTGTGTGTGTGTGCGTGTGTGTGCATGCGCGCATGTGACTCCTTTGCCTGGTTCAATTAAAAGATTTCAGAGATAATCATCTCCCCCAACCTTCATCTCTATTTTAGCATACTTTTCTTTTACCCACTCTAATTTTGAACAATTCGTGTTCCTCTATTTCTATTTTCCCCTTGGTATTCTCTCCCCCCCCCACCCCCCACCACAGCTGTTTTCCTTTTCTTCACTTAATACAAACAAAACATAAAACAATCAACTTTGCTTGTCTTTCTTCACTTCCTCATTGACCATTTAAGACAGTAGGATTCTATAGAGACTTTTATCTCTTCTTCTGCATTAAATAATAAGCACATGAACATGATTGACACCTTTAAAATTTCTTAATACATCACTCTGTACAGGTTACACATGTAATTCTAGAGACAGGAAAGAGGGATTCAGTCCTACCTTTGAATGTATATGAACTGTGTGAGTTTGTCCAAATTGCATTTTCTCAATGGTCCAGGTACTTCTCTTATACTTTACATTTGAAAGAGTATTTTTGTTTATCTTGGTAGAGGAATTTGGTCATCAAAAGCTAATTAAAACCAAGCCTAGGAACAAAGTTTCTATATCTACATCTTTATATATGTGAGATTTCACTATATCTTTAGCATATATCTCTACATAACTCATTTCTTTCTTTATCTCTAATTATCCAACCATCATCTCTCTGTCTCTACTATATCTGTTATCTGTATTAAAAGTCTACTTTTGTCTTGTAGGATTATACTATTTTGCAGGATTTTACCCTTTTGTAGAAAACTTCTTTGAATTGGAACTTAAGTTAGTGCAAGGGATAATGTTGTAAAAAATTACCCTGGCATGGGTTCTGTCAATAAAGAGTTATTATAATTTAAAAAAATAAATTATATTGTTATGGGAAAAAAAGAAAATTTTTTTGTTTGCTTTTTTGTATACTTTATTTCAATATTTACCTTCTTTCATCAAAATTATGGCATAAGATAGTGTGACTTTGGCTGTGTGTGTAGTTTTTTTAAAATATTTGAATCTTTTTGTATTTTTTAAAATTCTACAGTATGTTTATTCTTCTGGATTTTGACCATATGACAATTTTGGACATTTTCATTTTTGGATTTATTTTGAATGTTAACTGATAGGTTCTTCCTATTTTCATTTTTCCTCTGGTGCTAAAAATTGTGGTATAGTTTCATTATTTCCTGAGCTATGACCAGGTATTTTGTCTGTTCAGGTTATTTCAGGGAATCTGACAATTGCTAAATGACTTCCCTTTGATTTATTCTCTGTGTTGAGAATTTTTATAATAGATATATAATTTTTCCATTTTCTGATTTTTTCTAACATTTCTTTTTTTACACGGAATATTGAATTGTTTGCTTCATTCTATAAAGGTATTAATTGTTTGGGTCATATTTTTGACTTTCTGTTCTAAGCAAGGCATTTTTCTTATGATGTTTTCCTCAATATTTATAATTTCATTTTATCTTTTGATTAATTTTTTCTATTCACTTTTGGAGTCCTTGTGGAAAAGTCAATTTCCTCTCATGGTACAATTGTACTTAATTTTGAATTATTTTCTTTTATTTGTATTTACTTATTAAAGTTCTAACTCATAGTATTTGTTCATTGTTTTAGAAACTTTTTTCTGTTTGATCCTATTTCCATACTCAGTTCTTGGATAGAAATTTTTATGCTGGTTCAATTTTCTCCTAATCCCTAAAGGAAGGGATAGTTACTCTCTGGTATTACCATACATAACATGCATAAATAATTTTGTTACTTTCAATATCCTCTATGTCTTAACTACTCTTCATACAGCAGACAAAACAGTCTTCCTAATAAATATGACTGATGAAGTCATTACCCAAAGGAATGACATGTATTTATAATATGCCTTGTACCAGCAATCTTACTAGTTTCTGTGAATACAAGACAAAAAACAACAGGCATTAATTAATTTCGTAAGTATGCATAAAATGTATACAGGGTAAATGCAAAGTAATAAACACTAACAGTTATCTAATTTTTGGGAATGATTAAATTAGTAATAATAATGATGATGATGATGGATGATAACTAAGAGTTTGCATCTTAAATATTGTGTTGTAGAAAAATGATGCCTAAATTGTTAAAAATATGAGTATTTTTTCTTAATATGCAAAAATTATTCAAATCCACTTGTTGGAGCTAAAGATAAGTCTGATAATTGAGTAATAATATGAAAATGTCAAACAGATCTGTGGCCCACACAGGGGAGTCATTGGTCAAAAAGTCTGTCTATCTAGGTGGACTAATTTGAACATTTTTATAGATTATTGTTGTTCCACATGTGTAACTGAAAATAAAACCCAATTAACACTTTATAAATAACAATTTGGAAGGTGTATTATAGGTTTACAAACGAAAGCAAAATTAAAATATGTGGTGCTACCTGTTCAGGTCAAATGGCAAGAAAACTGAGGCCCCATTGGTAAATTACTTGTTATTGTTTCATTCTACCAAAATGGTCAGAGTTGTAGGGACACAATCTGTCCTTTCTCCCAAGTTTAAATTATTCTGATTGTCATATGATATTTACGCCTAATTTTCTTTTACTCAATATACCATCTTAAATATTTCTGTCATTAATGAAGATCCTGACATATATTCCAAACAATTTTTTTCTTTTTTAAAAATAGGTTTTTATTTTTTCAAATACATGCAAAGATAATTGTCAACATTTACCTTTCCAAAACTTTGTGTTGCAAGTTTTTTCCCTCTTACCCACTCTGGTCCTCCATCTCCTAAAGAACAAGCAGTCTAATATAGATTAAAAATGCACAATTGAAATTATTTTTAATAGTCAGTATTTAATATGAAATATGGAATAGTCAATAATATCACTCACCTAAAACTATTTCTTTTTCATATTCTTCCCTTCAGAGAACTTTTGGGTGCTTGAGATACATAAAATAGGTGAAGATGAAGAACAATTCTATGCTAAATGAATTTATTTTATTGGGACTCACCAGTTCTTGGGAGCTTGAAATTTTCTTTTTTGTGATCTTCTTCCTGGCCTATACATCAATCATGGTTGGAAACAGTCTTATTATAATTATGGTGATTTTTGACTCTCATCTGCACTCTACCCCCATGTATTTCCTTCTGGCCAACCTCTCTTTTCTTGACATGACTCTTTCCACTGTTACTGTTCCTAAGATGATCACAGACTTCTTTAGGGAGAAGAAAATCATTTCCTTATGGGGATGCATGGCCCAAATGTTTTTCCTCCATTTTTTGGGGGGTAGTGAGATGACTCTCCTTATATTCATGGCAGTCGATCGTTATGTTGCAATATGTAAACCCCTCCATTACACAACTATCATGAGCCATCGAACACTGATTGGCTTTGTGTTGCTTTCCTGGGCTGTGGGTTTTGTACACACCATGAGCCAAATGGCCTTTACCATAAATCTGCCCTTTTGTGGCCCCAATGTGGTTGACAATGTTTTTTGTGATCTCCCTTTGGTGATTAAGCTTGCCTGCACCGACACCTATGTCCTGGACTTGCTTGTTATTGCTGACAGTGGCCTGCTCTCACTAATTTGTTTCATCCTCTTGTTTGTCTCCTACACTGTCATCTTGATCACTGTCCAGCGTCGCTCTTCTGGTGGGCTCTCCAAGGCTATGTCAACTTTGTCTGCTCACATCACAGTAGTAACTCTATTCTTTGGGCCGTGCATTTTTATATATGCCTCACCATTTAGTAGTTTTTCAGTAGACAAATTTCTCTCAGTGTTTTACTCAGTCATCACTCCTCTCCTGAATCCAATCATCTACACTTTGAGAAATCAGGAGATGAAGGCAGCTATGATAAGACTACAGAACCAACATGTTGGCTCCAGACAGACTTTGTAGGTGAAGTTCGTGATAACAATCATGTTAAAATCCAACCAAGATAAATCCTATTTCAGAAGGACCTATTGCTCTTCACAAATATATTAACTTTTTCACAAATATATGAACTTTTACTAATAAAGATAATGTATATTTATAATGTGGTCCATCATTGCCATCCTATGCCTGTATTTTAGGAGTATGTATGTTTTTGTGTTTCTTTAAATCAAAGGACCAAATGATTGAGCATTAATTTACCTTTTCAATGAGAAAAGATGCTGAAACTCAAGAAATATTTGGATAGAAAAAATATGTGAATTGATGATTCCTAAAGTTTTTTTTTTTCCTTCTCTAGGAACTCCTTTTCTAGAATTCCTTCTAGAACTTTTTCTTTGATCCCCTGAATTTTTGTGATATCATGAAATATTGATGGATTATAATCTGATCAATGCTCCCTTACTATGTGACTAGATAAACAGTTCAATTGCTGTGAGCATAAGTTTCCTTACCTATAAAATGGCTGTAATAAAACCTAATAATACCTTTTTTCCTATCCTAGAGTTGTTGTGAGGATAAAATGAAATAACATATATAAAGCACATTGACAACACTAAAGAAACACTACATAAATGTCACTCACCATCATTAGGAGTGGAATTATAGAGCCATTTAGAGAATCTGAGTCCAAGTTTGGAATAACTCCACTAAATAGTACAAGTATATAAATGGAGATATGGAAAGGTATAATGGGTACCATGTAGTTCCATACAGAGTAAGAGGTCTTTAACTTTGTATACTGCATGGAATAGAAATTGTTGCCTTTTACATAGTTCTTTAGGTGTGAAAAGTGTCATATATATACATATATGAAAATCTTGCTTGACCTTCACAGTCATCCTGAGAGGTTGATACTATTATTATTTCCACTTTAAGAATGAAAAATTTGAAATAGATAGAGGTTTAGTATTTGCCTACGGTCACAGAGTTAGTAAGTATCTTGAGTTTTGAGCTAAACTCGGTCATTCATTCCTGCTGGTACAGCACTTTATTTACTGCACCATCTAGCTACAAAGGAGAAAGTGAAAACATACTTTATCATTAAACATGCACAAAGAATACACACACACACCTATATCCCATCCTTCTGAATGAAACAGAAATCCCTAAAATCAGCATTGTCCCATAAGAGTAGAGGTATTTTTTGTCATACCAGTGATAAAATAAAAAGTTCAGCTAACCAAACTTTTGCTTAACATATACAAATCCTAAAGGAAATTAAAGTTATGATCATAAATAATGTTCTTGTATATCAAACTCATGCTCCATTGTTAATGGTCATGTGGAACATTGTATGGCAGAGCAAAGTTCTTTTCCATGATTGAAGCTTAAGCCTAGAATATATCAAAGTGATAAGTATTTTCTTTATTCATATCTTTTTTGCTGAGGCAACTGGGGTCAAGTGACTTGCCCAGGGTCACACAGGAAGTGTTAAAGTGGTGTATCTGAGATCACATTTGAACTCAGATCCTCCTGACTTCAGGGCTGGTGCTCTATCCATTGCACCACCTAGCTGCCCCAAGTATTAGGATATTGTTGTTTTGTTTTTCAGTCATGTTCAACTCTTTGTGTCCCTATGGACTACGTCATGTTACTAATTTTTTTTTTTTTTTTTTTGCAAAAGTAGTGGAGTGCTTCGCCACTTCATTCTCTAGCGGATCAAGTCAAACATAGGTTAAGTCCATTGTCCAGGGTCACATAGTAAGTGTCTGAAGTTGGTCTTCCTGACACCAGATCCAGTGCCTATCCATTGAGCTTCTTACCAGCAACCTATATTGGGAAACAACTGAAAAATATCATTACAAAAGCAATTTTTGAAAAGACAAATTTAAATGTGATATAGATAGGAAAGCCAGAATAAAATGTGAACTCTTGGAAAATTAATGAGAGAAGCAAGAAGAGGCAGATATTCTGATACTCAGGTAACTGAACATTAAAAAAAATTCTTCTAAGCTAAGAGGTAAAAAATAGCACATTAACAAAAAAACAGTTGAATAACCAAGTGTCATCCCCCCAATTCTCCACATATATGACAGTTGCCTGATCACACATATTTCTCAGGAGAAATGTTGCAGAAGAATCTGAGAAAGGAGTGAACATTTGTATCCTGTAAGGATGGTGATCAGAGATTTGGAGAAAGTCCGTATATCAATCACTAAATACACATTAAACACCTACCATGTGCCAGATACTATATATGGTCTGATGATACTAACACAGTAGTGTTTTCAAGGAACTCATATTCTATTGGAAAAGCTCAATCTAATAGGGAAAGCTCAGGTGTAACAGACAATAAGAAAGAAGTGATACTTAGAATCCCAGAATTAAAATGAGACCCCCAAATCATAAAAAGTGAGACTTTGCTCAGTTTTTATAGAAAAGAATGACCTAATATCAGAGAAGTATTTTGGGAAGGCTGATACTCAATCCTTTCATATTTTTAACACTCCTCTAAATAAGTTTGGAATTCTAAATATTGGCAAGATGGGCGAAAACAATATTTGACACTACTGCTAGATTTTTTATTTACTTTACCACCTTTTAAAATATATGTTGATAGCAATTAAACTTCCAAAAAGTATTTTTATATAGCTAGAAAAAATAATAACAAAATTCATCTAGAAAAAAAGGATAATAATATCAAGGGAATTCATGGGAAAAAACACAAAGAATTATAGCCTAGAAGTAACATACCTAAAACTATTATAAATCAGCTGTCATCAAAAACATATGGCATTGGCTAAGAAATAGATTAGTAGATCACTGGAATAGATTAAATACTCGTGACACAATAATCATAGCTTATAATAATATAGTATTTGATAAACCCAAAGACTCCAGCTTCTGGGATAAGAATGCCATATTTTACAAAAATTGCTAGGAACTGTATGTCACATACTTAACATAAACCTATGTCTCACATGCTAAACCAAAATAAGGTAAAAATGGGTTCATGATTTTTATCTAAAGGGTGATACTATAAGTAAATGAAGAGAGCAAAGCATAGTTTTATGGTCAGCTCTTTGGAGAAGGGAGAAATTTATGGCCAAAGAATTAGAGAACATTATAAAATGCAAAATGGATAATTTTGATTATGATAAATAAAAAAAAAAGTTTTTGCACAAACAAAACCAAAGAACCAAAGTTTAGAAGGCACACAGAAAGTTAGGAAAAAATATTTACAGCTACAGTTTCTGATAAAGGTCTCATTTCTAAAATACATAGATAATTGATGGAAATTTATAAGAATACAAGTCATTCCCCAACTGATAAGTAATCAAAGGATATATGAACAGTTTTCAGTTGAAAAAAATTAAAGCCAAAGTAATGTGAAAAAAAATGCTTTAAATCACTATTGATTTAAGAAATACAAATTACAAGAATTCTGTGGTACAACCTCACTCCTCTCAGATTGGCTAAAATGAGAGAAAAAAGATAATGATAAATGTTGGAGGGGATGTGGGAAAACTAGGACAATAATGCATTGTCAGTGGAGTTGTGAACTGATCAGATTTCCATTCTAGAGAGCAATTTGGAACCATGAACAAAGGACTATAAAACTGTGCATACATGACACTACTGAATAATAATAGCTGAATAAGTTAAGGTATATGAAATTGATGTAATATTGCAACACTATAAAAATGAACAGGCTGATTTTAGAAAAGCCTGGAAAGATTTATAAGAACTGATACTGAGTGAAGCATACAGAGCCAGGAAATCATTGTCCTGGTTCTGCTCATTTTACTTTGCATAAATTTATTAAAGACTTCTCAAGTTCCTTTGAATTTTTCATATTTATCATTTCCCATACTACAATCATAATCCATCATATTTTTGTCAAGTTTTGTTCAATCCTTTTCCAGTTGAAGAGCATTAATGTTGTTTCTAGTTCTTTATAATAAAAAGTTTGGTTTTACATATGAGTGAGTATTTTTCCTGTGCTTTTAGCTCTTGGGAGTGCATGATGGTAAGTGAAATAGAGGATCAAAGGACTTATATATTTTTATAGCTTTTTATTTACAAGTTATATTCATGAGTAATTTTACAGCATTGACAATTGCCAAACCTTTTGTTCCACTTTTTCCCCTCCTTCCTCCCATTCTCTACCCCCGATGGCAGGTTGACCAATACATGTTAAATATATTAAAGTATAAATTAAATACGATATAAGTATACATGTCTTAACAGTTATTTTTCTGTACAGAAAGAATCAGACTTTGAAATAGTGTGAAGTGAAATATTAGCCTGTGAAGGAAATCAAAAATTCAGGCGGACAAAAATAGAGGGATTGGGAATTCTATGTAATGGTTCATAGTCATCTCCTAGAGTTCTTTTGCTGGGTATAGCTGGTTCAATTCATTACTGCTCTATTGAAACTGATCTGGTTCATCTCATTGCTGGAGATGGCCACGTCCATCAGAATTGATCATCATATAGTATTGTTGTTGAAGTATATAATGATTTCCTGGTCCTGCTCATTTCACTCTGCATCAATTCATGTAAGTTTCTCCAGGCCTTTCTGAAATCATCCTGCTGGTCATTTCTTACAGAGCAATAACATTCCATAATATTCATATACTATGGGCATCCACTCAGTTTCCAGTTTTTGGCCACTACAAAGAGACCTGCCACAAACATTCATGCACATACAGGTCCCTTTCCCTTCTTTAAGATTTCTTTGGGATATAAGACCAATAGAAACACTGCTGGATCATATGCACAGTTTGATAACTTTTTGAGCATAGTTCCAAATTGCTCTCCAAAATGGCTGGATGTATTCACAATTCCACCAACAATGTATCAGTGTCCCAGTTTTCCCACATCCCCTCCAACATTTCATATTATCTTTCCCTGTCATTCTAGCCAATCTGACAGGTGGTAGTGGTATCTCAGAGTTGTCTTAATTTGCATTTCTCTGATTAATAATGATTTGGAGCATCTTTTCATATGACTAGAAATAGTTTCAATTTGTCTGAGAATTGTCTGTTCATATCATTTTACCATTTATCAATTAGAGAATGGCTTGATTTCTTATAAATTAGAGTCAATTCTCTATTTATTTTGGAAATGAGGCCTTTATCAGAAGTTTTGACTGTAAAAATGTTTTCCCAGTGTATTGCTTCTCTTCTAATCTTGTCTGTATTAATTTTGTTTGTACAAAAACTTTTCAATTTGCTATAATCAAAATTTTCTATTTTGTGATCAATAATGATCTCTAGTTCTTCTTTGGTCATAAATTCCTTCCTCTTCCACAGGTCTGAGACGAAAACCATCCTATGCTCTTCCAATTTATTTATAATCTCATTCTTTATGCCTAGGTCATGAACCCATTTTGACCTTATCTTGGTGTACGGTGTTAAGTGTGGGCCAATGCCTAGTTTCTGCCATACTAATTTCCAATTTTCCCAGCAGTTCTTATCCCCAAAACTGGGATCTTTGGGTTTATCAAACACTAGATTATTGAAGTTATTGACTGTTTTGTCCTTTGAACCTAACCTATTCCATTGATCAACTAGTCTATTTCTTAGCCAATACCAAATGGTTTTGGTAACCGCTACTTTATAATATAATTTTAGATCTGGTAAAACTAGGCCACCTTCACTTGATTTTTTTTTCATTAATTCCCTTGAAATTCTTGACCTTTTGTCTTTCCATATGAACTTTGTTGTTATTTTGTCTAGGTCATTAAAATAGTTTTTTGGGACTCTGATTGGGATAGAGCTAAATTAATAGATCAGTTTAGGTAGTATTGTCATCTTTATTATATTTGCTCACTCTACCCAAGAGCATTTAATATTTTTCCAGTTGGTTAGATCAGACTTAATTTACATGGAAAGTGTTTTGTAGTTTTGCTCATAAAGTTTCTGATTTTCCCTTGGCAGATAGATTCCTAAATATTTTATAATATCAGTAGTTGCTTTAAATGGAATTTCTCTTTGTAACTCTAACTGTTGGATTTTGTTAGTGATATATAAGAATACTGATGACTTATGTGGGCTTATTTTGTATACTGAAACTTTGCTAAAGGTGTGGATTATTTCTAATAACTTTTTAGTAGAATCTCTGGGGTTCTCTAAGTATACTATCATATCATCAGCAAACAGTGATAATGTGGTTTCCTCATTGCCTAATCTAATTCCTTTAATCTCTTTCTCAACTATTATTGCAAAGCCAGCATTTCTAATACAATATTGAATAGCAACAGTGATAGTGAAACAACTTTGTTTCACTCCTGATCTTACTGGGAAAAGTTCCAGTTTTTTCCCCATTGCATATGATGTTTACTAACGGTTTTAAATATATGCTCCTGACTATTTTAAGGAAAAGTCCATTTATTCCTATCCTCTCAAGTGTTTTTATTAGGAATGGATGTTGGATTTTGTCAAATGCTTTTTCTGCATCTATTGAGATGATCATATGGTTTTTGTTAATTTGGTTATTAATATGGCCAATTTTACTGATAGTTTTCCCAATATTGAACCAGCCTTGCATTCCTGGTATAAATCCTACTTTATCATGATGTATTATCCTGGGGATGATTTTCTGTAGTCTTTTTGCTAATATTTAAGATTTTAGCATCAATATTCATTAGGGAGATTGGTCTATAATTTTCTTTCTCTGTTTTCAACCTATCTGGTTTAGGTATCAGTACCATGTCTGTGTCATAGAAGGAATTTGATAGGACTCTTTCATTCCCTATTTTATCAAATAATTTATATAGCATTGGGGCCAATTATTCTTTAAATGTTTGGTAGAATTCACATGTAAATCCATCTGGTCCTGGGGATTTTTTCTTAGAGTTGTTTAATTGCCTGTTCTATTTCTTTTTCTGAAATGGGACTATTCAGGGAATTTACTTCCTCCTCTGTTAGTCTGGGAAGTCTATATTTTTGGAGGTAGTCATCCATTTCACTTAGGTTATCAAATTTATTGGAATAAAGTTGGGCAAAGTAACCCCTTATTATTTCTTTAATTTCCTCTTCATTGGTGGAAAGTTCTCCCTTTTCATTTTTAAGACTACTAATTTGATTTTCCTCTCTCCTTTTTCTAATCCATTTGCCAAAGGTTTATCAATTTTATTAATTTTTTCATAAAACCAGCTCTTAGTTTCATTTATTAGTTCAATAGTTTTTTTTTTTTACTTTCAATATTATTAATTTCTCCTTTTAATTTTAGAATTTCAAGTTTAGTAATTGATGGAGGGTTTTTATTTTGGTCTTTTTCTAGCTTTTTAAGTTACAAGCCCAATTCATTGATCTTCTCTTTCTCTATTTTATTCAAGTAAGCCTCTAAGGATATGAAATTTCCCTTTCTTACCGCTTTGGCTACATCCCACAAATTTTGGTATGTTGTCTCATCATTGTCATTATCTTGAGTGAAATTTTTAATTGTGTCTATAATTTGCTGTTTCACCCAATCATTCTTTAAGATGAGATTATTTAGTTTCTAATTACTTTTTTGTCTATTTATCCCTAACTTTTTGTTGAATGTAGTTTTTATTGCATTGTGATCTGAAAAGAAAGCATTTACTATTTCTGCCTTTCTGCATTTAATTTTGACATCTTTATGTCCTAATATATGGTCAATTTTTGTGTAGGTTTTTTGAACTGCTGAGATGAAAGTATACTCCTTTCTGTCACCATTCAGTTTTCTCCAAAGATCTATCATACCTAAGTTTTCTAATATTCTATTTACCTCTTTAATTTCTTTCTTGTTTGTTTTGTGGTTTGATTCATCTAATTCTGAGAGTGCAAAATTGAGATCTCCCACTATTATAGTTTTGCTGTCTATTTCTTCTTGCAACTCTCTTAACTTCTCCTTTAAGAAGTTAGATGCTATACTACTTGGTGCATATATGTTTAATATTGATATTTCTTCATTGTCTATAGTACCCTTTAGCAAGATATAGTTTCTTTCCTTATCTCTTTTAATTAAATCGATTTTTGCTTTTGCTTGATCTGAGATCAGGATGGCTACCCCTGCCTTTTTGACTTCACCTGAAGCATAATAGATTCTGCTCCAGCCTTTTACCTTTACTCTGTATATATCTTCCTGCTTTAAATGTGTTTCCTATAAATAACATATTATAGGGTTCTGACTTTTGATCCAATCTGCAATCCGCCTCCCCTTTATGGGGAGAGTTCATCCCATTCACATTTACAGTTAAAATGACTAATTCTGTATTTCCTGCCATCATAATATTCCTGAATTGTGCTTTTCTTTTTCTTGCCCCCCCTTACCCCTTTCCCTAGTATTAAACTTAGGGGCCCCACTTGTATCACATAGCTCTCCCTCTTTAGGATCCTTCTCTCCTCCCTTTGAATCCCTTCCTCTTTCTTGTACCCTTCCCTTATTACTCTTTTTCTTTTCCCTTTTCCTCTCCCACTTTTTAATAGGTAAGAGAAGATTCTCTGTAAAATAAATGTCAATTATTTTCTCTTTGAGCCAACTCTGATGAGAATAAGATTCACACAATGTTACTCCCCCTTTCTAAGTTCCCTCAGATATAATAGGTTTCCTTTGCCTCATCATGGGATGTAGTTTTGTTCTTTTTATCTCTCCTTTTCCCTTTTTCTTACACTATACCCTTTCCATTTCTACTTCCCTTTTTTATGTCAGTAAAATCAAATTATACATGTGGTTTTTATGTATATCCACAACAGACACACAGTTCTTGAGTCTTGAATCTTATGGTTGGAGATCAGATTTTTTGTTTAAATCTGGTTTTTTCCTTACAAACCAATGGAATTCCTCTGTTTCATTAAATGTCCCTCTTCTTCCATGGGAAAAAATGTTCAGCTTAGCTGGGTAGTTGGGTAGTTTATTCTTGGAGGGTTTATATTTTTTAATAACATTTAAGATAAAGTTCTAAAATGTTTTTCAGAATGATCTTAGAAATTGACATTTTTGCCAACTAAGGATTAGTGTATCTGCTCTTCCAGACTTTCTTCAAAAATGTCCATTTTCAAGTTTTATTATTTTTGCCAATTTTTCAGCCTAATTTTCTAAGCTGATTATAATTTACTAACTCTGAATTTTGTTTCTGAGATATTACATAAGAAATTGTTTTGGTGTCAGTGTATAGGATGGACCAGAGAGGGAAGAGAATTGAAGGAAGCAGGGAAATTAAGAGACTGTTAAAATAGTTTTGTTGAATTAGGGTCATGATATTATTAACATAATAGCAAGGGAAAATTGGAGGAAACAGATGTTGAAATGGAATGATCTTGGAGGGTAAGAGAGAGGTAGTAATCAAAGATAACCACAAAATTTGGATTTTGGATGATGAGAAATATGGCAAAATTTGCCTTCATTCTAATCTCTTTTCTATAAATATTCCCTTTTGTCCATGAATGTGTCACATAGATGAACTGTTTTCTGGAGCAAATTCAGATAAATTAGATCCCTTTGGTGAAATACCATATACTTTAATGACCAAAGAACAAATCTCTCCATTAAAGCCAAGGGAAAACCTTCATGGCTCTCTAATAATTCCCATGAGAATTTGCTCTTCAGCTGTCTATGCTCATTATTATCTAAAAATGTTTCTTTTTTTTTTTTCCCTGCCTGCTTGGCAAGACATATATGTTTGTCTTCTTGGAGCCTCAGGAAACCCATCATTTTCATTGTATCTCTGTATCATTGAAGAGGTTGTTCCTTGATGTCTTCATGTAGGGGTGGTAGGTCAAATGGCCAATATTAAGGTATACAGGGATTTTTGTATTACAGTCAAATGACATTTCTATATAGACTTGGTAACTGAATAGCAAAGATGGATTTTTCTAATGAAGGATAGTGAAGACACATTCATCCTCAAATATCATCTGGATAATTATTTCTAGATCCTATTGAATTAAAAGAACCGAAAATTTATCATTCTTCTGAACCAAAGTTTCACTTAAATTCAATTCTATAAACATTTATTAACTAACTACCAGGTTCTATTCAGTTTCCTAGTTACTCTTCAACTTCTAAATCTATGTCACATTGGGTATTGTTTAAGCAATAATTATGGCAATAATTGGTGACACCTATGCTAATGGGCGTTTTATGTTTGTTTAGAACTTTATATACACAATTTTAAATGAAATAAGTGATCTAAACAAACTAATATATGAAAATCTTTCAAATCTTGAAAGTATTATATACCTTCAAATAAGTATTCTAATATTATTATTATTAATTATTGACAATATTCTAATAAATTATTCTAATAATGCCTTCTATTTGATTACAAAGAATCTAAATGCACTATTTTGTTGCTGAATATAACAATACTGTGAAGGAGGTCATGCATCTTTCATTCTAATTGTACAGTGGAGGAAATACACTGTGGGAAGTTAAGTAATTTGCTTATCGTCAAACTTAATTGGAACCCATTTTCTTCTGCCTCTAAATCTAGCATTATCTAGCACTATTCCATTCTGCTTCTCATGCTCACATAAATATCAGACCAAGATAGAAGACAAAATTTGATAAGAACAAAATAGATAATATGAAAAATCAAACAGAATGTGGCCATTTTTATTGGAATGGATTAGAAGGTTTAATAGAATAAGGGGCACTAGAGCTGATGAGTGGAAATGATGAATAAGAATTTTCTATTCATGGCAGAAACCTGTGCCATTGTGTAAACGCAGAGAAGAATAAAATGAGATGAGGAAATATGCAATTATTCTGTTCTGTAACACTGGGACCATTAATCACCCCAAAACAAGACTAAAGGGAATATATTTTATTCTATTGTCAGTAAGAAACCACTGATGGGTTTTGAGATGAGTACTAAGCTATTACTTAAGAATATATTTTTCCAGCTATGTAAAGAATAAATTAGAACATGGCATTTTACCTTGGAGCCTGTACTTGTTTTTCTAAAAAATGAATTTTGATAATTTTATTTTAATATAATTAATTTCTTTTATCAATCTGTTGATTTTATTTAATGCATTTGCAAACATTCTGAGTTCATAGATTTCAATATATTGACAAAAGAATCCATTATACACAGCAAATAAAAAGATGAAAAATTTCTGAATAAGAAATGAAAAAGAATGGAAGCAAAGAAAAGTTATTAAAACAGTTTTATTCACTTTTTCAAATTCATTCAATAAATTTCTAGGTGAAAATAAGTGAAAACTTGAACTTAGTTATTATCTCTATGAATGGAAACTAAGGGAAAGATTTGAGTCATATTGGAGTAGTAGACTTGGAAGGACTTATAATTATCTGTTTTGGTAAGGAAGAGAGAAGGAAGAGTCCAAAATAACTCTACTTTTCCAGGTTGAATAGTTGAAATAAGCTGGAGATTGGGAGAGTTTAGGAAGAAAAATGAGAATAAGAAAAAAGTTTCATATTTTCCAGTCTTATCATTTATTTTCTGGAATTTATTCTTTTTCATGAGTTACCTTTCATGTTTGACTTGTCCTTACTTGCAACTCCTTGTATTGATTACTGGTATCATTTTCTCAGTCACACAGTAACTAAAACTAGAAAAGTGAATTTTTTTTTAAATTATATTTCTCCCCTTCTCCCACTTATATCTAATCAGTAGCCAAATGATTTCCATGTTACGTCTAAAATATCCCTTGAGACTATTTCCAACCATTGTTCACACAACTTCTAAAGACTTTCCTAAAGTTCTCATCAGATCCTTCCTTCCCTTCCCTTCCCTTCCCTTTTCTTCCCTTCCCTTCCTTTCTCTTCCTTTCCCTTCCCTTTCCTTTCTTTTCCTTTTCTCACTTTCTCTTCTTTCTTTGTTTCTCTTCCTCCCTCCCTCCTTCCCTCTTTCCTTCCCTCCTTCCTTCCTGTTCTTCTTCCTTCCCTCCCTCCCTCCCTCCCTCCCCTCTTCCTTCCTTCCTTCCTTCCTTCCTTCCTTCCTTCCTTCCTTCCTTCCTTCCTTCCTTCCTTCCTTCCTTCCTTCTTTCGTTCCTTCTTTACTTTTTCTTTCTTTTTTTCCTTCTTTGTTTCTTTCTCAGCTAAGGGCATCCTATTTACACTCAGAGTTATGATTATAATTGTGTTTCCACTTAATGATGTGCTCTTATAAATTTTCTGTTCTTCATTCCCAGTCCTATCCCTTTTCCTCTTCAAAAAAAGTGAAGTAGAGGAAAAAATAGGATCAACATTAGTTACTTTAAATGGAACTTGTCAGATTCTCTCCCTAGCCTTCCTCCCTTCATCAAATTCATATTTAGATCCCTGCTTCCTTTTATATCTTTTTGCTTCATCTTCCATTTCTGAACTGCTCTCTGTAATTGAAGTTTGCTTTGCTTAATTATTCCCTTCTCAACTCTACCCTCTGTTTTAAATCTCAGTCTATTCTATTTCTGTCTCCTTGTGCCCCCAATTTTTGTTTAATTTAATGAATTTATGTTTCAAATTCCATGTATGTCTGTCACTCTGTGTGTATGTGTGTGTGCACATGCGCGTGTGTGCCTCCCTTGCCTAGTTCCAGAGATGTTCATCTCCCTTAACATTCATCTATATGTTAATATATTTTTCTTCTACCTCATTCTGATTTTGAAAAATTCTTAAGTTCCTCTACTTTCTATTTTCCCCCTGTGTATTCTTCCTCCCTTTTTCTTTTCTTCACTTTAAAACAAACAAAACATAAAATAACCAATTTTGCTTGTCTTCTTTCCCTTTTTCATTGACCATTTAAGACTGTAGGATTCTATAGAGACCTTTATCTCTTCTCCTGTATTAAATAATAAGCACTTGATCATGATTCAGACTTTTTAAAAATTTCAATACGTTATGCTGTACAGACTACATAGCTGATTCTAGACACAGGAAAAGTGGGATTCGGTCCTATTTTGAATGTATATGAACTTTGTGACTTTGTCCAAATTGTAACCACTCAATGGTCCAGGTACTTCTCTAATACTTTGCATTTGAAAGAGGATTTTGATTTGCTTTGGTAGAGGAATTATATATATATATATACATATATATGTATTATAGATATAGATACAGGTATATAGATAGATAGATATCTACATTTTTAGCACATATCCATATATAACTTTTTTTTCTTTAGCTCTAACTATCCAACCATCATCTTTCTCTGCCTCTGTTTTTGCTATCTGTATCAAAGATCTATTTTTGCCTTGTAGGATTATGCTATTTTGCAGGATGTTACACTTGTGTAGAGAAATATTTGTTTGCTTTTTGGTATGCCTTATTTCAATATTTATTTTCTTTTATCATAATTATCCATAATATTGTATGACCTTGGCTGTGGTTTCTTAGTATTTGAATCCATTTTGTATTTTTTAAATTCTACAATATGTTTTTTCCTTCTGGATTTCAATTATGCAGATTAATTTGATTTCTTTTGTGATTAACTGACAGATTTTTCCCAATTTAATTTTTCCTCCTGTTTTAATGATTCTAGTGTATTTTATTATTTTTTGAACTTTTGTGACTTGTTTATTCAGTTTTTGTCAGGGAACCTAATGATTCTTAAATAATTTTCTCTTTGTTCTTTTCTACATGTCTAACTTTTTTTAGTAGATATATCACATAATTTTTCCATCTTTTTAATTTGTCCTAATATTTCTATTTTTCTTTACTTTGAATGTTCATTTTTTTTCCCGGGCATCTCTTACTTGAGTCATATTTTTGATTTTCTGTTCTAAGCTACTCATTTTTCTAAAGATATTTTCCTCAATATTTCTAATTTCATTTTATCTTTTGAGTAACTTCTATGCACTCTGGGAATCCTTGAGGAAAAGTATTTTTTCCCAGGGTTCAATACTTAATTTTGGGTTATTTGTTTCTTTTCCATTTACTTTTTAAACTTATAACTCATGGTATTTCTTCATTGTGTTAGATTTTTTTTCTGTTTGTTCATGTTTCCAAACTCAATCTCTGGATAGAAGTCAGGTTTTACTCTTTCCTATTCTTTTGGAAAGAAAGGGATCACTAGACTCTGATATTAACATACAAAAGATATATAAATGATCTTGTTACTTTCAATATCTCATATCTTAACTACTCTATACACAGTAGAAAATTAGTCTTCTTAATGTGTAGAAGTGATAAAGTCAATATATATATATATATATATATTTGTGTTTATATATAGTATATGCAGTAAATACAAAGTAATAAATACTTGGTTCTTTAATCATATATAACAATTAAATTATTAATAATGGTAATAATAAGAATAGATGATGACTAAGCATTTGCATCTTAAATATTGGATTATGGAAAAGTGATTCTTAAACTTTTCAAAACATGAATACCTTTTCATAATATGCAGCAATTATTCAAAATCCACTTATTAGAACTAAAGTTCATTCTGATGTCCAATCCAAATTTATTTGAAAATGTTGAGTAATAATTCCAAAAAGGCAACATAATCTACATAGGGGAATCATTGGTCAGGAAGTCTACCTAAGTGTACTAATTTGAACAGCTTATAGGTAATCATTTGGGAAAATAGAATTATAGCTCTGCCTATGAAAGCAAACTTAAAAGCCATCTGGTATAACTCCTTATGTCTAGTGGCAAGAAAACTGAGGCCCAGTTAATAAATTACTTGTTATTGATTCATTCTACCAAAATAGTTAGTGTTGTAGGACACAATCTGTCTTTTCAGCCAAGTTTAAGTTACTCTGATTGTCATTGATTTTTATGCCTAACTTTTTTTATTATACAATATACCATCTTAAATATTTTTTGGTATTAATGAAGGTCTTGACATATATTCCACATGTTTTTTTCTCTTTTTTTCATTTTAAATAGCTTTTTATTATTCCAAATTCATTCAAAGATAGTTTTCAACATACACCTTTGCAAATTGTTCCATATTTTCTTGTGTTTCAAATTTTTCTCCCTTTGTCCCCTTTTGTTCTCTAAATCCTAGACAGCAAACAATCCAACAAAGGTTAAATATGTGCAATGCAAATTGCTTTTAATATTCACTATTTTTGTCTTAAATCAAAATATACTCTCTATAATTCTCAATAATATTCAATAATACTCACCTAAAAATGTTTCTTTTTCAGATTCTTTCCTTTAGAGAACATCTGAATGTTTGAAATATATCAAATAGGTGAAGATGAAGAATAGTTCTATACTAAATGAGTTTATTTTATTGGGACTCACCAATTCTTGGGAACTTGAACTTTTCTTTTTTGTGATCTTCTTCCTGGCCTATACCTCAATTATGGTTGGAAACAGTCTAATTATACTGATGGTGACCTTTGACTCTCACTTGCACTCTACTCCCATGTATTTCCTCCTGGCCAACCTCTCCTTTCTTGACATGACCCTTTCCACTGTTACTGTTCCCAAGATGATCGCAGACTTTTTCAGGGAGAAGAAAACCATCTCATTATGGGGTTGTATGGCACAGATGTTTTTAGTTCACCTCTTAGGAGGCAGTGAGATGAGTCTACTTGTAGTGATGGCTATTGATCGATATGTTGCAATATGTAAACCCCTCCATTACACCACAATTATGAACCGACGAATTCTGTTAGAAAGTGTGTTTCTCTCTTGGATTGTTGGCTTTGTGCACACCATGAGCCAAATGGCTTTTGTGGTGAACCTGCCTTTCTGTGGTCCTAATGTGATTGATGATGTTTTTTGTGACCTTCCACTGGTGATGAGCCTTGCTTGTACTGACACCTATATCTTGGACCTCCTTGTAATTGCTGATAGTGGACTTCTCTCATTGATCTGTTTTATTCTCTTGCTTGTCTCCTATTCTATCATCTTGCTCACTGTCCACCGTCGCTCTTCTGGAGGGCTGTCTAAGGCTCTGTCTACACTGTCTGCTCATATCACAGTTGTTACTCTCTTCTTTGGACCCATTATCTTAATATATGCCTGGCCAGTTAGTAGTTATGCATTGGACAAATTCCTCTCAGTGTTTTTCTCTGTTATTACTCCTCTCCTGAACCCAATTATTTATAGTTTAAGGAACCAGGAGATGAAGACAGCCATGATTAGACTGAGAAACCAGCACATCAGTTCCAGGCCAATTTTCTAGGTAATGCTTGTAATGATGAAAATTTTTACTATACAACCAGGATAAATTCCTCCTCTGAATGACTATTTGTTATTTGAATTCATTTTAAAATATATTTACTTTCACAAAGAAAATTAAATTATATTTACAAAACTGTCAATAATTAATATGTTGGGAATGAGTTTTGGTAGTATGATTGATTGCATATGTGTATGTGTTTGTGCTTACCAAAATGAAATGATCTATTATCTATAATTAAATTCAATTTTAGAATTTTAAAATTTAGCAAAATTATTTGCACATAAGAAATTCTCCATGACTATCTTGAACTATAATCTCTCTTCTAGATTAATCTCTGCTTTTATTTTCTTTGGCTATAATTATAAACACAACTTGCTTAAAATCTGATCACCATCAGAAAAAGCAATTAATTGTGAAAACTTGCAGAAGCTATTAGTCTGGAAATGGAGTCTCTTTACCAAATTCTCCCATCATATCAAAGAATTAGTGAGAGATGATGAATTATGCTCATTAAATGTCAGTCAGAATGACTGCTTAATACTAAAGGCCTCTGACTCATATTACATATTACAGAGCTGGGAAGTACAGAGGCTAAAACTCCCACAATTACAAGCATCCACTGACATGAAGCCTACACATACCATTCATGAGTAGATTCAGAAACTATTTTAAGTCGCTCTCTTCTCAAGTATCTCCATTATTTGGGAAGTCAAGAGACATCTGGAGGGTAGACTCATAAAGTTATAAATAGAAGTTTGGAAGGGACTTTTGAAATTATTTATTACAATCTTTCATTTTAAAAATGAGATGCATATAAAAATAAGTTGACTTACTCAAAGTAATAAAACTTGTGGAGTCACAATTTAAATTCAAGCCTTCTAACTAAATGTGTATATTGCAAATGTCTATAGTGAAGAAAGAAACAGAAGAGAGATTGTCATGGGAATATGATACCTCTCATATACTCAGATGATGTTCACTTTCCTGCCAAGGTCCTTATCATTTTTACTTCAAAAACGTAATTACTTGTTGGATGAAACCAGTGTCCAAATACCAATCCTCTTGTTCTTCTTTTCTTTTTTGAGGGGAGCCACTAATTATTTTATTTTATTTTTGGTTATACATGTAAATTTGTTTCTTAGAAATATTTATTTAATATTTTTCCTAGTAATATTCTTTTTTTCCCATTTATTTTCAATTTCATTTTTTGTTAAAGCTTTTTATTTTCAGAACATATACATGGATAATTTTTCAACACTGACCCTTACAAAACCTAGTTTTCCAAATTTTACACTCCTCACCCATCTCCCCTCCCCTAAATGACAAATCTCCCCAATATATGTTGAACATGTTAAAATATATGTTAATTCCAATATATGTATACATATTTATACAATTATCTTGCTGTGCAAGAAAAATCAGATCAAAAAGGGAAAAAATGGGAAAGAAAACAGAATGCAAGCAAACAACAACAAAAAGAGTGAAAAAGCTATCTGTAATCCACACACAATTCCCACAGGCCTCTCTCTGGATGTAGATGGCTCTCTTCATCACAAGATCATTAGAACTGGGCTGAATCATCTCATTGTTGGAAAGAATTATATCCATCAGAATATAATCCTGTTGTTGCTATGTACAATGGCCTCCTGGTTCTGCTCATTTCACTTAGCATCAGTTAATGTAAGTCTCTCCAGGTCTCTCTAAAATCGTCCTGCCAATTATTTCTTGTAGAAGAATAATATTCCACAAAATTCAGCCATTTTGTAACTGATGGGTATCCACTCAGTTTCCAGTTTCTTGGCATTACAAATAGGGTTGCCACAAACATTTTTGCACATGTGGATCCCTTTCCTTCCTTTAACATCTCTTTTCGATAGTAGTCTAGTAGAAACAGTGCTGGATTAAAGCATATGGAGAATTTGATAACTTTTTGAGCATAGTTCCAAATCACTCTCCAGAATAGCCTGATACATTCAGAATTCCACCACAATGTATTAGTGTCCCAGTTTTCCCACATCCCTCCAACATTTGTCATTATTTTTCCTACCATTTTAGCCAATCTAAGAGGTATATAGTGATAACTCCAAGTTGTCTTAATCTGCATTTATCTGATCAATAGAGATTTAGAGCACTTTTTCATATGACTAGAAATGATTTCAATTTCTTCATCTGAAAATTGTCTGTTCATATCCTTTGACCATTTATCAATTAGAGAATGGCTTGTATTCTTATAAATTTGAGTCAGTTATCTATATATTTTAGAAATGAAGGCTTTATCAAAATGCTTGAATATAAAAATATTTTCTAGTTTATTGCTTTCCTTTTAATCTTGTCTGCATTAGTTTTGTTTTTCCAAATTTTTTAAACTTAATATAATCAAAATCATTTATTTGATGTTCAATAATAAATTCCAGTTTTTCTTTGGTCACAATTTCCTTCCTTCTCCACAGATCTGGGAGGTAAACTATCCTATGTTTTTCTAATTTGCTTATAATATCCCTTTTTATGTCTAATCATGAACCCATTTGAACCTTATCATGGTATGTGGTGTTAGGTGTGGGTCAATGCCTAGTTTTTGCCATACTAGTTTCCAATTTTTCCAAAGTTTTTGTAAGTTCTTATCCCAAAATCTGAGGTCTTTGGGTTTGTGAAACACGAATTTGCTAAAGTCATTGATTATTTTGTCCTGAGAATCTAACCTATTCTACTGATAGGCTACTCTATTTCTTAGCCAGTACCAAATGGTTTTGGTGACCACTGCTTTATAATATAGTTTTAGGTCTGGCACAGTTAGGCCAACTTCATTGGCATTTTTCATTAATTCCCTTGAAATGCTTGACCTTTTGTTCTTCAGATGAACTTTGTTATGATTTTTTTCTAAGATCTGTAAAATAATTTTTGGGACTTTGGGATGACACTAAATAAGTAGATTAATTTAAGCAATATTGTAATTTTTATTACATTCACTTGGCCTTCCCATGAGCACTTGATATTTTCCCAACTGACTAGATCTGACTTTATTTGTGTGGAAAGTTTTGTAGTTGTGTTTATTGAGTTCTTGACTTTCCCTTAGAAAATAGATTCCCAAATATTCTATACTATCAACAGTTACTTTTAATGGAATTTTGTATCTATTGCTGATGGATTTTTTTGGTAGAGTATAAAAATGCTGATGATTGTTGTGGATTTATTTTATATCTTGGACCTTTGCTAAAGTTATGAATTGTTCCTAGTAGTTTTTCAGTTGATTCTCTAGGGTTGTCTAAGAATACTATCATATCATCTTCAAAGAGTGATAATTTGGTTTCTTCTTTACTCTAATTTCTTTAATCTCTTTTTCTTCTCTTATTGCTAAAGCTAACATTTCAAATACAATATTGAATAGTAATGGTGATAGTGGTCTGTAATATCTGAAGTAGATCTCTGGGGGATCTCTGGATGAGCCTTGGTCTTAGGTGGAGGAGTGATGAAGGCAGGAGAGCTGCCAGGAGGATCTCTGTTTCTGTCTCAGTTCTCTGTGTCTGAGTATCTTCTCTCTGTGTTTCCTCTGTATCTGAGTCTGAGATAGAGCTTGAGCTCTCTTCTCTAGTCCTCTCAGCCCTTAAATATCTCAGTCTGATTACATCATTACATCACACTAAATATATGCCAACTAGAGTGACTATATTATTCTATCACACTAAGTATATGTAAACTAGAAAACCACTATCTCATCAATCACACTGAGTAAGTGCTTATTATAAGCACTCTGCTGTAAGTATCCTTGCTTCAAGTAGAAGACAGGGACTTCTCAGGGAGGGAAGTGAGAAATTCCATAGGGAAAATGGGGAGCCAAACTAGATATTTTTAGCAGGTTTCCTCTGGGATGAAGGGTCTTACACCTCACTCCGAATTCCCCCACTATCTGCGGCCCTCTACAGTGGGCAACCTTGTTTCACCTCTGATCTTATTGGGAATGGTTCTGGTTTGTCCCCATTACAAATAATGCTTGCTGATAGTTTTAAATAGATATTGCTGATCATTTTAAGGGAAAGTCCATTTATTCCTATACTCTCTAGTATTTTTAATAGTAATGGGTGTTGTATTTTTATCAAATGTTTTTTCTGCATGCATTAAGATAATTATATGATTTTTGTTAGTTTGGTTATAGATATAGTTAGTTATGGTAGTAGTTTTCCTAATATTGAACCAGACCAGTATTTCTGGTATAACTACTACTTGGTAATAGTATATTACCCTAGGGAGGACTTTCTGTAATCTCTTTGTTAATATTTTATTTAAGATTTTTCCATCAATAAATTCAGTAGGGAAATTGGTCTATAATTTTCATTCTGTATTTTCATCCTACCTGGTTTAGGTATCAGCAACTTGTCTGTATCACAAAAGGAATTTGGTAGAACTCCTTCTTCCCCTATTTTTTCAAATAGTCTATATAGTATTAGAATTAGTTGTCCTTTTAATGTTTGGTAGAATTCATATGTAAATCCATGAGGCCCTGGAGATGTTTTCTTAGGAAGCTGATTAATAACCTGTTCAATTCTTTCTTTTCTAAAATGGGACTATTTAAATAATTTATTTCCTCTTCTTTTAATATGGGCAGTCTATATTTTTGTAGCTATTCCCCCATATCACTTAGATTATCAAGGTTATTGGCATATAGTTGGGCCAAATAACTCCTAATTATTGCTCTAATTTCCTCTTCAGTGGTGGAAAATTCCCTCTTTTCATTTTTGAGACTACCAATTTAATTATCCTCCATCCTTTTTTCTAATCAAATTAACTAAAGGTTTATCTATTTTGTTGTTTTTTTCATGAAAGCAATTCTTTATTTTATTTATTAATTTAATAGTTTTCTTACTTTCAATTTTATCAATCTTTTCATTTTTAGAATTTCAAATTTGGTATTTTATTGAGGATTTTTAATTTGTCCATTTTCTAGCTTTTTTGTTGTAAGCCCAATTCATTGATCTTCTCTTTCTCTATTTTATGCAAGTAAGCATCTAGAGATATAAAATTTCCCCTAATAACCGCTTTGCCTGCATACCACTAATTTTGGTATATTGTCTCATTATTGTCATTCTCTTGGATGATTGTGTTTGATTGATTGTGTCTATGATTTGTTGTTTTACCCATTCATTCTTTAGAATTAGATTATTTAGTTTCCAATTAATTTTTGGCTTATTTTCCCCAGGGCTTTTATTGCATGTGATTTTTATTGCATTATGATATGAAAAAAAATGCATTTACTATTTCTGCATTACTTCATTTGATTTTGAGGTTTTTATGCTCTAATACTTGTTCAATTTTTGTATAGATTCCATGAACCACCAAGAAAAAAATATACTTCTTTCTGACTGAATTCGATTTTTTATAAAGATCTATCTTACCTAACTTTTCTAACATTTTGTTCACCTCCTTTTCTTTCATATTTATTTTGTGGTTTAATTCACCTAATTCTGAGAGAGCTAGTTTGAGATAGACCACTAGTATAATTTTGTTGTCTGTTTCTTCTTGCAGCTTTCTTAACTTCTCCTCTAGGAATTTGGATGCCATACTACTTGGTGCATATATGTTTAATATTGATATTTTTTTATTATCTATAGTATCCTTTAGCAAGATATAGTTTCCTTCCTTCTCTCTTTTAATTAGATCCATTTTTGCTTTTACTTGATCTGAGATCAGCATCACTACCCCTGCTTTGTTTTACTTCAGCTGAAATATACTAGAGTCTGCTCCAGCCTTTTACCTTTACTCTGTATGTACCACTGCTTTAAATGTATTTCTTGTAAACAACATATTGTAGGATTCTTTTAATCCAGTTTGCTATCCATTTCCATTTTATGGGAGAGTTCATCCCATTCACATTGACAGTTAAAATGACTGATTCTATATTTCTTACCATCTTATTTACCCCAAGTTACGCCTTTCTCACTCCTTTCCCCCTTTTTTTCTCCTCAGTATTTTGCTTCTAACCACTACTTCCCTCAAATAACCCTTCTCCTTTACAGCCCCTCCCCCTTTCTTATACCTTTCCCCTACTACTTCTTGTTTTTCGTTCTATTAATCCTTTCTTTTCCCCTCCCCCCCCACTTCCCTATAAGGTGAGACTAGTTTCTTTGTGAAACCAACTATGTCTGATGTTCTCTCTTTGAGCCAGATCTGATGAGAGTAATATTCACAAAATGTTTATCCCCCTCCCATTTTCCCCTCAATTATAATAGGTCTTCTTTGACTTCCGGCCAAGATGGTGGACAGAAGGCACACATCTACTTAAGCTCCGCGTTTTCTCTCAGAATTTAATTCATGACAAGCCTTGGAATTAGTGCTTGACTGAAAAAAAACCCATAAATAATTACTAAGAGAAGACATCCTTGAAATTCACCAGAAAAGGTCTGTTTTTGCTCAAGGGCAGGAACAGTTTTAGATTGGACTTAGGCTGAGGGCAAGCAGCAGCAGTGAGAGCACTGCAGGTAGCTCATAGCTGAACAGACTGGAGAGGGGTGGGATGTGATCTCAGACGCCTCTGTGGGGAGAGCTTTACTACAGTATTGGATACTTTGCCCTGGCAGCAAGCCAGTAGACAAGAAGAGAAGCTAAAAACACAGGGGATGAAGAATTAAACCCCAAAAAGCTAGGGTCTCTTGGGACCTGGCCACATCCACCCACAGTGTCTCAGCACGTTCTCAGAGTCTCAGAGCACAGACACAGCATAGCCATTGCTGTCCTGCTAGTGTATCTCTGCTGCCCCCCACAGTCTGTAAAGGAAGCTCGGTAACACCCCCGCCCCCCAACCCCCCCCAAAAACGCAGATTGCATTTGTCTTCTTTTTTTTTTTTTTTTTGTTAGTTTGTCTGCCTTGATTCTTCTCTGACAAAATGAGCAAAAACTTTAAACAGACCTTACACATTGATAGCTTCTATATGGATAGAGAGCAGACTTTAAACCCTGAGGAGACTAAAAACAGACTGTCTCCAGATAAATCCCCAAAGGAGGATATGATCTGGTCCTCAACACAGATAAATCTCATAGAAGAAATTAAAAAGGCTCTCACAAGAGAGCTAGAAGAAAAATGAGAAAAGGAAAGGGAAGCTTGGCAAGAGAGTCTGAAGAAGTCATCCCACTCATTTAAAGATAGAGTGAATAAAGAAATCAAATCCTTGAAAAACAGAATTAGTGAACTAGAAAAAGAAAATAGCTCTCTAAAAAAAATTGGCGAAATGGAAAAAAAAATTCCATAGAACAAAACAACTCTCTTAAAAACTCAATTGGACAATTAGAAAAAGATGTAAAAAAAGCGAGTGAAGAAAATACTTCATTGAAAATCAGAATGAAAGAAATATAATTGAATGACTCGAGGAGACACCAAGAATCAGTCAAGCAAAACCAAAAAACTGAAACAATGGAAAAAATGTCAAATACCTTCTTGAAAAAACAACAGACCTGGAAAATAGATCTAGGAGAGACAATCTGAGAATTATTGGACTCCCAGAAAAATATGATGAAACAAAGAGTCTGGACACTATTTTCCAGGAAATTATCAAAGAGAACTGCCCAGAAGTTATAGAAACAGAGGGTAAATAGAAATTGAAAGAATTCATCGATCACCTACCGAAAGGGACCCTAAAATCAAAACACCAAGAAATATAGTGGTCTAAGTCCAGAACTATCAGACGAAGGAAAAAATATTGCAAGCTGCTAGAAAAAAATAAATTCATATATAGAGGAACCACAATAAGGATTACTCAAGACCTAGCAGTGTCCCCATTAAAGGATTGAAGGGGCTGGAATATGATATTCCAAAAGGCTAAGGAACTTGGTATGCAACTAAAAATAACTTACCCAGCCAAAATGAGCATCTTTTTCCAGGGAAGAAGATGGACATTCAACGAAATAAGTGAATTTCACCTATTTTTGATGAAAAAGCCAGAACTTAACAAAAAGTTTGATCTACAAATATAGAACTCAAGAAAAGGTAAAAGCAGTCTTGGGAACTATATTTCTGTTATAAAGATATATAAAGAATACATGTATACCTTGTTCTAGAAACTAGAGGTGGAAAGAAAATTGTACCTGGAAAGGGTAAAGTGGGGGTACTACATCTCATGAAGAGACAAAGGAAACCTATTACATCTGAGAGAAAGAATGGAGGGGGATGAACATAGTGTGTTTCTTATTGCCACCAGAATTGGCTTAAATAGAAAAATTTTAGACATATTCGATTTATGCTGAAACTTCTCCCACCTCATTGAAAAGTGGGAGGGGAAAAGTGAAAAGGGAAAGAATAAGCTAAGTAGAAATTGTGAGGAAAAGGAGTAAGGTTGAGGAACTCTAAGGTGGGAGGAGGGATACTAAAAAGGGAGGGCTGTGAGAAGCAAGTGGTGCTCACAAATTTAGGGGGAAGGAAGGGAGAAAAGCATAAACAGGAGGTAACAAGACGGCAAGAAATCGCAAGAAATACAGAATTGGTCATTTTAACCATAAATTTGAATGGGGTAAACTCCCCTATAAAGAGGAAGCGGTTAGCAGAATAGATTAAAAGTCACAATCCTACAATGTGTTGTTTACAGGAAACACACCTGAACCAGGGAGATACATATAGTATAAAGGCAAAAGGTTGGGGCAGAATCTACTATGCTTCAGGTGAAGTCAAAAAAGTAGGGGTAGCCATCCTTATCTCAGATCAAGCAAAAGCAAAAATTGATCTAATTGAAAGAGATAAAGAAGGGCACTATATCTTGCTAAAGGGTAGCATAGATAATGAAGTAATATCAATATTAAACATACCAAATACAGCAAGGGGTGTAGCATCTAAATTCATAAAAGATAAATACAGAGAGCTGCAAGAAGAAATAGATAGCAAAACTATAATAGTGGGAGATCTCAACCTTGCACTCTTAGAATTTGATAAATCAAAACACAAAATAAATAAAAAAAGAAGTCAAAGAGGTGAATAGAATACTAGAAAAGTTAGATGTGATAGATCTCTGGAGAAAACAAAATGGAGACAAAAAGGAGTACACTTTCTCCTCAGCAGTTCATGGAACCTATACAAAAATAGACCATATTTTAGGACATAAAAACCTCAAGCTCAAATGCAGTAAGGTAGAAATAGTAAATGCATCCTTTTCAGACCATGATACAATAAAAATTACATTCAATAAAAAACCAGGGGAAAATAGACCAAAAATAATTGGAAATTAAATAATCTCATAGCAAAGAATAAATGAGTGAAACAGCAAATCATAGACATAATAACTTCACCCAAGAAAATGACAATAATGAGAAGCCATACCAAAATGTGTGGGATGCAACCAAAGTGGCAATAAGGGGAAATGTCATATCTCTAGAGGCCTACTTGCATAAAATAGAGAAAGAGAAGGTCAATGAATTGGGCTTGCAATTAAAAATGCTAGAAAAGGAACAAATTAAAAAACCCCAGTCAAACACTAAACTTGAAATTCTAAAAATAAAAAGAGAGATCAATAAAATTGAAAGTAAAAAAAAAAACTATTGAATTAATTAATAAAACTAAGAGTTGGTTCTATGAAAAAAACAACAAAATAGACAAACCCTTAGTAAATCTGATTTAAAAAGGGAAAGAGGAAAATCAAATTGTTAGTATTAAAAATGAAAGGGAGAACTTGCCACCAAGGAAGAGTAAATTAGAGCAATAATTAGGAGTTACTTTGCCCAACTTTATGCCGATAAATTTGATAACTTATCTTGCTCAGATTAACAGAGGAAGAAGTAAATTGGTTAAACAGTCCCATCTTAGAAAAAGAAATAGAACAAGCTATTAATCAACTCCCAAAGAAAAGATCAGATGGATTTACATGTGAATTGTACCAAACATTTAAAGAACAATTGACTTCAATGCTATATAAACTATTTGAAAAAATAGGGATTGAAGGAGTCCTATCAAATTCCTTTTATGACACAGACATGGTACTGATACCTAAACCAGGTAGGTTGAAAACAGAGAAAGAAAATTATAGAACAAGCTCCCTAATGAATATTGATGAAAAAAAAATCTTAAATAAAATATTAGCAAAAAGATTACAGAAAATCATCTCCAAGATAATACACTATGACCAAGTAGGATTTATACCAGGAATGCAGGGCTGGTTCAATATTAGGAAAACTATTAGCATAATTGATTATATCAATAACCAAATTAACAAAAACCATATGATCATCTCAATAGATATAGAAAAAGCATTTGATAAAATCCAACATCCATTCCTAATAAAAAACACTTGAGAGGATAGGAATAAATGGACTTTTTCTTAAAATAGTCAGGAGCATATATTTAAAACTGTCAATAAACATCATATGCAATGGGGAAAAACTGGAACCTTTCCCAGTAAAATCAGGAATGAAACAAGGTTGCCCACTATCACCATTATTATTCAATATTATATTAGAAATGTTAGCCTGTAGTGGCTAGAATCTGGAAAATGAATGGATGCCCATCAATTGGAGAATGGTTGAGTAAATTGTGGTATATGAATGTTATGGAATATTATTGTTCTGTAAGAAATGACCAGCAGGATGAATACAGAGAGGACTGGCGAGACTTACATGAACTGATGCTGAGTGAAATGAGCAGAACCAGGAGATCATTATATACCTCAACAATGATACTGTATGAGGATGTATTCTGATGGAAGTGGATTTCTTCAACAAAGACAAGATCTAACTTAGTTTCAATTGATCAAGGATGGACAGAAGCAGCTACACTTAAAGAAAGAACACTAGGAAATGACTGTAAACTGCTTTCATTTTTGTTCCTCTTCCCGGGTTTTTTATACCTTCTAAATGCAATTCTCCCTGAGCAACAAGAGAACTGTTCGGTTCTGCACACATATATTGTATCCAAGATCTACTGCAACCTATTTAACATGTATAGAACTGCTTGCCATGTGGGGGAGGGGGTGGAGGGAGGGAGGGGAAAAATCGGAACAGAAGTGGGTGCAAGGGATAAAGTTGTAAAAAATTACCCTGGCATGGGTTCTGTCAATAAAATGTTATTAAAAAAAAAAGAAATGCTAGCCTTGGCAATAACAGTTGAGAAAGAAATGAAAGGAATTAGAGTAGGTAATGAGGAAACCAAACTATCACTCTTTGCAGATGATATGATGGTATACTTAAAGAACCCCAGAGATTCTACTAAAAAGCTATTAAAAATAATTCATAACTTTAGCAAAGTTGCAGGATACAAAATAAATCCCCCAAAATCCTCAGCATTTTTATACATCACCAACAAAATCCAACAGCAAGAGATACAAAGAGAAATTCCATTCAAAATAACTGTCGACAGCATAAAATATTTGGGAATCTATCTACCAAAGTGTAGTATTTACTTCTTTTTTATACTATAATTGTTCTCTGGGAGCAGGTTTCTTGGGGAGGTTTTCTGGAGGCATCCTTAGTATCAGTTCAAATCAATAATCACTTCAAACGCAGCCAGCTGATAAAATCCAAACATTTCTTTTCTCCTTCCAAATCTTGTCTCTTTGCTTGGGAACAGGTAGCTTTCTTAGAGGCCTATCTTTCAGTGGAGAAGCGAAGGAGGAGAGCCTGTCACCACAATGATGTGAGATGGGATGAATAAATCTGGTTCTGCCTCCGATAGTGGGCTTCTTCTGAACTGACTGACGCTCCCCTCTCAGTCTTTTGAACTGAACTCTGCTGACTGAGCTCAGCTGTTTTTATGCTCTCTCAAAGGTTGACTCTTCCTCTGAGAGTGGGATTGTGGGTTTCTGACATGTGAATCTCATACTGAATACTGACTTGTGAATCTCCCAAAAGTGTGAACTCCAATGAGTACTTAAATACATTAATGAGCTAGGGAATTTGCTAACTACCATGCTAAATTAGGCAACTGACATCACTTTATAAGGATTCTAACACTAAAGAAAAGTCAGGAATTATATGAGCAAAATTACAAAACACTTTCCACACAAATCAAGTCAGATTTAAATAATTGGAAAAATATTAAGTGCTCTTGGATAGGCTGCGCAAATATAATAAAAATAACAATATTCCCTAAACTAATCTATTTATTTAGTGCTATACCAATCAGACTCCCAAGAAAATATTTTAATGACTTAGAAAAAATAACAACAAAATTCATATGGAAGAACAAAAGGTCGAGAATCTCAAGGGAATTAATGAAAAAAAAAATCAAATGAAGGTGGCCTAGCTGTACCTGATCTACAACTATATTATAAAGTAGCAGTCACTAAAACCATTTGGTATTGTCTAAGAAATAGACTAGTTGATCAGTGGAATAGGTTAAGTCCACAAGACAAAATAGCAATCTAGTGTTTGAGAAACCCAAAGATCCCAACTTTTGGGATAAGAATTCATTATTTGACAAAAACTGCTAGGAAAACTGGAAATTAATATGGCAGAAATTAGGCATGGACCCACACTTAACATACATCAAGATAAGGTCAAAATGGGTTCATAATTTAGGTATAAAGAACGAGATTATATATAAATTAGAATAATGTAGTATTGTTTACCTCTCAGACCTGTGGAGGAGAAAGGAATTTATGACCAAAGATGAACTAGAGATCATTATTGATCACAAAATAGAAAATTTTGATTATATCAAATTAAAAAGCCTTTGTACCAACAAAGCTAATGCAAATAAGATTAGAAGGGAAACAACAAACTGGGAAAACTTCTTCACAGTTAAATGTTCTGATAAAGGCCTCATTTCCTAAATATATAGAGAATTGATTCTAATTTATAAGAAATCAAACCATTTTCCAATTGATAAATGGTCAAAGGATATGAATAGACATTTTTCAGATGATGAAATTGAAACTATTACCACTCATATGAAAGAGTGTTCCAAATCACTATTAATCAGAGAAATGCAAATTAAGACAACTCTGAGATACCACTACACACCTGTCAGATTGGCTAAGATGACAGGAAAAAATAATGATGAATGTTGGAGGGGATGCGGGAAAACTGGGACACTGATTCATTGTTGGCAGAGTTGTGAACAAATCCAATCATTCTGGAGAGCAATCTGGAATTATTCCCAAAAAGTTATCAAACTGTGCATATCCTTTGATCTAGCAGTGCTACTACTGGGCTTACATCCCAAAGCGATACTAAATAAGGGAAAGGGACCTGTATGTGCCAAAATATTTGTGGCAGCCCTGTTTGTAGTGGCTAGGTACTGGAAAATGAATGGATGCCCATCAACTGGAGAATGGTTGGGTAAATTGTGGTATATGAATGTTATGGAATATTATTGTTCTGTAAGAAAGGACTAGCAGGATGAATACAGAGAGCCCTGGAGAGACTTACATGAACTGATGCTGAGTGAAATGAGCAGAACCAGGAGATCATTATATACTTCAACAATGATACTGTACGAGGATGTATTCTGATGGAAGTGCATTTCTTCAACAAAGAGAAGATCTAAATCAGTTTCAATTGATCAATGATGGACAGAAGCAGCTATACCCAGAGAAGGAACACTGGGAAATGAGTGTAAACTGTTTGCATTTTTGTTTTTCTTCCCAGTTTATTTTTACCTTCTGAATCCAATTTTTCCTGTGCAACAAGAGAACTGTTTGGTTCTGCACACATAGATTGTACCTAGGATATACTGTGACATATTTAACATGTATAGGACTGCTTCCCATCTGAGGGAGGGGGTGGAGGGAGGAAGGGGAAAAATCGGAACAGAAGTGAGTGCAAGGGATAATGTTGTAAAAATTACCCAGACATGTGTTCTGTCAATAAAAAGTTATAATTATTAAAAAAAAATAGGCCGTCTTTGACTCTTCATGAGATGTAATTTCTCTCATTTTATTTCCACTTTCCTTTTTCCAGTACAATTCTCTTTCTACCTCATTTCTTTTTCAGATCATCACAATAAAATCAAATTATACCCACACTCTCTAAGTATACTCATAACAGAAATATAGTTCTCAAAACTTCTTTCCTTTTTACCTTTTTTATGCTTCTCTTGGGTTCTGTTTTTGGTTATTAATTTTTTTGGGGGTTTGGATTTGGTCTTTTCATCAGAATTAGGTGGAATTCACCTCTATCATTGAATGTCCATCTTCTTCCCTGAAAGATAATGCTCATTTTAGCTGGATAGATTATTCTTGGCTGTAGTGCATGTTCCTTTGCTTTTCAGAATATCAGATTCCAGCCCTTTGATCCTTTTAGGTGGAAGCGGCTAGGTCTTGGGTAATCCTGATTGTAGTTCCTTAATATTGAATTGTTTCTTTCTGGCTGCCTGCAATATTTTTTCTTTTATCTGAAAATTCTGAAATTTAGCTACTGTGTTCCTTGGAGTTTTCATTTTGGGGTCTCTTTCAGGAGTTGATTGTTGAATTTTTCAATGGCTACTTTACCATCTGGTTCTGGGACCCCAGGGCAGTTTTCTTTGATGATTTCCTGAAGGATGATATCTAAATTCTTTTTTCATCATGTCTTCCAGAAAGTCCAATAATCCTTAGGTTGTGTCTCCTAGATCTATTTTTCCAGGTCAGTTGTTTTTCCAATGAGATATTTTATATTTTCTTCTATTTTTATTTATTTATTTATTTATTTATTTTTTGGTTTTGTTTGACTGATAATTGATGTCTCATTCAGTCATTCACTTTCATTTGTTCAATTCTAATTTTTAGTATATCATTTTCTTCAGTTACCTTTTCTTTTAGCTCCTTTTGTATTTGGCCAATTGTATTTTTAAATGAATTGTTTTGTTCATTGCATTTTTTTCCATTTCACAAATTCTGTTTTTCAGCGAATTGGTTTCTTTTTCATATCTATTTTGTGGGGAGTTATATGCTTTTCCATTTCACCATATTTATATTTTAAGGCTTTTTCTTCAGATAGTTTCTGTTTTTCTTTTTCTATACCCTCTTTCAAAGATCTCATTTCCTTTCTCCATTTTTCTTCTAACTTTCTTTTAAGATCCTTTTTGAAATCTTCCAAGAAAGTGAGGATCATCTCATATCTTCCTGTCGGGCTTCATCTGGAGTTGATTTGCCTTTTGGAACCTCAGAGTTTGAGGTCTGTTATCTCTCTACATAAAAATTGTCTATGGTCAGAGTTCTTTTTGCTTTTTTGGTCATATTTTTAAAGGTCAAGCTCTGCTCTTATGGCAAAGGGGTAACAGTGACTTTAGTTTGCCCTGGGACTGGTGTTTCTTACTGATTTCCAGTGCTGCGTAATTGCAGACAAGTTCCGAGTTCTTCTGGGGTTCATTGGGTTACAATTTGCCTTTTGTATTTGCTTTTGAGTGTTTTACAGGAAATCTGCTAAACCACCTATTTGCAACCACACAGAGTAGTTTAAGCACCTCACATAAAATTTTCCAGTGCACAGATACCACAGTGCTCTGGCTCCCCACTCCAGCTCCTTGCCCTAGTATCTTATTGCTGAAGTCTGAGCTAGGCAGACTGTCCCCCTGTCCAACTCTTAACAGCTCTGTTCTAAATTTCTTCCAAAGTAACTTCTTCTGGAACTGTGTTGTACTCCAAATATTTGTGGATTCTGTCACTCCAAAATCAGTCCAAAGGCTTAATCTGCTTTTGGTTTGAGAGATTTTCCATTTTAAGTCCTACAGAGTTATGGATGATTGTACTACTGAACATAAACAGTCATTTACAGCTGGTCATCCCAGAACATTGCTATTACATTGTATACAGTATATTTCATTTTGTTCATGGAGGACTTTACAGGTTTTGTTTTTTTCCTGAGAGCATCCTGCTCATCATTTCCCAGAGCACAATAATATTACTTCAGAAAGATTTGCCTCTATTTTTTTAATAGCTACTATTGCTAATTGCATTTTCCCCCATTTATTTTCTCTTTCCTTTCACTCTGTCCCTCCTCAAATGTGTTTTGCTATTGACTACTCCCTCTCCCAATATGTCCTCTCTTTTATCATCCTTCTCCTTTCCCATATTCCATCTCCTTTTTATTTTTCTGCAGGGTAAAATAAAGTTCTATATATGTATTGAGCATATATGTTATTTCCTTAGTCTTTTATTTTGAAAGATTAAATTATCAATAAAATAACTGTGACATGTAACATATGGCTCCTTATATCAGAGCCAGGCTGATTATATCTTCCACTTGGGGTTTTATAAGTAACTTTGAAGGTTTGGGTTATGTTTCACTTTTGTAAAATTAAATTTTATTTTATTTTCAGTCCTAAATTTTTCCCTTTTGCTTCTCATTCTTACTACTAATTAAGAAGGTTAAAAAATTTCAATTATGTAGAGCCATAGAAAACAAATTCTGTCATCAACCAATTCCAGCTTTACACATTTACCTTTTCTGTCATCTTAGATAATCTGATGAATATGAGGTAGTTCCCCAGAGTTGTTTTATTTAACATTTCTTTTATATTTTTAATTCTTTAGAATATATTTTTGTATGTATTCATTTATTTTCTTAGATTATGAGATCGATTGGCCCATAATTGAACAAAATACTTCCTAATAATTTTTAAAATTTCTTTTATTTTGGTGATAAATTTATCTTTTCTGTTTTTGATACTGGTAATTTGGTTTTCTTTTTTCTTTTTTGAAATCAAATTAACCAATATTTATCTATTTTCTGGTTTTTCCAAAAAGGTAAAACCAAATTCTAATTTTACTTAGCTCAATAATTTTTTTAATTATCAATTTTATTAATCTCTCCTTTGATTTTCCAGACTGCAAGTTTGGTGTTTAATTGAAGATTCTATATTGTTTTTTTTTCCTAGCTTTTTAAGTTGCATTTCATTTGCCTGCTCTGTTTCTATTTTATTTGAAGTTAGCATTTAAAGATATACATTTTTCTCTAAGTATTGCTTTGACTGTGCTTCCTAAGTTTTGGTATGTTGGCTCATTTTCATTCTTTTTAATGAAATTATTGGTTCTAAGACTTGTCCTTCGATGTACTCATTCAGTTGTTCTTTATTAAATGTAATTTTATTGCATTATGATATGAAAAGATTTAACAGGATTTTTAACAATTTAACAATTCTTCTTTGCATTGGATTGTGAAGATTTTATACTTTAATGCATCTTCAATATTTGTGTGGGTGTCATGGAAAAGATATATTTCTTTCCATTTCTACTCAATTTTCTTTAGGAATATATCTAACTTTTCTAAATTCTATTCATCTCTTTAATTTCTTTCTGATGTGTTTTTGATTATATTTACCTAGTTTTGAGAGGGGAAATTTTTTTGTAGGTGTCATGTACTATAGCCAAAATGGTATATGAATTTCTATTCCCATTCAATTTTCTCCAAAAGTGTACTGTGTCTAACTTTTCTAAAGTTCTTTTTACCTTCTTAATTTCTTTCTTGATTATTTTTAAGGGGAGGGGGGGGAAGATACATGGCACAATGCATAGAGTGCTGGGCCTGGAGTCAGTAAAATTCCAATTAAATCTGGTCTAAGACACTTTCTAATTGTGTCATCTTTGGTAAGTCAATTATTTGCCTTAGTTTCCAGTTGCATAAAATGAGCTGGAGAAGGAAATGGCAAGCCACTCCAATATTTTTATCAGAAAAATCCCCCAAACCCAAATGAGGTCATAAAGAATGGTGTACAACTGAAATGAATGAACAGCAACAAAATAGTTTTTTTGTATGGCTGTTGCTATCTCAGATTTTTTTCCTCTGAAAACTACCTATTTGTATCCTTTGACTATTTGTCAATTAGAAAACGGTTTTTATTCTTGTAAATTTGACTGAATTTCCTGGATATTTTTCTCTAATGTTTCTCATTCCTAGTGTGGCATTATTTATAAATTACTGACTAATGCCCCAGTTCCATTTAAACAATTAAAAACAATTAGATTTTATAAAGAGACATTTAATTAAATGATAAAGTAAGGGGGCAGTAGATAGCACAACGGATAGAGCAGCAGCCTTGAAGTCAGGAAGACCTCAGTTCAAGTCTCATCTCAGACACTTGACACTTCCTAGCTGTGTGACCCTGGGCAAGTCACTTAAACCCAATTGCCTCAGCAAAAACAAACAAACAAAAAGATAAAGTAAGAATAAAACCACACACATTTTCACCTTATATGTTGGGGACATATTTTCCTCTCCTATAAAGATGGTCTCTGAGAAGAAAAATTTCAAATTTAGCAGTTTCTACACATCATTGGTCCCAGAAAGTTCATTACCAAATATGATTTTGTAAGCAATGAGTTATTATATCAATTATCTTGGGTTGGATTTCAGAGATTCCTTCTCAGTGGTCTGGTGGGAAGCCCAAAATAGACTAGATTTTTGGATTCTTGGGCTTCCATAACACTAGATTTCTGTACTACCAGATGCTAGGTTCCCCTAGATAGATCTCCTGACTGCTTTAAATTTGCAATGTTGGAGCCTATTCCAGATTAATCTCTAAAATGTGAGAACAAATTCTGAATCAAAAGACTGGATATGGAACTGCATATTGGCCTTGGATGATCAAAAATTCACTTTATTTTGCTGCTTCTCATCAAACACTGACAATAGAAGATTAGCTAAGAGAGTAGAGCATAACTTTTGCAGATGTCATCAGTTTGGTGCTCTAAGCAGTAGACAAGAAGTTGCCCTTTACTATGTAATTAACCTATCAGAAATAGGTTCAGATGATTAATGACTGATATTTTGGTGAAGTTTTACCTTTAATTACAAAAGAAAAATCCTTTTGAAGTCTAGAGAAAATTGGCAAGGTTCTCTAATAATTCCCATAGGGATTTACTCTACTAACTTCATGATTGTTATCAAATTAAGGTTTTTCTTGTCTTTTTTTCATGGGAGTAAGTTTATATAAGACTTTGTTCTTAGAGTCACAGGAAAATAATCAAGAGAGTCATAATCTCAAAGTGATTCTATCTCATTGAAGAAGCTGCTCCTTGAAGTCTCTCTAGAATTGGTAGGTTGGATGACTAATATTAATATATTGGGATACTCGTGTAATAACCACATAATGGATTTCTATATATTTTTGGTAAATTAATAGTGAATATATACTATTCACTATTTTCTGGTTTTTCCAGATAAATATAAATTATTAGGATAAATATAAATTAACTTTCCCATGCCTTAGTTTCTTCAACTTTAAAATGAGTAGATAAAGCTATATGGCTTCTGAGATCCCTCCTTTCTGATTCTTTGTTGATTTTCCTGTGATTCATTATCATCCAGGGCCTGAGTGACTATTCCAAGATATTATCAAATAGGAATATCTAATGTGGTTATCCATAATTTTCCTGATCAAATAAATAAATTGCCTTTCAGTTCTGCTACCATTTATTAGACTCATTCTAACTTGTAATGAGGTGTTATACAAAGCCTTAAGACATCACTTAGGACCAAAAAAAAAATTAAACATTATGTAGGAAAATTTCAAAGTGAAATAGAAATTTAAGAGAATATTGGTTATCACTGAATAAGAGACAATGGGATTTATAAAAGAATGAGCTTTAGTATCATATGTTGAATTTTATATTTCATTATCTTTGCAACAGAAAGACACCAGAAAACATTGCCAAATGAATTACCTTCCTAGACCTATCATTTAGGAAGATTATTTTGACTTGATTTAAAACACTACATCAAACCAGAAGAAAAGTGATAGAAATTGATTTATGAGAATGTTTTTGGACAGTTCAAGGTTCATATGACTGGCTAATAATTCAGGTAGTGATAAATCTGGTGATAGAAATGTAGGGTTAAAGCCAACGGGAAAGCTTGTGTGTGTGTGTGTGTGTGTATGTGTTTGTGTGTGTGTGTGTGTGTGTGTGTGTGTGTACGTATTTGGTGATATTATTGTCAATGGGACAGAACAAATCTACCATTTCAGAGACCATATGTTAGACTAATGCACAAAACATAAAACATTTTATTCTCTTTGCAATAGGAAGTCACTTGAGAGTGTTGAACCAGGGAGTGAAATCATCAAACCTATTACCTAAGAAGAAATACTAGAATCAGTTTGAGAAGTTATAACTCTATTAAAATAGTAAAATTCATTTCAATTCAGCAAATATGTTTCAGTGAAAGAGGTGATGAGAGTCTGAATGAAAGTAAGTAGTTGTGTGATTAAAAAGTAGGAGATATGTTCAAGAAATATTGGGAAGATAGAAGAAATAAGAATTTTCAAGGAAATGTATAGGAAAAGGGACAGCTAAACATTTAGTGTAACACATAGTAACAAAAATATATATATAATATTTTAAAGGAAAATCCCAAAAGAGAAATGGAAATCTAAGAGAGTATTGAGTGTTGCTAAAGAAGAGAGAACAGAATTTTCTTTGAAAATATTGGATATCACTGTGACATATTTAACATGTATAGGACTGCTTGCCATCTGGGGGAAGGAGTGAAGGGAAGGAGGGAAAAAGTCGGAACAGAAGTGAGTGCAAGGGATAATGTTGCAAAAAATTACCCAGGTATGGGTTCTGTCAATAAAAAGTTATAATTATGAAAAAAGAGAAAATATTGGATATCACATGCCAAGTTTTAATTCAAAATTACACAAAAAAACTGTAATTAGGAAGAAAAGCAATGATAATTGTTGTTGCTTTCCTAAATATGGTTTTATATATTTTAAATTGTCATATGGATAATTTAATTCTGATAATATAGTGTTTATTGAACTATTTAGTTGCCTGCTTTTTTTTTTCATGTTCTCCTCTACTCAATATAGGAGATAGTCAATGAGATAGTCAATCTCATTCCTGAAGTGTTAGTTCCTATTGATCCTATACAATATTCATTTTTTTTTTCAATTTTTAGCCACATCTCTCTACCCAGATTACATTGGAACTAAAGTAACAATGCTAACTTTGGGACATTGTTCAATAAATATATATTTGATTCTGCATTTTTTGATTTTTTTCATGAGATGTCTTTATGTGCTTATAGCAATTGCTGAAGATGAGTCTTCCCAATTGCAAACAGAATTACCATTCAGTCAGGGGTGCATGAAAAAGTTAGATTTTGGATTTGACATATAATGAAATGTAAGGGGACGGTGTTGGTTTGGAAGTAAAACATAGCCTAGTTTATTATTTTCTTGATGAAATGCTTTGTTATTTACACAATTTGCAAAAGTGCTTGGACAATTAATATAAGTACAATCCTATGTTGGGAACAATGTAAAATCATAAACAAGACAAAAATGTGCCTTTTTTATTGATAGCAACTAGATCTGAATAGAAAGTTGCATCAGTTGTACTATTACATTCACCTCTGTGAATTTTATTAAATTTATTGCACTTTTTTGGAGCTAAGTTCGCTTCTTGGGCTCTAAGTGATGAGATTCTGAGACAAAACATAAGCATATGCACAGACAAGTAGGTAAAATATTTGTACAGAGTAAACACAAAGTAATCAATATCAGTTAGGTAATCAATAGTCTTCTAGGACTGATAATCATTATTATCTGCATATCAATTTGACTTGCATAGCAGTCTTTATAGTTGAAGACTTCCATTCTAGGTATCTATAAAATATAAAAAATAGATGCCCAAACTTATGAAGTATGAAAATGCTTTCTGAACATCAAAAAAAAAAATCTCTCAAAGCCCACATCAGAGTAAAATGAAGATCAAGGTGATTATCATTGTTATATTTATATGAATGTTCTGAACACCTCAAGACCCTTGAGCTCCTAGACTGAGAACCTCTGGTCTAAGATATTTGCTAATCTAGGTCTCAAACTAGTTTGGCTGTTTTTACTGTTTAATACATAATTGAAAAAGCAGTTAACTTTAGAGAATAATTAGAATCATGGGGATAGAACTAGATGCTACATTAAAGCCTATTTCATACCACCCCCTCATTTTTACAGAAGATGAACAACTCCAATAAACAAATATTAAAAAATGATAGCTCATAGTTATAATTTACATGATGTAAGGTTTTTGAAATTTTTTACCAATATTTCCTCATTTAATCTTCACAAAGATCCTGGGAGGTAAGGATTATTATTATCTCCATTTTTATTTTTATTTTTTAATTAAACTTTTTATTCACAAAGTATATGCATGGGTAATTTTTCCAACATTGACCTCTGCATAACCCCATGTGGCAAATTTCCCCCTTTTTCCCCCAATTCCCTCTCCCACCCAGCAGGCAGTCCAATATATGCCAAATATGCTGAAACACATGCCAGATCCAATATGTATATACGTATCCACACAGCCATCCAGTTGTACAAGAAAAATCAGATCAAGAAGGAAGAAAAAGAAAAGCTGAGAAAAAAGAAACAAAATGCAAGCAAATAATAACAGAGAGTGATTATCTCCATTTTAAAAGAGAAAACTGAGGCTGAATTAAGTGACTTGGCCAAAATAACATTGCTGGTAAGTCTTTGGAGCAGGGTTTGATAATAGAGTATTTTTTAAAGTGCTCACTATGTTCCAGTATTGTATTTAATCTTAGGGATTCAAAAAACCCAAGGAAATACGCTCAAGGAGCATACATTCTAAAAGGAGAAGACAAAACATAAGTGAGAGCTGAAAAATAGGAGAAGATGGAAGGACAATACTCATTCATGGGGCAGGGGGAGAGAAGGAGTTACAAAAACCCTTTGTGGAGATACAATAGACCAATGGGGTAGGAGGTTGGTTCTGAGAGTGAGCTGGAAGTGAAGAGTGAGCAGATGACTTATGATTATTCTATTCATCCACAATTTGCAAAATAATTTATCTGTCGTACCACAGCATAGTGCAACTTCAAATTGCATGTTAATTTAATTCTCTGTTTTTAGGCTAAATTGATTTCTTTAATGTTGCTTTTAAAATATTTCTTGAATTAATTCAGTTTGGAGATGTTTCAAAAATTTTCACCCTCTAATATTTTCTTTAATATGAATATTTTTCCATATTGTCATGTATTCAAGAATATTCATCCAAAATTGTGATTTTATTTGGATTTTTATCTTTACAGAGATCTGGATTCTTGACATTTAATCAACTAGATGGATTTGAAGAATCACTCTGTGATAAATGAATTTATTTTGTTAGGGCTCACCAGTTCTTGGGAACTCGAAATTTTTTTCTTTGTGATATTCTTCCTGGCCTATACATCAATTTTGGTTGGAAACAGTCTCATTATATTGATGGTTACCTTTGACTCCCGTTTGAATTCCACTCCCATGTACTTTCTTCTTGCCAATCTTTCTTTTTTTGACATGACTCTTTCCACTGTTACTGTCCCCAAGATGATCACAGACTTCTTCAGGGAGAGAAAAACCATCTCCTTATGGGGCTGCATGGCACAGATATTTTTAGTTCACCTCTTAGGGGGCAGTGAGATGGCTCTTCTCGTAGTCATGGCTGTTGATCGTTATGTTGCAATTTGTAAACCCCTCCACTATACAACTATCATGAACTGGAGGATCTTATTAAGAAGTATCTTGCTTTCATGGGTTGTTGGCTTTGTGCACACCATGAGCCAAATGGCCTTTGCTGTAACCTTGCCTTTTTGTGGTCCTAATGTGATTGATGATGTTTTTTGTGACCTTCCTCTGGTGATAAGCCTTGCTTGTACTGATACCTATATCCTAGACCTTCTTGTCATTGCTGACAGTGGGCTGCTCTCACTGTTCTCCTTTGTTCTTTTACTTATATCTTATATTGTTATCTTGGTCATTGTCCAACGTCGTTCCCCAAGTGGTCTTTCTAAGGCTCTGTCCACATTATCTGCTCACATTATAGTGGTGATTCTCTTTTTTGGGCCAAGTATTTTAATCTATGCTTGGCCAGTTAGTAGCTATGCATTGGACAAATTTCTCTCAGTGTTTTTCTCTGTTATCACTCCTCTATTAAATCCAGTTATCTACAGTCTGAGGAATCAAGAGATGAAGGCTGCAATGATTAGACTGAGGAATAGGCACTTCAGTTCTAGGCCTACCCTCTAGGATTCTTTGCATGGAGTCTCTGAGGATCACTGAGGAAGTTGTGGATACATTTCAGAGGAGTCCATGACTTTGGATGGAAGGAAGGAAATAAAATAAAATTTTATTTTCACCAATTTCTAATCAAATTCAATTATTTAAAATATTATTATGAGAAATTGTCCATAGACTTCATCAGGCAGCCAAAGACTGAAAACTACAAAATAATCCTCCTGTTAATGAAAGATTTTATACCACAACCAAGATAAGTTTCTTTTAAGTATAACTATTATTATTTTAATTCATTTATAAATATTTCTACTTTTAACAGACAAATAAGTTTTATTCACAAAACCATCTATCATTAATATTTTGGATTTTTTTGGTTCTGTGTCTATTTTGGAAGGTTTTTCATTTAAATGAAGAAATAATTGAAATTTAATTCAGTTTTGGAGTTTTAAATTATAGCAAAGTTCAATAAAGATTTGAATTGAAAATTTTTCCTTGACTAGGTGATTTCTAACTTCTCATTCTATTCTAAATCCTCAAATTTTATTTTCTTTTGTTGTAACCTAAAACACAACTGGTTTACAATTTTATTATCAACAGGAGAAATAAATGAACTCTGCAACTTTTGGAGAACTCTTCAAAAATAGAGGCTTTCCATTAAATTCTACATGAGTTAAAAAGAGGATGAGAGGTGGGATGGAAGCTTTCTATATATGGTTAACGAGAATGATATAGTAGCTATTTGTTACTAAGTCATGTTGAACTGTCCAGGGGAAAGAATTTAAATGTCATCTGACTTCAAATCATATAAAGGATGCAGAAAGATTTCAAGAAGACAATACCAACAGGAGGCCAAAGTTATATGCCTATAAATGCACAGGCATAAGATTTTTGTATATCTTTCTGAATAAAAAAATTATAGCTAATTAGTAAAAACATTGTAGCAGCATTTGGACCATCTATTGTATTTGTTTTGTCCTTTACCATAATTTTAAAGCAATTAAAATTATATAAATTTAACAAAATTGATTGTTTAACCTGTGAAGAAGAGTGAATTTAAAGTAGAAGTAGAAGTGTAAACAAAACTATAAGAAATGCATGGTAGGCCACATTAATGCTATAGTATCTCTGTTACCAAAGAACATTTAGAGCATTCAGGGCAAAGATGAACTGTCCTTCATGTGGCAAACTACAAAAAGTGTTAACTTTAGAGGGAACAATTTTAGTTGAGTGATGACTTTAGATTCTAGATGCAAAGTATTGAGAAGTTAAAAAAAAACAAGAGGAAAAGGAGACAGGAAGTGTAAATGGCTTGTTCTTTGAGTATGGATATAAAAAAGAAATTAGAATAAAATAATAACATGAAAACATAAGTTGAAGAGAGAATTTTAAGGCAAAGAGAATCATAGGGAGAATCATAGGCATAAGAAATATGTTAGTTGGTAATAAGGTCCCTTGTCAATGGCACAGAGTGCTATTTTAGAGCAGGATATTTCTTTTTTCCACCCTATAAAGTTGAAAATTTTAAGACTATAATCCATCTATTCTAATTTTCCTTTGAAGTCCATAATGAATCTAGCAGTCATATATTTTACTATGACATCAACATTTTTTAGTATGAACTATTACTGTCTCTTGAGAAGATAAATACTCCAAATCTATTATCTATCTGTTTTGCTGTGTTTTAAGATATTTCTTAAAAACCACTTATGTAGGGACAGCTAGGTGGTGCAATGGATAGAGCACCAGTCCTGAAGTCAGGAGGATCTGAGTTCAAATCTGATCTCAAATACTTAACACTTCTAGCTGTGTGACCCTGGGCAAGTCACTTAACCCCAGTTGGGGGGAACACTTATGTAAGAGTTATCCTCTATGTAATAGTTTCTAACTAGCAATGTACTTATAATGACCAAGACTGAACATGAAGAAAAGAGGAACAAATTATACCTCTGTCCTTTCTTTGTAAAGGTGTGGTGTTAAATGGGAATAGGCTATTTCACATTTGTCATATTTGCTTACTATATTTTGCTACATTTTTTCCAAGGCATAAATAGCTCTGTGTTATGGTGTAGGGAGAAGACTATATTTGAAAATGAAGGGAACATAAAACAAAAATATAGTCAAATTGTGTCAGAGCCAGATCGATCAAGAGAAAAAGGAAAGCAATGAAGGCATACCAACCAGAGTCAAAGCATCACCCAACTTTCTTGCTATGGCTAATTCTAAAAACCATATTTGGACAGAAATTGATGTTACAAAATTCAAACTCCAGAATCCCTTCCCAATCTTGCAGCATACCAGTATGAACATGACTAAGGATTCTTAATTTTTATTAGACAGTAATCATTAATGATAAGGGAAATTCCTCAGTTATTGAGCTCAGGATTTGTAGTTTGAGAAAATTTATGAAACAGCATGGACAAAATAGATTGAAAGAAGTGAGGATTAATGTATGCTGAAAAAAACAGGAAACCATGCAAACATTTCAGAATATCTTTAAAAATAGACTAGTGGATGTCTTCTCATTAATCACTCCCAATGGTTTAGAAATGAAGAAGATACAAATAATTTTATAAATCTTCTTTCAAATAAAAATGGAATATATGTTCCCTTTAAGAAGTGAAGACCTTGATTTCTACTCCCGTCTTCATCCTTTGTACAATTTATCCATAAATGCAGGATCAGTTAGTAAGTCAATCAATAAGCATTTAACTAACCCTTACTATTTGTCAGTCACTAGTCTAAATAAGACATGTTTCTTCCCTTTTTTTAAATGACAGTCCCTGTCTTCAGTGAGCTCACATTCTAAAAGAGGAAACAATATCCAAATAACAATATGCAGAGCATACCAGCACATATATATATCAATCATGCTTGTCGTATGATAACTCCTTTAAAAGCTTGGAAGTTTAGAGAGCATGGATGACTTTGGAGATGTATGGGTCAAATTGTTCTTGCCTATATGAGCCTGGAAACTTGTGTATAAACACACACACATACATATTTGTACATAATTTTACCTATATGCATTCCTAGAAACATACAAATGTGCATATATAATTTATATAAGCAAAATTTTTGTACACAATTATCTATATATGTGAATGGATTGTGTATGTGTATCTATAGTTACATATATACATATATTATGTACAATATAGAAACCAGTTGTGATTCTTGTGATATGATGCTTTTTATTTAATAATGTGGAATTATCAAGTATATGTATGTGTGTGAGTGTGAGTGTGAGTGTGAGTGTGTGTGTGTGTGGGGGGGTGTGTATGGATTGATCTTGCTAACAAATTATCTGTAGATTTAAAATGTTTTCCATGTATTTTGGAAGATGCTCCAGGAGTAAATTTTATTTTGACAAACACTTCTTGACTCATTTTTGAAATATCTACTTACAGTTTGCTTCAACACTTGGAACTATACTAATCTCATTTTTTTTACTAGTTATACACAAGAATGTGCCTTGTTTCACTTGACCTGTTTCAACAATGACACCTATCTATCTCTTTTTTAAAAAAAATGTATTTTATTCTGAAGTTAAGAAATAAAACAAAACATTTCCATAATATGGTAGAATAGAAAAGAAAATGATTGCACATTACAATTCAAATCTATCAAATCTGCTATTTCTTTTAAATTTACAACAAAGTTATCATGTAACTTCCTTTTTTCCCCATTTTTTTCTTATCTCTCCCTCCCTACCCTAGACTTGGTTACCATCAGACACAAATAGACAAACACATGTCTCTCCCTGCATTGAATACATTTATCTTATATATAGTAAACTTCTATAAATCCTTCTATTAATCAGTTATTTCTATGAATGGATTTAGTGCCTTTGTATATCCTTTGAAGTTAATTTAGATATTTATAAGAGTCAAAATGATTTAGTCATTCAAAATTGTTTTTAAAAAAACATTGTTACTGTATCCATGTCCATTTCGCCATCTATTTATCTATTTATCATTTGTCAATCTATCATCTATTTATCTTCCTATCTTCTAACTTCATCATCTATTTATCATTTAATCAATATATCATTCATACAGAATCTGTGTATCATCTATCTATGTATATCTATTTTTATCTATAATTTATCTATCATCTATCTATCTATCTATCTATCTATCTATGAACAACCCATTATTAAATGATAAAATTGTCATGCTAAGACCCTAACAAGGAATCCTAGAAGCTGAGGTAAATAGCAAGGGGAAATAAAAAGAGTGATGATACTTCTGGCAAAAGATTGTCAGATTGTTGCTTGGGGAATTTCTGTCAAGGAAAGATCAGTATTAGACCAGAGCAGGGACGCCCCAGGAGTCCACCCTGAACCATTCACAGTGGCCTTCATTTTCATTACTATTCCATGGCAGCCCTTTCTACAAGGAACTTGGGTTTCTATTCATACTTAGTTCAGCAGGGACAATCACACTCCTGTAGTGCCACCAAACCTGAGGCATGGACAAAGGCAAAGCACTGTGACAGTCACTTCATTTTGTCCTGGGATTCAATGACATTAGCACCATAAGAATGGCTTGCCCATATCATTGATAGAGCTGTGATTTGGAGCCGGGTTCTTGGACTCCTCTTCCATTTTTCCCCCTTGTCAAATAAGTCTTACTGACTTTGGAATATGTGGAAGATGTGGTGATAAGATATTGGATCCTAGTTGCATGGTAGAATCAGCTCAAAGTGGCTGGCAAGAGTTGATTGTTAAATATTCAGTCTAAGGATTTATACCTGGAAAATTAGCAAAATCTTTAAATTAGGCTTTATTCACTGTTTGGTTAATTATATAGATTTGCAAAAGAGATGGGAAAATCTTAATAATGTAGATTAAACATAAAAATGTGTTTTGTATATAATTTCCCCCAAACATCAGGGTTAATTGCTAATTATTTACCAGCACACTCCTGGCTAGTGGTCATTGCAGGATAGAAAACTAAAGAAAGTTAATTGCACTGGATATGGGTGAGCCACGGCATAAAGCCAGTTAGAGAGTATTAGACATAAATAAGGGTGGCTGATTAGAGAAGAAAGTAAGGAAAAAACATATTCCCCAAAATGCCAAGTTCCTGGATTAAAGCCCAGTTTTCCTCTACTAGTTATGCTTTTCTATCCCATAGATAGATTCAGAAGCTATTTCAAATAGTTATTTTCTGACATTTTCTTCATCTGAAGGGACAAGAGACAGTAGCTTCTTATACCATAGAGTTAAAGTAGAATGGATTTTAGAAATTATTTAGTTGAACCTCTTCATTTTCAAAATGAGGATTATGAAGTTCATTAAAGTAAAGGGACCTGTCCAATCTTATAAAAATAGTCACTTGCATAGTTACAATTTGAATTCAGGACTTTATGGTTCCAAATTCAACACATTGCCTTTTGCCATCCTATTGTCCAAAATGAAAATAGAAACAGATAAATTATTTTAGGAAAGTAACATATTGTCATTTCTTTCAAGGATCTGTCATGTCTACTTCAGCCACTCCATATTGTCAGAATCAGGATCCAAATAGCAGCTCCTTATGTATTTCTTCTGCTTTTTGAAAGATTAAATTATCAATAAGACAAGTCACAAATTTGTCCGATACTTCTATTTTGGTAGAGGGGGAGCTCCAGAAGATGTTTAGATATTTGAATTTATTTATCATTATAATAATACACTTCTTTACCAAGGCTATGATATACTTTCTAGACTCTTTATCCAATTTCTCCTTTCCCCTAATTTATCTGCCTTATATTCACATGGCAATGCCACTTTATTTTTTCTGTGAATGATTCTGACTTAGGTATTCGCCACTATAATTTTCCCCTCATATGCCTATATTTTCCTACTGATTAATATGTCTTCTATAAAGAGATTACTAGTCTTTTTAGCAGTTTTGTTCCCCTAGACACAGAATCTACTCACTTTTTGTCAGTACCTTATAGAATCCTTCTCTTTTCTTAAGTCTCAGTTATATACTAACTTCTACTTACAGCCTTCCCTGATCCTACTAATTTCTAGTGTCCCATTTGCCTCCCTATGTTGTATTTGTATTTATTCACATTTATTTTTATTTACTACTAAAGAAGCATCAGAAGAAACATAGAATAAAGAATATAAACTAGTTTCAAAGCAAAGAAGTCTGGGCTACAAGACTACCTTTCACATTCACTAATTGTATGATCTCAGCTAAGTTACTTGACCTCAAGTTCTCTGAGCAATATTTTAAGATTCTAAATTTCAGAATAAGTTTTAGCTTGCAAAGGTACTGGAAGTTTCTTTTTCTGAAAATTCTCTCTATTCAAGAAATCACAGGCGGTGTTTCTATATCAATATTTTAATAGACTTTCCTTTTTAGACAATATATTTCTTGAGAATAGGTTTTCTTTTGTTCATTATAACTGTGTCCTTAGTGACTACCATACTACTTGGCAGTTAGCAGATATTTAATAGATACTTGTTGATTGATAGATTCCTGCTGAATAAGGCATAACCTTTCAGAGGTATATTCTAGTCTTTAACATAGTTTCCCTGATTCTCAGTTAACTGGTGAGCTCAAATGTGTCTTGATGAATTGTAATCTTTATTCTTCTTAATTAATTGCTCAGAGTTGGAGTATTTAAACATTAGGATATCAGAGTGTGATGGTGATAATAACAGCACCTACCCAATTGTTGTTATGAGCATCCAATAAGGTAACATTATAAAGTACTTGGAATATGCCTGATACATAGTAGTGTGCTTGTTTCCACCCTTCCAAGATAAGATGTATATATATTTATCTCTAGATAATCAATGTAATGGCTGAGTGATGATATTTTTGGATTGAAAATATAGTCAAGTATACACAACATCACCCTTTAAACATTTATATTCTGCAATTTAAAAAATTGATGATAAGGAGAGAAATCTGGGAAGATGGCAGAGTATATTGGTAAATTTTAAGCTCTCCAGATTTCACCCACACATAGATCAAATTTGTGCCTCAGGGTGAACATAGACGGGTAAAAAATCAAGAAGATTCAGGGCAGAATATACATGTATAGTGCAAATACCTTCTAGCCAACCCTGCAGAAACACCAAGTGGGGACTTCTTAGACTAGATAGGTGTGACTGGAACCTCATCAGGAACCACAAAGACTTTCACTTCCTGGATCGTTTGTGGATTTGGGGTTTGAATCCAGGAAATCAAAGTAAACCTCAATTGATTGGGAATGTCAGACCCAGTTGTGTTGCTGAGACACGGCCCTGGGCAAGAAGTAACCAGTATACCTGCTACGTGCAGAAGCAGTGGGACAGAGATGCTGCTAGATGTGGGCACTTGCAGGAGGATGGAGTTCTTGGTTTGGGGTTCTTAGTTAGAGTGGAGAGTTGAAAGGAAGATAGAGCCACCAAACTCCTACCCCAGGGTTACAGGTGCTTACACTAATACCTTTCATTAAAAAGAAAAATGTACCAGCAAAGAAGAAAGAACCCCACCATAGAAACTTACTATGGAAACAGGGAAGACCAGGTTCATCTTCAGAAGAGGACACTGAAATAAAGAAGGTTCTATCCCAAAGAGTGATATGAAATGGTTTCCTGCATAGAAAGAATTTATAGAGGAATTCAAAAAAAAATTTAAAAATCAAATGAGAGACATTGAGGATAAAGTAACAAAAAATAAAAATCATCCAAGAAATACAATAATATGAAAAAAAATTAACCAACTAGGAAGGGAGATACAGTCTCAAAGATGAAAATGATTATTTGAAAATTAGAATTGAGCAAGGATAAGCCAGTTAAGCCAGAAAGACAAAGCAATTTAAAAAATAGGTTATAAAGAATGAGAAAATAGAATAGAATGTGAAACACCTCATCAAAACAACAACAAATCTGGAGAACACATCAAGAAGATAAAATGTAAGAATAATTTGGACTGCCTGAAAGTTGTGGCCAGAAAGAGAACTTTGATAAAATAATGCAGGAAATAGTTTAAGAAAATTGTTTTGGAGTGATAGAACATGAGGAGAAAACAGAAATAGAAAAAAATCCACCAATCACCACCTCAACTTGATCCTTTCTGAAAAATACATTAAAAAATTACTGCCAAATTTTGAAGCCCCCAGATCAAAGGAAAAAACTTGCAAGAAAAAAAATCAAATATGCTGGAGGTACAATTAGAATTGTACAGAACTTAGCAGTTATGATAAATGAACACAGGTCCTGGAATCTTATTTACCCACAATCAAAAGAACTACCCTGCAGCCAAAAAATGGCACCCAGCAAAATTATCTATAATATTGAATGAGAAAAAAATAGACATTCAATGAATTTGCAGATTTCTAGGACTTTCTATTGATTAAACCCAAACTTAATAGAAAATTTAACATATAAAAGTTAATATGAAAGATCAATTTGAAGGAAATCAACGTGGACAAATTGTTTGTTTTTTCTACATGAGAAATGTATACCATATGTTTAAGATTCACATCAGCAATAAGGTAGCTCAAGAGAAATATTGGCAGAGTAAAGATAAAATAGTAATGAAGTTATACAGATGAGTTGCAGAGAATGATTAGATACAGATACATTAGATGGGGGAGAAGGGCTCAGAGTTCTGAAAACTTACTCACATCAGGAATGGATTAAATGGGTAATGCTACATATATACCAGGATGAGTGTAGTACCCACCAAAATCTATAAAATAATAAGGGAAGAGAGATGGGCAGATGAGGAAGCAAAGGGTGAGGGAAGAAGACAAGGGAAGGATCTTTGGCTGAAGGATGTTTAAGAAATAGCAAGGAAAATTAGGGAAGTCAGCAGGAATAGGAAAGATATGTGTGTTTGTATGTGGGGTGTATGTGTGTATATGTGTATATATCTACATATACAAAATTATATCTTAACAATAGCTTGCTTGGGATGATGGTGGGATGAAAAGAGGAAAATAAAGTAAATAAGGTGCACAGCACAGAATAAAAGAATAATTTACAAGGAAGTAAAGAAAAACTGGACATTCATGAATTTTATTTCTTCTACTAATATATATATATATATATATATTCATTCTCTCTCTCTCTCTCTCTCTCTCTCTCTCTCTCTCTCTCTCTCTCTCTCTCTCTCCACACACACACACACACACACACACACACACATAGACACACACGTACACATACACTTTCTTTCTTGACCTGGTAATTTGTTGTCAGATGTTTTAAATCTTTCCTGATGTTCTGCTGAGCACATGACAATGTCCTCTTTTGCTTTGTTTTGTACTTCTTTTTCTCTTATTCTGTTTTTTTTCACATAAAATAAATTAAAAATAAACAAAAAACAAAAAAATGAATGACAATACACTTGTGGATCTAGGCTAGATCTTTGATGCTATACCAGGGAAAACTGTCTTCAATCATAGATGATGTTCCTTCAACAAAGTGTGACATTCCCTTGACAAGATTACCCATTAAAATTTATCTACTCCACAATTCCTTCACATGTATTTAGAATATATTAGACTTAATTCTCTAATCAGGACATTTGAAAAAATCACAGTGAGTAACTTTTCTAAGTGGTCAGAAATGGGAAATATCCTGGTTTGCTGATGGGCAGCCAGGGATGGGATAGGGAAGAAATTACCTTCTTGAGCTTAACCATGGAGACAACAAGAACTGAAGCTGTGCACTGGTCAAGAAGTCCCAGATTCATACAGAAAAGCCTGATAATGTACAAGAGCATAAAAGGTGTCAATTGGTAACTATCAAGTTCTGGGTCACAAATCCAGGATGAAATTTAAAACAGAATATATGGCCAGTGGGGAGGCAGTTGGGGGAACAAAAGTAGTAAATGGAATGACCATGGGCCATAAAGTAAGTATTGAGTAAGAAAAATTTAGAATCAAGCAGAAGTTGTATTTTCAATATGTAGAACATTTTATTTTTTTCCCACCAATTTTAAAATTTAAATGATGGTTGCAGGAAGAAATGGAATTATGGGGAGAAGAATATTTATAGGAATCTAAGCAATATAAAAGCAAAATACATAAATAAATTCTTATAAATAAAGATGTGTTGACTGATTGATCTTGTGATTTAATTTTTACATATACTAAATGTTTAAAGTGACTGTATTTTCTCCTTTTTAATTGCCTAATAAAAAAGCACACATTGTAGAAACAAGATGGCCTAAAGATTGCTCCACAAGCTTTTTAAAAAATCACTTGGTTTCATTCACAATGATGTAAGTGTGTGTGTGTGCACGCACACACGCATGCTTCATGCCAATAGTGGCTTGTAATTATGTGGATTATGGCCCTATTTAAACATAGCTTTCATAATGATTCAACCATGCTCTTTGAGTGAGATAAGTTTAAGTAGCCTCTGGGCACTTTGCCTTGTATTGTACGACATAAAACAGTGATTACACTATTGCACTGAAATGAAGAGTAATCCTGTGCTAAATAAATTCATTTTGTTAAGGCTCACTAATTCTTGGAAGCGACAGTGACCCAAAACCAGTAGCTTAATATCTGCCTCAATTTTTGAACTGTAAAATGAGAATAGTAATATCACCTATGTCCCAGGGTTGTTGTGAGGATCAAATGAGATATTGTAAATCATTTAGTACAATGTTTGGCATTTAATAGGTTCTCATTAAAGGTCTATTCCCTTTCCTTGTCACTTTCTGTCCATTTCTGGCACTCAGCACAGTCCCAGATAAATAGTAGGTGATCAAAAAAATAAAATGCTGAATTGAATGATAATACACATAGGAAGTATACCAGCCAGAATGATTTATACAATCCTTTTTTTCTGGTGTTATCGCTTTTGAGAAAGTTGGTTATCGTAGCCCTGATTTTAGATGGTTAGTGGACTAATTTAGAAGATAGTACACCAGTCCTGAAGTCAGGAAAATCTTAGTTCAAATCTAACCTTGGAAACTTATAGGCTATGTGATCCTGGACAGTTCACATAACCACTGTTTGCCTCATTTAGTTTGTCTGTAAAATGGGGATAATAATGCCACTCACCTCCTAGATTTGTTCTGAGGATCAATTATTTTAAAGTGCTCAGCACAATGCCTGACAATAGGAGGTTTTATAAAAATTGTTAGCTGTTATTAGCTATTATTATTACCTATTAGTAGTTTTGATGATAGAGCACCAGCCCTGAAGTCAGTTAAACCTGAGTTTAAATCTGGTTTCAGATATTTAATGCATTCTAGCTGTGTGACTCTGAGCAAGTCACTTAACCACAATTACCTTAGCAAAACAAAACAAAACAAAACAAAACAAACAAACAAACAAACAAAAAACCCAGAATAGTTTTGACCTCAGTTCCTCAGAAGTCTTGTGAGTTGTCCTCCTACCAATATGCTATTTTGTTGAAAAAAAAAAGAAGAAATTAGCCTAGTAGTCCTATCTGATAATAAATGCACAATTAAAGGACATCAAATTGGAAATCTCATTATCTAATCCTTAAGTCCTAGAATTTGAAATACTTAGCAATTTTATTTGGAGGTATATATACAAATCCTCAATAATCATGATATGGACATGGAGAATTGTCATAATAATGCTGACCATTCAATAAATGATTCATTTAAGTTTTTTATTGAGTACTAGCTCAAGTGCCAGTGTTGTCTCAGTGGCCAATATAGTTATCACAAAGAATAAAATTAGAAATCAAAATACATGCAAATGTAGTTTTCAACATTCACCCATACAAAACTTTATGTTCCAAATGTTTCTTTCTTTTCCTCCCATTCCCCTCCCTAGAGAGCAAGTAATCCAATATATTAACATTAATTTTAAAAAAAAAGTTTAGGTTTACATTTTTTATTCCCTTAGTGCCTCACTTATTTTCTTTCTGAGATATTAAGCAATTTAAATAGGTTATATAAATAGTTATGCAAAATATATTTCTATATTAGTCATGCAAAAATGAAAACAAGTAAAAAATAGTATTCTTCCATCTGCATTGAGATTCTCAATTTTTTTTTTTTTTTTTTGGAAATTGATAATATTGATCACCATGAATTCTTTAGAATTGTCTTTGATTTTTGTATTGCTGAGAATAGTTAAGACATTCACAGTTGATCATTGTACATTATTTCTTACTTTATTCAATGTCTTCCTGGTTTTGCTCATTTTCACTTTATATCAGTTCGTGTTTTTCCAGGTTTTCAAAAAATCATAATGCTTGTCATTTCTTATAGCACAATAGCACTCCATCAAAATCATGAGTTGCCACATATTCAACCATTCCCCAACTAATGAATAGATCCTTGTTTTCCAATCCTTTGTCACTAAAAAAAAGAGCTCCTATAAATGTTTTCTATGAGTAGGTCCTTCTACTCTTCCCCCTTTAAAAAAATCTCTTTGGGATACAGATTTAGTAATGGTAGTACTCAAACAGTTTGTTAAGATTTTTATATAGGCCTTTGGGAATAGTTTCAAATTTCTTTCCAGAACAGTTTTATTATTTCAAAACTCCACTAATAATGCATTAATGTCCCAATTTTTCCACATCCTCTCAATCACTTATTTTCCTTTTTCTGCCATATTTGTGAACCTGTTAGGTGTGAGGCAGTTCCTCCCAGTTGTGTTAATTTACTTTTCTCTAATTATTAATGAGTTAGAGAATTTTTTTCATATGACTATACTTGACTTTGATATCTTTATCTGGAAACTGTTTATTCATATTCTTTTATCGTTTATTAAGTGGGGAATGATTTGTGTATTCATACATTTGCCTCAGCTCTACGTATATTTGAGAAATGAAACCTTTATCAGAAACTTTTTCAATAAAAATTGTGTCCTTGATTTCTGCTTTTCTTCTAACCTTTGTTGTATTAATTTTATTTGTAAAATAATTTAATATAATCAAAATTATCAATTTTTATCCTATAATACTTTCTATCTCTTCTGTGGTCATAAGTTCTTCCTTATCCAGAGATTTGACAAGCAGAGTATTTCTTGAGTTCCTAATCTGTTTATGATATTGCTCTTTATATCTAAACTGTGTGCCCATTTTGACTTTATATTGGTATAAATTAAAATAAGTTATTCTATACCTAGTGTTTTCCCATTTTCCTGGCAGTTGCTAAAATATTTACCAAACAGTGAGCTCTTTGCCTAAAATATTGTGTCTTTGGATTTATCAAACAGTGGATTACTATAGTTATTTACTAGTGCATCTTGGGTACTGAATCTATTCCACTGGGCCACCAATATTTCTTAGCCAGTATCAAGTAGTTTTGATTATTGCTGCTTTATAATATAGCTTGACTACTTTTCCCTATCATTTTTTCATTAATTATTTTGATAATCTTGAACTTTTGAACTTCTTGATGAATTTTGTTATTATTTTTAAAACTTTAAAAACAAAAAAATTGTTATTACTTTTATAGGTCGTTAAAATAATTTTGGTATTTTGCTTCCTATGGCATAGAATAAGTAATTAATTGAGGTAGAGTTTTTTTATTATATTAGTTTGACCCACCCAAGAACAATTTTTTTTCCAATTGTTACATCTGAATTTATTAGTGTGGAAAGTGTTTTATAATGGTGTTCACATAGTTCTTGAGTTTACCACAGCAATTAGACTCTCAAGAGATTTGTATTATTTACAGTTATTTTATTTTTAAATTTTAAGTTCTTTATTTTTTTAAATAATAGCTTTTAATTTTCAAAATACATGCAAGGAGAGTTTTCAACTTTCATTCTTGCAAAATCCTTTGTTCAAAGTTTTTTTTTTACTTCCATTACTCCCATTCTCCTCCTATAAACAGTAAACAATTCAATATATCTTAAAGACATGTAATTCTTTTTTTCATATTTCTACACATCATGCTGCACAAGAAAAATTAGATCAAAAAGGAAAAAAATAAGAAAGAAGGCAAAAGAAGCAATAAAACAATACCAAAAAGTTTCAAATACTATATTGTGATCCATATTCAGTTGCCATAATATTCTTCTAGATGAAGATGGCTTTCTCCACCACAAGTCTGTTACAATTGGCCTGAATCATCTCATTGTTGAAAAGAGCCAAGTCCATCACAGTTGATTATCACATAATTTTGTGATTCTACTCACTCCATTTAGCATCAGTTCATGTAAGCCTCCCCAGGCCTTTCTTAAATTATCCTGCTGATCATTTCCTATAAGACAATAATATTCTATAACAAATATATACTATAACTTATTACCATTCCCTCAAATCCACTCAGTTTCCAGTTCCTTGCCACTACTAAAAGAGCTGCTACAAAAATTTTGCATATGTGGATTATTTTACTTATTTTATAATCTCTTTGGGATACAGAACCAGTAGAGACACTTCAGGGTCAAAGAGTATGAACAGTTTGATAACTCTTTGGGCATAGGTCCAAGTTGCTCTCCACAACATTTGACCAGTTCCCAACTCCACCAATAATGTATTAGCATCCCAATTTTCCCACATCCCCTCCAACATTTATAACTATGTTTTCCTGTCATCTTAACTAATCTTTGAGGTGTATAGTGGTACCTCAGAATTGTCTTAATTTTCATTTCTCTGATCAATAGTGATTTAGAGTACTTTTTCATATGATCATAAATGCTTTTAATTTCTTTATCTGAAATTTGCCTGTTCATATCCTTTGACCATTTATCAATTGGAGAATGACTTGTGTTCTTATAAATTTGAGTCAATTCTCTATATAGTTTAGATATGATGACAGTGGAGCCAAGATGGCAAAGAGCAAACACGATGACCCCCTCTCACCTTCTCTCAAACCAACAATAGATTAAGTCTCTAAACTGGTTTTGGAGTGACAAAACCCACAAATATTTTCAGTACAACACATTTCCCGAAGAAGACACCTCGAAGAACTTCAGAACGTGTCTGTTTCTGTTATGGAGCAGAACTCTGAACTTGAAACAAGGTATTTAGTGGAACTGATGAGACAATGGTTATCTAGTTTAGCATGATGTTCTCTAAATTCAGTATGATTGATTTAATCTTACAACAAATAATAGTTTCCTAGTGATATAATGATTGTTTTATACTCAGTGTAGAGCATATAAGCTAGGAGCCTAAGCCAGGATTCATTCAGAGAGATTCAGAGGGCAGAGAAGACAGGTGGGAGCTCAAGCTCTTGGAACCAAGGAGAGAGATAGGCCTCTAAGAAAGCTAACCAGGCCCCGGGTAAGGAGACCAGACTTTGAAAGAGATAATAAAGAATTTGGACTTTAACCCCTGGCTACTTATGTGGTGATTACTTGTTGGTGTTTTTTCTTCTTTAAATAATAATAGTATAATAATAAGATCCAAAAATCGCAGTCAGCTGATAAAAGTTCAGATCTTTTATTGTGTCCTTCAATATAGCCTGGTTAGCTCAGGCCTATCTCTGTGCTTGGTTCCAAGAGCTCTTGCAGCTTTGTCCTTGGCTTCTGCCTCTGCTTTCTACAGCCTCCAGCCAGCACCAAGTTGGAAGATACAATGAATCTCTCTTGCCTCAAAGATAGGGCTTGTGGGCTTCCTCCCAGAGTGCTCCTCTCCGACCCCAGTCAATGTTCCAAAGAAATTCTCTCGAGTGGCTCACTGGAGCTGTATTTAAGCTGCTTCTCTGAGAGTGGGATTGTGGGATATCTCCCAGCGTGCTTTCTGGCCCTAAGACCTTCAAGGGAGGTGTGAATTCAAATATCTCTTTCTAAATTCTGAAATCTCCCAAACATGTGAACTCCAATGAGAACTTAAATATTTCTTGCTTCTATGAGCTCTCTAAAGGTGTGAACACAAGCATTGTTTCTATCAGTTGTACTTGGCACCTTGTTTCAAATTCTGGCCCAAAATATCTCCTTCTAAGATCAAATCAATCATATTGAACCATGCTAAATGAGATAATTATTGTCTCTATCAACTCTAATGGCTTAACACTTTGTAAAGATTCCAACATCTCCCCTTTTCTTTTGATTTAGAACATAGGCGATCATAATCACCTTGATTTCTCAAGGAGGTAAGAACTCCAAAAAGGTGATCACGCCTTCCTTGACTGTTCAAAAAAGGAGTGAAAACACTATAAAAAGAAGGTGGTCACGCCCTCCCTGACATCTCAGGAAGGGAGATGAAAACACCAAAGGAAAATAGAAAATCAAATCAGATTAGTGGGTTTCTAGAGGGACTCACTTGAAACAAGGATGAAACAAGGTGTACATAAATCCATCAATATGGGAGGCATTACACATAATTACATAAGCACATAGCAATATAACACAGGCTAGTAGTAATGTTAACAAATAACATAAATCAACATGAAGAATTTACACATGTTCATAAGTCCTAGTAATAGTCCAAAAGGAACCCATTGCCCATTAATTCATGTGCCAGGAATTCAATAATTCCTGTAAGTTTGAAGTAAACAATTTTTCATAACATGAATCAACATACAGAATTATACATCTCCATAAGTCCTAAAAATAGTCCCAAAGGAATCCATTGTTCATTAGTTCATGTGCCAGGAATCCAATAATTTCTGTAAGCTCTGAAGTACTGCAATAGTCTCATCAACAATTTTTCATCTCAAGGAATCCAATGATTCTTGCTGGCTTTCAAGAACTGAAAGAGTCTCATCTTGTGTTAGAAAATCCAATGATTCATGAAGATTTTTAAGTTATTTTAACAGTCTCATTATCAGCCATGCTCTTTCAGTATCAGATGTTTCTTGAATCTTCTTTGTTTTGAAGTCTTTCTCTTTTTCTGTTTCTCTCTGATGGACAAGGTGAATACGGCTCGTTGGCACCCATCTGATTCCTTCTCCTCCTGTGGAGATACAAGTAAACCCTCTTCCCCAAGCAGTTAACCTATCTAACTCCCTTCTATTTACCACTTTGGGGATTTCTCCTCATCATCTGGCAATTACATTGGAACTGTTTGCACTGGACACTGCTCTTCTGGGTTAAAAAACCTGTATTCTTCCCAACTGTAATCCTGATTACTTTTCTGTTGATTAATAACATCAGAGTCCTGAATTTCTAAAAACTCTCTGGGTGTAACCTCAGCTGCTATCATGCCCCACCTGTCCTTTGATTGATACTTAAGAGCTGGGCCCTGCCTCTCACTTCTCTGGGTCAATCTACATTCCGAGGCCCAGTGAAAGCCTAGGCTATATTTTGGACATGGGATTTTGGGTTTCATTCTCTCAACCTGTCTTCTCATTCTATCTCCATATCTACAATGAGCTCTCAAATGTCCAACTTTTCCACACTGAAAACATCGACGAATTTCTCTAGAAGTCCCTTGCCAAGAGGGACTCTGTCTTTCCATTTTCATCATAGTTTGGGCATAATAAGTATTTGTGCCCACTGTGGCACAGCGCCTTATGATCTCCTCTAAAGGAGCATCTTTGTCTAGTCCCCATATAATTCTTTTTCAACCCTCATTGGCATTTTCCTTAGCCAGATGTCTGGTCATCATTTCTGTTGCTGCATTGTCTCCAATGGTTCTTATTATAACTGTTTGCAAATGTCCCACAATATCAGCAAAAGGTTCATTGGGACCTTGCTCTATTTTTGTGAAAGCCTTTCTTCCATCTTTCTGTCCAGGGAGAGAACTCCAAGCTTTTATTGCAGCCTTAGAAATCTGCTCATACACTGCTATGGGATAATAAATGTGTTCTGAATTCTCTGCATACTGACCTTCACTAGCTAGTTGGTCAAAAGTGATTTGCCAATAGTTCCTGTTTGCCTATTGTGTTGGGCTTGAATCCTACATAATTCATGATACTCTGAAAGCCACAACAAATTTTGTCCAGGTTCTAAGCATGTCCTCGCTATGGATTTCCAATCGTTGGGAGTTAAGATTTCATAAGACAAATTATCTAGTAACATCTTCACATAAGAGGATGAAGCCCCATAAAAAGTGCAACCTTTTTTCAAATCTTTAATTTTTTCCAAATTAAAAGGACGGTATTTTCTTTCCTTTTGACTTGAAGAGTCAAGCTTTTCAATCACAGGATATGCATTTATAAAATCAGATATATCTTCTCCTTCATTTTTTGCCTTAATTAATGCTTCTTCTAATCTTGTCATATTCTGCTTCACAGGAGAAGCTGACTGTGTTTCTACCTCTCTCCCTCCCCCTTTTTCCTCCACCCATGAAGGGTTAATTGTGGGAGGAGGGTGATGAGATGAGGAATGATCTAATTCCTCCTGCTGTGAAGTATCACACTCAGAATTGTAATTAACTCTATTCTTATCTGAATTTTCCTGCTTATCACTTAGTTTAGTTGGCAGCTCTCCCTGCTGCACTTTCTTTTTCTTCATTCTAACACTTAAATAACTTCTTATAGCCAGTTATATAAAATTATATGTATTAAGTATGTCTTTGAAAATTGCATTTTTATTGCAGAATTGACAAATATCCTCTCCTTCTAATTTCCACTCCATTGAATTTGAATTAGATCTGTAGTATTCACTCAGTTTTTCTCCTATTAATTTCCACTTGTCTAAATCCAATTCTTTTTCCAGAGAGAAACAAGGATATATATTCTTAACAGTTTGTAAAAGTTCAGTGATCTGCTCCAAAATTATAATCAAACCTTGGCTTTCCATAACTTTGACAATGCTCTCTAAACATTTTCCTTGAACAGAAACAGAAGGCTGTTTTCTAAATATCTGTCCCATCTTAGCTGAAATTCTACTTTAACTCTTTTAACAAAATTTCTTTGTTGTACTCACTCTAATTTCTGGGTTGAGGAGATTTTGTCTGCTCAAAATGTTGGTGTTTTTTCTTCTTTAAATAATAATAATATAATAATAAGATCCAAAATCACAGTCAGCTGATAAAAGTTCAGATTTTTTATTGTGTCCTTCAATACAGCCTGGCTAGCTCAGGCCTATCTCTGTGCTTGGTTCCAAGAGCTCTTGTAGCTTTGTCCTTGGTTTCTGCCTCTGCTTTCTTCAGCCTCCAGCCAGCACCAAGTTGGAAGATACAATGAATCTCTCTTGCCTCAAAGATAGGGCTTGTGGGCTTCCTCCCAGAGTGCTCCTCTCCGACCCCAGTCAATGTTCCAAAGAAATTCTCCCGAGTGGCTCACTGGAACTGTATTTAAGCTGCTTCTCTGAGAGTGGGATTGTGGGATATCTCCCAGTGTGCTCTCTGGCCCTAAGAGCTTCAAGGGAGGTGTGAATTCAAATATCTCTTTCTAAATTCTGAAATCTCCCAAACATGTGAACTCCAATGAGAACTTAAATATTTCTTACTTCTATGAGCTCTCTAGAGGTGTAAACACAAGCAGCGTTTCTATCGGTTGTACTTAGTACCTTGTTTCAAGTTCTGGCCCAAAATATCTCCTTCTAAGATCAAATCAATCATATTGAACCATGCTAAATGAGATAATTATTGTCTCTATCAACTCTAATGGCTTAACACTTTGTAAAGATTCCAACAATTACTAAACTGAAATGAAGACTGCTCCCAGAGGTTTCCTAAGGAAGCCTAAACAAAGAACATCACATGTTTCAAACAGGCAGAGGGACAGTTTGCCAAGCCTAGACCACAGCATAGGGAGCCCAGGACAAGGAGCTGGGACAGGGAGCCAGAGTGCTATAGCTTTCACATGCCAGAGAATCTTCTGTGAGGTTCTTTGGCTACTTTGTCCTGGTTGCAAGCAGGTGTTAGCAGATTTCCTGTAAGATCACCCAAAAGCAATTACAAAAGGTAAATTATAATTAGCTGAGCCTAGACACCATGCTTGATCACCCAGGACTAGAAGTCAGTCAGAAACACTGACTCCAGGGCAAACTGAAGCAGTTATCTGCCTTAAAAACAGATCTCAACTCCTTAAAAATGAATAAAAAAGCAAAAAGAACTCTGATCATAGACAACTTTTATGGAGAGAGATAATAAACCTCCAAATGTGAGGTTCCTAAAGGCTAATCAACTTCAAATGAAGTCCCAAAGGGAGATACGAACTGGTCCCCATTTCACAAGGGTTCTGGGGAAGATTTAAAAAAGGATCTTAAAAGAGAGTTAGAGGAAAAATGGGGAAAGGAAATGAGAACTTTGCAAGTGGGTATGGAAAAGTAAAAACAAAAATTATCTGAAGAAAACTCCTTACAAAATAGATTTGTTGAAATGGGAAAAGCACATAACTCCTCAACAAAAATAGATTTGAAGAAATAGGAAAGTATATAACTTCTAACAAAATAGATATGAAAAAGATACCAACATGTTCAAAAACAGAATTTGTGAAATGGAAAAAAAATGCAATGAAGAAAACAATCCAATTAGCCAAATGCAAAAGAAGTTTAAAAAAGGTAATTGAAGAAAGTAATACACTAAAAAAAAATAGAATTGAACAAATGGAAGTGAATGACTCAATAAGACTTTAAGAATCAGTCAAAAAAAAAAAAAACCCAAAAAATGAAAAAATAGAAAAAATATGAAATACCACTTAGGTAAAATAACTGACCTGGAAAATAGATCTAGAAGAGACAATCTAAAGATTATTGGACTTCTTGAAAGCCATAATGATAAAAAGAACTTAGATATTATCTTACAAAAATCATAAAGGAAAACTACCCTGATGTCCTAGAATCACAAGGTAAAATAGCCTTTGAAAGAATTTGCTGATCATCTCCTGAAAGAGAACCCAAAATGAAAACTCCAAGGAATATCATGGGTAAATTTCAGAACTATTAGGCCAAAGGAAAAATATTGCAAGCAACCAGAAAGAAACACTTTAAATACCGAAGAGCTACAATCAGGATTACCCAGGAGCTAACATCTTCCACCTTAAAGGATCAAAGGACCTAGAATCTGATTTTCTGAAAGCAAAGGAACTTGGTTAAGGAATTAGAATAGGAAATGAGGAAACCTGCTTATCATTCTTTGCAGATGATATGATGATATACTTAGAGAACCTTAGAGAACCAACTAAAGAACTACTAAACAACTCACAATTTTAGCAAAGTTGCAGGATACAAAATAAATACCCATAAATCATCAGCATTTTTATGTATGTTACCAATAAGTTCAGCAATAAGAGATACAAAAAGAAATTCCATTCAAAATAACTGTTGATAGTATAAAATATTTGAAAATCTATCTGCCAAGGGAATGTCAGGAACTATATAAACACAACTATAAAACACTTTCTACACAAATAAAGTCAGAACTAATCAGTTGGTAAAATATCAAGTGCTCATGGGTAGGCTGAACAAATATAATAAAAATGACAGTATTACCTAAATTAATCTACTTACTTAGTACCATACCAATCAAACTCCCAAGAAATTATTTTACAGATCTAGAAAAAATAATAACAAAGTTCATCTGGAAGAACAAAAGTTCAAGAATTTCAAGGGAATTTTTCATTAGGAAAAAAATGCCAATGAAGGTAGCCTAGCTGTGTCAGACCTAAAATTACATAATAAAGCACCAGTCATCAGAATCATTTGGTATTGGCTAAGAAATAGAATAATCTATCAGTGACATAGGCTACGTAGTCAATACTATTGGGCTACATAGACACAGGACAACATAGTCAGTAACTATAGCAATCTAGTGTTTGACAAATCCAAATACCCCAGCTTTTGGGATAAGAACTTACTATTTGACAAAAACTACTGGGAAAATTGGAAACTAGGCACTGATTCACACCTAACACCATATACCAAGATAAAGTTGAAATGGGTTTATGATTTAGATATAAAGAGTAATATTATAAGCAAATTAAAAGAATATATGATAATTTATCTCTCAGATCTGTGGAGAAGGAAGGAATTTGTGACCAAAGGAGAACTGAAACTTATAATGGAACACCAAATAAATAATCTTGATTATATTAAATTAAAAAGTTTCTGTTCAAACAAAACTAATTCAGACAAGATTAGAAGGAAAGCAATAAATTGGGAAAATATTTTTACCTTTAAGGATTCTGATAAAGGCCTCATTTGTAAAATATACAGAGAATTGACTCAAATTTATAAGGATTCATGCCATTTTCCAATTGATAAATGGTCAAAGGATATGAACAGACAATTTTCAGATGAAGAAATTAAAACCATTCCTAGTCATATGAAAAATATCCATTTAGCATTTCGTGATTTTCTCTAATTCTTCTTTGACTATAAACCCTTCCCTCTCCACAGATCTGACGCATAGACTATTCCTCATTTTTCTAATTTGCTTATAATATCGCCCTTTATGTCTAAATCATTTGACCTTATCTCAGGATAGGTTTTTAAGTGTTGGTAAATGCCTAGTTTCTGCTATACAATTTTCCAATTTTCCCAGAATTTTTTGTCCATAGTGAGTTCTTAACCCAGAAGCTGGAGTCTTTGGATTTACCAAACACTAGATTATTATAGACATTGACTATTGTGTCTTGTAAGCCTACCTTATTCCATTCATCAACTATTTCTTAGCCAGTACCAAATGCTTTTAATGACTGCTATTTTTTAAGGCATATTTTTAGGTCTGCTACAGCCACCTTAATTCACATTTTTTCCCATTAATTTCCCTGAAATTCTTGACCTTTTGTCCTTCTAGATAAATTTTGCTGTTATTGTTTCTAGCTCTGTAAAGTAATTTCTTCATGCTGAATAAGGATATTAAATTAAGTAGGATTATCATTTTTATTATATTTGCTTGGCCTCTCCATGAACACTATATTCTTCCAATTGTTTATATCTAATTATATTTAGGTGGAGAGGATTTTGTAACTGTGTTTATATAGTTCCTCTCTTTGTTTTGGCAGGAAGACTCCCAAATATTTTATATTATCTACAATTGTTTTAAATGAACTATTTCTTTATATCTCTTGCTTCTGGGCTTTGTTGGAAATATATATAAATGACAGTGATTTATATGGATTTGGATTTGGTTTGTGTCCTTCAACTTTACAAAATTTGTTATTGTTTCTAGTATTTTTAGTTGGTTCTCTAGGATTTCTAATTACACCATCATATCATATTCAAAGAATGATAATTTTTCCTTCATTACCAATTTTAATTCCTTTAATTTCTTTTTTTTTCTCTTTTTGTTAAATCTAACATCTAATATAATATTGGTATAATGGTGTAATATAGTAATGGTGATAGTGGACAATCTTGTTTCATCCCTGTTTTTTTTTTGGGGAATGCTTCTAGTTTATCCTCACTATATTTAATGTTTAATTTTAGATATATGGATTTTAGATAGATGCTGCTGATCATTTTAAGGAAAACTGATTTATCCTATGCTCTCGGGTATTTGTAATAAGAATAGGTGTTGAATTTTGTGACATGCTTATTCCCTATCTATTGAGATAATCATATAATTTCTGTTAGCTTAGTTATTGATACAGTCAATTATCCTAATGGTTTTCCTAATAATGAACCAGCCCTGCATTCTTGATATAAATCCTACTGGGTTATAGAGTATTATTCTGGCGATAATCTCTTTGCTAATATTTTATTTAAGATTTCAGCAACAATATTTATTAGGGAAAGTGACCTATAATTTTCTTTCTCTTCTATAGTTATTATGAATGGAAGTTTCTTTCTCTCTCTCTCTCTCTCTCTCTCTCTCTATATATATATATATATATAATATATATATATATGTGTATGTGTGTGTGTGTGTGTGTGTGTCTTTCTCTGTCTCTCTATCTCTCTGTGTGTTTCTGTCTCTCTCTCTATCTCTTTCTCTCCTCTCTCTCTCTCTGCTTCTCTGTCTCTGTCTGTCTGTCTGTCTCTCTCTGTTTCTCTCTTACTACTGGATTTTGTTGGTAATATAGAGAAATGCTGATATTTATGTGAGTTTATTTTTCATCTTGTACCTTTATTAAAGTTCTTAATTGTTTCAGATGACGTGTCTTAATTAGTCTCTCATTGTTGCTATTCTCTTTATTGAAAGCATTAGCTGTTTTTATGGTTTATTCTTTTTTTGCTGAAGCAATTGGGGTTAAGTGACTTGTCCAGGGTAACACAGTTAGAAATAATGTTTTGATAGTTTGATTGCTATGGCACTGAACAAGTAGACCAATTTAGGCAAAATTGTCATTTTTCTTATCTTAACTTGGCCCAAGCTTTGAACAATTGATATTTTCCCAATTATTTAGATCTGACCTTATTTGTGTGAGAAGTACTTTGTACTTGTGTTCATAGTTTGGTTTCTCTTGGCAGGTAGACACCCAAGCATTTTGTTTTGTTCACCAAAATTTTTAATGGAATTACTCTTTCTATCTCTTGCTGATGGGCTTTCTCAGTAATATATAGAAAGGCTGATGATTTGTGTGTTTATTTAATAAGCTGAAACTTTGCTAAACCTGTGAATTATTTTAGTAGGTTATTGAATGATTTTATAGAATTTTCTAAGTTTATCATCCTATCATCTACAAAGTAATAATTTTATTTCCTCATTGCCTATTCTGATTCCTTTTTTTTTTCTTTTCTTATTGCTAAAGCCAACATTTCTAGTACAATAATGGGCATCCTTGTTTAATTCCTGATCTTATTGGGGATGCACTCAATTCTCTTTATTACAAATAATACTTGCTATAGATTTTAGATAGGTACTGCTTAGTATTTTAAGGAAACCTCCTTTTATCCCTATGCTCTATAATGTTTTTAATCTGAATGGGTGCTATATTTTTTCAAAAGCTTTTTGTGCACCTATTGAGATTATTATAGGATTTCTATTGATTTTATTATTGATATGGTTGATTAGAGTAATAGTTTTCCTGATATCAAACTTGCCCTGCATTCCTGGTATAAATTCCACTTAGTTATTGTGTATTATCCTGCTAGTAAGTTGCTGTAATCTCTTTGCCAATATTTTATTTAAAAAATTTGCATCAATATTCATTAGGGAGATTGGTCTGTAATATTCTTTCTCTGTTTTGGTCTTCCAGGTTTTGGCATTAGTGCCATATTTGTGCCAAATAAGGAAATTGGCAATACTTCTCCTTTTTCTATTTTTCCAAATAGTTTACAGAGTATTGGAATTACTTGTTATTTAAATGTTTGGTAGAATTCACTTGTAAATCCATCTGGTCCTGGAAATTTTTTCTTAGGGAGTTCATTAATGACTTGTTCAATTTCTTTTGCTTAAATGATACTACTTAAGTATTTTATTTCCTCTTTTGTTGACTTGGTTAATTTATATTTTTGTAAATATTCATCCATTTCAGTTACATTGTCAGACTTTCTGCCATACATTTGGTTGAAATAGCTCCTAATTATTGCTTTTGATTTCTTTGTCATTGGTGGTAAGTTCACCCTTTTCATTTTTTATACTGATGATTTGGGGTTTTTTTCTTCCCTTTTTCTGATCAAATTAACCAAAAGTTTATCTATTTTGTTGTTTTTTCATAAAACCAATTCTTACTTTTAGTTATTAATGCAAAAGTTAGTTTTCTTAGTTTCTATTTTATGAATCTGTTTTTGAGTTTCAGAATTTCCAATTTGGTATTTAACTGAGGGTTTTTAATTTGTTCTTTTTCTAGCTTTATTAATTGCAACCTAATTAATTAATATCCTTTTTCTCTATTTTATTCATGTAGCTATTTAGAAAATTTCCCCTAACAACTGCTTTGGCTGCATCCCATAAGTTTTGGTATCTTGTCTCATTGTCATTGTCTTGAATGAAATTATAGATTGTTTCTTTGATTTGTTGTTTGACCCACTTATTCTTTAGAATTAGATTATTTCATTTCCAAATGGTTTTTAGTCTATCTTGCCCTCCCCCTTTATTTAATATAATTTTATTGCATTGTGGTCTCAAAAATAAGCCTTTATTATTTCTGCCTTTCTGCATTTGATTGTGAGGTTTTTATGCCCAAATATATGGTTAATTTTTTGTAGATGCCATGTATTGCAGAGAAAAAGGTGCATTTCTTTCTATCCCTATTCAATTTTCTCCAAAGGTCTATTAGATCCAGGATTTCTAGGATCCTATTAACCTCCCTAGATTCTTATTTATTTTGCGGTTAGATTTATCTGATTCTAAGAGGAGAAGATTGAGGTCCCCCACTAGAATAATTTTGCTGTCTATTTCTTTCTGTAACTAGCTTGAAATCTTCTCTAGGAATTTGCCTGCTCTACCATTTGGTGCATACACATTGAATATTATTGCTGCTTTATTATTTGTTGTGAAGACCATGTATTTTAAAATCAGCCGGAATCAGGAATTCAGGTTAGGGGAAAATCGTCAATCTTTATTCTCAATGAAGAAAGATCGGAGGTGGAAGAGAATCAGCTATAGCAATGTGTGCAGCTGAGTCAAGAAGCTAGCTAGACCAGCAGCCACATGACCAGCAGCTACCAGCATAGAACCCAGGCCCAATCTCTCCCAGCCTCTATTCCTGTCTCTTTGCCTCCACCCACCAAAATCATCATTTCCTATACAACACATCAGGACTTACACAGAGAGTGGGTGGGGGCCATTCTTTGTCCAAGCATGTAGATTACTAGAGTATAGTCCAATTACTATTTAGCCTCACGTGCTTGGGACCTTAGTGCATCAACTCAAGCCTCAGCCCATTACAATTTGTGGTACCCTTTATCAAGATATACTTTCCTTCCTTATTACTTTTCTTAGGATCTATTTTTACTTTTGCTTTATCTAAGATTAGAATTGCTACCCCTATTTTGTTTTTTTTTTTTTCTTCAGCTGAAGCATAATAAATTCTGTTCCAGCCTTTTGTCTTTATGTTGTGTTGTGCTACCGGGAGCCACCTGACAGTGGCTGCTGGAGATCCAAACCAGACCTGCAGAATAGATCTCCTGATGTGACAGAATGATACAAGGAGACTGAGAGGCAGTTGCTGTTCTCTGACCTCTCTGATAGAGAGGCCATTGTGTTGTCTGACCTGTCTCCTCTTCCCTCTGCCTCCAATAAATTTTATTCCCAGTTTGCAATACCTGTGTCAGCAAAGGTTGCCCTGCAACTCCTTCAGATGCTATGATCCACAGTTGTGGAGTCTCAGAGAATTGAGCTCCCACTTAACAATTTTGTATGTGTCTCTCTATGTCAAATGTTTTTCTTGTAAACAACACATTGCAGGATTCTGGTTTTTTTAATCCATTCTGCTATTCACTTCTGTTTTATGGGAGAGTTCATCCCATTCACATTTACAATTATGATTACCAGTTCTGTGTTTCCCTTCATCATATTTTCTCCTCTGTATGTACTTTTGTTCTCTCCATCCTATCCGCAGTCATGTGTTTTTTTCTCCTTGAGATTGTAGTTGTTACAATTGTGTTCTTTGGGGTTTTCCTTGTGAGATCTCTATCTGAAGGTGATCATTGGATTCTTTCAATCAGCAGTTCCCCCTCTTTTATAGAATAGTGGGGAAATTTCCTAATGATTTCTTGTAGAGTATTATCTAAGCTGTTTTTTTGTTTTTGTTTTTGTTTTTGTTTTTTTGGTCATGGTCTTCAGCTACTCCACTAAATTTTAAATTGTTTCTTCTGAATCTATTTTTCAGATCAGCTGTTTTTTTTCCCCAATGAGGTATTTCACATTTTCTTCCATTTTAAAATTCTTTTTAGTTTCTTTGATTCTTGCTGTCTCAAAATATTATTAGCTTCCATTTGCTCAGTTCTAGTTTTTAATGTGTGATTTTCTTTAGTAGACTTTGGTATGTCTTTTTCCAATCACTTACTTCTACTGTTTAAAGAGTTGTTTTCTTCAGACAATTTTTTTCTTTTCTAAGCTGTTGACTCTCTCATACATACCTTTCATTTTCTTTCTCATTTTTCTTATATCTCTCTTATTTTCCTTTTAAAGTGTTTTATGAGCATTTCCAAGAAGCCTCTTTGGCTTGAGAGCAACGCATATCACTTTTTGAGATTTCTTCTGAGGACATTTTATCCTCATTTGAGTTTGTGTTTTGATCTGGTAGCCTTCTATGATCAAGATTCTTTTCTGTTTTTTCCTCATTTTCTTTCCTTTTGGAATTTCCTCTTTTGTTACTTTTAAGCTCAGGCTCTTCTCCTAGGACAAAGGGGGAACTGACCCAAGCTTCCTGTGCATCTTTGAATCTTGACTTTGAGCACAGGATCCCCTTGTGTTTTCAAGGGCTAGCTTTGCCTGTTCTGTTCAAAAAGAAATAGCCTTATTTTACAGAATTTGCCTTCTGAACTGGGACTGGAAGCTGCCCCACTGATTTGCTCCTCTACTGTGGCAGGACTGAAGATCTTTATAGAGGGCTGCAGATAGGGGGGAACTCTGGGTAAGGTATAAGACTCTTTAGCCCAGAAGGAACCTGCTGACAGTAAATGTCTGGTTTGGTTCCCCATCTCCCTTTAGTGCCTCTCGCCATTCCTGAGAAGTCAAGAAGGGCATGACCACTTATGTTCTACTTGAAGCAAGGGATTCTTACAGTAAAGAAGGATTTACATATCAATAGCATCAGGATGCTTATAGTTAACATTTGCACAATGTGCTGTGGCGGATGTGGTGATATAATAGTTCTATAGTTGGCACATGCTCAGTGTGCCATAGTGATGTAATAGTACTAAGGTATTTAGGGGCTGAGAAGACTAGAAATAAATGGACTCCTTATTTGACCATCTTAGTGGGTCCCCTGCCTTTATCATTTCTCCACTAAGACCAAGGACTTGGGCTGGTCTTGAGATCCTCCAGAGAGGTGGTTAGGATGGTATATTTTGGCACCCCAGTGTGGAGACTTTAGAAAGCATAGCACATTTTGGTACCCCAATTGGGGGACTCTAGAAAGCACACTACAATCTTAATTCCTTCTTTTAAGACCTTATCATCACCTTTCCCAGAACAATCTTTTCACCCAGTGATAATATTGTTTCTTGAAATTTTTTCACTCTGTTTGAAACTGGAGAGTGCTTTCTTTCCATCAAACTCTGTTCAGAGGCTTAGTTTCATGTGATTTTCAAAGGAAAATGGGAGAACTCAAGAAACTTTCTGATTTTACTCTGCCATCTTGGCCCACCTCTTTAATGTTCAAAAAGCATTTATTAAGCACTCTGTTCAATACTAATGATCTGGAATATAATAAAAACAATCGCTCTGTCACTCTTGCACTTCACTGAAAAATATGGAGAAAATATGTAAACAATTATGTATACATATACTATATGAAGTTGAATAATATTGAAGATATTATGAGAAAAAAGAAAGTTTTTTTTTCCTTCTGAATGGAGTTTACAATGAAACTTGAAGGAAAATCAAGGAAACTAGGAGAAGATGATGATGAGGGAAAATTTCCAGGTATTGAACATAAGCAGTGAAAATTTCTGATGTTGGAAAATGGAATGTCCTGTTCAAGGAACAGCAAAGAGGACAGTGTCACTGTATCATAGTGAAAAGCTTCTTAAACTATGACCCATGACACTGTAGGTAATTGTATAACTGAATGTGGAGGCTATGAAATTATGACTTATTATCAGTAAATATTTGAGTTGTATATCTATTTTATATGAATATATACCCATGGTTGTGTAAAAACTTATTGGTAAAAGGGGTCATAGGTGGAAAAAGTTGAAGAAGCCCTGTGATAGAGTATGTGGTGGTCAGTAGGATTACTTAATAATTAATAAAGATTTGTAAATGCCTGCTGCATGCTGTGTGCTTTGAAAGTTACTGGAGATACTCCCCAAAAGACATATGACAGTCCCTGCCTTTAAAGAACCCCAAATCTAGTGGCAGAGACAATATATGAACACCTATGTACATGCAAAGTTTCTTCTATTTGGAGGATAATATACAGGCATATAAATACATGCAAAATTGACAGATTAAAATGGGTAGGAGTTGAAAAAGGTTTTATTTTTATAAAAAATTAATGAAAAGGAGTCTGAATTCCTTATCATTTCCTAGGTATTTACTGCTCCAATAGACATTTATTGGTGTTGAATTTTTGGTTTACAACTTTTATAACTGAACCAGGACCCTGCATTTGGTATTTAATAAGGTGTTGGGGTAGAAGACAAATTCTGGCAGAGAGATAGGAAGGGAAGAGTCTCCAGTGACTAAATATGTACTTAGTTGATGCTCCATCAGTAGTCTTTCTCTTCTTCCATGTGATATACAGGAGAATATTTTTAAAAGCAGGTTTAAATGTGCAATTTCTGTCCTTTTGCAAAATTTACTAAAGACCTTAATGAACAGGGAACTATTCTTTCTCATGTGGCCTAGGGGAAAAATATGGCTCTATAAACTCCCCTGGGATTTTGCTTTTCTGATTTTTAGCTCATTATTACATAAAGGCTTTCTCATAATTCCCCCCACACACAGACACATGACTATGTATATAAAGCTTTTCCCATGAATTCAGAGAAAAATAATCAGGAGGATCAAAGTCTCCTTGTGTTTATTATATCTCTTTGAAATCTTTGTCCAGTGATGGTAAGTTGAATAACCAATGCTAATATATTGGGATTTCTGTGTAACAACTATCTAATAGACTTTAGAAAAAATGTATTCTTCCCTGAAGGAGGGAATACAATTTAACTTTCTCAGGCCTATCTTCTTATGCATTAAAAATTTGTTTGGTATTAGATAAGGTCAGATATCTATTCCAATACAGGAATGATATGATTTTAAAAAGAATGAGTCATTCTTAGCCAGCACTTGAGCAATTTTTTTCTAGATACCATGAAGTCAAGGAGATCTATTGTGCTTGTCATTTATTTTCTTGATCTAGTTAACAAATTTCTATTCAATTCTGCAAGTACTCTTAAAATTTATTCTATACTCTTGCTTAATACACCCTTCACATTGGTGGCATAAAAAAGGAAAATTATATAGACTGTGAACTGAAAGAGTTAGCAATTTAATAATGTAAAGCTATTGGATGCAATAATAATAATGGTTTTTATTTACATTGTCTTTAGGTTTGTCAAGAATTTCCCCACAATATTTATTATCCTTTAAAAAATCCTTCAATGTATTCATTACAATAATAATGGTCTCCACTTTTCAGATGTTAAAATGAACAACTCTTATATAACTTGAGCATAGCCACTCAAATATTAGCAATGTCAATGACAGCATTAACATTTTTTTAAACCACATATTATGGTCTTTCTACTCCAATGTACTGCCTCTCATGTGCATAAATGTGGTATAAATAGAGAGTGCTTAGCATGAGAAGGAGAAAATATAAGAGAATAAGTTGTAAGAGAAAGAAATAACTGAGTTGTGTGGATAAAGTCAAGCTTTGTGGAAGAAGTGGTGTGGAAGCAGGTTTGAAAAGGCAGCAATGAAGAATGAGTATGATCGATACATGGAAGACAGTCTGTAATTACTCAGAGAGAGAAGACAAAATGATATCAGTTCACAGATAATTGTCCTCTTTACCTATAATATAGTATACATGAATAGCCTTTGATGTCAGGCTTCAAAGTTCATACTATATTTTACTTATAATATTAAGAAACTAGAGAATATTTATCATGAATTGCTCAGTGCTATCATTTATAAAAATTGTTTTGGCAAGTTTGTGAAGACTGGATTAGATATGGGAAAGAGTAAAAAAAAAATTCAAGTGAATTTAGATTGTTCATTTTAATTTATTTTAATTATAGCCATGTACACACAAAGCTTTTTCTATCTGGAGAACATGTAGACCTATAAGCTCATGCAAAATTGACAGAATAAAATAGGGGTATGAGGTTAAAAAAGGCTCAACAAACACTTTTCAAGGAGAAAAGTGATGAGGGTCTAAATTAAATTAAGAATTGGCTGGAGACTATGAAGTAAAATTAGAATGATGATAGGAACATAGAAGCATCTGGAATTTCCAAATGATTGAACAAAGGCTGGGGAAAAGAGAAGAAAGATATTGACAGAAAGAAAAAAATCAATATAGAATTGGGTAGCATAGGATATAACACGGAGGAAAGAAATAGAGGACTAAGCATGCATATGGCAGCTATTCTTTTCTAGAAACTATAGGAATATAACCTTGTATAATTCTCACAAAAAACTTCAATATAAGTAATGTTATTATCCATGTTGTATAGTTGATGATCCTAAGGCAAATCGAAGTAAAGTGACTTGTTCTTGATGATCCAGCTAGTGAACGTCTGAGTCTGGATTGAATGAAGATCATTTTGACTCCATGACAAGATCTCTATACAACGTACTAACTAGTTGGTTATTTATGAGCATTAAAAATAGGAAACTTTAGTGAAGGACATTTCAAGCATTGAAGATAACACGAGTAAAAGTATAGAGACAAGCTATTCAGGATGAGATTAGATTATAGAGAATCATTTTTATGTGCTCTCTACTGTACCTTGACCTTTTCCTCTAGTTTATCATCTAAATTTCTTTTAGGGATGTTGTTATTTTTTGTCTTGGCAACTGCCTCATTTAATATAGCATACATAGTGTACTAGTTGCTTATTTAATGTTTTTTTGACTTGATCAGAAATTCATCACCATCAACAAGAAGACAAGTGATAGAAATTGATCCATGACATGTCTTTGAACAAGTTGAGTTTCAGACACTTGACAGATTATTCTGGTAGAGATCATCAGTTTTTAGATAGAAATGTGGAATTTCAGTTCATGATGAAGACAGGGATAGTTATATTTATTTAGTATGTATCTGAACAGTAGTGATAGTTGAGATGATAGAAAAAATGAAGTAGCATTGGAGAGAGCTCTAGAAAATAACTTTGTAATAGAGTAACATTCAGTACATGAAACTTTTTATTCTTTTTGTAATGGGTAGCTAGCAGAATCCATTGAGTGAATTTTCACACATTTCCTGTCACTTAGGAAGGTTATTTGCTGTAAGAAAAGTAGATTGCAGCTGATAATGATTCATATCAATGACGCAAGTTAGATCTTAAAATAATCCAATTCAGTAGAACAAATATTTATCAAGTTAGAAGGTGATCAGGGTGTAAATTGTTAGGTAATTAATTGTGTGAGAGAAGAGGAGAAAGATTTGAGAGTTATCAGGACATGAGAACCAACAGGAATTTGCAAGAGGTTAGTCAGGGATTAGTCAATGCTTTAGGAAAACACACAAGAAAAAATGTTTTAAAATATTATAAAGGAAAATCTTAAAGCTGAAGGAGGGAATCCAAGAGAGTAATCCTGATAACTAGAGCATATAAAATTTTTAAAAAAATGATTTATCATGTGTCTGAATTCAAACTAATAAATACTGGAGCTTTTAAATAGGAAGAAAAGCAGGAATAATATGGAGCTATTCATTAAACCAAGATTATTGTTCATTTTTGTTTCTACTTCTGGTAGTTTAATTCTGATTAGAAAAGGTTTATTGAATACATAGTGAACTTTTTAATAGCCTGATTCTTCATGGTATCCAAATTACAATGGTCATTCCTGTCTGGGAAATTTTGTTTCCCATTGGTCAGTATTACGGTGTCTACTTAATGCTTTATTGTTTTTGTTTCTAAATTGTATCCTGTCATAGATGGATAACCTCACCTAGAACATATTTACAGTAGATATAGAAATTTGCTGTATATGTCCACAATAACTTATTATATTATTCAGTAAAGTCTTTTATTTATTGGTAAATATTTTCATGACAACTCTTTGTGTTCTATCTATTATTATTAAGGATATTTCTGAGGAAACAGTAGTTGTTAAAAATTAAATAATTTAAACAAAAGAATTTCACAGAGGTTTTTGTATTCAATATCAAGTTTTTGATGTGTATTTTTTTTTCCTTTTCCAGATATCCAAGAAAACGTACCTAAAATTGTGACTCATTTCAAATTGTCTTTCCTACAGAGATCTTCTGGATGCTTGAAATATAATAAGTTGGTGAAGATGAAGAACAATTCTGTGCTAAATGAATTCATTTTGTTAGGTCTTTCCAATTCTTGGGAGCTTGAGATTTTCTTTTTTGTGATCTTCTTCTTTGCTTATGTATCAATCTTGACTGGAAATTGTCTCATTATATTTATCATAGCTCTGGACTCCCACTTGCACTCAACCCCCATGTACTTCCTCCTGGCCAATCTTTCCTTTCTTGACATGACTCTTTCCACTGTTACTGTCCCCAAGATGATCATTGACTTCTTTAGGGAAAGAAAAACTATTTCTTTGTGGGGCTGCATGACACAGATGTTTCTGGCTCATCTTTTGGGAGGCAGTGAGATGACTCTTCTCATTGTGATGGCTATTGACAGATATATTGCAATATGTAAGCCCCTCCATTATACGACTATTATGAACCATGGAATTCTGGTAGGAAGTGTGCTGCTTTCATGGACAGTTGGCTTTGTGCACACTATGAGCCAAATGGTCTTTATGGTGAGTCTGCCCTTCTGTGGACCTAATGTGATTGATGATGTTTTTTGTGATCTTCCTCTGGTGTTGAAACTTGCCTGTACTGACACGTATGTCTTGGAGCTGCTTGTTGTTGCATTCAGTGGGCTGCTTTCTCTGATCTCCTTCATTCTTTTGATCATTTCCTATACTGTGATATTAATTACTGTCCGGCGTCACTCTCCTTTTGGACTATCTAAGGCTTTGTCCACATTAACGGCTCATATTACTGTGGTAACACTCTTCTTTGGACCAGTCATCTTAATCTATGCTTGGCCAGTTAGTAGTTATTCCTTAGACAAGTTTTTCTCAGTGTTTTACTCAGTTATCACTCCTCTCCTAAATCCAATTATCTATAGTTTGAGGAATAAGGAGATGAAAGCAGCTATGATTAGACTGAGAAACCGGCATATCAGCTCCAATCCAACCTTTTAAAATTATGATGTAATTCAAATTTTTTATTGGACTCAGAGGATGACTCTCAGAATGACCAATTATGCATATACACATGCATACACATATTCATATAAGTATAGATTTTACAAGTAAAAATTCTTCTTCTTCTTCTTCTTTTTTTTTTTTTTTTTGCAAAATAGTGTATAAATAATGTACCAGAAATGCTTTTCACTTGTGTTTCTGCCAATTTTTGTGCATCTGAATGTTTTCTCTTGATTTGGAGACCCTCAAAACTGCAATTAATTTAAATGTTAAAATCAAAATTATAGAAGACTTCAGGAAAATACATATAAAAATTGTCCTTTGAATTTGATTTTGAAAATTTCTTACATTTTTTAGTTTTGTGATCTTTTGCTATCTATTGAAACATGACTTAGTTTTAATTTGATAATTGCTTGGGAGAAAGATTTGAAATTTAGATTTTCAATCCTCAAGTGAATTTACCAAATTCCCATGAATGTCTAAAAAGATTTTAGGTGCTAAAACCAAGCACTGTTCAATACTTTTACAAAGAGAAACTGAGTAATAACCAGCCACTGATTCATATTATACAATTTAAGGATGAATATACAGGGCATAGATGGACCCCTATGAGAGGGATGTTCAGATGGGGACATATTGCACATACTGATAAGCACTTATTCATGTGAAATACATACACACATATACACATTTCATTAAAAAAGAAACAGAAATTCTAGGTATTTAAAGAAAAAACAACCACCTCTGGAAGCAGCTTTCAGGTCATCTTTTTTTCCCCCCACAATGCCTGATGTCATTATAGACAATTGAAAAGGGGAGAAGAAACTCGGTCTAAAATGATCATTGAATATGTATCAAAAACTATATTTTAGAAGTATCAGACAGTCTTTCTGTTTTTTCCTTTTTTAAAATTAAAATTTTTTATTTACAAAACATATACATGGGTAATTTTTCAACATTGACTCTTACAAAATCTTCTATTCCAAATTTTCTTCTCTTTCCCCCCATTTCCTCCCCTAGATGGCATGTAGTCTAATACATGTAAAATATGTTAAAAATATATGTTAAATCCAATATATATAGAGATAGATAGATAGATACACACACATTTATACAGTTATCTTGCTGCACAAGAAAAATCAGATCAAAAAGTCAGTGGAAAAAACTGTGAAAGAAAACAAAATGCAAGCAAACAACCACAGAGAGAGTGAGAATGCTATGTTGTGTTCCACACTCAGTCCCCATGGTCCTTTCTCTGGGTGTAGATGGCTCTTTTCATCAGTGAACAAGTGGAATTGGGTTTGAATCATCTCATTGTTGAAGAGAGCCATATTTATTTCTAAATAAATTTTATTCATTCTGTTTACTTTTACATTGCCTAGATTTTTCCTCTGCATTCTACTTCCATCCCTTCCTAGAGCATTAGCATTTCAAACAGGAAATGATTTTTAACAGGAAGAGGATAAATCATCATGTGAAAACAATCTGTTATTATTTGTAATGTACAATACAATACATTTGTAATGCCCCATAAAAATGTGGCAGTATATGAGTTCTCATATCTCTTCTTTTCAGACCCATCAATTTGGGGGAAAAAATTCACAATATCCAGTTTCATTTCTTTGGTGGTTCCAAACAAATTCCATTGACATGTCTCTATTTGCCATGGTTGTCATTAACATGAGTATTATATTCCTGGTTCTGCTTATTTTACTTTGCATTCATTCCTAGAAATTTTACCAAATTTGTTTAGTCTTATAACTCATTGTTTCTTATGACATGTTAATATTTTATTATATCTACCCCAATTTATTTAGTCATTCCTCAATCAATGCTCATATTATTTGTTTGTGGTTCTTTGCTACCACAGCATCAAAGGAAATACTGCTATAAATATTTTGGTGTACTGATATATGGAGTCTCTTTTTCATTAGTGCTCCTTTGAAGGCATATATCTAGCAGAAAAGTCTCTAGTTCAAAGTGCATAGATATTTTAGTCTATATGGAAAAATAGTTTCCATAATATTTGAAACAATACACATCTCCAAAATTGTCTCAAATTAATCCAACAAAATTTCTAAGAAATTGGAGCATATCTGCATAGAACTACAGGTTTAGTACTGGGTCACTGGTTACAGGAATATAACTTTGGCAACTTGTGGATTATAAACTGGACAAAGAAGAGACTTAAAGGTGATATAAAAGTTAGAAAATTATATAATTCTCTGGTAGATCAATTTCTGAACTAGGGTGATAATAGTATGAATAAGCAGGAGGGAATAAAGACAACAGTTACTATAGACAAAGAACTACCTTGTAGTGTAAGAGAGAGAGAGAGAAAAAGGAATCAAAAATGAGTTCAAGATCTGGATCCTAGGTGACAAGGAAGATGGTGTTGCTATTGACAGAAATAGGGGAGTGATGAAGAGGAGTTTAGTAGAGATTTATATGCATCTATTAAAACATGTTAATTTTATGAGGCATTTACTTTTTCAAAAAATTCTTGTCACTTTCATTAATGTCTTTTTCTAGATTTTTTTTCTCCTTACATATGCTGTATAGAACCTTTTTTCCCCCTAAGTACAGGTGGGTAAAATTTCTGTTCCTTTAGTCAAATTCATCTGGTAATATCAGAATGAGATGATAATTATTTCCTTTTGAAACCTAGGGAAAAATCAGAATGGTTCCTTAATAATTCTCATAAGGATTGCTCTTCTGCTTTTTAGGCTTGTTATTATCCAAAATTATCTCCCATCTTTTTTCCCTCCTTTTGAAAGTTCATATATATATTCTTCCTTCTTGTAGCACAGGGTGGGGAAAACTTCATTTTGTTCATTATCTTAATATGTCTCAGTGAAAAGGCTGCTCCTTGAGATCTTCATCTCGAGCTGGTAGGTTGACTGACCAAGGTTAATACACTAGGATTCCTGTTTTATAGTTGTCTACCAAATAGATTTCTACATAGATTTGTTAATTGAATGGAAAATATAGTTCCTTACTAATGTGAATGCCTGGGCCAAGGAATTACAATAAAGATAATTTCCTTCTTAAGCACTATTTGGATGACCATTATTAGGCCCTATAAGAACCATGAGACTGCAAGTTTTTGTCCATTCTCTAAAATATTCAAAATCGCATCTTTTAATTAAATTTTGTTTTTTATTATTTATTTATAAATTATATTTGTAATTTATAAATTATTTATAAATAAATCTAAAGTTTAGGTTTATTAATGCTTATGATGCCCTTGCACTTTCCTTGGCAGTATACAAAGTTACAAAGAAAACAGTAATGGATTCTTCCATTAATCAGGTTATGTTTTGGTATCATTATATATATCATCTATCTCTCTCTCTCTCTCTCTCTCTCTCTCTCTATATATATATATATATATATATATGTCATCTACATATATATATCTCAAAGGTATCATTACATATGTCAGTAATAAAAAAGAATGATTGCCATTTACAGTGAATTTTAGGGTTTAAAAGGAACCACACAGACACACTATCCTATTTGATTTTCCACACCGTCTTGTAAAGTCAATATTGTGCACTTATTCTTGTTTTACAGATGACCAAACTGAGATTTACAAATGTTTAATTATTTGCCTATCACCACAAGGCTATTAAGGAGCAGAGGAAGGTTTTGAACCTAACTCTATCCTGACCCCAAGATTAAAAGTATATAATGAAATATGTGTAGAAGGTAAAGTAATACAAAAGACCAATAGGGATAATAAATAGTGAGGAAGGAGAGATTACTTTCAACTGTATAGCTTAAAGGAGGCTTTTGAATAAAGCAGCACTAAGTTTTGTAAAACATGAATAAAAACAAAGATCTCAACTGGCACTGACAATCAACAACTGTATTGCAAACATTTAGACCATCCCTGGAAATGTGCAGAGGAGAGAGCAGAGTAAACAAGATTAGCAAAAAAAGTTAATTATTCTTTTTTAATGCAACATAAAGTATTTTCATAATAAAATAAAGAATTTTCATTTGTTCTTTTTGGGAAGCAAATAAAAAGAATAAGCTGTTAAAATCTATCACTAGCAGTGGGAAAAGTATTTTAGCAACTATGTCAGTATTGGATGGGAGATAGGAAAGCCTGGAAATAATGAAACCAATTTGGAAGCTATTTTAAAAGTCTCAATTATTGCATTTCAGTTCAGTTCCATTAAAAATTGTCAAAATAATTAGATTATCACCTACAGCCAGGAAAGCAACTATGTGAAAAGAAAGAAAGGACCAATTCATAAGATGTTTTGGTAATATAACTAAAATGATTTGGGAATTGATTTGATTTGAGGATGAGGGTAAGATAGAGTGAGAGAGAGAAGAAAATTCTCCAAGTTTTCTTTCTTTCCAGATGACTGAAAATATGACAGCAATAAAATTATGGTAATTTAAAGAAGTGACAAGTTTCAAGATCAAAGTCCAGAAGGAAATTAGAAAATGGAGAATAAAATTTAAATTTGCTATATATTCAACATCATCATCACTTCTTTTGACTGCACATTACATTGTAAGTCAGGGTCTTTGTTAATCTTTATTCCTGTATTTCAATCATCTATTTTAATGCCTAGAATATTGTTGTTATGTGATAATTGTTGGTTTAATTGAGTGTTTATCATGGTAAATACAGGGGGAAATGGTTAAAATCAGTCAGTGGACAAATTGCATGTACGTAAAGCACCCAGGTAAAAATTTTCAGAAAATACTTAGAAATGTGGAATTCAGAAGACCCACAGAGGAAATAAACATTTATAATTAGGATTTATCAACCTATCAATGACAATCAAGTATATGAGAGTAAATGATCAGCAAGGGAAAAAATGACCGAGATATTAGAAGACTAGTGATAGAATTCTGGGTGTCATGTTCTTTAGTCCACATGGATCACTACCTTCTTAAAACTAATAGTTCTTTTCAGTTATTTTCTAAAGTAATAATTCTTTAACATGTTTCAGTCATTAATTGCCTTTGTGTGCTAATCTAATATCCTCTTCCATATTACCCTGGCCTTGAATTCAGAGATCTTGTTATATATTTTTGTATTACCAACAAATGCTTAGCACAGCCATTGGGTACAATGAGATACCCAATAAATGTTTAAGTAATTAAGCTAATTGATTTATTTGTCAAATATTTCAATATTCTTGTCATAATTCTTTGTATATTTACAAATAGTTTTGTGTTATATTCCTCTGATGTGAAACAGAATTATGAATTCTATATATTTAGAGTAGAGTAGAGGTGAGAAGAATCAGACTAACAGGTTATTTGAAAAGCAGAGTGGAGAAAATTGTTTTTGATGACAAATTTCATCATTTTTCATTGAGTTGCTTTTTTGTTCAGTGTTTTGGTGAGTAAAACAAAAGTTATAATGAAGGCAACAAATACCACAAAAACCTAAATGTTTTAAGCACTTACTATGTGCCTATTTTGAACTGTGGACTCAAGGAGTGAAGAAAGGCAAAATAAGCATTTCTGCTCTCAAGAAACTCACATTTATTTTCCTTTGTTTCAAATTTATGGAGAAAATAAGCATTTCCCTAACATAATATAATAAAAAACAAAACAAAAATGAACATTGAATATAAAACTGCAAATTATTTCTTTTAAGTATACAACAAAGTTATCATGTAATTTTTTTCCTTTTCTACCCCTATCTTGGAGAAGGCTACCTTTAGACACATTCTTTTAGCACAATAATATTTTATCACAATCATATACCACAACTTGTTCCACCATTCCCTAACTGATGGTCATCCTGTAATTTCCAGTTCTTTGTCACTGGACAAAATGACAGAGAGAGACTGCTATAAAAGTTTTAGACCATATATTTTCTTTTCCTTTTTTTCCTAATCATTTTTGGACATAGACTTAATAATGATATAATATGTTCAAAGATGTTGCTTAACATGTTGCTTAACAACCCTTTGGACATAATTCCAGATTGTTTTCCCAAATGGTTTGGTTGGTTCACAATTTCACTAACATTGAATGTGTCCTATTTTTTTTCACATGCCCTGCAGCATTTGTTGCTTTGCTTTTTTTTTTAATTTTAGGGATTTTGACAAGTATGAGATGATATTTTGTTTCAATTCACATTTCTTTAAACAACAATGATTGAGAGCTTTTAAAATCATATGGAAATTCTTTTTTTTTTTTTTTTTTACCAACAATGAATTCACATTCCAAATTTTTAAGTGTAAACACTTGTCAAATGCAAAGTTGTTAGGTTTATTTCCTGCTACAAGTTATATATCTACTTTAGTCTATTTATCTATCTACCTTTCTATTTTTTATCTATTAAAGAAATAGTTTTAATAATTACTGTCTTATAATATAAATTATGATCTGATACTGCTAACTTCCTTCTTTTACATTTTTTCATTATTTCCCCTGATATTTTGACTTTTTGCTCTTACAAAGGAATTTTATTATTACTTTTTCTAATTCAATAAAATAATGTTTTGGTAATTTAATTAGAAAGATTTTTGATATATAAATTAGCTTAAGGAGCTCACAGTTTAATGGAGAAAACAATATATAAATAACTATATACCTATAAAATGTATACAGAGTAGATGGTAGATAATAAAGTAAAACCCTTAAGAAATGGCTGAAACAATAAATGTAACACATTCCACTTATACATATTACAACATGAAATCACTTAGCATGCAAGTGCTTTATAAATTCTAGAAACCATGAGGGTGGTGAGAATTCAAAGAAAAAAAAATGAGAGCAGATAATTATTTTCAAATATATAGATCATTTAAGTAATTAATATGAATTGTCTTTATTTGATAACTAATTATTTAAATTAGTGATGAGCTTAGTTTTGAGCAGTGAAAATGAAGTGAAATTGTTATTGGTGCTTTCAGGTCTTTGGTGTAGAAAACCAATATACTAGATCAGGGGTCCTCAAACTTTTTAAACAGGGGGCCAGTTCACTGTCCCTCAGACTGTTGGAGGGCCGGACTATAGTAAAAACAAAAACTATGAACAAATCCTATGCACGCTGCATATATCTCATTTTGAAGTGAAAAACAAAACAGGAACAAATATAATATTTAAAATGAAATAAAGTTAAATCAATAAACTTACCAGTATTTCAATGGGAACTATGGGGCTGCTTTTGGCTAATGAGATGGTCAATGTCTGGTTCCATATTTGTCACTGCTAGTCATAACAAGTGATGTAAGTGTGCATCCGTTAGTCTTGAGTTGGAGATTTCAAATGTTTCATTCTAAAAAAAAGTCTGTTCACAAACATAAGTGCTGCCAAAGATGGTTGCCATTTTGAGTACATGGTTCCTGAGATGAGGATATGTCTCAGAGGGGAGAGATGCATAGAAATTATGGAGGCTGTTTGACTTGAATGAGTCTTTCAGAGAGTCCCAATTCTGCAGTTCAGCCAGTTCCATTTGGTAAATTGTATCCACATTTTCAATGTCAATAGAAAATGGGTTACAGAAAAGCTGTATGTCCTGTTCATGGAGATGAAGCTCTAAATCTAAATTTGAACTCCTTTTCCAATTTTTCCAATGAATCCACACATGTTTTGTTTGGGAATGCAATCAGCGTTTTTTCTGCTAACAGATTTTGAGTTGTGGAGAGATGGCAGAAGTTTTCCTCCTTCACTTGTTTGATGAGGAGGCCTAATTTTACTTCAAATGCTTTGACATGTGATTGCATATCACAGATGAGCTTCCCCTTTCCTTGAAGTTGCATACTGAAATTGTTGAGTAGCTCTGTTACATCTGTCAGAAAGGCAAGATACCATTTCCATTCTGCATCATTGAACTCTGGTACTTCTTTGTTTTTTAAAAGCAGAAAAGTTGTAATCTGTGGAAGTAAGTCATAGAAACATTTCAAAACTCTCCTTCGACTCAGGCAATGGACTTCTGTGTGATATAGAACATCTTCATACTCAACATTTAGCTCAGACAGAAATTCCTGAAATTGGCTATGATTTAGTGCATTAGCTCTAATAAAGTTAACACAAGATACCACAGTTTTCATAATGGAGTCCCACTTCAGTGATTTACTACACAGCGCTTGTTGGTGGAAGAGGCAGTGTATGGCTATTGGATGAGAATGGTTATATTTGTCCATCTCTTGGTTAATGCGATCAATTACTCCTTTCTTAGATCCCACTATGCAAGGAGTACCATCAATTGTCACACTGGCTAGTTTGGAATGGCTCCAAACCATTCATAGTTTGGCAAACCTTTTCATAGATATCCTCTCCTGTAGTTATTCCTTTGATGCTTTGCAGTGCAGCAAGCTCTTTTATGACTTCAAAATAATCATTTGTCCTATGAATCAAAATTAGAAGTTGTGCAGAATCACGAACATTATTGCTTTCATCGAGTGCCAAGGAAAAATATGAAAATTTTTTATGGAGTTTTGCAAATGCTGATGTAGATTGTCTCCCATTTCTTCAATCCTCTGTATAATTGTAGGTCCTGAAAGACTCACTCTACTAAATAAATCAGCCTTCTCTGGACACATCTCTTTGGCAACAGAAAGAAGGCATTCTTTAAGAAATTCTCCCTCCACGAATGGTCTGCCAGTGCATGCTATTAGCTTGGCAAATTGAAAACTTGCTCACAGTGATAAAATATTTAGCTGCTTCTGCTTCACAAAAGTATTTTGCTGAGTTGTCAATGTATTTTTCAGTTTTAATATTTTATCTTTTCTCACTTCTCCAACCAAACAATCATATTTATCTTTATGTTGAATTTCATAGTGTTGACACAAATTATATTCTTTGAACACTGAATATACTATCTGGCATATCAGACATATAGCTCTTTCCTTGTACTGAGTAAAAAAGTAATCATAAGTCCACTGTTCTTTGAATATCCTACACTCTGAATCAATTTTTCTTTTTCTTGACATCATTATTTCCTAGGGATTCCAAATTGGTATTAGTAAAATACCTATATATATATATATATATATATATATATATATATATATATATATAAGTATATATATATATATATATATATATATATATATATATATATATATATATATGACAGTGCTATAAAAACAATACACCAGCAATAACTTTGCCCACATAGAGACATACAGACTGCAATGCCCAACTTCCTCCAAGCTGCCTCTGCACTGTGATGCTTCTGTTTCCTGCACTCTCTCTCCTGCTCTTCATGCTCCCGCTTCCGACCTTCACTGCTGCAGTGAATTCCCCCTGCAGCGGCTGTGACATGAGCAGCATGCACTGTACATCCCCTGTGCCTGTCTGTTGTGGTGGCTGCCGTTACTGTACAAGGCCACAGGCTATCAGTTCTCTGTCTTCTGCATCTCTCTCTCTTCCCCACACCACACACCCTGGCTTGGGAACTCACCTCACCTCAGTATTGCCTCACACTCTGTCTCCGCCACCTCAGCCCCGTGCCAGAAGTGTGCGTTGCTAACACAAGTTTAGGTTGAACGTCACTTCCAGTCTGATTTTGCCATAACCCAGCAGGCTGCATAAACGTCCTCAGCGGGTCACATCTGGCCCACGGGCTGTAATTTGAAGACCCCTGCCATACAGAATGATGGGACAGAGGTATTAGGACAATTTCTGGTGATACCTGAAGCTGGAATAATTCTGTTAGGAAGAGATTTGATTATGAAACTGTCTATCAGCCTTGTGACTAGAGGATCTGTGCTGATGCCTGTAAGAACTTATATCATGAAAGAAATTGATAAGAGCAAAATTGATCCACAGGTATGGGCTAGCCCTGGGAATCCAGGGTATCTCTCTATCACCCCAATCCATATAGTAGTCAAGGACCTACTACATATTATTTGGGTTCCCTCAGAATGGAGAAAGGAATTCCTTAGAACAAACTACTATCAGGTAGCTTAATTTCCTGGGGCAGAAAGGGCTGAAAGTATCTAAAGAGAAGATGCAATTTGTAGAAAGGGAAGTAAAATATTTGGGACACTTAATAAGAAAAAGAACAAAATGGGATTGAGGAGATCTCCAAATATCAAGGCCAAGAACAAAAAGGGAACTCAGGAAATTTTTAGGGCTGGTGGGATACTGTAGAATTTGGATTAATGAATATGTACTATTAACTAAACCTCTTTACACTTGCCTGCTAGAAGAAAAATTCAATCAAATTGAATGGGACCCTGAGGCACAAGAAAATTTTGAGGAACTAACAAAAGTGCTAATGTCCACCCCGGTGCTAATGTTACCATCCCTGGAAAAGCCATTTCACCTAATATGGAAAAGGGGGTAGCATTAAGGGTCCTGACACAAATAAGGGGAGAGCAGAGACATCTAGTGGCTTTTCTATATAAACTCCTGGCCCCCATGGCAAGGGGATAGCCCTCATGTATACAAGTGGTGGCTGCAACAGTCATCTTAGTGGAGGAAAATAAGAAATTAACATTTGGAGGAAGTCTCACTGTGAGCACCCCTCACCAAGTTCGGTCTATTTTGAATAAAAGGGCCGAGAGGTGGTTGACAGATTCTAGAATATTGAAATATGAAGCAATTCTATTAGAAAGAGATGATTTGATATTATCACAGGATTCAAATCACAGCCAGTTTTTTTTTTTTTTTTTTGTCTGTCTCTCCTGGGGAACATGTTCAATTAGAATATGATGTATCAATGTAGTAGATTTACAGACAAAAGTTAGGGAGGATTTATAGGAAGAATACCTACTGACAGGAATTCAGTGGTTTATAGCTAGTTCTTAATGGGTGGTAGAAGGGAAAATGCAGAATGGGTATGCAATCATCTTTGGGAATGGATTGCTGGTTGTCCAATCAAGATCCCTACCTCAGCAACTGGTCAGTTCAGACCTGTGAATCATTTGCTCTTAACCAGGCCCTAAAGACATTAGGAGAAAAGAGTGGAACCATTTATACTGATTCTAAATGTGCCTGGGAAGTAGTGTACATATTTGGAAAAATTTGGGAATAACAAGACATGGTTAACAATAAAGGTAAGGGATTGGCACATGAGGCCTTGATAGCTGAGGTACTGACTAATATTATGCTACCCAAATTTATAGCTGTTGTCCATGTGAAAGGACATCAACTTGGGAATTCCTTTGAGGCCAAAGGAAATTGCTTTGCAGATGAGGAAACAAAGCAAGAAGGGGAGGGAGACTCTAATAATCCTAAGGAAATTATGGTATTAATACCAGCTCTACCCCAGCATATACCTCCACTATCCTATACCCCAAATGAGAAGCAGAAGTTTCAGGCTCTCAGAGCCCAGGAGGACACAAAGGGTTATTGGTTCTTGCCTGATGGCAGAGAGGTACTGATCAAGGCAGGTATGAGATGTGTGCTCCAATACTTATACCAGGGCAGTCATTGGGATATCCAGAACCTGTGTGATGCAATATAGTGGACAGCTGCCTTGTTTGTCGAAGGACAAATAAAGCAACCCTATGATGAGCCCCACCAGGTAGATGGTCTCCTGGTATCAGGCCTTTTCAAAACATACAGGTGGACTTCACTATATTGCCCCCTGTGGATACGTTAAATATCTGCTGGTCATAGTGGACCATCTGACATCCTGGGTAGAGGCCTATCCCCTTCAATAAACCACAGCTTCAGCAGTGGTCAAAATCCTCCTTGAGCAAATTATTCCAAGATATAGGGTAGTGGAAAATATTAATTCAGACCAGGGTTATAGCTAAGATCCTGCAATCCCTGGCTAGATATTAGAAATACTTTGGGATTTCCAAATTCCATGGTACCCTCCTTCCTCAGGGAGAGTGGAAAGGATGAATCAGGAAATCAAGAGGCAGCTAACCAAATTGATTCTGGAGACTCAGCTACCTTGGACAAAGTGCCATCCTCTTGCCCTCTTGAGAATAAGGACTAAGCCTTGTAGGGACATAGGGCTGTCATCTTATGAATTATTGTTCGGTCATCTATACCCTGGGATGCTAGTCAAAGAATAAGCAAATCCAGTTTTTGAAACCAAAGATTTATTCTTAAGGAAATCTATTCTACTGCTGGTGACTCATTTGAAGGAATTACAATTAAAAGGTCTTATTGGTCAGACCCCTCCTCTAGGGTTTGCAGCACTCTAATATAAGCCAGGAGACTGGATCCTGATTCAGTCCTGGAAGAAAAACAAATTAACCCTGAGCTGGGAAGACCATTTCCCTCCTGACATCTGATACTGCAGTCCGGACCAAAGAAAAAGGATGGACTCATCATACTAGAGTAAAAGGCCCTGTGGAGGCTCCAAGGGAATGAACTATCATCAGAGAAGATTCTGGTGATAAGTTGAAACTGAAACTAACAACAAAAATTAAAGACTAATGGACTTTGTACTTAGACTTCTGGGAATTTTTATCTAGAGAGCACTGTTAGGTATTTTTTCTTGTCATAGTGAAAAGTGTTGGACTGTTTTGTTACGCTTTAGAGATTTGTCATGGGACCAGAACCTGAACCAAAGCACTGAGGATTGCAACTTATACCCATAGAGTTACAATATAGATTGATTTTAGATTATCTGCTAGCAGAAGAAAGAGGTGTTTGTGGGAAACTTAATATATCTAATTGTTGTATGAAGATTGATGACAATGGACAAGTAGTGAAAGAAATAAGCTAATCACTAATACTGCCCAGAGTTCATTGTCTAAGTTAACACAAGAAAAGAGTGACATTAAGCTGATGTTGCTACAGAAAGAGGGATGATTACTAGTGGATGAAGAAGACCTGGATGGGGGGAGGGTAGGTAGAAAGAATTACTAAAGGAGCTTGAACAATTTTGGGAGACTTCCATTACCAGATAAAAGAGGAGAGATTGAGTGAAATATATATATATATTGGAAGTTCCCCAGAGACAGTTTATTAAAATAATTAAAGTTTGAGAGCCCCAGTTTCCAGAAATAAAATTACTAACCCCTTTACAATAATGCTGTCAGACCTTGCAAAATGCTGTTGTGACAATCATATTCTTGTAAAGTCTTTGTGAAAGTACCTTGCAAGAAGGGCCACAAACTTCCTTATTCTCAGTAGACAAGAAGGAACAGAGTGGGTTAAGGATGTACTGTGGTTTTTGATGATAAAAACTGCTTGTCAATGTCTGTCTGGCAGCCTCCAAGCACTGAGTTTTCCCCTTCAGACTCAGTGCTGGACTGCCTGCTTCTCAAGATTCTAAATAAAGAAACTTTCTGTCTGTACCTAGAGATGCTTCTGAGTAGTCAATTTCAGTGAGGGTTGTGCTATCTCACACAGCATGATAGTTCTGAAATTTAGCCATGATATTCCTTGGGGATTTAATTTTGGGGGTCTCTTTCAGGAGGTGATCTGTGAATTCTTTCAATGGCTATTTTAGCTTCTGATTTTAAAATATCAGGGCAGTTTTCTTTTATGATTTCCTGTAAGATAATGTGTAGGTTCTTTTTTTTTTCATCATGGCTTTCAGGAAGTCCAACAATCCTTAGGTTGTCTCTCTTAGATCTATTTTCCAGGTCAGCTGTTTTTCCTAGGAGATATTTCATATTTTCTTCAATTTATTTATTTTTGTTTTTGTTTTTGTTTGACTGATTCTTGAAGTCATTCACTTTCATTTGTTCAATTCTAATTTTTAGTGTATTATTTTCTTCGTTTACTTTTTTAGCTCCTTTTGTAATTGGCAAATTGAATTTTTTGGTTCATTGCATTCTTTCCATTTCACAAATTTTGTTTTTCAGTGAATTGATGTCTTTTTAATATCTTTTTGTAAGGCATTATATGCTTTTTCCATTTTTTCTTGCAATGATCTCATTTCATTTTGCAATTTTTCTTCTCTCTTTTATGATCCTTTGTGCAATCTTCCAAGAAAATCTTGTGAAATGGGTACCAGCTCATGTCTCCCTTTGGGGTTCTATTTGCTTTGCCTTTAAGAACCTCAGGATTTGAGGTTCTGTTCTTTTCTTTCTTCATAAAAGCTATCTATGGTGAGAGTTCTTTTTGGTTTTATATTCATTTTTTAAGGCTTGAGGTCTGTTTAATGCAAAGAAGTGACAGTGGCTGTGATTTGTCCTGAGGCAGTTCTGATTGATTTCCAGTGCTGGGTAATGGTGGCTAGCTCTGGAGTTCTTCAGGGGGGTAGTAGTTTACAATTTGCCTTTTGTAGCATATCTGCCAAACCACCTGCTTGCAACCAGGACAGAGTAGCCTAAGAGGCTCACAGAAGATTCCCAGGTGCATGGAAGCTGTGATGCTTTGACTCCAGGCTCCAGCTCCTTGCCCTGGGCTCCATAGACTGTCTCCCTGCTCGAATGAAACAGACCTGTTTTGAAGTTCTTCCAAGGTATCTTCTTCTGGGAATGTGTTGTATTCCAAATATTTGTGGATTCTTTGACTCCAAAACCAGTTTAGAGGCTTAATCTACTATTGGTTTGAGAGAAGGTCAGAGAAGGTCACCAAAAAGTCATGTCTGCTCTCTGCCATCTTGGATTAAAATGATAAGTGTCATCTATCTAAAACCATCAGCAAGTATTATTTGAATAGACAAAAGCTGGACGCATTCCCAATAAGATCAGGATAAGAATTCCAATAAGATTCCCAATAATATCCCCATAATCACCACAATCATTCAACATTATACCAGAAAAGTTTGCTTTGTCAATAAGAAAAAAAAAGAAGAAATTGAAGGAATTAGAATAGGTAATAAGGAGATGAAACTATCAGTCTTTGCAGATGATGTGATAACATACTTAGAGAATTTTAGAAAATCATTTAAAAATGCATGAAAAAATTAACAGCTTTAGCAAAATTGTAGGATATAAAATTACCACCAAAAATAATTAGCATTTCTATATATTACTGATAAAGCCCATTAACAAGATTTAAAATAACTCTAGACAAAATAAAATATTTGGGTGCCTGCTAAAACAAACCCAAGGAACTACATGAACACAATTACAAAATATTTTCCCACACAAATAAAGTCAAATATAAACAATGGAAAAATATCAATTGCTGATGGGTAATCTGAGCTAATAAAACAAAAATAGCTAATATACCTAAATTGATCTACTTGTTCAGTCCCATACCAACCAAACTGCCAAAAAAATTTATAGAACTAGAAAAAAATGGTAACAAAATTCATCTGGGAGAAAAAGGGCAAGAATATCAAGGGAATTAATGGGAAAAAATGAAGTACAGTGAGAAGGCAGTACCAAACCTAAAATTCTATTTTAAAGTAGCATTCATAAAAACCATTTGGTACTGTATAAGAAATAGAGTGGTGCATCAGTGGAATAGTTTAGATGCACATGACACAATAATTAGTGAGCAATAAACCCCTGAACGCCAGCTTCTCAGATAAAAACTCACTATTTGACAAAAATTACTGGGAAAACTGAAAAATATGTCAGAAAATTTACATAGATCTACATCTCACACCTCACATCAAAATAAGATCAAAATAGGCACATGATTTGGTCATAAAAGGTGAATACCATAAGCAAATTAGGAGAGCAAAGGATAGTTTACCTATCAGATCTTTAGAGAAGGAAAGAATTTATGAGCAAAGAAGAATTAGAGAACATTATGAAATGCAAAATGGATAACTTTGAGTACATTAAACTAAAAAAAATATTTGTACAAACAAAACCAACAAAAACAAGATTAAAAAAGATGTATAAACCTGGGGAAAAAATAAACCAAATGTTTCTTATAGAAGCTTCATTTCCAAAATAAAAAATTGTGTCAAATGTATAAGAATACATGTCATTCCCCAACTGATCAATGGTTAAAGGATATGAACAGATAGTTTTCAGATTATGATATTAAAGCAACCTGAAGTCATATGAAAAAAATGTTCTAAATCACTATTGATTAGAGAAATGCAAATTAAAATAACTCTGAGGCACCACCTCACACTTCTCAGATTGGTAAGATGACAGGAAAATATATTGATAAATGTTGTAGGGGATGTGGGAAAATTGGAAATCTAATACATTGTTGGTGGAGTTGTAAACTGATCTAAGTATTCTGGAGAGCAATTTGGAACTATTCCAAAGGGCTATCAAACTGTTCATATCCTTTAACCCAACAGTGTCTGTATTTACGTCTGTATTTGTGTCTGTATCCCAAAGGAATCATAAAGGAGGGAAAATGATTCACATGTGAAAAAATGTGGAGCATCTCTTTTTGTGGTGGCAAAGTATTAGAAAATGAGTAAATTTATGTCACTTGGGATGTATGAAGATAATGGAATATAATTATTCCATAAAAATGATGAATAAGTGGATTTCAGAAAGGCCTGAAAAGATTTACATGAAAAGATGCTGAGTGAAACAAGAAGAAGCAGAAACACATTATAAACAATAACAACAAGAATTTGCAATGATCAGCTATGAAAGATTTAGATCTTCTCATTGATTCAATAATCCAAGGAAATCCCATTAAATTTTGAATAAAAAATGCCATCTGCATTGAGAAGGAGAACCATGGAAATTGAATGTAAATCAATATAGGCTATGTTTACTTTTTCTGTTGTTTTTTTCCCAACGTGGTTTTTTACTTTTGTGTTCTGATTTTTCTCTCTCAACATCATTCATAAAGCAATGTGTATTAACAAAAGTTAACAAATATGTACAACCAGAAAAGTAAAACAATTAAAAAAGAGAAATGAAGCCTTTATCAGAGATATTTACTATAATAATTTTCTTCCTTCTCATCTTTACTACATTGGTGTGTTTTCAAAACTATTTAATATAATTAGAATTATTAATTTTAAATCCTATGATACTTTCTATCTCTTCTGTGGTCATAAATTCTTCCCTTATCCATAGATCTGTTAAATAAACTACTCATTGAGTTCCTAATTTGTTTATGGTATCACTCTATTTCTTACACAGATACCCATACTGTCTTTATATTGGTTTAAGGTATAAGATGTTTGTCTATACCTAGTTTCTTCCATATAGATTTCCTATCTTACTGGAAGTTTCCCAAATATTTACCAAATAGTCCATTCTTGTCCTAAAATATTGTGTCTTTGGGTTTATCAAGCAGTAGATTTTTATGGTCATTTACTAGTGCGTATTGGGTTCTAAATCTATTCTAGTGAACCACCCCTATTCCTTAGCCAGTACCACAGTTTTGATGATTGCTGCTTTATAATGCAGTCTCCTCACATTTTTTCATTAATTCCCTTAGTATTCTTGACCTTTTGTTCTTCTTCTTGATGAATTTTATTAATTTTTTAAAATTCTGAATAATTTTTAGTAGTTTGCTTGGTATGGCATGGAATAAATAATTAATTGAGGTAGAATTTTTTTATTTATTATATTAACTTAGCCTGGTCAAGAAAAGTTGATTTTTCCAATTGTTAGATTTGACTTTATTAATGTGAAAAATGTTTTATAATTTTGTTCACTTAGTTTCTGAGTTTATCATAGCAATTAGACTCAAGAATTTTATGTTGTTTTCATTTATTTTAAATGGAATTTCTCTCTCCATCTCTTGCTATTGGATTTTATTAAACTGCTATTTAAAACTGCTGATTATTTATGTGAGTTTATTTTCCATCTTGAAATTTTACTAAGGTTGTTATTTATTTCAATTGATGTGTCTCTACTAGTATCTCATCGTTGTCATTGTCTTTAATGAAAGTATTAGTTGTTTTTATGATTTATTCTTTGACTTAGTCAAAGTCAAACTTAACTGACAAAGTCAGACTTAGTCAAACTTGACTTAGTTAGTTCAAGATTAAATTTATAAAAATTTAATATATTTTAATAAAAATTATAAAATTTATAATCTATATTTCCAAAATCCTTCAATGAATCCATTTTTATTTCATTATGATCTAAGATGATGCATTTAATATTCCTGCTTTTCTGTATTATTTCACCATTTCCATTTTCCCTAGTACATTGTTCATTCTTATCCTTTAACATTTTTACACCATTCAGTGATAGATAATTCACACTTGTGTCCTCTGTGTATACTTCTAACTGCCCTAATAAAGTTCTTAAAAGTTACAAGTATCATCTTCCCATATACTAACAAAAGTTTTAAACTTATTTCATTCTTTGTTTTCTCTTTCCTGTTTGCCATCCTATGCTTCTCTTAAGTGTTTTATTCAAAAACAAAATTTCTGATCAACTTGGGTCTTTTCATCAGAAAAGTTTGGAAGCTCTCTATTTCATTAAATATCTTTTTTTTACCCTGAATGATTATGCTCAGTTTTGCTAGGTCACATACCTAGCAAAACTGAGCAAAAAATAAATCTTTCCTTGCAATCCTAACTCCCTTTTCCTCCAGTATGTTATTATTCTAAGTCCTCTGAGCCTTTAATATAGAAATTGCTAAATCTTGTGTAATCTTGACTGTAGCTCCATGACATTTGAAATACTTTTTGTTTGCTCACAATATTTTCTACTTGACTTTAAAGCTCTGGAATATGGCTATAATATTCTCTTGAGTTTTCTTTTGGGGATCTTTTTCAGGAAGTGATTGGCTCATTATTTCAATTTCTATTTTAGAATATGAGGACAGTTTTCTTTGATAATTTCTTGAAGGATAAAGTCTATGCTTTTGAAAAAATTATGGCCTTCAGGCAGTCCAATAATTCTTAATTTATCTCTCTTATAAGCACCATCTATCTAAAACTACTAGCAAACATTATAATGGGGAGAAGCTAGATGCATTCCCAATAAGATCTATAATGAAACAATTATCACCCATTATCACCACTATTATTCAACATTGTGTTAGAAATGTTGGTTTTAGTCACAATAAAAGAAATAGAAATGAAAAGAATTAAAGTAAACAATGAGAAGATAAAACTATCCCTCTTTACATATGATATGATGGTGTATTTAGAGAATCCTAGAAAATCAATAAAAAAAATCTCCTTAAAATAATTAACAAACTTAACAAAGTTGCAGAATGTAAAATAAACCCACACAAATCATCAGCAGTTCTATATGTTTCTAACAAAGTCCAATAGTAAAAGGTAGAAGGAGAAACTGCATTTAAAATAACTGTAGACAAAATAAAATAATTGAGCATCTATCTGCCAAGACAAATCCAGGAACTATATGAACACAATTACGTTTTTTACAAATAAAGTTAATCTAAATTATTGGGAAAATATCAATTGTTCATTGGTTGGGTATGCTAATATAATAAAAATGGCAATTCTATCTATATTAGTCTCCTTGTTCAGTGTCATACCAATCAAACTGTCAAAAATGTTTTATAGAGCTAGAAAAAATAATAACAAACAATAACTAAATTCATCTGGAAAAAGAAACAGTTAAGAATATCAAGGGAATTAATGACAAAAACAAATGCAAATGATGGTGGCCTAGCTTTACTACTCTTAAAACTCTACTATAAAGTAGCAGTCATCAAAATCATCTGGTACTGTGTAAGAAATAGAATTGTGGATCAGTGGAATAGGTTAGAAACACATGGCATAATAATCAATGAACATAGTAATCTACTGTGTGATAAACACAAAGACGCCAGCTTTTGGGACAAAAATTCAGTATTTGACAAGAATTGCTGGAAATACTAGAAAGTAATATGTCAGAAACTCAACATAATCCTACACTTCCCACCCCATTCCAAAACAAACTCAAAATGAGTACATGATTTAGGTGTAAAGAGTGGTACTATAAGCAAATTAGGAGAACAAGGGATGGTTTACCCATCAGATCTTTGGAGAAGAGAGGAATTTATGGTCAAAGAAGAATAAGAGAATATTATGAAATGGAAAATGGGTAATTTTGATTGTTATATTAAAAAAAAACTTTTATTAAAACAAAGCCAATGCAAACAAGATTAGTAGGAAAGTAGAAAGCTAGAAAAAATTTAAAACCGGTGCTTCTCGTAAAAGCCTCATTTCTAAAATATATAGAAAATTAAGTGAAATTTATAAAAAATACAAGTTATTCCCACTCGATAAATAATCACAGGATATGAACAATTTTCAGATCAATAAATGAAAGCCATCTATAGTTATATGGGAAATTATTTAAATCAGTGTTGATTAAATAAATGCAAATCAAAATAATTCTGTGTGATCCCCTCATACCCATCAGATTGATTAATATGACAGGAAAAAATAATGATAAATGTTGAGGGGTTGTAGGAAAACTGGGACATTAATGTACTGTTGGTGGCTTTGTAAAATGATCCAACTATTCTGGAGAGCAATTTTCAACTATGTCCAAAGAGGTATAAAACTGTCATACCCTTTGATCCAGCAGTGCTTTCTCCAAAGAGATCATGAAAGAGGAATAAAGATCCACATGTGCAAAAATATTTGTAGCAGCTCTTTTTGTAGATGCCCAAAATTGGGGAATGACTGAACATGTTAGGGTATAAAAGTACAGGAATATTATTGTTCTATAAAAATTATAAACAATATGATTTCAGAAAGGCCTGGAAATATTTACATGAACTCAGGTAGAGTGAAATAGAACCAAAAAAAAATGTACACAGAAATAGCAAGATTGCTGCAACACTCAACTATAACAGACTTTGTTCTTAGTGGTCCAGTAAACCAAGGTAATCCTAATAAACTTTGGTTAGAAAATGCCATCTGCATCCAGGGAGAAAACTATGGATAAGGAAGATAGATCAATACATGCTATGTTCACTTTTTTGTCTGTTTTTTCTTGTGGTCTTTCCCTTTAGTTCTGATTTTTCCCTTCTAACATGATTCATATGGAAATACATAAAAAAATGAATGTACATATTTAATTTTAAAAATCCAACCTCTTATTTATCTTACATCTATTTTCCAGGTCAGTTTTTATTCTAACAACATATTTCACTTTTTTTTATTCTTTCATTTTACTTTTATTGATATTGACTCATCAGATTGCCTTTGATTCATTATAATTTTTAGAGAATTACTTTCTGCAGGTGACTTTTGTGTTTCTTTTGTCCTGGGAAGCAATCTGCTATGATATAAATAGTCCCGGTATAATGTCATTAAATTTTTAAAAATTCAAGTGTACTTCTCTTATTTTTCAAAATTGTATAATCATGGTCAAGTTGCAAAATTATTTTCCATATGGATTTGGAAAATACAAATAATAATAACTATAGTGAGTACTTTTGATTCTCCTAATTCTGTGGTACATGGGATAATAACCCCAGGTATTGACTAAAACTTAACTCCATAAATTCATGTGGCCATTGAAAAGGAGCTGGAATAGACCTCTGAGATAATATATGAGCAGCAACTTTCAGATAGGAGTAAAATATAGGAAAAACTTTTATATGTGCTTTATATTACATCATAGGATCATATCCTCATGGGAGTAGTTTCATGAACTAGATTAGTTCTCTGGTTCATTAAGGTATTAGGTGAATTTTAGCAAAGAACATTACATTTCTTAACTTGCCTTCCTATACATCATATGAAAGAAAAGAAAAACCACTGATTGGGCATCAATTAACATATTATTTTGAATATATATGTACCCAATGGGTTTGGGCTTCATTCTATCTCTCTTCCATAATTTATCTTTTCTCCCAACATCCTTTCAAAGGTCAAAAATGGAGTCCTGGTTCAGGTACAAAAATTGTCAGTAAGTCAGTTAATATCAATGCATTGCCAATGTAACAATAAGTACCCAGAAGGAGGCCAAATAAACAAACAAAAATTGCCATATTGATTATGTAGAAAAAATACTGGTTATATATATATGTAATTTAAAGGTCATTAGCCTACCCAAAAGTACCTAGGCTTGTTTTGTTTAAATTAAATTGGCTTTTATTTTCAGATTTCAGTCTCTTTTTTGTGCTTCCTGCCACTCCTCTTTCAGAAAGAAAGAAAAATAAAATCTGGTACAAACATGTATAGCCAAATAAGCAAACAAAAATTATCATATTGGCCACGTCTAAAAAAAGTTTCAATCTGCATCATGCACTGCATCTCTGTCAGGAGGTGAGTGGCATGTTTCATCATTAGGTTTTTGAAATGTTGTTTGGTCATTGTGTTTATTAGGGTTCCTAAGTCTTTGAAAGTTGTTTATCTTTCTAATCATGCTGTTATTATGTGAATTTTCCATCTCGTTCTGCTCCTTTCATTCTATATCATTTTCTAATAGTTTCTACAAATTTCTCTTATATTGTAACCTCGATCATTTTTAATAGCAAAATAATATTCCATCTCATACAAATATCATAAATTGTTTGGCCATTCTCCAATGTGAGGCATGCTTTCAGTTTCTATCTTTTCCCCACAATCACCATTAACACCAGTATCACTACCACCACAACACACACAGACACACACACACACACACACACACACACATATATAAACATCTATGCCTATATCTATTTATTTATAGTAGTGTATAAACATAAAACAGCTGAATATACATATTGCATAGATATATCTATATATACAAATATACACATACTATTATAATTTAGTTAGAACATTATTAAATGATGTAATTTGTTTCTCTGAAAATTGTCTGTTCTTATTATATTTTGACCATTTGTCTGTTGGGAAATTATTCTTATTCTTATAAATTTGAATCAGTTCCCTATATATTTTAGAAATTAGACTCTTTCAGAGAACTTACTGCAAAGATTTTCCCATTTTATCTGCTTTTCTTCTAATTTTAATTATGTTTTATTGTGAAAAAATTTAATTTTTGTTATCACAATTGTCCATTAAACATTCTATGAAACTTTGTTTTTTATCATGAATTCTTTCACTATTCATATATCTTACAGGTAATTTTTTTCCTTGCTACTTTAATATCCTATCTAAGATGTGACATTTTGGTCTATACCAAGTTTCTGACAGATTGCTTTCCATCTTTTCTAACAGTTTCTGCCCCAATATCGGATTGTTGTATTTATTAAACATCAAGCTACTTTGTTTTTTTATTTCATTACATTAAATATCCTAATTTACTTCTCTGATTGACCTATTTATTTCCTAATCAGTATTAAATAAATTTGTTGATCACTATTTTTCAGTACAATCAAGGTCTGGTACTCTTAGGACTTCCTTCTCCTTCTCCCTGGAAAATAAAATCTCGAGATAATTTATCTTTTATTTCATAGAAACTTAGGAAGACATAATAAATTATGTTAAATTAAGTGAGGAGAACCAGGGGGACAATTAACACAATAAAAATAATATTTTGAAGATAAATAACCTTCAAAACTTATGTACTCAGATCAGCATAATGACCAAATAAAATGCTTGAGACAAAGTTTCTGACAGTTGACACACTCAGAATGTAGACTGAACAAAATTTTTTAACATGGCCTAAGATATGATATATACATATATAGAGACATAAAGATTTGTAAATGTGTATATGTGTGTATATATTATATACACATGTATCTATCTATATATACATATATGATGTGTGTGTGTGTGTGTGTATAATTATGTGTATATGTTGTTATTCAGTTGTTTTGGTTTTGTCCAAATCTTTTCTTGGCAAAAATATTGGAGTGGTCTTCTCCAGCCCACTTTATAGATAAAGAGTTGAGCAGACAGAGTTAAGTGACTTACTTAAACAGGATCACACAGCTAGTGAGTATCTAAGAATGGATTTGAACTCAGATCAATGAATCTTCATTTCTTCAGGCCTAATCTACTGTGCCACTTACTGGCAAAACTTTGAAGTTGTCAGACTTATAGAAAATGTATCAGAGTCAGGATCAGGGTATGTGGATAATGCATTAGAGGAAGGAGGTGTAAATCAAAGTTCATATATGGATTAAAATGCACTCACTCCCTAATCTCTGAGTTATAGGATTATGTATTTAAATACAAAAAGGGTGTATGAATACTCTAGTACTTTCCACACTGTTAAGCTACAGTTCTTGTTGGGCAATGCATATGCCTGGAGCATAATGTTACATTAAATTGATGAAATATATGAGACTAAAACACAACAATTTTTTTTTTAAAGAATGGCCAATTTGATGAAATTATAGCTGAGTGGAGGGAAAAAAACATATGCACTGAGATTAGTATATCAATTTATCCTCTATTGGTGGTCCCTTTCTTCTTCTATGTAATTTATAGGAGAATATTTTCTAAAGTAGGTTCAAATAGTTAAATAGTCTGTCCTTTGCTAAAATTTATCCAGAACCTTATTGGCCAAGGAATCAAACTTTCTCATAAGCTTAGGGGAAAAACAAAAGTGAATTAAAAAAAAAAAACCTTTAAAAATGTGGTTCTCTAATAACTCCCATGGGGATTTGCTCTTCTGATTTTAAGTGCATTACACAATTTTTTTTTTTTTTTAGCATTTTTCCTTCCTGAAAGTGTATATAAATCCTTCTTCCAAAAAGCTAAGCAAATAACCAAGAATCAGAATTTCAATGTGTTTATATTTCTTTGAAAAGGTTGCTCCCTGCGGTCTTTGTATAGAACTGGTAGGTTGAATGACCAATATTAATATAATGGGATTCCTGAATAATAATTACCCAGCAAATTTCTATGTTGATTTGGTACATGAATTTGAAAAGATGTATTCTTTCCACTGAAGGGATGAATATAGCAATTCTCCAGGAGTCAGTTTCCTCTTTTCTAAAACAAGTGGGTGATATTAGATGATGTTGAGTCATAGCATTCCATATCGAGTCCCATTATTTAGGAAGATTATATTGACAAATGTGTGGATTCTGAATTGGAGATGGAAATGAATAGAATAAATAACTCATAAGGCTACTTAAATTGTCCATTTTTATTTCTTTCAATTAATTTAACAAACATTTTGCAAGGGGAAAGATAAATTAAATTAGAAACTGGGTGAAGAGGAAGAATTAAGATTCAAATGATAATTAGAAGGTAGAACTACCTGGAGTTTTCAAATTATTGAACTGAGGCTGGGTGGAAGAAAAGCAAAAATTGGCATAGAGTTTTTCATTCTGGGTAGATGAGGAGAAATGAGGGGAAAGGAATAGAAGAATGGGTATATATATGACAATTACTCTATAATGGGACCTTTAGAAATATATTCTTATTTGTTTCTCAAATAACCACACAAGATAGGTAGTGTTATTATCCTTATAGTGTAGTTGAGAATAGAGGCAAACTAAGTTCAAGTGACTTGCCATTGATGACACAGCTATTAAGTATCTGAGAATGGATTTGAATGTGGGTCTTCCTGACTCTGTGCCAGCTCTCTATCCACTGTTCCCTATAGCTGCCTATTTACAAGCCATAAACTTAGGTATATTTAGTTAAAAGGTATTTAGATCATAAAAGTTAATGTGAGCTAAAGTATAGAGACAAGGTATTAAGGAGGAGATAAGGAAATAAATGATTATTTTTCTATGTCCCTGGGCACATACTTTGCCATTTTACCCTATTTTGCCATCTAGATTCCTTATAGGAAGGGACTTTGTTTTTGTTTTGTTTTGTTTTTGCATCTTTGCAACTGCACAATTTAAGAAAAACAAACAGAGCACACATATTTTCATTTGATCTGAAACTAATTTTCCTGGCATGTCTTTGGACAAGTTGAATTTAAGATACTTTGAAAGTCATTTTGATAGAGATAGGTTATATGAAGAAAAATGCTAGCTGCATCCAGAGGAAGAAACTGATAAATAAAAGTATGTATAGCATGATCTTGTACACATATCTATATGTGTCTAATGGTAGCTATTTCTACAGCAGGGGTTGGGGAGACTGAATTTTAAAAGGGAAATTTACATGATAATTTTGTTGTATATTTGAAAGGAATAGCAAGTGGTGCTCAGTAGATTTGCAGTTTCATGTACGATCATCCTTTTATTGTATTGTTATGGAAAAATATTTTATGTCATATCATAACTTAAAATAAAATAAACAAAAAAGCCAGTTTCCAGATAGAAATATGAAACAAGTTCAGAATAAAGATAGTAGGTGAATATGTTAATTTTATATGCACATGCATAGTGGTGAAAATTGACCTATTAGGAAAGAATTAGAAGAGAACTTTGGAAATTAAAGCTGAAATAAGCTAACACAATATGTGAAACATTTTATTCCTTTTCCAAGCATAAGAAATTGGATTGCATTAACTAACTTCATCACACTTCCTATTATTTAAGAAGATTTGGGTTTTTTGCTATATGTAAGAAGAATAGATTGCAGCTGGGAATGATTAGTGCAAATGATATGTTAGAAGATCTTTAAAATAATCCAATCAGTTCAACAAATATTTGTCAAAGTGAAAGATAATAAGGGATTCAATTAAATTAAATGGCTGTGTGAGTGAATACAGATACAAAGAATTCTAGGAAGTTAGAGCCAATAAGAATCTCTAAGTGATTAGACAGGGAGAGAAATGATCAATATTTTTAAAAGAGTAACATACAAGACAAATGTCTAGGGAATTAATTTAAGAATGATCCAAACCTTGTTCATACCAATCTTATAACCATCATAACCAAGTGTTGTATTCATAGAAAATTATAACACCTGAAGCAAAGTTTACATCCATCATACCTACAGATATATTAGCTAGGCATATTCGTAATATTCAGTTCCACACAGGTTTTTGAAAACATATTTGTGTGGAGTTGAAAGAGTTGAGTGTGAAAAGAGTTGAGAATGCAAAGACAGTGAAATGAAGGTGAAGAAGCACTTAGTAAAACCTACTACATATTAGACATTGGGCTAAAATCTTTACAATTATCTTATTTGATACTCAAAACAACCCAGGGAAAGGTGATATTATTTCCATTTTATTGTTGAAGAAACAAGTTTAGAGAGATTAAATGATTTACAAAAGATATGCCAAAAAGTTCTTAGTATTCAATATCATCTATTTTTGATGTGTAATATTTTTTATTATTTCCATGTACTAAAGGATATTCACTTGAAATTATTACTTCTTTCAAATTGTTTTTGTACAGAGAACTTCTGGATGTTTGAAATATATAATTTAGGAGATGAAGAATAATTCTATGATAAATGAATTCATTTTGCTAGGACTCACCAATTCTTGGGAACTTGAGATTTTCTTTTTTGTGATCTTCTTCCTTGTCTATGCATCAATTTTGGCTGGAAACTGTCTCATTATATTTATGGTGACTCTGGATTCCCACCTGCATTCAACCCCCATGTATTTCCTCCTGGCCAACCTCTCCTTTCTTGATATAATTCTTTCCACTGTAACTGTTCCTAAGATGATCATAGACTTCTTCAGGGAGAGGAAAACCATCTCCTTTTGGGGCTGCATGGCACAAATATTTCTGGCTCATCTTTTAGGAGGTAGTGAGATGACCCTTCTCATAGTAATGGCTATTGACAGATATGTTGCAATATGTAAGCCCCTCCACTATATGACTATCATGAACCATCGAATTTTGGTAGGAAGTGTGTTGCTGTCATGGATGATTGGCTTTGTGCACACTATGAGCCAAATGGTCTTTATGGTGAGTCTGCCCTTTTGTGGACCTAATGAAATCGATGATGTTTTTTGTGACCTTCCCTTGGTGTTGAAACTTGCCTGCACGGACACTTATGTCCTGGAACTACTTGTTGTTGCATTCAGTGGGTTACTTTCCCTGATTTCCTTCATTCTTTTGCTTGTCTCCTATATTGTTATATTAGTCACTGTCTGGCATCATTCTTCTAGTGGACTATCCAAGGCTTTGTCTACACTGTCTGCTCATATCACAGTGGTAATTCTTTTCTTTGGGTCACTAATCTTAATTTATGCTTGGCCAGTTAGTAGTTATTCACTAGACAAATTCCTTTCAGTTTTTTATTCAGTTATCACTCCTCTTTTAAATCCAATTATCTATAGCTTGAGGAATAAGGAAATGAAAGCAGCCATGATTAGACTGAGGAGCAGACACATCTCCTTCAAGCCGAACTTGTAAATAACAATAAAATTTTTGATTTTAGATAAGAGAAAAATTCTTAAAATGGCCAATTCTATATATATGTGTATACATACTCTAGAAATAAATATCATCCTCATTTGGAAAACAATTTATAAATCATATTCTAGAAATAATTTTGCTGGTGCTTCTGTTTTGTATGTCTCTGAATTTCTCTTAATTTTGAGACCTTAATATCTGGAATTAAATTCAATTTTGGAATTATAAATTGGAGATAATTTCAGGAAAGATCTTTGTAGAAAATTATCATTGAGGTATATTATTACTAAAATGTTTCCTCTTCTTTAACCCTATGATCTCTTGTTATTATTTGAAACATAGCTGCCAAACATAGTCATGGATGGATAATTATGAGAATGTGATTCTGATGAGGCCACATTGCACAAATTACAAGCACCTTTTGAAGTAAAACACCACACACAAAGACACACAAACACAGACACCCATATAGATGTAGATACAGACACACTCTCATACCCATAACATTTTGAAAAAAACCTAAAAATTCTTAATTAGAAAAGTCACTGGAGTAGCTCTCAGGCCATCTTACTCCTACAATGCATGATGGCATTATAGACAATTGAGATGGCAAAAATTTTGTCAAAATAGTTTTGCAGGTAGAAAGCAAAAAAAAGTTTTTAATCAATGTGCTTTTATGTTTTAAAATATATTTTATTCATTTTTGTACTTTGTCTAGCTTTATCTCTGTATTCCAATTCTTTTCATTTCAGAGATATTACTTTAAACAAGAAATTAAAGAAAAAAAGAGGAAGAAGAGAAAACAAATCAACATACAGAAAAATTTTCATTATGTATATTATTTTATATATAATGAAATATGGTCAATCCCATCTCCTCACTTCTGATTCCCTATAAAAGAGCAGCCATACATATGTCTTTTATATCTTCGTTGGGGTCAATTTCGTTTTGTTTTGTTTTAATTTCATAGCATTCAGTTTTATTTGGTGGTTAATTTTGTTTCCAATTATACTTTTTGTTATTGTGATGCAATTTTGGGGACTCAGAATATTTCCCTTTGTATCAGCTCCTGGAAGTCATTTCACATTTCTATGTATTCATCAAGCTCACAATTTCTTTTGGCACATTTTCCTATTATATCAATTCAATCCCCAATTATTGGGCATTGTTTACAATTCTTTGCTATGTCATCAACTTAAAATACTGCTATAAGTATTTTGATGTACACTATGTAGAATCTCTTTTTGGTAAATGCCATTCTGAAAGAATATGCCTAGTAGTAGAAACTTTGAATCACAGGACATGAACATTTTAGTCATTTTACCTAGTTACAAAACAAATTCTATAATACTTGCACTAATATACATTTCTATGAACATATCAAGTCTAAAAGCATTTATTAAACACTTTATTCAACACTGATTATCTAGAATATGGTTAGAACAGATAATACTTTCTGGGACTTCATGGAAAAAAATGGAGAAAATATACAAAAATTATGTATAAACTTACTATATATGAAATTGAATAATATTGAATATTTTATGAGAAGGAAGGCATTTACATTAAGGAAGCTCAGGAAAGGTTTTTTTTTTTCCTTTTGAATGTGGAGTTTTAAATGCAACTTTAAGGAAACCCAAAGAAACTAGGAAAAGGTGATGAGGAAGTAGAAAAATTCAGAAATGGGACATAACCAGTGAAAATTCATGATGTTTGGAAATGGAATGTGCTGTTCAAGAAACAGCAAGGAGTCCAGTGTCATTGTATCATAGTGAAAAGCTTCTTGAACTATAAACCATGGCTCTATATGGAGTTGGGTAACTAACTGAATGTGGGAGTTGTGGCATTATGATTTATTATTAATAAATAATTTAGTTGTGTATCTATTTTATATACCTATATACAAAGGGTTGTGTAAAATTTTGGAGGGTGAAAGGAGTCATGAGTGAAAAAAGTTTAAGAAGCCCTGTGACAGAATACATGGGGGCAATAGGGTTATTTAATAATCAATAAAGATTTGTAAATGCCTGTGCCATAGCACAAGTACATGTGCTATGTACTGTGAAAGGCACTGGGGATACTCCCCAAAAGACAAATGACAGTCCTTGCTTTTAAACAATCCCCAATTTAATGGTAGAGACAATATATAGACAGCCATGCACATGCAAAGTTTCTTCTATTTGGAGGATAACATATACACCCTGTAAACACATGCAAAATTGACAATAAAATGGAAGTGGTAATAGTTAGTGGTATGAGGCTAAAAAAGATCTTATTTCTTGAAAAAATATTGAAAAACAGTCTGAATTTCTAACTACTCCCTGGGTATTCCTTAGTTCCCCTTGAAATTTATTGGTATTGATGATGACTTACAACTTTTATAATTGAAATAGGACCTTCTGTTTTGTATGCTCAGACTATTAGTTGATGCTATATCTGTGGTCTTTCTCTTCCATGTGACATACAGGAAAATATTTTTAAAGAAGGTTTAGATGAACAATTTCTGTTCTTTGATAAAATTCAACAAAGACCTTAATGACCAGGGAATTAATCTTTCTAATGTAGTTAAGGGGAAAAATAAGACTTTCTAATAATTCCCAGGGGAATTTGCTCTTTTAATTTTTAGATCATTGTTACGTAAAGATTTTTCACAAGTCTCCCTCCCCACCGTGCTTGATAATGTACATAAGTTTTTTTTTTTCTCCCTGAAGTCAGAGGAAATAATAAAGAGAATCAAAATCTCCTTATGTTCACATCTTTTTGATGTATTTGCCCAGTACTGGTAGATTGAATAACCAAAGCTAATATACTGTGATTTCTATATAATAATCATTTAATAGATTTTTATATAGATTTGATGACTTTAGAAAATAATGTATTCTCTACTGAAGGAATGAATACAATGCAATCTTCCAAGGTCTGTTTCTTCATATATTAAAAAAGTTCATTTCATATATCTATTCCAACTGTACTTCAATGATATGATTTTAAAAGCATGAGTCATTTCTAGCTAATACCTGAGTGAATTTTTTCCACATACCATAAAATTAGAAGACCTAATGTGTTTCCCATTCATTTTCCTGATCCAGTTCAATTTTCTATTCAATTCTACAAGTACTTTTAAAGCTTATTCTATATTCTTGACTTGAACCCCTGACATTGGGAGCACAAAAAGGAAAACTGTATAGACTATACACTGAAATAGGTAGAATTTAATAATGCAAAGCTACTGAATGCAATAATACTAATAGTTGATATTTATATTGTCAAGAATTTTACATGCCGTATTTATTATTCTTTCAAAACTTTTGCAATGTATTCATTAGAATTATAATCAACCCCATTTATAAAATGCAAAAATAAAAAATAGATAACTGCTATATAACTTGATCATGGTTAGTCAAACATTAGGAATGCCAGAAATAGCATTAAGGTTTTTTTCACCATATATTTTGCTCTTTCTGCATCAATATGCTGCTTCTCATGTGCATAAATACAGTAGAAATAGAGAGGACTCAGCATAAGGAGAAAATATAGGAGATTAAGATGTAAGGAGAGAAAAATCATTGGGTTATGTGGATAAAACTTTGTGGAAGAAGTGGTATGGGGACAGGTTTAAAAAGGTTGTAAAGATGAATGAGTATGATCAATACATGGAAGCCAGTCTGCAAAAAGAGAGAGAAGAGGGAAAAATGATATCAGTACACAAATAATTGTCTGCACAGATAATCATCCCTGTTAGCTACAATATAGTATACATAAATGGCCTTTGATGTTATGCTTCAAAGTTTGTACAATATTCTATTTGTGATATTAAGGAACCAGAGGATATTGATCACAAAGTGACCTGCCCAATCTTATCATTTATGGAGATTATTTTGGCAAGTGTTTGAAGTGTCTAAATATAGGAAAGAGTAAAATAAATATCTTTCAAGTGAATTTAGATTGCCCAGTTTTATTTATTTCAATTAAATTAACAAACTTCTCAAGGGGAAAGGTGATCAGGGTCTAAATTAAATTAAGAGTTGGATGCATAGAAGAAATTAAAATTGGAATAATGATAGGAACAAAGAAGCATCTGGAATTCACAAATGATTGAATTAAGGTGGGAGAAAAGAGGAGAAGATAATGAAGGGCAGAAAAAAATCAGTGTAGAGCTGGGTAGCATAGGATGTAAGATGGAGGAAGGAAACAGAGGAATAACTATGCAGATAGCACTTATGCTTTTCTAAGCACTTTAGAAATATGACCTTATTTAATCTTCACAACAACTCTGCAAGGTAAAAAATGTTATAATAGCCATCTTATAGTGTTATGGGCCAAAACTGTGTACTTGAAACAAGTATTCTTACAAGGTGCTAACTCAGTAGAATTGATAAGACAACGGTTACCTAGTTTAGCATGGGGATTAATAGTTCTCTAGTTCAGTAGTGTACTTAGTACTTAATATACTTCCACAAGTTTGACACCTATTCTACAAGATTCGCACCTATGGCAATGTAATTAGAACAGAGCATATAAACCGGGACAAACTCAGCCAGATTCATTCCATCCTCCATCTTTGTGATGGCTGGAGGTTGAAGCACAAGCCCTCAGAGTCAGAGACAGATTCACTTCATCTCACACCACCATGGTGGCTGGCCTTTTGTACCTCCCCCACCGATATCAAGGCTGGTCTAAAAGGCTCTCCAGAAAGCTGGCCTGGGTCCCATTAAGGAAATTAGATTGTAAAGAAGATAATAAAGGATGTGGACTTTAACACATGGCTATTCTCGTGGTGATTACTAAACTAAAACAAAGGCTGGCCAGAGACTTCCCAAAAACCAATGACAACAATTACAATTCAGGATTCTGAGGCAAACTGAGGTGAAGTGACTTGCCTTTGGTGATGCATTCAGTAAGTGTCTGAGGGTGTATTGAATGTGGGTCCTTCTGATTCCATGCCTGGATCTCATACACTGTGTCATCTAGATGTTATTATACATAATAAAAATAGGGAATTTTAGTGAAGAGTATTTCAAGCATTGAAAATGGTGTGAGTAAAAGTACATAAATAAGATATTCATGATGAGATTAAATTATAGAGAATTATTTTTCTGTGCTCTGTCCATGTATCTTGGCTTTTTCCTCTAATCTGGCATCTAAACTTCTTATAGGGACATAGTTATTTTTTCATCTTTACAGCTTCACAATTTAATATAGCACACAAAGCCTACTACTTACTTAGCTAATGAACAGAAATTCATCTGTTGTTCATCTGTGATGAATTTCCTCTTCTTCAAGAAGAAGACAAGTGATAGAAATTGAACCTTGGCATGTCTTTGAACAAGTTGAGTTTCAGATGCTTTGCAGATCACTGTGGTAGAGATAGCCAGTATTTTAAAACAGAAATTTAGAACTGGAATTCAAAATAAAGATAGTGGATGGATATTTTGATTTGATAACTATCTGCATAGTGCTGATAATTGAGGCTATAAAAGAGAATGGAACCAACTTTGTAAAGAACACTGGAATAAAAACCTGCAATAGGCTAACATTAAGCATATAAGACCTTTTATTCCTTTTGTAATAGGTAGTTACTGGAGTGCTTGATAACATTTCTTGCCACACAGGAAGATTATTTTGCTATTTGGGTATTATTAATAACAATGATACAAGTCAGAAGATTTTAACACAATCCAATTCAGTTCAACAAATATCTAATAAGAAGAAAGATGAAAAGGGTCTAGATTGTTAGGTAATGTGTGAGGAGAGAAGAGGAAAAGAGATTCAAGAGATAACAGAAGTTAGGACCAACAGGAATTTGCAAGTGATTAGTCAGGGATAGCGGAAGTTAATGCCTTAGAATAATACACAAGACAAAAATGTTTTGAAATATTATAAAGGAAAATCTCAAAGGTGAAGTGAGAATCCAAGAGAGTAATCCTGATGACTAGAGAAAATAGAATTTTTTTAAAAAGAAGATTTATCATGTCATATCTGAATTCAAATTACTAAAAACTGAAGCATTTAAAAAGGAAGAAAAGCAACAATGATACAGATTTAATGATTGTCAGAAATTTTTTTCTTTTTGTTTTTCCTGGTGATAGTTTAATTCTGATCAAAAAGGGTTTATTGAATATATACTGAATTTCTTAGTAGCCTGATTCTTCATGGTCTCCAAATCACAATGGTCATTTCTGTTTGTGAACTGTGGCTTCCCATTGGTCAATGTTACATTGTCTATCCAGTGTTTGGTAGTTATTTTTAAATTGTATCCTTTGTCATGAATGTATTACCTAGAACATATTTACAGTAGATATAGAGACTTGCTATGTATGTTCCACACTAACTTATTACATTGCTGTGCTTACTAAAGACTTTCATTTATTGATAAGTACTTTCATGACAACTCCCAGTGTTCTAATTATGATTATTGAGGATATGTCTGAGAAAACAGTAGCTTAGGAATTAAATAACTTGCACAAGAAGAGAACTTTTTGTATTCAATATTATGTTTTTTCATGTATATATTTTTCCTTTTTCATATATTGAAGAACATTTTCCTAAAACTGTGACTAATTTCAAATTGTTTTTCCTACAGAGAACTTTTGGATGCCTGAAATATATCAAGCTGGTGAAGATGAAGAGCAATTCTATGAAATGAATTCATGTTGTTAAATCTAACTAATCCCTAGCAGCTTGAGATTTTCTTTTTTTATGATCTTTTTCCTTGCCTATACATCAATATTGGCTGGAAACTGTCTCACCTGTACACAACTCTTATGGACTTCCTCCTGATGAACCTCTCCTTTGTTGACATGATTGTTTCCACTGTTATTGTCCCTAAGATGAACACTGACTTCTTCAGGGAGACAAAAACTATTTATTTGTGGAACTGCATGGCACAGATGTTTCTCGCTCATCTTTTGGGAGGTAGTGAGATAACTCTTCTCATTATAATGGCTGTTGATATGTTGCAATATGTAAGCCCCCCTACTACAAGACTATTATGAAGCATGGAATTCTAGTAGAAAGTATATTGTTGTCATGGACAGTTGGCTTTGTGCACACTAAGAACCAAATGATCTTTATGGTGAATTTGCCTTTCTGTGGACCTAATGTGATTAATGATGTTTTTTTGTAACCTTCCTTTGGTGTTGAAACCTGCCTGTACTGACACATATGCTGGAGCTGCTTGTTGTTGCATTCAGTGGGATGTTTTCTCTGATCTCCTTTAGATTTTCACTCCCCAAATGGAGTTTACCAAATTCCCCATAAATGTCAAAAAATTTCTGGTGGTAGCACAAAAGACTACTCAATTCTTTTACAAAGAGCAACTGAGTAATAATCAGCCACTGATTCATATTTTATAGTTTAAGTATGACTCTACAGAGTTTAGATAGACCTCTATGAAAGTGATATTCAGATAGGCAGATATTGCACATAATTACAAGCACCAATTTATATGAAATACATACACACATTTAATTCTAAAAGAAGCAGAAATCCTAAGTAATTAAAAGAAAAACAAGAAGCTCTGAAGAAGCTATAAGTTTATCCTTTTTTCCCTCCACTGCCTGATGCTGCTATAGCCCATTGAAAGGGAGGAAAACTTAGTCTAAAATAGTCATTAAATATATATGTAAAGCTAAATTTTGGAAGTATAAATGGGTCTTTACTTTTAAAATAGATTTTGTTAATACCATGACTATCATGTTTAATTTTGTAAAGTCTATTACTTCTATAGCATGTCATAATATTAGAGTCTGAGAAAATCATGAAACTGATTTTCTTTTTTATGCAGGCAATTCTTGATTCCCATTTATCTGGGAAAATCTCTGACAAATTTGTAAGAACAAAGTGGCTTCCCATAGAAGCTAACATAGTTTTGGTCACTTGTTTTAATGTGTGCTCAATACATATCCATCAAATTAAAATAAGATAGAAGTGTCAGAATGTAAAAAATATCCAAAGCCAAATGGAGGAAATTGTTGTTCTTTTCATTTTTTTCATTACTTATGCCATAATTTCATTGAATGTCCATCTTTCCCCCTGAAAAATAATGCTTAATTTTGCTGGATAGTTTATTCTTGGCTGCAATCCAAGTTCCTTCACCTTTGGGGATATCAAATTTCAGACCCTTTGATTCTTTAAAATGGAAGCTGCTAGCTTCTGTGTAGTCCTGACTGGCTCCTCGGTATTTGAATTATTTTTTTCCCCTGGATGCTTGCAATAATTTCCCCTTGATCCAATAATATGGAAATTTAGCTATGATATTCCTTGGAGTTCTTATTTTGGGGTTTCTTTCAAAAGGTGATTGGTAAATTCGTTGAATGGTTATTTTACCCTCTGTTCTAGGACATCAGGGCAATTTTCCTTGAGGATTTCCTGAAATATAAAGTGTAGGCTCTTTTTTTCATAATGGTTTTCAGGAAATTTTTAATTTCCTGAAATTCTTAATTGTCTCTCCTAGAAGAAAGGGATAGAGGGGGCAGAGCCAAGATGGCAGAGAGCATTATGAGCTCCCCTATTACCATCAATACTGATTACAAAATTCAGCCCCTGAAATAGTGCTTGACTGGTAGAATCCATGAATATTGGGAGTGCAACAAATTACTAGCAGAAGATAATTTGGAAGATCACCAGAAAATCTCTGTCTTGATTGGATACAGGAGGAGGCCAGTACAGATAGGGAGACAGAACATGGAGGCCAGTACATCTGAAAGGATGGGAGCAGGGGGCAGTCTCCATGGGGTGGAGAATTTGAGGGGAGGACTCTACCACAGTGTTGGCTGCTCTGCTTTGACCCCAAAGCAGTAGAACAGCAGAGAAGTTACACAAATGCAAAAGGTAGAGTGTACCCCAAAATGCCAGTGTTTCTTCACAAGACCTGGCCACACTCACCCAGTAGAAGAACTGACTCAGCATGATCACAGCATGGCTGCACTTCACAATGCAGCCACTCTCCAAAGTATGGTTGCTCTCCTCAGGGCAGCCATTCTTCTCAGCCTGTTCACAGCCTGTTCACAAGGCAGCCACTGTATGTCCCTTTTCTGTAGAGGAAGCTTGTCCTAAAGGCAGACCCCAAGGGTTTTAAAAAAATTAGTAAAAAAGCAAAGCAAGCTCTAATAATAGATAGCTTCTATAGTGAGAAAGAACAGATTTCCAACCCTGAGGAGACTAATAGCAGACAGTCTTCAGATAAAACCCCAAAGGGGAATATAACGTGATCTTTACCACACAAGGCTCTCCAAGAAGAAATTAAAAAGGACCTTAAAAGAGAACCAGAAGAAAAATGGGGAAAGAAAAGGGAAGCACTGCAAGAAAGTATGGAAAAGGCATATAACTCATTAAAAGAAAGATTTGACAAAGAAAATAACTGTTCCCTGAAATGTGAAATGGAAAAGGTAAAGAACTCCCAGGGAAACAGAATTTGTGAATTGGAAAAGATAAAGTACTCCCAGGAGAGCAGGATTTGTGAATTGGAAAAAGAAAATAACTCCTTAAAAAGAAAAATTTGTGAAATGGAAAAAAAAATTCCATAGAACAAAACAACTCACTTAAAAAGTCAATTGGACATATACAAAAAGAAGTAAAAAAAAGTAAATGAAAAGTACTCCTTAAAAATCAGAACGAATGATTCAATGAAACATCAAGAATCAGTGAAGCAAAACTAAAAAAAAAGAAAAAAGAAAAAAAAAGAAATAGAAAAAATATTAAATATTTACTTGGAAAAACAACAGGACTTGGAAAATAGATCTAGGAGAGATAATGTAAAGATTATTGGACTCCCTGAAAATCATGATGAAAAAAAGAGCATAGACACCATATTTCAGGAAATCATCAAAGAGAACTGTCCAGGTGTTATAGAATCAGAAGGTAAAATAAACATTGAAAGAATTCATCGAACACCTTCTGAAAGAGACCCCAAATTAAAAACTCCAAGGAATATTGTGGCGAAATTTCATAACTATCAGACTAAGGAAAAAATATTACAAGCAACCAGAAAAAAAATCAAATACTGGGGAGCCGCAATAAAGATCATTCAGGTTCTAGAAGCTTCCACATTAAAGGATCAAAGGACCTGAAATTTCTCTTCCAAAAGGCAAAGGAACATGGAATGCAGCCAAGAATAAACTACCCAGCTAAGCTGAGCATTTTCTTACAGGGAAGAAGATGGACAATCAATGAAACAGGTGAATTCCATTTATTTCTAATGAAAAAAACCAGAGCTAAACAAAAAATTTGACTTCCAAATAAAGAATTCAAGAGAAGCATAAAAAGGTAGAAAGAAGTCTTGAGAACTGTATTTTTGAACAGGCATGCATAAAGAGCACATGTATAATTTGATTTTACTGTTATAATATAAAAAAGGAATTAGAAGTGGAAAGGAAATTATATCAGAAAAAAAGGAAAAGTGGAAGTAAAAAGAGAGAAATTACATCTAACAAAGAGGCAAAGAAAACCTATAATATCTGAGGGAATTAATGGAGGGGAAGGAACATTGTGTGAATCTTACTCTCATAAGATTTAGCTCAAAGTGAAAATATTAGACCTATTTAGATTACAGAGAAACTTCTCTCACCTCATTGAAAAGTGTGAGGGGAAAAGCAACAAAAGGAAGGGATAGGCTAAATAGCAGGGAATGCAGAAATAGTAAGGGAAAGGTATAAGAAAGGGGGAGGGACTTTAAGGGAAGAGAGGAATTCTAAAGAGGGAGAGTTGCATGAGCCAAGGGGTTCTCATAAGTTTAATACTGGGGAGGGAGGTAAGGGGGAAAGGAAAGAGAAAAATATAATCTAGGGATAATAAGATGGCAGGAAATACAGAATTAATAGTTTTAACTATAAATTTGAATGGGATGAACTCTTCCATAAAGCGGAAGGGAGACTGGATCAAAAGCCAGAATCCTACAATAGATTGTTTACAGAAAGCACATTTAAAGCAAGGTAATATATACAGAGTAAAGGTAAAAGACTGGAGCACAATTTATTATGTTTCAGGTAAAGTAAAAAATAAAAAACAGGGGTAGTCTTTCTTATTTCAGATCAAGAAAAAAATGAAAATTGATTTAGTTAAAAGAGATAAGGAAGAAAACTATATTTTGTCAAAGGGTAGCATAGATAATGAAGCAATACTAAACATATATGCACCAAATGATATCGCACCTAAATTCCTAAAGAAGAAGGTAAGAGAGCTACAAGAAGAAATAGATAGCAAAATTATAATAGTGGGAGATCTCAACCTTGCACTCTCAGAATTAGATAAATCAAAACTAATAAGAAAGAAGATAAAGAGCTAAATAGAATATTAGACACATTAGGTATGATTGATCTTTGGAGAAAACTGAATGGAGGCAGAAAGGAGTACACTTTCTTCTCAGCAGTTCATAGAACCTATACAAAAATTGACGATATTTTAGGACATAAAGACCTCAAATTCAAATGCAGAAAGGCAGAAATAGTAAACGAATTTTTTCAGCTCATGATGCAATAAAAACTACATTCAATAAAAAGTCAGGGGAAAATAGACCAAAAAGTAATTGGAAACTAAATAATCTCATCTTAAAGAATGAATGGGTAAAACAGCAAATCATAGACACAATTAATAATTTCACCCAAGAGAATGACAATAATGAGACGTCATACCAAGATGTGTGGGATGTAGCCAAAGTGGTAATAAGGGGAAACTTTTATACCTTTAGAGGCATACTTGCATAAAATAGAGAAATAGAAGATCAATGAATTGGGTTTGCAACTTAAAAAGCTAGAAAAAGAGCAAATTAAAAACCTGCAATCAAATACTAAACTTGAAATGCTAAAAATAAAAGGAGAAATTAATAATTTTTTTTATTATAATAACTTTTTATTGACAGAACCCATGCCAGGGTAATTTTTTTTACAACATTATCCCTTGCACTTAATTCTGTTCCGATTTTTCCCTCCCACCCTCCACCCCCTCCCCTAGATGGCAAGCAGTCCTATAATATGTTGAATATGTCATAGTATATGCTAGATACAATATATGTGTGCAGAACCAAACAGTTTTCTTGTTGCACAGGGAGAATTGGATTCAGAAGGTAAAAGTAACCCGGGAAGAAAAACAGAAATGCAACAGTTTATATTCATCTCCCAGTGTTTTTTCTTTGGGTGTAGCTCCTTCTGTCCATCATTGATCAATTGAAACTGAGTTAGGTCTCTTTGTCAAAGAAATCCACTTTCAGCAGAGTACATCTTCATACAGTATCGTTGTTGACATATATAATGATCTCTTGGTTCTGCACATTTCACTCAGTATCAGTTCATGTAAGTCTCTCCAAGCCTCTCTGTATTCTTCCTGCTAGTCATTTCTTACAGAACAATAATATTCCATAACATTCATATACCACAATTTACCCAACCATTCTCCAATTGATGGGCATCCAAGAAATTAATAAAATTGAAAGTAAAAAAAAACTATTGAATTAATAAATAAAACTAAGAGTTTTATGAAAAAAGCAACAAAATAAATAAATCTTTGGTAAATCTGATTAGAAAAGGAAAGAAGAAAATCAAATTGTTATTCTTAAAAATGAAAAGAAAGAACTCTCTACTAATGAAGAGGAAATTAGAGCAATAATTCTTAATTAATTTTATACGAATAAATTTGATAAGCTATGTGAAATGGATGAATACCTTCAAAAATATAGGCTACTCAGATTAACAGAAAAGGAAGTAAATTGCTTAAACAGTCCCATTTTAGAAAAAGAAATAGAAAATGCTATTAATCAACTCCCTAAGAAAAAATCCCCAGGACCATATGGTTTTACATGTGAATTCTACCAAACATTCAAAGAACAATTAACTCCAATGCTATATAAACTATTTGAAAAAATAGAGAATGAAAGACTGCTACCAAATTCCTTTTATGACACAGACATGGTATTGATACCTAAACCAGGTAGGCTGAAAACAGAGAAAGAAAATTATAGACCATTCTCCCTAATGAATATTGATGCAAAAATCTTAAATAAAATATTAGCAAAAAGATTATAGAAAATCATCCCCAGGATAATGTACTATGACTAAATAAGGTTTATACCAGGAATGAAGGACTGGTTCAATATCAGGAAAGCTATTAGCATAATTGACTATATCAAAAGCCAATTTAACAAAAAAAAAATGATCATCTCAATAGATGCAGAAAAACCATTTGATAAAATCCAACATCCATTGCTATTAAAAGCACTTGAGAGTATAGGAATAAATGGATTTTTCCTTAAAAGAGTCAGGAGCATCTATTTAAAAGCATCAGTAAGCATCATATGTAATGGGGAAAAACTGGAACCTTTCCCAGTAAGATCTGGAGTGAAACGAGGTTGCCCACTATCATCATTACTATTCAATAAGCTTTGGCAATAAGAGTTGAAAAAGAGATGAAAGTAATTAGAGTAGGTAATGAGGAAACCAAATTATCACTCTTTGCAGATGATATGATGGTGTACTTAGAGAACCCCAGAGATTCTACCAAAAAGCTATTAGAAATAATCCACAACTTTAGCAAAGTTGCGGAATACAAAATAAATCCACACAGATCATCAACATTCTTATATATCACTAACAAAATCCAAGAGCTAGAGATATAAAGAGAAATTCCAGTTAAAATAACTGTCGATAGTGCAAAATATTTGGGAACCTATCTGCCAAGGGAAAGTCAGGAACTATATGAGCAAAACTACAAAACTTTCCACACAAAGTCAGATCTAACCAATTGGAAAAATATTAAGTGCCCTTGGATAGGTCGAGTGAATATAATAAAGAGGACAATACTAGCTAAAGTAATCTATTTATTTAGTGCTATCCCAATCAGACTCCCCCCAAAAAGTATTTTAATGACCTAGAAAAAATAATGACAAAATTCATCAGGAAGATCAAAAGGTCAAGAATTTCATGAAAACTAATGAAAAAAAATCAAATGGAGAGGCCGTTCCAGATCTAAAACTATATTGTAAAGCAGAGGTGATCAAAATCATTTGGTATTGGCTAAGAAACAGATAAATTGAATAGGTTAGGTTCACAGGACAAAATAGTTAATAACTATAATAATCTAGTGTTTGACAAACCCCAAAACCCCAGCTTTTCGATAAGAATTCACTGTTTGACAAAAATTGCTGGGAAAATTAGAAATTAGTATAGCAGAAACTAGGCATAGTTTCTTATGTTCTTATCCACACTTAACACCATACATCAAGATAAGGTCAAAATGGGTTCAAGTTCTAGGCATAAAGAATGAGATTATAAATAAATTAGAAGAACATAGGATAGTTTACTTTTCAGACCTGTGGAGGAGGAAGGAATTTGTGACCAAAATAAAACTAGAGATAATTACTGATCACAAAATAGAAATTCTTGATTATATCAAGTTAAAAAGCTTTTTTGTACAAACAAAACTAATGCAGACAAGATTAGAAGGGAAGCAACAAACTGGCAAAACATCTTCATAGTTAAAGATTCTCATAAAGGCCTCATTTACAAAATATATAGAGAACTGACTTGGAATTTATAAGAAATCAAGCCATTCTCCAATTGATAAATGATCAAAGGATATGAACAGACAATTTTCAAATGAAGAAATTGAAACTATTTCTTGCCATTTGAAAAGATGCTCCAAATCATTATTAATCAGAGAAATGCAAATCAGGACAACTCTGAGATACCACTACACATCTCTCAGATTAGCTAGAATGACAGGAAAAGATAATGCTGAATGTTGGAGAGGATGTGGGAAAACTGGGACACTGATACATTTTCGGTGGAATTGTGAATACATCCAACCATTCTGGAGAGCAATTTGGAACTGCTCAATAAGTTATCAAACTGTACATACCCTTTGATCCAGAAGTGTTACTACTGGGCTTATATCTCAAAGAGATCTTAAAGAAGGGAAAGGGACCTGTAGTGCCAAAATGTTTGTGGCAGTCCTTTTTGTAATGGCTAGAAACTGGAAATTGAATGGATGCCCATCAATTGGAGAATGGCTGAATAAGTTGTGGTATATAAATGTTATGGAATAGTTATTCTGTAAGAAATGATGAGCAGTCATTTCAGAAAGACCTGGAGAGACTTACATGAACTGATGCTGAGTGAGATGAGCAGAACCAGGAGATCTTTATACACTTCAGTAACAACACTATATGATGATCAGTTCAGATGGTTTTGGCTCTCTTATACAATGAGATGAACCAAATCAGTTCCATTTGTTCAATAATGAAGAGAACTAGCTACACCCAGCGAAAGAATTATGGGAAATTAGTGTAAACCAAAACATAGCATTTCCATTCCTTCTGTTTTTGTCCACTTGCATTTTTGCTTTCCTTCTCAGGTTATTTTTAACATTTCTAAGTCCGATTTTTCTTGTGCAGCAAAATAACTGTACGGATATGAATACATATATTGTGTTTAAAATATTTAACATGTATTGGTCTACCTTCCAACTAGGGGAAGGGATTGGGAGAAGGAGGGGAAAACTTGAAACAGAAGGTTTTTCAAGGGTCAATGCTTAAAAATTGCCCTTGCATATGTCTTGTAAATAAAAAGCTATAATAAAAAAGGAGGAAAAAGAAGATTATCTCTCCTAGATCTTTTTTTCCAGGTCAGTTGTTTTTCCAATGAGATATTTTACATTTTCTTCTTTTTTTTTTTCTTTTCTTTCTTTTTTTGGTTCTATTCGACTAATTTTTACTATCTCAGTGAGTCATTCATTTCTATTTGTTCAATTCTAATTTTTAATGATTTATATTCTTCGGTTACCTTTTTTAGCTCCTTTTGCATTTGGCCAAATGAATTTTTAAATGAGCTCTTTTGTTTAATGGATTTTTTTCCATTTCACATTTTCTGTTTTTCAAGGAGTTGTTTTTTTTCTATTTTGTCAAATCTATTTTGTAAGGATTTGTATGCTTATTGTATGTTTATGCCTTTTTACTAAATCTATTGTTTTCTTCAAAATATTTTTGTTTCCTTTTCTAAACTCTTCTGCAATGTTGTCATTTCTTTTCCTCATTTTTCTTTCAACTTCCTTTTAAGATTCTTTTTGAATTCTTCTAAGAGAGCCTGTGAGATAGGAACCAACTCATATCACCCTTTGAGACTTCATCTGGAGATGATTTATTTTCAGTGTTCTCAGGGCTTGAGGTCTGTTCTCTTTCTTCATAAAAAGTATCTATCATCAGAGTTCATTTTGCTCATTTTTAAAAAAGGTTGAGGTCTGCTCTTAGGGAGAGGGGAGATTGTTTCTAGCTTCCTCTACAGGTGACATCAGCTGAGCTGGGTCCGTGCTGTTGGGCATGGTTAAGTCCCTGGTTATTCTGGGAAATCAGAGACTCACTATTTACCTTTTGTTTTAGTGGTAGATGTCTCACAGTTAATCCACTGATCCACTGGGCTTGTAACTAGGGCAGAGTAGCAAATACTGCTGTATTTTGGCTAAGATCTTCCCAGTAGCTTCCCTAGCTTGTATATGACAGGAAGAAAATTCAGATAAGGATATGTCTCCTCTCCACCATCTTGGCTTCAATCTCTCCAATAAACTTTTAATGGAAAACACCATCTGTACCTAGAGAAAGGAGTATGGAAATCAAATAGTAAGCAGCACACATGTTATGTTAACTTTTAAATTTTTTTGTTTTATTTTTCTCTTATGTTTTTTTCTTCTTGTTCTGATTTTTCTCTCCTCACATGATTCATAAGGGAATATATAAAAACTAAATTAATGAATTAAAAATTTGTATTGAGGAAAAAAGAAAAAAAAACATTTACATTTAAGGTCTTAAGGAGAATCTTTCCCATTAGAGGGCTGGAAAATGGAGAAATATGGTTTTATATGTTAAGGAGAACAGAATCTGTAAAGTAGCATATACTAATAGGCAGTGAGATAGAATGATAATATCTCTTTATGTGAAATTATAGGATTTGAGTTCAAATACTGACTTTGCTATTGACTGTGTGGTTTTGATAAATATCACTTAACCTCTAAAGGCTTCAGTTTGCTTACTGTAAAATTCTGGGGGTGGGAATAATGAAATAGATCTTTGAAGCCTCTTTCAGCTATAAATCTTTTGAAATCTCTCTTTACAATTAGAGTATTAATTAATTAACATTTATTTCATATTAATGGATTAATATAAAGGCAAATTAATATCCCCCTGAAGTAGGAATATTAGAAATTTTGTAAATGACTGTATTGCTTAAATTGCTTTTGATTTTTTGATATGCTAGAGCCATGGAAGATGTCAAAGAATATGCATGGAATGTTTGGCTACATATGAAAATTATTTTCTGAAGGAAAACTGAACATTAGGATCAATAAGGAGGAAGATGTTTCACAGAGTCTACATATCTCTGGGTATTGGACTGATAAGCCAGCAGTTAAGCCAAAATCTGTTATACAAAGAACAGGGGCTCCAAGAAAAAGGAATCCAGAAGAGGTTTAATTTTCAGGAGTCCTATTATGCCTATATCTGATCTGATATAAAGATCCTAAGAAGTAGTCTCAGATAAAAAAGAAAGCACTTCTTCCATTGTCTAATTTCTGCTAATATCTTCATGGTGTGGTGCTACTTTGTGTTTACTAATGAAGAAAATGTATTGAAGAAGAAAATTGGTAACTGACTCAAATATAAATGACTGATTTTATATATGTGTATTTGACTTCATGAATGTATACTGTGTGATTCAACAAATTATCTTAGTATACAGTGTTAGATGTGTTTTTCCTATTGTTTTCTAGTTTTCCCAAAGTTTTGGGCAAATAATAAGGTTTTATTCCAAGAACTAGGATCTTTGAGTTTATCAAACAAGGATTACCATGATCATTGATTACTGTGCTTTGTATACCTAATCTATTCCACTGATTTACCACTCTATTTCTTAGCCAATAGTAGATTGTTTTGATCATTGTTGCTTTACAACATGGTCTGAATTAATTTCTTTCTCAAAAATTTGATTTTTTCATAATTTTTTGTATCATTTTCATTTCTTTTTACCAATTTGTCTTCTGCCTCTCTTATCTGATTTTAAGCTCTTTGTTGAGTTCATTGATGAGTTCTTTTTGTGTTTGAGACCACTTCCCATTTTTATATAGCTTTTTGCCCTTAAGAGTTTTTGACACTGTTGTCCTCTTCTGAGTTTGTGTCTTGATCTTCCTTGTCACCATAATGATTTTCTATGATAAGATTTTTTTTTTGTTTTTTCTTCACGTTTTTGAGAGAGGGAGAAGTCTTTTTCCTTTCTTTTAAATCTGATTTCTGCTCCCACAGTAGAAAGGATATTATCTTGGGCTTCTTGAATTTGGAGTTGCAGGCTCTGGCTTTTTAACTAGTGCTGCATTAATATTGCTTTGAGGCCTATGAGGATTTTGGGTTTGATGGTATGCTAAGGGGTTGGAGTGAGGTGGAGATGAGTGGCACTGCTAGATGCTTTAGAGATCTATTAGGTTACTTGATGCTTAAATGGAGTCCTACTGATTGTGTCTGGCATGTGCTGAGGCTGGCAGAGTATTTATGCATTTCTTGAGAGCTAAATTGAAACATGATGGATGTCTGGCCTCTGGGGATTGCTTATACCCTTGAGTTATGGTGAAGTACTGCATGGTTCTCAGATATGGTATCTGCCATTTCCTATGGCTATGTTGAAACATATGGGAATCCTGGTATTGTTGTTCACTTGCTCCAGTGCACTGGGCTCAGGATCTATTCTGCTGGTTTATTGAAGTGAGACTTGCTGTTGGCTTGCTGGGACACTTTCTGTTCTGGACTGAACTCCCCCTTTATCCAAGTGAGACAGACCTTTCAAACCAATACTTTAGGTGTTTTGGGCTTTAAGAATATTTAAACTTGACTTTGTGCTGGGTCCATTGCTCTAAAACTTGTCTTGAACTCACAATTCTGTAGCTGTATGGAAATGAATATGATAGAATTAAGACAATTCTTACTTATTCTACCATTTTTCCTCTAGTAAATAAATCTCTCCATGTGGTTTCTTAGATAAACTAACTGAGAATTTGATAGCATTTCTAATGTAATATAGCACACTTTAAAATTTTAATTCCTAAAATGTTTTCCAAATTAGGCTTAATGACTGTTTTGAAAAAAGTTCATGATTGTATCAATATACACCTTCTGATTTTAGAGAGCAGATATAGAAAGGGGAAAAAGGGCCCATTCTGCTTCACTGAATTTATTCAATTCAAGACTAAATCATATAGAAGTGGTTATTTTTTTCTGCTATGGTTTTTCCAGATCTGAGATTTATATGATTCTATAATATTATGATGTATTGATTTCTATTAGTTTCATTAATCTATTCTATGAGCCCATGATTTCTCTTTCTGTCTACAAGGATTTCTTTCCTATTATCTCTTTTGTTTGTCAAGAAGAATATTAGCTTTAAAGCAAATGGATGTTTTCCCATGAAAATCTTGATATTTCAAATCTATTTGAGACTTGCATACAAGAGAGACTCAGTGTACTAACTATTCATAACTTTGGATAAATACAGCATGTTTGAAATTAATTCCCATAAGTTGTAATATTCTAAGAACATAACCAAGACCTCTCCTTATTCCTTTGTCTGCTCACCACATACCTTACCCAAGTTGTTCTTCATACCTCTTGTTTGAAAAGACATGAAAGTAAGATTTCCAGAGCTAAACTTTTATATCATTGTCTCATTAAGAATAATGGTGATAAAAACCCAATTGTCTTAATTTTGATTCTTGTGATAAAAAAAGGAGTGGCATGGTATAGTGGATTAAGCCAATAGATTTGGAATCAGGAAAACATAACTTCAAATTCTATCTTATCAGCTATGTGACCCCAGAAAAATAATTTGTCCTCTCTATGTCTCATTTTCCTTAGTTATAAATTGGACTTGACCTCCACAGTTCTTTTTATTTCTAAATCTTTCCATTTTAATACTTGCTATCACATAAAGGACTCATTTCCAAAATATATAGAGAATTGACTATAATTTATAAGAAATCAAGCCATTCTCCAATTGATAAATAGTCAAAGGATATGAACAGACAATTTTCAGATGATGAAATTAAAACTATTACTACTCATATGAAAGAGTGTTCCAAATCACTATTGATCAGAGAAATGCAAATTAAAACAACTCTGAGATACCGCTATACACCTGTCAGATTGGCCAGAATGACAGGGAAAGATAATGCAGAATGTTGGAGGGGATGTGGGTAAACAGGGACCAGTGTTGGTGGAATTGTGAATACATCCAGCCATTCTGGAGAGCAATTTGGAACTATGCCCAAAAAGTTATCAAACTGTTCATACCCTTTGATCCAGCAGTGTCTCTACTGGGCTTATACCCCAAAGAGATACTCAAAAAGGGAAAGGGACCTGTATGTGCCAAAATGTTTGTGGCAGCCCTGTTTGTAGTGGCCAGAAGCTGGAAAATGAATGGATGCCCATCAATTGGAGAATGGTTGAGTAAATTGTGGTATATGAATGTTATAGAATATTATTGTTCTGTAAGAAATGACCAACAGGACGAATACAGAGAGGATTGGCGAGACTTGCATGAACTGATGCTGAGCGAAATGAGCAGAACCAGGAAATCATTATATACCTCAACAGCGATACTGTATTAGGATGTATTCTGATGGAAGTAGATTTCTTCAACAAAGACAAGATCCAACTGAGTTTCAATTGATCAAGGATGGACAGAAGCAGCTACACCCAAAGAAAGAACACTAGGAAATGAATGTAAACTGCTTGCATTTTTGTTCTTCTTCCCAGGTTATTTATAGCTTCTAAATCCAATTCTCCTTGTGCAATAAGAAAAGTGTTCGGTTCTGCACACATATATTATATCCAAGATCCACTGCAATCTATTTAACATGTATAGGACTGCTTGCCATCTTTGGGGAGAGGGCAGAGGGAGGGAGGGGAAAAATCGGAACAGAAGTGAGTGGAAGGGATAATGTTGTAAAAAACTACCCTGGCATAGGTTCTGTCAATAAAAAGTTATTTAAAAAAAATACTTGCTATCACAGTGTGCCTTCTGTTGAAGTTTTAGTTATATGGGATTCAGTGGAGAATGGTTCATTTTTTTCTATTGAACATATTTTTCTATTCAAGGGGATCTTGAGGTCCCCTTGAAAGTCCTAAGGAAATAGATTCCAGGCCACTCACATTCTTTCTATCAATGTTTGTTAATGCTTCTTTTATAAGACACATCAAAAGATTCAATGGATATTACAAGGATTGCTCTCAGGCAAAAGTCTTTTGAATTTCTTACTATGGAGCAAATACTTTTCTAAGGAAGGTCTTCAAATATCACCAAAACAAAACTTACACAATAGTCCCTGATCTTAAGTGAAATGCATTCTAATGGGAGAGGCAACATTTTTGGATACATATAACATATATATAAAACACATGAAGGTAATCTGAAAAGGAAAGGTATACATATAGGAAAATAGGAAAGACCACTTGCAGAAATAGAAATTTAAGCTGAATCTTGAAGTCAGGAAAACCATTAGTGTAAAAAATGGAGCAGAAAATTCCAGGTAAGGGGAAACAGCCAATGTAAAGCAATGGAGACAAGAAATGGAATAATGTGATGAAGTAATTTCAAGAACTTGAGAGAGTTAGTAGAGGAAGAAAATAAAAGTAAGAAGGTATAAAACTGTAAAAAGTTTTTTCAATGAGTGAATGGATGCTCATCAAATAAAGAATGATTGAATAGGTGATGGCAAATAAATGTTATTATTCCATAAGGTTCAATCAGCAGAATGATTTCAGAAAGGCCTGAAGAAATTTACATGAAGTAATGCCAAATGAAATGAGTACTATCAAAAGAACATTACACACAGCAGCAAGAAGATTATATGATGATTAACTGTGTTGGACTTGGTTTTTTTTTTTTTTCAACAAGGAGGTAATTCAGGCCAATGCATCTAAAAAGAGGTCTATGGAGACTGAATGGGTATTACAACATATTATTTTCACCTCTTTTGTTATTGTTTACTTGTTTGTTTGTTTTTTTCTCTCATTTTTTCCCTTTTTGATCTCATTTTTCATATGCACCATGGAAATATGTTAAGAAGAATTGCACATGTTTAACCTGTATTTTACTTGCTGCCTAAGAGAGAGGGTAAGGAGAGAGAGAAAGGGAGAAAAATACTGAACACAAGATTTTGCAAGAGTGAATGTTGAAAACTATCTTTGCATGTATTTTGGAAAATAAAAGCTATTATTAAAAAAGAGTTTTTCATTGACAAAGGAGTTAATATTTGATGCAACAGGGAATAGGATTCTGAAGATCCTTGAATAAGGGTCTGAACTTTAATTTAGCTGAAAAAGTCAACATGCATGTGATTGTTACCAAGTATATGGAATGAAGAGAGACTTGAATCAGGAAAATTAATTAGAGGACTATTTTCCCTGTCTAGATGTGAGGTGATTAGATCTAACTAGGATTATGTCTGTATGAACAGAGAGAAAAGCATGTATATGAGAGATGCAAAATTAGAAAAGACAAGATTTGACAATGGACTGCATAGGGGAAGTTAGTGAAAGTGAGGAGTGACTCAGGTTGAAAACCTATCTTGGTATGTGGAAAATTGATAATGTTCTTCACAATTATGAAGAAATTTGGAAAGAAGAAGAATTTGGTGATAAGAAGGGAGATAATAAATTATGTTTTAGCATTTTGGACATTTTGACTTTGAACTATCTATGAGACATATAGTTTAATCTATCCATTTGACAATTACTGTTCTGTAGAGGCTCTAGGGATAGATAAAGGATCTGATAATAATCTGCATAGTGAATATAATTGAACCTTTGGGAGCTTATGAGATGACAGAATGTAACAGTATAGAGTGGAAAGAAAAGATGCCAGAGGAAAGAGGCTTAATTAATTATTTTATTAGGGAGTGCAAGCCTATTGATTTTAAAGTGTATTATAAGCAGTAAAGAGGAGAGTAGACTCCTTAGTTGCTGGATCCCTTGATACCTCTGTCTCCTAATTTCTGATCAATGTTAGAAAGTGCCCCCAGGTTCTCATAATGCTTATTTAATTTTATTTTTATTTCTTAAGAGGTTATAGTGGATATTCTTTACTTCTTAAGAAGCAATCAACCTAACAGTCACTGACTCTTGCTAAAGTAATATTTTAATGTTAATGGTTATTCTAATCTAGAAATAGCCCAGGGACCTGTTAACTTTCAAATAGAGCTTTAGCCAAGTGAGGTTATTCTTGGTAATTGTGCCACCAGGGATGGTGTCCATCAGGCCATAGCATTGAATTCTATAAGTTCCTCAGCTTTTTCCCCCATACTTCCATCTTATACCCAAAATACACACATCTGTTAAATTCAATTACCAAACTTTGATTTTATGGCATCTCTAGTTAAAACCTACAGCAACATCTACACTCTACTAAATATCACCTCATGATCTGGGATACATGGATGACAGATTCAGTCCTTATACAGAATTGGATATGTTTAATGATTTCTTCTTTATTGAAATGTGTTCTCTCATTCATCATCATGTAAAAACATAATCAAATGAGCCCAGAACAAATTACTTACTTTTTGACCTTTCTTTGAAAAAATACAATCTTTTTTACCTAGCACATAATTTCTTTTTCTCTTCAGACTGCTATAAGTTTTTCTTTTATATAAAATAGATTTGATATGTTATAAGTCAATTTTTCTTAGTTTATTTTCATCACAATAAGATGAGTAAATCTCAATCAATTTATCAATAAGAAATACAATAAATTAGCCAAGTGTTTTGCATCCAAAGAAGAAAGGCCTTATTACCAGGTTCACCACAAGGAGATGATTTTTATATCCATAGAAAATCACAAAAACCACAAGTTGAGATCTTCATCAATTGCCCAAATAAATGAAATCTGGGTTAATTGAAATGTTGGATTTTTAAATATAATCTAGTATATTTTATAGAATGTTTATTAGTGACATTCTTAATATAATACCATCAGCTATTTGATTCATATGGTATGTTAAGGTTTACAAAACACTTTAAAAGTTTTATTCTCACAAAACTCTGGGAGTTAGACAATATTAACTCCATTTTACAGATGATAAACTAAAGCAAATAAAGGTTAAATGATTTGGCCAGTGTCACACAAGAAGTATATGAGGCCAGATTTGAATTAATTGAATTTTGGTCTCCCTTTACTCCAAAGCTAACACACTATTCTCTGCTACATTCATCTTCATATTAAGTTCCATATAAAAGGTTTATTTGGAGTTAATATGCTGGGTCCTAAGTTTCCTGATGGTTACCTTCATCTCCTGATTCCTCAAGGTATAAATAATGGGGTTTAACAGAGGTGTGATAACAGTATAAAACACAGAGAGAATTTTAGTCCCTGAAAAGTTGCTAAATGGCCAAGCATAAATGAAGATACATGGCCCAAAGAAAAGAGTCACCACAGTGATATGAGCAGATAGTGTAGAGATAGCTTTTGACAATCCACCAGTGGAGCGATTATGGACAGTGACCAGAATGACAGTGTAAGATAAAAACAATAGAATGAAACAAATCAGTGAGAGTAACCCACTGTCAGCAATGACAAAGAGTTCCAGAATGTAGGTGTCCTTACAGGCAAGTTTGATCACTAGGGGAAGATCACAGAAAATATTGTCCACAACATTGGGGCCACAAAAGGGTAAGTTTATAGTCAAAACCATTTGACTCATAGTGTGTATGAAACCAATGGTCCATGAGAATAACACAAATCTTTGGAGCAGGTGACGGCTCATGATAGATGTGTAATGAAGAGGCTTACATATGGCAACATATCTGTCAAAAGCCATGGCAATGAGGAGAGTCATCTCAGCACCCCCAAATAAATGCATGAAAAACATCTGAGTCATACATCCCCTTAAGGATATAGTCCTGTGTTCTCTGAGCAAATCAACTATCATGTTGGGTGTAGTGACAGTAGAGAGGCACATGTCAAAAAAGGAGAGGTTTCCAAGGAGAAAGTACATTGGAGAGTTCAGATGGGAACTAAATGTCACTGTGAGGATAATGAGGAGATTTCCCACAACAGTGGCACCATAGAGCACAAAAAAGAACATAAAATAGAGAATCTGAAGTGTCCATGATCCAGAGAGACCTACTAAAACAAATTCAGAAATTGTGGATTTGTTCATGTGATCCATCAGTCCAACTAATAGGTGTTGCAGATGTCCTTTAAAGGAAAAAAAGAATCAGAAATAAATTTTAATTAGTATATATTTTTAATCATTACTATTCACTTTTTAATAATAATACATAGCTAGTTTTTTAAATAGTATATCATTAAAACATCTTGAACCATAAACTGTTCTGGGAGTCCCTAAAATGGCATATTTGGTACTTTTCTAGGTAAATAACCTTTTAAGGAGTCTAACAACAGATTCTTTTGATTAAATGCCTCTAAAATGCCATTTTTCTAGTTTTATCAGACTTGTTATTGGTTCTGGGACTCTTCTGATGTGAAACACTCTCTACCAATGCAGATTCATTTTCTGTGCAACAAATTCTAATCACAGGAAATTACTTGAGAACACTGAGAGTTTAAATGGCTTAAAGACACATAGCCAGCACACATTGGAAGCAGAATTTGAACCCAGATCATTCTAATTCTGAAATCAGCTCTTTAGTTATTACTCCAGATACCCTCTTAATGTTAGGGATTAAAAGTTATTACTTTTATCATTGTTTTTGATTCTTATCAATTTTCTTCTTATTTAAAAAAATAAAAAGCAACAAAATTGCCTGCTAATTTTTTTTGTTTGTTTTCAGGATAGCACACCAGATTTTCAAAATGCTATGATTCTGTTTTTCAGTCATATTTTCAAATAGTGGGAAATGGTTTGCTTCCAGTTATTCTATAATATTTTTCTAATGTTCCTCTAGTAATCTGAGATAATTTACTACTTCTTACATTTTTAAATTGTATTTTATTAAAAAGCAAAATAAGGGGAAAAAAGAAAAATGGAAAAGGAATACAGAACAAAATAAGACAAAACAAAGCAGAACATTGTCACATACCCAGCAGAACATTAGGGAGGATTCAAATACTATATAACAATAATTTTGAAGTTCAAGAAAACATAATAATAGAAGAAATTATATTCATAAGTTGATAATTTACTTCTAATAATTTATCTAAAAGTGGAAAATATTCCCATTTTTATTGCTTTATAAATATTAAAGTACAATATATAGGCTTATCCATACATTCACAAAATATGAGATAAAAAAGGATTTAGGGATCACCTACACCAACTTGAATCTGAGTAATGCTCCTTTTCACATAAATGATCAGCAGTATTATACTCTTTCCCTGGAGATGTAAAGGCTATGTAAAGGCTAACTCATCTCAAATCTAGAAAAATTTTATTTATTTGGCCTTTCCCCCTCATATCACATCCAAAATCTGCCATTTTTGAAGATTTTTCTCATTGACTCTAATTTCTGGGGATTTGCAGAATAAGTATATTTTCTTTCATAAGTTTACAAGCACTCAAAGACATCAATCCTAACCTTTCCTCTCTCATCTTCTCTACCCCATGCAAAAAATCCATAATTCCTGAAATTAATGCTCAATAAACCATACTCTTAAGCTCTTTCAGTATAGTCCCTCTCATTTAGATATGCTGTAGACTGCAAAAGTTATTCCTAAAAATTAGCAATCAGAATAGAAGCCAATGCTTCAGATGTGGTCTAACAAGGACAGAATACAGTAAGATTGTCACTTCATTTGTGAACACTATACTCTTAGTGCAACCTAAAATGAGACTTTTTTGCTGTCATATCACATTTTTGAATATTTTTATCCATTTTTATTCATTAAAATTTTAGATCTATTTCAGATGAAATGTTATCTAGTGACAGTTACATTATACTTGCCCTTTTCTTTCTTGGTCATCTTCCCTCATTTCCAATAAACTTGGATTTAGCTTCATTTCCTCTTTCCCTTATATATCATATCAATTTGGTCACAATTTATTTGACCATTACTCCTATTAAATTTTGTGGTATAATTTTACCTCAAATATTCAAAGCCATCAATATATAATTTCTGCCTCTGACATCTTCTGGTTATGTGATTTTAAGCCATTTAAATTCTTAATCTTCTCAAATAACTTTTTTAAATGTCATTTTATTTTTCCAAATACATGCAAAGATAGTTTTCTCACTTTTGAAAAGCCTTCCCTTTCAAAATTTTCTTTTTTTCTTCTTCTTTCCTCCCTCCTCAAGAGAGTAAACAATGTAATATAAATTAAACATGTACAATTCTTCTAAAGATATTTCCATATTTGTCATGCTGCACAAGAAAAATGAGATCAAAAGGAGAAAAAACTGAATGGAAAAAACTCAAGCAAACAAACAACAACAAAAAGTGAAAATAATATGCTTTGAATCACATTCACTCTCTGCAATTTTCTCTATGGATGCAGATGGCACTTTTCATCACAAGGCTATTGGAACTGTCTCAGATCACTTTATTGTTGAAAAGAGTCATGTCCATCACAATTGATCATCATATAATCTTGCAATTACTGTAAACAATGTTCTCTTGGCTTCCTCACTTCACTTAGCCCTCAGATAACTTTCCAAAATGATAAGTTGTTTCAAAGAAAGTGAATCTGCACTAGTAGAGACAGTTTCACATCATTTTGGAATCCATTCTTTGTACATTTTGCTCCAAAACAATAAAATGCATCAAAAGATGGTCAGTTAATAGATTTTCATATCTTCACATTATGTCTATTATAATTTGAACCCAAGGTTATCTCTCCATTACTGATTTTGAATCCCCAAATCTTTTCCTTTGAAACCTACAAGTATATGATTTTATGTCATAGAATATACAAGTTGGAAATGACATCTCAAGTAACTGGTTAGAAATCCTTTCTATACTGTCCCCAAGAAGTTGTCACTCACATTTGAAGACCTTATGAATGACTGGAAATGCTTTACCTACATAGACAAGACTATTTTATAAATTTATTCCCCTTTTCATTTTTTCTCCCCTCACTTCCATAGACTTAAAGTTAGCTTCATTTTCTTTCTTTCTTTCGTTCATTGCCAATAACCATTTAGTCAGCACTTGCTATTACTTCTTCCTCTTTCAACTGATTGTGCATTCCAGCTTACCCTTGCATTTTATCTGCCACTACTGTAGAACTGTATTACTCCAACTGCCTGCTAGTTGATTTCTCTGTTTGTAGTCCCTGGATATTCTCAACCCATAGCTATTATAGTCATCTTTCAAAAGACACCACAATATGAACTTCACTCACAAATTCCAGAATTTGCAATAGATCCCCTTTAGCTATTGAATCATTTCTGTTCATTTTGTCCACCTCCAAGATGATGCTTCTTTTTTCTTCTTGAATACTTCTTTTATTATAACTAGATTGATCTTGCTTTTAACTAATTTTTTTTGCTTTAATGACTTTGCTTATGTGACAGATTCTGCTGTTCTGACCTTAAAACCTCTGATAATTGATATTTTTGATAAGTCAATTGTTTGAAAACTAAAAGAAAATTCAACCAAAATAATTATTTGGAATTAAATAGTCTAAAAGTATAATTCATTGAATTAAGAAGGATTTTAAAATATTTACACACTGTCAGGTCCAAATGATTTTGTATGTAGAAAAAGTAAAATAACTTTTCTTGTTTAATTTCTTTATAAGATATAAGTAAGCACATTAAAATATCAACATATGGATATGTTGATAAGCAAGAGCATGTACTCAGCCTGTATTAATAACACTTAATGTAATATCTTCTTTGTGAAGATTTTAGACTTCATGTAAACATGAGGGACATGTTGACATGTAGACATGTCACTCTGAATCCATTAGAATATAACTTTAATGCTATCTTCTCAGTTCAACTTATATGAATATAATTTTGCTCACCTACCTATCTAAAGGCAAAACCAGAGACATAGCAATATGCTGAACTTGAGTATTTTTGCTTCTCAATCGTTATTAATATATACAACACATATGTGTATGGACACAAAGACAAAAAAGAGAGAGAGAAAAGAGAGAGAGAGAGAGACAAAGAGAGAGGGATTGAAAGGGGGAGACAGAGACAGAGACAAACAGACAAGCAGACCTTATTTCCACCCCCTGCCTTCAAGACATTCCTTTCTTTAAGGTAAAAAGAAAAAAAAAGCTGTTTTGGACAATTGGATGAATCCTAAAATATATGGTACAGCCTTGAGAATTTAAACAGCTATGGGATTTATTAAAACTCTAACCAGCTTCAATTAGCTCCTTTTGGTTGTTTTTGAAAAGAGTTTTGCTCTTTGTAGGCAAGAGCAAGGAACACAGATTTCAATTATTAATATTAATATTGGAATAGTAGATTTAAAGCTGGGAACATCTTTAGAGATAATTTAATTCAATTCTACTCCATGTCCCATTTTATAGATGCCAATGGAGATCCAATTTGCCAAGAATATACTCAAAGTTACAGAGTAAATAACCAAGCCAGCATTTGAATCCTTGTCTTTTTTATCTAACAATTTTTTTCCAATTACATGCAGAAATTTTAATGTTACATTTTTTTTAATTTTAAGTTTAAAAATTCTCTCATTCAGAAATCAAACAATTTGATATAGGTTTTAGATGGATACATGTGAAGTCATACAAAAATATTTCCATATTAGCCTTATTTTTAAAAAATACAGAGGAAAAAATACACAACAAAAATAAATAAAATAAAAAGAAAGTATTCTTCATCTTCATTCAGATTTCATCAGTTCTTTCTCTGGAAATGAATTGAATTTTTCAACATAAGTCCTCAGAATTGTCTTAGGTCATTGAATTTCCAAATGTTCCTGTTCTACTTTGTTGTTAATAAATAGAAATGCTGGTGATTCATATGGGCTTCTCCTGCAACTTTCCTGAAATTGTCAATTTTTTCAATGAGTTTTTAGTTAATTCTATTCTCTGCAAAAAGAATGATAGTTTAGAGTGTTAGAAATGGAAAGGACTTAGCTATTAAGAGAAAGAAGAGAAAAATTAGAATGAAAGGAAATTTCTGTGAAGTGGACAAAGAGACAGAAATATGTGGCAACAAACATCCAGAAAATCAAGAATAAAATCCCACAGAGTTGCTAGAGTCATTCAGATAATTAATTCTACCCTTATTTCCTTTTTGCTTCAAGGCATCTGGTGATGATTTCTAACAAGTTAGTTGTATAAATAGTGGGTTGGGGAAATGAGAGGACATAAAAATGAGAGGACATAAAAAGTGTTTAAATGTTTAAATAAATATTGAGACTACATATTCATTCTTTGGATGTGAATAGTATTTTCCATGACAAGTCTTTTTGAATCATTCTTGATCATTGTATTGCTGAGAAGAGTGAAGTCTGTCATAGTTGATTTTCACATATTATTGGTGTCATTGTATACAATGTACTTTTTCATTCTATTCACATCACTCAGCATCCTTTCATCTAAGTTTTTTAAGGTTTTTCCTAAAATCTGCCTGCTCATTATTTCTTATAGCACAATAATATTCCAGTGCATTCACATAATACATTCAACCATTTCCCCAAGTGATGGACATCCCCTCAATTTCCAATAAAAAGAGCTGCTATTAATATTTTGTATATGTGGGTTCTTTTATATTTTTCATGATCTCTTTTATATACATATCTATAATTCAGAGAATTTTAGGGCAATTAAAAACACAAGGCAAAATGATGATGTATGACTACTCTAGAAGTAATCTTGCTGCTATTAGTTTAGAAGCATACAATTATTTTCAATTTAGATTACTGTCCTTATGGTTTTTACTATATCATTCATAAACTATTAGTTTCCTCCTCAATTCACTTTTATTGATAAGAGTTAATGCTGAGATTCTTCTTTTTTCAATGGATAGATCTGCTGGGGCAAACTTATGGGAGGACATGGACAAAAGTGCCACAGGAATAAAAAGAGACAGATGGGTTGTAATCTGCATCACTAGAGGGAACATACAATTTGATGAGCTTGTGAATTAATTCATAAATATGCAAGATAAAAATGAAACAACTTAAGATGTGATCTAAGACAGATACTTTTCATATCAAATTTTTTTCTCAGTAATAAAAGTTAATTGAAAGGATCATAAGACAATCAGTTAATAATAGGAAGATGACTTAGAGATCAAGTCCAACAATCTCATTTTGAGCATTAGGAAATGGAGTAGAAGGTATTTTTCTTCTTTTGAACAGCAGTCTTGATTTTTTCTAATTGAATGCTTGCCCAGAAATATGGGGAAGCCATTAAATATTTCTAGCTCTCTGAAAGAATTTGCTAGTTAGAATTAGTTTGTTCATGGAATAAATAGTTGTTCATTCCATCTGAAACATCAAAGTGACAACTGAAATTTCAAAGCAATTTCAAAATGGACTGTTCCCATTCTCTTTCATAACCTTCCTTCTGTGCAAAGTGGTGCATTTGTGTATGTTGGAAACTGAGATTAAAGAAGGAGAAGGTGAGTATAAGTAAGATAATAGAATCCAAATATGCTGTTTTCTTTATGTTGAGGCATAGCCATCTTTAAAGAATCATATGGAGTAGCAAACAATTTTGCTTTTTAAGGAGTTATCTTCTTCAGCGGATTTTTATGCCTTTTCTACAATTTGTCCTAATCTGTTTGGCTTAAATGATCTTGCATAGCCTAAATTGATCTAAAATAACTATTGTGCACTTACTATGTAACCCACACAGCAGGAGCTGGCAACTTTGTTAGGTAAGTAGTTCTGATACATATAGAGAAAAAGGAGAGGAGGACCTTTTGTTGCAAACGAAAGGTCCTAATACTAGGGACAATCATTTGCTTTATTAATGACTTTTGTAAATCATGAAATAAAGTATATTAAGATAACAGAAAACATAGAAAATAGTATTCTATGTTATATAAATGTATTTTCTTCCTTCTGCTCTCTCTTCACCTAATGTCTTTCTCTTTTTCTTCTTATCTCAAAGATAATTTGAAATTATAGTTCTTTAATGTCTGTACAAAGTGTGCATCTTATCTTATGCTATGTATTACTGTGTTACTTTTGTCCATTTCCAATTTTACAATTAACTACTTGAATAACTTTTGAGAAAAAGTTTAATCTGTGTCTCAATGTCCTCAATCATAAAATGAGAGAGAAGCTATCTCTATGGTTTGTTCCAATTATGACATTTTATGATTAAGCATGTGTTAACACACATTGAGTGCCTGGCTTATAAATTTGGATTTATTCTATAATACAGTAAGGAAAGCTAAAATTACATTTGTCTTTATAATTGTGTGTTTGCCAGATAACATTTTTAGTAACTAAAGTCCATCATATAGATTTAATCCACATATATGTTTACATAATATGCAGAGTATATAAAATGAGTGTATATACATATATTTGCATATATGTATGTGTGTGTGTAATATCTAAAACAATGTAAATCTGAGTAGCAGTTCAATTTGAACTGACAAAATGGATAAATGGGTGGTACTGAAAATTTCTAACTTTGGAGAAGTGTTAAAAGTAGTATTTTTATAAAGATTAATCTAGTGGGACTATATAGTATAAAATAAATAGAAAAATAAAATAAGAACTAATAGTAATAATCCAGATCATAAGGACTTGAAGTGTGCTGTGAAAACAGAGGACAAAAAGGAAGATCTGATAAAATTGAAAACACCAAACATCATCTAAACTGACAAAATGCACAATGAATAACACACAGTAAGTGCTAAATAAATGATTTTTTTTTTACAAATTCAATCACTGATTCATTTATTCAACATAGATAAAATCTTCAATATAGCAGTAACTCTTATTTTTCTATTTATGTCCTTAGTATACTCCTTTGTACATATAAATGATTAATAAATGCTTTATTTGTTCATTCACATGCTATTATTGTATTTGTCTTTAGAATTGTTTGCTTGCTAGAAATAGAGTACTTTTTTCAGGCAACCAAATTTCCTCATTTCAGATAGTTGCATTACATCCTAATCATACATTTTGATGTACTTAAAGGTGAAGCAATGAAAATTCTTATTTGAACATACCCTATTATCTGAATAATTAGCTTCTGAAATAAAATATGTTCTATTTCTGACTGACTTTTATACTTCTCTCAGATATGTGTATGTATAAATGTATACATTTATGATTTACAACTTACAGTCTCAGAGAGTTGGCTATAGTTACAAAAAGTTTTGAAAGCCTTACTTAATATCCTACTACTAATATATGTTAGAGGAAGTAATTCAATTCAGCTCTCCTCTAAGCATTACATTAAATTGTCTTTCAGATTATAGAATGTTTAATGTATATGATTCATCTTCCAGTAAGTTAAATTTTATGTTTTAATGATCTCTTCTATCTTAGTTTTATTCATAGGTTTTGTATTTCTTCTTTCCTCACTTATTTTGCTGATGTCTTTCTTTGGCATTATGATTAAATATTTTTCTCTTATTGTCATTCAACAAAAGAGATACATTTGACTTTCCTTTCTTTTTTCTTTACTCAGATTCTCAGAGAGTTCATCCATTATCATTTTTCAACAATTAATCATAGATGATAATTTCTAAAACAATAACAGTATCTTCATTTTCCAAAAAGACTGGTTAACTTGTATTTCAAATTTGACCATTAAACTTAAAAATAAAATTGGATTCAGCGTCTTTCCCCCTCTCCCACCAAAACCCCTGTATTTTTTTTAAAAATTGAATCCAATTACTTATTTCTATCTTCTCTATTAGTGCCAATAATAGTCTTAGTCTCCTTTTTCAAAGCCCCACCAAAACAGTCTTGGGATTATCTTTGTTTTTTCCCTTTCCTTCTCCCCCTTCCCCACTAAATCTAATCAGTTTAATCTGCCATTTGCCCATTTCCAATATCTTCTGTATCTTTGTTGCTATTGTTGTTGCTCTTGTTTAGTCATTTTTATTCTGGTGCACTTTCTGTGGCCCCCTTGTGGGTTTTCTTTGGTAAAGAATGATTTGCCATTTTTTTTTCTCCAGTTAATTTTATAGGTGAGAAACTCAAAAAGAGTTAAGTGCCCTGTCCAGACTCACATCTAGTTATTTGTCTTTTGTTCTTGAAGAGGACCATGGCATCAAAGACGTGCTATGACATGGCAATGAATTAGATTTAAGTGAGGGAAGGCTGTGTAAGATCACCTGCCTCACTTCCCCCTCCCAAGTCATCTGGATTCAGTAATCAGATTTATAGTTAAGGATGACTGGAGATAGCCCTGAATGCAATGGAAAAATTTGGTCTTTTTAAACTAAGATCATCAAATTTCAGTTTCATTGAGGCAGCATCTATTCAGTGATTTAAGACTGGGTAGCAATTGAGGCTAAGAATCTCCTTTTTCACCTCGTCCCCTAAAAATCTAAATAAATAAATGAATCTGGGAGGGGAAGATCCTCAGGGTTTCTGGTTAATGCAGAAATCACTGGTATTTATATTCAATCTGAGTCAATCAGGATCCAAACAAGCACAAAATGGGATTTGACCTCACAGTTAGTCAGTTTCTAATTTTGTTCATGGGTTTATATTTCTTGAGATAAAGAATGTTGAGTTACTTGCTTGGGGCTATACAGCTAGGGAATGTGGCCAGATTTGAATGGAGGAAGTTAAGCCTTCTTGACTGCAGTCCTGACACTATCCACTGCACAACCTAATTGCCCCCAATATAAGCCCTGTAATTATTTTAAATATTTCAAATAATGAGTAATAAATGCTATTATAACAATTAATATTATTTAAGCATATTTGTGATTATAACCATAGCCTTAGCTCATCATTTCATATGATTTTAATATGAGATCTTTATATCTAGAAAGTATCACCTTTTGTCTATGTTGATTAACACATGGCTCCCAAGTATCACTATGACTTGGAATTATAGCTTTTATTGGGGGTATTTAGGCATCCTCTAATTTTGAATTTATTAGATTATGTAATCAGCATAACATTCTCAGAAGATTTGAGTATCATTTTATTCATCTACTTGTCCTAATGATTGAAGCTGCATATTGATCACAAGTATCTTTGGTTCTCATTCGCTTCTTATTATTCTCACTCTTATGATGCTGGTATATGAAAAATTTTATTAAGAACCATTCCAATTAGAGGTTACTTTGTATGATTGTATATTTGAAGACATTCTCAAGTCTTGGGAATTCAACTTTCCATGGAATATATTAAGACAATAAGCTAATGCTTGACATCCTAGGTAAAAGATCTGATTGGGAGGACAATGGCTTTATGTAGAGATGTGCCAAGATTGGCAACATGGAATAACTACAGCTAGTGTTGGGTAGAATATTCCCTTAAGAAGAATGAACATTCCTACAATTTGTTGACCTTCCTTTTCCACAGATTTTTCCTGTTATGTTGTCTCCTTCTCTCCTCTATTCTCTATGAAAAGATGAAACTAACCTCTTGAAAGTCAAGCACTGGTTTCCAGATATTTAAAGACAAAATATTCTGAGAATAGGATTATTTATGTGAATTTTCTTGGCAATTTTGCAGTTTTAGTTTGGATTATTTGAATATTTTAAACAGCTAAGTAGTATGACACTGCATTCAGAATCAGGAAAATTGTTCAAGCTCAAATATATTTGAGCATCTAGCCTCAAACATTCACTGACTATGTGACTTTGAAGAAATCACAAATCCTCAATCTTCCTCAGTTTCATCAATTTAAAAGGGGAATAATAATAGTTTATACTTAGCAAGGTGTTTATGAGGACAAAATGAGCCACTGAGGGAAAGATGGGAGTCAGCATGAACCATACAAGTCAAAAAATCACTCTGGGATACAATTACAGATAGCCCAGAACCCTGAGCCCAAGAATCTTAAGAATAGCAGAGTCTTTCAGAACACCAGAGCTGATTTTAACTCAAACCTAGATCTTCATGTCTTTAGAGTGTCTGAAACATTGCTTAATACATGCTAGTTGTTTGATTGATAGTGAATCTGAATTTTATGTATTAATAATTTTTTCTAGTTTATCTATTGATGAAATTTTAAAAATTGTCTTCATTTCTTCATTAATACCTTTAGTGTTATTTACAACATAACAGCATGGTATAAGGGATAGAGAACTGCACTGTCAGACTTAGATTTAAATTCTCCTTTTGACACATACTGGCTATGTGACCCTGCACAAATCATTTAACCTTTTAATGTTTCAAAAAGTTCTCTTAAGTTTTGCAGAGAAGGTGGCAACATATATCATTAATAGGAGTTTCCTTGTCCGTGAGTTCCCTTTGCCAATAAAAATACAATTTATTTGCAAGTATCACTTAAAGATCATCTATGCCAGTTCCTCATTTTAGAGTACTGGGCTTGGAATCAGGAAAATCTAAGTTCAAATTCAGGCATAGACATTTTTTAGCTTGGTGACTCTGGTCAATTCCCTTAACTTTTACGTGCCTCAATGAGGGCAATTATAAAATAAGAATAATAGTAGAATCTACTTCATAGGGTTGTTGTAAGGATCGAATTAGATAACATTTGTGAAGTACTTAGCATAGTGGCTATCTATAGTAGGCTTCAATTAAATATATACTCTGTTCTTTTCCCTTCTCATAAGAAATTGAAGCCAAAAGTATAGTGTGTGTGTGTGTGTGTGTGTGTGTGTGTGTGTGTGTGTGTATTGGGAGGGGAGTTCACTACTTACTTGAGGGTATACAGGTATTAAATTATAGAAGTAGAATTTGAATTCTGTTTTACTGATTCCAGAGCCAATATTCTTTTTTATTCTCCAACAAGTCAGATTAGATAACAGAAAACATGGTATTTAACCTTATTTTATTTTTGGTTTCCTTTAAGCACAGTAGTTGAATGAACCTTCAATTTTCAATTCCGAGTGGTGTTATATCCTTCTAATTATGAGTCTTCTTGGGGGAACATTTTTAGGTTCTCAAATAGTGGAAAATTAAACTATTTGTGCTTTTGGGACTATCATAGATTATCAGATTTAATTCTGGAGGACATTGAGAACATATACTCTTGTCTTATAATTTTTAGATAACAAAATAGATAGTTGATAGTTGAAGTAACTTATAGATGATCTAAATAAGTGCTACTGAGTAATCTCAGATACAATATTACAATATAAATACAATCAGATCATGAGTGGATATGTATTTGGGATTTCATAGTCTCACAAAGTTACACCTATTGAGTACAAGCTTATGAATGATAAGGATAATCCAATTTGCTTTTTATAAAGTCTGGCACAAATGTATTTAAAGTCCTTTTGATAATGATGCTACTGAATCTAATAATTACAATGATGATGTGTCAATTAAAAGGTCAATCTGCAACTCACATGCTGATTTTTCAGTTTTTTAATCGATCTCTTCATATCTTTATTTCTGAAAGTATAGATGATTGGATTTAAAAGGGGGGTAAAAATAGTGTAAAACACAGAAAGAGTCTTATCCATTGAGATGCTACTGAAGGGCCACACATAAATGAAGACACATGGTCCAAAGAAAAGAACTACTACTGTAATGTGTGCAGAAAGTGTAGACAAAGCTTTGGAGGACCGATTAGAGGAATGAAGTCGCACAGTGACTAATATGATGCTATAGGAGATGAGCAGGAGGATGAAGCAAATCAGGGAGAGTAACCCACTGTCTGCAATGACCAAGAGCTCTAGGACATAAGTATCGAGGCAGGCGAGCTTGATCACCCGAGGAAGGTCACAAAAAAAACTGTCCACAACATTGGGACCACAGAAAGGCAAAGTCACTGTAAAACTCATTTGGCTCATGGTATGCACAAAACCAGTCATCCAGGAGAGCAGCACAAGCCCAAAGCAGGTATGATAATTCATGATGGTTGCATAATGAAGAGGTTTGCATATGGCTATGTATCTATCAATTGCCATTGCAACAAGTAGCATCATTTCACTGCCACCAAAGAGGTGAAGGAAAAACATCTGTGCCATGCAACCCTGGTAAGTGATGGCCTTGTGCTTACTGGCTAAGCTATGGATCATTTTAGGAGTGGCAAAAGAGGCCAGGGACATATCAATGAATGAGAGGTTGGCCAGTAAGAAGTACATGGGAGAGTGAAGATGAGGTTCAAAGGTTACTGTGAGGATGATAATGAGGTTACCAAACACAGTGGCTGTGTAGACAATGGCAAAAAATATGAAAAAGAAAATCTGCAACTCACGAGACTCAGTGAGTCCCAACAAGATGAATTCTGCTACCATTGAGAGATTTCCCTGTTCCATTGATTCAATTCTTCACTTCTGAACTGACCTGTAAGGGAGATAATTAGAAAGGTATCACTTTTTTATAGATAGAAGTTAGCACTCGAATTTTAAATGAGAATGTAAAAATCTTTAATTATATATTTTAAACAAAGTGGATTCCAAATTTAGTGGTATCTGAATACTCCAAAATTTGTGTTATTTATATTTGGGCATCAAAATACTTGACTTTATAGAAAGTAGAGCTGAAAATGTCTTTATTTATTCAACTGATCTAGGTGAGGTATATCTATCCTCCTACACAGATTTCACTGAAGCCCTACATTTGTAACTTGAAGGAAGACTTTGACATGTGAAGTAAATTATGATGGGTCTTCAAACATACCAATTCAAATTCCAAGAGGTTTGTCATCAGAAGTTTGGCAGATAATTACCTGCTAATGGTTATTTCATTACTATTGTTGGCCACAAGTACTCAGGAAGCCTTCTTTTAAACTATGCATAAATATCACTGGATCTTCACGTTTTGGTTTTTTTGGTTTTTTTAATATGCATAATGCACTTTAAGTTTAATCTGCATCACTAATTTTCCCCATAATTTTCTTAATTCTAACCAATCAACAAAATAGTAATTCAAACCCTTATTTACAATGTTTTAATTTCTGAGATATAGGTGCTCACAATGAAAATTTTGCAATTGGCTCTCACAAACTATGTGATTTGGTTCCAACACACTTTTAACAATCAATTATCAATCAATAACTGTATTTTAAATTTATGGAAGGAATACCTATAACTGAAGAATTTACAGTTCTTTGAAGCATTCAATTATCACATAGTTTAAAAAAAACACACAAACACATGTAGGATTTTATTAGTATAGAAAATTCTTGGTGAGGCACTTCCTTGTTTGCAACTTATAGTCTTAGAGAGATTCCTGGGGACTGATAAGTCAAATGACTCTAATTCCATAGACAATGTGTTGCCAAAAAGAATCTTGAACTCATCTGTCCCATATTGCACTTAATCTTTTATTAGGGATCATAAATTGTGGAATTATCAAATTTGAGGAATCTTAGAAATGAGGCATCACAACCCCCTAAAGAAATCTGACTCTCCCTTTCTTTGTCAACATAAATATAATGATAGAAAAGTGGGTATCTTCAAAGAGCAGTACTTTTTTTTTCTATTGCAGATTCAAAGCTAATTGTAGGAACATGGCAATTTCTAAATCAGTTTTATTAATTTCTTCTTGAAAAAATAAGTGTCAACGATAATTACAGCATAGATGAATCATTGACATTATTTAATTTTTAGAAGGAGAGATAGAAAAGGATAAAGAACTGGTTTTTAGAGAGATCAACATATAGGTTGTTTCATGTGTGTGAATCACAATAATGTTATGAAGGAAGAAATTAGTTAGGATACCATTATCTGTATTTTTCTAGTCTTACAATGTTTCTAGTACTGAAAGCCTGGAAGAATCCTTGAATAATACAATATGAATCCATCTCCCTGACTTTTTAGAGAAAGTTTTAATGAATTTAAGGAAATGCATAATGAATCAATAAATTTAAGGGCTAAATTAGGAGCTCTTTTACACATAAGTGCTCAATAAATATTTAATGAATTAAATTGAATTTATTTTAAGAGCATCTACATGATAAAGAACTTGAGAAGAATCAGCATTCCAGAGTTTAGCTATTATCACTAGCCAATTACCACTAGACAACAATTATCCATGCCAATCTCACTCAATTATTCATTTCAATGAGAAAAATCTAAATACATTTTAGTCATTAATAATTAATGCATATTAATAGAATTAGAAGAGAAGTTGACTAATGTCTATCAATGGAGTTATGAAATCACATATGGTGAAACAGGTACGAGAACACTGGCTGCTTGGGTTGTTGCCCTGATACTGCTCATAATTCAGTGTATATTCATGAGCAAGTCACTTCATTTATTAGGTGCTCAGCTTCTTCAAATATCAGATGAGGAAGTGGAATCAATGCTCTCCAAGGTCCCCTATATATCTATGAGTCTATTATTGGAACTGTCTTCTCCTTTCATCTCTCTTCAGTCTCCCACTGGTCTCCTCAACCAGTCAAGCTCCCCAACAATGAGCCAACCAAGAACATAAACTCTCTTTTTCTTAATGAAATTTTCAACCATAAAATTGTCTCCAGAGCCTCTACCCTCCCTCTATTCTTAATTTACAAGGAGTGTCTACAAGATGTTGAAAGCTGAACTTCCCATGAAGGAATATGGACAGCAAGCAGTCATACAATCCTAAGATTAAGAGCTGAAAGGCTGTCAGATATCCTAAAAGAGACTAAAGACCTTTAAAGGTTACAAAGGTGGTAAATATAAGGGAGGGGGCAATCAGAGGACCAAGGTTCTAGTCCCTGTCTTATCATTTATTACATATGTGTCCTTGGATAAGTCATGTCACCTTTACATAGCTTCATTTCCTCATGTGTAAAGTGAGAGGGTTTAGATTGCAGGACTCCTAAGGTCTCTTCCAGCTACAAAGCTATAATGCAAATTCAGGACTCCGTTCATTTTATCACATTATATTTCATATACTCTCCCTCCTAAACTATTGAGTTTATTGAACTTGAAAAGTCCCATAGGAAGAAAAATTAGGATGTATCAAATTGGGAGTAGAAGAATATGGTTTCACTCTGAGTATATTGCCAATTACTTGCACCTATTTTCTTAATTTAGTGATTCTTTTGAATCTAATGCATGAGGGAATCCTGGACATTTTTGGCAGTATATTAAAGGTACTTTTCCTTTCTTTATCCTTGAGACTATTTTAGCCCTGAAGTGAAGGTACCATGGCATATATATGTCTGTAATTTCCTTTATTTGCTAAATCATACCTGTGGCTGCTTCCACAATGCTGTCTTTATATAGTACTGTGAAGATCCACGTTGTCTTCTGAGAGTCAATATTTTTCCATATTTAATAATTCACACTTGACAAGCAGGTAAAATCTATAGTTGGATTCACTCTGTTTTGGTATTCTCACCATCTATTATGTATCATTTTAAAGTTGTATATCTCACCTACTGAAAGAGAAGGGGAGTTTAAGGAAAAAGAATTTTAAGTGATCATAAAAGATCTCTCTTAATGTCTATATTTATGTAGGCATATATGATTCTATTCATAAGCTCTGGTGCAAAACATAAAGATGGCACTATTCACTGGGATGTTTCTAAGATATTTGGCATTGGTCATATAGTGATGATATTCCCACTACTCATTTTATATTAGTAATTATTTTTCTTGAGCAAAAGCAATTTGTTTACTTCATGACCCAAAAGTGATGCACTGGAGACCAAGTAGGTCATAACAAGAGAGTAAATTGCAATGGGGATTGTTATTACAAGTTAACTTGGTTTCACAGGGATTTTAAAGAAGAACCTTTTAAAAATGGCTTGTCCATTGAATGTGTTATTGACTTTTGTTTTAATTGAAGGAGCCAACAGATCTAAAAAACTTCTGTAGTATTATCAATCAATAAATAAACATTTATTAAGTGTCAACTATATGCCAGTCTCTGTACTAATTGCCCTGGACAACATAATTGGATAAATGATATCTTTTTTAAAATATAGAACTGACAACTTTATAGAAAAGTAATCAATAATCTTGAGTAATTCATAATAGATTCTACAGCAGTAGTAGAGGCTAATATAAGAAAGTAAATGATTAAATAAGGATATAAGCCATTGTAGAATATAAGTTCCTTGAGGTCAAGGGCTTTTGAGGGGAAGTCTTTGCATCCCCAAATTCATTAATATTGCACCAATATCTTGGGAATAATAGGGACTTTATAAATTCTTATTGAATGGATGAAAGTTAGCATATATTTGACTGATTTTCTTATTATGCTAAGCAGAGACTTTAGTGTGATTTTAGAGAGAAACAGATTCATATAGATGTTTGATTACTATTTATTCCTCTTCATTTTACTGCTTCTATCATGGGGAGGGCTTTAATCTTTTAGGATAAATGTAGCCCAGGATTGGGTCTTAAAGTAATAGTTCTGAGTAGTTAATTTTGGAGAAAAAATGGAAATTTTTTGGCCAGAGCTACATAGCCAGACAATTATGTTTTTGAAGACAATATTCCTTTTGGGGGAAGGATAAACTGGTTGGATGGTTGCCATCCTTCGTTCTCAAAGAGGACCAAAATGACATCATTATGTTAGAATAAAATTAGTGTGTCTAATTGTGCCTGATTAGACCAATACAAGCTTGGAATGCCTTTTCACACGTCAGGTAGAAATAGTTCATATGAACATTTGATGTGAATTCTCTAACTTTGTACACTTCATATTTTTTCTTGCAGTTCTGCTTTGCTCATAGAGTATAGCACCTTCTATGATAAGGATATGTCATGCTGGGCAGTCCTGTTTCAGTATCTTCCTTTTTTTAATTTAATAGTCTTTTATTTACAGGTTATATGTATGGGTACAGCATTAACAATTGCCAAACCTCTTATTCCAATTTTTCACCTTGTATCCCCCACCCTCTCCCCCAGATGGCAAGATGACCAGTAGATGTTAACTATATTAAAATATAAATTAGATACACAATAAGTATACATGACCAAACCATTATTTTGCTGTACAAAAAGAATCAGACTCTGAAATATTGTACAATTAGCTTGTGAAGGAAATCAAAAATGCAGATGGGCATAAATATTGGGATTGGGTATTCAATGTAATGGTTTTAGTCATCTCCAAGGTTTTTTCTCTGGGCGTAGATATTATTCAATGCACCATTGGAAAATTTTGGTTGATCTCATTGCTGAGGATGGCCAGGTCCATCAGAACTGGTCATCATATAGTATTGTTGTTGAAGTATATAATGATCTCCTGGTCCTTCTATTTTCACTCAACATCAGTTTGTGTAAGTCTCTGCAGGCCTTTCTGAAATCATCCTGTTGATCATTTCTTACAGAACAATAATATTCCATAATATTCATATACCACAATTTATTCAACCATTCTCCAACTGATGTATTCTCGTTTCCAGTTTCTTCCCACACAAAGGGCTCCACAAACATTCGTGCACAGGTCCCCCCTTCTTTTGATCTCTTTGGGAAAAGCCCAGTAGTAACACTGCTAGATCAAAGGATGCACAGTTTGTCTTTTTGAACATAGTTAAACTGCTCTCAGAATGGTTGGATTGTTCACAACTCCACCAACAATGCAATGTCCCAGTTTTTTCCTCCCTCAACAATCATCATTATTTTTCCTGTCATCTCAAAATCAAGGTTGTATTACAAGTTGTCTTAATTTGCATTTCTCTATTAATAATGACTTGGGCATCTTTTATATGACTAGAAATAGTTTCAATTTCTTCATCTAAAGTTGTCTTTCATATCCTTTACTATTTTATCAATTGGAGAATGGCTTGATTTTTAAAATTAAGTTAATTCTCTATATATTTTAAAAGGCCTTTATCAGAACCTTTGACTGTAAAAATATTTTCCCAGTTTATGCTTCCCTTCAATCTTGTCTGCATTAGTTTTGTTTGACAAAATCTTTTCATTTGTATACTCAAATTTTCTATTTTGTGATCATAAGTTCTGTTTCTTTTATAAATTCCTTCCCCTTCCACAGGTCTAAAGGTAAAATCCATTTCCTCTAATTTTTAATAATTTCATTTTTTTTAGGTCATGAACCCATTTTATTATATTGGTATATTTTAGTGTGGATCAATGTCTAGTTTCTGTATTAGTTTCAATTTTCCAACTTTTTGTCAAACATAAGTTCTTATCCCAAAAGCTGGGGTCTTTGGGTTTTCAGACTAAGGTTGCTATAGTTGTTGACTGTTTTGTCCCTTGAACCTAACCTATTCCCTGATAATAATCTTTCTTGTCCAAAATGATTTTGGAACTCCTGCTCTATAATATAATTTTTTAGATCTGGTACAGCTAAGCCACCTTCATTTATTTTTTTTTTCATTAATTCCCAAATTCTTCACCTTTTGTTTTTCCATTGAATTTTGTTGTTATTTTTCTAGGTCATTAAAATAGTTTTGGGAGTCTGATTATTAGCACTAAATAAATGATTAGTTTAAAGGTAATATTTTTCTTTATTATATTTTACCCTATCCAAAACATTTTATTTTTAATTGTTAGATCAGACTTAATTTTTGGAAAATTTTGTAATTTTGCTCATAAAAGTTTCTGATTTTTCCCTTGGAAAGATTCCTAAATATTTTATATTATCAGTAGTTACTTTAAATGGAATTTCTCTTTGTAACTCTGACTGTTGGATTTTGTTAGTGATATAAGAATGCTGATGACTTAGGGGTTTTTTATAAAGCAACTTTCTAAAGTTGGGGTTATTTCAATAACTTTTTAGTAGAATCTTGGGGTTCTCTAAGTAACCATCAAGTCATCGGCAAAAGGTATAATTTGGTTTTCCTCATTGCCTATTTTACCTTTTTCTCTTTCTCGCTCTTCTCCAAAGCTAGGTTTCCTAATACTATTAAATAGTAACGGTGATATGGGCTACCTTGTTTCCTCCAGATCTTTTGAATGGTTGCGTTTGTCTCCTTACATATGATGCTTACTGATGGTTTAAATAGATGCTGGATTTTTTAAGGAAAGTCCTTTATTCCTATACTCTCAAGTGTTTTTAATAGGAATGTTGTTGTTTTGTCGAATGCTTTTTCCATCTATTGAGAAATCCTTTATGGTTTTGTTAATTTGGTTATTAATATGGCCAATTATTTGATAGTTTTCCAATTTGAACCAGCCCTATTCCTGGTATAAATCCTACTTGATTGTGTATTATCCGGGGATGTTTTCTTAGTCTTTTTCTAATATCTTATTTAAGATTTTAATCAATATTCTGGGAATTGGTCCCAATTTTTCTTTCTCTGTTTTTCCCTTTCCTGGTTTGGGTATCATACCATTCTTGTCTAGAAGAATTTGGTGGGACTCTTTCATTCCCTATTTTATCAAATAATTTTTAGCATTGGGAAATTATTCTTTAAATGTTTGGTAAATTCACATGTAAATCCATCTGGTTGGGGTTTTCTTAGAGTTGTTTAATTGCCTGTTCTTTTTCTTTTTCTGAAATGGGACTATTAAATTTACTTCCTCCTCTGTTATCTGGGAAGTCTATATTTTTAGGTGTCATCCATTTCATGGTTATCAAATTTATTGGAATAAAGTTGAGCAAAATAACTCATTATTTCCAATTTCCTCTTCATTGATGGAAAGTTCTCCTTTTCATTTTAAGATTACTAATTTCATTTTCCCCTCCTTTTTCTAATCAGATTTACCAAAGCCTTATCTATTTTATTGGCTTTTCATAGAATCAACTCTTAGTTTTATTAATTAATTTAATAGTTTTTTTACTTTCAATATTTTTAATTTCTCCTTTTAGAATTTCAAATTTAGTATTTGATTGGGGTTTTTTAATTTGGTCTTTTTTTAGTTTTTTTTTTTTTAGTTGCAAGCCCATTCATTAATCTTTTCTTTCTCTGTTTTATTCAAGTAAGCCTCTAAGGATATAAAATTCCCTCTTATTACCGCTTTGGCTGCATCCAAAATTTGGTATGATGTCTCCATTGTCTTATCTTAGTGAAATTATTAATTGTATCTATAAATTGGATTCAAATCATTCTTTAAGATGAGATAATTTAGTTTCTAATTAATTTTGGTCTTTTATCCTTTTTGTTGAATTGGTTTTATTGCATCATGATCTGAAAAAAAGCATTTTTTCTGCTTTCTTGCATTTAATTTAGGGTCTTTTGTCTAAATATGGTCAATTTTGAATGGTTCCATGAAATTCTGGAAGAAAGTATATTCCTTTCTGTTCCATTCAATTTTTCTCCAAAGATCTAACTCCTAATTTTTTCTAATATTCTATTTACTTCTTTAATTTCTTTCTTATTTTTTTGTGGTTTGATTTGTCTAATTCTGAGGTGAAGGTTGGGAATTCCCACTATTACGTTTTGTTGTCTATTTTTTTTCCTCTTCTTCTCCTTTAGGAAGTTGGATGCAATAACTTGGTGCTTATTTTAATATTGATATTGCTTCATTGTTTTGCTCCCTTTAGCAGGATGTAGTTTCCTTCCTTATCTCTTTTAATTAGTCAATTTTGTTTTTTTGATCAGATAAGGATGGCTCCCTTTTTTATTCCCTGAAGCATAATATATTTTGCTCAGCCTTTACCTTTACTCTGTTGTATCTCCCCCTCTTTAAATTGTTTCTTGTAAAAACAACATTTTAGGGTTCGTTTTATCCAGTCTTCTATCTGCCTCCTCTTTTGGGGAGTTCATCCCATTCAAATGGTTTAAATTACTAATTTTTGTATTTCCTGGCCCCTAATAATTCAGTTACTTTTTTTTCTTGCCTCCCCCAATCCTCTTTCCCCTTTTTGAACATTCCCCACTTGTTCATGATGCTTACCCTCTTTAATCCTCCTCCCCCCCTTTGAATCTTTTCCCCTTCCTTCCCTTATTACTCTTTTTCTTTTCCCTTTTCCTCTCCCCCTTTTTTAATGAGGCGAGAGAGAATTTTCTCTAAAACAAATGTCAATTATTTTCTCTTTGAGCACACAATGTTCCTCCCCCTCTCTAAATTCCCTCAGATATGATAAGCTTCCTTTGCCTCTTCGTGGGATGTGGTTTCCCTCTTTTTATCCCTCCTTCCCACCTTATTCTGCCATTCCCTTTCCATATCTACTTCCCATTTATATCAGTAAAATCAAATTATACATTATTCTTTTTGTATATCCCCGAAATACAATTCTCAAAGTTCTTTTTTACCTTTTTCTGCATCTTGGTCCCTATGGTTGGAGATCAAATTTTTTTGTTTAGTTCTGGTTTTTCCTTAGAAACAAATTGTTCATTTGTTTCATTAAAGTTCCATCGTCTTCCCTGGAAGAAAATGAACCTTTGGGTAGTTTATTCTTGCATTCAAGTTCTTTTGCCTTTCAGATATCAATTCCAGGCCTTTGATCCTTAGATTGAGCAGCCAGTCTTGGGTGATTTTTTGGCCTCTTTTAAATTGTTTTTTTGTTTTGTTTTTTTTTGGCTCCTTGAAAATTTTCCTTAATCGATAGTTCTGAAATTTGGACAATTTCCCGGGTTTTAATTTGGGTCTCTTTCAGAAGGTGCTTGGTAATTCTTTCAATGCCTTTTACCTTCTGATTCTTTACATCGGGCAGGTCTCTTTTGTTTCTTGAAAAAAGTATCTAGGCTCTTTTATCATAATTTTCCAGTCAATAATCCCGATTATCTCTCCTAGATCTATTTTTCAGTTGTCATTTTTGCAAGTAGATAATTCATGGTTTTTCAGTTTGTCATTTTGGTTTTGCTTAGATTCTTTGTCTCAATGAATTTAGTTTCTATTTTATTCTAATTTTTAAAGTATTTTTTCTTCATTAGCTTTTTTTCTTTCTGTATGTCAATTGAGTTTAAATGTTTTTTTGCTCTGGTTTTTTCCATTTCATAATTTTCTTTTTATGTTATTTTTTTTCAATTACGATCCTACTTTCTTTCAAGTTCTTTGTCTTTCCAATTACAAATCCTACTTTTGTAATTCTTTATTTTTTCCAATTCACAATTCTTACTTTCCTGATTTTTTTATTTTTTCAATTCAAATTTTTTTCCCCAAAAATTCCCAAAATTTTTTCTTTTTCAATTCTATTTCGGGTTGTTTTCTTTTAAAGGCTTCTCTTTCCTTTCCCATTTATCTTCTAACTCTTTGGACTTTTTAATGGTCTCTTCTGTAGGAATTGGGAGGTGACATTCCCGGGTTTGTCTGGTGCCTGTTTCTTTAGTTTTCAGGTTTTTAACCCCTTTTCTGTTGTTTGTTCTTTTCTTTTTTTTATGTTTAAATCCTTTGGGTTCCTCTCAAGGGGTTCCTTCCTCCCAGAACGGGGAGGATGCCAGTTCCGGCTCCCAAAGGTTGGGATGCCTGGTGGGGTTTCCTTCTCCCAACAGGTGGATTCACACTTGAGCATCAAAGTAGTTGGGGGGGTTGGTTGCCCTGGGCTGAGACTAAGGTTGGAAATGCCCTGCCCCGGGGCTCTTGTGGGGTGTGGGTAAATGACCCGATGGCCATTCTCTGGAAGTCTCCCAAGTTCTGCCTGTCCCAGTTGGCCCTGGGGCTCTTTTTAAGGGCCCTCACTGTGAATTAGAGGGAATGGGCGGCCCTCCTCCTTGCCAGGTTCCAACTGCCCAAGGAAAAGCCCTCTGGTTTGGGGCCGGCTTTGCTGAGATCTGTGCTCTCACTTTTGGTTTGGGGGCCTTCTTGGAAACAATTTCTCCCGTCTTCGATCTTCCCCTGGAAAAACCTTTTTTTGGTGGACTCTGATTTTCTTCAGCTGGTGAGTTGTTATACTTTTTATCTTTATGAATTATAGCAGTCAAGACTATCTTTGAGGCTTGATATAATATTGATAAAGAAGGTAAGAGAAGAGCTTAGAAAGTCACGTATGCCTTCTCCGCCATCTTGGCTCTGCCCTTGTTCCAGTATCTTCCATGTCATACTATTAATTCTTTTTAAAAATTTTTTTTATTATAATAACTTTTTATTGATAGAACCAATGCCAGGGTAATTTTTTACAACATTATCCCTTGCACTCACTTCTGTTATGATTTTTCCCCTCTCTCCCTCCACCCCTTCCTCTAGATGGCAAGCAGTCCTATATATGTTAAATATGTCGCAGTATATCCTAGATACAATATATATGTGCAGAACCGAACAGTTCTCTTGTTGCACAGGAAGAATTGGATGCAGAAGGTAGAAATAACCCAGGAAGAAAAACAAAAATGCAGTTTACATTCATTTCCCAGTGTTCTTTCTTTGGGTGTAGCTGCTTTTGTCCATCATTGATCAATTGAAACTGAGTTAGGTCTCTTTGTCAAAGAAATCCACTTCCATCAGAATACATATTCATATACTATCATTGTTGAAGTGTATAATAATATCCTGGTTTTCCCCTTAATACAGCTTTGGCTGCATCCCACACATTTTGGTATGATGTCTCATTATTGTCGTTTTCTTGGGTGAAGTTATTAATTATGTCTATGATTTGTTGTTTCACCCAATCATTCTTTAGTATGAGATCATTTAGTTTCAACTTATTTTTTGCTCTACTTTCCCCTGGCTTTTTGTTGAATGTAATTTTCATTGCATCGTGGTCTGAAAAAGATGCATTTCCTATTTCTGCCTTACTGCATTTGAGTTTGACATTTTTATGTCCTAATATATGGTCAATTTTTGTATAGGTTCCATGAATTGCTGGAAAGAAAGTGTACTCCTTTCTGTCTCCATTTCATTTTCTCCAGAAATCTATCATATCTAACTTTTCTATTATTCTATTTACCTCTTTGACTTCGTTCTTATTTATTTTGTGGTTTGATTTATCTAATTCTGAGAGTGCAAGGTTGAGATCTCCCACTATTATAGCTTTGATATCTATTTCTTCTTGCAGCTCTCTTAATTTCTCTTTTAAGAATTTAGATGCTACACCACTTGGTGCATATATGTTTAATATTTAATATTGATATTGCTTCATTATCTATGCTACCTTTAGCAAGATATAGTGCCCTCCTTATCTCTTTTAATTAGATCAATTTTTGCTTTTGCTTGATCTGAGATCAGGATGGCTACCCCTGCTTTTTTGACTTCACCTGAAGCATAGTAGATTCTGCTCCAACCTTTTACCTTTACTCTGCATGTATCTCCCTACTTCAGGTGTGTTTCCTGTAAACAACACATTGTAGGATTCTGGCTTTTAATCCATTCTGCTAACCGCTTCCTCTTTATGGGAGAGTTTACGCCATTCACATTTATGGTTAAAATTACCAACTCTGTATTACCTACCATCTTGTTAACCCCTGTTTATGCTTTTCTCCCTTCTTTCCCCCTTTTTTTCCCAGTATTAAACTTGTGAGCACCACTTGCTTCTCACAGCCCTCCATTTTTAGTATCCCTCCCCCCCCGCCTTAAAGTTCCTCCCCCTACCTTACTCCTTTCCCTCACAGTTTCTGTATTCCCTTCCACTTAGCTTATTCCTTCCCTTTTCATTTTTCCCTTCTCACTTTTCAATGAGGTGGGAGAAGTTTCACTATAAATTGAATATGTCTAAAATTTTTCTCTTAAAGCCAATTCTGATGGCAGTAAAATACCCACTATATTCATCCCCCTCCATTGTTTCTCTCAGATATAATAGGTTTCCTTTGCCTCTTTGTGAAATGTAGTACCCCTACTTTACCCTTTTTCTGGTACAATGTCCTTTCTACCTCTAAGAACAAGGTATACATGTATTCTTTATACATCTTTACAGCAGAAATATAGTTCCCAAGATTTCTTTTTACTTTTTTAGGTTTCTCTTGAGTTCTATATTTGAAGATCAAACTTTTTGTTAAGTTCTGTTTTTTTCATCAAAAATAGGTGAAATTCACTTATTTCGTTTAATGAGCATCTTCTTCCCTGGAAAAAGATGCTCATTCTGGCTGGGTAAGTTATTTTTGGTTGCATACCGAGTTCCTTAGCCTTTTGGAATATTTGACAGACCTGGAATCCCAAGAAGGTATTGCACATTTTTTCCATTTTTTGATTTTTTTTGGTTTTGTTTGACTGATTCTTGTCTCCTCGAGTCATTCAATTCCATTTGTTCGATTCTGATTTTCAATGAAGTATTTTCTTTACTCACTTTGTTTAGATCTTTTTCTAATTGTCCAATTGAGTTGTTTTGTTCTATGGAATTTTTTCCCATCTCGCCAATTTTATTTTTTAGAAAGCTATTTTCTGTTTCCAGTTCACTAATCCTCTTTTTCAAGGATTTGATTTCTTTATCCACTCTGTCTTTAAATGAGAGGGATGACTTCTCCAGACTCTCTTGCCAACCCTCCCTCTCCTTCTCCCATTTTTCTTCTAGCTCTCTTGTGAGAGCCTTTTTAATTTCTTCTATGAGATTCATCTGTGCTGAAGAACAGATGATCTCCTCTCTTGGGAATTCACCTGGAGACAGTCTGTTTTTAGTCTCCTCAGGGTTTAGGGTCTGCTCTCTATCCACACAGAAGTTGTCAATGGTTAAGGTCCTTTTCAATTTTTTGCTCATTTTGTCAGAGAAGAATCAAAAACAAACTAGCAAAGAAAAAAAGAAAAAAAAAACCCAAATGGAATCTGCTTTTTTGGAGGGAGGGGCTGGGTGGTGTTACCAAGCTTCCTCTACAGACTGCGGGGGCAGCAGTGAGGCACTAGCAGGACTGTGCTGTACTGCGCTCTGAGACTCTAAGAGCGTGCTGAGACACTGTGGGGGAGGGGTGTCCAGGTTCCGAGAAACTCCAGCTGTTTGGGATTGTATTCTTCACCCCCGGTGTTTTTAGCTTCTCTGCTGGGCTACTGACTTGCTGCCAGGGCAAAGTATCCAATCCTGTAGCAAAAATCTCCCCACAGAGACGGCTGAGATCACACCCCACCCCTTCTGGTCTGCTTGGCTGTGAGCTGCCTGCCGAGCTCCCACTGCTGCTGCCTGCCCTCAGCCTGTGACCGATCTAAAACTGTTCCTGCCCTCAAGCAAAAACATACCTTTCCTGGCAAATTTCAAGGATGTCTTCTCTTGGTAATTATTTGTGGGGTTTTTTTCAGTCAAGCATTAATTCAGAGGCTTGTCATGAAATGAATTTTGAGAGAAAATGCGGAGCTTACACAGCTGTGTGCCTCCTCTCTGCCATCTTGGCTGGAAGTCCCATACTATTAATTCTAAAGTCCTTAAGAGAGATACTGAGAGTGACATTTTATCACTTTTTTTTCTGACCACTTTGTGAATTCTTTTGATATGTGAGTTCTCCATAAAATAGTCTTTTTGGAAGATTACATTTAGCATTTGAACAATGTGACCAACCCAATAAGTACATTGAAATGACATTCTTGATTTCTTAGTATATAAAGACTACCTGAGCAAAGTGCATGATGAGAAAGTAATTACGGTCTAGATGACATGTTGCTACTGATAGTCCAGTCTTTATGTTGAGTTTCCATGTCATTTTTCCCCCTGCAAACTAGGTGACACCACCTGAAGAATGAAGACTGAGAAATAGCAACAGCTCCTGTTTTGATCAGCTAGTATGTGATCTTATCTTTCCCCTTCTCTTACTTATTTGCAGATATGTTACTTGTTGCCAGTCCATTAGGGGTCTTGAAGTAAGCTTTTAGCAGTTAATTTTGGAGAAGTGGAAATGTTTTGGCCAAAGCTATGCAGCTAATTACGTCTCTGAAGACAAGATTCCATTTGGGGGATGAGCAAGCTAGTTGGATAGTTGTTGTACTTCATTCTCCAATAGTCCATATGAAACTTGGGGTAAATTATTTCATTTGGTACACCTTTATCTTTCCCTCTGTGTTCTATAAAATTCTGGCTTATATTCACATTTTACTTAAGGTTACTGAAACTGATGTCTGAGCTTTGTATACAGATCACCATGTACTTTGAGTGGAATTAAAAACTATAGATAGCTATCTCTACATATTTTTCCTTGTTTTTTTTTATTAATTAAAGCTTTATATTTTCAAAACATATCCATAGATAATTTTCAACATTCACTCTTGAAAATCCTTCTGTTCCAAATTTTCCCTCTCCTCCTCTCCTTTCTCTCCCTTCCTCAGAAGCAAGTAATCCAATATGTTAAACATGTGCAATTCTTTTATACATATTTCCACAATTATCTTCATCATTATTAATTATCATAGCAATAAATAATAGATGAAATCTTGGATAATTTTTATTTTACAGGTTAAGAAACAAGCAACTAGTGAGTTGGTAATTTATGGATTGTGCAATAATGTCAAAATAAGGCAGGCAATAATCTGATTCTTTTAAACTCCCCTCCAAATAACATAAAATAATGCCTCAAATTGAATTGTAGAGTGCAGAAATAATAAGGTCAAAGTAAAGCAGTTGCCCAGACTAAGACAGTTTGGGAGAATGATAAGAAAACTCTGACCTATCAAGGTGATGATCTGGATGGAAGTGAAGTGTAATAATGTCTCATCAATCAACAGTAAGTCTCATGGACAGTGCTTCATCAGGGCCTTGGCTCTGGGAACTTTCACCCTAAGGATGGTGAGGTGTCAAATGACTTATAAGGAGAAAGACAGGCTTCCTAGGTTGTGGTAGCTGTCAAGGAGAAGAAAGCACAAGTTGATAAGTGTGATTATGGAGGGGAGTGAGAGTTCTGCTTGTAATTCCTGGATGGAGAGAATTGGCTGTGTTCACTTGTAGGAGAACAAAGTCCCTTGTTTTGATTCTTGGGTAAAGGGGAAAACTGATGCTTGTGACTGAGAGAGAATAATCAATGGTACATTTCCAGGACCTCAGGGAGTGGGAGATTTTGTGGCAGCAGTGGAACACGAAGCCCAGGTTCTAGCTTAGAAGTAAAAAATTAAGGCATAAACCCACTAGCCATGCATCATTGCACACTGGCAGAATCAAAAGTCAAGCATTTCCAGATAGAGCTCTGAAAAAAAGAACACAAATAATTCCTCACACAGTGGGAGCAGAGCCAGATTCTAATATATAGTTAACACTAAGAAACAGGTTATTACAAACAGGCAAACATAAAAAGAAGCTAGTCATAAATAGGAGAGAGAGTCCAGCCTGAGAAAGCCAAGCGCTCCGAGCTTTGTGCAAGGCCCAGTCAGAGGGCTTGGATTATGGGGAGGTGCTCCTGTTTCTTGGTGCTGCTCTAGGGGTGGGGGTCCAGTGCGGCTTGTATTGGAGCTGAGGCTTTGGATTTGTGCCTGGCACTCGGGGAGCAGACTACAAGAGGCAGCTCCTTAGGTCCAGCTCAACATGGGCCGCATCTACATTTTAACCAACCCGCAGACACTGAGCCAGACCGAAATCCTTCCTGCACCGCCTATGCCAGGGACATTCGGACTTGGACTCAGACAAAGATGAAACAGGTACCTATTTAATAGACAGAGATCCCACCTATTTTGGACCGTCCTGAACTATTGGTCATTAATAAGGACTTTGCTGAGGGGAAGGTGCTGGAAGAAGCTGAATTTTATACCATAGCTTCACTAATAAAACTTATAAAGGACAAAATTAGAGAGAGAAAGCAAAACATCACAAGTGCCAGTCAGAGTACTTCAGTGTCAAGAGGAAGAGCTCCAGCAAATGGTTTCAACCATGTCTGATGGTTTGAAGTTTGAGCAACTGTCAGTTCATCTTATAATTATGGAAATGAAGACCAAGCTGAATTTCTTCATGTTGTCTTCAAGATATTGCATAATCTCTTTTATGGCACAACTAGTGAAACCAGCAAAAAGGCAAAGATTTCCCTAGAGGTAGTTCCAGGATGTAAAGACCACAGTGTGGAGAGTTGAAGAATTTTCACTTTTTTCCCTCCCAAAATATAATGAAATGCCTGGCGTGGCTAAAGAAAAAACCTGCTTTAGACAATTTTTCTATGAAATCTGGGTTTGAATTTGAACCTTTTTTGGGGAGGTATTTGAAGTAGTGTGAGACTGACTAGCTATGAGATCGTGAAGAAATCACTCCACGACACAGTGCACAGAGAATGTGTGTGTGCAAGTTGGTGCTGGCACATGGCAGGACTGGCCCTGGATGGAACTAGCACACTCTGAATTCTTTCCCAGGTCTGTCTGTACATGACTGGGGCAGAAAGATCCCATAATGATCCATGTGAAGTGATTTTTTTAAACTTTGTTTTTCTTTGGTATTACTCATTGAAGATAGTTTAAAGGACAATGCACTTGATGCTATATATTACAACCCTGAAATGCAGATATTTGGGGCCTTCACTGTTAGGAAATGCTTGGCAGCCCTAATTTACTATCTTATACTGTTTGGTCATGCCATCCAAACTTTAAGAGATGAAATGATATCAGAATGTAATATGCTCATTCTAAAAGGGATATTTATACTTTTATACTTTTTAGATATCCATATTTTATCAGCTTAAAGTTTAATGCCTGTTTCCCCTTGAAAATAACAGATAGTGTATAGTTACAGATAAACGTAATAGCTCTCAGTGTCTTAAAGTACATCTAAAAGTCTCTGTTGCCAAAGTCCCTAGGTGAACATCTGACACTAGAGATTTATTATGTTGAGTTCTAGATGTAGTTGCTGGTATTTCTGCTACCATCAAGTCATGGGTTTTGCTCTTGTGAGTCAGACAGAGTAAGCTCAGCTTTCTATTTCTTGGCTGTTTTTTATTTGACTTAGGGAGCAAGAGTCCTGGTTCCCAGGAATAAGATTCGCTTAATGCCTGCCTCTTGTCATCTGCATTCCAATCACTGCACAAGCTTCCTCTCTTTACTAGCCAGTGACTTTTCAGGACTAATTATAGCCAGCAAACATGAAAGAAAAAGAGAGAGTCAAAAAGAAAGCATATAAATTGTTGGAAGTAGAATTTGCGAAGTATTCCAGAACTGAAGAATTTTCTTTATGGAGTGACTTTATACTAGAATAGTTTGGCACTGTTCATTTGCTTCTACCAGTGGCATTGCATTCATTTTTTGCCTCCATTATTCCCCTGTTTGGGGAGGGGTGAAAAGAACACCATTTAAAAATGAAATTTTACTGATATCTCATAAAGTTATTATTGTTATTTCTGTCACTTTCTTTGACAGAAAATAAAAACAATGCTGTAAATGATGAAAATAAATAAATAAGAAAAAAGATCAGGGTTTAAACTCAGAAGACAATGAAATCAAAGCAGCTACATGTAAAACTTCAAGGAAAAATGTAAACTAGTCATAAGCCCAAAATAACTCCTTGGAAGAGTTTAAAAAGGACTTTAAAAATCAAATAAAATAGTAAGAGGAGAAATTGGAAAAAGAAAGGAGTAAAGCAAGAAAAGAAAGCCATCCAATTGGGAAAAGAGATCCAAAAACTTCATGAAGAAAATAACTTTTTTTAAAAATTAGAATTTGAGGAGGCAGTTAGGGGGCTCAGTGGATAGAGCACCAGCCTTCAACTTAGGAGGACCAGAGTTCAATTCTCTTCTCAGACACTTAACCTTTCCTAGCTCTATGACCCTGGGAAAGTCACTTAACCCCAATTATCTCAAGAAAAAACAATTTTGACAAGGTGAAGCTAATGCCTTCATAAGACATCAAGAAATAATGAAACAAAATTAAAAATAGAAAAAAATGAAATATTTTATTGGGAAAACAATTGACCTGGACAAAAGATTAAGTGGAGATAATATTAGAATTGTTGAACTATCTGAAAGTCATGGTCAAAAAAATAATACCGACTACATTCAAGAAATATTTAAGGAAAATTGTTCTGAAGTTTTGGAGCTAGAGAGTAAAATAAAAGTTGAAAACAAAATTTGTTGATCACTGCCTGAAATAGATCACAAAAGAAAAACTCACAGGAACCTTATAGATATTTTTCAAAGCTCCCATGTCAATGAAAAAAAATATTACAAGTAACTAGAAAGAAAAATTCAAATATTGTATAGCTACAGTCAGGATGATACAAAATTTAGCAGCTTCTACATTAAATTACTAAGGGACATGAGAGATGATATTTTAAAGATCAATGGAACAAGGTTTGCAATCAAGAATTATCTACACAGAAACTGAATGTAAACCCCTGAAAGAAAAAAAATGAAATTTAATGAATTAAAGGACTTTCAGAAATTCTTGAGTAAAATGATGGAACTGAACAGATAATTTGACTTTCAAATACAAGAATCAAGAGAAATATAAGAAGATAAACATGGAATATTAATCATAAGGGATTTAATGTAGTTAAGCTGTTTATTGTCTTATTTTGGAAAATATTTATGACACTTAAGAATAGTGTCATCATGAAGGTAGTTAGAAGAATAGAGGGTAGGCATTGTGGCAACTATGTCCAAACCTAATTTGATTAAAAGGAAAATAATATATACAACTGGTTTTAGTATAAAAGTCTTATTTAGTTCCAGAGAAATTTGAGAGCAAAGGGATGGGACAAGCAAGAATCTCTTTGCAGGTTATGTGGTTTAGAGAGACAATAGTCAAAAGTAAATAAGGCTTCTGAGGAAGAATAGGGTAAAAAAAAAAAGAGAAGTAAAAATGATGGGGAGAAGTAGGATGGAATGAAACATGACTATTATAATTTTGAAAGTGAGTGGGATGAGCACACTGATAAAACAGAAATAGTAGAATGAATAAAAAACCCTCCAGGGATGTAGCAATATTTAAAGAAATATACTTAATGTTTTTAATAATAGCTTTTTTATTTTCAAAATACATGCAGATATAGTGCAAAATCTTGTAAAACTTTGTGTTCCAAATTTTTTCTCCCTCCCTCATACACCCTCCCCTACACAAGTAATATGTTAAACATGTGCAATTCTTCTATATATATTTACACATTTATCATTCTGCACAAGAATATCAGATCAAAAAGGAAAAAAAAATGAGAGAGAAAAAGCAAGCAAGCAAACAAAAACAAAAAGATGAAAATACTATGTTTTGATCCACATTCAGTCCCCCTACTCCTCTCTCTGGATGTAGATGGCTCTCTCCATCACAAATCTATTGGAATTGTTCATGAATCCCCTCATTATTGAAAAGAGCCACATTCATCAGAATTGATGATTGTATGATCTTGTAGTTGCTATGTACAATATTCTCTTGGTTCTACTCACTTCACTTGGCATTAGTTCATATAAATCTCTCTAGGCCTTTCTGAAATAATCCTGATGATCATTTCCTATAGAATAATAATATTCCATAATATTCATATACCATAACTTATTCAGCCATTCCCCAACTGATGGGCATCCACTCAGAAGAAACACACTTAAAATTGAGAGAGAGGGGGGGCAGATCCAAGATGGCAGAGAAGGCACATGTGACTTTCTAAGGTCCTGTCATAACCTCATGGCCACTTATTAAATTCAGCCTCAAAAATAGAGCTTGACTGGTAAAACCTACAAGGATTAAAAGTACAACAACTCACCAGTCGAAGATAATCTAGAAGATTGCCAGGAAAGGTTTGTCCTGAGGGGTGGGAACAGACCAGTGCAGGCAAGGAGGTAGGAGAGGCTAGCAAACAGAGCTGATGGGAAAAGGAGTAGCCTCTGTGGTTAGAAAATTACAGAGGTGACTCTGGCATAGGCTGATTGCTCTGTCTTGGTTGCAAAACAGCAGATCAGCAGAGAAATTAAAGCCAAAGGCAGAAAGTACCCTAAAAAAGCCAGACCCTAACAGGATCTGTCTATACCCACCCAAAACCAGAAGTGAGAGACTCAGCATAGACCTTAACCCAGCTCAGCAGGCACATTCTGCAGTACGGGGCTTGATTGGGGCAGTTACAAATCTGCACAGCAGGTGGGCACAGTCTGGGACAGCCTCTAATCTGCACAGTAGGGGGCTCAGCCTGGGCCAATAGATCTTCCACAGTGTGATTGTGCTTCCCTTGGCAGAGACACTTCCGATCCATGTGGGAAGTTTCTACTCTCTGGTCAGCTGCTAATACCCACAGCCCCCTGGTGGGCTTTGGGCTGGGTTAGTGACACTTTCAATGCTCAGTCTCTAGCCTCAGGGCAGTCGCTAATCTGTACAGTGCAGTTCTTCACTGGGCACTGCTGCAGCTTGACTATGCTAACCAAGTGAAAATCACTTCCAGTGGCGGGGGGAGAGAGGGGGACTTTTTCCCAGAGCACTCCCATACCTTGCTGCCCTTTGCAGCCCATTTATACCTATCCCTGCTTTGCAGAGGAAGCTGGTAACCTCCTTGCCCTGAAGGCAGAACCTAAAGGCTTTAAAAATTAGAAAAAAAAATCAAAAGGATGATGTATAGCTTCTAAACAGAAAGAGAGCAGGTTTGTAGCCCCAAAGAGACTAATAGCAAACAGTCTACAGACAATACCCCAAAGGGAAATGTTACCTGACCCCCATCACATAACACTCTCCTAGAAGAGACCATTAAAAGTCTTAAAAGAGAGTTAGAAGAAAAATGGGGAAAGGAAAGAGAAGCTATGCAAGAAAGTAACAACTTCCTGAAATGTGAATTGGAAAAAAGTAAAGAATTCCCAGGAAGTGCAGGAAAACAGATTTGTGAATTGGAAAAAGTAAAAAAAAAAATCTCAGGAAAGTAGAATTTGTGAATTGGAAAAGATAAAGAATTCCCAAGAAAGTAGGATTTGTGAATTGGAAAAAGAAAATAACTCATTAAAAAAATTAGTGAAATGGAAAAAAATTCCATAGAGCAAAACGACTCATTTAAAAACTCAATTGGACAAATACATAAATAAGTTAAAAAAAAAGCTAATAAAGAAAATAACTCATTAAAAATCAGAACTGAACACATAGAAATGAATGATTCATTGAGACATCAAGTATCAGTGAAGCAAAGCCAAAAAAATGATAAATTAGAAAAAAAAGCATTATATATCTACTTGGAAAAATGACAGAACTGGAAAATAGATTTAGGAGAGCTAATCTGAGGATTATTAGACTTCCTGAAAATTATGATTTAAAAAAAGAGCCTAGATACTATTTTACAGGAAATCATCAAAGAGAACTGTCCAGATGTAATAGAATCAGAAGGTAAAATAGGCATTGAGAGAATTCATCAAACACGTTCTGAAAAAGACCCTAAAATAAAAACTCCAAGGAATATTGTGGCCAAATTTCAGAACTATCAGATTAAGGAAAAAATATTATAAACAGCCAGAAAAAAACAATTCAAATACAGAGGTGCCACAATAAGGATCACCCAAGATCTGGCTGCCTAAAGGATCTAAGGGCCTGGAATCTAATATTGCTAAAGGCAAAAGAACTTGAAATGCAGCCAAGAATAAACTACCCAACCAAGCTGAGCGTTTTCTTCCAGGGAAGAAGATGGACATTTAATGAAACAGATGAATTCTGTTTGTTTCTAAGGAAAAAAAACAGAACTAAACAAAAAAATTTGATCTTAAACCATAGGACTCAAGAGAAAGCAGAAAGGTAAAAGGAAGCCTTGAGAACTGTATTTCTGTTGTGGATATACATAAAGACTACCTTATAATTTGATTTTATTGATATAATATAAAAAAGGGAAGTAGAAATGGAAAGGGGATAGTGTCAGAAAAAGGAGAAAGGGGGGATAAAAAGAGGGAAACTACATCCCACAAAGAGGCAAAGGAAACTTCTCATATCTGAGTGAATTTAGAGAGGGGGAGGAATATTGTGTGAATCTTACTCTCATTTGGCTCAAAGAGAAAATAACTGACATATTTATTTTACAGAGAATTTTCTCTCAACTCATTAAAAAGGGGGAGAGGAAAAAGGAAAAGAAAAAGAGTAATAAGGAAAGGGCACAAGAAAGGGGAAGAGATTCAAAGGGGAGAGGGAGGGGTCCTATAAAGGGTGAGGGGCATGATGCAAGTGGGGACCATAAGTTTAAAACTGGGAAAGAAGGTTAGAGGGGTCAAGAAAAAGAAAAGCATAATCTGGGGATAATAAGATGGCAGGAAATACAGAATTAGTCATTTTAACCATAAATATGAATGGGATGAACTTTCCCATTAATTGGGGGCAGATAGCAGACTGGATCAAAAGTCAGAACCCTATTCTTTAGAACAACCATTTTTGGATAAAGACTATGTGAAGAGGAGTTATGAATAATATGGAGCCTGGAGCCAGATGTAAAAGGCATTAAATGTCAAAATTTGTATTTGACCTACAAATAATAGGGAGCCACTGGTGTTTTCTGAATACAGGAGTGATATGGTCAGTTGTGTTCTTTAGAAATACTATTTTGGCAGCTGTGGGTTTCAGTTATTCGTTCCAAAATGAAAATAAAGAACTATATATAGTTGTCCTTCTACTTCCTAAGAATCCTGTGGGGGAATGATTGCTGTGGCTTATGTATATGAAAATTTTCCAATTACTCTTAATTCTATTTCCTTCCCTCTGTCAAATTTTAAAATATATTCTGTATGTAACTAATTTGTACATAAGTTATTTGCAAATTGCCCCCCCAATAAATTGTGAAATCCTTACATGTAGGGACTGATTTTTGCTTTTATATCTTCAGTGCTTAACACTGAACTTGGATTTGGAGTATACACTTAATGTTTTTTTGGCTCAACATATGACAACAAAAAATGCTGATAAAAAAGTGTGATTTAGTCAGTGATGTATTTTAACTACAATTTGGCAGGACATTTTTTCCTATTTTATAACCTGGGCAAAAATGAATTTGGGGTTGCTTTTTTATGTTTTTGAATAAAGACATTGATCAATCACTTTGTTGTGTCTGTTTGCTCATAGTCCCATAATACAAGCATGTTTCTTGACCATGAAAAGTAGATTGAGAATCCACTATTAGTTCTTTGCTGAGCACTATGAGGAATCACCTAAGTACTAAAAGTAAACAATCCTGAACAATAAAGAACTTTTCCTCTACTTTTTTCAAAGTCATCTTGATTTTGCGGTAATTCTCAGCGTATAAAAGATGTCCATCTCTCCACTTCTTACTTTTTAGCTCCATATCACTTTGCTCCCAAGTGCCCTATCATATACTCTGTCTAAAATTGGATGGAATCCATTTCACATCCCTCCCTTTGTTCACATTTTTTCCTGTATCTGAAATACCTGCTTTCTCATTCCTGATTATTGAAATCCTACCTATCCTTTAAGTATCAGCACAAATACCACTATGACCATGAAGATTTTACTTGCATTATGAAATTTAACAGATACAAATATGGAGATTTTGAATGGAGTAAATTTCTGCCAGTTTCATGCATTTCAAGCATGTTCTATTATTATGAATATCTAGTAGTTTAGTATCTATCTTTAATAATGCTAATTGCTCTTCCCAGGAAAATCCATGAATGTTATTTATGATGTAATGTCAATATAAATATTCTCTAGGCATCATGGAGGAAAAACAAAATTGGTGTTTTTAGCAATTCCCATTTGACTTTGATTGCCAGTTGGGTATTTTCAGATCTCCAAGTGCTGCATCATCTTTCTCATTATCATCATTCTTTCTTGGATATATTCATTATTTTCTGTTTCTTCTCTTATACATTTTGTTTCTCTCATATAAATTTATCTATTTTTATCTATCTTCTCTCAACAACTCTCTCTATCTCCATATGTTTTTACTTTTAAAAGAACACCATTAAACTGCAGGCAATCTCTATCTATCTATCTTTTTATTTAAAGAAGAACACCATTAAACTGCATCAAATCTCCATATTATCATTAATGCTAAATATCTGAATTCCTGGAAGCCTTCAACAAAAGGGGTAGGTGAATAAAATAGCATTAAAATATTTTAACCAATATAAGAGCATGTTGGCTCTTAACTCTAATGAAGAATGGAACTGTATAGGTAAGCTCAATATAGGAAAAATATATGCAGTGCGTTAGAATGGATAGGATAAGAAGGGATCAGAGAAGTCAATATTGAATCAGAATTGAAACTGTTAAAAAAATCAATTACAAGTGCTAAAGAAGGGTCATAGGCTTCAGAGATGGAAATAATTGACGAGATTTTCAACAATGCTCTCATTTTACAATTGATAAAAATAAAATTTCTGAGGAACATGAAGTATGGAGTACCAGAGATAACAGTGCCAGTTAATAGCAAAGACAGACAGACAAAATAACTAGGTGATATAGTGGCTGATGTGCTTGGATTTAGAGTCAGGAAAATCTAAATTTGATAAGAATAGATGCTTATTAAGCATCTACTATATGTCAAGCACTGTGCTAAGAGCTGGGGATCAGAATAAAAGTAAGAGACAATATCTGCTCTTGAGGAAATTTAAATCTAATAGAGAAAACATTTCCTTGCTGTGTGTCTGCACAAGTTACAACCCTTTTCAGTTTCAACTTCTTTATCTATATAATGGTCATAAACATGGTGTCTACCTCATGTGGTTGTTGGAAGGATGAAATTAAATAATAGGTGAAAAGCAATTTGCAACTCTTAAAGTACTTCTCTGATTTTTAGCTAAAGAGATACAGCATCTAACACCACATAAGAATCACACTGATTGCAATGTTGTGTTCTTTCCTTTTCACTATGGTGTCTCTTTGCTAAATTAGATCTTTTGCTGTCCTAGATCTCCTGGTGATGAGGACATAAAACTTTTTTAAGAATCTGAGAGACAATCACAGTCTTAATATCTTGAGAGTAATTCCAAAACTATGGATTTGAACTGCATTGTACCCCCATTTCCACCTCCCAGTGCCATAGAATCTGATAAAAGCCAATTGAAAACTTGGCAAACAGCTTCAGCAACTGGAGAGGGTAGTTGCTCATTTCATACTGTCCTTCATACATTCCATATGGGGGCCATGATATCTTTCCTAGTCTTTCCATCTCCAGTGGCATTTCTGCTACATGAATTTGTCATGATTCTAGAATCAGTGGGATCAAATATTGGTCTGCAAAATCTAGTCATGAATGTGATAAAAGTTCCATTTCTTTCTGTGGAGCATGGAGGAGAAAAACTGCCCTGCATTAGACCACTATCTGTTGTGAGAAGACACCTCTTGTGGAGTTCTTAGAGTTTTAGACTATTTTGTACATAGTGATGGTGATAGAGGAATTAAATTTTCATAAATGAGATGGGACTATATATGCTATGAATTCATCAGGAAAAATGGCTTTTGATTTTGTATATTAACAAATTCTAAAAACTGAGTCATTTCAACATAGTATGAGGCAGTGTTGAGGGAAATATTTAGACAAGGCTTAAAAATGACCTATTGAAAGGAACATCCTAAACCTAGGAATAAGATATTAATTCAACTCAGGCCTTCCCACCATGAGATTAAGAAATAGAAGTGGTCTCCTGTGTAAAAAGACAGTGCAGAGCTACAGCGATAACAAAAAGCCTTATTTCTTATTAGCAATGATTTGGAGTTCCCATTTTAGAAGAAATGACAGAAAAGGCCTGATAGTGGTTTGTAATTCCAGTATAGTGAGTCTGATAACCTTCTAACATGGTAATTCCATTTGGCTTGGAGGTGGAACTATAAAAGAGAGCCCTCAGAAAGCTAAGGAAGCCATGAGACTGGATAAGGAGAAGCACTGAAAGGCCTCAGTCTCCCAGAATATAGCCATACTAGACTTTCTAGTACTCTTCTGGTTCAGTGATTGTAACCTGGATTGGAGTTGGAGACAGCAACAAATAGGAAAAGAGGTTCACCAGAAGTAGAAAAAATGTCATAAAAGCACGGGCGAAGCATCTTTCCTATTTACACTCAGGAAAAAAGAAAAAAAAATCACATGATAACTTTATTATATTTTATAGAAATAGCAAATTGTATACAATAGATTTGTAATTTCAGCTTTTTGAAAATCATTCTATGTTATGGAAATGTTTTTTATTCCATAAATTAAAAATAAAATAAATAAAACTAAAAAAAATGAATAAGACATCATATTGCTGTAGGGATTAACACTTGTTTACTTCCTAGTTAAGTCAGTTATCACCTGTGGGACCTTAAGCAAACCACAATCTATTTGAGTCTTAGTTTCCATAAAAAATGAAGAGAATGAACTATATCACCTTAAAAATCTCTTAAAGCTCTAAGTCTAAAATCTATATGTTTTACTCCTATGATAGGTGGGCATAGTGGGATGAGAGATAAAGCAGGGTATGTGAAAGATGAAAATCCTTTCTGTTCAAAGATAATGAAAAACTTGAACTTTATTTTGCCAAGAAATAGGGAGATCGTAAAATTTTTGAAAAGGAGACTGACACTGTGCATTAAGCTGATAATTTGGGCAGCTATGTATAGAGATAATGAATTATTTTTTAGGATCTTAAGATTCCAGCTAGGTCCCTGATTTTTAAGGCTCTCCGTCAAATCTTCAGTTGATCTTGCATTGCATAAAAACATAGAATTGCAGACTATTGTATTTGCCTTCCCTGATGCTATCTTCTGGCACTTTTAGAGATTAGTATATCTCATGGGCTGTTTTTGTTTATCTATCTATCTGTTTATTTATTTAATATTTCACCCACTTACATTTAAAGCAAATTTTTAATTTTTTTTAATTTTTGAGTTCTAGGTTCTTTCCCTTATTCTCAACCACAATTAAGAAACCACATTTGAAGTTGGGCAAAACATTTACATAAAATTCACTTGTGAAAGTAAACATAGATCTCCCACCCTAATTAAAATAAAAATCCTCAAGATAAATAAAGTTTAAAAAAAGAAAAAGAAAGAGAGAATTCTTCAATCTCTATTTGGATACAATCAGTTCCTTTGGGTATGAATAGGATTTTTCATCGTAAGTACTTCAGAATAGTTGTGGATCACTACACTGCTGAGAAAAGCAAAGCCATTGACAACTAACTGGTCATCCCAGAACATTGCTTTTACTTTGTATACAGCGCATTTCACTTTGCTTGAGTTCATGAAGAAATTTCCAGGTTCTTTTTTTTTTTTTTTGATAACATCCTGCTCATCATTTCTAATGGGATGTTTTGTGACAGATTTCTGTGATTTTTCAATTCTGCCCTCTCCATTCCTTTAAAGAAGGCACTGAACTACACCTCTCTTAATTTTCCTAGGTTCCTAATTTGCTCTTTTGCTTTGACAATAGCTTGTTTCAATTGAGAAAGGAACTAGAAAATGTCCCACATAGAAGTGGGAATGGAGATGAAAAGAAAAATCATTGTTTTCAATTTTTAAAACCCTAAGGGAGTGTGAATTGCATAATTACTCAGCACAATGATTTTCTCTCCCAGATTCTGTTCCTATTTGTGGCTTACTAGAACCTTCAATTTTTCCTTTCTGCATCTGTCACATCCTAGGGACAATAAAGATTATAGCTGACAAAGCTCTAATTAAAAGAGGCATTTCACATTTGACCTCAGATATTTACTGAATGACTCGGGGCAAATAATTGAACTATTGACTCCCTCATTTCCCTCAGCTCTAGGAAATAATAACAGCATCTACCTCACGGGTAATTGTAATACTTTGTATTGTAATATTTATATTTTATCATTGTACATTATTGTAATAATTATATGAAATGATGTTTGTAAAGTATATGCCATATATAATAGTATTCAGTTTCTTCCTTTTAAAAACTAAAGAATATGAAGGCAATTAATTTTATAGTATATTGCACAAAAGGACTGGATATCAATGTTTCAATTAAATAATTAGAATTAATTTCTCTTTCTCCCTATTTTCAAATACTTGGAACATGGCCCAAGAAAATGGAACTGAATAATTATTCTGTAGTATCTGAGTTCATCTTGCTTGGACTGACCAAATCACAGAATCTCCAAATTTTCTTCTTCCTTGGATTTTCTATGGTATATATTGGAATTGTATTAGGGAATCTGCTCATCTTGATCACTGTAACCCTTGATTCACATCTTCACACTCCAATGTATTTTCTGCTGGCAAATCTCTCCTTAATTGACATGATCTTGGGCTCCTTTGCTACCCCAAAGATGATTGTGGACTTTCTCCGACAGCACAAGACTATCTCCTGGTGGGGTTGTTTCTCCCAGATGTTTTTTATGCACATTCTTGGTGGGAGTGAAATGATGCTGCTTGTTGCCATGGCAATTGACAGATATGTTGCCATATGTAAACCCCTCCACTACATGACTATTATGAACCATCGGGTGCTATTGGGATTGATAGTGATCTCTTATGCTGTTGGTTTTGTTCACTCATCAAGCCAGATGGCGTTTATGTTGAATTTGCCTTTCTGTGGACCTAATATAGTGGATAGTTTCTTTTGTGACCTTCCCTTGGTGATCAAACTTGCCTGTAGAGACACTTATGTGTTACAGCTCCTGGTAATTGCTGATAGTGGGCTTCTGTCCCTCATATGTTTCATTCTTTTACTCTTCTCTTACACAATCATAATCTATTCTGTTCGGCACCGGTCCTCTGGTGGGTCTTCCAAGGCTCTCTCCACTCTTTCAGCTCATATTACAGTAGTCACTTTATTCTTTGCACCATGTGTCTTCATTTATGTGTGGCCTTTCAGCAGATATTCTGTTGATAAGATACTTTCTGTGTTTTATACAATTTTTACACCCCTACTGAATCCCATTATTTATACACTGAGGAATCAAGAGGTAAAAGCAGCCATTAAGAAAATACGGAATCGACAAATAAATTCCAAGCATAACCTGCAATTGAGAGTTCCAAAGAACTTTCTTTTCTAGACATTTTAAAGAAATAGTTTGGTAAAAGACCTTTTCTGACAGAAGTCCTTCCTTTTTGAAGGACATTGAAAGTGTTTTGTAAAGTGTTTCTTTAATGTCTAAAATATTTTTTCTCTCTCAAAGTATATTATTATGTGTACTGCCCAATGAGGAACCTTTGATGCTTTTATTAGGTCTGTTATTGGTGACATTCTACTTTATACTGAGAATTGAGAGAGTGTGTGTGTATGTGTGTGTGCCTACCAGAGATAAGAACTTGAAATAATTTCAAGGATAATAAAATAAATACAGAGAGGAGGAGTAGGATGGGCTGTTGAAAGTAAGCAAGACTTGATTTAGGAGAAGTGATACAGCCCAGGATACCCAAACATAGTGAAATGTGCCTTTTTTCTACTTTACATTTTTTTTGCAGAGTCAGGAAACAAGATTCATACTCAGCTTCAGTCTGATCTCTGATCTAATAACTTAAAGCAAATGGTTCTGAGTTGGTAATTAAAATTTTCATCCATGAAAATCAATCCAGAACATGAGTAGTTCTCTTCAGAGCAGCATTTTTCCTGGTTCTAGCAGAAATTTCCTGCTGAAATTTCTTAAAGCCATCACAATGTTTTCTTTTCACATATTTTTCATGACTGAATGTCAATGATATCTGAAATATTCTGCTACATAACTTATAAAATGTTCCCTGATATATCAGGTTCCCCAGTCTCTTTTCACTGAACCATGTTCTAGGACTCTATCACCTCAGAGTACCTATCCTGGACTAGCTTCCCTCCCACACCTGATCTCTTGTTTCCTTATTCTGAATAAAATGTATAGCAGAAAAAGGCACAAGTTTTGAACCTACCTGGGCTTTATTACTTCTCCTAGACCCAGTATTGTTTACTTTCAACAGGCCATCTCACTCCTCCTCTTTGCATTCATTCTATTCTCCTGGACTGGAAACTTAAAAGTCACAAAAGCTATAGATGAATATGATGTGTCATTGCTCTAAACATTACAAAGTACTAAACAAATTTGTTTAGTGTCTTATGTCCTTTCTTGGGTTAGGAAGGAAGGAGCAACTACTACTTTTCACAATTTATTGTTTATCCTTCATTCTTGAAGAGGATGGAAGGACCAAACCCATGATATAAGAAAGGTGATGTCTTGATTAATAAGTGAATTGGATTTAAATGAGGCAGTATTGTGCAAAGTCATCAGACTCACTCTCTCCTCCAGAGCTATCTAGATGCAGTAGCAAGTCATTGATCAGAGTGACTGTAGAGGAGAGAGAATAAAGAAGGGGAAAATATTATGGAAAGATATACAATTAGTAATTGTAACTGTGATAAAAAATTATATCGTTTCTCTGATAAAGGACTCATTTCTCAAATACATAGAAAAATAAGTCAAATTTATAAAATTAAGAGCCATTCTTCAATTCATAAATGGTCAGAGTATATGAGCAGACAGTTTTGAGACAAAGCTATCTATAACCATATGAAAAAATGCTTTAGGTCACCTGTGATTATAGAAATACAAATTAAAATACTTTTATGGTATAATCAAGCATTATAATTTTGGCTAATATGACAGAAAAGAAAAATGACAAATATTGAAAGATTGAGACACTGGAATTAAGAACTGATTCAGCCATTTTGTAAATTAGTTTGAAACTATGCCCCCAAACTAAAAATTTATGCAAATCCCTTGACACCGCAATATCTCTATGAGGTATGTATCCCAAACAGATAAAAAAAAATCAAAAAGGAAACTGCTATATGTACGAACATATTCATAATAATTCTTTTATTGGGAAGAAAGACTTGATAATTGAGAAGATGTCCATTAATTGAGGAATGGTTGAACAAGTTTTGATATTTTATTGTGATGAAATGCTATCATACTATAAGAAATGATAAGCAGGATGCTCTCAGGAAAATCTGTAAAAACATATATAACTGATACAAAGTAAAGTAAGCAGAACCAGGAGAACATTTGTTACAATAAAAGCAATATTGTATTATTATCAACTGAAATTGACTTAATTCTTCTCAGCAATCCAATGATCCAAGATAATTCTGAAAAACTTGTGGTGAAAAATGTTATCTACTTCCAGAGAAATTTATGGAATTTGAATGCATATCAAAGCATACTTTATATATCTTTATTTATTTTTCTTTCTTGGGGGGGGTGGTTTCTGTGTTGCTGCTTCTGTTGTTATAACATGACAAAGTTGTTACAGCATAACAGATATGGAAATATTTTGCATGACTGCACATGTATGACATATACCAAAATACTTGTCTTCTCAAGAAGGGAAGGAAAAGAAGAAAAGGGAGAGAAGTTGGAACTCAAAACTTTTTTTATAAATAGTAAAAGGTTTTTTTTATAGATAATTGGAAAAAATAAAAAGGAAAAAAAAACAAAGAAAAGCACAAAGTAATTGGGACAAAATGAATTAACAATCTAGGAAAGAAACCATTTGAGTTTGTTTGATGACACATGACTATAAAGTGAATAAAACTTGTTTTTTTTTGGGGGGGAGGGCAACTGGGTTTTCATGTTAACTCAGAAGTGATTATACATTCATCTTTCAAGGTTCATTGCATTACAGGCATATTAGAGTTGTAATTTAAGGAAAAACTTTCCTTCTATTCTCTTGCATTTATTCAATGTAGTTCTTATGCTGATTTAAAGTTATGCTCTTTCTGATATGGAGAATTTGTTATAGAAAGGAGTAAAATCAAAGATGGTTTTGAGAGAAGACAATGAAATAAAAAAATTTGGTCCCTTAGAGAAAAGATAGATTAAATTGGCTGAAGTGTTCAGTTACTAGTATCTGATCTCTATATAAATGATATGAGAGTTTTGAAGTACATAAGTGGGAAGTCCTAAGTATGAAACTTTTAGGGGACTGTGGAATGATTTTATATTACCAAATTGTGGTTTTGCTGAAAGAAATAAAGATTTGGGGTTTTCCTTATGAAATCAAAATAAATCATTTCAGATGAAAGATTGGTTTAGACTAGTGGTGTTGGTGAAAACCAGGCATCTGAAGGGAAAGACCAGATCTCCAAGTAGACTTAACTCTAGTACTTAGAGCACAGTCACTTCAAAGATTGAATTGCTTTTGCAAAAATTTCTACTGCAAGAAAAAGCTGATTAGAAGAAAAACTGTTGTTTGACAGAACTGATTGGAAGGAAATGCTTACTATTTAGATAAACTAATTAAACAAGAAAGGTTCTACCTTCACCTATTCCTCATAATACTGTGTTTTGAATTTTCAGGTTAAAATGACATTTGCACAAATCTCTCATAGCTCCTAACCTGGAATTCCTTTGTCTCTAACTTTCTTTCTTATATCTTATTCATTTACATAAATCCTCCAACCTCATTCCTGGCAGAGTTTAATGTCAATGAAGACAAAAATTGTGTGGAAGTGAATGATAGACTCCAAGGTATGGTGGAACTTCCACTGGTATTGCATCAGATGACCTAGTGAACTGCTACTATTCTGTAAAAAGAAGTCAGGATGTGATAATCAGGATAAATTCAGAGACAAACAAGACCTGCTTCAACCATCACTTCTAATGAATATAATTAAGTGATGAACAAGTCATATAATCTCTCAATAAATGAATGAATGAAAAACACTTATTAAAAAGCTGCTATTTGTAAGCACTGTGCTAACTGCTGGGGATATAAGTAGAAAAATAAAATCCAATTTTAAAGAGTTTATAATTGGGGTTGTTTGGGGCAATTGCACCTACCCAAACTGACTACTCAGGAATCACTCCAAATGATATACAGAAAGAATTTATTAGAATCTCAAGAAGCGGACAGTCCTGGCCTGAGGGCCCAAAAGGACAGCAAGGATACCCACAGGAGGAGAGTCATTTACTTGAAGATGCTTACAACTTTTATACATTTCGGACAAAGAATCCCCAAAATCCCACCCTCTATAGGTTGTGATTGGTTACATAAACCTTTATCTCCCTATTTGGTCAGTAGAATGCAGTGAAAAAGGTGATATACAGCTTCGGCCACTTAATTCCTTCTTTGGACAATGGAATGCAGTCCAGGTCTCATCTAAAATCATGTGACTGGGGCCTATAGGCCTGATCTATTTTAGTTAACAGTCTCTGATCAATATGTGCTTAATTTGTAAGTTCTTCACCTTCACACAGGGTAGACAGCACATTAAAAAAGATCCATCTACAGAGCATGTGAAAAGCTCCAAGATCCTAAGGTTATTACAGTGGGTTGAATGTCAAAATCCAAGTGTCTTTAAATTACACAAATAGATCAGATGATAGTGTTAAGAATACTGAAAGGCAAAGATAAAGAAAGGTAAGAAGGAGGTAAGGTTCCAAAGACCCTAAGAGTCAATGGTGTACAGGAAAAAGTTTGGTGGTCCCTCATCTCATTGGAAGAGTGTTATTGATTCAGATATTATCCAAGCCATTTGAATAATCAGTTCTCCTGAGTAGTGGATCTTTCAACTAAGAATATGAATTGCAAAAAAGATGCCAATCTACACTGTTAGAGAGCTGTTCTTTACTGGGAGTTCCTTATATGATTGAAATTACAGTTTTAGTGTAAAAAAACAATAGTGAACATTTTTACATTTAAGGGTTCTGATAAAGGTCTCATTTCTAAAATATATAAAGAATTTACTCATATTTATAAAAATTCAAGCCATTCTCTAATTGGTAAACAGTCAAAGGATATGAACAGACAATTTTCATATGAAGAAATTAAAATGATTTTAGTGATATGAAAAAGTATTCTAAATTACTATTGATCAGAGAAATGCAAATTAAAACAACTCTGAGATACTATTTATGCATCTCTCAAATTGGCTAAGATGACAGGAAAAGACAAGGATGAACGTTGAAGGGAATGTGGGACAACTGTGAATTAATACATTGTTGGTGGAATTTTGAATGGATCCAGTTGTTCTAGAGAATGCTCAAAAAGTTATCAAACTATACATACCCTTTGATCCATCAATGTTTCTACTGGGCTTATATCCCAAGGAGATCTTAAAGTGTAATGCCAGAGAAACTGAGGCAGGAGAGAGATTAGAGAGTTTTCAATAGTTTATTAATTGGAGAGTATAATTGACTGGACAGGACTCTCGTCTTAAATTATCCAGTCAGATAGAGATAAAGATATACTGGGACCAAGGAAACCATGTTGGTCCCAGGGCTGTTATCTCAAAGGATGCAGCCAAGAATAAGAGCAGCCCCCTTCTTTAAATAACTCTAGAGAAAAAGAAGGTAAAAAAGGCGGGAAGGCTTCTGTCAGGTTGGGGGGAGACCATAACTCCTAAAAGCCCAGAGACAGGATGTCTGAATACCCAGAGATAAAGATGTCAGTGAGGTATCTTGGAATATTTTAGAGGGATATTGTAAATTCTTGAGGACAGGGGATCTGCTCTCTTGTTTATCTTACTAGCAATTTATAACCTTAGAGTAAACAGTTCCCAACCTTAATGGACTAGCGTGGGTTTTTACAACTAAGGGGATTTGACAGAACAGTTAAGGAAAATGAGACAAAGGAAAATAGTTCAGGGAAACCAAGTCAGAACAGTTAAAGAGAACTGAAGCATAACAAAAGAAAGAAAAGGGATCCACATGTGCAAAAATGTTTATAGCAGCCTTTTTGTAGTGGCAAGAAACTGGAAACTGAGTAAGTGCCCTTCAGTTGGAGAATGGCTGAATAAGTTATAGTATATGAATGTTATGGAACATTATTGTTCTATAAGAAAATAGGATGATTTCAGAGAGGCCTGGAGAGTTCTACATGAATTGATGCTAAGTGAAATGAGCAGAACCAGGTGATCATTACATATGCTAACAAGATTATACAATGATCAATTCTGGACATGACTCTTTCCAGCAATGATTGTGGCCAGTTTCAATGATCTTGTGATGAAGAGAACCATTTGCACCCAAAGAGAGGACTGTGGGAACTGAGTGTGGATCACAACATAGAATTTTCATTCTTTTTTTTTTTTTTTTGCTTGCATTTTGTATTTTTTCTCATTTATTTTTCTTTTTTGATCTGATTTTTCTTGTGCAGTAAGATGATTGTATAAATGTGTATACCTATATTGATTTAACATATATTTTAGGATATTTAACATATATTGAATTACTTGCCATATAGGAGAAAGGATGGGGGAAGGAGGGGATAATTTGGAACCCAAGGTTTTGTAAGGGTCAATATTGAAGAGTTATCCATGCATATGTTTCGAAAATAAAAAGCTTCAATAAAAAAATGATTTAAAAAAACCCAATAATACCAAAGGGGAACTGAATTAGATAATTTCTAAGGTCCATTTGAGGTTTATAAATTGAGACTTATTTTTTCTTTTGCATCTTTAGCATCTAACATGTGGTAGGATTTCACTAATATTTATTGAATTTCTTAGGGAAAATAAGATTATAGAATCTACCAATAAGGTTTTAAATATTTTAATAATTATTACCATTTAAAAAATCAATTTTCAATTATTCTTCAGAAACTTTGGGAAATTCCTGGAATGAGGATATAATAGAAGCTAACACCATTTTTTAACCCATTGTTCCTTTTTATCCTGAAGCAATCAGGATTAAGTGACTTTCCCCAAGGCATATAGCAAATAAGTAGCAAGTATTTGAGTTCAGGCCTATAGATTCTATAGCTAATGCTCTATCCATTCTGCCATCTAGCTGACCTTTCTTATTTTTTTAAATAAGGCAATTGGATGTAAGTGACTCGTTCACTTCTGGGAATAGTGAGACTTGGGATTTCATTCCAAACAAGAAAAATTCAGGATGTTGAATAAACAAATCAAATAATGCTCAAGAGGAGAGTCCCAAACCTCAAAAGGCTAGGGAAGGAAATACATCAGGCTTTCACAATTGTCAGTGACTACTCAGAAGTTAAGGAGTGAGATTCCTTCCAGATTCATAGTGTACAACCCATGGCAGGTTACAAAGCCACTGATCTTATCCCTCTTTCATACATATCTTCCCTTAGAGCAATATTTTACTTCCTTGCTTTGACCACTTTCTTCAGGAAAGAACCAAACGGTAAGTCAAAGCATGATATAACCACTTGCAATAAGAACTTTGTCTGGAGCTAGAATGTGTTCAAAAGTCAGCCACATCTATGCTTTCTTCTTACATCTGGAAAAATTGAAACATAAAAACTTGAACATAAAAGCCCAAAGATTTTCTTGCTGTTTCCAAGAGCTTTTTAGTAACCTTGGGGAATTATTTCCTAGTTCCCTAGCTTGTTCATTTCTTCATAAGGATTGTTTATTAAGGGATGCTAAGCATTGCTTGTTAAGCATTATGAGAATTTCAGGAAATTTCAAGTAAAAATTCACAAAGCATTAGAAAAGATTGCCACAATGATTCCTATTACTGTTACAGAAGAATAATGTCCCAGACTAAATGTGCATTCTTGTTCCTTAAATGGACATTCAGTATATATTTGTACTTGGATTGTACTTAGAAATATCACTCTGGGCAACTGACTTCTGCAGGAAATATTGGAAAAGAAGCTCCCACCATTGTAAGTATGGATATTTAGGTAATAATACTGATTTGAAATGATGCTGTAAAGAAGAACTTGACCAGTGAAGAGCAAGTCATACAATGGAATGTGTCACAGATCACAGACAAGAGACTAAATGGCATCATAGAACTAGTCTTGTGATTTCATAGGGGTACATGAAGAGATGTCCTGACAGATAGTTAACTAAATTACTAAAAATGGAGGGCACCTTCTTAATGTTCACTATTAATATTTTCTCTGTCACTTTCTTATATGTAGACAATCAAGAAAACAATAAATCAAGCCATAGTTTGTATTGCTTGCCAATTTCCAAGATACAGGTACTTAACATAATAAATCTGTTCTTAGCAATGTTTTAATTCTAGGATATTCCTGAGTATAACGCTTTACAATGCAGATTTTCATTGGCTCTACAAATTAAAGAATCATTTTGCCATAGGCATTTCCTATATTAATAAAATCATAGGTCCACAGCAAAAACAAAATAGAAATAACATTGTTATTTCCCATTAAGATTGTTATTGTTCTAAAAGGGGACAATATAGTCCATAAGAGAAATGCTATTAATTCAAAAGGAACTGTGTACTTTTCAGTTTTCATATTCTCTCACATAATATTTAGTACATGTTAACTAAATTTAAGTTTTTAATATAATTCAGCCAAATCTATGACTGTCCTAGGAAGAAGTTGTCAAAAATAGTACTTGTTTGTTACTCTAAAGATCTTCTAATCTCTCTTCTTCCATGCTGGACATAGACAAATATATAATAGGCAATCCACATTTTCTTTATTCTTTGGCACTTTGTTCCTAAATTGTAAGTATGTTAGTCTTCAAAGAAGCTGAGAATGTTAGAGTTGGTAAAGATGGCCTAGCAAGGTCAATTGATTGATCCAATGCCATTTAAAAGATCAACTCATATTTATTGAATCAGGCAGTATTTCAGATTTCTTGAATCTACCACTGTTTTCTACACAACCATGAAAGTGATAACTCAATATAGCATAGTAAAGCTAATAAAGCACCTTTGAGATAATACCTTATTTGATTCTCACAGCAACCATGGAAGATAAAGTCAAGAGGTATTATCCCCATTTTATAAATGAGAAAATGGGAGCTGTAAAAGGTTAAATTATTTGTCCATAGCTAATGTTTGAGACAAGATTCTAACTAAGGTATTCCAGACTTCAATTCTAATACTTTATTCCACTATGCTATACAGTTTTTCATTGCCAAAGGATATAAATAGATATTTCTCCAAGTAAAAGTCCTGACCTGAGAGAGTAGGGAAAGGCTTAAGGAAAAAAAACTGTTATAAAGAATAGAGTCATAAACCAATAGGGGAGGAGTCAAATAATTGCCTTGTTGCATTAAGGGTTCAATACAGACTAGATAGCATAAATTTATATTGAAAACTTTTGGGATATTTTTCAAACTTTATTAACTATCATATGTATAGATGAAGAGGAGGCAGATGGCAGAAACAATTCAGGAGAGGTTTAGTATGATGAATGATGGATTCTGGAATTTTAGAGTAAAAAAAAATTTAGAGTTGAAACTGATTGATCAGAAGGGACAGAGAGGGAGAAAAAGGGAAAGGGAGAGGGAAAAGAAGAAGGGGAGAGACATTTAGCCAGTGCAGGAGTGATGGCCTGAAAAAGAATTGAAAATTAGATGGTATGATGAAGAAGAATAGAGTTGGGAATAATGCATAGAGAAAGACAAAATGATAGATGGTGATTTTGAAAACACTTTCATAGTTCAGGAACATGGAAGTGGAACACTTGAGGGTGATGGCAAGATTAATGCTATAATCATCTCTAAACATAGCTGAAGTAGAATGGAGTAGTGGGTCTTAGAAACCAGTAGTTTGAAAAACCTGAAAGTTCAGTTATATAAGTAGGTATCAATAGATATAGTGGAGTCCTTTAATGTGAAAGGAGAAAATGTCCTAGAGAGAAAGATAATGAGCCAGACACTGAGCTTATTATTATTAAGCTATATTAATTAATGAGCTATATTATTAAATATAATGAATGTCCTAGAAGTTGTAGAAATAGTCACTTGGATCTGGACTGCAGGAAAAATTTAAGCAGTGTGAAAAGTTGCTGAATGATGAGAAAGAGTATTTGCAAGTGGCTTGAAAAGAAATAAGTATTTTTCTATGTCCACACTAATCAGTAAGCTATCAACAGAAAAGGTATAGCACGCATTGAAAAGAGTATTGAGAGAAGTAGCATCACCAGCAGACAACCAGATATCAGTGAGGAACAAAAGATGGAAGGCGTAAGAGAGAAAGAAGTTTAAGATAAAACGTGGTTTGTTAATTATGAAAAAAATTTCATTGGTGAGGATGGGGGTACAGGTAGATCTAGAGCAGGACAAGGAGAGGAGTACTGAGGAGGATTTGTAACAAAGAAGCAATAAATTAGTAGTAGGGCTGAAAATTTGTGCATTGGTAGACTAACGTTTAGCATCATTGGGATGGAGAAGAATTCAAAGGGGTAAGAGTATGCTATTAATTTAAAAACAAAAACAAGCATAGACATAGTATCAAGAGTTAGAAAGAGATCCCTTAAGTTAAGGCAGGTGGATAGGCTATTCAAAGTTGGCTCTACAAGGCCTATGAGAAATCCCTGCATCTACCTAAGTTAGCTGAAGTGGGCTTCCTTTGGTTCAGTACCAGAAATGATGGAGAAAGTATTAATAGTGCAGATAGACCTTGAACATTTATTGCACATGTATTTCCCCTCTAGAGAGCCTATTGTTAAACATTTGCTAGTATATCCATTAACAGAAGACTGGAGGAAGTTCATTTCTTTCACAAGAAGAAAAAGAACCACAGAGTTTTCAGATTTCTGGCCAAGATCCAGGATAACTGAACACTTAGTTGAGAAGATATTTCAGTTAAGCTGAATATTTGGTATCATCATCTGCAAAACATCTCTACTTCCATCTTCTAAAGGGGTTTGTAGGTTCACAAATTTAGAACTGACCTCAGGAAACATCTACTCCGATCCTTCATTTTATAAATGAAAAAAGTGATGATTTTTGACATAAAATAACTTGACCAAAGTCATACAATAAGTATAAATGATGACTTTTGTCAGAACTTCTCACTCCAGATCCAGTGTTCTTTTCACTATACTACATGCAGGAATTCTGTTTTTGTATTCTGATGAAGCAAATGACTTACAGATACAAGTTGGGCAGAGGTAGTCTCTTTAAGTATTCATTAAAACAGGTTAGCCAAAGATAATTCCTCATAATCTCCCAATTAGGAATAAGAATTGCTGATGAGGAAATCTTCTCCATCAATACAGATCAAAGACTTGTCAAATTAAAGCAACAAGACTTCAATGAGTATTGATTGTGTGTCAGAACCTGTTAAACATTAGGTATACAAAGAAAGTCTTTCACCTAATAGTCCTTAATCTTAAGGATTTCACAATCTAATGGAAGATAGCATGTAAACAACTATATACAAATAAGATATATACAAGATAAATAAGAAAAATCTCAGAAGGAAGGCACTAAGATTAAAGAAGACTAGAAAAGGCTTCTTACAATGTTATTTTTTTTTTTTGGTTAGAGATAATATTCACAAAGCTTTTCTGCAGCCTTTCTCCACACCTTCCACAGTAATTGATTTTTTAAAATGTAATGTTCTCAATAAGAGAATATTCTCTAATTTCAGTACCAGAGTCACCAAAGTTTGTATACCAATGTCAAAGATGTTTCCTAAGCAAAATTTGAATCTGACAGCATAAGCAAGAAAGCAAACATTATAAAATGATAAAGTATATCTGCCTCAACAGGACATGCAAATGGCATATTTTGATCTTCTGCCCCTACCTTCCCAATGTGTGCATGACTATAATACAAAAACAGGATATAAAGAACACAATAATGTTTTGCAGAAATAAGAGAATCTTTGTTATTACATTCCTGATGAGGTTTTTTTTTTAATACATAATCTTAATAAAAAGCACTTATACAGCACTGTAATTCAGAAAAATTCAATTTTGGTCACTTTTTGTCACTGAATAGAGTGACCTTGTTCAAGATCATAAGAACTCAGTATTATATAATATAAAAAGGAAAACTGGAGAAAGGATAGTGGAAGCTGCACTTTCTTACTCAGTTGGCCAAATCAGACTAGCATCATCTCATTCTCAGGAAAGATGATATTCAAATAATCCTCAAGCCATTTACACTTGCCTGTCATACAATTAGTCTCATGCTGCATTTGAACTCTGGTCCTCCAAACTATCAGTCTGATGCTCTATCCACAATTCACTTGTCATATATATATATATATATATATATATATATATATTTCTATATATCCACATGGTGACTGTCCCTAATCCCTTTCCAGTTTGATTCTGGGACTGAGATTCTGTTCAGTCACTAGAATAGATGTAACTTTAATTTATATAATACAAAAGAAGAAACATAAATAATGAAGAAATACTGTCAACCAATGAAAGTGACTGTAATTGGAAGATGGAAGTGCTTGCTAGTAACAGCAAGGAGGCTGATGCCTCTGGGTCATAGAATATGGAGAAGGGATTAGAGTATGAATAAAAAGACTGGAAAAGTCTTTTTCTTGTGATGTGGTAGGAATAACTGTAATTTGCTCATGAAGTGAAAAGTTTATTAAAGGCCTTTAAAAACCCTTTGATCTAGAAGTAATGATAAACCACTGGAGTCTTTTTTGTAATAGAAGAATGATATGATCAGAGTTGTGCTTTAGGAAATCAATTTGACAGAGATAAGATAAAGTGGCCAATCAATAAACTATTGTAACACAGTTGTCCCTTCTACGTTATTTTCTCAATCACAGTTTCAATATATTTTAGTTTGGCATAAAAAATTAAATGGTAATATTTTGATAGTTTTATGGAAGTTTTATGACACACAAAAGTTAGCAGATGTCACAAAAGTTTTAAAACTCAGAAATGCAAAAACATATCTATATCTATATCTATATATATATATATAACATTACGTAATTTAAGTATTTTAATATCATAACAATTTAGACCTTTTCTCTGGTATGAAGAAGGGGCCAAATTTTTTTGAAGATTTTTTCAGATTGTGGGGACATCATATCCCTAATTCTTGTGATGTGGTAGGAATAACTGTAATTTGCTCATGAAGTGATAAGGACCAACACTAAAGTGTTAGCATTGTCAAAGAAAAGAAAGTAAAGCATTTGAAAGATGTTGGGAAAGTATAAATGAGAGGATGTGGCAACTGATTTTATTTGGGGGAAGAGAATGAAGATTTATGCTGACATGTAGGTTATAAGCCTAAGCGACATAGAGTCCTTGCTAAGAATAGAAAACTTAGAAACAAGGGGACTTTGAGGGGATAGGGATATAAATTAAAGTTTAGATATGGACAATTGGAGATATAACACTGGAGAACGGGAGAGAGGTTAAGGTTGGACAACTAAATCTGAAAATCGTTTGCATAAACATGATAATTGAAACCGTGGGAAATTGTTGAGATCAACAAGCAAAATAGTTTGGAAGAAAAGAGAAAGCACAAGGTTGAGTTATAGAGAACACTCGCAATTAATCGATATAACCTGGATAAAGATCCTGAAAAGGAAGCTGCAAAGTCAAATAAGTTGGGTAAGAATCAGGAAAGAGTAGTGAAATGAAAATATAAAGAGAAAAGATCATCCAGAAGCAAAGGGTAGTCAGCAATATTAAAGACAGAGGAAAGATTTTTTTAAAAATGAGGATTGGGAAAAGGCCATTAGATTTAGGTAATGAAAAAACTTTGATAAGATCAGTTTCAGTTGAATGATAAAGTCAAATGCCAGACTGCAGAAAATTAACATCTGGTAAGAAGAAAGAAAGTGGAGGTACCCATTGTAAACAGATTTCTCAAGGAGTTTATCCACAAAAAAGGAGAAAAAGATATGAAAGAATAGTGGATGAGGATGGGTAAAACAAGTAAGGTTTTTTGAGGATGAGGGACATATAGGCATATAAGTAGGCAAAACAGAAACAGCCAGTTAATAGGGAGAGATTTAAGATAGTGAGAAATTAAGAATGATAGAGGGGTCAATCTGATAGAGAAGAAACAAAATGCCATTACTAAACACATAAAGATAGTACTCTTGACAAGGTCAAGGGGATGTTCTTCTTCATTTTAGGATTAAGACGTTAGGAATAAAATATAATTTGAAGATGGAAAAAAGAAGAAGCTTTAAGTTAATGATCTCATTTTCTTTGGTGAAATAATCATCTAATAGGATGAGAAGAGAAGGAGCTATAAGGGGCTTAAGGAAAGATTAGGAATAGACACTGTGGTGTGTGGTGTGGGGGGGATTATGATGTGGAGTTTTAAAAGGTAAAACTGTGAGGACTTAGTTAAGATTATATACCATAAATTTAGAGTGGATCCCTTCAGAACCTCATCATAGTTTGTAATTTTCTCTGGTTTCTTTCAATAGAGTAGGAATGAAGACTGCTGATGCTAGAAGTGATCTGAGGCTGAAGCTTGGCAATAGCACTGATAGGTGAAGAGGTTCAAGGGACACAACCAAAGAGCTCACTGTGGAGAAAAGGGGAAGAGAGTATGGCCATAGCAAATATGTTGCCTTGAGGAGAAAATACTGAGGACCTGAGGGAATGGAGAGCAGAGTTGGAGGGCAGAGAAAGATATAGACTGACAACAGAAAACAATTAGATAAAGGAGTTTCTGAACCTATGGACATTTATGAGGAATGCTTTTGGTGAGGTGAGATCAAATGCATAACCATCTTTGTTTCATCTGACATGAGATGAGGAATCTTTCATAGGAATGAATAAATTGAGGAATTGAGAGATTAGAATTTTTGAGGAAGTATCAAAATGCACATTGAAGTCCCTTAATATTAGAGCAGGAATTAATGAGGAGAGACTGTGAAATAAGCCCTGACACTGGAAAAAGGAAGGAGTGTCCTAGAGATTGATACACAACTACCACCAGAATTTTGATAAATACGAATTCAAGTAAACTCAAAATAGTTATTGAGTGATGATGGTAAAGGGAGATCCTGAAAGCGACAATGGGGAGAATGTAGTATTCCAACTCTTCCAACATCACCAATAAATCAGACAGTATGAAAGAATGTGCAACGAATGTTGGAAAAGGAGGCCAGGAAAGTTGATGAGGACATTCCTTCCACTGTTGTGCAATCTACAGCTGAAGAATTAAATGGGATACTGGTAGACTAAGTAACCTGTCTGTAATTACACAGACAATATATGTCAGACACATATTAAATTAAAAAACTTAAATTTGGATCTTCTTGATTGTAAGTTTATTCCCCTATCTACTATGTCATATTTTCTCTCATAGCCATATTACAGATAAGGAAATAGAAGTAGGTTAGGCAATCAACCCAGAGTCAAATAGAAGGGGATGTCAGTTCCAGGTCTAGATACATCAATTTTGGATTCTAGTTCAATTGTCTTTGCTAACTAAAATATAATCTAAATCACTATTATGTTTTGCTTTGTAGTGCTATGTTTTTAATAGGATAAATAAATTCTTTATTGGGTAAAAAGTTCATCCATAGCAATAGGTAAGGGACATTATCATTTTTCTTCTCCAGCAAAAATCAGGATACTTATCCTTTGATTCAAATGAATGAAAATGTAATTTATATTTCTTAGGGAAAAGCAAGAAAAGAACAAACTCTATTTAATTTGTGTTTTTATACTTAGCACCATCTTCATGGCTTCTGAAAAAAGAAATATATCTGATATAGAAAACATGGTCAATTCTGTTAGTCACTTCATCCTCCTGGGCTTTATCTCCAGTCAGAAGATTCAGAAGATCTATTTTGTGGTGTTCTCAGTGACTTATATCCTGACCTTAATGGGAAATGCAGCTATTGTCTGTGCTGTGCACTGGGATCGACACCTCCAGACACCCATGTACATACTCCTGGGGAATTTCTCCTTCCTGGAAATTTGCTATGTCACCACAACTGTTCCCAACATGTTAGCCAATTTCCTTTCTGAGACCAAGATTATTTCCTTTGTTGGCTGTTTTGTCCAATTTTATTTCTTCTTCTCCTTTGGCTGTGATGAAGGTTTCTATCTTTGCATCATGGCATTTGATAGATACCTTGCTATCTGTCGTCCACTGCATTACCCAACCATCATGACTACCCATCTCTGCACTGGCTTGGTGATCTTTGGCTGGTCATGTGGTTTAATCGTTTTTGTAATACCAGTTGCTCTCATCTCACAGTTGTCCTATTGTGGCCCAAACATTATTGATCATTTCATATGTGATCCTGTCCCACTGATGGCCCTTTCATGTTCCAAATCCTATATCACAAAGTTCATTTACTCTACTTTCAACACTATTTTTATGGTTGGTACTTTTCTTTTTGTGCTCATCTCCTATGCCTTGGTCATTATTTCTGTGCTGAGGATTCCCTCTGCTGATGGAAAACATAAAGCATTCTCTACTTGTGCTTCACATCTAGCTGTAGTCATCTTATTCTTTGGTTCTGTTGTCATGATATATGTGCTGCCTGGATCAGAGCAGTCAGTAGAATTCCAGAAAGTTGTGACACTGTTTTATTCAGTTATCACTCCACTCATCAACCCGTTGATCTACAGTCTTCGAAACAAGGATATGAAAGCTGCTCTGAGGAAAGTTCTGGTGACCAAAATGATTCCTCACAAGACATGAAATGTCATTGTGAAACCCATTCATTACCTAATCTGAAATTACAATGAAAGAGGACATAGTAGAGATTTGTATCTATAGATCTCTGTAAGATAATGCTATAGGTTTACTTCTCAATTTAGGAACCAAACCTAAATTGGTAAATATAACTTTTTTCAAGAATCAAAGTGAAGTAAAATTCTATTTCATATTTTCTCACATATGCCCTACAAAAGTTTTTTTAAAGTCTGTAATTCAATTTCTAAACTAATGGGAACATAATTTGTATGTTAGTGTGTAATGAGGGTAATCAAAATGATAGATTAAATTTAAAGGATCATACATATCATAGAATATATCTCTCCTTTATGTGTATTGGACTCCAATTAAAGATGTTTTAGCATGATAATGTCTTTCTATACTGTTACTTTGTGACTTAATATTATCCATTTTACTGTAATGTCCTTTTACTTTTTAAATTTGTGAATTATAAAAATGGGTCATATGTTTAAATGTGATGTGTGTAACATTTTTAATTCCAAAAAAAATTTTTATGAGAAAAAGGCCTTCAACTCTCCCCTCAATCAGAGGAAAAATTTAATGTGTTTTTTAAAATTAATTTTATATTCTTGTTTGGAAATTTCATCTCATCCACAAATGAAGCACAACTCTCATTTGCTTCCTTTTCTGCTGCCCCAAAAGTTAAAAAACACTGGAACACTGACAAATTTCTTCCTCTCTCTAAAAAACTTGGATGTGTTTGGCAGAGGTTGAGATGCACTTATTTATCTCACCCCTAAATTCTTAAGGGCCAAATAGAAGGATCAAATATTAAATGTAAAAGCAAAGAAGAGAATTAGGACCCACTTAAAGGATCAGTTTCAGAAATAAAAGGTATCTTTTGCTCAATGAAGTACAAATTGTTTTTATCGCCAAAAAAATTAATGTAATAGAAAGGGAACAGGCACCTTGCATTTGAAACCTCTAGAAAATGAGAAGAAAAAACTTCTGGTGTGGTTACTCACCAATTTAGGCAATATTCTAGAATGTTTGGGGTCTACCCAAAATGCAATAATGTTGTATAGAAACATAGGTGTATTCGAAATCTAACAATCAATGAAAAGGATGCTACCATCCCAATAAGTGAAGTGAAGACAAGTGAAGAAACAGAAAAATTACATGAAATTTTACTGAAGGAAAAGACTGAATAAAAGTCTTGAATTCACTTTTTAAATTTATTTTCTTTTAAATTATTTATGTTATTATTAACTCTCTATGCAACACTGGAGGAACTTAATAGACCTAGCTTAATACACCAATAAAATCATTAGTTGAAATAAAAGCAATTATTTCATATGGATTGAGTATTGCTGAAAAGTGTCACTAAGAGTAAAATTGTTGGAGAGCCAAGATGGTGGAGAAGGCACACGGGACTTTCTAAGCTCCTCTCATTCTCTCATAATCAACTATTTTATCCAGTCTCAGAAATAGCTCTTCACTGCTTAAATTCATTAAGATCAGAAGCATACAACTTACCAGCTGAAGTCAATCTGGAAGATCACCAGGAAAGGTTTGTCCTAAGGGGCCAGGAACAGACTAGCACAGGCAGTGAGAGACTAGCGTTGTGAGCAGACCAGGGGTGGAGGTGATCTCTGTGGCTAGAGAAGTTATAGAGACCACTCTGCTATAGGCTAACTGCTCTACCTTGATTACAAAGCAGTAAACTGGCAGAGAAATTAAAGCCTAAAACAGAGGGTACTCTAAAAACGCCAGAACCTAATAAGATCTGGCTGTAGCTACTCAAACCTGGAAGTGACTCAGGCAGACTGAAACACAGCCTTGCAGCCACATCCTGCAGTTCAGGGCTTTTGTGGGGGCAATTACAAACCCGCACGACAGGGGGGGCACAGCCTGGGCAGCCTCTAATCAGCACAGTGGGGGGCTCAGCCTGGGGCAATAGAACTTCCCCAACAGGACTGCTTTCCGGGGCAGAGACACTTCTGGTCCCTGCAAATCCATTCACTGCTCAACTGCTAATACTCACAGCCCCAGGGATGGATTTGGCTTGGGATAGTGAACCTCTCAGTGCCTGAGAGTTCTCTGTAGCACTTTCCCAACTCTGTCCTCAGGCCTGAGTTACTTCTGGGTGGGGAACTCTTTCCCAGAGCACTCCAGTACCTAGCTGCTTTTTGCAGCCAGCTAGCAGGACAGCTACCCATCTATACACCTCTCACTGCTCTGCAGAGGAAGCTGGCAACCTCCTGGCTTTGAAGGCAGACCCTACAGGCTTTAACAAAATGGGTAAGAAAATCAAAAGGACAATTGATAGTTTCTACTCAGAAAAAGAACAGCTTTTCAATCCTGAAGAGACTAATAGCAGACAGTCTCCAGACAATTGTTGGTCCCCAATACAAAAGGCTCTCCTAGAAGAGACTATTAAAAACCTTAAAAGAGAACTAGAAGAAAAATGGGAAAAGGAAAGAGAAGCTATGCAAGAGAGTACAGAAAAGACATATAACTCCATAAAAGAAAAATTTGATAAAGTGGAAAAAGAAAACAACTTCCTGAAATGTGAATTGGAAAAGGTAAAAAACTCCAAGATGTGCAAGGAAACAGAATTTGTGAATTGGAGAAAGAAAATAACTCACTAAAAAAAATAGTGAAATGGAAAAAAATTTCATAATGCAAAACAACTCATTTAAAAATTCAATTGGACATATACAAAAAGTAAAAAAAAAAAGCTAATGAAGAAAATAACTCACTAAAAATCAGAACTGAACAAATAGAAATGACTGATTCCTTGAGACAGGAAGAATCAGTCAAGCAAAACCAAAAAAAAAAAATGAAAGATTGGAAAAAAATGTCCAATATTTACTTGGAAAAACAACAGACCTGGAAAATAGATCTAGGAGAGATAACCTGAGGATCACTGGACTACCCGAAAATTATGATGAAAAAAAGAGCCTAGATACTATTTTACAGGAAATCATTAAAGAGAACTGCCCAGAAGTAATAGAACCAGAAGGTAAAATAGGCATTGAAAGAATCCATCAAACACCTTCTGAAAAAGACCCTAAAATAAAGACTCCAAGGAATATTGTGGCCAAACTTCAGAATTTTCAGGCTAAAGAAAAAATTCTACAAGCAGCCAGGAAAAAAGAGTTCAAATACCAAAGTGCCACAATAAAGGTCACACAAGATCTGGCTGCCTCAACATTAAAGGATCGAAGGGCCTGGAATTTGATATTCCGAAGGGCAAAAGAACTTGGAATGGAGTCAAGAATAAACTACCCAGCTAAGCTGAGCATTTTTTTTTCCATGGAAGAAGATAGACATTTAATGAAACAGAGGATTTCCATCTGTTTCTAAAGAAAAAACCAGACTTAAACAAAAAATTTGATCTCCAACAACAGGACTCAAGACAAGTAGAAAAAGGTAAAAGGAACTCTTGAGAACTGTATTTCTGTTGTGGATATACATAAAAACTACATGTATAATTTGATTTTACTGATATAGCATAAAAAAGGAAAGGAGATAATGTCAGAAAAAGGGAAAAGGGGAGATAAAAAGAGGGAAACTACATGCGACGATGAGGCAAAGGAAACCTATCATATCTGAGGGAACTTAGAGAGGGGGAGGAACCTTGTGCGAATCTTACTCTCATTAGAGTTGGCTCAAAGAGGAAATAATTGACATATTTGTTTTACAGAGAATCTTCTCTCACCTCATTAAAAAGTGGGAGAGGAAAAGGGAAAAGGAAAAAGAGTAATAAGGGAAGGGTACAAAAAAGGGGAAGGGATTCAAAGGGAAGAGGGAGGGATACTAAAGAAAGACAGCTAGGTGACTCAAATGGGACCAATAAGTTTAATACTAAGGAAGGGGGGGGAGGAGGGCAAGAAAAAGGAAAGCATAATCTGGGGATATTAGGATGGCAGGAAATACAGAATTAGTAACCGTAAATGTGAATGGGATGAACTACCCCATGAAGAGGAGGTAGATAGCAGACTGGATCAAAAGTCAGAACCCTACAATATGTTGTTTACAGGAAACACATCTAAAACAGGGAGATACATACAGAGTAAATGTAAAAGGCTGGAGCAGAATCTATTATGCTTCAGGTGAAGTCAAAAAAGCAGAGGTAGCCATCCTTATCTCAGATCAAGTAAAAGCAAAAATTGACCTAATTAAAAGAGATAAGGAAGGAAACTATATCTTGCTAAAGGGTAATATAGACAATGAAGCAATATCAATATTAAACATATATGCACCAAGTGGTATAGCATCTAATTTCCTAAAGGAGAAGTTAAGAGAGTTGTGAGAAGAAATAGACAGTAAAACTATAATAGTGGGAGATCTCAATCTTGCACTCTCAGATTTAGATAAATCAAATCACAAAACAAGTAAGAAAGAAATTAAAGAGGTAAATAGAATATTAGAAAAACTAGGTATGATAGATCTCTGGAGATACTTTCTTTTCAGCAGTTCATGGAACCTACACAAAAATTGACCATATATTACGACATAAAGACCTCAAAATTAAATGCAGGAAGGCAGAAATAGTAAATGCTTTCTTTTCAGATCACAATGCAACAAAAACTACATTCAATAAAAAGTTGGGTGTAAATAGGTCAAAAAGTAATTGGAAACTAAATAATCTCATCTTAAAGAATGATTGGGTGAAGCAGCAAATTATAGACACAATTAATAATTTCACTCAAGATAATGACAACGGTGAGACATCATACCAAAATTTGTGGGATGCAGCCAGAGCGGTAATAAGGGGAAATTTTATATCCTTAGAGGCTTACTTGAACAAAATAGAGAAAGAGAAGATCAATGAATTGGACTTGCAACTTAAAAAGCTAGAAAAAGACCAAATTAAAAACCCCAATCAATTACTAAACTTGACATTCTAAAATTAAAAGGAGAAATTAATAATATTGAAAGTAAAAAAAAACTATTGAACTAATAAATAAAACTAAGAATTAGTTTTACGAAAAAACTAATAAAATTCATAAACCTTTGATAAATCTGATTAGAAAAAGGAGAGAGGAAAATCAAATTAGTAGTCTTAAAAATGAAAAAGGAGAACTTTCCACAAATAAAGAGGAAATTAAAGAAATAATAAGGGGTTACTTTGCCCAACTTTATGCCAATAAATTTGATAACCTAAGCAAAATGAATGACTACCTCCAAAAATAGAGGCTTCCCAGATTATCAGAGGAGGAAATAAATTGCTTAAATAGTCCCATTTCAGAAAAAGAAATAGAACAGGCAATTAATCACCTCCCTAAAAAAAAATCCCCAGGACCAGATGGATTTACATGTGAATTCTACCAAACATTAAAAGAACAATTAGTCCCAATGCTTTGTAAAGTATTTGAAAAAATAGGGAATGAAGGAGTCCTACCAAATTCCTTTTATGACACAGACATGGTACTGATACCTAAACCAGGTAGGTTGAAAATAGAGAAAGAAAATTATAGACCAATCTCCCTAATGAATATTGATGCTAAAATCTTAAATAAGATATTAGCAAAAAGACTACAGAAAATCATCCCCAGGATAATATACCATGATCAAGTAGGATTTATACCAGGAATGCAGGGCTGGTTCAATATTAGGAAAACTATCAGTATAATTGGCCATATTAATAACCAAATTAACAAAAACCATATGATCATCTCAATAGATGTAGAAAAAGCATTTGATAAAATCCAACATCCATTCCTATTAAAAACACTTGAGAGTATAGGAATAAATGGATTTTTTCTTAAAATAATCAGTAGTATTTATTTAAAACCAGCAGTAAGCATCATATGTAATGGGGACAAACTGCAACCATTCCCAATAAGATCAGGAGTGAAACAAGGTTGTCCCCTATCACCGTTACTATTTAATATTGTATTAGAAATGCTAGCTTTGGCAATAAGAGCTGAGAAAGAGATTAAAGGAATAAGAATAGGCAATGAGGAAACCAAATTATCACTGTTTGCTGATGATATGATGGTATACTTAGAGAACCCCAGAGATTCTATTAAAAAGTTATTAGAAATAATCCACAACTTTAGCAAAGTTGCTGGTTATAAAATAAATCCACATAAGTCATCAGCATTCTTATATATCACTAACAAAATCCAACAGTCAGAGTTTCAAAGAGAAAATCCATTTAAAGTAACTACTGATAGTATAAAATATTTAGGAATCTATCTGCCAAGGGAAAATCAGAAACTTTATGAGCAAAACTACAAAACACTTTCCACACAAATTAAGTCGGATCTAACCACCTGGAAAAATATTAAATGCTCTTGGATTGAGCGAGCAAATATAATAAAGATGACAATACCACCTAAACTAATCTATTTATTTAGCTCTATACCAATCAGACTTCCCAAAAACTATTTTGATGACCTAGAAAAAAATAACAACAAAGTTCATATGGAAAAACAAAAGGTCAAGAATTTCAAGGGAATTAATGAAAAAAAATCAAATGAAGGTGGCCTAGCTGTACCAGATCTAAAATTATATTATAAAGCATCAGTTACTAAAACCATCTGGTATTGACTAAGAAACAGACTAGTTGATCAATGGAATAGTTTAGGTTCAAAGGACAAAATAGCCAATAACTTTAATTATCTGGTGTTTGACAAACCCAAAGACCCCAGTTTTTCAGAGAAGAATGCATTATTTGACAAAAATTGCTGGGAAAATTGGAAATTAATATGGCAGAAACTAGGCATTGACCCACACTTAACACCACACACCAAGATAAGATCAAAATGGGTTCATGATCTAGGCATAAAGAATGAGATTATAAATAAATTGGAAGAGCATAGGATAGTTTACCTCTCAGACCTGTGGAAGAGAAAGGAATTTATGACCAGAGAAGAACTAGAGATCACTATTCACTACAAAATAGAAAATTTTGATTATATCAAGTTGAAAAGTTTTTGAACAAACAAAACTAATGCTGGCAAGATTAGAAGGGAAACAATAAATTGGGAAAACATTTTTACAGTCAAAGGTTCCGATAAAGGACTCATATCCAAAATATATAGAGAATTGACTCTAATTTATAAGAAATCAAGCCATTCTCCAATTGATAAATGGTCAAAGGATATGAACAGACAATTTTCAGATGATAAAATTGAAACTGTTACCACTCATATGAAAGAGTGTTCCAAATCACTATTGATCAGAGAAATGCAAATTAAAACTTCTCTGAGATACCACTACAGACCTGTCAGATTGGCTAGAATGACAGGGAAAGAAAATGCAGAATGTTGGAGGGGAATGTGGGAAAACAGGGATACTGATACATTGTTGGTGGAATTGTGAACACATCCAGTCATTCTGGAGAGCAATTTGGAACTATGTTCAAAAAGTTATCAAACTGTGTGTATCCTTTGATCCAGCACTGTTTCTACTGGGCTTATACCCCAAAGAGATACTAAAGAAGGGAAAGGGACCTGTATATGCCAAAACGTTTGTGGCAGCCCTATTTGTAGTAGCTAGAAGCTGGAAAATGAATGGATGCCCATCAATTGGAGAATGGTTGAATAAATTGTGGTATATGAATGTTATGGAATATTATTGTTTTGTAAGAAACGACCAGCAGGATAAATACAGAGAGGATTGGCAAGAGTTACATGAACTGATGCTGAGTGAAATGAGCAGAACCAGGAGATCATTATATACCTCAACAATGATACTGTATGAGGATGTATTCTGATGGAAGTGGATTTCTTCGACAAAGAGAAGATCTAGCTCAGTTTCAATTGATCAAGGATGGACAGAAGCAGCTACACCCAAAGAAACAACACTAGGAAATGAATGTAAACTGCTTGCATTTTTGTTCCTCTTCCAGGGTTATTTATACCTTCTAAATCCAATTCTCCCTGAGCAACAAGAGAATTGTTCGGTTCTGCACACATATATTATATCTAAGATCTACTGTAACCTATTTAGCATGTATAGGACTGCTTGCCATGTGGCGGAGGGGCCGGAGGGAGGGAGGGGAAAAATCAGAACAGAAGTGAGTGCAAGGGATAATGTAAAAATTTACCATGGCATAGGTTCTGTCAATAAAAAGTTATTAAAAAAAAAGAGTAAAACTGTTAAATTTCTATCGTTAAAGAATAATAGAAAATACTATAATGATGGCACATAGCAAATGATCAGTTCACACTTAGCTATATTTCATATCTATTTCTATGAAATACTTTATTTTTCTACAATTGAGAAAGTTCTAAGAACAGATTATCACCTATTCCAGATGAACAGATTTGCCCCCAAAGAAAATTGAATTAGATAAAGATATCTTCAGAGAAAATATTTTAAATTAAAAATGACAATATATGTGATGAGGAAACCATAAATGTTCATCATCAATAGCTAACAAAGGTGAGAGCCAGTATGGTATGATATTAATGATGATGGATTTGATGCTAGAAGACCTTACTTTGAATTTGGTATCAGAAGACATGGGTTCAATCTGTCCTTTATTAACCATGAGAACTTAGTTAATTACTTAACCTCACTGGATAGTAGTTCTTTATAAATAAGGAGGTAGAATGAGATGGCTCTTGAAGTTAGCTCTAGTTCTAATTATATAGTCATATGATTCTTAGACATGCAGCATAAATTGCCTTGAGATTTATGAGGGATAGATATGGGGTACCTAAATGAAATTAGGGTTTAGTTGAGGTTTAGTGGCAGTTTTGGGGTACAGGGAGTCAAATAGAGATCCCCTGCAACCCCATTGGATTTGTCACAAGAATACTTTATTGTATGAGGTCTAGTAGCTGCACGAGTCCCCAATAAAAGCGTTTATTGGCCTGAAAAGCTAGATTGATAAGAGAGGTTTATTATGGGGTTTGGAAGTAAGGTTAAAGTATAGTTAAGGAAATATGTGAAGGTACAAATAAGAAGGGCACAGGACAGAGGGTCCAGTGGACAGAAAGTCCTGACATGGCTAGCATGTTTGGGACCTCTGCAAAGAGGGGGTCCCAATGTGGCCCTTTTATAATGGGAGATTCAGCTAGAGGGGTCTATGGGTGTAGCCCCCAAAGTTGGCTCAGATCTGGGTGGGGGTGGGACAGGTCCAATCTTCTATTGGAATTCAAGGGGAACAGGATTTGTGAATCAAAAGGTAATTACATTAACTAGGAGGGATTGGGAATCAGAAAGAAAGGAGTCCTAAAGGGACTACATCAGCATCAAAATGTCAGATGGTGTATTTTACTCAAGTTGGTTTAAATTTAACTGAAAATTCAGAGAGGTGGAAACAAGATGGAGGAGTAAAGAAGCACTTTTCCAAATTCCTCTCCAAACTCTAAAATAATCTCAACTCTAAATATACTTATTTATTTTTACAGTCTTTTAAAATAGTATTTTATTTTCCCAAATACAAGATAAAATAGTTTTCAACACTGACATTTATAAAACATTGTGTTCCAAAAATTTTTTTCTCTTTCCTTCCTTCCTTCCCAAGACAGCAAGCACTCCAAGGTAGGTTAAAAATATGCATTTCTTCTAAATTTATTTCCATATACAACATGCTATTCAAAAATATCAAATCAAAAAGGGGGGAACATAAGAAAGGGGGGGAAAGCAAGCAACAATAAAATGTGAGAATACTATGCTTTGATTCACATTCGGTTTCCATAATTCTCTCTCTGTATGTGGATGGTACCTTATATCCCAAATTTATTGGAATTGCCTTAAATGACCTCACTATTGAAAAAAAAACCAAATTCATTATTATTGGTCATCATATAATCATGTTGTTACTATGTACATGTTCTCTTGGTTCTGCTTACTTCATTTATCATCAGTTTGTTTTTCCAAAACTTTCTGAAATTAGCCTGCTTATCATTTCTTACAGAACAATAATGCTCCATTACATTCATAAACTTTAACTTATTCAACCATTCTCCAAGTGAAGGATATTTATTTAATGTTCAGTGCCCTGACACTAAAAAAAAAAAAAGAATTGCCATAAATATTTTGCACATGTGAGTGCTTTTTCCTTTATTATGATTTCTTTGGGATGCAGACCCAGTAGCAACACTGCCGGATCAAAGGGTATGCACACTTTAATAGCACTTTAGGCATAGTTCCAAATTGCTCTCCAGAATGGTTGGATTGTTTCACAACTCCACTAATAATGCATTATTGTCTCAGTTTTTCCACCTCAAAGTTGTCTTAATTTGCATTTCTCTAATCAATAGTAATTTAGAACATTTTTTCATACAACAATAGATGGCTTTAATTTCTTCATCTGAAAATTGGATGTTCACATACTTTGACCATTTATCAATTGAGGAATGGCTTATAGTCTAATAAATTTCAATCAATTTTCCATATATTTTAGAAATGAACCATTGGCCATAAAACTTCTACTTTCCATTTAACTTTGGCTGTATTGGTTTTATTTATACAAAAACCTTCTTAATTTAATGTCATCAGAATTATACATTTTGCATTTCATAACATTATCTATTTTCTTCTTTGGCCATAAATGCCTTCTGACTTTACAGATCTGACAGGCAAAGTATCATTTGTTCTCCTTTTGTGTTTAAATCATGAAGCCATTTTGACCATATCTTGGTGCAAGGTAATAGGTGTTAGTCAATGCCTAGTTTCTACCTTATTCTTTTCCAGTTTTCCCAGGAATTTTTATCCCTGAGTTCTTATCTCAGAAGCTAGAGATTTGGGCTTTGTCAAACACTAGATTACAATACTCAATGACTATTATGTCTTGTGAACTAAACTTATACCACTGATCTACTACTCTATTTCTTAATTAGTATCAAATGATTTTAATGACTTCTTTATAATATGGATTTATGTCTGGTACAGGTAAGTCACCATTGATTGGATTTTTTCATTAATTCCTTTTTTTAAAGAATTAATTAATTTTTTAAAATACACATTTCTTTGTGAATCATGTTGGGAAAGAAAAATCAGAACAAAAGGGAAAACCACAATAGAGAGAAAAAAAACAGAAAAAATGTTAACATAGCATGTGTTGATTTACATTCAATTTTCATAGTTCTTTTTCTGAAGGCAGATGCCTTTTTTAATCCAAAGTTTATTGGGATTGCCTTGGATCACTAAACCTCTGAGAATTAAGTCTTTCATAATTGATCCATGCACATTCTTCCTCCTATTGTGCACAATGTATTCCTGGTTTTATTTGTTTCATTAAACATCACTTCATGTAAATCTTTTCAAGCCTTTCTAAAATCAATTTTTACATTTTTTAAAAAATAAAACAATAATATTCCATTACTTTCCTATGCTACAACTTCTTCAGTCATTTCCCCAATTGATGATTATCTACTCATTTTCCAATTCTTTGTTACCACAAAAAGAGCAGCTACATTTTTGCACATGTGGGTAATTTTCCCTTTTTTATGATTTCTTTGTGATACAAACCTAGTAGAGACACTGCTGAATCAAAGGGTATGCACAGTTTTATAGTTTTGAGGCATAGTTCCAGACTGGTCTCCAGAATGATTAGATCAGTTCACAACTCCACCAAAAATGCATTAGTGTCCCAGTTTTCCCACATCCCCTCCAACATATTTTTTCCTGTCATCTTAGCCCCTCTGAGAGATATAAGGTGGTAACTCAGAGTTGTCTTAATTTACATTTTTCTAATAAATAATGATTTAGAGCATTTTTTCACATGATTATAGACTATATGACTATAATTTCATCATCTGAAAATTGTTTGATTATATATTTTGACCATTTATCAATTGGGGAATGACTTGTACTCATAAATTTGACACAGTTCTTTATTTATTTTAGAAATATTATTTCTTTATTAGAAACAATGGGTGTAAAAAATTTTTCCAGCTTTGTAGTTTCCTTTTCATCTTGTTTCTTTTGGGTGTTTTTGTGCAAAACCTTTTTAATTTAGTGTAATCAAAGTTGTCCATTTTAGATTTCATAATGTTCTCTAATTCTTTGGTCATAAATTCCTCCCTTCTCCAAAGATCTGATAGGTAAACTATCCCTTGATGCCCTAATTTGCTTATTATCACCCCTTGTATCTAAATAATGTACTCATTTTCACCTTATTTTGGTATGTTGTGTGAGATGTAGGTCTATGCTGTCTTTTGAACCTATTATTTTCTAGGTTCCCCAGCAATTTTTGTGAAATATTGAGTTATTATTCCAGAAGCTAAGGTTTTATGGTTTATCAAATATTAGTTTCCTATAGGCCTTGATTATAGTGCCATTTGTAACTAACCTATTCTACTGATCCACCACTCTATTTCTTAATCAGTACCAAATGATTTTTATGACTACTGTTATATAATGTGTTTTTATGTCTCATATAGCTAGACAACCTCCATTTGAAATTTTTTCATTACTTCCTTTGAAAATCTTGACCTTTGATTATTTTACATGAGATATTATTTTTTCTGGCTCTATAAAGTAATTTCTTGGCAATTTTGATTGGCATGGCACTAAATAAATAGATAAATTTAGGGAGAATTATTATTTTAATTATATTTGCTAAACTTAGCTGAGTATTTTATATTTTTCCAATTATTTAGATCTAATTTATTGGGGGAAAACTGTTTTGTAATTGGGCTCATATGGTTTCTATCTTTGTCTTCACAGGTAGACTCCCAAATATTTTCTATAATGCACACATATTTTAAATGAGATTTCTCTTTCTGTCTCTTGCTGTTGGACATAGTTGGCAATTATTGTCATTCATTTTGATTAAATTATTGATTGTTTCTATTATTTGTTGTTTGGCCCACTTTTTCATTAGGATTAGATTATTTAGTTTCCAGTTCATTTTTGGTCTATTTTCCCATGGCTCTTTATTACACATAATTTTATTATATCATGATCTGAAAAGTAAGCATTTACTATTTCTTCCTTTCTGCATTTGATTGTGAAATATTATGCCCTGATACATGGTCAATTTTTGTGTAGCTACAATGTACTGCTAAGAACAAAGTATATTTCTTTCCCCACATTTAGTTTTATTCAAAAGTCTATAATACCTAAGCACAAATTTCCATTGGCCTTGTTTATTTTGTGGTGAAATTTATCTACTTTTGATAGAGGGAAGTTGATATACTCCACTAGTATAGTTTTGTAGTCTATTTCTTATTGCAAATCACTTAACTTTTCTTCTAAGAAGTTGGATACTGTAGCACTTGGTGCATGTATTTTTAGTATTGATATTACTTCATTATTAATGGTCCCTTTTATCAAGCTGTAACTTCCTTAACTCTTTTAATTACATTTATTTGCTTTTATTTGATCTGAGACCAAGATCTCTACCACATATTTTTAAATTCAGCTAAAGCATAGTGCATTCTGCTCTAGCCTTTGATGCATGTATCTCTCTGCTTCAAATGTGTTTTCTTGTAAACAATACATTGTAAGATTCTGACTTTTAATCCATTCTGCTATCTTCTTCCATTTTACTGGAAGAATTCATCCCATTCACACTCACAGTTAAGATTACTAACTGTTACTTCCTGCCATCCTATTTTTCTTAAGTTATATTTTTCTCTTTCCTTTCACCCTTTCCCTCCTCCCCAGGAATTTGCTTCTGATCCCCATTTCCCTCAATCTGCCCTGTTTTTATATAGCCCACCCCCTTTATTATTCCTTTTTTCCTTTTACTTCTGCTCTCCCTTATCCTTCCCCTTTCCTCTTTTACTTTCCTATAGGTGAGGCAAATATCTATATCAAACTAAGTATGTATATTATTCCCTCTTTGAGCCAAGTCTGATGAGATTAAGGTTCAAACAATGCTCATTCTGTCTCTACTTTCCCTCAATAGTAATCGATCTTTTTTGTTAATGTTTAATACACATTGTTTTATGAATTATATTGTGAGAGAAAAATCAGAACACAATGGAAGAACCATGGGAGAGAAAAAAAACAGAAAAAAGAAGTAAACATAACATATGTGGATTTCCATTCAATCTCCTCAATTCTTTTTCTCGATGGCAGATGGCATTTTCCAACTAAAGTTTATTGGGATTGCCAGGGATCTTTGAACCACTGAAAAGAAACAAGTTTTTCATGGTTCATCATCTCACATTTTGGCTGTTATTGTGTAAAATGTATTCCTGGTTCTGCTTGTTTCACTCAGCATAAATTCATGTAAATATTTCTAGGTCTTTCTAAAATAAACTTGGTCATCATTTTTTTCAAACAATAATATTCCATTGTCTTGATATACCACAATTTTTCATTGATGGGTATCTACTCATTTTCCAATTCTTTGCTACCCCAAAAAGAGCTGCTACAAACATTTTGTACATGTAGGTCCTTTTCTCTCATGTATCCTTGGGATACAGATCTATTAATGGCTCTGCTGGGTCAAGGAGTATGAAGTTTATAGCCCTTTGGACATAGTTCCAGATTGCTATCAGGAATGGTTGAATCATTTCACAATTCTACCAATAATGCGTGTGTCCCAGTTTTCCAATATATGCCCTCCAACATTTATCTTTATCTTTTCCTGTCATCTTAGCCCATCTGAGAGATATAAGGTGGTATCTCAGAGTTGTCTTAATTTGCATTTATCTAATCAATAATGATTTAGAACATTTTTAATATGACTACAAATAGTTATAATTTCATCATCTGAAAATTGTATATTCTTTGACCATTTATCAATTGGGGAATGACTTGTATTCTTATGAATTTGACACATTTCTTTTAGAAATGAGACCTTTATCATAAATTCTGGCAGTAAAAAAATTCCCAGTTTTGTACTTTCCATTTCATTTTGTTTCTGTTGATTTTGTTTGTACAAACCCTTTATAATTTAATGTAATCAAAGTTATCCATTTTGCATTTTATAATGTTCTCTAGTTCTTTGGTCATAAATTCCTTCTTTCTCCAACAATAGAACAGATAAATTATCCCTTGCTCTCCTAATTTGTTGATGGTATAAAGAATGCTTTATGAACAAATGATGTACTCATTTTGACCTTATTTTGGTATGAAGTGTGAGATGACCTCTATGTCATCTCATACACCTCTATGTCATGTCTCTGATATATTATTTTCCAGTTTTCTCAGCAATTTTGTCTTATTCCATGAGCTGGAGTTTGGTGGTTCATCAAATACTAGATTGCTACAGGCCTTGATTGTTGCGTAATGCATATCTATTCTATTCCACTGATTCACTGCTCTACTTTTTAGTTAGTACTGAATAGTTGATGATGATGCTTTATAATATAGTTTTAGATTTGGTACTGTTAAGTCACTATCCTTTGAATTTTTTTTCAATTAATTCCCTTGATATTCTTTGCCTTTTGTTCTTCCAGATGAATTTTGTTATTATTTTTCTAATTTTATAAAAAAAAATTGTCAGTTTGATTGATATGGCAGTGAAGAAGTAGATCAAGTTAGGCAGAATTGTCATTTTTATTATATTAGCTTAGCCTACCCATAAGCAATTGATATTTTTCCAAGTTTGTAGATATGACTTTATTTATGTCAGAAATGTTTTTTAATTGTGTTCATATTGTTTTTGGTTTTGTCTTGGAATGTAGACACCCAAATATTTTATTTCATTACAATTATTTTAAATGGAATTTCTCTTTTTTCCCTTGTGATGGGCTTTGTCAATAATATATAGATATAATGATGATTTATGTGGGGTTGTTTTATATCCTGCAACTCTGTTAAATCTTTTAATTTTTTGAATATGTTTGTAGATGATTTTCTAGGATTCTGTAAGTCTATCATTATAACATGTGTAAAAAAGTTATACTTTTATTTCCTCATTGCCTATTGTAATTCCTTTAATTTCTTTTTCTTTTCTTATTGCTAAAACTAACATTTTTAGTACAATGTTGAATAATAGTGGTGACAATGGGCATCCTTGTTTCACTCCTAATTTTAGGGGGAATGCATCCAGTTTCTCTCATTACAACAAGGCTTGCTGTTGATTTTAGATAAATACCGCTTATTATTTTAAGGAAGACTCCTTTTATCCCTATGCTTTCTAGTGTTTTGAAGAGGAATTCATGGTGTATTTGGTCAAAAACTTTTTCTATATCTATTGAGATTACCATATTATGTCTTTTGGTTTTGTTGTTAATATGGTTGATTATGATTATAGTTTTCCTGATATTGAACCAGCTGTGCATTCCTGAAGTAAATCAAACTTGGTCATGTGTATTATTATCCTACTAATAAGTTATTGTAATCTCTTTGCTAATATTTTATTTTAAATTTTTGCCTCCATATTCATTAGAGAGATTGACCTATAATTTTCTTTCTTTGTTTTGGTTCTTCCTTCACTAGATCACTGTGATTAGGATTTAAACTCCCGATTTTCTGGAAGGTTACATATAAAATTAGGAAATTATGTTCAATGGACTCTAAAGTTTCTTCCTATCATCCTCGTTCAGTGCCCTCATTTTACAGATGAGGATATTAAGTTTTAAAGAGGTAAAGTAAATTTCTAAGATAGCAAATGATCTGAGCCCATAACAGGATCATGCTTAGAAGTCAATAATTTTTTCAAGAATCAGATCAAAGGATTATAAACTTTGAACTGGCAGGGACCTTAGAGTTCACCTATTTCAAACTTTTTATTTTATAATATATATATATATATATATATTTAAATATAAACTTATAAAAAAAATTATTGTATATTTTATTGCACATAAGTGGCAGAGTTGGGATTCTAATCCAGATTCTATGACTCCAACATCTTTTCCACTCCACCACAGATAAGTGCATGTCCTTAAGAAAATAAAAAGAAATGAAAAGCTAGCAGATGAAATGAATGTTACAAATCTCAAGTAAGATAACATTTAGGCCTCTGACCAGTGATCGTTAGGGTGTTAGACTGAAAATAGCACTATAATGGGAGGGAGTGAAGATTTTTACACCAGTTTTTCTATTAGCTAGTCAAATGATCTTGAAAACATATTTCCCCATTCTGGATCTCAGGTTCCTAAAGTGAGGGAGGCATATGGGATGATTGTTTTAAAGTCCCTTCTATCCTGGACATTTTATTTCTTTAGGCCTCTTATGCTTTTTTATTATTATTGTAGCTTTTTATTTACAAGATATATGCATGGGTAATTTTTCAGCACTGGCCCTTCCAAACGTTCTGTTCCAACTTTTCCCCTCCTTCCCCCCACCCCATCCCCTAGATGGCAGTTAGACCAATACATGTTAAATATCCTAAAGTATATGTTAAATACATATCCATACAGTTATTTTGCTGCATAAGAAAAATTGGACTGCAAAACTTATTGGCATTTTCCTTAGCCAGTTGTCTGATCATTATTCTTGTAGCTGCATTTTCTCTAATGATTTCTGTGACAGCTGTTTGCAAACGTCCCACAAAATCCACATAAAGAGTGCAATCCTTTTTCAAATCCTTAATTTTTTCCAAATCAAAAGGAGTGTATCTTCTCCTTTTTTGACCTGAAGAGTCAAGCTCTTCAATCACAGGGTATGCATGTATTAAATCAGATACATCCTGTCCTTAATTTTTTGCCTTAACAATGCTTTTTGTAATCTTGTCATAGGCTGCTTAATAGATGGTTCTGTTTGTGTTACTGCCTCTCTCCCTCCTCCTCCCTCCACTTATGAAGGGTTAATTGAGGGAAGTAGGTCAGGGGATGTGAAATGACCTAATTTCTTCTGCTGTGAAGTATCACACTCAAAATTATACTTAACACGATTCTTATCTGATTCTTCATCCTTTTCACTAGTTTAGTTGGCTCCTCCCCTTCCTGCTTTTTTGTCTTTTTCCTTATTCTATAACTTATATAATTTCCTAAAGCCAGTTGCATTAAACTGTATGAATCAAATGTGTCTTTGGAAATTTTTTATTTTAATAATTATAACAAACACTAGATTATTAAAGTTATTGACTATTTTGTCCTGTGAACCTAACCTATTCCACTGACCAACTAGGTTATTTCTTAGCCAATACCAAATGGTTTTGGTGACTGCTGCTTTATAATATAGTTTTAGATCTGGTATAGCTAGGTCACCTTCATTTGATTTATTTTCATTAGTTCCCTTGAAAGTCTTGACCTTTTGTTCTTTCAGTTGAATTTTGTTGTTAATTTTTCTAGGTCATTAAAATAATTTTTGGGAGTCTGATTGGTATAGCACTAAATAAATAGATTAGTTTAGGTAGTATTGTCATCTTTATTATATTTGCTTGACCTATCCAAGAGCACTTAATATTTTTCCAATTGATTAGCTTTGATTTTATGGGTGGAGCCAAGATGGCAGGTAGGACACACACTTCATTCTAAGCTCCTCTAGACTACCTTCACTACTAATTACCAAATTCAGCCTCTGAAATAGTGCTTGACTAGTAAAATCCACAAATATTGGGAGTACAACAAATTACCAGCCAAAGATAATCTGGAAGATCACTAGAAAAAGACTTTCCTGATTGGCAGGAGCAGACCAGCTCAGGCAGGGAGGCAGAACATGGAGACTAGCACACTGAGCGAACTGGGGCAGGGCCAGTCTCCACAGGTGGAGAATTTTCAGGGAGGACTCTACCACAGGTTAGCTGTTCTGTTTTGGGTACAAAGCAGTTGATCAGCAGAAAAATTATACAAACGCCAAAAGTAGAGTGTACTCCAAAAAGTGCCAGAATTTAACAGGATCTGGCCACACCCATCCAGCACTGGAAGTGACTTAGCACAAATCACAGCACAGCTGTGCAGTTGCATTCTGCAGCTTGGGGCTTTTGTCCAGGGGAGCCACACTTCTGCACAGTGGGAGAGCTCTGCCCAGGGCAGCCACAAATCTATGCAGCCGGGGGCTCTTCCTGGGCCAGTGAAAATTCCGCAACACAGCTTTCCCAGGGCAGTGACAATTCTTCTGCAAAGCTCTTCCCAGAGCGCTTCTGTAGCTTGGCTGTGTTTTGCAGCCCATTTACAGGACAGCTACTGTCCATCTATCTATCCCTGTTCTATAGAGGAAGCTGGTAACTTCCTTGCCCTGAAGGCATACTCTAAGGGCTTTTAAAAAATGAGTAAAAAAGCCAAGGGAACTCTAACTATTGGTAGCTTTTTTACATAAAGAGAGCAGGTTTTCAACCCCAAGGAGACAAATAACAGTCTCCAGACAAAACCCCAAAGGGGGATGTAACCTGTGGTCCCCATCGCAAAGGCTCTCCTAGAAAAAATTATAAAAGATCTTAAAAGAGAGCTAGAAAAAAAAATGGGGAAAGAAAAGAGAAGCTCTGCAAGAGAGTATAGAAAAGGTATATAACTCACTAAAAGAAAAATTTGGTAAAGTGGAAAAAGAAAACAACTTCCTGATATGTGAATTGAAAAAGATAAAGAACTCCTAGGGAAATAGAATTTGTGAATTGGAAAAGATAAAGAACTCCCAGAAAAGTAGGATTTGTGAATTGGAAAAAGAAAATAGTTTTAAAAAATTGTGAAATTCCATAGAGCAAAACAACTCATTTAAAAACTCAATTGTACATATACAAAAAGAAGTTTAAAAAAGTTAATGACGAAAATAATTCATTAAAAATCAGAACTGAACAAATAGAAATGAATGATTCATTGAGACATCAAGAATCAATCAAGTAAAACCCAAAAAATGAAAAAAATGAAAAATATCTAAATGTTAAATATATACTTCTTAAAACACCACACCTGGAAAATAGATCTAGGAGAAATAATCTGAGAATTGTTGGGCTTCCTGAAAATTATGATGAAAAAAAGATCCTAGACACTATTTTACAGGAAATCATCAAAGAGAACTGCTCAGATACAATAGAATCAGAAGGTAAAATAGGCATTGAAAGAATTCATTGAACACCTTCTAAAAGAGAACCTAAAAATAAAAACTCCAAGGAATATTGTGGCTAAATTTCAGAATTATCAGACTAAGGAAAAAATATTACAAGGATAAGGGAAAAAACAATTCAAATACTGAGGAGCCACAATAAGAATCATTCAGAATCTAGCTGCTTCCACATTAAAGGCTCAAAGGGCCTGGAATCTGATATTCCAAAAAGCAAAAGAACTTGGAATGCAACAAAGAATAAATTACCCAGTTAAGCTGACTATTTTCTTCCAGAGAAGAAGAGGAACATTTAATAAAACAGGTGAATTCCATTTGTTTATAATGAAAAAACCAGAGCTACAAAAAATTTGACCTCCAACCATAAAACCGAACAGAAGCAGAAAAAGGTAAAAAGAACTTTTGAGAACTGTATTTCTGTTATGGGCATACACAAAGAGTGTATGTATAATTTGATTTTACTGATATAATATAAAAAATGAAAGTAGAAGTGGAAAGGGAATAGTATCAGAAAAAGGGAAAAGGGGAGATAAAAAGAGGGAAATCACATCCCACAAAGAGGCAAAGGAAACCAGTTATATCTGAGGAAATTTAGGGAGGGGAAGGAACATTGTGTGAATTTTATTCTCATCAGAGTTGGCTCAGAGAGAAAATAATTAACATATTTTTTTTTACAGAGAATCTTCTCTCACCTCATTAAAACGGGGAGAGGAAAAGGAAAAGAGTAATAAGGGAAGGTTACAAGAAAGGGGAAGAGATTCAAAGGGGGGAAGGAGGGATCCTAAAGAGGGTGAGCGGTATGATACAAATGGGGCCCATAAGTTTAAAACTGGGAAAGAGGGTGGGGGGGGCAAGAAAAAGAAAAGCATAATCTGGGGATAATAAGATGGCAGGAAATACAGAATTAGTCATTTTAACCATAAATGTGAATGGGATGAACTCTCCCATTGAGTGGAGGCAGATAGCAGACTTGATCAAAAATCAGAACCTACAATATGCTGTTTAGAGGAAACACATTTAAAGCAGGGAGATACATACAGAATAACAATGAAAGGCTGGAACAGAATATATTATGCTTCAGATAAAGTCAAAAAAGCAGGGGTAACCATCCTTATCTAAGATCAAACAAAAGCAAAAAAAATGGTCTAATTAAAAGAGATAAGGAAGGGCACTATATCTTGCTAAAGGGTAGCATAGACAATGAAGCAATATCAATACTAAACATATATGCATCAAGTGGTATAGCATCTAACTTCCTAAAGGAGAAGTTGCAAGAAGAAATAGACAATAAATATTCTAATATAAAATAAACCACATAAATCATCAGCATTCTTATATATCACTAACAATATCCAACAGTTAGAGTTACAAAGAGAAATTCCATTTAAAGTAACTGCTGATAGTATAAAATATTTGGGAATCTATCTGCCAAGGTAAAGTCAGGAACTATATGAGCAAAACACAAAACACTTTCCAGAAATAAAGTCAGATCTAACCAACTGGAAAAATATTAAGTGCTCTTGGATAGGTCGAGCAAATATAATAAAGATGACAATATTACCTAAACTAATCTATTTATTTAGTGCTATACCAACCAGACTCCCCAAAAACTATTTTAATGACCTAGAAAAAATTAACAACAAAATTCAACTGGAAGAACAAAAGGTCAAGACTTTCAAGGGAACACAATGAAAAAAAAAATCAAATGAAGGTGGCCTAGCTATACCAGATCTAAAACTATATTATAAAGCAGTGGTCAACAAAGACCCCAGCTTTTGGGATAAGAATTCATTGTTTGACAAAAAATGTTAGGAAAATTGGAAATTAGTATGACGGAAATTAGGCATTGACCCACACTTAACACCATACACCAAGAGAAGGTCAAAATGAGTTCATGATCTGGAAATAAAGAATGAAATTATAAATAAATTAGAAGAACATAGTATAGTTTATTTCTCAGACCTGTGGAGGAGGAAGGAATTTGTAACCAAAGAAGAACTAGAGATTATTATTGATCACAAAATAGAAATTTTTGATTATATCAAATTGAAAAGCTTTTGTACAAACAAAACTAATGCAGACAAGATTAGAAGGTAAGCAATAAGCTGGGAAAACTTATTTACAGTCAAAAGTTCTGATAAAGGCCTCATTTCCAAAATATATAGAGAATTGACTCTAATTTATAAGAAATCAAGCCATTCTCTAATTGATAAATGGTCAAAGGATATGAATAGACAATTTTCAGATGAAAAAAATGAAACTCTTTCTAGCCATATGAAAATATGCTCCAAACATTATTTATCAGAGAAATGCAAATTAAAACACCTCTCAGATTAGCTAGGATGTCAGGAAAAGATAATGCTGAATTTTGGAGAGGATTTGGGAAAACTGGGGCACTGATACATTGTTGGTGCAATTATGGATAATCCAGCCATTCTAGAGAGCGATGTGGAACTATGCTCAAAAAGTTATCAAACTGTCCATATCCTTTGATCCAGCAGTGTTACTACTGGGCTTATATCCCAAAGAGATCTTAAAGAAGGGAAAGGGACCTGTTTGTGCAAAAATGTTTGTGGCAGCCCTCTTTGTAGTGGCTAGAAATTGGAAATTGAATGGCTGCCCATCAATTGGAGAATGGCTGAATAAATTGTGGTATATAAATGTTATGGAATATTATTGTTCTGTAAGAAATGACCAGCAGGAGGATTTCAGAAAGGCCTGGAGAGATTTACATGAACTGATGCTGAGTGAAATGAGCAGGACCAGGAGAACATTATATACTTCAACAACAATACTATATGATGATCAGTTTTGATAGATATGTCTCTCCTCAACAATGAGATGAACCAAATCAATTCCATTTGTTCAATAATTAATAGAAGCAGCTATACCCAGCGAAAGAATTCTGGGAAATGAGTGTGAAGCACTACATAGCATTTCCAATCCTTCTGTTTTCGTCTACTTGCATTTTTGGATTTCCTTCTCGGGTTAATTTTACATTATTTCAAAGTCCAATTCTTTTTATGCAGCAAAATAACTGTATAGATATGTATAAATATATTGTATTTAACATATACTTTAACATATTTAATATGTATTGGTCCACCTGTCATCTGGGGGATGGCGTGGGGGGAAGAAGGGGAAAAGTTGGAACAGAAGGTTTTGCAAGGGCTAATGCTGAAAAATTAGTCATGCATATATCTTGTAAATAAAAATCTATAATAAAAAATATGACTTTGATGTGATATTAAAATAATTAATTAAGGAATGAAAAAAGAATTATACAGGGAGAAGAGGAAACATGGAGGCAGAAATGGGGTAAATTCCATCCCATGAGGAATTAGCACAGTAGAGGAAAAGAAGGAAGGAAATGAGCATAGTTTAAACCTTATTCTCCTTAGTGTTGGCTCAAGGAGGGAATAGCATACACACTCAGTTGGGTATAAAAATTTATCTTATCCAATCAGAAAATAGGATAGGGAAGGGAAAAGAAAAGGGAGGTAGGCTAATAGAATGGAGAACAAATGGGAGGGCAAAAGAAGTAGGGAAAAGGGGGAGGGGGGAAAGGAGAAGGAAGTAGTAAAAGGGAAGACAGATTGGGAGAGAAAGTGGTCAAAAATAAAACACTGATGTTAGGATTCTTACAAGGTACTAAGTCAATGGAATTGATGAAATAATTATCCTCTAATTTACATGTACTTAGTACTTACTATAAGTCCACAAGATTCGCACCTTTAAGAGAGCATATATAAGGAGGAGCTCTCATAGTCAAAGAATGGAAGCCCACTAGAAGCACTGAGCCTCAGCCAGGATTCAGTGGAAGAGATTCACAAACCACAGAAGGCAGCTTAAGCTCTTGGAACCAAGGAGAGAGATAGGACTCTAAGAAAAACTAGCTGAGCCCCAAGTGAAGGAGATAAGACTTTGAAGGAGACAAAGGATTTTGACTTTAAAAACCTGGCTGCATTTGGGATGATTACTCAGAACTGAAACTAAGGCTGCTTCCAGAAGCTCCCCAAGAAATCTACTCCCAGAGAACATTATATTTTTAGAGAAGGACACTACATTTTGACATCCGAACATGGGACAGACACAATCCTGATTTCAGTGGGAAAGTCTCCTAGACCCAGAAGTTAGGTTGAGTACAAAAATAAACAAGGAAATTTTGTTAAAAGGCTAAAATATTATTTCAGCTAAAATGGGACAGATGTTTAGAACAGCCTGCTTTTCCTCTTCAAGGAAAATGTGTAGAGAGCATTGTCAAAGTTATGAAAAGCCAAACTTTGATTATAAATTGGGAACAGATCACTGAACTTTTAGAATTGTACAGTACACATCTCCTTGGTTCTCTAAGAAAAAAGAATTGGATCCAAATGAGTGGAAATTAGTAGGAGAGCAACTATGTCAATTCTACAATGAAAATGGACCTGACTCAATTTCCGAAGACACACTACTGAGCTTATACCCCAAAGAGATACTAAAGAAGGGAAAGGGACCTGTATTGCCAAAATGTTTGTGGCAGTCCTGTTTGTAGTGGCTAGAAACTAGAAAATTAATGGATGCCCATCAATTGGAGAATGGTTGGATAAATTGTGATATATGAATGTTATGGAATATTATTTTTCTGTAAGAAATGACAAGCAGGATGAATACAGAGAAGCTTGGAGAGACTTACATGAACTGGTGCTAAGTGAAATGAGCAGAACCAGGAGATCATTATATACTTCAACAACGATACTGTATGAGGATGTATTCTGATGAAAGTGGATTTCTTCAACAAACAGAAGATCTAACTCAGTTTCAATTGATCAAGGATGGACAGAAGCAGCTACACCCAAAGAAAGAACACTGGAAAATGAATGTAAACTGTCTGCATTTTTGTTTTTCTTCCCAGGTTATTTTTACCTTCGGAATCCAATTCTTCCTGTGCAACAAGAGAACTGTTTGGTTCTGCACACATATATTGTATCTAGGATATACTGTGACACATTTAACATATATAGGACTGCTTGCCATCTGGGAGAGGGGGTGGAGGGAAGGAGGGGAAAAATCGGAACAGAAGTGAGTGCAAGGGAAAATGTTGTAAAAAAATTACCCAGGCATAGGTTCTGTCAATAAAAAGGGTTCATTGGGACCTTGCTCTATTTTTGTGAAGGCTTTGCCTTCATCTTTCCCTGGGAGAGAATCCCAAGCTTTCATTGCTGCAGCAGTGATCTGTTCATAAATTGTTATGGGGTAATTAATCTGTGCTGAATTCTCTCCATACTGACCTTTACCTACTAGTTGGTCAAAAGTGATTTGTATATTAACTCCTGTTTGCCTATTTCATTTGGCTTGAATCCTACATAATTCATGATATTCCAAAAGCCACAACAAGTTTTGTCCAGGTTCTAAACATGTCCTTGCTATGGATTTCCAGTCACTACAGGTTAGGATTTCATAAGACAAATTATCTAGCAACAAAAAAGTGCAGGGGTAGCAAACCTAATCACAAACAAAGCAAAAGCAAAAGTAGATCTAATGAAAAGACACAAGGAAACTACATATTACTAAAAGGTCCTATATACAGTGAAGTAATACCAACAGTAAATACATGCTCACCAAGTGGTGTAATACCTAAATTCTTAGAGGAGAAGTCAACTGGGTTACAAGAAGAAATAGCCTCCATAACTATATTAGATATCCCCTCTCAGAACTTGATAAATCCAACCAAAAAAGGAATTAAAAAAGAAACTAAGGAAGTAATCATATTATTACAAACCACATAGATATTTTTGATTATATTAAATTAAAAAAAAACCTTTGGTACAAAGAAAAACAATATAATCAAGATTAGAATGATAGATAGCAAAAAGCTGGGAAACCATCTTACAGCAAAGACTCTGATAAAGGCCTCATTTCTCAAATATATAGAGAATGGAGTCAAAATTATAAGAAAATAAGCTATCCTCTTATGGATGAATTATCAAATGATATGAACAGGTAGTATTTAAATGAATCACATCTATATAGAGGCATATTAAGAAGAGCTCTAACTCAGTTTTGATTAGAGAAATAAAAATTAAAATAACTCTGAGATACAATCTCATACCTGTCAGATTGACCAATATCACCAAAAAGGAAAATTATAAACATTGGAGGGGGGTGGGAAAATTGGAACACTAATATTCTATTGGCAGAATTGTGAACTGAACAAACAATTCTGGAGACAATTTGGAACTATACTCAAAGGATAATCAACCCATGCATATCCTTTGATCCAGAAATACCACTGCTAGATCTATATCACAAAGAGATTATAAAAAGGGGGAAGGAACATACATATGTAAAAATTTTTCATAGAAGCCTTTTTCATGATAGTAAAATATTAGAAATTGAGGAGATATCCATCAATTGAAAAATGGTTGAACAAGATGTGGTATATGATATGTGCAATAAAAAGTGATGAACAGGAATATCTCAGAAAAACCTGGAAAGACTTGTATGAATTGATGTAAAATGAAATGAGCAGAATCAGGAAAACAAAGTACCCACTGTCAGCAACATTGTAGGATGATCAGCTACGACTGATTTGGCTCTTGTCAGCAACACAATGGACGTAGACAAGTACAAAGTACTCAGAGAGGAAAATGCAATCCAGAACCAGATAAAGAACTGATGTTGATTACAGATCAAAGTATATTTTTTTCCACTCACCTTATTCTTTCTTATGTTTTTCCCCCTTTTAGTCTGTTTCTTATTTCACAACTATGATTAACATGGAAATATATATTTACATGATAGGACACACATAAAGAATAACAAACTGTTTGCCTTCTTCAAAAGAGGGAAGAGGAGGGAGGGGAGAAATTTTGGAATTCAAAATCTTGTAAAATTAATGTTAAGAATCTTCTTTACATATAACTGGGAGAAATAAAATATTACTGAAAAAAGTAAAAGGGGGAAAGGAAAGAAAAAGGAGGCTGAGGCTAATAGAAGAGAAGAAAGATTGAGTGAGGCAGTGGTCAGAAGCAAAACAATAGTGAGGAAGGAAAGGGGAAAGAGAAAAAAAAAAGAGGGAAAGTAGTATAGAACTAGTAATTACACAGCTAGTAATAATAACTGTAAGTGTGAATGGGATGTACTCTCCCATAAAATAAAATGAATAGTAGAGTGGATTAAAAAACAGAATCCTACAGTATATTATTCATAAGAAGCACATTTGAAGCAGAGAAAAACATACAGAGTAAAAGTAAAAAGCTGGAGCATATTATATTTGCTTCAGCTAAAGTAGAAAAATGAGGGGTAGCAATCCTATCTCAAATTAAGCAAAGACAAAATAGATCCAATTAAAAGAGACAAGGAAAGAAACTATATCTTTTTTTAAAAAAGAGACAATGAATGAATATCAACATTAAATATATATGCAACAAGTGGTGTAGCATCCAAATTCTTAGAGGAAATATTAACTTAGTTACAGGAAAAAATAGATAGCAAAACTATATTAATGGGTGACTTCAACCTCCCCTCAAAGAACTAAATAAATCTAACTGCAAAATAAACAAGAAAGAAGTTAAGGAGGTTAATAGAATTTTAGAAAAGATATGATTGACCTCTGGAGAAAATTGAATGGGGATAGAAAGGGATATATCTTTTTATCAGCATCATAATGCATCTACATAATAATTGATCATGTAACAGGGCATAAAACCTCATAATCACATGCAGAAAAATATAAATATTAAATACATTCTTTTCAGATTATGCTGCAATAAAAACTATGTATAATAAAGGCCATGAAAAGATAGATTAAAATAAATTGAAAACTAAATAATCTAATCCTAAAGAATAAGTAGCTCAAACAACAAATCTTAGAAACAATAGATAATTTCATCCCCAGAATGACAATAATGAGACAATATACCAAAATTTATGGGATGCAGTCAAAGTTGTATTTAGGGAAAATTTTATATCTCTAAATGTTTACACAAATAAGATAAAGAAAAGATTAATCAATTGGACAAGCAATTTAAAAAGCTAGAGAAAGACCAAATTAAAATCCTTAATTAAATAATAAATTGGAAATTTTTTTTAAGTCAAAGGAGAGATGAATAAAATTTAAAGTAAGAAAACTATAGAACTAATTAATAATCTAAGAGCTGCTTTCAAGAAAAAATGAAATTTATAAACCTTTGGTTAATTTGATAAAAAAAAAAAAAAAAGAAAGGAGAAAATCAAATTGCCACTATCAAAAATAAAATCATGAATTCAACATAAATGAAGAGGAAATTCAAGAAATAATTAAGAGCAACTTTGCCTAAGTATATGCCAATAAATCTGACAAAAATAGTTAAATGGATAAATATTTACAAAATATTTATTGTTCAGATTAAAAGAAGAGAAAAAATATTAAATAACCTCATTTTAGAAAAAGAAGTTGAACAAACCATCAATAAACTCCCTAAGAAAACATTACAAGAGTCAGATGGATTTGCAAGGGAATTCTACCAAACATTTAAAGGACAATGACTTATAATACTATATAAACTATTTGCAAAAATGGCAAAGGAGTTCTACGAAATTTCCATTGTGATAGAAATATGGTGCTGATAACCACAACAGAAAGAGCCAAAAAAAGGCAAAGAAAATTATAGACCCATTTCCCTAATGAATTTTGATGCAAAAAATTTTAAATAAAATATTCACAGAGATTATAACAATTTATCATGATGATAATATACCATGTTCAGGTTGAATTTATATCAAGGCAAAACTGGTTCAATACTCAGAAAATTTTTAGCATAATTCACCATATCAATAACAAAACTAACAGAAATCACATGATAATAGAGGCAGAAAAAACATTTGACAAATTACAGCACCTATTTCTACTGAAAATACTAGAGAACAAAGGAATAAAGGGAACATTCCTTAAAATGATAAGTAGGGTTTATCTAAAATCTTGAATGAGCATTATCTGTAATGAGGATTAGCTAGAAACCTTTTTAGTAAGATCAAGGGTAGAACAAGGTTGCCCATTAACACTACTGTCATTCAATAATTTACTAAAAATGTTAGCTTTAGTAACAACAGAAGAACAAGAAATTGAAAGAATTAGAATAGACAAACCTATCACTCTCTGCAGATTATATGATAGTATACTTAGACAATCAATTAAAAACTACTTGAAATAATTAACGACTTCAGCAAAGTTGCAGAATATTAGATTAACTCAAACAAATCATCAGCATTTCTCTAAATTATCAACAAAGAAGAGATGGAAAGAGAAGTTCCATTTGAAATGTAAACTGTAGGCAACATAAAAATTAAGAATCTACTTGTGAAGACAAGCCCAAGAACTATATGAACACAATAATACAATGCTTTTCACACAAATAAAGTCAGATATAAGCAAACTCTTGGAAAGGCTGAGCTAATCTAATAAAGATGATGATTCTACATAAGTTATTTTACTTATTCAGTACCATACCAATTAAACTACCAATAATTATTTTATAGAACTATAAAATATAACAACAAAATTCACCTGGAAGACGAAAGACCAAGAAAGAATATCAAGGAAATCAATAAAAAAAAAAATACAAAAACCATACCAGATCTGAAACTATATATAAAGTGGCAGTCATCAAAACTATTTGATACTGGCTAAGAAAAAGAGTGATGGATCAATTGAATAGATTAGGTATATGACCCACAGTAGTAAATGTTTAGTAATTATCATTTGAAAAACTTAATGGGGAGGGGAAGAGCTAAGATAGCAAAGAGAAACCAAGTTATTACCTAAGCTTTTCCCAGTTTCCCTCAGAAACAACCTCAAACCTCTAAATGGATTCTAAAGTGACAGAACCCAGAAAAAGAGAGTGAAAAAAATTCCCAGTTTAAGATAACAGAATTTCAAGTTCTGTCTAGTGTGGATGGAAGAAGTGCACAGCCTAGAGTTGGGGACATATAGGCATTCTAATGGAAGGCTAAAAGCCATTAAATCAGTAGCTGAGACCTCTCATTCCTGGATCAGCTGGTCAGTTGTGAGACCTTCAGTCTCAGCACAGAAGGAAAATTATAAGTCCCTAACCCCAGTACAATATGTAAAAGTAGTCCAGGACAACCCAGGACACTGGCAAAGCTGCCAGCACTCCATCCCCAGTGTGGAAAGCTGAGGGCCCTGTCTCCAAGCAAAAGAAGCGTGGGGCAGTATCTTCTGTGACCTTACAATAGAGTTCAATTTTATTTTTTTTTAATAATAGTTTATTTTTCCAAATACATGTAAAGATAGTTTTCAACATACATTTCTGTGAAAGTTTGTAATTTAAAATTTTCCACCTTTTTCCCTTATTTCCCCCCTCTTGAAGATAGCAAGCAATCTGATATAGGTTAATATATTCAATTCTTTTAAACATATTTCCATAGTTGTCATTTTGTGCAAGAAAAATCAGACCAAAAGGATAAAAAAAACAGAAGAAACAAAAGAATAAAAAAGGTAAAACTATATGCTTCGATTTACATTCAGCAACATGTTTACTCTCTGGATGTGATTGTCATTTTCTGCTCCAAGTATATTAGAATTTGTAATATTCTCTCTAAAATGTAATATTCTCTTGTTGAGTTTTCTTGGGGGTCTCTGGGAGCAGCCTTTCTTTTAGTTCAGTAATTACCACAAGTAGAGCCAGGTGTTAAAGTCCAAATCCTTTATTGTCTCCTTCAAAGTCTTTTCTCCTTCAGTTGGGACTTGGCTATTTTTCTGGGGGCCTTCCAAAATCTTGGTTTCAGTGGAGAAGTGAAGGAGGAGAGCCTGCCACCAAGGTGGTGTGAGATGGGATGAATCTGAGTCCAAGGATTTGTGCTCCAGCCTTCAGTCAGCTTGTCTCTCTATCTCTGAATCTCCCTGGCTGAGGCTTCTAGCTTATATGCGACACACTGAGTACAAACCAATCATTACATCACTAGAAAACCATTATTTGTTGTAGCATTAAATCAATGCTAAACTAGAGTTAACCATTGTTTCCTCAATTCCACTTAGTCCCTTGTTTCAAGTTCTGACCCATAACATCTCCTTGTAGGATTAAATCAGTTATACTGAACCATGCTAAATTAGATTACTATTGTTTCTATCAATTCCACTGACTTAGTACCTTGTAAGAATCCTTTGTTTCAAGTTCAGAGTTTTGGCCCATAACAAGAATTATCATGAATCACCACAGTGTTGAAAAGAGCCATGTCCTATGAACAGACAATTCTCTGACGAAGAAATTGAAACTATTTCTAGCCATATGAAAAGATGCTCCAAGTCATTATTAATCAGAGAAATGCAAATTAAGACAACTCTAAGATACCACTACATACCTGTCAGATTGGCTAGAATAACAGGGAAAGATAATGCAGAATGTTGGAGGGGATGTCAGAAAACAGGGACACTAATACATTGTTGGTGGAACTGTGAATACATCCAACCATTCTGGAGAGCAATTTGGAACTATGCTCAAAAAGTTACCAAATTGTGCATACTCTTTGATCCAGCAGTGTTACTACTGGGCTTATATCCATCCCAAAGAGATCATAAAGAAGGGAAAGGGATCTGTACGTGCACAAATGTTTGTGGCAGCCCTCTTTGTAGTGGCCAGAAACTGGAAACTGAGTAGATGCCCATCAATTGGAGAATAAATTGTGGTATATGAATATTATGGAATATTATTGTTTGGTAAGAAATGACCAGCAGAATGATTTCAGAAAGGCCTGGAGAGACTTAAATGAACTGATGCTGAGTGAAACGAGCTGGGCCAGGAGATCATTATTTACTTCAACAACAATTCTATATGATGATTAATTCTGATGGACTTGGCCATCTTCAGCAATGAAATGAACCAAATCAGTTCCAATTGAGCAGTAATGAACTGAACCAGCTACACCCAGCAAGAGAACTCTGGGAGATAACTAAGAACCATTACATTGAATTCCCAATCCCTATATTTTTGCCTGCCTGCATTTTAGATTTCCTTCACAGGATAATTGTACAATATTTCAGAGTCCAATTCTTTTTGTACAGCAAAATAATGGTTTGGTCATGTATATTTATTGCGTATCTAATTTATACTTTAATATATTTAACATCTACTGGTCATCCTGCCATCTAGGGGAAGGGGTGGGGGGAAGGAGAGGGAAAATTGGAACCAAAGGTTTGTCAATTGTCAATGCTGTAAAATTACCTGTGCATATAACTTGTAAATAAAAAGCTATTAAAAAAGAAAGAAAGAAAGAAAAATAAAGCGGAAACAAAATGAAATTTCAAAAAAAAAAAAAAAAGAAAAGAAAAGACCCATGTCCATTACAGTTGATAATTACATAATTTTGTTGTTATTTTGTTCAAAGTTCTTCTTGTTCTACTAACTTCCCTCAGCATCAGTTCATTTAAGTATTTCTAGGATTTCCTGAAATCAGCCTGCTCATTATTTCTTATAAAATCAATTCTCCATTGCCTTCACATACCATAATTTATTCAGCCATTCCCTAACTGATAGACCATTCACTCAATTTCTAGTTCCTTGCCATTACCAAAAAAAAAAAAAAAAAAAAAGTAGAGCTTAATTTTTAAAAAAATGTGCAAAAATGCAAAAAGAACTCTGACCATAGCAAATTATTATGGAGACAGGAAGGTTCAGAACACAAACTCAAAAGAGGACAGGGATGGCAAAATGCTCACATGTGAAGCTTCAAAGGAAAATATGAATTGATCTCAAGTTGAAAAGACTCTCTTGGAAGAGCTAAATGATTTTAAAAACCAAATGACAGATGAAAGAAAAATTAGGAAAGAAAATAAATTATAAAGGGAATTATGAAAAAAAAAGCCTATGGTTTGGAAAAGGAAACATGAAAATTGACTGAAGAAAATAATTTTAACTCAGTCTTCCTGACTTCAGAGCTGGTGTTCTATCCACTGTGCCACCTAGCTGCTCCTCCTTAGTTCTTTTAATCAGAAATTATTGAAAATCCTCTATTTTACTGATTCTCCATCTTTTCTCCTAAAAAATTTTGTTCAATCTTGTTGTGTAGTTGATTCTTAGTAGTAGTAAAAGCTCTTTTGCCTTTCAGAATATCATATTTCAGTCCCTCCATTTTTTTTAATTTGGACATCCTGGGCAAAACAAAAACAAAAAACAAAAAACTAAGGAGTGAATTTGATCTTCAAATATAAGACTCATGAGAAGTATAAAAGGTAAATAAGAAAAAAAAATAAATTATTTAAAGGTTAAACTGTTTATATCCCTATATGGAAAGAAGTTATTTTTAACTCCTGAGGACTTCATATTTGATAGAACAATTAGAGAGGAGGTATACATAGACAGAGGGTGTAGATATTAGTTGACTTGATATGTTGATATAAAAAAAAATTTGAGGGGTAAAAAAAGGATTGTATTGGGAGAAGAGGAAAGGGAAGGTAAATGTTAATTTAATTTAATTCAGTTATTTTAATTTAAAGCATATTCTCAGCTCAGGTCTTTCTGCCTCCAGATTTTATGCTATATCTATTATACTATCTACCTGCTAAATCTCATTGCCATGTAATATTCACAGTGATGACTGGTCTTCAAAAACATCTTGTACTTTCATAGCATCTGTTTTGCAGTACAATTAAAGATATAATAAATAAATACAAAAGCATTTATTAGGTGTATATTATGTGCCAAGCATTGTGCTAAGCCATAAGAATGCAAATAGAAAACTCAGACAATTCCTAGTCTTAAATTGCTGACATTGTACTTAGGAGAGACAACACTTTAGTTTCATAGCACCTGGGAAGATCATCTGCCAAAGGGATTTTAAGTAAAGAAACAGATCAAATGGCAATGTCCCATGCACTTTAAAGTATAATATAGAAGGTCCCTAACTCATGTCTGATAGCAACAGAATAGAAGGTCCAAAGTTTGGCATGGAGTGAGCGCCAAGTCACCTCTGGCAAAGGCAGAAGTTTAGGGAGAGGGTGTCAGTATCCTGCCGAGACAAGACAACATGCACATAAAATGGGCAATAGGATTTGGGATAAAAAAGATCCTTCACTCATATCTTGTGACATTCAAGGTGCATGACTCAATATCATTTGAGTTATATCTATGGGACTTTTAAGAAATGGATTGGTGGTTCGAATGCCTTTTGTATTTAATTTCTGGTTCTCCATAAAGATGACCATATTCATAATCCCATAATAAACTTGAAGGGAAAAAACGCCAATCCTGATTTCAAAAGAACAAAATTTAGTGTTATTCACTAGCTGTGTGACCTTAGGTCATTCATTTAATGTCTCAGTCTCCTATGTCCTAATGTCTTCAGTTTTCCTCTCTATCTGAGGAAGTTCTCAGGAGGATTCAACAAAATTGTCTAGTTAAAAATGTAAACTCTAAAATATCATATAAATATAAGGGATAATGATAACTATTGTTGTTGTTACTATTGAACAGAGTTGTAAATTCTGATACTGCAAGTTATGAAGTCATCTTGTGGAGAGCTGTAATTATTCAGGCATTTGGTAATACCATTTATAGCTATAATCTTTATGTCACTTTAAAAAAATTGGTCAATATCACAAAAAGAACATTAGTACTTGTACAGATTAGGCTATCAATGGATGTTTCAAAAAATAATACTATTATTTGGATAATAACAATTATTTTAATTATCCATAGAGTTGCATCTATATAGATAATTATCAAGAGAAAAAAAATCTTGTAGCATTACTTCCTATTGTTGCCCTGGGAATAGGAACTTAATTTATTATCGGCAAGCTACACTAAAACAGGACAACTTGTTATTCCCTAGTCTCTGAAATATTAGTTGTTCAATCATTGTAGTTTTATTAATTTGATGTATTTGAAAGTTATATATGTCTTTAATGCAAAGTTCAGGGCATGATTCCATGAAAGGTAAGAATTTCTGAGGGATCTCTAACCCTTTAAAATGCTTTTTTTTCCCCCCTGCAAGTTGTTTTTAAGAATTAGGTGAAAAGATGATTGGAAGTAGATGGATAAGAAGGAAGGATTTTAAAACTCCATAAAAGTGAGTGTTTTTCAAATACTATGGAAGGTGTGGGTAGACTTAGTAGGAAAGAGGGAAGGAAGAAAAAGGAACAATGGTGTGAACATTTGGAAGCAGAGAACTTCATGCACTTTTTGAGAGGCTCTCCTTACACTTCTATTAAGAGCTGAAACTATGGAAACACAGTAATTCTTCTTTTCAGTTCTCTACAATGAAAGTTGTATTTTCTCGTGTTTTGTATCTGTTACCCAAACAGAGTATTTCATTTACAAAAATTCATTTTTAGTTCATTCATTAGTAAGTTATGAAGCTTATGTCATCTTTAATTAATCAATTACTTCAACTTTTTACTTCCATTTTGCCTTTATAAATACCAATACAAGTAGGTTGTCCTGGACAGTTTTACATTGATATGTGAAACTCTTTTTGATGACAGGAAACATCTCTAATAAAAGCAGAGATCATTTAATATTTGACTAGAATCAGTAAATAGGAAAGATATTTATAATTACATAATAACATCTATGAAATATTAAGCATTTTTCACCATAGAGTGTGTATTGTATAAAACAATTGCCCAGAATGTAAAATCTTTTTCTAAGAAGAACTGGTGCATTGAGGCAAATACACTAAATGTATTTGAATTATCTATATTATGTTTATTAACTCCTGAAGTATGAGAGAAAAAAATTATCTTTGAGTTTCATACATACGTATGCATATATATATACATACATATATATTCATACACACATATGTAAATATTTTCTAAATATGTAAGATCTTGGGGCATCTTATCTTTCTGCTCCATTGAAAAGTGAAAAAAAAATCAACTGGTGTGTTTGGAATTTTGATTTGGTTTTGCCTAAATTAAACAACCAGCAGTTTGAATTTTTTTTCCTTCTTACTGAATTCATTGGTTTGCTAGTCAATTGGACAGTTAGTTGCTTTGGTATTTGAAAGACATCCTGGCAAACTGATCCCTGTTTAGCAAAGATCCTGGAGGGAGAAGTATAGCTCAAAAGGTTCTCAGACATGTTAGACTCTTCTAAGTGTCATACATGTAGAGGTATGGATAGCAACATCCTAAGTAGGTTTTTATTAAGAGAGGAAAGCAGGGAAGAATGAGTGGACTATTTACAACCATATTACTTTTCACTAGACTTGGAATCAAGAAGACCTGTGCTGAAATCTCATTAGGGACTCTTTCTATATGTGCTACCCCATACAAATCACTAAACTTCTCTGGGTTGCAATTTTCTCATCTGTTAAAAAAAAAAAAAAAAGATTGAACTCTGTTTCTAAGTTACTTTCCACTCTAAATTCCATGAGATGATGAATATTACCAGCCTATTTTCACTGCTAAGACACTTTTGATTGTGTAATGTTAACAGATTTCGGGGAAACAATGCTTCTAAAAATACTGATTATAATTCAGTAGGCAGAACTTTGAATATGGGATCAGCTTGAAGGATCTGCCTACTTCCATTTCACAATATTTCTCTCTCCTCTTTTGCTTTTTCCCTTTGCTTTCTGCTTTCTCAAATTTCTCTCCTCCTATCTTTTCCCTCTTCCTCTCTCTTTGGCATTTATTTCACATCTGAAATTTAGGAAATTAATGCTTTTAGGTATCACCAAAATAGTAGATGACTGAAACCCATGGGGTAAGGAGGAGGAAGAAAGGCAGGCAAGATGTCTGTTGAAAATCGATTATTGTTGTTTTTAATTGATAAAGAGTAAGAAGGCATTTCCTAAAATACATATTTAAGGGCACCAAATTCAAATATGATTGGGAGACTTAATAGTACATTAAAATAATTCTACCAACTCTATAAGAGTTTCACTTATGTCAAACTGATTTTAAATGTACAATAGTTAGATATTCTCTCTATCAGCTCAACTATAATCCAGGCTCCTTGACTTGGGTCAGTTGCTTCAGATATCTTTAAATGTTAAATTTTGCACTGGGTTTTTATGAGGAAGAAAAGGAACTATATGAAAAAGGATTTTTTTCTTATGAAAATACAAACTCAATCCCTCTGATCTCATCCATGGTTTTAAAATGCAGAAGATTATACATTTATTTCATACATTTATCCCAGTGTAGATAGATAATCTATGCAGTGTAAGCAAATTCAAAAAAAAAAAAAAAGAAGATTAAATTGATGAGAGGGAGATAGGAAGGACCAATTGGATCCTTTGCTGGGAAAACAAAATTTCTATCTTCAGCTTACATCTGTTTTCTAGTTCTTTATAATTAAAATACAAATTTTACTTCCCAAATAATATGAGCACAATCTAGGAGAATAATGATATTATTTAGGAAGCCTCTGAACTTGCTAAGTTCTTATGAAAGTTCACTTATTTAATTTAAATTCTTGTTTTTCTAGGGTTCTTGCCTTTTTTTATTGAAGAAAACTTAAAGGAATACCAAGGAGATAAGCTACCCTGTACCACTTACCTTTCTCATTTTTTCTTCCAGTCTCTGAGGTATGGAACAATATATTAGTGAATCTTTTAAAACACTGGTGCTGCAGAATAGGATAAACACTCATTTGATAAAATAAACAAACAAATCCCTTTTTCTATATGATTTTTTGTGTAAGGCTGGGAGATTAAGTATGATTGCACACAACCACTCTGATACCCCTATCCATATTCCCAACAATAGAGATGGAGAACTTCAAGCTTGAAATAAAATCAAGTGTTCAATCTGAATCTCATCTAGTCTTCAGGGTATTTCTACATGAGTCATTGATGTCAGAAGTGCAAAGAATGATTTCTATATTGGCAAGTGGTTCTGATTAACCTATTCAGGACAGAGACTAAAATAATTAAAAACTTGAAAGATCAGGGTACTCAGAGAACTATGAACAATAGCTCGTAAAAATAAATCAAACTAATTAGAATATCAAAGAATAGTGAATAGCAGGTCTCAATCTATAAAACTCAAGTCTCTATCTCATATAAATAAAGAATCCTCTGCTTAGCATATTGGTACCTACTGTACCATTACACCTCTATATATCTTTCCTATCCTTACTTTACTTTTATCTCCTTCCACCTTTCCAAATTGTCTCATTCTAAATGTGTCTCATATTTTCTTACCCTCTCTTTCTTCCTATTTCCTCATGAATTCCCTTCATCTGGACAATTGCATCTTGAAATTGCTCAAAAATATAGAATGAAATGTCTAAGTAAAAATCAAATTGTAAATTTCATAATAGTTTCATTAATTTCTAAAATTATTGAATACTATTATCAAACTCATTGAATAAGTTTTGTATTAATTAAAATGAAAGCTGATGAATTACTGTATTTTTTATCTAAAGGTAAAAAGGCCTTAAAGTAAAATGTTTTAGTTGATTTGTTTATTTATATTTTACAAATGAAGAGATTAAGATCGGTGACTTCATTCTCATGTGGCTTATAATATACTAGAATTGTCATTGGAATTAGTCTTCTAACTCCAAGTCATTGTATTTTCCACCGTATCCTGCAATAGGAAAATTAGTATAGTTATTTCCAACTCTTTGCCTTGTTGGGTAGGGAAAAAAGAAAAGTTATAATCATCATGGAGGAAAATTTTTGTAAGAACCCCTGAAGAAAGATATCTATTGGATCTGGAAATGTTAACCTCCTTTCTCTTTCTTCCAATTATTCTTCATTTTATTTCAAATTCTTTTATTTTTAGATAAATTCAGAGCAACATCTAAGGAGTAAATGGATCAGCAAAACTATTCAGTGGTATCTGAGTTTGTACTGAGTGGACTCTCCAGTTCCTTACAACTCCAGTTTTTCTTCTTTGTATTTTTTTCTCTGATCTACATAGCCACAGTGCTGGGCAACCTCCTCATTGTGATCACAGTAATCTCTGAGCCCCGACTTTATTCTTCCCCCATGTACTTCCTGCTGGGCAATCTTTCTTTTCTAGATATGTGGCTGGCCTCATTTGCTACCCCCAAGTTAATCAGAGATTTCCTTAGTGAGAAGAAACTCATTTCTTTTGAGGGATGCATGGCCCAGATTTTCTTTCTTCATTTCATTGGTGGTGCTGAGATGGTACTGTTGGTCTCCATGGCCTATGACAGATATGTAGCAATATGCAAACCTTTGCATTATATGACCATCATGAATTGGAGGACATGCATTGGATTGGTAACCATTTCATGGGCTATTGGTTTTATTCACTCCATCAGTCAAGTAGCCTTTACTGTAAATTTGCCTTACTGTGGGCCAAATAATGTGGACAGTTTCTTTTGTGACCTCCCTCTTGTGATCAAGCTTGCTTGCATGGATACCTATATCCTGGGGATATTGATGATTGCAGACAGTGGGTTGCTGTCTATGAGCTGCTTCCTACTTCTTATGATCTCTTATACAGTCATTCTTGTTACAGTCCAACAACGTTCAGCAGAGAGTGCATCCAAGGCTCTTTCTACTTGTTCTGCCCATATCATGGTGGTGATGCTCTTCTTTGGTCCCTGTATCTTCATTTATTTGTGGCCTTTCAATAGGTTCTCTGTGGATAAAGTCTTATCAGTATTTTATACCATTTTTACCCCTCTTTTAAACCCTATAATCTATACTTTAAGAAATGAGGACATGAAGACAGCAATGAAAAAATTAAGGACTCAGAAGATAACTTTTCATTGATTCCCAAGTGAATTTCTTGATGAAGATGCCCCTGTTCACACCCTAGCTTAGAATAGTGTATATTTATTTAAAGGCTATACTGATCATTTCATTCTATGATTTTTATTTTATCGATATAATGAAATTTGAGGTGCCTTCTGTTTTAGAAACATTTTTGTAAGTAAGACAAAACCAAAGATACTGTTCATGTTGTCTTATCTTCAAAACTGTCAATTTTTCAAGTAGATTTCTGTAGGGAATGAGTTCACTGTTACTTGACTATATAATGATTATGACAATTTACATGTATAGAGTATTTCAGTCAACTCTAAGATTCCAACCTGCAGAACAGTTGTAAATTTAAAGTGGTAGAAGGAGCTTCCTCATCAGGAATTCTCGTTCACAATGAAATCACAAGGTTGGGGCAAACAAATAAACATATACAGGGCTTTAATAGATATAAGATACTTTATATAAATAATTTCATTTGATCTTCACTGTAACCTAGTGAGGCAGGTATTCAAGATATTATAATCCCCATCTTAAATGAAGAAGCATAGACTCAGAAAAGTTAAAAAAAAATTACTCAGAACCATTAAACTCACTGATGTAAGAGATAGAACTTATTACACAAGTTAAATTCTATTTGTTTTCTAGTTAAATATATTGCCTTTGGAACAATTTGATAATTAAATAGAAAAAAAATGGACTGTTATGTTTGCTTCACTAATACCTGCAATTTAAAAAAAAAGATCAATTTTTAATCATTTCTACTGAAAAAAAACTCAACTAAACAGAAATTTGAATCTACAAACACAGGACTCAAAAGAAGTATAGAAAGGTAAACAGGGGAATATGTGTGTGTGTGTGTGTGTGTGTTTGTGTGTGTGTGTAAAATTTAATGGTTAAATTGTTCATATCCCTAGATTGGAAAACAATAACTGTAACTCTTAAGAACTAAATCTGTTACTAGGACAGACAGAGGGCATCACATGGACAGATGGTATGGTTGTGAGTGTACTCTGATGTGATGATATCAGAGAAAAAGACATTAAGGTGTGGAAAAGATCTGTACCAGAGGAAGAGGAAAGGGAACATATAATGGGGCAAATTAGATCACAGAGAGAGATACAAAAGGCTTATTACAATGGAGAGAAGAAGGGAGGGGGATGAGCATAGTCTGAAGGTTGATCTCATCAGTTGTGGCTCTAAGAGGGAATAACAATCATTAAGTTAAACAAAGAAATTTATCTAACCCCTTAAAGAAGTAGGAGGAGAAAGAGTAAAGAAAAAAGGAGGGATTAGATAGAAGGGAGAGCAGAAACACAAGGAAAAAAGGTAAGAGAAAGGGAGAGGATGATAGAAGGTAAGGTAGTGGGTAGGATGGGTCAAAAAACAAAACACTACTAAGTACTAGATGGAGGAAAAAAACAAAAATATATACAGGGGAAAAAATACAGAGCTGGAAATCATAACTGTGAATGTGAAGAGGATGAACTCGTCCTTAAAACAGAAACAAATAGCAAAGTGAATTAAAAACAGAATCCTAAAATAAGTTGTTTACGAGGACACAGAGAGATACATATGAGTAAAGAAATAATTTATGATGCTTCAAATGAAGTAAAAAAAAAAAAAGCATGGGTAGCAATTCTGATCTCAAATAAACCAACTTAAAAATAGGTCTAATAAAAAGAAATAAGGAGGGAAAATACATCTTGATAAAGGGTATAATAAACAGTGAAATAGTAAGGCTATTAAATCACTATGCACCAAGTGATAGAGCATATAAATTTTTACAGAATATATTAAGCCAGTTACAGAAAGAAACAGACAGCAAAACAATATTGGTGGGGGACCTCAATCTTCCCATCTCGTAATCAGACAAATCTAGCCAGAAAATAAACAAGAAAGAAACTAGAAAGATTAATAGGATCCTAGAAAACCTAGATATGTTAGATCTCTGGAGAAAATCACTGATCCAATCTATTTAAACAAGAAAAGGCTCACACAAATAAGATGGATAATAAATTCTTTGATCATGGCACATAGTTATCAAAATAATTTTAAATCTCAGGTCTGACCATTCCAATGTGTTACTCAAAAATGTTTAATGCCTTCCTTTGTCACTAGGATTAAATTCAAATTCTTCTGACTCACTTTTAATGTCCTAGGTAAATTGACTTGGAATTATATATTATGTCCTTAAGAAAATGGAAGTTCCCTGAGGACAAGAGCTGTTTAATTTTTGATTTTGTAATCTAGTACCTATACTAGTGCATTGGTATGTGCTACATTTCATGTTTGTTTATTTGAAGAAACTGAGGTCCAGAGAAGGGAAGTGATTTGCCCATTGTTACATAATTAATAAGAATGAGAAGACAGATTTAAAACCAGGCCTAATAACTCCATGTTCCAGGCTTTTTCCACTATATCTTATTCTCTGACTAAGGGAAAGATGCTGTTTGATTGACTTGGTAACAAATTCATAGAACACTTAGTAATCATTCAAATTTTTATGTAGAATGGAGAACTCAGTCATCAAAAAATTAATATGATGTGTATATGAGACAAGGGTATATTGATAATTATTTAAAAATAAGGTTTTAAAATTGCTTTTAGCTTAATCTGCATTATAAACATTTTCTACACCACTTTCGTAAGTTTAGACAATCAATAAAAGTCATTGAAATCCTGATTTGTATATTTTACTGCATTCTAAGTATTAATGCTCACACTGAAAATTTAACAACCAGCTTTTTCTATTCAATTGAAGCTGGTTCCAGCATATTTTCTCACTTTGTTTTTCTCAATTCTGAAACCTAAAGACCTTTTCAAAAAACATTTTCTACTAATATCATTAGAAAGTGGGTTGACTGACATATGAAAATATTTTTTGAATCTCTATGATTTTCAAAAAGAGTGCACATATGAAAGAAGATATGATTTTGTCAGAAACTCAGCATACACCTACATTTCACATTCCATACCAAAATAAAGTCAAAATGGATACATGATTTGGGCATAGGATTTAGGATTAGAATTAGGAGAACAAGAAACAATTTACCTCTCAGATCTTTGGAGAAGGAAGGAATTTATAACCAAAGAAGATCTAGAGAACATTATTAAAGGAAAAATGGACAACTTTGAATACATTAAATTAAAAAGTTTTTTTCACAAACAAAACCAACAGAAACAAGATTAAAAGGAAAGTAAAAAGCTGGGGGTGGGGGGAATCCTTACAGCCAGTATTTCTGATAAAGCTCTCTAATGTCTAAAATTTATAAAGAACTATGCCAAATTTAAAAAAAATACAAGTCATTTTCTAGTTAATAAATGATCAAAGGATATGAACAATTTTCAGATAATGAAAGTCATTTATAGTTACATGATAAAATGCTCTAAATCATTATTGATTAGAGAAATGAAAATTAAAAGAACTTTGAGGTTCCACCTCATACCTCTCAGATTGGCTAAGATGACAGGAAAAAAATAATGATAAATATTGGAAGAGACGTGGGAAAAATGGGATACTAATGCATTATTAGTGGAGTTGTGAGATGATCCAACCATTCTGGAGAGCATTCTGGAACTATGTCCAAAGAGCTATAAAACTATGCATACCCTTTGATCCAACAGTGCCATTCTTAGGTCTGTATCCCAAGGAAATCATAAAGCAGGGAAAGGTACCCACATGTGCAAAAATGTTTGTGACAGCTCTTTTTTTTTAATAGCTTTTTATTTACAAGATATATGCAAGGGTAATTTTTCAGCATTGACAATTGCAAAACTTTTTATTCCAACTTTTCCCTTCCTTCCCCTACCCCCTTCCCCAGATGGCAGATTGACCAATACATGTTAAATATGTTAAAGTATAAGTTAAATACAATATATGTATACATGTCCATATAGTTATTTTGCTGTACAAAAAGAATCAGATTTTGAAATAGTGTACAATTAGCTTGTGAAAGAAATCAAAAATGCAGGAGGACAAAAATGCAGGGATTAGGAATTCTATGTAGAGGTTCATAGTCATCTCCCAGAGTTCTTTCACTAGGTGTAGCTGGTTCATTTCATTATTGCTCTATTGGAACTGATTTGGTTCATCTCATTGTTGGAGATGGCCATGTCCATCAGAATTGATCATCATATAGTATTGTTGTTGAAGTATATAATGATCTCCTGGTCCTGCTCATTTCACTCAGCATCAGTTCATGTAAGTCCCACCAGGCCTTTCTGAAATCATTCTGCTGGTCATTTCTTAAAGAACAATAATATTCCATAATATTCATATACCACAATTTATTCAGCCATTCTCCAATTGATGGGTATCCACTCAGTTTCCAATTTCTGAGCACTACAAAGAGGTGACAGCCCTTTTTGTAGCTGCAAGAAATCAATTGGGGAATAGCTGAACAAGTTGTGGTACATGAAGAAAATGGAATATTATTGTCCTATAAAAAATGATGAACAAACTGATTTTAGAAAGACCTGGAAAGATTTACACGAACTGATGCTGAGTGAAAGAAGCAGAACCAGAAATACATTGTATACAATAACAGCAAGAATGTGTGATGATAACCTATGAAAAACTTGGTTTTTCAGAGTGTTTCAGTCATCCAATAGACTTTGGACAGAAAATCCCATCTTCATCCAGAAAAAGAATTAAGGAGACTTAATGTAAATAAATACATGCTATATTCATTTCTTTTTTCTGTTTTTTTAATCTCTCCCATGGTTTTTCACTTTTGCTCTGATTTCCCCCCCCCCAACATGATTCATAAAGCTATGTATTAAAAATAAATAGAAAATTAAATTAATTTTTAAAAAAGATATCATTTTCATATTGTCAATCATGTATAGTCAATTAAAATTTATTAGTTGCTTACCCCATGCTAAGTACTATCATAAATGCTAAAGATATGATAAAAGGCAAAAACAATGTATGTGTCCTCAAGGAGTTCATATTCCAAAGGCAGAGAATCATGCAAAGAAATTGGTCAAGTAAGATATCGACATTGTAAATGCAAGATAATTTGTGAGAGAAGCAGTTACCAGTATTTGGGGAGAGCTAAGGGAAAATATGAAAAGGCTTCCCACAGAAGATAGGATTGGAGCTGAATATTGAAGGAAGCTACCACAAGTTAGGAGGTAGAGATGAGAAGGGAGAATATTTTGGGCAGAGGAGTCAATCTGTGCAAAGAGGAACTCATCACTCTTAATTTTATCACCAATCTGTTCATTCAAACCTTGATTGATACCAACTCCTTCAGTGTCTTCTTTCTTTCCTTTGATAGGGAGGGATGAAGGGTAGAATGCTGAATTCCTCTGAAAGGCTTCCTTTATAGAGGACAGAAACTGGATTTTGGATTCACTTCCCTCTGTATCTGCTGCCCTGTCTTTGTTGTTCTGGTGGTGGTAGTTTTACTCTATGGAATAAGATACTTCTGGATCAGGCACCCTTTGGTGATTCCAACCTAATCTTTTTTTAAAAATATTGTTTCCTTTCATTAGATTGTAAGCTCCTTGAAGGCAGGAACTATCTTTCTTTTAATTAGTTGTATCCCCAGTAATTAGCATGATATTTGGTATATAGTAAATACCTAAAAATATTTATTAGATTTTATTGGAGAGATGGAAGACTGTATGTGAGGAAGAGAAAGAACGTTAATGTCTCTAGAGCTTAGATTATTTGAAGGAGAGTGAAGTATAAGAAGACTATAAGGATAGGAAGGGTTTCAAGGTCAAACAGAGAATTTTATATTTGGTCCTAGAGGAAGTAGGAAGCATTAGAGTTTATAAGGTAGAGTATTGACCCGATCAGGCTTAAACTTTAGGAAAATCACTTTGGCAGCATAATGGACAATGGATTAGAGTTATAGGTGACTATAAGGAGGCTAATAAAAGAATAATGCTGTAGTCCAGGCATAAGATGATGAGAACCTGCACCAAGTTAGCAACCATGGGAGTGGAGATCAGAATCAACTTCATCCCTATATTTTTTGCCACCCTTCATAGGTAGTTTACGATAAAGGTCTTCTGGAAAAGTAGATTGTCCTTAAATATTCTAAGGCCTCATTTCAAAAAACTTTAAGAATGTAGCTTACACTCTTAACTATTCAAACTTAAGTTTGAATTTACTTTTTCAACCCTTCTTTGTCAATTAGTAAATGGAGTCCAGATAAGCAATAAAAGTCATGTTACTTAGAACTACATTTCCCAGGTTAAATAGCTCTGCCTATAGACATTTCTGCTTTTTTTTTTCCCTTTAAAAGTGATTTGCTGATACTTAGAAAAAAGATCACTGTCATTTGCTAATACTTTCTCCACCCAATATAACCATTTCTTGTAACAAATAAGTACAATTAAGGAAAAAAAATATTGATCCATGCAATGTATGGAAAGGAACAAGAGACTGAAATATAGAGTGCATAAAAGATAATAGTTTTCATGTTTTCTAATCTATCCTGCACATGCAGGAAGGAGTCTAAAGGCTTTAGATGCCAAATAAAGGAATTTATTTTCAAGTAGAGATGTGGCAAAAGCCTGAATTAAGGTATAGGCCATATAAGATATTGTCATTTTTCCTTAGGTCTGGAAGAACATGACATCAGGGAGATAATACCATGACATGCAAATGAATTGGATTTAAATGAGGGAGGACTGTGCAAGATCACCTGACTAACTTTGTCCTTTAAAGCCATCTGGATCCAGTGGCTAGATATAGATCAAGAAGATTGAAGATGGCCCTGGATGAAATGGAAGACTTTGGCCTTTTTAAGCTAAGGTCTTCAACAGGTCTCAGTTTGACAGGGGCTGTACCTATTTATTGATTAAGGTTAGGTAGTAATTGAGGCAAATAATCTCCACCCTAAATAAATAAATGAATCTGGGAGGGGAAGATCCTCTGGCTAAAGGAGAAATGAATGCTACTTACATTCAATCTGAGTCAGTCTGGACTCAAACTAGATAAGAAGACAAAGAGATTGAAGGTAGAATCTATAATTAATTACATATGAGGGATAAAAAAAAAAAAAAGAATAAAGTGTGATTTAGAGTTAAATAAACTGAATGATTTGAACCTTCCTATAAGAGTCAGCAGAGGAATTTCCAGAAATGTATTCTTTTGTCATATGTGATCTTTCAACTTGGGTCCATTTTCCTGTGGACTCTGTGCTTGAAAATAATACATCTCATACTTTTCTAGTGGGATGTTTTGTATGAATATAACTTTATTATTGTAATCATAGAAAGATATCCTTTTCTAAGACCTAATAAGGTCTGACTAAGAAATCACAATTGAATTTAATAATTAAAAAGTTATTGAGGGAATAATTTCAATATTCTGATAGGGACAGAAAGCAGATTATCAGGGTTAAAGAGTGAATGGATAGTCAACAAATTTAATCACTAAATATAGATTCATTTTTAAAACTCTGAAAGTAAAGAAGAAAAATATAATGTAATAGCTTTATTGGTCAGAAGAGTTAAGGAAAAGCCATTTATTTATTTGTTTAATAAATGGGAAACTTGACTTGCTTACAGGCTGGAGGGAATTAGCTAATATAAATGAGGAGATTAATATAAGAGAGAAGGTAAGTATTTGATTGAACAAATATCTCTCCTTCAGCTTTCTCTCTAATTGTAGTATGTTTTCTTTTACACTCTTCTTGCCCAACTACCAAACTCCTACAAAAGAACGTCAGTCTTCCCAATAATGTAGGAAGCTTTGGGAATGAGGATGAGGCTGGGAAAAGATATCTTTTGGAAGCTGTGTTTTACAGTTTCTTGTCTATCTCTTGCTATATCTTGGTCTACAGGCTAGGGCAGCTGTATTATATTTTCATGCTTCATGCTTTATCCTTCTCCTGAGTCTAGATAGAAGTTATATATTTCAAAAATAGAACTCACAAAGCAAATGCCAATGAGATTGTTTAGTAGTGAAGTATCTGACTTATTTTTATATGCCTAAAGAAAGTATGATTTCTTGTTCCATCCTTTTCTGAATTTTCATCAGGGTAGTAATATGGGCCTCAAAATTTTGTCTATATATCCCAACTCAATATATGGTCTTTTCCATAATGTAAATTGTTTCTGAAATTCCACCTCTTTCAAGAAGAATTCTGAGAAAATAAGAGATTTCTACTTCCTTTATGCTCAGTAAGGAGAGAGGACTTCCAGTTCTCTTTATTTACACCAGTTATGTACTTAATTTGCCCTATCTTATCTATAATAAATGTGCATATTCCCTAAAACTTAAAGTTTTAATCTGTTCAGTTTAATCTTATATAAACATTAATATCCCAATCAATGTGCTTCTCTAAGCCTACAAATTTGCCTCTATATATAGAGTCAAAAATAGAATCAATATCAATCAGGTTATTTCTAAATGATTTTTGACTATAAGAGTAAAGGTACAAGTCCTAATTAGTTCACTCTCAATGATTTCAAGAGTAGTCTTTATTATAATCTTGGGAAGAACAGAAACTTTCCCATTATCCATGCTAAGATATTGTCCTAATTAATCTGTAGAATCACAACTATCACTAGCATCATCATTCACCCTAAACATCACCATCATCATGTACTCCAGATTTATTACAGGGTAACCATAATGTGCTATAGAGTATGGAAAGTTTATTGTCAGTGGCCTCTAAAAATTTATATGCTAAAATGAAAACACAAACATATCAAATTTCCAAATAGTATTTTAATTTAACTGGTATTTTTGTTACTTGTATAGTGCAGGTAATATATGTCATTGCAATTATAAATTTTATTAAGAGGTTAAGATTGGAGATAAATCTCAAAAAATGAAAGGAGAAAGCTCAGTCAATATACATAAACATTATGCTAAAGTGGGATTTTTGGAGGATGGTAAGTAGGGAGAGAAAGAGAGAGAAGGAAGGAAGTAATGGAAGATATTGAGAATAATTGGAAAAACAATCATTAAAGATGATTAAAATAGAGAAAAAATGATTAGCCCAGAAATAGTAAGCCTTAGCAAAGGGAAGGCTTGAACATAGATCTTTCTGAGCCCAAAGATAATTCTCTATCCACTAGACAAAATGAAATCTTAAGAAATTGGGGTATGGGGGAGAGAGAATTTAGACAATTGTGCATAGAAAAGGCAAAAGGAAAGAAAGGAATGACCTGTGGGGAAGAGTGATTAAACCCATCTTGACTGAAGGATAAAGTGGCTGAGGGAATATAAAGGGAATAAAACTATGATGATAGGTTTGTCTTTTAACTTCAAGCTAGGTTTGGGCTTTGTTGGATAATGGAAAACCTTAAACTCTGTGTGCATGTATGTGTGTGTGAGTGTGTGTGTGTATATGTGTGTGTTCTGAGCAACACAAGGATTAGATTCTTACATTAAAAAAGAAACTATAGTTGACAGACTGACATAATTTATAAAGGACAGTAATAGGGAATAAGTTTCCCATTTTAATTCTAATAGCAATAGAGTACAACGATGCAGGAAAATGAGAAAACTAATTTACTATCTTAGTGTTGACTTAAGAAAGACTCAAAATTTATATTCCCAACATTAGGATTATTATCCTCTATTCTTAGGTAACTCAACACTTCATCCACACTTTCCTCATTGCTGACTTAACTTCTTTGTTCCTTAGGGTATAGATGAGTGGATTCAACATGGGGGTGATGACATTGTATGACACAGAAACTAACTTGTCCACTGAGAAAGTGGAGAAAGGTCTAGCATAAATGAAGATGCATGGCCCAAAAAAGAGTGTCACTACCATGAGGTGGGAGCCACAAGTGGAAAGTGCTTTGCTCCTTCCCTCCTTGGAACGTATCTTCAACAAAATGGCAGCATAAGAAGAAATTAAGACTATAAAACAACTGGTGGAGATCAAGCCACTGTTGGATACCATCAGCAACTCAATGACAAAGGTATCTGTGCAGGCAAGTTTGATGACTGGAGGAACATCACAGAAGAAGTTGTCTACCTGATTTGGTCCACAGAAAGGCAGGCGGACAGTCAGGACTGTCTGGACTGTAGAATGTACAAAGCCACCCATCCAGGAGGCAATCACTAATACACAACATATTCCCCGGTTCATGATGGTGGTATAGTGAAGAGGTCGACAGATAGCAACATAGCGGTCATAAGCCATAACTGTAAGCAAGAACATCTCAGCTGCACCAATGACATGCAAGAAAAAGAGCTGTACAATGCATTGTCCATAGGAGATGAGCTTCTCTTCTGCCAGGAAATCAACTAGAAGTTTGGGAGTAGTCACTGAAGAATAGCACAAGTCCAGGAAGGAGAGGTTGCCAAGCAGGAAATACATTGGGGATGAATGCAGACGGGCTTCAGAAGCCACTGTGACCATGATGAGTACATTGCCCACCCAAGTAAATATATAGAAGAAGAAGAACAACACAAAGAGCCCTTCTTGTCCTACAGGTGTCTGTGATAGTCCTGCTAAGACAAATTCTTTAACCACTGTTTGGTTTCCCTGCCCCATTCCAGTTGGATCCACCTATAAAGAAAAATTTAAAAATTAGAAATCAGAAACATAAAAGGAGGACAAATAGGGAATATCAAGTCTATAATCTGCTGTCCCAGAAGTAGCCTCATTTGTCCATGGTGCCTATGATATTTTCCCCTCTTAGTATTGTTTTCCACAAGTAAAACACTGAATATGCAAAGTTTAGATTTTGATTTCTGGCCTTTCAATCTGGACATTTTTCCTAATAGAAATATAGTTATAGTATATTGTAATAAATATAACATGTTAATATATAATATATTATAATATAGTCTATTAGCATAATATATTAATATGATGTTGTCTTATAATAGGTATGGTCTATTAGTATATAGTATGTTTATACTGGTATATTGAATACAGTGCATCCTATATTATATGTATAATCTATTTGTATATTATAGAATAATATAAGTTTAATATAATATATACAATACTAAGTGACATTTATAGAGCACCTTAAGTTTTCATAAGAAATATTGATTCACACACACACATACAAAATGCAATGGTCACTTCTCTCATAGAATTTACATTTTATTCTGATGAAACCACATATAAATATGGAATATATAGAGAGGGACTAAATGTGTCATTTCATTGGATATAGGGAACCCAAAAATAAAATCTTTTTGCAAATGCAGGGTGGCATCTCTGCATAATCTTAGACAATCTGCATAGTCTGCATCATCTTAGAGGGTTATCTAAAACATTAACTATTAGTGATTTGTCTACCATGAGAGACCACATTGTACCAAACATGGGACTGGAGTCCACTCTCTATCCACTATACCACGTTGGCTATGTATAAATAAAAAAATATTTCTGAGGGGCTTTAAAAGGTTCTAGCTACTGGAGGGGTCAGAATAGGTAGATCTTGTGTAGTAGGTAGCACTTGAATTTAGTAATGAAGGAAGTTAGAGATTCTAAGAAATAGGGATTCAGATGGAGTGCTTTCCTGACGTAAAGGCTGATCATAAAGTTCAAAATTACCAAGAACAGAGATGGAATACCATACACAGAGAACTGCAAGTCTGACTAGAATGTAGAGGAATAAAGGTCAACTTCAATAGTCCTAGAAAACATAAATGGAATCAGATGGTCAAATGTAGTACAATATAAAATAGAGGGATATGCTTTGAATACAGGAGGCAATAGAGATTCAGTAGAATTCTTTTGCACAAAGGAGTGACATAGGCCAATGCACACTACAAAAATTTCCTTTGGTATCTGAATATATGATGGATCAGAGGGGAGCAAGGTTAGAAACAGAGAGGTCAAGTGGGAGGTTATTGCAATAGTCCAAGTGAGAAATAATGGGAGTTTAAGTTAATATAGTAGCCTTGTGAGTAGAATGAGAGATATGAGAGAGATTATAGAGATCTCATTTGATCATTCTGTGATCCCCCTCCTTCCTTGGGAGTCTAGTGTTTTCCCTATTTCTGCCTAGTCTCAAGAAAGTATCAGGAAAAAGAAAGAAAGAAAGTATCAGAAATATATTTTACTAATGTGCTAAAGAAATATTACTGTTTTCAGGAAGGGTTGTATTTTAATAGAGATCATGGTCCAAAGCTAAAGGTAGAAAGCTTATGATAAAAGATGAGGCACCTATGAACTGGTAGGGACAGATTTGACTCATTATTGCAAAAAAAAATAATACTTTTCAGAGTCAAATTTCTGTTCTGTAAAGTAACATCAATGTCATGAATAACATCAATTATTGATTCTAGAGATTTTCTCAGAAGTCATTCCTTCATGATACTTCTCTTTTTTGACTTGGGAAATTCTCTTCATAAAATTTTTAATGTGTTTGCTGATCACAAACACATGGAGAAAAATTACAAATGGCACAGTCTATTCCATGGTGGAGTTTTCAAGTCTCATTTTCAGATCAACATGTATAAAGATACTTTTGATACCATAATAATACATATCAATGCATTATAGAAGTATATAATTCAGTGCTATGCCAAATACAGAAAAAGGCAAAATTTATTATTGATGAGGAAAATAGGGAAGGGTTGATGTAGCTGGTGGAATTTAAAAAGATTTAAAAGATCAATTAGAAAGTCAGCTACAGAAGAAGAAACAGGGGAGCATTTCTGGAATAGAGAACAATATAAGCAAATGTTTGAAGGCAGGGAATAAAGGATATGTTCAGGGGAGATAGAAGTATAAATAAAAGTGGGGAAGTAATACTACAAAAAGTTTGGAAAGATGCAGTTATGTCAAACTGTAGAGAACCTTGAACAGGAAAAAAAAAATTGAATTTTTTCCCATAGATTAAAAACATTCCAGAATAGGTGAATCTTGTCATTTCTTTGGTAAGGAAGAAGGGAATTAAGAGAAGAGGGAATTAAGGAAGACAGAAGAGTCAATAGTTGGACTTTCAGAATGGAGAGAGGGAGTTCATCTTGGTGTCGGTGACAGATCATATAAATATGATCACTGATACCTTGAAAGAGAATCAGATTTTTAAGAAAGACTATGTACACCGAAAAGAGTTAGGATAGATATACAGGGAACACCCATATTAAGGGGTCAGTAAGAAGAGGATGCCATGAAGAAGGCAAAGAAGAAATGCTTACAAAGTACAGCTTACAGATAGATACTCGGTGACTCAGTAGATAAAGAACTGAAACTCAGGAAGAATTGAGGTCAAAACCAATTTTAAATATTTACCATTACTTATGAACCACAATAAAACACAACTTGGATTCCGAAAAACCTGTGTTCAAGTATAGACTCATATCATTTTTTAAGTTATATGACCCTGAGCTTACTTACCCTCTGAATGACATGCATCCTCGTGTTTAAAGCCAGTTAAGTACCATATAGGGTTGTTATGAGAATAAAATGAGATCATAAATGTAAATCCCTTCACAAACCTTCTAGCACCATATTAATGAAAACTATTATTACTATTACTATAAAGATAGGAAGAGAAGAAAAGTGTGTTCTCTTGACACTAAGGGAAGACAGCATCAAATGCCATTGAGAAGTTATGAGAATGAGAAATGGGAAGAAAAAAATCACTGAATTTGAAATTTAAGAAGTTGTTGATTTGTTTTTGAGAGGAGAATCAGTCTTTTAGACTAACATCCACATCTACATATCCTATCAGGACCAAAGCAATGATAAGATTAATTTATTGAGGAATACTTTCACACTCTGCTATATTTTGAAGGCCAAAAACAGAATGAAATATAAATTTATTTAACTAGAGTTATTAGTTCTTAGGGGGGTGTTTCAGTTCTTCCATGAATATATAGTTCTATAATTAATAAAGTTCCTAAAGATCTTATTTTGGAGATGCTTCTTTAATCAAAACCATATGACCAATCCTATTTCTATAGGAGTTTAAGATTTTTCTTTTCACAAAACATTCCGGGGAAGTAAGAAGTATAACTATCTTTGTTCGCATTATTCAGATAAGAAAACTGAGCAGGTTACTTATTTGCACTTTATGTAGTACATGTTGTGTTTTATATGTCTAACTGACTTGCACCAACAATCCCAAACTACCTCTGTTATGTTTTTTTGGTTATGAGCCCCTGCTAATGAAAACTAGCTAAAAAATTCCTAGAGATTGGGTTATTCTGATGCACATATATATATCAGACACCAAAATTGTAAAGCCCTAAGGTTCAGGTCTCTGACTCTTATGTAATTACCTTATTGGGAATGAAAGTGCAGCAAATATTTGATTTATCTCAAATCCCAGAAACTGCTTTTCTGTAAAATGGTTCTTACATAAAATCACTTTTGTTTATCTCAATTTGCATCATATTGTATATAAACAATAGCTGGAATATGACAGGGCAGAGAAGTGGACAAAGCAGTGGGTTATAGTAGATAGATTGATTGCTGGACTTAAAAATACTTGAATTCAAATCCCAACCCAACATGTAATAGTTATATGAATACATGTAGATACAATCCCTCTAAGCATCATTTGCTATATATAATATTCATATCTACTTCACAGAGTTATCGTAAGGTGTAAATGAGAAAAAATATGGAAAGCATCTTTTAAAACATAAGCACTATAAATATTAACTATTACTGGTGTTACTGGTAGTGTTTATTTGCTATTGCTGTTGTTAATATGCCCTCTCACTTTTGGAATATGGGAAACAACTTCAGTCTTAGCATCCAATATCATGAAAGCATTTAAAGAAATATCAGAGACTTTAATTGTATTTATAAATACAAATAACTGTAGTTCCCCAATATTAAATTTATTAGGTCTTTATTAGACTGTGAAAAGCAACAATCAGAAGGAAAGGTCAAGAATTTGTACCAGTGAAAAGGGGGAATATGTATTTTGATTATGATGGGAAGGAACATCAGGGAAAGACTTTGGTGTGGCTTGGGTTCCAGGGGTTGAAGTATAGCACAATTCAGTGAAAAATTATCTTGCTTCTGTTTAAAGAATGCCTAATATAATCATGGCACATATCACTTCATGTCTTTGAATAATGAGGATTACAAGAAAGAAATTAATGTTCAGTAATAGATGCATTTTTTTTAAAAATCTAAATGCAATTTTAAGAGGTAGTTTAAAAAATTGGCAGAAAGTTGGCCATGAAGACCAGAATTTGAGTCCCAACCCACCCATCCTCAGCACATACTGACTTTGTGAATGTGGGAAAGTCATATGATTTCTCTTTGTTTTAGAATATTTTCTTAAAACATAAATTGCATAAAGATACTGATTTGCCTTAGTAGAGTTTACTCACCTAGGGATTACAAATACTAATGAAATCACATGTTTAACTGAATTTTTAAAAATTATTTTATATCAACTATGTACACTGACATTTAATAATGTCAAAAAGAATAGTATATTTCAGTTTAGAGAAAAATGGTTAAAATTTATTTAAAACTAGAAGATACACATTTGTGTTATTGTTCAATTATTTATATCAAGACTTATTTTCAGAAAGTAAACTTGAAATGAAATTTTTATTTTATATCATTATTGTGGTTTATCATATTGTGATATGATGCAAAGACTTTACTAATCTATACCAACTGCCCACAGACTCTGACATTTACTACTTAATTTAAAAGATTTTAGAGAACCAGTGTTATAATGGATTATGTGTAAATTATCCTATTACTAGCCAAAATAGAAGAGCCTATCAACAGAAGGCTGATGAGTTACCAGGCAACACATTTTTGTGTATTGTTGCTTGATTGTTATTTGTTTACCACAGCAATTTTTGAAGATTATTTAATAAGGAACAAAAGGGATGTAACTTGATCTTGGAAGAAGTAATCACAGCAAGGAAATCAACTATTTTAAAACTTAGATGACCATAAGAAAGTCAAATAACTATTTCAACCTTAAATTCCTATTCTGTAAAATAAATTCCAAAAGTTTTAAAAATCCCAAAGCTGTCCTCATTCTAATACTCTTTGTGATTTGTATTCATGAAAGTATCTATAATATCTTTGGTTAGAAGGTATTGAAACACTTTACCTCTTTGGGATTAAGTTTTCTCATTTATAAAATATGGGGAGTCAAACCAGTTGACTCTAAGATCCCGCTCACCACTGAGAAAATACTATTATCATCCAGTGACCCTAGTTGTTATTTTTTCAACTTCATATTTTATTTCAACTTCATATTTCAACTTCATATTTATTTCAACTTCTTTCCTAATGTAAGTATTCCCTCTTAAATTATCCATGAGAAGTCACTATGGAATCCCAGATTTAGAGCTAGAAGAAACATAGATGTTGTCTAGTTAAACCTTTTTTATTTTACTGATGAGAAAACTGAAGTTGAGAGAAGGCAAGTGATTTTTTCATATCATACATGAAATTAATGACTAAGGAGTTATTTGAAATGTCATTTTTTCCTATGTGCTTATTTAAATTTATGAAATATATTTAGCAGAATAATCTTTCCCTAGAAAAAATGTAGATTCTGTAAGCTAAAATTGTTTTACATTAAAAACAAATGAATTTAAGCCTCAGAAAATAATCAACACTGGGAGAAATGGTAATATGAATTTTACTGTAGACCAACACTCCATTAAAATGGAGCATGTTTTTCTTTTATGTGTCTTTCAACCAGTAATTTCATCTATCAGTATTAAAAAATACCTACCTTTAAATTTCGGAGTTTGGTCCCTCAGAAATTATGGTCATGGTGAATAGGTAGTACTTATAGTTGTAGTAGAATTTTTGCCAGTCAAGATGAAAGTCAAAAGAGTCCTGTGTTTCTTCTGACCATTATGGGAAATTGGGGTCAGGTGATTTAGGCATTGAGCCCTTGGCAGTTGAATCACAAGGGGACTCATTAAAAAATTAGCTTTTTAGCCACATGCTTTTCTCACAAGATCAAATATGTTGTCTTGGGCCTGGGGGAGAAGAGGAGGCAAGGGAATGAGAAAGTGGAGAAGAGAACAAAGGCTATGTAGGTAGAAGAAAGCCTGGTTCTCATTAAGAAGGGATGTTGTCAACTACAAAACATTTTCCACACAAATAAATGCAGATCTAATCAACTTGAAAAATATCAAGTGGTTATGGGTAAACTGAGCAAATATAATAAAAATAACAATGCTACCTAAATTAATCTATGCCATGCCAGTCAAACATCTAAGAAATTATAAATCTAGAAAAAAGAATGATAAAGTTCATCTGGAAGAACAAAAAGTCAAGAATTTCTTTTTTTTTTTTTAGGTATTATTTGTAATTTTATTTTATTTTATTTTCCTTTTTTTATTATTTTATTTTATTTTTTATTTAATAGCCTTTTATTTACAGGTTATTTGTATGGGTAACTTTACAGCATTAACAATTGCCAAACCTCTTGTTCCAACTTTTCACCTTTTACCCCCCACCCCCTCCCCCAAGTGGCAGGATGATCAGTAGATGTTAAATATATTAAAATATAAATTAGATACAGAACAAGTATACATGACCAAACTGTTATTTTGCTGTACAGAAAGAATCAGACTCTGAAATATTGTACAATTAGCTTGTGAAGGAAATAAAAAATGCAGGTGGGCATAAATATAGGGACTGGGAATTCAATGTAATGGTTTTTAGTCATCACCCAGAGTTCTTTCTCTGGGCATAGCTGGTTCAGTTCATTACTGCTCCATTGGAAATGATTTGGTTGATCTCATTGCTGAGGATGGCCAGGTCCATCAGAACTGGTCATCATATAGTATTGTTGTTGAAGTATATAATGATCTCCTGGTCCTGCTCATTTCACTCAGCATCAGTTCGTGTAAGTCTCTCCAGGCCTTTCTGAAATCATCCTGTTGGTCATTTCTTACAGAACAATAATATTCCATAATATTCATATACCACAATTTATTCAGCCATTCTCCAACTGATGGGCATCCACTCAGTTTCCAGTTTCTAGCCACTACAAAGAGGGCTGCCACAAACATTCGTGCACATACAGGTCCCTTTCCCTTCTTTATGATCTCTTTGGGATATAAGCCCAGAAGTAACACTGCTGGATCAAAGGGTATGCACAGTTTGATTAAAAAAAAAAGTCAAAAATTTCAAGGGAATTTATGAAAAAAATGCAAATGTAGGTGGCTTAGCTGTATTAGACCTTAAACTATATTATAAACAGCAGTCATCAAAACCATTTGGTACTGACTAAGAAACAGAGTAGTTAATCAATATAATAGGTTAGGTTAACAGGACAAAATAGGTAATGGCCATAGTAATCTAGTGTTTGAGAGCCCAGATTTTGTGACAAGAACTCACTATTTGACCAAAACTGCTGGGAAAATTGGAAATTAGTATAGTAAAAACTAGGCATTGACCCCTCTCTAACATCCTATACCAAGATGAGGTCAAAATGGGTTCATGATTTAGACATAATGAATGATATTATAAGTAATTTAGAAGATCAAAGAATAGTTTCCTCTCAAATCTGTGGATAAGGAAAGGAATTTGTGGCCAAAGAAGAATTGGAGTTCATTATTGAACACAAAATAGATAATTTTGATTTCATGAAGTTAAAAAGTTTTTATGCAAAGAAAATAAATTAAGATAAGGTTAGAAGGGAAGCAATAAACTGGGGGCAAATTATATTCAAGGGTTCTGATGAAGGCCTCATTTCTAAAATATATACAGAATTGACTCACATTTATAAGAATCAAAGCCATTCTCCAGTTGAGAAATGGTCAAAGGATATGAACAGACAGTTTTCAGATGAAAAAATTGAAAACATTTCTAGTCATATGAAAAGATGCTCTAAATCATTATTGACCAGAGAAATGCAAACTAAAACAACTCTGATATACCACAGCACACTTCTCAGATTGGCTAAGATGACGGAAAAAAATAATGACAAATGTTGGAGGGGATGTGAGAAAACTGGGACACTAATACATTGATAGTGGAGTTGTGAATCGATACAGCCATTCTCTAGAGCAATTTGGAACTATGTCTAAAGGGCTACCAAAATATGCATACCCTTTAATCCAGGAGTGTTTCTACTGATCTTATATTCCCAAAAAGATCATAAAGGAGGGGAAAGAACCCATGTGTGCAAAAATGTTTGTGGCAGCCCTTTTTGTAGTGGCAAGAAACTGGACGCTAAGTGGATATTTATTAGTTGGAGAATGACTGAATAAGTTATGGTATATGAATGGTATGGAATATTATTGTTCTGTAAGAAACTACCAAAAGGAAGACTTCCGAGAGGCTTGGAGAGACTTACATGAACTGTTGCTAAGTGAAGTGACTGGAACCAGATCATTGTACATTGCAACAACAAGATTATACGATGATCAATTCTAATGGACATGACTCTCTTCAACAGTGAGATGATTCAGACCAGTTCCAATGATCTTGTGATAAAGAGAGCCATCTGTACCCAGAGAAAGGTCTGTGGGAACTGAGTGCCGATCACAACACAGCATTTTCACTCTTTTTGTTGTTTGCTTGCATTTTGTTTTCTTTCTATTTTTTTCTTTTTGATCTGATTTTTCTTGTGCAGCAAGATAATTATATAAATATGTATGCATATATTTGATTTAACATATTTTATCATGTTCAACATGCATTGGATTACTTTCCATCTAGGGAAGGCAATGGGGGGGAAGAGGGAGAAAACTTGGAACATAAGGTTTTGCAAGGGTCAGTGTTAAAAAATCATCTATGTGTATGTTTTTGAAATAAAAAGCTTTAATTAAAAATTTTAAAACATTTTTTATAAAGAAGTGGTGTTGTGCTTTCCTTTCTGCTACTATGTCTGTGAGCAGGTTAAGGCCTTGATATAGTTGGTTAGAGATTACAACCAGGAATATACGTTCTCTGATATGCTCTTCCTTACCCAAATGAAAGGCTAGAATAGTGAAAGCATTATTTCTCTGGAACCTGTTTAAGTAAGGAAAAGAATGGAAATAAAGTACATAAAAAATTAGGATGGTTTATAATCTACCTCAGAAGTTCTGTGGTAAATTTTGGTTCAACCCAATTCTATCTCTTAGAGGTTCCCTTAGATTGTCATCAAATAGTTTTGCACAAATTATACAGTCAACTTTTGACATTGGCTTAAGCAGAACAGATTTGGAAAGGCAAAAATTATAAAAATAATATAATAATTACAAATTGTAAAAGACAGATAAAAGTACATGAGAGTTGAAGGCAGGAATTATGGATTTAAATCTAGAATCAAAAACTTGCATAACAACTTTGAGACTAAGTTTCTTGATCTCTAAAATGGGCATGACAAAATAAGGCAAATACTTTTGTTAGCCACATTTTACTAATAAGGAAACTGAACCAGAGATTAAACAACTTGGCCAGACTGACATAGCTGGTTAGTGTGTGAAACAGGATTTTAACTCAGGTCTAATACTCTAAGTACTGTGCCACATAACTTCTTTTCCCAAGGCTGTATGAAGAAAATGTTTCGCAAAACTTGAAGTTTTATTTAAATGTGAGCTGTTAATAATCTTAGTGATGACTGGATCTGTATCCCAAAAAGATCATAAAAGAGGCAAAAGGATCCAAGTGTGCAAAATGTTTGTGGCAGCCCTTTTTTGTCATGGTAAGGAACTAGAAACTGGGTGGATATCCATCATTTGGGGAATGGCTGAATAAGTTAAGATATATGAATGTAATGGAATATTATTATTCTATAGGAGATGATTTCAGAAAAGCCTGGAAATACTTATATGAGTTGATGCTGAGTGAAGTGAGCACAACCAAGAGAACATTGTACACGGCAACAAGAGTAAATGATGATCAGCTGTGATGGAATTGACTCTTTTCAACAATGAGGTGATTCATGGCAATTCTAATAGACTTGGGATGGAAAGAGCCATCTATATCCAAAGAGAGAATTATGGAGACTGACTGAGCATTGAAGCATAGTGTTTTTATCTTTTAATTGTTGTTGCTTATGTTTTTTTCCTTTCATGTGTTTTTCCTCTTTTGATTTGATTTTTCTTGTACAAAATGACAAATGTAGAAATATGGTTAAAAGAATTGCACAATATTTATCCAATTGCTTGTTGTCTGAGGGAGGTGGGAGTAAGGGAGGAAAGGAGGAAAATTTGGAATACAAAGTTTTACAAAAATGAATGTTGAACATTCTCCGTGTATTTGGAAAAGTAAAATATTATCAAAATAAATTTTAAAATAATGAATGTGCTATTTCTAAAAAAAACAGGATGAATCTCTCATGGACTTTAAGAAAGGAGTGACAATATCTTTTGGAGTGGCATCTCCTATAAAACAGTTTCAAAAATTAGATTCTGAACACAACTTTATTAGCAAGATTCTAAGTGTATTTTCTTTTTTTTTAATCTATGATTAAATATTTTGTTAAACTAATTTAGTTATTTTGTGCATTAAAAATAATAATGAACTTGTAATTTACTGGTATTTTTATTATTTATTATATACATATTTTATTTATATATTGTTTAATATATAATAATATATAACACAATAAACATAGCATATAATAAATAATAAGTTATTATTTATTATATATTACTAGTAATATTTAGTAGTTTGGGAATTCCCAGTGAGGAAATTTCTAGAATCTGATCTTCAGTTTAGAATTGTGGGATTATAGATTCAGAATTAGGAGAGATGATAAAGACTAACTACTTAATAATCTTAGAAAGTTCCTTAAGATACTGAGAGCTTTTATGACATGTTCATGATCATGTAGCTAATATATCTCAATGATATGTATAGAACTCATTTCTTAACTTTGAGCCTAGCTTTTTTATTTTGCTTCTCTCAAATTTAAAGAATAATAAAAAAAAGAGGACCAATGTTATGTGGCGTGGATAGAGTTGGCTTCAAAGCCAGGAAGACCTGTGTTCAAGTCACATTTTTGACACATATGAACTATGTGACCCGGAGCTACATCATGTTTTTGTTTACCCATTTATTGACTGCTTCCAGGTTTTTGTTTAACTTTTCCTTGATAATTTCCCCCATAGCCTTGAAGTCAGCTGAAATGTGTCTCCATCATCTCCCCCAATCTTGAACTACACAACACTTTATTTCATTCCTGTATGACATTTATTATGAAATATTATGTAATAGAGTTTTTAATGTGTCTTATCTCCCCTTCCCTTAAACTATAAGCTCTATGAAGACAAGAGTAATACTCTAAGATAACAAAATACAACATACAGTATATGCTTAATATATTTGAATTTAATTTAATTTTTAAAGCCAATAATTCACATGTCTTAATCCCCCTATGTCTACAAAAATTTTAATTCAATGATTATTTATCAAGAACTGACAATGTTTGGCACCATGGCAGTTCCTTGGGTGCTGTAGCTTGAAGAATCTGGATAATATTGTGATAATTAGAGTTCATAACTTTATATTAGTTTAAAAGATATGAAATATCTATATATAATACATATTTGCTTAATAAAAATGTAATTATAATAAATATATATTTATAAGTATATGATTACAACTGAATGCATTATATATGTGTGTGTATGTATACAACACACATATGTATGTATATATATATATGTATATATATATATATATACACACACACATATATATATATATATATATATATATATATATATAAATACAAACATGGGGGCAGCTAGGTGGCTCAGTGGATAGAGCACCAGCACTAAAGTTAGGAGGACCTGAGTTCAAATCTCACCTCAGACACTTAACACTTCCTAGCTCCGTGACCCTGGGCAAATCATTTAACCCCAATTGCCTCAGCAAACACACACACACACACACACACACTCATATACACACACAAGCATGAGTGTATATACATACATAAATTAGTGTAGTAACAGTGGCATAATTACTCTTTTCTTATGAGATTGTTAGATTTTGAAATTCTTTTGCAAAAAATTTAATCAGTGTGAGTATTAGAATAACAAGGAACATCAAACTGTACAGGCAATATCATTAGTACAATCCCTTTTAAATTGTTCTTTTTTTTTAATTCAGTATGATGATCATCCATGAAGCATGAGTTCTTCAAACATAACAATACTTACATGTACCTGCACATTATATAATTTGAAAAATCTATTATACATGTTGATTAGATACCCTTAATTCATATTTACTAGAGAACTAGAGAACAGAAATAACTTTTTAATAGTGGTGATGGTAGTGATTGTTGTTTTAATTTGAGGGAGCAGCCACAACATATTTAAATTCTTTTCTTATGGTTAATGGCTCACATTTGGATATAGGATTTAGGGTAGGCTGAGACTTTTTTCCCTACTATGTCACAAAACAAATTTGGAAGAGGCTCATTTAACAATTTACAATTTTATTCTCTTGCAGTCAACCAGAGGTGCTCTAAAAATAATCTTAAATGATTTTAAGGTGTGTCAATATTCATACAGAGTTTTATAAAAAGAACTTTATAAACATCATAGCTATAATCAAAATATTTTTAATTTAAAAAATTACTATGTATCAGATTACTGGGCTATATGCTATATATACAAAAACAGTACTAAACAATCCCTATACTCAAGAAATTTACATTCTAATGATCATGTTAACTGTTTTATGTTCTTTCTGCTTGTTAAAATATAAATATTTCTCAAAATATAGTTTTTCCCTGTAGAACTAATTTCAGGCTAGAAATAGAATACACTTGAAGGTAATACATCATCACTTTCCATTCAATCATACTCATATAAGTTTTATTAAATACCTTATAGGTACCTTAATTTATGTAAGTATAACTATACAAGCAAGGAAACTGAGTCTCAGTCTAAAAGACTTGTCCCTGGGCATACACTTAATAGGTGGTGTAAGTAAGATTTTAATCCATCCCTTTCCTGATACTGAATCCAACCAGATACACTAATCTTGTCATTTACTTGCTTAAATTAGATAGGATTCAATTCAATTCAATTAAAAAAAAACATGTATTAGCTGTTTTTAAGGTCTAAGTCACTGTGATAGGCTCTAGGTGACTTCAAATTTTGCCCAGAGAGAGGTAAAAATCTTTTCTGATAAAAGTTCTCCAAGGAAGGATATTTTACAGTTTCTTCTAGCAAAAGTTCATCCCATTGTCCTTTCACTCTGAGGTATTTATTACAACAAAGTGGTCAACAAAGGATGAAGTTCTGAAAAAAGACACATTTAATTACTTGGCTGCTCTCATCCTCCTAGGGATCTTTCTACAGGATATGTCTGTAACCACATTCGGTCACTATCAAGTATCTTCCCATCTAATGAATTGGTGATGAATCAAGAGTATAATTTAATTACATGATTTCAAATTTTCATGTGTTCTAACCCATACATATCCTTTAATCCATAAGAAGACTGCCTCATTTACTCTTATATGGATTAGAAGGATCATATGTGCCCGTTGATGCAAAAAAAATTATTATAATTTTACAGTGGAATAAAAAATTATTTTTCCTTTGCATTGGGGATTTTAAAAAAATTCTCTGCATCAATTGACCCAGCTTGGTTCTTTAGCGTCTTCTTAAGTTCTAGGTCTTCTGGTATTGAGAAGGGATGAACCATTCCATAAAGACTGGAGAGGCAGTTCTCACTGTTCTTTCTCTGCTCTACTCATTCAGTGCTGTTTAATAAAAAATAAATGAGACTGTTTTTCATGCTCTTTCCCTAACTCTGCCTAAGTTTCCATTGTTGATATCCAGTGTAAAATGCAGCAAGGGTATTTGCAGAGAAGATTTCTTTTTTTCTATTTCAATTTATGAATTCTTTTCTAGCATTTTGTCAGGAAGCAATGACTTCCTGGACCTTCTTTCTGTTCACATAGAATAGTTGCATATCCTCTTCATGGCACTTTTCATCTCTGAGTTCCTCAAGGTGTAGATAAGGGGATTTAACATTGGGGTGATGACTGTATAGAGGATGGACACCAACTTGTCAGCTGGAAATATCTGAAAGGGCCTGGCATAAATGTAAACACAGGGCACAAACACCAGAGTCACCACCATCAGGTGGGAGGCACAAGTGGAGAGGGCTTTACTCTTTCCCTCAGCCAAGTGGTTCCTTATTCTCACCAAGAGGACTGTATAGGATATGAGAAGCAGTACAAAACACATAAGAGTGACCAGGCCACTGTTGGAAACCATCAGGATCTCCACCACAAAGGTATTGGTGCAGGCTAGCTTAATGACCTGTGGAATATCACAGTAGAAATTGTCTAGCTCATTTGGACCACAGAACGGCAAATGTAAGATGAGCACCATCTGTGTCATGGAATGGATGACCCCTCCCAGCACTGATGTTGCTGCCAGAACCCAGCAAGTACGCTGGCTCATGATGAGTTCATAGTGTAGGGGCCTGCAAATAGCTATGTAACGGTCATATGCCATAATGGTGAGGATGAATATCTCTGTGCTTCCAGTGAAATGGAAAAAAAATATCTGGGCCATACAGCCCTGGAAGGAAATTGTTTTGTGGTGAGTGACCAAGTGGGACAGCATCTTGGGTACAGTGACAGTAGAGTAGCAAAGATCTTGGAAGGAAAGATTGCAGAGCAGAAAGTACATGGGGGCTGAGCGAAGGTGATGATCATAGGTCACTGTGATAATAATGAGGCCATTTCCTAGGATGGTCAGGAGATACACCGTCAGGAATAGGAAGAAAAACACAAGTTGTAATTCTGAGGAAGAAGAAAGTCCCAGGAGGATAAACTTTCTAACTTCAGTTGCATTTGTCTGGTTCATCTACTCATTTGGGGATGGGAAGTGGGAAGAAAGGCAACAAAAAACTACAAATTATTAGGCAGAGATATGAAGGAAAGTTTAGTGCATACAAAGACATGAAGGTGAAAAAAATATAAGACAATGTAATCTACAACTGACTACCAACATGGCCAAGATTGCCATTGATGGTCAAAGTCATCCTCGTGTACTGTGGGCAATATAGGCTACCAAATTACTAGCTTTGGGCAATAAGCTTCAGATTTTACTAGGATACAATAGTCTGTATCTTATGTATTCCACTCCAGCAAATAGTTTATAACAAAAAGATTATAAAGGTATACTCTCATCACACCAATCATGCAAACATGTTATTCAAATTTTCTTCATATCATCTATTTGTCACCCACCAAAAAGCCTCTAGCCCACAAAAGACTACCACAATTCAAATCTAATCTTTAAGATGGGCAAACATATAGATAGATAGACAGGCAAACAGACAGATAGATAGACAGATAGATGGATGCATGGATAGATAGACCTATCTATGTTTACATTTTATATAATATTCTCCACATACATATAAGTATATATCACAACACAGATATTGATAGCATTAAATTTACAATAATGCATTTTGTGATTAGCATTCCTTCTTTCATTTTATTTTATCATGTATCTCTTAATAAAGCCATAATTTTCCTCCTCATAATCTTTTTAAAGATCTTTTATTCTGCATCACATAGCACCCCAAACTTTCATATGGCCAGACCTCCTTTTTATGAAGGCTTGAGGGAGTAATGCTCTTGATGTTTACAGACTAACCTAGGGTACCATTACAGTTGTTATTGGGAATAGTTGGATGATCTTTTGTATGAAAGATAATAGTGTGAAATAAGTATGGAAAGTTAGTGTGAAACCACATTGCATAGGACCTTACAGATTAGACTGAGTAATTTATACTTTGTTTTCTTATAGCCTATCGGCAGCCACTGAAGGCTCTTCAGTAATATATTGATGTAATCAGATTTATGCTATGCAAAGACTTTCACAACTTAGTCTCAATTTGTCTTTGTATTTATATTACACATTATATTCCTGTCCAAACATTCTCTGTTCTAGCCAAACTGACCTTGTTTTTCCTTACCTCATCATTTCCCATCTCTGGATCTTTTTTTATAGCTGCCTCTGATTTTTGGAATGTATTTATTTCTTGCCTCGCCGCCAAGAACTCCTTGTTTTCTTCAAAACTCATTTCAAGCATTTTTTCTTCACGAGACTTTTCCTAATGCTCCAGCTACTAGCACTCTCCCTCCCCAAATGTTTTTCAATGTATTCCATGTATATTTACATATGCAAATATTATCTCCCCCAATAAAATGTAATCTCCTGAAAAAACAGGCTTTCATTTTTTTTTCTTTGTATGCTGTGTCTTTTTCAGTTCAGAAACATATTAGGTGCTTTTAGAATGTGCTTTGATTCATTTATTTAAAAAGATTGCTTTGATAGTAATTTGAAGGATATGGTAATGAGGCATTAATGGTGGGATCAAACAAATAAAAACCAGTCTTTGTTGGTTGCATATTAATTTTGAAAACACACAAATTAACATAGGCTATATAGTCTTGTATTTTTATTTTGTTTAACTTTTCTCCTTTACATTTCAATCTGGTTCAGGGTCCATGTAAGAGTTTGCAATCTGCTTGTTCCTATGGCTCTTCAAGTTTTAATACCACTGGGTAGGAAAGAGAGATTTGGTTTTGAAGACTTTGGTTCATTTTTCTCTCTCTACTAAGTCTGTGACATTGAACAAGTTATTTAACCCTATATTGGAAGAGATTTTTTTATATGGGAACTCCCTAATTAGTAAAAGAATAAGTTCATACTTTATTCCCCATGAAAAATTAAGCACTAGTAGAGCTAAGCTAACCTATTACAAAAACTCTTACAATCATCCATGTGATAGATAATGAGGTTCTAGAATTGGTAGGATAGAGCCAATAATAATAGAAATGAGGGCCACTTTAGAACCTATATATCTTGATAATTGACTGAATCTATGAAGTAAAGGAAAGAAAATGGTGGCTCAAGATTTTTAGACTAAGTGAATGGGAGAATGATAATAGTATCATGATGGAATGATTATAGCAACAACAAAAGTAGGGAAATTAGGAAATCAGATTTGAGTAGGGAAAAGATGATGGATTCATCCATTTTGGGGACAAATAAGATTGGAAATGGATGGGGTTCTTTCATAGAGAAACAACCAGTTTGATTTTAAAGGAATGGTCCCCTGAATATGAATCTCAGAACATGTCATTAGGAAGGTGATTACAAGATCATAAACACAGAGCTAAAAGGAACCCTATATACTATCTGGCTTCAAATTCCTCATTTTGTAAATTAGCAAAGGGCGGCCCTGGAATATCAGGTGACTTACCTAAGATCACACAAGTATTAAGTGCCAAAGATCTTATTTGAACACAGAATTCTCATGTTTCCTCCCATTCCACCATGCTGTAGTAAGGGATTTTGAAGAACCTTAGTCAGATTAAATTAAGAATCAACATAGTCTTTAATAATGGCAAATAGAGATATATTTTGTGCCAGGAACAGGATACAGAAAAATCAAAGGGAAAAGTTGTTGAAAGGGACCAGCAAGACAAATTAATGTAAAATCTAGGGACTTTAAATGCAAGCAATCAGGTAGGTATACATTGTTATTCTATGTGTTTCTCATTTTTCTTACCTGTTATTTGGGGACAAGATTAGAATCTGCCTCCTGGCATTGTTCTGATGGTAAAAGGAGATAATATTTGCAAGATGCTTTGTAAATCTTAAATCATTCTAAAAAGATACTATGTTTTACTTGTTTCTATAGTGACCAAGAATGATCACTCTGATTTGGTGAATGTAAATGTGAAAAATATCTGGTCACATTCTTGTTAAATAGAAATACAGTACAAGAGTTTTCTCATTAAAAAAAAAATCATATAATGTGTTTATCACTGTGTCTGGTATGTAATCAGCTCAATGAATACTTATTGAATTGTTTCCTGAATTCATGAGAAGAGCAAAAATTAAATTTTATATTTCAGAGACAACTTCATAGGAATGATAATTAAAGCACTGAGAAAACTGAGATTGCCATCTAAGAGAATGTAGAGACAGGGAAAAAGAGAGGTAAAGACAGAACATTGAAGAATAAAGCATCGATTTAAAGGTAGGCAGAAAGAAGATTCTTCAAAGAAAATATGTGAAACCAAAGAATAAATTTGTAGTGTAGAGGAGGACAAGAGAAGAAGTCTTTTCTCTATATCTTTTCAAAGGATTCTGAGCCAAAGCCACCTTAGAACCAATAAAACCTGACCTGAAAACTCAGAAGGCTAAAGTAATTATGTTTTATCATCTTTATGGTATGGAAGTTAATCTGGATTTTCCAAATCTCTCTCTAAAAACTAGACATGGATTCTAGTATGTCCCTCTAAGGTAAAAAAAAATAACAATTTTTGTGGTGGATTATATGTTTAATACCTAAGCAACAATCTATTCAGATTTGTAGCAATTCAAGTTTGGCCACCAGGTAAACATTCTGAGAGAGTAATTCATGATGATCTTGACTAAAGAGTGGAGAAGTTCTAATCTATATTGGTGAAAAGACTAACCCCACTGATGAAATAATTCCTAGTTTTTGACATATTGAAATATTAAAGAAGCAAAAAACATAAAATAATTCTTGTCTCTGTGATATATTATCCATGTAGCCATGAACAAGCTTAAATTATTTGAATCTTAATTATCTAAATTGAAAAGTTAAAAGGCTGAAATAGATGATCTCTTAAGTCCTTCCAGCTATGACTTAAGATTTTCTGAATTTAAAACAAATTAAAATATTCAAATATATTTAGGTTGAAAGGGGTTTTAAGGGTCTTCTAAACTAACTTTCTTCTCAATATAAATATTTCCTTTGCAATATCTCTGGTAGACATTCAGTTATGTCTTTTGTAGAATTGGTGCAGCCTAAAATAAAACAGTTTTTCAATTTTTTGACTTAAAAAGTATTAGATTTATATTTTAAATGAACTTGCAATGGAAATATTGCAATATTAAGTACTTTATATAACCTAACTTGACTCTTCTTGAGAACAGTAAATGATAAGTACTATATTATGATCCCATTTTACAGATGAAGAAAACAAGTTCTAGGTGGTTAAATATCTTGTCTATGGTCACATATTAGGTGTTGGAGAAATAATTTAAATAAAGTATCCTTTACTCCAAGTCAACTCAAAGCAGAGATGGGAAACACCTGGCCCATGGACTATATAAAGCTTGCAAAATCTACAATAACAGCCCATAGCTTGAGTTCAGTAAGCTGATAATTTTGTATGCCCAGCAAATAATGTTGTAAATATCCAAACTACCTTTGGCAGGAAAGTTTCCCCATCCTTGACTTAAAGGAAGGGATCCATAAAATTGCAGAATCAGAAAATAACTTAGATGCTATCTAGATCAATCTTAACCAGAACAAAGATCACCCTCTTCAACATACCTGACTAATGATTAATGAGTTGAAGCCCTTTACCTTCTGAAACAAACCATTCCCCTCATTCATTTCACCTCATTCATTCATTAATTCATGTTATCAATGAATTTACTAATCAGCCAGTGAAACAAGTCTTAGACTAACATACCTTTAAGTGATCCTAAATTGCTAATTTCAACCTTTCAAAAACCTTGTTGAACAGGTAGCATTAATAAAGGCAACAATTCTACCACCCAAGATAGCAGAGAATAGCTGAGGGAATTTTACAGTTCCAGGGCCCATTATTGGGAAGTTGCTATTTGGGGAATTAGGGATTCAGATATGGGCATTTGTATCACAAAAGGAATCATTAATCTTTCACTTTTTTTATTTTTTTGGCTATACACTGTCCTCAGCATGTTCTGAATTTTTTGAGTAGGGGCAAGAAGAGGAAAGGACCAAGAGAGTGAAGGATGAAAGTGTTGATGACAAAAATATGTCTGATTTCTGTTCTTCCCCATTGTGTCTTTAGATATTGGTACTAGGTATTGATATAATAATTTGTGGGTGACAACTAGAGATCTGCCTTATGATTTGCCCTACATCACAGTGAAAGGTTAGGAGGACAGGAATATCATTTAGCTACAATATCATAGAAGGAGGCTATAAGAAATAATGAGAAAAAATCAAGATGATTTGGAAATTTACTTCGGTCTAAAATACCACAAAATTTTATTCAACTACTTTTAATTTCTTAGTCACCCAAATGCTGCCTCCATCAGCCATTAAGAAGTATATGCTTAAGGAATACATCAAAAATTATAAATAAGCAGAGCAGAATTAATGAAAGATAGATGATGTAACAAAAATATAAAGTTAAGGGAAGTGATGTGATGGAAGAACATGAAATTTGGAGTCAAAACATTGAATTCAAATTGAAGATACAAAAATTATAATCAATAAGAATAAGCCAACTAATTTCTCCAAACCCTTTTCCTGTCCTGGGTAAAATGGGGATAATAATACTTGTACTTTCCATCTCCAAGTGTAGTTTAGGAATTGTTTTGTATACCTTTTACTGTTATATAAATGTAAAGGGTCATTCTTGAATCTAGGTTCTGTCACTGAATTAGCCTAGGTGACTTAAAGTAAGTCAATTGATGTATTTTTTGATAAATAAGCTTTAAATAGAGCTGTTACTTTTCTTTTTGAATAGAGCTGACAGTTTTAGACATAGCTCCAGTCCCAATTGTGCCAGATGGCCAATTTTAACGGTCACAATTTACTGAAAATACATGATAGTATTTTGGAGTTGAAATGACCTTAGAGATCAACTAATGTGTCCCTTTTTAAATAAGGTCACTGAGATTCAAAGAGCATGTCCCTTCCCTGAAATCACATAGATGGTGTCCAGAATTATAATCCGAGACATCAGACTCTAAATGTAGTGCAACACAACAGTTCCCAATATTTTTATAAGTATAAAAATACCTCTTTTTTTTTTTACCATAAAAGCATTTATTGTAAACTATGTAATCATAGCTGTATTATTTGTATGTTTTGACTAAGAAAATATAGGATAACAAAAAATCTTTTATAAATGTATATATTAATGTTATTTATTTAGATATTTGCCTCATTTATCTACTTAAATATATTTGAACCTTTATGTTATTATTTATTTTGATTTAATATTTAAATGAATTTTGTTTTATAAATCAGCAGCACCTGTATACATTTGAATAAAAATAAGTGTGTGATAGGTGTTCTTTAATTAGTTTACAGACAGTTTGGTAATTTGTTATAATAGGTCATATTCTATAATCTCTAAATAAAGGCAAATGTAGTGATGTTTATTATGCAAATGGATTTAGAGATTCTGTACAATAAGCTATTACTTCCTCTACCCTAAGTTGAAAATCCTCAGATTGGAAAGTGTTGCACTATCATTCTATCTCCTTGTTAGACCTGTCAGGTCTCCTCCATTCCCAACATTCTATGATTTCAAGATATAATTGGGAGTGGCTGGTGGGAACAGAGTCTGATCCTTTTTCAGTCATCAAGACTATGAACACATTTAAAAAGAAGTGATTATTATAGCAGCTAAGTGGCTCAGTGGATAGAGCACCAGCCCTGAAGTCAAGGAAGGCCTGAGACCTCAGACACTTAACATTTCCCAGCTGTGCGATCCACTTAACCCCAATTGCCTCAGGGGAAAAATGAAGTGCTGATTCACAAGAAACTTCTCTATTTTCATCAAACAGATCATGTTAGTTTAATTCCTTTTCTTCCAGTATTATTTGGTGGCTTACGACAGTAGCCTAGTTATCTAAAAGAATTTGTTGAAGTCTCTAAAGTTCTACTTTTGGGAAAGATGGCAAAGGGTAAGGTAGATTGTAGAACAAAGTGTTCTTTTTCATTTTCTCTTTGATGAATTCTTTCCTATAAAGACAGATACATGTATTGGCAGACTCCTATAGAGGTACTGAAATAGAATATTGGGTTGGAATGACAGACTTTTCTTTATATTTCTTTTTTTTCTGCTGCTATGTAAAGTGTTCAAGGAGGTCAAGCCTGGTGTGAAGACATTCTAAGGCCTTTTCAAGATTGCTCATTTACCTTTGGTGTCCAACCTGGTACTCAACGCTCACCTCCTGCTCCAAAAAGCAGTAACAAGTGCAGCCATAGCCTGATAAAATCATCTCTGCAGAAAGGATAAACCAGATTGAGATAACTGACAGGCCTTAAAATTATTGGTGAGTAAAGGGAACATCCATTCCAAATATAGGAAGACTTTTCCCTCATGAAATAGAGGGGAAAGAACAATTTGTTCCAAAGGTCATGAAATGGGTTGAAGCAAGCACTTAGAGCTTAGTCAAACATCAAAGATACAAAATTCATCACTTAAATTGGTCATCACCAGTCAACTTGAATTATGTCTTGCCACTGGCTTTCAATGATTCTAGAAGAGAAAGCGAAACTTTGTCCAACTCTGCTTCAAGTAATCCAATTCATTTGTTATTCAAGATATCCCTCTAGAATATCATATTCCTCTTTGAAATGAAGGATAAACAGCAAATAATGGGTTCAGTAAATAAAACTGACTTGTTTCATATTTTTATTGGAAGAGTGGTTTTTTTTTTTTTTTAATGGACATTTCATGGAAACCATTAGAATGGATATGCAAGTGTGCATTACTTGATGAGAACCATCATTAGCAAGTTTTTCAGTTCTTTAGTCTGCATGATATGTACTTCAAAGTAGCTAAGTCTTTTATAGTTGATTCTCTTTACAATATTGTTGTCCAGTGTTCTTCTGGTTCTGTTCCCTTCATTTTGCATCAGTTCTTATGTCTTCTCAGTTTTTCTTTTCTGAAACTATCCTGCTTGTCATTTATTCTCCTCCTCCTCTTCCTCCTCCTCCTCTATTTACAAAATTCTATTTTCAAGAGATTATTTTCTTGATGAGCAGGATTCTCTCAGAAAAAAAAAACCCTGGAAATTTCCCCACGAACTTAAACAAAATAAAATGGACTATATACAATGTAATAGCAATGTTCTAGGATGACTAGCTGTAATGACTTTGCTATTCTCAGCAGCACAGTTATCCACAATTACTATGAAGGACTTCTGATGAAAATTCCTATGCATACTCAGAGAAGAAACTGCTTGAGTTTGAATATAGATTGAAGCATATTTTCTCTGTGTGTGTTTTTCTGTCTATCTGTCTCTCCTTTAATTTTATTTTTCTTGAGGATTTTTTATTAGGGTAGCAGATCTATGTTTTCTTTCACAACTTTAATAGAACTCTTTGGCAGAACTTCATGTATGGTTTTTTTGATGGGAGCTGGGAGTAGGGTAAGGGATAGAATCTGAAACTAATTTATTTATTTATACTTTATAAATTATATATAAAATTTAAAAATATATAAAATTATGTAAACATAATTTATATAAAATATATAAATTATAATAAATAAATTATTTAAAATTTAAAATTTTTAAATTTTTAAAAATTGTTTTAAATGTAACTAGAAAAAATATTAATTAAGAAAAGTTAAAAATTTAAAAAAATATTTTTTTCAGTGAACTTTTCCATTTAGTTAATTATGATTTTCAGCACATTCTTCTCCTCATTGGTTTTTTTTACCTCTTTTAATCATTTAACCTACTCTCTTTTTAAGACATTATTTTTTACACATTTTTATGTGTAGGAGATACCAAATTTTTAACTTTTTATGATTTTCTTGTGTTGGTCTAATTTCTTTTCCCAATTTTTCCTTTATCACTCCTACTTGATTTTCATAATTCTTTTTGAACCTTTCCATAACCTGAAACCAACTTTATATTTTTATTGGAGGCTTTGGATGTAGGACATTTGACTTTATCTTATTCTGAGTGTGTTTTTTATAGTAACTTTCTGTGGTCAATTTTTCCCTATTGTTTACACATTTTCCTAGTTAATTTTTGACTTTTAACTCTTTGTTCCAGAGAGGTTTTTCTTCTGGGATAGAGCATGCACTGTCCCAAGATTCAGGATTTTTATGCAACTATTTTCAGAGATACTTCTAGAGATCTATAAGTTTTCATTTCTTCTAAGGTCATGTTATTTAAGGAGTAGTGTGTTTATCACTGTCCTGGCCTGTCCTCTGCTCTGTGAGTGACCACAAGCATTCTTTTCTGCCCTAAAACTGTGATGAGGGTTCCTACTCAAATGTGTTCACAAGCTCTGGAATGTTAGTGCTTCTTCTTGTCTTGCAATTTCCATGTAGAATTGTGACTCAATTCTGAGCATAGGCAAAGCAACAAAATCTTGCTCATAGTATTAGCAGAGAGACCCTTATGATCTCTTTCTGCCCAGTTGTTTGAGGCCCCTCATGGTTATGGACTGAGAATTCTGGAAGCTTCCTCCAAGGCTTGCTCTGGATTTGGTGGGACCTGGACTTTGTTAGTTCAGCATGCACTAGATTTTGATCCACTCTCACTCTAATATGACAGATTTCCTGCTAACCTTCTAAGTGATCTTAGACTGGAAAATTATTTCACCCTGTTCTTTTATGGCTTCTAATGCTCCAGGAATTTTTTATGACATTATTTAAAGGTGTTCAGAAATTTTTTGGAGAGATATTATGCAAATTGTTGCCTCTTCTCTGCCATCTTTCCTCTGTCTCCTATTTGTCATTTCTTATGGCACAATAATATTCTCTATGAAGGAATATCTTAAATGTTCTATTGAAACTATTTAGAAATTTTCATTTTGTCACACATTTTTAAAATATCTACTGTATGCAATACATTTTGCTATGAACTGAAGAAATTTCAAAGCCAAAAAAGATAAAAATGACTTCATTAAGCTTATAATGTCAAGAAAATAAGATCAGGAAACATCTATAATGTATAAAAGAATTCATATATTATGAGAATTCTGAGGAAAGAAGAATCATTTCTAAATGATAGGATCAGGAAAAACTTCATAGAGGAGATAATATGAATTAGTCTTGAATTTTGAATGGATAGAGGTAATATGGCACAACATAAGTGAAGTAAGTTTTATTGAACCATCTCTTGTACAATTCCTTATGATAATATTCTCACCTCTCCACTGCTAGGTTGAATCCTGACATTACCCACCTCTTGGAATTCTATTGGAATTCTATTCTGTGACCCAATTCTATTATGGTACACAATAACACAATTCCCCTATTCCTTTATGAATTTCATCTCCACAAAATTTGTGGCCATGCTCTTCAGATGAACTGTCCTCCATTCTAATCTCCCTCTTTCCAGAAAAATTTCAGAGAGTAAATTCCAGTGCAGTAGCTGAGGCCTTGTCTCAGAGGCAGAATATTTTTCTTTATCCTGAGGAGAAAGGTTCATTCTCCTCATCCAAATGATGAACTCTGATGGCCAACTTTTCTGTCATTCCCCCATAAAATTTTGTGACTGTACACATACCTCTCCAAAGTGCTACATACCAAATTGGAATGATTTGTGTTCTCCACTTGCTGATTACTGATGTGACCTGCCTTCATAGCACATTTTTTTTCTCATTTCTATCCAGTTGTTTCTGTCATTTATGATTTATTATATTGCTCTACTTCCTTCCTAATAAATTGGATACTAGACTCATAGTCTTTGATATCTAAACCCTTTTTTCCTAATCTACCATGACTCTGATTTTTTTCAACCATTCCAACACCCAATAACACCTTTCTCTATTCTAACCTTGATCACACAAAGATAAAGACATTATACTTTTCACAAACTCCTTACCAGTTTTTATCCTCCTGTTAATTCCATTCCCCCTAGCTACTAGAAACTAAAGTTTTAACTCTGAAAATACTAATTATAACTGATATTAATGTTTTATTCTACCCTTATAGATAATAACTCATAGAATTATCAAATTTTCACATGGCATAAATGTAGAAGGGAACAGTTATTAATCAGATAAAATTTTTTAAATTATAGAGAAAACTATAGGCCATATCTATTAAGATGAATTTAATAAAACTACATATAAAATACTGCATTTAAGGTAAAAAAAAATATTCAATTGAAAAAATAATGGATAAATGAGAAAGCACTCTGTGTGGAAAAAGCCATAAGGGACTTTAATAAATTAACAGAAAAGTCAAGATTAGGCAACAATGTGACATTGATGACAAAAAAAATTAATTTGTTTTAAGACTATGCATATAGTATGATAATGATATTATAAAAGAAAAATATACATTTTGTCCTACAGGAGTTTATGAGCGAGGATGGATGACAGTTATTAAATAAACTTAAAGATTTAGTGTCTTCAGAGAGAGTATTTTTATATAGCATTCATTTTAAGAAAGTTTTTCTTTATTTTGAACAGAAATCAGTCCCTTTATAACTTCCAACTTTTAGAGTCAAGCAAAACAAGTAAAAACCTTCTTAGCTATGATAGTTCTTCATACACACACACATACACACACACACACACACACACACACACACACACACACATCTCCACAATAGTTATACCAATAATAGTACAAATAGAACTTAAATATTAGAGGTATTTGACCTACAATTTAAAAATGTAGGAAAATATTAGTGAGATGCATACTCTTTCTAATCTGTGCCAAAGAATATCTGTAGGGGAATATCCAAGGGTGGAGTTCTCCTGATTTCCTTCAAAAGCTATAGAAAACCAGGCCTTTGAGCAGAATCTGACAGAATGAAACCCCTCTCCAGCTCAAGATAGATTAAAAAAAAACTTCAAGAAAGGTCAGTCTCATTGGGGTGAAAAGGTGTTCAGCACAGCTTAGACAGACTTTGGGTAAATTGGTGAGAGGGTCTTAATCACAGCAAATTAGCAACTAAGACCCTTAGGCCTGACTCAGCAGAGGAGCACAGCAGGGGGGCAGCTTCCAGTCCCAGCTCAGAAGGTAAACTCTGGGAAACCAGAATATTTCCTGAAAAGAGCAGGCAAAGCTACTCCCTGCAAACACAAGAGCCCCTGTTCTCAAAACCAAGGCTTAGAGCTGCACAGGAAGCTTGAGAGAGCACCCCCTTTTCTACAGGAGCAGAGATTAACCATAAAAGTAAAAAATAAAAGAGGAAATACGAAAAGAAAAGAAAAGAATTTTTACCATAAAAAATTACGATGGGGACAGGGAAAACCAAAACACAAACTCAGACAAGGATAGAATGTCCACAGAAGAAGTCTCAAAGAGTGATATGAATTGGTCTTAATCCCAAAGTAGCTTCTTGGAAGTACTCATCAAAAGACTTTAAAAGACAAATAGGAAAGGTAGAAAAAAAAATGAGAAAAGAAATGAGAGGTATGCATGATAAAGTCAACAGCTTGGAAAAGGAAGGAAAAAAATTGAAGAAAACAAGTCATTAAAAAATACAATTGGCCAAATGCCAAAAAACTTCACTGAAGAAAACAAAGATTTTCTCCTTTCTCTACACGTCATTGAATAACTTCCTTATTAAAATCCTCATAGCATTTGTTTTATGACTCCACAGTTTTCCATAACTAAAATTGTCTTTATCTTCCTTAATGTCTTCATTTCTGTTCCTAGCCTTTCTTCCCACTGCAAAATGAGATACCCATACTTATTTCTCTTTTGCTCAATGATAAAACTTATGGGATAGAATTTTCCTCTCTGACATTATCTCCCTCTAGTCTTTACCACTGATGAAATGTTCATGATTCCTATTCAACTCAAGGGATTTGGAAATTGCCTGATTTAATAGATATTTCTACAACAGCAAAGGTTTTTCCTTATGATAACTTATCAATTAAAAAAATAGAATCAGTGTTGGATTGGAGAATATTAGCCAGAACTATTGGTATTAATGCTTTTATTCCCACTTCTGTTTTTTAAATAGTCATGGGACCTTAGTTAATTCAGTTAAAATGTTTAGTCCTCTTTTTCCTCATTGCTTCTGATGTGTTTCTTACCTCTGTGTTCATGCGTAAGTCACTTAAATTTAGTAATTGGCAATTTAACAAGAATTCTTTTACTAGAGTAATCAGTCATCACCTTGTAAAACACAAAGAACCTGACCTTAATGGATGCAACAAATGACAAGAAAGTTTGATGAAAGGGAGAACATGGAAATAATTAGTTTTAAGGACAAGGGAAAAGAAGGATAGCATGAGTTGATAACAAAAGAGGGAAAAACAAGGAGGAAGAGGATGCTTCAATGGGGACTTTGAGCATTTTAGAGTGAGTACCAGGAGGAAAGTTTCAAAGGCAAATTTAAAAGATATAGGATACACAATGAAAAAAAGAGTGAAGACAAACTTCACCTACTTTACAATTTTGTCTAAGACTTATTTTCTTTTTCCATTTCATCAAATTTATTTTTCTTATTTTTCTTGGAGGCTTTGGATGTAAGAGCTTCAATTTTGTTATCACCTTCTGAATGTGTGTTTTGATACTCCTTGTCACCATAATAACTTTCAATAGTCAGAATTTTTTTTGATTTTCTGCTTATTTTCATTGTCCATTACTCTGCTTTTAACTTTTTGTTAAAGTAGGGATCTGTTTCCAGAGTGTAGGGTGTACTGTACCTAGCATCAGAGGTTTTGTGCAGCTGTTTTCAGAAATCCTTCTAGAAATCTGACTACAAGCATTCTTTTTTTGCCCTGGAACTGTTAGGTGTGTCCCTGCCTCACTGTATCTGTAAGATCAGTGTGCTCATGAAGACTGGGACTTCACTGATCACTGACCAGGGCTGCACTGTGACTGCATACCAGACACTCATCCTGTTGCCACAGATCCTTCCCACTGACCTTAAGAGTCCTCCCTAGTGTTTCCAGGCTGAGAGGCACAAGAAACCTCTAGCACTGCTACTGATTCATAGTTCCCACCTTACTAATGCTGGGGTGCAGGCCAAAGCTGAGGACAAAACATGGACTGCACTAGGAATGTGCACTGGGTTCCCATTCTGGTTCCAGAGACTTTTTCTTCTGATCTTTCACTAGAACCAGTGCTGTATGCTGGACTTCCTTTTCTGCTGAGCTTCTAAGTTGTCCTCAGTTAGAAATTGTTCTACTCTGTATTTTGGAGTGTTCTAATGTGGTAAAATTTATTTAAGGTCATTTATACAGGAATTTGGGGTGGTGCAGGGAGGAGTTTCAGCAAATTCCTGCCTTTACCTCCTATCTTGCCTCCACCTATTTTTTAAGGAGTATTATTCTTCAGATAATTTCTGTGTTTCATTTTTCAAAGCTCTCATCTGATTTCCTCATTTTTTCTAATTCTCTTTTAAGATCCTTTTAAAATTCTTTCCAGAGACCCTTTTGAATTTTTTGAGGCTTCATCTGGAGACATTTTGCCATTAGTGTACTCTAGATTTTAAGTCTGTCCTTCCCTGTCTCCATAATAGCTATCTATGAATTTATTTTGTATCCTGCAACTTTACTAAAGTTGTGGATTATTTCTAATAGCTTTTTATTAGAATCTCTGGGGTTCTCTAGGTATACCATCATATCATCTTCAAAGAGTGATAATTTGATTTCCTCATTACCTACTCTAATTCCTTTAATCACTTTTTCATCTCTTATTGGCAAAACTAGCATTTCTAATATAATATTGAATAGTAATGGTGATAGTGGGCAACCTTGTTTCACTTCTGATTTTATTGGGAAGGATTTCAGTTGATCACCATTACATATGATGCTTACTGACGGTTTTAAATAGATGCTACTGACAATTTTAAGGAAAAGTCCATTTATTCCTATGTTCTCTAATGTTTTTAATAGAAATGGGTGTTGGATTTTATCAAATGTTTTTCTGCATCTATTGAGATGATCATATGTTTTTTGTTAAATTAGTTATTGATATAGTCAATTATGTTAATAGTTTTCCTAATATTGAACCAGCCCTGCATTCCTGGTATAAATCCTACTTGATCATGGTGTATTTCATGAGGATGATTTTCTGTAATCTTTTTGCTAATATTTTATTTATGGTTTTTGCATTAATGTTCATTAGGGAGATTGGTCTATAATTTTCTTTCTCTGTTTTTGTCTTACCTGGTTTAGGTACCAGTACCATAGGTGTGTCATAAAAGGAATTTGGTAATTCCTATTTTTTCCCTATTCTTATTTTCCTTCAATCCCTATTTTTTCAAATAGTTTATATAGCATTGGAATTAATTGTTCTTTAAATGTTTGGTAGAATTCACATGCAAATCAATCTGATCCTTGAGATTTTTTCTTTTGGAGTTGATTAATAGCTTGTTCTATTTCTTTTTTCTAAAATAGGACTATTTAATAACCAATTTACTTCTTTCTCTATTAATCTGGGCAACTATATTTTTGAAAGTATTCATCCATTTCATTTAGGTTATCAAATTTATTGACATAAAGTTGAGCAAAGTAACTCCTAATTATTGCTTTAATTTCCTTTTCATTAGTGGAAACTTCTCCTTTTTCATTTTTAAGACCAATAATTTGATCTTCCTCTTTTCTTATCTAATCAAATTTACCAAGGTTTTTTCTATTTTGTTGGTATTTTAATAGAACCAAATCTTAGTTTTATTTATTAATTCAATAGTTTTTTTTTTACTTTCAATTAATTTGTCCTTTTATTTTTAGAATTTCAAGTTTAGTTTTTTATTGGAGGTTTTTAATTTGCTCTTTTTCTAGCTTTTTTAGTTGTAAGCCTAATTCACTGATTTTCTCATTCTCTATTTTATGCAAGCAGGCCTCTATAGAGATATAAAATTTCCCCTTATTACTGCTTTGGCTACATTCCACACATTTTGGTATGTATCTCATTATTGTCATTTTCTTGGGTGAAATTATTGTGTCTATGACTTTTTGTTTCACCCATTCATTCTTTAGGATGAGATTATTTGGTTTCCAATTACTTTTTGATCTATTTTCCCCTGGCATTGTACTGAATATATTTTTAATTGCATCATGATCTGAAAAGGATGAATTTACTATTTCTACCATTCTGCATTTGAATTTGAGGTGTTTATGTCCTAATATATGGTCAATTTTTGTATAGGTTCCATAAACTGCCGAGAAGAAAGTGTACTCCTTTTTGTCTCCATTTAGTTTTCTCCAAAGATCTATCATACCTAACTTTTCTAGGGTTCTATTTACCTCTTTAACTTCTTTCTTATTTATTTTGTGGTTTGATTTTTCTAGTTCTGAGAGTACAAGATTGAGATCTCCCACTGCTATAGTTTTGCTGTCTATTCTTTTAGCTCTCTTAACTTCTTTAGGAATTTAGATGTTGTACTATTTGGTGTATATATGTTTAGTACTGATATTGCTTCATTATCTATGCTACCCTTTAGCAAGATATGGTGCCCTTTCTTATCTCTTTTAATTAGATCAATTTTTGCTTTTGCTTGATCTGAGATCAGCATGGCTACCCTTGCTTTTTTGACTTCATCTGAAGCACACTAGATTCTCCTCCCGCCTTTTACCTTTACTCTGTATGTATTGCCCTGCTTCAAGTGTGTTTCCTGTAAATAACATATTGTAGGATTTTTTTAATCCAGTCTGCTATCTGCCTCTGCTTTATGGGGGAGTTTACCCCATTCATATTTATGATTGAAATGACTAATTCTGTATTTCCTGCCATCTTGTTAACCCCAGATTATGCTTTCCTCTTTCCTTTCTCCCTTACCACCCTCCCCATTATTAAACGTATAAGGACCACTTGCCTCACGCAGCGCTTTCTCTTTAGGATCTCTCCCTCCCCCCTTAGAATTCCTCCTCTTTTCTTAAACCTTTCCCTTACAATTTCTGTATTCCCTTCTATTTAGCTTACCCCTTCCCTTTTTCACTTTTCCCCTCCCACTTTTCAATGAGGTGGGAGAAATTTATCTGTAAGCCAAATATGTCCAATATTTTCACTTTGAGCCAGTTCTGATGAGAGTAAGATACACACTATGTTCATCCCCTTCTCTTCTTTCCCTCAGATATACTAAGTTTCCTTTGCCTCTTTGTGAGATGTAGTACCTCCACTTTTCCCTTGTTCTGGTACAATTTCCTTTCCACCTCTAAATTCTTTTAAATATTATAACAGTAAAACCAAATTATACATGTACTCTATGTATACCCCTAACAGAAATACAATTCTTAAGAATTCTTTTTGCCTTTTTATGCTTCTCTTGAGTCCTATATTTGGAGGTCAAAAGTTTTGTTTAGCTCTGGTTTTTCCATCAGAAATAAATGGAATTCACTCATTTCATTGAATGTCTTTCTTTTTCCCTGGAAGAAAATGCTCAGTTTGGCTGGGTAAGTTATTCTTGGCTACATACCATGTTCCTTTGCCTTTCAGAATATCAGATTCCAGGCCCCTTGAATCCTTTAATATGGATGCTGCTAGAACTTGAGTAATCCTTAATTGAGGCTCCTTGGTATTTGAACTGTTTTTTTCTGGTTGCTTGTAGTATTTTTTCCTTGTCTCTGGAATTATTTCTTGGAATTTTAATTTTGGGATCTCTTCTAGTAGGTGATAGATGAATTCTTTCAATGTTGATTTTACTTTCTGATTCTATGACATCTGGGGAGTTCTCTTTGATGATTTCCTGAAAAGTAGTGTCTAGGGTCTTTTTTTTTTCATCATGATTTTCAGGGAGTCCAATAATCTTTAGATTATCTCTCCTAGATCTATTTTCCAGGTCTTTTGTTTTCCCAAGTAGGTAATTAACATTTTTTCCATTTTTTTCATTTTTTTTTGGTTTTGCTTGACTGATTTTTGGTGTCTCCTTGAGTCATTAATTTCCATTTGTTCAAGTCTGATTTTTAATTGATTGTTTTCATCATTTCCTTTTTTATTTCTTTTTGTAATTATCCAATTAAGTTTTTAAATGAATTGTTTTGTTCTATGGAATTTTTTTCCATTTTGCCAACTTTATTTTTTAAGGAGTTATTTTCGTTTTCCAATTCACAAATTCTGTTTTTCAGGGAATTGTTTTCTTTTTCCACTCTATCTTTTAATGATTTATAAGCCTTATCCAGACCCTCTTGCAAAGCTTCCCTTTCCTTTCCCCATTTTTCTTCTAGCTCTCTTTTAAGAGCCTTTTAAACTTTTGTCTATGAGAACCTCGTGTGGTGGGGATCAGATCATATCCCTCTTTGGGTTTTCATCTAGACACAAAATGTTTTGAGTTTCCTCAGGGTTTGAAATCTGCTCTCTTTCAGTATAGAAGTTATCTATAGTTAGAGCCCGCTTTGCCTTTTTGCTCATTTTACCAGAAAGAAAGAAAGAAAGAAAGAAAGAAAGAAAGAAAGAAAGAAAGAAAGAAAGAAAGAAAGAAAGAAAGAAAGAAAAGAAAAGAAAAGCTGCAGTCTGCTTTTAGGCAATAAGTGGTCACCAAGCTTCCTCAACAGACAACAGGAAGTGGCAGCAAAGAGTCAGTGAAAGGCAGCAGCTGTGCTGGGATCAGTGGCTGTGCTGGGATTAGCCAATGCATGCTGAAATTGTGCTGAGTCTCTCCTGGTGCTAGGTGGGTGTGGGCCAGGTCCTTAGAGACTCTAGCATTTTGGGGTTATAGTCTTTACCCTCTGTGTTTATAGCTTCTCTGCTGATTCTCTTGCTGCCAGGGCAGAGTAGCTGACACAGTGGTAGATTTCTCCCCACAGATTTTCCACCAGAGGAGACCACACCCTCCCCCTGCCTCCCACCCTCCTCTGTCTTCCCCCCTCCCCTGAGTCTGCTCAGCTCGAGCTGTTCTCTGTGCTCTCAGTGCCTATCTTCCTGAGTCTGCGCCTGGCCTAACCCCATTCCATCCCTGAACATGAGCGAAAACAGACCTTTTCTGGTGAATTTCAAGATTATCTTCTGTTGGTAATATACTGTACTCCCAGTATTCATGGGTTCTGACAGTGAAGCACTAATCCAGAGGCTGAGTTTTGTAAAAAATAGTTTGAGGATAGAGGAGAGCTCAGAAAGATGTGTGTGTCCTCTCCGCCATTTTGGCTTTGCCTCTCCCCTCCCCCTTTTGATTTTTCTTTCCTATTTACCTTTTAATGCTTCTTTTGGGTTTTTTATTTTGAAGTCAACTTTTTTTTTCAGTGCTGATCTTTTCATGAGGAATAATGGAAAGTACTCTATTTCATTAAATATCTATTGTTGTTTTTTCCTCCTGAATGATTAGGAATTTTGAACTTATTATTGGTGCATCTCTAGCAATTAGCTCTAGAGATAGTACTGTAAAACTGTTAATTTCTTTGCTTTTTATGATTATTGTAGGCTTTAATAATGATGATGATGATAGCTCCATTTATTGCTTTGAGTTTTGAAAAGACTTTTACATATTGTATTTTATGCTGTAGAATTGTTAGAGGGTTTCAAAGGAAAATTAGGGTTTTAAATGCTGTTTAAAATTGCATGTCAATCTCTTCACTCTGACACCACTGATGGCTGATGTCCAAAGGATGTGGCCTCATTGTTTTCTGTAAGTTTAATTTTCCATTTTAAAAAATACTTTTTTCTACCAAAGGATGGAAGGAGAAAAAAAATTTTCAATTAATTACATTTAAACATTCATTTGTACTTTATGCTAAGAAGCTAGGCTTAACTTTTTTCTAAATCTATTAGGAATTGCAATTTTAAAAATCTATTACATTTCTATTTTTGCTATTCCAGCTTTACTGTTGACTCTTAATATTCATCATGTGAAGATGTTAGAAATTCCCAATTTCCAAAAGAAAAATGGAAGTAAGGCTTGATTAAGGTCCTTATTTATTCTCTAAGGTAAGAAGGAAGTTTAAGGTTTATTTCTTTCTTGACCTCTATACATAAAAATAGAATCTACTATCCTTCATTTCCAGGACTATAAAGATTAGAGAATCCTTAAATTCCCAAGACCTTAAAATAAAGCAACAAGGGACCAATTAATATAGAAAGTTTGTTTATTTCTAATGGAACTGCTATTGTAATGGTGTAGTGTGGATTATAATATAAATGTGGAGGAAAATGGATCATGAATGTTGAGATATGGGAGCCACCTGCCAGTGGCTGCTGGAGATCTAACTCGGAATGGATGTCTTCACGTGAGAGGATGATGACAATATAACGAAACTGAGAGGCAGTTGTGTTCTCTGACCTCCCTCCTCTTCCCTCTGCCTCCAATTTATTTCATTCCCAATTCGCAAGCAACACCCGTGTCAGTAAAGGCTGCCTTGCAACTCCCTAAAGTGTCACAATCCACAGCTGTGGAAGCTCTCGGAGAATTGACCTGCTCTTTCACTCAGGAATGGTACTTAAAACACAAATCCCAGGCATTTAAGATGCTATTCCTGATTTTGTTTAAGGGAAATATGTTTTATGTTTTAAGTACAAGGAGATGCCCGAATTTTTTTTTTGTTTCACCACTCATATTGTCTCCAACCTCTTCCTTTGAGAGCCACAGAACTTGATTAATCCCAATAGAGCTTTGACATTTGACCATGATAGCTAATGCTTATTTCTCAGTATTGTGAGGAAAGAAATTTGTAAATCTCAAAAAGCCATATCAATATGAGTTATTATTGATTGAAATTTTTTCTTTTTATCCATATACTTTGGTGAGATATTCAATATACATTCATAAAATACCCATTATTATTGATTGATTAAAGCTCTTTATTTTCAAAACATATACATAGATAATTTTCAACATTCACCTTTGCAAAACCTTTTATTCCATATTTTTTCATTCCCTTCCTTCCACCTACTCCCCTAGATGGTAAGTAACCCAATATGTTAAACATGGGCAATTCTTCTTTACATATTTCCACAATTATCATGGTGCAAAAGAAAAATCAGGTCAAAAAGAAAAAAATGAGAAGGAAAATGAAAAGCAAGCAAACAATAATAAAAAGGTGAAAATACTGTATTGTGATCCACATTCAGTCCCCACAATCCTCTCTCTGGATGCAGGTGACTTTCTTCATCACAAGACCATTGGAATTGGCCTGGAATGACCTTGCTGTTGAAAAGACCCATCTCTGTCAGAATTGATCATCATATAATCTTGCTGTTACTGTGTAAAATGTTCTCCTGGTCCTACTCACTTCACTTAGCATAAGTTCATATAAGTCTCTCCAGCACTTTCGGAAATCCTCTTGCTGATTGTTTTTTATAGAACAATATTATTTCAAAACATTCATATATTATAACTTATTCAGCTATTTTTCCAACTGTGGGGCAGCCTCTCATTTTCCAGTTTCTTGACACTACAAAAAGGACTGCTACAAACAATTTTGCTTTTTATGTTCTCTTTAGGATACAGACCCAATACAAATACTGCTGGATAAAAGGATATGCGCAGTTTGATAGCCCTTTGGGCATAGTTCCAAATTGCTCTCCAGAGTGGTTGGATCAATTCACAACTCCACAAATAATAAAATAACTATTATTTTTAAAATGACTATTTTACTTTAACAAATCTATTTATTCAATGTTATACCTTACTGAATTGGGAAAAATAATAATAACCTTATTTTGGAAAAACAAAAAGTCAGGAACTTCAAAGACACCAGGGGGAAAAGATGTGAAGAAAGTAGATTCAGCAAGATCACATGTTAAAGTATGTTAAAAGGTGAGAGCATTGTTCAAGTGTAAAATGGATAATTTTGATTATTATATATTAAAATTTTCATGTATAAATAAAACCTATGTAGCTAAGAATAGAAGGAATGCAGAAAATTGGGGAAAACAACTTTTATAAACAATCTGGAATAGGATTTGATTAAGTTCGAATGTTGTTGTGGTATAAAAAATGATTAATAATTTAGAAAAACATATAAAGGCTTGGATTTAATGAAGGAAGTTGTTATCCACCTTCAGAGAAATGGAATATGATTTTACATACATACATATATGTATACAAATACATATCTCTATATTTGTATATAATATATAATATATGTATATATGTAATAGCATGTGTATTCATCTAATTGTAATTTTCTTTAGAGTGGGGGGGAGAGGGAGAAAGAATAATAAAGTAAAAAGTGCATAATAGAGAACAAAAGAAAATCTACAAGGAAACAAAGAAAAGCTAGGCAGTTTTAAAAACAATGTGTAGGATTTATTATAAAGATTTTCTTGAAATGGAAATTATTTGTTTTGTATTTAATCCTCTCATATGTTCTGCTGTGCACCTGGCAATTTTTTTTCTTTTTTCATTTTTTGTTTAAAATAAATTTTTAAAAATTAACAAAAAAATTAAAAAAAAATTTTAAAGCCTATTATATTCAAGACACTGTCAGGTACTAGGGATACAATTTTTTTTTTAAATGTAGTATCCAGATTAATTAAGCACAATTAAGATGATTCTTTTATCATTTCTAATTTTTGTTGCCAACAGAGAGAGGCCATACTTCTACAACTGAAGTGAGGAGGGATGTTAATGTTATAACTTGAATTATTTAGGCAACATGAATCATATTCCTTCAATGATTAGGCTAAGTTAAGAGGGGGAAAGGCTTCTTTGTCTTTTTTTTTTCACTTCCCTCATAGATCCTATAATTAAAAAATCATCAAATTTTATTCTACTATTTATAGATTGACTGTAAACATGAGAACTTTGATCAGTTTCCAAACATATAATGCAGTTTTAACTAAAGTGATCTCCTCCAAAAAGATCATTCCCTCAAATTTTGTTTAATCTCTACAAAATCCACTACTGAATGATACTGTACTTTTAACCTATATGTATACAGCATGTGGGGCACCTCCTACATCAAGATGCTGGTCAATATTTGACAACCAACTTTCTGACACACATTTAAATTTTATCTAAATGATTAACATTTTTCTATCACTTTTTAAAGTCTAGACAATCAAGAAAACAATAAATTAAGGACTAATTTGTAGTTTGATGACTTCTGAGCCCTTTTAACATTGAAATTTTGACCTTGCTTACAAAAGTGTTCTAGTTTACACTGAAGGTGGGCCTCCAGGTTGAAAGTACTGAGTAGTTATTAACAACACTCAGAGTCAGTTTCCTTGCCCAAATGATGGATTTTATTTTCACTAGATCATTAGAGAACACATTAATTCAAAATAAAAAATAAATAATCAAAAAGAAATACCAAATAAAGTGTCAATAAAAATATTCTACCCAAATAAACAATGGTTCCACTTTCCTAAGAGTTACCAAAGCACAGGTAGAGAGAGCACACATACAGAGAGCTCATGTTACCAGGTCAAAAACATATGATTTATTATCATTCAAATTGCAGGAACTAGTGCTGCCAGTGAATGAGTAAGGAGGGCATAAGATAAAGATGTAGATGGCACACAAAAAGGGGAATGAGTTATCAAAATACATGCATTGTTTGGGTAACATACATAATATAAAGGTACCATCTTCACTATGGATATAATCACATTGTTCTCTAGTGCTCCCTGTTAGTCACTGCATCTCTGCTTTCCAATGAGCATATCATTTCTGTGTTAGGTGTATCTTCCCAGATAAAACTTCATTCTCTGCTAGGTAAATTTTGGTCTCGCCATGTGCTCTCTCCTGTTTGCTGAATCACTAACTATACAATTAAATGATCTCTGAGTTCAATCCATTTACAAGGCACCTGAGAACTGCAAACCAAAATCACCCAGTTTATTTACTGAAAACTGGGTAAGATTTATATAAGTTTCTGCCATCTAGACAAAACAGGCTCAAAAAGATTGGTACTCAAACTGCTTTCTTTCTTACTTTACCCTCATTTTCATGGAATGAAGCAATTTGCATGGAAACTAATGGTACTTATTATATGTCTCCCCCTCCCGGCAGAATTATTTTGTGTCCCATGATTTGCTGGAATTGTTTCTTTAACAAATGAATAGTCTGGGAGACAGAGCCAAAATGATGGACCAACCTTTCCCCCAAATTGCTTCAGATTCCTTTAATAATGACTCTAAATGTTTTTTAGAGCTTGAGAACACCCACAAAACAAAGTAGCAAGCAATTAAAAACTGAGTAATAGGCTAGGGAAATGAGCAGAAAACAAATGAATGGTATGATAGCAAGCTTCTAAGAAAAAGACAATGTCTATATGATTTATATTCAAATACTAGGTAACAAATACAATACACACTGACAGTTTCCCATGGGTAAAATGTGAATGTTATATTTTAAAATAACAAAACAACAGAAGAAAATATATTATATAAAACAACACCTTCATCTAGTGGCTATGAAAGAACCTGGTACTAGCTCAGGGGTGACCTGATCTTTGTATATTATCCTCTTTATTTTGCTCTGGGATATGGCATAGTAGAAAGGAAACAGAAAGCATGAGTTCTAATCCTTTCTTTGACAGTTACCATTTCCTGAGCTAGCTTGGCGTTATAATAGATAGAGCATTGGACTTGGAACCAATAAGACCTCTGTCACTTACTAAATCTGTGACATTGGCCAAGTCACTTGTTTGTCTCATTCAACCATAAAATGGGGTTAATAATAGCACTTCTTTTCTATGCTTTTTGTGAGGATAAATTAAATTAATATTTGTAAAGCATGTACCAGTGTCCAGCACATAGCAGCTACTATATAAATGTTTATTCTTTTTCTCTTATCAGCCAAATGGATTAGATTACTTAAAGTCTTTTATGGCTCTGTGATTGTATTATTACAATATTATTCCACCTTAATGACTCATTCTATACATCTGAAACCACAAAACAATGAACTCCATTACAGGATTCTATGGAGTTGGATCCTATAATATCCAGAAGCCAATAATGCCAACAGAAGTATGATGATTCATATGTCATATATTCAGGACAAAAAGCAATTTGGACTTCTCAGGAATGTGGTTCCTCATCATTTTGGTATTCTTAGGACATCTCCTTGGACTCTATGTGCCGATTCCTCAGTTTCCTCATGGCTGCCTTCACCTCTTTATTCCTCAGAGTATAAATGACTGGATTCAAGAATGGAGTAAAGACAGTGAAAAACACAGAGATAAACTTGTCAATGGGGAAACTGTCAAAAGGCCAAATGTAGATGAAGATCAATGGCCCAAAGAAAAGCACCACAACAGTAACATGAGCAGACAGGGTAGAAAGTGCTTTTGAGGTCCCTTTAGAGGATCGACTTCTGACAGTAACAAGGATGACTGTGTAAGAAATTAGTAAAAGGATAAAGCAGATGAGGGATAGCAGCCCACTGTTCGTCAGTACCATGATCTCCAGAAAGTAAGTGTCTAAACAGGCAAGCTTGATCACTAGGGGAAGATCACAGAAAAAATTATCCACCTTGTTGGGCCCACAGAAAGGCAAGTTCACTGTGAAAGCCAAGTGGCTTGCTGAATGCAGGATACCAATAGTCCATGAAACCCCCACCAAAGCAGTGCACACACGTTGGCTCATGATGGTCATATAGTGAAGGGGTTTGCAAATAGCAATGTACCTGTCATAGGCCATTGCCACAAGAAGCACCATTTCACTGCCCCCAAATACATGTAAAAAAAAGATTTGAGACATGCAGCCCTCAAAAGTGATGCTCTTGTGCTCATTGAGGAAGTCAGCAATCATTTTGGGAGTAGCAAAGGTGGCCTGGCACACATCAATGAAGGAGAGATTGCTGAGGAGGAAGTACATGGGAGAGTGCAGGTGAGAGTCTATAATGACTGTGAGGATAATAAGCAGGTTGCCCAGAACAGCAGCTCCATAAAATACAGAGAAGACAAAGAAAAGGAAAAGCTGGAGTCCCCAAGAACTAGACAGACCTAACAGAATGAATTCAGTCACCACTGACTTATTGCTCCACTCCATTTATAAAACCAAGGAGCTTGAAGTTAGCTAGAATAAAGAAAGATATCATGGGTTTAATCACTACATTAAAGATGACTTTTCCTTCCCCCTATATCTTTATTGAAAAATGAAATTCAATTCAATAAGGAGTAGGAAATAGATTATACTTATATAGTTAACCACACATATATACACACATACATATACATGTGTGACTTTATATACTATATAATATGGTGATTAAATATAATAACTATATATATAGTATGTATGTATATCCAGTGTGAAATTTCTTCTATTTGTTGATACCTTCCCTGCAACTTGGAATCATAGACAGTTTCCTAGGGCCAAGTTAATCAAACAATTAGTATTTATAAAGTGCTTAGACATGCCAAGTATCATTTGTCATGTAACAGAGATACAAACACATGAAATAAAAAAAAGAAAAATCTCTCCTCACAATGAATCCATATCCTAATGGGGATGAGAGGAATAACAAGTATATATAAAATATAGACCATGAATATAAAATTGATATATAAACACATATAGCAGTTATAAACAATGTAGTCTTGAAGGGAGGGTAATAACAATTAGGCAAATCTGAAAAAGCTTTACCCAGAAGAAAGCTTCTGGGCTGCATTCTAAAAGAAGAGATGGAATTTATGAGACATAAGTAACTTGAATAAGATTACACTACCATTGTATGTCAGAAGCAGAACTTAAACATAGATCTTTACTTAGCTTCAATATGAGCTCTCTGGCCACAAAGATACATTGCTTCTTCAATTCAGCATGCCTAAAAAATGTGTAGAGGGCTGAAACTCCAAAAAGGTGTGTTTGAATCAGACAACCGAGGCTTAAGGCTAATTACTTGTTCAATGTGAGATAATGACTCTATTAGCATATATTTGGATAAATGGCTCTTCTCACCATTGGTGCTTGCTGAATGTTTGTTGTTAAGATAATCATAAGCAAGGATTGGAGGGCAGAGGGAGAGAGGCCAGAGTGACTTGGCAGCAGGAGGAGGAGGAGAGAGCCTGGTGACTCTGGACTCCAGGATACAGATTACATCTTTGGCAAGCTTCATGGCAGTTTGCCTGCCTCCTTCACTTCTCCTCCTAAAGACCAAGGATGTTAATTTATCCTGACTCTGGCTGATTCCAAGGCCCTTTAGGGAGCTAGCCCGTACTCTACAAAAATGTACAAACACTGGGAATGCAAACATGAAAAATAACCCAGTCATTGACTTTATGGAGTTTAGAATCTACTAGGCAAGACACAGAAAGAACACTAATAAATATGATACAAGATTGCTGGAGAGAAAAGAACAATGCAGACAGAGTGCTCTAAGAAAAATACTGGAGGACAATTAATTCTCTATTTTCAGCTGACAAGATTCAGGAAAGGCTTCCTAGAAGTAATTGAAATAGATCTAGAAAAGAGAGGTAGAGAGCATGAAAGAGTAGTTTCCAGGAATGGAGAACAGCCTGGGAAGATGATAGAAGGAGAGGGAAAGGTAAGACTGAGATAGTATTATCTAGTTTCTCTGAAATTTAAGGACCTTGCAGGGAAATAATGTAAAACAAAGTTGGTTGAAGGCAGTTTTTGGAAGTCTTTCAATATCAGACACAGAAGTTTATGTTTTATCTAATCAACACTTTAAAAAAAGTATTTAGAAGGAAAATATTATAGTGTCTTAGAAAAATAATGCCTTAGAATTAGAAAGTCCTGGATTTAAATTTTATTTTTGACATGAATTGGCTACATGACCATGGGCAAGTCACTCAAGAGTGAAAACTATTTTTACCTTATTGTTATACTAGCATTTAGCGCAATGCTCAGCACATAGATTAATCAACTAATTAAATTAATTAAGATAATTAATCTTGTTTAGATGCCAATATGCATTAGTGGAAAAAGTGTGCATGTTGAAGGGTCCCTAAATTAACGAAAAATCATAAGGTCTAGTGATTTCTCTTTAAGATAGTGAAAGGTTCAGAACTATTCCTCAGGAAGATTTAGTAGGCACTTAAGCATTTTTAATTGAATTTGAACTGTGATTATGTTCATGAACATAATTTTAAAATTGCTTTCTACCTTGTATCACCTTGTTTCAGATAGTCTGGTTCCCATAGAAGCAAATTTGACAATTTAAGAGTCAAAATTTTTCTTTATATGTGGTCATCTAATTAGAACAGTATGTAGCACAGTGGGTAGCGCACAGGGCCTAAAATCAGGAAGTCTCATCTTTCTACCATTCAAATCTGGCCTTAGATATTTACTGACTGTGTGACACTGGGCAAGTCACTTAACCCTATTTAACACAGTCTCCATATTTGTATAAGGAAATGACAAACTAGTTCTTTGCCAAGAAAACTCCAAATGAGGTCACTGTTCAGTGACAATAACAAAATCAAATAAAATATTTTGTTCAAAATAAGTACTTTGAATTACCCTTCTTTCTCTTTTCCTCCCTCCTTTCCTCTTATTCTCTCTCCTGCATCTTCCTTCCTTTCAAATTCAGAGAATGTTTACCTCCACATGACTAGATGGTCCAACTCATTTCTCTGGCTTTTCAAATGAGCATTCTATAAAGCCTGATTTTCATTGAAGAATGAATATTTAATATATTAATCATTTTCCTTATCTAAGTTACAATTTTCTCAAGATCTGCTCTTTATAATACTTGTTTCTTTATATAGGGAATTGAAGTTAAGGACACCCAGTTTTTCATATTATATTATTTTATGGAATTTTATGTTCTGAAAAGCAGATTAAAGAAATATACTGGGTATCCTATTGTGATTTCTTATTAACATTCTAGCACACTCATAGCTTGATTTCTTTTAGACATATCTCACTGGACTATTATGAGGAAAGGGGCTTTGGAAGAAAAAAAACAAAAGGAAAAAAACACATGATAATTTTGCTATATATTTGAAAGAAATGGCAAATTGTGCATGGCAGATTTGAAGTTTCACGTGCAATCATTGTTGTTATTGTACTATGTTGTGGAAATTCCATAAATTAAAAAGATGATATCATGGTTTTATGCAGAATTATAAAATAGTTTCTTCTCAGCACTATGGTACATAATAATGGCAATCCCTTCCTCCAAATCTAGGGATAAGTAAATGTTATTTAGATTGGACTCTTTTTTGAACAAAGGGTTTTATTGCACTATAAAGTTTTGGAAAGTAGTCTGATAATAGGTATTAAAGCTGAAGTCATTTTTAACTTGAATTCTGTCTTCAATGAAGACAATGTCCAATGAAGTCTATTAAAATAGCCAAATTTTTTTTTCTGTTTAATATCAGTAAGAAATTATTAAATTAAATACAGTTAATGTTTCCTATTATAACTTTCAGGGGATTTCATTTGTAGTGATTCTAATGTTTAGTATAATTTCCCACATAAAGTGTATAATTTAAAAGTCCACTAAGGCTTTTGGAGTATCCATAATATATTAGTAATGATTTAAGAATACTTATTTTTCAATGACACTCCAGTGCAGCTGATGCAAATACAACATGATCATAAAGCAATGAAATTGATTTTTTAATATCCTCTTTCCCCACCTGTTATGGACCAGAACTCTGAACTTGAAACAAAGGATTCTTACAAGGTACTAAATCAGTGGAATTGATAGAGACAATAGTAATCTAATTTAGCATGGTTCAGTATGATTGATTTAATTCTACAAGGAGATATTATGGGCCAGAACTTGAAACAAGGTACTAGGTAGAATTGAGGAGACAATTGTTAAATCTAGTTTAGCATTGATTTAATCCTACAACAAATAACGGTTTCTTAGTGATATAATGATTGGTGTATACTCAATGTGGGGGATATAAGCAAAAAGCTCTTAGGGACAGAAAGGACAAGCGCATTAGAAGCTCTGGGAGGCTGAGACAGATTCATTCCATCTTCCACCTTTGTTGTGGCTGGAGGCTGAAGCAGAAACCCTTGGAATTGGGGAGATTCAGAAGCCAGAGAAGGCAGGTGGGAGCTCAAGCTCTCGGAACCAAGACCAGACTGAAAGGCTCTCCAGAAAGCTGCCCAGCCCCAAGAAGGAGATAATAAAGGACCTAGACTATAAGAAAGCTAACTGTGCCACAGGAAAGGATGCAAGACTTGGAAAGAGGCAATAAAGGATTTGGATTTTAATCCTTGGCTGCACTTATGGTGATTATTGAACTGAAATGAAGGCTGCCTCCAGAGACCCCAAGAAAACCCCAAGAAGAGAACATTACATTTGAAAGAGAATATTACACCCACTCTCCTTTAAATTCTGTCCTCAGTAAAGAAAGGGTAAGAATCAATGAAATAAGCCCATAGTAAGGGAAGAAAGTATAGGGTTAGAAGAAAAGAAAAAAAAAATTTACTTACTTCTGGATGGAAAAATGGGCTCAAGAATTTTCCAATTCCTTTGCTTTAAAAGTATAACACTTCCAGACCTCAAACAATATTGTAAAGCAGCAGCCATCAAAAATATTGAATATTAGTTAAAAAGTAGGGGAAAAGATCATTGGGTAAAATACAAAAGGGAGAATCAAAAACAATACAATGTATTGATCACATGTAATATTTTTTAAAAATATTTTTATTTGATTAAAAACTGACAAGAAAATTTGATAACAATCTGGGATAAATTAGGCTTAGACCAAAATATCATGCTACATTTTACTTTCTATTCAAAATAGATGTGTAATCGTAATATTAAAGACTGTACTATTTAAAAAAAAAAAAAAGACTGTACTACTAAGAATAATGTAAAAAAGAATCTGTGTACTATTGGTCAAAAAAAGGATGGAGGCAAAGATAAAAGAGATAACTTTGATTACATGAAACTAATAGGCTTCTGCATAAACAAAATTAAGGCATCTATGATAAGAAGGAAAGAGGTAAAATTTGAAAAAACTAGCATCTAATTTTCCTAATAAATAATTTACAGTATATTTACATACCTGTCTATATATACAAATAAATAATTATATGCTTTATGTTTATAAATTTGTGTTTATGTATGTATATGTTCTCAAACACATCACATATGATATGTATGTGTACACTAGATATTAGCATTTGAGAATGCAGGGAAACAATCCTTCCCATATAAAGACCAGAACATAGGCCAGTAGAGCAGTGATCACACCTCTCTTTGGATTATCTTGAAGCATTAAACACCCAGAACCAACTCTAAAAATAGCAGAAAAAAACCTGAAGATTAGAATAGTGTCTTGTTCACACTGAGACCAGAACACAAGCTTAATATAACATTAAAAGTCAAAACATAGCCTGGAAAATGAATTTAGAAGAACCTGAGCATAACAAATTACTAAGGAAGGAATTAAGATAAAGACAAACTCAGAAGACAGCAATATCAACATAGTTAAAGGCAAATACTGAAAGAAAAAGTGTGACTTGGACACAAGTCCAACAACAATTTCTTGAAGAGATCAAAAAGGATTTTAAAAATCATATGAGAGAGGTAGCAAAAAAAAAAAAACTGGAAAAGAAATGAGAGTGATGCAAAAAAAATTATAAAAAGAGTTAAAAGAGACACAAAATATACTCAGAAAGTAATACCTTAAATACCAGAATTAGCCATATGGAAAAAAAAAAGAAGAAGGAGGAGGAGGAGGAGGAGGAAGAAGAAGAGGAGGAAGAAGAGGAGGAGGAGGAGGAGGAGGAGGAGGAGAAAAAAAGAAAGAAAGAAAGAAAGAGAAAAGAAAAGAAAAGAAAAGAAAAGAAAAGAAAAGAAAAGAAAAGAAAAGAAAAGAAAAGAAAAGAAAAGAAAGAAAAAAAAGTTGCTCAAATGAAGAGATTCCAAATCTTACTGGAGAAAAAGAATTATTTAAAAATTAGAACTGGGCAAATGCAAATTTAAAAAGCTATGAGACATCTAGAAACAATAACACAAGTAAAAAAATAATGAAAAAAATAGACAAAAAGTGTGAAACATCTCATCAGGAAAAAAACTGCCCTGGAAAAGCAGATCCAGAAGACATGATTTAGAAAATATTGGACTACATAAAAGCCATGTTTAAAAAATGTCTAAACATCATCTCTCAAGAAATTATCAAGGAAAACTGTTCTAATATCCTATTACTAGAGGATACAATAGAAACTGAAAAAATCTACCAGTCATCTCTTTGAAAAGATCTCCAAATGGAAACCTTCAGGAATGTTTATAGCATAATTAGAGCTCTTAGGTCAAGGGAAATATTCAGCTCAAAACAATTCAAATACCATATAGCCACTGTCACAGTCACACAATAGTTAGCAATTTCCAAGTTATGCTATATTATTGTGATGACATACTATTGTGTTATAAGAAATAATGAGCAGGATGGTTTCTGAAAAATTTGGGAAAATTCATATAAACACATGCAAAATGAAGTGAGCAGAGCCAGGAGAGCATTGTACACAATAAGATCAACACTGTAGAGTTATCAGCAGTGAACAACTTAGCTGGTCTAATCAGCATAATAATCTAAGACAATTCTGAAGGACTTATGAAAAATACCATCTATATCCAGAGAAAGAACTGATGGAATCTGAGTACATAATGAAGTATTATTTTTTTTTTCAGTTTCTCTGTCTTTTTTTGGAACATGATTAATTTTGAAATATGCTTTGTGTGATCTTACATGTATAATTCATATCATTTTTTTGCCTTCTCAATAGGTGAAAAAAGGATGGAAAGGAGAAAGAGAATTCAGAACTCATTCTTTAAAAGTAAAGTTAAAAATAAATAAAATTTGTAAAAAAAAAAAGAAAAAAAGCATGGTTCAAAAGAAAAGATATGAGAATGCAGTGAACTATTTTTCAGAAGTGGGAAGTTCATGAGTGTTGTAAATTGCAAGTATTTTCTGATTTTTTTCAATGTTTTGATCGATTCTGCTAATTTTATTCTCTTTTTATAGTTACTATTTTTGTACAGGATGGATTTCTGGGCAGGAAAAGATACTGGAAAAATCATGTTAATGTAAAAAATTAATAAAAAAATGAGTTTAGGGATGAGGAGAGAGTGAAGAGCTAAAAGAAAAGAAAAACAAAACATAACAAAAAAAATTCCTATTTCCTGCCTGATAGGAAAAAAATGTCCAAAGACTTTCACAGTCTTTCTTTATTTAGAACCTTTCTTTTTTTCTTTTGAATTACACAGTTAGGAACACTTGTATCTCTCTTCTATCCCAGCTATAAATTTCTTCAAAATTATCACATTTTGCCAATTCCTTCTGGCAAATACACTTTTTTGGGTATAGCATAGATTCATATTGTTAAAGAATTTTGTAAATACTTAAAACAGCAATAATTCATATAATATCTGTAGGTTATTATTTTTCTCATATTTATCTCTGATAATTACATGACATTTTGCAGAGAGTGTTTCCTATATAAATTTTGTTAGGCTATGCTTATTTGTTATAGGAGTTTCATTTTTCTTATTTTTATTGGGGAAAGAGATGGGAAGAAGAATAAATAAGTGCCTCTAATTATATATGTACATATACATATGACATCTTCATACAGAAAGAGAAAGTATTTTTACATGAAAGCACTCAACTCAGAAGAAGGACAAAAAGAAGTTAGTCTGGCTATCAATATAATTATTAAGTCAAGATAATTATCAAGATAAGCCCTAAAAAAATTGACCCCTTCTTATCATATTCTGCAAACAAGCAAGCTAGAAAAAGTTAACTGGGAACAAAAGACATGTCATATTTCCCTATGATCAAATTTAGTTTGATTCAATTCAATTAGCAAACATTAGGTCCTCAATATGTACAAAGAACTATTATAAACTGATGATATGAAGATGAAACATAATATAGTATTTGCCTAAAGGGAACTTGTAATCTAACAGAAAAAAATGTGATATACATAAATTAGTATGACATTGTAGAATTCCATAAGGGCAAAGGAGAGACACAGAGAATAATTTTTAGAAAATTTAAGGAAAGAAAGAGCATTTTTTACAGCATTTGGAGAAGCATAAGGGGTAGGGTGGAATAATTATAGGTTTTAAAGTTTGAAAGAACAGTGTACTTTATATTATTACATCATATGGATTTTAGGAATATTTAATGTAATAATACATTATTACATGGGTCTTGAAGGAACAGAAAGCATATAATAGGCAGAGACTGGGAGAGAAAGACAGAAATTAAAAGTTTCAGGCAGTTGAAGAGTGAGCATGTATATGGGGAAGTAAGAAAAGACATGAAGCAAATGGGCAGGTAGAAATCATGTCAAAAGTAATCATGTAGTTGTATCTGTTACATATATATGCATAAATAGATGGAATCATACATACATACGTGTATGTATAGGTGCACGTAAAGAGAGAAACAAATATATTTGTCTATATGTACAGATATGTGAATATCAACATGCATATATATATGATTTGTTTTCATATATGTATATTATGGATATTAGACAAATTTATTTTTAAAATCAGATATTTACTATTATATAGGCAAAACTTTTACTTCCTTTATTGTATGGGCAGGAAATTCACTTTCAACTAAATAACCATCTCCTGCCTTTATTGTGAGGCTTGTTCTTATATGTCATTTCCACCATCATCCTATTATTCCCTCATAGAACTCAGAGAGCATAATAATTGATTAAGACTTTAATAAGTTCTTTTCTCTGTCTCCAAAATGGTGGATCATTAAAGCCTAGTTTATTAATTTTGCTCTCAAATTCTCTTCCTGACTTAAATTACCAACATCTCATTTTTTTCCTTAGCACTTAAGGGTTTTCAGAATCCTTTTTTTCAAAAACCACCTTATGAAGCAAATAGTATAAGTTATTTTTATCCCTGTTACAAATGGGAAAATTTGGATTCAGAGCAGCTTACTGATTTGCCTGAAGTCACTCAGTATATGGAATAGTCAGTAATTTAATCTAGGTCTTTAGGAGATTACTTTTTTCTAAAGTATCTCTCTGATTTAAAGTAAGGGGCAACTGATGAAGTACAGAATGGATGAAACAAACTTTATGTATCTTTACTGATAAATTCAAAGCACCCAAACATGTTTGCTTCTAATACTCTTGAAAAAGTTAAATCAAACTGAAATTATTTATGTGTGTTTCTACTGCTCAGAAAATTAAAAAAACTATATTTGAAACATTTATTCTTTCTGATGTTCAGAAGATAGAGATAAACCCCATTTCATCATCAAAATGTATTTCTATTCTCCTTGAAGTTAATATCAGAAATAAATAATATTTCCTACCTTCTGATGGCTATGATTTATTAAAGACTAACAAGATTCTTATTCTTTGTTTTGTCTCTGTCCTAATAAAAAATGGCAATCATCATTTGGTCTGCTGAGTCACAGCAAAAAAGGCATCTTTCCTTACATATTCCATAAAAAATCTAGAATGAATGCTGAAATTTTAAGAGAATGCTAAGTATGTTAAATGAATAAACTCTGCCTGGACATTAAAATATTCCCTTAAGGTTTATTCCTACTTGTTAGTTTCTTTTCTGTTCTATTTGCATTAAAGTTCAACTATTTTTATTTTGCCTATATTTTTGATTAGAGAAATCAAAGGCCTAAGTCTAATTTAGATTCCAAGACTATGAAACAGGATTGGACTTCATTGAAGTGATAAATCATATAAACAAATTAAGTGTTTGAGATACATTTCATAACTGACTTTTCACATAATTTTAAGCTAAAACCTCTCCCTCTACCCCTTTTTAACATTTGGTGTCATAATGCCTACTGGTATTTTTAATGGGAGTAAAGCTTATCTATTTCTACATACCAGTTCTGAAGTAGACCCAAAAGTAATAGCCTTAGGAAAGAGAGGACTTCCAAAACCATCATGCTTTGAAATTAATCATATTTTCCACCAATAAAACCCTATTTATATTCTGTTTAGCTAAAATTGAAGATCAGAGAACTAAGCAGTTGTCAGTGACCAATAGGAAAATCTTTGTGGAATAAAGTTATCTTTCTGTGGGAGTTATTAAAACTTTTTTTTTAAATTTTTCCAGGAACTTTTAAAATTGTTGCTTTGTGATTTCAAGAGATGACACATCCACAAGGAATAAAGATCATAAATTTAGATCTAGGAAGTCATAGTCAAGTTCACAAACTGTTATTAAATGCCTACCATATGCCAGTCACTGTGTTAAGCACTGGGAATTAAAAGAAAGCAAAAAAACAAAACAAAACAAAAAAGGTTCTACTTTCAAGGAACTCACAGTCAAATGGCTGAGACAGTATACAAACCATGAAAAAAAGAATATGGAGTATAAATTAAAAATAATCTCAGAGAAAATGCACTACAGTTAAGAAGGAATAGGAAAGTCTTCTTCAGTGGAAGATTTTTAGTTGATGGTTGAAAGAATGAAGGGAAGCCAGAAGGTTTAAATGAGGAAGGAGAGAAGTAGAGACATGGTGGACAGCCAATAAAAATGTCCAGCATGCCTGGTGTGAAAATAATAAGGAAGCCAATGTCATTTGAACATAGAATAAATGTAAGGACCTGATTTTAAAAACCAAGGATATAATGAAGGATATAATGGGGAGGAGGAGAGGGAGGAATTGAGTCATGCAAGACACCTATCTATTAAAATTCAAGAAATAATAAAACAGAGTCAAGGATTGAAAAATGAAAGAAAAAGTCAAATATCTGATAGGTGATAGGTGATCACCTCCCTGATTTCACGATAGTCTTCCAGAAAAAAAAAAGAACAAACAAAAACTTTGTCCTCCCACTGAGGACCAGTCTATCTATTCCCTCCTTTTTTTCCTTTTTTCCTTCCTTCCTCCTTTCTTCCTTCCTCTCTCCTTTCCTTCCTTCCTTCCTTTCTTCCTTCCTTCCTTCCTTTTTTCCATGCTTCCTCCCTTCATTCTTCCCCTCCTTTTTCCTTTCTTTTCTTCCTCCCTTCCTTCCTTCCTTCTTCCCTTCCTTCCTTCCTTCCTTCCTGCCTTCTTTTCTTCCTTCCTTCCTGTCTTCTTTCCTTCCTTCCTCCCTTCTACCTTATAAGAAAAAAAAAAGGAAATACCAAAAGAAAAGGAAAGAAAATGAGCATGAACTAGAAATAGAAAAGAATCTTGACCATAGAAAGCTACTATGGTGACAAGGCAGATGAAATCCAAGAATTAACAGGAGGTGATGAAGCTTCAATGAAGTAAAAGATTTTCAATCATTTTTATTGAAAAAAAATGAGAACTAAAAAGAAATTTTAATTTACAAACACAGAACTCAAGAGAAACATAGAAAGGAAAATAGGTTCAAAATAGATAGTATTTAAAGGTTAAACCGTTTAACTCCTTAGATGGGAAAACAATATCTGTAATTTAAAAAAAAAATAGCATACATTTTCTAGTATATTAAAGCTTTTTATTTTCGTAAAATATAAATAATCTTCAATATTCATCTTTGCAAAATCTTGTGCAAATTTTCCCCTTTCTCTCTCAACCACTTCCTGGGGAGGGGGGGGGTGGCAAGCGGGGAGGGCAAGTAATCCAATGTATGTTAAACATGTGCAATTCTTCTATACATATTTCCGTAATTATCATGTTACACAAGAAAAATCAGATTAAAAAGGAAAAAATGAGAAAGAAAACAAAATGCAAGTAAACAATAACAAAAATAGTTAATGTACTATGTTGTGATTCACACTCAGGCCTCACACTCCTTTCTCTGGATTCATATGGCTCTCTTCATCACAAGACCATTGAAACTGGCCTGAATCACCTTACTGCTGAAAAAACCCACATCCATCAAAATTGATCATTGTATAATCTTTTTTTTTTTTAATTTTGTTTTTTGTTTTGCTGAGGCAATTAGGGTTAAGTGACGTACTCAGGATCACACAGCTAGGCAGCGTTAAGTATCTGAGACCAAATTTGAACTCAGGTTTTCCTGACTTCAGGGCTAATGCTTTCTCCACTATACCAGCTAGCTGCCCCGATCATTGCATAATCTTGCTGTTGCTATGTACAATGATCTCCAGGGTATACTTACTTCACTTAGCATCAGTTCATGTAAGTCTCTATAGGACTCTCTGAAATCATCCTACTGACTATTTCTTATGGAACAATAATATTCCATAACATTCATATACCATAACTCATTCAACTATTCTCCAGCTGATGGGCATCCACTCAGTTTTCAGTTTCTTATCTACAAAAAGGGCTGCCACAAAAATATTTGCATATGTGGGTCCCTTTCCCTTCTTTATGATCTTTTTGGGATATAGGCCCAGTAGGGATCTGGATCAAAGAGTATGAACAGTTTGAAAGCTTTTGTGCATTTTTCCAAATTGCTTTCCAGAATGGTTGAAGGAGTTCACAACTCCATCATTAGTGTCCCAGTTTTCCCATAACCCCTCCTACATTCATCATTATCTTTTCCTGTCATCTTAGCCAATCTGAGAGTTGTTTTTTATTAAAGCTTTTTATTTTCATGACATATACAAAAATAATTTTCAACATTCACCCTTGAAAAACCTCTTATTTCAAATTTTTTCCCTCCTTTCCCCCACTCCTTCTCCTGAATGTAAAATAACCCAATATATGTTAAATATGTGCAATTATTCTATAGATATTTCCATAACTATAATGCTGCACAAGAAAAATAAGATCAAAGAGTTGTCTTAATTTGCATTTCTCTGATCAATAGTGTTTTAGAGCCCCTTTTCATATGACTAGAAATGGTTTCAATTTCTTCATCTGAAAATTATTTATATCCTTTGACCTTTTATCAGTTGGAGAATGGCTTGAATTCTGATAAATGTGAGTCAATTCTCTATATATTTTAGAAATGAGGCCTTAATCAGAACTCTTGAATGCAAAAATTTTCCCCAGTTTATTGTTTACCTTCTAATCTTGTTTGCATTGGTTTTGCTTGTACAAAAAGTTTTAACCGTAAACTTAATATAATCAAAATTATACATTTTGTATTCAATAATGTATTGTAGTTCTTCTTTGGCCACAAATCCCTTCCCTGTCCATAGACTGGAGAGATAAACAATATGTTGTTCTTCTAAATTGATTATAATATCACTTATCATATTTTTACTATATCTTGATAGTGTTCAGTGTTAGATGTGGGTCAATCCCTAATTTCTGCCATAGTAATTTCCAATTTTCCCAGGAGATTTTGTGAAATAGTATGTTCTTATCCCAAAAGCTGGGATGTTTGGGTTTGTCAAACACCAGATTGCTATAGTTATTGGCTATTTTGTCCTGTGATCCTAATCTATTCCACCAACAATCTATTCCACTGAACAACAACAACTCTTAGCCAATATCAAAGGGTTTTGATGACTGCTGCTTTATAATATAGTTTTAGGTCTGGTACAGTTAGGACACCTTCATTTGCATTTTTTCATTAATTTCCTTAAAATTCTTGACCATTTGTTCTTCCAGATGAACTTTGTTTTTTTTTAGCTCTGTAAAATAATTTCTTGGGAATTTGATTGGTAAGGCACTGAATAAGTAGACTAATTTATGTAATATTTTCATTTTTATTATATTAACTCAGCCTATCCATGAGCACTTGTCACTTTTCCAATTCATTAGACATGACTTTGTGTCCAAAGTGTTTTGGAACTGTATTTATATAGTTCCTGCCTTTCCCTTGGAAGGTAGACTCCCAAATATTTTACATTGTTTACAATTATTTAAAATGAAATTTCTCTTTATATTTCTTACAACTGGATTTTGTTGGTAACATATAAAAATGCTTATCATTTATGTGGATTTATTTTGTATCCTGCAACTTTGCTAAAGTTATACATTTTTTAGTTGATCCTCTAGGATTCTCTAAGTATAACATTATATCATCTACAAAGAGTGATAATTTAGTTTTCTCATTGCCTACTCTAATTCTGTTAATTTCTTTTTCTTCTCTTATTGCCAAAGCATTTCTAATACAATATTGAATAGTAATGGTCACAGAGAACAACTTTGATTCACCCCAATCTTATTAAGAATAATTCTAGTTTATCCCATATGATTGCTAGTTGATGGTTTTAAATAGATACTACTGATCATTTTAAGGAAAAGTACATTTATTCCTATACTCTCTAGTATTTTTAATAGGAATAGGTGTTGGGTTTTGTCAAATGCTTTTTCTGCATCTATTGCGATAATCATATGATTTTTGTTAGGTAAGTTACTGATATAGTCAATTATGCTAATAGGTTTTTTTTTTTAAGTATTGAACCAGCCCTGCATTTCTGGTATAAATCCTACTTGGTGTTGCCCTGGAGATGACTTTTTGTAATCTCTTTATTAATATTTTATTTAAGATTTCTGATCAATATTCATTATGAAAATGTGTCCATAATTTTCTTTCTCTGTATTGACCCTACTGGGTTTCAGTATCTCCACAATATCTGTATCATAAAAGGAATTTGGTAGGACTCCTTCTTTCCCTAATTTTTTTCAAGTAATTTGCATACTATTGAAACTGGTTCAGTATCAACATGGTATTTGTATCATAAAAAGAATTTGGTAGGAGTCCTTTCCCTATTTTTTCAAATAGTTCCCATAGTATTGAAATTAATTGTTCTTTAAATGTTTGGTAGAATTCCCATGCAAATCCTTATGGGGCTGGTGATTTTTTTCTTCAGGAGTTGATTGATAGCTTATTCAATTTCTTTTCTAAAATAGGACTAATTTATTTCATCTTCTGTTAATCTGAGTGATCTATATTTTTGTAAGTATTCATCCATTTCATTTAGATTATCAGATAAACTGATATATAGTTAGGCAAAATACATCTTAATTATTGCTCTAATTTCCTCTCCATTGGTGCAAAGTTCTCCTTTTTCATTTTTGATACTAACAATTTGATTTTCTCCCTTCCTTTTCCTAATCAAATTAACTAAAGGTTTATCTATTTTGTTGGTTTTGCATAAAATCAACTCTTAGTTTTGTTTATTAATTCAATAGTTTTCTTATTTTCTATTTTAATAATATCCTCTTTAATTATCAGAATTTCAAATTTGGTATTTAATAAGGTTTTTTTAATTTGTTCTTTTTCTAGCTTTTTAAATTGAAAGCTCAATTCATTGATTTCTTTCTCTATTTTATTCAAGTAAACATCTAGAGATATAAAATTTCCCCTAATTACCTCTTTGGCTGCATCCCACAAATTTTGTTTTGTTGTCTTATTATTGTTATTCTCTTGGATGAAATTATTGAGCGTTCTATGATTTGTTGTATATGTCATGAAAATAAAAAGCTTTAATAAAAAAACAACTCTCAGATTGGCTAAGATGACAGGAAAAGATAATGATGAATGTAGGAGGGGTTATGGGAAAACTGGGACATTAATGATGGAGTTGTGAACTCCTTCAACCATTGTCTAATTCTTTTTGCATTTCTCTTAACTTCTTCTCTAAGGATTTGGATGCTATAGCATATGGTGCATATATGTTTAGTTTTGATATTGCTTCATTATATATGGTACCCTTTAGCAAGGCATAGTTTCCTTTTTTATCTCTTTTAATTAAATATACTTTTGCTTTTGCATGATCTGAAATTAGGATTAGCATCCCTGCTTTTTTTTTATTTCAGATGAAATATAATAGATTCTGCTCCAGTCTTTTATCTTTACTCTGTAGATATAACTCTACTTTAAATATGTTTCTTGTAAACAACATATTGTAGGATTCTGGCTTTTAATTTAGTCTGCTATTCACTTCTGTTTTATGGGAGAGTTCACCTCATTCACATTCATAGTTAAAAAATTAGTAACTATTTTTTCCACCATCTTATTTTTCCCAATTACATTTTTCTCTTTCCTTTTCCCCTTTCTGTCTCCCCAGTATTTTTCTTCAGACTACTACCTCTCTCAAACAGCCCTCCCCATTTATAACCCCTCCTCTTACTTTTATTTTTTCCCTTTCTACTTTTGTTTTCCTTTATATTATCCTTCTTTCCTTTCCCCTTTCCCTTACCACTTCCCTATAGGGTAAGACAAGTTTCTCTATGAAGCTAAATATATCTGGTACTTTCTCTTTAAGCCAAATCTGATGAGAGTATGATTCACACAATGGTCATTCTCTCCTTTCCTCCCTCAAGTGTAATAAGTCATTTTTGCCTCTTTGTGAGACGTAATTTACCCAATTTTAACTCTCTTCTCCTCTTTTTCTGGTATATTCCCCTTTCCATATCTAGTTTTTTTTTATATCAACACAATAAAATGAAATTATACCTGCATCATTTATGCATACCCATAACAGAGATACAGTTTTCAAGAATTAAATATACTATCATCTGATTTAAACCAGTTCCAATGATCTTGTGATGAAGAGAGCTATATACACCCAGAGAAAGGACTGCAGGAACTTAAAGTGGTTCACAACATAGTATTTTTATTCTTTTGTTGTTGTTTGCTTGAATTTTATTTTCTTATTTTTTTCTGGTTTGATTTGATTTTTCTTGTGCAGCAAAATAATTGCATGAATATGTATGCATATATTGGATTTAACATTTATTTCTACTATGTTTAACATATATTGGACTACTTGCCATCTAAAGGAGAAGATAGCGGAAGGTGGGGGAGAATTGAAACACAAGGTTTTACAAGGGTTAATGTTGAAGAGTTATCCATGCATATCCTTTGAAAAATAAAAAGCTTTAATAATAAATAAATATACCATCTTCTCATATAGGAATTTAAACTTTTTAACTTTTAAAAGAAAGTTATTTTTTTCTTTCTTTTTTGCCTTTTTATACTTCTTTTGAGTTATGTATTTGAAGATCAAATTTTCTGTTCAGTTCTAGTCTTTTCATCAGAAATAAATGAAATTCACCTGTTCCTTTGAATGTCCATTTTTTTTCCCTGAAAGATAATGCTCAATGTTGCTGGATAGTTTATTCTTAGCTGTAATCCAAGTACCTCTGCCTTTTGGAATATCAGATTCCAGGACCTTTAGTCCTTTAAAGTGGAAGCTGCTAGGTCCTGGGTAAGCCTGATTGTGGCTCCTAGATATTAGAATTATTTCTTTCTGGCTGCTTGTAATATTTTTTCCTTGATCTGGTAATTCTGAAATTCAGGTATGATATTCCTTGAAGTTTTCATTTTGGAGTCTCTTTCAGGAGATGATTCATGAATTATTTCAACATCTATTTTATCCTCTGGCTCTAGGACACCAAGGCAGTTTTCTTTGATGGCTTCCTCAAAGATGATGTCTAGGCTCTCTTTTTTTCATCATGGTTTTCTGATATTCCAATAATTTTTAGATTGTCTCTCATAGATCTATTTTCAATATCAATTGTTTTTTCCCAATAAGGTATTTTATATTTTCTTCTGTTTTTTCACTTTTTTGGTTTTGTTTGATTGATTCTTGAAGTCTCTTTGTGTCATTCACTTCCATTTATTGAATTCTAATTTTTAGTGATTTATTTTCTTCAATTAGATTTTTTATTTCCTTTTGCATTTGGCCAATTGAACTTTTAAATGAGATGGTTTTTTCATTGGATTTTTTTTTCCCATTTCACCAATTCTGTTTTTCAATGAGTTGGTTTCTTTTTAAAATCTATTTTGTAAGGAGTAATATGCCTTTCCCCATTCCATCAAATCTATTTTGTAAAAAGTTATATGATTTTTCCATTTAACTAAATTTATTTTTAAGGAATTTTCTTCAGATAATTTCTGTGTTTCCTTTTCCAAACTCTTTTGCAAAGTTTTCATTTCTTTTCCTCATTTTTCTGTCACTGTAGTAGCTTTCTATTGTCAAGATTCTTTTCTGTTTCTTGCTAATTTTCTTTCCTTTTCTTTTTGCATTTCTTCTTTTATGACTTTTAAGGTTGAGCTCTACTCCTCTTGTAGAGGAGGCGCTGACCCAAGTTTCCTGCTCTAAGTCTTGGCTTTGACCATAGGGACCTGCTGTGTTTAGTGTTTTCTTCCCAGTAAGAGGAGCTTTACCTGCTCTTTCTAGGAAACAGCATTGTTGTCCAGAATTTGCCTTCTGAGCTGGTATTTGACGTTGCTCCCCACCCCTCATTTGTTCTGTTACTGAGGCATGGTCATAGGTTTTAGTTGCAGATCTGCTTTGTTTCAGAGCCTCTCAATGGCTTTTTCACACTCTTTCTGAGTTGGGCTGAACACTAATTTGACCTCAGTGAGACTGACCTTTCTTGAAGTCCTTCCAATCTATCTTATATTGGAGAGTGGTTTCATTCCATCAGACTCTGTTCAGAGGCTTGGTTTCATGTGATTTTGAAGGAATGTGTTTGTGTTTAAGCTGGAAGAGCTTAAACAGCTCAAGATGGCTTTTAGTCTTGTATCTTAGCTCCACCTCATGGAATTAAGTGTTTCTATATGTTACCAACAAAATCCAGCAAGAAAAAAATAGAAAGAGACATTCCATCTAAATAACAATAAATGGACTTCTGGGAGCCAAAATGTCAGAGTAGGAAATAAATTACCATAACCTCCCATTATTCACCTCTGAATAAATATAAAATAGCATGCCAAAACAAAGATGGGAACAGCATAACAAGCAAAAAGAAAGGGTAAAAGAATCATTTTAAGCAAAGAACCTTGGAATGTCAATAAGGAAGGTCTGTCTCAGAAAGATGCAGTTATGTCAAATTGTAGAGGGCCTTGAAAAGAAAAAAAAGTTTCAATTATTTTTGGTAGATAAAAAGAGTTTCTTAATAGATGAATCTTGTCATTGCTCTGGTAAAGGAGAAGGAAATTAAGAGAAAAGAGAAGTAAGGAAGATAGAAGAATCAAGGTTAGGACTTTCAGATGGAAGAGAGTGAGTGAATGATGGTGCTATTGACAAAAATAACAAAATCATACTGAGGAATATGTTCAGAAACAAGGATTAGCAACTTGATTTTACACTTGTTGAGTCTGGGGTAACAGTGGGACATCCAGGAGTCCTGGTATATATCTATTTTCAAAATGAAGATTTCCATCATAGAAGGAAGTTCAGGGTGGAAAGCTAGAATGATGTTGTTGGTATCAATATGATCATTCAAATCTTGGAAGAGAATCAGATTTTCAAAAAAGACTATGTAAAGGGAAAACATCAGACAACTGAACAGAAAAGATCAGAGAGTTAGGGAACATCTATATTAAGGGGTCAGTAAGAAGAGGACGTCATGAAGGAGGCAAAGAAGAAATGTTTGCAAAATGCAGCTTACAGGTATATTGGTGACACTGTAGATAAAGAGCTGAAACTCAGGAAGAACTGAGTTTAAAACCAGGCTTATATAGTTATCATTTTTATGAATAAGAGTAAAACATAGCTTGGATTCAGAAAAAAAAAATCTGAGTTCAATTCTAGATTCATGACATTTTTAAGGGTTTGAATCTGGACTTACTTCCCCTCTGACTATATCAATATCCTAATGTTTAAAATAGATATATTAATAATGTGTGCCATACATGATAGAGAATAAAATGAGACAAGAGAAGGAAAGTGTGTTCTCTTGAGACCAAGGAGGACAGTATCAAAAGTCATGAGAATGAAAAAAGAGAGAAAAAAATTATTGAATTTGACACTTAGGACATTGTTGGGGTTTTCGGAGAAGAAAGTCAGTCTTTTAGATTACATCTATACACATGGTATCAGAACCAAATTTTATAAACAGCATCCACTCTCTGCTATGTTATGAAGACCAAAGACAGGATGAAATATAAATTTATGGACTGAAGTTATTGAATCTTAGGTGGTAATTCAGTTATTCCATGAGTATATATTCCCATAATTAATAAAATTCCTAAACATTTTATTTTGGGGATATTTCTTTAATCAAAACCATTTAACTAATTCCATTTCTATAGGAGTTTATATATATATATATATATATATATATATATATATATATATATTATTTCTATAGGAATTTAAGGTTTTACTTTCACAAAACATTCTTAGGAAGTAAAAAGTATAAATATTTTTATTCCTATTATTCAGATGAGACCTTTGCAATGAGTCAGATAATTAAGTTTTCAATATAGTATTCAACCCAGGTTCTCCTATTGCAGAACTATTGCATTTTCTGTAGTACATGCTGTGTTTTATATTTCCAGTTAGGTCAAAGTACAACTGACTGGCCTAATAACTCTCAAAGCCCATCTGTTAGCTTTTGGTATGAGGATAGACTAACAGCTTGCCTTCCTAGAAATTTGGTTATTCTGATGCACATATATATCAGGCATCAAAATTGTCAAAGCCCAGAGATTTAGGTTTCTGACTCTTATGGCGCTACCTTATTGGGAATGAAAGTGCAGCAAATATTTGACTTATCTCAAACCCCAGGATAGAAAGAAACTGCTTTTCTGTAAAATGGTTCTTACATAAAATCATTTTAGTTTGTCTTAATTTGCATCATACTGTATATAAACAGGAGCAAGAAGTGCTTAGAGAGAGCAAGAATGTTGATGACCTAATTCCCATCCTAATATATTCATTTCCCTGCTCAGACTAGAATATGACAGGGCAGAAAAGTGTATGAAGCAGTGTGTTATGATGGATAGATTGATTTCTGGACTTAAAACTCAAATCCCAACTCAACACTTAATAGCTATATATGACTATGTATAGATATAATCCCTCTAAAAATCTGTTGACTGTATGATATCCATATCTACTTCACAGAGTTGTTGTAAGTTCTAAATGAGAAAAATATGGAAAACATCTTTTAAAAATAAGTTCTGTATAAACATTAATAGTTATTGTTGTTATTGATATTGTCTATTTGTTGTTGCTATTGTTAATCTGCCCTCTCAATTTTGGAATACGGGAGACTAGACTTCAGTTTTAGTACCCAGTGTCATGAAAGGATTTACAGAAAGATCAAAGGGTTTACAAGTTAAATACTCAGAAACAAAAAAGTTCTCCAATTTGAATATTAAATTATTAGATCTTTATCAGATGGTGATAAGGAACAATCAAGAGAAAAGGTCATGATGGGAGAGAAGATCAAGGAAAGACTCTGATGTGGCCTTCAAATGTCTAAACATGTCAGAAAAAAAGGGAAAGTGGAGGTAAAATGAGGGAAATTACATATCATGAAGAGGCAAAGAAAACCTATTATAATTGAGTGGAAGAAGGGAGGGGAATGAGCATTGTGTGAATCTTACATCATCAGATTTGGCTCAAAGACAAAATATTAGACATATTTGGTTTTCCAGAGAAACTTCTCTCACCCTTATAGGAAAGTGGGAAGGGAATATGAATGAGGTGAACTGTCCCATAAATCAGAAGCAGATAGCAGACTAGATTAAAAGCCAGAACACTACAATATATTGTTTACAAGAAACATATTTAAATCAGAGTGATAACTACAGAATAAAGGTAAAAGGCCAAAGCAGAATCTATTCTGGTTTTGGGGAAGTAAAAAAAAGCAGGGGTAGCCATCCTGATCTCAGATCAAGCAAAAGCAAAAATTGATCTAATTAAAAGAGATAAGGAAGGAAAAATTCCAAACATAATCATGTTGCATATCACTTCATATATTTGAATAATGAGGATAATAAGAAAAAATTATGATCAATAATAGATGGAATTTTTAAAAATCTAAATGCATTTTTGTGAGATAGCATAATAAAGTGGGCAGAAAGTTGGCCACAAAGTACAGAGTTTACATCTCCACTCACCCATCCCCATAATATACTGTCTATGTGAACTGGAAAGTTATGTGATCTCTCATCTCTAGACATAGAAAATACTGACTTGCATTAGTAGAAAGAATTTCCTCACTTGGGAGTTCCAAATACTAATGAAATCACAAATTTAACTGAATCCTTAAATATTATTTTATATGAACTATGATAATGGATACACTTTTTTTTTTTCTGCTGAGGCAATTGGGGTTAAATGACTTGCCCAGAGTCACCTGGTTAGGAAGTATTAAGAGTATGAAGTCAGATTTGAACTCAAGTCCTCCTGACTTCAGGGCCAGTGCTCTATCCACTATGTCATCTAGTTGCCGTTGTACACTAACATTTAATAACAGCAAATAGTATAGAATATTTCAGTTTAGAGAAAATTTATTTAATTTTATTTAAATTTATTTAAAACTAGAAAATACAGATGTTATTGTTCAATTATTTAATCAAGACTTATTTTCAATTTGGACTAAAATTTCTTAAATACTATTATTGTGGCTCATCATATTGTGGTATGAAGTAAAGGCTATACTGGTCTACCAACAGATCACAAGCTTTGGCATTTCTTACCTAATTTAAAAAGCTTTAGAAAACCAATCTTACAATGATTATGTGTCAATTATCCTATTACTAGATAAATTAAAAGAGCCTGTCACCCACCAGGCAATAAATTTGTTTGTATGGTGATTGCTTCTTATTTGTTTACCACAGGAATTTTTGAAGAGTATTTAATAAGTCACAAAAAACATGTAACGCTATGTTGGAGGAAGTAACCATAACAAGGAAGTCATAACTCTTTTACTACTGAGATCATCATGAAAAAAGTCAAATAACCTTTTCAACTTTAATTTCTTCTTCTGTAAAATGAAGCTATTAAAAATCCAATAACTTTCGTTTCTATTCTAATGCTTTTTGTAGTTTGTAGTCATGAAAGTATAATATCTTTGGTTACAAGGGATTGAAACACTGTATCTCTTTGAGATTAAGCTTCCATCATTCTAATACTATTTGTAGTTTGTAGTCATGAAAGTATCTATAATATCTTTGGTTAGAAGAGATTGAAACATTACATTTCTTTGGGATTAAGTTTCCTCATTTGTAAAATGTGGGAAGGCAAAACAGTTGGATTCTAAAGTCCTGTCCACCACTGAACCAATGTATTATAATCCGGTGACTCTAGATATTATTTTTTCAACTTCTTTCCCAATGTTAATATCCCCTCTTCAAATATCCATGAGAAGTGACCATAGAATCATAGATTTAGAGCTATAAGACATTTAGAGACTGTTCATTTTATTCTTTTTTATTTTATTTTATTTTATTGATGAGGAAACTTAAATTGAGAGAAAGTAAATGACTTGTCCAATATCTCACATGAAATAAGTGACTAAGGAGTTATTTGAAAATGTTTTTACTGACTCTTAAACCAGTAATTTTTTTCTATCTGCTTCTCTAAAATAATGAAGTATATTTATCAGAACAATCTTTCCCTAGAAAAATGTAGATTCTGTAGGCTAAAATTGTTCTACATTTTAAAAAAATGAATTTAACCTTTAGAAAATAATCAACACTGGAAGAAATAGTGATATGAATTGTACTGTGGAGGAGCATGGGTTTCATTTATGTGTCCTTCAACTGGTAATTTCATCTCTCAATGTTAAAAAGTACCTACCTTTAAGTTTCAGAGCTTGACTCCTCAAAAATCATGGTCATGGTGAATAGGCAGTATTAATAGTTGTCGCAGAATTCTTGTCAGTCAAGGTGACAGAGTAAAGTCAAGAGATTCCTGTATTTCTACTGACCATTATGGAGAATTTAGTGTCAGGTGATTTAGTCATTGAGCTCTTGGCAGTTAAATCACAAGGGGACTCATTTTTTTAATTGCTTTTTAGCCACATGCTTTCCTCAGCAAGATCTGAATATATTGTCTAGCACCTGGGAGAGAAGAGAAGGCAAGGAACTGAGAAAATGGAGAAAAAGAACAACGGTTATGGCAGTGGACATCATCCTGATTCTTATTAAGAAAGGGCATATTGGTGCTTTCCTCTCTGCTACTATGTCTGTTGACAGGTTAAGGCTTTGATATAGTTGGATAGAGATTACAACCAGGAGTCCACTTTCTGATATTCTCTTCCTTACCCAAATGAAAAACTGAGACAGTGAAAGCATTATTTCTCTGGAACTCATCTAAGTGAGGGGAAAAATGGAAATAAAGTACATAAGAAAGTAGGATAGTTTATAATCTGCCTCATAGAAGTTCTGTGGTAAATCCTCATTCAACCCAATTCTGTCTCTTAGAGACTGCCTTAGATTGTTATCAAGTAACTTTGCACAAAGCAGGTAATCAACTTTTAACACTGGCATAACCAGAACAGAATTACAGGCAAATTTTTCATAATAAAAATAATATAAAAATTAGAAATAGCACATGAAGGATAGAAAGTCTATGAGAGAGTCTGATTCTTTTTGTACAGCAAAATAAGAGTTTGGTCATGTATACTTATTGTGTATCTAATTTATAATTTAATATATTTAACATCTACTGGTCATCCTGCCATCTGGGGGAGGAGGTAGGGGGTAAGAGGTGAAAAATTGGAATAAGAGGTTTGGCAATTGTTAATGATGTAAAGTTACCCATACATATAACCTGTAAATAAAAGGCTATTAAATAAAAAAAAATTTTTAAAATAAGAAAGTCTATGAGAGTTGAAGGCTGGAGTTTTGGATTCAAATCTAGAATCAAAAGCTTACATAATAACTTTGAGACTAAGTTGCTTGATCTCTGAAATGGGCATGACAAAGTAGGTATTATGTACTTGAGATTATGAATTTAAAATCTGAAAGAGACTTCAGAGGTTATGTAGTTTGACAATTTTAATTTCCCAGATAAGGGAATTAAGCTTTAAGTGAAGGGATATATTCAAAGTCAATTATATAATTAGGCAGTGACAATGATTTGTAGGGAGAAAAATAACCAAAAAAACCCAACAACACTCATTCTGAATTGGTAGAACTTGAATTTGAATCAGCTCTGCTTCTGACTATCTATATAATCACAGGGAAATTGGTTCATTTCTCTGGGCATCAGGTTAATTATCCTAAAGTGAGAGTGTTAGAGAATTTCAAAGGTCACTACTTGTTGCAGATATTTTTGACTTGGCTCAGATCTGTCAGTTCCAAAGCCAGAGTTCTCTCTTCTTCCATTTAAAGAATGTGCTTTACCTGGAAAGGCTTATATGAACTGATTGGAAATGAAATGAGTAGAACCAAGTAACAAAAAGATTATGTAATGATCAACTGTGTTGTATTTGGCTCTTTTCAACAAGGTGACTCAGACTAATTCCAACAGACTTGTGATGGAAAGAGCAATCCTCATCCAGAAAGAGAACTATGGAGACTAAATATGGATGAAACATAGTATTTTAATCTTGGTCATTGTTGTTGTTTTTTTGTTTTTTTCTTTCTCAATTTTTTCCCTCCTGATCTGATTTTTTTATATACAGCATGACCAATACGGAAATATGTTTAAAAGAATTGTACATGTTTAACCTATCTTAGATTGTTTGCTATTTTGAGGAGGGGAAAAGGAAGAAAAGGGAGAAAAGCTTAGAACATAAGGTTTTGCAAAGGTGAATGTTGAAATCTATCTTCACACATATTTGAAAAAATAAAATCCTAGTAATATAAAAAGTACTTTACAAAACCTCAGAAGACTATATAAATGTGAACTATAATTTTAAGAAAAGGTTAAATTATGTTGAAGAAAACAGGAAAATGCATAGTGTCATTAAAACATATTTCCATTTTTTAAAAATTTTAACCCTTTAAAAAGCTTTAGATAACTGAAAAAAAAATCAATAAGAATGTTTTCAGTGAACTAAGATCTCCTAATTTCCTTATCCTTCAGGTGAATATGTAGGAAAAAGAGAAACAGATTTAGGATAAAAAGGCATGGATGAGTCTCTGCCACTCTGGCAAAGTCACAACTTTGTGAACTTCTCTTTGCTTTTTGAATTAACAATTATGATAATAATATCAAGAAGTTTCTTTAAAGTGCATTAAGTTTTTCAAAGTACATTACATGCATTATCTCTTTTCATAATTGCAATGCCCTTATGATATATATATGGGCTCAATAATTATAGCTTCCATTCACACAAAACAAGAAGTTTGCAATGAAAACGCTTTACAAATAATATATCTTATTTTATTCTCATAACACTACTGAGAGTCAGATACTTTTGTTAGTCACATTTTACCATTATGGAAGCTTAATTAAAGATTAAATAACTTAGCCAAACTGAGATGAGTGATTAGTGTCTTAGACAGGATTTAAATTCAGATCTTCCTGTCTCCAGATCCATACTCTATGGTCCATGCCACTTCTTCTTCCAAGATTGCATGAAGAAAGTGATTTGCAAAACTTGAAACTTTATTTAAACATGAGCTATTAATAATGATAGTGATAGCTGGGTCTAAATCTCAAAAAAGATCATAAAAGAGGCAAAAAGACCCATCTGTGCAAAATGTTTGTGGCAACCCTTTTTGTAGTGGTAAGACACTGCCAACTGAGTGGATATCCATCAATTGGGTAATGGATAAATAAGCTATGGTACATGAATGTTATGGAATATTATTGTTCTATAAGAAATAATGAGAAAGCTAATTTTGGAGAGACCTGGTGAAATGATGCTAAGTGAAGTGAGCAGAACCAAGAGAACATTGTACAAAGTAACAACAAAATTTTGTGATGATCAACTGTGATGAACTTGGCTCTTTTCAACAATGAAATGATTCGGGTCAATTCCAATAAACTTGTGATAGAGCCATCTACTTTCAGAAAAGATACTGTGGGGACTAAATGTCAATCACAACATAGATTTTTCATTTTTTTTTTGTTTGCTTGCATTTTCCCCCAGTTTTTTCTTTTTTTATTTGATTTTTCTCGTGCAGCATGATAAATGTAGAAATATGTATAGAATAATTGCATAGCTTAATTTATATTTGATTACTTTCTGTCTAGAGTAAGGGGTGGGAGAAAGGGAGGAAATTGGAATACAAGATTTTGTTAGGGTGAATGTTGAAAACTATGCATGTATTTTGAAAATAAAAAGCTATTATTTAAAAATAATACATGTATTTATAAAAATAAAATAATATTAAAGTAAACTTTAAAATAATGAATGTATTATTTCTAAAAAAGATGACTTAAGGAAGAAGTGAACAAATCTTTTATGATATGGTATCTGCTAATAAGCAGTGTCACAAAATAGATCCTGAACACAACTCTATTAGGATAATTCCAAATACATTTTCTTTTTTTAGGAAAATCTATGATTGAATTTTCAGTGTTAAACTAATGTAGTTTTTTTTTTATTAAAATAGCACTGGGCTTGTAATTTTACTAATATTGGGAAATCCCAATGAGGTAATTTCTAGAACCAATCTTAAACTTGGAATTGTGGGATTAGCAGAGATGACAAAAGTCATCTACTTAATACTCTTAGAAAGTTCTCTAAGGTAGTGAGGGGTTATATGGCTTGCATATTATCATCCAGCTAGTATATCTCAGTGATATATATAGACCTCAAATTTTATGACTTTTAGGCCAGCTCTGTTGTTTCCTTTCTTCCAGTTATTTAAAGAATGATATAAGAAAGAGAATCAATGCAATGTGACATGGCATGATGTATAGAATTGGTTTCAGAGCCAGGAAGAGCTGGTTTCAAGTCCCATCTTTGACACATACACACTATGTGACTCAGAGCTATATCCTGTTTATGTTTACTCTTTTGTTTACTACTTTCAGGTTTTTGTTTACCCTTTCCTTAATTTCCACATAGCTTTGAAGTCAGCTGAACTTTCCTCCACCATCCTGAACTCATATAGTATTTCATTCCAATCCTTCATGTCATATTTGTTATGAAATATTATATAATAGAGTTGTTAATGTGTATTATCTCCCCTTCCCTCATTAGACTATAAGCTGTATGGAGACAGGAGTAGCATCCCATCTAAGGTAACAAAATGGAACACGCAGTAAATGCTTAATATATTTGAATTTAATTCTGAGACCAACAATTCACATAAATACTAATCCCTTACGTCCAATAAATTTTAATTCAATTATAATTTACCAACAACTGACATTATGTTTGACACAATGGCAGTCCCTTGTGTACTATAGCTTCAAGAACCTGGATAATTTTATGATAATGATAGTTCATGAGGTGAATCAGGCTAATTCCAGTAGACTTATGAATAGCCATCTGCATCCTGAGGGAGGACTGTGGGGAATGAATGTGGATCACAGCATAGTATTTTCATCTTTTTAGTTGTAATTTCCTTTCATTTTCTTCATTTTTTTTCCTTTTTGATCTGGTTTTTCTTGTGCAACATGAAAGATGTAGAGGTATGTATAGAAGAGTTGCACGTGTTTAAAATTTATTGGATTGCTTGTTGTCTAGGGGAGGGAGTTCAGGGAGAGAAGGAAGAAAGATTTGGAATGCAGGATTTTGCAAAGGGGATGTTGAAGACTATCCATATATTTTGAAAATAAAAAACTATTATTTTAAAAATAAAATAAAATGCCAAAAATGTAAATAAGCAAAGTAGAATAAAGAAAACAAAAATAACATAAGAAACAATAAAAAATAAAGTTAAGGAAGTTGATGTGATATTAAAACATGAAGTGTGGAATCAGAAGGCTGAGTTCAAATTGAGGATACAAAAATCATAAGCAATGAGAATAAGCCAACTAATCTGTCCAAACCTCTGTCCTCTCCTGAATAAAATGGGAGTTATGATATTTTTACTTTCCATTTTCTGGTGTAGTATGGAGAGTGCTTTGTATTCCTTATACTGTTATATCAATGTTAGCAGTCATTCTTGAATCTAGTTTCTATCACTAAGCTAGTCTAGGTGACCCAAAGTAAGTCAATTGATGTATTTTTGACTAGTAAGCTTTAAAGAGAGCTAAGTTACTTTTCTGAGACAGTTTTAGACATAGTTCTAGGCCCAGTTATGCAAGATGGCTGTATGCAAACAATTTGCTAAACTTAGATGGTAGTATTTGAGAACTGAAATGACCTTAGAGATCAATTAATGTGTCACTGTACAAATAAGGTCACTGAGACCTAAAGACCCTGTGCCTTCCCACAGTCACATACATAATGGCCAGAATTATAATTCAAGATACCTGACTCCAAATGTAGTGCAACATAACTGTTGCCAACCTTTTATTAGTATAAAAACACATTTTTACCATAAAAAACTTATTAAAGACTATGTAATAATAGTTGTACCATTTATATCTATTGGAGGAGAAAGCATAGGATAACAAAAAATCTTTCATAAACTAATGTATATCATTTAATTTTATTAATTTATTATCAGTATGTATTAATATCAATTATTTATATATGTGCCTTATTTATCTGTTTAAATACATTTTTATATTTATGTCATTTATTTTGATTTAACATTTAAATGAATTTTATTTTATAAATCAACAGCACCTGCATACATTTGAATAATAATAAACATGTATATGATAGGAATTCTTTAATCAGCTTGTAAACTGTTCAGATCACATTCTGTAATGTCTAAATAAAGATAAAACTGTGGAGTTTGTTGTGCAAATGGATTTAGAGATTTCCTGCAATAAGTTGCTGCTACTCTCACCCTGAATTGAAAGACCAGAGATTGAAAAGTGTTGCACTATACTATTCTATCTCCTTATTAGACATGTTACGTCTTCTCCATTTCAACATTCTTTGATTTCGAGAAATAATGGGGAGAGGATGCTGGGACCAGAGCTTGATCTTTTTTCAATCACCAAGATAATTAGTGAACACCTTCACAATGAAGTGATGATTCCCAAGAATCTTCTCTATCTTTATCAAGCATCATGTTAAATTCCTTTTTTCTAGTGTTACTAACTTGGTTGGCTACAACAATAACTTAGCTATCTAAAATAATTTGCTAAGGTCTCTAAAACTATACTTGTGAAAAAATGGTAAAATTTACTCTAGATTCTATAACAATGTGTTCTTTCTCATTTTTTCTTTGATGAATTCTTTCCTATAAAGACACACACACACACACACACACACACACACACACACACTGGCATACTCCTAAAGCGATACTGAAACAGAATATTTTGTTGGAATGGCATGCTTTTCTCTAAATTTCCTTTTTTCTACTGCTGTATGAGGGGGTTCAAGGAAGACAACCATTTTTTTGAGGACATTCTAAAATGTCCTCATCAGAGATATTCATTTACCTTTGGTAACCACCTAGTACTCAACTTTCTCTGCAGCTCCAAGAAGCAGTAGGAAGTGGTCATACCTTGATAAAACCATCTCTACAGACAGGATAAACCAGGATGAGAGTAACAAACAGGCCTCAAAACTATTGGTGAGTAAAAAGGATGTCTATCCCAAATACGTGAAGACTTTTGTCTGGTAGAATAGATGAAAAAGAACAATTTGTTCCAAAGGTCATGAAAGGGTCTGAAGCAGCTGCTGTGAAGTATTTAGAGCTTGGTCAGACATCAAAGATACAAAATTCATCACCTGAAACTCAGGTCATCACCAATCACCTTGACTTATGTCTTACTACTGGCCTTCAATGATTCTAGAAGAGAAGGTAAGACTTTGTGGAACTTTGCTTCAATTAATCCAATTCACTTGAATCAATATATCCCCTTATAATATCATAGTCCTCCTTAAAATGAAGAAGGAACAGCAAAAATGGGTTAAGTAAATAAAGTTAACTTGTTTCATATTCTCATTGGGAAGTATTTTTTTTTAAATGGGCATTCCATGGACACCATTTTAATAGATATGCAAGCGGCATCACTTGATGAAAACCATCATCAGCAAGTTTTTTAGTTCTTTAGTTTATAGTATGAGATATAATTCAAATAGATTAATCTCAGTGCCAGACTGTACTTCAGTAATAAAATCTGAGAACTGAGAAATTTCTAAAATAGATGTGGTAGTTCATTCATTTCAAATCTCCTAAAATCCCATATCTCTTGAAGATAAATTCATTGTGCTCAATCTCTCTTATTCTCTCTCTGGCATACCAATAAAATTCTCCCCATGAATACATGTACATATAGGGATCTGCCCACTCACATGCAGACACACATACAGAGTTTCTTCTTTTTTTAAATTACTGGAAACATCTAAACAATTCTTGAGTGGCCAAGCTATTCCAAGGTAACTCAGGATTTGGATGTGTGTGTGTGTGTGTGTGTGTGTGTGTGTGTGTGTGATTTTAATAAAAGAGTTGCTTTGGAAATTTGACAATTGGTTATCTAGATAAAGTGGGAATAATGATTATTATAATGAATTATCAAAACTAATTTCAGCTCTGTACTTCAGTTGTTGAAAACTCCCAAGGTCAGGGTTAGCTCAAAGTTTAACTATGAAAAAAATGACATTTGTCATCTCCTGACCCACTGCCTCCTTTCTATACCTCTTCCTTCCTTCTGATTTAATTTCCTTATCGCCATTTAGGAATTCATTACCTCTTTTTTTTAAAAAAAATCATAATTGCCCTAAGATTGCCCTGATTTTTTTTAAAATCATAATTGCCCTAAGAAAGATTCTGATTTATAAATTAACAAGGAGATTTTGGACCAATATTTAACCTCTCTTGGGGCATAGCATTTGTACTCTATTCATTATTTTTAATTGTAGAATGGAAGTTTTAGGCAGTTTTAATTAATTTCAGTTCAATATGCATTTGTTAAGTGATTACTCTGTGCAAGGATCATATGATTCTATGGTCCATACCCCTAGCTCTGAAGATGAACACTTTATATTTTATGCTCCAGACAATAGCTCACAAAACTATTTTTCCCCCTCCTTGGTAGAACTCTGATATAATCAGAGATAGGCATAAGTAAATAGTTTAGAAAAGTAAATGCATGTACTCTCTATTTTTGGTCTTTTTTATCATGCACATATCTATTCAGTGTAGCATTTCAGGGAAATGGTCAAGTAGGGCCATACCCATTCAGGCCACCCAACAGAATGTATTATTAACTCTTTTTTATAGTTGTCGAAGCCAAGATTCACAGAAATTAAATTATATAGCTAGTATATAGCGGAAATACAATAGAAATTTGACTACAGGATTAAGAGATGGAAAGTAGAAATCATCTAGTTTAATGTCCTCCTTTGCATATGAGGGAATTGATACTGAAGACATGGGAAAAGGAAAAAACTTGCCCAATTTGAAAGAGTTACTAAATAGCAGATCCATTACTCAGACCTTGATTTTTATAATGGTAAAAGCCAGAGATTTTTCTACATCAAATAGCCTCTTGAACACAAATCCACTGTACCTTTCTCCCCCCACTACACCATGAATCTACCTACTAGCTACATATACTTATTTTAATGTAGATACCTTCCATAGAGACATATTTTGCCCTTAAATTTTATAACTGTTTTCATTATATTTAGAATCCATTGTAAAAATTGACAAGATTCAAGGGAAAGGGAAGAAAATGTCAACTACTACATTGTACTTTTTTGGTTTGTCATCACCATATAATCCTATTTGAACAAGTCTTGCAACAACTTCTCTATTCTTGACTTTTGACACAAGGAATTCAAGATTTTGGCATTAACAATACAGTTGTCTTTAATCAGAGGTTATAGAAAATAGCTTAGAAAGGGCATAGATTGGGGGGAAGCTACTTGGGTTACAAGAATAAGACATTTCTTATTATAGCAGATACTTGACCAGGCTTTAGGTATCGGCTCTTTAATTTGGACATGGCTGCCTTCACTTCTTTGTTCCTTAGGGTATAAATAACTGGATTTAATATGGGAGTGAAGATGGTATAAAACACTGCAAGAACTTTGTCCACTGAGTAGCTGCTGAAAGGCCACACATAGATGAAAATGCATGGCCCAAAGAATAATGTGACCACAGTGATATGGGCAGTCAATGTAGAACGTGCCTTTGCCATACTAGCTGATGAGCGATTGCGTACTGTAATGAGTATGACTGTATAAGAAATAACCAGGAGGAGAAAGGAGCTCATGGAGAGAAAACCACTGTCTGCAACAATAAGTAAGCTGACAACATATGTGTCTATACAAGCAAGTTTGGTCACCAGAGGGAGGTCACAGAAAAAGCTGTCCACCTTATTGGGACCACAGAAGGGCAAGTTGACTGTAAATGCCAGCTGGCTAGTTGTGTGTATGAAGCCAACACACCAGGAAATGATGACTAGAATGATACAAACACGCCGACTCATGATGGTCATATAGTGGAGAGGTTTACATATGGCAACATAGCGATCATAGGCCATGGACACAAGAAGTACCATTTCACTCCCAGTGAAAAGGTGAACAAAGAAAATCTGAGCCAGACAAGCCTCAAAGGAGATAGTCTTCTGCTCCACAAGGAAGTCTGCAATCATTTTAGGGGTGGCAAAAGAGGCCACACAGACATCTATAAAAGAGAGGTTTGCAAGTAAAAAATACATGGGAGAGTGAAGACGTGGATCTGAAGTCACAGTGAGGATGATAAGGAAGTTCCCCATCACAATAGCAAGATAGAGCATTGAAAACACAACAAAAAAGAGAGGTTGGAGCTCTGGGGATTCAGAGAGTCCCAACAAGATGAATTCAGATACTCGAGAGTGATTCGTCTTGTTCATTGACTTGGATTGAAAGAAATGTTTTTCGGATATCTGGAAGAAAAATAGCAGAGATCAATGAATGGAACTAGATTGTGGCAGGGTTTTAAAATTTCTCTTACTGCTGAGAAATCCTGAAACTCTGCTTCTTATTATTCAAACAAAGCACATTTATTCCCATCTTGGTCTTCATAAAGAAGACTGAACTACCATAAGGGTTACCTTAGCCTGCACCTAACAGAGTTCAAAGCCTGTTCTGACAACCAAGACCCAACTAGAATATCAAAACTTCTTCATAAATATCATAGAATTAGGAAATTTATCACATAAACTCACTGTGATAGCCATCAATCTTCTATAAAAGAAAATATTTTAAATGTATTTTTATTTTATTAAATATTTCCCAATCACATGTAAAAACATTTAATATTCATTTTAAGCAATCTGGATTCCAAAATTTCCTTCTCCCATTCCTTAGGAAAGCAAGTAATATGTTTATATATAAAGTAGTATAAAGCATATTTCCATATTATTCACATTTCAAATAAACCACATTAAGAAACAAGAAAAATAAAGAATGTTTTTAAAAAAAAAAGTATGCTTCAATCTGCGCTAAAGTTTATCAATTCTCTGGAGGTAGAGAGCATTTTTCATCATGGATCCATTGGAATTGTTTTGGATCATTGTCATGATCAGAATAACTATCTTTCATAGCTGAGTTTCTTTACAATATTGCTGTTGGGCAACTAGGTGGCACAGTGGCTAGAGCACCAGCCTTGAAGTCAGGAGGACCTGAGTTCAAATCTGATCTCAGACACAACACTTTTAGACTGGGTGACCTTGGGCAAATCACTTAACCCCAATTGCCTCAGCAATATTGTATGTTTGCTAACTATTAGTTGGAACTATCAGTTCTTTCTCTGGTAGTAGTTTTTCCTCATAAGTCCTTCAGAGTTGTTTTGGGTCACTGCTGAGAATAACTAAATCATTCATAGGTGATCATGTTATAATATTGCTGTAATTTTACACAAAGTACATGCCACTTTTCATCAGCTTCTTTAAGTCTTTCAAGGTCTTTTTTTTCCTAAGAGTCTTTTTTCTACTCATCATTTCTTATCCCACAATAATATTCCATCATAATCACATACCACAATTTGTTCAGCCATTACCCAGTTGATGGGTATCTCCCTAATTTCCAATTTTTTTGCCACTAGAAAAGATCAGCTATAAGTATCTTTGTGCATATAAACCCCTTTTTCTTTTTTGTTTTTGTTCTTATCTAATTTACTATACATTCCTAGTAATGATATTTCTTGGTCATGGGATATACATAATAGCATTATGGGTACAGTTGCAATTTTCTGTAGAAGATGGCTGAATCAGGTCACAATACTATCAACAATGCAGTAACCTCTTATTTTTCCCACATCCCCTTTAATAGTTTTCATTTTCCTTTTCTGTCCTATCACACAATCTAATAAGTATGAAATAGTACCTCCTAACTCTTTTAATTGGCATTTCTCAAATAAATAGCCATGTAGAGCATTTTTCATATAGCTGTAGATAGATTTGAATATTTAACCTGAATCATATCCTTTAATCATTTATCAATTGGGAAATAGCTCTTCTTTTTGTGAATTTGACTAAATTGCTATATGTTTGAGAAATGAGGATTTTGTCAAAGAAATTTGTTTTAAAATTTTTTAATAGTAATAGTTGTTATTTGTACTTTCCTCCATCATATTTTCTCCATTTATTCAATTTTCAATCTTCTTTTATCCTGTCCCTCCTCAAAAGTGTTTTGTTTTTTACTATTCCTTCTTCTGAACTTCTATTACCACCCTTCTCTTATTCCTTTTCTCTCCTACTTTCCTGTAGGGTTAAGATATATTTCTATACCCAATTGAAAATATACCTAATTCTCTATTTCAACCAGTTTTGATGAGAAGAAGATTCATTCAACCCTCCTCACTTTCATTCTCTTCTCCTACAGTGAATAAGCTTTTTCTTGCTTCTTTTATGTGAGATGATTTATCCCATACTACTTTTCTCTTTCCTTTTCTCCTGGTACATTCTTTTGTCATCCCCATAATTTTATTTTTTAGTTATAATTTCTTCATATTCAACTCAAATCTGTGCCATTTGTCTATATACTCCTTCTAACTGACCTAATAATGGGAAAGATCTTATGAGTTACAAGTACCACCTTCCCATGTGGGAATGTAAATCATTTAACACTATTAACTCCTTTAATAACTTTTTCCTGTTTGACCCCTTTATACTACTCTTCAGTCTTTATTTGAAAGTTTTTTCATCAGGAATATTTACAATTCCTCTATTTCACTGATGTTTTTTTTTTTCTCCTGAAGGCCAATACTCCATTTTGATAGGTAAGTGGCTCTTGGTTGTAATTCCAGTTCCTTTGCCCTCCAGAATGTCATAGTCTGAGCCCTTGAATCCTTTAAGATAGAAGCTGCTAAATCTAGTGTTATCCTGACTGTGGCTCCACAATACTTGGATTGTTTCCTTTTGACTACTTGCAATATTTTATCCTTGACATGTGGATTCTGGAATTTGCCTACATTTTCCTGGGAGTTTTAATTTTGAGATCTCTTTCAGGAGGTGATTTCTATTTTATCCTGTGCTTCTCGAATATCAAGGCAATTTTTCTTAATAATTTATTGAAAGATAATGTCTAGACTCTTTTTTGTTTGTTTGTTTTTGTTTGCTTGTTTGTTTGATTTTTTTGTCGTGGATTTCAGATAGTCCAATGCTTTTTAAATAATATCTCCTGGATAATTTTTTCAAGTCAGTAATTTTCCCAGTGAGAGTTTTCTTTTTCTTCTAATTTTTCATTTTCTTTCATTCATTTTACTGCTTCTTGTCAAAATACATTAGTTTCCATTTTCTCAATTCTATTTTTAAAGAAATTATTGTTTTGATAAGCAAGATGTGATTAGGAAAAAACCTGGAAAATCCTCCATGAATTCAAGCAAAGTGAAATATTCTGTATACAAAGTAATAGTAATGTTCTGGGATGACCAGCTATAAATGATTATACTATTCTCAGCACTACAATTATCCATGACCTACCTGAAGGACTTATGATGAAAAATTCTATCCATACCCAATAAAGAAATTGATTGTGTATGAATATTGATTGAAGGTTACTCTCTCTCTTTTAACTTTATTTTTCCTGAGGATTTTTTTTATTAGGGTGGGAGATCTATGTTTTCTTTTTTAACATTACTTTTGTGAAAGGCCTGACTTGACAAATATTTCTTAAGGGGAGCTGAGAGTGGGGATAAGAGAGAGATGTGATGTGATTTTCTTGCACCAATCTAATTTCTTATCTCAAATTTTCCTTTATTTCTCCTACTTGATTTTCAAAATCCTTTTTTCAACCATCTTATAACCTGAGACAAATTTTGCATTTTAATTGGAGGCTTTGAATGTAGGACCTTTGACTTTATCTTATTCTGAATGTATTTTTGATTTTCCTTGCCACTATAGTAACTTTCTATTGTGAAATTTTTTTCTGTTGTTTGCATATTTTCCTAGTTTATTTTTTTTATTTTTCACTCATAAGCATTCTTTTCTGCTCTGGAACTATAATGAGGGTTCCTGCTCTACTGTGGCCACAAGCTCTGGAGTGGTAATGCTCCTTAGTGCTTCCAAAAAGCAGAAAAAATATTAGTGAGATGCATACTCTTTCTAATATGTGCCAGATAATATCTGGAGCTTTGTGTAGCAGTTCTGAGTGCCATTAAAAAAACAACATTCACAAGCTAGAGGTTTTCAGAAAGGGTTTGGAGCAATTGAATCCATGTTGTGGGAAACATTTGTAAAGAATAATGAATGAAGAGTGATGATAGCTTGGAAAAAAGAATATATGGGAAGTTGAAGAAAGATATTAAGAGCTGATGTGGGATATAAGACTTAAGCTAGTAATGATTCTGTAGCTTTTGTATCATAGTTCTATGACTATGATTAGAGTGAGCATGAAAGCTTTGCAATTAGTCCAGTTGCAATTTTCTTAAATTTTATCAAACAAGTCTATATGTTTCTCTTAATTGAAAAATCCCCAAATGGAGCTTTGCTGTGTCTAAATTCTCTGTATTCCTTCCTTCAAATGGAGTCAAGAGCCTTCCTGAGTTCACTAGTGAAATAATAAAAACAGATATCTACTTTAGGAGTATGAGAGCTATTGTCCCTTCCTTTATCCCTTTCACCTCTGACATATGAACATCTCTTTTTTATTTAACATGTCCTCAGCAACATTTTGCTTCAGCAGTCTGGCCAAAGCAAATCCAAAAGGAAATAGATCATATCCTGTTTTTTTAGGGGTGTCTACTCAGTCACAAAGTTTGAAATTGGTAAACTTTAGTTCCGACCCTAACAGAGCCTCTTCACCATTATAAATGGTTTTTGTAATGTTCTTCTAACCTAGGATTTGAGAACAATAAGCTGATGAGTGAATGGTGGAAAGGGTACTTATGACAACTGTCTTTAATTATTAAAAAAAAAAACTCATACCAAAGAAGGATTTGCTTTGCTTTGCTTTGCTTGATATCAGAAGCTAGAATTAGGAAAAGTGCATGAAAGTTGTAGAGACATCAGGAGAAATGTTTTAGCTCAATTCAAAGAGAAGAAATAGTTATTTAAAAATGGAGTGGACTGTTTGCATCAGTAGTCAATTCTTAATAATAAAGAAGTACTAGTAAAGTTCTAATGGAGATATTATATAGGGAGATTCCTGTTCAGATCATTGAATTCCTTTTTGTGATATTATGATTCTGTGACTGTCTTCCCTTTTTCTCTATACATCATGGAATAACTTTCTTATTAAACTTCTTATACTATATGTAGTATGTTTCCCAGTTCCCCATGACTAATAGGATTTATCTTCTTTAATATGTCCATTCTGGTTCTTATTCTTCCTTCCAAGTACAAAATGAATTTTGAGATACCCATACTGATCTCTGTTTTGCTTGATGATAACACTTATGGGACAGTAGTTTCCTCTTGAAGATGATCTTCCTCTAGACAATAGTACTGATGGAATGTTAATGATTCCTTATTTCACTTCAGGGATTTGAAAATTGCTTGATTAATAGGGACTTCCACAACATCAAAGCTTTTTTCCTTATGATGGATTACCAATTTAAAAAATAAAATATTGGATCAGAGAATATTAGCCAGAATAATGGATTGTAATGCTATTCTCACTTCTGCCTGTTAAATAGTCATGGGACCTTAGGTAATTTACTTAAAATGTTTAATTGCCTTTTTCCTCATTGCTTTTAATGTGTTTCCTACCTCTGTGATGATGGATAAGTCATTTAAATTCAGTAACTGGCATTTTAATAAGTATTCTTTTATTTAGAGTAACCAATTATCATCTAGTAAGACACAAAGAATCTGGCCTTAATGGATGCAATAAATGACAAGAAAGTTTGATGAGAAGAATAACATGGAAAACTAGCTTTAAGGACAAGGGAAAAGAAAGATAGCATGAGTTGATAATAAAATGGGGAAAACTAGGCTAAATAGAATGCTCCAATGGAGTCCTAGGAAATTTTGAAGTGAGTACCTGGAGAAAATTCTGAAAGAGGAAAATTTGGAAGGTATAGGATACATAGTGGAAAAGATAGAGAATACAATCTTTACATACTTCACAATTTTGTCTAAGGGTTACTATTTTCAATTTGTGGTTTCTGAGCCTGTCTATATGGCATTTTCAGTAACAAAACACAATGGCTACCAGACCAAATCTCTAGCCACCGTTCCAAACAGCAAGATAATGAGGGTGTTTTAAGCAGCTGTTCCTCCAGCCCTGATTTCACTTGACAGTGTCTACACATTTATTCTCATAGTTGTGGCAAAGAGGCAGCTTCTAGCCTGCTTTTGAACAAAGTTTCTTAGCTGCAGTTCTATGGACTAACAATGGATAGTTTTCAGAGCAGCCTTAAATTTAGATAGGAAAAAAATATTTTTGACTAACTTATAACTGAAATTTAAAATTTCCCTAATTATTTAAAACATAATTTTGAGAAGGGGTTCATATGCATCATCAGATTGACGAAGGGGTCCATAACACAATAAAAGGTTAAAGCCCTTTTATATATATACATTACTGAATGTGGAATACATCATAAACTGTTTCACAGCGTTAATGTGTTAGTTTTGGTGGACTGTTTTTCTTTTTCATTCATTGTTACAATAAATTGCTTACTGGATGAGAGGAGACAGATTTAAGCAATGAAGATAATATAGAAACAAAGATCTCATCAAAATTTAAAAATAAATAATATGAACCTGAGAAACCCAGCAGCAGTTTGGCTAAAAAGGAGAATTTCCAGAAGTCAGAATACCAATTACCAGGAAAAAAAAATCTCTAATTTTTAGGTGAAGTACAGTTCCATTTATTAAATGCATATTAATTTTGTGGGTTTTAATAGATTCCCTTGTAGGGAGTTGAGAATGTTGAATTCTCATAGTAAGAACATCAACTGAATGAATTTGGAAGATAGAAGACGTATTTTATTTGATTTTTGCTTGCTAAATGACTAAGAAATTTTGATTTTAGAAATATACAAATGAAAACTGAAGGACATGTGAAGGTAGAACTTATCTGTATCCAGAAAAAGAAATGATAAATAGAAGTATGTATAAGATTATTTTACATGTACCTATTTGTTTCTAATGGTATCCTTTAGTTGGGAGAGGGAGGGGAAAAAAGAAATTTTCAAGATAAATTTGTATATTCAGTGGAAATAGCAAGTTGTACATAGTAGATTTGCAGTTTCCTTTGCAATCATCTCATTTATTGTACTATGTTATAAAAATGTTCATTTGTTTAATAATTTAAAAATAAAATATTTTGTTAAATTACAAAAAAAATTTTAAAATATTATAAGGTTCTCAAAATCAGAATTCATGCAGGGACACAGTTTGCTCCAAGCAAATGCTAAACAAATGGCATTTGCATCTATCGTTTGACCTTGTCATCGACTATATTTGAATTAGTATGCAGATAAATTCCTATTACATTTATGTATCTTTTATATTAAGCTGAAGACAGAGAGAAATAGTTGAAGAAATTTTTCTAATATTGAAACCTCCCAAATAACAACAACAACAAAAACCCAAACCATTGGGCTGATAATCAGTAAACCTTCAGTATGCCACTTATTGAACGACTAAGTGACCTTCAACAAGTTCTTTCACCTCTGTAAACTGCAGTTATTTCTTCTACTATATAAAGAAAGGTTGGATATGGTGATCTCCAAGGTCTCTTTCACCTCTAAGACTCCATGAATTCTGTGATGACACTAGTCATTTTAGTAATGTAATCAATATTATAGGTTCTTTTTTTCTTTACAAGGGCCAATCCATTCAGACAGATGACAAATACAGAGTGTCACAATAACTGACAAAAAGTTGTTGATTCAACTCTATGTCAAATATAAAGAGATCCAGACATAATATTAAAGGTAAACTACTTCTACCACAGAAAAAAATTAGAGAAAATTTATATGAAATTTAAAGACTAAAGAAGTAAAGAGCTCTGGAAATCTATTTCAGTGCCTGTCTTTCCTTCAATTTAGAAGATTAAATCAACATTTTGCTCTTCTCATCCTTTCTCTTATAGTCTCTTTACTTACTAGTTAAAAAGCTGATCCTAGTGTAGCAGCATTCTTCAGGACATAGAGTATCTTCTCTGGTTTCAAGTTTTCCACCTGTTGCAGTATTATTGTTCTCAGGGACATAGATATAGTCAGATACTTTCCCTTGAAAATTAGAGATTAATTGGGTCAATGATGACATAAAATCACAGTGACCAGCAGACCCTCTGGAGATCTGTGCTTTGACAGCTGAAGTCATCTTGTTCTGGTAAGGATTCAAAAACCTGGGGGAGTTTTAGTGCCAAAGACTCCCTAAGGATGATTTAGAGTGCTTTTTCAAACAAACATTGAATAAGAACAGTAATGGATAACAATAAAGAAAATGGTGTTTCAATGTTTTTATAATACTTAATAGTTAACAAGCATTTAACTTATAATCCCTGTAAAATAAATTGTGCAAGTATTATGATGTTTGATACAATTAAGAAAATAAGGGATCAGACAGGTTATTACTGGCCCATAACACAGCTAGAAAATGGCAGAATCAGAGCCAAGTACCCTATTAAAAGATTTGCTCTTTAAGAAAAAAGTTTTTTACAAAGAGAAATTCCATTTAAAGTAACTACTGATAATATAAAATATTTAGGAATCTATCTGCCAAGGGAAAATCAGAAACTTTATGAGCAAAATTACAGACCACTTTTCACACAAATTAAGTCTGATCTAACCAATTGGAAAAATATTAAATGCTCTTGGATAGGGTGAGCAAATATAATAAAGATGACAATATTACCTAAACTAATCTATTTATTTAGCGCTATACCAATCAGAGTCCCAAAAAACTATTTTAATGACCTAGAAAAAATAACAACAAAGTTCATATGGAAAAACAAAAGGTCAAGAATTTCAAGGAATTAATGAAAAAAATCAAATGATGGTGGCTTAGCTGTACCAGATCTAAAATTATATTATAGAGCAGCAGTTACCAAAACTATTTGGTATTGGCTAAGGAATAGATTAGTTGATCAGTGGAATAGATTAGGTTCAAGGGATAAAACAGTCAACAAATATAGCAACCTAGTCTTTGACAAACCCAAAGATCCCAGCTTTTGGGATAAGAACTTACTGTTTGATAAAAATTGCTGGGAAAATTGGAAACTAATATGGCAGAAACTAGGCATTGATCCATACTTAACACCGTACACCAAGATAAGGTCAAAATGGGTTCATGACCTAGGCATAAAGAATGAAATTATTAATAAATTAGAGGAATACAGGATAGTTTACCTCTCAGATCTGTGGAAGGGGAAGGTCTTTATGACCAAAGAAGAACTAGAGATCATTACTGATCACAAAATAAAAAATTTCGATTATACCAAACTGAAAAGTTTTTGTACAAACAAAACTAATGCAGACAAGATTAGAAGGGAAGCAATAAACTGGGAAAATATTTTTACAGTCAAAGGTTCTGATAAAGGCCTCATTTCCAAAATATATAGAGAATTAACTCTAATTTATAAAAAATCAAGCCATTCTCCAATTGAAAAATGGCCAAAGGATATGAACAGACAATTCTCAGATGAAGAAATTGAAACTATTTCTAGTCATATGAAAAGATGCTCCAAGTCATTATTAATCAGAGAAATGCAAATTAAGAAAACTCTAAGATACCACTACACACCTGTCAGATTGGCTAAGATGACAGGAAAAAATAATGATGATTGTTGGAGGGCATGCGGGAAAACTGGGACATTGAAGCATTGTTGGTGGAGTTGTGAACGGGTCCAACCATTTTGGAGAGTAGTTTGGAACTATGCTCAAAAAGTTATCAAACTGTGCATACCCTTTGATCCAGCAGTGTTACTACTGGGTTTATATCCCAAAGAGATTATAAAGAAGGGAAAGGGACCTGTATGTGCACGAATGTTTGTGGCAGCCCTTTTTGTAGTGGCTAAAACTGAAACTGAATGGATGTCCATCAGTTGGAGAATGGCTGAATAAATTGTGGTATATGAATATTATGGAATATTACTGTTCTGTAAGAAATGACCAACAGGATGATTTCAGAAAGGCCTACTTACACGAACTGATGCTGAGTGAAATGAGCAGGACCAGGAGATCATTATATACTTCAACAACAATACTGTATGATGACCAGTTCTGATGGACCAGGCCATCCTCAGCAATGAGATCAACCAAATCATTTCCAATGGAGCAGTAATGAACTGAACCAGCTATGCCCAGCAAAAGAACTCTGGGAGATGACTAAAAACCATTACATTGAATTCCCAATCCCTATATTTATGCCCACCTGCATTTTTGATTTCCTTCACAAGCTAATTGTACAATATTTCAGAGTCGGATTCTTTTTGTACAGCAAAATAACGTTTTGGTCATGTATACTTATTGTGTAACTAATTTATATTTTAATATATTTAACATCTACTGGTCATCCTGCCATCTAGGGGAGGGGGTGAGGGGGTAAGAGGTGAAAAATTGGAACAAGAGGTTTGGCAATTGTTAATGCTGTAAAGTTACCCATGCATATATTTTGTAAATAAAAAGCTATTAAATAAATAAATAAATAAAAATTAAAAAAAAGAAAGAAAGAAAAAAGTTTTATGGAATAGACATTTAGGAATATATTATTTAATTATTTGCCTCATCTTTGGTGCACCCAACTCATTCCCTACAAAAGGAGGGACTTGGGCAGTCATGAACCCATGCTGTGGATAGAGCACTGTACTAGGAGTTAAGATCACTTTAGTTCAAATTTGGCTTCTTACACTTGCTACCTATGTGACTCTGAGCAAGGTAATCGCTGTCTACCTCAGTTTCATTACCTGTAAAATGGGAATGATAATACTACCAGTCTGCCATGAATTGTTGTAAAGATCAAATGAAATAATAATTATAAAATGGTTAACACAGGGGCAGCTAGGTGAGCAGTGGAGAGAGCACCAGCCCTGAAGTCAAGAGGACTCAAATTCAAATCTGGCCTCTGACACTTAAGACTTCTTAGCGATGTGACCCTGGGCAAAGTCACAACTTCAATTGCCTAAAAAAATTGGTTAACACAATTCATGGCCTATGGCAAAATGCTATGTGAATTTCAACTATTAATATTGTGGTTATTATTGTTATTTTATATTCATTATTTTATATAAGAAGAAAATATCATCCTTTAGAAATGAATTAAAATATAATTACTCTATATAGGAATAAACCATTTAGTTAAGAGATATTCAGAGCATTTAGAGACAGAACTGGATTCAACTCTCCCACATACTTAGCTGTGTGATCTGAGACAATTCACTTCCTTCTCTGAGACTCAATTTCCTTATTCGAAGGTTGAGCTTAACAATTCTTATGTTACCTAGCTCAATGGTTTATGTGTGAGGATGCATTGAAATAATGTCTATAAAATATTTTGTAGTTATAAAGTGTCAATTGGATAAAAGCTTTTGCTTTTCTTATTGTTATTTTCAAATTCTACATCCAGAGAGAAAAACAATTCTAGGGTTCAAAAATAGGACTGGTCATGTTACCATAGCAACACTACCCTTGGTTGAATGGTTATAAGTCAATGTTCCAACTGGAATTTTGCCCATTTGGAAGGAAAATTTAGGAAGAATATAGTTGAGAACTCTTTTTGTTTGGCAGTGTGAAATAAAAATAACTGCAAGAAAGAACAGAGAAAAAGTGAAGACTGTCTTTTATTCCATATATTTCTATGAGTAACCTAGAAAACTCAAAGAGTTCTGTTTTCTTTTCCCCAAAAAATGTGGGCTTAGTGGAAAATGATATTTCCCAATGTACCTAGAGTAAACATCACTGATTGGAAAGTGTTAAATTATTAAAAATCAAGTTATATTTTTATAACATTTTATGGTTACAAAGATTTTTCACTTTTATTATTTAATTTTAGTCTTGAAGTGTGAAGATCGCGTATTTTAAAATCAGCAGGAGTCCGGAGTTCAGGTTAGGGGAAAATTGTCAGTCTTTATTCTCAGTGAAGAAGGATCGGAGGTGGAAGAGAATCAGCAATAGCAATGTGTGCAGCTGAGTCAAGAAGCTAGCTAGACCCGCAGCCACACGACCAGCAGCCAGGAGAATAGAACCCAGGCCCAATCTCTCCCAGCTTCTCTTCCTGTTCCTCTCTCTGCCTCCACCCACCAAAATCGTCATTTCCTGTACAACACATCAGGACTTGCACAGAGAGTGGGCAGGGACCATTCTTTATCCAAGCATGTATATTAATAGAGTATAGTCCAATTACTATTTAGCCTCATGTACTTGGGACCTCAGTGCATCAACTCAAGCCTCAGCCCATTACATCTCCCGCTTTCTTTTATTTTAGAACACAGGTGGTCATGCCATCCCCGACTCCTCAGGGAGGTCAGAGCCCCCAAGGGGAGGGTGATCACCCCTCCTAACTTCTCCAGGGAAGGAGGTGAAAGCACCGAAGGGAGGTGATAACAGCCTCCCTGACTTCTCAGGAAAGGCGTGAAAGTACTAAAAGGAGATGATCACGCTCTCCGACATCTCAGGAAGGGAGATAAAAAAGCACCAAAGGGAAGTGGGGTTCTAGCGGGTTTCTGGGCTGAAGGTCTTATTATGCACAAACCCATCAGCATAGGAGGTATACACAAGCACATAGCAATAACGCAGAGGCTATTAGGGATGACTCTCCCCACAGTCAGTGCAGGCTCGATGTGGTGTAACAAACATGAATTGTACATGCAAGTAGCAGAATAGCAAACAATACAAATCAACATGGTGTTGGAAAAGATCACCAGAAGGAGGGTATGTAAACAACAGTCACACTACACCTTCTTCAGCAGCCAAAGATATTCAAAACCAATCTATGTCCATTGCTTCACATGTCAGGGAATCCAATGATCCTCGAGTTTTGAAGTCCTGCAAAAGTCTTTTTTAGTGTTAGGAATCCAATGATTCCAGCAAATTTTGAAGTCCTGTAACAGTCTTATCATTTCTCAGAGAATCCAATGATTCCTGAGAGTTTTCAAGTCCTATGTCTCAGAGAATCCAATGATTCCTGAGGATTTTCAAGTCCTATGGCTCAGAGAATCCAATGATTCCTGAGGATTTTGAAGTCCTACAACAATCTTATGTCTCAGAGAATCCAATGATTCCTGAGGTTTTGAAGTCCAACAATCTTTGATGTCCATGGGTCAAACCCATAACTGCCAGCCTTTCCAATGGTGAGCCATCAGCAAGAACCAACCCGATATTTCTTGGGTCATCTTTGTTTCAAGGGTCTGCTCCGTCTCTCTGTGATGGACAATGCGAATATGACTCGTTGGCACCCATCTGATTCCTTCTTCACCTGTAGAGATACAAGCAAACCCTCTCCCCAAAGCAGTTAGCCTATCTGGTCCTTTCCATTCACCACTTTCTGGGTCTCTCCACATCACCTGGTGATTATCTAAGATAGTGGAGCTCTCGCTGGACACTGACCTTCGTGAGTTATAAAACCTGTCTGCTGGACCAGTGCATCTTTGTCAAAAATCAAGAAGTTAATAGTATAAAGAGCTAGATTTAGAAGTTCTCTAGGGTTACCTGTGGCTCCCCCTTTCTTTTGTTTTTGGAGGAGCATCTTAATATCTCTGTTTCTCCTCTCCACTACTGCCTGTCCTTGAGGATTAAAAGGTATGCCCGTGGTGTGTAAAATCTTATACTGTGCACAAAAGTGTGCAAAATGTTTCGAAGTATACAGGACCATTGTTCTGTTTTTTTGCTTGTGGCACACCATAATGGCAAATGCTTGTATGAGGAATTCAGTGACCACTTGGCTGTCTCTTTTGCTGCTGGCATTGCAAAAGTGAATCCCAAAAAAGTGTCTACCACAACGTGGATGAAAGACAGACGACCAAAAGATTTATAATGGGTCACATCCATTTGCCAGATTTCATTGGGCTCAAACTACGAGGGTTCTTCCCTGGAGGCAGTGTATGAGCGTGGAAAGGAAGGCAAGCCATACAGGCTTTTACTATGCTCCTAGCTTCCTCTCTTGTTATTTCAAATTGTAAATGTAAAGCTCAAGCAGCCTGATGCTATTTAGAATGAGATGCCTGGGCTTCGTGGAACAAAGGGATATTAACCAACATAGTTAGAAGGCTATCTGCCTTTAAATTGCCATCAAATATGGGACCTGGAAGTCCACTATGAGAATGGACATGTAATATATAGATCTTACCTGGATGCTTTCTCACTTGCTCTTGAAGTTTCTTAAAGAGCTGATATATATTAGAGGCTGCAAATTTTATTTGGGCTGTGGCAATTCTTTGTACCACACCTACTGAATAGGCCGAATCAGATATTATATTTATGTCTCCTGGATAATAAGTAAGAGCTAGAATAATCGCGTACAATTCATTCTGCTGAGTGGACTGAAAAGGAGTTCTGACTACTCTTTATAGTTAGATCATGAGAGTACACAGCACAAATATTATGTTTTCATGCATCTGTGAAGATAGTTGGTCCTTTAAGAGGAACTTTAGAAACTTTTTCTTCAAGAATCCATTGCCAATTATGTAATAGTCTAGTTATCTTTAATGGAGACCCATGTAAAAAATTTGGAGCCATGGCTAATAAAATTTGCCACTCTGGGATGGTCTCACAACACATATTAATTTGTGTATTGGTATAAAATGTATATCTTGTCAGGTCTTGTCCCAGATAATTGTACTGCTCGTTTAGTGCCTTTAATAAAATTCTAGCCACAAGCACTGGGTAGGTGTAAGGCTTTGTTCTGATTTGTGCGGGAGGTTCACCATTCTATCACACTGTCTCCCTTGATGAAGGACTGCTGTGAGTGCCTCTTGTGGCAAAAACTGATATCTCCAAGGGTTTTTGGTGACTCTTTCAACATTGGATAAAGCCAGTTCAACTTCTCTCAAAGCCTTTTGAGCTTCTTTTGTAAGCTGGCGGGTGAATTTAAAGCACTGTCTCCTTAAATGTCATATAATGGTTGTAGCTGATAGGTAGTCAACCTAACACTGGTGCATCCATTGGATATCTCCTATCAATTTCTGAAAATCATTTAATGTGTTTAGCTTTTCTGTTTCTTTAAGGACAGTTTTGAACTATAGCTGTAGGGTATACCTTCATATCGAAATATCGAAAAGGAATATCTTTGAATTTTTTCTGGTGCTATGTATAATTTTAATTCCTTAGTGTTTCTATGGTCTTTTATAGACATCTTCTAAATTTGTTCTTCAAGGTGCACTAAATGTCATCCATGTAATGTAATAGCATAACTTTTGGAATGCTTTCTTACTGGAAGCAACAGCAAATATCATTTGACACATAAGTAGGGCTATTTTTCATTCCTGTGGCAAAACGTCCATTCATATCTTTATAAAGGCTCAAACTAGTTAATGCTGGGCAGTGAAAGCAAATCCTTTCATATCCTCCTTATCAGAGGATAGAATAAAACAATCCTTAATATCTATGACCCAAGAGGCCATTCTCTGAGCCTGAGTAGGAGATGGAATCAGGCTGAAGAGTTCTGGTTTCCATCTGTTCATTCCTTTCTTAAATCTTACATCCTCCATTTCCAGTTTTTTTAATAAAACACTGGGGAATTCAAGGACTAGAGAAGGTTTTAGTATCCTTGGTCAAGCTGCTCCTTACTATATCTAATAGGCCTAAATTTTATCTTTACCTGGGCCACTGGTCTATCACACTGGTGTATCAGTTTTCCATTGGATAGGAACGGTAAAGTTGACAGGCCTTTAAGCAGCCCAAAAACCAAGTACTCATTTTAACCTAATTGCTGTAAAATCTCTTCCCAGTTGTGGGGATATTTTCAACTATAAAGGGTAAAACTCTGTTTGTTCAAAAGTATCTCATGGGGGAGCACTAACTTCAGCTGCTATTGATCCTCCTACACCAGACATGTAGGTGTCTGCTTTAATCTTTAGTGACTGGGCCAATTGGCATCTCTAATGACCGTGATCTGCCAGTGTCTACCAATCCTTTGGAAGGCCATTTATAGATTGTGAGCATGGTCAGTCAGTTTTACAGCTGCTGTCAATATTGCTGAATTTTGTGATCTGGAATCAGAATCTGGGTGATATACCAAGCTGCTTATTAGGATTCTGTATGGTATACCTGATGCTTATTTCTCTGGGTGATAAGTCACATTGTCTTGCCTGTATTGGTGACTGGGATATTATCTACACATTCCCCAGTTTCCTACATCAGTGTGTGGATGGACATGTTTTGTCATTACTCTCAGGAGGTAAAATGATCAAACCTACTGTGCCTGGGGCGGGATCCATAGGTTGGGAGGAACAGATTTACCTCTCCAGGGGGTATCTCAGTTGTCTCAGCTGCATCAATCTATTCTCCTAATTGTAATCCCTTTCTCCCATCAGGTTGCTTCTGGCTGATTGATTGTGTAATCCTTTCTCCCATCATATGGCTTCCTGGCTGATTGGTCATATTGGGGTATTGGCCATCTAAGCACTCTCTGGGTGCACCATTGGCTGCCATCATGCCCAAGTGTTTTTTGCCTGGGGCCCTGGGGCTGGGCCCCTCATCCCATTTCCCTGAACCTGTCTACATTCTGAGGCCAATGGAAACCCCACGTTGGGCGCCAAAATGTTGGTGGTTTTCCTGTCCCTGGTTCCAAGAGATGTTGTAGTTTTGTCCTTGGCTCTTGCCTCTGCTTTCTTCAGTCTCCAGTCAGCTCCGACTCGTGGCTTCTCAATCTCCAGTCTGTGGTGAGTAGTCTTTTCTTCCAGAGTGTTCTTTCTCAGAGCCCTGTTGATGTTCCGGAGAAAATTCCTTTTTCGCTCTAAGAGCTTCCTTCATTTTTGTGATCTCCCAAAGGTTAACTCCGCCTTCTCAAGGCAGGGATTATGGGCTATCTCCTAGATTGCTCTCTGGTCCTAAGGGAGGTGTGAATTCAGCTCTCATACTAGCCCTGGACTCTCATGTGAACTCCATTGAGTACTTAGATACTTGAGCTCTCTAAAGTGTGAACACAAGCATTGTTCAATCAGTTCCACCTAATACCTTGTTTCAAGTTCTGGCCCAAAATCAGATCAAATCAACTCCAATGTCTTCACACTTTGTAAAAGATTCCAACATTGAAGCAAATACCTTCTTAGGCAGGAAGTACTTGTATACTTGATGTTTAGAAGATCTGCATTCAAATCCTGCCTTAGATATTTGCTGGCTGTTTGGTTCTGAACCAATCACTTCACTTATTTCATTTTTTTTCCATCTGTCTATATTATAGCTACACCTGACTTCTCTTGTCACTTCTGATTGTAAATCTTTATATCTATGACGCCCAATGTCCTCTTCTCTTTATGGTTTAGTCTCATGGAAACCAGAGACAGGGATATGTCAATAATCTTTAGTGTGTAAATTTCCTTGTGCCAACCTCCATTAAAATCTGTGCTCTGCTATCATATATTTCTTTTTCGCTAGTTGCCTGGAGTGGGGAGGATTTTGTAAATCAAACAAATAGACCTCCTTCTTCCCTCAACTCCCCTCACCAATGTCCCATGGTAAAAGGATTGTAAGCTGACTGGTCAGATTTGGGACTGGTGATGAACTTCCTTTGTTACTAGGAGAAGGCTTGCCTTGGCAAGGGAGGCTTTTCAATTTAATTTTACTTAATTGAGCACTTTCCTGGATGTTTAAATTACTTACAAATCAAGACTTGATTTGTTGTTTTTCTGTATGTTCCAGATTTGAGTGTTAATAATAATATATGCTCGTAATTTTAAACATCCTCACCTTGTCCCGAACCACATCTTGTCCATCTTTCAGAAAAAGATGCAAGTGAGTGTCCAAGGAGGTGTACCCCTAAATTGCTCTAGATGCTTTGGTAAGATATTCAATCAAATAAGTATTCATTAAATATCTATTATTATAAAAATGACTATTTTACCTGACTATTTGTTCAATGTTATACCTTATTATATTGGAAAAATAATAATAATAATGTTATAATGAAGAACAAAAGGTCAGAAACTTCAAAGAAAGCCGAGGGAAAAGATGTAAAGAAAGATTCAGCAGGATCATATCTTAAACTATCTTAAAAAGTGAGAGCATACTTGAAGTATAAAATGGATAATTTTGATTATTTTTTTAGGTAAAGAATTTTTTTGTTTTTATTTTTTTAATTTTTTAAAATTTTGATTATTTTAAATTAAAATTTCCTTGTATAAATAAACCTATGTAGCCAAGAACAGAAAGAATTCAGAAAATTGGGAAAAACTTTTCATAAGCAATCTTTCATTTAGAATGTGATTAGGTTGGAATATTGTTGTGGTATAAGAAATGATTGATGATGTAGAAAAACTTGGAATACTTGGATTTATGAAGGAACTTGCTATCCACCTTCAGAGAAAGAGATGGTAAGTGGAAATAAGCATGAAATGGCTTTAAATTTATGTGAATATATGTGTATGTTAATAGATCTCTATATGTATATATTTGTATATATGTGTATGCATGTGTGTGTGTGTCTAATTGTAGCCTTCTTTAGGGGTGGGAAAGGAGAAGGAGGGTAAATAATAAAGCAAAAAGTACACAATACAAAACAAAAGAAAATCTACAAGGCAGCAAAGAAAAGCTAGGCAGCTTTGAAAATAATGTGGAATATTTATTTTAAACATTTTCTTGAAATGGAAATTTATTGTTTTATATTTAATCATCTCATATTTTCTTCTGTGTACCTGGAATTTTCTTTCTTTTCTCATTTTATATGTTTAAGATAAATTTAAAAATTAAAAACTTTTTTTAAAAGCCTATTATTGGTAAGGCACTGTCAGGTACTAGGAACAAAAAATGCAGAAACATTACTTGTCCTAAAGGACTTAAAGACCTAAAAATGTAGAATCCAGTGTAATTAAGCACAATTAAAGGTGATTGTTTTAACGTTCCTGATTTTTATTACCAGCACAGATAGGCATGCTTCCACAGTTGAGATGAGGAGGGATGTTAATATTATTATTTGAATTACTTAGGCATGATGAAGCATCTTTCTTCAGTGATAAGGCTGAGTTAGAGAAAAAAAGCGTTTCTTTGTTTTTGATTCTTTACTTCCCTTATAAATCCTATAATTCAAAAATCATCAGATTTTATTCTATTGATCCACTATTTATAGATCAACTGGTATGCAATACAATCTTGGTTGAATTGCTCCACAATAATGAATACATTCTTTTCTGACCACTCCCAAAATGATCATTCCCTCAAAATTTATTTTTAATCTCTACAAATTCACTAGTTAATGGTATTGTGCTTTTAGCCTATATTTACACAGGCCTTGGGGATCCTCTTGCATCAAGATGCTGGTCAATATTTACCAACCAATTTTTTGACCCACATTTAAATTTTATCTGTATGATTAACATTTTTTCTATCACTTTCTTAAGTCTAAATAGTGAAAAATTAATTAATTAATTAATTAACCCTGATTTGTAGTTTGATGATTTCTGAGCTCTAACCTCACACTAAAAAATTTAATCTCCTCTTACAGGAGGGTTTCCAGTTCACTCTGAATGTGAGCCTCCAGGTTGAAAGTACTGAATGATTATTAACAACACTCAAGAGTCAGTTTCCAGGACTCAAACAATGGATTTTATTGTTACTTGAGAGTCATAGAACACATTAATTCAAAATAAAAAATATAAAATCAAAAAGAAATACCAAATAAAGTGTAAATAAACAGATTCTGCCCAAATAAACACTAGTTCCACTTTCCTAAGGGTTACCAGAACACAGGTAGAAAGAGAACACATACAAGGAACACATGTGACCAGGAGAAAAACATATAACCAGAGAATATATATTATCACTCAGAGCAGGAACCAGTGTGCCAGGATATGAGTAAGGAGGGCATAAGACATAAGTGTAAATGGCACAAAAAGAAAAGAAATGAGTTATCAAAACACACTCATGGTTTGGGCAACTTATACAAAATAGTTATACAGAATTGTACCATCCTCTATAGGGATGGACTCACATTGCTCTCTGCTGCTCCCTATTGGTCACTGCATCTCTTGTTCATTGAGCATATCTCTATATTGGGTGTGTCTTTTCTTGGGTACCTCCACTCTCTGTTAGGTGAATCTTGGCTGGGTCTGGCCATGTGGTTGATGGGCTTCTCTCTGCTATTAAAGTTTGGGTTTCATCTCTTCAATTGTTGGCCATCTTGATTCTTCTCTCTGGGGCTGCTGATCCACATTATTTCTTCTCTTATCAATCATTTGCAACAAAAACAAAACAAAACAAATAGGAAAAATAAAACTCTGGATTCATTCTGTACTGGATAGAGAAAAATTCTGCTCTCTCCTGTTTGCTGAACAACTAACTAAACAATTAAATGATCCCTGAGTTCAGTCTATTCACAGGGCACTTGAGAACTGAAGATCAAAATCAGCCAGTATACTTATCTGAAAACTGTATAGGAGTTGTACAAGTTTCTGCCACCTAAACAAGATAGGCTCAAAAGAGATTTGTATTCAAACTGCCTTCTTTCTTACTTAATCCTAATTTTCATAGAATAAAGTAATCTTCATGGTAACCAAGGTTTCTTATTATATGTTCCTTCCCACCCCCTACACCAAATTGTGTGTTACATAATTTCTTGGAAGTGTTTCTTTAATAAATGAATTGTGGGGCAAGAAGCTTGTAAAAAGAGGATGTCTATTTATATGATTTATATTCAATATTAGGGAACAAATAGAAAACACATGACAGTTTCCTACAGGTAAAATATGAACACTATATTTTAAAATGACAAAACAACAGAAGAAAACACATTATTTAAAAAGACAGCTTCAGCTGGTGGCCATGGAAGAACCGGGGATAGACCTGATCTTTGTACACTATCTTTTCTATTTTTGCTCTGGGATTTCTACTATGGCATAGTAAAAATGGAACAGAAAGCATGAGTTCTAATCCTTTCTTTGGCAGTCTTTGACAGTTATCATTTTGTGAAGTGTAATAATAGATGAAACACTGGGCCTAAAGTCAGAAAGACGTCAGTCACTTGCTAGATGTGTGACATTGGCCAAATCACTTAACTTGCATACTTCAGTTTCTTCAATTATAAAATGGAGTTAATAACAGTACTTATGTCCCAGGGTTGTTATGAAGATCGAATATGATAATATTGGTAAAGCATATAGCTCAGTATCTGGCACATAGTAGGTGCTATATAAATGCTAATTTTCTTTTTCTCAGCAGTAAAATGAAAAAAATTAGACCAGATGATTGATTTTTAAAGTCCTTTCCTGATCTATAATTGTATTATTATGTACTATTTCAATATAATGACTCATTCTATACATCTGCATTCACAAAACAATGAGCCCTCTTGCAGCATTCTACAGAGCTGAACCCTGTAATATTCACAAGCCAACAATAACAACAGAAGTATGATGATTTACACATCATATATTCAGAATAAAAGTCAATTTGGACTTCTTAGGAATGAACTTCCTCATCATATTGATATTACTAGGACATCTGCTTGAACTCTATGTGCCGATTCCCCAATTTCCTTATGGCTGCCTTCACTTCTTCATTCCTCAGAATATAGATGACTGAATTCAAGAATGGAATAAAGACGGTGAAAACTATAAAAGTAAACTTGTCAATGGAGAAACTGTCAAAAGGCCAAATGTAGATGAAGATCAGTAGCCCAAAGAAAAGCACCACAACAATAGCATGGGCAGACAGGTTGAAAAGTGCTTTTGAGGTACCTTTAGAGGATTGACTTCGGACAGGGACAAGGAAAACTATAGGAAATTGGTAAAAGGATAAAGCAGATAAGCAATAGCAGCCCACTGTTGGTCAGTACCATCATCTCCAGAAAGTAAGTGTCTAAACAGGCAAGCTTGATCACTAGGGGAAGGTCACAGAAGAAATTGTCTACCTTTTTGGGCCCACAGAAAGGCAAGTTCACTATGAAAGCCCAGTGGCTTGCTGAGTGCAGGATATAGTCCATGAAACCCTCACCAAAGCAGTGCACACACGTTGGCTCATGATAGTCATATAGTGAAGGGGTTTGCAAATGGCAATGTACCTGTCATAGACCTTTGCTGCAAGAAGCACTGTTTAACGGTCCCCAAATACATGAAAAAAAAAAAGATTTGAGACATGCAGCCCTCAAAAGTGATGCTCTTGTGCTCATTGAGGAAGTCAGCAATCATTTTGGGAGTAGCAAAGGTGGCCTGGCACACATCAATGAAGGAGAGATTGCTGAGGAGGAAGTACATGGGAGAGTGCAGGTGAGAGTCTATAATGACTGTGAGGATAATAAGCAGGTTGCCCAGAACAGCAGCTCCATAAAATACAGAGAAGACAAAGAAAAGGGAAAGCTGGAGTCCCCAAGAACTAGACAGACCCAACAGAATAAATTCAGTCACCACTGACTTATTGCTCCATTCCATTTATAAAACAGAAAATAAAGCTAGAATAATAATAATAATAAAAAGATAAAATGAGTTTAATCATTACATTATAGGATGACTTCTCCCTTCCCTGCAGAGGGCTGAAACTCTTGAGTCGATGCACTGAGGTCGGTTCAAGCACGTAGGGCTAATTACTGATTGGACAATACTCTATGGGCATGTGCTTGGGGAATGGCCCTTCCCACTATCCTGTGCTGGCTCAATGATTGGTGTATACAGAGGATTGTAGGGGGGATTAGGGGGTGGAGTAAGATGAGCCAGAGTCACTTTTTGAGATGGATGAGGAAGAAGGTGGTCCCAAAGATTGTCTTCCATCCCCTTCACTTCTACCCCTAAAGACCAAGAATAAAGACTAAGGACTTTTGCTGATCCTGACTCTGGCTGATTCTGAGGTATCCTGGATGCTAGCGTGGTCATCACACTTCCCCTATATTTTTATTGCAAAATGAAATTCAATTCAACAAGTAGAAACTGGATTATACTCATATAGTTAACTATGTTATATATATATATATATATATGTAAATATATATGTATATATATACATATATATATTTATACTACACACATACATTATATATATATATACTACACACACATTATATATATATATATATATATATACATATATATGTATATATATATATATATATAAAAGACATCTATTAAATATAATAGGTATATAGTAGCACTGGGAATATAAACATGAAAAGTAACTCAGTCATTGACTTAATGGAGTTTACAATCTAATAGGCAAGATGTAGGAAGACCATAGATAAATATGATACAAATATTAAACATGATGGTGGGAAAACAGAGATCCAGACAGAGTTCTTTAAGGAAAATTCCAAAAGTACAATTAGTTTTCAGCAGACAAAGTTTCTGCTTTCTGGGATTACCTAAAATAAATCTTGAATGCAATGATAGAGAAGATGAGGGAGTGTCTTCCAAGAATGAAGAACAACCTGGGAAGATGACAGAAGAAGGTTAGGAAGAATGTGTCTTGGAAAGTGTTATCTAGTTTGTCTGAAATTTAAAGACCAGGAAAAAAGAAAAGAAAAGAAAAGAAATGAAAGGACCATGAAGGGAAATTTTGTGAAACAACATTAGTTGAAGGCAGATTATGGATGTCTTTCAATACCTGACAAAGAAGTTTATATTTTATCTGATTAACATTTAGTTACCCCCAAAATAGTATGGCATCTTGGAAAAATAACCAGTCTTAGGATCTAAAAGACATGGATTTAAATTCTATCTTTGACATAAACTGACTATATGACCATGAACAAGTCACTTGAGAGCAAGAAGTATTTTGCACTTTGTTGTACCTAGTGCACATAGATTAAGCTTGATTTTGTTGATATGTCAATATGCATTAGTGGAAGAAGTGTCTATGTTGCAGGGTCTCTCAAACAATGAAAAATCTTTAGGTCCAATGATTTCCTTTCAAGGTAGTGAGAGGGTCAGAATTGTATCTTAGGAAAATTTGGTGTACACAATATGCACTCAATCATATTTTTAGTCGAATTTGAGCTCTGTTTATTCTTGTGAGCATGTTTGTGAAATTGTATTCTATCTTGTATCACCTTGTTTCCAATTGTCTGGATCCCATAACAGCAAATTTAATAATTTAACAATTATCTTAATATTAAATTAGAACAGATAGGTGGCACAATGGATAGAGTACAGAGCCTAGAGTCCGGAAGACTTATCTTCCCCAAATTCAAATCTGATCTTAGATATTTAATAGTTGTACAACACTTGACAAACCACTTAATCCTATTTGACACACTTTCCTCATCTATAAAATGAGCTGGAAAAAGAAATGGCAAACTATTCCAGTATCTTTGCCAAGAAAACCCCATGTGGAGTCATGAAGAATCAAATATTACTGAAATAACTGAATGACAGCAAAAACAAATAAAATATTTTGTTCAAAAGGGTACTTTGACTCTCTCTGTTTTTCCTTCCTTCCCTCCCTCCCTCTTCACTTCATGGCTCTTTTCAAATTCAGAGAATTTACCTTCACCTGACTAGATTCTCCATCTCATCTCTCTGGTTTTTCAAATGTGCATTTGTATAAAGCCTCATTTTCATTGAAGAATGAATGTCTAATATCACTTTCCTTATTCAATTTATAGTTTTTTCAAAGTCTTGTCTTTGTAATATTGCATTCTATGATAGGGATTTGAAGTTAAAGATAACCAAGTTTCTCATATTCTATTATTCTATGTAATTTTATGTTCTATAAAGTAGATTAAGGAGATCTATGACTAATTCTAAGGATTTTATTGTGATTTCTTATTAAAAAATCTAGCAAATACATAACAGGATTTCTTTTAGACGTACATCACTAGGTCATTGGGAGGAAACAGGATTCGGAAAAGAAAAAAAAAGAAAAATATGTAATTTTGTTGTATATTTGAAAGGAATAGCAAATTATATGTAGCAGATCTGACGTTTCATGTACAATCATCTTTGTTATTGTACTGTTATGAAAATGCTTGTTTTATTCCATAAATTAAAAAGATAGTATAATGGTTTTAATACAGAATTATAAAATGGCTTCTAAGCACTATTGTAAATGATAATGACAATCTCGTCCTCCAAATCTAGGGATAAATAAATGATATTTTTATTGAACTCTTATTTGAACATAGGGCCTTCCTACACTATAGACCATAGGAAAGCAGCCTGACAATGGGTATTGAACCTGAAGTCATTTTTAACATGAATTTTGTCTTTCAATGAAGTCTGTTAAAATAGGAACTTTTCCCCCTGTTTAATGTTTCATAAATAAATGCAATCAATGTTTTCTACTATGGCTTCCAGGGAATTCCATCTGAAGTGATCCCTATGTTTATTACAATTTCCTATGTAAATGTAAGCTTAAAAGTGCATTATGGCTTTTGGAGCATCCATTATATATTGGCAAGAACATGAGGATGTATATATATATTTTTTAAATTACAGCTTTTTATTTTTTAAATACATGCAGAGATATCCCTTGAAAATCCCCATGTTCCAAGTTTTTTTCTCCCTCTCTTTCTCTCCCACCTTATTCACATGGATAGAAAACTATCCAATGTATGTTAAATATGTGCAATTCTGCTACATATATTTCCACATTTATCATGCTACTCAAGAAAAAACAGATCAAAAATGAGAAAGAAACAAAAAAGCAAGCAAACAACAACAAAAAGGAGCAAATGGTACACATTTAGTCTTTTTCTGGATGGGAATGGCTCTACCCATCATAAGTCTATTAGAATTGGCATGAATCACCTCATTGTTGAAAGGAGCCAGGGATACTTATTTTTCAATGACACTTCAATGCAGCTGATTCAAATGCAACATGATTATAAGGCAATGAAATTAGTTTTTAAATATCCTTTTTATCCCATCCTCCTTTAAATACTTCTCTCAGCAAAGTAAGGGTAAATATCAAACTGGTAAGCCCACAGCCAGAGGAAGAAAGAAAAGCATTAGAAAAAAAAAGCCAGACACTTTTACTTAATTCTAAATGGAAAAGGGACCCAAGAGTTTTCCAATTCCTTTAACTTAGATGTAAAATATTTCTAGACATCAAACAATATTATAAAGAACAATTATCAAAAATATTGGGCATTTGTTAAAAAGTAGAGAGATAATTGAGTAGACTAGAAAAGGGAGAATCAGAAACACAACTCAATAACTAAATGTTCTATAAACAGAAAACATGAAATATTGTAAAAGATCGCTTTTTTGATAAAAACTGACAAGAAAACTAGATAATAGTCTGGCAAAAATTAGACCTAGACCAACAATTTATAACACATTTCACAGTATGTTTTAAATAGTTATATGATCTTAACAGGAAAGATTGTGTTTTTAAGACAAAATTAGAAAAGAAGTTTATGTATTCTCAGTCAAAAAAAAAAGATAGAGGTAATTTAAAAAGATTAAAAATGATAACTGATTACATGAAACTAATAAGTTTCTGCATCAACGAAATTAATAAACACATGATAAGAAGGAAACAGGTCTAGTTGGAAAACAAAAGTATCATAAATTTCTCTAATAAACAACATATATCTACAAAATATCTCTATATACAAATGTTTGTTTACAAATATGTGTTTTTACATGTATATATACACATATACATATACATATGTATATGTGTGTATGTATGGTAGATGCTAGCATTTGTCATTGCAAAGGAGCAAGGTTCTTCCGAAAGTAAAGACAAGAACAAAGGCCAAGAAAACAATGATCACTCCTTGCATTATACTACTTTGAAAGCACTGAAAACTTACAGACATACAAAAATAGTTCTGAAAATAGCAGCAACAAAAATCTGACAATTAGAACAGTGTCACCTTCACTCTGGGAGCAGAGTCCAATTTTAAAATAACATTAAAAATCAAGAAATAGATTATAAAATGAATTTTAAAAATTAATCTGACCATAACAGGTTGCTATAGATGCAAGGAAAAATCAAAACACATAGTCAGAAGACATCAAGGTCAAAACAACGAACAAGAAATCCTCAAAGAACAAGTGTGAATTGGCACAAGCCCAACAAGAATTTCTAGAAGAGTGCAAAAAAAGTTTTTTAAATCAACTAAGAGAAGTAGAGAAAAAACTAGAAAAGAAATGAGATTGATACAAAAAAATTTATGAAAAGAGAGTCAACAGCTTGTTAAAAGAGACACAACAGGTAAAGCCGAGATGGAATTAGAGTAGGTATTGAGAAGCCAAATTATCACTCTTTGCAGATGATATGATGTTATACATAGAGAACTCTAGAGAATCAACTAAACAACTACTAGAAACAATCTACAACTTTAGCAAAGTTGCAGGATACAAAATAAATTCACAGGAGTCATCAGCATTTTTATATATCACCAACAAAGTCCAATAGCAAGAGATACAAAGAGAAATTTTGTTTAAAATAATTGTTGATAGTATAAAATTTTTGGGAATCTATCTGTCAAGGAAAAATCAGGAAGTATGTGAACACATAACACTTCCCACACAAATAAAGTCAGATTCAAACAATTGGAAAAATATCAAGTCCTCTTGGATAGGTTCAGTGAATATGATAAAAATGACAATACTTCCAAAATTAATCTACTTATTGATTGCTATACCAATCAATCTCCTAAAAAATTATTTTATAGATCTAGAAAAAATAATAACAAAATTCATCTGGAAGAACAAAAAGTCAAGAATTTCAATGGAATTAATGAAAAAATGCAAATGAAGGTGGTCTAGCTGTACCGGATCTAAAACTATATTATAAAGCAGCTGTCATCAAAACCATTAGGTAATGGCTAAGAAAGAGTGGTTGGTCAGTGGAATGAATTAGGTTCATAGGACAAAATACTCAATGACTATAGCAATCCAGTGTTTGACAATCCCAAAGACCCCAACTTTTAGGATAAGAATTCACTATTTGATAAAAACTGCTGGGGAAATTGGAAACTAGTATGGCAGAAACTAGGCATTGATCCACACTTAACACAGTATACCAAGATAAGGTCAAAATGGGTTCATGATCTAGACATAAAGAATGATATTATAAACAAATTAGAAAAACATAGAGTAGTTTACCTCTCAGATCTGTGGAGGAGAAAGGAATTTGTGACCAAAGAAGAACTAGAGATCATTATTGATCATAAAATAGATAACTTTTAATACATTAAGTTAGTTTTTATACAAACAAAACTAATGCAGACAAGATTAGAAGGGAAACAATAAACTTGGAAAACATGTTTACATTCAAAGGTTCTGATAAAGGCCTCATTTCTTAAATATATAGAGAATTAATTCAAATTTATAAGAACTCAAGCCATTCTCCAATTGACAAATGGTCAAAGGATATGAACAGACAATTTTCAGATGAAGAAGTTGAAACTAATTCTAGTCATATGAAAAGGTGCTCCAAATCACTATTGATCAGAGAAATGCAAATTAAGACAAGTCTGAGATACCACTACACATCTGTCAGATTGGCTAAGATGACAGGAAAAGATAATGATGAATGTTGGAGGGGATGTGGGAAAACTGGGACACTAATACATTGTTGGTAGAACTGTGAATGATCCAACTATTCTGGAGAGCAATTTGGAATATGCTCAAGAAGTTATTAAACTGTGCATACCCTTTGACCCAGCAATGTTTCTACTGGACCTATATCCCAAAGAGATCTTAAAGGAAGAAAGGGACCCACATGTGATATATGAATGTTATGGAATATTATTGTTCTGTAAGAAATGACCAGCAGGATGATTTCAGAGAGGCCTGGAGAGACCTACATGAGTGAAATGAGCAGAACCAGGAGATCATTGTACATAGCAACAAAAAAATTATGTGATGATCAATTCTGATGGACATGGCTCTCTTCAACAATGAGATGATTCAAACCAGTTCCAGTTGTCCAGTGATGAAGAAAGCCATATATATCCAGAGAGAGTCCTGTAGGAACTGAGTGTGGACCACACATAGCATTTTCATTCTTTTTGTTGATGTTTGCTTGCATTTTGTTTTCCTTCTCAGGTTTTTTTCTCTAGATCTAATTTTTCTTGGGCAACAAGATAACTGCATAAATATGTATACATATCTTAGATGTAACATATTTTAACATATTTAACATGTATTGGACTACTTGCCATCTAGAGGAGGGAATGGGGGAAGGAAGGGAAAATTTAGAACAGAAAGTTTTGCAAGGTTCAATGTTGAAAAATTACCCACGCATATGTTTTGTAAATAAAAAGCTTTAATAAAAAAAAGAAACTGAATTAATACCTTGTGCTACATGTGCTTTAAATGATTTGCCACATAATTATCAAGCCCCAAGTCAACTTCCTCTTTGCTGTTTCTATAATAATAAACAAATTTTGGTAACTTTTCTAAAGTATATGGAACCATCAAAAAGTTAATAAACTGTGCATACCCTTTGATCCAGCAGTGTTACTACTGGGTTTATATCCCAAAGAGATCTTAAAGGAGGGAAAGGGACTTTATGTGCAAAAATGTTTGTGGCAGCCTTCTTTGTAGTGGAAACTGAGTGGATGCCCATCAATTGGAGAATGGCTGAATAAATTGCGATATATGAATATTATGGAATATTATTGTTCTGTAAGAAATGACCAACAAGATGATTTCAGAAAGGCCTGGAGAGACTTACACGAACTAATGCTGAGTGAAACGAGCAGGGTCAAGAGATCATTATATACTTCAACAACAATACTATATAATGACCAATTCTGATGGATTTGGCCATCCTCAGCAATGAGATCAACCAAATCATTTCCAATGAAGCAGTAATGAACTGAACCAGCTATGCCCAGCAAAAGAACTCTGGGAGATGACTAAAAGTCATTATATTGAATTCCCAATCCCTATATTTATGCCCACCTGCATTTTTGATTTCCTTCACAAGCTAATTGTACAATATTTCAGAGTCCAATTCTTTTTGTACAGTAAAATAATGGTTTGGTCATGTAAACTCATTGTGTATCTAATTTATATTTTAATAAATTTAACATCTACTGGTCATCCTGCCCTCTGGGGGAGGGGGGGGGAGGGGAAGGGGGAGAGAAATTGGAACAAGAGGTTTGGCAATTGTCAATGCTGTAAAATTGCCCATACACATAACCTGTAAATAAAAGGCTATTAAATTAAAAAAATAAAACAAAATAAAGTATATGGAACTATCAACTGTTGCATTAAGGTCCTTTAATAAAGTAGATAACAAATTTAAGCAAGCACTCTATATTAGTCTGAAGACTAATTCTTCTTAATTTGGCTGGAACCTGGAAGTTCTTGTTTGAATCTGAAAAAAAAAATCTAGTCAGTTTAGACTTAACCAGTTGTCCATCTATGTGGTAATACTCACAAAGTCATAAAATTTAAAGCTGGCAGGAACCTTGGTGAACACCTGATTGAACTTTCTTATTTAATAAATAAAGAATCTGAAGTACTGAAAAGTTAGTGTATGAATTTATGGTCTGATAGGTGTAGTCAGTAACAGAGCTAAGGCTTGAATGAATCATTTAGTGCTTTTATGTGGTGGTGAAAAATGAAATAATTAAGAAAACAAAGATTCAAACTTTTGAATATATGAATTTATTAAGCAATGCATGCCAATTACATAACAAATTGAGATCAGATACCTAAGCTTTGGCACTGGACCCTGAATACAGGGGAGATCAATTTTATGCATTAAAACCATTGATAATTTAGGACAAAATAATTAAAAGAAATAATTAAAAAGATAATTTTTTTTCTTTTTAGCAAAATAAGGTAATATGGTCTATAATTGAAGGAAAGATTAGTGATTTTCCAACTGAAGGGGGGTAAAGAAAATGAGTATAATTCTCTGAATTCAAAAAGAGGGGTATCCCATTCTCCCCAAGAAGAGTATGGAGCCAGTTTTCAGAAAAAGTATATGAGTTTCCTGAGATGTATAATTGTGAGAAAACTCCATGCATCAAACTTTGGATCTTATTGGATTTCTGGTCAGATAACTTAGGTCCTTAGTGAAAGTCCTTAAACAGCAAGTTAGATATACTCTAGCTTCCCAGTCATACAGGGATAGGTTCAAATAATACAATTAAGTTTTCTCACAATTACAACAATTGAATAAATTTTTCTCAGAAGATAGAAATTTGAATAGACCCATTATTGAATAGTAAGAGAACTGAGCTAATGCCAGAATTGAGTCACAAAGTAGAAGGAAGGAAGGAAGGAAGGAAGGAAGGAAGGAAGGAAGGAAGGAAGGAAGGAAGGAAGGAGAGAGGGAAGAAGGGAAGGAGGGAGGGAAAGATAAAAGGACAGAGGGAAGGAAGACAAAAAATAAGAACCACTGGTTGATCTATTTCCCTCCTAATCTCATGAATATTGTTTGCTATATTTATAACAGCTAAATTTGTAAGTTGCTTTAAATTTGCAAATCATTTTACATTTGTTATTTCATTTGATTTTCACAATAATCCTATGGGTTAACATGGTAGTCTAGGACAAAACTAAGGAGAATTTAATGCTTCATACTCCTTAAAGTAATAGATTGAAGATTTGGGGAAATGGGTGAATGTTGCTGAGATAAAAATTTAGAAGAAAAGTAAAGAAAAATTGACTAACCACAATAGCTATGATTATCTTGGGAGACAGTGGCTCTCAGGAACCATTAAAGCAAAGGATGGATGGTCACTTTGAAGGTTAATTAGAGAGATTTTTTTTCAGGTGCCTTCAAAGTCTGTAATTTTGTGATGTTCTGTAAATCCCAGTCCCGGCCACAGAGGTCCACAGCGTCCCTTCACCATACTATTGTTGGACTAATTTTATGGGATGATGGATATGTCTGCTTACCTAGCATGATTACTGCTCTGTTTTAAATTCTCAGATGAACATAATAATTAGAAAGAAGAAGAGGTATATAACCACCAAAGAAATGAGATTTTGTGCCTTTCACTTAGCACCATATTCAAGAACAAGTAGTAAATGAAAATACTTTCAGAGCTGATATTCTGCCCAAATGTATATATGGGAAGATGAATTGTTAATAAAAAAAAAGTAAATAAAATTACTTCTTTTTCCATCAGCATGGGCAGTGTGCAAAACAACAAAGCAACTGTAAAAAATAAATAATTACTTTAGTAACAATTGCAGAAGCAAGATGTGCTTGGCACAATTCAGAAGAAATATACAGATGATCAAGTTTCCAGGATCGTTGACGGAGTTGTCTATTAGTCATCTCAATATCTGGAATTGTGTTATTTCAGCAATTGTCATCCTATATGAAATCCTAAGAAATTTTTTCTAAGAGACTCAAATATTTGTACTGATATTATAATGAATAACACACATGAACAAGGTTGACTCTTTTTGTCATACTGTACAAATAAAAACACTGGGAACAATAACAATTGCATATGTCTCCATCACTCATTCAACAATGCTTTTTTTTTTTTTTGCAAAAAAAATTATGCTTGGTCCTCTGATGGTTTTCCTCTATTCTACCAAGCATATTTGTGGGCAGAAAACTGAGTCAACTATAAAAATCAACTTAACAAATTTAGAGTAGATATAGATTGAAACTTGATTCTCCCTTACTTTTGCTTTTTCAAAGACATGAAAATCTAGGATTAGGATTCAATATTATTTTAATATTCATTTTCTCTCTCCACATTATAAATCCTTCTAGAAGTACTCTTTATTCTCCACTTGAAGCGCAAATACCTTCCACATTTCCAATTGTGCAAAAGGGAGGAACTTGATAATTTATCATAATAAATATATTCTATTTTAAATTAAGTTCATATTAGTTAAGATTGATGATTAATTCATCATATCATCATAATTAATCCTCATTATCAGAAGAAATGAGAAACAAATTTCATCCAATTTTTTTTCACATTTTAGGGGCAATAATAAAGAAAACAACCTAATTCAATAGCTAACTTCTATGATTTTCTAGGGAATGAGTCTCAGGAAGCTTCTCTGTCATGGTGGTCATCTAATATTTCCAGGAATTGAGATACCGACTCTTTAATTTCCTCATGGCAGACTTAACATCTTCATTCCTAAGGGAATAGATAATGGGGTTCAAGAGAGGAGTACAAACAGTATAAAAGACAGAAAGAAATTTATCTACAGAGAGTCTGCTAAATGGCCAGATATAGAAGTAGATACATGGCCCAAAGAAAAGAATTACAACTGTGATATGAGCTGTTAAGGTGGAAAGGGCCTTGGAGGAACCACTTGAGGAACGGCTCCGGACAGTGACTAATATAATTGTATAAGAAATAATTAAGGCCAGAAAACAGCTCAGAGAGATCAGGCCACTGTTGGTTAGTGTCATAATCTCCATTTCATAAGTATCCATGCAGGCTAATTCAATTACCAAGGGAAGGTCACAAAAAAAACTGTCTACCTCATTAGGCCCACAAAATGGTAGGTCTACTGTAAAGGCCAAATGGCTCACAGAATGAAGAATTCCCACAGTCCAAGACAAAGCCACAAAAATTATGCAGAGTCTCCGATTCATAATAGTACTATAGTGCAGAGGTTTACAGATGGCTATAAATCTATCATAGGCCATGGCTACCAACAAAATCATCTCACTTCCAACAAAACTATGAAGAAGGAAGATCTGGGCCATGCAGCCCTCAAAGGAGATAGTCTTGTGCTCAACAAGAAAGTCAGCAATCATCTTGGGTGTGGCAAAATTGGACTGACAGATGTCAATGAAAGAGAGGTTGCTAAGCAGGAAGTACATGGGAGAGTTCAAATGGGAATCAGAGGCAATGGTGAGGATGATGATAATGTTGCCCAATACAGATGCCACATAGACTATGGTGAAGATCACAAAGAAAAAAAACTGAAGTTCCTGAGAATTAGAGAGGCCCAGCAGTACAAATTCAGACACCATGGACTGATTTCCTCCAGCCATTTATTCAGTCTATAAGTTGTGACCACCTAAAGGGAAGAAAATCAGAAAAGAAAGAATTAATTGATTGTATAATGATTTCCATTACAATCTGATTCTTTTATACAGATAAATAGTTTCTTTGTAATTTTATACCTTTATAATAAAACTATTTGCAATATTAATAAATAAGTATTTTGAGCTTTCTCTTACATATAGAGGACAATATTATATTCTATAATATTCTCATAGACACTCTACATGCTCCAGTATACACAATATAATAATAGATGATTATTTCCCCTATTTTTCCTCTTCCCAATGCTACATGTACTCTAGTAGACATATTCAAGTGGAATTGAGATATATACATTAAAAAGATAAATTATATGGAATATATATGTATATCATATATACATATGACAAATGAATGGTAAATAAATTAAAAATCCAAAATAATTCATTTTAGGGTACAATGGTAAAGATGCTTCACAGAAGAAATAAAACTTGACCTGGGTATAGGAATAATGAAGAGGTTTGAATAGGCAGTTAAGAAGGGTTAAGCATTTCAGAAATAGGAAATTATATGAATGAAGGTAAAAACAAGGAACTGTGGAAAAGTATATTTAGTAGACCAGTCCGACTAGAATAGAAAGGGTCAACCCAGGAAGTAGTAAGAGTAAGATTCAGAGGACTGGAATAATATTGTGAAAGGTTTTGAAAGCCAATCTGAATAAATGAAGTTTTATTTTACTTGGAACATGGAGTATTGTGAGGAGAGCAATTTTTAGGACAATTAGTTAACACAATAGCTTTTTTATATATTCTTTTACCACTTATAATGATCATTTCAATATAACTTTAAAAAATCCTGCTAAGGGGTTGATAGCAAGTATTTTCATGAATGAATGAATAAATAATTAAATAAGCATTTATTAAGCATCAATTATATTCCAGGAGTGGTACTAAGGCACTAGGCAATGCAGATGGAATAGTATCTGCCCTGAAAGACCTTAAGAAAACAAAGAATAACTGATTAAGCCTAAACCACTCACAAAGTAAATGTCTAAGCCATAACACAAGCCGAAATCTTCAAATTCTAAATCTAGGGCTTGTTTATTTGTTTTTTCCTTTATATCATATTACCATAGACAAGGTGGAATGAAAGAGAAAGAGACTATATGTTGGGGAGATAGTGTAAATTTTCTAAGATGAGTTCCTTTTTAATTTTATTTATGAGGATTAAGCAAAATTCACCAGTATCCTCCTTGACAAGTTGACTTTAGCATACACTTATAGCCACTCCCTTTTTCCCACATTCTCTTTTGATTTCAGAAACACTAAATTTTCCTACCTTCTTCCAATGTCTGTAAAAGCACTCTTGTTCTCTGTCTCATTTGCTGATTTGCTCTTCCTGATTCTTTAACACCAGTATTTGCCAAAGTTCTTTTTTGATCTTTGTTCTCGTCTCTTTTTTTTCAGTTTAATTAATATTCTTAGCTTTAATTACTGTCTTTAAATCAGAATCCCACATCTATATGTTAGACCCTGAACTTTCCTTTAAGAAACTGTCATCTCACACTGCCCACACGAAAGCTTTACTTGCAAGTCCCATCAGCACCTCAAATAACATGTTCTAAAATGAACTTACTATTTTCCTCCCCCTAAGATTGTTCTTCTTTCTGATTTCACTATTTCTGTTCAGATCACTTGTTTTGCTTTATTCCTTTCCTTTCATTTTTCATATCCAATAAATAATCCATTTCTATCAATTCTACCTCCATACTATTTCTTGTATCTTATCATCTTCTGTATTTCTACTTCTTTCATTAAGCAAAGTTCTTCATTAACAACCAGCTCCATCATTGTTATAGCTTCCAGAGAGGAATTTTTCTTCCACTTTATCACCCTCCAACCCATTTTTCATATCATTGCCAGAATAATTTCTTATAGATCTCATTATCTCTCTGCTTGATATTTTCAATAGCTCCCTATTATTTCTTAAATAAAGTTCAAGGTCTTTTGTCCATCAATTAAGGCCTTTTCACAATCTGACATTACTATTCAGCTTTGTCAATATAATTTCCCATTGCACACTATATCCTCCAGTTCAAAAGACTACCTGTGGAATCCCAAACAAATCCATGCTTTTCCACCTTTATGCATTTTCTCATATTGTTCTTTGTGACTGAAATATCCTCCCTACCTTTCATCATCTGTTGAATTTCTACCCAGCCTTTAAACCTAAATTCAAATGCCTGTTTTCCCAAATCACTCTTTCTATAAAAGCTTTCTACTTGGACCTCCCCTGGAATTTTTTTTTATATCTCTCTAATGAACCTATCATGCATTCTTATGCATTAACATCAAATGTATCAGAATCTTATTATCCTCTCTGAATTATATATTCCACAAGGAGAGAGACTGTATTTTATCCAACTTATGTATCTTGCTCAATTCTGCTGACTTAATAGTGTTTGATATTTTTTATTTAAATATTTTTTTATTTTTCTAAATACATACAAAGATAGTTGTCAACAATGACCTTTGCAAAAACTTGTATTGAATATGTTTCTCCTTCCTTCTCACCCTCCCATCCCCTAGATAGCATGAAATCTGAAAGAGGTTAGACATGTGCAATTATTCTGAACATCAATATGTATTTTGTTAAATATTTTTTATTTATATGACCTTATAAAAATCAATCTGTTCTTTCCCAAATACAACACACATTTTAGAGATCAGAAAACTAAAGTCATCATTTAACTTCATATTGGAAGAATCCAGATGTATAAAATCCTATCTAGTAACTTCCTTATCCATGAAGATATCTTGACAAGGAAGCTCCTGAACTCTAAAGAAAATCAATAAATCCTACATGATTCTTAAAAGGTATTGCTCCTATCACAAAACTACATGTCTGTTGTAAGAAACATATTGTGACAGAGATGAAAGTGATTAATTCCTAAGATTAAATGGTTTGTTCAAGGCCCCATAGTCATTTAGTGACCAAGCTGGGATTTAAACCCAGGCATTCTAATTCCCTGAGCAGGGCTCTTTCAGCTACCCATACTCCCTCACTCATCAATTTCCATCTGTTTTCTCACTTTATTTTTCTCTTTCTCACCTCTTTTCTCCATAAAAATGCCTAGAGCATGTAGCTATGTTGAAATATTAATATAAACTAAAATACCATTAAATACAGCAGTTTTTCAGGAATATACATATTAAATTTGAAAATGCTGAGTTGAAATAATAACACCAATATTCAGAGATTCCTGTCTAACACCAGTATGGTGGTTGACAAATTTTATCACTGTGAAGGGAAAATGCTGATTAAAAAAAAAGTTGCCCTGGGTCCAATCATTTAAATGAGTTTCCATTTCTGATCTGCAAGATGAGGGGAATGGAAGAGATGACCTAAAGTCACTTTTAGTTCTAAATCAATGATGCCATGAACTCTGTTAAATATAATGAGAGTTTAATGAGATAATGGTGGTACTTTTCCAAAAGATGGAGTTCAAATCTTGGGGAGTCAGATCAAATTCTATTTACTGAATTCTGAAGTTAATCTACGAGAGTATTCCATCTCTAAAGGCAAAGTACCAGCAATGATAAGAAGGAAGAAATCCCTAGAGTAAAATATTTTTGTTTTAATCTTTGAAAGAAATATGAAAGATTTAACTTTGGAAATCATGAAACAAGTGGAATTTCTTATATCATGTTTGTACCAATATCAGAACAACAATGAGAAGGAAAGGGGGGTGGATTTGAAACAAGAATAAAAGGAAAGAGAGATGGAAGAAAATGATAAGGACAATAAAAGGGAGTTGTTACAGGAAAGTGGAAATTATTGTTAGCATTAGTACATGTTCATCTATACACCTCAGCTTTAATAGCTCTAGTATCTCCCATACCAGAAATTTTGAATGTCTTCTAGCTTCCATTTTCCTTTTGCAGCAAATTTCTGTTTAATTTGCACTAACATGCTGGAGAGTTTCACAAATGACTGTCAACTGCTAATGATGGGCAATCAGCCCAGTAGATGTACTGATGTGGTTCTAACAGAGCATTGTGGATGAGCAAAGTGTCTGATTTTGAGTCAGAAAAAACTGAGTTCAGATTCTGCCATTGACACATATTTACAGTGTGACAATAACTAAGTCTTTGAGCCCTACTTGCTTCAACTATAAAATGAGGTAAGAATTATGGGCTATTTAACTCACAAGATTTCTGATGTACAAAGGAAATAATGTATATCAAATAATTCACAAAATTATTTTTAATTACCACAGTAGTTATATGGTAATAATTACATATAAGAGGCTTTGCCACTGATTTTATTTTTCAATTATCATGAAATTATTTAATCTTTCTATTAATTTCCTTATCTGAAATATGAAAAATTTAGTGATGGTTATTTCCATTGCTGTCCATTTTTCTAAGAAAAAAAATATTGTTGTATGATAGTACTATATAAATATAGAAACTCTCATGTAGGTCACCTTGATTTTCTTTAAAATCAAGCAGTTTCCTAGTCATCATAGCTTATATTTTTAGAACACTTTAAGGATAAGGAAATTTCTCAATAGTACCTAAAATACTCAGAGTCTTTCAATCTGAAGTGAATTGTTGCTTTACTGTGATATTGAGACTAAATCTAACCTAAAAGAAGTGAAGATGGCAGTGTGTTCCAGAAGAATGTATATTGGAGATGGAATCAAAGGATTTGACTTTGGCTTCTTTTGACGTAGGTGACCTAGAGCAAGTAACAATCTCATTGTTCCTCCTTGTACAATGGGCTTTAAGGTAATTTTCAGCTTTACTTTCTAATTCCTATTGGATTCTCTCATTGAGTTTTATTCATAAAGAGCTGGGGATATTTATTATATAAGAATTTTTTTCCTTGAATTACAATTATCCTGTGATGTTTGGATGGTTAAAAAAAAAAAGAAATTTCACCTTCTCCAGTAAAAGTAGCTTTACATTTCCATAGTACTTACTAATTTACAAAGAATTTTACATGCATAATGTGGTCCTTTTCATTCTCACAATAATCTGGGAAGGAAGCACAAGCATTAATCTAATGTTTATTCTCCAGCATTTGGCACAGTATCTAGCACATAGTAGGTACCTAATAAAAATTTATTATATTTATGATAATTTTTTTTAATAAATAAGATTCACAGAGAAGAAGCAACTTGTCTAAATACCAGAACAAAGATTCAATGCAAAATACTCAAGCCTTTTGTTCTGCTCATCACATCATTCTTCCTCATCTAAGCCAGTCTTTGCATTTGCAGTGTCCCCTCTAAAATTCCAGATGTCTAGTCATAAATGAAGTTCTGAAATAAAAATCCAGGGAATGGAATGGGAGGAAAGAAGCAAAATGGCTTTAATTCTCTTTCCCTTTGGTCTCAGTATACCAGAATGTTTTGCTTTTTTTCTTACCAAGGATATTATGATTTATTCAAAGAGGGAGAATAGGGCCACAGGAAAAGGAAAGTGTCATTAATGGTCTCAAGGAGACAAAGAACCCCCACCAGCACTCAACGGACCTCAAATCTCAAGCCTCATGACTACCAAATTGCCCCTTTAGAGAAAGGAGTTCAGGGTTTGAAGACTATTGGTACATTCTTAAATCAGGCACATAAACAGACATAGAATTCCAACATATGTACTTACTTTCTCAAAAATCTTGCCTTTCAGTCCTTTGTTTTTTCTTTCTTTCTGACTGATGTCTCTTAATTTGATTCTAAATATTTCTGTTTAATATAAGCATCTTCACACTGAAAATTATGCAATGTTTTATGGTTTAATGCATTTTTAAATTGATTTTCTATAATTTACTCTGCTAAACTATAAGCCCCTTGGGAGTAACAACTTCAGTTATTGAAGTAGCTACATGCTACACTCTATCAAGTAACAACACAATTTTTATACTATGAAGATATATAGCCTCCTTCTTTGGAGAATCACCCTGCAGTGGGAATTATTAAATTATGCAAAGTAACTTTCTAGGAGACAAAAAAGGTAAGGGTTATTTTTGTCAGTGTTAACACTATACTAGAAATAAAGAAAAAAATGTTAAAGTCAGAATAATTATTATTATTCTGCTAACTCTTGAATTACTTTTTTTCCAGATAAATAATTACAGAATCTCATACACACACACGCACACACACACACTATTGTCTTTTGGGGGGGTCAAAATCTCTAAACCAAAAAATGAAAAATGAATATTTCCATTTAAAAATATGTCCACTGATCAATTGAAAAATATAAGGATAAAAATAATAATACTTTATAATTTGTCAAATGCTTTCCTTAAAACAAATGTGTGAATTAGGTAGAATTATCCTCATTTAATAGATAAGGAAATAAGGCTCAGAAACGTCAACTGATTTTTCCATGATTTCTAATTCTAACCCAGTTCCCTTGATTCCTAGCCCAACATTCTTTCTACTATATCACAACATTTCTATAGAAAAAGATGGAAGTCCTGCAACAATATAGTGTTATTTTCTAGGCAGATGTTAATAGTTTTCTTTTTAAAGGTAACTTTATCCTTCTAGATCCAATTTTTAGCAAGGACAAAGAGGACAACACAAATATGAGAAGAATAAAATATCAACCTATTTCTACTATTCTGTTTATTAATCACACCTCTGGCGTACAATTTTCCAACCAACTATGCATATAATAACATATATATTAACCAGATTACATTTCTATATTTTCATCTTCATTTTTGATTAATCACTTGAAGAGAAGTAATGAAAGGACACAGGTGGGGATTACAAACAATGGACAGGCATGGATGTGTTGCAATCTGCATCTTTGGAGGGGAGATACACACTAATCACAATATGGTTTCTTCACCATTCCCCATTCTAATTACATTCTTTTTAATGTATTCCAGTTTATAAATTGTTGTTGTTCACTTGTTCAGTTATATCAAATTATTTGTGACATGATGGACCATATACATAATCCATGAGTTATACTTGGCAAAAATTTTGGAGTAATTTACCATTTTCTTCTCTAGTAGATTAAGGCAAAAAAGGATAAGTGACTTGTCCAGGATCATACATACATTTGAACTCAGGTCTTCCTGAATCCAAATCCAGTACTCTAGTCACTATATAACAAAAAAAGAAAATATGATAGAAATGCATTATATATGCAAAACACCACTTTTTATAAAGCTTTTTTCTCATGTAGATTCATATAGTATTTTGCTTAATCATCATGAGTTTTGAAAGGTAACATGAAAATTTTTTGTTTCTGTTACAAATGAGAAAACTGAGGCTCAAGGGAAATCCAGTTACTTAATTGTTAACATAGGTTATCAGAGGTTGAATTCAAACCCAGATCTCTCTAAATCCAAGTTTAGTAATTGTTTTTAATTTCCTAACAGTAAGTCCATGTGAGATACATGTAATCAATCAATGTATAGCCAGGCCAACAGACCATCATTTTCTTTGTATACTCCCTAGTACAGGGAAAAAAATAAATTCACTAATTAACAGCTAACATTGGAGCAGCTAGGTGGCACAGTTGGATAGGTCACTGGGTTTGAAGTCAGAAGGACCTAAATTCCAATCCAGACTCAGACACTTGACACGTACTAGCTGTGTGATCCTGGGCAAGTCACTTAATCCCAATTATCTTGCCAAAAATAATAATAATAACAGCTAACATTTGTACAATATTTTTTGGTTAGTAAAGAGCATAAAATATATTCATTCATTTCATCCTCACAAAACCTTGTCAGGTAGGTTTGATTATTACACCACCAATAAAAAACTGAACCTGAGAAACATTAAATAAACAAAGCCAGAGTCTCTTAAGCTAGTAAGTGTTAGAGGTAGAATTTAAATTTAACCTTCTTCTCTGGCCATTGTAGCACTTAGCTTATTTCCTGCTTTTTGAATGTGCTTTGACCCTGAAGTCCGCTTGTGCATAAAAAAAAAAAAAAAAGAAAAATTGATATTGTAAAGAGGAAGAAAACTAAATTTAGAGTCATGAGAAAACTTGAATTTCAGATGTACCATTTGCTTACCATATAATCCAAAACTTTCCTCAATTTTGTCCCTCATTGCCCTTTCAAGTCTAATTTCTTATCATCTTTCTCCATTAATTCTCTATAACTATCATCATAGCCTTTTGCTGTTTCTAGTGAATAGAGACTGCTTTATTTTTTTAATTTACATCTTTAGAACAGGGATTTTTAATCTTTAGTCTAATTAAAAATCTAAGATTTTTAATCTTAGAACAGGGATTTAATCTTATCATAGATCTGTTCAACTATTCAGTGAAGTCTGCGGAGCACTTCTGAGAATAATATTTTTAATTGCATAAAATAAAATATGAAAGATCATAATAATATAGGATTATAGCCAGTTATATTGAATTATAGTTATCAAAGTATATTTTTACATTAGTGAATGCCATGTTAAGAAATCTTTCCCAGAGTTTAACTTAATGCTTGTTTATTCTTTTGTTGTGGAAGTCACTTTTCCTTTGTTGACTTTCATTTCCTTATCTGTAAACTTAGGGCATTAAAATACATGTTTATGGTTCCTTTAAATCTCAACATTCCATGAGTTATGATACTGTCTCCCCCCCAACATATATCTATCTTTTAAGGGTGAAAAGTAGTAATAATAATTGAAAAATATAGTAAGGGTTGAACAGAACTAATTTTAAAGGATGTATGTTTTAATACAGAGAAGGTCTCATCATGATGGATATCTCAGAAATCTTCTTGGACTTCAGTTTTTGAGTCACAAGTTTTTTCATGGCAGCCTTCATGTCTTTGTTCCTTAATGTGTAAATAAAGGGGTTCAAGATAGGGGTGAAAATGGTGTAAAATATGGCAAGGACTTTATCTACTGGGTAGGTGGTGAAAGGCCACACATAAATAAAGATACAGGGCCCAAAGAATAAGACCACAACCATTATGTGAGCACTCAATGTGGAAAAAGCCTTAGTCATTGCAGCAGAAGACTTATACCGAACAGTGACCAGAATGACTACATATGAAATGGACAAAAGGAAGAATGTGCTTAAGGAAAGAATCCCACTATTGGCCACAATTAATATCTCTATGGTATAGGAGTCAAGGCAGGCAAGCTTGGTCACTCTGGGAAGGTCACAGAAAAAGCTGTCTACCACATTAGGTCCACAAAAAGGCAAATTCACAGTAAATGACAATTGGCTTATGGTGTGCACAAACCCAACAGCCCAGGAGGCTAATACTAAGATAATACACACCTGCTGGTTCATGATGGTCACATAATGTAGAGGTTTACAGATGGCCACATATCTATCATAGGCCATGGAGACCAGCAGCACCATCTCACCACCAGTGAAGAGATGAATAAAGAAAATCTGGGCTATACAGCCATTGAAGGAAATAGTCTTGTGTTCATTCAGAAAGTCTGCAATCATCTTTGGGGTAGCAAAAGAGGACTGACAGATATCAATAAAGGACAGATTTCCCAGCAGGAAGTACATGGGAGAGTGTAGGCGAGCATCAGAGGTCACTGTAACCATGATAAGAAGATTGCCCAGGATAATCATCCCATACAACAAGGAGAAGAAAACAAAAAAGAAAAGCTGAAGTTCTCGAGAACTGGAGAGCCCCAGAAGCACAAATTCAGACACAACAGAAGAATTAGCTCCATCCATGGACACAGGTACCAGAGCTGCTTAGAGATAACTTTAAGAGAGGAGGAATAAGAGGGAATCAAAATGAATGAAAACAATATATTGCTCTCATTCTCTCTTCCCTCCAATATCTTCATGCAGTTTTAAGATTAATACTAATTATGCACAGATATATTTATCACTAATTAGAATAATTTAATTCATTTTATGAAACATTTATTAGATGCCTATTACATATAATACAATATCTCCTGCCTCTGCAGGGTATAGTATTGATTTTAGAACCAGGAAGATTAATGTTCAAGTCCCACTATTAAATCATACTAATTGTTTGAACATGGAGAAATCCGTCTACTTTTTTTTTTAAGGAGTATCTTTAATATTATACCTTTAAATAATGTGGATTAATAAAAGCAATTTTCACAATGGAAATTCCCTTGAACAAAAAAATTATAGATTTGTGTAAACATGCACACACATACATGCATATGTATACATATATCTGTAGATTCATATATATATATGCATATCATGCATTTATACACACACAAACACTAGTGGAAAACAACAAAGAAACCCCTAATTTCAAGGAGTTTACGTTCTTCTTGAGTGAAGTTTGCATTTTCTACACAAAAACCTTCACTAGCTTTCTAATTTTTTTTCTAAAGTTTGGAATCCTCCATAATCTTTACCACTCTATATTTTTTTTGTAGTCACAAGAAGTTCCTTTATTGTTATAAAAAACATTATTTTTTAAAATAGATTCCCTTTATTATTATTATTATTATAGTTTTTTATTTAAAAAATATATGCATAGGTAATTTTTCAGCATTGATAGTTGCAAATCCTTTTATTCCAATTTTTTCCCTCCTTCCCCCCACCCCTTCCCCCAGATGGCAGGTTGACCAATACATGTTAAATACGTTAAAGTATAAGTTAAATATAATATATGTATACATGTCCAAACAGTTATTTTGCTGTATAAAAAGTCAGACTTTGAAATAGTATACAATTAGCCTGTGAAGGAAATCAAAAATGCAGGCAGACAAAAATAGAGGGATTGGGAATTCTATGAAGAACCACCCTATATTTTAACTTTTATTTTATATCATCTTCTCACATATACTTACAGTACAATTACTTTAGAGTAGGCACTATTTGGAAATGTCCTCTGGTGATTTCCATATCCATACTCCATATGCATGATAGTACATTTTGTACTTCTCTAATGTAATTCTAGGGATAAAAACCACATTTAGTAATTCTGTGTTAGTCATCCAAACCAGACATTTACAACAATCACCCAAATAATGAAGTCTTCCAAGGTTTTCAAAAAGTGGGCCACAGAATAGAAAGGGATGGCATGACACCTTTTTTTCCATTTAAATGACTAAAGTGTGCAGATCTGATGCCTATCATGTGCTGACAGTCAGATCTATACAACATCAGCAGGAAGATGTATGGATAGGTCTATTCTATTTGGCCTTCTTGTCAGTTATGTTTATGGAGAAGCAGGAAGGAGGGAAATAGATATGAAGAGGGAAAAGGAGAGGGAGAAAAAGAGATGGAGAGAAGGAGATGAAAGAGTGAGGAGGGAAGGAAGGAAGAAGGAAGTGAAGAAGGGAAGGAGGGAAGAAGGAAAGAAAGAGAGAGAAGAGAGAGAGAGAGAGAGAGAGAGAGAGAGAGAGAAGGAAAGAAGAGAAGAGGAGAGGGGAGAGAAGAGGAGATGAAGGAAAAAGAGAGGAGAAGAGGGGAAAGGGGGGAAAGAAGGGGAGGGGAGAGGAGGAGACAGAGAGAGGAGAGAAAGAGGAGAAAAAGAGAGGGGGGAGACAGGAGACAGAGGAAGAGGGTGGGAGGGAGAAAGAGAGACAGAGAGAGAGGGAGACAAAGAGAGACAGAGAGTGGGAGACTGGAGGGAAAAGAGATACACACAAAGAGAGATGGGGAGACAGAGAGTGGGAGAAAGAGGGGAAAAGGGAGGAGAAGGAAAGGGAGGAGAGAAATGAAAACAAGTCTAAAAAAGGTAGCTCAAGAGTGAGGATGTGCATCCAAATTCTCATTCTAATGCTTTCTCCTGCAGTTGATTTTGGGAAAGTTACTTAATCTTTTGGGGTCTCAATGTCTTATTTACAAGATTTAGGGGATGGGATGTAGGAGTCTTTAATCTTTTTTATATCATGGATCTTTGGTAGTCTGATTTTATCAGACTTTTTTTTTTCAGTTGCATCCAACTGTTTGTGACAATGTTTTTGATTGCATTAAAAATATATTGGATTATTAAAGAAGTCAATTATAGTGAAATAGCCTTTTAAAAATTTTTAAGTATTTTGAAAAAGCAAGTCTATGAATCTTAAGTAAAAAAGCTTTATTCAATCTGCCAATTCTAAAGAACAAGTCAGTTTTAATCATGAAATATAGTCATTTTCCCATCCCACTTTCATACTTGCTCCCACCAACATGCTATTTGTGGGATCAGTTATCTTTTCATTTATCTCAGTTCCACATAGTATAGACACATGTAAAGGCTCCAAATCCAAAGCATAGCTTCCTCTAGTTGGAAGGATTCAGTCATGTTCCAGTCCTGAAGAAATCTCCACATATCTCCCCAAAAGATAGTGCTAGCTAGTTAGCACTAATATATCAGTGCTAGCCATTAAATATAATCCATTATTTAGCTTCACAGAATTAATGTGAAAATCAAATGTTACTGTGCGTACTTTATAAATAATACAAATAAATGCTATTATTATTAGGTATTAGAATAGTGAAAAGTAACAGAAGTGAGCACCTTTCAACTCAGCATCTCAGTCTTGCAAGCATTTATTTCTCTATTTATGTCCCACAGAATAAAACAAAACACTACAAATACACCAAATTCTTCCATTCCAACATTATACCACCCTTCTGATGTCAGTATAAGAGAATGAGGCAGATTAATCATACACAAAGAATAGGGGAGACAGGATCATAAAATCATTGAATAAAGAACTTGAAAAGCCCTTGGCAGCCAATTTGTTTCAACATCATATTACTGATGAGGAAAATGAATCACAGAGAGATGAAATTACTTAAACAAAGTCACATGTCATCAATAACAGAATCAGAATTTGAACTCAGGCTACCTGACTCCAGTTCCAGTGAACTTTTGAAAATAAAAAAAGAAAATCCCTCTGTCAATTGAAGCAACCCTCACCCACATTAACTCCCCACACACACACACACCTTAGAGGAAAGCTAGGTGGTACAGTGAGAGCACAATGAGAGAGGGCATCTTCCTGAATTCACCTACTACCTGTATGACTGTGTGCAAGTCACTTTATCCTGTTTGGCTCAGTTTCCTCATTTGTAAAATGAGCTGGAGAAAGAAATGGCAACTCACTTTAGTGCCTAGCAAGAAAACCCCCGATGAGGTCATGAACAGTCAGACATGCTGGAAGCAACTCAATAACAATAAAAGCAACCCCCTTGTATAAAAGAAGGCAGTAGAGGATCTCCTTTATTAAACTTTAGATGGTGTATGTTTATACTCTGAGATGAAATAAGAGAATAATTCTGTTCAACAATATTATGACTATTAATGTCAATCTTTCCACATTAGAACATCATTCTCCTTTGGGACGTAAACAAACATTATTTAAGTGCCTATTATGTGCCAAGCACTGTGCTCTTACAAGTATTATCTCATTTGATTTTCAGAACCTGGGAGATGACTGCTATTGTTATCTGCATTCTACAATTAAATAAATTGAAGCAGAGAGAGGTTAGATGATTCTCCTAAGACCATACAGATAATAAGTGCCTCAGTCTAGATTTGATCTCAGTCCCAGTGCTCTCTCCTTTTGACATCTAGCTGCCCACAAGAATAGGGATTAACTTTGTTCTTCCTTTTATTTTAGTGCTTGATATATAGTAAATGCTTAATAAGCCCTTGTTCATTACATCATCATAATAATATTATTAATGTTTATGTATGTGTGTGTACCTCATAAATTTCTGAATTCTATAGCTAAGAAACTAGGATAAATATTTCCTTTTAGACCTTCAAATCTCATTATTTTGCTTGATTTCCGTTTATTTGCTCAGGTATTCTGGAGCTATATGAATGTTTTTCTTCTTTTCTTCCTTCTTTCCTTTTCCTTTCTTACTTTTCCTTCCTTTTTTTTTTCTTCCTCGTTTCCTTCCTTCATTCCTTCTTTCTTTCCTTAATTAAAAAATTCAGTGAGGCAACTAATCTTTCTTTTTCCATTAGACAAAAGGTAACAATGTCATCTTTTTGAAACTGTTCTCCATTATTCAAATAAAGCTTTTTGGACTACACACTGAGAAAGTTAACTAGAGTAGAGCCCAGTTTTGGAAGAACTTTATGGCAGTTGAGTACAAACAGCAGACAACTATATCATGAGCCAACTAATTTGTTTGCATTGACTGTCCATGTGATTCTTTTTTGCCAAATTAAGCCTCCTGGTGTCCAGTGATTATACTGACATTCCAAATAAGCACTCAGCTATTTCTTTCACTACTGGGTAATGCAATGAATAGAGCACTTCTGCTCTATTTGACCTCAGCTCAAATACAACATTAGACACTCACTAGTTTTGTAATCACAGTCAAGTCATGTAATTTCTGTTTAATCAGTTTCTTCAGCTATAAAGTGAGAATAATCATAGCACCTACTTCCCAAAATTGTTAGTAGGATAAAAAGAGATCATGTTCATAAAGTTCGGTGCAAACCAAAAAGAAGGATATAATGTTTATCTAAGTTATTATTTGCACGTTTAGACACAACCCTAAGTGGGCTCTAGATTATGATTTTTCCCTTCTCTTATGCTGAGATTCTTGCCCACCTCAGACATTTCAGTCTATGTTTGTACAATGATAATATCTGGCACTAAGTTTACAACCAAATGCTGGTTTTGTCCAAGTGATAAAGTACAATAATTTTTTTAAAGCTATTGAACTGAATTTTTAACTTATTTGAATGAATCTTATGTGTGGGTGCCAGATCTCTCTATCTACCTTGTAAAGACACATATACCTACATAAACACACACACACACACACACACACACACACACACACACGTGCATGCTTTATCCTAAATTCAATAATTGTTCATTTTTCCAAATATAATTCTAAAGCCACATTATAGATTTGACTATTCAATGGAGAAAGATCTAAATGAAATTAAATTTGCTACAATTTAAAGGAGAAAAAAAAAAAGCTTTTAGAGCTAGAAGAAAGTCAATTCATCCTTTGCATTTTTTTTTGCAGATGAGGAAACTAAAGTTTAAAGTTATGAAATGGCTTCCCAAAGTTATTGTCACATATTTCCAAAAATATATAACTGAACAGAAAATTTAGTGACGAATATCAAGAATTTAGAGAAACATGGGAGGATTTTTATGAATTCAATCAGTTATAAATTAACTTCTAGACTGGACAATAAAGAGAATCAGAAGAGCAATATACAAAAATGCTACCATTTTATAAATGAAATTAACACCAAAAATGGGAGGAGAGGCAATGACATTATCTATAGTGATTAATTGTACTTCCAGAAGTGAGATTACAAAATATTCCTCCCTCTTCTCAGTCAAAGGATGGGAAGGATCATTAGAGTAGGATGTTACATACACTGCCTGGCAAGGGCATCTTGTTAACTTTTTTCTCTTCTATGAGGGAAAATATAGGTGAAGGTAAAATATATAAGATATTAGAAAGTAGTATAAAAAAACTTCTCCATTTTTGATTACTAATTTAATTAACTTTCAACAATGAAAATAGGAAAGGAAATTAGAAATCATTTGACCTTTCTGAATCACAGATCCCCTTGCATAAAGGCTATTTCTACAGGGTATCAAAGAAATTCATTAGTTCAGAAGAAAATATTCAAATTATTAAGAATTCAACAAATTCATCAATTTAGAGGAAAAAATAAATCAAGCAAATGGTTTCATTTATATACATATATACATATGTATATACATATATACATACCCTTATACATACACACATATGCATGAAACACATTGATTAATATTTTCCTTTTTAGCCTGATTTTTGTATATTATGCAGATGTAACTAGAGAATATCAAAAAGAATAAATAAGTTAGTGATTAAACATAAAGAAACAAACAAATCTCATATATATAGCACATGATTTCTTTGGGCAATACTTTAGAATATTTAATAGAGACACATACCTTTTCAAAGTAAAAAATAATCATAGTAGTAATTTCTTCTGATTTTCAATTTAATCTTTAGTTCATAGGATGAATTCTCTTTGGAGAATGTATGGGAAAGCATGAACAAGAATTAAACAGGATAAGAAGGTATATGTGTGTATGAATGTATATGTGTGGGGAGGGGGAGAAGAGTAAAGAGGAGAATTAATTTGCATTAGTAAAAAAAAAAAAAAAAAGCATTCAAGCCAATAAGGTGACGGATTCATTTACTAGCTCAGTAAAGAGAAAAAAAAAAGGGAAGAAAAAGAGACAGAGACAGAGACAGAGACAGAGAGGGACAGAAAGAGAGAGAGAAAGAGGGAAGGAGGGAGGAAGAGAAAGAGAGAGAGAAGAGAAAGAGAAAATGAAAATTTTTCTCATTCTATTTATAACTACAACAGTTCATCATTGACCTCAGTGAAGAATTATAGACTTTTTGCACACTTTCTTTAAAAATCATGTTACATGCTAAAAAAGCAAAAATTCCAGTTTTTATCCAGTCCCCCTCCTGTGTCTCTCAGTACTTACTTACTCCCATGTGAAACCTGATGTCCTCTCAGAAAGCATTTAGTAATAAACAAAATAAGACTTTGGTCAGAATCTATTATTAATGCAATTCGTTGCAGTCTTGTTTTCTCACCTACCAGTTGTATAGCATGTCAGAGAAGTTCTTTCTGAAGTCTGAGATACTAAATTCTTCTCATTTTCTAGCATGGGTTTATTTACTTTAAAATATGATTCTTTATAAACTCCTACTTTTGTAGTGAAATTGGAAGACTGTCAACATTTCATGAGTGACCTGTAAACAGACAACAATAGTCTATCGTTCAATGGGGATTATTAAAACCTTTAACTAGATTTTCCCAAAGGTGTGAATGGGCAACCTCTTAAACAGGAGTTGGTTATTAACAGGGATTGTAAAGACAATAGGAGGGAAAGGGAGATTCATCTCTCCCTTTGTCAGGACATGATGTATGATATGTGGGTTCTATGTAATTTCAGTTACTGTTGTAGGGGGGAAATGTAACAAAGGAAATTCTTTCTTTTTAATTTAAAAAATTTTTTTTATTATAGCTTTTTATTTACAAGATATATGCATGGATAATTTTTCAGCATTGACAATTACAAAACCTTTTGTTCCAATTTTTCCCTTCCCCCCCCCACCTCCCCCAGAAGGCAGGTTGACCAATACATGTTAAATATGTTAAAGTATATGTTAAATACTATATATACATCTCCATACAGTTATTTTGCTGTACAAAAAGAATCAGACTTCGAAATAGTGTACAATTAACCTGTAAAGGAAATAAAAAATGCAGGCAGACAAAATTGGGAATTTTATGTAGTGGTTCACACTCATTTCCCTGAGTTCTTTTGCTGGGTGTAGCTGGTTCAATTCATTACTACTCTATTGGAACTGATTTGGTTCATCTCCTTGTTGAAGAGGGCCACGTCCATCAAAATTGATCATCATATAGTATTGTTGTTGAAGGATATAATGATCTCCTGGTCCTGCTCATTTCACTCAGCATCAGTTCATGTAAGTCTCTCCAGGCCTTTCTGAAATCTTCCTGCTGGTCATTTCTTACAGAACAATAATATTCCATAATATTCATATACCACAATTTATTCAGCCATTCTCCAATTGATGGGCATCCACTCAGTTTCCAGTTTCTGGCCACTACAAAGAGGGCTGCCACAAGCATTCTCGCAAATACAGGTCCCTTTCCCTTTTTTAAGATCTTTTTGGGATATAAGCCAGGTAGTAACCCTGATGGATCAAAGGGTATGCACAGTTTGATAACTTTTTGAGCATAGTTCCAAATTGCTCTCCAGAATGGCTGTATGTATTCACAATTACACCAACAATATATCAGTATCCCAGCCAAAGGAGATTCTTGTAATTGATAACCTTTTTAAGGAGCAGAAGACTAGTGGAATATGGAATGTTTTGCCCCACTTAGCACATGACGAAATACTACTGCATTCTATAACCTTCAGATATTCCAAGTAAATAAGAAGAATCAATGGAACCTCACAATTCAAGAAACTTTTGGGAAGACTCACTCCCAAATTACAACAATCACTAATAAAGACTTGTTCTTCTTTTAACTAGTCTACCTTAAAGACTCATATTCAAGAGGCTTTTTTTTCCTACATTCTTTTAAATTAAAGGCAAATCCTTCACTTCCAGAATGGATACAAATATTTATTCCTTTATATTTCAAATGCATTTTTCCATGTAGAATAGATATATTAAAAAGTATCAATAAATTAATCAACGAGCATTTATTAAGCATGCAATATATGTCAGGTATTATACTGGAAAAACAAAAGTGAAATAATCTTTGCTCTCAAGGAGCTTACATTCTAACAAAAGAGTCAGTGTATACAAATATGTAGAATATATACAAAATATGAATACAGTTTTGATTTGAGAGGGAGGGTAGTAACAACAGTGAAAAGTCAGTCATTCAGATTCTGGTTACTCAGAATTTTGATAATTCATAAAAATAGAGCTAACATTTATCATTTTTCTGTCTATGATGAAAGAATTCATTAAAATGAAGAGTTCCTATGTAACTCCAGTTAATATTTTTGCTATTTTTTCTGGAGTTATGATTTCATTAGGAGAAAACTCCTGATGTGGAATCTCCTATCAGATGAATAAATAATCTGTAACTTATGATCTTAGAGAATCACTTGAAAGGTCAAGTGAGTTGCCTATGGTCATACAAATAAAGTCTTAGAGGCAGAGTTTGAACCAGGATTTTCTGACACTACTTCTGTTTCTTAGTATTTCAACACCATGACTAAGCTGAATTCTCCCAATGGAAGTTCTCCAGCCACCTTGAACTCTTTACACTGTAACATTTCTTTTCCATTGCAATCCCAGTGAAAGTATTCCAGAACCTCTGTTTGAAAGAAGACCTTGTCCTTTATTTTTCCTCTCCTGGCTCTATTTTTGACTCTCTCTAGGCTTTGCCACCTTGCTCCAGGGCAAGTATTTCCCTGTTCCTATCTCTTTGCCTCTATTTCAACTTTTCAGTTACATGTTGCTTCCTTCATTAGCCTATAAACTCTCTAAGGTCAAGAGCTGCCTTTTTGGTGGTTCATATATGTCTCCTCAGAATTTAGCTGAATGCCCTGCATATAACAAGAACTTAATAAATATTTCTTGATTTTCTGGCTTCAAAGCTAGTCCTCTTTGTACTAGGTCATATTACAAGGAACATTTTTAATATCAGACCAAAATATTTTCAAATAATATTAAGTATAAATAGTTAAAATAAAATTCCCTTACCACTCAAACTACTCTCTCTCCCTCTCTCCCTCCTTTCTCTCTCTTTTTTTCTCTTTTTGTATGTATACATATGTGTACATCTATAGCTTATAAATCTATTAATAATCTATTATCTATCATATATAATTTTCCATATCTATTAATCATCTATTATGTATCAGTTATCTCTCTGTGTGTCTCTCTCTGAGTCTGTGTCTAAATCTATCTGTCTGTCACAATGTAGCTGTAATAAATGCTTTTATTCTCAAAATAGATGCTGATAGCTAGTCTTTAGGTATAAATATTAAGGGACATGTGTAGGCAATAATAAAAGATGAGCAGCTGATTTTCCTATTTGGCTTTTCTTTAACTCTGTTCTTCAGGATTTCATTAGAAGATGCTTAGTCTCATGGTGCAGAAGTAATATATGTCAAAGAAGGAATGCCATCCACATTGAGTTCTAATTATAAGAGACCCTCATTGCCTAGGACAATTGTAAAAGCTGTCTGACGTTCATGAACTGGCCTCTCAGTTTCTGCATGGCTGATTTCATTTCTTTGTTTCTCAAGGTATAGATGATGGGGTTTAAGAGAGGGGTGAAAACGGTGTAAAATACAGAGAGGATTTTATCCACTGAAAAATTACTGAATGGCCAGGCATAGATAAAGATGCAGGGTCCAAAGAATAATGTTACAACAGTAATATGAGCTGTCAAGGTGGCACGTGCCTTTGCTATGCCAGCTGATGAGTGTCGTCGAACAGTAACTAAGATGACAGTATAAGAAATTAGTAACAGTATAAAAGAAGTCATGGCCATCAGTCCACTGTCAGAAAGCATCATTATCTCTAGAACATATGTATCTACACAGGCAAGTTTGATTACCAGGGGAAGGTCACAGAAAAAGCTATCTACTTCATTGGGGCCACAGAATGGTAGGTTCACAGTGAAGGTCAACTGGCTCAAAGAGTGCAGGATTCCAATGACCCATGAAGCCACAACTAAGCCTGTACACTTCTGCAAACTCATAATGGTTGCATAGTGTAGGGGTTTGCAAATAGCCACATATCTGTCATATGCCATAGCTACAAGGAGCACCATCTCACCACCAGCAAAAACATGTAGAAAGAATATCTGGGCCATGCAGCCATCAAAAGAGATGCTCTTGTGTTCCAAAAGGAAGTCTGCAATCATCTTAGGTGTTGCAAAAGTGGATAGGCACACATCAATGAAGGAGAGGTTGCTAAGCAGAAAGTACATGGGAGTGTGCAGGGCAGGTTCAGAGATGACTGTGAGCACAATGAGAAAATTACCCAACAAAATAGCCATATAAAACACAGTAAAAAACAGAAAGTAGAAAAGTTGGAACTCTGAGGTCCCAGAAAGTCCCAACAACATAAATTCAGCTACTCCTGAAAAATTTGCTTGATCCATAGTCTCAAATTTCAAGATTGGACTAGAAGTTTTCTGTGGAGAAATTGGAAAAAAAAAAGATATGAGAATATCATATAATTAACAACAGAAATGAAAATGTGAGATAAAATCAAAAGACAAATCCCATTGGCTGATATGACAACTTATATCTCCTTTAATACCTTGTTCAGTACCTCCTACACATACACATAGATACATACACATACACACACTTCATATTCTTTCAGAAGAAGTACATATGCATTCCATTGTTCTTCAAAGGAATATCCTGGCACATTATGGATATGCTAAGAAATAGACTAATACTTCTTTTATTCACATCACTGATTTAGCTGCAATTTATATACTTATGCTCATATTTATATAATCACAAGTTTTAAAAGTCTCTATCTAAATTATCAAAAATGCTAAATCAGGGATAGCTTGAAGTTACTCATTTACTGAGATATAAGAACCATATTTGAAATCTATATATCATTTACCAACCATATAATTATGGGCATGTCAGAGTCATAGAATCACAGAAGCTCAGATCTAGAAAGTGCTACCACAGTCAAGTCCATTCCATCCATAAATGACTTTCCAATAACATCATTGAAAAATGGTCATCTAATTTCTGCTTAAAGAATTTTAGTGGAAGAGAATCCAAAATCTCTCAAGGAAGTCAGCTGATTTTTTTAAATATTTTCCAATATTAAGAACATTTTTTTCAGTGAAACAAAATTTGGCTTTCTGTCACAAAATTCACCTATTGTTATTCCTTCTGGAACCAAGCATAATAAAATCAAATCATTTTTTTTCTTTTGAACACTTTATTACAGTTACAACATTCTAAAGTCTTTTAAAATGAATAAACTCTGTTATATAGATGAAGAAATTCAGTTACTCAGAACAACTTACTAAATTTTAAAATCTATTTTTGTTTTTCGAGTAAATGAGTTCCTCAAGCTATGTATTTAATATTTTTGAATGATTACTTCCATCTCTTTTCAACATTCCAAAAGTACTAGACACAAATGATATACAATTTAGATACCATCTCTACCATTAAGTCTTCCCAGAGTGCTAAAAATGAAAGTGATTACTTCTCCCTCAGATTTCTTTTTATCACTTTGATCCTCTTTTTTACACTTAGCTCATCCTCCATTGGCATTATAAATATCTGCCTGCCTTCATTAACCATTCGCTACCCAAAGCATTATTAGATCATAAAGAACTTTGAAAAGAGGATTGGTGTTGCTTCTGTCTTTGTATACCTAGAACTTAGAGGAATGCATTATACATAGTTTTTAACAAATTATTTATTCATAATAAAGGAAGTTAGATGTATGACAGAGTGATTAAGATGAGAAAGAACTTCTAAGAGCATTTTATTCTATCGTGTAGAAGGAAAAGTCAAGGAAATACTGATGGAGTCCAGCATTAGAAGTCAGAAATCCTGAATTAACCCCAACTTCTCTTGCTGTTTAGCTCTGTGACTCTGGAGAGGTTCCTTAAATACCTTGTGACTCAGTTTGTTTGAATTTGGGCATAATCAAAACCTCCATATACTTCCTTTGAATTCTAGGAGAATCAGCCTATGAAATCATCATTATTCCCACTCATATGAACAATTCACAAGGAAAGCACATGCAATTGTTTTAATAAATTCTCCTTGGATGATCGAGTACTAAAAAAATTTCAGTCATGTGTCTTCCCTGTCTACAACAATATTTAACCAGGAAAGAACATATATAAAGCATTTCTAAGTACTATAAAAATGCCTGTATGAAAAAGAGCAGTTCTACCTTTTTGCCTTGATATTGGGTTGACACTGTTATTTATTGATCATTCATAAAAAAGGCTCAATCATCTTACAAAACGAGCTTGAATAATGAACTTCATTTATATGGACTCCATTTTTGAGCTGATGACCATTGGTATGGTTCCTTGGGTGACCACTGAAATTTACCATACCCTTTTCTATCATGAATGTTTAATTCAGCACACTAGATTTAATCAACAAGACTATTTGCTACTTAAAATTAGTAAGATAATAGAACTGCCTTATTTGGCTAATTAATATAAGCTATTTGAATGATCATTTGTATATCTGTAGCTTCTATGGGGATCAGCTGCTGTTACAACCATTGAATAAAGTGAAACATCACTCATAGAACTAATGATAATTAGGATTTCCTTTATCATTTATCATACACACAATTTCATTGGATAATGTGGTAGTAAAAGTACTGGATTCAGAAACAGATGACTTGAGTCTGAGTGTACCTAGTAGATGTATGACTCTGCAGATTGTTTCACATCTCAGTCTTCAGCTTTCTCATATATAAAATGAGGGATTAATACTAGATACCCCTAGGATTTCTTTTACCTCTTAATCTACTCTGAAGATTATGACATGGTTCAAGTCTTTAAAGTGATTAGAAATATGAAATATGAGATGCTATGATTATAAACATCATCATCAAAAACTATCACTGAAACTCTGTCTTATGGATATGAATGAATCTCTCAATAGCATTATCTGATATTTCATATGGGTCAAGGAAAAAAAACTAAACTTATTTAAGTTTAAGCAACATTTGCTAACTACCCATTCCAAATATAAGTAAAATGAGAGAATAAATTTGAACATTATCAGAGCTGAAATCAGGGATGGGAAAGGTAGCTGCCTAGATTGCTGCCTAGTTCTTATTTAAGTTCTTATTTAATAACTATTCACTTATTAAAAATAAGTTCTTAAGTGAACATATTTAATGCCAGAAATTTTCCTTGTTTGTACTCAAATACTTTTTACAGGAGTAACAACTAAAAGCTCAAAGACCCCTTTTGATAGTAATATGCAAGTACTGTGATTTTCAAATCTGAAGTTGAAAAAGAAGTAAAGCTGAACAGGTGTTTTATTAGATTGTAAATCCTGTTACCTGAATTAGCTTGGAAAGATTTCATTTTAAAATTAAAAGTTCAATGGCATAAATATAACAAATAAAGTTACAATTTGATCATAGCTGGGATTAAAAAGAAAAAATAACAAAATAAAAATAATAGCTTTGAAAAGATTTAAGACAATATAGATGACATAAAATTTATATTGTTGCAAAAATAATACCATAGAAAGCATTTTTAATGTACATGGGATGCATGTATATATTTGTATGAGGAGGGTATTGATAGAGAGATAGTCAAAACTTACATTGGTCCTTTAGGAGCTGCCATATGAATTCAGAAGTAGTATAGACATTTGTCCAATATGTTCATTTCTGGCACTCTAAATGAATAAGCTGAGCTATTGTGGCTTTAATAAATATTCTTCATTTATTACCTTTCATTGTCTTATTTTCATCAGGCCCACCCAACTTCTTTGTTCAGTGATAAGAACAGGGAAGGTTGAGTAGGCATTGTATTCTAACTATTCATTGGAAGGAAGGTTTGTCCCAGAAAGATTTTTGCCACAAGTTCTTCATATAGTTTGGAATAATAATAATTCCAATGATATTTTATACAATCTTCTAGCAAACATTTTACCCTACTTGTTTATTCCCTCTCTGCCATTACCACATCCATTTATCTGTCTTGTGATTCTCAAAGGTTATGAATAGCTCCCAATAGCATATCTTTCTGAGAGATTTTTACGGAGTATGAAGTGAATTCCCAGGATCATTCTCCTTAGTAAGATCATAGATCAAATGTTTTTAACCTCTGATTTTGAGTATGTATGTGCATGTATGTGTATGTGTACCTGTATTTGTTTATATGTGTGCATGAGTATTGGACACCTTCCTTGATGAAGTGTTTAGGTTCCTCAGGGAGGTAAAATGCCTTAAAATAATTGAAGAAAAATGTAAATTTCTGTTAAAAGTTAATAAAAATTAAAGATGTATTTTTCCCATCCAAGTTTCCCAATCTCCTAAATTTTACTTAAGAACCCTCTGATTAAATAACAATAAATACTTTGTCCAAAGTTTAAAAGTTTATTATATCAAAATTAGATTTTGAACTAAGAGCTTCATAATTTCAGGTCCAGTTCCTTATCCATTCTACTATGTTGCTTTTTTATTTTGTATGCTTGTTTCAGAGAAGTCATTCTAGAACAGGCAACATTTTGGTAAGCCAGCAGCAGATGTTTGGGGCAAATGAATTAAGAAAAGAATCTTCCAGAGCTCTCAGTGCAAAGATGATAAAGGTGTCTAACAAGTGGTCAGAAGGCTATTATAGGGCTTCCTTTACTTGCATTAGGTTCAAGACTTTGTTGCATTGTTCATATACAGATCCAGGGAAAAATCCTGGGTCATAGTCCTTTAGCTAGAAGGAGTACTAGCACACCAGAATTAGTGAGTATGGAAAACAAGGGACCAGGGTGGTCACCAGGACAAAACAAAATGAGTGTTTATGGTCTCTTATAGATCAGAATACCAGCCAGAAGAGTACTAAACACACTTCTGCTTTGATTATTCTACCTTGGAAGAAATGAAAATTTGCAGATTCCCAGAACTAACTCTGAAAAAAGCAGCATGAAAAGCCCAGAACCTGGGACAATGCTGACAGTGATGCAGGATGTGAGAAAAAAATATTACCCCCAAAAAATCAATAAAGGAGGAATAAAACTTACAAATGAAAACAATATCTTAAAAATAAAAAAGGAAAAAGAAAAAGAACCCCAGAATGAAGAGAACTTTTTTAAAAGCAGGATTGGTTACATGGGAAAAGAAGTTTAAAAATTTACTGGAAAAAATAACCCTTAAAAAAATAAAATTGTCCAAATGAGGGAAACAAGGACAAAAGTTCACTGAAAATAAATCCTCAAAAATTAGAATTTTGAAAGTAGAAGTCAATGACTCCAAGAAAATAAAATTAAAAGAATAAAAAAAGAAGAATTATCTCATTGGAAAAATAACTGACCTGGAAAATAAATCGAGAGATAAAATAAAAATTACTAACTACTTGGAATCCATGACAAAACAAAAGAGCCTAGACATCATCTTTCAAGAAATTAGCAAGGAAATTTCCCTGATATTCTAGAAGCATGGGGCAAAATAGAAATTGAAGGGATGCACTTCCCAAAAGAAATCTCAAAATGAAAACTCATAGTAATATTATAGCCAAATTTCAATGCTCCCACAATAATGCAAGCAGCCAGAAAAACAATTCAAATATCATGGAGCCACATTCACAAGATTCAGCAACTTCTATATTACAGAATCAAAGAACTTAGAATATAATACTCTGGAGAGCAAAGGAGCTAGGATTCCAACCAAGAATCATCTACTCAGTTAAACTGAATATAATATTTTTTTTTTGGGGGGGGGGGTGGATATTCAGTAAAATAGAGGGCTTTTAAACATTCCGGATGAAAAGACCAAACCTGAATGGAAAATTTGGCTTTCAAATGCAAGATTCAAGAGAAGCATATAAATGTAAACAGGAAAGAGAAGTCATAAGGAATTCAATAAGGCTACAATGTTTACATTCCTACATGAGAAGGTGATACTTGTAACTCTTAAGGTATCATTATTAAGGCAGTTAGAATATACATACACAGATGTAAGTCAAATGGGACAGAATGATATCTAAGAGTAATGGAATTAAGTGGTGAGAAAAAACAATGCACTGGGAACAGGGTGAAGAGTAAATGGATAAAGTATCTTATATAAAAGAGATTAAAATAATTTTTACAATGGAGGAGAAAATGGCAGAGATACAGAAGGAAGAATTTTAACTTATTCTTACTGGAATTGATTCAGAGAAGGAATAACACAACTTAATTGGGTATAGAAATCTATCTTACCCTGTAGGAAAGTAGGAGGGGAAATGGATAAGAGAGGGATGGTGCTGAAAGAAGAGAGAGTATATTATGGGGGAATGCAAAAGAAACAAAATTCTTTCTAAGATGGACTGGGTGAAAGAAGAGAGAAAGTAGAATAAACTAGGGGAAATAGGATGAAGGGAAACACACAGTAATCATAGCTATGAAAAAAAAATTTGACAAGTTGCTCTGATACAGGCCTTATTTCTTACATATATAGAGAATTGAGTCAAATTTATAAAAATAAAACATCCACTACTTGATAAATGGTCAAAGGTTATAAAACAGGCAGTTTTCAGGCAAAGTAATCAAAGTTTTCTATAGTTATATGAAAAAAAAATCACTATTGATTAGAAAAATTCAAATTAAAACAGTTCTGGGGTATAACCACACTTGCTTTAAATTGGATAACATAATAGAAAAGAAAAATGAGAAATGATATAGAAAAATTGACATGAATGCAAAGAGCAATACATACCTATGCCCAAAGGACTATAAGACTGTACAGATCTTTGATCCATCAATAATACTATTAAGTCTATATCCTAAAGAGATTTTTAAAAGGTGTGTGTGTGTGTGTGTGTGTGTGTGTGTGTGTGTTTATACACCAAAATATATATATCAACTCCTTTTCTGGTTTCAAAGAAAGGGAAATTAAGAAAAAACTAATAGAGTTGAAGGCAAGTTGAATCATACTTATTTAAAACTTTCTTCATTTGTATTTGATTTTTCAAATGTTTTCTATCACCACCTGGCTAATATGGAAATATATTATGCATGACTGAATTTTTATAATCTACATAAAATTGCTTGCCTTCTCAAGGAGAAGGAACAGAGAAAAGGAAAAAGAAAATTTGGATCTCAAAATTTTTTAAAATAAATTTATTCTTAAGATTGTTTTTATATATAACTGGGGAAAATAAAATGTTATATCAGTACAAAATATGTCTGGCATTGAGAAATAAAGTGTACATGGAACAGGACAAGTTCAAGGTATAAAGACACTGGAAAGAAAATAGATTCTTAATTATGAATAATAATAATCATGTTATAAAATGGGACTATTTAAGTAATTTTTTTCTCCTCTGTTAATCTGGGCAATTTATCTTTTATAGGTATTCCTCCATTTCACTTAGGTTGTCAAATTTATTGGCATGAAGTTGAGCAAAGTAACTTCTAATAATTGCTCTAATTTCCTCTTCATTGGTAGATAGTTGTCCCTTTTCATTTCTGAGACTAACAATTTGATTTTCCTCTTTCCTTTTTCTAATCAAATTAACTAAAGGTTTATCTATTTTGTTGGTTTCTTTATAAAACCAAGTCTTAATTTTATTTATTAATTCAATAGATTTTTTTAGTTTCAATTTTATTGATCTCTCCTTTTATTTTTAGAATTTCAAGTTTGGTATTTGATTGGGGGTATTTAATTTGTTATTTTTCTATCTTTTTTTAATTGAAAGCCCAATTTATTGATTTATTTCTTTCTATTTTCTGCATCTAGAAATGTAAAATTTCCCCTTATTACCGCTTTGGCTGAATCCCACAAATTTTGGTATATTGTCTCATTATTGTCATTTCCTTGAATGAAATTCTTGATTATGTCTATGATTTGCTGTTTCATCCATTCATTCTTTAGAATGAGATTATTTAGTTTCCAGGTTTTTTTTTTGGTTTATTTTCCTCTGGCCCTTCATTGAATGTAATTTTTTTTACATCATGATCTGAAAAAATGCATTTACTATTTCTGACTTTCCGCATTTTATTTTGAGATCTTTATGTCCTAATATATGGTCACAGCCCCAAGACCCAGCACTGTCTGTGCTGGTGTTTGAACTCACCAGTTGCGCTGGCTGCCTCCCTCCTGTTTCCAATTGAAACAGACCTTTTCTAATGATCTTCAAAATTATCTTCTGCTGATAATTTGTTGTACTCCCAAGATTTGTGGGTTCTGCCTGTCCAAAGCTAATTCAGAGGCTGGATTTCATAATTAATTGTGCAGATTGTAGAGAAAGTCAGAGAGAAATGTATGTTGTCTCCACAATCTTGGCTCCACCCCCCCAGAAAGAGAAGGAAGTAAATTACTTAAATAGTCCCATTTTAGAAAAAGAAATAGAACAAGTTATTAAACAACTCCCTAAGAAAAAATTCCCAGGACCAGATAGATTTACATGTAAATTCTACCAAACATTTAAAATACAATTAACTCTAATACTATATAAACTGAAAAATAGGGAATTAAGGACTCCTACCAAATTCCTTTTATGACACAGACATGGTACTGATACCTAAACCAGGTAGGAAGAAAACAGAGAAAGAAAATTATAGATATAGAAATATATTTATAAAAATATAGATATAGAAAATAATAGACCAATCTCTGTAATGAATATTGATGCAAAAATCTTAAATAAAATATTAGCAGAGATGACAGATAACCATCCCCAGGATAATACACCATCACTAAGTAGGATTTATACCAGGAATGCAGGGCTGGTTCAATATTAGGAAAACTATTAGCATAATTGATTATTTCAATAACCAATTTAACAAAAACCATATGATTATCTCAATAGATGCAGAAAAACCATTTGATGGAATCTAACACCCATTCCTATTAAAAACAGTAGAGAGTATAGGAATAAATGGATTTTTCCTTAAAATAGTCAGTAGCATCTATTTAAAACCATCAGCAAGCATCATATGTAATGGAGATACACTAGAACCATTCCCAATAAGATCAGGTGTGAAACAAGCTTGCACCCTACCACCATTGCTATTCAATATTGTATTAGAAATGCTAACCTTGGCAATAAGAGAAGAAAAAGAGATTAAATGAATTAAAGTAGTTAATGAGGAAATCAAATTGTCATTCTTTGCAGATGATATGATGGTATACTTAGAGAACCCCAGAAATTCTACTAAAAAGCTATTAGAAACAATCCACAACTTTAGCAAAGTTGCAGGATACAAAATAAATCCACATAAATCATCAGCATTTCTATACAACACTAAAAAAATGCAACCTCAAGAGATACAAAGAAAAATTCCATTTAAAATAACTGTTGATGATATAAAATATTTGGGAATCTATCTGCCAAAGGAAAGTCAGGAACTATATACTCAAAACTACAAAACACTGTCCACACAAATAAAATCAGATCTAAGCAATTGGAAAAATATAAAGTGTTCATGTTTAGGTCAAGCAAATATAATAAAAATGACAATACTCCCTAAACTAATCTATTTATTTAGTGTTATACAAATCAAACTTCCATTAAACTATTTTACTGAACTAGAAAAAATAGCAAACAAAATTCATCTGGAAGAACAAAAGGTCAAGAATTTCAAAGGAATTAATGAAGAGAAAATTAAATAAAGTTGGCCTACCTGTCCCAGATCTAAAACTATATCATAAAGCAGCAGTCATCAAAACCATTTGGTAATGGCTAAGAAATAGAGAAGTTCATCAGTGGAATAGGTTAGGTTCAAAGAACAAAATAGTCAATGACTATAACAATCTAGCATTTGACAAACCCAAAGGCCCCAACTTTTGGGATAAGAATTCACTATTTGACAAAAGCTGCAGGGAAAATTGGAAGCTAGTATGGCAGAAAGTAGCCATAGACCCAAATCTAACACTGTATATACCAAGATAAGGTCTAAATGGGTTCATGAGCTAGACATAAAGAATAATACCATAAACAAATTAGAAGAACATAGGATAGTTTACTTCTCAGATTTGTGGAGGAGGAAGGAATTTGTGACCAAAGAAAAACTAGAGATCATTATGGATCACAAAATAGATAATTTTGATTATATTAAGTTAAAAAGTTTTTGGACAAACAAAACTAATGAAGACAAGATTAGAAGGGAAGTAACAAACTGGGAAAACATTTTTACATCCAAAGGATCTGATAAAAGCCTCATTTCTAAAATATATAGAGAATTGACTCAAATTTATAATAGTTCAAGGCATTCTCCAAATGAGAAATAGTCAAAAAATATGAACAAACAATTTTCAGATGAAGAAATTGAAACTATTTGTAATCATATGAAAAAGTGCTCCAAATCATTATTGATCAGAGAAGTGCAAATTAAGACAACTCTGAGATACCACTACACATTTGTCAGATTGGCTAAGATGACAGGAAAAAATAATGACAAATGTTGGAGGGGACATGGGAAAACTGGGACACTGATACATTGTTAGTGGAACTATGAATGGATCCAACCATTCTGGAGAGCAGTTTGGAACTATGCTCAAAAAGTTATCAAATTGTCATACCCTTTGATCCAACAGTGTTTCTACTGAGATTATATCCCAAAGAAAACTTAAAGGAAGGAAAGGGACCCACATGTGCAAAAATGTTTGTGGTAGCCCTCTTTGTAGTGGCAAGAAACTGGAAACAGTGGATAACCATCAATCGGAGAGTGGCTAAATAAATTATGGTATATGAATGCTATGAAATATTATTGTTCTGTAAGAAATGACCAGCAGGATGATTTCAGAGAGGCTTGGAGAGGCTTACATGAACTGATGCTAAGTGAAATGAGCAGAACCAGGAGATCATTATACAAGGCAACAACAAGACCATATGATGATCAATTCTGATGGACATAGCTCTCTTCAACAATGAGATGATTCAAACCAGTTCCACTTATCCAGTGATGAAGAGAGCCATCTACACCCAAAGAGAGAACCATGGGAACAGAGTGTGGACCACAACATAACATTCTCACTCTCTCTGTTGTTATTTGATTGCATTTTGTTTTCTTTCTCAGTTTTTTCTTCCTTCTTGATCTGATTTTTTCTTGCACAACAAGATAACTATATAAATATATATATATATATATATATATATATATATATATATATATATATTGGTTCTAACGTATTTCAACTTATTTAAAATGTATTGAACTACTACCAGCTAGAGCATGTGGTGGGGGGAAGGAGGGGAAAATTTGCAACAAAAGGTTATGCAAGGGTCAATGTTGGAAAAATCACCCATGCATATGCTTTTTAAATAAAATGTAATAAAAAAATTTAATAATAATAATAATAATAATAATCGTTGTATCCAGTGAAGTATGGAAAAAGTTTTATCAATTGATATAACATGAAGTATGTGTATATATATATATATATATATATATATTTCAATTTAATAAAAAAAAGAGCAACAGTAAAAAAAATCAAAATGAATGTTTCAAAATTACAGAAAAGGTATGATTTATACCTCTACCCAATTCTTAGTATAAGTATGTATGAGTTCATAAGTCTATGATTTCAGATAATTTGAATGTATTTATGTTTATTTAAATTTTTCTCCTCTTTTATTTGTTTTTAATTATTAAAGCTTTTTTATTTTCAAAATATATACATAGATAATTTTCAACATTAACCCTTGCAAAACCTTGTGTTCCAAATTTTACCCCTACCTTTCCCATATTCCTTCTCCCAGATGGAAAGTAATCCCATATAAGTTGAACACATGCAATTTTTCTATACGAAATTATACAATTATCATGCTGCACGAGAAAAAAATCAGATTAAAAAAGAAAAAAAACGAGAAAGAAAACAAAATTCAAGCAAGCAACAATCAAACTGTGAAAATACTATGTTGTGATTCACACTCAGACCCCACACTCCTTTCTCTGGGTGCAGATGGCTCTCTTCATCACAAGAATACTGGAACTGGCCTGAATCATCTCAAGGATGAAAAGAGCCTCATCCATCAGAATTGATCATCATGTAATCTTGCTGTTGCTGTGTACAGTGATCTCCTGATTCTGCTTATTTTACTTAGCAACAATTAATGTAAGTCTCTTCAGGCCTCTCTAAAATCATCCTGCTGATCATTTCTTATAGAACAATAATATTCCATAACATTCATGTGCTATAACTTATTTAGTCATTCTTTAAGTGATGGGCTTGCACTCCATTTCCAGTTTCCTGCCACTACAAAAAAGGCTGCCATAAATATTGACTCATTACTATATTCATAATACTCTTTGACTCACTAGATATATTATATGCAAGACTATTTTGTCTTGTGAACCTAACTTAGTCTGATCAATTACTCTATTTCTTAGCCAGTATCAAATGATTTTGAGGACTGCTGCTTTTAGGTATGGTACAGCTAAGCTACTTTCATTTGCATTTTTTCCATGAATCCCTTGAAAGTCTTCTTCCAGATGAACTTTGTTATTACTTTTTGTACTTTTGTAAAATAATTTCTTGGGGGGTTGATTGGTATGGCATTGAATAAATTGGTTAATTTAGATAGTATTGTCATTTTTATTATATTCATTGGTTTATCCATGAAAACCTGATGTTTTCCAGTTGATAAGATCTAACTTTATTTGTGTTGAAAGTGTTTTGTAATTGTTCTTATATAGTTTCTGACTTTGCCATGGCAGGTAGACTCCTAAATATTTTATATTATCCACACTTATTTTAAATGGAATTTCTCCTTTTATTTCTTGCTGCCGTACTTTGTTGATAACATATAAAAATACTGATGATTTATTTTGTATTATTCAACTTTTGCTAAAGTTGTGAATTGTTTCTGGTAGTTTTTTAGTTGATTTTCTGGGATTCTTTAGTGATACCATCATATTATCTGCAAAGAGTGCTAATTTGCTTTCCTCATTACCTACTCTAATTAATTTCTTTTTCTTCTCTTATTGCCAAAACTAACATTTATAATACAGTAATTAATAGTAATGGTGATAGTGGGCAAACTTGTTTCACCTCTGATCTTATTGGGAATGGTTCTAGTTTATCCACATTACATATACTGCTTACTGATGGCTTTAAATAAATGGTATAGTTCATTTTAAGGAAAACTCCATTTATTCCTGTAGTCTAGTGTTTTTAATAAGAAGGGGTGTTGGATTTTGTCAGATGTTTTTTCTGCATCTATTGAGATAATCATATGATTTTTGTTAGTTTGGTTATTGATATAGTCAATTATGCTAATAGTTTTCCTAACATTGAACCAGCCTTTCATTTCTGGTGTATTCCTCCTTGGTCATGATGTATTATCCTGGGGATAACTTGCTGTAATCTCTTTGCTAATATTTTATTTAAAATTTTTACATCAATATTCATTAGGGAAATTGGTCTATAAATTTCTTTATTTTAACTCTACTGGTTTAGGTATCAGCATCATGTCTGTGTCATAAAAGGAAGTTGTTAGGATTCCTTCTTTCCCTATTTTTACAAATAGTTTACACTGTATTGGAATTAATTGTTCCTTAAATAGAATTCACATGTAAATCCATATAGTCCCAGAGATTTTTTCTTAGGGATTGTTCAATTTCTATTTCTAAAATGGGACTATTTAAGTAATTTATTTCCTCTTCTGTTAATTTGGACAATCTATATTTTGTAAGTATTCACCTATGTCACTTAGATTACCAGATTTATTAGAATACAGTTGGGCAAAACAGCTCCTAATTATTGTTTAATTTCCTCTTTGTTCATGGAAAGTTTACCCATTTCATTTGTGATACTAACAATTTGATTTTCTTCTTCCCTTTTTCTGATCAAATTAATTAAAAATTTATGTTGTCAGTTTTTTTTTCCTAAAAGCAACTCTTAGTTTTGTTTATTAAATCAATAGATTTATTTTTTTACTTTCATTATTTTCATAATTTCAAGTTTGGTGTTTAATTGGGGATTTTTAATTTGTTCTTTTACTAGCTTTTTTAGTTGCATGTCAGATTCATTGACCTTCTCTTTCTCTGTTTTCTGCAAGCAAGCATCTAGAGATATGAAACTTCCCTTAAGAACTACTTTGATTTCATCCCATGAATTTTGATATGTTGTCTCATTATTGTCATTCTCTTGGATGAAATCATCAATTGTGTCTATGAATTGTTGTTTCAATCTTTCATTCTTTAATTCACTCATTTTTTAGGATCAGATGACTTAGTTTCCAATTAATTTTGGTCTATTTTTCCCTGGCCCATTATATGTAATTTTTATTGCATCATGATATTGTAGAGGGCTGAAACTATTGAGTCGATTCACTGAGGTCAGGACTGCTGAGCACTTGAGGCGAATTGCTGATTGGACAATAATGTATGGGCATATGCTTGGAAAATGGTCCTTCCCACTATCCTGTACTGGCTCAATGATTGGTGTATACAGAGGATTTTAGGAGGGACTAGGGGGTGGAGTAAGATGAGCCAGGGTCACTCTTTTGCGGTAGACGAGGGAGAAGGCGGTTGTGAAGATTCTGCTTCCATCCTGCTCTATTCTGCGTCTAAAGACCAAGAATAAAGACTAAGGATTTTTGCTTATCCTGACTCTGGCCGATTCTGGGGTATCCTGGGTGCTAGCATGGTTGTCACATGATATGAAAAAGATGTATTTACTACTTCCATTTTTCTGCTTTTGATTTTGAAATTTTTATAACCTAAGACATTGTCAGCTTTTGTGTAGGTTCCATGTACCTCTGAGGAAAAAAAAAAGTATACTCCTTTCTGTCTCCATTCAATTTTCTCCAAAAATCTATCATACCTAGTTTTTCTTTTTCTTTTTTTTTTTAATTTTATTAAAGCTTTTTATTTACAAAACATATGCATGGATAATTTTTCAACATTGAACACTGCAAAACCTTCTGTTCCAAATTTTCCTCTGCTTCCTCCTATCCCATTCCCTAGATGGCAATATATGTTAAATATGTTATGATGTTTATTAAATCCAATATATGTGTACATATTTACAGAGTTATCTTTCAGCACGAGAAAAATTGGATCAAGAAGGAAAAAAACTGAGAAAGAAAACAAAATGCAAGCAACCAACAACAGAAAAAGTGAAAATGCTATATTTTGGTCCATACTCAGTTCCCAAAACCCTCTCTCTGGGTGTAGATGACCCTCTTCATCACTGAACAATTAGAACTACATACCTAACTTTTCTAAAATTCTATTTACTTCCTTGACTTCTAATTTATCTAGTTCTGAGAAAGCAAGTTTAGACCCCCCCCCCCACTAGTATAGTTTTACTGTCTGATTCTTCTTGCAGCTCTCTTAAGAATTTGAATGAACTGGGTATATATATGTTTAGTATTGATATTACTTTGTTATCTATGGTACACTTTAGCAAGATGTAATTTTCTTCCTTATCTCTTTTAATTACATATATATTTGCTTTTGCTTGATCTGAGATCAGGATTGCTACCCCTGCTTTTTTTTTTTTTTTTTTTTTTTTAAAACTTCAGCTGAAGCAAAATAGATTCTGGTCCAGGTTTTTTTTACTTTTTCTCTGTACATGTCACTCTAAATGTGTTTCTTGTAAACGACATATTGTAGTATAGTGGCTTTTAATCCATTCTGCTACCCACTTTCATTTTATGGGGGAGTTCATCCCCTTCATATTCATAGTTAAAATTAATAACTGTATTTCCCATCATCTTATTTTTCCCATGTTATACTTTGTCTTTACTTTTCCCCTCTTCCCCAGCATTTATCTTCTGATCACCTCCTTCCTCAAAGATCTCTCCTTTTTTTACAGGCCCTCCCCCTTTCTTATATCTTTCCCCTCCTATTTCTGTTTTCCCTTCTAATAACTTCCCCCTTTCCTTTCTCCTTCCCCCTCCTATTTTTCTACAGTTTTTCTGTGAAGCTAAATATTTGATATTCTCCCTTTGAGCCAAATCTGATGAGAGTAATATTCACACTGCTCATCCCTCTCCCTTCTTTCCCTCTAATGTAATAGGTCTTTTTTGCCTCTTCTTGAGATATAATTTACCCATTTTTACCTCCATTTTCCTATTTTCCCAGTACAATCCTCTTTCCCCCCTCTAGTTTCTTTATCATATTATCACAATAAAATCAAATTTTACCTTCACCCTCTAAATATACCCATAAGAGACATAGTTATCAGGAGTTAAACATACTATTTTCCCATAGAAAGATGTGAGTTTTTTAATTTTTAAAAGAAACATTTTTTTTCTTTCTTTTTTAACTTTTTATGCTTCTTTTGATTTCTATATTTAGAGATAAAATTTTCTGTTCAGTTCTGTTTTTTTCATCAGAAATAAGTGAAATTTACCTGTATCATTCAATGCCCATCTTTTTCCCTGAAAGATAATGCTCAGTTTTGCTGGATAGTTGATTCTTGGCTTCAATCCAAGTTCCTCTGCCTTTCTGAATATCAGATTCCAGGCCGTTTGATGTTTTAAAGTGGTAGCTTCTATGTCTTGGGTAATCCTGACTGTGGCTCTTTGATATTTGAATTTTTTCTTTCAGGATACTTGCAATATTTTCTCGTTGATCTGATAATTCTGAAAATTAGCTAGACTATTTCTTGGAGTTTCCATTTTGAGGTCTTTTTTCAGGAGGTTATTGGTGAATTCTTTCAATGACTATTTTACCCTCTGGTTCTAAGACATCAGGAAACTTTTTCTTGATAATTTCTTGAAAGATAATATCTAGGCTATTTTTCTCATCATGGTTTTCAGGAAGTCCAATAATTATTAGATTATCTCTCCTGAATCTATTTTTCAGGTCAGTTGTTTTTTCAATGAGATATTTTACATTTTCTTCTAGTTTTTTTTTTCATTTTTTGGGTTTTGTTTGACTGATTCTTGATATCTCATTGAGTCATTCACTTCCACTTGTTCAATTCTAGTTTTCAATGAATTGTTTTCTTCAATTAGCTTTTTTATCTCCTTTTGCATTTGACCAATTGAATTTTTAATTGAGTTGAAGAAAGTTGGAAACCAGATTATTAGAAGGAAGTCAACAGGCTTCTTAATGAGTATAACCATAAAGGGAAAAGATATATAGAATGATAATTATCAGGCATAGATAGCTAAGGTGAGAGGTTTTTGATGATGGAGGAGAAATAGACATCTTTGTAAACAGCAGGAAAGGAATCAGTAGACAAGAAGACAATGAAAATAAGTAAGGAATTAAAGGGATGGCAGAGGGGGAGATCTGTTGGAGGAGACAGAATGGATTTGAGATCACTTATGCAAGCAAAGGATTCTGTCAGTCAGGAGTAATACAATTTCTTCATGTATGTCAGAGATGGAGGAGATTTTGGTAAAAGGTATATGAATGATATATAATGAGCAAGCAGGGAAAGATTGGAGCTCACAGAAAATAGCCTCATTTTTTCACCCTGTAAAATATGAGGCAAACTTCTTATTTGTGATTGTAGGAATAGTGGGATCCATGAGATATTTGGGGAGAGATGAAAAAGTTTGTAAGAACTATTGTGGAAAAAAAGGAATAGTGAATTGAGATGGAGGTAGAGGAGGATTATCCAGTAGCTGGAATGATCCAATTATGATTGGGTATATTGTAATATATAATTTTGTTGTGGATTCATTCATAATGATTATATAATTTTTCTCTACCTTCATTAAGCAGCAGGAGTGTAAGAAGGAATACAGAAGATTGTAAAAGGGATCCAAGACTGAAGTTTGTAAAGATATAATCCGTGATATTTTAAGGGGGCAAGGAATTCAAGAAAAAACTACTGTGTAGAATTTAACTCATTTACCAAAGAGTCAAGTTGGGGAAAAGAAGAGAAAGCAATCAGTGCAGGGATGATGGTCTGATATAGAATTAAGGAATTTGATAATTAAAGATCACAATGTGAATGAAGACTTTGGTAAAGAAAAATAGAGGAATGTGTGGAAAGGCAAAGAATTATGCCTAGAAAGAGGAATTTGGAATACTTGAACACAAAAGTAATGAATTTGTGGGTAATTGCAAGAACAAGGCTGTCATCATCTTTGTTCATGGCTACGGTGGAGTGGAGGAATGTTGATCTATACACAGCGACAATAGGAATTACATGTTTCTTTTTTTTTAATAATTATAACTTTTTGTTGGCAGAGCCCATACCTGGGTGATTATTTTACAACATTATCCCTTGCACTCACTTCTGGAACTACATGTTTCATAAATACCTGCTTTGGGAGTCTCTCATTTTTATCTTAATTCTTTTCCCCAATTTCAGTGATTATATGATTCATTGGGTGCAATATGATAGAACTATGATACTTAATATTATAATTTATGAAATCCTGCTAGATCTATGTAACAGCATCTGGAAAGAGTTAAAATAGGGCAGTGGCTAGAATATTAGGTCTGGAGTCAGGACCTCTTCTTATGTATCCTTGGTCAAGTCAGTTAACCCTATTTACTTCAGTTTTTTTAACTGTAAAATAAACTGGAGAAGGAAATTACAAACCATTCCAGGTCTTTGCCAAGAAAACCCCAAATGAGGTTACAAAGAGTCAGACATGATTGTGCAACAACAAAGAATTAGATTTGGGCTTTTCATAAAGCTTTTACTCTAATTTCACCTGCCCTTATAAGTTTTCACAGTTTCATAAACTGAAAATATATCAGTATATTAACTCTTCTCAATTTTATAAATAAATTTACTAAAAGGTGAAACATTTTATCATAGAAAGAAAAAAGGGTAGAGTGACTCAGATAGATATGAAGATCTGTTCAAGGCATTGCATTAGTCAAAATTGGAATCAGCTGAATAATCTACCTGATATATGTTGGCTCTTCAGTTTCTGCATGGCTGTCTTTACCTCTTTATTTCTTAAAGTATAGATTATTGGATTCAATATTGGAGCAAAAATAGTAGAGAACACTGAGAAAACCTTGTCCACTGGGAAATTGCTGAAAGGCCAGACATAAATAAAGATGCATGGTCCAAAGAAGAGGGTCACCACAGTGATGTGTGCAGTCAATGTAGCACGTGCTTTAACTATACCAGCTGATGAACAATGTTGGACGGTGACTAGGATGACAGTATAGGAAATAAGTACAAGGAAGAAAGAGGTCACCCCCATTAGACCGCTGTCCAAGAGCATTAGTATTTCTGGAAGATAAGTATCAGTACAGGCAAGTTTGATGACCAAAGTAAGATCACAATAATAACTATCTACTATATTGGGGCCACAAAAGGGCAAGTTTATAGTAAAGGCCAGCTGACTCAGGGAGTGCAGAATCCCAACTACCCATGAAGTCACCAGAAGTCCTATGCATTTGTTCAAACTCATAATGGTTGTATAGTGTAGGGGTTTGCATATTGCCACATATCTATCATATGCCATAGCCACAAGAAGCACCATCTCACCACCAGCAAAGACATGAAGCAAGAATATCTGGGCCATGCAACCTTCAAAGGAAATAGTTTTTAATTCTGCAAGAAAATCAATGATCATCTTGGGAGTTGCATAGGTAGCCAGGCATATATCAAGAACTGAAAGGTTACTTAGCATCATATACATGGGAGTGTGTAGAAGAGGTTCCAAGATCACCGTGAGCACAATTAGAAGGTTTCCCATTACAATGGCCATATAAACCAATATAAAGAGTATGAAGAAGAGAATCTGGAGCTCCCAGGAAGTGGAGAGTCCAACCAACACAAATTCAGTCACTCTGGAATGATTTCTCTGATCCATTACTTCAGGTTACAGAAGTTAACTAAAAGGAAATTAATAAGAAAGACAAATTTATATTAAGGACAAGAAAGGAAACACCATTCTTAAAGATTATATTTCATTTATATAGAAATTTAATTAAGAATATTTTTTGCAAATATTAAGGCATGTTACTAAGCACCAAGAATACAGAAATAAAAAAGAGTGCATGGGAATAGTCCCCACTTTCAAGGAGCTTGTATTTTTCAAGGAGGGAGGAAATGTTACTTATGCAAAGATAAATAAATGTAAGTTGTACTGAGAAAAGAAAGGTTATTGCAGTGTCAGAAGGAAATAGAGAAAGCTTCATGGAGGAGGCAGCAACTGAACTGAAGCTTAAAAGGGTTTGAAGTAGACATGTTTTGGATGTAGCAAAGAACTGGAGGAAAGTATGGTAAGTTTCCATTAACTGGAGAATGGCTAAGTGTAGTGCACATAATTAATAAAAAAAATTGCTGTACTATTACAAATTGTAAAAGGAAGAATTTAGAGAAAAATACACAAGATAATTACCCCAGTGTAAGTGGAAATACCCCAAAACAAAAATGGAAATTAAAAGCAGCATAATTATCATTAACAACCTTTTCCCTGAAGAAGAGAGAAAAATTGCCCTTTTACTTTTCTGTCACAAAACTAGGGGCTTCTCATATGAAATATAGCACTTTCTATGAGACAACAATGTGATATTTATTTTTGCTGAATTATGCTGCATTTTATTTTTGTTATAAGGAATGGCTCACTGGGCTGGGAAAAGATGAGAGAATATACATATTTAGCAATGCAAGTCAAAAAGAATTATAATAAAAGTAAATTCAAAAAATAGAATTTACAAATTTTCCCATGAGTAATGTAAACTGAGGTTAGATAACCAATATGATGCATTATACACCAGCGGAGTAACATTAAAACTCACTCTTTTCAACGTGCTATAAATTAATCTTTTTTAAAATCTTCTTTTATCTCACATTCCAAACTAAGGAAAAAGTATATTTTGAAAGTTTGGCATAATTTACTAAAATTTCAACATCTCTAATTAACCAATTAGTTGTCAGCTTCTATCTTCATTTAATAAATTAATCAATGAAATAAAAGTCAATCTATTAGCTTTAGCTTTGCTACTTCCCATCTCTGTCTGTCTGTGTGTCTCTGTTTTTCTCTGTGTGTGCTTCTGTGTCTCTGTCTGTGTCTCCTCTATGCACTTTACACTTAACCAATATTCCCTTTAATCCTCACAACAATCCTAGGAGAAAAATCTGTTAAAATCCCCATCTTACAGCTGAAGGAACTTTGGCAGATTTAATTGACTTGATTACAGTTTTATAAGTAGTATCAGTAGCTAGATTTAAACTCAGCTCTTACTCCAAATTTATTACTTTATCCCCTGTGCCACCTAGCTGTCTCTAGTAGCAAATGTTTCCTAGTTAGTTGAGTGTATTCTATATATCAGGAAAAGCTTGTGTGAATGCACAGGATAAAATGTCAAATTTTGAGAACAGAGAATTGTTCAATTAGCTTGAAACTTTAAAGTGTGTGAAGAAAAAATAATATAAAAGGCAGATTGAATCAAATTCAGAAAGGTTTCAAATACCAGGATGACTTTATATTTGTCTAGGTACATTCTGATATCTTTTAAAATGAAATGGCATTCATTTTGAATTTATCTTAATTGAATGATGTACGTTGAATTTTGAAAACAACTGTTTTTGTAAGCCTCAGAGTTATGATTAAAGTCATTTAATTTATATTTTCTTTAGTTCAATGAAATAAAATCATGGCCTTTGTGTACAAGTAATAAGTGTTTCCCACAAAAATCAATGAATGAATCAAAAAAATAGATTCATAAATGACTAAACAAACAATAACTGAATAGATTAAAAACAGAAACAAAAAATAAAATGAATAAGTAAATAAATAAATAAATGTATAAATAAATACACAAATAGATAAATAAATGATAGATAGATAGAATTCCTTGGGCTAATGCAATGTTACAAACACTGATGCCCTAGAGATAACAAGGAAACAACAGAATTTTTGAGGAAGTCAATAAAATGGTCAGAGCCTTGACTTAGAAAGCCTATTTTTGCAGTTTCATGAAGACAGAGACCTAAATCACATAGTAAGTTGTTATTATTGTTGTTACTTGCTGCTATTGTTATTTGCCCCTAGTTTTCAAAGAAGACTAATGATATCACAAGTGATGTCTTGACTTGCACGTGAATTGGATTTAAATGAAGCAGTTATACAAAGTTGTCAGCTTCATTCTTTTTTCTTGGGTCGGCAAAGTCCAAAGGCAAGACAATGGCAATGGCCCAGGATGCAATGAAGGACATTGGCATCTTTAAGCTTTAAGTTCTCCATCACACATTCTTCAGCCGCTTTTGTGGCCATTGGGCCATGGCCAAAGGTTGTCATCTGCCCTCTCTTCTAGAGACAATTTTCACATTCCTGGAGTAGACATCCCCCTAATTCTCCAATAGATTTGAAACTTGCCAGTTAGCTTCAATCTGATTTAACCTGTCTGCTAAAATAGTTTACTGGGTTGTGGCTGTTGGATATGCTATAGCTTTTTAGAGCTATAGGTAAGAATTGAGTGACTCCTCACACAAATAAAGTCAGATCTAAACAATTGAAAAAATATTAGTTGCTCATAGTAGCCCAAACTAATATAATAAAAATGACAATTCTGTCTAAATTTTTCTACTCGTTCAGTGCCAAGTCAATCAAACTGCCAAAAAACAAATATTTTTTGAAACTAGGAAAAAAATTACAAAATTCATCTGGAAGGACAAAAGATGAGGAATATCAAGGGAATTAATGAAAAAATACAAAAGATGGTAGCTTAGCAATACAAAATCTAATACTATATTATAAAGCAGCAGTCATCAAAATCATTTGGTATTGCCTAAGAAATATAGTGGTGGATCAGTGGAATGGATGAGATGTACATGAGCCAATAATCAAGGCCTATAGAAATCTAATATTAATAAACCTTCCAAAATCTAATGAAAAAAATTGCTAGGAAAACTAGGACATATTAACAGAAAATTGGCATGGATCTACATCTCACACATCACATCACACACACTATCAAAATAAAGTCCAAATGGATACATGATTTGGGCATAATTTTACAAATTAAGAGAACAAAGGATAATTTATCTATCAGCTCTTTGAAGAAAAGAGAAATTTATAATCAAAGAAGAACTAGAGAACTAAAGAACATTATGAAAGGTAAAATGAACAATTTTGATTACATTAAATTAAAAAATTCTTGCACAAACAGAAAGAAGATTAAAAGGGAAATAAAAAGCTGGGGAAAATCATTACAGCCAGTGATTCTGATAAAGGCCTCATTTTTAAAATATTGTGCCAAATTTATAAGAATACAAATCATTCCCCAATTGATAAATGGTCAAAGGATATGAACAGATAATTTTCAGATGACAAAATTAAAGCCATCTACATTCATATAGATGCTCTAACCTCTACATTGCTATTGATTAGAGAAATGCAAATTAAAGCAACTCTGAGGTACCACCTCACCACTCTCAGATTGGCTAAGATGACAGAAAAAGATAATTATAAATGTTGGAGGTATAGGAAAACTAGGACACTATACATTGTTGGAGTTGTGAAATGATCCAACCATTCTGAAGAGCAATATGGAATTATGGCCAAAGGGCTGTAAAATTGTGCATGCCCTTTGACCCAACAGTGCCACACTAGGTCTGTATCCCAAGGAAATCATGAAGGAGGGAAAAGGACCCATGTGTGCAAAAATGTTTGTAGCAGCTCTTTTTGTGGTAGCAAAGAATTGAAAAAATGAGTAGAGGCCCATCAATTGGGGAATGAACAAGTTGTGGTATATGAAAGTAACGGAATATTTATTCGTCTATTTTAAAAAATGATGAACAAGCTGATTTTAGAAAAGCCTAGAAAGGTTTACCCTAACTGATGCTGAACAAAACAAGCAGAACCAGTAACACATTGAACACAATAACAGCAAGAATGTTCAATAATCAACTATGAAAGATTTCGTTCTTCTTAATGATCCAGTGATGCAAAGTAATCCCAATATACTTTGGGAAGAAAATGCCATCTATATCCAGCAAAAGAACTATGGAGATTGAATGTAAATCAATAGATGGTATGTTCACCTTTTTTTTGTTTGTTTTTTTTCCTCTTCCATGATTTTTCCTTTTTGTTCTGCTTTTTCTCTCCCAACCTGATTCATAAAGCAATATATATTAAAATAAATAATTTTTTTTTAAATTGAAAAAAGAGTTGAGTGAATCAGTTGGATACCAAAAATGGATGAGCAGCCCTGAAAAAAGAGGTTTAGAAACCCCTTACAACAAAAGTGTCACTCCTCCTGAACTCTTGGAAAGAGGCAGAGAAAACTTGAGTTAAGGTAGTGTCTGGGAATGTTAGCAGTCTGAGTAAATGCTAATATACACCTACCCAATGATACTTTGTAATAAGGTGGATAATTATATATATATATATATATATATATATATATATACACATATATGTGTGTGTGTGCATAAACTGTGTACGTGTATGTGTGTATGTGTATTATGTATATGTGTGTGTTTATATATAGAATATATACAAACCTTACTATTATCTTGGGCAATCATGTATTATTTTTTAAAGCACAAAATTGCATTTTTTTTCTAAATTCTGAATTCTCTCTCTCCTTTCTCACTTCCACACCTATTGAGAAAGTAAGAAAAACAAAACTCATTTCAAATATGTCTAATCATGGAAAACAAATTTCCACATTAACTATGTTCAAAAAAAAAAAAAAAAAAGATGTGCTTCAATCTATTTTCTGAGTCATATCAGTTCTCTCTCTGGAACTGGATAGTACCAATCATACATTCTTAACATTATTCCAATGAAATCTAAGAACCTCCTGAAATGCCATTTCACCTGAAGGAATGAATTAGCAAAACCAGTCAATTAGAGAAATTTATAGTAGTGGCTAGAGATCACAGGACCATAGATGAGAGCTAAAAGGGACTTCAGATATCATCTACTCCAACTCCCTTATTTTGCTATTAAGTCATTTTATAGTTAAGGAAGAAAGAAGTAGCTACTAATTACCAACAATACACCAGGCATTGTACTAAGGGTTTTAAAAGTATTATTTCACTTAATCTTCAGAATAACCCTATTATGAACCCTATATTAGAGTTGGGATAAATAAAGCAGGCAGAAGTTAATTGACACTTCTACTTTGAAACAATTAGTAAGTGTCTGAGACTGGATTTGAAATCATGTCTTTCTGACTGTACTACACTATGTCTATCTACTACACCACACCACTTTTCTATATCTTTAATTAAGAAAACTAAGCCAGAGAGAGTAATTGGTTTGTCCAAGTATTACCAAAATTAACCTAGTAAATAGTAGAGGTGGCTCATTTTCAAATATAGTCCTGTGACATACTGAATATGTGACCTGAGCAAGTAAAAACCTTTCAATGCCTCCAGATAACTCTTTAAGAATATTTTTCAGAATCTAAAAGTTTCCTTCAATAATAAAATTGCAGGTCTAAACCTACTACCTCTCCCCCCACCAAAAGAAAAATAATAATTTTAGATTATACAATATCTATAGTTTTAATCCTTGCTTGTATACTCAAGTATAAGGGTATATACATAGCATACAATACAACAAACAAATTGCATTATGCTGTTAAATATATGAATATATCTGAGAATTGAAAAATTCACAACATTTCAAACAATAAATAAATAAATAAAGTCTCATGATGAAAACTCCACTAAAGATTCTAATTTCTGTGCACCTTCACCCCACCCTCATTTTCAGTGTCAGGTTATATCAATGGACATATCATCTGTTGACTACTCTATACTAAAGTACATGTGAGTAGATGAAAGCTAATATTTTATGGAAGTCCAAAAGAGAATCTATGTTAGAGAATCAGAGTTAGAAAGGACTACAAAGATCACTAGGCTAACCCATTCCTGAATAAGAATGTTCTCTATAATATTTTGATAGATAGTCATCAGTATAGTACAGGGTAACCATTGATACTCATGCTGACAATGGAAACACCAAGTAAACATTAAATAATATTAAGGATACTACTTAAGAAGGCAGAAGAGAATGTGAAATAGTTTATAATAGTTTTATAAAAAATAATTTTTACAAAAAGTTTGGAGTACTTATTCCATAACTTTCTCAGTACCTCTTAGTAAATCTTTGATATGAAACTCCATTGTTTCATTGAAAATGTTTTAAACTTCCAAATTATCATATGTATCCATGTGGCAAATATAGATGTTGAATTTTGGGAAATATCATCTGCCCATTGTGAGTCCTTTTATTTACTAAAGATGCCAGATAAAGAGGAGCCTCCTAATCAGTGATGTGCTAGTAAGTGTTTAAGAATTGTCTCTCTGAGGAATAAATAAAGTATGCAGGACACACTTTTATGTTTTAGTTTTGTCATCAAAATTTTTCCATCAATTTCTTATGTCAAGAAAATAAATAAAACAGTGCACTAAGCCTTCATTTATACCCATATGTCAACTATCCAAGTATAAATGTTTAAGCTGAACATTTAACAATTGGTTCTACAAACAGGTATAAACCACTTTCCACATACAACGACTTCTCATACATTATATACTAAGAGATGAATCAAGTGAATAGGAGAGGTGGCTGTTATATTTTCAGTATAGGTATTTTCATCTTGGAAATCTGCAAATGCTACAAATCAGAGCTTGATTTCGTATTTTGTTAATAATCTGAACTTAGTGAAGTGATGAGGAAAACATAAATAATAATAATAAAAAGGATTAAAAGTAAAAGTTTGTCTTGTGTGCATTTTTTAAGACCCAGTTGGTCAACATTTACCAATATCTCTCTTCCTTTGTGTGTGTATGTAAATATAGGGATACACACATACAGAGAGAGAGTATATATATATAAAATACATACACACACACACACACACACACACACATATATGTAAAATTTCCCTGGGTCATTTTTTTGTCTAGCAAAGTGTTTTCCTGAAATTGTTTTAAGAAAATCCATAGCAAGAATTGAATAAAGTATCACAGGGAACATACCTGAATTATATTTGTGTTAAGAAATTGTTGCTTCCAATTCATAAACTCCTGTTGACAACTTCAGTAATATCAGAATACAGAAAGATTTTTTTTTCCTCTAAGCCAACTCACAAATCACTTCCACAACAGATATGGGCTTTTATAAAGCTCACCCTAATGTGTCTCCATTCGAATTCTATTCTTTGCCTACAGTCTTCATCTCTCTCTTTAAAGTGAAGATTAAATGACCCAGAGCAGGGTGATTTATTCCCAGAGAAATTCTTTGTTATCCACTCTTCTCCCTCATAGTAGAAACAAAATAGCTTAAGTCCAGAAATCTAAACTACTCTCCATTTTCTCCAGTCTCTCAGAGGTATTCCCTTATGTCTCTTACAGAACCAATTAATTGTATTGTGACTCAAAAACTAAAGAGATGTCCCAGTATTAAAAAGTTCTCCAAGAGAATAGGAATTGAATCCTCAGTGGGGTGAAACTCTCAACCTGGGGGAAAAGAGTGGACAGAGTCTAAGAGAAACAAACATGAATCTGTAGTACTTCAAAGCTATCCTAATGTTTATTATCCAAACTAATTCAATCCAATCCTTTTCCATTCAATTCATTTAGCACCTACAGTTTTCAAAGAATCATGCTAGATCAAAAAGAAAGGGGAAAAAGGAAAGAAGGAAATCCTTGCCTTTCAGCTATTTATGTTCTAGATTTAATCTAGAACAAATTTAACCTTGTATGAAAGAATAATTCCATTTGTTCTGTTTGGTTCCAAATGCATGGAATCGTGAGTAAAAGTTCAGTAATTAGAGTTATTCATAAAGTTGCTCCAGCTATTTTTTGAGTTCCTAATTTGTTGAGGAGGATGATGATTTTTCAAAGGGAGGCTGAAGGATCATTTCTTGACAATCTTGTAGCTGGAACTCGTGATTTGGATTGGAATTGTATCTTTTTTACTCTGAAGTCAGTGAGTCAATCATCAAATATTTATTAAGGATATAAGTATATGCCAGTTTCTCAAAATACAAATACAATTAAAAAAATAATAATAACCCTTACCCTTAAGGAGCTTACTCTAATAGAAGAATATAACACATAAGAAGAAACTGAAGGGGAGGGAAGTCAAAAGTGCCCCCAAGAAGGAAAAATGGTAGAGGAAGTCTGGAGTGCAGACTGGAGAAGAATAAGTCATGAATGGCCTGAGAGTCATGAGGCTCTGGAAGGATTTATTCAACCAAATGAAGAGACTGTCAGACAGAGGATATATCCAGTTTGCAAATTCCAAAAATAAAGAAGGCTTCAGAATGAAGAGCTATGGCATGGTAGAGTTCTACACAACAGGTCTGAGGGGAAAATCTCTGCAATTTGATAATTTTATTCAATACTCATTCTCAACTTCATTGCTGTTATTAATCATTTTCTTTTCCCTGAACTCCACAATCACCTATATGCATCACCTCAGCTAGATGATCCCTGCTTGATTCATAACCATATATCCAAATACCATCATTCAACTTCTACTTCCTTTGTGAGATTTTTCAGCCCACATTGGTTTTTCCATTAACTGAGTGCCTCTTGCTTATATGGTCTTCCCAGTCTTATTAAAGGTGAAAGAGTTGATAACTAAGTTCAAATAAGGCAATTATATTTAAATCTCCCTATATTAGTAATAAAGATACTACAGGACTTACAGGACTACAGGACTCTATTGTATTGTCCATACATAGATTCAAGTTGCAGTCTTGGGTCACACAGGACCAGGGTGAGGAGGAGTACCACCACCCTAGAATTTATGGTCACAGTGGGGCAGGGATGCTAGTCAAACTTCCAGGGTTAAAAAAAAAAAAAAAAAAAGGTACTTATGGCTATTCATATACCAGAGAATAATAGTAAATACACCTCTTCTTAAATTATAATCCTTGAAAGAACTTTAAAGGACTAAAGGTCAGACATCATTTTTCGAGAAATTATCAAAGAAAACTACCCTGGCATCCTAGATCCAATTGGCAAAATAGAAATTGAAAAAATTCAGTGATTATCTCCTGAAATAAATCTCCAAAGAAAAACTCCTAGGAATAGTATAGAAAAATTTCAGAGTGTCCAAGTCAAGGACAAACTATTGCAAGTAGCCAGAAAGAAACAATTCAAATATCCTGGAGCCATAGTCAAGATAATTCAAGATATAGTAACTTCTATATTAAAGAAGGAAAGTACTTGGAATATGATATTCTGGAGAGCCAAGAAGCTAGAATTAAAACCAAGAATCATCTACCCAGCAAAAATGAGTATAATCCTTCAGAGAAAAATGAATATTCAATGAAATAGAGAACATTCAAGAACTCCTGATAAAAAGATCAGAACTGAATAGAAAATTTGGCTTTTAAATACAAGAATCAAGAGAAGTATAAAAAGGTGAACAGGAAATGGAAATCATAAGAGATTCGGAAAAAAGGTATATTCCTTTATATCCCCATTCAATTTTCTTTAGAACTTTTAACATATGTAACATTTATAAGATGTTATTCACTTCCTTAACTTTCTTATTTTGTTGTTAAATTTATCTAATTTGGAGAGGGGGATATTGAGGTCCCCCACTACTATAGATTTATTCTCTATTTATTCTTGTAACTGATTTAACTTCTCAAGGAATTTCAGTGCTATGCTACTTTGTGCATATATGCTTAGCATTGATATTACTTCATTACTTATGGTACCTTTTAGCAAAATGCTGTCTCCTTCCTTATCTCTTTTAATTAGATTTGTTTTTGCTTTTGTTTTGTCTGATATCAGGATTGTTACCCCTGTTTTTTCCCCCTCCAGGTGAAGCATAATATATTTTTCTCCAGTCTTTTACCTTTACTCTCTGTTTCCAATGTGTTTCTTGTAAGCAACATATTGGATCCTAGTTTTTTATTCCACTCTTCTATCCACTTCCATTTTATAGAAGAGTTCATCCCATTCACATTCAGTTATGATTTTCCTATTATCCCCCGTTTATACTTGTTTCTCTCTTTTCACTTTGTCCCTCCTCATCAGTGTTTTGCTTTTGACTATCCCCTCCCTCAATATTCTGTGCCTTATGTCACTCCTTCTCCCTCCTCTTTTCCTTTCCCCCAGTACTTCTTCCCTCCTTTCTATTCACTTCCTTCCTTTTTCTTTCCCTTTTCTCTTGCTATTTCCCTCCTGGGTAAGATAAATTTCTGTACCCAACTGAGTATGAATTTTCTTCCCTCTTTGAGCCAAAACTGATGAGATTATGCTTCAAACTATGTTTATACCCCTCCCTTCTTTCCCTCTACTGTAATAGGTCTTCTATTCCTTTCAAATTCTAATTTACTACAATGTCTTTTGTTAAATCAGCATATCAAAGTTGACTTATACCCACACCCTTTAAGTATACACCTTCTAACTAGGCTGTTAAAGATTCAGTTCCCAAGAGTTACAAATATCATCTTCCCATGTAGGGATTTAATATAAATAATATTTTTTAAATTTCTATTTACCTTTCTATGATTTTCTTGAGTCTTGTATTTGAAGATCAAATTTTCTATTTAGTTCTAGTTTTTTATCAGAAATGACTGAAAATCTTCCCCTGAAAGATTACATACAATTTTGCCCTCCAGATTATCATATTCAATACCCTTCAATCCTGAGTAATCCTGACTGTGGCACCTTGATAACTGAATGGCTGCTTGCTATGTTTTCTTCTTGACCTTTCTCTTTCAGGAGGTAATTGATGGATTCTTTCAATGACTATTTTACCTGTCTGGTTATAGGGTATCAAGGCAGTTTTCTTTGATGATTTTATTTATTTTTTTTTTTTTTTTGAAAAATACTATCTGGGCTCTTTTTTCAGGTAATCCAAAAATTTTCAAAATTTCTCTCCTGGATCTATTTTCCAGGTTGGTTGTTTTTTTCCAATGAGATATTTTAATTTTTTTTCTATTTTTCATTCTTTTTAAATTGTTTAACTGATTCTTGATGTCTCATGAAATCATTTTTTTTTTTTATTTAATAGCCTTTTATTTACAGGATATATACATGGGTAACTTTACAGCATTAACAATTGCCAAACCTCTTGTTCCAATTTTTCACCTCTTACCCCCCCCACCCCCTCCCCTAGATGGCAGGATGACCAGTAGATGTTAAATATATTAAGATATAACTTAGATACACAATAAGTATACATGACCAAAACATTATTTTGCTGTACAAAAAGAATCAGACTCTGAATTATTGTACAATTAGCTTGTGAAGGAAATCAAAAATGCATGTGTGCATAAATATAGGGATTGGGAATTCAATGTAATGGTTTTTAGTCATCTCCCAGAGTTCTTTTTCTGGGTATAGCTAGTTCAGTTCATTACTGCTCCATTAGAAATGATTTGGTTGATCTCGTTGCTGAGGATGGCCTGATCCATCAGAACTGGTCCATCATCTAGTATTGTTGTTGAAGTATATAATGATCTCCTGGTCCTGCTCATTTCACTCAGCATCAGTTCGTGTAAGTCTCTCCAGGCCTTTCTGAAATCATCCTGTTGGTCATTTCTTACAGAACAGTAATATTCCATAATTTTCCTCATGAAATCATTAGATTCCATTTGTCCAATTCTAGTTTTTAATGTATAAATTTCTTCAGTTAGATTTTATTATTCCTTTCCCAAGCTATTAACTCTTTCTTGCATGCCTCTCATTTATTTTCCCATTTTTTCTTCTATATATCTAATTTGACTTTTAAAATCTTTTATGGGTTCTTCTAAGAAGACTCTTTGGCCTTGAGGCCAATTCATTTCCCACTTTGAGGTTTCACATGTAGGCATTTTGTTTTTTTCTGAGTTGGTAGTTTGATATACCTTATCACCAAAATGACTTTCTCTGGTCAAGGTGCTTTTTTTATTTCTTGATTATTGTTTCTTTTCTTTTTCTTCTTTCCTTTCTTTCTTCCTTCTTTTCTTTCTTCCTTCTTTCCTTTTTTGTCTTTCTTTCTTTCCATATTTCATGGCTTTTAAAGTAGAACTCTGATCCTAGGACACAGAGGACTTATCCCAAGCTTTTTGTGAGGCTTTGAATTTTGTGGCACTTTGAGCTTTGATTTTGGATACAGTGACTTCTGGAGTTTGATGACTTGTTTATAGTGCTAGGGAAGACCAATCTAGTTTTGCTGTTTTGCCACAGTTCTCTTTTAATGTCCTGACCCAATTTCCCTAATTGTCCTATTCAGTTACTCTGCCTCAGGTTATAACCATTCCCTCTTAATGTTTGATAGGATAAAGATCTTATGTCTTAGACCTTAGGCTATATTTACTCCCTCTTAATGTTTGATGGGATAAAGGTCTTATCCATTTTAGACATCATTAGAATATCAGGAGCCTTTCCAGTACCTCCCATTATGTCATCCTAGGTGCCTCCCCCAACTAGGTCATCCCCATCCAGGTACCTCCCCCATTATGTCATTGTTCTTGTTACCCTATAAAAGAATCTTGTATCTGACATTCATTGCTAGATTCTTTGAGACAATAGTCTCATTCAGCCCTGGGACCAAACCATTGATCCATTTGGTCCCAGTAAAGCTTTCCATTACATAAATTATTAAGTTGTTCTCTCATCTCTGTCTTGCTCAGTTTCTCTGGCATTATACTGCCTGATGTTGCCTGGTTTCTGGATCTGGCAATTTGCCTTCCATGCTGAGACTAGAGGATCCACCACTTTCTTTATTATTGTCTATTATTTCTGCATTATTGTCTATATCAGAGAGGCGTTGGTTGCTAATCTGCTAAAAACCCTCTTGCTGGCTTGCCCCTAAATAGTCTGCACTGGGCTATATTGCCCTTTCATCCAGGTGAGACTGATCTTTCCTAAATTGGAATTCCTTCCAAGCTAGCTTGAACTGTAAAATTGTGTCTTTCAATCTCTTTGTAGGTTTTGTCACTTCAGAATCTGTTTAGAGGTTTGATTTCAAGTTGTTGTTGTTTGTTTTTTGTTTTTGTTTTTTCCTGTGGTATATAGGGGAGAACTCAAGCAACTCTCTGGCTTCTCTCCAACCTAGCTCTTCCTCCTCTAGAATGAAGTTTTAAAGGAAGGGGGTTCATGAAGAAAAGACTGGGCATATGTTGAATTTTATTATGAGAAACAGATTGCTTTCAACCATTCTAATAGTGCTTTTTGTGTTTTGTTTTCCAATTTTTATTTATTTTTATAAAGATTTTTATTTTCAAAACACATGCATAGATAATTTTCAACATTCAACCTTGAAAAACATTGTGCTCCAAATTTTTTTCTCCCTCTCTTCCTTCCACCTCTCTTCCAGATGGCAAGTGATCCAATATATGTTAATATATGCTAAATATGTGCAATTCTTGTATACATATTTCCATAATTATCATCTAGCAGTGCTTTTGTACAAACAAACATGAAATGAAATTATTTATCTTAATGAAATTGTCATGCCGGAGAAACTGAGCAAGGCAGAGATTAGAGACCAATTCAATAGTTTATTAAATGGAGAGATATACTGGGAACAATGGATCCATGTTTGGTCCCAGGGCTGGACAAGACTATCATCTCAAAGAGTCCGGCCCTCAAGTATCAGAGGGCAAGCCTTTTATAGGATAACAAGAACAATGACATAATGGGGGAGGTACCTGAATGGGGATAACCTAATGGGGGGGAGGCACCTAGGATGACACAATGGAGGGAGGTTACTGATATTCTAATGACATCTAAAATGGATAAACCTTTATCCTATCAAACATTGAGAAGGAATGTCTATAACCTAAAGATATAAAACCTTTATCCCATCAACCATTTAAGAGAGAATGATTATAGCCTGGGGTTTTGGGGCAGAGCAACTGAGGTAGACCTTTATCTTATCAAACATTAAGAGGGAAAGGTTATAATCTGAGGCAGAATAACTAAATAGGACAAATGGAGAAACTGGGTCACGACATTAAAAGGAAACTTTGGCACAAGACTGCCTGCCATCTAGGAGAGGAGGTGGAAGAAGGGAAATGAAAAGTTGGAACAGAAGTGATTGCGAGGGATAATGTTGTAAAAATTACCCATGCATATGTTCTGTCAATAAAAAGTATAAAATTTTTTTTAAAAAAGAAATTATTTATCTTAAATTATTTTATTGTAATATAGATGCTATAAATATCATTGTCTATGAATCCAGAATATGCAGTAAATTTGATGTGGAAATGTTAAAAAAAAAAAAAAATGTTTAGGGTTTTTTTTAGAAAATATACCAAATAGGTTTTTCTCTTTGTTTTTTCTTTTATTACTTGTTCTCCAAGCTTATAATGTTAATAGAATCATCCTCATAGTATAAAGATGTAGCATGGTAGAGGGAAAATGGACATTATTACCTATGAGTCTTAGTTTAGAAAGAACCTTACTGCAAGGGCTAACTTTGCAATTTGCCTAGCACTCATGACTACATGGCTAATTTTACCTTTTTGTTCCACAAAGTAGAGATCATAGTGTTTAAGAGGAAGGGTGCAGACTGTGTAAAATACAGAGAAAACTTTATCTACTGAGCAATTACCTATTGGTCAAGCTTAGAAAAAGATTCAGGTTTCAAAGAAGTAGTGCACCAGTGACAGATTCACAATGAAAGCCAACTGGCTCAAGGAATACAAGGCCTTTGGAACTTACAATTAAACTGTATAAACTCATAATGGTTGCATAATATAAGAGTTTGCATTTGACATGTATCTGTTATATGTCATAGCTTTAAGTAGCACCATGTCATTACCATCAGAGTCATAGAGAAAGAATATCTGGGACATGCAGCCCTCAAAGAACATGCTTTTGTGATTCCTGAAAATATCCATAATCATCTTGAGTATGGCAAAGGTGGATAGGCACATATCAGTGAAGGAAAGGCCACTTAGCAGAAAAGTACATGAGTATATGCAGAATAGGTTCCAAGATCATACAATTAGGAAATTACTCAGCAAAATAGTCATTTGAAGCATTTTTTTTTTAAAAGTTAGAGTTCCCAGGACCCTGAAAGTCTCACCAAAAGAAATTAAGCCATTTCTGAATGATTTGTTTGGTCCATGATTTGTCATTTTGTTGAATCAGTAGGTTTCTGCAAGAAAGGAAAATAGAAATAAAAACAAAGTTATAGGGTGAATAACGTTAGCAAAAAAATGAAGTCAAAACTGATGTAGAATTAAACTTGGCTGACAAGTTTAGCTAGCTAGAAAGATAGATAGATAGATAGATAGATAGATAGATAGATAGATGATAGATAGAGATATGTACTTATCTATCTATCTACTTTGTTGAGTCATACACTCTATTTCAGAAACACACACACACACACACACACACATACACAAACACACTCCTCTCCTTTTCTTTATCATTTGTTGCAAACACATATTCTCTTGGATATCAAAAGAATTTCCCAGAGCATTTTATGTGTGTGTCAAAAACAGGCAATAAAATCTTGTATCCTCCTGATTTAGAATTTGGGATAATTTTAAAGCAATAGGTGCAAAAGTTAATCTTTATGTTACCAGGATAAGCAAATGAAGATCACAAATAGGATACAAACCTCCATTCTAATTAACTTGATGGAGACAATGCTATGGTGAGTCAGTGTGTCCTTTGCTTTCATAATAGTAAAAGGAGCTTCAGGAATACTCAAAAGTACATGAAGCCTTTTTAAAAACTCTGCTTCCTTTCAGAGAATTGGTCTCTGCTGTTTTTATTGCTTTCAGATACTTGTAAAGAAAACTTTTCAACTTGTGATAATGAATGGAATAAAACAATCCTGGGTGTCTGAATTTGTGTTGATAAGACTAACTAGTTGCCAAGAACTTCAGCATTTCCTCTTTGTAATGTTTTTAGTGCTCTATATAGTGATCATTTTAAGAAACTTCCTAATCATCCTCTCCATCGCTTTGAAGCCATATCTTCATTTCTCCCATGTATTTTCTTCTTGCAAATCTCTTTTTTTTAGATGTCCATGTGGCCTCTTTTGCCACACTGAAGTTGATTGCAGACTCGCTTGTTAAACACGAGATTATCTCCTTTAAGACTTGTCTAGCTCTGATTTTCTGCTTGCAACTCTTTGCTGACAATGAAATGTTACTACTTCTGTCAATGGCCTATGACCATTATGTTGCCATATGTAAATCTCTTCACTATGTGGCCCTCCCAAGTCAGCAGGTCTCTGCTATTCTGGACAATATCCCCTGATGTATTGTTCTCACACATATAACCCATCATTGGGTTTTTACTCTTTTGTGATCCCAACAAAGCTGGGGACAGTTTTTTCTGTGACTTCCTTCTGGTGACCAAAGTTGCTTATAGAGATACTTAGATTATTATTTTAATAATAATTGCAGAGAATTATTTTTTTCTATTGAGTTCCTTTATCCTTTTGTTCATACCTGAAACAATCATACTTATCACAGGGCATAATCAGCCACCAGCTAGCTTGGGAAAACCAGGCTCCACATTGACTTCCCATTTCACTGTGGTCATCTGTTCTTTGAGCCATGCATTTTTAAAAATATGTATAACTTTTCAGTAATTACTTAATAGACAAAGTTCTTAATATTCTTTATACTATCATTACTACCATATTAACCCAGTTACCTAAACCCTGAGAAACAAAGAAGAGGACCCTATGTCCAAATTGAAGTTAATAGCTGAAATAAGATTGTTTACCTGTTTTAATAAGAAATGCCCTCTCAAGGAGAGTAAACTTCCCAAACCCATCATGATTTATTAAAGACTCTATAATTTGACTAAATATGACATTTGACTATTAATTCTAAACTCTAGAACTATTTACCTACAAGGGAAGAAACAAAAGGTTTTTGAGTAACTCCTAATAGTTATATTGACATAAACCAACATAATTTTATTTGGTAATTTCAATTTTATTTTTTTCTATTCAGTTTCTTTATCTCTCCTTTTCCCTTGACTTTTTATTTATAAAAATGCTGAAGGAAATTCAGCATTGTGAAGAAAGAAATGGACATTGTCAGATTTAGTTAGATTTCAGCAAAGATACATGTTGGGTTGGGGGAAGGGGAACTTTTAGAAGTTTTCAGAAATACAACATTAAAACAAATACAGATAAAAGGTGGACATATATATAGAATTAACTTATTTTTAAGCTATATGTATCACAAAGAAAAAAATAGTTTATACTGGTGATTACACAGATATCTGTTGTAATTTTTTTAAATCTTCAGTAAATTAGTGTTTATTACCAAATTGGTAATACATGGGCATTCAGTTGCTGCTCAGTAAAAAACAAAACAAAGCAAAACAAAAATTAGGAATATATAACTATTCAGGGAGCAATGAGTATGAGTATTGATTTAAAGTAGTGATTTCAATAATCCCAATAATGGGATAATTGATATGGCTCACTTGCTGCTCTGTGGAATAACCCAAATTATCCAAATAAGAGTTAATATTGGTCAAAGCATTGACTATCTCTAATGACTCAAATCAAAGCTACTTGGTGGGTAGTGACTCCCCTTTCCCTTATGAGGTAAAACTATTTTGTAAATTTTATAAGGTAAAATTATTTAATTTTCAATCTCCAAATAGTTATTTGATTTACCATGCCATAGTTGTAACATCTCAAATTCTTTAAGAAAAAAAAAAAAAAGATACATGAAAATTAACTGAAGGATCACAATTCAATGATGCTTTAAGCATTTTTCTGACCTCAGACAGATGTATTCATTACATTCATCTGAAATGCATTTGTCTAACTGAACCATTTAATAGTCTGTGTCCTTCATATTTCATCTGTGAAACTGTGTTTCTTCTCATGTGGATTTAATCAGGGTATTTTTGTGCAAAAATTTTCTACTCCCTTCCCTCTTTCGGTAAGCATACAAACCAAATATAAGGGTCTTGCCCTTACATCTTTCACAAGTTGACTTCTTATTTTACTTTTCACAAAACTTTTTTGGCTGCTACCTTCAATACTAAAAATTGAACACACTATAAATATAATATGACATTTTAATTTTTTTTCTTTAAGAGATAAATAAATACAACAAAAAAATAAACAAAAATGAAGCAGAAAACTGAAAAGACTGTGGGGGAAATTATATTTAACAGGTTTTTCCTCAAATGCAGGCGGAAAACTCTTCTATAACTGATATGTTTACAAAATTTCCCATGGCACTAAAAAACTTTAACACTGCTATTATCATACCACTACAGTGTATCAAAGCCTTATTTGCTATGCCATGCCATCTCACTGAGATGCTTTAGTTAGGTGGAAATATTTCTTTCTTTCTTTCTTTCTTCCTTCCCTCCTTCCTTCCTTCCTTGCTTCTTTCCTTTCTTTCTTTCCTTTTTCTTTTTTTGCTGAGGCAATTGGGATTAAGTGACTTGCCCAGGGTCACACAGCTAGAAAGTGTTAAGTGTCTAAGGCCAGATTTGAACTCAGATCCTCCTGACTTAGTGGAAATATTTCTTAAGAAGATATAATTCTTTTTGCTCTAATATTATGTTCATCTATCAACTTTTTAATATGTAATGTGTCATCTTAAATTGATTTGCCCACTGGCAGGCTGTGACATGTGCAAATGACTAACATTAGCTATTCTGCCAGATATAGCTCTCATTATAGATTAATTGACATTTTCAAGTTCTATTTTTATTTTAAAGATTAATGAGTGGAAACTGGTTTATATTCATGAAGAACAATGTGTCTCTTCCTAAATCTGCCTTAAAGCAAAGAAAGAAGAAAGAACAAAGAATCTCTTTGACAAATTATGACTGGCTTGACACAAACATGAAACTTAAAGTCATAGTGAACAAGCCAATTTATGTAATGGTATAATAATGTTTAGCAGCCATTTAGCTATAAATCCTTATTGTAACAGTTTACATGTATGTCAATTATTTGAAATGTATGTTCTTATAAAGCAAGTATTTTGTCATAGTAATTCCTGTATAAGATCAACTACAGAAATCTACATAATTACTAGTTTGTGCGCATTTAAAATTTTGATTACACAATTATCCATACTTATATTCTCCTGAATCTGTGAATAAAGCATGCAAGGTTTGGAAAAGTCTTAATGCAAAGGAGAAAGAAAGAATAAATAATCCATGTCAAATTGACTGGTGAGGAGAAAACTATTTTTGGATAGGTTTTTCCACACCATCTTGGGTGACTCCTAGAATAATCTTTTTTACTGTCTCATATTCAACTAATTCCTTTCTCTCTGTAATCAATTTTATTTTGTTTTGATTCAGAAAGGAAGGGCTAATGAACCATATGCCATCACCATGAAAAGTAGTACCATTCTTTTCAAATATAGTCAGTCTACTGAAGAAAGAATTCTTTTTAACTTTGCAGTTTCCTGCCCAGCTTTCTTTCCTTTTCCTCAGCCTCAGAATAATCCCTGAGTTAATACTCAGGGCTGAGGAAGCCCAGTAACTAAAGCAAATTGGGATATTGCTAAAGAAAGAATCTGCTGACTTATAATTTCCAGGATTTTTAATCACTATAAATATACTAACACATATAAAACCTAATTTATGGATACAGATATGCTTAGAAAATGGTAGAAGGTTTATCCAAGTAGGTTAGTCCTCAGGGGAAGAGCAAATGTTAATTGTTGATCCAAGTTGTTCCACCATATATAACCTGCATTTTATGAACATGAATAGAATGATGATCAAGAGCTAAAAGGGACCTGAGATGCCTAATGTCTTCATTTTGCAGATGAGCAAATTGAGGTCCAGAGTGGTCATATAATTTGCCCAAGGTCATACAGATAGGTTTTTGCAAAATGTGCAAAGTGAACTCACGATCAGTGATTGTTGCGTGATACCACATTCTCTTTGTTTACAAGAGTTGGAGTTTCTTTTCAAAACTTGATAATGAAAAGAATGCTGTGAACATGTAAGGTTATTTTCAATTGTAGATAAATTTTTAAAGCATAGAGTTGGGCAACTACAAAACATATCTAAAAAAATATTGAAGACTCTTTATACTTTATTTTATAACAGGAGGTTCTAGATACGTGTCTGCCCAGGGTATGGAGATTTTTTTTCAGATGATCCTGTGCCTAGAAAGATAGAATATCAATTTGGCTACAGCAAAGATGATGTGCATTAAATTTAAATTACTTTTCCAGGGAAAAAAAATAACACTGTTGAAATGAGCAATTATTAATTTTTGAATCACATTTTCTTCCCAGCAGTTATTAAAGAAATATATCCTTTGAGGACTGTGACATTTGGCAGTGTAATATAGAATACAGTGTTGTTGCTCAGCTAGGGTTGCACCAAGTTTGAAGAAAGAAATGGCTGTTGAAAATTCTCTCCTCAAATAAAGAGAACATTCTTCCTTTATGCTTCCCCCTCCCTAAGTAGGTACAGAATAAATCTCATGGGAAAACATTCCTAGTCTCAAACAAGATTATAATCAGATCCATAATAACAAAATTCAGGTGACCTTCAAAAATGTTTCTTAGCTAGATTTTAAAAAAAATTCTCTTGGAAAGAGGCACTAAGAAAATAATAATTTAAAAATTTTAAAGTACATATTACTTAATCTTTAACATATTTACCTAGTGCAAAATTAATTTAAGAAATCATCTCAACCATAAAAAAGACATACTATTGACTATCCAAACCCACTTATGCAGGTTTTTTTTCATCTTAATCCTTATTTCAGAATTAGAAATAAGAATTTAAAGCCGGAAGGAACCTTAGAAATCATCTGGTCTAATCCCTTTGTTTTATATTAGGAACTGGAGACTGAGAGGCATTAAATGTTGTTAGCCAATGAAGTTAAAAATAAAAGTTAAATATTGCCCAAAGAAATTAAGAAGTTAAATTACTCAAAAGTAGGTTAAAAAAAAAGGACAAAGTTAAGATTTGAAAACAAGTTTTTCTTATGTGGAATCTAACTATATTTTAATCTGTATATCACTACACTATAATTTTATCAAATACCTAAATTTCATTCTAATTATTAACAGTTTCTAGTTATCTCTCTTTGCATCAGATGATGATTGACTTCACAATATCCTATACACAAAGTTTAAGATCATTTTTGGTCTTTGGTGACACTAATGAAGATATATAATTCCCTTCTTACCATAACCATTTGTTTGGAAAACAGAATCAAGACATCTACTTTCATAGACCAGTGGCAATGAATGAAATTGAGAAACCTGTATGTCTGCATCTCCCAAATGGCTCCAAAATATAATTAAAAATTTGGATTTAAAGTATAATGCTAGTCTGTTTCTGTCTCTGGTCCTGAAGAGGGATGGAGGAGACAAGGGCTAAAACTAGAAATTCCAAATGATGAAGAAATGAAGAAGCTTCTTTAGCTGAGAAGTAATAGAAAACCATGATCAAAAGGTACTTCTCAGAGAGGATACAAGAAACTACTTTGGCAATTCAGGGCCAGGGATCAATTATTGTAAAGATGAATTACTAAATATCAGACAGAACCAGAGAAGGGAAGTAAGGTCTGAATCTGAAGTTTTGTTTGGTAGCAGAATAGCACAAAATGCAAAAGACAAGTAAATTAACAAGATAAAAGGTCATCAGAAGATCTGGGAAAATGGAGAAAATATAAGTTTAACAAAGAACTTAAGACAATTTGCCATATTCAATACTTCATAGGCATATGTAAGTTTTTTTGCCAGGGTGACTAGTGAACTGCCTTCCAAATCCCTCTATAAGAGCTTCATCTGGACAGTTCCATGTTACCCCAATAGTAGAATCATACTCAGGAGATAACAGCCTTCTAGAACTTGCAGCAAATACTGTGGAATTCTGTACTTGCATCAGAACTGTTTGTCTTCGGGTATATTTTGGAGATCAATCACGATAAATTTGACCTTAACAAACAAATAAACAAGCAAAAATGTCATTTCTTCAATCTGTCATCTAGGAAACAACCTTCAATCTTATCCAACAAGTGTCAATGTTATGCTGTCTCTCATAATACAAATTATTCCCATCCAAAATTTTGTATTTAATGATAATAGTCTGTTAAGAATCACCAGATATAGTAGAATTCTCGGTACCTCAGGCTTATTGTATTAGAAATGAATAACTAAGGTCCTAGAATTTAAAAAACCAAAATGCAATATTCTACCTGTAAATTTGCTTTTACAATAATAAAATTTTAAAACCTATTAAATTAACACAACTCCATGCTAATTATACATGTGTAAATATTGATACCAGAAAAATAGTAAATGAAATTAAATATAAAGAAATAAAAACAAGGTAAATATTAAGTTCTATTTTCCATTAATTTAACTCATTTATTTCTATGTCTTTTTATTAATTTTTAAATATTGATTTACTTTCCCAAGGCAATGTGGAATAGCTGAAAAATAACTTTGGAGTTAGAGTATAAGATCAGACTTTAAACTTTGACTTAGGTACTTAATAAGTAAGTCACAACCTCTCTAGTCCTCAGTTTCTTAATATAAAATAAAGGGATTTAATTTGCTATTTTCCAAGATATTATCTACCCTTAATATCCCATGATTTTTAAAAGTCATTTGTTACAAGAAACTTTCAATTCACTTTAACTGTTCAGTCTTAACAGAAGTAGGACTCACAAGCTTCATCTTTGTGTTATAACTACAAAGAAACTGCTAACAAAATTCTCAGTTCCTTCAAGAGATTTTCTTCTTACTCTACCCAAGCCTTGCTAGGACATTTGGCTTTTTGTTTCTTCTTTCCTGAATAATCGGAGCAAGAAAAACAAAATAAACAAAAACCAAAAAATAAGCAAAAAACAAAAACAACTTACAATACTATCATGGGTTACAATTTACAAATCTTTTTCATGTGTCATTTGATCTTATTTGATTATCACTAACAATAATTTAAAGTAGGCAGACCAAATAGTATTTTCTCATTTTAAACATAAAAAAGGCTTAATAATTTACATAGATAGAAAGTATAGCAGGTCTTATGACTTTTGGAGATCTTATAAAACATGGACAGTAAAATTAGAGTGCTCCCATCTCCTGTTTTTTTTCTTTCAACTTCATCTATGTGTACGTATATATATATATATATATATATATATATATATGTATTTAGACTTACATAGACACACACACATGCATATATATATATATATACACACACACACATACACAAAAATGTGTGCATACACAAACACACACATATATACTCACTTTCTGAAATGGATGTTGTTACCTGAGGAATCAGGGATATATCTCAATGGGAATAGGGAAGGATTGGGAACAGCCACCAACTAGGTAGATGTCTAAACAAAGACATTTTACACTTAGTATCTTCCATTTCATACTTATATAACTTACATACTTACATAAACAATTTAAAATAAATAGTAATGGTTGCCTTTAACAATCTATCAATATTTTAAAAAGACAAAACAATCTATTATAAAAAAATTAATATGAATACTTAAAGCCATATAGGTACATAAATAAAACTAAGAAAATGTGGTCCTGACAGGGAATAAGGGGATATATGAGCTAACTGAGTGTAGATTAGCATCAATACCTGTCACAAAGTAGGTGCTTAATAAATGCTTGCTAAGTAACTGATATCAGGTTTCTTATGGCACCATCAGGAAAGGAGGACAGCTCCTTTCCCCCCAGAAGCTATTTCTTTAGATCCAACTAATCCCACCAGATACCTACCAGAGTGCCCCACTTTCTCATCAGTATATATGTCCTGGGGCTACAACTCTCATTTTCTCTACCCAAGAGAACATCTTTGGGGTTTTTCTATTTTTGTATCCTCAGTGCTTGGTATGGTACCTGGCATTTAGTAGACATTTATCTTGTTTGTTGAAAGTGAAACCTGAGGGACAGTTAAGTACTACAGTGGATAGAACACCAACCCTGAAGTCAGGAAGACCTGAGTTCAAATCTGACCTCAGACACTTAACATTTCCTGGCTGTGTGACTCTGATTAAGTCACTTAACCCTAATTGCCTCAGCAAAAAGAGAGAGAGAGAGAGAGAGAGAGAGAGAGAGAGAGAGAGAGAGAGAGAGAAAGCTAAATAAGTTACTAATTTTGCATAGCCAAGTTAGAGTTCTACTTTTTCTTTTCTTCCATACCTTTCTTTTGTAATTAATATGGAATAGCTTTGCTGAGGCAAGCAGTGAAAACAAATGATATAGTTTCTCTTTCCTTCTACCTAAAACTGCTTTTCCTACTTAAAGAGGCCCAAAAGTTTCTCTTTAGAACTTAAAGAAACACCTCATTTTGAACATACAGAAGTTTAAAAACAATTACAAAACTTCCTTATAAGTGATTTGGTGATTATCATTTGAATAATAACAACACAGAAAATATGAATAAGATCAGTTAGGGTATCCAGAAGTGGCTTCATCTTAACTAATTAGAAGTAATGAGGTGACTGTGCTATCTTATCAGGATTCAAATATCTGTTTTTCAGTTTTTTCATAGCTGTTTTCACCTCCTGGTTCCTCAGTGTGTAGATTATTGGATTCAGAATGGGAGTAAAGATAGTATAAAACACAGAAAGAACTTTGTCTACCAGGAAACTGCTTATTGGCCACATGTAGATGAAGATACATGGTCCAAAGAACATAAAAACCACAATGAAATGGGCAGTGCAGGTAGAAAGAGCTTTGGAGGACCCCCCAGAGGAATGTTTTTTAATAGTTAGTATAACAATAACATAGGAGTTAAATAAGAGCATAAAGCAGGATAGAGCAATGATACCACTTGTGGAGATCATGAAGAATCCTAATACATAAGTATCTACACAGGCTAACTGGAATACCACAGGAAGGTCACAGAAAAAGCTATCTACCTCATTGGGACCACAGAAGGGCAAGTGAAGAGCAAATATCACCTGGCTCATTGAATGCATGACACCTACGACCCAGGAAGTCACTACAAGTATAATACACACCCGGGGACTTATAATGGTTGCATAGCGGAGTGGTTTGCATATGGCAATATATCTATCAAAGGACATGGCCATTAGCAGGATAATCTCAGTGCCAGTAAAGAGATGCAAGAAAAAAATCTGGGAGATGCAGCCATCAAAGGAGATAGTTTTATGTCCAGTGAGATAGTCTGTAATCATCTTGGGGGTAGCAAAGGAAGCTAGAGACATATCAATGAGGGAGAGGTTAGTGAGCAAGAAATACATGGGAGAATGAAGGTGGGAATCGGCGATCACTGTGATGACAATGAGACAGTTGCCCACAATTGTTGCCACATAAAACAAAGAAAACACCATGAAGAAGAAAAGCTGGAGGTCCCAGGAACTGGAGAGTCCCAACAACACAAATTCAGACACAGTAGATTCATTGCCTGTATCCATTGTCTCGAGGCACAGGCAAAGGACTGTAGAAAAGAAATCAGAGATAATAAATAATATTGGCATGGGAATTGCAATGTGATGTTTAAAATTCTGTTCTCCATAAAAATGGCACCAGAAATAAATAAATAATTTTGTGATGGGAATGATGATGATAATCATGTGTTTAAGATTTAATTCTTCATAATTTACTAGACAAGCACTAAAGCATCTTCACCAAAAGGAATTTAATACATTGACAATTCTTAGTTAAAGCTTATGAAGAACAATGCACAGGTTTTCCTTGTTGGTGATTAATATTTTTGTTTGAAAATGGCATTTCTCTCTGTTCATTTGCACCTATTTAAAAACAATATAAAACATATATTCCACTTTGGTGAAATGGAAACATATCGTCTCTCATTGCTCTTTGCGGTTTGTGAATATTTTGTGGATCATTCAGAAATTAAGCACAAAAAGCAAATAAGGTCCCAAAGAAATTGTAAGATAGTCATAAGACACAGGCAATGAGGAGAAGGGGAAAAGAGGACGAGGAAAGGGAAGGAAATAGAAGAGATGGAAAACTAAAAAAGAAAGATTTATCCATGACAAATGGACACATTAGAATGGCTTTCACCACCATGTACTGATTTAATAGAATACTTTAGGAGAAACAATGGCTAACAAACTTCTTCAGCTTTGTGCTATGATGAATTATCTGCTAGATGCTATATAAATCTCTTATTTTGCAGCACTGGTTTGCTTCCCCCAATAGCAAAAATCTCTTAGGATTAGTTATAAAGGTTAAAAGGGGAACTGAGAACTAGTAGAATTGCTTCAGTTACCTCTGCAGCCACTGAATACTGGACTACAGATAGATAAATAGTGGGGAGAGACTTAAATCACTGCTGCCCTAAACTCCCTAAAAATAAATCCAAGAGGGAGGGTGAAGAAATCCAGAAAGATGTCTGCCTGGTCAAGCTATGCACTGTAGGTATTGCAATCCCTTTCAGTCCCCTAAGGTAGACAGATGAATAGAAGGAAGATACATTCCTTCTATCTTCTCTCTTAGAGACTTGGCACTTCTCTGATCACATGGCCTCCCTGGCTTTCTTCACCAGCACTGCCTGCACCTTCTTTCATACAACTCCTCATCATGCTGGAGGAAGAACTGGATTACTCCTTCTCCCCCACTATCACTCCCAGACTCCCCTTTTGTTTCTTTCCCTCGTTCCTTCTTTGAAGTCCACAAAATTAAAATCTTCTCGACAATAAAAATAAAAATGGCTGGGATAAACTGATGCTCACCCCATCCTCCTATTCTCCACCCAAATCTTCCCTTATACTAGGAGACTTTAATATTCATGTAGATGCTCCCTCTGCTTCTCTAATTTTTAATTTCTCATTTCCCCTATCTCTTTAAGACTCAAAAAGTACTCACTTTACCTCATAACACTTAGGGATGGTCACACACCAGATCTCATTACCCACAAGAGCTCCATTTCCCTAAGTGGAAATTTAGGCCTTCCTTTTTGACGTTAATGTCTCATATCATTCATCCCTAGGCTTTTCTCCTCTGTTTTTTCTTCGGCCTTATTGAGACTTTCTTTCCTTCTATCTCTCAATGCTTTCATAAGCCATCAGATCTATTCTAAGTTCCCTTTCCTCCTCTAATCTCAACCCAAAAGTTAATCACTTCATCTCTATACTGGCCTCTGCACTTGATTCCTTTGCCCTGTTTCCTAATGCTGTTCTCTTGATTAAACCAGCCCTGGACTATTCCTACTATCTTATCTGCCTCTTCCACTCACTCATAAACTGCTTAACAAGTTGGTGGAAATCATGAAACTGTGCTACTTAAGTATATCCCAAATTCATGTTATCCAACCTCACTTGGACCTTCACTGAAACAAAGCAATCCTTTTATACTTATCTAATTGAAACCCTATTTCATTTCCTGAAGAAACTATATCAAACTTTATCTTCCTTCTTGAAACTCCATTCTACCCCAATCCAGCCTACCCCATTGGGCACTTTGTCTCCTACTTCACTGAAAAAATAAATGAGGCTAGGCTATTTGACATAAACCCCCACTTCTCCTATTCTCTTCATTTCAAGTACTTTAGGAATCCTTCTTTACTCTCTCCTCTTTCGCCTGATTTATGACAGAGAAATAAACTTTCTCTTTGCTCAAACTAGCTCCTCTACATGTGTACATGATCCCATTCCCTTTCCCTAGGTAGATTACATACTAATAATCTCTTTTTTCTTGACTCTTCCTATCAGATGCCTCAATGCTCCTTGTCCTCAAATATTCCCAAGTTTCTCCCATTCTTTAAAAACCTTCACTAGACCATATCATCCCCTCAAGCTATCATTTTATATCCCTCTTTCCTTTATTAGCCAAAATTCTTTACATTTACATTCACTGACTCCACTTAATTTCTCCTCTTAGTCCTCTACTCCTTGCAGTCTAACTTTCATTTTCACCTCTCAACTGATACTATTCTCTCCAAAATTACCAATCATTTCTAAATTATGCAATTTAAAAATCTTTTCTTGACTCTGGGAGATGACTAAGAATCATTACATAGAATTCCCAATCCCTCTATTTTTGTCCACCGGCATTTTTGATTTCCTTCACAGGCTAATTGTACACTATTTCAGAGTCTGATTCTTTTTGTACAACAAAATAACTGTTTGGACATGTATACTTATTTTGTATTTAATTTATACTCTAACATAATTAACATGTATTGGTCAACCTACCATCTGGGGGAGAGGTGGGCAGAAGGAAGTAAAATTGGAACAAAAGGTTTGGCAATTGTCAATGCTATAAATTTACTCATGCATATAACTTCTAAATAAAAAGCTATAATAAAAAAAAAGTCTTTTCTTGGTCCTCATCTTTCTCAATGTATCTGGTGCTTTTTACCCTGTTAATTCCATCTCTTCTGGTATACCCTTTTGCTTAAGAGTTTTTATAACAGTCATATTTCTCAGTTTAAAAGTCTGCTTTTTCTAAGTTTCCTTTGATAACTCATCGTCCACATTATACTCCCAGACTATGGCTCTTCCCAAAGTTCTCCAATGAGGCCTCTTTTCTTTCTCTCTATCTCCTCAATAACTTCAAATGCTCCAATTCCCAGATCTGTATACCCATCCTTAGTCTCTCTCCTGAGTTTCAGTTCCCAATTAATAATTCCCTATTGGACATGTGTCAAACTAAATATTTTGAAGATATCTTAAATTTAATTTTTTTTTAACTGGAATCATTTTTCCTTTTGAATGTAATCCTCTTCCAAACTTTCCTTTTCTGTCAAAGAAAGCACCGTCTTTCCAGTAGGTCAAACTGATAATCTTGACATTACATTCGACTCATCCCTCATTCCATATATCCAATCAGACCCCATTATTGATATATGTTGGTTATGGTTACCCAGATACTCAAACAACACCCCAAAAATAAAAAAATAAAATAAAAATCTGCCATAGAATAAGAACCATTAAGGAAGAATTTATGTACTGGAGTTGTTAACCTTTCCAATTCTCTTAAGTTTTGATATAGAATATTTTTCTGTAACAGAAATCTCTGACAATCAATAGCAAGTCAGTAGCAATTGAATTAAGATTTTGAATTGCCATAGGACCTTGAGTAAGTCAAATAAATTAAAGCACCATGTCTTAAGCTGACATGGGAATTAAGAAAAGATGGGAATGAAATTACAGGATCACAGGGTTAAGAGCTGGAAATGATCTGTTATACAGAAGAATAAAATGAATTCTATGAAGTCAAGTGACCTGTCCAACTTCAAACAAATAGTAAAAGGCAGAGATACTGTTGAAACCCATATTTTTAGATTTTAAGGTCAATTTTTTCTACTTCACCTATCCATTGCAATTTCCTGAAGTAAATTATAAAATTCAAGAGTTAGTGATCTTTCCAAAGTGATACACTATCTCCTCTGATCAGGCAGATCAGAGACAATTTAAAGCTCAAACTACTAGCCATCCAAAATTGCTCAGATGCAAATTAAGACAACTCTAAGATACCACTACACACCTGTTAGATTGGCTAAGATGACAGGAAAAAATAATGATGATTGTTGGAGGGGATGCGGGAAAACTGGGACATTGATGTATTGTTGGTGGAGTTGTGAACGAATCCAACCATTTTGGAGAGTAGTTTGGAACTATGCTCAAAAAGTTATCAAACTGTGCATACCCTTTGATCCAGCAGTGTTACTACTGGGATTATATCCCAAAGAGATTATAAAGAAGGGAAAGGGACCTGTATGTGCACGAATGTTTGTGGCAGCCCTTTTTGTAGTGGCTAGAAACTGGAAACTGAATGGATGTCCATCAGTTGGAGAATGGCTGAATAAATTGTGGTATATGAAAATTATGGAATATTACTGTTCTGTAAGAAATGACCAACAGGATGATTTCAGAAAGGCCTGGAGAGACTTACACGAACTGATGCTGAGTGAAATGAGCAGGACCAGGAGATCATTATATACTTCAACAACAATACTATATGATGACCAGTTCTGATGGACCAGGCCATCCTCAGCAACGAGATCAACCAAATCATTTCTAATGGAGCAGTAATGAACTGAACTAGCTATGCCCAGAAAAAGAACTCTGGGAGATGACTAAAAACCATTACATTGAATTCCCAATCCCTATATTTATGCACACCTGCATTTTTGATTTCCTTCACAAGCTAATTGTACAATATTTCAGAGTCTGATTCTTTTTGTACAGCAAAATAACGTTTTGGTCATGTATACTTATTGTGTATCTAATTTATATTTTAATATATTTAACATCTACTGGTCATCCTGCCATCTAGGGGAGGGGGTGGGGGGGTAAGAGGTGAAAAATTGGAACAAGAGGTTTGGCAATTGTTAATGCTGTAAAGTTACCCATGTATATATCCTGTAAATAAAAGGCTATTAAATAAAAAAAAACAAAACAAAAAAAAATTGCTTAGATGTTTTAAGTGCAAGGACTTTATCTTACTGATGTTTGTATCTCTGGCATAATGTAGGCACATTGAAAGTATTTAATAAAGTTGAATTTAATTTACTTGCCAACTCATTATTCTGGAAACAAGTAGATAAAACTTTTCTTTTAGAGATCATCTACTTTAACTCTTTCTGTTTACAGAAAAGGTAACTGGGGAAAAGTTAAATGATTTGCCCAGGGTCACATAGCTGGTAAGTGTGACAAGCAGTATTTGAATTTGGATCTTCTTGATGCAGAAGCATTCTGCTGTAGTCTTCTCTGGCCATACAACATCTGGAAAACTAAATCCAGTTCTGGCTGATACATTTTAGAAAAGATAGTGACAAGTTGGAGAATTATATTTAGAGAATATAATGTAGATGTTGAATCATCAAGGAAAGTGGATTCTGGGAAATTTCAGGAGGGAAGATAATTTTGAAATAGTTTCTTCAAAGGATGAGATAGGACATCAATTAAGGAAGAATAAATGAACTTCTTTGCTACAATGAAGAACCAGTTAAAGCTGGATAACATGAATTTGTGATGTACTCAGCTAGCACAGTGATAGAATTTCCTCTAATTTTGCTTAGCACTTTGTGAGTAAGAGTTGAGGAGACAGGTAGCAGGAGTAAAGTAGTCTTCAAGAGAAAAGCAGCAATAGGAAACAGGGGAAGGGATCTGAAAGCAGTGCATAATAAAGAGTTCAAATGGCTAACTATTGGATTGAATCTGGAGAGAGAGGAAAGAAAAGAACAGTCTTCCCACTTTTTAAATAATTTTTATATTGTCTATCATGGTTTCCAAAATGTAATATGTAATGCATGTAAATGTAATGTAATTTATTAAATTCTAATCCTACTTCTTTTTTAGTTTGGAGAATTTGATTATAAGGATTTGCAGAGAGTATAGAGACTAAATAGGAAGTTTTTATTAAAATGTGGTAAATCATATTATGGATTACCAGTCTGAATTACACATTTTAAGAATTGGAAGAAAGCTCAGAAGCCATCCAATTCAGATTATAGAAGAAATGCAATTACTTCTACAATCATCTCAGACAAAGATGATTCCTTATTTGCTTGAAACTCACTTTCAAGGGAAATCTAAGACATTTTATTCCCACTTTGGGACAATTTTGTTTAAATCTTTCTTTTCAATCAAACCTAAATTTGACTCTTTTCCACTTCCATCCATAACTTCTAATTCTGCTCTCTGGGACGAAGATAAATGAGTCTATCATCTTCTAGTCCTTCAATTAGTTAAAAATAGCTATTATGACCTCCCAAAATCTTCTCTTTTTCATTATACTAATTTTAAATTCCTTCAACTAATCATAATTTATTATTAACTCAAAGTGTTTCACTTTTCTTTGCATAATCTCAATTTTTCAATATTTCCCTAAAAATATGGCACCCAGAAAAGAGCACAATACTCCAGGGGTCCTCAAACTACGACTCTCGGGCCAGATGGGGCAGCTGAGGATGATTATCCCCCCTCACCCAGGGCTATGAAGTTTCTTTATTTAAAGGCCTACAAAGGCTAGAAACTGGAAACTGAATGGATGCCCATCAGGTGGAGAATGGCTGAATAAATTGTGGTATATGAATATTATGGAATATTATTGTTCTGTAAGAAATGACCAACAGGATGATTTCAGAAAGGCCTGGAGAAACTTACACGAACTGATGCTGAGTGAAATGAGCAGGACCAGGAGATCATTATATACTTCAACAACAATACTATATGATGACCAGTTCTGATGGACCTGGCCATCCTCAGCAACGAGATCAACCAAATCATTTCCAATGGAGCAGTAATGAACTGAACCAGCTACGCCCAGAGAAAGAACTCTGGGTGATGACTAAAAACCATCACATTGAACTCCCAATCCCTATATTTATGCCCACCTGCATTTTTTATTTCCTTCACAAGCTAATTGTACAATATTTCAGAGTCTGATTCTTTTTGTACAGCAAAATAACATTTTGGTCATGTATACTTATTGTGTATCTAATTTATATTTTAATATATTTAACATCTACTGGTCATCCTGCCATCTGGGGGAGGGCGTGGGGGGTAAGAGGTGAAAAATTGGAACAAGAAGTTTGGCAATTGTTAATGCTGTAAAGTTACCCATGCATATAACCTGTAAATAAAAGGCTATTAAATAAATAAATAAAATAAAAGCCCACAAAACAAAGTTTTTGTTTTTACTATAGTCTGGCCCTCCAACAGTCTGAGGGACAGTGAACTAACCCCCTATTTAAAAAGTTTGAGGACCCCTGCTAGACCCTAGTTTAACTATATGAAAACTAGAACCTCTTTACATAATGAATATAATTTTAAATCTATACTCCATTAAATACAATTTAAGATTATATTAATTTCTCTGGCAACCATATGACACATCTGATTGATTCTGAGCTTACTGTCTACCAACCCTCCCCCAATTTTTTTTTTCAGATAAATTTCTATCTCTCTATACCTTCTCATGTTATAGTGATGAAATTGTTTTTTTAACCTAAATATAAGCATAACTCTCCATTGTGGAACTGTCCTTCCTAAAATATAACAACCAGCATTAAACTTTACTATTCCAGATGCTTTATAACCAGAGAAGAATATGGCAGAGAGTTGGGATGAGAATCAGGAAGGTTTAAGTTCAGATCCTGCTTCTAATTTTTACTAGTTGTGAAACTGAGGCAAATCATTTAGTTTTTGTGAGTTTCCATTTCATCCTGTAAAAAGGAGTGTTTAAACTACTTTGTCTTCTAGCATTACATCTAGGTTAGCATAATGAGTGTGACTATGATGATTAGCAATATTGAAAAGAATTTTTTTTCCTATCCTCCAGATAGAATTATGTAGAAGAGTAATTTCAGAATCTGAAAGGAAATTTAGAATCCATTGAGTTTAATATTCTCATTGTGAAGAAACAGTAAAGGAAAAGAAATTGGCTTACCTAGGATAACAAAGCTAGATATTTTAACTGGAACTCTAATTCACATCTTCTGGCTTAAAATCCATCATCCTTTCAAATCTGTCATAGTATCAGTCAATATTTATTAAGTACCTATTTTGTGCCAAGTACTAGGTTAAACATGCTACATTGCCACAATAATATTTTTCTAATGTTGGAATTCAGTTTGAGATAAATCTATCTTGAATTTGATCTTATCTATTTTGCTTCCTAAAACAACAGTAAGATAGCACTACATAAGTAAGATAGCACTACATAATGGTCACATAAAGGGAGTGACAATGGCCTGGAATCTAAGGACAGGGTTATCTTTTAGTGAGCTTATCAATTTCCAGAATGTGAGACTTCTCACATTTGTTTTACAAGTGCTTGATTAGAAACTAGTTGACAACATAGTAAAAACTATTATTTTATATTTACATATATTGTATATTTATACATATTATATTTCATAGACAGCATAGTATACTGGAAATGTTTTATTTAATGACTTTAGTTCCGGTTATGATATTATTACTGTTTATCTGTGGTCCTCTGGGTGAATACCTTCATTTCTTCATTCCAATTTCCTCACTTGGCTCTCAAAATCTATATATTAAACTACCATTTGTTTCTCTTTAATACAATTAGCATATTCTCTGAAAGGAATAGAAGCTAAAATCAAATGTTGCAAAAAGATCAGATTACTTTTGAGTGCAAAAGGATCCTAAAGATCATTAATGACAATTCCTTCATTTTATAGTTAAATAAATTGAAAATTAGAAAGATGATATGTCTTGCCTAAGAGCATGCAGTTAAGTAGAATTTCTGGAATTTAATTTTAGGTCTTTTGCCTCCAAATCAGGTATTGATTTCACTATCTCATCTCAGTGATTAACATTCCACTTCTTTGTTTCTTTTTTTCCCCCCACCATCCTCCTGCCCATTTATCACATCTTTGATTTATTGAAAGGCAAACCTTTTGGAAAATGTCTTCACCTACCTCAACAGAAATCAGGACCACACTATAATCAATCAATCAAGCAGGCTTCAGTCCCATAATAATCTGATGGAAAGATTTTAAAATATCAGCCTTAGTTGAATTATTAGCCATCTAATAGCAGTGGACAAAATGGAATTTGTGGGGAACTGGGAATAGAGATAGCACTCATCTTGCAATGGGAGTTATTAAAACAGCCAATATGGCATTATTGTAGACACAAAGGGAGAATATATAAAGTGATCCCTAAAGTATAAAAAGTACTAGACTCAGATGGCTGTGAAAGATTCAAGGGGTGGTCACTAAAAAGAATATCATCTCTGATTTAATTCCCTTAGGAAGCATAAAATCCCCAAATAGACAAGTCAACAAGTAGTTATTAAATACCCACAGCTATGAAGTACCATATCTATACCTAAAAACAGTAACTAATGAGACTTTTTTTAAGGCTCAGTTTTTTCACCTTAGATTAAAAAGTTATGAAAAATTGGACAAAATGAAACAACTAACATTATATTAAGCATTGAAGGGGGAAAAAGTTAAAATGAAATAGTTTCCAGCTTTCAAGGAAGAAGGAAATCCTGACTTGTCAGGAAGAAGGAAAGTAGAAGAATAAGCTTAGAGGAGGAAAAAAATAAGATGCATTTTTATACACCTAAAGCTACAAAACAGATATCAAAGTCTGTCTAAAGAGGCAAATAGAAGTTCTAAGGAGAAAATAACTTTGTGGAATAATGTGAGTCTCCAAAAGTCAAAGAAAAAAAGAGATAAACAGTAATAATAGATGACTTCTCACAGAGGCAACTATTCATTGACCTAATTACAAAAAATAGAAAACAATATTATATTCCCAGGGCTTACATCCAGGATGTGATAGAGGATCTCTCAAAACTTATAAAACAGGAAACTACTACTCACTTTTTGCAATATACATGGGGTTAAATTAAATAACTAGCAAAAATAATCATTGATTAAGATTACAAAGTATAAGTAAGAAAATGAAAACCTTAGGAACAGATCTAGTATATTCTCCCTACTGCCTGTAGAAGGCAAAAGTACTAATGAGAGAAAGGCATATTTGAGAAGTAGATGATTAAGAAATGAAGTCTTTCAGATTTAATTAGAAGAGTCCTGAGATGAAAGGAAAGATAATGCTGTCTATATGTAGCATGATATGTGACATATATATGCATATATACCACACAAGTCTAAAACAGAATTCATTATTTCCCCAATATATACACAACGCTTTTTTTCAAATCTGTCCATTTCTAGAGAAAGCATCATTCTTTTAGTCCACAAAATTCACAGCCATAACATTATCCATTATTACCTTTTACCTCATGCTTCAAATCTGTTCACTTAACAAATTTTGTTATATTTACCTCCAACATGTTCTCTTTACATAGAGAACCACCACTTTAGTTTGGACCCAATCACTTCTTGCCTAGACAATGACAAATGACTTTTCATTGTTCTTCCTTGTCTCAAAGTCTTTTCTCCCTCCAATCTATCCTCCACACAATGATTTCTGTAAGCACAGATCTGACCATCTAATCTTATTTTTCTTATGTCTTCTTAGACCAAATATAAACTCCATACTTTAAAGATCTTGACAAAATGGATCCAATATGTGTTTCTACCCTCGTTATATATTGTCCCTCCATCTTCTCATACTCTATGATCCATCCAAAGTAACCTTTTCTCTATTCTTGAAACATGGTATTCTATCTTCTGTCTCCATTTCTTTGCACTCAATATCATTATTCTCTCCCTTCAAGATATAGTATTACTTTCTATGTGAAGCCTGGTATACTCCCTAACTACTTTGAATTTATTCTGTGTATAATATTATTAGATTATTAATACATTAATATTTTATCACTATATTACTCCCAAAATAGAATAAATATATGTGTATACATATATTTCTTTCTCTCAGTTTATCTGTGTATTTTCTTTCCAACAGAATGTAAACTTCTAGAGTAGGCATAATTTAATTCTCTGTGTCCTTAATGGCAAGTTCAATATCTATCACGCAGGATTTAATGATTATTTATTGGCTAGTTTTGGATTTTAGATTAAGCAACAAATAATAGTACATTTAAAAGGCTAGTGATGAAAAATGTCTCACCTCTTAGCTGAAAATTAATGGACTAGAGATTCAAAATGAGACAGAGAAATATGTTGATTTATTTTGCTGAACTTTTCACATTTGTTACAGAAAAGGTTTTTATTTGGGATGATAGTTGATGTATATTAGTAGTTATTGATAATTATGTCCAAAATGACATAAATAAAAAAGAATAAAACAAAAGAAATGCAAAAAGGAAGGCAAACAAATAGAGTAGTTATGTTACAACCTTGTTTAATTGTGTTCATGTTTGTGTATGTAGTGCTTAAACAAAAAGACCCCCAGACCCAAAAAGTAACCTGAAATGAAGCAGAGTCCAAACATAGGGTACAAAACATTTATTGTCTGAAAAGTGTTTATGCAAGCCAAGCAGAGAGAGAAAGCGTTCTTACGAAGAATGGGAAAAGGTGATATACTTGTGGTTTCTACAGGCTTCAGAGTGGGAGAAGGTTAGTAAAGGGGAGAAGAATGTCTGTATTCCCAATAAATCAGGGAATAGGGTGTTTGGAAAATCCCGAGTCTCTGTTTGGAAAGTCTTGAGTCTGCAGCTGTTGCACAAGGTTATTTTTGAACCTGGTCACTGATATGTCAAGCAGCCCTGGGCTTCAGAAGATTTTTTAATTGGCTGGTTATTGTGTAACCCCATGGCTCTGCTCTCCTATAAACAAGGGAAGTTCCAACATATCAAATAGGTTAATGTAATCATTAAAAAGCCCATGTTCACAGCAGTATATAATGTATTCATATCTTAAAACACAAGCTATATGTAACAGAAGTTAATAGTTTTTTCAGACCAGTCACTTTTGTATCCCTTTTAATATAATGCAATGTCAGTACAAAACAAAAGTTAGTATAAAAATAATAAAAAATAAAATAAAAGGATTAGGTTCTACAAACTAGGATTATAGAACATTTCCCACAGTACCCTTCCAATTCCGTTGAGAAATAACATTCATCAACTTCTGGCAAAGACCAAAAAAAAAAAAAAAAAAACTGATGAAGCAAAAGTACAAAAAGCAAAGGTAAAAATAACATATTTCCTTCATATCATCTAGCATTACACATGTAAACCAGGCTACAGTTTTTTCTAGACTCAACCCCAGAATAAACATAATCATAAAGTAGTCCTATTTCAGAACAGCAAAGTTGCAGCTTATTCTCTACACAAAATGTAGTTACAATTAAACATTTATTAAAGCAAGCAGCAAATCACTAATATGGTAAATTACACCACTTATTTGAGGTAATAGGACATAGGAGAGTCAGAGAATCCAGGTGGGAATTGAAATTAAATCTCAGCTAAACCAAGGAGTGGACAATTTCACCTAAGAATGTTCTTAGCAGTCTCTTCAGGTACAGATGCTGGAAACCAAGGAACATAATGAAGTATTGATTCTGACCACATGTTTAACTAAAGTCTATGCCTTCTTTCTTTTCTCATCTCTCAGGTTTTCCTCTGCTTTTCTCTCTCCAGTCTGTCTTTCACTTTCTCTGTCTCTCTCTACCCCAGACTCTTTCTCAGTCTCTGTTTTTCTGTCTCTTTCTCTTGTCACATTTACCTCTTAACATGCAACTCAGACCTCTCTCAGTCAATCAAGAGTCATGCTTTCCTATAGATGAACAGTTTCATGGGGAAGTCAGAGACTTCATCAGGAAGTCACTGAAGTCTCATCTATGAGGAGTGTACACAAGAAGACTGCTTCCAAGTCTATAGAAATTTTGGAAAGGGACCCATCATGGGCATCTGAAGGCAGAGCCATTTCCAGTTAAAAACAAACAAACACACAAACAAAAAGTGGTAAGGAATTTTGGTTCTTGGCCTATTAGAACTGAAGCAGGGGAGGAAGCCTATTACAAGTAAATCATAGCACAAGTACCATATGTCAAAAAAACAAGAAAAAGAAAGAAGACAAAACATCCAGAGAAAAGAGTAGTCAATAATGTTTTTTCACACATATGGGTAGGAAATGCATTAGTTTTTAAATTATTTTTATTTAGTTCATTAAATATTCCCCAAATATATGAAAAAAATTAATGATCTTTTTTTAAATTTGAGTTCTAAATTCTCTCTTCCTCCCCAAAGCAATTTTATTTTTATTATGCATGTGAGATAATACAAAATATATTTCCATATTAGTCATGATACAAAAGAAAACACAAACAAAATAAAACAGTAAAAATAATGACAATAAGAACACAGCTGAGTACAAAAGAAAACCATCAGGGAAGCAAAGCAAAGCTGGACAGCTTTGAAAACAGTGAATTTATTTTATAGGTTTTCTTGAAATGGAAAATGATTGCTTTATATTGAATTCTCTCTTAATGTCTTTTGTGTACATGGCAATGTTTTTTTCCCTCCTTCCTTATGTCATATTTAAGTATAATTTTTAAAAAAAATTTACCAAAAAAAGAAAGAAAACCATTGGACAGACATTAAGAAGGGGAGAGGCAGGACCAAAATGAGAGAATAAAAAAGTATTCAAACAAACTCTCACAAAGTCCCCTCCAAATAACTCTACAATAACTCCTCAAATCAAATTCTAAATGTCAAAACTAACAAAAAATTGGATGAAATCATTTTCTCAGTCCTAGGCAACTTAGGAGGTAGCCAGAGAAAGTCTGTCTCACCAAGATAGTAGTGCACAGTGCAGGCAGAAGTGGCCATGAATTTCAGGCAGTGCATTGCCTACAGTGGTAGCTTCGAGAGCTCTCAACTTACAGATGGTAAAAAGGGCAGACAAAAGGTTGAAAGGAGATTGCAAGGGACCCTTTTTGCTGGTGCCAGAATGTTACTATGCTGCAAGAAATGATTGATTTTAGAAAAACATTGAAAAACTTGCATGAAATAATGAAAAATGAAGTAAGCAGAACTAAGAGAATTTTATATACACTAACAATATTGTTTGAAAAATAATTGTGAACCAAGTTATTTCAAAGGACTATAAATACTCAAATTGACTATAAAGGAAGGAAAATACTTGTGAAGGAAAATACTATTTATTTCCTGAGAAAGACGTGATAAATTGAAGTAGGCATAGTATGATTTCATATTTATTTAGACATCTGTGTCTAATGGTGGCCTTTTTTTTTTATTGAGGCAATTGGGGTTAAGTGACTTGCCCAGGGTCACACAAATAGGAAGTGTTAAGTGTCGGAGACCAGATTTGAATTCAGGTCCTACTGACTTCAGGGCTGGTGCTCTATTCACTATGCCACTTAGCTGCCTCCATGGTGGCCTTTTCTTATGCAGGAAGAGATAAAGAGAAGAAGAAAGAGAGAGAGGGAAAAAGTAAGAAAGAGGGAGAGAGAGGGAAAGATAAAGAGAGAGACACATAGAGACAGAGAGAGAAAGAGGAAGAGAGAGTGAGAGAGAGTTAATTTGGAATTTAAAATGTACCAAAAGTAAATTAAAGAAATTTTTTAAAAATGGGAAGGATGCTAAAAAAAAAAAAAAAAAAAAAAAAAAAAAAAAAAAAGACTAGAGAGACACATTCTTCTGCATAGAAAGAAGCACTCGCAGTAATAAGTGGCCAAATGATATGAAAAGGCAGTTTTCAGAAGAAGAAATCAAAGTTATCTGTAGTCAAAGGAAACAAATGCTCTAAAAAAAATGTTCATTCAAACAGCTCTGAAATATCATCTCATATCTATAAGATTAGCTAACATGCCAGAAAAGAAAAATGACAGTGAAAATGAAGGAAATGTGGAAAAACTGGAACAGTAATGCACTGTCAGTAAAGTTAAAAACTAATCTAACCATTCTCCAGAGCAACTCAAAACTTTGTTCAAAGAGCTATAAAAACGGATGTACCTTTTGACCTAAAAATACCACTATTAAGTCTGTATTCAAAAGAAATCAAAGGAAGGAAAAGATTTATATATACTAAAATCTTTATATCAGCAAAGAATTGGAAGTTGAGGAGGATGCCCATCAACTGAGGAAAGGCTAAACAAGTTGTGGTATATAATTGTGATGGAAAGCTATTGAGTATAAGAAATAATCAGAAAAACTTGAAAAGACTTACATGAATTAATGTGAAATCAGCAGAATCAGGAAAGCATTATGCACATATTGTACAATAACCAACGATTATTTACATTTAAATAAAGTTGAAATATTTTTAGTGATATCCTGTTTCCCAGAGCTAAGACTCAGCAAGCAGGTTGTGTCTTGAGCTCGGCATAACAATGAATCTTTGTGTTCAGGATGAAAAAGTGTATTGCTCTGGTTCTGTGCCTCACAGAGTGAACATGACTCCTATTAGGGCTCAAGACCTAAAAATGATTGTCATATCTAGCCCCCTTGTGGTATATAAGACCAGTCTTTGATCTAGTCATGTTAAGTAAACACTTTTCTTAAGAGAAGCTTCTGTTTACAAACATCATTTTCCTTATCCTAACTTAATTAAACTTTTGTTTGTTTCCTGACTGTCCCATCTCTATTCCTCTCTGTTTGATTGGCTCTGGTCATTCACAAGTTAGAGGCTAGTTCCAATCCAGTTGACACCAATTATCCAAATTAATTAATTTAAGGACTAAAGGACTCATGGACAGAAAATGCTGTTCACCTCCAGAGAAAGAACTGATGAAATCTGAATGCAAATTGAAGCATATTTGTTAAACTTCATTATTCTTGAGTTTTTTTCATTTTTGTTTTCTTTTGTAATATAGCTAATATGGAAAGATTTTGCATAACTATACATGTATAATTTATATAATAGTCCTTGTCTTCTGTGTGAAGAAGGAAGAAAGGAGAGAATTTGGAACTTTCAACTTAAAAGCAAACTTTAAGAAAAATGTGTTTATGTGTAATTGAAGAAAAGTAAAACAAAAATTAATTTTAAAAAAAGCAATTGGATGCAATGGAATGGTTTTAATTGGATATACATTATTATTGGCTAAGAATAATTTATTCCCTGTGAGTCTTCCATAAAATAGCAAGTCAACTGGGAACACAAATATTCCAGTGGAAAGCACAGAGGAAAAAAGCTTCAGCAAAGCACCTGAGAGAAAACTGTTGGGGTTAGGGGAAGAAAAAGTCTATCTTAACCCCAACCCAAACTTGACTAGAGGAAAATCATGAGAACTTCAGGACATCAGAGGACCTGCACTTCTCATTGGCATCCTAGTAGCATCACTGAAACAGCAGAAAGCAATGTCTTTGAATTAGGGGCTGAAGTCAAACTAGACATATTGAGAGAATTCTGATTTGGGACTATCTAAGAAATCTAGCAGAAAGTTTCTTCATGTTGAAGAACTTGATGAATACTCTAAAAAAAGAAAGAAAACTTCAGCAGCTACATGCTGTGAGTTACCCTTTTCAACATATCCGTTCATTAACTTTAAATGTAATTTGCCCAGGATTCTATGAACTGATGAGACACTATATTACAGACTTTTTAGATGATGTTTTCTTCCAACTATTTTTTGCTGTACCTCTTAGTCTTAAATAGATTTGTCTAGGTGCTAATTCAGTTTGGATAAATAATTTATACAAATTGATAAACAAATGGGAAAGCATAATAGTGAGGACCCATAAGCTATAGTATTAAAAAGACACCTACTCAACTCATCAAAGTCCCCTAGAATGTTGAGAAGGGATATTGTAGCCACCTTCTAAGGATCCAACTTGCCACTGGGAATTGAGATATATAAGATCTGGATTGTGTGTTATCCTTGTACTTTTTTACTATCTGTCTATATATTTGTGTATGTACATACATACATATCTACACATATATGTGTACATATATGTGTGCATATAATATATGGATATATATGCAGAGAAAGAATCTCCTGATAGAATGTGCACTTCTTGAGAGCAGGACTGATTCATTTTTGTCTTTAGATTTGAACACAGTAGGCAATTAATAAATTCTAAAGGACTGGATGATTCTAAACAAATTTGGACCTAGGCGAGTGGCAGGTGGTGGTGCCTTCAAAAAAAAATAGAGAAATCAGGAAGTATGTTTGGGGGGAAACCTTTCCACGTTGTGATGAAACTCAGCTGGGGGCAATGCCTGTCAGTCACAGAGGTCTTCTAAAACCCAAAAATCTTTGTCATGGCCCTAGAAAGGGTTAATTTGTGCTAACCTTGGTATGTACTAAGGGTATCTATTGTGCATCTTGGGTTATCCCACCTACCAGCATTTAATTACTCAAAGTGCCACTTGCCACTTGGGACACCTGATTCTTTTTGCCAGCAACTGCAAATCCATACCAAGCAAAGATAACCTCTCTAGTGGGAATACAAACAGACTCTAGAACTCTGGGTTACTCTGCCTGCCTGAGTGCTGTGGTCCTCCTTGTCAGACACCTCCTGCTTTCAGCACAGCTTCTTCTGGTTGTGAAGCAAGCACAGGCCAGCAAAGCAGGTCCTCAATTTGTAGTTAGAAAACCTATTTAGAATTCAAATCTTAATTTCTCAGTGTGGAATTAATTCACAAATTAACCTCTCTGGGCCTCAATTGCTTCACTTGTAAAATGAGGCTAGTTCAGGACTTCTTAAAAACTTTTCCCCATGGCAACCCCTTTTCACCTAAAAATTTTTGCCCAACCCAGGATAAATAGATATAAAAAATAGATAAAACATTTGTTTAAAATAAAGCATAAATTTGTTTTAAAACAATTCTTTGATGTACATATAATTTTAACATTTATTAAAATTGTTAAAAAATTAGCATACTAATAAGATGGATCCACAGAAAGAACTGATGGAGTCTGAATGCAAATTTAAACATATTTTTAAAACTTTATTATTTTTGAGTTTTTTTTAATTTGTTTTCTTTTGTAACATAGTTAATAGGGAAATGGTTTGCATAACTACACATGTATACTTATGCTTGTCTATTTTTACATAAAAAATTAAATCTTGGTGGAATATTTCACACTTTTTACAATTGCCAAATTTTTGTAACCCCTCCCATTCAGTCACGTTCCCACATGAGTTTACAACCCATAGTTTAAGTAGCTTTGATGGAGTTTTATGAGGTGCTTCTGTGCAGAGGGATGGGCAATGGAAGTGGAAGGTGGAGAAGAAAATTTAGAGAAGGAAAAGGTATCTCCAGAATGTCACTATTCTAAAAGCTTCATTACAGCAGATCCTCCTCTTGCCTTTGGATGAGCTAAAAAGGCTCCTGACAGAGAATTGCTAAATTGTCTAAAGTTAAAAATGCGTCTCAGCCTTTTCTAAGAAACTACGTATCAAAGACAGGGCAGAAGGACACTCCACAGGCATTCTCCTCTGCTTGTGAGGTAAGAGTAACGAAAAAAAGTAACCTTGCCCCTCCTCCCATTGGCTGGTAAGGAACGAAAAAGTCCCAGCTCCTCTTCTTATTGGAGAATAAGAGCATAACGGGTCATCCTGCCTCTTCTCCATCTTCTCCGATGGCAAATTGTCTCCTATAGCTTCTGCAGAGCTTTTTTTTTTTTTTTTTTTTAACCAATTGTGTGTACTTTACCTTCATTGGCATTTTTGTCCCGAACCGGAACGCCCTTATCCAACCCTGAAAAAGATTCCTCCGCGGCTCCATCTGTTTTTCTTAATCTTAAATGTAACGTTTGATGTGGCAGTTGTCTCGATTTATTTTGACTTTGGATGGCAGAGGTCCCACAACAGCCCATGCAGTATTCTTTTCCTAATTAAAAGAGAAAACCTGGGCAGACGGATGCTTTCACGGCCATTATGTGGAATGGGAAGACCCCCCCCCCACCCCCTGGGCAAAGAAAGGTGAGGTCTCGTCAGGATGGAGTGCCGCTTCAGGGCTGTTTTCGAGTGCTGTTTTCCATGGAATGAAGGCACAAGAATGGAGAGGGTAGACTTCGCTCTAAAAAATAGAGAGAGAGAGATTTAGAGTTTGAAGGGATTTATAAATTTATTGAATACATTCCTCCCCCTTTCCGTCTCTTATTCTACTATTTCTCTAGCCTTTCTCTCCCCACTTTGGGTTACCACGGGCATCCCTCCTTAACATTTCTTCAGCTCAAATTTCTTAAATGTAAAATGAGGCTAATATTAAATATGAGCTCAAATGGGCAATGGACCCTAAGAGCCTTCTTTTAGACGGTTGATGTCATCCATTGTCTAGTTAGGGTTTTGTTTCACAGAGGAGGAAACCAAGGTGAAAAGTGATTTTAAGGGATTTGCCTGGGACCGGATTTTAATTGGGAACTTTACAGCATCCAGCCAGGCCACTTTGTATCAAAGCAGTTGACTACCCCAAGGTGTAGAAATCCAAGGAACTGGTTCTTCCCCTCGAGGTTCCCTCTTAGTTTTTCCGTTTGGTGGGGGAGGGGATCGCAGTCACGTGGCTTCTCCCCCTCCCCCCAGGAGAGAAGCTCTGGCTGCTGACCACCATTTTGAGGCCCCTGCCTTGGAGGACTGGTATATCCTCTTTCCTTTGCAAGGACAGCTAGCTGTTTAACCAAAGGAGAGTCAGGAAGATGAAGTCTTTTATTAGAGAATATATTCTATTCCTTTAACCCAGAAAAAATGGAGCAACTGTTTCTCTTCCAAAAGACTAGAAGCTTGGACTACTTTAAATGTGAGAGGAGATGTGGTCCCAAGAGGATAAGGAAAAGATTAACCAGATCTGATTACCTAGAGTGAAGGGTATATAGAGCAAATGGATTTTTTTGGGAAGGCGAAATAGATATTTGAAAATCATGTTATTCTGGATCCACAATTTTTTGAGATACTGTACTAGTTTGTTTCAATTCAATTTCATCTATTAAACATCTATTAGCATTAGCCCTGAAGTCAGGAGGACCTGAGGTCAAAATTGGTCTCAGACACTCAACACCTCCTAGCTGTGTGATTCTGGGCAAGTCTCTTAATCCCAATTTTCTCAGGAAAAAAAAATATTACATTGAGATTTAGAGGGATAGTGTGCTAAACAAGAAACAAAAAATTCTATACTTGCTGCCCTCAAAGAGCTAAGTGAGGAGTTAGGATCAGAATCTGTTCAAATGTCACCTAAAATTTTTTTGATGAATTAAAAGTTCATCATAAATCATATTTTAGGAAGCAGCCTCTTCCCCATATTTCTTTTTTTTTTTTTTTTAATTTAGTACTCAGGAAGAAATGGACCTGTGTTAATTTTAATGGCAGTACTGTGGTGCAAAACACTGGATTTGAGTCTGGAATTTAGATTCTGATTCTAAGACACTACATAACATAATGTAATCTTAGTTCAGGGCTTCTTAACTTTGGGGGGGGGAGGTGTCTATGAAGTTTTTTTTTTTCAATTACTCTGGTTTTAAACTAATTGGTTTCTTTTGTAACTTTGTATCTCTTTCATTTAAAAAGTTCCATAAGCTTTGCCAGTCTGCCAAAGAGTTCATGACACAAAAAAGATTTAAGTGGAATCCAAATTTTGTGTTTCTTTTTCCTTATTTTCAGAATGAGATGTCCTTAACTTGAGATCTGTGAACTTTAAAAAAAAATTGATAATTGTATTTCAATATAATTGGTTTCCTTTGTACTCTTACATATTTTATAGTATGCTTTTAAAAACATTATTTTGAGGAGTAAATAGGTTCCACTAGACTGCCTAACAACAAAAGGACAACAAAAATATTAAGAACCTCTTAACTAGACACAGGCAGCACAGGTCATTGGGTGAATACTACTAGTGGACTTTAAAATGATTTCCTCTTTGCAGAATGCAGAGTTCCAAAAGTCAAAGGCTTGTGACTTAGTGGTCATTCCTACCCCTATCCCATTCAGACACTCTTTGCATTCCTATACCCTTATTGAGGAAGTACTGGTTTGGGGAAAATATAAAATAAGTTATCTTGCAAAAAGATTTAGATCCCCTGGGCTAAATGAATTTTAAACTTTGTGATTCTGTAAGTCTTTAAGCAGTCTGAAAAGCCATAGAAGTTGTAACATTGAGAGACTGTAGATTGACTTGGCCTAAAAAGGGAGGAAATTGGAAGATATACCGAAGCATAAATTACTTCACTATCTTTGCTATTGTTATCTCCGCAGATATTCAGTATTCATCAATGTCTGAAGTGGTCCAGAGAATCATTGAATTCCAGTGAATCCCTTCTCTCAAGTCTGAGGTCTCCACACAAGTCTGAGAATGAAGAAAGAAATTCCTTTTGGAATAAGGGAGGAGAAAATAATTTTTTTCTGCCAGATATTTTATCAGAATGTTACGTTAGTTGAATATATGAACACACATTAAAGAGGTTTCTACAGTCTTCACATATCTTTTGACCTACATTTTTCCTGGAGAAATCTTCTCTCTGAAGTAGAAAAGAAAGAAAAGTAGGAAGGAATGCTATCTAGAAAATCTGTAAATCAATAGAAATGGATTTTGGCACCCAATAACATTATACTTAACACTGGAAGGCTGCGGAATGAAAAGAACTGCTGACCTCCACTGATACATGAGTTGGTAAAAGGATTTCCAAATTGGAAAAGACTGTGCATCATCCACAGTTCAGAGACATATTTTCACCATCCTGAAAAATGTTTCATCAGATTTGGTTTCATCTATCATTGTCCTTACAATGATGCCTCCAATAGCAGTTAGCATAAGGATCCTGAAGTACTATGGGTCTAGTTTTCTCAAGATAGTATAACTTTAATTTGTCTATAGCCTGGTTTCTTCCCAACCTACCAAAATATTAGGGAGAGTGCTTTTTTGTTTAACTTCACTAAATGACTCATAAGAGGTTTCCCATGGGAAAAGAACATTATTGGAACATTATGTCACTGGTCATATTTCTTGGTTCAGTAAATAAAAAGCAACAAGAGAACAGAGAGGTCCATTGAAGGCCATTCTGGTCTCTATCCTGGAGCAGCTCTTCCAATGTCAGGAAACCTGTGGAGTTTGATGGAGAGACCTGGTGCTGAGATCAGTAAAGAACATCCCAGATTGGAGGAGTGACTTCTGAGCTACAGGTTCAGAGAATGGAAACTGTACTTAATGAATTTGAGTGCCCTGTGGTCCCCATTGAATTTTACATCGGACTCCCCTTTGGCTTCCACTTTGGTTTAATTTGTGAATATTCTTGATGCTCTGGGGATGAGGTTGATGGTGACCATTAATGTGGAACAGTTCTGGTGTTTACTAGGAAATATCTAAGACAGTAAAATCACAGAATTATAACATGTTAGAAATCATCTAGTCCAACTCCGTCAGTTTGACAGTGTGAAGTTGTAAAGTCATAAAGTGACTACGCGGAATCATCCCAGCTTTATAAATTACATCAGAATACAGGATTTATTAGTCAAGATCAAATATGGTAAGCCTGTGAAGTGGTCAACTGGGTACATGAAGATTCAATGTATACTCTAGTTGACTAAAAGGGAAGCAAGCAGGGAAAGAGTCAACATTTCTGGATTAAGAGAAGACCTTTGCACATGTCAGGAATGGCATTAGTACAAGATGGTATGTAGACAAAATTAAAGTCCTAATACAGAGTGAGCCTGAAGTCCCTGTGAATTTGCCATAGATTGTCAGCATTATCAGAGGGGCCCAGCCCATCTGTGTGGACACACTTCTTATCAAATTGCAGTAAAGGTGGACTGAAGACCTTTGTTGCCTACAGAGAGTTTGCTTTTCATGAGTCTCCATGACCTGTTTCTGTTAATATTTTTAACTGAGTTGAAAGGGATTTCAGACTCCTTTTAGTAAAGAACACTAAGATTGAACTGCAGTAAAGGTGGACAGAAGACCTTTATAGCTATCAGAGATCTCACCTGACATGAGTCTCCATGTCTTTGTATATTGCATCTGCCATTTGCTGACTTTTTCAACTAAGATAAAATGGACTTCAGACTCATCCTGAGAAGAATTCTTAAGACTGAAATGTCGTAATGGTAGATAGCAGACTAATAAGTCGTCACAGATTTCACCTGGCATGTGTCATTGTATATTGCAACTTCCACGTCTGCTGACACTTTTGAACTGAGGTGAAAGGGACTTCAAGATTATACTAAAAAAGAACCTGTGTTTCCAAATGATCGTGATCAAAGTCACATCCAGGAAAGACAGCAACCAACTGAACTTTAGGGATATGTATTTAGTGTTACTTCTATTTTGTGGTAATGATCTTGAGAGATTATGTTGAGTGATGGAGATTGTTTCTCTACCCTCTGCTTCACTGCTGAAATACAGCACCAAAGTTCATTCTGGGACCAAGGAGATGACTGTACTTCCCAGATACAGGGTTGAGACAGACTTAGAATTTTGAAATTCAAGCTTACAACTGTTTAATGTAAACTGTCTTCATTAATAGTACCGATATGGCTGAAATACCAGAAGCACGGTGCATACAGTGAGACAAGGGGAAATGAGAAGGGAAAAGGAGGACAATGAGGGTTGTCCAGTGTTCCAGGAAAAAAAGTGAGTGCAGCAGCAACTATATAGCAAGTCCCAAGCCTGATCTCAGTGAGACATAGGGTTTAAATGGAAATACTATAAAGCTATACAATGCTATTTAAGGGGAAAATCTTCATTGTATTTATCAGACATGGAGAACCATATAGTCACCTCACTACATAGAAATAGTCATTGGTTATGTGTTAGGCAAAGAGAGGGAGGCCCTGGGGATGGAGGCTGGGGAGGGGTAGTTTTGAATTCCCTGGAGTGCGAAGCATGGCATCCTAGGAATCTCAAATATCTGATTTAGCATTTACCCAAGGCATTATTGAGAAAAACTTTTAGAATAAAGAAGAATGAGGAAAGTGCTTCCTTTTTTGGTACTATATAAGTATGCCCAGGAATAAGACATCTAATTTTCTGGAAGAAGGGATTCTAGGATGAGGCATTAAACGTGGCATATCATATAAGGTGTATTTTCATGTTTTGTCTTGTAAAAATTGAACCATTTTAGTTATGATTTATGATTATTGCTATGTCTAGGAAGATAAAAAGGTGGTCCAAAAGAAATAACTGCCAAAAAGACATAATATCCAAAGAACAACAAAATCTAAATATTTAGCAAAAGTCAGTCTCTTGTTGAATAAGAATGAAGATTAAAAGGAAAATTTTACAGTTCTGGTATTTATGAAATAAAACATGATTTAAGCTTCTCTACTTTTGTATTGGTCTCTACTTTTTTTTGAAAATACATTCATTTTCCTAATGACAATAGGATCTTTTCTTTCATTAGTTAACTTGGTAATCTCCAATCATCTGATTGAGCAAGTCAGATTAACATGATACTTTTTTCCTCAGCAGTGGTGGTTCAGTCCAGTGATTGTGTTCTCTTAATATTACATGTCCTATGCTATGCTAGAAGGTCTGATAAGTACAAGAGAAACATAAAATTGAGTGGCTTTGTAGAGGCTTGTAATTAGGAAAAAGAAAAAAAAAACCTTTACATTGAAGCAGTGAGAGGAAATAATATAGTATACATGATCAAATTCTAAAGACATGCCTACTCACTTGTTAACAGATTTCATGCCAAATGAAATTACCCATCTTGATAATATCTTATTATTTGTCTACTAATCACAATAAAGATTTACAGAAAACTTTTATACAATTAAGAATATGAAAACTATAATTCAGGTAAATAAAATTCTAATATATAAATGAGGTAAGTCATTAATCTTACTCTAAACTTGTATAATCTTTGGGGGCTGATGATGGCATCAAAAGGAAAAAAGTATATGAACAGGGTCCAAGACAGAATCTTTGGGGGAATACCTGCAGCTAAGGGATGTAATGGGAGAACTAGGGAATAAGGCTGAGGAAGGAACAATCAAAGGGAGAAGAGTTGAGAGAAAACAGTATTATGAAAACTTGGAGGAGAAAGTCTAAAAGAGAGGAAAGTAGGCATCAATTGGAGAGAAGAGGTAAAAAAAAATGAACTGATCAGAAATCAGGTTCAATTAGATGAGGATTTTTGAGTTGAGGTAAACTAGATTTTAAAAGCTTTAGGGAATGAGAGAAGTAGAATAGCCATCTTTCCCTAGGAAGTTGGCTTAGAATGGAAAGAAGACTGTTTGAGATAATTGGAGCTGGAGCTTGAGATAGGGTATAATTAATGATTCTCTTTTGGTTTTGCTTTTTTTGTTTGGAGAGGGACATCACTTGGCCATGTTTGAAGACAATAGGGGAAAAAATCAGTAAATTGAGAGGGGTATAAGGCAGTCTTGAAAAAAGTGAGAGATAAAATTAAGGATCAAGAGCACATATAGCAGGAATGTCCTTAGCAAAGACAAGGAACACCTTAAACTGGGGAGAAGAAATGGAATAATTAAAAGCAAATGTTCTCAATTTCTAAATAAAGTGGGATTACAGTGCTCACAAAAAACCAGTCTATCTGGTGGCCAACTTTGATACACATCTCTGAACAGACCATTAATCTGTAATTACCAGTCTAAACTTCAGAAGTCCAAAGGCTACAAACTCCTTCTACCTTACCATCCTAGGTGGACTAAAATCATTTTAGTCTGCTTAGATCAGCAACTTAGACAATGTGAAGACAGAGAAATTTTTGTATCAAGATAGAAACCATTAAAATAGGAAATAAAATTAAAATGATGGGCTTCTGATTCTTGTCCCTACCCCATCGGAAATGCAAATCTTCCCCCAACTCCAAGCCCACAGAAATAATCATGGATCTCACTAAAACAATAAACATGCCTGCATATTTTGCAACTGTATCACCAAGTGACCATGTGATGGTTACCACAAAAAAAATAAATCAGCCAATAGGAAAGCAACAGAATGCAGACCAGAACACTGGTGTACAAATCTTAATAAATCTTTCCTCCCAACATGGTGCCTGCAGAGCATCTCTTCTTTGCTGTCATTGGATGGTAAATCTATGCTAGTTGACAATATTGTTACATTAATACACCACTTAAGTGGGCTTTTTTCTGTATGGATTCTGGGTAACCACATACACAGTTCCATGAAGGCTTTAGGACCTCTCTCCAGGCTAGCAAATTCTTCAAAACTGACATATATGATGTAATCAGCACTATTAAAATCCTTGACTTGCTTTGCTGGATTGCTGACTCCTTCGGGGAGATTGGCCTACCTACTAAGTATATAACATTCATTAAAAACCTTTGCTTGAGTTGGAGACTGTCTGAGCTTTAATTCTTTCAGAGGCCACACCGTGACACATACTTGATATCTCAAGATAATGAAATAAAATATTTGGAATTAAATTCAAGAAAGGCAAATCAAATCTGCCTCAAAACTAAGACTTAAATAGCTTTTTTCCCTTAAGTGTAGTATTAATCTCCCTGTTTTTTGTGAGAACAGACATCATAAATTGTGAGTTTTAAAATATTTTATAAACAAATCAGCTATTCTTTATATTTGTCCTTTCTTAGCTATCAAATAGGTTGGTAAAATTTTAATCTTCCTTTTTCTAGAATAATCAATTTAGAGCTATAATCAACCTTAGAAAGCATTTAGTCCAGCCTCCTCATCTTACAAGGAAATTCTCTAAGGCTGATCTATACAAACAAGACTGACAACTAATATTCAGACACAAAATCCTTTTCCTTAATAAAAAGTATAAACACGATCCTGTAATATTTTAAAAGAGGTAACAACACTACTTGATGTGAGAGGCATTCCAAGCATAAGGAATAGAATGTGGAACAATTGTTGTAGTATGTGTTGTGTGATAGAGGTAATAAACATCTTTAAGTATGTCTGAAGTTGACTAATGGACATGTTTACAATACCTTGAACATGGAAGTTTTATATTCAATTCATTAAAGAAAGGGAAGTGTTACTGCAGCTAGCCACATGACATGATGCATATTTGTGCAGAAAATATCAGACAAGTATATAGACATGATTGGAAGTCAAAAAGAATGGAAGCAATAGGACCAGTTAAGCTATTGCAGAGTAGGAAATAGAACCCTTCACATGTAATCCCAAATCTTTGGAAGAATTGAAATAAATGCAAGAGCCAAATGTATTAGAGACATTAATGTTAATCCATTTGTCAATTCATGCAATCCTGCTCTCATCAACTTTAAAAAAAAAAGAGAAAAACACTTAAATGTTAATTAGTACTTACCAAACAATCCATATATGTATCAACTATACAGTTGTATCAGATGATGATCAGTTATGATGGACATAAACCTACCATTTGAAAATTGGACATATTTCTTTTTATTTCAATGAGGGGATTTTGATTGGTGTTCCCAGTCCACCCCAATCCAAATCTGCCCCATCCCTGAGCCACACAGAAATCATTTAGTATAGGTTTCATGAGAACAAATGAATGATCCAGCATATTCCGTAACTACATCACAAAGTTACCGCATGATGATTACCACAAAACATAATATAACACAAACTTGAAATGGCTACCAAGTTGGAAAGCAGAATATGAGCCCTGTACTTAAATTCACTTTAACAAATAATTTAGCAATTACAACATGCCCTTAAAGATAGAGATACAAAGGGGTGGAAAATATCCTACCCTTAAGGAACTTACATTTTATTGTTGATTATGACTCTGGAACTAATATAAGTGTGATGAAGTTCTACCAAACAATTTTTCTTTGTTTTTAAGAAAGGAATGAGGACCAAAAAGTGGCTAAAGTATCTCCTAAAAACTTCAAAGATATGATAGGGTTGTTATTTTATGAATGGAGGGAGCACCAAAATCATAATTCTTTGAACTATTAAAGTAAATGAGATAAATATATTAAGGATGAGGCAAATACATAATCTTTCTTTTTATTATAGCTTTTTATTTACAAAACACATACATGGGTAATCTTTCAACATTGATCCTTGCAATTTGGATCCTTATGTTCCAACTTTTCCCCTCCTTCCCACCACCCCCTCCCCTAGATGATAGGTTATAAAATACATGTTAAATATGTTGAACTATATGTTAAATACAGCATAAAATACATAATCTTTCTATTCATTTTACATTCTAGTTATGATTGGCCATGAGACATGAGTAATTATTTTTAATCTAGTAAAAAATATTACAAAAGGTAAGAGATCCAGATTCATGTAAAAACTTTAAAAAAATGTTAACTCAGAAAATATACTTCATAAATAATTCAGATATAAAAATATAATACATATAATAATTATATGACCAAAGACAAAATAACAGCTTGTTAGTAGTATTAACTTATTTCACAATTATTAAAAAAAAAAACCATACCTGACGCAATTGTGACTCTCAAATTTGATAATGCTGGGAAACATGATTTCAAAAATTTAAAGCAGTATAGAATTGTAACACAGAGTTATATCCATTTCTCCCTCACTTCCAATTATTCTTTTAAAAGAGAAAGAATTTCTAATGTTATCATTGTATTCACAGACCAAATACTCAAAAGATCACAGAATTGCACCATATTTATGGCTAGTTAACCTAACTACCCACCCATAGTATAAGATTCACTAGTTCTTCTTATATGAATCCAAGAATACATCCACTTGATCAAGGCAACATATAAAAACACCTACTAATTAAATCAATAAAAATTGTAATTGAAAGGGTTCTTAATGATATTGCTACTATATGTATTGACACAGCCATTATTTTTGGGAAATATTTGAAATCTAATTTTGGTCATTTAAATGCTCAAAGTTTGAAGTGAAGCTTCATGATCTTTCCAAATTGGAAATCTTTTTAAAAATAATGTATATTTTAGATGTATTTTTACAAAGGTTATGTGGAAAGTGCATTGAATTATGATTGGTAGTACTGGGTTTAAATGCTGATATTGCCACTACCCAGCTCTGTGTGACCTTTTGGAATTCTGATTAGATAGTGCTTCCTAAGAAGATTCCTAAGAGCACAGATGAGTTTCAAGCCTGGAATATATTGACATACCCAAAATGCAGGTCTTGGAGTCTTATGGATACAGCATATTCCTGAAATTGGGTTGGAAATTTTTTGGGATTATATCATAATAATAAATAATAAATAGAAAAATAAAAAATAATTGGACATATTTTCATACTGAAATGTTTCATATAATTAGATTTTTGACAGAAACAATTAATTACCTACCCCACAGAGTTGTGAATAAAGAGCCTTGGAAACACAAATTCCCATTTCCATATTTCAGGAACTAGATAGGATCTTAGGAAACCTCTGATTCAATTCCCTCGTTTTATAGATGAGGAAAACAAGACCCAGAAATACAGAAAGAAACAAAAGTAATTCTTAAATCCATGTACTTTTTAACTTCAAATTCATTGCTCTTTCTGCTGCACCACGTTTACTATTTTAGCAGGCACTTTGGAAGCTACTGGATTATTTGATCCCAGGTCTCTACCAGACTGAAAACACACTAACAATAATGTCTACAGTTCAAAAACATATTCCAAATCAAATCTCCCAACTTTTACATGTATACTACTGGAATTTCAGAAAGAGAAAAAAGAATTCTCTGTTTAAAAAGATATAGCATCTCGTTTTGTGTTGGCAAAGAAGTGGAAACTGAGGGGATGTCCATCAATTGGGAAGTGGCTAAACAAATTATGGCATATGATGTGATGGAACATCCTTGTGCCATTAGAAATGATGAAAAGGATAGTTTCAGAAAAAAAAAAAAACTAGGAAATACAAAGTAAAGCAAACAGAACCAGTGGAACAAATATACAGTAATAGCAATATTATAAAGATAATCAACTGTGAAGGGTAATAACTGACCAACACCAAGACCCACCATAATTTCAAAGGATTCTTGCAAAAGAAGTGTTATCCTGTTATCCATCTCCAGATAGAGAACTGATGAACTCGGAGAACAGATTGAAATACACACACACACACACGCATACATACACATATATATACATTTTTTTCTTTTGCTTTTTTTTTAACATGACAAAGGAAGAAATTGTTTTGTTTGACTTCATATTTGTTACAAGTTTTGTAATTCTTACCTTTTCAATTTGGAACTGAAAACAAAATTGAATTTAAGGAAGAAAAAGAATCAATTATAGCATTTTAGAAGTCTGTTCTTGGTAATCTGGGAATTCCTGAAATATATTATAAAAAGGGTTTTTGGAATGGATCATTTTCTTTCTTATGAAATATACTTTAGTGTGGTTAGAAATTGTTAAATAAAGTTGTAATTATGAACTCTCCCTGTTTTGTAACTTTCCAGCAGAGGCTTTGAATCTGCATTGAAATTCATGGAACTATAGAGAATAGATTCCTATGGCCATTGGAGAAATAAATGTCTTAACATTAAAAAACATGCATTTCGACAAATTTATATTTTGTAACAACCATTATTGTGCACATCCCTAGATCACATTCTAAATTAATATCTGTTTTGCCTGTCCTAGTACTGACTTTGCCTCATCCTCAAACAATAGTTCAAATTTACGTAAATACTTTGTATACAAAGCACTTTGCTCATAGCAGCCCTGTGAAGTAGGTAGTACATTATTATTTCCACTTTATTGATGTCACATTTGAGCTTTTGAAAAATTCAGACACTTGCCCTAGTTGAATGCAACTAGATAATATGTGAACATAAACTTGCATGCTCAAAAACTGTTGTCCTGAATATGGCAAGATACTAAAATACTAAACTGGTAGAGTCATTGATTGAAACTTTCTAACATAAAGAATTTACACATTAATTGCAAAGAGTGAAGGTTCTTTTTCTTCCATGTAGATGGATGCTATAAAAATGTTTTTTGACAAAAACATCCAAATTGATGTTTTTCCATAGTAATTGATAAGAGTTGAGGCATTGTGGTTCCACAGAAGAAGATAATGTAAGAGATAGGGGATTTAAACCTGACTCTGACTATCATAACTAGTAGTGTGCTAGTCTTTTAACTTTTAAGGGCTTCAGGTTTCTAATCTTTAAAATATAATTATTAGACTAGCTAATCTTCCAACTATATACCCTTGTTGTATAGTAAGCATCTAATAAAAGGCTATTGGATTAAAGAAAGCATTTGTTATTCTAAAGTTAGAAAACATGATATTGAATCACAGATTTTGTTTCTCTCATTGTACAGGGTATCTTGGAAACTGTGCAGTTTTTCGGAAACTGATATATTGATTGATCATTTTCCTCACAGCTGCTTTCACCTCTTGGTTCCTTAGAGTATAGATAAGTGGATTCAAGAAAGGTGTGAAAATGGTATAAAAAACAGAGAGAATCTTGTCCACAAGGAAGTTGGTAAAGGGCCATACATATATGAAGATGCATGGTCCAAAGAACATGAACACAACTATGAAATGTGCAGTACATGTAGAAAGTGCCTTTGGTGATCCACTGGAGGAGTGCTTCTTGATAGTGACCAGGACAATGATGTAGGAAGTAAGCAAGAGCAGGAAGCTGACCAGAGCAATCATACCACTGGTTGAAATCATGAAGAGTCCTAGGACATAGATATCTATGCAGGCAAGTTGAATGACCAAAGGAAGGTCACAGAAGAAGCTGTCTACAACATTAGGACCACAAAATGGCAAGTAGAGGGTGAAGGCCAATTGACTCATTGTGTGAAGGAAGCCCACTGTCCAAGAAATGATTACAAGACCCAGACATACATGTTGACTCATAATTTTTGAGTATCGGAGAGGTTTGCATATGGCAATGTATCTATCAAAGGACATGGAGATAAGCAGGACAATCTCAGTGCCAGTGAAGAGGTGCAAGAAGAAGATTTGAGAGATGCAACCTTCAAATGAAATGGTCTTGTGATGAGTGAGAAAGTCCATGATCATCTTAGGTGTAGCAAAGGAAGATAGACATATGTCAATGAAAGACAGATTGCCAAGCAAGAAATACATTGGAGAATGAAGCTGTGGAGTAGATACAATCGTAACTAAAATGAGACAATTGCCTAATATAGTAATCACATAAAAAATAGAGAACACGACAAAGAAGAAAGCCTGGAGTTCAGGAGAATCAGTTAGACCCAGCAACACAAATTCAGACACCCTGGAGTAATTTGTTCCTTCCATTGATTTCACAGATTTAACTAGGAAACAACCTGTAAAAAAACAAAATAGAAGTGAAAACATCTAAGACAGCTGAGAGAATGATACTGATGATATTGCTGCTCATAATGTTGTAAAGATGACAAATATTATAGAACTTAATTAACCAAGACTCAACCAATTGAAACTCAAATAATTAGTATTATATTTTGACCCTTTCAATATACTTTTGGGAGGAGGTAAATGAAAAGAAAACAAACCGTTAGAGATTTATTTTAAAAGTCAACTTATGGAGCCATTTCCTATCCACAAGATTGACACACATGATATATGGGCAAGAAAGAAAAAAAGAAAGAAAGAAAGAAAGAAAGAAAGAAAGAAAGAAAGAAAGAAAGAAAGTAAGTTGTGGGAGAGGATGCAAGAATATAGGCATACTGATACATTATTGGTAGAATTGAGATTCAAAATAGCCATTCTCTAAAATAATTTTAAACTATGGCAAAAAGTCACTAAATAATGAATACAGAACTAGATAAATTTCAGAATATGAATGTAATGGAAAATTATTGTGCCATAATGAAGGACAAAAAATACAGTTTTAGAGAAATCTAGAAAATTCTATCTGAAATAGTACAAACCAAAATGAGCAGAATCAAGATAATTTATACAATAATAACTATGCTGTAAATAAATGTAATTTTAAAATATTTAAGAATTTTTATCAAAGAAATGAATAGCCATGATTCTATAGTATTAATGATGAGATACTACCCAACTCCTGAGAGAAGGGGGATAGATTCAAGGTGAAAAATGAGATACACAGGCAAAGTAAAAATGTGTTTTGCTTGATTATGCATGTTGGTTTCAAAGGTTTTGTTTTCCTTTTTTTTCCTCAATGAAGGGATATAGAGGGAGATGGAGATAGTGATAGGCTGCCCCACTCCAAAAAGGAAAAAAGAAAAGAAAAATAGTGAAATTTTTTTTGAAATATAGAATACAAGGAATTTGAGAAGGAAATATAGGACACCTTTGAAAGTTACATATTGAAATAAATTATACATTTAAACAGAAAAGCAAGCTATATATAATAGAGATAATTTTCATTAGCAACCCCTTTTTCTGTTATATATATATATATATATATATATATATATATATATATATAAATGGTCATTTTAGTTTGTGTTTATTAGACTCAGAAAAAACACAGAAATAAAATTTGTTTCTGTGGGGAAGTTAAATGTCACAAGCCTTTTCAATCTTCCCCAAGGAGTCTAGTCTTTGTGATCTGCATGGAATAAAGAAAAATTATGAAAATCAGAATGTTGGTATACTTCCTAATTCTCTTACCAAGCCTGAACAAATCATTTTATTTTACTTACTTAAAAACAAAGTTCCTTACCTGTTTCATTCAACTCCTTTTTTGTTTGAGGAGATAAAACTGTGGGAATACTGGCCACAATCAAGGGTAGAGGGGCATACATGGAACTAAAATTGGTTTCTGACAATGTGTTAGGAAAGAATTAAATTAAGCTAATCAAAGAGTTAAGTGGGTGAGAGAAGAGTTCAAGCTACAGCTATAACCATAGTTTGAGCATCCAGCTACTTTCTGATGTGATCTGTAACATAAAAACCTATGTGGAAACACTGGAATCACTAACAATTTTAGATTTTTAAAAATCTAAATGTTGATGTAAATCTAGGTAAGAATATAAACTTAAGATTTTGGTGTGGTCCCAGTGAAAATATTGTCATGAATACTAAAGATTCAAATGAGCTGAGACAGATTTAAAAAAAACTAATACAAACAAAAAAAGAGTATTTGTTTTGATTTTTAGCTACATTGGGAAGAAAAGGGTATCAGAAAAAATGATAATAATTTAGGTGGTTGTTATGATAATAATTGGCAAAAGAATGAAGGCAAAATTGCTTGATTATCAATATGAAAGAGAATGATCTTTATACTGGAAATGATAATACAAACATTAACACTATGTGATAGCTACTCAAGATAGTATTAGCCCTCTTATATAGAAGAGAAGTCTTAAATTGCTTGCTTATAGTTATCCAGTATAGGTAGAAAATTTCAGAGAAATAGTATAGAATTAGATCTGGATTGGAGATTATAGGCTCATGAATCTAAAGTAGGAAGGGCCTTTAGGGATCAATTGATTCAATCCCTTCAATTTATAGAAAATAAAAAAGGGCCCCTGAGAAGCTATAAAATTCTGAGTCTTAATATTTCAATGCTTCCAAAATCTATGATTTTATCAATGTGAATACTTACTAAACTGATGCACAAATCCAGCCTCTCCACAACCTAGTAAATGATCTTCAAAAGTTACTGTGAAAACCCTTTCAGAAAGAATACTGAGGATATATGATTTACACATAAAGAGTGATACCATAAGCAAATTAAGAGAATATTAAGAGACTTATAGTTTGTCTGTCAGATCTATGAATAAAGGAAGAATTTAGGACTAACAGGATGTATAGAATATTATAAAATGTAAAATAGATGATTTTAAATAAAATTTAAAAGATTTTGCATAAACAAAACCAATGCCACCAAAATTAGATGGAAGATAAAAATTGGGGGAAGAGAAAGCAGACTTTTAGCACATATATCTGATAAAGGCCTCATTTCTCAAATATATAGTGAAATGAGTCAAATTTATAAGTACTCTTCATCTCTCAACTGATAAATTATTATAGGATATGAAAGACAGTTTTCAGACAAAGAAATCAAAACTACCTATAGTCATATGAAAAATTCTCTAGATCATTGTTGATTAGAGAAATGCAAATTAAAATAACTTTAAGGTACAACTCCACACCTATCAGATTGACTATTTTTTTTAAAGGAACATGTTAAATGTTAAAGGGGGTGTGAGAAACAAATATTCATGAACTGTTAGTGGAGTTGTGAAATGATCCAAACATTCTGGAGAACAATTTGGATTCATGCCCAAAAGGCTACAAAATTTTTTGTTTTTTGATCCAACAACACCACTGCCAGGTGATCCCAAAGAAAGGGAAAAGGACATATTTGCACCAAAATATATTTATAGTAGTTCTTTTTAAGTGGCTAAGAATTAGAAACTGAAGTAGTGCTCATCAGATGGGGAATGGCTGAACAAGTTGTGGTATATCGTTATTATGTATTATATTATAAAAAATTACTAGCAGGATAATTTTAGGAGAAAAAAAAACTGAAAAAAAAATCACATGGACTAATGCAAAGTGAAATGAACGGAACCAGAACATTTTACACAGGAATAGCAATATGGCATAATGAAAATTGTGAATAAATTAGCTATTTGCAGCAACATAATTATCTAGAGGCAGAGGTCCAAAGCAGGAACATGCCATGCCAAGGAATCTCTCTCTCTCTCCTTGACAAAGCTGCCTGTCAGGACCCCCTGCTCACTGAGAAGCCATTCTCTTTTCAGCATTAACCCCTGTTTATCTCTCTCGCTTACTTCTCTGTCAGAACCTGGCAAAAGGTCCAAAGCAGCTTGCTCTGCTTCTAGGACCCTGCCCGCTGAGAAGACATTCTCCTCTCAGTATCAGCCTCCATTTCCCTAATAGGATTTTGCAGAGGACCTAAAAGCAGGACCATGCCAGGCCAAGGGACCTCTCCTTGTCATAGCTGCCTTCAAGGGACTCTCTGCCTACTGAAAAGACACCCTTTTCTCAGTGTTAATCCTTCTTTATCTCTCTGCCAGGATTTCTCTGCTAGACCTTTACTTCTCTGTCAAGACCTTGCCACTGAGGAAGTTAGCCTCCTAGCAAAGACTGACTTCTCAGTGCCAATAAACTTCCTTTTGCCAGTCTAGATAGATAGATAGATAGATAAATACTTATATACATATATATGTATGTATGTATATGTGTGTGTATATATTATATATATATATATATATATTTATATATATATATATATATATATATAATCATGTAGAACAATTCCAAAAGCCTCATGTTGAAGCATGCCGTCTGTCTCAAAGAACTGATATTATCTGAATACAGATTGAAACATTCTACTTCTTTCTTCCTTCCTTTCTTTCCTTTTTTCTTTCTTTCTTCTTTCCTTCCTTTCTTCTTTCCTTCCTTTCTTTTATTTTTTGATTTGAATCTTCTTGTACAAAATTACTAATATAGAAGCGTTTTCCATGACTGTATGCAGATAATCTAAATTGTATTGTTCACCATCTCAGAAAGGGGAGAGGGGAGGGAAAGAGATAGGGAGGGACAGAATTTGGAGGTCAAATTTTTTTTTAATTTGTTTAAAATGTAACGGGAAAACTAGAATATTATTTAAAAAGAAAGAAAGAAAGAAAGCTAAGTGAGAGGTTACATCTAAACCAAGTATGACATTCCCTTCTCAAAACATCAAAAAAATGAAGCAAAGTCAAAGATTAATAATAACAAGGGGAGCATCTTAGCAAGATCATTTCTCCAAGAAAAACAACACAAAATACTTGAATGATTCCTATTTCCCATCTTAGATCCTAGCCTTGTAGCTCTGTACAGCATTGGAAGCATATGCTTCTTAGCTGCATTTTAGTAGTAAATTAATAAGACTTCCTATCCACTCAAATAGGATATGATTTTAATTTCATGTTATCTGTAATATGGACTGAAAATATTATGTATATGAGGAGAAGATGACGAAAGAGCTCAACAAATAAAATCCTGTTTCTCTATCATCTGGATCAAAAAGGTTAGGTTTCAAATAAGAGGCCTGAGTAAGTCGCTCTAATATGTACCCTTCTTTCATCAATAGCTAGGAAGTCATCAAATATTTTTAAAACCTAAAATTGGGGAAAGGGAAATGAAAGTGAAATGTGCACAAGGAATTCATAACAGGGAAAATTATCAAAAAGACTGAAAAAATGTTTAAGCAAAGATATACTCCCAGTAAAATTAAATATTAAGTATTAAATGAGTCCTAGATAAAATTTCAGAAATAAATATCTAAAATATATTGATTGAAATATAACCAAAAAAAGACATTGAAATGGTTACAAGAATTCTGAAATTGACTGGGGGAGGGGGGAAGGGAAAGAAGGAATAAAGAGATGAAATAATTAAAATTATTTTAAAAAACACTTTCAAGGAAAATTGATAGCTTAAAACAAAAGCTAGATGATCTTAGCAACCAGTGAACTTTTTAAAAAAGCATAGAGAAATAGAACTCAAAAATAAAATAACACAAAATTATTAGATCAAAATCAAAAGATAACGAAACTGGAAAAGTACATGTATGTTATACTCTGTCAAAATTACCTGACCTGTGCTCCTCAATTGATAAATGATCAATAAGTATGAACAGGCAATTGTCAGATGAAGAATTTAAAGCCATCTATAAATGCAATGCTCGAAATGAAAAAAAATGCTCTAAATCACTTTGATTAAAGAAGTGCAAATTAAAACAGTTCTGAGGTGCCACCTCAGACATATAAGATTGGCTAACATGAGAGGAAAAGGTAGTGATGAATGTTAAAGAGGATGTGGAAAAACTGGAACACTAACTTATTGTTGGTGGAGTTGTGAACTGATCCAGCCATTTTGGAGAGCAAGTTGGAACTATGCATATGCGATGATGAGCAAGTTGATTTCAGAAAAACCTAGAAAGATTTACATGACTTGATACTGAGTGAAGTGAGCAGATCCAAGAGAATACTGTACACAGTAACAGCAAGATTATGTGATGATCAACTATGATAGACTTAGCTCTTCTAAGCAATATATTGTCCCAATACAATTCCAATAAACTCGGGATAGAAAATGCCATCTGCAACCAGAGAAAGAATTATGGACACTGAATGAAAATCAAAGCATACTCTTTCTACCTTTTATAAAAATTTGTTTGCTTTTTCTTTCTTGTGGTTTTTCCCTTTTGTTCTGATGTTTCTTTCACATTGTTAATATGGAAATATGTTTTAAATGATTGTGCATATATAACCTATATCAGATTGCTTGCTATCTTGGGTAAGGGAGAGGTAAGGGAAGGAAGGATAAAAGAAAATTAAAAATTCAAAATCTTACAAAAATAGAAGTTGAAAGCTATCTTTATATGTAATTGGAAAAATAAAATACTGTTAAATAAAAGAAGAAAATCTTAACCTGGAAAAAAAAGGGGGGGGGGGGTGGCTCACAGAACTAATCTGAAAATCTTTGGCCTCCAAAAAGAGCATAAGAATATTGAAAAAGATGGATACAATATTTCAGAAAATTATTAAAAAATTATTCAGAGATATTGAAATCAGAGGATGAAATACATATGGATAGAATTGTCAGGTCAACAACAGAAAGGAATACCATCTAGCAATGTAATTGCCAATATCCAAAACTCCTACTCAAGGGAAAGTATTACAACATAGATAGGTCATGTACCAAGGAATTCCATTTATAATTGTCTGTCTCTTCATACTCAACAAGAAAAGAAAGGGGGAAATGAAATATGATATGCTGAAAAGCTAAGTAAAATAGCTTCTAGCTAAAAAAGTAACCTCTTCCAAAAATGAGTACAAGCAAACAGAGAAAAAAATTTCTATCAACAGAAATTATTATTCCCTGATAAAGAAAAGCACAAATGAGTAGTCTTAAACACAATGGAAAAGAAATGTTTAAACTACTTCAAAGTTCTAACTGATGATCCATTGCTCACATTCCAAAAGGGAAAAAAAAAAATACTGCTATTAAGTATCATCCTGTTTGGTGGTTAATAATGGGACATAGTCAATTCTGAGTTTGTACGTTCAAAATATATACATACAAATAAAAATGCCCAATGGGAGAATTAAGGAGGAAGAAATTATTTCTGCTGAGACTTCATAAATAAAAAAAAACATTGAAACACATGTTTTTGAGCAATGGGGATCTTATGAATCTCATTCTTATCTTGTCCTTTTCAATGAAAAGGTTTTGTTATTAAGTTTTAGTATAGAATAGAATTAATTAAGAGCTAGATTTGAGTAGGAAAATGGCAAAGCAATGTTTGAATTTTAGTGTGTAACAGTTAAAGAAGTCACTTTATGCAAAACATGCTACATATACAAAAGGTAAGAACAAAAAGAAAAGAAAAAAAGATGAAGTTACTCCATTGATTTTGCTCTTGAATAGGAAGGTAAAAGGGAAGGGAAGAGATTAAGTTTTAATTTTCTAAGCAAAAATCAACTGTTGAGACCTTTGGCAGTTTTCTTTCTTTTGTTTGTTTTGAAAGAAAAGATGACTCAAAGGGAAGAAATAAAATGGGATTCAAGGAGGGAGAAATAATCATGAATAAGAAAGACAAAAATCTCATAAAATGGAAAGATTGACAATAAATTAGAAAGCAAAATGTAATTTCTTATATACAAAAATGCATTGAAAAAGTTCATACAGAGCTGATGTAAAAGAGTAAAGTAATTTATGTCTTATTCATATTTATACATATCTAATGGAAAGGTAAACAATAAATAAATTATGGCTATAAGGAAATGTTGGTAAAATTAGATATGATAGTTAAAGGTCCTGAGAAAGGCCTCATTTCAAAATATATAGTGTAATGGGCTGAGGTTTGAGTTGATGCACTGAGGTCCCAAGTATGTGAGGCTAAATAGTAATTGGGCTATACTCTATTAATATACATGATTGGATAAAGAATGGTCCCTGCCCACTCTCCGTGCAAGTCCTGATGTGTTGTATAGGAAATGACGATTTTGGTGGGTGGAGGCAGGGAGAGACAGGAAGAGAAGCTGGGAGAGATTGGGCCTGGGTTCCATACTCCTGGCTGCTGGTCGTGTGGCTGCTGGTCTAGCTAGCTTCTTGACTCAGCTACACACATTGCTATCGCAGATTTTCTTCCACCTCCAATCCTTCTTCACTGAGAATAAAGACTGAAGATTTTTCCCTAACCTGAATTCCTGACTCCTGCTGATTTAAAAATACACGATCTTCACAATGTAGAGAATTGACTCTAATTTGTAAGAAATCAAGCCATTCTCCAATTGATAAGTGGTCAAAGGATATGAACAGACAATTTTCAGATGATGAAATTGAAACTATTTCCACTCATATGAAAGAGTGTTCCAAATCACGATTGATCAGAGAAATGCAAATTAAGACAACTCTGAGATACCACTACACACCTGTCAGATTGGCTAAGATGACAGGAAAAAATAATGATGAATGTTGGAGGGGATGTGGGAAAACTGGGACATTGATGCATTGTTGGTGGAATTGTGAATGAATCCAATCATTCTGGAGAGCAATCTGGAATTATTCCCAAAAAGTTATCAAACTATGCATACCCTTTGATCCAGCAGTGCTACTACTGGGCTTATATCCCAAAGAAATACTAAAGAAGGGAAAAGAGACCCGTATGTGCAAGAATGTTTGTGGCAGCCCTTTTTGTGGTGGCTAGACACTGGAAAATGAATGGATGCCCATCAATTGGAGAATGGTTGGGTAAATTGTGGTATATGAATATTATGGAATATTATTATTCTGTAAGAAATGGCCAGCAGGATGAATACAGAGAGGCCTGGAGAGACTTACATGAACTGATGCTGAGTGAAATGAGCAGAACCAGGAGATCATTATACACTTCAACAACTATACTGTATGAGGATGTATTCTGATGGAAGTGGTTATCTTCGACAAAGAGAAGATCTAATTCAGTTCCAATTGATCAATGATGGACAGAAGCAGCTACACTCAAAGAAAGAACACTAGGAAATGAGTGTAAACGGTTTGCAATTTTGTTTTTCTTCCCAGGTTATTTTTACCTTCTGAATCCAATTCTCCCTGTGCAACAAGAGAACTGTTTGGTTCTGCACACATATATTGTATCTAGGATATACTATAACATATTTAACATGTATAATACTACTTGCCATCTAGGGGAGGGAGTAGAGGGAGGGAAGGGAAAAGTTGGAACAGAAGTGAGTGCAAGAGATAATGTTATAAAAAATTACCCATGCATATGTACTGTCAATAAAAGTTATAATAAAAAAATTAGATGTAATAGCAATTAATGATGGGAATTTTATTGAATTTGCCTATTTTCAGGTTCATATAATTTCTTTTTTAAATTTTATAAAATGATCAATTATTAGGGCATGATGAATTCAAATTTGTTAAAATTTCAGAAATATTAAAAATATTCTTTAAAGATCATAACATAAAATCATTGTATTTTATTAGGAAAATATAAACCAAATAAAAATATTTAAATGAAGATTAAATGGTGTTATGTTAAAGAATGGGTGAAAGAACTAATTATGAAAACAATATACAATTAAATCAAAGAAAACTAAATTAATGAAACTGGATTTATAGAATGCAACTAAAGCTATCCTTAAGTGGGAGGGGGCAGCTGTATTTCTAAACACTTTAATTTTTTTAAGTGAGAGAAAAAATAAATTACAACTAAAAAATCTGGAAAAATAATATATTAGTCATCCTTAAACAAATATAAAGTAGAGATGCTCAAAATAAAAAATGAAAAGGATGTTCAGTTTGAAGTCAGAGAATTGGTTTTGATTCTTGGCTCCACACAACTCATCACTATTACTTATTCTTGGTGTACCCTGCCCTATCCCTGCACCTTTATGCATGCAGTGAAATGGAAGACCAGTTTCCATTTCTACTTATTGACATCCTGTTTCTTCTTTAAGGTCCAACTTAGGTGTTAACTCCTTTGGGACACTTTCTCCTGATTTCCTTAAAGGAGAAACCTTCACTTTTTCCTTAAATAAGTCTAATGGTGGTGGAGTGGTTCATTGAACTCTTCTATACACTTAATTGTTTTCTAATTTGGATTGCAGTCATTTGCCTACATCTTTCAATTTTTAGATATTAAGTTACTTGGTAAAAGACTGTTTAATTTTTTTTAAATATTTATTTATTTAATTTGAGCACTGATGTCCAGAACAATGCTTCATGCAGAGCAGCTATGTCAGAGGAAAAAAGTGTGACGTAGGAGAAAGAATTGGGCTAGATAGAATACAGAACATTTGACCTCTAGTTTTACTTCTACCATTTATTTACCATGAGATCTTGAGCAAATCACTTAAGTTTCTGTGAAGTCTTTAGATCAGATGATCTCTAGGATACCTCTGAGTTCTAACATTCTGTGAAATATTTGTTAAAATTAAACTTTTTTTCAGTTACTGAAATTCTGTCTACAGTAAAACATAAGACATTTTCTTTGTTTCCTTTTCTTATTTCCTCCCTCCCATCCCAACTTGCCCCCAAAACCATAATACTATACATTGATAGCCAGAAAGAATCTTAGACTTCTTTGGTCCAACTTCTTAATTTTATAGAAAAGGAGACTGAGGCCCAAAGAGGTCATTACCCAATTTCATCCAGGTAACAAGTAAAATTTATACTTAGAGACTTTACTTTAAATCTAGAAATGATTGTATCATGATGCATAAAACCAATTATCACTAATGGATACAAAATGCAGTTTGCATTTTAAGGATCTGGTTTCATTTCATAACATTTTTTCTAGTTATCAGAATTTCTCAGGCTCCCTGTTCTTTTAGTGCTTTTAGGCATATAAAATACCATTGTCTTTATTCACTGAATTAATTAGTCAGCACAGTTAACCACATTCTATCCAATATCAGAAAATAGAAATTTAGATCTTATCTCTTTGAGGGGAGATAAAATATCTTTACATTCCTCTGATTTATTTACATTTTATCTCACACTTTTACAAACCTGTCTCAGATCAAGTGCCATTTTATAGGAATTGAACCAATTATGTGCTGAGGTTCCCAAATAGGATTTAGTCTGTTAATTTTAGAATTCAGTGTGGATATTGTGAAACCTAAATCTTTCCTAAGCTAAAGTATATGAGTCAGAATCATTGCATTTTCTGAAGAGACTACACAACAGAAAAAGCACCATCTGTACAATCAGAGGACACAAGTCAAAATTCTGTCTCTGATGCTTATTTCCTGTGTGATCTTGCTCAAGTTATTTAGCTTTTTTTGGCCTCCGCTTCCTCAACTATAAAATGAATCAGTAGGAATAGATAGTCTCTCAAGGTCCCTATCAGTTCAACTAAATTTTTTAAAATTTTATTTTAGAGTTATCACAAAATAAATGTCATAGAAATTTTTTCTTATGGAAGTGAAATTATGGGCATTTAAAAAACATTTAGATACTATCTTTCATTGTAGTCCTTGTGTGAGTAGCCAGAGTTGCTACCTACCTTTGTCTAGACATAATTTCAATTCTGATTAATCCATACCATTTAAGTACAATTTAGGGAAGTTACAACAATTAAGGACCTCAGTTTCCTCATCTGTATAATTGAATTTGTGTTAGAGCAGCAAACAATAAAGCTTAAAAGATCATTCCAAATTTTGTATTTAAGCATAAAATAAATAAATGAATGAATAAAAAAAGAAAATCACACAAAAAATTAAGATTAAAAAGGTCATATCAAAGGATCACAGATTTAGAGCTGAAAGGGATGTCCAAATTTATTCAATCTTGGTTTTTTTTAAAGAAAATTCATGTTTTAATAAATGTAAATTATTTCTTTCCCTTTAAAATATCTAAGGTAAATACAGATTAAGATACTGAAAAGCTAAAGAAATTATAAATTGCACATAAGTGGCCAGCGAGAGAGAACTGGCTTCTAGCTCCATTCATATCCCTTCCTTTTTCTGAGAGTGGGTAAAGACAAGACCTATGATTTCTTTGATATAAAGAATTATCAAATGAAAAAACTCCCTCTACTTGTGCAAGTCAGTACCTTCTCTATAATTAATAGTCATAGACAATTGCTTAGAGATTAAATAACTTGTCCAGGGTCCAGGGCAGAATGTTCTGACTCTGAGCTCAGTTTTTTACCTACCCAATCCTAGTTGTGGCAATGAATGGCTGTAGTTTTCAGGAGAACAGAGAGAAGGGAAACATTTGGTGTCTCTGAGGCTGGGTTTTTATCTATCAAAATGGGGTTATTGAACTAGCTCATCACTAATATGACCTCTAGTCCTGACAATCTTTAATTTTTTTAAATACAAATTTAAATAATCATGAATAGTAATATAAAGGGAGATATCCTGAATCACTTATTTTTGCTTGATTATTCAGCTGAAATTAAGATCCTATAAGATGCAAAATGCACCACAACATGGTATAACCAGCCTTAGTCTGAAAGACTTAGATTTAAGTCTCACTTGTGATATAGATTGCCTATTGATAAATCATCTTATCTTTTAATACTCCCAGGCTACTCTAATTCTGTAAACAGCAGAATGGGTGCTAATTTGCATTGCCAGAGGAAGTTTCTTCTTTCAATTAGAGAAGTTACAAATCTTTTTATTTTTTTAATATGAAAAGCACTGTGCTAGGCACTGAAGATAAAAAGAATAACAAGATAATTCCTATACTGTGATAGGTCCAGGAGGAAACATTTGAAGAACAAGAAGCTTTTGGGTGAGCTTCAAATAATTTCATATGGGTCATTATCTGCTCAACCTAAACCAAGATTAAACTCTTTTCCCCAGTGGATATCATCATTCTCTACTACATGCAAGCTCACATTTATTAGACAAAAATTATTTTTACAATGGTGAGACCAAATTTTAATTGTCATATTATTAAAAAAAAAAAATAACAACACCCTTTGTATGCCTTCTGTCAGCTATTCTACTTACCAGCTATGCAGAATTAGAAACACCACATAATCCAGAAACCAACAACTCTTTGAGGACATTAATATTTTCTGGTGAGCAACAAGATGATGTGATGTGAATATATATATATGTATATGTATACATATATACTCATTCCTGTCTTGAAATGATAACTAGCTGAAAACAGTAACCTTTTGGACAACAGGGATTAAAAACTGCAACAAGTCTGCAGTGGGAGTTATTAAAGTTTAAGCAGGCTTTTCCCAGTATTGCAAAAAATATCTTTAGAGTGTAAATTATCAAATGTGAGGAACACCAAAAACTTCTTGCCCCTTAATTATTTCTTCATGGATCTGGCCATAGTATTTAAAACTCAACCATAAAATATCTTGTCTGTTATGCTATGCCATTCCCCCCCCCCCACGGGTGTTTTTTTCCCCCGAGGCAATCAGGATTAAGTGATTTGACCAGGGTCACACAGCCAAGAAAGTGTTAAATGTCTGAGGCCAGATTTGATCAGGTCTTCCTGAATTCAAGGCTGGTGCTCTATCCACTGCACCACCTAGCTGCCTCCTCCCCCTCCCCATTTTGTTTTGTTTTGTTTTTAATATTTTCCATAATAATTTTTTTAATCTTCATGCCACTGAGCAATAAAAAGAACAAATAAAATCACCATAATAATGTCAAATCAAATGTGTTTTCAGCTTTTCTATGTCCAAATATATCTTAATCTTCATTTTAAGTCTATCACCTTTTCATAAGAAGTATGCATCCTCTTCGATCCTCTGAAATTGTAGTTTGTCATTATATTGAAACAAAGTTCTAAAGTTGGTTTTTTTTAAGTTTAATCGTAAAGTATTAATTTTTCCTCCCTCCCATCCACTGATGAGAAAAGGAATGTGGGAAGGCAAAAAGAAGGAAGTAAAGTTCAGAATCCTTTTATCACATAAGTATCATCAAGAAAACAAATTCCACAATGGCACCATGGGAAAAATGCATTTTTATTATATATTTTTTCTTTATCAAAACTCTTTATCATGAAGTAGGCAACATTCTTTTTCATTCCTTTGGAATCACGGTTAATCAGAGTTGTTGACCATCTAAAATTGTTTGTTTTTACAACACTGATATTATAAATTATTATTTTAAGATTTTTAAATAATTTTTTTTATTGCATAAGTTCTTCTGTCCCCTTCATTCTGAATTAGTTCAAAGAGATCTGACCAGATTCCTGTGGAACTGTTCGTGTCATTTCTTGTACTGCAGTAAATATTCCATTAATTTTATATACCCTAACTTGTTCAAACATTTCCCAATAGATGGGTAGCACTTTAGCTTTTTGTATTTAGCTACCATGAAAAGAGCAAGTTATTGTAATAATAATAATGTAATAATAAAGAGTAAAATTACCAAGGATCTTATATTGAAATGTGGTAATCTCTTAACATATTAGATTCTTAATAAATATTTGCTAATTTTACTTGTTGACATATTAAAATCAGTCATTCAGTAATGTAATAATATTCAACTAATATTTACTAATCGTTTTCTATGTACAAGGTAACATGCCAGGAATATACAGATAACAAAACACACACACAGTCTGATAGGATAAAACATTTACACACCTAAGAATAAAAATAAGGTATCATGATATAGAGACAAAGAAAAATAGTTGCTAGGTAGTAGATTAGGAAGATTTGAGGTGATTATAATCGTTTTCTATTGCAGATATCCAACAGATCTCATGTAGGATATGATTCCTGACCTGGGACTTGTAGGAAAGATATTTCAGGCGCAGGAAATGTCCTATCTGAAAACTGAAATGTGGAAGAGCTTGAGATAAGATCAAAGAAAAAAACAGTAATTCAGCTTATCTGGAGTTTAAATTTTTGAAGGCCAATAAATTGAATGAAAGTTCAAAAGCTAGATTGGAATACTTAAAAATGTCTTATGTGACAATTTGAAGAATTCCCATTTTTTGTATGATAGAAAATTTTTAATGAAGCATTTAAAGGAAATTATATTAATGTTTACATGTACACCATGTATTTTTGCTTATGTTCATCAGGTGGTTTTTCAAAAGTTACTATAGATACAAAGGATGCATCCCATTTCTAGCAAAAAATAAGATTTTTATCATATGTGAGATTTAAAAAAATACTCCCCAATGCCTACAGATTTTTAATTACATGTATAGCCCAAGTTATGTACAGTCACTTTATGATAATCTTGTTTAAATATCTGTTTGCATACAGATATATACAATCTCTATATATGTATCCTGAATGCTCTTTCAACAGAATGTTGAGATTATTGAGAGCCAAGATGGTGGAGAGTAAACAGGATTTTGCTTGAGCTTTCCACAGCTTTCCTCAGAATCAATCCTATATCAATCCTCTGAATGGATGGAATGACAGAACCCACAAACATTCAGAGTGTAATAATTTTCCAGCTTAAGATGTCTTGGAAGGACTTCAGGAAAGTTCTGTATCACTGGGTAGAGAGGAATGTAGTCCAGCACAGGTACAGCATTAAGAGGCCTGGTGCAAGGAGGACTCATAAGGTCCAGCATGGGGAATCTAAGGCGAAGCTCTTAGCCAAAATACAGCAGTATCTCCCATAAAACAGAAGTGATTAATAGATTGGATTAAAAAACAGACTCCTACAATATGTTATTTACAAGAAACATATCTGAAACATAAAGACACATGCAGAGTAAAGATAAAAAGCTGGAACAGTATTTATTATGCTTCAGCTAAAGTTAAAAAAAAAAAAAGCAGGAGTAGCAATTCCAATCTCAGATAAAGCAAATGTAAAAAAAAATAGATCTTATTAAAAGAGATAAGTCAGGAGAGCACATTTTGATAAAAGGTACCATAAATGATGAAGTAGTAATAACACTAAATTCTGCCCCCCTCCATCCCCTTCTACCACTTGGTAGAAGGGTAGTGGTAGAAGTGGTAGAAGAGACAAATTCCTAGAGAAGATATTAATTCAATTACAGGAAGAAATAGACAATATTATTATACTGGGAGACCTCAACCTTCCCCTCTCAGAATCAGACAAATCTAACCACAAAATAAACTAGAAAGAAACTAGAGAGGTTAATAAGATCCTAGAAAACTTAAATATTGTAGACTTCTAGGGAAAATTGAATAGGGACAGAAAGGAGTATACCATTTTTCTCAGTAGTATATGGCATTCACACAAAAATTGATCATATATAAGGGCATAGAAATCTCACAATCAAATGCAAAAAGGCAGAAATAGTAGAAGCTTTCACTTTAGACCACAATGCAAATATATATATATATATATATATATATATATATATATATATATATATATATATTCAATAAAAGACCAGGAAAGGATAGACTAAAAACCAATTGGAAATTAATCTAATTTTAAGGAATGAGTGGGTCAAACATCAAAAACAGAAACAATCCATAATTTCACCCAAGAGAATTACAATAATGAGACATACAAAAACCTATGGAATGCAGCCAAAGAAGTTGGGGATTTTATATCTCTAAAATAGAGAAAGAGAGGATCAATGAATTAGGCATGCAACTAAAAATGCTAGAAAAAGAACAAATTAAAAATCCCCAATTAAATACCAAATTAGAAATTCTGAAACTCAAAGGAGACATTACTAAAATAGAAACTAAGAAAATTATTAAATTAATAAATAAAATCAAGAGTTGGTTTTATGAAAAAACCTTTGAATAATTTGATCAGAAAAAAAAGAAAAAAAAATCACCAACATCAAAAATGAAAAGGGTGAACTTACCACCAATGAAAAGGAAATTAAAGCAATAATTAGGAGCTTATGGCAGCAGTTCCAAAAATATAATTAAAATACATGAATATTTAATATTAGAGGAAATAAATTACTTAAATAGACCCATTTTAGAAAAAGAAATTGAACAAAGCAAAACACAGCAGCATTGTTAATTCTGTCCTGCTTCAGAAGGCCAATGGATCAGCAGACCAGCTGTGACACCTCCAGCACAACTACAGAAGGCAAATTGTCAGCCCCAAACTCCTGCATAACAGGTGGAACTTGGCCACTCCCACCCAGCTCAGTGAAAAAAACCTTCAGCACCACCAACCCTAGCCCTAGCTCCAGCCCAGTGCAGTCAGTAAGAGGCCACATTGTAAATGGGCAAAAAAGCAAAGAGATCTTTGACTATATAAAGCTAGGGTGGAGTCAGGGAAGATTAAATTGCAAATGCAAAAGAGAACAACAGAGACAAAATGCCTTCAAGTGAAGCCTCAAAAGGGAATATGAACTGGTTTCCAGCTTAAAAACACTCTCCTAGAAAAGTTCAAAAAAGTATATTGAAAGAGAGATAGAAGAAAAATTGAGGAAAGAAATGAAAACTATGCAGGAGAATTATGAAAGTTTGGGGAAAAGCACAGAAATTGACTGAAGAAAACAAAAATAAATTTGGTTTATTTTTGGGGGAGGATTTTGAGAAGATGGCAGAGTAAGTTGGTAAATTTCAAGCTTGCCACATTTCCCCAACAAATAAAACAAATTTGTGCCTCAGGGCAAACAGAGACTGGTGAAAAGTCAAGAAGACTTGGGGCAGAACAGGGGTCCTTCTGATACAATTCCAGAAGATCTGAAGAAAGAACCCAGGCTGGGGATTAACTTGTTCGAAGTGCCCACACCTCCAGGGTAGCTCTACAGAAACATCAAGTTAGGACTTCGCAGGCTAGCAGGATATGGCTGGAGCATCAGCAGCAACCACATAGACTTTCACCTTCCACACTGTTTGTGTTATCAGGGTTTAAGTCCCAGAAGACTGAGTGAACCTCGGATGACTGGGAACACCAGGCCCAGCTGCGCTGCTGAGATGACAATCCTGGGCCAGAATTAACCAGTACTTAGTGAGTGTGGAAGCAGTGGGTCACAGACACTGCTGCCTATGAGTACTTACAGGAAGGTGGACTTCTTGGTTTGGGATTTCTGATCAGACTGGAGAACTGAAGAGAAGCTTGAGGCACCAACACCCACAACAATTAAAGGTGCTTACAGTAATATCTCTTATTTTAAAAGCAAATGAATTGGCAAAGAACAAATAACCCCACCATTGAAACATATTATGGCAACAGGGAATACTGGGATTCATCTTCAGAGAGGAACACTTTAGTAAAAAAGCTTCTACCCTAAAGAGTAATGTGAAATGACTCTTTGCCCTGAGAGAATTTAAAGAACTCAAAAAAGAATTTAAAAATTAAATAAGAGACATTGAGGAAAAATTAAAAAGAAAAAGAAAAATCATTCAAGAAAAACAAGAAGATTATGAGGGAGGGGAGGGGAGAGAAAGTTAACCAAATAGAAAAGTAGGTACAGAATCTCAAAGATGAAGGTAATTCTTTGAAAATTAGAATTGGTTGAGGGGAAGCCAATAAAGCTATGAAAGACCAAGAAATAACAAAACAGATTATAAAGAATGAGAAAATAGAACAGAGTATGAAATAGCTTATAAGAAAAATGATAATTCTAGAAAACAGATAAAAAAGAGGAAATATAAAATAATTGGATTGCCAAAAAGTTGTGACCAAAAAGAGACCCTTGATACAATATTTCAGGAAATAATTCAAGAAAATTATCATGGAGTAATAGAACATGAGGGGAAAGTAGAAATGGAAAAAAAATCTACCACCTCTAAGAGATCCTTTGTGGAAAACACACAGGGATATTATTGCCAAATTTTGAAACCCCCAAATCAAAGAGAAAAATTTACAAGTAACACGAAAAAAAAAATCAATTACACTGGAGCTACAATTAGAATTGTACAAGACTTATCAGCAACTACAATAAAAGACTGCTATTTCTGGAATCATATCTACCAACAATCAAAAGAGCTAGGCTTGTGGCTAAAAACATGATAGTTAGCAAAATTATAATTTTGAATGAGAAAAAATGGACACTCAACAAACTTGCAGATTTTCAGGACTTTCGATCAATCAAACCCAAACATAACAGAAAATTTAACATATAACAGCTGATATGAAAGATCACTTTTAAGGAACTTAACATGGACAAAATGTTTAAATATAAAAAAATTATTTATGTTTTTATATATGTATACTATATATTTAAAATTCAATCAACAATAGAGTACCACAAAAAAAAAGATTGGCAGAGTTAAGGTAAAGAGAGTAATCATGTTATACAAATGAGGTGCAGAGGAAGAATATACACAAAAGCATTGGAGAGGGGAGGAGGGCTCATAGTTCTGAAAACCTACTCACATTAGGAATGGATTCAATAGGCAATACTATATAAGTAAAGTGGGAAGCAAGGGGTGAAGGAAGAAGACAAGGGAGGAATCCATAAGGCAAATTAGGGAGGTGAATTAATTAAAGAGGCATCAAGGAGAAGACAAACTTGTGTATGTGGGGTATAAATGTATTTATATATCTATATCTGTATAAATAAATATATCTTTTCTTAACTATAGTTTGCTTGGGGTTTGGAGAAGGGATTAAAGGGGAGGGAAAGAATAAAGTAAATAAGGTGTTCAGCAGAGTACTAAAGAATAATTTACAAGAAAGTAAAGAAAAAATGGACATTCATGAATACAACTTCTACCAATATGTACGTATATTTTCTCAGTTTAATCATTTGTTGTTATATATTTTGAATTTTTCCTTATGTTCTACTAGGCACATGGCAATGTTTTCTTTTGTTTTGTTATTCTTTTTCTGTTTTTCTTTTTTCTCTGATTTTTGTAAATAAAATATATCTTTTAAAAAATAATAAATTTGGCAAAATGTGAAAAGAGAACAGGTCCTTTAAATATAGAATTGGCTAAATGGGAAAAAAATCTACTGAACAAAACAACTCCTTTAAAATTACAATGTCCAAATGTAAAAAGAGGCAAAAAAGCCAATTGAAGAAAATAATTCACTAAAAATTATAATTGAACAAATGAAAGTCATGAAAAAATGGAAGAAAATATAAAATTCCTTATTGGAGAAAACAACTGATCTAGAAAATAGATCGAGGAGTGCAAATCTAAACATTATGGGACTACCTAAAAACCAGGATGAAAAAAGAGCTTGGACAACATCTTTCAAGAAATCATCAAGGAAAACTTAGAATCAGAAAGAATCCACCAATCATCTCCTGAAAGAGACCACAAAATGAAAAATCCAAAGAATATTGTAATTAAATTCCAGAATTAACAGTTCAAGGTAAAAACCTTGCAAACAGTGAGAAAGAAGCAATTCTATTCAGGAGACATAATCAGGATTACCCAGGACCTAGAAACTTCCACTTTAAAGAACTGAAGGCTTGGAAAATGATAGTTTGGAAAGAAAAGGAGCTTGGACCAGAACTAAAAATCAACCAACCAGCAAAATTAAGCATTATCTTTCAAAAGAGAAGATGGATATTCAATAAAATAGGGAATTTTCAATCATTTTTGATTGAGCTAAATAGAAAATTTGATTTTCAATATACAAGATTCAAGAGAAGCATAAAAAGGAATTCCTTCAAAAAGGAATGGGAAAAAAATTGTTTTATAAAGGTTAACATGTTTACATCCCTACATGAGAAGATGATGAAAGAGGGAAAAGGACCCATATGTGCAAAAAACTACTTTTTGTAGTGGCAAGGAACTGGAAACTGGATGCCCATCAGTTGGGAAATGACTGAAGCAGTTATGATATATGAATATAATGGAATATTATTGTTCTGTAAGAAATTATTGGCAGCCTAATTTCAGAAAAGATTTACATGAACTAATCCTAAGTGAAGAGAGCAGAACCAGGGAACACTGTACACAGCAATAACAAGATTATGTGATGATTAACTATGATGGAGTTGGCTCTTTTCAACAATGAGATAATTCAAAACAGTTCCAATACACTTGTGAAGGAAAGAGCCATCTGCATCCAAAGAGAGAACTATGAAGACTGAATGTGGCTCAAAGCTAGGTATCTTCACTTTTTTGTTGTTGTTGTTTGTTTGATTGTTTCTTCTTTCTTTCATGATATTTTGCCCTCTTTTTGATCTGAGTTTTCTTTTGCAGCATGATGAATATGGAAATATGTTTAGAAAAATTGTACATTTAACCTATATTGGATTGCTTCCTATCTAAGGAAGGGGGTAGGGTAAAGGAAAGTGAAAAATTTGGAACACAAGATTTTGCAAAGGTGAATTTTGAAAACTATCTTTGCATATATTTGGGAAAATAAAAAGCTATTAAAACATAATGGTAACATTTTATTTATTTATATTTATTTATAGATTCTCTTTTTTTTTTTGGTGGGGAGAGAAATTACATTTTATCTAATAGCCAATGGGGACCCACTGTTCTTTTTAGGAAGAATGACATAGTTAGACTTGTATATGGGGAATAATATTCTGCCAGATAGCTCTGTGAAGGATGATCTGGAAATAAGAGACATTAATAGCAGCATGGTCGTAAGAAAATTATTGGTATAGGGGACTAAGGATGAGAAATTGAACTTGAGTAGTGGATAGTATGAGTAAAGAGTCAAGACATGAAATAAAAATGAGAACAACAATAACAATAACTAGCATTTATGTAATACTTTAAATTTTGCAAAGCACTTTATACATACACTCTCATTTGATTTTCAGAACAGTTTGGGAAAGTAAGTGCTGTTATCATCCTTATTTTATAGATGAAGAAACTGAGGCTAGGAGAGATTAACTTGCTCAGTCACACAGCTAAATAAATATCAGAGCCAAGATTTGAAATCATTTTCCTAATTCCAAGTCCATCCCTCTATTCACTATGACCCTCTACAGGAAACTGTGGTCAATAGAATTGAAAGGATTTGGCAAATAAATGGATATAAAACATAGGAGAGAGGTAAAGGAGGAAAAAAAATTATACATTATTGAAGGACAGTAATGGTAATTTGGGTTCACCTTTTTTATTTCCTAACTACAGTTTAGATTGATAATTGCTAATCACTTGAAAAAGCACAAAGAAGGACCCTAAAATAAGACACAGAATAGGTCCCTCTTGATGGACTAGGGGCTGGAGAGAAAGACTAAGTGGCATGTTCTGGGAATCCAGTGGAACACACAGGACACCCAGCAACAGATAGAGGAAGATGCCAAAGACATACCTGATCTAATCCACATATTTGTCAATTGGACTTGCAATTGCCTTCAAAAAGTGAAGAGACTTAGACTGTATGTATGATTCCTAAAACAACTGATCAATTAATAACAAGAGAAAAATTGGCAAGTCCTTTTAGACCAGTAGGTTGGCAGTACATGCCAAAAAAAAAAAAGCAATGTTGTTTGATTATATCAAAATTTCAGATTTTAATCACTATTCCTTAGGCAATCCCATATAGTAACCCATGTCTGGGGAGTTGATGACTTAGAATGCAGAATGTAGTGATAGAGCACTGAACATACAATCAGGAAGACTTGGGTTTGAATTCTCCTTTAGACACATTAGTTGTAAGATCCTGGGCAAGTCAATTAACCTCTCTGTACCTCAGTTTCCAAATCTATTAAATGAAAATAATAATGTTATCTATTTCAAAGATTGTTGGGACAATCAAATGAGATAATATGGAAAGTGCTTTGAAAATCTTAAATAGCTATTAATTATAGACTGAAGATCTCTTTCTATTTCTAATTCTATTATATGAGCATGGTATCTGGACTTAGGCCTTTTATTCTTTATTATTGAGATTTTATTTTTATTACTTAGGTTGCAACTGGATCATGTGTAGAGATAGCCAATAGGGACCAACTCTCTAGCCAACTTCCATGGACAAATAAAGCAACACTGATAGGGATAATTGTCTTGCCTAGATAAAACAATCCTCCTTTTAGTCATTGAGCCCAAAGAGCTTCTAATTCAACAGACGGTAACAAAGAATATTTGGTACTCTTCATCACTTTTTATGTATATGCTAAGTGACTGAGAACCCTGTAGGCATCTCCCAGAAAAGGTGGAGAGAGAGTGGATTTCCTTCCTTGCAACCTTTCAGTATAGCAACTGCAAGTACATGACATCTAAAGCATATATTCTACTTAGGTGATCTTGAGCCTGGCTTGGGAGTCACCTTTGCTAGTTTGTTTTGTTTTGGTTTGGTTTTTTGAGGGTTTCTCATCCTTACTTCTGGTGTCCATTCTATAAATTCAAATAATTTTGTGTTGTATTAATGTTATAATTGAGTTAGTTTTACTCCTGAATTAAAGTTGCAAGTTAACTTGTTTATATCACCCTCCCAAAAAGTATATTGTTATCTTTGTCTGCTTTTGTGCAATTTAGGAGGGTCTTACCTCCCTTCCTAACAAATTTTTATAGGCACCAGGGAGTCTGCAAAAAAGATTTACTAACAAGGTCTGCAAGATGCTGATGGATCCTATAAAATAAGTAACATTCCTTAATTGTCAGAAAAGGTAGTCACTAGCTTAATGTGAGTATACTAGCCCATTTTTTAAAATTCAATCTTTTTTTTACTCTCATAATGCTGTCTATCCTGTAACCAATTGGATTTTCTTCAAAACCTACCCAACTCTGTATTCCCCCAAACAATATTAAGATTGGTGACTACTACCCTGCAGTTTTTGGTTATTGAGGAAGGTCATTGACCCAATTTATTGATTACTGTTAACCTAACTAATAAATTGATCATACTCAAACTATTGTTTCTTATATTATAAAATCTTATAAAGAAATTATTCCTCTCAAAAACACAAATAAAATGTCACATTTAGCAAACTGACCAATTCCTGATCTCTTTACTTTTCCCAGGTCATTATAGCCACTAACTTTTTGTTTTATCAAAATAAACCATGTCTTTAGTTCTGTGGATGCAATGAGCATAGCATCCTTGTAGAATACTCTGATTTTTATAATCCTGTATCCTTGCACTGTATGATTAAGTTTTCTACATCGAATCAATAGAAGTCATATGGTAATGAACAAATCCCAACTGAAAATATCCTGAGTGATGTCCATTCTTCATTCAGCTCCACAAGGGACCTGTCTGTTGACTAACTTTCTCATAGAGGCCTTAACTTCCTGATTTCTCAGGGTATAAATCACAGGATTTAGCAAAGGAAAGATAACAGTGTGAAAGAGAGCAATCACTTTGTCTGCTGGGAAGGTCCTGAAAGGACGGGTGTAAATAAAGATGGCAGGGCCAAACATTAGAAACACGATGATAACATGGGTGGTACAAGTGGACAAAGCCTTGCTTTTCCCCTCAGAAGAAGAGCCCCTAACTCGAAAGAGGATAACAGCATAAGATGTCAGCAAACCTAAGAAACATAGCAGGGTGAGCAGTCCACTGTTGGACACCATCAGGAGCTCCACCACAAAGGTGTCAGTGCAGGCCAGCTTGATAATCTGTGGGACATCACAGAAGAAGTTGTCCAGCTGGTTTGAGCCACAGAAAGGCAGACGGACAATGAGAGCCACCTGCACAATGGAGTGGGCAAAACCCCCAACCCACAGGGCTAGCAACAACATATAGCATACCTGGCGGTTCATGAAGGTTGCATAACGTAAGGGCTGGCAGATTGCTATATAGCGGTCAACAGCCATCACCACGAGGAGGAACATCTCACCTGCTCCAAGAAAGTGTAAGAAGAAGAGCTGGGTAATGCATCCTTGATAAGAAATGGTCTTTTTCTCGTACAAGAAATCTACCAGCATCTTGGGAGCTACAATGAAAGCATAAGAAGCATCCAAGAAAGCCAGGTTGCCCAGGAAGAAATATAGTGGTGCTGTGAGAGTAGGATCTGATCTGATGGTGGCGATAATGAGAAGGTTACCAGGAAGAACAATCAGATAGAAAGAGAAGATTAATACAAAGACTAAGAGTTGAATTTCTGGAGATTTTGTTAGACCCAAAAGGATGAATTCAGTCACTGTGCTGTTCTGCTCCATCTCCTTAACCTGGGGAATATTGAGGAATAGGAAGTCATTAGTTATTTCAGACTCCTTATCTAATACTAAAACTATTCAGCGAGCCTCTTTTACCACTTTGGTGCCCAACCCTTTGGTACATTTCTCTAACCTTTATTTCCTAAAGATCAAAGTTAGAAACAATGAGTTTAGAAGGAGACCAATTTAAGCTCAATATAAGTTTCTTAACAGAACTACCCAAATGTGTACTTTTTTCCCATTTGTATCTTCTTGAAAAGCATTACTTATTGGTTGATATCAATAAGGAGATTTGGAACTGAAATTTAGAAATCTAATTTACTATATCTTATTTTCTATCATTGTGATATTTATGTGTTTGAATATGTACTTTCATGATGTAGGGAAAGTGAGTCTGCCAAGAAATAATACTAACTATAAATAATAATAATACTGACAGTTTTAAATTATAAATTAAGACTCTGAACAGGAATTCTGGGTAAAGAAAACTGAAGATGAAGCAAAATTGGGCAAGAATTCAACATATCTTTCATATTAATTGAAATTCTTAATTCCTTCTTATTGGGGACATAAAACATCATATTGTGCTTTTCCTTCCTAAAGACATAATGTACTTAGCAAATATTCCACATTATGGACTCAGAATGCAAGTTTTTTTCACTTTTGAAATCTTACTTTTTTATACTATACTATAGCACTGGATGGAGTTAAATAACAAACAACATCTTAGAACTCTAAGGCTGATATTATTTTATTTCTATTAGATTGAATTTTTAAAGAAACTAAATCAGAAATCAAAATAGGTCTCCTGGCTACAGATAGGGCAGTATTTTTGGTACACTATGTCTCCTCTTTGCTCATTATCTCTTTTACTTATTTCTAACACCTTCTTTTACTAGGTAGATGGTTCACAGGGAGCTGATGTTTGTTACCAGCTGCCAGCAGTGCTATTTTGAAGTTATAAGAGAGGAATTGCAACCACAATCATGGTCACAAAGATGCACAGATTTTTATTCTGTATCTGTCCTGACAAAGTTGGAGAAGCTAATTCCAAGAAGAGGCTTCATTATTTGGTCCACTTGTCCACTTCACAAACAAGGAAAGTGATGTAGAATAGGACATCTCTGAGGAGGACAGAGACCCAATGTAAACCCTTGGAATCTGAATGTCCTCTCTCCTCTGTCCTTATTTTGTGCCCTCAGTTACATTCCTTTCACTCTAATGTTCCTTTGACTTAATTCTTGTCTCCTTTCCCCCATCACTCTTAACATTTTTATGGAGATAGATGGATTATATGCAGGGACAGATGTGTAAGCCCCTGAAGATCAAATAGAACTAGTCCTTGTAATTTAGTCCCAAGAGTAGCTGAACAAACTCCAAGTCCACTATTCCAGGTCTGCTTCCCATACAAAAACTATTCTTCTGCTGTGGCTAAATCAAGGCAGAAAAATGATCATGTTCATAGAGAAAAAAACCTATAAATCTGCTGCCACTACTACTGATACCAATTTGGCTATCACTGTTTTTTTTTTCTTTGTTTCATTTTGTTCTATGATGATGTTGTTGAACAAGCCCTGTAGTTGTAGTAAAAAGACTTGGGTTCAAGTCTGATCTCAGAAGCTAAATGGCTATGTCACCATGGGTAAATCTAATTTCCAGAGTCTCAGTTTTCTCATTTGTAAAAATATTTCTCATTGTAAAAAAGACAATATACAAAGTTCTTGTGAGGAAATTGCTTTGTAAGCATTCAAGCTTTATATAAGATACACTTTTTTTCTATAACCACAATCACTTCATCTTTCTGCCCAATTACTTTCTCTTTATATTATCTGTACATATTTCTCTTCCTTTTCATTTCATTTTTCATTCCCTAGCTTTCTTTGGTTTTTCTCTTTGATTTTTAAAAAATCACTCTTTTCTCCATTGGTATTTCAATAAGTCTTATCTTTCTTCTCATCTCACTTTATATTGAGTTTTCCCCCCCTATTTTAGTTTCTCAGTCTTTACCATGTATGGTAGATAAATCAAAGGACATTTTCCTCAGTGAAATAGTCTAGAGAATGTCAAAAAGTTTAAAAAATACTCTTCTATACTATACTTTCTTCTCAAGATATCCCATTCTTAATCTTTCTGAATCTCAGAGTTTTATATATATATATATATATATATATATATATATATATATAATGGGAATCTGTAAAACACATGTACTACTTTTTACACATGGCTATTGAGAGACTCAAATAAATGATGTCTAATTATTAAAATGCAATGTCCCATATTTTAGTGTGTTGCCTCTCCCTATCCCTGGTCCTCCTCCTCTCCATTTTCCTTTTCAAAATTCTTTAGTTCTTTCACCAGATTCTTATCAAAAGATACTGGAGTAGTATATTACATAAGTGGTGTATTTAACATTAATTGACACATGCTACCTCTCTCCAAAGCATTTGCATTTGTTGTCATCTATAATTATAGGATAAAAAGTCTTGATCCCTATAAAAGAAATCCTAAGCATCTGGATAAGATGTTAAATAGAAAGTTGACAGAAATAGAGATATCTTGGAAGGGACCCCTAAAATTATACCTCATATGTAAATCTCTGACATTCATCCATAAGACTTGACCTGTAATAACTCTGAACTTCATTCTAATGTACCCTAAATCAACAAATATCCCATCATACCGTCCTTTCTAATCCAACCATTTTGGTTATTTACTATTTATACCCCAAAGTTATATTTTCTTATGAATAAACAGATATTTCACACCTCTTTGGGTCTTCTGGTCTCTTCATATAGAAATTATCAGTCCTGCTCTGAAGACATGACAATGCTCCCATGCTGATCACTCACGAATTTGCTTTCAAATACTTGTTTTCCTTCTGTGACTCCCTTTAGATTCCTGAATCCACATTACTTGTGACGTGATAAAAAATATATTTTTTGTGTCTGGGGATAACTCAACCCTGAAGAATACTTGCAATGGGAATTATTAGAATGGCTGTTTGAACTCTATAAGACAAAGACCTAGCTCAGATCTTTGTAAGGAATATATCCTTATTGAAATTCCTCATGATATCCCACTAGGTCAGCCTTTTTTTTTTTTTTTACATTTAATATTTCATCAGTCACTGGAATAATGATATGGCAAGCATACTTACTTAACTTGGAAATAACAATAAGTTGTTGCTAAATTCTTTGAAGATTAAAATAAAATGAAATATTTTTAGAAATGGTTTATAATAGCATGACATAATGCTGTTAAGAAATCAGGGAAGAAGTAACTAGACTAACAAGAGATGCACATATACATACAGAAAATGTGATAAGAACACTATGTGATCTTGAACAAGTCATTTCATCTCTGTTTCAAATTCTTCATATATAAAATTTAAAAAATAATATCTTTCTAATCAATTTTTGTGGTGGTCAAATATTATAATTATAAAATTATAATGAAAGGTCTTTGGAAATTGTCAAATTATTCCCAGTGATACTAGACTTGGCTTTAAAGTGATTTTTTTCCCAATTAAATAACTAAAACTACACTGTGTCCTATTTACAAAATTAACATTTCCTGTTTAAAGTCCAAGTTCCATCAGATGTCAAAATTAGGCAGCTAATCTTAATCTAATACTAAATAAAGGAAGAACAATATTTTCAACATTAATAATAAGATAAAATATATAATATTATAATTTTATCACTAAATGTGCAGAATGAAGACCAGCAATTGTACTTTGAAATGATGATGGAATCCATATCCAGGAAGCAATGGTGAAAGGCATCTAAAGTTGTGTGTTTTGACATTCAGAATACAAATCATAATCAAAGACCACTGCATCATAGATTTAAGGGTTGCAAGAATCAAGGTGATCAGAAATGAAATTTTTACTTAATGCTTTGCTTTTCTTCACAAGTAAGAACATTCTTCCCAAAACGATTGCTATGATGCTTCATTCTTTCATGGAATTTTGAAAGATAGTTCTAGTTATCCCCAGACACACATGACTCAGAGAGGTCATGTTAAATTAGAAATCCAGAAAAGCTTTGAATGCAGTTCCTATGATTCAATGCATCTATTTTCTGAGATTATCCTAGTAAAATATGGAAAGTTACACCAAAAGGTCATTTTTTAAAATTTCCAAAGCCCAGGGGCAACTAGGTGGTGCAATGAATAGAGCACCAGCCCTGAAGTCAGGAGGACTTGAGTTCAAATGTGGCCTCAGGCCCTTAATACTGCCTAGATGTGTAACCCTGTCCAAGTCACTTAACCCCAATTGCCTCAGCAAAAAGAATTTAATTTAATTTAAAAAAGAGTTTCCAAAGCCCTTGACATACATTATCTCATTTGAGTCATAGCATATCATTGTGAAGCATTTGAAAAAATGTACTATAGATATTTTTTGAGGGAAGAGTGGAAACATCAAACTTTTGATTTTATGGCAATGAAAATTAGCACCTGCTCTCCAAGATATGAACTTGGAAAGTTAATTTGGGGTACTAAGAAACAAAATGACTTGCCCAAATCACAAAATAAGCATCTCAGAAACAACTTGCACGCAGCCAACTGAAATGTCAACTTTTAATCCACTCTACCATACTGCTTCAAAAATACTACAGGTATTATTCCTGTTTTATAGATAAGGATACTGAGTATCACAAACACTAAATGACTTTCCTAAGGTAATATAGCTAGTAAACATCAGAGAGAATTCAGAATTATTCCTTATATTAAGCTCAATCATCTATTTACTAAATTCTACTGAAAGAACTGGCAAGTGTGAGTACTAAGTCACTGTCAGGATTTTTGAAATATGGTTAAGAATTAATTTAGCATAAGATTCAAGAAAGACAAATATCCTGATTTTCAAAAAACAAACAGTGGAATCAGCTGAATGAACTGTATTTATTTCTTAGCAAAATTCTAAAATGTATTGAAGTTATTGAAAATTGAGAAAAAGAAATGATTATCACAAAAAGCCAATGCAATCAGAAAGAAGAATTTTTCACAGAATAAGATCAGTTACTTTTTCACCTCACCAGATAATTCAGTCAAGAAAATGCTTGAAGGACAATTTACTTAGATATTTTTCAAAACATGCAATCACCATTGTTATTCTTCTGCAAAAGAATTCAAAGATATCGAATATAACATAGAATTTATATGGGAATATGGAACTGTTTGAATGGCTGCATCCAAACAACAGTGAAATGATTCAATGTCTATTTGGGAGGCAGTTCCCTAGCTAGAGAGCTATTCTTGACCATATGTTATTCAATATTTTTATTCATAGCATAAATAAAAATGTAGGTGGCTTGCTTATCTGATTTGTAAGTGACAATGCTGTGGAAGTCTTAACTAAAGTACTTGAAGATAGTCAAGATTTAAAGTTATTGAGAATCTAGGACCTTGAGACATTATCAAATATGAATTTTAAAATACTCAAATGTAAAATTTTACACTTGAGTTCAAAAAATGAAATTCATAAATATTAGGTGAAAAACTGTTGGCTAAATAACACATATAAAATCTGGGGTTTTAGTGAATGGAATGTTCATTATGAACCAAAAACATGGTATAGAACCTGAAAAAAAGGTAATTCAACAAGAGGCTACATTAAAAAAGGTTTAATACTTAGGATGACATAGGTGATCATCTGATTTTACTCTGGACCATAAAAAGTCTGCAAAAAATAAAGACAATTAATGATGTGCTTTTATAACTTTATATAGCAAAGAAAATTCTTCAACAGTGAAAATAGGTAATTAAATTGAGAAAAGGTTTTATATATGCAAAATTAATGAAACCAAAATAAAAAGAGAAATTGTAAATTGGGAAAAATCTTTTAATCAAAATTTTTTCTAAGAAAGCGTCCAAAACATGTAGGAAAAAATATAAATATGTGAAACTAAGAATCATTTTCTAACAGATGAGTAGTCATAATATTTCTCAAAAGATCTGCAAACTATCCAGAAAGAGAAGTATGGAATTGAATGTAAATCAACACATTCTATGTTCACTTTTTTTTTTTTCTTCTCATGGTTTTTCCCATTTTGTTTTGATTTTTCTCTCCCAACATGATTCATAAAGAAACTTGTATTTAAAAAGTTAATTTACATGTATAACCAGAAAAATAAAACAATTTTTTAAAAATGAGAAAACAAAGAACAAAAGGAATGAAAATTAGAATATAAAACAGTATTCATGAAAAATAAAAGTCACTTAAATTTTGGTAATAGACTTCTTGCTATTCTCCACTTTCTATCTTTACAAGTCCTATTTTCATCACTCTCTTTTGTGCTTTCTCTGGGTGTTCTATAATAGCATCTCAGATGCCACGGGTTCTTTACCAATGTTACAAGATACTAGTTTAATAAATGAACTAAGTAGCTGAGCAGTCTCAAGAAAAACAGTAAAATTTAGTTTTGATCTAGACCTAAAATGATGATACCTTTTAGAAGTCACATGATCTTTCAGAGCACACATCCCACAAAACTTCTGAATGCAGATTAATATGTAACTGAGAAATGTTTAACAATATAAATAAAACTACAAGACAGCATTTAAAAAAAAGATTTGCAAACTATAGCAACCATATAAAAATTATTCCAAAACCATTATTGCTATTGTTTGTCCTTCATTCTCGAAGGGAGAGAATCAGGGAGGTGATGCCATGATATACAAGTGAATTGGATTGAAGTGAGAGAGAACTGGCAAGGTCACCTGCCTCACTTTCCCCTCCAGAGCCATCTAGGTCCAGTGGCCAGGTATAGATTAAGATGACTGGAGATGCCCTGGATGAAATGGGAGACCTTGGTCCTTCTAAATTAAGGTTTTCTACAGATCTCAGTTTGACTGAGGCAACCCTCATTCAGTAATTAAGGCTAGGCAACAATTGAGGCAAAGAATCTCCTCTTTCATCTAGTCCAAAAAAGATCTAGATAAATTATTAAACGAATAAATGAAGGGAAAACCCTCAGGCTTTCTGACGAAAGCAGAAATGATTGCTATTTACATTTAATCTGAGTCAATCAGGACCAACAATTACCAATGGGGGTTGGCCTAGGATTTATAGATGGCCAATTAGCACCAAAATTGGTTTAAGGCCTGGTCCTGAAGAAAGAAATCTACCAGTAAACCCCAAGATATCTTGGGAGGATTCAGAGGTGCAAAAGAGAAAAAAATGCTTTTAAAAGCATCTGTAGGTAAGGATATGATAAATTATGTGAGTAGAAGAAGGGAAAGAGAGAAGGACAGAGGAAGGAAGGGAGGGATGGAAAGAGGGAGGGAAAGGAATCAAATGGAAATCTGTTGAAGGCCTTAGGTTAAAAAGGCCAAGGTCTTCCATTTCATCCAGGGTAATCTCCAGTTGTCTTGATCTATATTTGGCTCATCTTCTTTAAAAAGCTTTGAAAATATAAATGCTCCCTATCAGTCTCTGATACCTTTGGTGCATTGTTATCTGGAATTAAAGTTATATATGAAATAAAAATTTCTGAATTAAAACAAATTTTTCAATTCATCTCCCATTCCCCACCATCTCAGGTCCTATCAGCTTCAAGGTCTCACAAGGAGAAAGCTCAATTCTATTAAATCTCACTGTTCTTTAATTATTTAATTTCTGTTTTAAATATGAGCAGATTTAGTATACTGGGTAGTTAAAATCAGGAAATACAAGCATGTCTCTGAGAAAGAATGTTGAGATTATTGAGATTTTGTGAATAGTAGAGAATGATCTAATGGAATGATCCTAATATCCTAATAATGATCTGTGTTAAAAATAAATTTACAGCTATTATGAAGCAGGAAGAAGGCATCCTTAAACTTATCAGGCAACCTTGGGCCAGAAGTGACATATTTATGACTAATTATGTAATTGTGGTCTTAAAGTCAAGAAAATAATGGGATCAAGTAACTAAATTAATTCAAGTCACTTCAGTCCATTAGGGATTCCCTAATTGAAAGTGAACTCTCTCTTCTCATGTTCTTAAAATATTTTGTCTGTTGGTCTCTCTCCCCCATTCTTTTTAACTACATTATGTTATTTAAAACTTCTATATAAAAGGCAGGTGCTATGCTGTTGTTGTTGTTTTTCATTTTTTGTATCCTCAGTACCTTCCTCATATGTAAACCTTGATAAATCTTTATTGTAAACTTGTGATGGAAAATGTCATCCGGCTCCAGAAAGAGAACTATGGAGACTGAATGTGGATTGAAGCATAATATTTTTGTCTTTTTGTTATTATTGTTGTTGTTTGTTTGCTTGTGTATTTTTCCCCTTTTGATCTGATTTTTCTTGTAAAGTATGACAAATATGGAAATATGTTTGGAAGAGTTGCACAAGTTTAACCTACATTAGATTGCTTGTTGTCTTGAGGATGGGAGAGACAGGAAAAGAGAGAGAAAAACCAGAACACAAGGTTTTGCAAAGATGATCTCAAAAAACATCTTTGCTTATATTTGGAAAAATAAAATATTATTTAAAATAAACCTTTATTGTTTTAAAAATGACTATGGAGCCTGTGTACAGGACTGGAAAAAGCTGATGGTGGAGTGAGGAATAACACTTCTGACACTAAGGAAAACAGAGACTCTGAATAAGTTTTTCAACTCTCTATAAGCCTTTTAAATTTTTTTTCTATGAGATGAGGTGATTAGATTAGTTGATTTCTAAGGTACCTTAGCTCTAGTAATGTAGTCTATAAATAGGGTAACAGCTCATCATAAACTCTTAACAATTCAGCTAGTATAAGATTTGTAAGCCTGTTAAAACTGCTCAGAAATATGAATTTTAAAAATAGGATGAAAAAACTTCTTTAAGAATTAAATATTTTTATATCTTTTTTAAATTTAGAGTTACCAAACTACCTAAAATTTATATATATATATAAAATATATATATAAAGAAACCTGCTTTTTATATTTTTTCCTTTTGATTTTCACAATAACTTTGTGAAACAGGTGCTATTATTGTCTTCATTTTACAGGTAAAAAAAGAAAAGCGAGGCTTGGAGAGGTTAAGTAATTTGCTAGGATCCTCACTTCATATCTAAGGCTTTGTGCTCTACATCAAGTTGAACTAAATATAAGGTGGACACCCAGAATCTCAAACAGAGTTTTACTAATTTCTCTATATGGGCAGGCAGTTTGGGGGGGGGGGGGAAGGTGATGAATATATATAGGTATGTATATACATAGGATCTTTATCCTAAATGAATGAATAGAAAAACATTTATTAAGCACTTACTATAACCCAGGCACTAAAGATACCAAGAAAAAAACAAGGACAAAAACCTTGTTCTCAAGGAGCTTACATTCTAATTAGTAAAGGTTATTCATACAAGAGGTTTTATCTTCAGGGCAGATGTAAAGGCCTTGTGGTCCTTGAGTTACAACAGCAGGGAAAATGGCAATACCCCTGAGCTCAGTGGGCATAGCAATAGGAAAGAATGTAAGGTCATGTTTATGATAGTGTAGATGATAAGGTCCAATGTTGTACCATCTTTCCAAAAGTATGGTAGTTAGAAACTCCCTATATATTCAAGCAGTGTGAAGTCATGTCCCTAGTGATTCTCTGTTGTAGTATTCCTGGAATTTGAATCCGAATGGTCTGATTCCAGAGATATCACTCTTTCTAAAATAAGAAATTGACCTCTAACCACAATGAATTTAATTTACTTATATATTTCATATATAATTCATCTCTTGATTATCTATCAGATTTAACATATATTTGTTATTTCATAATGTCTAGTTTAACCAAATTTGCAGCTACAAGAAGAACTTAGCTTCATGTTATCAGCTAACTGGCACTATCTAACACTGATAGCAAAAGGACAATAATGATGAGGAGGAAATTAAGGAGGACAAGTGACATTGAGTACTTCTAAAGTTTTAAAATTGATATACATATATATATATACATATATATTTTTTATATAACAGATGGGGGAGCTAATGTTCACAGAAAGTAAATAACTTGTTCATGATCACATAGATAATAAGCATCAGAAATGACATTTGATCACCAGGTGTCATGCTCTCAGGTCTACTATTATATCTGGCTACCTTCTAATTTGAAGGGTGAGGTAAAACTCTTAGCTAGAATTTAAAGTCTTAAGAATTGCCAATCAGAGGCCTGGAGAGATTTACATGAACTGATGCTAAGTGAACTGAGCAGAACCAGGAAATCATTATATACTTCAACAACAATACTATATGATGATCATTTCTGATGGACGTGGCTCTCTTCAACAATGAGTTGAACCAAATCAGCAACATTTGTTCAATAATGAAGAGAACCAGCTACACCCAGTGAAAGAACTCTGGGAAATGAGTGCAAACCACTCCATAGCATTTCTACTCCTTCTGTTTTTGTCCACTTGCATTTTTGATTTCCATCTTAGGTTATTTTTACCTTATTTCTGAAGTCCGATTTTTCTTGTGCAGCAAAATAACTATATGGATATGCATACATATTTTGTATTTAACATATATTTTAACATATTTAACATGTATTGGTCTACCTGCCATCTGTGGGGGGAGGGGGGAGAAGGAGAGGAAAAGTTGGAACAGAAGGTTTTGCAAGTATCAATGCTGAAAAATTATCCATGCATATATCTTGTAAATAAAAATCTATAATAAAGAAAAAAAAAGAAAGAAAGAATTGCCAGTCAGGGATAGCTAGGTGGCGCAGTAGATAGAGCACCAGCTCTGAAGTCAGGAAGACCTGAGTTCAAACCTGACCTCAGACACTTAAAACTTCCTCACTGTGTGACCCTAGTCAAGTCACTTAACCCCAATTGCCTCAGAAAAAAAAAAAGGAACTGTCAGAGTCCACTGACCAACCCTAATACCCTATATCAAGATAAGGTTAAAAAATGGGTTCATGATTTAGACCTAAAGAGCAATATTATAAGCAAGTTTGAAGAACAAAGGATAGTCTACCTCTCTGAGATCTATGAGAAAGAAACAAATTTGCGGCCATAGAAAAACTACACTACATTAGAGACTGCAAAATGGATAATTTTGTTTATATTAAGTTAAAAAAAATTTAACAGTGCAGAAGGGAAGCAGAAAACTGGGGAGAGAAGTGGAAATTTTACTTCAAAAGGTTTTAATAAAAGCCTCATTTTTAACATATGCAGAGAATTGACACAAATTGATAAACATACAAGCCATTCTCCAATTGATAAATGGTCAAAGGATATGAACAGACAATTTTCAGATGAAGAAATTGAAACCATTTCTGGTCATATCAAAAAATGCTCTAAATCATTCTTGGCCAGAAAAATGCAAATTAGGACAACTCTGAGGTGCCACTACACATCTGTCAGATTGGCTAAGATGACAGGAAAGGATAATGATCAATGTTGGAGGGGATATGGGAAAATTGGGACACTAATACAACATTGGTAGAGTGTGAATCCAACTGTTCTGGAGAGCAATCTGGAACTATACCCAAAGGACTTTCAAACTGTGCATACCCTTTGATCCAGCAGTGTCTCTACTGAGTCTATATCCCAAAGAGATCATAAAAAAGGGAAAAGGACCCACATGTGCAAAAACGTTTGTGGCAGCCCTTTTTATAGTGACAAGAAACTGGAAACTGAGTGGATGACCATCAGTTGAAGAATGGTTGAATAAGTAATGGTATATGAATGATATGAAATATTATTATTCCATAAGAAATGATCAGCAGGATGATTTCAGAATGACCTGGAAAGACTTATACAAACTGATGCTAAGTGAGAGTAAAACCAAGAGAGCATTTTACATAGAAACAAGAAGATTACATGATAATTCTGATGGACATAGATCTTTTCAACAATGAGGTAATTCAGGCCAATTCCAATGGTCTTGGGATGGAGAGAGTCATCTGCATTCAGAAAGAGGACTATGGGAACTGAATATGGATCACAACATAATATGTTCACCTTTTTGTTGTTGTTTGCTTGCTTTTTGTTTTCTTCTCAGTTTTTTCCCTTTTTGATCTGATTTTTCTTGTGCATGAGAATTGTGGAAATATGTGTAGAAGAATTGCACATATTTAACATCTATTGGATTACTTGCTGTCTGGGTGAGGAGTGGAGGAAATGGAGGGAGAAAAAATTTGCAAAGGTGAATGCTGAAAACTATCTTTGTATATATTTTGAAAATAAAAAGCTATTATTTAAAAAAAATGAATTGCTAGAATCCCCCCCCCCACAACATAGATTTGAGCACGTCATGCTTATCAAGCAAACTGACCAATTTTCTCTCTCCTTCCCCTCCCTGATTATTTGTATCCACTAACTTTATTCTGTATTCTAGCAGGTCAAGGCATGAATGTGACATTCTCCAATATGCTCAAATTTTTACAACCCTGTATCCTTCTTCTGAATAATTAGATTTTTCTCACTAGAGGACAGAGTTATAGGGAATGAATCTCAGTTAAATCTCAGAGTGACATCTATTCTTCATTTTGCTTCACAAATGATATGCCTGTTGACTAACTTTCTCATAGAGGCCTTAACTTCCTGATTTCTCAGGGTATAAATCACAGGATTTAACAAAGGAAAGATAACAGTGTGAAAGAGAGCAACCACTTTGTCTGCTGGGAAGGTCCTGAAAGGACGGGTGTAAATAAAGATGGCAGGGCCAAACATTAGAAACACGATGATAACATGGGTGGTACAAGTGGACAAAGCCTTGCTCTTCCCCTCAGAAGAAGAGCCCCTAACTCGAAAGAGGATGACAGCATAGGATGTCAGCAAACCTAAGAAACATAGCAGGGTGAGCAGTCCACTGTTGGACACCATCAGGAGCTCGACCACAAAGGTGTCAGTGCAGGCCAGCTTGATGATCTGTGGGACATCACAGAAGAAGTTGTCCAGCTGATTTGGGCCACAGAAAGGCAGACGGACAATGAGAGCCACCTGCACAATAGAGTGGGCAAAACCCCCAACCCACAGGGCTAGCAATAGCATGTAACATATCTGGCGGTTCATGAAGGTTGCATAGTGTAAGGGCTGGCAGATTGCTATATAGCGGTCAACAGCCATCACCACAAGGAGGAACATCTCACCTATTCCAAGGAAATGTAAGAAGAAGAGCTGAGTAATGCATCCTTGATAAGAGATGGTCTTTTTCTCATACAAGAAATCTATCAACATCTTGGGAGCTACAATGAAAGAATAAGAAGCATCTAAGAAAGCCAGGTTGCCCAGAAAGAAATATAGGGGTGCTGTGAGAGTAGGATCTGATCTGATGGTGACGATAATAAGAAGATTCCCAGGAAGGATGACCATGTAGAATGAGAGTATCAGTACAAAAACCAAAAGTTGTATCTCTTGAGAGTGAGTTAGACCCAGAAGAATGAATTCAGTCACTGTATTATTCTCTTGCTCCATTTACTCAACCTGGAAAATATTAATGCATGAAAAATCATTACAATTAATTCAGACCCTTTCTGTCTAATAAGAAATGAAATTTAAATGATAAATATTCTTGGTATCAGATAGAAAGCCTGTTTTCAGCACCTTGGTTCCCAACTTTGATAAATTCCTTTGTTGTTGTTTTTTCTCAGAAGACAGAACTAGAAGCAATGTGTGAAGCCTTAGAGAAGCAGCCAACAACCATTTATTAGATACCCATTTTGTACCAGGCACTGAAAAACAAATATTTAAAAAAAGATATAAAGAAAGTCAAAGCCACTCCTTGTTCTTATAAAGCATATAGTCTAATGGAGGAGACATGTTTAAAAAAATGTACAAACAAGATAAATAAATAATAATTCAAAGTAATCAGCAGAACAGTAATATTCCATAATATTCATATACCATAATTTATTCAGCCATTCTCCAACTGATGGACATCCATTCAGTTTCCAGTTTTTAGCCACTACAAAAAGGGCTGCCACAAACATTCGTGCACATACAGGTCCCTTTCCCTTCTTTATAATCTCTTTGGGATATAATCCCAGTAGTAACACTGCTGGATCAAAGGGTATGCACAGTTTGATAACTTTTTGAGCATAGTTCCAAACTACTCTCCGAAAGGCCTGGAGAGACTTACACGAACTGATGCTAAGTGAAATGAGCAGGACCAGGAGATCATTATATACTTCAGCAACAATACTATATGATGACCAGTTCTGATGGACCAGGCCATCCTCAGCAACGAGATCAACCAAATAATTTCCAAAGGAGCAGTAATGAACTGAACCAGCTATGCCCAGAAAAAGAACTCTGGGAGATGACTAAAAACCATTACATTGAATTCCCAATCCCTATATTTATGCACACTTGCATTTTTGATTTCCTTCACAAGCTAATTGTACAATATTTCAGAGTCTGATTCTTTTTATACAGCAAAATAACATTTTGGTCATGTATACTTATTGTGTATCTAATTTATATTTTAATGTACTTAATATTTACTGGTCATCCTGCCATCTGGGGGAGGGGGTGGGGGGGTAAGAGGTGAAAAATTGGAACAAGAGGTTTGGCAATTGTTAATGCTGTAAAGTTACCCATGCATATATCCTGTAAATAAAAGGCTATTAAAAAAAAAAGTAATCAGTAGAGGGAAGACACTGGCAGTAAAAGGGCTCAGAAAAGGCAATTTACAGGAGAGATCTTAGCTGATACTTAAAGAAAGCCAGAAAATCTAGAATTAAAAGGGACAAAATTCTAGGAATGAGAGAATAGCAAGTAAAAATGCCCAGAATAGGGAGATAGAGAATCCAGTGTGAAGAATTATAAGGCCAGTAGCACTAGTTTAAAAAGTACATTGGAAGGCATAAGAACTAAAAGTCTGAAAAGATAGTCAGTAAGGTATATAAAAGCCACATAAAGGATTTTCAACCAAAGGAACAATGTATCATTACCAGTTGTTATTGTTGCTGTATTTCTTGTTACTTAAAGATAACAATAGTTGACATTTATTTAGTGCTTTTAAGGATAGCAAAATGCTATACTATGCAGTGTTTGGGAAGCTTCAAACAAAAGTGTAGGAGGGAGAAGTGTTAGACAGACTACCAAACTGAAGGTCTACAAAATCACTGTGCTAACTTCACTGTTGTATGCCCATGAGACCTGGACAGTCTATCAGTGCCATGCTAGGAAAGTGAATCGCTTCCATTTTAATTGTCTTAGGAAGATTTTGAAGATCATCTGGCAGGATAAGACACCAGACACTGAGGAGTTTTCTCGAATTACACTGTCAAGCATTCCAACTTTACTGTAGAAACACAACTACATTGGGTTGGTCATGTTCAAATGCCAAATGTATACTTATAAAAAATTTATTTTATAGAGAACTCACATGAAAAGTGCTCACAAGGTGGTCAGAAAAAAAAACAATACAAGGACACTGTCGAGGTATTTCTTAAGAATTGTAGAATAGATTATATGACATGGGAGACACTGGCACAAGACTGCCCAGCATGGGGTGCCCTAATGGGAGAAGGTGCTGTGCTCTATAAGCAAAGCAGAATTGAATTAGCTCAAAAGAAACATGAAATACACAAAATTAAAGAAGCTACCTCAAATGTTTATAAGGGCTATTTATGTACAACTTGTGGCAGAGCATTTCTGAACTCATATTGGTCTGATCAGCCACAGTTGTATACACTGCAGCTTGACTCTAACATAGTGATGCCATTTTGGTCTTCTTCGAGAACAAAGGACCACAACCATATGTGACAAAATAGATAAAAAACATGCTTAAGTGACTTGCCTAGGATCATACAGTTGCTAAGCATTTGCAGCAGGATTTGGACAGAGATCTTTCTGACTCCAAGTTGAACACTATCCACTGCACCCCTTAGGTATACCTAACAAATAGAATTGTCCAACAGTGAAATAGTTTTTTGTTTCTGTTTTGTTTTGTTTTCTGAAAAGTAAAAAATACCTTTTCTTTCACTGAAAGTCTTATAGTAAATAGCTAGATACCCACTTTTAGAGATAAGACAGTACTCTTATTGAGTACCAATTAGAACAGATGGCTTACAAATCCCTTTTAAACTCAGAGATTCAGTGATTGCACCCACCACCACCACTACCATATATCTTCTCAGAATCTGCCCTTCTCTATCTATGTTTTATAACTTCCCTTTTATGAACTGTGAATATTTCCTCACCTTTCTTAACTTTGGACTTTGGGAAGCCTATACTTTGGCACTGGCATGTATAAAGCCAAAGTTCCTTGATAAATACTAAATTTGACTTCAGTTATACCTTTTGTCTACTGCTCATATAGAATGCCTAGATTCTGATTCCCCTTCCATTCTCATTTTGTGTTTGGATCCTTGACTATTCTTTTGTTTTACTTATAATATATATATACAGTCTCCTTGGATCCTAACCATCTGCTTAGACTTTCTACTGTTAGAGGATACTGTTTCAAATTCTACTCCTACATTATATTTGTATGACCTTGAACAAGTCACTAATTTCTGGACTAAAGTTTCCTCATTTAATTTATGGATTTGGAAGGTCTCTTCCATTTCTAAATTCTATTTTCTTAATTCCTATTTCAATAATAGTGCATAATAATGGATAGAACACATAGAAAAGATGAGACTAAGATCTAACTCCACAATTACCATGCTTCCATTAAACTAATATGACTTTGATCAAACCACTATAGCTCAAAGACTCTCTTCTCTCAGGTAAATGTTTATAGAATCAATAAAATATAAGAAATACTCATCTATCCTTTACCTTCTTTTTAGGTAATCTATCCCATGCTTGTGCTTTCAGACTGAATTTTTTTATCTATGAAATGGGAATCTGTAAAATGCATAGATATCCTATTTTATAGAATAATTTTGAGGGTTAAATGAGTAAATGAATATATGCAGATTAGGAATAGAAAGTCAAAATTGTGGTGCCATCATTCTCCTTTCTAAACCTTACTCAGGATAAAGCATACCAAACTCTGCCACTCTCTCTTGACAACTGTTTTATGAAACTGAAAAAATCTTAAAATTAGAAAGCGAGAGTGCTAGGAGTACAAAACATAAGAAAACAAACAAGACAATCCTTAATTTCAAAGAGTTTATATACTTTTAAAGGAAAGCAACACATCAAAGGAGTTCTGGAAGGAGGAAGGAGAATACCTTCACAGGGACATGGTGAGGAGGAGCTCTGTAAGTGTCTTGGAAGACCTGGGTATTTCAAGTTGAGGTGAAAGTTCACCTCTCAGAACCAGAGGACTCTGGCATAGAACCCAAGTTTCTAGTGAGGTAGAAATGGTCAGAGTAGTACCACAGAGATAGATGTCTCAATTTAAATTGATCCTTATAATCTTCACTACTGCTCTATTTTTATATAATCTTAACTACAGAATATCAGACCCAGATAATGTCTGATCAACTCTACTATTATATTAATAAGAAAGGTGAAGTCGAATATGTGTGTTCACATATTCCAAGAGTGGAAACTGAAGTATTATGAAGATAAAAACTATAATTTATGTCATCTTACCTTGCCAATCTACTTATCTCTACTCTCTTTTTGATTCTCTTGTCTTCTTCCATTCATATATTTTTACCTTATTCTGTGACAGGTCTCAAAGAGTGGCCACCAGAGCTCTCCATTCATTCAAAAAGCAAGGATAGGTATGTTATAGATAGTTATTTTATGCACATAGACAAATATGTAATGTCTTACTGATACAATCTCAAACTCCCCTATCTACAGTTCTGATTTCCATATGGAAACTACCCTTCTGTCCTGGCTCAGTTGGGGAGTTCAGACTTTCAGAGGTCGTAGAAGAAAGGCGACAAATCTGTTGCTGCTACCGCTAGTATCACTTTTTGCAATCATTAGCTTTTTTGTGGTATTTCAGAGATTCTTAATCTGGGGATTGTGAGCTTATTTTTAAAAATTATTTTGCCAACTTTATTTCAAAAATTGGTTTCATTTATAATTCCATTTATTTTATTTGGTGTATTTCTTTGGTGGGGGATGGCAATTGGGGTTAAGTGACTTGCCCAGATTTACACAGTGTCAGAGACAAAATTTGAGCTCAGATCCTCTTGACTCCAGATTTTTTTTTAATTTTGTGCATTTTAAAACATCGTTTTGAAATTGTGTCCATATGTTTCTGACAGTCAAAGTGGGACATGATACACAAAGGTTAAAACCCCTTTATCCTTTATGTAATGAAAGAAGCAGTGGACTTGGAGCCAAAAAACCTAGATCTAAAAGCTTTAAGTCAATTACTTCTTAACTATATCAACATGGGCAAGTACCACTTCCCTGAGCCTCAAAGTCTTCAGTTTTTAACATAGTATTTTATCTTTCATTATGATATAAAATTCTATTAAAAATTCTGAGGAATAGGAAAAGATGTTAAAAATAAAAGACAACAATAGGAGAATCTAGAAAAGACCCCTGAAATCATATCTTAATTACCTTTTAATCTTTATACCCACACTTAAGACTTTCTCTGCAGTAACTCTGACCTTCATCCCAAAGCATCCTAAATCAGAAGACATCTTCTCATATATAGAACCCTTCCTATTTCAACCATTTCTGTCACTTACTATTTCTTTCTCACAAATATGCTTTCAGCAAATGTCAAAGATGACCAGAAGTAAGAACCTCTCCATTTGTCTTCTGCTGCCCTCTAAAAAAATAATCAGTTATGTTCTGAAGCCATGATTGTGCTTCTACACTTAAAGGATTGCTCCTGGGTTTGTTTCAAACATCCATTCTCCTTTAGTGCCTCTTTCTAGATTCCTAAAACACCATACTTTCTCGTGATGTAATAAAAAAAAAATCTGCTGTGGTCATCTGGGAATAATTCAACCCTGAAGAATCCTTGCATTGGGAATTATTAGAATGATATTTGTGATTCCATTAGACAAAAAACTAAGCAAGACCTTTGTAACAAATATAAATATTTATTGGAATTCTTTGTTGTATTCTTCAAGGTCAGTCCTTCTTTTCATGTTTAATATTTCATAAATGACTATAATAATGGTATGGTAAGCATACTGATTTAATTTAGAAAAGACAATTAGTCTCTGAATTCTTTGAAGATAAGAAAGTCATTGCAAATGAAAGTGATAAATTTAAGAAAATTAAATAATACCTTAACTGCTTTGCTACAATGTTATATAAATATGAGCTATCATCATTATTTATTGTCAGAAGCAAAGCAAAGTGGCAGTGAATGTGTAGGTAACAAGTATCACGGTGCACTCTCAGACAGGGACAAAACCAAAGAGTGCCTGATGGAAGGGCAAAAGATCTTGTCAGATTAGAATTCCCTTCTGAATTCAGAAGGACATCTTCCTAAGAGCGAGTAAAAAGAATTTTATTTTTCTCCCACATATATATGTCTTCTCTCAGCAGCTAGATTCAATAAATAGCATGCTAGGCTGAAGTCAAGAAGATCTGAGTTCATATCCAACCTTAGACATTTATTAGCTGTGTGATTGTAGGCAAGTCATTTAACCCTGTTTGTTTTAATCCAATATAAAACAAAATGGCACACTACTCTAGTAGTTGCCAGGGTTTTGACAAATATTCCTATGAGAATTTTTTGAGATTGTTGGTAGTTATGACTATTTTTTTCTAATTCACTGACAGAGACCATACTTTTCTTCTAAAGCAAATGCTTCTAACTGAAGTTAATACCTAGGTTACTCAGCAAATATTAATATAATATGAAAGATAGTGGAAATGCATTTTTTTACATTTACATTTATTCTCCCCCCCAATTTTTAGACATTTTTATTTAAAGGTTTGAGCACCAAATTATATACCTTCTTCCTCCCTACCCTTCCTCATCCATGAGACAGTAAACAATCAGATATAAGTTATACATGTGCAATTATATAAAATATTTGCATATTAGTTATTTTGTACAAAAAGATTTAAACAGAAAAAAGTGAAAAATAGTATACTTTAGTCTATATTCAATCAATATCAACTTTTTCTCTGGAAGTAGAAACCATGTTTCATCATTACACCTTTGGAATTGTCTTAGATCATCATATTGCTAAGAATACCTAAGTCATTTTTAGTTCTTCATTGAGCAATATTGCTGTTACTGTTATAACGTTCTCCTGATTTTGCTCAGTTCACTATGCATCAGTTCATGTCTTTCCAAGTTTTTCTGAAACTCTCCTACTTGTCATTTCTTATACCACAAAAATATTCCATTACAATCATATACCACAGCTTATTTAGCCATTACTTAATTGATAGGTATCCCTTCAATATCTAATTCTTAGCTATCAAAAAAAAATCTGCTATAAATATTTTTTGTAAAAATAGACCAGTCTCTCTTTTTATGGATGTCTTTTGGAAGTGATATTGATGAGTCAAAGAATATGTATAGTTTTAAAGCCCTTTGGTCATAGTTCTACATTGCTCTCTACACTGTTTGGATCAGTTCACAAATCTGCCAACAGTTTTCGACATCCTCTCCAACATCCAACATTTTCCTTTTTTTTCATATTGGCCACTCTGATATGTGTGAGGTGGTGTGTCAGAGTAGTTTTAAATTGAGTTTCTCAGATAAAAGTAATTTAGAATTTTTTTTTCATATGGCTATAGGTATCTTTGATTTCTTTGTTTGAAAATTACCTCTTCATACCTTTTGACCAGGTATCAATTGAGGAAAGAATTATATTTTATAAATTTTATAAATAAATTTTATAAATATTAGCAATGAGACCTTTATCAGAGACACTTGTGAAATTTGCTCCCAGTTTTCTGCTTTCCTTATAATTTTGGTTGAATTGATTTTGTTTTTGCAAAAACATTTTAACATAATTATCTATTTTCCATTTTTTACATTCTCTGTATTTCTTTGGTCCTAAATCTTTGCCTTATTCATAAATCTGACAGACAAATTATTACATGTTTCTTAAATTTGCTTATGGGGTCATCATTTTTATCTAAATGATATATCCATTTTGAATTTATTTTGTATATTGTGTAAAATATTGCTCTATACCTAGTTTCTACCATATTGTTTTCTAGTTTTCTAAGAAGTTTTTATTAAATAATTGAGTTTTATTTCCAAAAGCTTGGATCTTTGGATTTATCATATACTAGTTATTATGATCATTTACTATAATGTAATTTGTACCTAATCTACTTCACTTATCCACTACTCCATTTTTTAGCCAAAATGAGATTGTTTTTAATAATTACCACGTTAGAATACAGTTTGAAATCTGGTATGACTAGACTAGACTTCTTTTTACATTTTTTTCATTAATTTCCTTGATATCCTTGAAGTTTTGTTCTTCCAGATGAATTTTGTTTATATTTTTCTAGTTCTATATGATATGCATATACATATGATATGTTTGATATGTATTGCATTAAATAAATAAATTTAAGTAGAATTGTCATTTGTGCTATATTGGCTAAGCCTACCCATAAGCAATTAATATTTTTTTCTAAATGTTTAGGTGAAACTTTATGTGAAAAGTGTTTTATGATTATGATCATATAGTCCCTGGCAAGTAGACTCCCAAATATTCTCTGTTATTTTTAAGTGGAATTTCTCTTTCTATCTCTTATCTATGTGAGTTTATTTTGTATCATGCCACTTTACCAAAGTTGTTAATTACTTCAGTTGATTTTTTAGGATTTTCTGAATATGTCACCATATGATCTTCAAAAAGTGATAGTTTTGTTTCTTAATTGTCTATTTGTTGTTTCTTTAATTTCCTTTTTCTTATTGCTATAGCTAACATTCTACCACAATATTAAATAAAGGTGATAATTGGCGTCCTTTCTTCACCCATGATTGTATTGGGAAAGCTGAAAGCTTATGCTCATTATAGACATTGTTTGCTAATAGTTTTTGATATATATTGCTTATTTTAAGATAAGCTCTATTTATTCTTATGTTCTCTTGTGTATTTAGTAGAATGGGCACAGAATTTTGTTAAAGGTTTTTACTGCACATATTGAGATAATCATATTATTTCTGTAATTTTTGTTATGGATATGGTCAATTATGATGATATTTTTCCTAATAATGAACTAGCTCTACATTCCTAGTATAAATTCTACCTGGCCATAGTGCATGATCCTTGTAATATATTATTGTAATCTCTTTGCTAGTGTTTTATTTAAAATGTTTGCATCAATATTCATAAAGGAATTTGGTCTATAATTTTCTTTCTTTATTTGGGCTCTTCCTGATTCAGTTATCAGAACCATTTGTGTCATAAAAAGGATTTGGTAGGACTCCTTCTTTGCCTATTTTTCCAAATCATTTATATAGTATTGAGATTAATTATTCTTTAAATGTTTGGTAAAATTTACTTGTGAATCCATCTGGCCCTGGGGACTTTTTTCTCAGGTAGTTCATTGATGGCTTATTCAATTTTTTTTCTAAGATCAGGTTAAGTATTTTATTTCTTCTTCTATTAATATGAGTAACATATTTTGTAGACATTTATCCATTTCAGTTATGTTGTCAAATTTATTAGTATATAATTGAGCAAAATAGCTTCCATCAGTTGTCTTAATTTCTCCTTCATTGATGGTAAATTCACTCCTTTCTTTCATTTTTGAGACTAGTAAATTGGTTTTCTTCTTTCTTTTTTTTAAAATCAAATTTGCCAATGGTTTGTTTATTAAATTACTTTTTTTAATAGCAACAGCTTCTAGTTTTATTTTATTAGTTCAATAATTTTCTAGCTTTCAATTTTATTAATCTTTCTTTTGCTTTTTAGGATTTTCAACTTGGTATATAATTGGTGACTTTTATTTTTTCCCCTAGTTTTGTTAGTTGCATACACAATTCATTCATCTGATTTTTTTCTATATTTTATTGATGTAAATAAATTGGAGATATGAAATTTCCCCTAAGTATTACTTTGGATGTATCCTATAAATTTTAGGATTTTTTCTGATTGTTGCCATTTTCCTTAATGAAATTATCAATTATTTCTATGATTTGTTCTTTGACCCACTTCCTTTTAAGATTAGATTATTTAATTTCCAATTAATTTTAATCCCTCACTATTGAGATCCATTATTGATTGCTTTAATGCATTATTATCTGAAAAGGATGCCTTTACTATTTCTTCTTTTCTGCATTTTGTTGGGAGTTTTTTTTATTTTCTAATACATGGCCAATGTGTATGTGTGGGTGTGTAGGTGGTGTTGCTGTGTATTGCTAAGTAAAAAATATATTCTTTTCTGTCCCCATTCAGCATTCTCTAGAGAACAATCATAGCTAACTTTTCCAGAACTTTATTGACCTTCTTAACTTCTTTCTTTTTTATTTTTACTAGAGAGGAAACTGATGCCTCCCACTAGTATAATTGTGTTATCTATTTCCTCCTGTGATTCATTTAACTTCTCCTTCAAAAAATTTAGAGACTAGACCATTTGGTGCATAAATGTTTAGTATTGATATGACTTCATTGTCTATGGTAATTTTCAGCAAGATATTTCTTTCTATAGATCTTTAGCTTTTGTTCTGCTGAAATCAGGACAGCTATCCCTGCTTTCTTTATTTCAGCTGAAACATAACAGTCTGCTCCAGTCCCTTACCTTTACTCTTTATCTCTGCTTCAAATTGTTTCATGCAAACAATATTTTAGGATGCTGGTTTTTACTCCATTCTACTATACATTTCTTTTTAGGGGTGAGCTCATCCCATTCACATTATTTTTCACCTGTGTAATTCTATCCATGCTATTTTTCACTTATTTGCTCCCCTTTCTCCATTATGCCCTACCCACTCCCTCCTCACAAGTGTTTTACTTTTGAACATTACTTTTCCCAATACACCTCCCTATTTTCAGTCTTCCTCCTCCTTCTATTGTTCCCATCTCTTTTTGCTTCCTTATAGAATAAGATAGATTTCTATATCCAATGAGTATGTGTGTGAGAGGCCTAAAGAAGTGAGAGAAGTGTGTGTGTCTGTGTGTCTGTGTGTCTGTGTGTCTGTGTGTCTGTGTGAGTAAGAGGCCTAGAGAATGGCCTCTTTGGGTTATAGACATTAAGGATTGTTTCTATTCTATCCCTCTGGATAAGGAGGATATGAAAAGATTTGCCTTTTCAGTGCCCAGTGTTAATTTACCTGAACCTTATAAAAGATATAAATGGACAGTTTTGCCACTGAATGAAAAATAGCCCTACTATGTGTCAAATGTATGTTGCTACTGCTCTTACTCCAATAAGAAAAGCATTTCCAAAAGTTTTGTTGTTACATTACATGGATGATATCGTGGGGTGTGCACCTGAGGAGCAAATGTTAGAAGCATGACTACAAAAGACCATAAAAACACTAAGGAATGATAAATTGCATGTAGCTCCAGAAAAAAAAAATCAAATACATGCTTCTTTTCAATATTTACGATATGAAGTCTATCCTAAGGTGCTTACAGTACAAAAACTTTCTTTAAGAACAGAGAAGATGAACACCTTAAATGACTTTCAGAAATTGATAGGAGATATCCAATGGATGTGTCCAGTGTTAGGCTTAACTACCTATCAATTGCAACTATTATATGACATTTTAAGGGGAGACAGTGCTTTAAACTCACCAAGACAGCTTACAAAAGAAGCTCAAGAAGCTTTGAGAGAAGTTGAACTGGTTTTATCCAATGTGGTTGAAAGAGTCACTCAAAAACCCTTAGAAATATCAGTTTTTGCTACAAAAGAGGCACCCACAGCAGTCCTCCATCAAGGAGACAGTGTGATAGAGTGGGTGAACCTCCTAGCACAATCAGAACAAAACTTTACTCCTTATCCAGTGCTTGTGGCTACAATATTATAAAAGGCCATTAAGTGAGCTGTACAATTATCTGGGATAAGACCTGACAAGATATACATCTTTTATGCCAATGCACAAATTAATGTATGCTTTGAAACCATCCCAGAGTAGCAAATTTTATTGGCCACAGCTCCAAATTTTACACGCAGATCTCCATTAAAGATAACCCGCCTATTACATAATTGGTAATGGATTCTTGAAGAAAAAGTTTCTAAGGTTCCTCTTAAAGGACCAACTATTTTTTCAGATGCATCCAAACATAATATTTATGCTGTATACTCTCATGACTAAACTATAAAGTGAGTATACTCTCCTTTTCAGTCCACTCAGCAGAATGAATTGTATGCAATCATGCTAGCTCTTACTTATTATCCAAGAGATATAAATACAATATCTGATGCGACTTATTCAGTAGGTGTGGTATAAAGAACTGCCACAGCCCAAATAAAATTTGTAGCTTCTACTATGTATCAGCTCTTTAAGGAACTTCAAGAGCAAGTGAGAAAGCATCCAGGTAAGATTTATATCTTGAATGTCCAGTTTCTTAGTGGACTTCCAGGTCCTATTTTTCATGGAAATTCAAAGGCAGATAGCCTTTTAATCCTGTTAGCCAATACTCCCTTTATTTCAAGCAGCCCACGAATCTCATTCTAAATGTCATCAGGCTGCTTGAGCTTTACATCTGCAATTTGGGACAACAAAAGAGAAAGCTAGGAGCATAGTAAAAGCCTGTACAGCTTGCCTTCCTTTCTACACTCCTACACTCCCTCCAGGGAAGATCTCTCTTCATTTGAGACCCAATGAAATTTGGCAAATGAATATGACTCATTATAAATCTCATCTGTCTTTTATCCATGCTGTAGTAGACACCTGTTTAGCATTAACTTTTGTAATCCCAGCAGCAAAAGAGACAGTCCAAATGGTCATTGATTTCCTTATACAAGCATTTGCAATTATGGGTGTGTCACAAGCAATAAAAATAGATAATGGACCTGCATATACTTCTAAATATTTTGCACACTTTTGTGCACAGTATAAGATTTTACACACCACTGATATACCCTTTAATCCTCAAGGACAGGCAATAGTAGAAAGGAGAAACAGAGATGTAATGTTCTTGCTAGCTTTCTGGAGGTCAATATTAGAGTGAAACAGAGACATCAAGACACTCCTCCACAAACAAAAGAAAGAGGGAGCCACAGATAACCCTAGAGAACTTCTAAATTTAGCTCTCTATACTATTAATTTTTTGATTTTTGACAAAGATGCACTGGCTCCAGCAGACAGGTTTTTAATCCACTAGAAGACCAGTGTCCAATGTGAGCAGCTCCACTGTTATGGACCAGAACTTGAAACAAGGTGCTAAATCACTGGAATTGATAGAGACAATGCTTATGTACTTAGTTCACACCATTAGAATTCATACCTTTAAGAGATTTCACACATTAGGGTTCACATCTTTAAGAGAGTTCACACCTTTAGAGAACATATATAAGCTAGAAGCCTCAACTAGGACTGGCTTCAGGAGATTCACAAGTCAGAAGCCCACAATCCCACTCTTGGAGATGGAGTCAGATTCATTCCATATTCCATCTTTGTGCTGGCTGGAGATTCGGAGGGAGCTAGAGATTGAAGCTGAAAGAGACAAAGGACTAGCGGCAAAAGCTCTTGGAACCAAGGAGAGAGACAGACCTCTAAGAAAGCTAACTGGGCTATTTTGAAGGAGAAAATAAAGGATCTGAATTTTTAATCCCTGGCTGCATTTGAGGTGATTATTACTTTGAACGAAACTAAGGCTGCCTCCAGAAGCCCCCTAAGAAACCTGCTCCCAGAGAACATTATATTTTAGAGAAGAACATTACACTCCACTATCTTTAGATAATCACCAGGTGATGTGGAGAGACCCAGAAAGTGATGAATGGAAGGGACCAGAGAGGTTAACTGCTTGGGGGATTAGGGTTTGCTTGTATCTCTACAGATGGAGAAGGAATCAGATGGGTGCCAATGAGCCTTATTTACCTTGTCCATTGGAGAGAGATGGAAAAGACCCAAGAAATATCAAACGGTTCCATTGCTGACTGTGCCCACCACTGAAAGAGCATGGCAGTTATGGCAATTGACTCATGAACATCAAAAATTGTCAATGACACTGATACAAGACTTCAAGACCAGCAGAAATCATTGGATTCCCTGATACATGATGAGACTATTGCAGGACTTCAAAAATTTGCAGGAATCATTAGATTCCCTGACACATGAAATAATGGACAATAGATTGGTTTTGGACCATCTCTTGGTTGCTGGAGGTGTATGTGTGATTGTTATTTATATAACCTTCCTTCTAGGATTTATGGACACATATACTTCCTCATGTTGATCCATGTTTGTTACATAGTGCACTACTAGCCTGTGCTATATTACTATGTGCTTGTGTAATACCTCCTATGCTAATGGATTTATGTATACTTGTTTCAGTTTCAGGCCAGAAGAATATCTCCCCACTTCCCTTTGGTGCTCACCTCCCTAAGAAGTCAGAGAAGGCTTGATCACTTTCCTTTGGTGTTCTCTTAAGCACATACTTAGTATGATATGGTGATGTGATGGCTCTCCTAACAGTTGGCCCATGCTCAGTGCAATATAGTGATGTAATCATACTGAAGTATTTAAGGGCTGGGAGGACTGGGAAAGAGCCTCTCTGCCACAGACACAAAGAAGACTTAAGGATCCAGACTCCAGATTCCAGACTCCATCTTTGACCAGCCTCATGGTGGCTCTCCTGCCTTCATCACTTCTCCACCTAAAGACCTAGGCCTGTCCAGAGATCCTCCAGAAAGCTAGTCTGGACATTACAGCATTCAACTCTTTTTAACTTGGAAATAAGGAGTGTTTCTACCATTTTTTCCTTTTAAGGCAGAAAAAAACCATTGTCTATTGAAAAATTTCTTGAAGAGTACTGGAGTTTATATGATAGGAAGCTACTCTCAGAGTCCTTCCCATAGGCCTGTTTTGACCTCTTAAATTACAATGTTTGGGGCAATTATTTAGGGGAGGAGATGGAGAGGGAAAGGAGGATGAAAGGCAAGGAGATCAGTCTTATCACTTTATAGTTATGTAAACAGCTTCTGGGCAGCTAAGTGGCATAGTGGATGAAGTGGTAGACTTAAAGTCAGGAAGTCTTATGTTCAAATCTGGCTTCAGATACTTACTATTGTGTCTGCCTGGGCAAATCACTTAACCCTAATAGTCTCAGTTTCCTTATCTGTCAAATGAAATGGAAAACGAATGGCAAACCACTCCAGAATCTTTGCCAAGAAAACCCCAAATAGGGATATAAAGAGTCAGACATAAGTGAAAAACAACTGAAAGACAAGTCTACTTCCAAAATATATGGGGATCATAGCTCCAAAGAAGATACTAAGTTTGTTCTGAGTGATTTTATTTTGAGTTAGCTCATGATATGTGTGGCTTCCATTTCTGTCCCACTCTGGGAAGAGTGAAAGTTGTGATGGAGAACTTCCACAATCAGTTTCATTCTTTGCACCTATCACTAGATAGCATTTTATGAGTCTTATTCTGTGACAGATTTTGGAAACAACTTGCCTGCTCATTTTGTGTAGTAAGACCCTTTCAATCTCTATTCCTCTGCCTTCCTTTTAGAAATTTGAGGAAACAGTATAAGTTTAAAGCCCTAAATCAAAAGAGCTAGTTAAAAAACAAAAGAGGTATTATCACAACTGTCTAGTTTGGGAATATTTATCTCACTGAACCTCAGTGGGAGGATACTCATGATCACTCACTTCTCTTTACAGAAGATGTATTTTTTGGTTATCTTCCTCATGGCAGTTTTCACTTCCTTGTTACGTAATGTGTAGATGATGGGATTCAGTAAGGGGAAGATCACAGTGTGAAACACAGATACTATCTTATCTAAGGAAAATGCATCAAAAGGACGTGCATAAATGTAGATGGATGGGCCAAACATCAAGACCACAATGGTCATGTGGGAATAGCAGGTGGACATGGCCCTACTGGTACTCTCCCCTGAGCCTGAATGCTTCTTGAGCATGACCAGGAGGAAGGCATAGGACATGAGTAATGCGATGAAACACACTACAGAAATCAGCCCACTACTGAAGATCATAACCAGTTCCTCTGGGAAGGTGTTAGCACAGGCAATGCGGACCACCTGGGTGATATCACAGAAATAGCTGTCCAGTTCATTGGGTCCGCAGAAAGGCAGACGAACGATGAGGGCCACCTGGATTATGGAGTGGATAAAGCCACCCAACCAAGAGCACGCCACCAGCACACAACAGAGACGCCGGTTCATGATGGTAGCATAGTGCAAGGGTCGGCAGATGGCAGCGTAACGATCAAAAGCCATCACTGTGAGCAGGAACATCTCAGAAGCCCCAACAAAGTGCAGAAAGAAGAGTTGAGCAATGCAGCCCCCAAAGGAGATGATCTTCCTTTCAGCAAAGAAGTCCACAAGCATTTTAGGGGCTGTGATAGAGGAATACCAGATGTCAAGAAAGGCTAGGTTTGCCAATAGAAAATACATGGGCGAAGTCAGGTGGGCATCTAACCTGATAGTGAAAATAATGAGAATGTTTCCTGGCAAGATTAACAGATAGAAGGAAAGAAATATAACAAATAGCACCAGTTGTACCTCCCGGGTTTGGGACAGCCCTGTGAGGACAAATTCCGTTACTCTGGTGTAATTATCAGGCTCCATTTCTTCACTTTATTTCTCATAGCATGACTAAAGAAAACAAAGAAATTAAAATGACTCATAATATCAAATATGAAACAGCTTGCTGTTTTCTCACTTTTCTCCCCAGAAACACCAAATCTATAGTGTTATTATGAGATTATAGGAAAATCTGAAATTATAGGAAAATCCTTTTGGATGACCTCATTTTAAAAATAGTTAACCTAAGGCAGGAAGAAGACAAATGGTCAATCTGAGATCTGTCTTTATAGTAGAATCAACAGTACTGATTAAATTTTGACTTCTCAAATATCAATCAATCAATCAATAAAATATCATAAAAGTGCCTTGTATGTATGAAATGCTAGGGATAAAAGAACAAAAATGAGAAAGTACCTGGCCTCAAGGAACTTACATTTTATCAGAAGAGGTGAAGTGCATATATGAATATAAATATGAATATATATATATAATATAAACATAAATTGAATTTGCAGGGTGAGAGAAAAAATTAAGGTCTGGAGTAAATAAAGACTTCAAATTAAAGGTAGCATTTGAACTCAATTTTGAAGGGAACAAAGATGTCACAAATGAGCACTTTGTTAATTTAATATACCTCTTTCTACCAAAATAATGAATTCCATATGATTCCCCTAGAGAACAGAGATCATTTCATTTTTTCTATGTGTATCCCCTTTACTTCAGTTTAGTGCTTGGCATATAGTAAGAGCTTCAAAAAGATTTTTCATTCTGTTCCATATGCTGTGTCCATAACTATTTTAAGTTTTCTGGGTCACCTTCTTTCTTTTCTCTCTTCCAATGGCTTCATCAGTTCTGATGGCTTCAATTATAACTTAAAGGCAACTAGGAAGTTCTGACTTCAAATCCAGTTTTTAGACATTTACTAGCTAAGTAACTTACCAACTAAACTAGTTGTTTAATCTTTTTTGTCTCAGTTTGCTTAACTATAAAATGGATATGACATTAGTACCTACTTCATAGTGCTATTTTGAGGTTCAAGTGAAATTATATTTGTCAAAGCCCTTAGGACATTGCCAGGCAGTCTCTTTCCCTTCCAATTTTTATACAGGTGACCCAGATTTTTCCAGTTTCAGTCACTCTCCTGAGCTCTTCACTTCACATGTGCCTAATGAGCAAAGTAGATATTTTGTGGACATGTAAAACTCAATGTATCTAAAATTGAACTCACTTTCTTTTGCCCCCCAAACTCATTTCTCTTTAAACATCCCTGTGAAGGAAAACATGGTCCTAGCTACTCAGGTTTTTAACTGAAGAGTCACTACCCTATTTAACAAATTCCAAGAGTTTCCTGATGTTGGGATCAAATACAAATTTTTCTGTTTAGAATATAAAGTCCTTTTCTTTCTGGCTTCACTTGGGCCTCTTTGTATATTATTCCTCTTCATTCATCCTATGGTCCAGCCAAACTGACTTTCTTGATGTTTCTTGCATAAGACATTTCATCTCCTTTTTTTTTGTGACTTTGAATAGACTTACCTTTCCCTTACCTAGAATCATCCAATCAATCAACAATTATTTGCTAAGAACCCATTGATGTTCTGGGTACTGTGCCCTATAAAGGATGGGAAAAAATCCCTGCATTTTAATGGGAAACATATATAAAAATATATTCAAAGTAAACATAAATAGAATAAATGCAAGGTAGTAAAATACAAAGTATTACAGGAGGGAGAACATTGAAATACATTCCCTTCTTGTCTCTACTTCTCACAATTCCTTGCTTCCTTCAAAATTAAGTTCAAATGCCATCTTTAATTTGAAGTCTTTTCTATTCACACCAGACCTTAATGCTTCCTCCCACTCGGAAATTCAATTTATGTTTATATTGTGTATATATACATATATATATATATATATATATATCCATATTTATATTGTTTATAAGTGCACATCACCTCCCTTGACAGAATGGAAGCTCCTTGAGGCCAAATACTATCTCATTTTTGTCCTTTTATCCCTAGAATCTCATATATACAAGGTGCTTTTAAAATACTTATTAATTGATTGATTGATATTTGGTAAGTCAAACCAGAGTATCCTTCTATTAAGCCCTAAATTAAATATTTTCTCAAATTTTATATAAACATTTGTAATTGTCACTCACAACATTTTATTTCTGAATAACTTAAAAAATTATATCTAAAAAAAGTCAGTGTTTCTTGTAATCTTAATTTGAATCTCTAGAACAGAAAGATCAGAAGGGCCTTTCCATTCTAATAATGAAACTTTTTATAATTTATCTTTAATTCAGTTCTCTAAAATGAAATTTATTAAACTCTGGGTTGTGACCCCATAGGGGGTCTTGTGTAACTAAATGTGAGGGTTGCAAAATTATGATTTATTATCAGTATATTTTTGATTTGTATTTCTTTTGTACAACCACAAACCCAGGATTGTATAAAAACTTTCTCAGGAAAAAAGGATTCATGGATGGAAAAAGTTTAGGAAAGTCTGCTCTAAAAGATACAGGAACCAAAATTAGTATACAAAAAATGCCTCTGAAAAACAAAAGAGAGGGTACCCAGGTTATTTGCTTTAAATAGCATTAACCTTTCTCCTAGGAGAACCTTCAGAGATGACTTAATCACTGTGACTTTCATTACAAGTAAATCCCCTAAAAACTATTGGTTTTGTCCTCCATTATCAAAGAGGACCATAATATCAATGAGGCGACACCATGACATGCAAGTGAATTTTCTTGAATTCTTTACTGATTCTTTAGCCTCTTCCTGATTCCTTAAAATGGGTGCTTCTCAAAATTTCATCCATAGATTCCTCCTGGGACTTATCTTTCTTTGTCATCCTCCTTTTCTCTCTTCTCATTTCCTTTTATTCCTCTCCACTTTCATTTCTTTTCCTATCCCTTCCCTTTGCCCTTGCCTTCCTGTTCTCTCCACTCTTTCCCACTCCTCCCTTTCTCTCCCTTTTTCTTCCCTCCTTTCTTCCTCTCCCCTTTCCTTCCTTCCTTTAATCCTAAAGCAAAGGTTTGCCCAAGTCAGTCCTTAATTCAGAATCATTCAATGGCTCCTCATTGGTTATAGTGATACTTTTCAAATGCATTCATTCCATCACTAAAAAATTTCGAGCCTAGCCCTAATGTATTTATATTTACTTGTTAGTTATATGTACATGCAATCATACTGGTGATTATATACGTTGTAAACGTTACACAAGAAATGTTTTTAAATAATGATATAAAGATTACATAATATCTGATGATGTCAAGGGAGTGCCACCAAATAGGAGAATGGCATGATCATATTTAAAATTTTAAAAAATCATTTTATCAGGTATGTGGTGAGCAAATTGAAGAGGGAGAGACTTAAGATAGTAAGACCAACTGGAAAGTTTTAGTCCATGAGAAAGATGATAAAGTTCTAAATTAGAATGTTTGTTGTGTAAGTAGAATGCCAATGGTACCTGAATAGGTGCTGCTTTAGGTGCTTGGATAGCAATTAGGTTTATAACTAAGCTGAAGGAATAAGTTAGCTCTGAAAAAGATAGGTTAGGAGTTTATATGTAAGAAAGAAAACTCAGAGTAAGAGAGAGAAATGCTGTGAGATAAAGGTAAAGTATATTGTTTTAGAAATAAGCTCCAAGATGTTCAATCCTAGAAATTTTTCCTGTTTTCTAATTAATTGATCACAGACCCCTTGGATTCATGCCATGACATCCCAGACAGCTATATCCATCAACAGGAATGTTCTTTTCTTCCTCTGACCTCATATAAAACTTAATATTTGACTGATGCTCTTAAATTGTACACTATAATTTTGGGTTATTACAATGCGATTATATTATTAATTTTGATTAAATCATTACACTGCATATTTACTCACTCCTGCTAGATTACACACTCTGTAAGAAAAGGAATTATGTAAAAATTTTATGTTTTTTTTCTGTTCTTTCCTTTTATAAAACCCTTCAAATAAACTGTATATTTTTAATCTAATAGATACTTACCAAATGATAAATAAATGAATGAATCCTAGTGAGGGTTCCCAACATGAATTCAAACAATCCTCTTTACTTCTCTGACCATCAGGTTTCTCATCTATAAAATGGAGAGAATAAACTTAGAATGGATTAAGTATCTTTCCATCTACAACTTTTTAAGTTGTTAACTGAATGCAGATACCAATGTAATATAGTTTTAACTACATTTCACCATTCTAAACATTGTTACTTAAAATTCAATTTAAACTGTTCTTTGAAGAAATATAGTCTATAAATATATTGTAAACAAAAGAGATATTTTCCCTCTAAGCTGAAAGTAACTTTTGGCCTTGACCTAGACCTTAGTCCTTAACACCTTTCAATCTCTGTTCCCAATAATATTCACTCTGTCTCCCAATAGGTTCCTCCTGACCAACAGAATTTATTCCCTCTCAAGCAACACATACTAAGAGCAGAAAACTTGGGCCCAAGAAAGAAAAGAAGGAGAATCCTAATCCTAATTCAAAGCTCCTCTTCCCTAAATATATCACAAAGTTGGTCATTTAATAATGCCTTTTTTTTTTTGGCTTGAGTAACACATGAAGATCAGCTATTGATATATGAATAGAAATTCCATACTTCAGTCAAGGGAAAGTCTACCCTAATAAAATTACAGATCATCTAGGATATTTTTTAAATGCACTCAATGATTCAAACATTTTAAAGCTCTAGCCCCATTGTGATTTTATTTTATCTTGGAAAGCACTTTGATCTTTAACATTAAAATGTTTACACTTTAGTGTTAAACCTGAGTCTAAAATTTTGTTTTAAAAAATCATTTCACTGAAAATATCATTTGTTTTCAAAGACTGTAACTTGGATGTGAAGGTTTCTTTACTATGGTGTCATATTAGTAATCATCTAAAAGGCTTGGATAACACAAAAGACAAAATGGAAAATCCTAGTTTTACTTTTTGTATTCCTGGTGGAATGTTCCTCTCTTTCTTGGAGGAGAATAGTCTTGGAAACAAGCTGACTTTATTGAAGTCTCCATGTCTCCCCTAAGGCTTCCAAGTAAAAAAAAAAAAATCAAACTCCTATTGTTAGGGGACAAAAACAAACAAAAGCCAAACACCTATTTTGATCATGGAAGGAAGTAACTAAAGCAATAAGAAATGGAATTTTACTTCATTTTTAAAAATCAAACATCAGTTTCTGAATAGAAAGTAATATGAGCACCAAGAAAATTCAAATTCAATATAAGCTTCCCAAATAGAGTATGTGGAAATGAATTATGGAAAGCACTTCAAGAACTGAGACTTTGCCAAGTTTAATGATAAACTCCCCACCCCCATAATTCTAATGGGAGCTTTTGCACTGGGGAAAACTCGCAACTAGATTGTTGCATTCCAGCTGTGTACCAGTGGGACTGGCTGAGCTTTTGGTTTTGCCCAGACAAAGGTTATGCTAGCAATATCAACAGCCTGGAAAGACAATCTCAGCCTGCCTCTAGTTGCATATATTAGATTAAAAAACTAATACTTTATACTTCACTGCTCATAATGGATGCTTGCTAATTAGCATTTATATACCTAATAATGTTTCATTTTCCCTCTCTCAGATGAAGGCATTAATGAAGAGGCCAGAAACCCTCAAGGAATCAATGGAAATCATAGAGGTAGCATTCAGGCTGGCCCCTCTCTATGGCCAACACTACAGACTCTCCCTGAGAAAATATAAGAGCTTCTTCTTCAGAAATAATATAGTGAAGATCAGAATATTGGATGAATTATGTGATTAGGCTTCTAGGAAAAGTGGAAGAAGGAGAAGGGGGAAAATGAGCTTTCTTGGCAGAGAGAAAGGTGACTACCATAGAGGGAGGAATCAACTCTGTACCTCTTCTGGGAATATACAGAAAATAGTTGGTCTCTGGGGGTCATGGTGTTGGCAATGAGACTTTCAGTTCATTTAATGGGGTAAAAAAAAAACCACTCAAATTGGTCTGAAATGGTTTAATCAAAAAGACTTTGCTTTCACTCCTACTGAAATAAATGAAATAAAAATTTGATATTTCCTTGCTTGTAAGTTTCTGCTTCTGCCAAGTGATATTCAAGATGCATTGTCATATCCTCCAGCTTGCTTTCTGCATAGGGTTTTGTCAAGTGTGTAAGCATGTGGAGGAACATGTTAAATCTTTTTTACAGAATAAGGTTAAAGGAAATTACTATATTATGGGTATTTTAAGTCATGGCATATAGAAAAAGGAGCAGAAGGAAGATTTTATTATCTATAAAATGAAAGGATTCAGCCGAATGACCTCTACTATTCTTTCCAGCTCTAATAGGTCTATGAGTCTTTGCATTAAGCCAAAAGATCACATCAGGATTACCAGGATTGTTTTACCTAAGAACACTAGCCAACAGATATAATTACTGAGCTGATTCAGTGATCGTAGCTGATATTTATGTAAAAAATGTGTAGCTTACAAAGAACATTACATTCTCTATCAGATTTGATTCTCACAACAATCCTATGACTTAGATATTGTGCAGATGCAAAAACTGAGGAGTAGAGATTAGGAAATTTATCCAATTACACATAGTTAGTGACAAAACTGGGGCCTGAATGCAAACTGTGACCAAGAAAAGTGTTTTTAAAAAGAACAGAAACACATTAAAATGAATAGATTTGGTATATGGTAGATCAAAAGAACAGGAGTGAAAAAAATACAAAGGAGAGGCAACTTGGTGTAATAGAAAAATGAAAGTGTGCTGGATGTGGAGTAGAGAGACCAAGTTTGAATTCTGACTGTCACCCATTAGCAATGTGGCTTTGGGAACATCATTTAGAATCTCTGGTCCTCATTTTCCTCATTTGTAAAATAAGAGAGGAATAGACTAGATGACTTTCAAAGTTGCTTCTTGTATTAACATAATAATACTATTAAATTATGACCTAAGACACCTGAGTTTTAGTCTTGCTTCTACTATTAATTAGCTATGTGACTTTGGGCATTTAAGCTCTTGGTTAGTTGTCTTAGTTGACAACTGTAAAAATTAATAAATGTTTACTCAATCAATTTGACTTCATTTGAATTGAGTTAAATCGAAGGGGCTAAATATTTTCTATTTCTATAGAAATCTATAGAATTAAAGAGCTATAGAAATTCTATAGAATCTATAGAGAGGAGAGTGATGGACAAAAACCATCACAGAGAAGAATCAAGAGAAATTGGGGGAGGGGAGAGAATAGGAGAAAACAATAGACATATACCCATGGGTTCATAATCTAACAAAGAAAAAACAATAGGGCTTGAGAAATGACTTGAGCTGATTTTCTTATTTTGGGAAAAGAAAGCATTTCCCTATGATAATTTAATTAATCTCATGCTGTAAAATCTCTGCAATACCAAGGAAAGGTCACTGAATTTACTATCAGAGCACCTAGATTTGAAAACTTTCTTTGTTCCTTACTCCCTGAATAATATTGAGTAAGTCTTTTCATTTCTCCAAAGCTAAGTTTTCTTACCAATAAAATAATGAACACAGGATCAAACTGGTTTAAAAGGAAAAATCTAATGACTTTAGTGATCATCAAGCTCAATCCCTTAATTTTACAAATAAGGAAACTAAAGCCCAAAAAGGGTAAGCTACTCAACCATTGTTATAGTTATAAAGTGTCTAAGATGAGATTTGGACCCAAGACCTTCTTAATTTTAAGATACCATGAGATTACAACATTGTATCTATAGAACTGTATAGATGGGGATATTGAGAGCCATGAGAACTTTAGGGACAATGATTTAGCAATGGAGCATACTTGCAGTGATGGATCAACCTGAAAGTTTAATGAGACTGCATTGCTTTTCTGCTCCCAACTCCTACAAGGATTCTTTATAATAGAGCAGCCACGCAAAAAAGCAATTAGTAGGACTGGGAAGTATACCATGATAGTCTCATCAAATTCTCTGGGATTATTATTGAATGAACAGGTTCTTCAATAGTACTCAGATTCAATATTATACTGTTGGCTTAATTAGACCCAGACAGGTTAGATATTCCCTTTATAAAATGAACAATCACAAGGAAAGAAAGGAATATGATCACAGTGTTGAGTTTTAGACCCCCCCTTAATCTAACTACACAAAGTCTGTTATCAGTGATAATTTTGTCTGAAATTTAGGGAGTACAGATTGGTTGAGTCAAAGGAAACAATTAGCTTGGTGAATTGAGGGATCTATCAAGCATTAACATTTGTCTCTTTTATTCTTATTCTCATCTCTCATGAAGTTTCTAATTCCAGTTCTAGTTTTGAATCAGGAGCTCTGGTGAACTGCCTTTTCCAAAGGCTATTTACCAAATTGCCCAAGACTTAGTTCCTCAATCTCTCTTTTTTCTTTCTCTTTCTGTCTCTCTCTCACACAATACACACATACACACAAAATGGTTCTGATTCTTCCCTCTGAACTTTTCCTCCAGGAAATTTTTGAAATTAGGCTACTCTTTCTACTATCTAAGCATTCTATATGATCATTCTTAAAAACATAACCAGTTCTTTCCCTCATATATCCAGCAGTTGCTCTTCATATCAAGAAAGCAGCATCATTTCTCCCACCTATTGATCCTGGCCAGGTCCTGGAGAATCTATGGGCTGTGGGGAAGGCAAAGAGTAGACACCCAGCCTTCCCCACCTGCAGCAAGAGAATTATTGTCCCCTACCACTTGATATATAGAAACTTCTGCTCTAGTATAACAATGAACTAACTTGTGCCATTGGTTGTTACCAAGAAAGTTTATTCTTTTGGGATCTGGAGCCAGTCAGGTAGGAAGCAGTTACCCCAAGGAATAATTTAACAAGATGATGTGTGCTTCCCAGAGTAAGTTCAAATATGTAACTTCATGGCCCCCAAATAAAGAAACACTATGACAATTATTTTTAAAAAATGGTAGTGGGAGAGAGAGAGGCAATTGGATAGTTCCTAATCTTGGAATGAAAGAATTATTTTTAGATATCAATGTTGTAAAACCAGATTCCTGCCCCCTTTTCATATCCTGGGGGTGGAGGGGTGATAAACACAGCTTTATCCTGCTCCATTCACTAAAATCTAATCAGTATACTGAAGTAGGCCTAGAGTTAAAAATTGATTTGAGTTTAAAACAACTCTGAGATAGCACCTCAAACTTCTCAGATTGGCTAAGATGACAGAAAAAGATAATGATAAATGTTGGAAGGGATGTGGGAAAACTGGGACATTAATACATTGTTGGTGGAGTTGTGAAATTATTCAACCATTCTGAAGATCAATCAGGAACTATGCCCAAAGGACTATAAAACTTTTGCCTTAGGTTTGCCCAAGGGTTTGCCTTGGCAGGCAGATTCCCCAAAATTTTATATTGTCTGCAATTATTTTAACTGGAATTTCTCCTATATCTTGCTGCTGGATTTTGTCAGTAGGATATAGGCATGCTGATTATGTATGTGGGCTTATTTTATATACTACAACTTTTCTGATTGTTTCAAATAGTTTTTTTAATTGACTCTCTAGTGTTCTCTAACTAAACCATCATATCATCTACAAAGAATAATAGTTTTCTTTTCTTACTTCCTATTTTTATTCCTTCAATTTCTTTTACTTGTCTTACTGTTATATCTAGCACTTTTAGTAAACTATTGAATTTCAATGGTGATAATAGACATCCTTGCTTCACTCTTGATCTTATTGAGAAAGTTTCAAATTTATCCCATTATAATGTTTGTTCTTGATTTTAGATAGATGATACTTATTATTTTAAGAAAATTTCTATGTTTTCTATTTTAGTAGAAATAAATGTGTTCTGTCAAAGGTTTTTTCTTCACCATTTCATATAATCATATAATTGTTGTTATTTTATGTATATGATCAGTTACTTATAATGGGATTACAGAATGTTCAGAAAGAAATAACACCTCCAGTATGAGGATTTACTGAGTCCTTTTCAGGGCTGCTCATCCATCTTTTTGGTATCCACCTGTCATCGAACTTTTACCTGTGCCTCCAAGAAGCTTGTAATTATGGATGACTTTAATACCAAAGTAGATATGTTCTATTGGACATGTTAGGGAATTCTTGGGAGGAATCAAATTGGAAACAGCAATATTGACTTACTAGTGAAGATTTATGTATCTCATGAACTTCTCATCACCAGCACACTCTTCTATTTACCTAAGTGCAATAAAATTCTATGCATGAGTACTTGCAACAAGCATTGTCATTTAATAAACTGTATCATTGTAAGGGAAGATACAGGTAGTATATAATAGTGACAGAAGCACTGTCTGGCACAGAATGCTGGACCTGTTATAGACTCATTCCTTTCAAGCTAAACATTCACATTTAATAAAATTATCAGACTCAAGGCAAGACAACTGTCTAGAGACTCAGTCAATAGATTATTGAGTTACTTCTTGATTGAACAATTCATTGCTGATCTGGAATGACACTGAATTAGCATCAATGGTGAAGAAAAAGAGTGGGAAGCTTTAGAGACTTTGTGTACAGCATTGAATTTATTCATCTGGACCAGAAAACTCATAAACATCAGGATTGGTTTGACAAAAACGATGAGGAAATTCAGAATCTATCCTTCTGATCAATTCTGTTTTGCTTCTGGTTACTATCTTTTCTTATCTTTCCCTTTTTTCATACAGCCCTCCCCTTTTTCTTATGTCCTTTCCCACCTCCCCATTGGGAAATATAGATTTCTATCATCAATTGATGTATGTAGAGATACTTTTTGAACTAATTAAGATGTGAGTGAGGCTCAAGCCTGCCTCTCCCCAACATTTTTCCCTTGTCTGTAAAAGCTCTTCTTTTATGTAAGATAATTTCCCTTATTCTTTTTCTCCTTTCCCTATTTTCCCAGGGCATTTCTCTTTCTCATTTATCCATTTTTTTACACATCCCAACAGCTTATTCTTAATTTCTATGTAGAATGCTTCTTAATTTATTTAATAATGATACAGTTCCTAGAATATACGTGTATCATTTTCCCATATAGAAAAGTAAACCATTTAACTTTATTGAATTCTTTATTATTTCTCTTTCATGTTTAGCTTTTTATGCTTAAATCTTGTAAGGGGCAGTTAAATGGCACAGTGCATAGAGTGCCAAGTCTAAAGTCTAAAAAAAATTCATTTTTCTGAGTTCAAATCTGGTCTCAGATATTTACTAAATATGTGACCCTAAGTATGTCACTTAGCCTTGTTTGCCTCAACTGAACATCTGTAAAATGAATTGAAGAAGGAAATGGCAAACCACTCCACTATTTCTGCCAAAAAAACCCAAATTGGTTCATAGAGTCATACATGACTGAAACAACTGAACAATAACTACAAATGAGTCACATTTGAAAATCAAATTTTCTTTTTGGCTCTTGTCTTTTCATCAAAAATACTTGAAAGTCCTTTATTTTATTATTTCTCTCTATGGACATGACCTGGATGAAGATCTAGCAAAAGTAACTAAAAAGACATGACCATTCAGGTAAAGAAAGAACCAGGAGAGAAAAGTGAGTAGAATGTATTTAGCAGAAGAGAGTGACTAATAATATTGAAACAACAGAAAGGTCAAGAAGGATGAAAGTTGACAAAAAAATCATTAGATTCAAGGGTAAAAAAAAGATCATTGTTGGGAGTTCTGGTGGCAGAACCAAAATGGCAGAGTGAAGCCAGGAAGCTATTCAAGCTTTCTCAGTTTCCCTGAAAAAACACATAAAATCAAGCCTCTGAACAGAGTCTGATGAAATGAAGTCACTTATCAGCTCAAGTTAGATTGGAAGAACTTTAAGAAAAGTCAGTCTCGCCTATTCTGAGATATCACTAGACACCTCTTGGATTGGCTAAAATGACAGGAAAAGATAATTAAGAATGTGAAGGGGATGTAGGAAAACTGGAACACTTAAACATTGTTTATGTTTATGTAAATATTGTTAACTATGAACGGATCCAACCATTCTGGAGAGCAGTTTGGAACTATGTTCAAAAAGTTATCAAACTGTGCATACCCTTTGATCCAGCAACGTTTCTACTGAACTTATATCCCAAAGAGATCTTAAAGGAGGGAAAGGGACCCACATGTGCAAAAATGTTTGTGGCAGTCCTCTTTGTAGTGGCTAAAAACTGGAAACTGAGTGGATGCCCATCAATTGGAGAATGGCTGAATGAATTATGGTATATAAATGTTACAGAATATTATTGTTTTGTAAGAAACAATCAACAGGATGATTTCAGAGAGGCTTAGAGAGAGTTAGATGAATTCATTCTAGTGAAATGAGAAGAATCAGGAAATCATTATCCACAACAACAAGAAGACTATACGATGATCAATTCTCATGGATGTGACTCTCTTCAACAATGAGATGATTCAAACCAGTTCCAATAGCTCAGTGATGAAGAGAGCCTTTACACCCAGAGAGAAGAGTATGGACCACAACATGGCATTCTCACTCTCTCTGTTGTTGTTTGCTTGCATTTTGTTTTCTTTCTCAGGTTTTTTTTTCTTTCTTGATCCGATTTTTCTTGTGCAACAGGATAACTGTATAAATATGTACACATATATTGGGTTTGACATATATTTTAACATAATTAACATGTAATGGACTACCTGCCATCTAGGGGAGGGGGTAAGGGGAAGAAGGGGAAATTTTGGAACAGAAGTTTTTGCAATGATCAGTGGTGAAAAATGATCCATCCATATATTTTGTAAATAAAAAGCTTTCATAAAAATAATGCTGAAAAAAAAAAGTCAGTCTCACTGGAGTTAAATAGGTATTCATCCCAGCTCAGATGGTATCTAGGAAAGCCAGTAAGAGGGTCTTAATCACAGCAGATCAGCAACTGAGAACCTCAGTCCTGGCTTAGTAGGAGAGTAGACCAGTGGGGAAGCCTTGATCCCAACATAGAAGGCAAAGTGACAGCCTAGGAAGCCAGGTAGAGCTAATCCCTGATATGAGCAAGACACCAAATACAAGGAGCCCCTTTGCTCAAAACCAAGGCACAGAACAACACGAGAAACTTGGCACAGCATCCCTGTACTCCAGGAGCAGAGGTTATTGGTAAAAGCTGCCAGATCATGGGTAATCCTGACTGTGGCCCCTTAAATGCTTAAATTGTAGGGGTTTTTCCTGGAAGTTTCCTATTTTTTTTCATTGAGATTATAGTTCTGGAGTTTTGCAACAATGTTTCTTGGGATTTTCCTTGTGGGATCTTTTTGCAGAGGTGATCAGTGAAGTCTTTCAGTGACTATTTTGCCCTAGGATCCTAGTATATTGCTCAACCTCAATTGTAGGAGTGGGGTTAAGGGGAGAGATAAAGGGAGGAAAAAAAGAAAATAAGCAAGAAAAAAACCCTAATCATAGGAAGCTCCTATGGTGACAGGGAACATCAAATCACTACCTCAGAAGGGAACAAAATGCCCAAAAAAGGAGTTTAAAAGCAAAAATAAAATAAAATAAAATAAAAGAGGTAAAAGGACAGAAAAATGACTGAAGAAAACAATTTCTTAAAAAATACAATTGGCCAGATGGAAAAAAAATCCACTGAAGAAAACACCATCTGAAAAAGTAGAATTAATCAAATGGAAAAAGAGATACAAAAGCTAACTGAAGAAAATCATACATTAAAGACAAGAACCATGCAAATGGAAGCTAATAACTCTATGAGAAATCAAGAATCAGTCAAATAAACTAAAATAAATGAAATGCCTAATTGGAAAAACAGCCAACCTGGAAAATAAATCCAGGAGACATAATTTAAAAATTATTGGTCTAACTGAAAGCCATTGCCAAAAAAAAAAAAAAAAAAATCTGGATAGCATTCTTCAAGAGATCATCAAGGGAAACTGCCCAGAAGCATAAGGCAAAATAATCATTGAAAGAATCCATTGATCACCTTTGAAAAAGATCGCACAATGAAATGTTTGTGGCAGTCCTCTTTTTCCCAAAGAAATATTGTTACAAATAAAAATATTTTCCCAAAGAAATATTGTTACAAAACTCCAAAACTATCATCTCAATGAAAAAAAAATCAAGTATCAGTGGGCCACAGTCAGGATTATCCAGGATCTGGCAGCTTTCACAGTAAATAATCGCAGGATCTAAAAGACCATATTCCAGAAGGCAAAGAACCTGGAATTAGAACCAAGAATCAACTACCCAGAAATAAAAAAAGAAAAAGAAATTAAAGGAATTAGGGTAGGTAATAAGGAGATAAAACTATCACTCTTTGTAGATGATATAATGACATACTTAAAGAATCCTAGAAAATCACCTTTAAAACCTACTTAAAACAATTAGCAACTTTAGCAAAGTAGCAGGATATACAATAAAACCACACAAACCATCAGCATTTCTATATGTTACTAACTAAGCCTAGCAGCAAGAGATAGAAAGAGAAATTCCACTTAAAATAACTGCAGACAAAGACAAACTAAGAGAACTATATGAACACAATTACAAAACACTTTTCATGCAAATAACACCATATCTAAACAATTAAAAATATTAATTGTTCATGGGTAGGCTAAGCTAATATGATAGAAATGACAAGTCTACTTATAAGACTATTTGTTCAGTGACTTACTAATCAAATTCCAAAAAAAAAAAAAAATGTTACATAGAGCTAGAAAAAAATAAAACAAAATGCATCTGAAAGAACAAAAAGTCAAGAATATCAAAGGAATTAATGAAAAAAATTCAAAAGAAGGTAGCCTCACAATACCAGATCTAGACATATATTATAAAGCAGCAGTCATCAAAGAAATCTGGTACTGGCTAAGAAATAAGAGTGGTGAATCAATGGAATAAGTTAGATACACATGACACAGTAATCAATGATTATAGTAATCTAGTGTTTGACAAATCCCCAACTCTAGCTTTTGTGATAAGAACTGATTATTGCACAAAAATTTCTGGCAAATCTAGAAAATACTCAGAAGCTTAGCATTGACCTATATCTTACACACCATACCAAAATAAGGTCAAAATGAGTACATGATTTTGGCATAAAAGTGTGATACTATAAGCAAATTAGGAAAGCAAGGGATAGTTAGTTTACCTATCAGATCTTTGGAGAAAGGAGGAATTTATGGCCAAAGAAGAATTAGGAAATATTAATAAATGCTTATTAAATTCAACTTTGATGACATTAAATTAAAAAGGTTTTATACAAACAAAACCAATGCATACAGAATTAGAAGGAAAGCAGAAAGCTGGGGAAAGTTTTTTATAACCATTCTTTCTGATTAAGGTCTCATTTCTAAAATATATAAAGAACTGAGTAAAATTTATAAGAATACAAATCATTCCCCAATCGATAAATGGTCAAAGGATATGAACAGAGAATTTTCAGATAAAGAAATTAAAACTATCTGTTGTCATATGAAAAAAAATACTCTAAATCACTATTGGTTAGAGAAATGTAAATTTAAACAACTTTGAGGTACCACCTCATTCCTTTCATAATGGTTAAGATGACAAATAAATATAATGATAAATATTAGAGAGGATGTGAAAATACTAGGACACTAATGCATTGTTGTTGGAGTTATGAAATGATCCAACCAATCTGGAGAGCAATTTGGAACCATGCCCAAAGAGTTATCAAACTGTGCATACTCTTTGATCCAGCAGTGCCACTAGTGGGTCTGTATCCCAAAGAAATCAAAAAAAGAGAGAAAAGAACCCACAGATGCAAAAATGTTTGTATCAGCTCTTTGTGTGGTGGCAAAGAATTGGAAAATAAATAGTTGCCCATAAATTGAGGAACAGTGAATAAGTTATGGCATATGAAAGTAATGAAATATCATTGTTCTATAAAAAATGATGAACGTGATGATTTTAAGATGGTCTGGAAATATTTATATGAATTAATGCTGAGTGAAAAATAGAACCAGGAAAACATTGTACATAGCAACTACAAGATTGCATTAATCATCTTTGACAATCTTGCTTTTTCTCAGCAGTTCAGTGATCCAAGGCAAACTCAATATATTTTGGATGAAAATATGCCATCCAAATATATAGAGAGAACTATAGAAACTGAATGTTAATTAACACATGCCATGTTCACTTTTTTTCTTGTTTTTTTTTTTTGTTTTTTTTTTCTTTCATGGTTTTTCCCTTTTGCTCTGATTTTTCTCTCTCCCAATATGATTAATAAGAAAATATGTAAAAACTGAATGTACATGTATAAACCTCCAAAAATGTATCTATATGAACTGGGGAAACTAATTTTTTAAAGGATCATTGGTGACTTTAGAGAAGAAAAATTCAGTTTGATTAAACTAGAAGCAAAATGTGGAGGATTTAAAATAATATAAGAAAAGAAGTGGATGTCCATGGTTTTTCTCAAGTAGTTTAGCTTAAAGGAAGAGAGATAAATAGCTGATGGTAGTTAGTGGGGAATCTGGACTGAAGAAGGATTTTTTTTTAAGAATGAGAGAGATATTAGTGTGTCTGTAGGAAACAGGGAGACAAGTAATAGAGACTGAGGATTAGTGAAAGTGAAGGTGATAAAGGGAGAAATCTACTGAAGATATAAATGGAATGCTATCAAGTGCAGATATAGAAGTATTTAACTTGGCAAGGAGAATGACTTTCTCTCTCTCTCTTTCTCTCTCTCTTTCTCTCTCTCTCTCTCTCTCTCTCTCTCTCTCTCTCTCTCTCTCTCTCTCTCTCTCTCTCTCTCTCCTTGTGAAGCATATAAAAAAGAAGTTTTGAGAAAAGACAAATTAGTGATGTGAGATGAAGAGGAGGGTGGAAGAGGGCACTATTGGTGAATGATTTTCAACTCCTTGTGAAGTATGAGGTAAAGTCATTAACAAAGGAAAAGGGAGAGAAGGTGCCAATGTGTCAGTTGAGAGAAGAGGATGAAAAGAATTAAAATAGTTTCTGTGGTATTAATTAGAGAACTATCAAAATACTGTTTCTGGGAAGACTAGGTTGAGTTTATATAACACATTTATAGTTTACTAAGTACAGTTTCATATCTTTCTCCTTCATTCAGCATAAGAATAAGAGCAAATTTAGCAAATAGAAAAAAGTCGAAAGTTTGGTTTTGAATCAAAGATAGGAGGTTTGGTTTCTAATCGAAGATTGGAGTTGGCATGGCATGATAGAACTAATAGGACAAGGGATTTAAGTATAGAGGAGAGTATAGATTTGAACCAATTCATCAAATCAATCAAGCCAAGGAAGGGAAGAAATATAGCCAATAAAGCAGTGATTACCTGGGATAGAAGTGATGAGTAGAAAGATTGGAGGCCAAAATCAGGAGAAAAAATAGGATTGGGATATTTCTCACTGTTTCTTTTTGCAGAGTTTTGTTTGTGATATATAGGAATATGAGCAATTTATGTGGATTTACTTTGTATCCTACTACTTTGCTAAAATTAATACTTATTTCAAATAACTTTTTAATCAATTATTTTGGATTTTCCAAAAAGAAATACTTTTATTACCTAATTTTCTAACTTTATTTGTTTTTATTCTTCCTGGTTTAGGTATCAGTATCATATTTGGTTCAGAAAAGAGTTTGAATAAACTGATGCTAAATGAAGTGAGCAGAACCAGGAGATCATTGTACATGGCCCCAGTGGCATGCCTTTGGCGTTTGACACTCAGTAGATCAATTTTAATACTCTCCTCTATATAACAAAATTATTTTCCCTAGTAATTTATAAAATGAAATGAATAATAATTACTAGAAAAGAAACAGTAAGAATTTGTTCCTTACAATCTTTATATATGTAATCACATCAGTAAACTAAAATAAAACAAATAATGAAAATGAATAATGAAAAGGGAGAAAGCAATTGTTAATTATATTATTGTACTTTTTAGAATAAGAGAAAATATAATGTTCGGGCTAGCTTTCTGGAGGATCTTGGGATCATCTCAAGTCCTTGGTCTTAATGGAAGAATGAAGGAGGCAGGACAGCCACCATGAGGTCAGGAATAGAGTCTAGAGTCTTTATTGTCTCCTTCACGTCTCCTTTACAGTCTATGTTTGTCACAATCTGATCCAGTCTCAGTCTCTGTCTTTCCCAGTCTCCTCCTGCAGTCTGTGACGATCTGCCAATCTGACCCAGTCTTCATATTAGTGCAGGAGGCAGGAGAACCACCAGGAGGATGGTCGAGGATGGAATCCAGAGTCTGGAATCTGGAGTTAGGCATCTTCTCTTGTGGCTGTGACTGAGAGCTATGGCTCAGAGAGTCTTCTGTATCTGAGACTCCCTTAAATACCTCATTACATCACTACAACACACTGAGCTTGCACGATCATTACATCACTATACTAAGCATATGCTTAACTATAAGTATCTTGCTGACCTAACTTCAAGTACACCTTTTCAGAGTTCTGGCCCTCTACAAGAAAAATTTATACATACACAGTAGTTTGCCAAAAGCTTTAACTTCTGCAAATTTGCCAATAACTTCATCAATATTTATCTTCATATGTTTCTGTTTAATAGAAAGGATTTTAATATTGCTCTATCCATCCTAGCTTACCTTTGACCAAAGAATATTTTATATTAATTTTAACTTTAAAAGATTCCTTTAGGACCCACATGTGCAAAATGTTTGTAGCAGCCCTTTTTGTAGTGGCAAGAAACTGAGTGTGTGCTCATCAGCTGAGAAATGGCTGAATAAATTATGTTATATGAATATTGTGGAATATTATTTTTCTGTAACCAGCAGGATGATTTCAAAGAGGCCTGGAGAGACTTACATGAACAGATGCTAAATGAAGCAGAACCAGGAGATCATTATACATGTCAACAACAAGACTATAGAGGATCAACTCTGATGGATGTGGCTCTCTTCAATAATGCGATGATTCAAACCAGTTCCAATTGTTGAGTGATGAAGAGAGCCATCCCCACCCAGAGAGAGGACCTTAGGAACTGAGTGTAGACCACAACATAGCATTATCACTCTTTCTGGTGTTGCTTGCTTGCATTTTTTTCTTTCTCAGTTTTTTTCTTCTTGATCCGATTTTTCTTGTGCAGCAAGATAATTGTATAAATATGTATACATATATTGGATTTAATATATATTTTAACATATTTAACATGTATTGGACTACCTGCCATCTAGGGGAGGGGGTGGGGGAAAGGAGGGAATAATTTGAAACAGAAGGCTTTGAAATGGTCAGTGTTGAAAAATTACCCATGCATATGTTTTGTAAATAAAAAACTTTAATTAAATAAATAAATAAAAAGAAAATAAAGATTCCTTTAAAAGCAAAAGATATGGAAATAATTATGAAAAGTTTTAAATATAAAATAAGGTTAGCAGAGATTTCTAATGATTTCACTTCATAAGTGAATTTTAATAAAACTGAAATATCTACAAGAGATAAAATTTAGGCAATTACTAAGTAGTAGCAATGATGTATTATTTTACTTTCTTAATTTTTTTGGTTTTAAAATAATTAACAATTAAAAAATAAATTTCAATTTTAAACATGTCATTCAAGTTCAGTAAAATATTTCATGTATGAAGTAAATTTTAATTTATCAAACAAAACATACCTTACAATTCATACTTTAATTTCACTATTTAAATTTTTAAACACAAATAAAAACTCTGAATGATCACACAGAATTACTTAAGCAATTCAAGTTTCATTTCTTCATCATTACAATCACTATGCTGTCATTATTTTGCATCTACTGAGCCAAAACAAGAATATAGGTGTTTCCTTTAAATTCTCTTTCTCTGAAGCAATGATTCACAAAAATGTATCATTATCAGTGAAATTAGAGAAAACTATAGTCCCCAGGGAGGTGAAAATTCTTGGTATTTGCTGTTTTATTCCTGACTTCTTAAAGGTCTTCCCTCTATTATACTATACTGTACCTTAAAACACAACCATCCATGGTAGATTAGAAATGGAGGCTCTTAAACAATGAAATCTGTTTTAAGTGTAAGTTATGTTCTAGAAATATTGAGCCCACTAGACTTACTTCATTATAGTGTTATTTAGCCTTTCAGGGTTCCCAATGGTACTATATTTCTGCAATTCTGATGTATTTCATCCTTTATTTTCTTTCCCCAAAACTTTGTATCTCCATATCCTCTTCATGGCATTCTTCACATCCTCATTCCTCAGAGTGTAGATGAGGGGATTCAGCATTGGAGTGATGGTGGTGTAGAACACAGAGACTGCCTTGTCCAGTGGGAAGGTAGTAGATGGACGAAGGTAAATAAAAATGCATGGCACAAAAAAGAAGGTCACCACTGTCAAGTGAGAGCCACAGGTAGATAGAGCTTTCCGTCGGCTCTCTGCAGAGTGCTTCCGGAGGCTAAATAGAATCACTGTGTAAGATGTCAGTAAAATGAGAAAGCAACCCAGAGATATGAGACCACTATTGGCCACCACCAGCAAGTTCACCAAGGAAGTATCTGCACAGGCAAGTTTGAGGACGGGATGAACATCACAGAAATAATGATCAATGACTTGAGCACTACAGAAGGGAAGCTGGAAAGTCAGAAGAGTCTGCACAAAGGAGTGTCCCAGGGCACCTGCCCAGGACAATAATGCCAGAACAGTACAGGTGTTGACACTCATGATAGTAGTATAGCGTAGGGGATGGCAAATAGCAGCATAGCGGTCAAATGCCATTACAGTCAGGACAAAAATTTCAGCACAGCCAAAGAAGTGGAAGGTAAACATTTGGGTAACACAGCCCCAGTAGGAGATGGTCTTGCGCTCTGAGATGAAGTCTGCAATCATTTTGGGGGCTGTGGCTGATGAGTAGGCAATGTCCACAAAGGAAAGGTTACTTAAGAAAAAGTACATAGGAGTGTGGAGCTTTGACTCAAAACATACTGTGAGTAGGATGAGTAAGTTTCCCACGATAATCACAGTATAGAAGAGGAGGAACAGAGCAAAAAACATCAGTTGCATCTTAGGATCCTGGGATAACCCCAAGAACACAAATTCAGTAATGTTGTTAGCTACTTCCATGGGGTCCCAGAGTGGAAATTCCAGCTCCCTGCAGAGATTCATAAATGTCACAGAAAAAAATGAGCATTGTTGGAGATAACTTCAAACTAGACAACACATTTTAACATAAATTGTGGAAATTGCATGGAAGTTGGAGAAATCATAGATTCAGAGCAGAATAAAGAACCATTCTTACCAACATTAAAAATTAAAGACATTTAAAATTAAAAAGGGGCTACTTTGGAAGGGACTGAGTTCATCCTTCAATGGAGATCTTTTTTGGAGCTTGTCTATCATGTTCTGTCTTGGATGCTGCATATTACCAAAGTGAATGAAGTGCTGGGCTTGGAGACAGGAAGTCCTAAATTCAAATCCTACCTTAGACATTTACTATATGATGTTAGGTACCTCTGTCAGCATGTTTCCTCCAATGTAATATAATAATGGCATCTGTCTCATAGGATTGTTTTGAAGGCTAAATGAGATAATAATATGTAATGTAGTTTGTAAGTCTTAAAATGCTATATCAATGTTCATTGTCATTATATACAATGGTGTATAAGTGACATTCATCTAAATTTTTAAAGGTCTTTCAAAATTCAAATCAGAGAGACAGACAGAGAAAGAGACAGAGAAGGAAGAGGAAGAAGAGGAAGTGGAGGAGGAGAAGAAAAAGAAGAAGAAGAAGAAGAAGAAGAAGAAGAAGAAGAAGAAGAAGAAGAAGAAGAAGAAGAAGAAGAAGAAGAAGAAGAAGAAGAAGAAGAAGAAGAAGAAGAAGGAGAAGAAGAAGAAAGAGGAGGAAGAGGAGGAGGAGGAGGAGAAGGCAAGGAAGAAAAGAAGGAAGAGAGGGAGCAGGAGAAGGAGAAGAACAAAACAAGAAGAAAATTTGGGGAAATACTGAATGAAAGCTAGCAATCAACAATGTTCAGTTTAAAGATTCTAGACTTGGTGGTTAGTGGAACCAGGGAGAGGAAAGAAAAAGGGGAAAGGGAAAAAATTATTAATTAGGCATCTACTATGTGCCAGATATTCTAATACTTAGTAGTCAATAAGTATTTACAAATATTATTTCACTTAATCCTCTGAGTTAGATGCTGTTTTTATCCTCATTTTATAACTAAAGAAACTAAGGAAGAAAGAATTTAAATGACCTGCCCAGAATTACACAGCCAGTTAAGCATCAGAGGCCAAATTTAAATTTAGGTGTTCCTTCTTCCTGACCCAGTTCTCTCTGTCCACTGGAGATTACTCACCAAATGAGAGCCCAGCTTTCCTACTTTTGAGTAAGATGTTAGGAGCAAATAATGTTAGAGCTAGACAGGGTCTCAGAGGCTATCTAAACCAAGCCCTTCATTTTACAACTGAGGAAGCTAACCTCAAGGAGAATAAAGACTATTGTCCAAAGAACACATGTCCTTTGACTACAGCACCAGGTCTGGAGTTCAAATCCAGCCTAAGATAATTAGTATTTGGCCCTGGACAAGTCACTTTATCCTGGTTGCCAAAAAAAAAAAAAAAAAAAAAAAAAAAAAAAGAATCAGTTTGAAAGAGATAATGCACTATCAACCAAACAAGATAAATTGGCACAATTTGGAAAACCAGTAATCCTGACTTAGACTAGTAACCATAAAGAGCAGAGATATTGTTATTGTAATTGTCCTTCATTCTTGAAGATGAATGAATCGGGGAGGTGATAGTGTGACATGCAAGTGACTTAAATTTAAGTGAGGGAGGGCTGTGCAAGGTCCCCCTCCAGAGCCATGTAGGTCCAGTGGCCAGATATGGATCAGGAGGACTAGAGATGGCCCTGGAAGCAATGGGAGACTTGGGGCCTTTTTAAACTAAGATCCATGGACTATATCTTGAAGGAATTTAGTGATCTGAAGAGATAAAAGTGAGGAAAGAGTATAACAGGTGGGGGAAATAAAAAACTTGGAGAATTTAAAATGAATGTAAACTTAATTAGCAAATGTCTAAGAGGATTAAAGACATTTAGGTGTATAATCCTATATTATATATGGAGATAAAGGCTCAGCATTCACAAATGTCAGCAATCATTGGAGCCCCAAGAAAGAAAAATAGAAACAGGAATAGGAAACCACCAAAAATATGGAGAAAGGAATAATTCTTTCTTCACACAGTCACTCTAGCTCCTTAAAAAAAAGATAGAAAAATTGTGGCTAGAATTAAAAAGTTCAAGCAACACATTGATGAACCTTTATATATCTTTGACATTTTACTAAAATTAGTCAGTTTGAATGGTGATGAGGACTTCTCCCCTTAGCAGAACAGAAAGTAGTAAACTTCCCAAAATTTGGATTAAGAATTCACATATACCAGAAACAATGTCCAAATACCATACAATAAATATCAAACATCTCTTAACACTCCCTGCTCATTTTCCTGGGAGCTCTTTGGAGCAATTGCTCTTTTCTCCTTGATCTCACTTAAATCTCAACATGATCATTTCATCTCCCAAACTCCATACCTAAATCTGCCACCACCTTTTTACTTATCTGTTAAAAGGTCACTTCTCAGTTAACAGGAGTTTGCTCAGAGACTGCCTTTTATTCTCCAGAGTCTAATTAACAAGTCTATCACTCCCTAATGACCTTCCTGCTCTGGACATTTTGCTGATGAAGAAACTGAGAGTCAGAAATTAATAGGAAGTGCTTTACATACAGTTTCTTCAAGTATAAAATGGGAACAATAGCAACATATATTTCACATGAAGTGCAGATTGCATGAAATAAAATGTTTGTAAAGCAAATAGATTCTAGTGCCTAAGGACTATGGGTTCTATTTGATCAAGTGAACCCATAGGACAATAATCTAAGGTACCAAATAAAATGTCAAAAATTTCAGGAAGGCCAAAACTACCTGCAAAAGAACTGTCCCATTAATATAATTAAAAGAATACATGTATATTATATGGAATACATTCATAATACTTTTTTATGTTTGGCAATATTCCTGACATAGTCCTGAGAGCTTCCCTTCCTTTAAGCTTTCTTTCCTTTAATTCCATAAGATTTGCCAAGATCAAAAAGGTTAAAGTTATAGCAACATAATTTACCATTAATAAGTGGAGTAAGCAAGATTCAGGCTAAAATATCACCTCTAATTCAGACTAATTATACAACTTTGGTCAAATCATTTAGCTTCTCTTTGTGGTGTTGAACTTAAATACACACACATGTGTATTTACATATATATATGTATGTTCCTACTAGGCTACATAATGACTTAGAAAACTACAAATTAACATTATTTATATTATATTTTTAAAAATTTATTTTATTAAACTTTCCCAGTCACATTTTTATGTGATTCTATATTGGGGGAGTTTTGCTGGCTGCAAAATTAAAGTAAATTGTCTCATATAGGTCTTCCCATACCAATGAAATCATAAATTTAATTCCTATCCCATAAATTCATACATTATTTAAATAAAAATATTTATTTCCAAATTTCAGCAAAATATTTATAGACCTCTTCTATAAGTCTTATGAGGAATTCTCATCAGAGCACAGTAGTAGAAAGAAGGTTATTAAATAGAGGTGCAGGCATAATTAATCATAAAATTTTTTTGACAAAATATTAACCTTTATCTAGTCTAATTCCTTCCATTTACAGATGAAGAAATTGAGCTCCAGAGAGGTTAAATAAAACAATTACATAGAAAAGCATAAAAATGTATTCAAATAAAATTTTCATGGGATAACATTACAGTTATCAACATGCTTATTGCCATCACAAATCACCTCAAAATAAAACTTATTTTATCCTGAACTTTAGAAATAAAACGAACATTTTTATAACATAGTAGAATTTTTTTTAAAAAGTTATTGAACATGAAACTGCAAATCTATTGTATACAACTTGCCATTACTTTTAAATAATAAGGTTATCATGGAATTCTTTTTTTTTTTAACCCTCTAACCCCCACCCTAAAAATGGCTACCATCAGACATAAATATGTGTATAAAATCATTCTATACATACTTCTATTTGTCAGTTCTTTCTCTGGATACAGATAGAACCTTCATAGGTCCTTTGTGGTTAATTCAGGTATTTAAAATAGTCAAAATGACTTAGTTGTTCAAAGTAGTTCCTAGAATGAAATTACTTTTACTATATATAATGTTCTCTTGGTTCTGCTCATTTCACTCTTCTTTACTTTATGTAAATCTATACTTTATGTAAATCTATCCATTTTTTTTGAAATCATGAAGCTCATCATTTCTTATAATACAGTAGTATTCCATCATTATCATACATCACATCTTGTTAAAAATATAAATTACATCATCATTGGAAAGTGATAAAATGTTAATGTAATCAACAGATTTGAAATCATCTTTAGATTTTCAGAAATTTTATAGCCAATTTTATCAAAGTTATAATTTGTCCTGCATAGTGGAGACTTTATAAAAGCTTGTTAACTCAATTTAATCTGTTTGGAAATCTCAAGCCTTTTCTAATAGTCAAAAGACATCTTTGGTCTAATCAGAAACAGTACAAGGCAGGTTTATTAGAAAGAATCCTGGATTTGGAATTGGCATGAGTTTGAGTTCCTGTTCTGCTACTTACCAGCTATATAATCTTGTGAAATCCACAAATCTTTCTGAACCTAAGTTTTTTCACTAGTAAAATGGTGATCATACCTGAACTACGTGCCTCACAGGACTATTGTGAACAATATGCTTTCTAAACCTTAAAGCATCATATAAATGCAAATTATCTTATATCCTTTTGAGAACTGAACTTTAAATTCCTAAGTTCCAGAGATGTATAGATAAAGTTTTCATAATGGATTTTAAAGAAGATGGCTACTTCTTCCCAGACAATGTCAGAAATTGGTTGATATGTTCTCAAGTAAGCACCAATGCATTACAAGAATTTTTTGTGTAAAAGTTCTTAGGCTTTTGTATTAACCTCCATGATGTATATACATACATACATATATATACATATATTCTTCTTTATCAATGAGCAAAACCTAAGCCTCTCTAGGGAGAAATCTTTCTTACACTGACTACCTCTGACATTTCTCCTTGTTTCCACATTTATTGACTTGACTCTTAATTTAGCCATTAAGCAATCAGTATTTGAAATCAGATCAAATGATATGTTGTAGACACGTGTGATTAGGAAATTATCTTCTTAAGAGTTTAAACAAAGGAACTGGCAGGTGAAACATCTGAATTTTCTCCTCACGTGGGTCCTCACATGAATTGTCATATGAATTGTCTGAAATCCTGTCAATACTGTGAATATGTATAAAAGTTGTCAGTCAAATCAAGATATTGTCATGGATAAGCCAAAAGGTAACAGATTGTGAATAACTAGCTAATAAATACAGGTAAGCATCCCTGTTTTAAAAAAAATTTCTTTTAGAATTCCATATAAACACATATGGGAACATTCTATTCCATTCTGCAATTTAATAAAATATTTTTCTATTCTTGAAATTTCCAAGACACGAATCAGTTTTGGAGAAATTCTCTATTCCTACGCAGTAAAAGGAATATGTTTTATAAGCTTCAAAAATTATATCCACAATACTTTTTCATACTTGGAAGTATTCCTGACATAGTTCTGAAGGCTTCCCTTCCTTTAAGACATGTTTTGCCAAGAACAAAACTATAGGCAACAAAACTGTTCCATCAGTAAGTACATTTAGAAAAAAGGTTAAAATAAATATTCAGAAGTAGGGAGAAAAGATTATCTTAACCCCTCAATAGTTAAAAAGCCTAAAGTGAAGATTAAAAAGAAAGCAAAGATAATAATTCTTAGGAAAGTAAACAGAGGTAAGATAGTGAATTTATAAAGACTCCAACCACAGATTCTTCGTATATGCCCTAAAAGGTATGAACCATGTTTCCCTCCCCTCATCCCTAAAAAACCCAAACAAGCATGCATATAATGGGAGGACAAGAAAAGCTACCCATCTCTCTTATTAGATGGCAGCAACTGGTTTTTGAACATGAATCCTTGCAAATGTTGATCAATAAAAATTTACATAAATATGGTTTGTGTTATTTATATGCTAAGGAGAGCATACCTTTAGTGAACACACTTCAAAAGTTGAAGAGACATTATCCAACTTACCTTAAATGATGATTGGTCACTTCACAGACTCTATGAATTGTAGTAGCACTATTCTTACCTCTAAACACCCAATTCTTTCTGCTTTCATTGATAATTATTAGAAGATAATTTGTCCATTTTACTTAACCTGAGGCATGCAAATGAAGGCTGTATTGGTCTAAATAGAAATGTCTTACCCAAATCTGGTTTATATAAAATTAAAATACTGTCTGCAATTTTCTGTGACTTAAAAAAAAATTAGCAATGTAGTTGTTTTTTTTTTCTCTAGAGATAACTTTTGGTGAGAGGCAAACTATGTTTGACCCATGACACCTGAGTGTCTGAATTATTTTCAGGATTTTAGTCAGTGCTGTGTGGGGTCTGGGACCATAAAATATGAGCCTGGATCTGATTCATTCCATTGTTGCAGATTCCATAGAATAAAATATCTTCTAGAAGGATATGTAAAGAAACATTGTAATCTTGGACAAGTCTCTCAGCTTTTCTGGAATATGGTTTCCATACCTGAAAAAAGAAGGTTTTGGCTCTACTACTGGCTCTTTTGAGCCAGTTTAGATGCTTTTAAATTCTATGATTTTACTGAGCCTGTTTCATTCTTTAGAGCATGGATTGATCAGAAAAGCAAAGTATAAATTCCTTGTCATCCTTAGGATATATCCTAGCAAAATCAATCTGTGTCATTTCTTTCATAATCTTAAAAAGTTTTCTTGCTCATTTCCATGAGTCCTAATAGATGCAGTTTAAATAATTATGGTGATCCTTCTAGGTGTTTTTTTCCTTAGCTCTTAAGTGAACATCAATGCATAGCAAGAACTTTTTGTGTAAAGGTTCTTAGGCTTTGATATTCACCTCCATGAGCCCATATATTAAAAAATAATAACCATGCCCACTGATCTTAATGACAAATCAACAGCAGAAATGCGCTTTCACCAATGGAGTGAATTTTACATCCTTCTCTCTCCCTTCTCCATAATTATCCACAATAAGGCGATCAGTTTTTAGGATTATAAATCTGGAGTTGGGGAAGATTTTAGAGGATATTGCATCTTCCTCCTTCACCATTATCATCCAGTTTGCAAAAAAAGAAACAAACAAAAAAATTTTCAAAGGACTTGTCCAGTATCATGCATTGAGAAAATACATTTCTGAGGAAGGATTTGAATCTATACTGTCCTGACTCCAGTCATACTACATCTCATCATTCTTTTTGAAGTATTTTGCAATCTTGGATGAATGGAGAACTGCTTGGGAAAAGAACCTGGTGAAGTCTTAAAAACTACCATGAAGCCTTACGTGCTAGCCACTTAGCAAGATTTGTGCTCTAATTAGCTGTGTTTCTTACAGAAAATTAATTTAGACACTTCATCATGGGTTTTGCATACAGTAGTCATTTAATAAATATTTGTTAAATGAATGATCTTATCATAGCTATAGATAATCAGATACTAGGTTCTTTTGGTAAATGGTTTATATAGAACATTTCATCATGTTTCATGATCCCTCACAATTCTTTTTTGAATTGAATTGTATTAATTCACATTGTATTCAAACTAGAAAAGATAATACAGATCACTTAATCTAGGCCCTTCATTTCATAGATCAGGAAAATGAGGATCAGAAATACTATGATGTACTTGATGTTATTTGATTACTTATTTAATGGAAGAAACAAAAAGAATTTGTCTCCAGAACTTTAAGCCTCTTTTCAGTATACCACATTTTTGGTATGATGATATATTATTCACTCAAGGACCAAGTCCAGGAATGGGAGTCAGCTTAACTCTCTTGGTGCTTTGAGCTGTTCCAGTTTCCCTTCTATACTAATTCTTCTATCTCCAAAAGGTGTTGGGAAACATAAATTTATATCACAAATCTTTATCAAATTTTATGATGTTAAGTTAAATTTTAAGTCAAAGATCTTGAAAAGACAGAAAAAGTATTTTTCTGTGAGATAATATTTGTTATGAAAATTGTAGTAATAGAAAGAGAGGTGCTTTTAAAAACTGAAGTTTAGTTTAGTTTCACACTTAGTTCTGGTTTAGTTTCTTGCTTAAGATTGCACATGCTTTACATAAGAGATCAAATATTCCCTGTTTTTGGAAGAATAGGGATAAGAAGTTGCTTATTTTTTTTAAAGCCCATTCACATGAGAAACTTACTTTGGCTGCCTCCTCTAATGTATCCCAACAAGTAATATCTGTGGGAAAGAAGATCCTTTGTGTCTTTAGGATGTGAAACCTTCTTTAGATGATTTTCACATAACTGTTTAACTAAATAAAGACTAAGGATGTTAATGTGGTAATATTTGCCTCATAAATCTCTCTCCCCATTATCTCTCTTAATAATAATCATGACTCTTCCTTGGCACAGAGGACACAGAGATGGAAGTCTTAGAATTAAGGAGAGTAGCTACATCTGTCTGAACTAAGAGCAGGAAATTTTTTGAGATATCAAGATTGTTATTTTTCCCATTAGGGAAACATCTCTAAGAGGCAGGAATACATATCCCTTGACATAAAAGAAATATTGGTGTGCCCTCAGAGATCTGAAAGTTTGCCTATCCCTAGATTGGATGGGCACAGAAACTGATTTTTACATCACAGGCCAAAACAATTGCAAACCTGTGTAAACCTCAATGGACAATTCTTTCTAAGTTTAATTACTATCCAAATTATAGCAGACAGGTAAGATTATGACATGGAGTCAATCATAAAATGGTTTCTATGTGATAACCACTTTTGTTTTCTTTATCATGTAGATGGGCACCAAAAAATATTTCTGATCAAAATTTTGGATTTAGCAGTTCTGAGCAGATGCAATAATAGTAGTGTCTTTCTTATTTCTTAATCAATCTTAATTTTTAATCAATTTAAAACATTTTTATTTAAAGTTTTGAGTTCTAAATTCTATCCCTCCTTTCCCCTCAAAATATTAAGCAGTAAGATATGTTATACACATGCAATTACACAAAACATTTCCACATTAGTCATTTTGTATAAGACATGAATAAAAGAGAATTATGAAGATTGAATGAGGATTAAAGTAAACTATGTTCAACTTTTGGGGGGTTTATTTTTTCTTTCTCATGCTTTTTCCCTTTTGTTTTGATTTTTCTTTCACAACATGACAAATATGGAAATATATATATTAAACATAATTGTACAGGGGAAGCTAGCTGGTGCAATAGATAGAGCACTGGCCCTCAAGTCAAGAAAACCTAACTTCAAATCCAGCCTCATACATTTAACACTTCCTAGCTGTATGACCCTGGGCAAGTCATTTAATCCCAATTGCTCCTATGCACACACAAATTAATTTTTTTAAATGATTACACATGTATAACATATATTGCTTTCTATCTTGGGGAGGGGAGAGGTAAAAAAAGGAAGTAGAAAAATTTGGAACTCAAATCTTGCAAAAATTAATGTTGAGTATTATTTCTACACGTAATTGGAAAAAATAAAATACTATTGAGAAAAAAGATGGAGAGACAGGAGATAGAAACAAAGCACTGTAGAGGAGGAAAAGAAAGGAGACAGAGAATGAATAGGAGGAAAAATAGAATGGAGGGAACTACACAGTAATTAAAACTGTGAATGTGAATAAGATGAACTCTCCCATAAAGCAGAAATGGATAGCAGAGTGTATCAAAAAACAGAATCTTACACTATGTTGCTTAAAATAAAAACATTTTAAGCAGAGACACGCAAAGAGAGAATAAAGTTAAGGCAATGGAGCAGAATCTAGTATGCTTTAGTTGAAGTTAAATAAATAAATAAATAAATAAATAAATAGGGCAGCAATCCTGATCTCAGATAAAGCAAAAGCAAAAATAGACCAAATTAAGAGATAAGGAAGGAAACTACATGTTCCTAAAAGGCACCATAGACAATTATAGAACATTATAAAGTATAAAAGAGATAATTATGATTATATTAAATTTAAAAGTTTTTTCATGAATGAAACCAATGCAACCATGATTAGAAGGAAAGCAGAAAGCTGGCAAACAATCTTTAAGTATTTCTGATAAAGTTTTCCTTGCTCAAATATAGAGAGATCTGAGTCAAATTCTAATCATATCAGTATTCCCCAACTGATAAATGGTCAAAGAGTATGAACAGGCTGTTTTCAGATAAAGAAATCAAAGCTATTTATAGGCATATGAAGAAGTGGTCTAAATCACTTTTAATTAGAGAAACACAAATTAAAACAACTGAAATACCACCTCTCACATCAAATTGACTAATATAACCAAAAAAAAAAAAAAAGGAAAGTGATAAATGTTGTAAAGGATGTGAGAAATTTGAGGAACCAATGTACTGTTGGTAGAGTTGTGATCTGATTGAACTGTTCTAGGGAATAATCTGAAACTATGCCCAAAGGACAACCAAACTCTGCATACACTTTGATCCAGAAATACCACTATTAAGTCTTTCCACCAAAGAGATTATAAAAAAAGGAGAAAGGACCTACATATACAAAAGAATTTATAGCAGCCCTTTTTGTGTTGGCAAAAATATTGGAAATGAGGAAATGCCCATCAGTTGGGAAATGGCTGAACAAGTTGTGGTAAATGAATGTAATGGAACACTATTGTGCAACAAGAAATGATGCACAAGCAGATTTAAGTAAAAACTGGAAGACTTGTACAAAGTTATGCAAAATGAAATGAGAAGAACCAGGAAAATATTGCATGCACAGTATAAAAATGTTGTGTGATGATGAGCTATGAATGATTTCAGGTCTCAGCAAAATAATCATCTAAGACAAATACAAAGGACTCAGGAAGGAAAATGTTATCCATGTCCAGATAAAGAACTATTGGACTCTGAATGCAGATTAAACCATACTTTTTCCACTAATTTTATTCTTTTTCATGTTTTTTTTTTCTTTTTAATTTGTTTCTTCTTTCACAACTGTAACTTCTTTCACAATTTCCTAAAATGGAAATATGTTTTGCATAATAGCTCATGTATCCTACACCAAATTGCTTATCATTTTTGGAAAAGGAGAGAAGAAAGGGAAAAAAGTTGAAGCTCAAAATATTGTGAAATTGTATGCTAAAAACTGTCTTCACATATGTATGGGACAGTGATTAACTAATCAGAGACATCTTCAACTACAAAGGAAAAGCATGTATTTAATCCTTGCAGTGAGAGGCCCAGACACACATCTGGGAGCCATTCCAACTTCTGCCATGGGCTAATGGAACCTGGCCAGATTCTAGCTTGTCCAGGTCCAGTAAAAGACCTGAGACTTCTCATTGGATAGACTAAAAAGACAAAACCATCCTTGACCAATGGTCACCAATGTTGGCTTTCTCCCACAGGTCATGTTACTTCCTGCAACTTCACTAACTTCCTATATCCCAGGTTCAAAGGTTCCCAGCTCTGGGAACAAGGATCATATGACTCAATACTGAGAAATACTTTACCCAATCAGTTACATTCACATGTAATTGGTAATAAAGTAAAACACTATTTTTAAAAAATTAAAATCTTGAGAGACATTTTTTTAAAATCCTAAACATAAATATAAGAAGGAAAAGTTAACAGACTAACCCCAAAAAGGAGTTAGTTATAATAAGGAGTACATTCTTGACTGTGAGCTAAATTCATTGAGGATTTAACTATTATGATGCTTAGCAAGTAGACTAACTTGCAAGAAGGAGTTATCCTTAACAAGGAGAAAGACTCATGAGGCAGGAGTAAACCATTGACTGGCCCACTAGGAATTAGTGAGGATCTACAGTATGAGCAGATCTTTTATGGGGGAAATATAGCCTGGGGGTGGAGTAGAATGTTGACACTATAACTTGGCTTTCTGATTGAATACCTTAACTGTGGGGTACCAGAAACCTCCATTGGAATGGGATTGTAATCAAAAGTTCACTTGAATAAAAGGCCTGCTTAAGAACAAAAAGCCAAGTTAAAGCTGAGATGATCCTATCAGTGTTCCTCCCTTGTCTCAGGGAATATTACAAATCCTGTCAGTGCTCCTCTTTGATTGCCTCAAGGAGTAGCTGGGCTTCCAGATTGTTTCCAGTGATTCAGGCTGTTTCTGTTAATTCCCACCTGGCTATCTAGGACCTCATCATAAATACCCAAGCCCCTTTTAGGGGAATTGAAAGTTTAAAACTTTATGTTGAGGGACATAAAAAATATAAAGTAATCCAGGGAGAAGGAGATTTTAATTTATAATATGGGAAATATCATTCAATATAATCTACATAAATAAAAACACTTTGAAGGATTCCTAAATATTTTTTTAAGAGTGTAAAGGAGTCCTGAAACAAAACAAACAAATAAACAAAAAAAAAGAGCATAATAGGATCCTCAGACTATATTTTAAAAAGAGTTGGTCTGTATTAGCAGATCTCTATCTCTATTATCAATTCCAAAAGTATATTTATGGTATAATAGAATCATAAATCACAGGATCTCAAGTTTTTGGAGGTTGGGTTGATGAGGGATTAAGCAGCTTTGCTCAGAAGTTAGCTGAATCTTTGATTTGGAAATTGAGTAGATGCCCATAAGTTGGGGAATGACTGATGCTAAGTGAAGTGAGGAGAACTAGGAGAACAGTATACATAATAACATCAAGATTGTGTGATGATCAACTATGCCAATTAGTTCTTCTCAGTAATACAATGGTCTAAGACAGTTCCAACAGACTTAGGATGAAAAATCCCATCTGCATCCAAAGAAAGAACTATGGAGACTGAATGCAGGTCAGAGTATATACTATTTTTATCTTTTTGTTTCTTTGTTTTGTTTACTTCTTTCTTATGTTTTTTGGGGTTTTTTCCCTTTTTATTCTGATTTTTCTTTCCCAACATGACTCATAGAGAAATATGTTAAAATATGATTGTACATGTATAACCTATATCAGAAGCGTACTCTCTTGGGAAGAGACAAAGAAGGGAGGGAAGGAGAAAAAAATTCTAACTCAAAAAAACTTTTAAAAAATGAATGTTATATTTAACATGTATAGGACTGCTTGTCATCTGGGGGACAGGGTGGAGGGAGGGAGGGGGAAAATCGGAACAGAAGTGAGTGCAAGGGATAATGTTGTAAAAAATTACCCAGGCATGGGTTTTGTCAATAAAAAGTTATAATTATTAAAAAAAAAAAAGATAATTCTAAGATAAAAAAAAAATGAATGTTAAAAACTACCTTTACATTTAATTGAAAAAATATAGTACTATTATTTTTTTTTTTAAATCTAAACTGCTTGGTGAGTTCTCTGCATATCAATTTAAGTTTCTTTATCTCTTTTTCCCTCTCATTAAAATATGGTGTTTTGCCTTAAGAATTTTATTTTCCTAGACTTTCAACCTCTTGGGCTAACGTCTATGGAATTTTAGATTAGTAGTTCCTATCCTTTCTCTATACCCTTTCAAATGCACTTTTCCAAATGTATGGTGTATCTATGTTCAACAGTTCTCGATTTTCTTCTCATTTTCTTGAATCATTTTAGGATGGAGTGTCATCCTTCTAGCAAGGCTCTTTTGATTTTTTTTTTCCTTTTCAGTATCTAGTACCTTCTTTTTAGGATAAGCGGTATATGATACATCCAACCTCCAAAAAACAAGCTGGGAGCACTAAGGTTAGCTTTGCTGGGAGACAACCTGAGCTCCAGCCACAGGAACTTTCACCTCTCAGATAGTTTAGGGGAGTCAGATGTTTGAGTCAGGGAAGATTGAGGAAACCTCTGCTGCTAAGGGACACCAGACCCACCTGTGCCACAGAGACATTTCTGAGTGAGAAGAAATCAGCACACCTGATGAGTGCAGAAGCAGTGGTACAGAAATGCTGCTGGCTTCAGGCATTTACCACAAGACAACTGAAGGAGCACCTGAGACCAGAGGTATCATTTCCGTCACCACAGGACTGGAGGTGAAAAATGAGCAGGCAAAATAGAAAGAGCCCAACCAAAAAAGTTATTAAGAGAATAGGCAATGGATCAGGGTCCGTCTTCAAAAGAGAATACTGAAAGAAAAAAACAAACAAACAAAAAAAAATCTTTTATCCCAAAGAGTAATGTTAAATGATTATTTGCCCAAAAAGCATTTATTAAAGAATTCAAGAAAGACTTTAAAAATCAAATGAAAGAGATTAAGGAAAATATAAATAAGAACTATCTAAGAAAAACAAGATTATGAAGAAAAGAGTCATGCAACTAGAAAAGGAGATCCAGAGTCTTAAGGAAGAAAATGACTCTGAAAATTAGAATTCAGCAAGCGGAAGTCAGCAAAGTTACAAAAGACCAAGAAATAATAAAAACCCCCAAAAAGATGAAAAAATAGAAAATGTGATACATCTCATTAAAAAAAACAACACATCTGAAAAACAGATTAAGAAAAGATAGAGACAATTAGACTATCTGAAAGCTATGAACAAAGAAAAATGAATCTTGATATGATAATATAAAAATAATTAAAGAAAATTGTCCTGAAGTGTTAAAACAAAAGGATGAATGGGACTGACTGGATGAAGTTTTTTCAAGTCTGAGTTTAGGCCTAAGTCATTGATCCCTATTCCCAGAGCTAGAAGATCAGACCTTGGGCCTCAGGTTGCAGGAAGTCACATAATTTCTGGGCCTAGAGGGCTCTAAAGTTAAGACCCTAAATCAGCTACAGGAAGTGATGTGACCCACAGGAAGCAGACAATATTGGTGACTATTGGTCAAGGATAGTTACTTCCTTTTAGTCTATCTAATGAAAAGGCTTGGGTCTTTTGCTATTTAACCCTTGACAATCTTCTGCCTTTTCAGGTCCAGGAGCACATTGTGGGAGCTGAGATGCATCTCAAGTGTGCTTGGGTCTTTCCCTGCAGAGACTAAATAAATACTTTCTCTTTGTACCTGAAGATGTTTCTGATTAATTAATTTGGGAAATGGGGTCTAGTACCTGTCCCACACAAGGGAAAAATAGAAAAAGTTTTAAAAATCCACTGATCCACTGATCACTCCTTCAATGAGATTCTATGAAGAAAACCTTTAGGAACATCATTGCTAAATTTTGAAAACCCCCAGATGAAAGAGAAAATTTTACAAGCAACAACAACCACCAATTCAGATATGCTGGAGCCAAAATTAACATTTCACAAGCTCTATCACTGGCTACAATAAAAGACTGCAGGCCTTGAAATGCTATATATCACAGACCAAAAGAATTATTATGATTGTGGCCAAAAAAATACTATATCCAGCAACATTAAGCATTATTCTGAATAAAAAAGAAAATGGATTTTCAATGAATTGCCAGATTTTGTTGCAAAAAATCTAAACTTATTAGAAAATGTGACATATAAGAGTCAAGAGAAATATCAGGTAAACATCAAAGACTAATTTTAAGGGATTTAATAAGAAGAAACTGCTTCTGTTTTATGTGTAAGCCATCGGTCTAAGACTGGCATTGGTAATTTGGTAGTTCAAATGAAAAACTGAAGAAGAACTGGGTATGATGTGATTCTAAAAAGCAAAATCACATAGGAAAAGGTAAAAACCCAGTAATTATCTTAAATGAATGAGGTGAGAGAGCAAGAAGTGATATAGAGGAATTAGATGGGGGAGAGGGGCTGGTAGTTCCAAAATTCTTCTCACATCAGAAAAGGGTTAAAGAGAGAACAATAGATATTATTAAGAAGGCTCTAAAACTCTACAAAATTTATAAAGAAATTAGAGGGGGAAGGAATAGTATAAAGCAGGGTGGCAAAGGGTATGTAGATTAATGAGAGTGGGATAAGGTGTGTACCTTAATAATGATGAGGTTGAGATTTAGGGTACCCAAATGAAATTAGGGTTTTTGGTGACCAGGGAGTTAAATAAGGTCTAGTGGCAGCTCAAGGGTAGAGAATTCTGAGGATTCCTTTCTAGCAGCGCAAGCAGTTCTCTGTAAAGGAATTTACAGACCCAAAAAACTTGATGGATAAAAGAAGTTTATTATGGGGATTAGAAGTAAGGTTAAAGTCTAGTTAAGGAAATAGGTGAGAGTAAAGAGGCACTGGAAACAGTATTCCAGTGGGCAAAGACCCTTGGCGTGCCAAGCATAGCATAGCATGGCATGTTTGGAACCTCTGCAAAGAGAGGGTTTTAGTTTGGCTCTTTTACAGGGGGCTTTGGCTATAAGCTTAAAGGGGCTCATGGGTGGAGTCCCAGGTTGGCTCCTCATTGGGTTTCAGCTAGGGCTAGAATTTGAATTCAATTCAATGGGTTTCTGGACTGAGCCAACCCTACCCAGCTAACAAAGATGAAACTGTTTGTGCTTGGGGTAGAGTCCCCTCACTGAGGCAGAGTCGAGGGAGGTTTTCTCCTTTAAGGATTTTCAGTTTTGGAGTTCCCTCTTCAATAGGTTTGGGATAAAGAGGGAGGGAGGGAAAGAAAGGAGAGAGAGCATGAGGGAGAGTTCCTTAAGGAATAAGGAAGAGGTTAATAGCATGGCAAGTATCCCAAAAAGAATGTTATTTTTTTATCTTCTGAGAAACAGAGGACAAATAAGTATAGTTCAACTTTATACAAATGTACATGAGTGATGTGTATATATATATATATATATATCTGCATATGATTATAGTTACCTATGTGAATGCGTTTATATGTATGTATATATTTATATGTGTGTATCTACACACACACACACACATATATACATACAAGTACATTATCTATCCATCTATATAAAGTACATATAGATATATCTGTGCTTAACTCTAACCTGCTTGGAATAAATGGCAGGGAAGAAAGGGGAAAAAAATAAAGTAAAAAGTGCACAGCAGATTAAAAAAGAAAGCCTCTAACAAAGTAAAGCTGGACTTCTCTGAATATGATGTGTTCTATTTTTATAAATATTTTCTTGAAATGGAAATTTGTTATAACATGTTTTAAATTCTCTCATATTCTCCTGTGCACACGATAATCTTTTTTCTGATTTTTTTTTCTTTTTCTATTTTGTATTCAAGTTTTAAATAAATAAATAATTTTTTAAAAAGAAAAGAAAAATGACCAAATTCAGTTTGCAAGTAGAGAATAAAATTCATTAAAAGAAATGTAAACCACTAACAATCACATGAAAGAATACCCAAAATGCCTTATAATAAAAGAAATGCAAATCAAAACAATTCTGAGATTTCATCTCAAACTCAATAAAATAACAAAGTTAACAAAATATGGGTATTGGTTGTAGTTGTGGTTGTGGTTGTGGATTAGGTTGTGGAAAGATAAACCCATTAATTTTTTTTTAATGCAATTGTGAATTGATCCTCCTTTCATGGAAAAAACAATTTGGAATTATTCAAATGAAGTGATTGAAATGTCCCTACACAATGACTTATAGATACATACCCTTAAGGAATGTAATGTCAAATGTAAATCAAAAATACAAATTTTTATAACAGGTCTCTTTTTTTTAAACTTTTATTAAAGCTCTTTATTTACAAAACATTCATGGGTAATTTTTCAACATTGATCCTTGCAAAACTTTCTGTTCCAATTTTTTTCCTCTTTCCCCCAACCTCCTCCCCTAGATGGCAGATAATCCAATACATGTTAAATATGTTAAAATATATGTTAAATCCAATATATGTCTACATAATTATACAGTTATCTTGCTGCACAAGAAAAAGCTGATCAAAAAGGAAGAAAAAAAACTGAGAAAACAAAATGCAAGCAAGCATCAACAGAAAGAGTGAGAATGCTATGTTGTAGTCCACACTCAGCTCCCACTGTCTTCTCTTTGGGTGTAGATGGCTCTCTTCATCACTGAACAATTGGAACAGGTTTGAATCATTTCACTGTTGAAGAGAGCCACATCCATCAGAATTGATCATTATGTAATCATGTTGCCGTGTATAATGATCTCCTGGTTCTGCTCATTTCACTCAGCATCAGTTCATGTAGATCTTTCCAGACCTCTCTGAAATCATCCTGTTGATTGTTTCTTACAGAACAATAATATTCCATAACATTCATATACCATAATTTATTCAGCTATCCTCCAATTGATGAGCATCCATTCAGTTTCCAGTTTCTAGCCACTATAAAAAGGGCTGCCACAAACATTTTTGCACATGTGGGTCCCTTTCCCTCCTTTAAGATCTCTTTGGGATATAAGCCTAGTAGAAACACTGCTGGGTCAAAGGGTATGCACAATTTGATAACTTTTTGAACACAGCTCCAAATTGCTCTCCAGAATGGTTGGATCTGTTCACTTTTTATTAGTGTATTAGTGTCCCAGTTTTCCCACATCCCCTCCAATATTCATCATTATCTTTTCCTGTCATCTTAGCCCAATCTGACTGTTATGTAATGATATCTCAGAGTTGTCTTAATTTGCATTTCTCTGATCAATAGTGATTTGGAGCACCTTTTCAAATCACTAGAAATAGTTTCAATTTCTTCATCTGAAAATTTTCTGTTCATATCCTTTGACCATTTATCAATTGAAGAATGACTTGATTTCTTATAAATTAGAGTCAATTCTCTATATGTTTTGGAAATAAGGCCTTTATCAGAACCTTTGACTGTAAAAATATTTTCCCAGTTTACTGCTTCCCTTCTAATCTTGTCTGCATTAGTTTTGTTTGTACAAAAGCTTTTTAATTTGATATAATCAAAATTTTCTATTTTGTGATCAATAATGATCTCTAGTTCTTCTTTAGTCACAAATTCCTTCCTCCTCCACAGGTCTGAGAGGTAAAATACCCTATGTTCTTCTATTTTTTTTATAATATCATTCTTTATGTCTAGATTACAAACCCATTTTGACTGTATCTTGGTATACAGTGTTAGGTATGGGTCAATGTCTAGCTTCTGCCATACTAGTTTCTAATTTTCCCAGCAGTTTTTGTCAAATAGTGAATTCTTATACCAAAAGCTGGGGTCTTTGGGTTTGTCAAACACTAGAGTATTATAGTCATTGACTATTTTGTCTGTGAATCTAATCTATTCGCTGATCAACTTTCTTAGCCAGTACCAAAGTGTTTTGATGACTGCTGCTTTATAATATAGTTTTAGATTTGATAGATCACTTTCATTTGCTTTTTTTTTCATCAGTTCCCCAATTCCCTTGAAATTCTTGACCTTTTGTTCTTTCTGATGAATTTTGTTGTTATTTTTTCTAGGTCAGTAAAATAGTTTCTTGGGAGTTCTATTGGTATAGCCAGGTCTCTCTTTTTTAATACAAAGAACAAAATTTAGTGTATGAATATAAAATAATAGTTCTATGCTATAAGAAATAATGAATATGATGAATTCAGAGAAACATGGAAAAACATAGAAACTGATACAAAGTAAAATGAGCAGATTCAGGGTAAAACATACACACTATCTACAACATTGTAAATTGAACAACAGAACAATAGAAACATGCTATAAACATATAATAATCAAGTTTAGTTTCCAAGGAGAGACATGAGAAAATACTTCTGCTAGCTTTTTTGCAAAAAAAAGGAGACTACAAGTATGAAATACTGTACGTAAGGGTCAGATTTGGGTTTTTTGGATACAATGGTGACTTTTGATAAACTTTCTTCTCTTTTATTCATTATTATTAGAAATAGTTTTTTGGAAGGAGGAAGGGGATACAATAATATAAGTGACAAAATTTAACAATTATTAAAAAGATATTATACACTTAGTGGAAAACTTGGTTTTTAACGGTAAAAAAAAAAAATCACCTTTTGATGTAGTAATGAAAATTAATTCTTTGTTAAAACTGAAGTCAATGAGTTAATTAATTAACAAGTATTTTATAAAGCACTCTCTATGCTCCAGGCATTGTATTCAGAGATGGGGGATACAAATAAAGAGTAGGGGGCAAAAATAGATTAACTGAGAGGTTTTTTTTTTTTTTTTTATCTTTTAAAAATGGAGAGACATGTTTGTAGGCAGAAAGGAAGCATCCAGAAGACAATTAGAAATGAAAGATTAGTGAGAGGGTGTGGATAATGGCTAGAGGTATACATGAAAAGGCAAAGTAGAGAGTTACAACTAACTTCAGTAAAATCATGTTGCATAGACATAGTAAATTTGTTTTCAGTGTGGAGCCTTTGTTTTCTGAAAAGAGTAAAGAGATTTCCACCAGGGGAAGTAATTCTTGACAGATAATTAGACTTCTAAAGAAAGGTACAAGAAAGTTGAATGCATTTGTATCAGGATGTTTTTATTCAATAAGATACTTTCTTAGTTAAATAAGGAAATAATTATTTTCCTTAATCAATCTATCAATGATAATTTATTGAGAGTCTATTCCATGCCAGGCATTGTGCTAAGTGCAAAGGATAAGAACAAAAAGAATGAAATAATCCCTTCTTCAACAGGCTTATGTCCTAGTTAATAGACAGATAATACATAAATATAGCAGAATAAATATAAAGAGAATGAAATAAATACCAAATAAATATATAAATGTTCTTGGGAAGAAAAGGTGGTACAATTGGAGAGGGGTAAGCAGGAAAAGCTTCATATAGAATGTGTACTTGAGCTGTCTTAAAGAAAGAAAAGGATTAAGAAGTTAAGATCATTCCAGCCATTGGGAACAGCTAGTTCAAAGGCACAAAGATAAAAATATAGTGGTATTTGTGAGACGACCAGTTTGACTAAATCACAGATGGAATGAATAGATATAACCAGTGAAGCTGGAAAGGCAAGTTAAGGCAAAGTTGTGAAGGTCTTTAAAAACTAAATAGAAAACATTCATTTTATCTTAGATACAAGAGAAAGCTACATAAGTCCATTGAGTTAAGGGAGTTGCACAGTTACATGTCTTTTGAAAGAAAATTGCTTTAGCATCCATAAAATATTAGACTAGAACAATCTATTCTCTTGCCCTCCACTATGACCTCTTTTAAGCTTTTATCATGCGCTATCTTCATTCATTCAAATATAGTCTTCCTGAGGGCATGAATTTTCATATATATATATTTACATATATATATAATTGCATATGTATATATACATGAATATATGTGTGAATATCCACATATATGTATACACATACTTGTGTATGCATGTATCATCTATGTATGTATTCTCAGCATTTAGCACAGCCCCTGGCACAAAGTAAACCTTTAATAAATGCTTGTTGGTTTGATATTAGCATTACCCCATGAGGTAGGAAGAACACTTATTGTTATCCAAAGTAGCCAATGTCTTCTATCTCCCAATCCAGTGGAAAGCAGGGATTTATAAAAATAAAATGTCAATTCTAGAATCTAAAATAGTCTCTAAATAAAGAACATTAACAGTCGTCATTCCACAAATATAGACAGATATAGATATAAATGTCTGTCTATATGTACATTTATCTTTTTTCCTTTCTCATGTAAGCATAATTTTAAAAGATATTTATATTTAGATGAATTCAACATATATTTTTCTGAGACTTGGCACTATACAATATAAGGTTATTACATAGAATATGTTCAGTATTTCTTGTCCACATTCACTTGAAATAGAAAAAGAGAGAGAGAGAGAGAGAGAGAAAGGAAATGAGCTTAAAAGGAATTAGCAGGGATCAGGTAGGCCAGACATCAAAAAAGAACTTCCTTATATGTGATGTTAAACCTTGAGAACTCCAATGAATGGAGGTTTTTGTAGTACTATCCCTTTGAAAATGGAGTAGATGTGAAGGAATAATATCAGTGAATTCTGGGTAAAGAAAGAGATATAAAATAGATTGCTTTCAAAGGCGTTTACAGACCATAAAAATTACCTCTCTACTTTAATGGTCTCTGAATTCCCAGACTGAATCTTAAGCCCTGAGTCATGCTTTCTCTGAAATCCAATCATTTTCCACAAATGTATGTACCTAGGAAAGTGACCACAATCTGTTGTATTTTTTCCTCTTTTATCTCCTATGCTTTTCAAATTATAATATACTTCTTTCATTTTTAGAATCCAAAATGGGGGTTTAGGACTGTTCCAAGGAAAATATTCTCTTCCCCATGTTTTTTGGTCAGTAGATTCTGAAACAAAAGAATGGCTCCTGAGTCAGAACACCTGATCAGGTTTACAACTCATATCTGAAGCCATCTACCCATATATGCTAGAGAAAGCCTTAGTCTCCTTCACAACTTGTTTCCTCAGCTATTCATTGAGGACACTAGATGAAAGGGCCTCTGAGGTCTTTATCAGATCCATATCTATGATCCTATGATCCTGTTATCATCCTTTAGCCAGGCAGCAGGAGACTGCATACTTTTTTCTCATCTTCCTCATAGCTGCCTTCATCTCAGCATTTCTAAGTGTATAGATGAGAGGATTCAACATGGGAGTGATGACAGTGTAGAAAACAGAGAATACCTTGTCCACTGGGAAAGAGCAGAAAGGTCTTAAGTAAATGAAAACACAAGGCACAAAGATTAAACTGACCACAGTCAGGTGGGAGGCACAGGTGGACAGTGCCTTATTCTGACCTAGGCGAAAGCGTGTTCTCAAGGTGATTAAGATGACAGCATAAGATAATAGAAGGACCAAAAAGCAGATGAGTGAAAGCAAGCCACTGTTCGAGACCATGAGCACCTCTATTACATATGTATCCATGCAAGCAAGCTTGATCACCTGTGGGACGTCACAGTAGAAGTTATCCAGCTTATTTGGACCACAAAAGGGCAGCTGGACCACCAATACAACCTGCGTGACTGAGTGCAGGAAGCCTCCACACCAGGAAGCAAAAACCAAGTTGATACATAGTTGGCGATGCATTACTGTCAAGTAGTGCAAAGGATTGCATATGGCAACATACCGATCATAGGCCATGACTGTCAGCAGGAACATCTCACTGGCCCCCAAGAAGTGAAGAAAGTAAATCTGGGCCAGGCATCCAGGGAAGGATATGGTCTTTCTCTGGTGGAGAAAATCCCCCAGCATCTTGGGCACTGTGACACAGCCCAAGCACAGGTCAATGAAAGAGAGGTGGGCCAAGAAAAAATACATGGGAGACTGATGCAGGTGGCCATCAGCCTTCACAGTCACTATAATCAAGATATTTCCCAGGACAATACCTATATAGAACATGGAGAACATCAAAAAGAGGAGTAACTGCAGCTCCCATGTGGATGACAGGCCCAGGAGCACAAATTCCATTACCCTTGAGTCATTCCTTATATTCATTGAACTGAGCATCCTAAATCCCCTAGAATGAAAATTAAATTAAAATAAGCAATATTTAAGTGAAATACATAAGAAAGAAATTTATTTCTGATCAATGACACATAATTAAGAAGTTATATAATCTCCAATTTATAGAGGTTAACTAAGTTATTTGCATTTACCTTAAAATTAAGCAAATATAGCATGCCATTGAATGCAAGAAGTTATTAATCAATTGAAAAGCATTTATTAAGTATTTACCAGGTGCTAAGCTCAGAACATAAATATATAAGGGAAACATTCTGTGCTCTCAAACTACTTATAATATACAGGTCATTAAATTTCACCTCCATAAAAATATTTTTATTTAATAAACTATTTACCACACAGGAGTAGAGATGCAAAGAAGGAAGTTGTTTAGGTCAAACAGCTAGTGAAGTGCCAATTCTTTTTAGAAGTAGAAAAATAACAGATAGCTTCTGGATAACTCTCTCAGTCCTTAGTCTCTATGATGCTTCATACATCTGAAGGTAGCAGTGACTATATAGAGCAAAATATTACAAGATCATGGATATAGAGCTAGAAATTATCTTAGATGATGGTGTAAAACTCTTATTTTACTGATGAGGGAGTTGAAACCCATAGAGTTGACATGTCTTACCTAAGACCCCACAAGTAGCAAGTGGGATTTTAACCATTTGGGGTTTATTATGTTTCCTAATGAATCATGAGCTAAGTATGAGGATCTAAACTATTTTGGAAATATGCTAAGCCAGGTTAGGGGTTTGAATCCTTTCATTAGAGGAATGCTATTTCAATATAGGCATAGGTCATAATAATTAGAAAAGGAGATATACGTAGTTTATAACACAGTTTAGGAAAGTAAGATATTTAGGAAGTAAAACACATCAGCAAAAACTGAATCATCACTAAGGTATTTTCTTACATAATTTTAATGGTTACATTCATAAATGAACAATATTGATATTCTAAATTGCCTAATGCTACCTGTTCTTTGGACTAAGAATGCCAGTAGTTATCAGGAAGATGTTGCTCATTAACATTCCATAAATAAAAAGGACCCATTTAAGAAGCATCAATGACATAAAGATGTCCTTTCAATAGTTAGCCCATCTTCCATATGTATGTACATTCCCAAAACTACTTGTGATTCTCAACTTGACTTAAATAATTCTTTTGGAAAAAAAACATAAAACAACATTCAAAATGGTGATATTGGTAGATTTAATTGGATTAAAGTCTTTAAAGGCAGAGCAGATCTCTAAATCTTCTGGATTAATGGATATCAAGGGCAAAATTTTCCCCTTGACCAAATTTTTGTTTGGGGGTCTTTTGGTTCCCTTTTCTTCACCTCTTCCTCTCCCACTCCATACCATATTATTCTCCTTTTAACACAATTTTTTGTCGCTTTGGGAAAGTGATAAAGTTATCACATAAATTCACTCATAATTAAATTTTAAAGACTTAAGGGATCACCTTTCATAGATATGTTTAAGTGACTGTATATTTCTAATGACGGAATTTGAAACATTGCAGCAAACCAGCCAGGGGAAATATTTTGGAGTAATGTTCTGGAAGCCTTCTAATCACCACAGGTATTCTAGCTATATGTTATAGCTATATGTAAAGGTATAATTCTTAATAACAAGATTATGAACTCAAGCCAAGAGATTGATTTGCACATAGATCTTAAAATCTCATAATTAGTGGAAGGAGACATTTTCCTTCCTAAAGGCAGTGAACAAAATATAGCTTTTTTTTTTTTTGCTGAGGCAATTGGGATTAAGTGACTTGCCCAGGGTCACACAGCTAAAAAGTGACTTGAACTCTTGTCCTCCTAACTTCAGGGCTGATGGTCTATCCACTGCATCACCTAGTGGCCCGAAATATAGTAATTCTTAAGTCAGAGAAGGAAATTAATTCTTGGTCAGGGTTAAAAGGGCATGTACAACATCTATTTAATTTCTGCTACCTAGGATGGCTTCTTGTTTGCTCCTGGAACACTAATAAGTGAGCAGTTGTAGCTGGAGATGACAGGTTAGTGTTCTACCTTATGATTCTGGGTAGGAGTGTTTTGGTACTAATTCTTATCAGTGAAAGAGTTAGCTGTTACATTTTCAGTGTGAGCAAGGTGTACCTTGGAACTAGGCAAGCACAACAAATCTGGACTTTATTTATTGTTTTGTTGATTGACCAGACTTAAGAAATTAATGGAGAGAAAATAGTAATAATGAGGATTTTTTAATTTATTAAAAAAAAAAAACAAATTAAAAAAACAAACAAAAAAACCATCCTATATCATTCAAATATTACTGAATCAAAGATTTTAGAAGTGTAATATAATAAAATTCAGCAAGTTGAACATTCCCAGACACTTATATCTCACGTCCTGAAAAAAAAAAAAAAAAGCCCTGAAAAAAGAATAGATCTTTGTATATCTTAATTATCTTAGCAGGAATTCTGGTTGGATATAAGTAACCAGTCTCTTGTACTCAGATTCCAATTATCATACTGGAAATTTTCTACTTTTTCAATAATTTGAGAACACAGTACCAACCAAGATAGGGCTTTTAACTCCCCTATCTAATGCTATTGTATCCAGTAATAAGGATTTCCTTCTTCCCATTTATCTGATAAACTAATTCAAACCAAAATGTTAAGAAATTAATGTATTTCCCTCCCAAAGAGACAGTATTGTTGTCTTTTTGTTGTTCAGTTTCATCTAATGTTTCTTTACCCCATTTTGGGTTTTCTTGAGAAAAATTACCATTTCCTTTCCCAGCTTATTTTACAGATGATGAACTAAGGTAAACAGGGTTAAGTAACTTGCCTCAGATCATACAGCTAATAAGTATCTGAGGCCAGATTCAAACTTAAGATGAGTCTTCCTGACTTCCAGGCTTGGCATTTTATCCACTGTGCCACTAAGCTGCCCCAAGGTATTCAGGAATTAATGAATTACCCTTCCTGTTATCCAAACACAGGACAATGCATAAACAAAGAACACAATTATTAACATCATAGAAATAATCACTACCTTATTAAAATCAAATTCATATTGACCAAGGGAGACACTCAACCAGGAACAGGGTACATCATTATATCCTAGACAGAGATGGTCAGGACCCCAGGAGAGTTCCAGGCTTTTGTCATCTATTCTAAAACATTCCTATTCTAAAAATATTTAATATTTTTTTAAAATATTAAGAAAAAATGAACAGGGTCCTAGAAGAATAACAATCAATGAAAGAAATAGAAAATAGAACTTATGTAACAAGAATCAAAGGATCAGAAAAATTAATAAAATAATATCACTGAGGAACACAAACTATATCTGGAAAATCCCCTGAACACAGTAATTGCTTAATAAATATTTGCTGCATTGAACTGAATTGACAAACTGACTTAACGTTTGTGAGGGATCATTATAAGCATGATAGTAATAATTGGCTGTCAAAGAAGTATTGATAAAGATTTAACAGCCCTCTCTCCAAATATATCTATATCTATATCTATCTATAATATATACATATACATACATACAAACACATATACATGCATGTGTGTATTGTATATGTGTATATTACTGCAACACATTTGCATGTTTAATTTGCATTATTAACCTTTTCTCAAACACTTAAGTCTAGAGAACAAAAATAAATTATATATTAATATGAAGTGTTTGAAAAGTAAATGCTAATATCAACAATTTCTTTCTTCTTTTTTTTTTTTTTTTTTTTTTTTTTTTTTTTTGCTGAGGCAATTGGGGTTAAGTGACTGGCCCAGGGTCACACAGTTAGGAAGTGTTAAATGTCTGAGCTCAGAGTTGAAATCAGGTTCTCCTGACTTTAGGGCTAGTGCTCTATCTACTGTGCCACATTGTTGCCCCCAACAATTTCATAATCAGCTTTTAATGAGTAGTTCAAGTTGATTCCAGAATACCTCTATTTCCAGGCATATTGCTATGGTCATCTAACTTTAAATAATTTCTGAATTATTTTCCTAGTCACCCTAAAACAGTAAAATCCAAATAATATAATTAAGATGAGGCAGCAGCTGGACTTCAATGAAGTTACGGTTTAAGGAGGAGAGAGAAAAAGAAAAGGAGAAAAAGAGAAGATGAGAAAAGAGAAAGGAAGAAAAATAGAAAAAAAAAGGAGAGCAGAAGAGAGGACAGAGGAAGAAAGAGAAGAATAAAGAAAAGGAAATCAGCAGTGCAGAGGTCTTTAGTACTTACCTACTGGAGCTGGTTGGGATGAGTTGGGTTGGGTGATTTACCCTGACCTCTCTGGCCTTCTCTTTATAACATCAACCAATTTAACTTTGTATTGTATCTAACCCTTTTAATGATTCTCAGATTTTTTTTATAGCTCTCATCTTATATGAAGCTGAGGTGATAGTTGGTCTCCTAAATTAAACACCTACTGCCTCCAAGGCTTTGTCTATATCCAAGGCTCTTATGGTTCTCACATTAGTGCTATGCTTAATGAGCCCAGGGATTTCCTCCTCTGCTAGTGAGGTGACAAAGTGCCTGGGTTTATGCACTTACCTCTGGTTCCTTACTGTCTAGGTGTAGGAAAAATATAGTTATGGCAGAAAGTGTAAATTTAGTTCTACACCCCTTTGGTTGGTTTATAACTTTAAATGTGTCTGGGTAACCTAATTCCCTCCTCCTATTCCTATTACCCTCCAGGGTATAACTAAGCAGACTCTTGCCAGTTCTTATGTCAGAGAAGGAACAGTAGATTTATGCTAATTGAACTGGTTGGCTATAGTCGTTAAACAATAAATCAGTGGTCAAAAGTTACACACAGTTCTCAAAGGAAGAAAAGCAAATTACTAACAATCATACAAAAGAATGTGAATCCAAATATTCCGCTTCCGTTTCTTCAAGTAGAAATAGGGATGATAATTACATCTATTTTACAGGATTATTGGGAGAATCACATGAGATAATATTTGTGAAGTACTTAATACAGTGCTTAGTACATAGTAAGTGCTTAATAAATGTTTGTTTTCTTCCTTTATGGAAAGATGAGCAATCAGTCTGGACAGTAATTTATAGTTATACAAAGAAAGTGGTAAATGTCTATACTTTTTCATCAACAAATTCTACTGCATATGGATTATTTTTTATCATTTATTATTAATATTTTTAAACGAGTTTTATGTGACTAAAACATTGTCTAACCCCAAATAATTGCTGTAGAGGTCAGGCTGATTTTGCAGATATTCCAGGGAAACCATATAATTTTAAGTAATGCTTAGATGAAACTATTAATGTAGGTTAACTCAGTCCTAGTGACCTCATTGTTTCCAATTTCACTTGTGTTCCTGGTAAGCATCTGTTACACACAGCCTTATCTCATTTTCCTCACCTCTACTCTCATTTCTCTATGATTTGGCAATTTCATTTCCAACAACAAATCATAGAAAACAGATCACAAAGAGATATTTAAGGACCACTGAACTACCTTAAAGTCTTGACTAAAAAGAAAAACATAAAACCATAACCAAATAGAAAATCTTGATATCATATTTCAAGCAATCACAAAAGAAAAATATCCAGATCTCTTAAAACTAGAAGTGAAATAGTACCAATGCACTGATTACCTTCTGAAAGACTCTATGAAATGAAAACTCCTAGGTTTTGCAAGGGTTAATGTTAAAAGATTATACATGCATATGTTTTGAAAATCAAAAAGTTTTAATGAAAATAAATAAAATAAAATTTTAAAAAAGAAATGAAAACTCCTAGGAATATTAAAGCCAAAATTCATTAAGTCAAATAAAAAATACTGCAAGCAGTCAGAAAGAACTGAATTACTGCAAAGGAATATTCAGGAGCACACAAGATTTAGCAGCTGTTTCCATAAATGAGCAGAAAGTATATTTCAAAAGACAAATTATATTGGTTTAAAACCAAACATAATCCTCTAAAGTAGAGGGGACGAGGAATAGATCTTTAATAAATAGAGGTTTAAAACTTGCCTCCTTCATATGAACGATAAAACTCCCAAGATGATTCAAACTCGATTAAGATATAATTACGAAATATTTAATAAGTTAACAAAAATACAATGCAACATAAATAAATGTTAGCTTATGCTATTCTAAGTCAAAATACAATCAGCAGGGAACTGTTTTTACTCAATTTGACACCACTGAAATAGAGAACTCCCAAGCATTCCTAATGAAAAGACTAGGGCTAAGATGAAATTTTAAAATATGAACACAAAGGTAAAAAACAAAAATGGAGTGAGGGGGGTAGATAAGAGTGGTCAACCATAAGATACTAAACAAGTTTCAGAATCATTCTGTTCTGAATTTGTGTCTCAAATATTCCTGTCACCAGAATAACCTTTTAAGGTGGGAGTCTTTATTGTTGTTGTCTGTGCATTTTTTCAACCTACTTTCTAACTTTAGACTTTCTTAAAGCAAGTTTCTGCACAATTCTGATGGGAAAATCTAAGGCATTCCTGTTGCTGCTTGTTCTGAATATTAAGGGTAATGTTGCAGTGAGAGACCTTATCCTTTAAAGTTAAGGGTTCCCCCAGGTCTCACTTTGACTGACTCAATGTCAATGTCAATGTCAATGTTTGTCCTTCATTATAGAAGAGGACCATAATATCAGGGAGGTGATACCATGACATGCAAGTGAGTTGGAATTAAGTGAGGGTGAATTGTACAAAGTCACCAGCCTCACTTTCTCCTCCAGAGTCATCTGAGTCCAGTAAGATACATTAGGACAACTAGAGATGGCCCTGGATGCATTAGGAGACCTTGGTATTTTTTAGCTAACATCTTTAACAGGTCTGAGCTTAAGTGAGGCAAGATCCATTCAGTGATTAAGGAGAGGTAAGATTTGGGGCAAAGAACAGCCTCTTACTTGGTTAAAAAATAATTGCTATTTATATTCTGAGTCAGTCAAGGCCTTAGCAATGCCCAGTTGAAGGTTGGCTTGGGACCTTTATGGCTGTCCAATCAATGAGAGTCAGAGTGATTTAAGGCACTGTAAGAGGGAGAATCACATTCTTTAAATTCTCTTAATTCCCCATGCCCTCTGGTGATATTTTCATTAATCTCTCCTTTCTCTTCCTCTTTCTCCTCACACTTCCTCATCAGGCTGTTCTTAAAACTTTTCTTTTTTCTAGAACTTGCATGATTCTTTAAGGCCAATTGTATTAAGTTGTACATATAGAATGTTTCCTTAGAAAATTGAATCAGGACCTTTATCATTGTAATATTCACATAGTTGATCTCCTACTAGTTTCCAATTATCTGCCTCTATTTTTTTTTTCCTTGAAGAACCAAGGGGACGTACATTCTAATGTATCCATGAGTCCACCAATCTGCTCCCAAGTTACAATCAAACCTTGCCTCTTTATCAGTCTGAGTATGCTTTCTGTAGATCTTCCTCGGGGTGGGGTTGGGGGAGAATCTTTTTCTAATATCTGCCCCATTTCAGCTAGAAAATGAGAGCTACTAGTTTGGCTCTTTACAAAGTAAGTTCCCTGTTTGTCTATTAAAATACTCACCCTATTTCCTGGTCAAAGGGACTTGTTCAATGAAATTAGGGTCCTTGGGTCACACGTTGGGCACCAAAATGTAAAGTCCAAACTAGCTCCCTGGAAGCCTCAGAATCAGCCAGAGTCAGGATAAATTAAAGTCCTTGGTCTTTAGGGGGAGAATTGAAGGAGACAGACAAACTATCACAAGGTTCCTGGATTCTTGAGTCCAAAGTCACCAACTTCCCTCCTCCTTATCCTGCTGCAAAGTGAGTTTGGTCTCTGATACCCCACCTTTAATCCTTGCCTATGATTATCTTAACACCAAACATTGAGCCAGCACCAATGGTTAGAAGAGCCATTTTTTCAAACATATGCTAATAGAGTCATTGTTTCATATCAAATAGGTAATTAGCCTTAAGTGCTCAGTTGTCTGATTCAAGCATAACTTTTTCAGAGTTTCAACCTTTTAAAAACAAAATCTAATCTTGAGAAAGAAAGTTATCTTGGGAGGTTTCAGGGTCATCTCAAGTTGTCCTGATCTTTATTTTGCCTTTGGATCCAGATGGTTCTGGAGGAGAAAGTGAGTCTAGTAATTTTGTCCACCTCTTCTTCACTTAAATCAAATTAATTTGCATGTCATAGCATCATCTCCCTGATATCATGACCCTTTTCAAGAACAAAAGATAAACAACAATGTTAAGTTATTCTAGGCTTTCAGTAATAGCTTAGATGGGTTCTGCAAACTTTTAGTGCTTCCAAAGTTGTCTAATTCAAGAAAAAGTCTGATAAATGACCTACTGGTCTGAATTCTTCAAGTTGGTGAATTGGGTTTAGATCCAAGCAGCAGAAAAATGCAAATGGGCTTGGCCAGTATCAGTCAGCAGGAAAGGTCTTCTGATTTCAGTGAATTATAGGTTTCTCTTTGTTTTGGAATTCCTACTCTAGTTATTTATCAGCAGACTTCAGATCTGACTATAAATTGGAATTGAAATCCCACTCTGCCAGTTGGTTCTGGGTCACAATGTTGCTGCTGGCTTTTGATTTCCTCCTTGCTTGGTACACAGGCTAGGACTTAGGCTACCTCTGATATCCCTTCCTCAATCTACCTGGATCTGTAATCTAGGAATGGATAGTAGGGAACAAAGCTGCTGGTTGGAATCTGTTCCTATATCCTGCATATATGAAAAATTGATGACCTAATATGAGGATAAGACTTCTTCTTGCCCTGGTATAAAATCTCTCCCTACATTAAAATGTTCCACATAGTATGTTCCTTGCCAGATTCCTGTTACCTGAGATCCCAAACCTTTCTCTCTCTCTCTCCTAGGCTGACCTGGACTAGAAAAACGTTTCACTGTGATATTTCTTGTCTTGAATTTTTCTATCAAGATTCAATGTGCATATTTCAGACCTTCTAAAAGGAGTTGGGATAGGAAAGGCTCACCGTGCTGCTTGCTATCAGTGGGATTCTAATTGTTGCCTTCAGCCCAAACCTGTTCCATCCCTAGCTCAAACCCCAAAGAAATCCTCAATCATTAGCTACACAGGTACAGAGCCACATGATTTAAATTCCATCATCCATCAAGTTCCACAGCATATCATGGAAATCAACCAATAAGGAAGTAGCACCAACAGGACATAAACCAGGTCATTAAACCATAAACTTTTATTAATCTTTCCTCCAACATGGTGCTTGTGTACTATCCTTCTTTGATATCTTTTAGGTGAATTTATGACAAAGTCAGGATAATTACAATGTCATTATCATACATTAGTATCCCCAAGTAAGCTTTTCTATATGTATTCTGGGTAACCACATGAGCAATTCCATCAAGGCTTTAGGATCTCCCCATGTTAGCAAATTCCTCATTAACCTCAAAATCGACATATCTTGTGATATAATCAGATTCCATAACTATTTTTGTCTTTCTTTCTTGGGCTGCTGACTCTTGCTAACTACTTCTAGATTCCTAACAGGAGCACAGTGTACTCAGAGTACGTGATTTTCAATGCATCTTAGTAAGTTCCTTTACTTAGTTTGGAGATTCAAAGATAATGACACATTATCTGCTTGAATCCCAGCACTGCATCACCATCTTGGCTCTGTCTCCCCCCCCCCCCCCCAATGTCTTTGTATATTTATCATCCATCAAGTTCCACATCTATCTCCTTATAATTATTGACCCTTTCTGTTTAGTTCTTAACTTTTTCCATTTTTATTCTCTTTAATCCCATTTCTACCTCTTCTATAAGTACTTCTGGGACTATGTTGATAGAATCCAAAAGTGATGACTCTATCATGATGCTAAAACAAATTTTGTTACAAAAATTCTTTGCAGATATTTTTTGATTTCTTATCTATTTATAATTTCCCCTTAAAATTCAGAAGATCATTTTGCTTATCTATGTCTCTTGCTTAAATTTTTTTAAAGAAATATTACCGTCTACTTCTCACCATTGTCTTGTGAACTGATAGTGCTCATAATCAACCATCATTATTCATAAAGTTTTATAAACTATTTTGCTTTATAAACTTTTTACAGAAGATGGTCATATTTCACTTCTTGCAGTTTTAGTATATATGTTGCCTAAGAAAGCATACCACATTTCACTTATTGGCAAAAAAAAAAAAAAAAAAAAAAAAAGTGAAATATTTGCTGACTAAAAGTCTTTTTATGTTCTTTTGGTAACTATGTTGTAATGATTTATTTGCATTAGGTTTTTTTTTTTACTTTTTTATCCCATGCAACACATATTTGTGTACAACCAATAATAATTTTTCATGTTAATCTTTTTGTAAATACTTGTGAGCACTTCAATATGAAATGATCATTTCCTAGATCATCAGTAATAAATACTAAAATGTCTATTATGTGCAAGGTCTTATGTTAGGTATTGGCCAAGGTATTAATCAGACTTCTTCAAAAGACCTACAGTCTAATTGGAGGGTAAACAGAACACATATACAGGATGTTCCGAAAGATTTTTTCAAGATTTAAGCTTTAAGCTTCATAACTTAAAACTTCACCAAGCCTGTTGGAACATTCCATACTTAAAATTATACTTTTCCAGAATGTATAAAAAAGTTTATGGTATCTATAGACATATGTTTCACAATTACCTCAGATATGTAGTGCCTAAGCAACATATAAGGTTGCAATATTTTGGCCAATCAGAAATACTTCTTTCCCCTCTTATTTCTACCAAGAGTCATCTCTTTTCATAAGAAGTGACAAAAGAGCAAAAAATATCTCTTGTTGTGTGGCTAGTACCACTCAGAACCCCAGGAACTCTTGAACTCATCAGAGAGCTTCCAGATATAGAAGCATATGTCTCTCAGGCTCACTGGATGATGATTGCACATCTAAATTCAGGGAACAAAGACAAAGAAGAAGCATGAAATTAAAACAACTCTAAGGTACCACCTTACACTGATCAGACTGGCTAAGATGACAGAAAAAGATAACGGGAACATGAATGCATTGTTGGTGGAGCTTTGAACTGATCCAGTCATTTTGGAGAACAAGTTGGAATTATTACCAAAGTACTGTGCATAAAACTGTGCATACCCTTTGGTTAAGCAATATCATTACTGCCTCTGTTTCACAAGGAGATAATCATAAAAGAGGGGAAAAAATCCATATATACAAAAATGTTGGTAGCAGCTCTTTTTGTAGTGGCAAAGAATTGGAAATTGCATGGTTGCTGATCAGTTGATGAATGGCTGAATAAGCTGTAGTATATGAATGGAATGAGATATTATTGTTCTACAAGAAATGATGAGCAGGCTAATTTCGGGAAAGCCTGGAAAGATTTACAAGAACTAATGCTAAGTGAAGAAAGCAGAATCAGAAGAACATTGTATATAGTAACAGAGAGATTGTATGATGATCAACTGTGATACACTTGCCTCTTCTCAGCAATACATTGCTCTAAGATATTTCCATTAGACTTGGGATAGAAAATGCTATCCACATCCAGGAGCCTGGACATGGATTGAAACACAGTATTTTCACCATTTTTTGTTTGTTTGCTTGTTTTTTTCTTTCTCGTATTTCCCTTTTGTTTTGATTTTTCTTTCACAACATGACTAATATGGAGGTATCTTTGAAATGATTGTGCATATATAACTTACATCAGATTACTTGCTATTTTGGAGAAGGGAGAGGTGGAGGGTAAGGAGGGAAAAAAATTTTGGAACTCAGAATCTTACAGGATGAGTGTTGAAGGCTGTATTTTCAAGTAATTGGAGAGATAAAATACTATTTAAGAAGAAGAGATATATATTCTGTGATACAGCCACATCATGACTTTGAGCAGTTTTATAGTCTGTCCCCATGTCTGGAATGTTGTTTCCCTCTAGGAACAAGAAATGCAGTTCAAGGAATGTGGGAGGATCTGAGGGATGAGAGGTACCAAGGCACAGGTGAGTTCTATGTGGAGGTGGGGAATAGCCCCAAGAGGCGGTGTCTGACCCCAGGTACCACATCTCCCTCCTTAGTGCTCTTAAAGGCTAGCACACCTCCCTCCCTCTTCTTGGGCCAATCTCATTGTGACCTGCCAGTCCAGATTCCTAGAAGACTTCCCCTTCCCTTGGATCCTCAGGGGGGTATAAATATGTGCTACCTAATAATAAAGCTCTCTTTCGCTTCATTCCTACCTCCTTGTCAGTCAGCCTCTGTGGGATCCGGATTGGTGCCTAAAGAATGGTAAGTGTGGCCTAGCCATGACACCAACGAGTGGGCAGTTAGAGTACCTCTAAGGGGAACTACAAGGGATAGAATGGCATTAAGAGATGCTACAAGTGGCCCCTGAAAAGGGACTTTTGGGCTAGGACCTTACCATATAGCAGGCCTACAGGTGGGAAGAGAGACAGAACTCTGCTCTAGTGAGTAGAAAGTTAGGAAATTGGACAAATTATTGTGAGAGTCCCAGACCAGGAGATGCTAGGAAAAGAAGTTTATAGAATAATAAAGCAAGCAGGATTGGAAATTGATTTTAAAAAGTGGGAGGTAGTAGGTAATCAGATGGCTTCCTATGATCAGGAAACACTGAGAGCCAAACTGGAACAGGATTACCTCATTTATCAAGTGATTGGTGGCACTTTAATTGAGCCGGCAGAAGTTAACTGTGGGAAAGAATCAGGAACTAAACAAGAAGACAAAAGAAGTGGATGTGACGAAAAAAGAAGAGGTAGTGAGGAAGAAGCAGGAAGTAGATATAATGGAACAGGAAGGGGCAGGGATAAGATGAGGGAGAAGAAAGAGAATAGAAAGAAGACTGCCTGCATCTCCGAGGCATGGCCTTCTCCTCCATCCCCCACTCTCCTTGAGGAGATATGTCTTCTGTCTGCTCCCTCTGTGCCCTTTTGTGAAGGCTTTGGAGATTCCCAGACAGGTCTAGTACAAATAATACAGAAAGCTGGAAAGTATGAAAGAAATGAGGATCAAATGCAATATGATGCAGCAATGTATGCACCGTGTCCCAATGTGCCTAACGAGCATTTAGCAAAATTCAAGCTTCTCAAAAGCAGAGGTCCTCAATGGCTAAGATTAAACAGAGACCAGATGAACCTTTCCCTGATTTTGTGGCCTGCCTACAGGCGGCTGTTGAGAAGTCAGTGGGCAGAGGAGAAGCCTCCAGCCTCCTTATACAGAAATTGGCACAGGAGAATGCTAATACTAACTGCCAGAAGGCCATGCTTACTTTAGATGGGGAGGTTGGCCTGGAAGAGATGATAGAGATGTGAGAATATAAGCTCCAGTGCCTTTCAAACGGATGCCTGGTGGCTGCTATATCTAAAGGAATTGCAACAGAAGACCTGCCCTGGCAGTTTGCAGACAAACAGGGGTATTCCAACTCCTGGTGTCACAGGTCTCAGGTATAATCTATGGGGCAGGGACATATTGATGGCTTGTGGGGTCTCAGTTTATATACCACCTCCACAGGATTTTTAATTGGGGTCATTGGGTATTTGGGCACCACCTTTCATATCACGTCCACACCATTAACAAGGAAATCTGATATCCCAGTTTGTGTACCTCAGTGGCCCCTTGTAGTGGACAAAACCCAAACCTTACATTAAATTATACAACAACAGTTGAAGGCCGGACATATAGACCCAACATCCAGCTCATGGAATATCCTTGTATTTATTATAAAGAAAAAATCTGGAAAACTCGGAATGCTAGTGGGCTTTAGGATCATTAATGCTACTTGTTGAAGCTATGGGAGCCCTACAGCCAGGCATGCTGTCTCCTAATCTGGTACCCACCAGCTGGCCAGTTACAGTAATAGACATACAAAATAGTTTCTCCTCCATCCCTCTGGCCCCAGAGGAGGAGAAAAGATTTGCTTTTACCATTCCCTCTGTAAATAATGCAGGGCCTGATCTGTGCTACCAATGGAAAGTTCTCCCCCAAAGGATGTGTTGTAGCCCCACCTTGTGTCAGGCGTCCATAGCACAAGTGCTAGAACCAATTAGGAAAGCATGGCTCCATGCCATGTTACTGCACTATATGGGTGATATACTGTTATCAGTGAGCAGTGAGAAAGATCTCTCTGCTCTGCTTAAAGAGACCATAACTGTTCTCACTCAGCATGGACTGGTGGTAGTCCCAGAAAAGATCCAAGATAACTATCCCATCATTTACCTGGCTCTCCACTTGGGGACTTCTATAGTTACTAATCAGATACCTACCTTACAATTAGACAAGGTGAATACTCTGAACCTATTTCAGAAACTAGTGGGACAAATGCAGTGGTTAAGGGCTCATGCCCCTATTCCTATTTCTTTGATGCAGCCTTTATATGACATCTTGAAAGGAGAGTCTTATCTAAACTCCCCTTATAAATGGACCTCCTCTGCAAAGAATGCAGTTTATAAGATCATTGCTCTCTCTTCTAAATCTGGAACAGTGAGGTGGGGCCCTATGTATCCTGGAGAGATCTCTTTAGTAGACCAAAAAAGTCCTTTCACAGTATTATATCAAGGTAGTAAAATTTTAGAATATGTGTACATGAAAAGACTACAGAAGATATTACCAAACCATATTGAAATGCTGGGAAAAGTTGCCCTTGCAGCTATAAAAAGAGCTTTTCATCTAATAGGAAAAAGACCCTTACTATATTTAACCTATGAACCAGGAACTAGAGAATCATGATGCAAACTTGTTGGCCATGGGCCTATTGTGCTCAGTGGACCACATTAAGCCCCCATTCTACATGCTTACTCCTTCCCTTGCCATCCCATATTATGGTACAGCCTCCTCATAAGACAATTGTTGATGAGCCTGTGCAAGGCGCAAATGTCTTTACTGATGCCACTAAGAACAGCAAGGCCTTAATTTATTATGAGTGCTCAAAAAAGATTCTGGTGTTAGAGACTCCTTATGAATCCACCCAGAAAAATGAGCTTTTCGCTATCCTCCAGTCCTGTAAAAGATACCCAGAGCCCATTAACATCATATCAGATAGTCTATAGGCTGTTCAAATGCTCAGAGGCATTGTAGAACAGAGATGCTGTTCTACAACCTCAGAATTCTTCAATTGCTAACTTTCTTGCTGAATTGCAGGTGATTTTTTAGACTAGGAAATATCCCATTTACATCCTGCATGTATACTCTCACCAGTGCTGTGCAGGAGGTGTATTTGCAGGCAATAAGGTGGTGGACCATATTTTACAATACTCCCTTCTCACGGTTGCCACATCCCTAGAATGTGTCCATGATTTTCTCCACATACCCCTTATTTTCTACATCGCTTTTATGACCTCATCTGGATACAAGCGGGACAGATAATGAAGCAGTGTGTTCAGTGTACTCCATTTCTGCCTCTTCCACCTAGTAAAGGAATTAATCCCAGGGGGTTATTCCCCAATGATTTGTGGCAAATGAATGTGACACATGTGGACCGTGTGGCCATCCACATCTGTATTGACACCTTTTCTAAATTTCTTTGGGACAAAGTGGTCTCCCATGAGAACATTCCTTCAGTCATTAAACATTTATATAGTTGCTTCTCTTCTCATGGAGTTCCTAATACCAAAAAGACCAACAATGGTCCAGCTTACACCTCTAAGCAGATGGCCACTTTCCTTGCCACATTCTCCATTAAACATGTTACAGGGATTCCCTATAACCCACAGGGTCAGGCCCTCATGGAATGGGCCCATTGTACTCTGAAGGCCGCCCTTGTTAAACAGAAAGGGAGAGGAAGTAGACAGAATCCCTGATGGCCCATACAGGTGAATGTGGATAAGACCTTATATACTTACAATATTTTGTGCCTGGACAGGGATACTGGCCTCTCTCCAGGAATGATACATTTGGCACAATCTTATAGACAGAACAGAAAACTAGGCTCCATGAAAACAGCACTTCAAGCATTGGAGAACATTCAAAAGGTCCTTTGGAAGGACATGGAAAGATGTTGGCAAGATCCATTCTTAGTACTTTGGAGAGGTCCAGGATATTTATGTCTTACGGGCCCTGATGGGAAAGGCCGCTGGAATCCAGAAAGAAGGACAAGGAAATTTCTCCCTATTAAAACAGGGGCTGAAGAAGAAGAGAATGAGATGACCCAAGAAACACCCAAAACAGAGCCCTAGCAGAGAAATAATTACTCTTTCCCAACGGGCTTAGTGATTGGATCCAACATATTTCCTTTCCCAACCCCTTCTATTGTATCCCATGGGCTCTATGTAGCCATTTTTATATTGTTGCTACTTTTGCTTTTGCCTACTTTACTAGGATGCTTTCTACATATTCTTTAAAAAATTCTATAGAGGTGCTTAAGGAAGCACTTCTCATTCATTAACATGAGAACACTTGGTCTTATTAATAAAAAAAAGGGGGGGAGATGTAAGGGTTAAAAAGCCTCTAAGAGCAAGAAATGCAGTTCAAGGCATAGAGAGGACCTGAGGGATGAGAGGTACCAAGGTACAGGGAAGTTCTGTGGGGAATAGCCCCAAGAGGTGGTGTCTAACCCCAGGTACCACTTCTCCCTCCTTAGTTCTCTCAAAGGCTAGCACGCCTCCTCTTTCTTCTCGGGCTAATCCCATTGTGACCTGCCCATCCAAGTTCCTAGAGGACCTCCCCTTCCCCTGTATCCTCAGTAGGGTATAAATATGTTCTACCTAAGAATAAAGCTCTATTTCACTTCACCCCTACCTCCTGTTCGATCTGCTTCTGTGGGATCCAGGTTGGTGCCTGAAGCCAGGTAAGTGTGGCCTAGCTGTGACACTAATGGGTGGGCAGTTAGAGTAGCTCTAAGGGGGACTACAAAGATAGAGTAACATTAAGGGATGCTACAGTTTCTTCTCTCCCAGCATCTTTAACTTACTTAGAGTTTTGCTCAAGTCTACTTTCTGCAAACTTTTCCCAGACTTCAATCTTAGTACCTTCCCTCTGAACACCCAGGTTATTCTATTTCCAACTTTGTTATACAAAGTAATTTTCATTAGTCTCTTCCATTAGTCTGTGAGTTCTTTGAGAGAAGGAATGTGTTGTAGTTTTCTCTCTTCTATTTGTTTGGATCCCCATCATTTAGCACAGTGCCTGACACATAGTAGGAAGTTAACAGCTAGTTGATTAATTTATTGATTAACCAGGTATTTTAGGTCTAATCTCAGGTTCACTTAAACAAGCACATGTCTTTACTGACTTATCCTTACAGCCACCATTTTGGGGCAGAGATAGATAAATTTTCTTTCTTTCCTTTTTAATAAGAACAAAGTTGGGGACTTCCCCCCAGAGCCATGATGGTGATTAAGAGCAGCCACCCAGTTGAATTCTCCCAATATGCTCCTTCAACAACTTTAAAATTACACCTCAAATCAAATTTTTAAATGACAGAGCCACTTCAAAGGGTGAGGCATTTTTCCATCAAAAGAAAACTTAAGAGTCCAGCAGTATGTCTGATAGTAGATGTCCATCTGGAGCCCAGACACAAGGCAGTCCCAGAGCAGCAGCAGCTTTAGCAAGCCACTCAGAAATAAAAAGAAAGTTGGACAACTGATCAGAAAAAGATAACATGGGATCTTTTGATGTCACTTGGTTTATTTCATTGTAACTGACAAGTCTATTTCCCATAGAAACTTGTGAGTCGCAGTTCCAGAATATAAAGGAGTGCTGAAAGTGGGTCACAGGGGAGCAGGGGCTCTGTTCACACTTCAAAACAAAGAGAAGTGCTTGTCCTTGTAGCTGTAAGTTATCATAAACCCTTCCTAGATAAAGACCAGAGTTCAGATCAGGAAAGCAGTGGCTATATCTTTTCCAGGATCATACTCCCTTGAAAGTGCCAAAAACTTGCAGACCCTTCCTCTGCCACCAGAACTAGCTCTTAAAACAAAACACATCCACATCCCTCACATACACACACACACACACACACACACACACACACACACACAATCTTAAAGCATAGGATAGTATTTCTCCACCCTCCCCCAGACAAACTGCTCAACTTTAACATAAAGTTCAAAGTCAAGAAATAGGCTGTAAATGTGAGCAAATAAAAGAGAAAGAGAAATGAATTTGTCCATAAAAAGCTACTATAGAGGCAGGAAAAACCAAGACATTAAAAAATGTGAAAACAGCTACAAACAAAGCCTCAAAGAAAAATACCAAGTGGACCCAAACACAATCAGAATTCCTAGAATGTAGTAAAGTGGAAAAGTTGTAAAGAAAATGTGAATGATGCAAGAAAATTGTGAAAAGAGAGTTAACAGCTTGGTGAAAAAGGCATCAAAAATACTAACGAAAATAACATCTTAAAAAATTGGTCTAATGATATAAGGGGCACAAAAATTCACTGGAAAAAAAAAAAAACTTAACAACAGAATCAACCAAATGGAAAAAATATACAAAAATAATACTTTTAAAATCACAATTTGATGAAATGGAAGCTAATGATTCCACTTAGCATCAAAAGGCAATGAAACAAAGTCAAAAAATGGAAAAAGGAAAAAAAAAGTAGAATATCTCATTGGAAAAACAACTAACCTCAAAGAAGATTGAAAGATATTATTTAAAAATTATTAGATGACCTGAAAGATGATCAAAGAAAAAGCTAAGATATTATATTTCAAAAAATTATCAAGGAAAACTCATGATATCTTAGATCTAATGGGTAAAATAGAAATTAAGAGCCCACAAATAACCACCTGATAGAGATCCCAAAATGAAAACTCCCAGAAATAATTATAACCAAATTCCAGAGCTCTTGGGTCAAAAAGAAAATACTTTGGACAACCAGGAAGAACAATTCAAATATCATGAAGCCACAGTCATGATTATGCAAGATTTATTATCTCCCACGTTAAATGACTGGAGTTCTTAGAATATGATATTCTGGAAGGCAAAGGAGCTAAGATTACAACAAAAAATAACTGCCCCACTAAAACTGAGTATAATCCTTCAAGAGTACTTTCAAGCACCAAAAATAAACAAAAAATTTAACATTCAAACAGAAGATTCAAGAGAAATATAAAAATGTAAACATGAAAAAAGGAAATTATAAGGGATTTCATTAATATTTCTATATGGAAAATCATACATGTAACTCCTAAGAATTGCATCATTATTAGGGAAGTTGAAAGGAATTAACATAGACTAGGGATATGAGTGTAAGTTGATGATGGTAGAATGATCTCCAAAAAAAAAAGAAAGATAAAAGAGAAGGGAGAAGAGAAAAATAGAATGGGGGGGGAATTTTCTTACGGAAAAGAGGCGCATAAAGAACTTTTACAATAAGGAAGAAAATGGAAGACAGAGAATGATGAAAAATATTTAAACTATACTTTCATTGCAATTGTTTTAAAGAAGAAGAATATATATATATATATATATATATATATATATATATATACTCAGTTCTGTTTAGATGTGGCTTACCCAAGAAGAAAATACAAGGGAAAGAGAGATAAAAGAAGGGGGGAGTGATAAAAAGGTAAGGCTTATTAAGGGAGGTTAGAAGCAAAGTAGATTCATAAGGAAGTACAGGATAAAGAGAGAAAGACAGAGACAAAGGAGAGAGAGAGAGAGAGAGAGAGAGAGAAAGGGAGGGAAAGAGGGAAAGAGAGAGAAATGGAAGAAAATAAACAGTAATCATAATTGTGAATGTGAATGGTATAAAGTTATCCATTAAATAGGTAGCAAAAATGATTAGAAACCAGAATCCAAGGATATGTTGTTTATAAGAGATACATTTAAAAAAGAAAGATATGAACAGTATAAAAATAAAGGCTGAGCAGAATCTGTTTCGGTTCAATTTTTTTTTTTAAAAGGCAAGCATACCAATCATGATCTCAGGAACAGGAAAAAAATTGACCTAATTAAAAGAGATAAACTACATTAGGTTAAAAGATACCATAGACACTTAAGTAATATCAAAAAATATTTGTAGTAAATTTCCCTGATAAAGGCCTCTTTTTCTCAAATATATACTAAGTAGTATTGAATCAAGTATATAAAAAGAAGAGCCATTCCCCAATTTATAAATGGTCAAAAGACATAGAGAGTTTTCAGATGAAGAAATCAAAACTATATATAGTCATATAAGCAACAGAATACTTGCCCATGGTAAAATACACTGTTGGGCTGACTATGATGCCTTATTTATAGCTAATGCCTCAATAACATGTTAAGATTGCAAAGTATTTTCACATTTAATCTCATTTGATACTCATAATTACCCTTTGGTGAAAATGATATTTCCCCATTTTATATATGAAGTTGAAGCAGAGGCTACATAACTCGCCCAGGATCACACAGTAGTAACTAACTGAGGCAGGGTTGGAATTCTGGTCTTTCTGACTCCAAGCTTAGCACTACGTTTTCTGTGCCATATATCTTTCCCTACTTCTGTACTTCTGATTTTATAAAGGAGGAAATTTGCCAGTCCTCATACCTCATGCAACTCCCTTTTCATTTTCACTACTTTTTTTTGCTTATGTTCCATCTTCCCAATATCCCTTCTCAAACTAATGTCCAGAAACAAACAAAAGACAGATGTTATCTGAACTGAGATAAAGACGCACTTATATGAATATAATTCCTCTTACTGAAGTTTAAGTGTTTTAGCAGCTGTAGCTGGAGCATCACACTGTTGATTTATAATGACATCATAGTCCATTGTCTCCATAGTCCAAATCCTCATTGTCCAGTGAACAATTATATGTGTATATGTATGTATATATGTGTGTTTAACCAATCAATAAACATTTATTGTTTACCAAAAAAAAAAAAGAATAAGGGGTGATTGATAGAATCCAAATGTGGCTACTCACAAGAGAGAAAGAAATTCCACTGCTCTTGTAATCTATTGAGGAAACAAGTGCCAAGTTCAGTTACCAGTGATCTATCATGCTGCCCCACTCATAGCAACTAATTGACAAATAAGAAATTTCTGGATTATGAATGTCCTTTAACAAAAATCTAAAAAACATATCCTTAGAAAAGGTTCAAAGCAAACTTAGCTCCACGGGAAAAAGATCATGGGGGTATCTTTGATTATCTTCATTAAATCACTTTTTATAGATAGTTTTTATCACAGTTCTTAACTCAATATATGTTTGAGAAATAAGCCTTAATCAGAGAAACTTATCATAAATAATTTTATATACTTCATTATTTTTGGTATTTTTTAATTTAATGTATTTTCCCTCATTAACTCTTTTAATTAGATCTAATCTTTTCCTTTCCTTGAGATCATGATTGCTACTCTTGCCTTCTTTTTTAATTCACTTGAAGCATATTGCTGCAGTTCATTTTATTTTTCTTAAATTATTTAATTTTATTTCACTTCATACTAAAGCATAACAAGATTTTTGTATTTGCCATTTGCAAAAAGCTAGACAAAGCATTTTTTTACACTTAAAATCAATTGTACACTAAAAGTTTTATTATACATAATATATACTGAATATGCCAAACTATTATTAATTAACTTTAGCATAAAATCATGGAATCTCAGAACTGAAAGATATCATCTAGCTAGACCCCTTATTTAAAAGGTTAATTTCCTCTCTGATAGATCTGACAAATGGTCATTGTAAAATAAATGTAAGCCACTAGTGGTACTATCTTGCCCTTACATGAAGTAGTAATAATAGTATATACTATTTTCATACACTTCTAATCGTTGGAAAGTCCATCATTAGAATGGACCAAAAGTTACTTCTCTTTAGCTCTAGCTAACTCTACCTCCCTTTGTTGTCATTCAGTTGTTCAATTGTGTCCAATTCTTCATGACCCCAAGGCCATGGAATTTTCTTGGAAAAGATATTCAGTTCTTTATTTTAACACTTTATGTGTCCTCCTTTTGAAAGTATGTCTTTTGTAAACATATTGTTGGATGCTGGTTTCTAATCCATTCTGCTACCCATTTAGTGGGTAAGCTTATATGTGTGTATTTCCCTCCCCCCCCCCCACCCTTCTCTACCCAGAGAATACAAGTACGTTCTATATAACAATTTTAATAAGGAAAACCAAGGTTCAACCAAATGAAACTAAATCTAAAACTAAATATGTCTCACACCCCAAATCCTTCACCTTTATAAGGAAAGAGAAGTGCATTTTCTAAACAATCACCTCCTGCCCAAAGAAGAGAGTCCTTGAGAGAATTGTAGCACAAAAGAAAAACCCAGAGTACAGTTGTTGAGACTACTACTTCAAAAATTGATGGAAAGGAAGAAGGGAGCCAGGGGCAATCCCCTAAATCCTTGGTCTAGATAAGGATATTCTCAGAGAATACTCAGATGTTTAGATTAAGATATTGATTAAGACATAGTGGATAAGACAGAATTTCTACCTGAAAAAAAGTGAGACATGGCCAAAAATCAGGTTAAGTAAAGCTAGGAATTTGATAAGATCTTCTGGGAACTGAGAACATCCATTTAGGAAATAGCTAAAAGAGATAGTAGGTGAGGCTCACTAATCATGCCCTTCTGTAGACAACACAAAATAGTTGTAGTGTGCATTTAATCTATTGAAGATTTAAGGTTAGGTCAATCTCTTTGATTGTTTAATTAAAGGTTAGTGAGGAAGAGATAATAACTGCTGGGGACAGATAATAAATACTTATAAAATAAAAATGTAAAAATTAAATTAAGATATCAGGATGAAAGAAATGACTCTGTTCAAGTTGATTTTTAAGTACTTTAGTTGGTCCAACAACAATGGGTGGAAATTGCAAAGCCACAAATTTAAGTTTGACAGTAGGAAAAAAAAAACCCTTCATAACAATTAGAGCTGTCCTAGAATAAAACAAACTGCTTTGAGAGATAGTAGGTTTCCTCCCTCCTAATAGAGTTTAGGTGAACATTTTTCAGGTAACAAAATGAGGTCTCCTTTCTTGTATGGATTTGGTGAATTTTCTTCTCTCATTTCCTGTAATTTATAATTCTGATTGCTTGATGCCATTGCATACCACACCACAAAAAAATCTTGTCAGTATCAATATATGACAAATATTAGCATGCTAACACTATGAATATTATTCTGAGTGGCGCAACTGGCATTATCAGGGCTGACAATCTTAGATCATATATGTCTTGGCACCCTCTCACAAGAGAAGGGGCAAGTTTTGTACTTCCTCCGTGAGATTGTTCCCTGGGTGTTTTGAGTTTTTATTATGTCACAAGAAACTTAACATGACAAAATAAATACTGTTGTACCACAATATCACAGGTTCTGTGCCAGGGAGAGGAGAATTTTCTGACATTAAAAATGTTTATAAATAGTTATATTAAAAGTATTCCTGCTTGCATTCCCCCATATACTACTCTGGATAGTTATTATTCTGCCTGTCACTCTTCCCTTCAGAAAACAGAGAGAGAGAGTTGGACTAATCCATTTTTTCAAGGTTACTTAACAGTCCTGTAAAAATCTTTTTCTTGTTCCCCTACCTCTCACTAAAATTTTATCCTTCAAATGTTGAATAGAGTATCAAGATTACTTGTTAGATTACAGCAGAAACAAATAGGAGAATCAACCTTGTAAATAACAAAATGCATTAATTCATCTAAAATATATGTATCTTCAGAAAACCTATAAGTATGACTTTAATGATATTTATAAAAATATTTGTAGTACTCTTTTTGGAATCAACAAAGAATTGGAAACTGAGGGCATGCATGTCTGTCAATTAGAAAATGGCAAACTGGCCTCAGATACTTATTGACTGTGAGACCCTGGGAATGTCACTCAACTCTGCTCCGTTTCCTCAACTATAAAATGGAAAAGGAAATAGCAAATCACTCCAATATCTTTGCCAAGAAAATCCCAAATGAGATCATGAAAAGTCAGATATGACTGAAACAATTAAACAAAGCAAGACAAGAAAAGTTATGATATGTGATTGTGGTGGAATATTATTGTGCTGTAACTAATGATGGTTCAGACAAGAAAGGGGAAAAAACATGGAAAGACTTATATGAATTGTTTCATACTAAGTGTTTCTTTTGCTTACAATTAAATTTATTGTCCCTGACAATTTTGTTTTACACTCCCAATCTATTCAGACTTCTCCATTTCCAAAAAAATTAGAATAATGCTTATCTCAGTCAAGTGAAAAATGATTTTTAATGACATCCAATTTAATTAATTAAAAGATAATTAGATTTCCACATTTTGAATGGCATTAAAAAGAATTAGCTTCCTGAGCAATTTTTTTTTAACCATTCCATCAAACCAATAATTCAATTAGGATCCCTGGGAACTGAAAAATTCACAAAACACAACATAACTGATGTGTATTGGAGATGAGGTCTTTTTATTATAAAAAAGGAAAGCTGTTGAAATATATTGAATGTAACCATCTAGGATCTGCTGCTTCCTCACAAATTTATCTGTGACTACAAGCTTCTAAATTGGCTACCCAGAAAACTGATGGACCCACATTGGAGACAAAATCTTGAGAAGTTATATCATTCTTGAATAATCTTGAGTTTTCTCATGATGTCTATTTAGTATAGAAAATATACTTCAATACATCCCATGAAAATAAATACATTCTGTTCATAAATATTTCTTTCCTCCTTAGTTGTAGTGGTTAGTTTGTCATAAAATCACTTATTTATAGGGTAATTGCTTCTGATTAAAGGGGAAAAAAATCTAGGAAAATCTAATTAATCCCCCCTTTTAATTATTATCTTAGATGTTGACATATTAACACTGTCATGCTAATTTGTACTTTTCTTTACTTTCTAAAGTACATTCTCCCTGGTTCAATATATCAGAAACAAAGATAGAGAAACAGAAAAGACAGAGATATTAAAAAAGAAAGAAAGAAAGAAAGAAAGAAATGCAACCCAAACAGTTAATAATTAAATAATTGAAAGAAAACAATTGGATAAAATGAAAAAATAAAATCAAGGAAAAATACTATCCCTATTTTCCCCCCCACTAATAAACACTTCATCTCTGTTTTAGAAGAATGGGATATCACAAAGTCATCAGCTATTATTTATTTCCAATGTTTATGTCCTTTTTATCTCCTAGGAATACTTCTCTTGTAGGGATTATGGAGAGTGTAGAGATTTGCCATTTATATGTAGAACTTGATTGGATTTTCTTATCAGAATAGCCTCAGTATTGGTTTCATCATTCAAGAAAATAAGAGTAAGGAAGACTAAGACTTAGATATCACAGTCTCTGACTGCATATACTTTCACTCCCCATTTTGAATTCTTGAGCACTTACTGGGGTACAGATCCAAGACTTAATTTATAATGTCTCTCTTCCAAGGCATATAAAGGCTCCAAGCTCATAGACAGTCCTTCATTCTTTCTCACAGAGTCTTAATCTTCTTTACCACACCCATACACAAACGTTATGGGGAATAAGATGGGGAAGATGCTGAATTCTCAATGTTCATTTATATATATTGAATTGATTCTTGTTAATGTTACTATTCTCTTTTGTACTCTTTGTATAAACTCAATCCATCATAATCATCATCATCATCATCATCATCATGGATCCTGGGGATTTAATTAGAGGAAATTTTTCCTGCCTTTCATTTAGTTGCCTTTACTAAATTACTGTTGCTATCATTATTATATCTATGATGCTTTCTATGTTAAGCTTGATATATCAGTTCACTTTTTTCAACATCAGTTTCACCATTTGTAAATTGGGCATAAGAATATCTGCATCACATATTTTCCAGGATTGTTGTAGGAAAAAACATTTTATAAAGTTCAAAGTATAATATAACTATTATTTTGAAAAAAAATTGTTATTTTTCTGTTAGAAAATATTATATATAATTATTTAATTAAATATAAGATAGTCATTAAACATGGAAAATCAGTATAAAATAGACTTAATTTCTTCTCTTTCGCATCAACAATTCTCTGACCTTATACATACACAGCACATAGTAGATACTTAATATATCAGTGTTTGTGGGTTGTTTCTTGTTTCGAACCAGAGGGTGCTATATTTTCTTAATTTTTAGATCAGTATTTACTATTCCTTTAAATATATTTGAAGGTAGAAAATATTTTGTGCCATAATGCTTATAATGCTTTTTAAACTATAGTTTTGGTACTTTGGTCTCTAGATTCTAATTCAAATCATGCCCCATAAAATAGCTCAAGTCCAGACCTAATCCCTAGGCCCAGAGGTTTTCCTTAATCCTTAATCCTTAGAGGGAGCTATTCTATTTACAGTTATTTTTTTTTAAAGTTTAAAAAAACACCACCAAAATTCTTCTTGAAAACTGGCCAAACATTCTTTTTGGCTCCCTTTCCCTTTATTATCCTTAACCCCTGAGACTAACCTGGCCAATGCCTGCAGGCAAAAGGTAAATCCTGGAAACATTGGTACTGAAGGTAAAACCAGTCACTACATATCTCCACTAACCCTTTTACCCTACACATGGATCACACCAGAGAAATATCCCAAGTGCAAGTTTCAGGGGATGTAATCACAATTCAGAAAGTCCTTACTTCAAGTGCTCCTCTAGTAATTGGGATGTAACTTACCCCTGACCAAATCTAGAGAGGTTATGATCCCTCAGGACATTCTGAACCTGCCTTCTCAATCTTTAAAAGTTAGAGCCAGGAGGGCTTCCAACACTCACAATATTACCATATTGCATTACCTCCATGCATATGGATAATATGCATTATCCATACCCATTGAAACACCCACACACACACACACACAGGCCACACTAAAGTACCTAGATATATCCCCAGGCAAAAAGCATGAAACTCTATCTGCTATAAACTTTTAATGTTAGGACTTTTGCCTTGAAAATTGTCTGAAATTAGAAGCCAGTCTTTGATTACACAAGGTACAGTGAGTCTCTCTCCATCTCTGTTTGTTTCTCTGCATCTGAATCTCAGTATCTATCTCTCTCTTTGTGTCTCTTGTTTGTTTTCCTGTTTCTCTCTCTCTCTCTCTCTCTCTCTCTCTCTGTTTCTCTCTGTCTTTCTGTCTCTGTGTGTGTATGTGTGTCTCTCTGTCTCTGTCTCTGCCTCTCTCTCTTTTCATGTTAAAAATGTGAACTAGTAGAATCATAGGATGTCAAGGGGTTTCCCTTGACATAGATAGAGATCATCTTGTCCAACCTTATCATTTTAAAATATAAGCTGAGCCAGACATGTTGTAATCCCTTATATAAGGAAACTAAGATTTCTGATTTATTGAGCTCAGAAGTGCAGTGGGCTAAACTAATTGAGTGAATACACTAAGACTTACATTATAGTGATGAAGCTGAACAGAGAGGGGTACATTTGGAATAAGGTTGGGAGAAGTACAAAGAGGAAAGCAGAGGACAGGAGAATATAAGAAAGGAAAAGAGAGGTAACAGATTCAGGTTTGAAATGAAATAGGTTAAATCTTTCAATCATAGGATCAAACTCTGAATACCCTTCCAGTCTGGATGAGATAGGAAAATGTCTACTCTTCTTTAAATTAATTAATTAAGATGAGGAAACTAAAGTCCAAGAGAAGTTAAATGATTTTCTGAAGTTTCACATATCTAAATATTAAAAATTCTGAGGGAAAAAAGCCAAATATTCTGACTTTTAGTCCAGTGATTACAACAGCAAATTGGAATCTTCTTCAACAAGCCTGTAGAGAATATTATTTTTGAAATTCATTAAAAAGGTAAGTGAAAATTAGCCAACATTTGTCATTTGGGAGCCTAGAAGATTTGGACACTCAGAATCAGCCTGTGGCATTTTTTCTTCTTTCATATGAAGCCTAAGTGATATATACATTTCTGTAATTTTCTGATTTTATTAATTGGGGAAAATGAAACATTTTTATGTGCAGCTCTCAGCTTTAAGAGACAACCACTGATAGCAGAAACTGTCATGACAATTCATTTTTAAATGGTATGTCTTTCATTTTAATAAAAATAAAAACATGTTGCATACATTGAAATGTTAGGGTAGAAAAAAATTAAATGTCAAAATCATTAATTGTTAATTATCTTAAATGTTAAAATGGAAATTGAGTCAAAAGCCAAGCACAATATGAATAAAAGGTCATTTTTTAAATTTACTTCCCCAAATAATATTCTTTTATATGTCAGATTTTCCTGACCTCTACTTTAGGACAAGAATGAAGAAAGGTTGGTTTGTTTGTTTTCTCTCTAGAATCATTGATCAATGGGAAGATGTAAACAGGGAGTATATTAATTACAAATTGCCCACTGATAATTTTTAAGACAATTTGAATTTTTAAAAGAGCAATTAGTGATAAAACAAGATTTACCTTCTTACCTGTAGTTACAACGTGTCATTAAGGCAGGAAACAAGAATTTATTAAGCTTCTATCATACATACAATGGTTAAACATTCACAAATAACAACTCTGTGAATTTTCCCTGATTTACAGTTAAGAAAAGTGAGACATATAGAGGTTAAGTGACTTGCCAAAGGTCACACATCTAGTAAGTATATAGGATTGGATTTAAACTCAGGTATTTCTGACTTCAGATCCTGTCTTCTCTCCATTGTGCTGCCTAACTCCCTTTGAAAGAGTGAAAGACAAAAGTGGAAGCAGAGAAACAGAGATACAGAGAAAGACAGAAATAGACACAGAGAGACAGAGACAAAGAGAGAAAGAGACAGAAAGAAGAAAATCAATAAAGAGAAGAGATGAGAGAGGAGAGATAGAGATGGGGAAAAGAGGAGATAGGAGAGGAGAGGGGAGGAAGGAAAGAGAACAAAGAACAGAGTAGAGATGAGAGAAAGAAGAGAAGACAGAAAGAGAGAAGAGAAAGAAAGAGAAAGGGAAACAGAGAAAAGAGACAGAGAGAGGGAGAAAGAAAAATCTAAAGTTGAGGGACAGATAGTTGGTGCAGTGGATAGAGCATCAACCTTGAAGTTGGGAGGACCTGAGTTCAAATCTGGCCTCGGACACTTAACACTTCCTAGCTGTGGGTCCCTGGGCAAGTCACTTAACTCTAATTGTCCCAGCCAAAAAAAAAAAAAATGTCTAACATTGGTCAACAAATATTTCAAATCATTTTCAATGTGATTTGGTTTCATATTGTGACTTGTTAAACTAAAGAAATGGTAGGAAAATGAAGAAAAAAAGGCATGGTTGGGTATAACAATTTTAGAGCATACACACCATTATGTGCTGCCTTCCATTATTTTACTCTGAGAATAGAATTTCCTACATGTTGTCTCTTCCTTGATCTTACCACTTTGTAACTGATTTTATATTGAATTAAAATTCATGGCACATACTTAAATCTTTATGTGTAAGATCATTTCTAAAACCAAAATATATTCTCTTTTCAGATTTGGGGGGAAAAATGAAAAACTCAGACAGAAATAATCACTCTGGCTCTGTGAATGAATTTGTTCTCCTGGGATTCCCAGGTTCTTGGGAAATCCAGATCTTCCTTTTCTCATTATTCTCTGTGACTTATATACTGACACTAATTGGGAACATGTCTATCATCTGTGCTGTAAGTTTGGACCAACGACTCCACACTCCAATGTATATCTTATTGGCTAACTTCTCCTTTCTAGAGATTTGGTATGTCACCTCCACAGTCCCCAATATGTTGGCCAACTTTCTCTCTGATAATAAAATCATCTCCTTCACTGGCTGCTTCCTCCAGTTCTATTTCTTCTTTTCAATGGGAACTACAGAAACCTTTTTCTTGTCAGCCATGGCCTATGATCGGTATCTTGCTATTTGTCATCCCTTGTACTACTCCACCCTCATGACTCTGCAAAAATGCCTAAGAATGGCTGCCTGTTGCTGGGTTTGTGGTTTTCTCTGTTATCTCCTCCCAGTTTACCTCATCTCCCAGTTGCCTTTTTGCAATCGCAATGCAATTGATCACTTTATTTGTGACCCAGGACCCCTTATTGGCCTGTCCTGTGCTCCAGCACCCATCACTGAAATCACATGTGCTGTCTTTAACTCAGTCCTTATCTTCTCTACCTTCCTCTTCATAACTAGTTCATATACCTTGGTACTTAAAGCTGTGCTGAAGGTGCCCTCAGCAGAAGGTCGGCATAAGGCATTCTCCACATGTGGCTCTCATTTGGCAGTAGTGTCACTGTTCTATGGCTCTATTATGGTTATGTATGTGAGTCCAACATCTGGAAATCCAGCTGGGATCCAGAAGATTGTGACACTGTTCTACTCTGTCCTGACTCCACTCTTCAACCCACTGATCTATAGTCTCCGAAACAAAGAAATGAAGAAAGCCCTGAAGAAAGTCCTCAGAAGTTTGAAATTTGACCAATATATGTGAAGAAAAAACTCAAAACCTTCCTCCCTTATAACAGCACCTCCATTCCTGTTCATGTGGCCAACATAAGTGAATTTTAAAAATGTATTATCCTATTGGAATCTGAACTAGTCTCCACATCTGGTGTACCGTCTATTAAATTCTGCATGCCATATTTCATCTGGCACATTGATAAGCTTGAACTTGTCCAAAAGGAGAACAACAAAGATTTTGAAGGGACTCAAAGCTAGCATATGAGAAATTGTTGAAAAAACAGGATATGTAACTTGGATAAAGAAGATTAAAATGGGGTTGGAAATGATGGCATTTTGGAATAGCTTAAAATTTATCATATGAAAGGAAAATAAGAGTTTCCTCTGTGTGATTCTAGAAAGAAATAATTAGGAGCAATGGGCAAAAAGTTACAAGAGGAGTACAGATTTTGATTCACTATAGCAACAATTTTCAAACAATTAGAACTGAAATGAAATTGATTGCCAGGGCTCTGTCACTACAAGTGTTGAATATTCAAAATAATATAGAGGTGATTGGTGCACCAGGTAGGGAGGGACTGGACTATACAATCCCTGAGATAAAATGGGGCATTTAAATGGTGCACTTGTTAGAATTGAGCATGGAGTCCTCCTGATTCATCTTCTGAAGTTCAAATCTGGCCTCATAAATCATGTAATCCTGGTCTAGTTATTTAGTTTTGTTTGCCTCACTTTCTTCATCTTTTAGATCATATAATAGAGCATTATTTCATATAATTCTTGATAACTTTCATTTCTTCCTCTGAAAATTGCTTATTCTTTTCCTTTGGCCATTTATCAAATGAGAAGTGATTTTTATTCTTGTAATTTTGACTCAGTTCTCCCTATATTTTAGAAATAGACTTGTAAAAGAAATTTGTTGCAAAGATTTCTAATTTTAACTGCACTGGTTTTGTTTGTATAAAATATTCCTATGTAATCAAATTATCCACTTGTGGATATCTCTTGTGAACATTTCTATCTCTTCTTTGGTCTGGTAGGTAAAAGAGACTTTCTCTTCTTACCTCATTTTTTAGTGAACTTTAATTACTGAGTGGGTTTTGCCGAAGAGCTTAAAAAGACCAAGCCCTCCCATTGCATCCAGAGCCATCTCCAGTCATCCTGATCTATTTCTTGAGACTAGATTGAGATGATACTGGAGGAGAGAATGAACATAGTTTTTCAGAGTTCACTTAAATCAAATTTACTTGCGAGTCAAAACATCACCTACCTGATATCATTGCTTACTGTCACTTTTTTTTCTTAATCAACTGCCAATTTTGAGTTCATCTTGGTATGTGATGTAAAAATATTGCTGTAGGCCTAATTTCTGACATTTCTTTCCAAATTTCTCAACAGTTTTTGTTCTTGCCTCAAATAGTTCTTGTCTCAACAACTAGGTTCTGTGGAATTTGAAATAACTTTTATTTGTGTGATTTGGTAAACTTCAGAGTAATAAGGATTTAAATAAGAAAGGAACTAAAACCCAATGTCTATGGGATGGGATGGAGTCATGAAATAACATTTGGTATAACTAAATTTCACCTGTCTCTTTCAACATGTGAAGAAAAGAAGTTACTGATTAAAATCGGAGGATGAAAAATGAAAAAGTTTCGCATTCCTATGGCTAACAGGCTGTCTTGATTGTGGTGTTTCTTTATTAATTTTTTAAATTTTCAATAATTTTTTATTTTTCCAATTATATGTAATAATAGAAAACATTCAGTTTTGTAAAATTTTCAGTTCCAATATTGTTTCTCCCTCCCTCCCTTACTTCCTCACTACCCAAGACAACAAACAATCTAATATAGGTAGTACATGTATAATGTTTTTTTTTTTTAATTAGTTATGTCTTGAAAGAAAAATCAAAACAAAATGCAAAAATGAGAGGAATAAAACAAGCAAACAAATAAAAAAACATTAAAATAATGTGCTTTAATCCACATTCAATTATCATAGTCTCCCTCTGTACACAGATGGTATTTTCCATCCCAAATCTATTGGAATGTATTGTTAAGAGGTAAGATCTACCATATCTGGTCATCATATAATCTTGCTGTTACTGTGTACAATATTCCCCTTCTTCTGTTCACTTTAATCGGCATCAATTCATATGTCTTTGCAAACTTTTCTGAAATCAGCCTGCTGATCATTTCTTACAGAGCAATAATATTCCATTATATTTATGAATTATTATTCAACCATTCTCCAGCTTATGGACATCTACTCAATTTCCAATTCCTTCTTACCACAAAAAGAGCTGCTACAAACATTTTTGCACATGTGGGTTCTTTACTCTCTTTTGTGATCTCTTTGGGTTACAGACACAGTAGAGATACTGCTAAATCAAAGATTATGCAGAATTTTATGGCTCTTTGGACATAGTTCTAAATTGCTTTTCAGAACTGTTGGACTCATTCACATTTCCACCAACAATGTATTAGTGTCCTAATTTTCCCACACCTCCTTCAAGATTTATTATTATCTTTTCTTGTCAGTTTAGTCAATTTGATAGATGTTAGATGGTGCCTCAGAGTTGCTTTAATTTTCATTTTTCTAATCAATAGTAATTTAGAGAATTTTTTCTTATCACTACAGATGTCCTTAATTTATTCATCTGAAAATTGTCTGTTCATATCTTTTGAGTACTTATCAATTGGGAAATGATTTGTATTCTTATAAACTTGACTCTCAAGTCAAAGAGTAAATGAGACCTTTATCAGAAACATTAGCTGTAAAAATTATTTCTTATCTTTCTGTTTTTCTTCTCATTTGGGTTTCATTTGCTTTGTTTGTGTAAAATCTTTTTAATTTAATAAAATCAGAATTATCCATTTTTCATTTCATAATATTCTTTATTTCCTCTTTGGTATAAATTCTTCCCTTCTCCAAAGATCTGACAGGCAAATTATATCTTGCTCTGCTAATTTACTTATAGTATCAGTCTTTATGTCTAAATGATGACCCCATTTTAACCTTATCTTACCATTGGGTGTAAAATATTAGTCTACGTCTGGTTTCTGCCACACTATTTTCCAGTTTTCCCAGAAATTTTTGTTAAATAGCGAATCCTTATCCCCAAAGCTGGGTGTCAATGGGTTTATCAAATAGCAGATTACTACAGTCATTGACTGTATGTCTTGTGTATGTAACCTATTCTGTTGATCAACTACTCTGTTTTTAGCCAAAATCAAGTGATTTTAATACCTGTCACTTTATAATATAGTTTTAGCTCTAGTACTGCTAGGCCAACATTTTTTGTACTTTTCTTTTACTAGTTCCCCTGATAATCTAGACCTTTTATTCTTCTAGATGAATTTTGTTATTTTTTTCTAGCTCTATAAAATAATTTTTTGAGTCTTTGATTGGTATGGACTGAATAAGTAAACTAATTTAAGTAGGATTGTCATTTTTATTATATTAAGTTGTCCTACCCATGAGCAATTGAAACTTTTCCAATTGTTTTGTTCTAACTTTATATGTATGAAAAGTTCTGTGGTGTTGTCCATATTTTATAATGTCTACAATTATTTTAAATAAGCTTTCTCTTTCTATCTTCATCTGCTGGTCTTTGTTGGAAACACATAGAAATGCTGAAGATTTGAGGTAGTTTATTTTATATTCCACCATTTTGCTAGAGATTATTGTTTCAAGTAATTTTTTCCTTGATTCTCTGAGATTTTATAAATATACTATCATATCATCTGCAAAGAGTGATAGCATTGTTTCTTCAATGCCTATTCTAATTCCTTCTATTTCTTTTTCTTCTAAATTGCCAAAAAAAAAAAATAGCATTTCTAGTATAATATTGAATAATAACGGGGATAATGGACATTCTTTTTACACCCTGAGCTTATTGGAAATACTTCTAGTTTATTCCCATTACATATGCTTACTGATGATTTTAGATAGATGCTACTTATAATTTTAAAGTAAACTCCATTTATTCCTATACTTGCTAGTATTTTTATTAGAAAAAAATGCTATATATTATCAAATGCATTTTCTTTATCTATTGAGATATTTTTGTAATAAGGATTTCTGACTAAATTTGTTTGTAGCAATGACAATGATAAAGTATATATCCTTCCTTTTCTAATCATGGAGGTAGAAAACTTAGAAATCAGACTCTTAGATATCTTGTCAGACATTGCTATACTATCCTTTGGGCATTTATTAATTACTGTAATATATGTCCTACTAAAATAATTATAAATGTTTTACAATTACTAAAGGTCAAAAGCTCAGAGTTATCTTTGACACTCCTTTTCTTTTCCCCCAACTTTCAATGAGTTGGCTCGTTCTATAAATTCTATCTCTGAAATATCTGTTCTTTTCCTTTCATTTCCATTGCCATAACCATTATTTAGGTCCATTACTCATCAAGTCTGAATTATAGGTTTTTGGGTTTTTTTGCTTTTGTGAATTTTGAGTTCTGTAAATTACTGGACATCTCTACTGCTTTTCTCTACATTGTACCCACATTCTGTGATAGCTCTCATGGTAGATAAGTACAAATTTCTCCTATTTTTATCATTTTAAGTTTAAAGTCCATTTAATTGGATTTTCAAGACTCTGGCCAAATACATTTTCTAGCCATTGAAAGATAAACTCCATCCTTTTCCAGGAACCCATTATGCCTATGTTATAAGCTATCATTCTCAGAAAACAACTTATTTATTCATAAATGCATTTTGTAAATCAACCTCTTGGTTTCAAAGGTCTTACACTTGATAGTCAGTATTGTTGAGAGGCAGTATGATGTAGTGAATAGAGAGCTAGCCTTGAAGTTAAGAATATCTGGTTTCAAATCTTTCCTCCAACATATGTATTAGCTATGTGACTTATATAAGTGACTTAATTTCTTTGTGATCAAAGATTCTGAATTTAAGAGCTTGTCTTGATTTGAATTAATAAGGAGACTTTCCTCATCTACACCAATGAAATAACAGGTCTGGCACCCCATACTTCAAAAAAAAAAAAATCTGTACCTCATAAAGTAACTGTAAGCATTAAGTGAGATTATCTACATTAAAGTGGATTTTATACCTTAATACATTTAACAAATCATAGTTCTTAGTTGTGAGCTTTCTCAAAAGAGGAATTCTTAATTTTTTTTTCTATATCATAGATTTCTTTGGCATTCTAGTAAAGCCAGTTCAGTAATCACTACAAGAGTAGCCAAGGGTTAAAGTCCAAATCCTTTATTATCTCTTTCAAAATCTTCTCTCCTTCACCTGGGGCTTGTTTCGTTTTCTGGGGGCCTTCCAGGATCTTGGTTTCAGTGGAGAAGTGAAAGAGGAGAGCCTGCCACCAAGGTGGTGTGAGATGGGATGAATCTGTCTGAGTCCAAGAGTTTGTGCTCCAGTCTTCAGCCTCCAGCCACAACAAAGGTGGAAGATGAATGAATTTGTCTCAGCTTCCTAGAGCTTCTAGTGCACTTGTCCTGTCTGGCCCTGAGAGCTTCTAGCTTATATGCCCCACACTGAGTATACAACAATCATTATATCACTAGGAAACCATTATTTGTTGTAGGATTAAATCAATGCTAAATTAGATTTAACCATTGTCTCCTCAATTCCATTTACTACCTTGTTTCAAATTCTGGCCCATAACATCTCCTTGTAGGATTAAATCAATCATACTGAACCATGCTAAATTAGATAACTATTGTCTCTATCAATCCCACTGACTTAACACCTTGTAAGAATTCTTTGTTTCAAGTTCAGAGTTTTGGCCCATAACACAATAAGACTTATTTCATGAGAAAAAGAAAGAAGGAAGGAAGGAGAGAGGGAGAGAGAGAGGGAGGAAGAAGGGAGGGAAGGAAGGAGGGAAGGAAACAAGGAAGGAAGAAAGGAAGGAGAGAAGGAGGGAAGGAGGAGGAAGGGAAGGAAGGAGAGAAGGAAGGAGGAAGGAAGGAAAGAAGGAAGGAAGGAAGGAAAGAAGGAAGGAAGGAAGGAAGGAAGGAAGGAAGGAGAGAAGGAGAGAGGGAGGGAAGGAGGAGGAAGGGAAGGAAGGAGAGAAGGAAGGAGGAAGGAAGGAAAGAAGGAAGGAAGGAAGGAAGGAAGGAAGGAAGGAAGGAAGGGAGGGAGAGAAAGAGGGAGGGAGGGAGGGAGGGAAAAGAGGGAAGAGGCAGGGAAGAAATAAGGAAGGAGGGAAGGAGAGAGGGAAATAGGGGAAGAGGGAGGGAGGGATGAAGGAAAAAATAGAGTAAGGGAGGAAGGAGAGGAGAGAGGAAAGGAAGGAAAGAAACCAGGGTGAAAGGGAGGGAGGAAGGAAGGGAGGGCAACATTGTTGAAATGGGATTAGCCAGTTGGATCCCCAGTAGAGCATCTACTACTAATCACAGATTATTATTTTTCCTTATTTCTTGAAGAGAAACAATGAATTCAGGAAGGTGATATTTTGATTTGTAAGTGAATTGGATTTTAATAAGACAGGGCTGTGCAGTCATTAGTTTCATTTTTTCTTCTAGAATCATCTGGCTCCAACATGGCTTAGGATGATTATGATAGGAGAGAAAAAGTAGGATAAACAGGGCACAAATATGAAAAGAAATACTGTAATTGAGTAAAATTTATAAAAATAAGAGGCATTACTCAACTGGTAGTTTTAAGACAAAATAATCTAAACCATCTATAGCCATATACAAATTAAAGCACTTCTGAGGTATGACCCTACATCTATAATTTTGACTAATACAACAGAAAAGAGAAATGATAACTTTTGGAGAGGATCTGGGAAGATGGAGACATTGAAATTATGAATTGATTCACTCATTCATTTTGGAACTATCCCCAAAGAACTATAAAACCATGCAAACCCTTTGACCCAACAATACCACTTCTAGGTTCTATTTGATCCTAAAAGTAACTATTTGTAAAGAAATATCCATAACAGCTCTTTTAGTGGTAGGAAAGAATTGGAATTTTCAAATATGCTCTTCAATTGAAGAATGGCTGAATAAATTGTGATATGTGATTGTGATAGAATACTATTGTACTCTAAGAAATCATGAGCACAGTACTCTCAGAAAAAAACCCAGAAAGACTTACATGTTTTGTTGTAAGTTGGCATGAGCAGAACCAGGTCAAAATTGTGCATAATAATATTGATATAATAATAATTAAAATAATAATAGTACTATGAGCAAATATTAATGACTGAGCTCTTCTAAGCAATAGGATATAAGACAATTCTGAAGAATTTAGGATTAAAAATGCTATCCTTAAGAATTTATGAAGTCTGGATGCAGATCAAAAAATACTTTTTAAAAGATTTCTTTATTTTTTTTATTTTGTCTGTTTTTTTTCACAACATGACTAATATAGAAATATTTTACATTACTACATGTATATAATCTATATCAAATTTTTTGCTTTCTCAATGATGGAAAGAGGATGGAAAAAGGGAGAGAATTTTGAAATTTTAATAATTATTTTACATGTAATTTGAAAAAATAAAATGATAGAAAGCAAGAAAGAAATAAAGAAAAACACAAAGTAATTGGGAACTTAGAATGGTAGACAAAGTGAATGAACAATCTGGGAAATAAACCATTTGGACTTTTAAAAAAAACACATGACAATAAAGCAGATAAGTCTTGTTTTTTGACTGATTTTCATTTTTACTTACAGGTATATTGGACTCATAATATAAGGTGAAAAATCTCTCCTACTTTCTTGCATTTATTCAATGCAGTCTCTATGCTAGTTTAAAGTTATTCTCTCTGTTTTGGAAAATTTATAACAAAAAGTGGTAGAATCAAAGATGGTTATTAGATAGACACTGAAAAAAATAGCCTGTTAAAGAAAAGATATTCAAATTAAATATGCCTTAAGTGTTCAGTTTCCCAGTGTCTGATCTGTCAATATATTTTGTCACTGGATCCAGATGACTCTGGAGGAGAAAGTAAGAAGGGTTGGTGACTGCGCAACTCCTCCTTACTGAAATCCAATTCACTTGCTTGTCATGGCATCAACTCCCTGATGTCATGGTGCTCTTTGGGAATGTAGAATAAGCAACAATAAACAGCAAAATGTAACCTCCATACAGTAGATATGAGGACTTTGAGGTTGATAGCTGGGAATTACTAATATAGAGAACTTTTAGGGGACTAAGGAACAATTTTATGTCACCTATTTGTGGTTTGGCTGAAAGAAATGCAGATTTGGGGTTTTCCCCAAAGATCAAAGTAAATCATTTCACACAAAAGATTCTATTTTAAAGTAATAGTATTGGTCAGAACCAGAGAGGAAAAGCCAGATTGCCAAGTGGGCCTAACTCTTACAGCACAGTCATAATAATACTTCAAAGCCTGAACTGACACCTGTTGAAGAAAAAGCTGATTGAAAGAAAAATGCTCATTGGCCTAACTGATTGAAAGAAAATACTTACTACTTGGCCAAAATAATTGAATGGGAAAGTCTCTACCTTCATCCATACTTGTGCTCTCATCTACTTCCTGATAGGCAGAAACTTTACAATATCATATTAAAAATGAAATACCTTTCTCTCTCTCTCTCTCTCTCTCACACACACACACACACACACACACACACACACACACACACACATTTTAAGTACTTGCCTTTTTGAGACTTATCTCAAATTCTCTTCATAATATCTTCTCTTGAATTCTCAAATTAAAGTGACATCTCTACAAGTTTCTCATAGTACCTTGCCTGGAATTCCTTTGCTTCTCACATTCTTTCTTATATCTTGTTCATTTACCTACATGCTCTAGCCTTCCCACCCTTATTAGAGTTTAAAGTCAATGAAGACAAAAATTATAAAGGAGTTGAGTGAGAGCAAGATGTGGTACAACCTCCACTGGTTGTGGAGGCCTGTTAGTTACTATTTTAGTGACATTAGATGAGTCGTTAGACATATTTGGGTTTTAATTTTTTAAATTTTCTATACTGTAAAAAAGAAGGCATGATGGGATAATCAGAATAGATTCAGAGACAAGAAGACCTGCTTCAAGGATCAGTTCTGATGAATACTAATTGAGAGATTCTGAATGTCATACATCCTCTTAGTGAATGAATGAATGAAAAGCATTTATTAAACACTTACTATTTGTAAGAAATATGCTTAAAAAAAAGGGGGGGGCATCTAGGTAGCTCAGTGGTTAGAGCACCAGCCTTGAAGTCAGGAGGACCTGAGTTCAAATGTGGCCTCAGACACTTAACACTTCCTAGCTGAGTGACCCTGGGCAAGTAACTTAACCCCAATTGCCTCAGCAAAAAAAAAAAAAAAAATTAAAATTAAAAAAGAAATACGCTAAATGCTGGGGATGTAAGTAGAAAAATAATGTCTGATTTTAAGGAGTTTATAACTAGAGTAGATAACACAGTTTTATAAAAAGATCCCATAACAGAGCATATAGAAAGCCCAAGAGATCATAAGATTATTGCAATGGGATGAATGTTAAGGTCCAAGGGTCTTTAAATTACATAAGTAGATCAGATAATAGTGGTAAAAGTACTGAAAGGCAAGGAATTCCATTGCAGATAGTAAGGCTCCCAGGACCTTAACAGTCAGTGACAGTCTAACACTTGGTTATCTTTCATCTCACTGGAAGAGAGTTTTTTATTCCTATATCATCCAAGCTGATGGGGTGCAGCTTTTATTGGAGTTGAAGCAATCAGGGCTATTAAGGCAACCTGACCTTGGAAGTGATGTAGTTAAAAATGATATATTTTTTCCCCTAGCTTTTAGGGAAAATGTTGCAATAACTCCTGGCCTTGGGAGTGCTATAGTTCTACAAATATTGCTGACTGTTGGTCAGTCTGTTGGTCAGTAACCCCAAAGTTGCTTGACATTGGGAGTGCTGCAGTTCCACAACCATTTTCCACAAGCATTGGTATCTGTTAGATAACAAGCTGTTGGTCAGTGACAACAAAGTTTCTGAGACAAAAATGATGTACATACCAGACCACTAGTCAGAACCACCTGTAAGACATAAAATTAGCATATCAGTGACATGAAGCACCTGGTCCCTAACTTTTTCCTATATATAAATTTATCTTTTTGCCCCTGGTTCTTTGCTAAACTTTTTTGGAACTTAGCCTGTTCTTAGCATCATAATAAATCTTTGCTTTTTAACTTGGAGACAAACTGAGTTTGTGAATTCTTTCACCATGCTTGTGAAACTGACCTGGGGACACTAACATTGTTGGGGTATCTTCCACTTCAGCACAAGCCACTGAATAATCAGTCAGTCTGAGTCACCTCTCCAGTAACTAAGAAACAGACAGGAAAAGAGATGCCAATTTACATTGGTAGAGGGAGTGTCCTTCCTGGGAGTTCCCTATATGACTGAAATTGTGGATTTAGGGTTTGTTTGTTTTTTTGTTTTTTTTTTTTTAAAGAGGAGAACTGGATTGGATGATCCCAAACGTCCATTTGAGGTCTAAAGATTAGTGACTTGTGTTTTCTTTCTTTTGTGCCTCTAACATTCAGTATATAGTAGGCATTTCCCAAATATTTTTTTGAATTTCATTGAATTTCTTGGGGGGGAAATGAAACTGTGTTTTTAACTATTTTAACCATTATGGCCACCTTTATCAATTTTAAATTATTCTCCAGAAATATTGTGAATTTCCTGGTATGAGGATTTAGGAGAAGAGGAAAAGCTACAGCAACTGAACTAGACTTCTGGGAATAACAAGACTGGGATTTCATTCTGAACAAGAAAAATTCAGGATGTTGATTAAACAAATCAGATAATGCTTAAGAGGAGAGTCCCAAACCTCAAAAGGCTAGGGAAAGAAATAAACAACTACTGGCCCTTTATCTAGGCTGTCATAACTTTCAGTGAACACTTAGAAGCTAAGGAGTGACATTACTTCCAGATTTGCTGTATACAACTCATGGCTGGTTACAAAGCCACTAATCCTATCCCTTTTTCATACCCATTACCCTCTAGATCAATATTTTACATCATTATTTTGACCAGTCTCTTCAGAGAAGAACCAAAGAATAAGTTGAAGTTTGTTCTAATAAGTTTTTCTAGGGCCAGAATATGTTCAAAGGTGAACTCTATTTATGCTTTCTTCTTGTCTCTAGGAAGGTTGAATATAGTTTTCTTGCTATTTCAAGGAGTCTCTTAGGAACCTTGGGGAATTATTTCCCCAAAGCTTGTTCATCACTTCAAATAGGGATACTTTATTAAGGGATGTTAAGCATTGTTTGCTGAGCAATTTGAGAATTTCAGGTAAAAATTCACAAAATATTAGGAAATGGTTAAAACAATTATTCTATTATGTTACAGAAGAATAATGTCCATACCCTATGTTTCATGTGTGGTCCTGTTTCTTAAAGCAATTATATATATATATATATATATATATATATATATATATGTATACATATTTGTACTTTGGTTAAACTTAGAGATATTCTGGACAGCTTGCTACCCTAGGAGATAATGGAAAAGAAGCTTCTACCAGAGTAAGTATGAATACTTAGTATTGCTGATTTGAAATGGTGCTGTAAAAAAGGACTTGACCAGGAAAAGGAAACTCATACAATGGGATGTGTCAGCAGTCTTAGACAATCTAGATGACATCACAGGACTAGACTTGTGATTTCATAGGAGTGATGCCCTGGCAAATGGTAAAAAATAAAATAAAATAAAATCACTAAAAAATAGAAAACACCCTTTTAATTTACATTACAAATTTACAGAGAAATTTACATTTCTCTATCATTTTCTTACATCTAGATAATCAGCAAAATCAAGTCCTGGTTTGTATTGTTAGCCTATTTTCAAGGTCTAGATATTTATATGGCATCTGTTCTCAACAGTGTAGTAGTTCCAGCATATCCCTGAGTATATTCCTCTACAATGCAGATTTGCACCAGTTCTACAAATTAAAGATTTATTGTTTTGCCCATGAAAAATAGGGGGAAGAAACCCTTTCTAGAATTTTGATAGGTAGCAGGATGATATAGTACATAAAACACTGGCTTTGGAGTCACAGAATTCTGATTTTGCCACTTCTACCTGTATGATATTGGGTAAATTACAGCTTTGGGTCTCATTTTCATCTTTTGAAAAAAGAGAGAGTAGGATTAGATTACATTTAAGTCCACAAAATTTAAATCTATGGTCCTATGAAATGACCAAATGGATATAGTAACTCTTATAAAAATAACAGATGCTATTCAATGTAACCATATCTTTAATTTGGTGCACTTTATAGGATTCACTTTGGTTTCTGATTTGAGATAGTAGTTTGTCTCAGGAGACTTCAAAGCAAAATGTCTTGCCAGAGTAAACAATGATAGGGATTTGAAGTAATCCTGTGAACACAGAAAATATGGGTTACTGGATACAGAGTTGGCCTTGAACCTGAACAATGTAAATTCAGACCCTATATCTCACACATAATAGTTGTATAACCCTGGCCACGTCACTTGACTTCTCTCTACCCCAAATAACCCCCTAAGACTACAAGTTAGAGAACAGCTCCATTGGTAGAGAGCATTTCCTATATCAATGAAATCATAGGTCCACACCAAAAACAAAATGGAATAACATTGTTATTGTTCCAAAAAGGGACAACATAGACAAGAAATGCTATTAATTCAAGAAGAACTGTGAAATTTTCTGTTTTTATATTACATCATATTTAGTACATATTAACTGAATTCAATTTTTTAATGTAATTCAGCTAAATCTATGCCTGTCCCTAGGAAGAAGCTGCCAGGAAAGTACTTATTTGCTACTCTGAAGAACCTCAGATCTCTCTACTTCCTTGCTAGAAATAGAATGTATACAGTAGGCTATCTCCATTTTCCTTACTCTATGGTACTTTGTTCCAAAATTCTAAGTATGTAAGTGTTCATAGAGTGGGGAAAGATACTGAAGATTATCTAGCCTCAAATTTCTCTTCTTACTCATGAAACTAAGGCCCCAAAAGGCCAATTGACTTGTCCAATGTCATACAGATATTTGGCAGCAGAATCAGAGCATCAATAATGAACATTTACTGAAATCACCTGGGTATATTATTACCTTTGTATCCAGCTGTTTTCTAATTGAACATTAATGTAATAACATTCATTAATATAGCATGCTAAAGCTCATGAAGCACATTCAAGATAATATCTCATTCGATTCCCACAGCAATCGTGTGAGGTAAAGCGAAAAGGTATCATTACCTCCATTATATAGATGAGGAAACTGAAGCTGAGGAAGGTTAAATAAGTTACTGACAGCTAATGTATGTTTGAGGCAAGATTTGAACCAAGGTTTTCTGAATTTCAAGTCTGATACTCTATTCCCCTATGCTATGTTGTTTTTCTATTGTACAATGAACTAGACTGGTACCTCTCCAACTTGAAGTCATTAATTGAGAAGATGAGGAAAACCTTAAGGAAAAAACTAACTTCTGTGAAGAGTGAGGTCATAAATCAGTTAGGAAAGGGCAAAATGACTGCATCACTGCAATGAGGACTCATTAAAAACTAGATAATATAAATTTGTATTGAAAGCATTTTACATTTTTTCTCCAGATTTATTCATTATCATTTGAACAAGAGAAAATGAGGCAGGTGCAGAAGTAATTCAGGAATAGTATTTGATGTGAAGAATGATGGGAGAAGGGATTATGGGATTCTAGAATAGAAAACAATTTGGAGTTGAAACTGGCTTACAGAGGGGTTGAGAGAAAAGAGGAATATTTAGCCAGTGCAGAGACTTATTACCTAGAAAAGAAATAAAGAGTAGATGGAATGATGAGAATTGTGGATAGCTGGAAATACCACATAAGGAAAGGCAGAATGATAGAAGATAGTGGTTTTGTAAAAGGCTTTCAGAGTTCAGGAATGTGGAAGTGGAACAGTTAAGGGTGATGGCATGATCAATGATATAAAGATCTCTATGCAGATCTGAGGTAGCACAGAGGTGTGGAAATGAGCAGTTTGAGAAACTTGAAAATTAAGGTGTTTATGGAATAGTCAATAAGCATATATAGAAATCTTTAATGTGAAGGCAAGAAATGTCATGAACAGAAAAACAGTGAGCCAGAAACTGAATTCATTTAGGAATGAATGTGCTGGAAGCTATAGATAACAGTCACTGGGATCTGGATTATAGATAAATTTAGCAAGGATGAACCTCAAAGGAAAGGTTGCTGAATGATAATAAGAGATGGAAAGTCTACAAATGGCTTGAAAAGCAATGAACATTGTCAAAAAAGAGAAGGTAGAGTATACAAAAGATACTGAGAAAGTAGAAATGACAGGGCTTAGTAAGTGATGTCATATAAGGATTTGACATCTGGGTTATAAGCCTAAATAACTCAGATGATAGTAATATCCTTGAGAGTAATAGGAAATTTAGAAGAAGGGGGACTTTTAAGGGGTGAGGAGATAAATTAAGTTTTAGCATGGTGAATTTAATATGTCTACAAACCACCCAAATAAATATATCCCATAGGCAGTGGGAGATGAAATACTGGAAGAAAGGAGAGAGGTTAGAGATGGATAGCTATATCTGAGAATCATTTGCACAAACGTGGTAACTGAAGTCATGAACATAGTTGAGTTCAACAAGCAAAATAATTGGAAAATAAAAGAAGTACAACATAGAACTCTGGTGAATATCTACAATTAATGGACATAATCTGCATGAAGAACCAGAAAAGGAGATTGAGAAGTCAAATAGGTAGGAAAAAAATTGGGAAAGAATAGTGAAATGAAAATAAAAAGACAAAACATCATCAAGAAATAAAGGGTGATAAGCAATGTCAAAGACAGGAAAAAGGTTAAATAAAAGATGAAGATTGAGAAAAGTTCATTAGATTTAATTTTTGAAAGATCATTGGTAATTTTAATGGGAACAGTTTTGATTGAATGATAATTTCATTCATAATTCACATGTGAGACTGCAAAGAAGTAAGATCTTGTGAGAAGAAAGGAAATGGAGGTATCCGTTGTAAACAGACTTCTCAGAGAGTTTATCCACAAAAAGAAGGAAAAATATGGGATGATAATTGGGAAGGGTGAGTGAAACAAGTGAGGGTTTTTGAAGATGGAAGAAAAATGGGAATATTATCAGGCAACACAGAAGCTGCCATTAGGCAGGGAGAGATTGAAGATAAATGAGAGACTGAGAATGATAGGTTAATCTGATGGAGAAGGAACAAAATAGTATTACCTGTACACAAAGAAAGCCCTTGACTAGGTAAAAGGAATATTCTCTTTCATATTAAACATATTAGACGGTATCTTTAGTGAAATAGCTGGGAGGGTAAGAGGTTTAGTCACTATAGGAGGTTTAAGGAAAGGTTTGGAAAAGGCTCTTTGGTGTGTGGGATTTTTAAAAAGTGTCTGGTTGCATTGAAGGCTCAGTTAAAATTGTGTAGTATGAATTTAGAATGGATCCAGTCCAGAAATCCATCATGGTTTGTCTCTGGTTTCTTTCAATAGTATGTGAGTAGGATTGTAGGCAGCAAATAGTAAAAGTAATCCGAGGCTGAAGTTCATAGATCTTTGATGGGCTAAGAGGTTCAAGGGCCTTGACAGAAGAGCTCACTGTAGAAGTAAAGGAAAAAGAGTAGCCAGTGCTCTATCAATCCCACTGACTTAACACCTTGTAAGAAACTGATGGGTGGGGGAATTGAAGCTCACAGCAAAGTTGAAGAGCAGATTTGGATGCCAGATAAAGTGACCAGGGAAATTGGTGAGGACATTCCCTCCACCAGTGCAGTAACTGCTCTGCAACCTACAAAATGAAGAATTACCTGGGATACCGATAGGCTAAATGACCTACCTATAATTACATAGATAATATGAGTCAAAGACACATTAAATTGAAAAGTTGAAATTCAGATCTTCTGGATTCCAAACTCATCCCCCTATCTACTATGTCATGTTTTCTCTCATATCCATATTACAGATAAGGAAATAGAAGTAGATAGTAAATAAATCCAGAGTTAAATAGGAAGGTAGTGGCAAACCCAGGACTAAAAATGAGGCTTCTTCAATTCTAATTCAATGGCCTTTGTTAACTAAAATCTAATCTAAATCACCATTGATTGCATTTTGCTTTACTGGATAAAGAAGTTCATTTGTATCTTCTACCAATAGGTAGGAGATATCAAAATTTTGCCTCTCTGGCAAAAATAAGGATCTTTACCATTTGATTGAAATAAATGAAATTTAATGTACATTTCCCAGGGAAAAGCAACAATCTCAATTTAATTTGTGTTTTTATACTTAGCACCATCTTCATGACTTCTGAAAAAAGAAATGTTTCTGACATAGAAAGCATGATCAATTCTGTCAGTCACTTTATCCTCTTGAACTTCTCCTCCAGCTGGGAGATACAGATGGTCTACTTTGTGGTATTCTCTCTGATTTATATGCTAACTTTAATGGGAAATGCATCTATTGTGTGTGCTGTGTGCTGGGATCGGCACCTCCATACGCCCATGTACATATTCCTGGGGAATTTCTCCTTTCTGGAAATCTGCTATGTCACCACAACTGTTCCCAACATGTTGGCCAATTTCCTTTCTGAGACCAAGACCATCACCTTTGTTGGTTGTTTTGTCCAATTTTATTTCTTCTTCTCCTTTGGCTGTGATGAAGGTTTCTATCTTTGCATCATGGCATTTGATAGGTACCTTGCTATCTGTCGTCCACTTCATTACCCAACCATCATGACCACTCATCTGTGCACTGGCTTGGTGATTTTTGGCTGGTCATGTGGCTTTGTCCTTTTTCTAATACCAGTTGTTCTCATTTCACAGTTGTCCTATTGTGGTCCAAACATTATTGATCATTTTGTATGTGACCCTGTCCCACTGATGGCCCTTTCATGTTCCAAAGCCCATACCACAAAGCTCATTTATTCTACTTTCAATACTATCTTTATGATTGGTACTTTTATCTTCATCCTCATCTCCTATGCCTTGGTCATTATTTCTGTGTTGAGGATCCCTTCTGCTGCAGGCAAACATAAGATTTTCTCTACATGTGCTTCACATCTAGCTGTAGTCATCTTATTCTTTGGTTCTGTAATGATGATGTATGTGCGGTCAGGATCAGAGCAACCAGTAGGATTCCAGAAAGTTGTGACACTGTTTTATTCAGTTGTTACTCCACTCATCAACCCCTTGATCTACAGCCTTCGAAACAAGGATATGAAGGCTGCTCTGAGGAAAATTCTGGTAACCAAAAGGACTTCTCACAAGACATGAAAGACTATTGTGAAACCATTCAATCCACAATCTGAAATTACAATAGAAAGGTACATAGTAAAGATATGTATCTGCAGAACTCTGTGGGATTCATCATTAAACTATACAATCCTAAAGGTCTACTTATCAGTTTGGGAAGCAAACCCAAAGTGGTAACTATAGATTTTTTTCAAGGATGAAGGCAAAGTGAGGTTCTATTTCATATTTTTTCACTTATGAATATATTCCGGGAAGTTTTTGTTTTTTTTTTTACATTCTGTAATTCAATTTCTAAAATAGTGAGAATATAATCTATATTTTAGTGTGTTATGAGGGTAATCAAAATGAGAGATTAAATTTAAAGAACCATACATTTCATAGAATTTATCCCTTTTCTGTGGACTTAACCCCAATCAAAGACATTTTAGTATGAACATTTGTTTTTATGTTGGTTCATTTTAGTATTATCCATTTTACCATGTTATTTTTCTCTGAAATTTGTGAACTTTTTAAAAATGGATCATAAGCTTAAATGAGTTGTGTGCAATATCTTGGGTTCCCAAAAATTTCTATGATAAAAAACCTTCTGACTTTATTTCTTATCAGAATGAAAATTGATTGTGTTTTTAGATCCATTTTACTATCTTGTTTAGAAATTTTATCTCTTTCACAAATAAAGCACAACTGTAATTTGTTTTCTTCCCTGTTGCCCCCCCCAAAAAATTAAAAAAACACTAAAGCCAGAAATTCTCCTGATCATCTTAACTTTATTTTTTTTTAATCACTGAGAAACTTTAACCCCTTGCAGTACTCAGATTCTCTTTTTTAAAGATAATATTATGACTAGAAATTAAATGGTGGGAAAGAGGAAATTACTGAAGTTTAATGAAATATGCTGACGATTTTTATTAAAATTTGTGATTTTGTGACTTATTCCCCAATCCTTTGGTATTATTGTTTTGATATTAATTACAAAGTAAAATATTCAAATCCCTCCAGAGAAATAAAATAACTCCTACAGCTGCTGTTGCCAGATGAATAAAGGTCCTTTGAGATTAAACTAAGACCATCTAAGTTAGATATCAAAGCAGACATTTTCTATATTTTGTCTGTGATACTTTAGGGCATTGTCAAGTCTTTAAAGAGTCTTTACAGTGTGAAAAGCTAAGCTGATTATCTTATCTCAAGAATAGCATATCTACAGAGCCCACTTTTACCACTGAAAAGACAACTCCAGAAAAAAAAAGATAATATTGATCTGTGTCACATATTTCTTCCATGATTTATAAAAAGGAGTATCAATCCCTAATTAATGATTCCATCACAATCTTTATCCTGTGTCTATCTGTAAACTAAAGTATGTAGTACTCTTGTTTATCAGTTACTTAGCCATTTTAATTATTCTGTTTGTGACTAGATAGTAATACACATAGATATTGATCCAATCTGTGAGAACCATCTAACAACTACTGAAAAATAATGTAGCAACAATAGCGACAATAAATCTGAAAGGGAAATCAATAAAAAGCAGAATGAAAAGAGAATGATTGATTGCTTCTTTTGGGTCATCGAAGTCACCACAAGCCAACCTTTTGATTTCATTCCAATAAAAATAAATAATGGTAGAGAAGAAAATAGAAATTCTATCTCAAAATAAATTGGACTAGCCTCAGGAACAATATCAGAACTCTCCAATTTTTGCAAGAAAATTTATGTCTTTGGGGGGCTCATTGGGCTTAAACAAATTGACAAATTTCTGTCTCTCTCTTGAAAACTTGAATATATTTGGCATAAGTTGAAAAGAACTACTTGTTTATTTTATCCCCAAACTCTTGAGAACCATGGTGAAGAGAGAAATATTAAATGTAAAGGTGAAGAAGAGAATAAGGTTCCACTCAAAGCAGCAGTTACAAAAATAAAAGATATCTTTTATTCAGTGAAGTGCAAACAGGTTTACTCTCAAAAAAGTTAATTTAAAGGGAAGGAAATGGGCACATTGTACTTGAGAGTTGTAGAAAAATTAGAAGAAACAACTTCTGTTTTGAGCAGACACCAATTTAGGCCACAAACTCTTGAATGTTTGGATCCACTTAACATGAAGAGAAACATCATAAGTGTAGTCCAAATACAACAACCAAATGAAAAAACATAATCATCCCAGTAACATAACTAGTTAATATCAAGATAAGTGACTATATAGATCAATTGCATGAAATTTTAAAAAAGAAAAGGAATAGATAAAAGTGTTGAGTCCAATGTTTTGAAAAATTATTTTTCCCTTAAATTTATTTATCTTATTATTAACTTTCTACTACAACATTCTAAGAACTTACAGGCATTCTGAAAGATTTTATGGGTAGAAGTTTAATATGGCCATTAAAATCACTCATTAAAAAAACAATTTTTTGAAATGAGTATTCATGTAAAGTGTCACAAAGAGTAAAACCTGTGTTAAATGTGTATTGCAAAATGGTAGGAAGAAGAATTAGAATGATGGGACTTAGCAAAATATTTTCATTATTAGTTCATACTTAACAATATGTCATAGTACTCAGCTCCTCCAAATAGTCTATTTTTTTAACATTGAAAATATTGTAACAGCAGATTATCACCATTCTAGATGGGTCTAAGTGTCAGACAAAAATGGGTGTTAAAAAATATTTTAAATTAGCAATGAGTATATATAATAATAAACCATAATCATTAATAAATAGCACAGGTAAGATGCAGTGTGATATGCTATGTCATGTTGGATTTAATATCAGAAGATCTTATTTCAAATTTGATATAAAAAACTTGAGTTCAAACCTGGCATTGATTAACCATGATTTCATAGTTAAGTACTTAACCTCACTGAGTATTAGTTGTTCCATTATAAAATAAGAGGTGAATTGAGATGACCTCTGAGGTTACTTTTAACTTTAATTATTTAGTCTATGATTCTTAGACATTCAGCATGAATTCCCTTCAGATGTCAGGTGATATATGCTACACTCAGATGGGCTTAAATTTAATTAACTGAAAATTCAGAGAGGTGGAACCAATATGAGAAGAAAAGAACTTTCCTAAATTCCTCTCCAAACAACTTTAAAAGAATGTCTTAAATTGAGTTCTGGAGTGACAGAATTAACAAAGGGTCAGGTGAAACAATTATCTACTCCAAGACAAATTATGATGTCTACAGGAAAGGTCCCACAAAGAAAATGGAAGGAACATAAGAGTATAACACAGGCAGTGCCATGAGATAGCTGCATTAGATGCAGTATCAGTTTTAGGATTTCTCAACCCACAGATAGTCAAATAGAAGCAGGGAACCATTTGCTGGCATTGATTTCAGGATCCTGTTGGATTGTCCATAAGAATTCCAGGTCAAAAGAACTGATAGTATTTTCAGGGATCCAGGTTGTGGGTTTTAATGTAAAGAAGAATGTGTTTGACTACTCACAACCAATTCAGGATCTTTGTCTCTACTCTGAGACAGAACAGAACACTAGCAGTACCATCTACAAGAGATTAAGGGACCTATTCATACTCCTAAGGCCAGAATGAATGCTAGTGTTTGTAGACACATGAGAACAAGGTCACTTTCTAGGTAAGGACCAGAGTACAGGCTAAGAGAGCAGTGATCCTACTTCTCCTTAAATCATAACATCCTTAAAGCATCAAAAACTTTACCTATCCCACCACAATTAATTCTGAAAACACTAGCAAGAAAGGTCTGAAGCTTGGGATACTGCTCTTTCCATCACAGAATCAGAACCTAACTGTAACAGGAAATTAAAACTCAAAATATACTGGAAAATGAGCAAATAACAAAAAAAAAAACTAATCTTAATATGTTATTATTGTGACAGTGAAGATTAAGACACAAACTCAGGAGAAGACAAAGATGCCAAGAACTGCTTTTAAAAAAAGCCTCAAATTGAATTGAATATAAATCCAACAAGAAATCCCAGAAGAAATCAAAAATGGCTTTTAAAAATCAATCAAAATAGAGACAAAAGATGGAGAAAAAAATGAAAGTAATGTAGAAAAATAATGGGAAATGAGTCAACACCTTAGTGAAAGAGTCATAAAAATCCAATAAAGAGAAGAATACCTTAAAAAATGGAATTGACTCAATGGAAAAACAGGTACAAGGGCTCATGGAAAGAAATAATTCCTTAAAATTAGAATTGGTGGTCATAGAGCCAAGATGGCAGAATTAATGACAGATCAAGAATCTGAATGAGTTTAGAGTAACAGAACCTATAAATATTTGGAGTATAACAAATTTCTACCCAATGTTTCAAAAGAACTTCAGGAAAGATATGTCTCAATCAGTCAGGGGTTGGGACACAGCCCAGCACAGGTGCAGCAAGGGGAGGCACAGGGTGGAGGGTGCATGCATCCACATGCAGGGGGAATCTAATGGGAGGCTCTTAGCCTAAATACAGCAGCATTGACTACTCTGTCCTGAGTCAGAAGCCAGTGGGTCAGCAGACTAGCTGTGAGACCTTCAATGCAACTACAAAAGGCAAATAGTGAATCCCTGAACCTCAGGATAATAAACAGGATTTGGCCACACCTACCCAGGATGGGAAAAAAGCCAACAACACTAGTTCCAGGACAGTCTGAAGCCACTGTTGCCTGTAAAAAAAGCTTGGGACAATCTCCCCTTTGCCCTAAAAGCAGATCTCAACATATAAAAATGAGCAAAAAAGCAAAAAGAGCTCTGAACATAGATAGCTATTATGGAGACAGGGAAAAACAGACCTCAAATTCTGAGGACATTAAAGGCAAAACATCTCCGATCAAGTCTCAAAGTGATACGAATTGGGTTCCAACTCAAAAGGCTCTCTTGGAAGAATTCAAATAGGATATTAAAAGAGAGTTAGAAAAAATGAGGGGGAATGAAAGGATAGGAAAAGAAAAAACAGAAATTGTCTGAAGAAAGCCCTCCTTTAAAAAAAAATAGATTGAGTGAAATGCAAAAAGAAAACAATTTCTGAAAAAACATAATTGATGAAATGTAAAAAGAGAACAATTCCTTGAAAAACAGAATTGGTGAAATGGGAAAAAAAATTCAATGAACAAAACAAGTTCAATTGGCCAAATTCAAAAATAGATAAAAAAGCTAATTGAAGAAAAGAATTCACTAAAAATTAGAATTGAACAAATGGAAGTGAATGATTCAATAAGACATCAAGAATCAATCAAACAAAACCAAAAAAGCGAAAAATAGAAGAAAATATAAAATGTGACATTGGAAAAACAATTGACCTGGAAAATAGATCCAGGAGAGACAATTTAAGAATTATTCGACTACCTGAAAACCACTATGAAAAAAAGGAGCCTAGACAGCATCTTTCAAGAAATCATCAAGAAAAACTACCCTGATGTCTTAGAACCAGTAGGGTAAAAGAGCTATTGAAAGAATTCACTGATCACCTCCTGAGAGAGACCCCCAAAATGAAAATTCCAAGGAATATTGTAGCTAAATTCCATAATTATCAGATGAAGGAGAAAGCACTGCAAGCAGCCAGAAAAAAAAAAAAAAAAAACAATTCAAATATTGAGGAGCCAAAATCAGGATTATCCAGGACCTAGCAGTTTTCACTTTAAAGGGTCAAACGGCCTGCAATATGATATTCCAGAGGGCAAAGTTCATTGAAAAAAATTCAATGAACAAATCAAGTTCAATTGGCCAAATTCAAAAATAGATAAAAAAGCTAATTGAAGAAAAGAATTCACTAAAAATTAGAATTGAACAAATGGAAGTGAATGATTCAATAAGACATCAAGAATCAATCAAAAAAACCAAAAAAGTGAAAAATAGAAGAAAATATAAAATGTGTCATTGGAAAAACAATTGACCTGGACAATAGATCCAGGAGAGACAATTTAAGAATTATTCAACTACCTGAAAACCATTGCGAATATAATAAAGATGAAAAATACTACTTAAACTAATCTATTTATTTAGTGCTATACCAATCAGACTCTAAAGAAACTATTTTAATGACCTAGAAAAAAATAACAAAATTCATCTGAAGAACAAAAGGTCAAGAATTTGAAGGGAACTAAAGGGGGAAAAATCAAATGAAAGTGATCTAGCTGTACCTGATATAAAGCAGCAGTCACTAAAATCATTTGGTATTGGCTAAGAAATAGACTAGTTGATCAGTGGAATAGGTTAGGTTCAAAGGACAAAATAGTCAATAAATGTAGCAATCTAGTTTTTGACAAACCCAAAGATCCCAATTTTAGGAATAAGAATTTGCTAGTTGACACAAACTGCTGGGGAAATTGGAAATTAGTATGGCAGAAACTAGGCATGGACACACACTTAACACCATACACCAAGATAAGATCAAAATGGGTTCATGATTTAGTCATAAAGAATGAGATTATAAATAAATTAGAGGAACATAGGAAAGTTTATCTCTTGGACCTATGGAGGAGGAAGGAATTTGTGACCAAAGAAGAATTAACAATCATTATTGATCACAAAATAAAAAATTTTGATTGAATCAAGTTAAAAAGCTTTTATACAAAGAAAACTAATGCAGACAATATTAGAGGGGAAGCAATAAATTGGGAAAACATTTTTACAGTTAAAGGTTCTGATAAAGGCCTTATTTCCAAAATATATAGAGAATTGACTCTATATGAAATCAAGCCATTCTCCAATTGATAAATAGTCAAAGGATATGAACAGACAATTTTCAGATGATGAAATTGAAACTATTTCAACTCATATGAAAGGGTGTTCCAAGTCACTATTGATCTGAGAAATGCAAATTAACACAACTCTGAGATACCACTACACACCTGTCAGATTGGCTAAAATGACAGGAAAAGATAATGACGAATGTTGGGGGGGATGTGGAAAAACTGAGACACTAATACATTGCTGGTGGAATTGTGAATACATCTAGCCATTCTGGAGAATGATTTGGAACTATGCTCAAAAAATTATCAAACTGTGCATACCCTTTGATCCAGTGGTGTGACTATTGGCCTTATATCACAAAGAGATCTCAAAGAAGGGAAAGGGACCTGTATGTGCAAAAATGTTTGTGGCAGCCCTCTTTGTAGTGGCCAAAAACTGGAAACTGAGTGGATGCCCATCAGTTGGAGAATGGCTGAATAAACTGTGGTATATGAATGTTATGAAATATTATTGTTCTGTAAGAAATGACCAGCAGGAGGATTTCAGCAAGGCCTGGAGAGACTTACATGAACTGATCCTGAGTGAAATGAGCAGGATCAGGAGATCATTATATACTTCAACAACAATACTATATGATGATCAATTCTGATGGATCTCTTCCACAATTAAATTAACCAAATCAGTTCCATTTGTCAATAATGGATAGAACCAGCTACACCCAGCAAAAGAACTCTGAGAAATGAATGTGAATCACTACATAGTATTTTCAGTCCTTCTGTTTTCGTCCGCTTGCATTTTTTTATTTCTTTCACAGGTTAATTATATATTATTTCAAAGTCTGATTCTTCTTGTGCAGCAAAATAACTATCGATATGTATACATATATTATATTTAACATATATTTTAACATATTTAACATGTATTGGTCTACCTGCCATCTGGGAGAGGGGGTGGGGAGGAGAGGAAAAATTAGAACAAAAGGTTTTGCAATTGTCAATGCTGAAAAATTACCCATGCATATATCTTGTAAATAAAAAGCTATAATAAAAAAAGAAAGAAAAAAGAAAAAAAATTTGTTCATTTGAGGGTGCCTTTATTCTTTGTAAAAATGCACAAAGTAAGGGACAGAGCTAAGTTAGCACAAAAAAAAAAAAAAAAAAAAAAAAAAAAAAAAAAAAAAAAAAAAAAAAAAAAAAAAAAAAAAAAAAAAAAAAGATAGGGACTTGTTTAATCTCTTGCAAATTCCCATCCAAATAACTTCAAATAAATACATCAAAATAAATTCTGAGATGGCAGAATCCACAAAAGAATGGGGTTAAAACAATTTTCTATCTCAAAACAATTTAAAAGGTCAGCCAAAAAGGTTTGTCACATTCAAGTGACACTATCGCAGGGCTACACAAACATATTCTTCAAATCAACAAAGGCTTTGGGGGTGATTTAATCAGTGATAGCACCTTCCAGATTTTTCAGGTCACAAATTGGTTGTAAGGGGGTTAGACAATTGCTCAAAAGGTTTTGCTGGCACTGCTGGCACTGGGTGCAGGACTCTGTTGCATTTACTATATATGGATCTGGGTTGCAGTCCCAGGGAAAGGAGAAGCACTAGCATACATTAGAAGGGACATAGAAACCCTGGATCTGGGAGGGGAATCCTTGGTCACAGTTAGTTCATGGACAGTCTACAGCCACTCTCATCCCAGAGTACAAGACAAGAAAGTAATAAGCAGATCTTTCATTAGGTCATATCTTAGAAAATGGAAAACTTACAGAAGTAGCTCTGAAAACAACTTCATAGAAAACCTTTAATCTTAAGACAGTGTCCCTTCCATCTAGATAACAAAACTCAATTTTAATATAAAATCAAAAGTAAATAAACAGATTTGAAAATAAGTACAAAAGAAAAAGATCCTCAACATAAAAAATTACCATGGCAACAGTGAAGATCAAAACCCACATCCAGAAGAAAACAACAAAGCAAAACTGCTATATCCAAAGACTCAAAGAAAAATATAAATTGGTCTCAAGTCCAAAAAGAATTTCTACGAGAGCTCAAAAAAGATTTTTTTTAAATAAAATAAAAGAAACAAAGGAAAAGAACAGTAAAATAAATGGGTGATATAAAAAGATCACCCCCAAAAGTAGACACAAAAATATAGAAGGAAATAATGCATGAATGAAAAAAGATTAGGCCAAATGATAAAGTAGACACAAAAAATCATTAAAGGAGACACCAAAATCCTAAAAAAGCAGAATTGACTAAATGGGAAAAGATGTATGGAAATTCATTGAAGAAAATAACTCCCTTAAAAGTAGCAATTGGCAAATGGAAAAAGAGGTTAAAAAATCTCAGTAAAGAAATAAAAATTAGAATTGAGAAAGTTGAAGGCAATGGTTCCATGTGACATCAAAAATAATAAAACAAAATCAAAGGAAAGAAAAATAGAAGAAAATGTGAAATAATGATTTAGAAAATAAATCAAGGAGAGATAAATGAAAAAATATTGAACTTTGTGACATGAAAGCCAAGTTGAAAAGAGAGACTAGAGATATATTTTTTTTTTTAATTCAAGGAAATTTACCTCTATTCTAGAACCCTAGGGCAAAATACCAATTGAAAGAATTCACTGATTACCTTCTGAAAGATATCCCCAAATGAAAACTCCCAGGAAAATTATACACATATTCCAGAGCTCCACTGTCAAGGGAAAATATTATAAGCAAGCAAAAAGGAGCCATAATTAGTAAAAGAAAATATTTAACAGCTTCTATATTAAAAGATGTTCAAGAAGGTAAAAGAGTTAGAATAATCTACCCAGAAAAACAGAATATAATCCTTTGGGGGACAGAATGTATACTTTCAAAATTCCTGAAGAATCAAGTAAATCATTTCATACAAAAGATTTGGTTTTTTTTTTTTTTTTTTTTTACTAATGGTGTTGATCAAAATAAGATATCCAAGAGGAAAGACCAAATTGACAAGTGGGCCCAACTGTAGTACCTTTTTTCTCCAGAGTTCTATCATATCTACATTTTCTAGTATTCTGTTAACCTCCTTACTTTTTTTCTTGTTTGTTTTTTGTTGTTTATTTATTTCTGTAACTGGCTTAAAATCTTCTCTAAGAATTTACCTGCTCTACCACTTGGTGCATACACATTCAGTATTATTACTACTTCATTATTTATAGTACCCTTTATCAAGATGTACTTTCCCTCTTTATCTCTTTTAATAAGATCTATTTTTACTTTTGCTTTATCTGAGATCAGAATTGCTACCCCTGCTTTTTTATTTAACTGAAATTAAAGCATAATACATTCTATTCCAGTCTTTTACCTCTACTCTGTGTCTCTGTGTCAAGTGTGTTTCTTACAAACAACGTATTATAGGATTCTGTTTTTTAATCTACCCCACTGCTTCCATTTTATGGGAGAGTTCATCCCATTCACATTAACAGTTATGATTACTAGCTCTATATTTCCCTGCATCCTATTTTCTCCTCTGTGTATAATTTTATTCTCTCTTTCCACCCTGGCCTTAGTCCTGTGTTTTGTTTATCCATCCCACCCATTATCTTATCTCCTATCACCCCTTCCACCTTCTCTTAGTAATGTTTTTTAACCTACTCCACTCACTATCGTATGTTCTATCAACCCTTCCTCCCTTCGCTTATCTTTTTCCCTAGTGTTTCTGCCCTCCCTTTTATCCTGTCCATCATTTTTTTTCCTCTTTCTTCTCCTCTTTCTTTAAAGGTTTAGATAAGTTTCCATACCCAACTGAATGCTTAAATTATTCCTTCTTAAATCCAAAACTAATGAGGTCAAGCTTCAAACAGTGTTCATCCCTCTTTCTTCTTTCCCTCAATTGTAATAGGTCTTTTGCACCTCTTCATATGAACTAACTGTCCCATTATACTTCCCCAACCTTTTTTTCCAGTACAGACATTACCACCCATTAATATCTTTTTCTTTTTCTTTTAATGTCATCACATCAAAATCCATTCACAACCTCACCCCCAGTCCATGTAATGCCCCACTTTGTCTGCCCCAGTGTCAAAGTTTGCAAGAGTTGCAGATATTGTTTTCCCATCTAGGGATGCAAACAGTTTAACCTTTAAATATATATTTTTCCCTGTTTACCTTTTTATGGTTCTGTTGAATCCTGTGTTTATAGATTAAGTTTCCTGATTGGTTGTTTTTTTGTCAATAGAAATAATTGATTCAATAGAACTGAAACGAAAGTCTCTTACTTCATTACTTCTCCCCTGAGAAATGATGCTCAGATCTCGCTGCATAGTTAATTCTTGGTTGTAAACCCAGGTCCTTTGCCTGGAATTGATATTCTAGGCCCTTTGATCCTTTATTGTAGAAGCTGCCTGACCCTGGGAAATCCAGACTGTTGCTCCTTGATATTTGAATTGTTCTTATCTGGCAGCTTGCAGTATTTTTTCCTTAAGATTATAGTTTTGGAGTTTCACAACAATGTTCCTTGGGGTTTTCCTTGTGGAATCTTTTTCCAGAAGTGATTGAGGGATTCTTTCAATGAGTATTTATCTCTTTGTTTTTTGAATATTGGGGCAGTTTTTCTTTAATGACCTCTTGCAGAATGTTATCAAGGCTCTTTGATCATGGCCTTCAGGTATATCAAAAAATGTTCAAATTGTTTTTTTTGAATTTTCCAGGTCTGCTGTTTTGCCAATGAAGTATTTCACATTTTCTTCCATTTTTTCATTTTTTTTTTTTTAGTTGTTTGATTGATTCCTGCTATCTCACAAAGTCATTAGCTTCCATTTGCCTTATTCTAGTTTTATTGTGTGCTTTTTTTTCAGTTATCCTTTGTATCTCTTTTCCATTTGTTTTATTCAACTTTTTAAGGAGCTGTTTTCTTTAGACAATTTTTCCTTCCTTTTCTAAACTGTTGACTTTCTCATGCATACCTCTCATTTCCTTTCTTATAGTTTTTCTACCTCTCTCATTTGCCTTTTGAAGTCCTTTATGAGTATTTTCAAGAAGCCTCTTTGGGCTGGAGACCAATTTATCTCACTCTATGAGATTTCTTCTGTGGACATTCTGTCCTTGTCTGAGTTTGTATTTTGGTCTGTCACATCACCAGAGTAGCTTTCTATGGTCAAGGTTATCTTTTTGTTTCTTGCTTATTTTCTTTACTTTTCTTTTGGTATTTCCTTTTTTTTTTTTTTATTTTTAAGGTGGTACTTTGCTCCTGGGGTAAAAGTGCTGTCCCAAGCTTGCTGTGCAGCTCTCACACTTTCCTTTTGAGCCACAGCACCCCCTTGTGGCTTCAGGGAGTAGCTTTGCCTGCTCTATTCAGGAAACAGTTTGGTTTCCCAGAGTTTGCCTTCTGAGATGGGACTAGAAGCTGCCCTCCTGCTGTGCTCCTCTGCTGAGCCAGGACTGAGGGTCTTAGCCACTGATTTGCTGTGATGAAGATCCTCTCACCAGCTTTCCCAGAGTCTGTCTGACCTACCTCAACATCCTTTCACCCCAGTGAAATTGACATTTCTTAAAGTTTTTTCAGTCTATATTGATCTGGAGAATGGTTTCATTCAGTCATATTCTGTTTTCATGTGGTTTTCCAGGGAAACTGGGAGAGCTCAAGCAGCTTCCTGATTTTACTCCAACATCTTGGCTCCACCCCCAGGAACTCTTACTGCCAGCTCTGGTACTTAAAGACTTAAAGTACATAATAGCACTTCAAAGTATGCTGCAAAATGTCTGCTGCAAGGAAAAACTGATTGAAAAAAAATTGCTGTTTGGCAGAACTAGTTGGAAGAGAATACTTACTACTTAGATAAGATAATTGAATGAGAAAGGTTCTGCCTTCATCTATATCTGTATTCTCATCTAATTTCTGATAAATAGAAACTTTACAATATCATATTGAAAATGGAATATTTTATCTGATTCCTCTCAATGCATTCTTTTGAGACTTATCTTAGATTCTCTTTTACATAACACCTTCTCTTCAATATTAATTGAGTGATTCTGAACAATTCACACAACCTATTAGTGAACAAATGAATGAAAATGCTTTATTAAACATTTACTATTTGTAAGAAGTATGCTAAATGTTGGAATATAAGTAGAAAAATAATTTATGAGGGGCAGCTGGATGGTGTAGTGGATAGAGTGCCAGCACTGAAATCAGGAGGATCTGAGTTCAAATCTGGATTCAGACTTTTAATATTTCCTGGCTGTGTGACCCTGGGCAAGTCATTTAACTCCAATTGCCTCAGCAAAAATAATAATAATAATAATAATAATGCTTGATTTTAAGGAATAGACAACAATTTTTTAAAAACCAACCACAGAACATGTAGAAAATATGTATTATTAAGGTTGTTGCAGTAGGGTGAATGTCAATGTCCAGAGGTCTTTAAATTACATAAGTAAATCATATGATATTGCTAAGAGTACCGAAATATAAGGAGTCAGTGCAGGGCCACTCTGGATGGCAAGGTATGTAGATTAATGGAATGGCAGAAAGAGGGAGGGAGAGGGTAAGGGGAGAAGATAAAGGAGGGATCCATGGTGAAAGCAGGTTAAGTAATTACAAGGCAAGTTAAGGAGTAGAACTAAAGTAGTGAAAAGGATTAGGAGTAGAATTTGTTAGGAAAATAATTAAAGCAGTAACCATTGATCTTAGATGAAGTCAAACTTAAAGACTGAATTAAGAGACAAATCTACATTATATGTCAGCCATATTAATATTGTTTTAGATGTATATCTATGTATGTGTAAATGCATGATAATTTGTGTGTATGTATACAGATGTGTGTGTAGGTGGATGTATATGTGTATATAGATGTGTACACACACATATGCTTTTTGAGGGAGGGAAAGGGGATGAAAGGGGAGAAAGCATAAAGTAAAAAGTACACAGCAAAGAACAAAAGAATAACCTACAAGGAATCAAATATATAATTAATAGAATATCTTCTATCATTATATATGCTTTCTTGAAATGTAAATCTATTGTTACATATTTTGAATCTTCTCTGATGTTCTGCTGAGCACATGACAATGTTTGGTTTTTCCTTTGTCATTTTTGTCTTTTTATATTGTTTTATCTTATTTGGCATTTAATTTTAAATAAAAGAATAGAAAGAACAAACCCCAAAAAAGAGAAGCTAATTTACATTGTTAGAAGGTATTTTCTCATTGTGAATTCCCTATGTTATTAAAATTGCAGTTTTAATTTTTTAAAAAGAGGGGAACTGGACTAAATAATCTCTGTGCTCCATTTGGGTCTAAAAATTGTGACTTTTTTTTCTTTTTTATTTGTAGCAGCTAACATTTCACAAATATTCATGGAATTTCTTGAGGAAATTTCTTGAGGAAAAAAATTAGACTATGTAATCTACCAACAAAGGTTTTAACTCATTTAATCATTATGACCATCTTTATCAATTTTAAATTATTCCTCACAAACATTGTGAAATACCTGGAATGAGGATTTAGGAAAAGAGAAGCTACAGCAATTGAATGAGACTTCTGGGAATAGCAAGGCTTGGGATTTCATTCTAAACAAGAAAAATTTCGGATGTGGAGTAAACAAGCCAGATAATGCTCAAGAGGAGAATCCCAAACCTCAAAAGGATAGGGAAGGAAATAAACATCTATTAGGGCTTTATCTGGACTTTCCCAATTGTCAGTGAACACTCTGATGCCAACGAGTGAGGTTCCTTCCAGTTTTATCATGTACAACCCATGGCAGGTTACAAAGCCACAGATCCCATCTCTCGTTCATACCCATTATCCCCTAATGCAATATTTGACTTTCTTGCTTTGACCAATCTCTTCTGGAAAGAACGAAAGAGTAAGTTGAAGCATACTATAACCTCTTGCAATTAGAACTTTGTCTGGGGCCAGAATATGTTCAAAGGTCAGCCCTATTTGTACTGTCTTTTTGTCTCCAGGAAGGTTGAATATAAAAGCCCAAAAGAAGACAGGGTTTTCTTGTTATTTCTAAGAGACTTTTAGGAACCTTGGGGAATCATTTCCTAGTCCTGTAGTTTGTTCATTACTTTAAATATGGATTGTTTATTAAGGGATTTTAAGTATTGCTTATTAAGCTATTTGAGAATTTCAAATAATAACTCCCAAAACATTAGAAAGTGATTATCACAATCACAGAAACTATCACAATAGTTTCTATTGCTGTTACAAAAGAATAGCACCCATCTTAGTTTTCATGTGTATTCCTATTACTTAAATGTTAAGTCACATTTAGTGTTTATTTTAATTGTACTCTGATCATACTTAGAGATATTCTGGGCAGCTGACTACTGCAGGAGACACTGAAAAAGAAGCTTCTACCAGAGTAAGTATGCACACTTAGACAGTAATATTGATTTGAAATAATGCTGTAAAGAAGAGATTGATCAGGAAAAGAAATTCATACAATGGAAGATGTCAGGGGCCATAGACAATTTATGTTATATCACTGTACTAGACTTCTGATTTCATGGGAATATGTGAAGGGATATCCCGGAAAATGGCTAAAAGCTAAATTAGCAAAAATGGAGGACACTCTTTTACTGCACATTATTAACATTTTCTCTATCACCTTCTCTTATCCAGACAATCAGAAAAATTTCTTGCCAATTTCCCAGGTGTATTCACACTCAATCTGTCTTGCCAATAAACTGGCTACAGCATATACCTAATTCTATCCCTCTACAATGCATATTTTCACCAGCTCTACAAATTAAAAACTTAAGGCTTTGTTTTGCCAATGTGGGAAAGAATCTTGCCTTAAGTTTTGAAAGGTAGTATAATGATATAATGTATAAAACACTGGCTTTGGAGTCATAAAATCCTGATATTCCCACTTCTAGCTGTATGATTTTAAGCACATTACACCTTCTTTGGACCTCATTTTCCTTATTTGAAAAAAATAGAGGGTATAGGACTATATTATCCTCAAGGCCACTTTGGGATTTAAATCTGTGGTCCTAAGAACTGACCAAATGAATAAAATAATTCCCACAAAAATAATGGATAGACACTGTTTAATGCATCTGTGCTTCTAATTTCTTGCATTTTATAGGATTAACTTGATTTGATCTCTCATTTGAGATAGCTACTGGTCACAGAAGACTTCAGAGCAAAATATCCTGCCTGAATGAATAGTGATAGTGATTAGAAGTGATCCTGAGTTATTGGATAAAGAATTGCTCTTGAATCAGGACAATATGTATTCAGGCCCTACCTCTGATATTAGATTGTAATCTCAAAGAACTTAAAACTAAAATTAGAGAACTATGGATCTATATTAGTAGAGCACATTTCTTATATCAATGAAGTCAAAGATTCATATCAAAAACAAAATGGAAAAATATAAAAAGGGACAATATAGTCTACAAAGGAAACACTATTAATTAAATTCCAATGAGAGCTATGGAATTTTCAGCTTTCATATTATATCATATCATATTAAGTAAATATTAATTGAAATCAAGTTTTTCATGTACTGCAGCCAAATATATGAATGTCCCTAGGAAGGAGCCATAAAAAAATTCTTTGTTGTTACTTTGAACCTCTGACTTCTCTTTACTTCTTTGCTGGTCACAGAGTAGACCAAATATACATCAGGCTATTTTCATTGTTTTTTACTCTGTGGCACTTTGTTCCTAAATTCTAAATATATAAGTCTTCATAGAACCAGAGAATGTTAGGATTGGTAAAGATCTTGAATATTGTCTAGCTTCACATTTGTCTTCTTACTAATGAAACAGATCCAGAAAGAACAATTGACTTGTCCAATGTCATATGGCTATTTAGCATCAGAATCAGAGCATCAATTCATATTTATTGAATCACCAAGGTGTATTATTATTACCTCTCTATCACTGCTCTCTACTTTACCATGAATTTAATAATAATTTTCATTAATATAGTATTTTAAAGGTTTAAAAAGCATTTCAAAATATCTTATTTGATTTTTACATATGAGGTAAAGTCAAGAGGTATTATCACCATTTTATAGATGAGAAAACTGAAACTGAGGAAGGTTAAATGATTTGCCCATACCCAATGTATTTTTAGACAAGATTTGACATAAGGTCTTCTGGACTCCAAGTCTAATACTCAATTCTCCAATGCCATGATTTTTTTTGTTTTGTTTTGTTTGTTTTGGTTTTTGGAGGTGTTTTTTCCAGTGAATTAAACATGATCTCCCCAAGTTGAAGTCATTAATTGAGAAAGGGTAGATGGATCTGAGAAAAAGAATAGCTACTATGTTAAGAAACAACTTAAGAAAAAGAATAACTACTTAAAGTGGGATCATAAACCAATTAGGGAGGAGTAAATGACTTCATTGCTGCATTGAGGACCCAATATAGACTTGATAGCATAAATTTGTATTGAATGTATTTTGGATTTTATTCCAGCTTTATTCACTATTGTTTGAACAGGAGAAAAATAGGTAAGTGCAAAAGTAGTTTAGGAATAGAATTTGTTGTAATGAATGATGATAGAAGGGATTGTGGGATTCTAGATTAAAAACAGTTTAGGGTTGGAATTGGCTTAATAAGGGTCAAGAAAGAAAGAAAAGGAATATTTAGCCACTTCAGAGGTGATGGTTGGGAAAGAAATGAAGAGTTGGAATGATGAGAATAGTGAAGAAGAATATATTGGGCATAATGCATTGGAAAAGACATAATGATAGAACATGATGATTTCATGCAAAAAAAAAAAAAAAAACTTTCCAAGTTCAGGAATATGGAAGTGGAATACTTGAGGATGATGACAAGATACATGGAATAACCATTTCCATGCATAGCTGAGGTAGAATGGAGGAGAGCGGGTCATAAAAATCTGTAGTTGGGGAAACTTGAAAGTTAAGGTATTTAAGGAAGTATTAATAGGCATGTTGAAGTCCTTTAATATAAAATCAGAAAATGTTATGGATAGAAAGACACTGAAGTCATTTAGGAATGAATGTTCTAGGAGCATAAATATCTGGATTTAATAAGTATCTGGATTTCAGGATAAATGTAACTAGTATGAACTTCAAAGATAAGGTTGCTGACTGATAATTAGAGAGGGGAGCCTGCAAATGGCTTGAAAAGATCCCATAAGGGAAGGCAAGTGGATAGACTGTTTAAAGTTGTCTCTCCAAGGCTCTTATGGGAAATCTCTGGGGGCTACCTAGTATAGGCTGCAGTTAGATCATCCTGAATCATGACAAGAAATATGAAACTTCAAACTAGGGCTTGACGTTATTTTGTTGATGCACTTAAAAGTGGCAGAGAAAGTATTAATAATGCAGCTAGAACATGAAGATTTATTTCATATACATTTTTTCTCTGGAGGGTCTAATGTTAAACATTCACTAGCACATCCAAGGATATAATCCTGCAAAGAGTTCAGATCGTTCATATGTAAAAAAAAAAAAAAAAAAAAGTCACGGAAACTTCAGATTTCTGGCTGAGATCTAGGACAGAAGAACACTTCTTGGAGGAAAATATATTCTAGTTAAGCTGCATATTTAGTCATCTCCTCTAAAACTTCAAGATCACAGATTTAGAACTGGAAAAGGCCCCAGGGACCAAACAATCCAATCTTTCATTTTACAAATGAAGAAATTGAAGTGTTATGCTTCGTTGTATAAATGATGAGTTTTGAACCCAGCACTCCTCACTCCAGACCCAGTATCCTTTTCACTGTAAGCAGGCAATTCTGCTTTTGCATTTGGTGAAGCAAATGATTTAGAAGTACATGTTAAGTACAAGTCTCTTTAAGGATTTATTAAAACAGATTAGCCAAGGATAATTATTAATAATCTCCCAGTTTTGAATAATACTTCCTGGTGCGGAAATCTGCTCTATCAATGTAGAACCAAAACTTGTCAAATTAAAGAATTTTACTGAGTATCTACTCTGTTTCAGACACTGCTGAGTACTGGGAACAAAAAAGACTTTTGCCTGATATTCCTTGATTGCAAGGAATTCACAATCTAATGGAAGATAGCATGGAAACAACAAATAAGATAGATACAAGATAAATGAGAAAATCTCCAGATGGGAGGTATTAAGATTAAGGACATGCTTCTTGCAACAGGTCTTACTTTAGCTGAGACTTGAGAGAAGTTAACTTACAGAGACCATGAAGGAGATAATTCCAACCAGTAGAAATGGCTAGAAACAGAATATGGAGTGTTACATATAAAGAAAAACAAGGAGGTTGGTGCCACTGAATCACAGAGTAGAAAGGAGTAGGGGATAATGATACTGGAAAAGGAGAAGGGGATCAGGACTTGAAGGGTCTTAAAAATTCTTAAGTCTTAGAGGTAATAGTGAGCCAGTGGAGTGCTTTTTCAAATAGATGACATGATCAGATCTGTGTTTTAGGAAATTAATTTGACACAGATTTGTAGTAAAGAGACCAAGAACGGTGCCAATATAACATAGTTGTCTGTCCACATTGTGACTTTCCCAATCAGGGTTTATTGATATATTGTACATTGGCACAAAAAAAAAAAAAATCAAATAGAAATAGTTTGGAAGTTCTGTGGAGGCTGCAAACAATATACAATGGCCATATGACAAAAAAGTTTAGAAACTCAAAAATACATAAAATATATGTATAATATTGTATAATCTCAGCATAATTTATCTTTTAATAACATAAGTTAGATTCATTCTCTTGAACAAAGAGGAAACCAAAAATTTTAGGCAGATCATGGCGATACCACCCCGCTAATGCCAATGATGTGGAAGGGATAAATATAGTTTAGTCACAAGGTAAAAAGAACCAATACTAGAGCAGTAGCAGTGTCAGAGAAAAGAAGGTTGAGTATATGAAAGATGTTGAGAAGGTAGAAATGATTAGACTGGGCAACTGATTTGATATGGGTCATGAGAGTGAGGATTTATACTGACATCTAGATCATAAATCTAAGTAACAGGAGAAGATAGTGGTATTCTTGACAGTAATAAGAAACTTAGAAAGAGGGGAACTTTTGGGGGGAGGGAAGAAAAATTAAGTTGTAGACATGATGAATTCAAGATGCGGTTTAATATGTCCAATAGATGGTGGGAGATGAAACATTAGAAAACAGTAAAGAGATTAGAACTAGATAATTAGAACTAGGAATTATTTGCACAAATATAATAATCATAGCCATGAAAATTGTTATCAACCAGTAAAATAATTTGGAAGAGAAGAGGGACAAAAGATAATGTTCTGAAGAATATCCACAATTACTAGGTATAACCTGGATGAAGAGCCAGCAAAGGAGACTGAAAAGTCAGACAATTAGGGGAAGAATCAGGAAAAAGTAGTGAAATGAAAATGTAAAAAGAAAAGATTATCAAGAAGTAAAGAGTGATCAACAACGTCAAAGACTGAAGATTGAATTTTTAAAAAGTTGAGGATTGAGAGAAAGCTATTAGATTTAGATATTGTAAGATCATTGGTAACTTTGATGAGAACAGCTTTAGGAAGTCATATTCCAGGCAGAAAATTAATACCTATTGAGAAGAAAGGAAGTGGAGATACCCATCATAAACAGACTTTTCAAAGAATTAATCCACAAAATGGTGGAGAGATATAGGATGATAATGAAAGTGGGTGAAACAAGCTAAAGTTTTTGAGGTTGGGGGAAACATGGGCTTATTATGAAGCATTACAGAAATAGTCAGAGAGGGAGAGATTGAAGATAAGTAAGAGATTGAGAATGATAGGAGAATCAATCTGATGGAGAAAAAATAAAATAAGGTCATCTGTAAACAAATACTGCCCTTGGCAAGGTGAAGGGAACAGTCTCCTTCATGTCAGACAAAGGTAATGAAAATAGTAGTAAAAGGAATTTACAAAATAAGATTTGAAGAGGAAGAAAAAGAGGAATCTTTAGAGTAATAGCCTCAATTTTCTAGTGAAATACTCAGCTGGGAAGATTGTAGAGGGCTGGAAGGATTACAGAGGGCTGGAACTCTGAAAAGGTGTACTTGAATCTAAGACAGCAGAGTACTTAAGGCTAAGTACCTATTCAATGTGAGATAATGGTTCTATAAACATATACTTAGATGATAAGGTGATGTGATGGCTCTCCTCAAGATGGCTCTCCTCTGCCTGCTGTATGTGTTGTGGTGAGGTAATCTTAGGGGAGGATTGGAGGGCAGAGGGACAGAGTCAGAGTCTCTCTGCTGCAGCTTGCACAGCAGGGAAGACTTCAGGCTTCAGACTTCAGAACCCATCTTTGACTAGCCACATGTCAGCTTGCCTGCCTCCTCCATTTCTCCTCCTAAAGGGCAAGGACTTTTACTGATGCTGACTCTGACTGATCCTGAGGTCTCCCCTTCCCTAGAGAGCTAGCCCAGACATTACAGAAGATAAGGAAAAGCTGAGAGAAAAGGTTTAGAAAAGGCTATAGGGTGGAGTAGTAAATCAGTGTAGGAGGAACTACTTGTGATATTCTCTAGTTATTTTCAACATCATATAAGTAGGATTGAAGGCAGCAGATGGTAGAAGTAATCTAAGGCTGAATTTTGGAAATATCTTGGATGGGTTAAGGAGCTCAAAAGCCTTAGCAGAAGAGCTCACTATAGAGTTAAAGGGAAGTGAATAAGCCAGTGCAGGTGTGTTGGCTTGGGGAGGAAAATGATGGGTGGGGGACTGAAATTCACAGTAAGGATGAAGTGCAGCATTTGTAGTTACATGGCAGAGGAAGAAATAGAGTAACAACAGATAACAATTAGATAAAGGAATTTCAGAATCTATAGACATGGAAGAGGACTAGTTTTAGCTGATAGCAAGATCAAGGTTGTAGCCATTTTTACAGACTGAAGAATTACTTGCGATATTGATATATTAAATGACCTGTCTATAATTACGCAGAAAAAATGTGTCCGAGACACATTTAATTTAGGTACTCAAATCTTCTTGATTCTAAGCTTATCTCCTTATCCACTATATCATGCTTTCTCTAATACCCATATTACAGATGAGGAAATAGAAATAGGTAAGGCAACAGACACAGAATCAAATAGAATTGTAGTGGCAGAGTACAAGAAACGAGGATTTTTGAATTCTAGGTTCTTGATCTTTGTTAACTAAAATCTAACCTAAATTATTCCTGTTTTGCTCTGTAGTACTGTGTTGCTTTACTAGGTAAAGAAGTTCATTTGTATATTCTAATAATAGGTATGGGACATCATAATTTAAATTCCAGCAAAAATCAGGATGCTTACCATTTGATTGAAATAAATGAAAATGCAATTCACACTTCTCAGGGGAAAGCAACAATCTCTATTTAATTTGTATTTTTATACCTAGCACCATCTTCATGGCTTCTGAACAAAGAAATATTTCTGACATAGAACGCATGGTCAGTTCTATTAGTCACTTCATCCTCTTGAGCTTCTCCTCCAGCTGGGAGATACAGATGGTCTACTTTGTGGTATTCTCAGTGATTTATATGCTAACTTTAATGGGAAATGCATCTATTGTGTGTGCTGTGCACTGGGATCGGCACCTCCATACACCCATGTACATACTCTTGGGGAATTTCTCCTTTCTGGAGATCTGCTATGTCACCACAACTGTTCCCAACATGTTGGCCAATTTCCTTTCTGAGACTAAGACTATCACCTTTATTGGTTGTTTTGTCCAATTTTATTTCTTCTTCTCCTTTGGCTGTGATGAAGGCTTCTATCTTTGCATCATGGCATTTGATAGGTACCTTGCTATCTGTCGTCCACTTCATTACCCAACCATCATGACTACTCATCTCTGCACTGGCTTGGTGATCTTTGGCTGGTCATGTGGCTTTGTCCTCTTTCTAATACCAGTTGTTCTCATTTCACAGTTGTCCTATTGTGGCCCAAACATAATTGATCATTTCATGTGTGATCCTGTCCCATTGATATCTCTTTCATGTTCCAAAACCCATACCACAAAGTTTATTTATTCTACTTTCAATACAATTTTTATGGTTGGTACTTTTATCTTCATCCTCATCTCCTATGCCTTGGTCATTAATTCTGTGCTGAGGATCCCCTCTGCAGCTGGCAAGCATAAAGCTTTCTCTACATGTGCTTCACATCTAGCTGTAGTCATCTTATTCTTTGGTTCTGTAATGATGATGTATGTGCGGCCAGGAGCAGAGCAACCAGTTGGATTCCAGAAAGTCGTGACATTGTTTTATTCAGTTATCACTCCACTCATCAATCCCTTGATCTACAGCCTTCGAAACAAGGATATGAAGGCTGCTCTGAGGAAAGTTCTGTTGACTAAAATGACTTCTCACAAGATATGAAAGGTCATTATGAAATGCATTCATTATATAGTCTAAAAATTACAATAAAAAGGGAGATAGGGGAAATTTGCATCTATAGAAGTCATTATTAAACCATACAAACTTAAAGGTCTATTTACCATAGAAACCAAACCTAAATTGGTGAATATAGTTTTTTTTTTTTAAGTATTAAGGTGAAGTGAGATTCTATTTCATATTTTCTCACTGATAAATTTTTCCAAAAATAACCACAACACAATCTGTGCTTTAGTGTGTAGCTAGAGTAATCAAAATAAAGACCATATATCTCATATCCCTCTTTTCTGTAAATCTAACTCCAATCAAAGATGCTTTAGGATGATCATTTGTTTCTATTTTGGCACCTTGTGACTTATTTTAGTATTGTCCATTTTATTATCATAATAGCATCCCTTTTCCTTTTAAATTTGTGGGGATTTTTTATGGGTAACTATAAAATGTGCAATATCTTGTGTTCCAAAAAATATATATGAGAAAAAAGCTTTCCAACCTTCCTTTCAGTCAGAGGGAAAATGGAATGTGTTTTTTAAATTATTATTATTAATTTTACAGTTTGTCTTGTTTGGAAATTTCATCTCTTCCACAAATGAAGCACACCTGTCATTTTTTTCCTTTCCTGCTGCCCCCAAAGATTAAAGAATACTAAAGCCTGAAATTCCTCTGATCATCTTATCCCTGGTGTTTTTTTTTTAATCAGTGAGAAAAATTAATCCTTTGCAGTATCTTATTTTCTCTCCTTAAAATTGTTATGGGACTAAAAACTGAGTGGTGGGAAGGAGAAATTAGTGAAGCTTAATGTAATGTGTTGTGCTGACTTTATATTAAAGGTGCCCCATTTATGATCTGGGGTCTTATTTCCAGTCACTTGGTATTATTGTTTTGAAATCTGAGGCAATTACAAAATAAGATATTCATATCCCTCCAAAGAAATAAAATAACACCTACAGTTGTTGCTGCAAGATGAATGAAGGTCTTTCTTATATGGTAGCTTGGGATTCCACTTAGACTATCCAAGATAAATACCAAAACAATACAATCTGTCTTTGAAATGCTCCAGGGCATTGTCAAGTATCTAAAGTCTTCATGATACAAAAAATAAGCTTATCATCTTATTTAACAATACTGTATCTAGTGAATCTACTTTTATCACTGAAAAGACAGCTCCAGAAATAAATATAACATCTGTCTCTATCATTAAAAAATTACCTTACTTCTTGCATGGTTGACAAAAAGGAATGTCAATCCCTAAATCAATGGTACCTTTAGAAGTTTTTATCCTCAGTCTATAACCTTAAGTATGTAATACTCTTGATTACCCCAGATAGTTAGCCAACTTCATTATTCTCTTTGTGACTAAATAGTAATACACTATTTTAGATATCAAACCATTGTGTGATCTGACACTTCTCTTTAAGGATTCTGAGAACAAGTACTGAAAAATAATATGGCAACAATAATGACAATGGATCTGAAAGGGAAACCAACAAGAAGCAGAATGAAAAGAGTATCATTGCTACATTTGATTCATCAAAGTCATCATAAGTCAACCTTTTGGTTTTATGCCAACAAAAAAAAAAAGGAATGGCAGAGAAGAAAACAGAAATCTTATCTCAAGATAAATTGTACTAGCCTTTGTTACAATATAAGAACTCTCCAATTTTTGCAAGAAAATTGATCTCTTTTAGACTGACCAATTTCTCCCTCTCCATTGAAAACTTCGATGTATTTGACAAAGGTAGAGACCTACTTTTTTGTTTCATCCCAAAACTCTTAAGGGCCATGTTGAAGGGATAAATATTAAATCTAAAAATGAAGAAAATAATAAGAACCCACAGAACAAAATAATAAGGAGCAGTTACAAAAATCAAAGATATTTTTTATTCAAAGAAGTGCAAACTTTTATCAAAAAACAGTTAATTTAAAGAGAAGGCAATGGGCACACCGTACTTGAATGCTATAGAAAATTAGAAGAAACAACTTCTGGTTTGAGCAGACACCAATTTAGGCAACACCCTTTCGAATATTTTAAGTCCACTCAACATTCAAGTAATAATGTATAGAAACATCACATTGTGTTCTAAATTCAACAATCAATGAAAAGGACACTACTATCCCAGTAACATGATTAGTTAATATCAAGATAAGTGACTATATGGATAAATTGGATGGAATTTTGCTGAAGAAAAGGGATGGATAAAAGTGTTGAGCCCAATGTTTTGAAAAATTATTTCCCCTGAAATTTATTCATCTTATTATTAACATTCTACTACAACATTCTAAGAACTTATAAAGCATTCTGAAAGGTTTTATAGGGAAAGTTTAATATGGCCAATAAAATAATTAATTAAAAAAGAAAACAATAATTTCACATGAATTGAATTCTTCTGAAAAGTGTCACAAAGAGCAAAACAGTGTTAAATTTGTACATAGCAAAATATTTTCATGACTGTTCCACACTTAAAATGTCTCATAATACTCAGCTCCTATAAATAGTCTGATTTTTTTTTTAATCATTGAGAATCTGTCTAACAGCAGATTATCACCCCTTGTGGATAGAAATATTTAAAAGATGTGTCAGACAAAATGGGTTTAAAGAAAATATTTTAAATTAGCAAAGACTCCATAAGTAACATAAGTAAGATGCAGTAAGATGCAGTGAAATGTATGTCATGCTAGATTTGATATCAGAAAATCTTATTTCAAATTTGGTATCAGAAGCCTTGAGTTCAAATCCATCATTTACCAGCCATGAGACCATAGTTAAATATTTAACCTCACTGGTATTAGTTCTTCCACTATAAAATAAGAAGTGGATTGAGAAGATCTTTCTTTGACACTCATCATGAATCACCTTCAGGTAATTATATGTTACATATATGATGTACATATCAGATGATATATGTTACACTCAGATGGGCTTAAATTTAATTGAAAATTCAGAGAGGTAGAACCAATATGATTGGGGGAAGGCAGTGTAATGAGATGGCTGCATTAACTGCAGCTGCCACTTCAGGAGCTCTCAAGCCACAGATGGTAGAGGAAATCAGCCAACTGCTCAGAAGGAAATTGCAGGGAACCATTTATTGGCACTGAACTCAGGTTCTTGTTGCATTTCCAATAAGCAGTTATAGGTCAAAAGAAGTGATAGTACTTTAAGGGCAGGCCATCAGGGACCCAAGTTGTGGTTCTAAGGCAGAGAAGAATGCTTTTGGTCACTCACAATGTATTAGGGACTCTCAGCTCAGCTCTAAGACAGAGGAAAGCACTAGCAGATGCATCTACAGGAGATAAAGGGACTTCATAGTATTAAAACCTGGAGGAGTGTTAGTATCGGTAGTTACATGAGAATAAGGTCCTTTTCTGGATAAGAACTAGAATTCAGACCAAGAGAGCAGTGACCCCACCTCTCCTTAGATCATACCATTCTTGAAGTCCCCAAAACTTCCAGACACCCACCTCACCAGAGTTAGTTCTGGGAACAGCAACAAGAAAAGTCTGAAGGTTGGGATATAACTCTCTCTCCAGTTCAGCTTCAGAACCTAACTTTAACAGAAAATTAAATTGCAAGAAATATGCTGGAATGAGCAAACAACAACAACAAAAAATTTAATCTTAATAAATTATTATGGTGACAGGGAAGATTAAAACACAAACCCAGAAGACAAAGTTGTTTAAAAAAAAAACTAGCAAAAATAAAGCCTCAATGAAAAAGAAAAATGTGAATTGGATATAAACCCAAAAGGAATTCTCAGAAGAAATCAGAAAGAATTTTTTAAATTGAACAAGGGAAATAGACAAAATTTGGAGGAAAAAAATGAAAATAATGCAGAAAAATTATGAAAAAAGAGTCAAAAGATTTATAAAAAGATAACACAAATTCACTGAATAGAAAAATGCCTTAAAAAGTAGAATTGATTTAATGGGAAAATAGGTACAAAAGTTCATAAAAAGAAATAGTTCCTTAAAAGTAAGCCAATATACACGAGACACCAAGAAACAATAAAACGTACTCAAAAGAATGAAAAAATAAAAATAAATGTGAAATATCTCTTAGGGAAAATAGCTAACTTGGAAAACAGATCAAGAAGAAATAATTTAATACTTGTTGGAATAAGTAAAAGCCATTATCCATACATAATTTATACATGATATGTATGTATAATTTATATGTAATATTTCAAGAAGTTATCCTACAATTAAAGATTAAAATAGAAACTAAAGGAATCCCAAAATTAGCTTCTGACAAAGCCCAAAATAAAAACTCCTAGAAATATTACAGTCCAATTAGGGCTCGTAGGTTAAGGAGAAAATTATATGACTTATATAAGGAGGCAGAAAGAATTCAAATATTAATGAGATAGACTCAGGATGACATAAGGTTTAGCAACTTCTGCATTAAAAGAGCAGAAGTCTTAGGATATGATATTCTAGAAGAAAGAAGATTAGAAGCAATAATCTTTGAGCAAAATAGAGTATAATTCTTCAGGGAGAAAGGGATATTTAATGGAATAGAGAACTTTTAAGCATTCGTGATAATATTTTTTTTTAAGACCAAAATTGAAAAGGAAATTTAACTTTCAAAAAAGATTAAAGAAAAGCATAAAAAAAGTAAACAGGAAAGAAAAATCCTGAGAAGTCTAATAACAATATAATCCTTGTATTCTTATATGGGAAGATGATAATTGTCACTCCTAGGAATATTATCATTATTAGAGCAGTTTAAAAGATATATATATAGAGAGAGAGACAGAAGGAATGTGTGTGAGATGAATATGATGGAATGATGTCTAAAAAATAAAATTCAGATGTAAAAATGGGGGATACATTGGAAAATGATTAAGGGAGAATAAAAGGGAGGAGAATAGGGAGAAGAAAATAAGGAAAATTATCTCAAATAAAAGAACATGAAAGAAAGAGCTTTTAGAGAAGAAGAATGGGGATGGGACAATAAATACTTAACCTCACCAAAATTGATTCAAACTAGGGTTAATAAATATCCTCAGTTGTTAAGACAGAAAATCTATCTTACCTTGCAGGGAAATACAAGGGGAAGGCTCAAGAGAAGGTGTGGGGGGCTAATAGAAGAGAGGAAGTTGAAGATTCACACACACACACACACACACACACACACACACCCCTATATATATATGAATGATAATAGAATCAACTCACTCAAAAATAGAAGATAGCAGAATGGATTAAAAAATAACATAATATATGTGTTTACGAGAAACACACTTGAAACAGAGAGGTACACAAAGAATAAAAATAAAGGCTGGAGCAAAATCTAGGGATAGCAATCACAATCCCAGACAAAGCAATACAAAAATAAATCTAATTAAAAGAGGTAATCAGAGAAACCACATTTTGCTAAAAAAAAAAAAAACAAAAAACAAAACAATACAATACAGTAATATCAATATAAAGATATCTGCACCAAATGACATAGCATCCAAATTTTTGAAGGAAATGTTAGATGAGTTATAGAAGAAAATGACAGTAAAACCATACTAGAGAGAAACTCCAACTCTCCCCCTCTCTGAACTATATAAATCTAAGTATATGTAAATAAGAGAGAAGATAAAGAGATGAATCAAATTTTAGAAAAGTCTCTTGAAAAAAAACTGAATAGGAATAGAAAGGAATATACATTTTCCTCAACTGTAAATAACACCTTTATAAAAATTGAGCAGGTTTTAGAGCAGGAAAAAGTTTACATCTAAATTCAGCAAAGTCAAATTATAAAATACATCTTTTCTAAATGATAAAATTATATTAATGAAAGGGTTGTAAAAACATAGATTAAAAATTGATTGAAAATTAAATAATCTAATCCTAAATAAATAATGAGTCAAATACCAAATCATAGAAATAGCCAATAATTTTATTAAAGAAAATGAGAATTAGACATATCAAAATTTATGGAATGGAGCCAAAGTAGTACTTAGGGAAAATTTTATGTCTCTAAATTCATCAATAAAATAAAAAACAGATCAATGAATTGGACATGCAATTAAAAAAATCTTAGAAAAACAACAAATTAAAATTTTACAATTAAACACCTAAAAAAAAAGCAAAGGAGAGATTACTAAAATTGAAAGTAAGTAAAACATTGAATAAATAAAAATAGGAGCTGGTTTTATGTCAGGAAGAATAACTAAACCATTGATTAATATGATTGTTTTTTAAAATATAGAGGAAAATTAAATTGCCAGTGTCAAAAATGAAATGAATAGGGCGATTTCCTCAGCAATAGAGATAAAATTAAAGAAATTATTAGGGATTATTTTTTCAATTATATTCCAATAAAGACCAACATTTTATGTGAAATGGATGAATATTTACAAAAATATAAATTATTTAAATTAGTAGAAAATCAAGCAGAATACTTAACCTGTCTTGAAAAAACTAAGTTCAACAAGCCATAAAGTTCCCCTTAAGAAAAAGTCCTAGGACCAGATGAATTCAGACATAACTCCTACCAAACACTTAAAAATAACTGAGAAAGATTCCGGAAAAATGATAGAGTAGATCAGAAAATTCCAAACTCTTCAGATTTCCCCCACAAATAAAACAAAATTGCATCTCAAGGCAAATATTGACTGATAAAAACAAATAAGACTTGAGGCAGACCAGGGATCTTATAACAACTGGAGAAGATCCAAAGAAAGGCTTAATGATGGAGATTTGGCTGGTATGAATTGTAAACACCTCTAGCCTAAACTTTACTGAAACAGATAGTAGAGAGCTTTGAGGTTATTTAGATTCAGAGTTAACCTCATTCCTAATCACAGGAACTTTTACCTCCTGTACAATGTGCGGAGTCAGGGGTTTGAGTACAAGAAAATTGATTATACCAGGTCTAATTGTGCTACTGAGATGCCACCCTAGGTGAGATGGAACTAGCACAACCACAGTAATGGCATAAGCAGTGGGGAGCGAAGCTGTTGACATCCCAGCACTTACAGGAGGTTGCAGTTCTTGGTTTTAGGTCCCAGAGCAGAGGGAAAAATTAAAGGAAGTCCTGAATCCAGAGGCAACACCATCACCACCCCTCCAGGATTAGGGGTGATTACCCTAATAAGCTTTTATTGTAAAAATAATAATAATAATAATAAACAGGCAACAGAGAAAGAAACCAAATATGCAAATTTACTATGGGAATAGGGAATACTGGGGTTCATCTTCAGAAGAGGATACTGAAGTTAAAAAAAAAGCTTCTTACATCCCAAAGTAACATTAAATGATTATCTGCCCCCCAAAATTATAGAGGAATGAAAAATACTTTAAAAATCAAATGGGAAAGACTGAAGAGAAAAAACAAGAACTATCCAAGAAAAACAAGAAGATTATGAAAAGAAAGACAAGCAATTAAAAAAGGAGATCCAGAGGCTTAAGAAAGGAAAGGACTCTTTCAACATTAGAATTGGGTATAGAGAAACTAGGAAAGTTATGAGATCAAGAAAAAAATAAAACATAAAGAATGAAAAGTTAGAAGAAAGTGTGAGACATCTCATAATAAAACAGTAGATCTGGAGAACATATTAAGAAGAGAAAGCATAAGAATAATTAGACTACCTAAAAACTATGACCAAAAATAGAATTGTGAAACAATAATATGAGAAATAAACAAATGTGTCCTGAAGTGATAGAACAAAAGTGGAAAGTACAAATAGGAAAAAAAAAATCCACTGATCACCACCTAAAAGAGATCCTGTAAGGAAAACATACAGGAACATCATTGTTAAATTTTAAAACCCTAGAAGAAAAAGAAAATTTTACAAGGAACATCCAAAAAATCAATTATGCTGGAACTAAATTCAATTCACATAAGACTTATCAGTGACTACAATAAAAGACTATAGGTTGTGGAATACTTTATATTGACAATTTTTAAAAAAACTAGAGTTGCAGCTGAAAATATTACATCCAGTAAAATTAAGTATAATGTTGAATGAAAAAAATTAACAATGTATCAGTGTCCCAGTTTCCCCACACCTCCTCCAACATTCATCCTTATCTTTTCCTGTAATCTTAGACAATCTGACAGGTGTATAGTGGTATCTCAGAGTTGTCTTAATTTTCATTACTCTGATACAATAGTGATTTGGAGTACCTTTTCAGAAGACAGAAATAGTTTCAATTTCTTCATCTGAAAATTTTCTATTCATATCCTTTGACCATTTATCAATTGGAGAATGGCTTGAACTATTATAAATTTGAGTCAATTCTCTATACATTTTAGAAATGAAGCCTTTATCAGAACCTTTTAATATAAAACTGTTTTCCCAGTTTATTGCTTCCCTTCTAATCTTGTCTGCATTAGTTTTGTTTGTACAAAAACTTTTTAACTTAATATAATCTAAATTATCTATTTTGTGATCAATAATGATCCCTAGTTCTTTTTTGGTCACAAATTCCTTCCTCCTCCACAGGTCTGAGAGGTAAACTGTCCTATGGTCTTCTAATTTGTTTATAATATCATTCTTTATGTTTAGGTCGTGAATTCACTTTGATCATATCTTGGTAGGTGTTAGGTGTGAGTTAATGCCTCGTTTCTGCCAAACTAGTTTCCAATTTTCCCAGCAGTTTTTGTCATAGTGAATTCTTATACCAAAAGGTGAGATCTTTGAGTTTGTCAAATACTAGTTGGCTGTAGTCATTGACTATTTTGTTTCATGAACAATTGCTCTATTTCCAATGATCATCTGCTCTATTTCTTAGCCAGTACCAAATGGTTTCAATGACTGCTGTTTTGGAATATAGTTTTTGGTGTGGCACATTTAGGCCACCTTCATTTGTATTTTTTCCATTAATTCCCTTGAAATTCTTGAGCTTTTCTTCTTCCAAATGAACTGTGTTATTATTTTTTCTCGATCTGTAAAATAATTTCTTGGGAATTTAATTGATATGGCACTAAATAAGTACATTAATTTAGGTAGTATTTTTTTATTTTTTATTATATTCACTGGTCCTTATTTTTTATTTTTTATTATATTTTTATTATATTCACTGGGCCTACCCAGAGCACTTCATGTTTTTCCAATTGATTAGATTTGACTTTATTTGTGTGGAAAGTGTTTTGTAGTTGTGTTCATAGAGTCCCTAACTTTGCCTTGGCAGGTAGACTTTTAAATATTTTATGCTATTGACAGTCATTATAAATGGAATTTCTTTTTGTATCTCTTGTTTTTGGACTTTGTTGGTAATATATAAAAATGCCGATAATTCATATGGATTTATTTTGTATCCTGAAACTTTGCTAAAGTTGTGTTTTGTTTCTAGTAGTTTTTAGTTGATTTTCTAGGGTTCTCTAAATATACCATCATATAATCTGCAAAGAGAGATAATTTGGTTTCCTCATTACCTACACTAATTCCTTTCATTTCTTTTTCTTCTCTTATTGCCAAAGCTACCGTTTCTAATACAATATTGTATAGAAATGGTGATAATGAGCAACCTTCTGTCACCAGTGATCTTACTGGAATGGATTTAGTTTATCTCCACTATATATGATGCTTGCTGATGACTTTTAATATATGCTACTGATCGTTTTAAGGAAAACTACATTTATTCCTATATTTTCTAATGTTTTTATTAAGAATGAGTTTTGGATTTTGTCAAATGCTTTTTTCTTCATCTATTGAGATCATTATGCAATTTTTGTTAGTTTGGTTATTGATATAGTCAATTATGCTTTAGTTTTTCTAATATTGAACCAGTTCTGCATTCCTGGTATAAATCCTACTTGGTCATGGTGTGTTATCCTGGGTGTAACTTTCTGTAATCTCCTTGATAATATTTTATTTAAGATTTTTTGCATCAATATTGATTTGGGAAATTATAATTTTCTTTCTCTTTTTTGACCCTTCATGGTTTAGGTATCAGCATCATGCCCAAGTCATAAAAAAGAATTTGTTAGAATTAATTCATTCCTTATTTTCCCAAATAGTTTGCATAGTATTGGAATTAGTGAAATTCACATGTAAATCCACCTGGCCCTGGAAATTTTTTTAGGGAGTTGATTAGTAGCTTGTTCATTTTCTTTCTCTAAAATGAGACTAAGTAATTTATTTCTTCCTCTGTTAATCTGGGCAATCTATATTTTTATAAGTATTCCTCCATTTCACTTAGATTATCAGATTTATTGACATATAGTTAGGCAAAATAGGTCCTAATTGTTGCTCTAATTTTCTCTTCATTAGTGCAAAGTTCACATTTTTCATTTTTGATACTAACAATTTGATTTTCTTCTTTACTTTTTCTAATCAAATTGACTAAAAGTTTATCTATTTTGTTGCGTTTTTTTTTAATAAAAACAACTCTTAGTTTTGTTTACTCGTTAAATAGTTTTTTCTTCCAGTTTTATTAATCTCCTCTTTTATTTTCAGAATTTCGAATTTGGTATTTAACTGCTGGTTTTTAATTTGTTTTTTCCCCCTAGCTTTTTAGTTGCATGCCTAATTCATTTATTTCTTTCTCTATTTTATTCATCTAAGCATCTAGATATATAAAATTTTCCGTAAGAACTGCTTTGGCTGCATTCCATAAATTTTGTTATGTTGTTTCATTTTTGTCATTCTCTTGGATGAAATTATTGTGGTTATGATTTGTTGTTTCACACATTCATTTGTTAGGATCAGATTATTTAGTTTCCAATTAATTTTTGGTCTATTTTCCTCTGGATCTTTATTTCTAGTAATTTTATCAAATCATGATCTGGAAAAGATGCATTTACAAATTTTGACTTTCTATATTTGATTTTGAGGTGTTTATGCTGTAATATATGCTCAATTTTTGTAGGTTCCATGTACTGCTGAGAAAAAAGCATAGTCCTTTTTGTTTCCATTCAATTTTCTCCAAAGGTCTATTTAACTTTTCTCAAATTCTATTTACCTCCTTAACTTCTTTCTTATTTCATTTGTGGTATGATTTATCTAGCTTTGATAGAGCAAGGTTGAGACCCCCCGCTAATATAGTTTGGCTGCCTAATTTTTCTTGCAGCTCTCTTAACATCCCTTCTAAGAATTTGGATGCTATACTACTTGGTGCATATATGTTTAGTATTGATATAACTTCATTATCTGTGGTAACCTTTAGCAAAATGTAGTTTCTTTTCTTATCTCTTTTAATTAAATCTAATTTTGCTTTTGCTTGTTCTGAGATCAGGATTGCTACCCCTGCTTTTTTCACTTCACCTGAAGCAAAATAGATTCTGCTCCAGCCTTTTACCTTTATTCTGTATCTATTACTCTACTTTAAATGTGTTTCTTGTAAACAACATAAGATAGGATTCTGCCCTTTATTCCAATCTGCTATCCACTTCTGTTTTATATAAGAGGTCATCCCCTTCACATTCACAGTTAAAATTATTAACTATATTTCTCACTATTTTATTTTCCCCAAGTTACACTTTTCTCTTTACTTTCCCCCTTTCCCTCCTCCCCAGAATTTTGCTTGTGACCACCACCTCCTTCAAACATCTCCCCTTTTTTACACTCCCTTTTTTATACCTTTCTCTTTCTACTTCTGTTCTCCCTCTATTAGCCTCCCTTTTTCTTTTCTCCTTTCCCCTCCTACTTCCCTGTAGGGTGAGACAAGTTTCTCTGTGCAGATAAACATGTCTTATTTTCTCTCTTTGAGCCAAATCTTATGAGTGTAAGATTCACATAATGCTCATCCCCCTCACTTTTTTCCCTCAATTGGAATAGATTTTTTTTGGCTCTTTGTGAGATGCAATTTATCCTTTGTTTCCATTTTCCTCTTCTTCCAGTACAATCCCTTTTTCAACTCTAGTTTCTTTTTTATATCATCACAATAAAATCAAATTATACCTGTACCTTCTAAGTATAACATAACAGAATGCAATTATCAAGAGTTAACTATAACATCTTCCCTTATAGGAATGTAAGCTTTTTAACTTTTTTTTTTTTTAAAGAAGTCTTTTTTTATTTCCTTTTTACCTTTTTTATGGTTCTATTGAGTTCTGTGTTTAAAGATCATATTTTCTATTCAGTTCTGGTCTTTTCAACAGAAATAAATGAAATTCACCTGTTTCATTGAATGTATATCTTTTTCCCTGAAAGATAAGACTCAATTTTGCTGTATAGTTGATTCTTAGCTTCAATCCAAGTTCCTTTACCTTCCTGAATATCAAATTGCAGGCCCTTCATCCTTTAAAGTGGAAGCTGTTAGATCTTGGATAATCTTAATTATGGCTTCTCGATATTTGAATTGTTTCTTTTTGGCTGCTTGCAGTATTTCCGCCTTGATCTGATAATTCTGAAATTTAGCTAGGATATTCCTTGGAGTTTTTATTTTAGGATCTCTTTCAGGAAGTGATCAGTGAATTCTTTCAATGACTATTTTATCATATGGTTCTAAAAATATCAAGGCAGTTTTTCTTGAAGACTTCCTGAAAGATGAAGTCTAGGCTCTTTTTTCATCATAGTTTTCAGGAAGTCCAATAATTTTTCGATTGTCTCTTCTAAATCTATTTTCAGGTCAATTGTTTTTCCAATGAGGTATTTTACATTTTATTCTATTTTTTTCTTTTTTCTTTTTTGGTTTTGTTTGACTGATTCTTCATGTCTCAATAAGTCATTCATTTCCATTTGTTTAATTGTAATTTTTAGTGAAATCTTTTCTTCAGTTAGCTTTTTTTAATCTTCTTTTGCATTTGGCCAATTATATTTTTAAATGAGTTGTTTTGTTCATTGGATTTTTTTTCCATTTCACAAATTCTGTATTATCAGTGAGTTGCTTTCCTTTTGAAATCTATTTTAAAGGATTATATGTTTTTTTTTTCATTTTGTCAAATCTATTTTGTAAGTTTTCTTTATATAATGTCTGTATTTTCTTTTTCATACTGTCCTGCAATGTTCTCCTTTCCTTTCCCCATTTTTCCTTCTTTCTTTTAATATAATTTTTAAGTTCTTCCAATTTGCCTGAGTTGCAGTATCTGTTCTTCTCTTTCTCCATAAAAGCTATCTATGTCAGAGTTCTTTTTTCTTTTTTGCTCATTTTTTAAAAAGTTAAGGTCTGCTCTTAGGACAATGGAGACCTTTTCCCAAGGTTTCTCTATAGGCAACAGCAGCTTTTTGCTGCCCTGGACCAATCCTGCTGGGTGGGTATAGCTAAGTTACATGTTATTCTGGGGTTCAGAATCTCACTATTTGCCTTTTGTATTTATGTTGTGCGTTTGTGTTTGTTGTGTTGTGTGTCTGTGTCTCACAGGTAATCTGATGATCCAGTGCTTCTGAACTAGGACTATAGTCAAAGCTGCTGTATTTTAGCTAAGATTCTCCCTGCTTATTCCCAGCACTTAAACACCACACCATCCTGAGTCCCTGTACTGTGCCTGTGCTCAGCTACTTCCCCCATGCCCAATTAAAACAAATTTTTTTTTCTGAACTTTTCTGAAACTTTTCTGAAATTCTTCCAAAATATCTTTTACTGGAAATTTGTTGCATTCCAAATATTTGTGGGTTCTATCACTCCAAAACCAGTTCAGAAACTTGATCTGGTGCTGATCTGAGGGATATCAGGAAGAGTTCAGACATAGTATTCTCTGCCATCTTGGGTCTGCCCCAACTATGGATAACCTAACACATTTAAACATCCCTGCAATTCCTAGGGTTTTTTTTCTTTTTAACTAATTAATTTATTTAAACAAATAGAAAAATAAAAAATATTATTATGTGCACAACAAAACATCAGAAAAGATTCAAAATATAAAGCAGTAAAATTTCTATTTCAAGAAAATCTAAATAATAAATACTAAACATAGGATTCAGAGCTGTCCTTTTCTTTGCTTCTTTGCAAGAATTTTTTTGTTCTTTGTTGTGCACTTATTATTTTATTCTTTTCCCTTTCCCTTCACAGAAGGCTATAATTAAGTACAGATTTATTTTATATACATATATGTATACATAGTTATGTGTACACATACATACATAGATACATATATAGACAGAGATAGCTATAATATATATCTGTATAAGACCATATTTTGCTTATTTGCCCACCGTTTCTCTGAAAGTGAATAGCATCATCTTTCATATGTCCAAGTCTTTTTTTTTAATAGCCTTTTTATTTACAGGTTATATGTATGGGTAACTTTACAGCATTAACAATTGCCAAACCTCTTGTTCCAATTTTTCACCTCTTACTCCCCACCCCCTCCCCCAGATGGCAGGATGACCAGTAGATGTTAAATATATTAAAATATAAATTAGATACATAATAAGTATACATGACCAAACCGTTATTTTGCTGTACAAAAAGAATCAGACTCTGAAATATTGTACAATTGGTTTGTGAAGGAAATCAAAAATGCAGGTGGGCAGGAATTCAATGTAATGGTTTTTAGTCATCTCCCAGAGTTCTTTCTCTGGGCATAGCTGGTTCAGTCATATGTCCAAGTCTTTCCATATTTTCTAACCCACCAACTTATCACTTCCAACTTATTGGAATTTTCCAAAGTTATGTTATCTAGTTATTTTAAATAGTCTAAAACTGTGTTAACATGGTTTTCCTGTAGTGTAGTTTCTCTATTTTTCTCTTTTGATTAAATCTATTTTAACTTTAATATTGTTTGAGATCATGATTACAAGTCCTGTTTTTATTGCATTTCACTTTATTGTACTTCACAGATATTCTATAACATTCATATATCATAACTAATTCAATTGATGAGCATCTGCTCAGTTTCCAGTTCCTTGCCCCTACAAAAAGACCTGCTACAAAGATTTTTGCACATGTGGATCCTTTTCCATTTTTAATCCACTTTGCAACCCTCTTCTCTTTCATCCTATTTACATAGGAATCTCTTTGGAATACAGACCCAGTAAAGATACTGCTAGATCAAAGGGTAAGCACATTTTGGATAGCTTTTTGATCATAGTGCAATATTGCTCTCCAGAATAGTTGGATCAGTTCACAACTTCACCAGCGATATATATTAATGTCCTAGTTTTTCCACATCCCTTCCAACATTTATCATTATATTTTCCTATCATCTTAGTGCTGCTGTGTCTTAACTTGCATTTCTCTGATCAGTAGGAATTTAGAGCATTTTGTCATATGAGGAAAATAATAAATCAAGGGGTAAAAAATTGGATTATACTGGGAGAAGATAAAAAGGAAAGACAGAATAAGGTAAAATATATCACATGAAGAGACATGAAACACCTGTTATAGTAAAGCAAAAGAAGTTGAAACTTACCCTCATCTAATTAGGTTTAGAGAGGGAATAATATGAACATTCACTTAGGCATAGAAATTTGCCTTACCCTCTATGGAAGTAGGAGGGAAAAGTGGAAAGAACAAGGAAGGGTAACTAACAGAAGAAAGAGTAAATTGGACAGTAGCAAAACTTTGGTGAGAAGGGACCAGATGAAAAGAGAGAGAAAAGTATAAATGGGGGGGAGGTGCAAAAGAATGAAGAAAGAGGCATAGTTGGTAATGATAATTGAATGTAAATAGGATGAAAGAGAAGAGGGTTGCAAAGTGGATTAAAAAACAGAATCCTACAATATTTTGTTATAAGAAACACATTTGAAGCAGAGAGTCAAACAGAACAAAGGTTAAAGGCTGGAACAGAATAGATTATGCTTCATCTGAAGTTTAAAAAAAGAACAAAGCATGGATAGTAATCCTAATCTTAGATAAAACAAAAGCAAAAATAGATTTGATTAGAAGAGATAATGAAAGAAATTATATCTTGCTAAAAGTTACTATAGACAATAAAGTTATATCAAGACTAAACATATAGGCATGAAGTGGTATAATTCTTAAGAAAAAAAAAGTTGTCAGTTGCAGGAAAATATAAATAGCAAAACTATACTAGTAGGGAACCTCAACCAAATCTAATCACAAAATAAACAAGAAAGAAGTTAAGGTAGTGAATAAAATTTTAGAAAATTTATACATGATAGACCTCTGGAGGAAATTGAATGAGGATAAAAAGGAATATACCTTTTTCTCAGAGGTATATGACATCTACACAAAAATTGCCTATTATGGAATAGCAAGCTCACAATCAGATTCAGAAAGGCAAAAATATTTAATATATCCTTTTCAGGTCACAATGAAATAAATATGTAATAAATAGCCATGATAAGACTGATTAAAAATTAATTGGAAACTAAATAATAAAATCCTAAAGACTGAGTGGGTCAAACAACAAATTGTCGAAACAACAATTTCTTGAAAGAGAACAACAGTGATAAGACAACATAACAAACCTTATGGGCTGCAGGCAATATAGTACTTAGGAGAAATTTTGCATCTCTAAATGCTTATGTGAATAAAATAGAGAAAAAGCAGATTGATGAAATAGGCATGCAATTTAAAAAACTAGAAAAAGAACAATATTAAAATCCACAATTAAATACCAGATTCAAAATGTATGAAAATCAAAACAGAGATTAATAAAAATGAAATAAGAAAATTATTGAACTTAATAAATACAACTAAGAGCTGGTTTTATGAGGAAAAGCCAAAAAAAATGATTAAACATTTGGTTAATTTGATTTTGAAAAAGAAAGAAAAAAAAGAAAAGGTGAATTCCCTTCCAATGAAGAGAAAATTAAAGCAATAATTAGGAGCTATTATGCTCAAATGAATACCAATATATCTGAAAATCCAAGAGTAATGAGTGTTTACAACAATATAAATTGCCTAGACCAACAGAAGAGGAAATAAAATACTTAATTACAAAATAATTAATTACACGAATGACAGAGCCACATTCCAAATAGAATAAAGGAACTTTCAGATGTATTACTTATCCTACAATTTGTTAGATTAACCTACTGATGCTATTAGATGAAATTTACAGGGAAGGAATTCTTTTTTCAAAAATTATATCCCCTGATCCCTGAGTTTTCTTTATTTTCTCTTCTTTGTACATTGCTGATATGTCCACACCATCAGTTCAAGTATACAGATAGACTTTATTTGTAAGGTAAGGGGATCTGGAATTTTGTTGTGATGTGGGAAACCTGCTAGTGGTTGCTGGATGTTATGGGAGCCACCTGCCAGTGGCTGCTGGAGGTTTAATTCAGATTTGTAGAATGGATCTCTTCATGTAAGCAGATGATGGTGATGATATGAGACTGAGAGGCAGTTACTGTTCTCTGACCTCTCTCCTCTTCTTTCTTGCCTCCAATTTATTTCATTCCCAATCCACAAGGAACATCTATCTACATTAGTAAAGGTTGCTTTGCAACTCCTTCAAGTGTTATGATTCATAGCTGTGGAGGCTTTCGGAGAATTGACCTGCCCTATCACCTAGGCATGGTCCTTAACAGGATTTGGGGGAAAAAATGCAGTCTCATGGTACATTCAGTTAACTTAGCTTAACTATTAAATCTTACATGGTCCTTTCCAACTACATCTCTCTTCAATGTCACTTTCAAAAGGGAAGATTTTCTCTTTTTTAGGCTATCAGGGTTAGATAATTTGCCCAAAGTCACATAGCTAGTCACATAGCTGCCCACATACGAGGGCAGATTTGAACTCAGCTCCTCCTTCCTCCAGGACTGGTTTTCTCTCCACTGTACAACCTAGCTGCCCCAAGATTGTTTTTCTGAAGTTTCAAAACTGTCTAATGGCAAATTAAAGTAACCATAAAACCACCTTCTGGTCTAATGCTAAACTCTTTCTTTTAGCCTCATTTTGGTCTCAACTACTAAACTGTCTTTTTAATACAAAAATGATGCCACTGCCCTTGAATTAGGAAAACTTTACCTTTGAGTTATTTTTTCAGCAATGATATGCTGTTGGTAACTTATATCCATACACTTTGATGTGAAGTTCATTATAATTAGAGGCTTAATTTGGTGAAATTTACAAACTGAGAGAGACCTAAAGAATAATACTTTTTTCCCCTGAAGCATTTGGGACTAAGCCCAGAGTCACACAGCTAGGAAGTGTTAAGTGTTTGAGGCCATATTTGAACTCAGGTCCTATGGACTTCAGGGCTGGTACTCTATCCACTATACCAACTAGCTGTCCTGAGAATAACACTTTATTTTTTACTCTCATTGTAAGAATATATAACAAGAAACCTGAAATTTAAACATCACTCTGCGAAATTAAACAATGATTGTTTAAAAAAAAATACCTCATACATAATTGTTTCTGTTCAGTTATTTCAGTAATGTTCATTTCTTCATGAACTCATTTAGATTTTTCCAGGCCAGATGATTTTACACATAAGAAACTGAGACAAACAGAATTAGGTGACCTGCTTAGGGCCACACAGCTAGTAAGTGACTGAGGTCAGATTTAGGGTCTGTTCTTATGACCTTGAGGCTTAAGGTCAGTTCCTGACCCCCAACTCTATCTACTGCACCATCTAGGGGCTACATTGGTTAAATGCTATAAAGCACCACGAGGATTTTAAGTACCTAGGAATCAGAAGAATTAGGAAAGAAAAAGGGAAAGGGGAAAAAAAAGAATATATTAGCACCTAGTGCAAGGCATTGTGCTAAATGATTTGCATATACTATCTAATTTGATTTTTATAATAACCCTGGAAGGTAGACGCTATTAGTTTAGCCCCATTTTATAGCCAAGGAGACAGAAGTTAAATGATTTAATCAGTCACAGACTTAGTATCTGAGGACAGAATAACTCTCCTCTTCCAGTACTCTATCCACAGCACCATTTAGCACCCACTCATTAATGAAAAGATCTCTTTCTCCTTCCCTACCAAAAGATTTGTTTTGGTGGTTATAATTGTAAATGTTTTTTCAGAAAATAATCACAAACAAAAAAAATTCTTTGAGTAAAAGGGACAATGGCTTAACCCTAGATGATAAAAACTTGATAAAAAACAATGATGCAACTTATCTTGTGTCATCTTAAGAAATTATAATTAACAAATAAAATATCAAAAATAGTATATTACATGAAATAATATTACAAATATTATATGTATAGTATATTCTCATCTATTTAAGTAAGGTACTTTAAAGATGTCTTTTTAAATTTAATTTTTATTTTTTCTATTTTGAACAGTATTTTATTTTTCCAATTTAAATAGAGATAGTTTTCAACATTGAGTTTTATTAGATTTTGAGTTCTATATTTTTTCTCTCTCCCTCCCTTACTTCCCCCCTCCATAAGACAGCAAGCAATCTGATATAGATTATAATTGTATGATCATTATAAACATATTTCTATATTATCATGTTGTGAAGGAAAAATTAGCAAAAAAAAAAAAAACATGAGAAAAGAAAAGGCAAACAAATAAAAGGTTAAAATAGCATTCTTTCTCTGGATGCTGATGGTGTTTTTCCATCACAGGTATGTTGGAATTGTCTTAGTTCCAAATTGCTTTCCAGAATGACTAGATAAAGATGTTTTTTTCATCAAAATTATATCCCTTCAGTCAACACCTATGATTATCCTTAGATCTATCACTCAACCCAGAAACATCCTGGTGTAGGATTTCTGGAGATTTAAGCTCCATCATGAAGTTTTGATGTATGAAGAGTGGTATCTGCTTCATTTACAGTAATCTTGACCCTTAGTTAAAGGCTCAGTCAGGCATTCTGTTTATGAATTAATAGATAAATCCTAGAAAGTTTATTGAGGCACAGATAGGTTAGATGGCTTACTTAGAGTCACATAACTAGTCTAAAATATCAGATAGGATTTGAACCTTTCTTTCTTGACACCAAACTTAGTATGCTAATCTTTGTCATCATCACAATCTTATCTAAAGGAATGAAAAAAGGTATCAATGAATGACTCAATTATTATTTATATAATATAACCTTATTAAATTCTTACTAATGCAATAGGTGTTTAGGAGAGTTACACAGATTCAGACATGATTCCTGTCATCATAAGGCCACAAAGTAACAAAGACTGAATAAGCCAAAGATATTATGGTGAAATTAATAAATGCTTCTTTAGTTCCATTTGAAATTTGCCTATGATAATAGTAACAACAGGACTTTTAAGTCTGTCCATAACTTTCCATAATACCAGCCTTTGAGTCAGTTAAAAGTTAAATTATCTCCATTTTACACGGCTGAAACTTGAATCTTAGAGGTGATTTGGGGGTGCAGGAAGGTTCATGACAGGAGACTTTACTGCCTCAATACACCAAAAGGCTTAACCTAAAAAACTTAACTGGGAAGATATGAAATGAAAGAGGGAGGATTAGACATAGGTCAGTAAGGTATGAACCCAAGAAAGTGGTGCCATTTGGAGTTTTCTTGACAAAAATGCTGAAGTACTTTGGGATTTCCTTCTCTAGCTCATTTGATAGATGAGGAAACTGAGGCAATCAGAATTAAGTAACTAGTAAATGTCTAGTAAAGGTTTTCGTGACTGCAATCTCAGTCCTCTATAGACTAAACTACCTAGCTGCCCTATTATTCCATGTAGGGGATACATAATATCAACCATGAGTGGAGGGACATAGCAAAGGCTAAATGGGGCTTCCTATTCCCACATAGAATCTCTTGTTCTGACTGAATACAAACAGAAATTATTAATATACATATGAGCTTTGACTGCATAACATTTCTGCCCATGCCTGTGGTGCCAGAGCAAAGTGATCTCCAATAAAATATATGGACATTATTCAGTAGAAAAGAAGAAAATGTTAGATAAATGGTCAAAGAACTGGAGTATGAATTCTAACTCTTTGACTAACTACCTTTGTTACCATAAGGAACTTTACTGGGGCTCAGTTGGGGTAATAATTCTCAAAAGTTTTAATTTTCTATGTAATTTCTATGTAGGAATGAACCAACCAGTTTTTCATAACAATGTTCTGGTGGACTGATAACTTTCTGAAGAAATCATTTATTATTCCTCATGAAGACAGATCATATTCCATTGTCTTGGGAAAAGATTAAGATGATATTTATTGTAACTGTGTGTGGGGAGGAGAGCCACAAAATTATGATTTACTATCGGAGTGTTTGATTTCTATACTTATTTTATATACCTATATAGTCAGGGTCATGTCAAATTTTGTTAGGCACAAGTGGAAAAAGTTTAAGAACTCCTGCTCTAGTTAGGCTAGATGATTTCAAATGCCCCCTCTACCTCTGAATATTGTGATCAAAATATTTGATTCACTAGTTGAAGAAGGTGGATACATATGATAAAGCCTTCACAAAACTAGACAAGAAACATTAAAAGGAAACAATCAATCCAAGAACAACTCTGCACATACTGATAGATGAAAAAGAATTGGTCTCCTCTGGTAGGCAAGTACAACTGTGCTGAAAAACAAGGTTGAGCAACTATTATTTGCTGCCTACAGCAAAGACATGAAGATTGCCAACAATTACCCAGATTTGAATGTCTACCATAGGGAAAATTAAATCAAAGGAGTTGAATCAACTTTGACTTAATGTGTGATAGAGAAACCAATAAATATCATCTTTTCCAAAGCAATGGAAAATGATCTGTTCTCATAAGGAATAACAATTTCTTCAGAAAGTTATCACTTCAGTTAAACATTATTATGTCATTAGGAATAATGAAAAATTGGTTGATTCATTCCTACAGAAAGAATTCAAACTTTTGAGAATTCAAAGCGCAACAAAAATAGTTAATTGGACCAGGAAGTTTATAAAACCCACAAAAATGTCATAAAAATCCATTCAGCAAATAAATAATGAAGTATATCACACTCAAGAAGCCAAGCTTTGTGCACCCAGAGATGATCTGGTACTATCAATAGTGAATATAAGTTCACTGCAATATCTGCTAAGAACAAAAAAAAATGATATATAATGTGAATCAGGTGATTTTCCCAAGAGTAAGGTAAAATACTGAATAAATTAAGGCTTTTCTTGTGAAATCAAATTGAGATAAACACCCCACCTACCTCTCCTCTATATGGGTTGCTCATATTCCCCTTTTAGAATGTATGCTCTTGAGAGCAAAAACCTTTGTATTTGTGTTCCCAGCTCTTAGTATATTCATGAAATATAATACGCATTTAATAAATTATTTTCTTGCTCATTCACTCACTGAGTGAAGTAAATGTGCAAATAAATAATAAATTCTTCAAAAATTTGTATATTGTTATGATGTTCATAAAAACATCGGATTTCTACATTTTTTCTTATGAACAGCACAATTGTACAATTATAGAATCATGGAGTTTAAAGTCTGAAAGGATAAAAGAGATTGTCAATGAATATGATGTTTAGAAATGAACTTGGAGACAATATACATTCATGAAATAAATATTTGTTCTGCTGATGATTTTATGGCCTTTCTCCAGAGGTTTTAAATGAAGCGATTTTGAGTTTTCCACAGCTATCATGGAGGCAGAGAGAAATCAAGAAAATTAGTATGCTTTTTAAAAAATTAAATTCTCTTCTTGGAGACCTGAAATTCTCCCCATAAATAATAATGCAATATGAAAAAGGAAACTTACATATATAGCAAAATCTAAAATACCTGTGTTAACATAAATATAGAAAACATTAAACTGCACAATTGAGTAATGTGTCCTCATTCTGCTGTCAAAATTCTTGGCTTTTGAAATGACTAAAAAAAAAAAAAAAAGAATAAATCCACATCTTAGTTTTGTCAGAAGTAGGAAGTCAAAGACTGAGAAGAAAGAGGAGCCTATTTCTTGGCATTAAAGAAAAAAAATTGTAGTTAATTTAGTGGATAACTATCATAGCCTAATAGTTTGGGTTGTAAAAATGATTGACATAATTAGGAAAAAGTCCAAGTGCCATTCTTGACTGTACAGGGTTAAAGTTTGGGAGCTCAGATCTATTTAGGAACTGGAGAGTGGGGGTACCCATGTCTAGCACGTCAAGTAGTCCATGAATAGGAAGTTAAATAATTGATAATTCTGAAAGATGCATTCTAGAAGAAAAATGCAGCAAATAGGCTGTCGTAGATGGTACTGAGGTTTCAGTACTTTTTTCCACTCCCTTTCACCTATCTCCTGATTTGACCCTAAAAACAAAAACAAAAACAAAATACACGCACTCACATGCAAAAAAAAAGCCCTCTTTATTTTGTCTTTCGACAATTGAATCTACTCATTAACAATCCTAGCCTTCTCTGGAAAATTCAAACTACACTGAGGTATTTTTCCATTCTGATGTGCCCATGTGCCACCTCGTGGTTCAAAGTGGTAACAGCATATAACAAAATTTTTTTTTTGGTTTTTTTTTGTTTTATTTTGCCGACGTTTTTTAGTCCGCAAAAAATTATCATCGTTCCTTCCTTATTCAGCATCTATTAAGTGATAACTCAGAAAACATTTGCTAAGCTTCTGCCATGTGTCATTCATATTTCTAGGTGCTAGGAATGCAGATAAAAAAGTGAAACAACCTTTGTCTTCAAGTTTATATCCTATTGGGCAAGATATGTACGTGTATATATAAGTATATGGAAAATAAATATATATTAATAAAATGACAGGACAATTTAGACATTAAGTTTATTTTTGGAGTCTTAAGTTTAGTAAATGTATGTGTATAAAATACAAGTGTGTATATATATGTATGTAAAAATAAATTGGGATTGTGGGTATATATGTATATATACATACATGTAAACACATTTATATGCATACATATATACACATACTTTCCCAGTATGCTTCGTTTCATTTGATTTCATGTTGGACAATAATGATGAGATAAGACTTGATTTATAAAGTGACAATTACCCATTTAAGTTGTAAGCCTTTAAAAAAAAAAACTATTTTCAGTGGACTATAGGACTTTAAATCCAGATGTAATGGATAAGGTGCTAGACTTAAAGTCAGAGGTCCCTGTGTTCAAATATCACCTTGAAAGCTTAGTAACTTCGTTATCTTTGTGAGCACTATGACTTACCAGTTTCCTCTTCTATAAAATGAGTGAATTATATTCAATGAACTCTAAGATTCCTTCCTATCATCCTAGTTCAATTCCCTCATTTTACAAATGGGGAAATTGAGGCCCAGAAAGATAAATTTCCTAAGGTAACATAATAAGCTAATAACAAGACCATACCTAGAAGTCAATATTCTTTCCAATTATCATAGATCAGAGATTATAAACTTTGAGCTGGCAGGGATCTTAGAATTCACCTACTTCTAGTTTTTCATTTTATAGAGTAGGAAATGAGGTGAAATGACTAGTCAAAATCATAAGTCGTAGAGCTGGCATTCAAATTCAGTTCCTCTAACTTTAAACACAGCATCCTTTCCATTCTACCATAGATACATGCATGGACTTAAGAATAAAAAAGGAAAGAAAATGAAATTCATGTTGCTGATCCCAAATTTGATAACATTTAGGCCTCTGACCTTGGTGACCAGTAGTATCTATCTGAGGAATATTAGAGTGAAAAGAGTATTAGATTGGGAGTAAGGCTATCTTTTGAAAATCTGTTTTTCCAAGTGACTTGGACAAGTAATTCCTCAATCTGGATCTTAAGTTCCTAAAATGAAGGAGGCAAATGGGATACTTTTTAAAAGGTCTCTTCTATTTCTGATATTCTGTTTCCTTTAGGCCTCTTATGGTTTTCTTATTATAGGGTTTCATTCTGTAAAAAAACAAAAAATTATAGATTATACAGTCCAATAGTCAACATAGTCATAAAACCGCATGAAAAGTGTCATAAGAGTTTAAAATATTTAAAAGAGTTTAGAATGGAATCCTTGATTCTGAGTCATATGACCAACTTTTTTCTTTGATTCCCTTGAGCTCTCATGCCTCTCCAAAATAAGAGTTTCTGACTTTCATAATGGTCTAGGACACCAACAGTCCTAACAAGGTAACAGATGAATGTCTGACAGCCGACAAAGCTAATCACTAATTGTTAACTCATTCACCTTAATCCTCCTCCATAGCCTCCATGCTGTAGTAAGGTTTTAGAAAATGTCTTCTGCCTTGTAACAGAATTCAGCTCTACTCTTCCCTCCTCCTAATGTCAGAAGCTTTATCTTGTTTCATTTTTTATATTTATAATTCTAGCCCTTAATTCAGCGACCCACTCATAGTAGGTACTCTATTTGATTAATTGAGTTATCACTGGGAATAAATGTTTATTGAATGAATGAATGAAATTTAGAAAGACTTTGATTCAAGTCCCATCTCTGATGACTGTGAGATCCTGGGGAAGTCAGCTGACTTCTGAGTGCTCTTCAAGCTCTTAACTAGCAAAAAAAATTCTCTAAGAATTGTATGAGATAGGATATATTTAGAATGCTTTGTAAACCTTCAAGTCCTATATAAGTATGATCTATTATTTGTATAGAAATTTACAGAGAACTACTTGGTATAGTGAACAGAGTTCTGGATCAGGAATCAGGATGACCTGAAATCATATTTAACCTCAGATAAACTTTGGTTTCTTCAGCTGCAAAACGGATAAAAAACATAGAGATAATAGACATCTCCTTCTATGAGCCACTAAAGTAATTAGCTCTCTCTTGCTTAAACTTATCTTCCTTACTTATAATATTTCCACATCATGAATTACAAAACATATTTGAGGGTGCATTTCCTACTAATTGCCTCAGGCACCAAAACTGTTAGCTTCAGTCCTTTAAATAGAAAATGGTTCCTATCCTTTATTGTATAGAACAGTATTAATTCTCTCCACATCATGGAAAGAGGTAAAGAAATACAAAAAGAATTAAACTATGGGTCTTAAGCTACTTGCCACACTTTCTAAAGTACTTCTTGTACTATTAGGCAATTTTGGAGATTCTCTTTCCATATTCAAGTCCCTTCATGACATTCTTAAATGTTTTCTCCAAAAGATCCATGTCAGAACTACAAATAATAATAATAATAACTACATAGTACTTTAAGGCCTCCAAAGTTATTTAAAACATTAACCCATTTTGTTCTCACACTCCAAGGAAGTAGGTGCTATTATTATCCTCATTTTAAAGATAAGAAAACAGAGACTGAGAAAGTTTTTGTACAGGATTACACAAATAACAAGTGTCTGAAGTTGGATTTGAACACATATCTTCTTGACCCAGGGCCAGCATTCTATCAAATGTACTCAATCTATTGGATTCTTATTGTCTTCTTCATTTTTTTGTCTCTACAGCATTTTATATGAATACTTCATTATTTCAAAGATCTATATTTTCATCAGTATGTATTCAATGTTCCCTTTACAGACACAGATCATAACCCCTCCATGACAGTCTTCAAAACTTGCCTTGCCCTCAAAACTCATTATGGACAACATGGCAAGGAGCTCCCTGAAGTTAGTTCTGGGATTAGTGCTTAGATAACAGAATCTATCACTAAGCTGGAAGCTGAAGTCTAATCAACTTGCTAGACTAAGCCAAAACTTGTGCTCCAATAGTATAGCTTTCAAAAAATCAAGAATTATTCATCTCCCAAATAGATATTAGAAAATTACTTTTCTCCCAGGAACTTTGGACACAGTCATCACTTAACAAAGGTTGGTTGCATAGAACTGAAATTTTATCTTCAGATTGGGGAGAAATGAGACTCTTAGAGACCAGCAATATCTCTCATACTTTAAGTGAATTCATCTTGCTTGGTTTCCCCTGCTACAGAGAGACACAGATCTTTTTTCTACTATTTTCTATGATCTACACTCCCACCATTGTGCTCATCTGTACTCAAGTTAACAGCTCCACTTATGTATCTCCTTTTGGCTAACTTCTGTTTCTTAGAGATATGTTATATTAGTTTGATGTGCCCAAAGTGTTGACCAATATAATCCCTCAGAAGAAAACAATGTTTTTTGCTGGCTGTATTCTTTAATTCTACTTCTTTTCAATGTGTGCCTCTGAACGCTACTTTCTGTGTTCAATGGTCTTTGATTGGTACTTTACAAATGCAGACCTCTACATTACCCCACCATTATGACTCAAAGACTCTGTGTCAAAATGGTATTTTTTGCTAGCTGGGTAGCTTCCTTTTTATATTGATTCCTGCAATTCTTATGTATCAGGCACCTTGGTGTGATCCAAATATCATTGACCACGTTTTTGTGATTTAGGGCCACTATTAGCTCTGTCCTGTGCTCCAGTCCCCAAACTATTCTGACATGTGCTACTGTTAGTAGTCTCACTATCTTTACTGCTTTTCTCTACATCCTGGGTTCCTATATCCATGCCCTGAGAACATAGGATGAAATAAGGTTTTTCCTATATGTGCCTTTTATTTCGTTATGGTATCCATCGTCTATGGCTCAGTCATGGTGACTGAATCTATTATCCAAGAACCAGCCTGGATTGAAGAAATTTGTCATTTATTCTATTGTATGGCAACTCCATTCTTTAATTCCCTAATCTACAGTCTTTGAAGCAAAGATATGAAGGATATCTTAAAGAAAGTCTTGAAGGGATTGTCACAAAAGTTTCCTAAAGGGCATGAAAAATGAGTTGATTCTGCTCCAGCATTATCATTGTCTTCATGATGATCTTCAGCATTGTCAATATGAATAGACCTGGAGGATTTTCTAAATTCTGATGACTTCTGATTGTCTAATTCACTAAACTCAGAAAAGAGGGACATTTGTATCTCAGGAGCCCAGTGACCTCCAGAGAGGAATCACAATCTCAGTACTTCATTGGCCATCTGTAAAATACAACATAATTTTTATTTACTATAATATCCTTCAAATGTTTTTAATACTTTCCTTATGCCTGGAAGCAGGAGAGTCAGATTTCCTAGGCTTGGCCTAGAATTCATATACAACTATGTATGAATTTAACTCTATCCTAACACTATGAAATGTATTTCAACTTTTTAAAAATACTTTTGTGTACATGGACATATGCAGGTATATCTGGAATAGAGGTAAGCAGCTATTAAATGAATAAAAGATGTTGAAGAATCCAGCAAAGAATAAGCTAATTTTTCTACTAACATATACACACTCTTTTTTGATGGGCAGTTGATAATATTTGTGATTACATCAAAGTACAAAATTCTCATTATGCAATGTAAATGCCCCATTCTACCACTGTCAATCAACAACTTTTCTGTGATGCATGGCCTGCAAAAGATCAAGGGCAGTGAATTGTTGAGTGATTTGCCCTGGGTTTTACAACCAATACTTGTGAAAAACAGGATTTGAACTCAAATCCTCCTAATGTTGAGGAATACTCTCTATTTATAATGTCATCCTGTCTCTCATTTACCCTTTTAGATACTGATGATGTGTCCTCATTATAGATGAAACAAGAAATTAATTCTGTCTTCTTACAAGAAAGGTAACTAAATTTAGGTATAACTAAATAAGAAAAAGATATACAGACAGGCAGACAATGACATTATAGTCTCCATGATGAAACCTACTTAAACCTATTGGCCACACAGCTGACCAAAGTAAAGCAACTTTGTTCAGAATATCTTTGGCTGTCTGACTTTATTGATTAACTGCATCAACTACCAAGTCCAGACACTGCAATCATATTCTTCAAGTTTCATTGATTTAGCATGGCCAGCATGCCGACCCAAAAAACCCAACAGCCTTAGAAGTGTGAGTCTCTAACCTTTCAGATATTAATTTCTTTTTATTTATTCATTGTATCTATGGTGAAAGTAGTTGCTCCTGAGAAAATAATTCCTTGATGTGTAGCTACATAAGTTAACTATTTATTTCAACATAGGTATCAGAGAAAATTGTAATCTAGCATACAAACTAGTCAATTGTGCTATTTTAAAAGAATAAAGTATTATTATAAAATAGCAAGCATAAATCATTGTGTAAAATGCTAACATCATTAAATTAATATAATCACATGTGAAAAGAACTTCCAATGGAATATATGTAACTGAAGAATAGAGTTGGTGGTTTATTATGAATGAATGAATGAATGAAGAAGCATTTATTAAATACATCCAACAATGTACAAAGCACCATGATAATAGAATCCATTGGGATGGGAGGAAAACAGTGTCTTAAAAATGATTTTACCATCTTCAAAAACATGAAGGAAAATATAAAACAATCAGGAGTAAGTATTTATTTTCTTATGACAACTGAAATGAAATTTCTTGAAATCTGAGTTAGGATTAAAAATAAAATTAATAAGGGAAGATATGTAGTTCTTTGACTTTCTTATTATTTGTAAATTTAAAAGTTAAATCATTCTTTTTATGAGAAACAAATAATAACATTTTACTAAAGAACCAGAACTGGTGAACCTTTTGTCTTATTATTCAGAAATGTATGAATATAGGAAAGACATTTCATTATAGAACCTAATCCAATTACACTATAAAGAATAATAAGTTAATATATCTGTTGAAGAAAAATCAATTGAATACTCTCTGAAATAACTAAAATTTGTATACATATATGTTTATAATATAATTAAGCAACATAAAATTCCATAATTATATTTAGATTGAATACATTAACATATATTGCATACATTTAGAATATTTTACAACTACAAGACAAATTACGAGACAATACTTGACTTGAATTACAAGACCTATAATTAAATTTCAATTTCATACACTGACAGTATGACTTTGGTCAAGATATTTCATTCCTCTGAAACACTCTTCAGTGATATAGGCATTCTTGTTATGTATTATCCTGGAAATAAATAATTAAAACAAATGAATGTCCACCAATTGGGCAATAACTGGATAAATTATGGGTATAATGAAATATTACAGAATTATGAAAAATGGTAAAAAAAAAAAAAGAAAAAGAAAAAAAGAAAGAAAGAAAGATGGATTCAGGGAAATCTGGGAAGACTTCTACAAACTGATGTAGTTCCCAAATAAACAGAATCAGGAGACAAATTTATATAATGATTAAAATAAAATAAAATGAAATATTTCCTGACCCTATAAGATCAAATGGGCTGTCACAGGGACTTCTGAGAAATGGCTAAAGAATAAATTGATTTAGCTAGCAATACAAGATAGTGAGGAAAAGGAAACCTAGATAAACTATTCCAATATTTCCCTCCAAACAACTTTGAAATAACAACTTAAATTGAATTCTAAAGCAGCACAATCAACAAAAAGATCAGGTGAAAACATGTTTTCTGTTAAGAATAACTGAGGTGGTCAAAAGGAAGGCTCTGTAGTACTGGGCTAGGAGCTGGCCAGATTCACAGTGTGGCAGAGAAATTAGAGTGACAGTAGCAGCAGTAGTACTGAGAGCTTTCATTTCCCAGCTAGATTGGGGATTGAACATCTAATCAAAAAAAATATATATTTCAGGAGTCACCTGTGCTAACCCTGGACATAGGAGGTGCGTTTTGGAGTCACATTTCCAAGGTGAAGAGGAACCTTTGTGGTTTCAAGAAGCAGGGACTTTACTTCCAGGGTCTCAGTTCCATTACACAAAAGAATGCTTGCTGTCACAAAGGACCATGGATAATATATCCAGGTTGTAATACAAGGGAAGAGAGAAGTTGTGGTCATGATAGAGCAGGGATCCTACTTTGGTAAGGATCAAAGTGTAAGCCAGGAAAGATTACCAAAGCAACTTTAGAAGATCTTTCTTTAAACCCACTTTAGAAGATCTTTCTTTAAACCCATCCTAATACTTCTAATCTAATGTTCATCATATGCTCAGATCTAGACCTGCTGAAAAGATGACAGCAACAATATCATATTTTCTATATCCTAAGCTTAGACAGATGTGAAATGCAGTAAAAATCCCTCCCGCCTTTCTGAAGTAAAAGCTAATTTTCCATCAAAAGTTTATGCTGATTTAATAAACAGAAAACTACCTACTTAATCTACCTGACATGACTCAGTGAGAGAAAGCCTGTGCCTGTATTACAATCTAAAAATAATTGAAATTATACTTTCTTGGGACCTAGTTTTCTGGCTGAATCTCTTAGAGGGAAGAATGAAACCCTTCCATGCAAATAGCTTGAAGGTAATTAGGTGTCAGCCACTAATTATAATATTTCCAAGGGTAATTAAGTAGATCCACTTAATATCAATATATTATCTATAAAGTTAGCAATAAGCCCCACTTACATAGTGCTTTAGAGTTTGGAAATGTGTTCCCCACAAGAATCTACCCTGTGAGCAAGAAAGTATAAGAATGAGAGGAAAAAATTGAATTAGAGAAGTCAAGAAGTCAAGACCCAGGATCACATTGGAGTAAGTACATTGGTAATGAATGTTAAGAGTCAGGAATTGAGCCAACTTCTAACTTCAAGGTCAAGACTCTTTCTACTGTACAAGAAGCCATTGTATCAACATGTGGCATGAACTTCTGCTCTATGATAGTACTTTTCTGAGAAGATGACCATAAAGAAACAAATAATAAGAAAATGGAAGAAAATCTTCTGGAGGCTATTCTAGAATATCCATATAGAACCTAGTTTCTCATTCATTCATTCATTCTCTCTTTGTCTCTGTATGTGTCTCTCTCTGTCTCTCTGTCTGTCTCTCACTCTTGCTCTTGCTTTCTCTCTTTTTCTATGAGAAAGAGAAGAAAAGGAGCTTTTTATGTGGACATTCAGAAGGGAAATGTAATTTTTCCTTGGATAGCTTTGTGTCCATTTTGTAATTCAAATGTAAGCACTAATAATAAATCTTACAAATACTGAGAACATTACTGTAAGAGGCAATGATAATGAAAGTTGCTCCCTAAGAATGCAATGCCTAGTTTATAATCCATTAGGAATTGCATAAAATGAATGTCAAAGGACTTTCTCTTTCCAAGTTTAGACACCATGTTCACACAACAGTGTAACCACAGAAGCAAGGCAAGTCTCTGTTTACTTGTCTCTTCATATCATAGTTGTTTGAAGTTTGAATCTTTTCCCCTTGAGCTCTGAAGTCTGTGTTCACAAGTTAAATTCACAAGAGTATGTTTGAGTTTTATTGATTCTCAATGAAATCATAGATTATGCTATTCCCTAAAGATAGCTCATTTGCAGAGATGATTTCTAATTTATTCCTCTATCTCTTCAATCCTGAGGGAAATAATTAAAAAATAACAAAAGAAATAGTTTCAATCATTAGAATAATTGGGAACTAGAGCTTCTAAGGCTCATTTTTGACACACTCAAATTAAGGACCCAAATGAGTTTATAGGAAAAGGAGAATCTGACTCATAAAAAAGTCAAGTAGGAAAAATCAGAATCTTCTGCAGAAATAATGCCAAATACAAAACATGAAATTCAATTTAAAATTAAAAAAGAATTTTTCAAAACTGAATTGAGAAATAATAAAAAGAAAACATTAAAACAGAATTCTTCCCTTTCCTTAATTGTATTTAATATTTAATAAATTTATATTTAAATAATATTATTTAATATTTATATTAAATTATCTATCAAAATTATATTAATATTAATATTTAAATAATAACTACAATATATATACATATCTATACAGTTATTTTGCTGCACAAGAAAAATCAGACTTAGAAATAAGGCAAAATTAACCTGAGAAGGAAATCAAAAATGCAAGTGGACAAAAACAGAGGGAGTAGATATGCTATGTTGTAGTTCACACTCACTTCCCAGAGTTCTTTTGCTGGGTGTAGTTGGTTCTCTTCATTATTGAACAAATGGAACTGATTTGGTTCATCTCATTGTTAAAGAGAGTCTCGTCCATCAGAATTGCTCATCATATATTGTTGTTGAAGTATATAATGATCTCCTCGTACTACTCATTTCACTTAGCATCAGTTCATGTAAGTCTCACCAGGCCTTTCTGAAATCATCCTGCTAGTCATTTCTTATAGAACAATAATATTCTATAACATTCATATACCACAATTTACTTAGCCATTCTCCAATTGATGGGCATCCATCCAATTTCCAATTTCTGGCCACTACAAATTGGGCTGCCACAAGCATTCGTTCACATACAGGTCCCTTTCCCTTCTTTAAGGGAATATAAGCCCAGTAGTAACACTGCTGGATCAAAGGGTATTCACAGTTTGATAATTTTTTGAGCATACTTCCAAATCACTCTCCAGAAGGGCTGGATGTATCCACAATTCAACCAACAATGTATCAGTGTCCCAGTTTTCCCATATCCCCTCCAACATTAGCATTATCTTTTCCTGTCATCCTAGCCAATCTGAAAGGTGTGTAGTAGTATCTCAGAGTTCTCTTAATTTGTATTTCTCTAATTAATAATGACTTGGAGCATCTTTTCAATTGGCTAGAAATAGTTTCAGTTTCTTCATCTGAGAATTGTCTATTCATATCATTTGACCATTTATCAATTGGAGAATGACTTGATTTCTTATAAATTAAAGTCAGTTCTCTATATATTTTGGAAATGAGACCTTTATCAGAACCTTTGACTATAAAAATGTTTTCCCAGTTTATTGTATCTTTCTAATCTTGTCTGCATTGGTTTTGTATGTACAAAAGCTTTTTAATTTGATATAATCAAAATTTTCTATTTTGTGATCAATAACGATCTCTAGTTCTTCTTTGGTCACAAATTCCTTCCTCTTCCCCAGGTCTGAGAGGTAAACTATCCTATGTTCTTCTAATTTATTTATAATCTCATTCTTTATGTCTAAATCATGAACCCATTTTGACTTATCTTGGTGTATGGTGTTAAGTATGGGTCAATGCCTAGTTTCTGACATACTAATTTCCAATTTTCCCAGCAGTTTTTGTCAAATAGTGAATTCTTGTCCCAAAAGCTGGGGTCTTTGGTTTGTCAAACACTAGATTGCTATAGTTAGTGACTGTTTTGTCCTGTGAACCTAATCTATTCCACTGATCAACTAGTCTATTTCTTAGCCAATATCAAATGGTTTTCATGACTGCTACTTTATAATATAGTTTTAAATCTGGTACAGCTAGGCCACCTCCATTTGATGATTTTTTTTCATTAGTTCCCTTGAAAATCTTGACCTTTTGTTCTTCCAGATGAATGGTTGTTATTTTTTTCTAGGTCATTACAATAGTTTTTTGGAATACTGATTGGTATAGCACTAAATAAATAGATTAGTTTAGGTAATATTGTCATCTTTATTATATTTGCTCAATTATCCAAGAGCACTTAATATTTTTCCAGTTGGTTAGATCTGACTTTATTTGTATGGAAAGTGTTTTATAGTTTTGCTCATATAGTTCCTGACTTTCCCTTGGCAAATAGATTTTCAAATATTTTATACTATTGGCAGTTATTTTAAATGGAATTTCTCTTTGTATCTCTAACTGTTGGATTTTGTTAGTGATATATAAGAATGTTGATGGTTAATGTGGGTTTATCTTGTATGCTGCAACTTTGCTAAAGTTGTGGATTATTTCTAATAGCTTTTTAGTAGAATCTTTGGGGTTCTCTAAGTATACCATCATATCATCTGCAAAGAGTGATAATTTGGTTTCTTCATTACTTACTCTAATTCCTTTAATCTCTTTCTCAACTCTTATTGCCAAAGCTAGCAGAGAAATGACATTTATAAAGAATTCAGACCTTCCTACATTTCATGTATGACTTATATGAACCAGTGTAAAGTCATTTCCCACCAGCTGAACTACTCAGATTTAACTCTACTTTCTCTTTTTTCTCCCTCCCTCCCCTCTTTCAACTTCTTTTTATGTGTTTTCTTCTAGTATTATGATGACATAATGCTGTACCACAGTTCCCTTTTATTGTCCTGCCTCAATTTCCCTGATTTCCCTGCCTCAGTTCCCCTAAATTGTTCAGCCTCAGTTTCCCTGAACTGTTCTGCCTAAATTCCCCTGGTTGCAACACCTCCCCCTCCTGCTTATTAGGACTGAGATAATTAGGGCTGTGGCCACTCTGGCATTGACTATTTCCTTTACTCTCAATTTGTAAGAATATATGGTCCTACCCCCCAATTTGTCAGAACCAGATTGATGGTCCATTCCTACTCTCAGTGCTTGGAGTCAATATTTCATGGGAAACTCTCATTCCTTGCTGGATGCTTTGAGACATCAGTCCTGGGGGCAACATGACCCAGCACAATCTCTCCCTCTCAAATAAAATATTAAAAACTCTCTAATCTCTATCTTGCCTAGTTTCTCTAGCATTGCATTTGGAGGCCCCAACAAGATATTAGAAATGAGAGCAGGATTGGAGATTAGAGATCTTTGGGTCTCCCTCTTGGGCCTCAGGGTGGTTAAGGATCTGGGTTCTTGGTCTAGAAGGGCTGACCCTCTGGATTTCTCCAGTTTCTAGAAAGAGTGCAGTTTTCAGGGAGAGAGCAGTTTTCAGCCACAGCCACACCCAATGGTGGAAACCTTCATTTCGGTCATGGGAGAGTAAGTCTGTATGTCTTAATACATAATCTAATTTGTTTCCCTGGTCTGTCTGTCTGTGCTAGCTTCTGGATTCTCAGAATAATAAAATGCTGATGGACATTAAATTCTGATAATGGTATCAACAGGACGCTGGATGATACCATCTGTGTGGGTGTCTTCAAAGACACATCTGGTCTGAATGTCTTTGGACAACAAATTTGAGTGTCTTTTAAGACACATATCTGGTTCTGTGTGCCCATGGCACAACTTTGGTTATCGGATTTTTAGCATCTTTTTTCTTGGCACTATCTGTTCTGAATGTCTTTGGGCACATCTGGGTTCCATTAGGCACAATTTGGTTCTGGATTTATATATATATATATATATATATATATATATATAGGCATTCTCTGTGAAAACGGAGAAACGCACCAAACTGGAACTTGGAAGCCTAAAAAAGGCTCCATTTGAACTCTGGGAGGAAAGAGTCTGGAGCTGACAAAACTTCCCTCAGGGGCTATTCCTCAGGTTTTTGGAAAACCCCTACTCTGTATATGTTAAATGTTTTATTTAATGTTGTAATTGTGTAGTCTATGTTTGTATGATTTGTGTTCTGTGTGTTTTGTCTGTCTGCTTTGTTGGTTAAAGAGCTCTGTTAAAGTTTTAAGAACAATGATTAAGAATTGGTTAAAACTCTGGCAGAAACATTTTTCTGAAAAGCCTGCTAGGAGGATTAAAGGGATAAAGCAATAAAATTCAAGCTCTGCCTGGACAGATAAGAAAGATGCTAATTGTTGTGAGAAGAACACTCAGGCAGAAGAAACAAAAACTTTTTTAAAGCTGGGTTTGATTTGGTTCAGTTTCACTTGCCTGAAAGAGGTCACGGGTCTCTAATTAGGTAAAGTATGCTACCTTCTGAAACACATTGGGTAATTTGCAAAGCATATTAGTTATGTTTTATGAAGTTATTTAGCTATTCACTATATTGTCAATCTTAAAAATTTGAAGGGAAAGTAAAGGAGAATGAAGGTGATTTAAGAAAGAACAACTGTGGGGTTGAATGATTTTAAGAAGTAATAGAGAGAAGGGGAGAGAAAGTATTGGGAAGGTTTTTGGGAGGAGAGGTTACATGTGGGGAGAGAGAAACAGGAAAGAATCTTTTGTTTAGGGGTGCACTTTAGCTCACCCCTCTCCCCACTGCCTTTTGCTACTTTATGGAGAGAGCATCTAGTTAGAAGGATTGTTGGTTTGGGAAGTTTGTTTAAGGTATGTCAGAGAATGTCGGGAAGCATGGAGGACTTGGGAAGAAACTTGCTATTGGCAGAAAGTAAGTAAACTGGCTGGCTAAACCCTGAGAAGGATTTCTGTGTTGGAAAAATTGAGTAGGGAATGGAAAGGAATCTTTCCCCCTCCCACCCCAAAAGGTGGCTGCCTCTTTGAAGGTAAAATGGGGGCAGAGCTGCTTGGCCCTTGCTGAAAAAGTAAACTGTGATTTAAAGAGACAGGCCTACTTTAAGTTAATTGGCTGAATATTTGTTTCTTTAGATACATAATGTTCACCTTGTTTAGGAATATGGTCATAAATGTGATCTATAATTTAGTAGGGTTATTTTTTAAAGTTTAATTAATATTTTTAAGAACTTCTTGGATTCTTTTATGTGGAATTAGGATATATTGTATAAGTTTTAATTGATTGTATTGGGTCATCTTTAAAATTATGCCCATTATTTAAAGGGCCTCTGAAAATAATAGTTTTTTTTTTTCTTTGTCCTTTTGAAAATGTTTTCATTATAGACAATATGTAATTTGGGATGTATTGGGTATTTTAAAGCAAAATGATTTGTATAATGTTCAACTTGTGAAACTGTCTACTTGGACATGTAAGATAATTGTGTGAACTTAACTGGAACAATTCTTGCTGTTATCAATATAAGGTAATGGCAAATACTTGTTTGGGATTTATCTGAAACTTTGGTCAATGGGACTTGTTATTGGAGGCAAGATTTCTTGGGCTTTTAGCTAATACTATTTAGGGGTTTTTATCCTGTATACGCTGAAGGATCAGTTTTGACTGCTTATATTATGTTATAGTCATGTCCCTGCATTTTTCCCTCGTGACTGATTTCTATGATAAGAACAATAGTCAATAAGTATGATTAATGCAATTCAATTATGTCATACCTTGTTGTTTCTAATCTGATTGTGTGTAATCATTATATCCTAAATACTTAGGCAAATGAGTATTTAGCCTGGTCATCTGTCTGTTATTGTATATCTGTGAAAATTCAGGTTTTTAAAGGCTTCTAAATAAAGAGAGGACCATTAGCACAGTTGTCTGAGAGACCTAATTGCTATTTATTGGGACTACACTGTTAACCTGTCCTGTAAGGCAAACCTGTTTCTTCTTAGATAGAAGAGATACTGGCTGGTCTGTACTGGCCTCCTCACATTTTGCCACAGTTTTGTGAACCAAGTCTTTCTGTCTCAGACTGTTCTAATCTTTATTTGATTAATTTTATTTTTGTTCTAGATTTTGGTCAAATTACAACTATATTTAACTAGTTCTGGGACCAGGATCAGCATTGATTATTGTCAGCACACCACAACTACCCCCTGGATGGACTGAGAGCCCCTGCCCTTTATCAGCACTAAGCAGTTTTTGAATGAGAGACATTCAAAACTCTCTCTAATGTACCCTGCTCCTAATGTACTTTGGACTGATATGGCAGAATTGGAAAGTGGTTGATAAATTATTGTTAAAATTCTAACTTTATTACTGTATGTTTAAGATTTGGGATGGAAATTGTTAAAATTGTGTAACTATTGCTGTTAAGGATGTTGAGGGATCTTTAGGATTGTACTAGTCTGTTATGTATAAAAATTTTAATTCACTCTCAGGATTTATATGTGGAATAGTTACTTGACAATTTATTTGTTTTTTGGGGGAGGATGATTCCTTTCTGTGAGGAAAAAAAAGGAGAGGAAGAGATAAGAAATTAGGGAAACTGGTGATTTTTCTCAGATTGGGAACCCCTAGTTTTCTGTTCACTTTGCCTTAGGCACTTCTGATTCACCCCCTATCTCACTAGTTCAAATTGAATTGAAAGCCTTCTAGCAGTTCTTTTTCATTTTTACTCTCTGTTTGGTAAATGATTTAAACTTACTGGACTGTGATTGCTAGGTATACTTTAGCTTTGAAACCCCAAATTCTGTTGGAATTGCCCTGGCAGACTCAGTTTGGGGGCCTATTTTTTAGGAAATCTCTAAGATACAGACACCTATCTTGGGACTGGCAGTGTCTCTGATCTGTTTCTCCAGTCCTGTGACCCCAGTTCCTTCATTAGTAGCATTCTCAAAAGACCTTGCAGTTTGGTATCAGGCCTCTAAAGTTTGCCTGCCTTGATGGTCTAACTGTGCATACTCTGATAACTGCTCAGAAATCTGGATCCTTTCTGTATCCTGGTAGCAGCTCATGTTTGTTCTGAGCGGAGACAGGTGGAGCTACTCCAAGTCTCACCCTTCTCCTTTGGAGTTTCTGACAGGTGCCCTTCCTAAGATGAGCAGCACAACTGTCTTGAACACTGCTACTCCCTCTATAAGCAGAGAATGAGCCAAGTACACAAATGACTGCAGACCTAACTCACAATGAACTGTCCATCTCACACTGGATTCTCTGGCTGATATGGTGCTCAAAAACTGCAGAGGACTTGGCATGCTTGCAATAGGGAGCCTTTGTATTGCTGTTAACTCTGGGGTTATCAGGGACAGGCTTGTCCTTACCATAAATCCTTGCATTTTTCTAGTTTGGGCTTATTTGTTTCATATAGGGTTGGTCAAAATTATGGTACTAAGACCTTCCAGATATCTAAAGAAAGGTAATTCAATGATTTGAATATTCAGAAGAGAGAGTGTGGAATGTTGTGCCACAGTTCCCTTTTGTTGTCCTGCCTCGGTTTCCCTAATTGTTCTGCCTCAGTTTCCCTAAATTGTTCAGCCTCAGTTTCCCTGAACTGTTCTGCCTCAGTTCCTTTTATTGTTCCGCCTAAATCCCCCTGGTTGCAACACACACACCTCTCCCGCTCATTAGGACTGAGATCATTAGGGTTGTGGTCACTCTGGCATTCCAAAAGATAAAACTCCAGATGTCCTATCTCAGATACATAATTGGCATTGTCTACCTCTATTTCTTCACACTTCCTGGCTCTAGCTTGACTATCTCCTTTATTCCCAATTTGTAATAATTTATGGTCCTACCCCCAATCTGTCAGAACCGAATTGATGGTCTGTTCCTGCTCTCAGTGTTCAGACTCCATCCCTGATTCGGGGGCAGGCAACATGCCCCCAGCACAATCTCTCCTTCTCAAATAAAATATTAAAAACTCTCTAATCTCTGTCTTACCTCAGCTTCTCCAGCATCACAAGGATGCAAAAGAACTGAACCCAAAAAATATATTGAGGTTTCAAAAACCTGCCCATATGGTTCACCAAATGTTGGGGAATGGGTGGTTGGGCTCCAAAAATATATTGAGGTTTGGAATTGGTGTTGTGAGGTATCTCAAAAGAATCTGTAGCCTTGATAATTTCCAAATCGAAGCAAAAATTTTATTATACTTTGACTGTAGACTAATTTCCCAAAAGGATTTTTGGCCATTAACAATGGGAAAAACTCAGGCATTAAGTTATCTAGAGAACTCATAATTAATCAAGAGGAAGATGCCATTAAAGCAGGCTAAATTCCTAATGAACTAGCCATTGTGATGCTTAATAAGGTTGGATAACCCTAAAAGGAGTTAGCCATTGTGACACTTAGTAAGAGGACTAACCTTAAAAGGAATAAATGGAAATGTAGTACAGGTAGGTTCTTTTATAGGAGAGAAATAAACTCCGGTGTTAACATCATAACTTGGGCCTCTGATTGAGTACAATAACCATGGGGTAATTTTGCAAATTCAAGGAACAAAAGGCACATTAAGAAGAAAAGTTCCATTTAAGGGCAGATAATTCTGTCAGTGCTCCTCCCTGCTTACTTCAGAGAAGTAACTATGGAAATTCAAGTAGGTAGGGTCCATTGTATGTAGCAAAGGTCCACTTAAATTAAAAAAAAACAAGTTTCCTCCTGTCAACACCTCTACCTGGTCCACCTACACATTGCTAGCAGGGACTTGGTCTTTTGCCAGCTCTTTTTCCTCCATCAATTGCATAGCAAACTCCCTGAGGACAGAGCCTGTCTTTTTTTATCTGTATCCTCAGTAATTAGCAATGTGCCTGACACATAGTAGATGCTTCATAAATATTTATTGTTGTATCATATTATAAAGTAAGTTAAACAGAGAAAAAAAAGTATACACTACAACAATTTAAATGGAAAAACAATAAAATGAAATCAAATAATGGAAAATTTTAATGACCAAGCTTGGCTCCAGAATAGATTTGAGAAAACCAATCTTCAAGAAGGATTCTGGGAAGATGGCAGAATAGGTCAGAAAACTTTCAGCTCTCCAGATTTCTTTTACATTCCCACACACCAAAAAAAGAACAAAAAAGAAAAAAATCGTAAACAAAGCACATTACCCCAGAGGGGAAATAGAACAGTGGAAATAAACAAAAAGTCAGGGTAAAAAGCAGCTGTGCTCCTAATAAAACTTGAGAAGATCTTGGGAAAGACTTGACCTCCAGGCGTTTGACCTAATAAGATGAAAATACTTCTAGGCTGACTGAGCAATTCAAAAAATCTAGAAAAATATGAAAAAAATCAACCCACTTGAGAAAGAGAATCAAAAACTTAAGGAAGAAAATAATCCCTTGAAAACTAGAACTGGGCAAAGAGAAACTAATGACATTCGAAGATACCAAGAAATAATAAAAATCAAAAGAATGAAAAAAATAGAAGAGAATATGAAGCATCTCATCAGGATAACAGATAAAGGAGACATAATATAACAACTACCTGAAACTTAAGTGAAAATTACAATAAAAAAAACAGAATCTTGATGCAATCTCATAAAAAAATTGTCAAGGAAAAATGTCCTGAAGTTTTTGAACAAAAAAAAAAAAATAGAAACAGAAAAAAAAAATCACCAATCACAATCTGAAAGAAATCTCAGGAGAAAAATTATATAAGAATAATATAGCCAAGTTTCAAAGTTCATAAATTAAGGAGAAAATATTGTTAGCAACAACAAAAACAAAAACAATTTCAATATCTTGGAGCTACAATAAGGATTATATAAGACCTAACATTACTATGGTGAACATCCAAAGTCTTTAAATATTATATTTCATGAGCAAAAGAGCTGGGGTTACAACCAAGGATAACTTACCTAACAAAATTAAGTATAATTCTGCTGGGGAAAAAAATTTGGATATTTAATGAACTGAAAGATTTTCAAGTATTTTTTACAGAAACAGTTAAACTTAAGGAAAAATAGAGCATCAGGAAAAATATAAGGTTAACATTGAGGATCAATCACAAGGGATTCAATAGGATTGAACTGTCTACTACTACTACTGTAAATATTATCAGTATTCTTATGACTCATAACTGCCTAGGTAGTTTGAAAAAAAGGATTGGGCTGAGCTGAAAATGGGCAGCTGAGAACTAACTAGGAGGGGGGAGGAGAGAGAGTGCTAGAACCTTGCTCTTAACAGGAATGGGTTAGAGAGGGAAATATATATATATATATATATACACATACACACATGCATATACATGTATGTGTATATCTGCATACATATACATGTATGTGTGCATATATGCATACATATACATGTATGTGTGTATACATACATATATGTGTATGTGTATATACATGTAAAGTCTTATAATTTCAAAAAGAAATGAGGTCAAGAGAATGGGTCAAGAGGAGAGGATAAAGAGAGGTGGATAGATTAAGGAATAGGAGGGCAAGAGAGAGTATAGAAGTAAAATAAAAGAATGAGAAAGGAATAGGATAAATAGGATGAGAAGGATAGTGAAGAAAAATAGGAAGTAGGAAAATACACAAGTAATTACAACTTGGAATGTGAATGGGATGAAGTTATATTTATTTTTATTTTTTTTTAGTTTTTATTTATTTTATATAATTATTAAAATTGTGAATTTATGAATTTAGAAATGAATAGCAGATTACAATTTTGAATTCAAAAATATGTGGCTTTCAGGAAATATAAAAATGAGAGATGCACACAAAAATAAAAATAAAGGGTAAAAGTAGAATTTATTATGTAAAAAAAAAAAAAAACCAGGGTAGTAATCATGATCTCAAATGAAATTAAAACTAAAAGAGATATAATCAAAAGAGAAAAATAGGAAACTATACTCTGTGTCGCAATATTGGTCAATATTATTAAAACCATTGAAAATAAATAGATAGTATAAAACCTGAGTATACCTGCCAAAACAGATACATATACTATATGAACATAAATATAAATACTTTTTATATAAAGTCAGATCTAAATAATTAAAGTAATATTTATTTTTCAAAGATAGATAAAAATAATATAATTAAAAATGACAATTTTACCTAACTCACCTATTTATTCAATGTCATTCCAACTGAATTATTTAATTTTTTTTTTACTGATTTAGAAAAATAACAACAAAGTTTATTGGAAAAACAAAACATCAGAAATTTCAAAGAAATAGGGGGAAAAGATAAAGGGACTTATCAGACCTTCACCTATGTTATAATGTAAAAGAACATTGTTGAAATATAAAATAAATACTCTCAAGTATTTTAAATTACATTTTCTTATATAAATAAAATCAATGTAGCCAAGAACAGAAGAAATGCAGACAAGTGAGGTGGGAAAACTTTCATAGTCACTTTCTTAGATAGTCTGTGATTGGTTGGAATATTACTATGGTATAGGAAATGATGAACTGGTTGAATTAGAAAAATATGAAAGGTCTTGGACTTATGAAGGAAGATGCTATCCACCTCCAGAGAATGAAAAAGAGATGATAAATGGAAATAAGCACAGTATGGTTGCTCATGTATGTGTGTATGTGTATGTATGCATGTGTGTATTCATGTTTATACACATAGATGTATGTGTTTATTTGTGTGTATGTATATATACATACATGTATGTTTAAAGATATTTATGTATATATGTGTATGCACATATTTATATAAATACACATACATGTTTAATTGTAACTATCTATATGGTCAGGGAAGGGAGAGGAAAAAATAAAGTAAAAAGTGCTCAGCAAAGAACAGTGGAAAACCTGCAAAGAAGTAAAGAAAAGCTAGGTAACTTGGAAATTAATATGTAATATTTTTACATAGGTTTTGTTGAAATGAAAATTTATTGTTTTACACTGAATCCTCTCATATTTGGCAGTATATATGGTATTCTTTTTCTTTTCTCTATTTGTATTCAAGTTTAAAATAAATCTCAAATTTTACTTGAAAGAGAGAGAGAGAAAACCCCCTTTCTTCCCATTATGAAGAATTGGAGGCAGTATAGAATGAAAAATTTCATATACTGTCTGATTTGATCTGTGTTGTTTCTTTTTACTGAATTTTTTTGCACTTTTAAAATATGTGTTACAATTTAAGACTTTCTGGGAAGAGGATAGAAGAGGGAAATATTTGTAAATGAATACAAAGTAAAAAACAAAAGAATTATATAAACTTCAAAAAAAGAAGACGTAGGTGCTCTATTGAGAAAACCTTTTGTAGTTATAATTAGGTTGTGGTTCCTTGATTCTTTTTTTATCTTCCCAAGATCTATCTTCTTAAATTTATACCTTAATCATGAATTTTAACTTGTCTTTTCATTCATTTTCTTAACCTTAATTGCCTGACAAAGGGACCAAAAATTACGGCTTTACTGAAAACATTTTCATGTGATATTCAAGATGACTCTCATCTCCTTGCAAAAGGGGGACACATTATGCATGTATAATTATGTAAAAAGACTTTTCATCACTGAATTTAACTTCATTTCTGAGTCCTTGTACCACTTCATAAGGACTGATTAATCTTTTATTTCCTTAGATCAGAATGGTCATATAATTCTCTTATGCTAAAAACATGTGAAATAAAATATTCTCATTTCTTGTGTCCTTTAGGGAATCTCTGGAACAACTTACTCAAGAGTTTCTTTAGGGCTTTCTTCATATCTTTGTTTCGGAGACTGTAGATCAGGGGATTAAAGAATGGAGTTGCTATGGAGTAGAACAAGGTTACAAACTTCTGCATTCCAGACTGGTTTCCTGATCCTGGGCTGACATACATCACCATGACTGAGCCATAGAACAGAGACACCACAATGAAATGAGAGGCACATGTTGAAAAAGCCTTGTTTCTTCCAGAACCTGATGGCACATGTAGTACAGCTCTCAGGACATGGAAATAGGAACCCAGTATGTAAAGGAAGGTGATGAAGATGATGAGAGAGCTGATGGCACCACAGGCCAAAGTAGTCCTGGGCACTGGGGCACAGGACAGTGCCAACAATGGCCCCAAGTCACACAAAAAGTGGTCAATGATGTTTGGGCCACAGAAGGGTACCTGTGAGATTAGGATCACTGGAGTCAGTAACCCCAGAAAACCACCTATCCAGCAGAATAATGCCAAAGTAATACAGCGGTTATGGGTCATGATAGTAGAGTAGTGTAGAGGCTGACAGATTGCAAGGTATCTATCAAATGACATCACAGAGAGAAACAAACCTTCAGAAGCACACATTGAAAAGAAGAAATAGAATTGAAGCAAGCAGCCAGTAAAAGATATGGTTTTGGATTCAGAGAGCAGGATGGCCAACATTTTGGGTACATCAGAGTTAATGTAGCAAATTTCTAAGAAAGAGAAATTGGCCAAGAGAGTATACATGGGAGTATGAAGCTGCTGACTTGACCATACAGCACAGATGATGGATGTATTCCCCATGATAGTGAGAATGTAAATGATAGAGAACACCATACAGAGGATGATTTGAGTTTCTTTTTGACAAGGGAAACCCAAGAGGATAAACTCACTTACAGTCTCAGAGATATTAGTGACCCCTGAGATCCTCATTTCTCTCTTATCTGTGAAAGTAAAAGAAATGGTAAATATCAGAAGACTTGTTTGGCTTTTCACCCTCTTTCTCCTTTCTACCTTCTCATCACTTCTGCCCAAGAATCTGTTTTATCCTTCTGTCCCTGGTTTATTATTCATGATACTGAAGTTGTGCTATTTGACAAAAATAACCAGAAGAAACCATATAGTTTAATGTATCTTCCACAATTTTCTGACCTACTCTAGGGAGCAGCTTGAACTCTGAGAGAAACTGGCCTGACAAATCAATATGTAGCTATCTTCTGGAATACAAAACAGAACCATTCTCCATATGCACTTGCTTCTTCTCAGAATTCAATACAGAGGTGCACGTAAAAGGAGACATGAACCAATCCAGAAGGCTTCATTTACTTCCTACTACATGTGCCATTTCTGCTGAGACCATGAATTCCTGAATTCAAATGAATTCTAAAATGGACTTGTGTCATTTCCATATTTAAATTGCTGCATCATTAAACTACTGGTGCTATTTAGATCTTTTGAATTAAGTATATTGGGGTGATACCAAGGTCAGAAATTCTACTTTAAATAGCATAGCTAGTTTCATGGAAAGAAATAAAAGGCGTCTATGACCTTAAGCTGTACTTCTAATTTTTGTCAACCAATTCCCAAGTTCTCATTTTTATTTATTATGGAGACCAGATGAGAGAAAGTGGATAGACTGCTAGAAACAGAATTCAGACCTTCTGTACTTCTGATGGTAGGTGCCTCAAAAATATTTTTTCTGACATAAAAAGACAATACAATGTCATAAAACCAGACATTTCATATCTCATAGTAAGGGGCTTTAATCTTCCCCTATTAGAAGTACATAAATATAACAACAACCAAAAGAAATCAAGGAAGTAATTTGCATTTTAGATAAGCTAGCTAGTATAGCTATTTGGAGAGAATTTAATTGAATAGAAAGATGTATTCTTCTCAACAGTACATGGCATTGATGGATCATATATTGGAACATAAAATTTTATAATTAAAAACATTAATATTATAAGTATCCTTTTCAGATCACAATGCAATAAAATGAAATTAAATAAGAGACCATGGCAGCAGAATAAAAAACTAATTGGAGGCTAAATAACCTGATTTTAAAGAATGAGTAGTGTAATTTTTAAATAATTTTAAAGATTTTTAAGTCTTTAAAATAAAATAAATAAATTTTTTAAAATTTAAAGAACAAATCAGAAAAACAGTAATTTCATTAAAAAGAATAATAATAAGGAAACAATATATCAAAGCCTATGGAATACGGCAAAAGTAGTAATCAGATGAAAATTTATATCTCTAAATGTTTATATCAGTAAATTAGAGAAACAATAGACCAATAAATTGGCAAAGTAATTTTAATAACCAAAACAAGGAGAAATTAAAAACATTTAATTTACCACTAATCTGAAAAAACTAAAAAAAAAAACAATAAAAACTGAGATTAATAAAATTGAGTGTAAGAAAGTTATTGACAATAATTGAAACAAGGAATTGATTTTATGAAAAAAAATCAATGAAATAGATAATCCATTGGTTAACATAATTTTATTTATCTATCTAATTTTTTTTTTTTGGGGGGGGGAGGGCAAGGCAATTGGTGTTAAGGGACTTGCCAAAGGTCACACAGTTAGTGAGTGTTAAGTGTCTTAAGCTGAATTCGAACTCACATCCTCCTGAGTCCAGGGCCAGTGTTCTACTCATTGTGTCATCTAGCTAGCCCCAAGGTAAACATACTTTTAAAAAGAGATCACTAATTTTAAAAATGAAAAAGATAAATATACCATTAATGAAATGAAATCAAAGCAATTGTAAGGAGTTGTTTTGTCTAATTATATGCCAATAAATTTAACATTTTAAGTGAAATGGAAGATATCCAAAAATATAAATTGCCTACATTAAAAAAAGAGTAGAATATCTAAATAAACCGATTTTCAAAAAAAGAAACCAAACAAATCATAAATGTGCTTCCTAAGGAAAAAAGCACAAAAACCAGATGGATGTACAAGTGAATTCTACCCAACCTTTAAAAACCAACTTTTTCACATGTGAAATATATTATAAGCAACAATAAATGAAGAAGGGTATGAAACCTCTTTTATGAAACAAATATGATACTGATATCTAAACAAGGAAAAGTAAAAACAGGGGGGGAAATTTATAGATTAATTTCATTAAGGTTGCAAAAATCCTAAGTAAAATTCTACCTAGGAGATTACAATAATATATTACAATATTGTACATTGTGACCAAGTGGGATTTATACCAGGAATGCAGGAATGGTTTAATATAATTGATTATATCAATAAAGTAACAGAAATAATCTTATTTTTCCATAGATGCAGAAGTTTTTGATGAAGTAAAACATTTATTTTCAAAAGTATATGTATAAATGGATTTTCCCTTAGATTGATAAGAACCATTTATTTTCAATAAGCAGCAAGCATTATTTGCAGTGTGTATAAGCCAAAAAACATTCTTAGTAAGATCAGGAGTGAAGCAAGTATGCTTGTTGTCACAAGTATTACTCAATATTGTATTGGGAATACTAGCAATAAAAATATGAGAGAAAAAATAAATGGAAGGAATCAGGATGGGCAATGAGGTAATAAAACTATTTCTTTTTATAGATATTATGATTTATTTGAAACATCCTAAAGATCCAACTAAAAAGTTAATTAAAATAATTAATAATTTTATCAAAGTAACAAGATACAAAGTAAATTCATGTAAATCATTAGCATTCCTAAATACCACCAACAAAACCCTGAAAGAACAAATAATAAGAGATACCCCATTTTAAATAGTTGTAGACAGCATAAAATACCTGTATGTACATCTGCCAAAATTCACCCAAAGTCTATATGAACAAAATCATAAAAAACTTTTTTATAAAATAAAAATATATTTAAATAATTGGCAAAATATTAATATTTTACAGGTAGACAGGGCCAAAATAATAAAAATTACAATTTACCTAAATTAAGAATTTATTCAATGTCATCCCAATTAAATTACCAAAAATATTTTATTGAACTAGAAAAAAAATTTAATCATTTGAAAGAACAAAAGTTTAAGAATATCAAAGGAATTGATGAAAAATATAAAGGAAAGCAGTTTAGAAGTATCAAAACTCAACTTATATTACAAAGTATTAATTGCTAAAAAATATCCAGTACTTGCTAAAAAAATAAATAGATAAGTGAAAAAGAGTAGGTATACAAAACATAGCAACAAATATATATATATATATATATATTAACCTTAAGTTTGACAGGTTTCAAGACTTAAATTTCACAAATTAAAATTCATTACTTGGTAATAATTACAGAGAAAGCTGGAAAGTAGTCTGGCAGAAATTGGGCACAAACCATTATCTTACTCTATTTACCAAGATAAGGTCAAATACATACGTATCATAGATACAAAGGGAAATAAGGCATGAAAGTTATAAAAACAGAATATATTATCTATAAGACTTGTGTATAGGCAATTTGTGAAGAAGTGTGAGATGTAAAATGGATCATGTCAATTACATTAAATTTTTAAAAATTGCACAAATAAAACCAAAATTGCCAATATCAGAAGGAAAGCAGAAAATTGGGGAAATTTTGCTGACAGTTCTCAGATAAATGTCTCATATCTCAAATATATAAAGAACTTTGTCAAACCTATAAGAAAACAATTCATTTCTTAATTAATAAATGATCATAGGATATGAACAGGTAGTTTTCTGATGAAAAAATCAAAACAATTTATAGTCATATGAAAACATGCTGTAAATCATTATTGATTAGAGAAATACATATCAAAAAAAAATCTTGTGATACCATTTTATGCTTATCAGAGTGGCTAAAATGACAGAAAGGGAAAGCAGCAAGTGTTGAAGAGAAATGGGGAAAAAATGGAGTACTAAGTCAGTATTGATGGAATTGTGAACTAATTCAACCATTTTGAAGAATAATCAGGAATTATGCCCAAAGCATTACTATACTGCCTATATTTTTTGACTCAGTGATATCTCTATTAGGTCTATTTCCCAAGATGATTAGGAAAAAAGAAAAGAACCTATATTTCTAAAATAGTTATAGAAACTCTCTTTATGGTAGCAAAGAACTGGAAATTTTGAGGATGGCCATCAATTGGGGAATGGTTAAACAAGTTGGGGCATATGGTCCTATTTGATTACTGTATTAGAAGAAATGGTGATCTGATTATTTTAGAAAAACATAAACATGAATGAAATAATGAAGAGCAAAATTAAAATGAAGAAACAAGGAAAAATTATACATAGTACCAGCAATATTATTCTAAGAGCAACTTTTCATCATTAAGTAATTTTGAATATTATAAATATATAAATTAACTACAAAGGACTTATGTATGAATGTTATCTATCTCCAGAGAAATAACTGATAAATAACCATATAATGTGATTTCACATACATGCATATTTGTGCCTAATGATAGCCATCTTAAGAGTGGGAGAGAAGGATAGAAAAATATAAAATGTGTATAGTAGAAAATAAAGTAATTTTAGAAGGAAATATAGAATGCAGAGTAGCTTTGAAAGTGGTATATAGTATTTATTTTATAGTTTTTCAGAAAATTAAACAATAATGTAACAGAAATGTAAATTCATGGTTTTATAGTGAAATGTTTTATGTTTTGCTGTGTATGTGAAAATGTTCTTTCTTGACTACATATTTAAGATCTTTTTTGTTTATGTACTTAATTTTAAAATGAATAAAAAAATTTTAATTACATACATTATCTCATTTGATCCTCACAACAATTCTGAAATTAAGAATTACTATTACTCCTTTTTCATTGATAATAAAAACCAAGACTCAGAGAAGTTAAATTATTTTCTAAGGCTCATAAGCCCAACATTCTATCTTTTATACCATCCTACCCCTGATTTATGCAAAATCACTAAATTAGAATCAGTACTCCCCAAGGAACAAATAAAAATGGCATAGAAAGAAATGTGAAAAAAATGAAAATTCAGAGGGAAAAAAAAACACAAAAGGAAGAAGTCTCTCAATTTCTTGATCATGGCTCTACTTACTGTTTTCAAGCCTGGACGTGTCACTTTAGAAGGGTGAAAACTCAGTTGTAGCATTCATAGAAAAGAACTACTGGACTTGAGTCCTCCAACATTATAGATCCACTATCTTTCCTTTCTTTTATTTTCCATTTATCCTCTGCTTAGTACTCTAAGGAATCCCCCTCTTAACATTTCCCTGATTATTCTAGTTTTTATCAACTCCATTTGCTCTCTGTTTTTCATTACTCTTTCATTGCCCTATTTCTGATTTTTTTTAGAACCATTTAATTTGAATTATGTGTAATGAGAAAAATTACCTACAAATTTATAAAAAATTAATTTCTCATGCTTGACTGTTTGCTTGCTACAGAGTTCATGGATGATTAATATCTCATTGTCTCTCTAGAAGATAACAAAACAAGTAAATCAAAACAAAGAAATATGTCCTCAGATCTTTTTTTTTTTTGCCCAAATTCATGTCTTTAAGGATGCAGTTCTCTGAAGGATACCCTATCAGGAAAAATGGCTTAGAGCAAATGATAAACTCATCATCACTTATGATGGCAATAAGAATGCATATAATATGACATACTGACATAATCTAGAAATAACAAGGGAAATTTGAACTATCTCATCATAACAAAATAAGTATTGAGATAACAGTAGAAAAATTATTTGTTCCCAATACATAGCCACATTACTTGAAATAGAATATATTATCTGACTCTTTGGTGAAATACTGATGTTTGACCATTATCACAAAGGGTGACTTCTTCTTCTTATTCAAGTAGAAGATCTATCTTGTTAATAATATATCTTTTCCAAAATATATCTTATTCCTAATTATAGTTCACTGTCTCCAGAGATTTTTGTTCTGAAGCAATGGAAGAAATCATTGTGTATCATCTAGTGCCTGAGGGAAATTCACTTTGGTTTGTTATGGCAATCATTTTTTAAAATAAATTGTATCATTTCTCAAATATAAGATGATTAAACAAGAAAATCTTTTTCATCTCACCTTTAGTGATACTGTATCTACCATTCAGAAACTATTTAGTAAATACTTACTGAAAGTGTGGTCCTATGTTAAATGCTGAACATAGAAAGGCAATAAATAAAATAGAAATAAGTAAAAGGAGAAAGGAATAAATAAAATAGTCCCTGCCATTAAGGACTTTACATTTTATGTATTATCACAGTAATCACTAGCCTTTTTATATCATGACCTTCTGACAGTTATGGATTGATTTCTTGAAATAAAGACATGATTTCTACATAGTATAGCAAGCAATGTTTTAAAAAGTTATAATTATCTCAAATCTTGGAAGCTTTCCCACCATTTTTTGTTGTCCAATATAGTGGTTATAGGCATAATTATCTTGAATTCAGAGTTTCTGATCTCCTTGATAATCATAAATTCAAGGTTGCCCCAACACTGCATGATGAAAACGTTGACCTGAATGGATAACCACTTTACACCATTCCACAATATTTTTATCCTTCTCTTCCCAGATCTCCTTCAGCCTCATAAAGTAATTGAATTAACACCACTGTTTCTGGAAAGTCTCTGCCTAGTGTGCTGATTGGTACAATTCCTATCACTATTTTAATGACTTCCTTGTTCAAAAAAACTCTCTGGTCACTGTTTTTCACTGTCTTCTTCTATTAATTGTAAACTTCCTGAGGTCAGGGATTATTTTATTTTCTTGTACTTGTAACCCCATTGCTTAGCACAGTGATTGGAACTTAGTAAATGGTTAATAAACATTTGTTCCTTCATTCATTCATAGCTTTTGACTCTTATCACCATCTTTGTGACATTTTTCTTTAAAAAATACTCTCTGAGAGCTGTCTACTCTCAGAGAGTCCATCCTCTGATCCTGTGACCCAACGCCTTAGGATGTTGGCTGCTGCTGCTGAACGAAGACTTCAGATGCAGCAGAACTCCTAGCGTTCTCTTTTGCCCTCCTCTGCCACCTCCTCATGAGCAGTGTGCTGAGCTGCTGTACTTCATCCCAGCAGGAAGAGGCCTTTCCCTGTTCTGCCAGCCATGTGGAGGAGTGGGCTTGACTGCATTGCCGCTGTATAAAGCATGTGGTCTTGGACAGCTGACGAATTTAATTTTTTTTGTAACATTTTCTATGTGACACTTCTTCAGTTCCCTTGCCCACTCTGGGGGGGAAAAAAGCCAATTTTAATTTTAAGCGTTATCTTTGCTGGCACTGACTAAACTGCCAAGTTGGGTTGGAGTAGCAAGGGATGGCTTGAGAAGATAGCCAGAGGCCAGGTGATCAGGCAGCTTAAATTACTTGCTTTATACATAGGTCATTGAAGGTACTAGTATCTTAGTTCAAAATATGGCAAGGGACATGCACAGAAAAATTCATAGAATACTTACTCGTTCAGCTAGCAAGCCTCTACTTACCACGGAGGCATTCATTATGTTACAAAGACAACCCCAACAACACTTCTTCCTCTTAAGAAAGGAGGAGAAGCGTATGAGGAATCATGAAAAATGAGTCCTTAATATAGCAGCAGAAACAAGGGTTGTTTGGCTATGTGATTGAAAGATGAAAATAAATAGCTTGCTTTGTGCAGGAAAGTAACCCTCTATTTGATCTAGACCATCAGTGGGCTTAACCTTTATACACCTCCTTGTCCTAAGCTGGTTTTATTTCCGTTAACTCTGGTGCTGCATCCCTCATGTATACATCCGTGTGTCCTTTAATTTTCCTTCTGTTCATTTCGTTGCCATCTTTAGATGTTGGGAAAGTCAGCACCAAAAGGGTTAAACAGTGAGCACTACTTTGGATTTTTGACAGTGTTAAAGTATGTTTGTCAATTGGAAAGTCTGTGGGTTTGTTCCTTGGAGTGACAAAAAACATAGGTGTAGTAAATGAGACAGTCATTATCAAAGGGTTTTGTTGAAGAAATAAAGAAAACTTTGGTGTCTTAAGCCCTTAATTTTGTAACTACTTTAGTTAACTTAATTATACTTAAAAAGATAAGACCTGCCTTCCAAGGAGGTCCCATTCCCTAACCTTTTCACACATTTAATGTTGAGCTGAAACACAATCATAGGTTACATACTTCACTTTGTCCTATTGGAGTAACTTTTAAAAATTAAACAATCTTTATCACAATCCTTTTGAGAAGTATCCAGTATTATCTAGAATTATTGGCAAAGTTAAATGTTTTGGGGTTTTTGGTTTTAAAAGGCAAGTTTTTAGGCTGTTTAAAGGTAATTGGGGAAAGGGTCGAATAGTAAATATGTAGGCAAAGGTAATTTATTTCAATAAATCTTTCAAAAGCCTTACATTGCAGTGCTGTTTAGTAAAATTTTGGAAACTGCTATGATTTTTTTGTTTCGTTTTGTTTTGCTGAGAACATAGTTATTTGTTTCTGTTTTGTTGTTAAAATAATAAAAAACAAATTATTTAAAAAATAAAAATAAATAAAAAATAAAAAATACTCTCTGATAACCAAATCAGTTCCAATAGAACAGTAATGAACTGAACCAACTACACCCAGCAAAAGAACTCTGGGAGATGACTATGAACCATTACATAGAATTCCCAATCCCTCTATTTTTGTCCGCCTGAATTTTTGATTTCCTTCACAGGCTAATATTGCATTATTTCAAAGTCCGATTCTTTTTATACAGCAAAATAACTGTTAGGACATGTATATTTATATTGTATTTAATTTATACTTTAACATTTAACATGTATTGGTCAACCTACCATCTGGGGGAGGGGGTGGGGGAAGGAGGGGAAAAATTGGAACAAAAGGTTTGGCAATTGTCAATGCTGTAAAATTACCCATGCATATAACTTGTAAACACAAAGCTATAATTAAAAAAATCATAAAATAAGAAAAAAAAAAAACAAATAACTACTATGTGAGAAAACTAACATGCACCCTTTCTGACTCTGAGGTTTCCCTGCTGATGTGTGAACATGGTGTCTAAATCTGGAAAAAGGAACTCCTTTGAGATTCACTTTTTAAAATTCCTTGTGAGTTATAAACTAGGCCATTGCATTCTTATGGAGATCCTTTCATATTTATTGCTCCTTGGAGAGATGTTCTCATCATTTGTGAGGTTTATAATCCTTACATTTGAATTACAAAACTGGCCCAAAGAAGCTATCTAAGAATAGTCACATTTCCTTTCTTAATGACACCTCAATGTCTTAATGACATCTTTTTCCTTGTTTTCATATAAAAGACAAAAGAGGGAGGGTAATGAGATAGAGAGAGAGACAGAGAGAGAGATAGAAAAGGAGAGAGACAGAGACAAAGGCAGAGAGGCAGAAACAGGCAGACAAAGGGGAGGGAAAAGGAAGAAGGAGAGGGGAAAAGGAAAGAGCAAGAGAAGGAAGGGGAAGGAGAGGAGAAAGGGGGAAAGAGAAAAGCAAAGGGGGAGAGAGAAAGAAAGAGGAAGGAAGAGAGAGGAAAGAAGGAAAGGGACAGAGAGGGGAGGGGAAGGTGGGGAGCGGAGAGTGAATGGCTTTATGAGAAACAAGGCATGGTCTGTTATGTGGCCAGCTAGATGCAATAATCTAATTAACGGAAAAGAACAAAGATTGGACAGACACATAATCCTGCTTTAGTATGCCCCTTAACCTGGTATCTGCACTCTGACTTTCCTGACTGCTTTCAAGGTTCAATTAAAATCTTACCTTTGCAAGAAGTCTTTCATTCAATGCTAGTCTCTCTTTGATTTTTTTCCAGTTTATCTTTTATATAGTTTGTTTGCACATAGTCATTTGTATAATGTACCCACCATTAGACTGTGAGCTTTTTGAAAGCATGACATGAAAGCATGACTCTTTTGCTCTTTCTTTGCATCACCAGCACTTAGCACAGTGCCTGGTACATGGCTACATTTGTTATAGACCCAATGAACTGAAAACACAATCACATGTAATAAATATTTCTGCATGCCTTTCTCATGTTTGTATTTAATCCCATGAAAAAATTTCAGCAATCTAGACATTTTATGGCATAGAATTTTAATGTAACACTAATACCATTCTCTTTCATATTTTTTCAATAAGAATTCTTTTGTTATAGAATTGGATTTCTGACAAATTTATTTATTACTAATTTTCCTTCAGTACATACATGTTAAACCATATTTCTGGAGAATGCAACCGTTTTCAATGATGTACAGTGACATCTTCCAGGTCCATATTTTGGACATTTGGTCAGCATAGTCTTTCTTTAGATCAGAAGTTCTTAAAATGAGGTCCATGGACTTTCTGCAAGGGATTAATAGGCAGATTTCAAGGAGTCTCTGAATTTTGGTGGGGAAAAATTACAACTTAACCTCCAACTTAAATTTAGCATTTCCTTAAATTATGAATTTTTTAAAAACATTCAGCTGAGAAGAAATTCATAGGTCTCAGAAGCAAGCAAAGAAATTGACAACAAAAAATAATATAATTAAGAGCTCTAGCTTTAGATGATTGATTCCATAAAATTAAAATGTCTCTTACTGATTGGAGTGAATGGCTTTATTAGAAATGAGGCATGCTCTGTTATGTGGCTAGGTAGATGCAGTAATCTAGTTAATGGAAAAGAACAAAGATTAGACAGACACATTATCTTGTTTTAGTATACTCCTTAACTGGTATCTGGTTATCTGATTGGCCTGTAGCAAAAGGAAGGAAGAAAGGAAGGAAGGAAGGAAGGAAGGAAGGAAGGAAGGAAGGAAGGAAGGAAGGAAGGAAGGAAGGAAGGAAGGAAGGAAGGAAGGAAGGAAGGAAGGAAGGAAGGGAGTAAGTTTATCCAGCACTTACTAAGTTGTAGCCGCTATACTAAGCATTTAGGATATAAGTACAAGCAAGCAAAAATTCACTGACTTCACGAAGCTTATACTTAATAGAAGACTACAGTACACATAGGAAAATGATGTCCTGAGAGAAGTTTTTTGAATAAGGAATTATACTATATTAGCCAGGAGATCAGAAACTCTGAATTCAAGATAAGGATTTCTGATCTCCTTGCTAATCATAAATTCAAGGCTGTCCCAACATTGCAGGATAAATATGATGACCTGAATAGATAACAGATAACTGCTTTATACCATGTCAAAAGGATTGTATTCTTCCTTTTCTAAATCTCTTTTTGTGTTTTAGCTATAGTTTTGAGAAAAGCAATTATCTATTTGTGTTGAACAGTATAATTCCTTATTCAAAAAACTTCTCTCAGCGATTTTAGGGTTAGGGTTAGCTTGAATTCAAGATAATTATGCCTATAACCACTACAATAGACAACACAAAATAATAGGAAAGCCTCCAGGATTTGAGGTCATTATAAACTCTTTACAAAAAAAAAAAAAAAAATCTACATAGAATTCATTTATTTGTTTGTTTGTTTGCTGGGGCAATTGGGGTTAAGTGACTTGCCAAGAGTCAAGCAGCTAGGAAGTGTTGGTATTTTTCTTCTTTAAAAAAATAAGATGGTTCTCTCTGGGAGAAAGCAGATTTCTCGGGGAGGTTTTCTGGAGGCAGATTTAATTTCAGTTACAAGTAAATAATCACCCAAAATTGCAGCCAGCTGATAAAAGTTCAGATCTTTTATTGTGTCCTTCAATATAGCCCGGTTAGCTCAGAAGCCTATCTCTCTGCTTGGTTCTAAGAGCTCTTGCAGCTTTGTCCTTTGCTCTTGCCTCTGCTTTCTTCAGCCTCCAGCGAGCACCAAGATAAAAGTTGTAATGAATCTCTCTTGCCTCTAAGAGAGGGCTTGTGGGCTTCCTCTCAGAGTGCTCCTCTCCGACCCCAGTCAGTGTTCTGGAGAAATTCTTTCAAGTGGCTCACTGGAGCTATATTTATGCTGAGGGTAAAAGGCTGACTCCATCTTCTGGAGGCCGGGATTAAGGGAGGTGTGAATTCAGATATCTCTTTCTAAACCCTGAAATCTCCCAAACATGTGAACTCCAACGAGTACTTAAATATTTCTTGCTTCTATGAGCTCTCTAAAGGTGTGAACACAAGCATCGTTTCTATCAGTTGTACTTAGCACCTTGTTTCAAATTCTGGCCCAAAATATCTCCTTCTAAGATCAAATCAATCATATTGAACCATGCTAAATTAGATAATTATTGTCTCTATCAACTCTAATGGCTTAACACTTTGTAAAGATTTCAACAAGGATGCGTTCAATGTCTGAGATCAGATTTGAACTTGTTGAGGTCTAGATTTGGGGTGCCTAAATGAAATTAGGATTTAGTTGAGGTCTAGTGGCAGGTTTGGGGTACAGGGAGTCAAGAGTTCCCCTGCAACCCCCTTGAATTCGGCGCAAGGATATGGTGGTAAATGAGGTCTAGTAGCGGTGTGAGTCCCCAATAAAGGAATTTATTGGCCCGGAGAGCTAGATTGGTAAAAGAGGTTTATTATTGAGTTTAGAAGTAGGAGATAGGTGAAAGTAGAGATAAGGAGGGCACTGGACAGAGGGTCCAGTGGACAGAGAGTCCTCATATGGCTGCCATGTTTGGAATCTCTGCAAAGAGGGGTTCCCAGTGTGGCCCTTTTATAATAGGAGACTTAGCTCGAGGGGCTTTTGGGTGTAGCCCCAAAGTTGGCTCAGATCCAGGTGGGGCTGGGACAGGTCCAAATCTTCTATTGGAATTCAAAGGGACCAGGATTTGTGAGTCAAAGGGTAATTTACATTAACTGGGGGGGGGGGGGTTGGGAATCAAAGATTGGAATCTTTCCCACATCAAACTCAGGTCCTTCTGACTTCAGGGCTGGTGCTCCACTCACTGTGCCACCTAGCTGCCCCTTTTTATTTAATTTTTAATTTATTTTAGTCTTTATTTCAAAAGACAGTCCATATCTATCAGAAGGTCATGACATAAAGAAACTGCTGATTATTATGATAATAAGTAAAATGTAAATTCCTTCATGGCAAGGATTGCTTGTTTTATTTCAATTAATTAATTTGATGCCTTTGTATGCCTAGCATCTAGCATATGGTCATACTTACAGTAAGTGCTTAATAAATGATCAGTGATTGAAATAAACAAGGTGAGATGGAAAAGGGAGAAAAAACTTTAGTCTTTTATCAACATTGTAGACATGATAAATGTTATTCAAAGAATAAATGATTGCCATAAAAATAACTAAAGCAAATTCCCCTCAGGCATAGCATGATACACAGTGATTTCTCTCACTACTTCAGAAGGAAATCCTCTAGAGACAATGAGGTATGACTGGAAATTGGATAAATAATGAAGGAAATAAATCATTAACCACACAAATATTCTTCTCATTCTTTTTGAGTAAAAGGACCAAATCATATTTTGTATAAAGGGTCAAAAATTACTATTTCTCTAAGAAGCCAGACAGTATGTTCTATTTCAGGATATGTAACTATAAATATGTGGACAAATCATTTTCCTGTTCTTATCTAAATGTCTGTTTTGTTATGATGAAGTAGAACAAGTTTTCTTGTTTGCTAATTATTATTCCTATTAATTACATTGGTATTTCAGATTATATAGATTCTTACATCCATAATTAATAAGATAACTAAAAATGAGTTTACCATTTTCTCTATACTATTCTTCCCTATAGGATATCCTTAAAAGAAATGTATCCTTAAAGATTAAAAACTTGAGCAAAATTACTTACTTCTTTGTTTTTGTTTTTGTTTATTTGTTTTATTATCTTCTACAGAGACAATGAACTGCTGGCCATCCACAAACTCTCTGTGACAAACAATCAAGCATGAAGAGAGATTAATCTTTTCTAAGATTTTAGGTAATTGTTCTCATTCCATGTAATTTAAATTAAATTTTTCTGAAGGAGATTAGAAATATGACAATGAAAGAGTAATAAAAATAAAGGGTAAACTGAGTTAACAAAATCTAGAATACTCAAGGAAAAATCAAGAGAGATATTCCCCACGGTACTAATCAGAGGGTAAATGGGAGATAAAGAAAAAAGGAATATAAAAGAGCTAAGATACTAAAGGAGCCAATTCTAGTAGTTCTTTCCTGTGAATTCTGTAACTGATTCTTCAGCATCCTGAAATGATACAATCCAGACTGTGAGAGGTACCAGGATCAAGAAAGTGAGAGGTTTTCTTTTTTAATTTTTTTTCAAATCTTTATCTTCCTATATCTCTTTCTATATCTCTTTTTCATTTGCTTATTGATTGACACTGATTTTCATTTAGCAGTTTTGCATAAATTAGAGCAAGCATGACAATGGTAGAGTGTTGGGTTATTATTACTAATATTTTATTGATAAAACCAAGGCTAAGAGTTTGATTTGCTAAGAGTCATAAGCCCAACACTTACCATATTTCTTTCTACCTATAGAGCTATTATAAGAATCAAATGAGATAATGTATATAATGTTTTATAAACTTTAAAGTGTTCTATAAATATGAGCTACCAAGACATTGGAAGATTGTGAGTACTAGAACCATAAAGATGGTTCTTAGAAGAACCATAAAGATAAAGACTAGTTAAGATAAGCCTTGAAGTACCTTATCAAAACTTTCTAAATGAAAATACTTAAGTTGCCTTTAAACATCATAATCTTGAAGATGGCAATGTCAGGATTAGGAATCCCAGCACACTGCCAAAAATGCATAGGAGATGCTTGAATTTTCCTCTCTTGGGACACTGTTTTCTTTTTGTATAAGAAAAAATGTTTTTGAGGCACCTACCATCAGAACTACAGCAGCTCTGAATTCTGTTTATAGTCATCTATGAACTTTCTCTCTCTCTCAACTGGTCTCCGTTATAAACAAAGGTAAAGACTTGGGAGCTGGTTGGTGAGAGATAGCAATATACCTTGTGATCATAGAACCATTTCATTTCTTTCCATGAAAGAACTGTGCTATTTAAAAGTAGAATTTCTGACCTTGACATAACCCCAATATGTTTTATTCAGCAGACCTAAATAGCACCAGTTATTGAATGATGCAACAATTTAATCATGGCAATGACATAATACAAGTCCATTTCAGATTCATCACTTGAAATCTTGACCTCATGGTATTTGTAGAAATGGGACACTGTAGTAGGAAGCAAAGAAACCCTCTGGCTTGGTTCATGTCCCCCTATATGTGTATCTTTATATGGAATGAAAAAGTACCCTGAGAAGAATCAGGTACAGATGGAGAATAGCCCTCACCTGTGTTTCAAAAGGTAGTTACATACCTATTATGGTGATGGTTTTGTTCTGAAGAATGGACATGTACCACAGTAGCTGTTAGAAATTCTTGTCAAACTACTTTCTCTCAGAGCTTAATTTGCTCCTTGGAGTAGATCAGAAAAATAGTAGAAGATACATTAAAGTGAGAAGTGTAAAGTGTAAAGTTTCTTATGGTTATTTTTATCAAATAGCACAACTTCAGTATCATGACTAATAGACTAGGGAGAGAAGTTAAAAACAGATTATTGGGCAGAAATGAGGGGACGGTGAAAAGGGAAGTGAAAGTGAAATGCCAAACAAGTCTTCAGATATTTACTGTTTCTTTTTCTTTCACAGTTAAGAGAGAAATGAGGATCTCAGGAATCATTAATATCTCTGAGACTATAAGTGAGTTTATCCTCTTGGGTTTCCCTTGTCAAAAAGAAACTCAAATCATCCTCTGTATGGTGTTCTCTATTATTTACATCCTCACTATCATGGGGAATACATCCATCATCTGTGCTGTATGGTCAAGTCAGCAACTTCAAACTCCCATGTACACTCTCTTGGCCAATTTCTCCTTTTTAGAAATTTGCTATATTAACTCTGATGTTCCCAAAATGTTGGCCATAATGCTCTCTGAATCCAAAACCATATCTTTTACTGGCTGCTTGCTTCAATTCTATTTCTTTTTCTCAACATGTGCCTCTGAATGTTTGTTTCTCTCTGTGATGGCATTTGATAGATACCTTGCAATCTGCCAGCCTCTACACTATTCTATCATCATGACCCACAACCGCTGTATTACCTTGGCATTATTCTGCTGGATAGGTGGTTTCCTGTGGTTACTGACTCCAGTGATCCTAATCTCACAGGTCCCCTTCTGTGGCCCAAACATCATTGACCACTTTTTGTGTGACTTGGGGCCATTATTGGCGCTTTCCTGTGCCCCAGTGCCCAGGACTACTTTGGCCTGTGGTGCCATCAGCTCTCTCATCATCTTCATCACCTTCCTCTACATACTGGGTTCCTATTTCCATGTCCTGAGAGCTGTACTACATGTGCCATCAGGTTCTGGAAGAAACAAGGCTTTCTCAACATGTGCCTCTCATTTCACTGTGGTGTCTCTATTCTATGGCTCAGTCATGGTGATGTATGTCAGCCCAGGATCAGGAAACCAGTCTGGAATGCAGAAGTTTGTAACCTTGTTCTACTCCATGGCAACTCCATTCTTTAATCCCCTGATCTACAGTCTCCGAAACAAAGATATGAAGAAAGCTCTAAAGAAACTCTTGAGTAAGTTGTTCCAGAGATTCCCTAAAGGACACAAGAAGTGAGAATATTTTATTCCACAAGTTTTTAGTATAATAGAGAATTATGTGACAAAGTAGAAATTTTGAAAAAGCTTTAAATATAGGTTAGCTGAAATGTAGATAACATGGAGAGTAAAAAAAAAAAATCTTTTAAGACTTTCAATGGACTTTACATATATTAGCTATATTAAAAATCCACATTTACAAGTAATACTAATGTAATTAACATGAAATAAATCTAGAAGGGTACACTTGGGATTCAGGCTTAGAGAGAGAGCTAAAACAAAAGTTTAAGATGTTTATGCTTTCTTCTAGAATCAATAGGAAATCAATGAAGGTTTTTTTAGCAAAGAATATTATTTTATCAACTGTGGGAAGGATATTTGAGAAAGTAGACCTCAAAAAATAGGGATACTGGACTTATAATAGTCTGATAAATAATTGTTAAAGACCTGAATGGGATGATGGTTCTGCCCAGAAAGAAGAGAGATGCAAGGGATATTAGTTAGAATGAATCAGTAGGACACTGGAACCTTTGCCAATAAACACAGAAGTTAAAGCAAGGATAATTATTCTTCTCACTATTATTTGATAAAATTCTCTTTTTTATTAAAAACTGCTGAGAAGAAAGAAAAATAGACTGATAAAATTTAGCTGTGGACTAACACTTTACTCCATATAACATCATACCCTCTAAATAGATCTTTGACTATAAGATTAAAAATCATACTATTAAAAAATTAGAGGAAAAGAATATCATATACCTCTCACAGCTATAGATAGATGTATTCTTAACCAAACACAAGGTAAAAGCAATTACCAATGATGAATAGGTAACTTTATATGAAATTGAAAAGTATTTGCAAAGACAAAATTGATGCACCTAGAAAAAGAAGAGAAGTGATTGAATGGAGAAAAAAATCTTTGTATCAAATTTTTCTGATAAGAGTTAGGCATCTGAGATATATCACTTATGTATATACGTGTGTGTGCATAGATACGAATGAGATCAAGACAATGATGAAAAAACCTAAAACAGAACATTGGGTTACACCCATACTTAGCAGTTGTGAGGAAGATGAAGAATTGACAAAGGAAACCAAGAAAGATGAGTGGAAAGACAGAAAAAATACAATCTCAAAAACTAAAGGGACATTGTCCAAGAGGAAGAGTAAAATCACCAATGACATACTGCAGAGAGGCCTGAGACCGAGAAAAGACTATCCAATTTATCAATTAAGGAGTTTTTGGTGACTTTGAAGAAAATAGCTTCATTAGAGTGGTTGAATAAGAGTCAAAGTTACAAGGGACTGAGAAGTGAATGAGTAAATGGAATGCTGTAGCAATTAATATTTATTCTAAGAGGTAAACGTTTCCTTCTTTTATCATAGTTAACCCAATATGGGTCTATATTATAATTCTCCAAAGATAAGATCATAAGAAAATTGAGAACTAGAAGGGTCTTACAGTCCATTTGAGTCCAATCCTCTCATTTTACTGATGAGGAACCTGAAGTATTTAAATGAACAAAGTCTTATAAGCAACAAATTTTTTAAAAGGACCTAGTAATTCTAAATCCAGGGAGCTCTTTCTGCATTATTATTCTCAAGACTGTTAAAGTATTTTAGTGCAATAAGATACTAGTAAGATGATTGTATATGTAGTATATTGGGTAACTACATTTTAAAAGTTACAAAACAAATTGCTGTCTGAGAGATAAGTTGATGAATAACCAGAGATTAAGAAATGCTTCCTGGAGGAGGTAATGTTTGCATTGGATCTTAAAAACAGGTTGGAATTTGACATACAAAGAGATAGGAAAGAAAGCTTTTCTAGCATAGAGAAAAATGGGAAGAGAGTTATGAATGTAGGGCAACATAGAACATGTTTTATATGTTAAAGGGCAGTGCAACTTGGCTGGAGAATTAAATGTCTGGATAGATATAATATGGACTGTAAGATTTGTGGCTAGATGCATGGAGACTTAAATGCCAGAAAAAGGAATTTAAATTTGTAGGCAATAGTTACTGAAGATTTTTGAGCTAAGTTTTTAAGTTGAGCCCATGAAATTATGTGTTTTTCTTAAAATATTTTAAATATATTTCAATGTCATTATTTTTCTTTATAATTTTAAATGTTTTATATGTTTAAAACATTATTCTGAAAAGCGCTATATAATTTTGATTTCACCTGATTTCAAAAGGGTTCCATGATACAAATTAGGTGAAGAGACCTTGCTCTAAGGAAAGTCTAAATAGGTTATCACCAAAAGCTTTTAAAGGAACCAAGAAATAAGACAGATTTTCTCTATAGTGAGATATTTTTGATTAAGACAGGTTCACACATGCTTAATACTGTCATCTGTCATAAAACTTCAAAGAACAGCACACCAAAGACAGAAGTCTAATCTCTCTCTTCTTACTTTCCCTTCCTTTGTTAAGCTCCAAAGCTTAATGAATCCATTACCTTTTTCTTTATGCTTTATGACTTGCACTTATATGGACAATACAGGAAGAGTTAGAGGGTATCTTGGAGGAATTTGGGAAAATGAATGAGTTGGGTGATCCATAAAGAAGGATCATAGAGAAGGAGCAATCCCTCCCCAAACTTTCTCTATTTCTAAATAGTCACAAAATGTTAGCTATGGTGTTAAAATTTTGAGATTTGTTTGACTGATAGAGCAAGTTCATATGTAGGGTAAAGGTGAAACCATGAATTTAAACACTATTTTAAAATATGTATTTGAAGACATATTTAGAGTCTAGTCCCAATGGGTAAAGAAGCTGTAGCTCAGCAGTAGGAAAAATAGTCTGAATTTATGTATGTTCATCTCTCTCTGATGGCCATTGGGAATAATGCAGGTTCTTAAAGGAAAGTTAATCCATACAAGTAACCTAAGAAACTTTGGTGGAACTATTTGGTAAGTGGTTTGGGAATTGAACTGCCCCAATGAATAACTCAAATATTGCATTTCTTGTTTGTATAATCAGTAAAGTAGTAGCTTCCTTAGACTTAATGAATATAGCCCATGTACCCATTTAGGGAATTTACACTAACATAGTCAAATATTACCTACATCTATATTATATTAACAAATTAAGAAGAAATATATTGGTAGGGACAATGAGCAATTATCATGAATAATCATGGAAATTAGTTAAGCCAGCAAGATTTTTAAAAATACTAGTCAAAGATAGTAACCTTAATCTTTTTCATCTCTCTCCCCTCCCCAATTCACAATACATGGTGAGAATTATTTTTTACTTTGCCATTTCCTACTTCAGCTCATTTTACAAATGAGGAAACTGAGGCTTGCCCAGTGTCCCATAGCTTGTAAGTGTCTGAGATATGATTTGAACTCAAGATGAAGCATCCTTAACTTCAGGCCTGGAATTCTGTGCATTTTGGTGCTACCTAACTGCCTACTGTAAAATGCCTATTTGTCTGCTGCAAAATGCTGCAGGTCCCTTCTTATTCTGCTGGTTTAGGGCATGGAATACTGAAAAGATTCTATCTCAGATGAATCTTTGTGCTTTCAAGAGTTTACAACTGGAATTCAAGATGTCCACCATATAGTCTCATATGTGAAAGGAAGACAGAAGAGGGGAGGTTCAGCCAGGAAGTGGTGCATTCATAGGATCATAAATAGGGTTGAAAGGTAAATGAGAAGTCACTCTTATTTTTTTGTAAATGAAAAAACTGAGGCCCAGAAAAGTTAAATGGTTTGATCAAACCAAATTCCTCTGCCTCCAAATTTTGTGCTTTTTCTATTGCTCCATTACCACTTTCTCAAATTTTAACTATCAGATTATTCAGCCTGCTCCCCTTAATGTAAACTTTAGGGAATAGATCAAAGATAGAAGATGCAGAAAGAATTGGCCTTTACTCAGTTAGCCTCTTTCAGAGTTCACTCCATGATAGATGCCCAATATTCTTGACACATAATGTGTCCATGACTACATACATACTTTTCCTCATATAATCATGGAATTGAAGAAACTAAGAGCTGTAACAGACATAAAGATCACCTAATCCAACCTTCACATGATGAGTAAACTGAAATCTAGAAAAGGCAAAAATTATCTTTTCCAAGTTATAAAGTCTAATACTGACAGAACTGATATTTGAACCAAAATTATTTCAACTATAGAATTATTCTATTCTTCCTCCTCCTCCTTTCATCCTAAAATCCCCCATTTTCCCTACAAAAACTCTATTTTCCTACTGTTTTCTCTCTTGCCTGTCTCTCCTTCCCCTTTACCCTATACTGTCTTCTCTCTCCATTCTCCCTTCCCTTCTGTCCTCTCTTCTTTTTTTGACTCTCAGTCTCTGTCTCTCTGTGTTTCCTTCCCTCTGCCTTCCTTCTTCCCTCCCCCCCTTCCTTCTTCTCTCCCTCTCTCTTTCTCTCTCCCTCCCGCACCCCTTTTATGTTTTACTGACTGTGTGACTCTGCACAACTCATTTAACCTTGTTTGACTCAGTTTTCTTATTTGGAAAATGAACTAGAAAAGGAGATGACAAATCACTTCCATATCTTTGTCGAGAAAACCCCAAATAAGGTCATGAAGACATGACCAAAATGACTGAACAACAATGAGATCCTTTCCCATTCTGAGATTTTGTTTCTATTACATAAAACTCTTTATGATTAAATGTGACAAAAAAAGATGATCCTCCCATCTTTTCATCTGTGATCTTGAGCTATCACACATTGCCCTACTTGAAATTCCCTTGGTATGTCAAAAATTAACATATATCTAATATTTTAATTAATGTCGTCATGCAAAACATATTTTACTTTACTTTTTTTATTTCTTGTCTGTAGAATTAACTTCATTCTAACATCAACTGAGGCTTGAAATTCCAGTTATCTTTTATAACATGATATTACTTATTTGCCAAATTCAACATAACGACCAATCTTACTGTTGTTTACCTCTTGTGGGCTAACAAATAATTCTTTTTCTCTCATTCTTTCTTCCAATCTAGGTCAAGATCATATTACTTTGTAGCATTATTGCAACCATTTCCCAATTATCCTCTTATTCTTAACCAGTCCCCTTCTGTACCACCTCTATTACACACACTTTCTCTAAAATACCATTTTAATCTATCACTACTAGATCAAAATCCTTCACTGATTTCCCATTGTTTTCAAGATAAATATATAATTTCTAATAATGGCATTAAGGCCTTCCTCAAATGCCCTTAATCTCTTTTTCTACCTGTATTAGTTTAGGGGGAAAAACCCTCAGGTTTAGATGCTCTGGCCCATTTATTACACTGGCTTTTTTTTTTTTTTTTTTTTTTTTTTTTTTTTTAGCTGTTCTAGAGATAATCCTCCTGCTTAGAATCTCTCCTCTGCCCCTTTTTTTGGAATCTTCACCTCCATCCCATCAAACATGTTCCTACGCTTAAAAATAATCAAGCTAAAAATTTCTGAATTCCTATTTGATTAGTACTTCCCAGCCTAGATAGAAAATCATTAAGATGCACCTGAATCACATTCCATCCTTCCTTATAAAGTTCTTGGCCCTCGTCCAAACTATTATTTAATCGTGTTATATAAGACATGTCTTTCAGCAAAGACATGGAGGAATCACCTAGAACCTGGCATATTTTGGTGCTAAAGGAATGGACCATTTTTCACCTGGATCATCAATTTCCTTCCTCTTCTGTTTGAGGATTGTTGTAACTCAGGCTGAGTCCCTAAGTGTCCTCCCCTACCTCCCACCTAGCCTCTTAATAATATCCCCTAGGTGGTGTATTTTCCCTTGTGTGAAGTAAAATATATCTATAATTTTTATAATTCTAAGGCTTTTTAGCACTGTTTGTTGGTTTATTTCTTCATGGGAATTGATAAATCCTCCAAAAAGGAGCTGCAAAGAATTGAAACATGATTGCCTACTATGCATCTACCCCAACCATATTAGTTCATTTACCGGCCCCTTAATTTGTCAGATGCATTTTAACTCCATATTACTTGTTTGGAAGCAGAAATAGCATGGGTTTTAAGAGGCAAGAAAAACAGAAGACTCGCATGTAAATCCCAGCTCTGCCATTTACTAGATATTTGACCTCAAGCAAATTATTTTCATTCTTTGGGTCTTAATTTTGTCATCAATAAATAAAATGAGGGAATTAGACAAGATAACCTTTAGTGTTCCTCCCAGCTTTAATATTCTCTGGTCCCCTGTGATTCTATACTGGAGGAATAAGATGATGAAGAAAAAAGGGAAGGAAGAGGTTGCTTGCAATATTGATTTAAGTTCTACTATTTTTTTTTTATCACTACTCACTGTTAGTAAAATCTGCCTACCCAAGAGAATAAATAATCAGTAACTTCTCCTGGTGTTTCTCTGGAGACGTCCCAAAAGAGTAAAAGCAAGTAGGAATAAAAAGAAATAATCATTGGAAGAAAGCAATAACTTCATAGAACACAGTCTTCTTTCAGTAATCAATGGTGCTTCTTCTAGCAAAAGTCAAATGCTGATACTCCTTTAGGTGGCTGGAGAATGGAAGTTAAGGTCTAACACAGAATATAGATCATGAGGTAAGTGGCAATGGGCTTTATAGCTTAATGCCAAATTCTGTAAAATGCAAGAGCAGTGGGAAAGGACTACATTACTTTGGAGAAAAAGGATGGGAGAAACTACTTAACTAAATGTAGATTCCAAGGACCTAGTTTAAAGTTCCTGTTCTGCCATTAAGCATCTGTGTGATCCCGGGTGTGACATTACTTCTCTGGGTCTTAGTGACCACATCTGAAACTGATGGGAGCTGGACTAAATAATCCTATCTATAAAAATGTGGTGCTTATTATTTTCATATAATTATTTAATCATACCCATTAGGGAAATTAAGTTTTTATTTCATATTAGAAAAAGGGATTGGAAAATCTCTTCAGACTAGAATGGTAACAAAAAATGGCATGATATCTGTCCCCATACCAAAAAAAAAAAAGTGTGATTCCTGTACTATTCAATCCTCATGTGTTATCACTGGGGTTTTCCAAAATAAATAAAACTTTGAATTCTACAATAGAATTAATGATGAGCCTTATAAAATATTAAAAGTCACAACAGGACAAGCATTTCATTCCAGGTTGCATATGAATGAAGCAATTTCCTTTGTTCTCACTATAGTCTCACTTGGGTAAAGTTTTCATGGAAACTGAGATTTCCTTATTCTCATAAATATTCCATTCAAACAAGGAATCTTACTTTTCTCCAGGCACTTATATTTTCCTGAACTTCAGCTCTATCTCTCCAAGCTATTCATTCCATCATCAAACACCCACTCTACTTGAATGTGCCCATATTCTTGGTTCTCAGTTAGTCTACCAAACATGAAACTACTTGTGCTCTTAAGGACTGTTCTCTTTATCAGATTCCATTGTATAAAGCCTACCTTCTCTCATGTGTTCATTGCATCTACTTATGGTCACCCTGAGCAGGCACAAGGCTTAAAACCTTGGGAAATTCCTAAGATCAAAACTTAGGGTAGAAGAAACCTCAGAAATGATTCATTTTTACCTTTTCATCTTTCAGATAAGATAACTGAGGCCCAAAGAGGTTAAGTCAATTGCCCAAAATGAACAGGAACAGAGTTGAAATTACAGATTATCCATCCTTAATCTTTGCACATCTCAGCTTCTGTTATGCCAGATATTGAGAAAAATGATTTCATATACACAAAGTACTACTATATGAAAGAGGGGTAAGACATTCTCTGCGTGGCTACAGAAAACACATTGATAAAAAATAAAGGAAGGTTATAAAGAGGCAGAATGTGGCATAGTGGATAGAGATCCTGCCTTAAGGCAACAAAGCTTGAGTTCAAGGATGGCCAGGAAGTTACTTGTCTGCATTGCTAAAGGAAATAGAGATAGTAAATTGCCTCTGGGAATTGCCTATGTCAATGAAATTGAAAATCAGTCTCTCTTCTTTATTCTTATCCATACTTCAGTATGAATTAGCTGGCCTAACAACTAGATGAAATTAGTCACCTTAAGAAAGAGAAAGACAACTTTGGGAAATGGGATAATTTTGGAAGATGTACATGAAGAAGACACATAAAAAAATAGAAAGAAGTAAGGCTCTAATGGCAGGGGAATAGGTTCAAATTTGCATTTGACTTTTTAATATCTGTGTAATTTTAGGCAAATCTCAATTTTTCTAGGCTTCATTTTTTTCATCTATAAAACATAGGGATTGGGAATCTCCAAGGTCTTTTCTGACTCTTGATCTGTGGTTATCAGTTTTTCTATTTTACCCTGAAACCTAACTTTTATTAATAATAATAGTATAGAGATAAGTCTCTTCTAAATCATTGTAGCTGATCTTCTTTAATATGTTAGCTATTCAAGAGAATGAGCTCTTTCACTTCAAAATACTTTGATTCTCATTTATTGTGTACTCTTTTGAAAGATGGAGCACTTGAAGTAATGGAATCAGAGTTCCAGTGAAGCCAGTCATCTGAACATTGTAACATGGAAGTAATCCTAAATTCTGAAAGAAGCAGAGCAATAGCAGCATTCGTTATTCCCACCTATCTGAAAATGTTCTTTCTCTGCACACTCACATACACACATACACACACACAATAAACCTATATGCACACACACATATATATATATGCACACACACATATATATATATATACACACATATATATACCCACACATACATATACACATATGTATTATGTGTATACACAAAAATACATGTCATATTGCTCATCTGAGGACACATTTCTTGAAATATAAAATATTTATTTCTCAAAACTCTGGGTAGGACAGAAGAAAGAATGAGGGAGAGAGAAAAAGAGGAAGGACAGAGACAGAAATAGATGATAGACAGATGATAGATAAATGAATGATAGAAATATATTGACAAATATATACATATATATATGAATAATAAAGATAATCAAGTCTAATCTATGTGCATTTCAAAGGTGATGAAGAAATGACCATCTTAGGCAATCATAACATCTCTTGGACTGTAAGCGAGTTCATCCTTCTGGGCTTTCCATGCAATCAGGAAATAAAAATCCTTCTCTTTGTATTGTTCTCTATTGTGTATGCACTGACTCTGATGGGGAATGGGACAATTGTCTGTGCTGTGTGGTGGGACCAGCAGCTCCACACTCCCATATACATTTTACTGGCCAATTTTTCTTTCCTTGAGATCTGCTACATCAACTCCAGTGTGCCCAACATGCTAGCAAATCTTCTCTCCAAAGTCAAGACCATTTCCTATAATGGCTGCATCCTTCAATTCTACATCTTTTCTTCTCTATGTGCAACAGAACTCTTCTTCCTGGCCCTCATGGCATTTGATCGGTATGTTGCTATCTGCTATCCACTCCACTATCCCACCATTATGACTAGGCAGCTATGTGCCACCCTTGTGTCTACCTGCTGGGTAGGTGGCTTCCTTTGGTTACTGACTCCTGTTACTCTCCTCTCCCAGGTGCCCTTATGTGGTTCAAATATCATTGATCACTATTTATGTGAATTAGGAGCAATGCTTGCTTTATCATGTATACCTGTCCCCAAAACTACTCTAATCTGTGGTGCTGTAAGTACCCTCATTACCTTTATTACCTTAATTTATATCCTTGTGTCCTATACCCAAGTGCTAAGAGCTGTGCTACGTGTGCCAAAGGGCTCAGGAAGACAAAAAGCCTTCTCTACTTGTGCTTCCCATCTAGCTGTGGTCTCACTATTTTATGGTTCAATCATGATGATGTATGTGAGCCCAGGGTCAGCCAGCCAACCTGAAATGCAAAAATTCATTACCTTATTTTACTCAGTTGCCACTCCGTTCTTCAATCCCATAATCTACAGCTTTCGTAATAAGGAAATTAAGGCTACTTTAAGAAAAGTCCTGGGGAGAATTTGAATTGCCTTTCCAGATCCTTAGATCTTCATTCCTCAATCCCATTTTGCAGGACATGTTATAGTGGGGATTGCTTTTGTATCTGAGTTAAAGAGAATGGCCACTGAGTTCCCTGCCATTACTAGGATTCTGGATTTAAATGAAAAGGAAGGAAGCGGGAAAAGGAACATGAATTTTAGTGTCTATTATGTGCCAGGTACTGTACCAATTTAGCTTTATAATTATTATCACATTTAATCCTCACAACAAACTTGAGACATAGACCCTATTATTGTTCCTGTTCTACAGTTGAAGAAAGTAGTCAGAAGTTAAATTTAAGTTCAGGTCTTGCTGCCAGATCCAGAATCTATCCACTATACTACCTGGCTGCCTCTACATCTTATGAGAAGAGTTCAATTTATAACTCACTGGCTATTGCCAGTGAAACACGAAGAAACTACATGGTCAGGTTTGAGTAAAAATGTTACCTGCTCCAGAGTCAGGAATCAAATATAGAGAGGTTCCTCTGAAAAATGGCATTCTAACTAATATAGTCATTGTTCCTGTTTTCGCTTCTATTCTCAGCTTTTTCCAAAGTAACTAGGCTGTTTAGTCTTCCCATCTCCAAACTTAGCTGAAACATTTTGATCCCTCTCACCATGTAAATACACACCAGGCTGATTTCAATTTAGCAACACATCAAGGAGATTTAAGGTAGGTAGATAGATAGATAGATAGATAGATAGATAATAGATAGAAAGACAGACAGACAGACTCCACTGCTGACTGGACCTTTATTAGAGGAACACATAGCTGTTTTTATCCTTCTTCCCTCATATATACTTCTTACATTGGAGAGGGAAATGTTACACTTTAAGACTAGGGGGAACAGTGTAGAAAGAGTGGTGTACATGTCTTCTGTGAGTATGTATTACCACACTGACATAAAGCATGATGTAGCTATAAGGAAAGATGATACCCACAGGGATTTAATCTTCCTGCCTTCCTATTTTTAAAACCTTCTTTCTGGGTTGCTTTCTCTGCTTCCTTACACTTCGCCTCCACCTTGGATTTCCTTGAACCTTAACTTTTTAAGAGACGCTATCTCTTTTTCTTTACTTCTAATACTTTACTTTACTTACTAATACTAATGTATTAATTGGTTAAAGAAGTAATAGAGTCTAATTCTGTACCTGTCCTTGTAAGTTTTCTCACAAAATACATATATCAAGGATTACATATAAACCTTTCAGCTGGCTTCATCTAATATAGATGTCCTTAAACTTGGATTCAAGAATCCCCAAAGAGATAGATGGATAGATTTCAACTTGTATGGGGAATTACAGTTTATTTTCACTTAACCTCTAACTGAAATTTAGCATTTCCCTCAATTATTTAAAAATATTTTCCTGAGAAAGAATATGACACAGACTGTCAATGGGTTCCAAGATATGAAAAAAGGTTAAGAGCCCTGGTCCAATACATATACATCATTCTATATGGTGGGAACTTTGTAGAAATTGTAAAATTCACAAGTACAGCAAGCAAGCAAAAGTGTCATAATATTACCTTTATCTCCCTGAATATGTATGAATACTATTTAATTTTCAACATTTCATCTTCAATTGAAATCTTTTAAGGGTCATAATGCTGTATTTACATCAAATGTATATTATCAAAATTCACTACTAAAGTCACTTATTTGAGCTCCTCCAAGCTGACTCCTCAGGGGAGATCTTCCTGCAGAATGGACATTGTTGAAAAGAAATATAACTGTATAAAGAGCTTTGATTTTTTTTATTAGACCGTTTCCTTCAAAAAAAAATTTGTGAGCCTTGGGATTGAACCTGAGTGACTATGACAGGGCAACTATCACTCAACTGCAGTGTTTAATTGTCTTGTTTTAATGTTGACATTGCACAAGGAGTTCCTGCTCTAATACCATGTTTATTTAAGTCTGGGTTCATGTTTCTTCACTTCTGGTGTTATGAGTGCTCCCTGATAACAAAATAAAAATCTCTTTATGTGCATTGTGCCTTTAAACTCTCAGCCCCTTTCAGATCAAACTATATTGTCTTTTTCTTTTATATCTCTTTTGATTGGAATAGTATTCTACACTCCAAAGTATATCTTATATCTTTGATAATTTTAATAATGTACAAATGAATGAAAATGCTCATTATGTACAAAGCACTGTGAAAGGAGCTAGGAATATAAATAGAAAACAATCTAGCTCTCAAGAAGCTCACATTTAACATGGGAGACAATACATGTAAAGTTGCAACTATTAGTCGCGTATAAAGTTTTAATACTCCTTAGGATGCAGCAGCAAAGTAAATGATAAAACCTCTTATTTAATGTCATTTCTAATCATTAATAGCACAGCTGAATAGAAAACCTGACTTTCAAATAGAAGACTCAAGAGAAATACAAAAAGATAAACAGGAAAAATAACTCATAAGAATTTCAATATGGTTAAACTATTTACATTCCATATGGAAAGAATCTTAACAATTTTTTTCTTTATTAGGGCAGTTAAAAGGAGTGTACTTAGAAAGAGAGCATGGATGTCTGTTGACTAGCACTGATATAAAAAATATACAATTAAAGGATGAGAAAAGGGATAAACTAAGAGAAGAGGGAAAGGAGCGGTGCAATGGGTTAAATTATCTAACATAAAAGAAGTATAAAAAAGCTTTTAGAATGGAAAAGAAAATGAAAGCATGGGAATTACTTAAACTTTACACTCAAAAAAATCGTTTCAAAGAGGGAATAACATAGAAACACAATTGGGTATGGAAATCTGTCATGCCCTATTAAGAAGTTAGAGTAAAGGATGATAAGAGGAGATTGCTTGAAGGGAGAACAGAGTGGGGGAGGCAGTGATCAGAAGTAAAATAAATATTTAAAAAACAGAATGAAAGGAGAGATGGAGGGAAATAAATAGTAATCATAATTGTGAATATGAATGGGATGAGCTCACCCATAAAATGGAAATGTATAGTAGCATACACTAAAAACCAGAATTCTATAAAATAGAGGAACGTGAAGAAATCTATTATAGTTCGGCTGAATTAAAGACAAAAGTAGGGTGGCAACTATGATTTCAAAAAAAGCAAAAGAAAAAAATAGACCTAATTAGAAAAGATGTATATGAAAATTTATTTTGCTAAAAGATACTATAGATGATAAAAGTGTTATCAGTATTAAACATATATGCATCCAAGCTCTTAAAGGGAAAAAGGAGTGACATTAGGAAACAGTAAAAATCATACAAGTGGGGGGGATTTTGACTTGCTCCTTTTAGAATCAGATAAATCTAACAAATAAATAAGAAAGAAGTAAAATAGATTAATGGAATTTCTAAAAGCTTAAAATGAGAGACTTCTGAAGAAAATTAAATAAGAAGGAAAAGGAATATACTCTTTTTCTCAGCAATACATAACACCTATACAAAATTTGGTAATTTATCAATGCATAAAAATCTCACAACCAGATACAGACAATCAAAAATGTTAAATGCATTCTTTTCAGATCACACTGCAATAAAAAAGGATGGTGGAAACATAGAAGAAGACTAATTTAAAATAATCTAATACTAAAGAATTAGGATGGTAAAAGAATAAATAATAGCTAAAGAGAATTACAACAATGAAACAACATATCAAAGTTTATGGGATTCAGCCATCTTAATTGTAGCAATAGAGAAGAAAAGAAAATTAAGGGAATTAGATGAGGAAAAAAAACTGTCACCCTTTCTCAATAATATGATGGTATACTCAGAGAATCAACTAAAAAACTACTTGAAATAATTAACAACTTTACCAAAGTTACAGGATATAACCACAAAACTCACAAACCCACAAAAATAAATGCTATTTCTATATATTACTGACAAAATCTAACAGCAAGATTTAGAAACAGAAATTCTATTTAAAATAACTCAGGAGTCTACCTGACAGGACAATCACAGGAACTATATGAAAACAATTATGAAATACTTTTCTCACAAAAGCTGTGAACAATTAGAAAAATATCCATTGCTCATGAAGGGACTAAGCCAATATAATGAAAATGACAATTCTACCTAAATTAATCTATTTATTCAGTGCTATGCCAATCAAACTTCCAAAAATATTTTATAGATTTAGAAATAATAAAAACAAAATTCATCTAGAAAAATAAATTCAAAGATATCAATGGAATCAATGAAAAAAATGGTGAAGCAACATGAGCTAGCAGTATCAGATCTCAAACTGTATTAAAAAGTAGTAACTATCAAAAACAATCTTGTACTAAGAATCAGAGTGGTAGATGAGTGGAATAAATCAGATGCACATTATATTATAGTAAATAATCATAATTTTCAAGTTTATAGTAAAACCAAAGATCCAAGCTTTTGGAACAATTACTTATTATTTAACAAAAACTGCTGAGGAAACTGGAAAACAATGGCAGAAACTAGGTACAAACCAACATTTTATATGGTATTCTAAGATAAAGTCAAAATGGAAACATAATTTAAACATAAACTGTGATACCAGAGGAAAAGTAGGTAAACAGGGAATAGTTAATAGTTAATCTATAAATAAGGAAAGAATTTAGAACTAAAGAAAATATCAAGAGCATTACAAAATGTAAAATAGATAATTTCAATTATGTAAAATTTTAAAAGTTTTGCACAAACAAAACCCATGCAACCAACATTAAAAGGAAAGAAAAAAAAACTGGGGAGAAATTTGCAACAAGTAACTCTTCTAAAGATCTCATTTCTCAAACATATAAAGAATTGAACTGAATTTATAAAAGATACAAGACAATCTTCTACTGATAAATGTTCAAATACTATGAAGGCATTTTCAGACACAAAAATCAAAACTATCTGTAACCATATGAAAAATTCACTAAATTAGAAATGATTAAAAAATGCAAATTTAAATAAGAGTGAAGTATGACTTCATACCTATCAAAATGGCCAATATGACTAAAAAAAGAAGGAAAATGATGTGTTGAAGGGGGCATGGGAAAACTGGGACATTAACACAGTGCTGTTGGATTTGTAAACTGATTCAACCATTCCAAATAACAATTTGGAATTATGCCCCAAATTTCATAAAACTATGCATACCCTTTTATCCTATAGTGGTATTGCTGGATTTATACCCAAAAACATTTTTAAAAGGGGGAGGAGACAATGAATTTGTACAAAAAATATTTATAGTGGCCCTTTTTTTGGGTGACAAATAAATGAAATTTAAAAAGATGCCCATCAATAGAGAAATGGACAAAAAAAAAGCTGTGGTACATGACTGAAATGGAATGTTATTTTGATATAAGAAATGACTAGCAAGAAGCTCTCAGAAAAAATCTGGAAAGATTTACATGAACTGATGCAAATAGAAGTAGAAGAACATTGTACATAGTAACAGCAATATTATAAAATGAAGAGCTGTGAATGATTTAGCTCTTAGCAATGCAATGATACAAGACTTTCTCAAAGCACCAGTGAAGAAGTATTCTATCCACTTCCAGAGAAATACCTAATATTGTCTGGAAAATGTCTAGTTTTTTGCTTGTTTGCTTTGTTTCTTTCTTTGTTTTCTATTCAAGTCTTCTTGTGCAAAAAATGACTAATATAGAAATGCTTTACATAAAGTACATGCATGACCTATATCAGATTGCTTATATTCTCAGGGATAGGAGAAGAGAAAAAGGGAAGAAATGATGTAATTTGAAACTCAAACCTTGTTTAAATAAAAAATGTCTTAATATGTAATTGAGGAGAAATAAAATCTTCTAAAAATAAAAATAAACACTGAAAAGTATAGGAATAAATGGAGCTTTCCTTAAAATAATAAGTACTATTTATTTAAAATTATCACAAACATTATCTATAATAAGAATAAGCTGGAAACTCTTCAGTGAGGTGGAATGAAACAAAGATGTCCATTATCACCACAATTATTTAATATTAGAAATGTTAATTTTAGAGATAAGAGAAGGAAAAGAAATTGAAGAAATTAAAGTAGGCAAGAGAAGCAAACCAATCATTTTTTGCAGATGATATGAGTATACTTAAAGAATCCTAGAGAATTAACTAAAAATAGTTGAAATAATTTTGGAAGAAGTCAGTATTTGACAAAAATTTTTGGGAAACTAAAAAACCTTTTGTCAGAAACTAGCTATAGACCAACATTTCAATAATATGCCAAGAAAAGGTCAAAATGGGTGCTTGATTTAGACATAAAGGGTGACTCCATAAGCAAAGTAGGAGAGCATGGAATAGTTTACCTGTCAGGATTTATGGAAAATATAAGAATCTATGGAAAATGAAAGAATTTAATCACTTAAGAGATAAAAATATTATAAAATATATAATGAATGGCTTTAATAATATTGAAATAAAAAAAGTTTTCACAAACAAAACCAATGCAGACAAGTTTAGAAGGAAAGTAAAAAGCTGAGGGAACTTTTAACAACAGCAAGTTTCTGCAACAAAGCTCTCATTTCTCAGATATAGAGAGAATTGAGTCAAATTTACATGAATACTGGTCATTCTCTGATAGATAAATGGCCAAAGAATATAAACAAGCAGTTTTCAGATGAAATCACTTTCTATAGTCATGTGAAAAAATGCTCTGAATCACTATTCATTAAAGAAATTCAATTAAAACAATTCTGAGTTAATATAATAGTAAAGGAAAATGATAAATGTTGGAAGAGATGTGGTAAAACTGGGATTCAAATGCATTGTTAGTGGAAAAATGAATTGATCCAACCATTCTGGAGAGCAATTTGGAGCTAAACCCAAAGAGCTATGTAATCATGCAAACCCTTTCCCATCAATAACACTACTAGGTCTGTGTCCAAAAAAATTTTTTAAAAGAGACAAAGGACATATTTGTTGAGAAATACAGCACTATTTTTTGTGGTGGCTAAGCATTGAAAATTGAAGGCATCCCCATCAATTGAGGAATTGCTAAACAAGTTATGGGACATGAATATAACATAATTTCAAAAGACTCAAGATGAAAAATGCTATCTACTTCCAGAGAAAGAATTCATGGAGTTTAAATGCAGATTGAAACATGCTGTTTTTTACTTTCTTTATTTTGTGAGGTTTATTTTTGGCCTGTGTTTTATTTCACGATATGTCTCATATGGAATTATGTTTTTCATGATTGCACATAGTTAACATATATCAAATTGTTTGCCATCTCAGGAAAGGGGAAGGGAAAAGGGAATGAAAGACAGAATTTGGAACTTATTTTTTAAATGAATGCTAAAATTATTTATATATAATTTTAAAATATATAATTAAAAATAAAAAAGAAATAATATGTGCAGAACAATGTATAAGTGTCAAAATTATCAAATTAACAATTAGACATGAGAGGGAAAGTGGTGTGATGAATATCTTCTCTTGTTTTCAAACAAGAATATAGTACTTAAAGTATCACAGAGAAGGAATGTGAAATTATATGTATACATACATACATGTACATATATGTATAGGTGAATATGTATGTGTATATCTACATCATAAAGATAAACAAATACATGCTTTTTTCCAATGGATTTGAAGAAGTGTACTTCCAGTACTTTACTTTTTCAAAAATTTTTGGGTTTTATTTCAACTTTAACTTTGCCTAATATGTGTCATCACAAACTTTACATGAATAAAACATCTAATTTTTAAAATTGGTCCATATTTCCATTGTTGTAGTGTCCTGACAAGCTTTCTGGAGGATTTCTGGATGGGCCTTGGTCTTAGGGGGAGAAGTGATGAAAGCATGCCACAAGGATGGTCAAAGATGGAGTTTGGAGTCTGGAATCTCCTCTGTGTTTGTGTCTGAGTCTCTAAGTCTGAGATCAAGCTGGAGCACACACTCATGTCTCCATCCTCTCAGTCCTTAAATACCTTAGTACAATTATATCACTACAACACACTGAGCATGTGCCAACTGTAGAACTATTACATCACCATATCACACTAAATATATGCCAACTAGAGTGATTACATCATTATATCACACTAAGTATATGTGAACTAAAGATCCATTATCTCATCAATCACACTGAGTAAACACCCTGCTGTAAGTATCCTTGCTTCAAGTATACTTTTCCCAGAGTTCCCATTATCTGCAGTCCTCTACACATTATAGTCTTGATTACCAAAGACATTAAAGTATTTTCAATATTTTCTATGAATAAAGAATTTTTAAAAGTACTGTTCTTTCGCTTAATTTTTCTTCAGTCTCTTCTCCTATTCTATAAGCTCTCCAAGTAACTTCATAATCATAATGAATTGGGTTTTTTCTGAATTTTCTTGGGTCCACATCTAGGGTCATGCCCAAAGTGTAGTCTGATCACATTATTCATCTAATGAAAAACCTTCAATAGTTTCCTGTTATAGGATGAAACACACACATACACACACACACACACACACACACACACACATGCACGCACGCACGCACACACACACCTACCTCTCAGTTTGGTGTTTAAAACGAGATTTATTTCATATAACTAACCTGAATGATTCTTGCTTTCCTACATTCCTTGAGAAAAGAGTAAAAGAGAAATGAAAGAAAAAAAGAAAAAAACAAAGAAAGAAAAAATGAAATAGAGAAAAAATAATGAATTTCTTTACTTCACTTTCCCCCCTTTTTTCTGTCAGTTAATTTTTGTTTTTTTTTTCTTTTATTCCTTTTTTAAATTTTTCTTTAAATCTGTTGAGGGAAACAAAAGATAAATGAAAAGATTCATTTTATTTTTAGGCTTCTTTGTTTCTCAATTTCCTTTACTTTTTTCTATTTCTCTTTTACTTTTTAACCTTTTCTTTTTGTCACTTCTTTCATTATTGGTTTCTTTTTCTCTTTTCTCTTCCCCCTTTTGATTCTAAAGAGAAAGACTGTTAGGATTCTTACAAGGTGCTAAGTCATTGGAATTGATAGGCACTCCAGGAGATTCACAAGTCAGGATTGAGTCAAGAGACTCACAAGTCCAAGAGATTCACAACTTCAGTGGAGGAGATTCACAAGTCACAGCTCCCACAATCCCACTCTTGGAGGAGCAGTCAATCTTTGAATTCACATCTCTATAAAAGCATATAAAAGGACTAGCTCACTGGGAGCATGGGGAGATTGAGAAGCCAGGATTCAGTTGGGCAGAAGAAAGGATGCGGAGAAAGCTAGAGGCTGAAGCTGGCAGAGGCAAAGGACTAGCAGCAAGAGCTCTTGGAACAAAGGAGAGAGATAGGCCTCTAAGAAAGCTAACTAGGCTATTTTGGAAGAGACAATAAAGAATCTGAACTTTTAGCTCCTGACTGCGTTTGAGGTGATCATTACACAGAGCTAAAACTAAAGCTGCCTCCAGAAGTTCCCCAAGAAATCTGCTCCCAGAGAACGATTATACTTTAGAGAAGAGAACACTATAAAAGACTACATTGAGAGAGGTTTTTTTTCACTCTGTCTCTTTCTTTGTTATTCTGTTGCTCTAAGAATTTCCTTTTTTTCAGCCTCCTTTTCCCTTTTATTCTTTATTTTTTATTTTTTATGAAAAAAGACTAAAAAAAATTCTATTCCTCCCTTTTCTTATCTTCTTCCTTTTCTCCTTCTTTTTTTCCCCTTCCTTCTTTCCCTTAGTTTCCTTTCCTATAAAATCAAGGAAATTGAAATAAGGTCTTTTTCATCTCTACTATGATATTTTAAGGTTTTTAGGTATTAGGAAAAGAGCATTGAGTGGGCTATAATTTCTCTTTCAACTCTCTTCTTAAAATCATTTATATGTTTTCTCTACAGTCATTATATTATAATCTCTATCAGTTTAATTGCATGAATTTCAGTCAGATTTTTGGAAATACATATTTACATGAAACATATGCATGCATACATATATACACAAATATTTGTATATGAATGCATTTATATGTATATACATAAATATTTATATATATATTTTTAAGTCTTGTTAAATTTTATAGAGGGAGGTATTATAAAGAGATAGAAATTGAAGGGGTCAAAAATATAAACAACATAGAATAGTAATTAATAATTACTCTTTATATAATACTTCAAGATTGACCCAGTACTTTGTCATTCCATACTCTGATTAAGTTAATTCTATTTGTCACTGCCTTTTGAAATACAATTAGTTGTTCAGTAATTCATGAATCTTGCTTTTACCAATATTTCTCTAGTCTCTTAAGCTGGATGAAAAAAAAGCCTGAAGATTTCTTACTCCTAATATAAGAAGAAACTGATGGAAAAGAGAATATAAAGAGGCAAGTTCAAAAAGAAAGGAAGTAAGAAATAAAGGGGGAAATAGATGAATGTAGAAGATGAAAAGGGAAAGGAAAACAAAGAAGAGATCAGATCATGGATAGGCTTTGAGATAGAGATCTAGTTAAGGATGACAAAAATATTGTTAATAATAAACAAAAGAAACTTAGTTGTAGGCATAAAATTAATTATTCAGTCATTAATACTAATTAAATTTTTCTGTAGTAGGTAGTGATTTGCAGAATTTAAAGATGATTTGTTTGGGGGGGTCACTATCATTCCATGATCCAGAAGAAGCTTGTAGTATATATTTTATTTCTCATATCTAAAATCAGAGAATATAAAAATAGGTAAAGTGAAGAAAACAAAAAGGCAAAACCCTAACCAGGGTACCTGTTGCTGACCCCAGGAAAATGCACAACTAAAATGATAAATAAAGCAAAAGATCATTGGTCAATGTACATTCACCATTCCATCTCAAGATATCTAGGATTAGACTGACACAGCTTTGCCCCAAGATTGAGTGCAGTAAATGTTTTGAGATGATATTATACTTAGATTTGGCAAAATATAATACTTGGATCAAAATAGGAATCCCTCAGGGTAAACAGAGTAACAACCTCATAGGGGATAAAGAAAGGGTACAAATTCCTATTTTCATCACTGAAGAAAAAAATCCTCCCTGAACATCACATTTCTAATATTGCTTTCAGTTTTTCCCAAGTGCTCCCAGGATGGAAACCCCAGAGACATAGTCTTGTAGACCATAGGCAATAACTAACAGAAGAAAGACATATATGTCTGACATGCTTCTCTTTGTGAATCACAGCTTGAACTTACCCTTTCTTCCCAGAAGATCAGATAGGGAAAACAGAATTTGATCTGAAGTAATAGTTTCTATTCTAAGAATATGAATTTGGTGAGGGAACTTTTCTGCCTCCTTTGAATTAAAAGGGAATATCAGTTATAGTGTTTTTAATTCATTATTGTAATCTATTATTTCCATATTCTTTGTAGATAGGTTTTCACTAGCTTCCTGTAAAATTCCTGTAAAAACATCTCCTATGAATCCAGGGGAAAAATAAATCAAAATGCTGCTATAGAAAACAACATTCTACCTCCATTCAAATTCAGATTCATACCTTTTCCTTTTTTGTTACTTTCAGGGTAAAGAATGACACAGGGGAAGGACTCTGCTTTGGACTAACAAAAGATGAGAATCAATGCAGATCCTCTCAGAGAGCTGATGTCTTTTATTCTTCAAAACTTTGATTACAATCTTCTAAAATTCACTTCAAATCCTGGACCAGGTTTTATAAAATGAAATAGAATTGGTGCCTAAAAGAAAAAGAGAATTACTTCTAGAATTATCATGGTGATCTTGTTCTCTTCTTCAGAAGCCAATGCAGATGCATGGACCATCTATAGCAGCTTTGACTGGAATTCAGGGAAAACTATAACCAGTATGGTAAGCCGAGGGAATTGACTTTGGGTCATAAAAGATCATTTGAATCTTCTGATTGAAACTAGTGCAGGAATTTAAACTATGAGTAATTAATTTCATTTATGCAGAACTTCATATGCACTAACTACTTTGATCTTCTCAGCAATCATTCTGAAATAATTTGTAAAGAAAAGATTATTATCCCCATTTCTTAGAAAAGATAACCAAGTCTTGGAGTGTTGACTTCCCCTTTTCCAATGTCCAACCCTACTTGTTTGGGCTCTTTCCTCATTGTTGCTGCCACCTTTTGACACTAACATCTACTTCTGGATTCCTATAGCACCCATTTATCATTATCTCTATCATTTGTTATCATTACTGTCACTGTCTCCCAATGTCTACCCTCTTCCTCAAGAAAGTATTACAGTCCTTTTAGGATGAAACAGCACAGGTTATCATGTCTATGTATTCCGATACATTTTTAGCTCTTTCAGTAAGGCCCAGATTTGGAATCATTGTTCAGTCATTTCTAGTCATGTCTGACTCTATAATCGCTTTTAGGGTTTTCTTGGCAAAGAGCTGGAGTGGTTTGCCATTTCCTTCTCCCGCTCATTTTACAGATAAGGAAACTGGAGCAAACAGAGTGAAGTGACTTACTCAGAGTTATCCAGTTAGTAAGAGTCTGAGCCCAGATTTGAACTGGGGAAAATGTGTCTAACTGACCAGATCTGGGCCTCATCAACTGCATCACCTAGATGCCCTTTCTACCTTTTTACCTTTATTTTTTTTCCTTAGGACTCACAGCTGTTCCCTAAATGCAGAAGAGTTTCTTAGACTGATGTGAAGACATTTCACTCATCCTTCTCACCCAAAGGTTCCTGGTTCTGATTCCTAAGGTACAGTAATTTGATTTTATTAATCTTTTGCCTACCTCAAGACACAAGCAGTGTGATCCCCATGGAGTAAGCATTTGTTGATTCTTTTAGGGACTGAGGACAAGCACTCACACACTTTTCCATTTGCCTCTCTTTGTCTCCCATAACCCCTTCCAGGAACTGGGTAGAATGAATTTCAACAAAGCTTCAAGAAAGCCTTAGAAATCCTGGTGGGTTAAGAATCAAGCTGATGGCTAATTCCTAAGTAGATTCCTTTAATTCTCATATTGAATGGTGAAAATGGAAAAGCCATAAGTGAAACCCATAGTGGCAAAAATGCATGTTCTCATTATATGGGTCTTACAAGGATGTTCTATGCTGATTTTGACATCTGATTTGATTCCCTAAGCACAACATCTAGTTCTGGAATCTTCTTACATCTATAGGAACAGAAGAGGGATAAATCACATTAGCAAATTAGCAAAGAATAATCTACCAAAGGGCTTTTCACATTCAAAATGCTTGGTTATCATACAATAATCCACAATGTGAAATGAACCTGTTTAATCCAATCAAATTCAACAATAACTTTTTAATTTCAACTGTTTGTAGACCATTGTTCTCAGCACAGATATGATTAATATCACAGTCTCAAAGAAACCTGTTAAATCATTTTTCCCTCTAATAATGTCTATCTGTCTATTATCCAGACATCTACATCATAGAATATTAAAAAGAGTACTAAATGAAGAGAAAGGAGACCTGAGTTCTAATCCTGTCTCTGCAAATCACTACCTATGTGATTTTACCTCTTATAATCTTAATTTTCCATGAGACACAGAACATGAAAGCTTGGGCTACCCCATTGGGGTAGAAACAACAGGATAATCACAATAGTACCAAAAACAAATTTTTATGGAATGAGGATAAGTCTGTAGGGGAGTCTAGAGAGGAATGTTTCCAGCATCATTGGCTGCAAAAAGTCTATTTATGGTAGGTCTTTTTATTTAGATCATCCCTGGATATGCAACTTAGACAGTCACATATGTCACCAGGCAATTATTCCAGATAAATGGGTGTCACTTGTGCCCTAGGCTCAAGCTTCTATCACTTCCTTACTAAGTAGATATTGATAGTTCTTTTAACAATTTGCAAACAGCAATTACCACTATATATGAACCTGAGTAATGTCCTTTTTATTCATGATATCTTATGTAAAATTTGCAAATTTTTGTCTCCTCTTTTGAGATATGAGAGATTCAGTTGGTCTTTAGGCAGATAGTTTTGTAGCATGGCTTCCAATCTAAACTCTGCCAGGTGTCTCCAGCAGGATGTAGTAAGCATCTATCCTCCATCCCAAGTTTGCTAGGATTTAAGTTTATTCTAGGGAAACTCAATTAGACAGTGTCATTAGATCTCTTCCCAGATAAGTACACTAGCAGTCCCCTATCCTAATTCTAATCCTTAGTCTTAGATTCTTAGGGATTCTTAAAACAAAACCCTGCAAAGACTGAATAGAAGCTTCTCAGTGGTCAAGAATATTCTAAGAGGGCTTCTTCAAAGATGCTTCTATTTCTCTCTATTTTCTCCTCCAGAAATATTTCCTATGAAACTAGGAACATCAAACTTTCACTCCTGTCCCCTACATATGCTAGTGACACTTCAGCTTCGGTATAATCTCAGACAGTCCTAGAAAGTGGTCTGAAGATGATCTCACCAGGGTCCCCTTTTCTTAAAAGTTACATTTTTATCCTTTTCATTCCCAGCACTACCCCCATTGCTCAACTTTTCCCATGCCCCCATAGCATTCTCTGCTATTTCTTCATGTTTGTACTTTTTCTCACAAACCTCAATATCTCCCTAAAATTACCTGTTCCCACTTCCTGCCCGGGGCAACTAGATGGCATAGTATATAGAGTGCTGAGCCTGGAATCAGAAAAACTCACTTTCCTGAATTAAAATCTGGCATCAGATACTTATTAGCTGGGTGACCCGGGGCAAGTCAATGAATCCTGTTTGCCTCAGTTTTCTCATCTGTAAAATATGCTAAAGAAGGAAATGGCAAATCACATCAGTATTTATGCCAAGAAAATCCCAAGTGGGGTCAAGAAGAGTTGGAAAAAACTGAAATAACTGAACAACAAAAAACCTCCTACTTGGGGCAAATATTCATTCCAGTGGCAAATGTAGACCACATATTTCTCTACAATATGCTCTAGCCACTTTCATTTTCCAATCCCTCTACTTTGGGCCCTGTAACTAACCAATGACCAACTGTTCTTAGCCTCTGCTTGAGGCAAGTGATAACTGATGTGGCAGAAAGAAATAGACTCGTGCCAGATACTTTTCTGCTTTCAATTCTTCCTGGTCTCTATTTCCCAATCCTTACTCTGCCCTGACTCAGCTATTGCCTTGCAGAGTTGCAGATTCCTTTAGTTAAGACTATGCAAGGATCTCCCTGTCATATTACAAAGGGATTACATATTTACCCACAAATAGACAAACATTATTGCCAAATAGTCTTTTGTATATCACCTTCCTTTTCATGTATAAGGATTTTTCTTTCTTCTTTTTCCTTTTTCTCTTCTGAAAAGCAGAATAGCCAAGGCCTGCAGACATTAAGATCCTGTCACTATTATACCTTTTGTAACTCAAGAAGGGTTTCAATCATAGCACCAAGAACCACAGCATGAAGAAAGAAAGCCCTTTTATTGAATGAGGAATAATATGTTTACATTTAACACATAGAAGATTTCAAGAGAGGTCCTACCAAACTGGAGTTGGTAGGGAAATCCCATTATCATCACCAGTTCTATATGAAAAAGATTTCAAAGTACTTAACTAAAATGATGTTGGATTTAGAGAGCCTCTGAGCCTGCAACCTAGGGAGCATGTTTGTTTCTAGGTAAATTTATAGTCAGAATAAGTTTGTTCAAAGGATCGAGTGATAGACCTAGATTTAGGAAGACCTGTGTATTTACTTAAGTAATATTGTGACCTTGAACAAATCACTTAACTTCAGTTTTCTAATTTGTAAACAGCTTCTACCTCACTGAACTATTGTTAGGATCAAATGAATTGTAAATAAGCAAACCCCATATAAATGCTAGTTATTATTATCACAATCCTCTTTTCACTATTTGTATGGAAAGGTGTCAATACTTCTCTTGATTGGGTGCAAACTAAAACAGATGGAGAACTTGTGTTCTCTTTTCTTATAAAGAATTTAGAAAATTCCCTAATTACTACAGGAAATAAGACTAGATAGTCTCAGTGGTCTCTTCCAGTACTAAATTCTATGATTTCAGTGAATGAGAATTCTCAAAGAATAATTCTTTTACTTTTGTTCACAGTAGTATAGGAACCATTTTGCTTCCTAATTCAAAGTAGATCCTATGCTAACTGCCCTCAAAGCTCAGAAGAGCTATCAAGTTTTTTACCCAGTTCTATTCTTTCCCACTAAGAATTACACTAGATGTCTCTAATTTAATGTTTAAGAGGCAACAAATGTAAGGTGATGGGGGAGCTAATCATTCTTGTCACCTTCACAGGATAGGAAGAAATGCCTTCAGATACCAGGAACACTTCCGGCACAGTAACTGAATTCATCCTCCTGGGTTTTCCCAGTCGCTGGGAAATTCAGGTGTTACTTTTTTGTCTATTCTCTGTGACTTACATTCTGACTATACTTGGAAACATGGCCATTGTCTGTGCTGTTTACTGGGACCTCCGGCTCCATACTCCCATGTACCTGCTGCTGGCTAACTTCTCCTTCCTAGAGATCTGTTATGTCAACTCTGATGTGCCCAACATGCTGGCCAATTTCTTATCTAAAACCAAAGCTGTTACCTTTACTAGATGCCTTCTTCAGTTATATTTCTTCTTCTCCCTGGGTACCACAGAGTGCTTATTTCTTTCCATCATGGCATATGATCGTTTCCTAGCTATTTGTCGCCCATTGTACTACCCCACCATCATGACCACTAAATTCTGCAGTAACCTAGTCATCTTTTGTTGGGTATATGGTTTCCTCTGGTTCTTAGCCCCAGTAGTCCTTGTTACTCAGCTACCATTCTGTGGTCCAAATGTTATTGATGATTTCTTATGCGACTTGGGTCCATTGCTGGCCCTGGCTTCCGATTGTGTCCCTATCCCAGGGACAGTTCTCATATGTGGCACAATGAGCTCCCTCCTTATCTTTGCCACCTTCTTCTACATCATTGGATCCTACACAGTAGTGCTGAGAGCTGTGCTACAAGTACCCTCAGTCTCAGGCCGGCGGAAGGCTTTCTCCACCTGCTCTTCACATCTAGCTGTGGTTCTTCTATTCTATGGATCTGTCATGATGACATATGTGAGTCCAGGCTCAGGACAAGCAGAGGGGATGCAGAAATTCACTACATTGTTCTACTCTGTGATGACCCCTCTTTTCAATCCCCTTATTTATAGCCTCCGGAATAAGGAAATGAAGGAAGCCTTGAAAAAAGTTCTAGGTAGAATTTAAGAACTTCCCATTACAATTAAGAGGCAATCCCAAGGCCATTTTTATTCTTTCATCAGGACCTGGGATTTCATCTCTGTGGGAAGTTCCCTGGTATGAAAATATCCCTTCTCAGATACATATTGGTCTCAGATACATATCATTTATAACTTAGGGTTTTAGAGAGTTGTCTGGGAACATTGAGAGCTAAGTGGCTTGTCCATTGTTACATAACTAACATTTGCCACAGATAAACTTTGAACTTTGGGGATACTGACTTCAGGGCTAGAGCTATTTAGTAATTATAAGAATAACAAATATTTATATAACATTTATTCTTTGTCAGACACTGTATTAAGCACAATTACTATTTTCTTTGATCCTCACAACTTTAGAATATAGGTACTTATTGTTACTCTCATAAGAAAATGGAGACAAAGAGGGGTTAATAAGTAATTTGGCTGGTGTCAAGCATCTAGAAAATATTTGAGGCCAGATTTAAACTTCAGTCATCAGTACTCTATATACTATGACACCACCTAGTTGTCTCTTTTTTGTGTCCCTATATCTCAACTCCAAGATAAATTGAAACAGTTTATCTGTTAGGTGAAGGGTAAGAGGATTTATGACCAAATGTGATTCATGATAGCAAAAAAACTGTAAGCAATATAACTTGAGATTCCATGTATGCATCACTGATAATCTTCTGCCTAGGGGAAGATGATTTCCCTGAGGTACTAACTATACCCATATGTTGTGATAGAATTGAACCAGGTTAGTAGCATTTGGCTCACATGTTCACATTAGTCTCTCCATATGCATTTTGACATTTCATTTAAATAATGTACATTTCTTCTGGGAGGTCTAAGTAAACTACATGATGTCTTATCTTCATTTTTCCTGTGGACATTCATAGTGAGGAAAAAGATGTTATAGAAAAAGATGGCACCTATAGGAGGAAGGACCAGATCATACTTTAGTTACAAAGCAGTTCAAAAGAAACTTTTTTGCATATCCCTATTCTCAAGAAATTACTTTGTATTTGCTTAGCTATATACATGTTGCTTCCTAAAAAATTCCTTGAGGGCTTAGACTATTTTATTTCTGACTATGTATCTCTAACAAAGACTAGCCCATGCTAGGCTCTTAATCAATGCATGTTGAAAGAATACCCAGAAAACTCCAGGAGGCAAGCTCATTTGAACCTTATAAAATAAATAAAACAGGTGTGGTTTTTCACCTGAAATGCCAGAAACAGCTTCCAAAATGCAAAAATAAAAACCTCCAAACATTTAAAAGCTGAAAAATAGTCGTTAAATCTTATCCATGAATAATAGAAAATCATTTTAATCACCTTCAAAAACATTCTTTTCAAATATGAGTCCTGAAACCTTTAATTGCTTACATCCTTGACTTCTAACAGACTTATCTAAGTGAATGAGTAAGGAGTCTCTAGGTATTGACAAATGTGTAGCTGACATTGACTTTATAATATAGTCATCATTGACTAGCTTTCAATCATTCTCTGCACCTGAATCCTCACTGAGTTTGGAGTACAAGGCTTCTTCAGAGTTTTACCTAGCATAAGAGAATGCAAGTAAAGGCCAAAGGGACACATCACTCTTCTATGAAGAGAATCGAATCTTTTTCTCCATCCTGTCAAAATAATCAGATCTATAGTGACAATGTAAAGGCCCATTGAGAAACCAATCCAGATTCTGGATTTCCTTATTTTTAATATGTTGTCTGAAGGCAATCTAAGAATAAGAAAAATATTATTTTCCTTGTAAACAACATTAGGTCAACCAATTTATCTCATCTGTTGTTGGTCACACCAAAGTGACTTAACAATAGCAGAACCATTAAAAATATTCTCTCTAAAGTTATGTATTACTGATCTTTTCATCTACTCTTTAGGAAGATAGGACAGATCAACAATATGAAAGAGACCCCACTTTGTATTCAACTAACCTACTGAAATGGAATTGTCTGGCATAAAGCACATTTAATCTCACCAAAAATAAAATAAAAATAATAATCCCTTTGCTGGTAAGATTATGTTATATAGAAATACCATTATAATTTTAATGAACAAGATTAGCATCCCCAAAAGAAATATGAGAATGTACATCCCTCCTTTCTTTACAATTATGTAGAATTATGAATGTGAAAACTGCATATAATGTTGAATTCAATTGACATGTTGGTTAGTTTCACTGAACCACTTCTTTTTTTAACTTTACTTTTTTCTCAATAGTATATTATTTTTCTAAATATACATGGAAATAGTTTCCAACATTCATTTTTGTAAGATTTTTGTGTGCCAAATTTTTCTCCTTTCCTTCCTTACTTTTCCCAAGACAGCAAGCAATCTGATACAGGTTAATGTTTGAGCCAATGAAATCCAATGAGAAGGGAGTCCCATATTGTTCTGAAGTTTTTCCTTGTATTAAGTCAAAATCTGCCACTTTACAGTATTGACTCTTTGTTTTTAGTTCTGTTCTCTGGGGCTAAGCAGAGCAACTCAAATCTTTGTTTTATGTACCTACCTTTCAAATTCTTAAGCAGAGATATGCTTTCCCACTAATCCCTCTCTTATCTTCTAGAGAAGATTTTTTTAGGGGGAAAAACAGTTTTTGCAGAAGTTTAACTATGTTTAAGGCCCTCTCTCATTTATGTTTATCAATGTTCAGCACAGAGCAATATGTTGATCCGAATTCAATTCAATGAAGAAATAGATAGATAGGTAGGTAGATAGATAGAACATTTAAGTGCGCACTATATGATAGGTGATGTGCTAAATGCCAAGAATAGAAGAATACAAATAGAAGAAAACAAGATGGCCCCTAACTTCAAAAAGTTTACATTTTAATAGCAGAAGACAAAATATAAAGGAAAGTTGGAAAAGAAGTCAGGTAGAAGGAGAATACCCATGTAGGATAAGACAAAGGTAGGGAAGAGGATTTGTCCAGAGTGAGACAAGTTGTAAATGGAGTAAGCAACAGGGTTGGAGTTTCTGAAAAAATGGCACATCTCATACAACGACTCACCAATCAAGATAGCAGACCTCAAAGCAGAATTATTGCCTTAGATGAGAAACTCAGTGGAGAGGGGGGAAGAACAGCACTAAAAACAATACTATATTGTATATAATACAGTAATTAATTAGTGACATGAAAAAATATTGTTGATAAGGCAAAAGAATTGTCCTTTTGTTCTCCCCCCACATAATTACTAAACCACAATCCTATTTCACTCAAAACTTATTTATGTGATATTGAATAAGTAAACTAATAGTTCTGGGCTTTATTTCCCTCTGCAAAAAAAAATGAATAAACTGGATTCACTCTCTAAATTCCTTTCTGGATTTATTTTTTTTTTAAATTTTAACCTTCTGACTGCTAGTCCCACATCTTATTGTCTTCTTTTAATTGATATCCTTTCTTTTCTTCCCAACTCTCTCTATTTGGGTTTTCCATAGATTTAGAGGTGTATGAAACTTTAGAAATTATTTTGTCCAAGTCCTTCATATTATAGATGAGGAAAATGAAGGGCAGAGAAATTAAATGGTTTGCCCAAATTCATTGTTATGAGTGTTGTAAATGACAGAGGCAAGAACTTTAGGACTCTTCTAACTCCAGTCTCTCTACTTAAAGCATTACATGATATCAAACTTAGAAGTGCCCCCCACAGATCATTATGCCTGAAAAGAAATCTGCTATATATTTCCAACTAAGTGTCCATCCAACTTCCACTAAGATATTTTTGTTATAATAAATTGACTATCACTTAAAGCAATTCCTTCTATTTTGGGGACATCTCTAATTCTTATTTCAATTTAATTTCAGTTTAACAAATGTTCAAGTGCAGCAATGTGCAAGGCATTGTGCTGGGATCTGACAATAGAAAAACACAAAGGAAATAGTGTCTTCCCTCTAGCATTTAATATCTAGAGGTAGTAGGTGAGAAGAAGAGCACAAAACAACACACACACATAGAGATAGAATCACAGAGGGGAATTTATGTTTAAAAGGTTGTCTTTAATAATATTAAGATTTATTTGAGAAAAGATTTGGGAAGCCCTGAATATGATCAGAATTGATTATTATTATTATTATTTTTAAAAAGTAAAGGAAAAATAATTATATATTAACAGATACAAAAGGACTCTAGTATTATGGGAACCTTGCACAGAGTAGATATTCAATAGGTGTTAGCCTAAATAAAAATATATTACAATCATTCTGAAGAAGGATTCCAAGAATGACAGGTACTAATGAAAAGGAAATATGGCACAATTTATCCCTTGGCATCCTTCAAGAAAAAGCATTGGAAGAAGAACTTTAAAATGAACTTACTCTTATATTGGTTTCTTCCTCTATCAAACACATTGGGAGATCTTCACATCAATATCATTACACTTCTTACTCTTTGTATCTCCCTTTCAGAAAAGCAATGAAATAAGATTAGTAGACTGTAAATGAGGCCTATGGGATTCCCTACAGCATTCCAGGATAGAAAGGGTTATAGCCATAGCCAGTAATTTAACATGACAAAAAATAACAAAGACACTTCCTCCTTTCCAGTCTTTCACTCCTACCTTCTTTATAAGCCAGCTTACTATTCCAGATAAGGGGTGCCCTTCCAATATTAATTAGTCAAATCCCTCAAAACATACTTTACTTAGTTTTTACACAACCCCTTCAGTCCCCTGGCAAGAAACTTACCAAGATTGAAAGAGATATACACCATCATCAATACTACCATGCCAATTTCTTACTATTTTCCCCTCCCTGCTATTTGTTGGCACTATTGTTTATTGGCTTGTCCCTTAATCTGAACATCAAAAGATCAAAATGCCTTCAATTTCTTTTTCTAATACAATAAATATCTCCCTTTCCTCTTTCTCTTTTTTTCATCCTCTTCTTAAGGGAAAGAACCATAGCTTTTGTTTCAAACACATGGATTTGTATCCTGGCTATATTTCTTGCTATCTTTGGGCAAGGTATACATGATCTTTCTGAGTCCTTGGTTCCCTAAGATACAAAATGAGAGAGTCACTAAGAACATCCAAAATTCCTCTTTTCTTCTTTTCTGTTTCCTCCTCTTCACTTGTTTTTTTTGTATTCTGTTCTTCATCTTTTGTTCTTTTCCCTTCTCCTTTCCTAATTCCCCTATGTTAGATCCCAGAATATCATCCTTTTAGCTTCTTCATTGATCATCAATTATTCACCCAAATACTAGTAAAAAGAGAGAAGATTCTGGATCACAAAGTATCTTTAGAAATACAATTTTCACTATAATAAGTATGTTTAGTCACCAGTGTCAGAAACTCCTAGGTCCCTGCAGGCCAGTTTACTTCTACCAAAGAGCTAAAAAGTTAAAGGATTCTTATTTACCTTTAATTAATAGTATGCTCCTGAAGAAAAGTTCTGGATGAATGTTAATGAATCTTAGTTGTGGGGTATAACAGTCAGTCTTTTTAAAAAGCACCATAGTAAAAGTGACTGCTGTCAGCAATTAGAGCAGATAAAATAATTCCCTACTGCCAGGAATCAGGAGGCATACCAGTGATTAACAACCACATTTAGAAAAGTTTCTGTGAAGTACATTAAATTGAGAGATTCTGATTCCATTTCTGATGAACTAGGTGGAGGAAATATTGGAGATCTAGATGCAATGTTTGGAGAAGGAAAAAGACAATCTGTTGAACAAAGAAGATCAGTTCCTCTTGTCCTCAGTCTTTGAATATTGGTTGGTTGTTGTCTTCATATTCAAAAATGAACAAAATGACATTTTTATATTAGGGGTCAATGTGTAGTTATGTCAGGCTGTGGTTGATCATATCCATTTCTGCTAATCTATGCTTACTTTGGCATTAAAGTCATCCAAAATTACAAGTTTGTCATGTTTTGGCACATTGATAATGAAGGTCTCCAGGTCTTCATAGAATTTTTCTTTGATTTCATCCAAGATTTCATTCATGATGAGAATATACACCATGATGATACACTTTTCTGGAAGTGACAATAAAATTGACATGAGCGTGCTGTTCATTTATTTGGGGATATATAGCAGCATCTGCTTTCTCCACAATTATTGCAGGAAATTTCCACATCAAACTAGTACTCATCTTCTGGGTGATTGACTTCCTCTGCTATCCAATCTCTTTCATATCTCAGTTATCATTCTTTGCCCAAAATTTCACTGACCACTTTGTGACCCAGACACTAGAAAAGCTCTCTCCTGCATTCCTACCACCAAGATTGATCATTTCAATTCATATTCTCTCTCTCATCTTCCTCACTTTCCCTTTCATTTTTGGATCCTACGCTTTGGTGCTCATAGTAGTCCATAGTAGTTATAATAAGATTTTATCTACATATGACTTCCACTTGATTTTGATTTCTCTGTTCTATGGGACCCCTTTTTTTATAATCTACAAAACAAGGAGATGGCAACTCTGTAAAGTCTAATATGGATATAGAAATCTATCAAACCCTGCAGGAAAATGGGAGAGGAAGGGGATTTTTGAGAAGGGGTGAGGTTGATAGAAAGGAGGGTTATGTTGGGGGGAGGGGTAATCAGAAGCAAATACCTTTGAGGAGGGAAAGGGTGAAAGGAGAGAGAAAATAGAATAAATGGAGAGGGGGGACAGTTAGCTATAGTAATTATGAAAAGAATTTTGAAGCAAGTTTTTTTGATGAAGGCCTTATTTCTCAAATGTATAGGGAACTGAGTTGAATTTAATTTTTTAAAAAAGAGCCATTTCCCAACTGATAAATGATCAAAAAATATAAGCTATGCCTGAAAGGACATAAAATCATACATATCCTTAGACTTAATAATACCACAATTAGGCATGTATCCCAAAAGAGATGGTAAAGAGAAAAGGACCTTTTTGTGCAAATATATGTATAGCAGCTCTTTTCTCAGGACAAAGAACTGGCAATTGAGGGTGTGTCCATCAAGTCGAGAATGGCTGAATAAATGTAGTATGTGATTATAATTATTGTTCTATAAGAAATGATAAGCATGATCTTTTCAGAAAAACCTGAAAAGTTTTCCATAAGCTCAAGCAAAGTAAAATGGACTATGTATAAAGTTTACAAAGTAATAGCAAAGTTGTGGGATGATCAACTGTGAATGACTTTGCTATTCTCAACAATACAATGAACGAATACTATCCTAAAGGACTTATGATGAAAAAATGCTATCTTTATCGAGAAAAAAAATTGATTTTGTCTACATACTTTGGGGTGGGAGATCTATATTTTCTTTCACAATGTTACTTTTATGGAAATGTTTTGCATAACTTCACATGTTCCTTCTCTATGAGACAGGATTTAGGGAGGGAGAAAGAGAATCTGGAATTCAAAATTTTTAAATTCTAAAAACAAAAGTAAGAAATTATTTTATAAATGTAAAAAATTGTTTAATTGAGGAAAATAAAAATATTAAAACAGAAAAGACTGAAGGAAAGAGACATAAAAGTATAAACAAGGGGAATATAGAATGGAGGAACATAAAATAATCATAACTGTGAAAGGGATGAACTTTCCTACAAAACAGAAGTGGATAACAGAATGGATTAAAAACTAGAATCCTACCATATGTTGTTTACAACAAACATTTGAAACAAAGAAATGCACACATAGTAAAAGTAAAAGAGTAGAATAGAATATATATTTTTACTTCAGCCAAAGTAAAAAAAAAAAAAAAAAAAAAAAAGATAGGGATAGTAATCCTGATCTCAGACAAGGCAAAAACAAAAATAGGTTTAATTAAAAGAGATAAGGAAAGAAGCTACATCTTGCTAAAAAGTACCACAAACAATGAAATAATACAAATACTAAACAAATAAGTACCAAGTACTGTAGCATCAAAATTCATAAAAATGTTAAGTAAATTTAAAAAAGAAATAGACAGCAAAACTATACTACTGGACCTCAACCTCTCCATCTCAGAAGTATTTAACCAGAAAATTAATAATAAAAAAAAAGAACTGAAGGAAATGAATAGGATCTGGGAAAAGTTAGCTACGATAAACCTCTGAATGGAAATAAAAAGGAACATATCCTTTTCTCAATGGTACATGACACCCACCCAAAATTTGACCATGCATTAGGAATAAAAACTTCATTATCAAATGTAGAGAGGCAGAAATATTAAATGCATCTTTTTCAAATCATGATACAATAAAAATTACAAGTAATATAAAGCCATTGAAAGAACAAAAATTAATTGAAAAATAAATCATTTACACTTAAAAATGTGCGCCAAACAAATCATAGAAACAACCAGTAATTTTATCAAAGATAACAACAATAAGACAAGATACTAAAATTTATAGGATACAATCAAAGCAGAACTTAGAAAAAATTATATATCTCTAAATGTTTACATGAATAAAACAGAGAAAGAGCAGATCAATGAACTGGGCATGCAACTAAAAAAGAACAAATTAAAATCCCCAAGTAAACACCAAATTAAAAAATTCTGAAAAGCAGAGAGAATAAGAAAACTGAAAGTAAGAAAACTATTAACCTAATAAATGAAATTAATAACTGTGTTTATGAGGGAAGAGGGGGAACAATAAAATAGATAGTTTGGGTTAATTTAGTTAAAAGAAAGAAGAAAGACAAATTACCTATAACAAAAAATGAAAAGTGTAAATTCACCACCAATGAAGAAAAAAATTAAAGCAACAGTTAGTATCTATTTTGTCCAAGTGTATTCCAATAAATCTGACAATCTAAGTTAAATGAATGAATATTTACAAAAATATAAATTACCAGATTAACAGAAGAGGAAATAAAATATGTAAATAACTCCATTTTAGGAAGAAGAAGAAAAAACAAATTAAACAATTTATCAGTGAACTCCCTAAGAAAAAAATCTCTAGGACTAGTTTGACTTACAAGTCAAAACAAGACTAACCATTAAAACAACATTTAATTCCAAGACTCTCTAAAAGTTCTTTAATGACACAAATATAGTGCTAATCAAAGGTCATGTTCCAGGCTCTATGTTATAAACTCTGTATTAATTCCTGGAATTTAAGGGGGAGTAAGAAGATGATTAGAGGCAAAAACAATATGTAATTTTGTGGCTAAGCATTTGAGTAAAATCTGACTCACAATAAGCAAAAAGAGGGGAAATTATGGCCTGGGGGCATATAATCAGTGACATTTTGGCCAGGGCCAGCTGAAGAAAATCAGGAGAGTAGAAGTAGCCTCTTATGTGAGACTGACTTCCAAAGCATCAGGGATTGCCTTAGAATGAAAGCAGAAGCCACAGACCTGGTGCCTGGGCTGTAGGACAGAGTTCAAACAATTTGCCCAAGATCCTTCAGTTAGAAAATATCATATGTCTTATTTGAACTCAGTTCCTTCTGACTCAAAGGCCTGCTTTCCACTAGCTATTCATATTTCCTTCTTTAATGTCAATCAATCAGTCAATCAATCATCAAGTTTTTGGGGGCAAGTAGGTAGCATAGTCTACAATGTACTGGTTTCAAGTGAAGAGGATTTGAGTTAAATCAAAAACCACACTTAACATTTCCTAGTTGTATGACATTGGGCAAGGCACTTAACCCCAAATGCCTTGCAAAACAAAAACAAAATAACAACAACAACAAAAAGTATATATATACATATATATATGTATATATATACATATATATATACCTACTATATGCCAACTACTACACTAAGCACCATGCCTCTAAAAACAAAAATAAGCGTCTCTGCCCTCTAGGATCTTTTGTTTTTTTTTTTTAATTTTTACTAGTATGTTATTTTTTAATACATGAAAAGATGGTTTTCAACATCCACCTTTACAAAACCTTGTGTTGCAAATTTTTCTCCCTTCCTCCCAACAGGGAGGTATTTCTTATTCCAGGTCTGGTTTATTAATCACTGTTAATAAACACCCACCCAAATCAGCAAACAATTCAATAACAAGTTAATCATGTGCAATTCTTCTAAACACATTTCCATTAGAATTTTGTATTCTATCAAGGAGAAAACAAGCACATGAAAACTGGTTAAATAATAAGTAGCATGTAATTTGGGGGAGGGAGACACTGGGAAATCAGGGGGATGAGAAGAGATCTCGGGTGAGACAAGTAATATTTCAGCTGAGCTTTGAAAAAAGCTAGCAATTTTTAAAGGTGAACATGAGGAAGTAGTGTTTTCCAAGTAAAGGAGAGAGCCGCTGCAAATATAGAGGGGAAATGGAATATTATATGTGAGCAATAGCACAAATGTCTATAATTATTAGGGATCCATCTTGGCAGGGCGGATATTAAGTGCTACTTGAAGTGTTCAAATCTTACATCTGAGACATATTTGCTATGTGACCTTGAAAAACTCCTATTGTGCTTATATATATTTCGCTAAAAATAAGAGAATATTTGTAAAGCACTTTGCAAACCTTTTAAGTGAAATATAAATTTGAATAATACTGTTCTCTGTCAAAAATAGGATGTTTCAGGTCAGAATTATTTGTTACATTTTTGGTTGTTGATGTTAACTTTATAATAAAAACATTAACAAAAAGACAGGAGGGAAGGGAACTTCTGTTGGAGGTAACAATCTAGATTTGGGGGAGGAAAGTGGCACCGAATTTTATTGGAGGATAATGTATAGTCTACTTTGACAGCAGCATCAGCATGAGTTTTGACTGGAATGGGAAACAGAAGCTAGATTATGAAAATCTATTATTTCAGTTCTCTATTATAACATATTCTATCTAAATAATTGAAAAATATGCCCATAATACTTTTTTCTTTGTTGTAGTGTTTTGTTGTCTTTTTTTTTTTTGGACCATCTGCATTGTATTATATGAAACGGTAGTCATAAGAGTTTTAAAAATGGAAGAACCCTTAATAATTCTTCAAAATTGGGAGCTCTGTAAGAGAAAAGGAATAGGGTAACCTGTTTCATGGTCATTTCTATGTTTTCCATAGGGTCTGAAGCTGTGAGTGTAACAGGAGGAAACAGAGTGACTGAGTTCATCCTCCTGAGTTTTCCTTGCCCCAGGGAAATACAGATCTTTTTCTCTAAGGTATTCTCTCTGACCTATATCTTGACTCTCCTGAGGAATAGGTCTATTATCTTGCAGTAGGTTTGAATCAGCCCCATATAGATCCTGCTGGCCAACTTTTCTTTTTTATAAATCAAAACCCCAGTCCCTAACATGTTAGTGAACTTTCTCTCTAAGACCAAGACCATTTTTTCATTGCATGTTTTCTGCAGTTCTACTTCTTTTCCACGGGTGCCACAGAAATCTTTCTATCCCTCATTGCTTTTGATAGATACCTGGCTATTTATCAGCTTCTGCACTACCCTACAATCATGACGGGGCATTTTTGCATCAAACTAGTATTCCTTTGCTGGTTGAATAGCTTCCTCTACTTTCTAGTCCCTATTTGCTTCATGAGTCAATTACTTTTTATGATCCAAATATTATTGCTCACTTTCTCTGTGACCCAGGATGCCTATCAGCTCTGTCTTGTGTCCCTATTCCAAGGATTGAACTTTCTTATTCTATCTTAAATTGTCTCCTCATCTTTATGACCTTTCTTTTGATCACAGGATCCTATACTCTAGTATTCAGATCTATCTTGAAAGTTCCTTCAGAAGCTGGCTGGAAGAAGGTCCTCTCTACTTATGGCTCTCCCTGTTCTATAGGATCCTCATGGTTATATACATCAGTCCCAACTCTGGAAATACAGCTGGTTCACATAAAATTATCACTTCATTTGATTCAGTAGTGACTCCATTAGTAATCTCCTAATCTACAGTCTGAGTAACAAGGAAATCAAGACTGCTCTCAGAAAATCCAGATGAGAATAAAAACCATCCACAGAAACATCTTTAGTGTATTTCCCTGGAGTATTTACCTGATTTTCTTAGAGACTTTATCTAATATCTCGCTCTGTCCCCAAGCAGCTGCTGCCATTTTCTTGCATATAGCTATGAACACAGTATTTAGTCTTCCATATTATCATACTTTGTCCCATCAGGCTAGGGTGGTAGAGCATATAAATGGATAGTGATTTATAAACCACACCTGGAGTAAGAAATACCTAAATTTAAATACCTTATCTAAAATGTACTAGCTTTGTGACCCTTGGAAAGGCTTTTAACTTTCCTGGTCCTGTTTCTTTATCAATCAAAATGAGTGATACTCTTAACAACATCTAAGTTCCCTTCCAATTCAAAATCAATTAATTACAGTCAAATACACCAGCAGTCTAATCAATAAAATGAACTTTTTTATCATAATTTTAGATAGTACAATGATTTTTAAATTGTCTTTACTTGATTTGTTTTATGTTACTTGTTTTTACTGTGAGATAATTCATGTTTCCTTCTATTATTTCTTTTGACTGTTGTAATATTTCTAATGTCTCATGAAGCCACTAACTTTTATTTGATTGGTTCTAAATTTTAGCAAGTTGTTTTCTTGGGTAAAATCTTTTATTCGTTGCTCCAAGCTGTTAATTCTTTTTTCATACATTTCTTCTTCAAATCTTGTTTCTTTGCTCATTTTTTTCTCTATGACCCATTTCATTTGTAAAATTATTTTAGTTCTTTTTTTTAGACTCTTGCTTTTTCTCTTTTAGGAATTCTTGGGGTCAGAGCCAAGATACTGGCAAGGAAACCTATCTTTATCTGAGCTTTCCCTGATGTCCCTCAGACCAACATCAAATCAAGCCTGTGAACTAGTTTTGGAGTGACAGAATCCACAAATATTTGAAGTACAACACATTTCCAGCAGAAGACATTTTGGAACAACTTCAGAAAATTTTGTTCCAATTGAGCACATAGGGAGGCAGACAAACACAGGCACAGCCCAGAGACTGTGAGGGAATATAAGGGGAGAAATTTTCAGCAATCTGTAGATTCTTGATTACAATTGGCTTTAGCAGATTAGCTGTGATATAAGCAATACAAATACAAAAGGTAAATAGTGAGTTTGAACTCCAGAATAACATGGGACCTGGCCACACCTATCCAACAACAGAAGTTAGACAGAAATGACCCAGCACAGCTACTGTCATGTTTAGAGGAAGTTTAGACAATCTCTCCTTTGCCCTAAAAGCAAACCTCAACCTTAAAAAAAAAAAGCAAAAAGAACTCTGACCATAGATAGTTTTTATGGAGAAAGGGAAGAACAGATCTCAAACCCTGAGGACACTAAAAGCAAATAATCTCCAGATGAAGCTTCAAAAAGGTGATGTCAGTTGGTTCCATATCACAAGGCTGTCTTGGAAGAATTCAAAACGGATCTTAAAAGAGGGTTAGAGGGAAATGGGGAAGGGAAATGAGAACATTGCAGGAGAATTTGGAAAAGGATACAGAAATTATCTGAAGAAAACTCCTTAGATTTAGTGAAATGGAAAAAGCATATAAACTTCTTACAAAATAGATTTGACGAAATAGATTTGAAAAACAGAATTTGTGAAATGGGGAAAAAAATCCATTGAACAAAACAACTCATTTACAAATTCAATTGACCAATTACAAAAGGAGCTAAAAAAGGTAATTGAAGAAAATAATTAATTAAAAATTAAAATTAAACAAATGGAAATGAATGATTCAATGAGACATCAAGATCAGTCAAAAAAATAATAATTTAAAAGTGGAAGACAATGCAAAATACTTTATTGGAAAAACAACTGACCTGGAAAATAGATCTAGGAGAGACAATCTAAGGATTATTGGACTTTCTGAAAACCATGATGGGAAAAAAAAAGAGCCTAGACATTGTCTTTCAAGAAGTCATCAAGGAAAACTGCCCTGATATCTTAGGAGCTTATGGTAAAATAGTCATTGAAAGAATTCACCAATCACCACCTGAAAGAGACTTCAAAATGATAACTTCAAAAAATATCATAGGTAAATTTCAGAACTATTAGATCAAGAAGAAAATATTTCAAATAGCCAGAAAGTATTCAGGAGCCACAATCAGGATTACCAAAGACTTTGCAGCTTCTATTTTAAAGAATCAAAGGGCCTGGAAGCTGACATTCCAAAAGGCAAAGAATCAACTATCCAGCAAAAGTGGGCATTATCTTTCAGAGAAGAAGATGGACATTTAGTGATTCAGGTGAATTTCATTTATTTCTTATAAAAAGACCAAAGACAAACAGAAATTTTGAACTCCAAACATAGAACTCAAGAGAAGCATAAAAGGGTAAAAAGAAAAGAAGTCTAGAGAACTATATATCTGTTATGGGTATACTTAGAGGATACAGGTATCATCTGATTTTATTGTTATCATATAAAAAAGAAAATAGAGGTGGAAAAAGGATTGTACAGGAAGAAGAGGAAAATGGAGTTAAAATGATGGAAATTACATCTCAGGAAGAGACAAATAAGATCTATTCCAGTTGAGGGGGAAAAGGGAGGGGGTGGTGAATCTTACTCTCATCAGATTTGGCTCAAAGAGAGAAAATCAAAAAGAGAAAATATTTGACTTTGCAGAGAAATTTGTCTCACCTTATATTATAGTGAAGTGGGAAGAGAAAGAAGAAAGGAAAGGGGGAGGCTAAGAGAAGTGAAAACATATGTAGTGGGGGAAATGTAAAAAGGAGAGGGGCTGTAAAAGGGGAGGCCTGTTCGAAAGAGGTAGGGGTCAGAAACAAAATTACTGGGAAGAAGGGAAAGGGGAAAGGAAAGAGAAAAGTATAACTTGCAGTAAATAAGATGACAGGAAATACAGAGTTAGTCATTTTAACTGTGAATGTGAATAGGGTGAACTCTCCCTTAAAACAAAAGTGAATAGCAGACTGGGATTAAAAGCCAGAATCCTACAATATGTTGCTTACAAGTGTAAAGGGCTGAAACTATGAAAAGGTGTATTTGAATCAGACAACTGAGCACTTAAGACTAATTACTTATTCAATATGAGACAATGACTCTATTAGGTAGGGTGAGAGAGGTGAGACTTCACTTGGTGGCAGGATGTGAAGGAGAAAGGTAGAGATTTTAGACTGCAGAATTGAGAATTTTGCCAAAGATCAAAACTCCTGGCAGTTTGCCTGCCTCTTTCACTCCTCCCCCTAAAGACCAAGGACTTTTACTTATACTGACTCTGGCTGATCCTGAGGTCTCCAGAGAGCTAGTTTGGATTTAACATACAAGAAACACATTTAAGGCAGAAAGATATAGTCAGAGTAAAGGTAAAAGGCAAGAGCAGAATCTATTATGCTTCAGGTGAAGTAAAAAAAAAAAAAGCAGGGGTAGTAATTCTGATCTCAGATCAAGCAAAAGCAAAAATAAATCTAACTAAAAGAAATAAGGAATGGTGTAAGGATCCTTTGGAAAGGTCAGGCAAGTGCAATTGAGATGGAGTAGACCAATGGTCTCAAGGTCCCTGAATGTTATTGGAGTTGAGTACTTAGGGACTTCCTTCGTTGGTGGGACCTCCAGCCATGGCGGGAATCCCAAAATCTCACTCTGAGATCTCGGCAAGTCCAGGAGGTAATCTTCATCATCGATTGCCTTGTGCCTGTGACCTCATAAACCCCACATAAGCTTGGAGGAGAAAGGACTCCACCTTTTTTCTCTTGCTCTTTTCCACCTGGAGCTCAGCCTTGGGGAGAGATACTAAGATAGTGTAGGAGGTCATGTGTAAACCACGTGAATAAAGTCTAAACTTGTTTTCTATAAAATCCAGGGTGCTCTGTTATGCTCAAACTGCATCCATATGAGATAGCAGCCGGAGGACCTCAAAACCGAGGTAAGATTAAATATTATATTTACCAGAGATCCTTCTGATAGGGTTTAGGAATAAGGTGAGATTAGTGATTATTGAGTAAAAGGATCTCAATAGAATGGAAATTATCTTGCTAAAGGGCACCATAGATAATGAAGTAAGATCAATATTAAACATATATCATGGTAGGGCATCCAAATTTCTATAGGAGAAGTTAAGAGAGCTGCAAGAAGAAATAGACAGCAAAACTATACTAGTGGGGGATCTCAACCTTTCTCTTTCAGAACTAGATAAATCAAAACACAAAATAAATAAGAAAAGTTAATGAGATAAATAGAATTTCAGAAGTCAAATATGACAGATCTTTGGAGAAAAATTGAATGGAAACAGAAAGGATAAGAACTCACTATTTGACAAAAAACTGCTGGGAAAATTGGAAACTAGTATGGCAGAAACTAGGCATTGACCCACACTGAAACATCCCATATCAAGATAAGATTGAAATGGTTTCATGATTTAGACATAAAGAGTGGTATTCTAAGCAAATTAGAAGAACAAAAGATAGTTTACCTCTCAGATGTGTGGAGAAGAAAGGAATTTGTGACCAAAGAACTTTAATACATTATTGAATGCAAAATGAATAATTTTAATTACATTAAGCTAAAAATTTTTGTATAAACAAAATAATACAGACAAGATTAGAAGGGAAGCAATAAACTGAGAAAAAAATTTACATTCAAGGATTCTGATAAAGACCTAATTTCTAAAACATAAAGATAATTGATGCAAATTTATAAGAATTCAAGCCATTCTCCAAATGATAAATGGTCAAAAGATATGAACAGATAATTTTCAAATGATGAAATTAAAACCATTTTTAATCATATAAAAAAGTGTTCTAAATTACTATTGATCAGAGAAAAGCAAATTAAGACAACTCTGAGGTATCACAGTACATCTCTCAGATTGGGTAAAATGACAGGAAAAGATAATGACAAATGTGGGGGGGAGAGGGGGACTAGGACAGCAATACTAATTGTTAGTGGAGTTGTGAACTGATTCAACCATTCTAGGTAGCAATTTGGAACTAAGCCAAAAGGCTATCAAATTGTGCATACACTTTGATCCAGCAGTGTTTCTCCTGGGTTTGTATCTTAATGAGATCATAAATGAGAGAAAGGGACACACATGTACAAAAATGTTTGTAGCAGTCCTTTCTGTAGTGGCAAGAAACTGGAAACTGAGTAGATTCCCATCAGTTGGAGAATGGTAGAGTAAGAAAAGAATAAGAAGAGATTATTTGCCTTTAGGATCTTTAGGATTTGAAGTCTGTTCTCTTTCTCCATAAAAGCTATCTATGATCAGAGTTCTTTTTGCTTTTTTGCTCATTTTCTTATAGGTCGATATCTGCTCTTAGGGCAAAGGGTATTTTGTCTCAAGCTTCCTCTACAGGCAAAAGCAGCTTTAGGCTGCCACCAAGCTAATTCAAGCAAGTACCAATGGTCTTGTAATGGAGAGAGCCATTTGCACCCACAGAGAAGATTGTGGGGAACCAAATGTGGAATACAACATCATATTTTCACTTTTTTGTTGTTGTTTGCTTGCATTTTTTTTCTTTCTCATTGTTTTCCTTTTTGATATGCTTTTTCTTGCACAGCATGATAATTGTGGAAATATGTATAGAGGAATTGGATAAGTTTAACACATATTAGATTGTTTGCTGTCTGGGGAGGGAGTGGGAGGAAGGGAGGGAGAAAAATATTTGGAACACAAGGTTTTGTAAGAGTGAATGCTGAAAACTATCTATGCATATGTTTTGGATATATAAAGCTTCCTTTTTAAAAAGGAATTCTGATTGTATGTGTATCCAAAATAAATTTTTCTCTGAGATTTGCTTGCATATGTTTTGAAGTCAATCTCTTCTTTTAGCTTTTTATCTTAAGCTTCCATGTTACATAATAAGCGACTATGTGGCATAATAAATAGATCTCTCAGATTCTTACTAGTTATATGATCCTGGAAAAGTAATTTAACCACTGTCTACCTCAGTTTCCTCAAATGTAAAATAATACTATTAGTAGAACTTACCTTCTAGGTTTTCTGAGAGGATTGAATGAGATCATATTTATAAAATGCTTAGTGCAGTGCCTGGCATATAACAGGTACTATATAATTGCTATTTATAATAGCTCTTTATGGTAGGGTTCTTTTATTGTTTAGCAAGTTTTCCAGACTATTCTTAATCTGAACTTTATATAAAACATGGGCTCTGCATACTTCTGAGGGGAATAGCTATGATAAGCTCTTTTGTCCTTCTGCTGCTTTAACAGCTCAGGATGGGGACCCATAAGTTTTCAACATTTTCAAAGTCATGTGATCCAGAACAAAATGTGCTTAGTGGTCTCCTGCTCTGATGCCATTCCTAGTGTCATACTTGTGTTTTTTGGGTTGTTTCTGGCTAGAACCTAAAGTAGACTGTGATGGATTCAAACACTATTAGCCTGCTATAAACACTATTAGTTCAAAGCAATGGAGCCTCATTCTTCCCCTTGCTATGAGATTCCTGGCCTGATTATTACTCTGAAGGCTTCCGTGCTTGTGGTTGAGGCTAGAGCTGAGAATTTTTCTGTTCCTGAGAGTAGTTACATATCTATTCTTTATTTCTAAACTTATTCTTCATTCAGTAGATGGCTGACCTACACACTGGAATTGGTCAGTTGGAAAACTCTCTTCTCTTCTTTCCTTCCTTCTTTTCTTCCTTCTTTCCTTCTTTCCTTCCTTCCTTCTTTCCTTCTTTTCTTCCTTCCTTCCTTCCTTCCTTCCTTCCTTCCTTCCTTCCTTCCTTCCTTCCTTTTTTCCTTCCTTCCTTCTCTTTCCTCCTTCTATTCACATAGGGTATCATATCCTTGCCTACAGATGCTCTTAAAAGAATTTTTTCTTTTCTTTTTTTTAATCTCTGAACTCTCCCAAGATATCTTGGGGTTTATTGGCTAGATTTTTAAGGATCATAACTTAAACCAAAATCAAACTGATTCTCATTAATTGACCACCAATAGGTCCCTGGTCAAGCCCCATTTGGTCATTGGTCCTGAATGACTCAAATTGAATGTAAATAGCAATCATTTTAGTTTTGACCGAAAACCTTGAGAATCTTCCCCTCCCAGATTTATTTATTTATTTAGATTTTTTTTTGGGGGGGTCTAGGTGAAATAAAAGATTCTTTGCCTCTATCATTACCTAGCCTTAATCAGTAAATGGTTGTCACTTCAAACAAAATGAGACCTGTTGAAGACCTTAGCTTAAAAAGGCCATGGTCTTCATTGAGGGTCATCTCTAGTAATCCTGATCTATATATCTATATTATCTATATCTATATCTATTATCTATATATTTTATTATCTATACAGATAATAAAATTGAACTCGTAATATGTAAATATAGGCCTAGTATTGTCTCCCTAACATTAATTAGTTAATTTAATGATTCATTTAACTTCCATAGGCCTCAATTAAAAAATAGGATTATACAATTTTAAGTTTTAACATGACCAAAAGAACAATAAAATAGAGAAAAGAGATAAAGGAATATATCTCAATTGTAATCTTCAAATCCCACCACTTCAAATAGGATTTTTTTCAATGTTTTCTTCCCTGTAGTCATGGTGTTGTCCTCTTTGGCTGTTTATAAAAGAACTCTCTCAATGGAGATAATACCTGAATAGGAATGATTGTATACAGAATCGATAATAAGAAATATTATTTAAAACTGCTCATAATTGACTTCTAGAACAAAATTGAAAAGGTGATCAAAGCTGAAAATATAATTAGCATCAAAAAAAAAGTCTAGATACAGTCACAATCGAGACATATAAAAAAGCTATAAATTGGATATTTTTAGATGCTTTGAGGATAGTGCTAATTTAGGGGAGATGATATGATGAAGCTCAAATTGAGACTATTTTCCTTTTTACATTGTTTTTATGGATTCATGATGGAAAATTCTATCCACATCCAGACAAACATCTGATGGAGCCTGAATGCAGATTAAAACCTACGATTATTGTGGTGGGTTTACCACTTTCACAAGCTATAATTTTGTGAAAATTGTTTCTTCTTCAAAAGAAATAGAACAAGCTATTAATCAACTCCCTAAGAAAAAATCTCCAGGGTCAGATGGATTTACATGTGAATTCTACCAAACATTTAAAGAACTGCAATACTATATAAATTATTTGAAAAAACAGGGAAAGAAGGACTCCAACCGAATTCTTTTATACCACAGACATGGCACTGATACCTAAACCAAATAGGATGAAAACAGAGAAAGAAAATTATAGGTCAATTTCCCTAATGATTATTGATGCAAAAATCTTAAATAAAGGGTTACCAGCAAGAATACACAAAGTCATTTCCAGGATAACACACAATGACCAAGTAGGATTTATACCAGGAATTAAGGGCTGGTTCAATATTAGGGAAACTATCAGCATAATTAACTATATCAATAACCAAACTAATAAAAATCATATGGTTATCTTAATAGATGCAGAAAAAGCATTTGATAAAATCCAACATCCATTCCTATTAAAAACAATAGAGAGTATAGGAATAAATGGACTTTTCCTTAAAATAGTCAGTAGCATCTATTTAAAATATTTAAAATTGTGAAGACCTAGACCTCATTATTGAACACAAAATTGATAATTGTAATTATATTTAGTTAAAAAGTTTTTGTACATACTGTATAAGGATGTATTCTGATGGAAGTGGATTTCTTCAACAAAGAGATCTAACTCAGTTTCAATTAATCAATGATGGACAGAAGCAGCTACACCCAAAAAAAGAACCCTGGGAAATGAATGTAAACTGTCTGTGTTTTTGTTTTTCTTCCCGGGTTATTTTTACCTTCTGAATCCAATTCTTCCTGTGCAACAAGAGAACTGTTCGGTTCTGCACACATATATTGTATCTAGGATATACTGTGACACTTATAACATGTATAAGACTGCTTGTCATCTAAGGGAGGGGGTGGAGGGAGGGAGGGGAAAAGTCGGAACAGAAGTGAGTGCAAGGGATAACATTGTAAAAAATTACCCAGGCATGGGTTCTGTCAATAAAAAGTTATAATTATGAAAAAAAAGACCAATATTTTCACTATGAGAATTTCATTTGCTTTATTATGCATATTTTTACCATGGTTTTGCTTTTTGTTCTTTTATCAGGAGTGAGGAAGGAGAGGAAGAAAGAAGAGAAACTTTTCTAAAAAATTTTTGGACCTTTTATTATTCTATTTTTTTAATGGACCTTTGTTTCAGGGAGAATCCTCAGGTTATTAAAAGAACAAAGTTGACATAATTCCTTCTTCCCCCACAATTCAGTTCTAAACAGGATTAACAGGTGCATTGTAGAAGATGCATCCATATGCATGCACACATGTACACACACACACACACACACACACACATGCACACACTTGCTGATGTTGTCCATCCAATTTTCTAAAAACAAAAACAGGCATTTTGCATCTACTTCGTTTTCCCTGGAATGTGATCAAATGCTTTTAAATGATTGTTGAATTAATTTAAAAGAATCTGAGATGTTCCAGAAGTTGTATCTAAATGGAAGGATGACTCACTCACCAGACTTAGACATTCCAGTAGACAAATTGGTGGAGATGGATTTATGATGAATCCAAAAATAAGAAACATAATTTCATAAAATATTCAGTATCCTCATATTGTGTGAATTATAAGTATTATTAAACTATCATATTATATTTATATTACATATATTATATATAATGTATTAAATATAATATTGTATTTATTATATTGTGACTATTATTAAAAAGGAAAAACCTATGGAAAGAATTGTAGTTTATGCTGCAGAGGATGTTATTGCAGAGAATGAAGAGAAATTCTATGATCACTTCCATAAGACCCTCCAAATAAGTTAACCAACTGTTCAACAAACATTTGTTAAGTGCTATGTACCAGGCAGAATGTTAAGTGCTGAAGATTTTTTTAAAAGCAATAACAGCACAAATTTTGCCTTCAATGAGCTTACATTCTAATACAGAGACAGTTGGTAAACAACTAGGCATATAAAATATATATCCAAAGTAGACAAAGACAGTCAGAAAGGGGAAGGCATTATCGACTGGGCAGACTATGAAAGGCCTCCTACAGAAAACAGATTTGAAGAAAAACAGGAATACTAAGAGAGGGCAGTGATGTAGCAGTGCATTCTGGGTATAGGAACAGTCAGTACAAGATGAGATAAAATTTAGTGTCTGAGAAAGTATAAGTGGATTTGTGTAGTTTGATCATAAAATACATTGAAGGGAGTGAAACATTTAGAAATGTGGAAAGATAGAAAATAAAAGGTTATTTAAAAAACTATAAATGACCTAACAAAGGACTTGATATTTGATAATAGGAGTAATAGGGAGCCACTAGACCTCAGTTGAAGATGAGTTTTGGAGAAAAGGAAGTGATATGTCCAGATCTTAGCTTTAGAAAAATCACAATAGGCAACTAAGTGAAGAAAGGAATGATGTGGGGCAATTAGTAGGTTAAAACAATAAAATCGAGGAGAGGTATTGGGGATCTAAATTAGGTACTTGTTTTCACTGACAGTTGAGAAGATAACATTTATAAAAGATATTGAAAATTAATGACAAAATTAAGTCAACATAATTATGAGTTCACATTTATATAGCACTTAATGGCTTAGAAACATTTTACACATATTATCTCATTTGATTCTCACAACTACATTGTGAAGGGTTATCCTCATTTTACAGATAATAAGACAGAAGTTATCAGAGCTTATGTTACTTGCCCACATATCTAGAAATTATCTGAGGCCAAATTCAAGTCTTATTGACTCCAAGTTCACTGCCAAGACTTTAGTGCAAAGCAGACAAAGGAAAGGAAAATTTGTTTTAATGCAATGAAAAATATGGTTCAAAAATAAAGAATAAGATCTGTGCATGATGCAGAAGCCTTATTCTCATACATCATGAAGAATTTATCCAAGAAAATAATTGGGAGATACTGGATATGACCAGAACTGATTAGCATCACATATCCAAAAAATTAAAGAAAATTATTATATGTTACCAAAAATAAAAAGATTCATTAGTATATGAAAGCATTACATATAGTAGGTGTTCAATAGATGCTTCACTAATTAAAATCACATTAAAAATCATCCCTAAGGAACACAGGAACTCAAGGAAAGGAAATAATTGACAAAAAATTTCCCCTTGGCACTCTTCTTCTTGAATTAACAAATTAATCCCTCAGGGAGATAGATTGATGGGAGTGGGGGAGTTTAAGATGGAAAACAGCTTATATTGTCTTTATCCTTTGGCAAATATATTGGGAGATCTTCACACTAATATAATTCTACTCTTGGCCCTTTGCTTACTTCCCTTCAGAATCTCAATGATACAAGGAAAACAGAGGATTGGGAATGAGGATTATCAGACTCCCTACCTTGACACAGGAAATAAAGCACATAACCAGTGATTGAACCTGTCAAAAAAAATGCATCTTCCTCTCCAACCTTTTACTCCAAGCTTTCTTAATGACCAGCTTGTGATATCAGGTATGTGGGCTTCTCTTGATCTGTTCCAACAATATATGTTAGAACCACCTGGCTCTATTCTCTATCTCCAAGATCCAAAGACCAAAATGCCTTCAATGTCTTTTTCTGTACAATGAAAATTTTCTCTCTTTATTCTTCCTCTTCTTCTTTTTCCTCCTCTTCCCAAATGAAAGAACAATAGCTTTCATTTCAAAAACATGGATTTTTATCTTATATGTACTTCTCAATATTTGGGCAAGGAGTACCTCATCTCTCTGAGTCCTTGGTTCCCTCAGATATAAAATTAGAGAGCTGAATTTGATAATCCCTAGTAACCCTCCAAAACTCCCTTTTTTTCTTTTTTTTAATTCTTCCTCCTCTACAATTTCCTTTTCATTTTCTCTTCATCATCGCCCTTTGTTCTTTCCCTTCTTCATTACTAATTCTTTTAGAATTCCTAGAACCAAATTCATTCAGCCTCTTCCCTGATCATCAGCTCCTTTAGCTATTCCCCTGAAATACTAATGAAAAGATAGAAGAAATCACTGCAGACCTGAATCTTAGAAAAAAAGATGGATTTCAAAGGATATCATCATCAGCTTTGGAGGGAGTACATTGTAGGGGTAATAATCTTTAGAGATGCAGAATGGAAATAATCAAGGAATTTCAAGTACAACAGTTTATTTTACAAGGTAAGGAGCAAACTCCCCTATTTAGAGATTCTGGTGGACACCATTAGGTGATTAGGGCAGGATAAAAATTAGGATTTCTTATAAAGCAAAAGCCATCTTTTCATCTTTTAGCAGTAGGTTCTCAGGAGATAAATGATAGCAGTCCTTGACTAGAGATTCAGTCCCAGAATATCTTTCTGTTGCATTCTGGAATCTTTTTCTTTGCCTAGAATGAAATACTTCGAGGTTGCACAGAATAATAGTTCATAAGTTTGAAGCTGGAAATTATCTTAAACATCAACGAATACAACCCTCTCATTTTACAGATGAGGAAAATGAAACACAGAGAGGTTAATAGGACTTGTCCAAAGTTGCACTGTATGTATCTGAGGTGGAATTTAAACTCAGATCTTTATATCTCCAAATTAATTGCTATTTTTCATGTTATATTTGTACATTATCCACCAAGCCCCATATATATGCTCTATTTAGGAAATATATAAAAAAGAATGGACAAATATCTCAACTCTTGCTAAATCTGATTGTTTCTTTTTCTGTTGATGGCAACAATTTCTATGACAAAAATGACTTGTATTTGTATAACATTTCTAGGTTTGCTAAGTACTTTAAACATGTTATCTCATTTGATCCCTACAATATCACTGTGAGGTAGGTATTGTCATTATTCCCATTTTAGAGAGGAAGAAATTGAGGTTTATTGGTTATTTATTTATGGCAATACAGACAAAATTAATAATAAAGAATCACCTTACTCTAAATCTTGTATTCTTTCTGATATTTGATGATTTTTGTACCCAGGAAATTTCCTCATATAAAATATCTTTAAACAAAGAGCTTCTAAAATGCACCTGGAATGTGCAAAATGTCAGTTTAATAATGAATATAAAGCCCTGTGTATTATATAAGTGGAAGAGAGCACAAGATATATCTTCCACAGCTCAAAAGAGGTTCCCTGAGGACACTGGAGTAAGGGAAGTACTTTTGATTAGGTATTTAAAGAAGACAGTCATGAAAAGAGACCTAGTGTATCCAGTATTTAGGGCTCATACCTGGAAATGATATATGTGCTAAGAGTAAAGTGAATACATACAAGGCAAGAAACATTTGAAATGAGGAAGAATAGTATAGCTACATCAGCCTCTCACATTTAGCCTTTTTTGCTGGGATATATGCAGAGGTTCATAATTGTCTGTGCTAAGATGATTTCATGATTCTTGTTCTAAAGTATACATTCAGCATACATCAGAATAATAGAATGAAAGTTGGATCAAACACAGACTACCACTGCATGTCTAAATTATACCAGCTCAACATTCTCATATTTATCATCAGCCAATTAGCATGAATTAAATGTCTACTATCTGTCAGGAGTTGTGCTAAGTTCTGTACCTGTAGAAGATTGGCAGATGAGGTGTATTGAGACCTCATTTTAGTAAGGATAATTTTATAATATCAGAGCAACTCAAATTAAGTGAATATGGATGTGAAAATTATGTTTCACTGCTTCTGATTCTGGGAAAATCAGCTTGCAACAAAGAGAGTTAAAATTAATAATAATAATTTAGAATAAAAAAGAGGAGTCATTGAAATATATGTCACTGGTCACAGAAAGGAGCCTAGCAAAATCTTTTTTCCCAACTTGCAAGAAATAGATGTCTGTAACTTGACATATAATAAATGAATAATCAGTTTGTACAGGTTGTCCCAAAAATCTTAGTATTGTTTTGAGCTTTAATTGCTGAAAATTGTATTGTCTTTCAGGACAATCTGTCTAGCAATTTGAAGTTTGAAAAATTATTTCATTGGACCTCCCAACAACCTGGAGACTAAAGTTAGTATTATCCCCATCTTACCGATGAGGAAACAGAGGTTCAGAAAATCTAAATAATCTGCTCATTGCTACATAGCTAGTAAATGTCAGAGGTGGAATCTGAACCCAAATCTTCCTGGCTCCACATCCAACAGAATACGCACTATAATACATTGCCACTATAGACACTAAAACTGTACTCCCAATCTACTAAGCTATTTATCAATAAATCATTGTATTTGTCAATAAGACAAATTTTGTCTTTTGTTTTGTTTTAGCTTATGGGAAAATGAATATTTATAGCATTCACAACATCTCCAATCATATTGCTGGTTTCATCCTTCTTGGTTTCCCTTGTTGTAGAGAGACCCAGCTCATCTTTTTCTCACTGTTATTGGTCATCTACATTCTAACTCTATTGGGGAATGGGGCCATCATTTGTGCAGTAATCTGGGATCAGAGACTCCAAACACCAATGTACATGCTCCTGGCCAACTTCTCCTTTTTAGAAATTTGGTATGTTACTACTATCATCCCTAATATGTTGACTAACTTCCTCTCTGAAACCAAGATTATCTCCTTCTCTGGATGCTTCCTCCAATTCTACTTCTTCTTCTCTTTGGGTATCACAGAATGTTTTTTTCTAGCAATTATGGCATTTGACAGATACTTAGCCATCTGCCAACCTCTGCACTATCCAACTCTCATGACAGGACGTCTCTGCACCAACCTGATGATTAGCTGCTGGGCACTTGGCTTCCTTTGGTTCCTGATCCCCATCATTATCATTTCTCAGATGTCCTTCTGTGATCCTAAGGTTATTGATCACTTTGTCTGTGACCCTGGGCCACTGTTAGCTCTTACATGCACCCGAGTTCCTATGATGGAGCTCACTTGTTCCACCTTGAGTTCTCTGAACCTCTTTGCCCCTTTTGGATTCATCATGTGGTCTTATGCCCTTGTCCTGAGAGCAGTGCTGAAAGTTCCTTCTGTAGCGGGTCGGCGAAAAGCCTTTTCCACTTGTGGTTCTCACTTAGCTGTAGTTTTGCTGTTCTATGGATCTGTGATGGTGATGTATGTAAAGCCAAATTCAGGACATGATTCTGGGACCCAGAAAATTGTGACCCTCTTTTATTCTGTTGTCACCCCATTCTTAAACCCTTTGATCTACAGTCTTAGAAACAGAGAAATGAAGGAAGCACTCAAGAAAGTTCTAGGAAAAAGAGAATTAAAATCTTAATATAAGAGATCCTTGAGGGACCCATCTAAGCCTTTAACATTCTTCTCAAGATAAAGGACAGGAAAATTTGACTCCTTTCCATACCCAGTTATTAAATTTCAATAACCATGGAATCTCATTATTTTTCTAACCTTGATATAATTTGCCCAGGATTGCATAAGCATATCTCAGAAGAGAGACCTGAATCCATCCAGGTCTTCCTGGCTTTGAGGCCAAATATTCATGCAATAGACCACCTTTTAGAATCTTCTGGCTACAGCAATCAATTGTGTTTCTGAGATAACACAGACATAAAACACTCAGCATTTTCAGCAAAAGTATGGGTATGTCTAAATTAGTACATAAAGTGTGATTATGCTCTCCATGCTTTAAAAAAGTGGTATGGGGCAGCTAGGTGGCACAGTGGATAGAGCACCATCCTTGAATTCAGGAGGACCTGAGTTCAAATCTAGTCCCAGACACTTAACACTTCCTAGCTGCATGACTTTGGGCAGGTCACTTAACCCCAATTTTTTCAGCCAAAAAAACCCAAAAAAAACCCCAAAAAACATGGTATGACATTTTGAGAAAACAACACAAAATGATCACAAATGACTAGGGGAAAGAGAGCGACAAGGGAGAAGAATTGCTAAATGGAGGCATACTTAATATTCAAATTATAGTTACAAAAGACAAAGTTTAGAAAATCTATTTAAATAACTTAAAATATGCTTTCTAAAATAAATTCGTCAATTTACATTAATCAAAGCAAATAGGCAAAATAAAAAGGGAAGAAAAAATATAAGAGAAATGAGCATATTAGATTAATGAAAACAAAAAGCAAGAGTTTACAAATTATTTTACAAATAAATTTTATATTTTTTTTATCAAATACTAACCCTAGATGTGCAGAGAAACTGATGTTAGAATTCTAATGTATAAGAACTAGAGGAATTCTCAAAGATTAGAAAAAAGACAGAATTATAGTCAATGAAGTAACCAATGATTACTTCAGAATACTGGTGATGAAGCATGAGTTATCTCTCATCAGAAAGGTGCAAAATGAGACACAAGTTGGCTAATTTAGATGGACCATTAATTATTCCATATGACAACTGTTATGTTTTTATACATGGAAAAGAGGGGGGATTTTCCCCACAAAATCTAAGAGTTCTGGTGTTACAAATCAGAGAACAGAAACCCTGTTTTAAAGAGTCCCAAATTAGGATCCAGTCACCCAAATTGGTGATGTGATTGTGCCTGACCCATAGAAGATAGTGAATTGAGGGATCAATGGAATCAAGATAATTTGTTATGACAATGGAATGAAAGTATTACAATAATCACTTAGAAGACTGAACCCCAAGAGGACACTGAATCTGGAAGAGGAGAACCAGTTGCAACAAGATGGAAAAATCTCCCCTGACACAATCCTGCATTTTGAGCCCCTAATATATTTGATTCTTGAGTAGAGAAATACTCAAATGTTTTCATGAAGTTCTTCAGTCTTTTATGACATATATCTGAAATTCAATCCTGGGACAAATATACCAAATAGTTTCTTAGATCATATCTGTGTCTCTTTTTATTCTCTTCTTCATTTGTCAGTTGCTTGGAATTTCATGTGCTCTAGAGTTCAATCAATATTTCATTGTAAGAAGCAAAAGTTTTGTGGAATCAGAAAGCAATTTCCAACTCTTTCTTAGAGGAAATGGATTTAGAACATAGATGGACAAACAAGGGACTCTGAATTTTCTTTCTTTCTCTGGCTTTTCACTCTGCAAAAGTTCATGAAGTGAGTTCATGAAATGTGGACATGATTCAGTAAACAAAATAAAAATCACCTTTGCAAGAATAGAGTGAACCATACCAATTATAGAGAACCATACCAATTATAGAGACATGAGCAAGATGGAATGTTTAGACTCTGAATTTTTGCTTTCTTATGCACTTAAAGTTTTCTCAAGATAGGAAAATGGACATGTTCTTGAGAACACAGATGCTAGAGATATGGATTCTAAGAAGGAACTAAGAAAAGAGGAGTAATGACAGGGGTTCTAAGGGTTAAAAATGTTATCATTTCTTATGGTCAATAAATATGTCAATGATACAATAGTAAATCAGATGCTGAGAGAAAAAAGAGCAACCAGATGTCAGGGAAAAAAATCCCAAACAAGTAGAATTCTTGATAGCTCCTGGAAGGATTATTGTATATTTTCTTTGTATATATGGAAGCCTAGCAAAGAACCTTATATATGGTACATGCATAATAAATGTTTGTTGAATTTAATTGAATCAGTCTTATAAGTATTTTTCATTCATATATTATTCATATTTATTATTTCTATTTGTCCTATTGTTCCTGCTTTTTTTTTTTGCAACCTGGAAATCCTGATTTCTATTTACCTTTTCTAATACACTAAGGAATACTTGTATTCTATTAAAAGCATATGGTATACATTACCAATAATTTAAATAAGCAGATCATTAAGAGGCATTTCAGGGGCCCAGGTAGTCTCCCTTGCCCCCCAAATATATCTCTACCTCAGTTCCTGGTGTCATAAATTTTAAGGATTATTATTAATTGTTGGGAATGGTGACTTTATGCAACTTTCATGCTGCAACTTTGGACCTTTGTTCATAGTTGCTGGCCATTCAACCCACGTTGAGTAATCCCAGATTTTTGGGACTAATTTTCTTGAGCTAATTACTCTCTGATTGCTTTTTCAAACTGCTCTTCATCTACCTCAAGACCTGATTGTTAGTCCCTACTCTGAACTCCTAAGGCATTTGCTATTCTTAAGACATTTGGCATAGGCTAGGTGATCTTTATTGGGTAAGTGTTAATGGTCTTTTCCACTCAAGCAAGGGTTGGACCAGAAGATTTCTGAACCTTCTTCCAAAACTGGGATTCTCCATGTATATATATGCTCACCTACTCTCATTTCTTACATATAAACTTGTTGGTGTCTTTTGATATTTCCTTCTCTCTTTTCATACTCTTTTTATCTGTGGTCTAGGACTAACTCTCACTCCTATTCCATTCCTACATCTCATTCCATCTAAGTTTGGTATACAATAGTAGGATTGATAAAGGAAAATGGAGTAAAGAAAAAATCTTAAATACCCAAGTCCATTTAACTTCTACCACTGCCATTGATTTTCCAAACTACAAAGCAATATCCATATCATTTTTTTTACACTCAGCCATCTTGTTCTACCTTTCAGAGCTTCTATCCTCATCTCAGATCCAAAGAACAAGTACTTATTAACCAAAATCTGTTTTTTTCCTGAAATATTATTAAATTGTAATTTCATCTTTGTGTATAAAGACTCAATTTGTCTTTCCTGACAAGACTAAATAGAAAAAAGAAAAAATGGAGGGAGAGAGAGTTAGCCTAGAAGGGATTCTTTTTATCTTCTATGTCCCCTTTGTTCTTAGCAACTTAAATAACACTTTAGGAAATTCCCAATGGATTATATGTATGCTTTAGAGTCAAGTACTTAGAGGAAATTTTGGGAAAACAAATTCAAATCTGCCCTCTTCTGAAGAGAAAACCCTAATTAAAATCATCAGGTGTTTTCAGAGCATAAAGCAAACAGATCAATCTTTGAGACCTATAGCAATAAAGTCAACAATAGGACAAAGAACTATTCCTGGGGGGGCGGGGGGAGAGGTTGCTGGAAGAAGATTCTGTTTTTTTCTTACCTCCCTGAATGATTGAAGCCTCTGGTTTTTCCATTTACCCTTTACTATTTCATTATTTCCCATTTCTACCATATACACCAACCATCCACAGGCCTTTTGAAATTCCTTTCACTATGAAGCATCAATAAAGTGGGTATCCTCAGGAGGTAGGATAGGAAGGGAAGATCTAGGATAATACTATGTTCATATGTTCTCAAACAGATTTAAAATTGAAAAGAACTTTAGATATTATTGAATCTAACCTTTTACGATCCAAAGATAAGAAAACTGAAGCCAATGAAATTCACTTGACTTTCACAAAAGAAATAGAGGATAATCTGAATTTAAACAGAGGTCCTACGACTTATAGTTCAGTGCTTTTCCTTCTATATGAATGTGTTCAAAAAATCCAAGTCATAACTCCAAATAATAATTTGCCACTGAAACATATTGCCTCTGATATTTAGGTTCTACTAAAGAGGGGACCCTGAAATCCTGAAAATCCTTAAAGGAGAAAATCTCCTTCAACTCTGCCTTAGTGAAGGACCCTGTCCCAAGGACAAACAGTTTCATCTTTGTTATCTGGTTGGGGTCGGCTCAGTCCTGAAACTCATTGAATTCAATTCAAATTCTAGCCCTAGCTGAAACCCAGCAAGGAGCCAACTTGGGATTCCACCCATGGGCCCTTTTTAGCTAAATCTCTCATTATAAAAAGAGCCAAACTAAAATCCTCTCTTTGCAGAGGTTCCAAACATGCTAGCTATACCATGCTTGGCATCCCAAGGAGCCTCTATCCACTGGAATACTCTTTCCAGTGCTATCCTCTCTTTACCCTCACCTATTTTCCCTAACCAGACTTTAACCTTACTTCCAATCCCCATAATAAACCTCTTTTTTCAATCTAGGTTTTTGGGTCTGTAAATTTCTTTACAGGGAGCCTCTGTGCTGCCAGAAGGGAGTTCCCCAAAATTCCTTACCCTTGTGCCGAATCCTGAGGGGTTGTAGGGGAGCCAAACCCCTCCATTTGATTCCCTGAATTCCAAACCTGCCACTAGACCTCATTTAACTCCTTGACCACCGGAAACCTTAATTTCATTTGGTTCCCCAAATCTAAACTTATAGAAATCTAAACCTATAGAAAACCTATAATGAAGGTAATCACTGAAAAATTTCAAAAGATCTCCTTGAGCACTGAGAAATTATAATAAGGCCACACTGTCTCTGAAATTTTCATTAGTAACCTCTCTAAATTCTGATTCACTGGAGAGGTCATTCTAAGTACAGATTGGAAATTCATTAATATCAGTAGCTCTGCCTATTTGCGGATGAATGGAGGATACCCAAAAAATCACCCCAAAACTAATATTTGTTCATTACATGAAAGAAACTATCAATTAATGAAACGAGAAAAGATTCAACAATTTATTGATATAAGAATTGAGGATCATCTATTCATTCATTTAACAAATGCTCATTAAATTCATATTCTGCACAAGTCAATTTATTGGCAATGTGGGAGACACAAATAAATGTGCTAAGAAAGTTCATAATAGGAGGGAAATACTTATAGCTTGGATTTCATGGAGAAGGTGGGTTTTGAGCTGAGCTTCAAATGGTTTTTATTTACAGAAATGAATAGCTAATTTATTTGTATGGAATCACATAAATGAAGACACCTAGGTAGGAAAGCTTAGGAAATTTTTTGTCAATTGCAAGAAATCAACTTTTAACCTATACCTTATCTTATAGGGATTAGTATAAAATAATCTAAGATTGAAAAGCATATTTGCAACAAAATTATGAAAATATGTTCTCTACACAACCTTTTGTATACCAGGTTAACTAATATTTTAACTTCATCAAAAGTATTTGTGTCATTACCTCTACATTATTCAACAACAAATTTAAGAACTCAAAATCTTTAGTAAGGAGAGAGTACTTTCCTTCTAACTATATCCATGTGAGTCATATGAAAGTAAAAGACAAAGAAATCCACTCCTCTACAAGTTTACTCATCTTTTTTTCTTCTCTCTCCCCCTTTCACTAAATATAATTATAGTTGTATGATTATTTGATAGTACATATATAAAAACATTAATTTCACAGATTTTATTTTATATCACAAACACTCTTATGATATGAGAAAATCATAAGCTCTCAAATAGTCTTCTGCAATGTTATCTATTGTTGACCCAAGCTGGTCACTTATATGATTTTATCTTTAAGGGAGAGGACAACTAGAAGAAGAAAAAAGCAAAGGCACAGAATTCATATTTTGGACAAGAAATGTGAAAAATTATTTTAAACTGTTCATTTATGTTTACCTATGATAGGTAATTATTGATTTCATAAAGTCATGGAATCTTAGAATTTCAAAGCAGGGAAGAACATTAGAAATTCCTAAAAGTTGAGAATGTGTGAGGGAAAAGGAGCAAAGTAATCCATGTCTTGGTCATATCTGTCTGCATCACAAATTTAGGAGTCAGAAAAAAATTGAGTGATCAAGTTCAAATTTCTGAGCTTCTTTTGCACCAGAAAATTCAGATCCTTCTTTTTGAAATGTTCTTTCTTACCTACATCTGATCATAGTGGAGAATGGGTATGCATCTATGCAGTGAAATTCAACTAATGGCTCCATATACTTATGTACAACTTCTTGGAAATCTGCTATATAAATATAAATATAACAGTACAAAACCCAATTTCCTCTCCTAGACCAAAATCATCTCCTTCGTTTTCTGCTTCCCTTATTTTACTTTTTTTCTCTATTGGCACCAGCTTACCTTTTTATTATCCCTGTGGCTATTTTGTAGTTTTTGACAATTTGCTAGACACATCACCTTACTCTCTTAACAAGATGCCTCTGCATCAAACTAGTGTTACTCAATTGAATGAGTTCCTTTCTTTATTATCAAGTTCCAATTTACTTTAATATGTAATTGTCCTTCTATGGCCTAAAAATACTTGATCACTTTGTGGCTCAGACCTCAATATTGGGTCTTGTGGATATACCCCTGCTTTAGAAATTGGAATTTCCAATTCAATTTTGAGTTCCTCATCATCACTTTCCTGTTAATGCTTGGATCTTACTTTCTGGTGCTCAAAGCTGAACTGTGAGTGCCTTCAACAACTGGAAGGATTAGGTTTTCCTTCACTTGTAGTTCCCACTTACTTGTGGTATCTCTGTGTTAGAATTCTTACAAGGTGCTAAGTCAGTGGAATTGAGGAGACAATGGTTAAATCTAATTTAGCATTGATTTAATCCTACAAAAAATAATGATTTCCTAGTGATGTAATGACTGTAATATACTCAGTGTAGCAAGAAGTTCTCAGGGCCAAAGAGCACTCTAGGAGATTGAGAAACCAGGATTCAGTTGGGCAGAACAAAGGAAGACAGAGAAGAGGTGGCAGGCTATCCTGTGGAGGACACTGAAACCAAGATTCGGAAGGCCTCCAAAAAGCTAGCCGAGCTCCAAGTGAAGGAGAGAGAAAATAAAGGATCTAGACTTTAACAACTGGCTGCATTTGAACTGAACTGAAACTAAGGCTGCCTCCAGAAGTCCCCCAATAAACTTGCTCCCACAGAACATATACTTTAGAGAAGAGAACATTACATCTCTGTTCTATGAAACACTCAGACTTGTGTATATCAGTCTAACCACTGGAAATCCAGCTGGTATGTTAAAAAATTGTGATCTTGTTTTATTCATCTGTGACTCCATTTATAAATTCCTTGATTTATAGCTTACACAATAAAGATATGAAGACTGCCCTGAGAAAAATCCAAATGAGGATGAAAATTGGCAAGAGCACGTAGGAAATCTCTAGGTAACCAGATTCAGAGTCTTCTACTGCTTTTCATCTCATGCCCCAATAATAATCAGCTATTTATTTACTATAGATTTAAACCTACCAGTTCTCCACCATAGGTCCCTAGCATATCTTGGCTAATTTTGACATTGATTCTACTGTAGTTGATTCCTTGATCTAGTTTTTAAGTTGATGTTTTTTTTAAGGGAGTGACTTATAAGATTTATAGACTTCAGACTCTTTCCCCTAAAATGATCTCTGATACCTTCTTGCCTCCTAAACTATTTGGATTCGTGACATTCATCTATTATTGACTTTTGTTAATTTCATACTTCATTTCAATCTGGAGTCCTGAGATTCATGACCCTCTAATAGCAAGATCTGACACTGATGTCTCATTCTCTAGGTGCTGAATCCTTTTTAATGGCCACAACTAACCAATTCCATAGATGCAGTTCAGCAAGAATTTCGTTCCATTCCTCTAATCTTCTGGACACAGAGGGAGGAAAAGGCACCATCTAAACAGGATTACTTAACTGTAGACTCAGATTCTCTGGCATTTGGAGTACTAATTAGTTTTTCAATATGATATCAATATAATAACATAATAATATGATAACAATGTTGACTCAAATCATCATTTTACTTATATCTAGGATTTTGTAGGATAAGAAAACTATAAAAAAATTTTATTTTGTCAATTTCTATTTTTAAATTGACCTCCAATTCCTTCATATTTTATAAAAGAATCTTTGGTTAGTAATTAATTATATTTTAACTGCTTAATAAAATTGTGATGATAAAATAGTGCTTTAAAATAAAGTTTTGGCTTTATTTCATAAAACTGAAGTCCTAACCTGAATATATGCACTAGCAAAAAGAAAATCAGAAGACTGATATATTTAAATAGAGAAATTCTAAAAGAAACATATAGTCAAAAAAAAGAAAGAAACTCATAGCTAAAAAACTGGGACATGAAAATGAAAAAGGAAATATGTACGCATCCATCCATACTATTACACATTCATGTATACATACAATCATCAGAAAGTTGGACAAAAATTAATAAATAAAAGATTCTTCTACAGACTCATAAACCCATAATTGTCATTGTCTTAAGATGATGCTTGTCAAAATGTTGAATATATGTGAATATATTCACACAACTCCCTGGAAGAATGGAGAGCTGAATCAGTTGACATACTGTTGTTCAGCATAGGATAATAGAGTAAGAATTAGAAAGGAGCTCAGAGGTAAAGTCCAAATTCTTCTTTAATATTCTGTGACCCAAATGAAGAAACAGAATCATAAAAAAAAAAAAGATTGACTGATTGTCCAGGATCTAATAGCTAATAAATATATATAATGAGACTTGAAAACCAGTCCTCCACTACCCAAGGCTACTTCTCACAGAGGAACCCCAGAAAAATAGAGCAGCTATATAAATAATTTTGAAGCCGAAACAAGCCCCTCAGTATAGGTAACTTTAGAAACCAAAATAATCCTAATAAGCAAAGATGGGAATCATTTATGTTGATTGACTTGGGATATGTTTAATGATCTCTGCAACTAAAATTTAAACCCAATTCAAATGTTACAATATATAAAATATTCTAAAATTAGAGTTTTATTCTATTGGGAGGATTTTTAACTTGAAAGTTGTCTTTGAAAAATACAAGTATTTCTAGAAAAGTTGCTGTACTATAATAATTCACACTTAGTCACTAAAGGTGGGAATCAGGAAAAATATTGCAATGGAAAAATTTCCAGAATTCAGAAAATCAAGATTGGATCTCAAACTCTGAAATCTAGGCAAATCATCTTATATCTCTAGACCTTGGTTTCCTCAGTTGCATTGGATTAAATAGTCTTTAATGTCCCTTTTAGGTGAAAATTCTATGCTTTTAGAATAAGTAATAAAGATAAGAGATTTTATATAGTAATGTGTTTTTAAAATATCTCATTCTTTCTTCATAATAATCATAAGAAATAGATGTTATTATAGTTCCCACTTTACAAATAAGTAAACTGAGGCAGATAAAAGTGAAGTGACTCACTCCAGTAAGTCTCTGGGTTTGAGCTCAAGTCTTCCTAACACAAAATCAACAACTCTATCTGCTGTGTCACCTTGATGCCTTATAATAATAGTACCTTCAGTGCCTCAGCAAAAGAGTATATCAATTAATTTGTATGTAACATCATTAATTATGGTTATATAATTTATATCCTATCCATTGTCTGTACTCCTCCATACATTCTATACAATCAAAACTCCATAAAATCTGCACTCCATCTTCTACATGTTCTCAATTCCATGAAATTCTCAATCCTAGTTGTTACATAAACCCCTCAGTATTGTTCTATAAGAAACTACCAGCAAGATGATTTCAGAGAGTCTTGGAGAGACCAACATGAACTGATGCTAAGTGAAATGAGCAGAACCAGGAGATCATTATACACAGACACAACAAGACTATATGACGATCAAGTCCATCCTATGATGGACGTGGCTCTCTTCAACAATGAGAGGATTCAAACCAGTTCCACTTGTTCAGTGAAGAGCCATCTACACCCAGAAAGAGAACCTGGGAACAGAGTGTGGGGAAACAACATAGCATTCTCATTCTCTCTGTTGTTATTTGCTAGCATTTTATTTTCTTTCTCAGTCTTTCTTTTCCTTCCTTCTTGATCTGATTTTTCTTGTGCAGCAAAATAACTGTATAAATATGTATACATATGTTGGATTTAACATGTATTTCAACATATTTAACATGTATTGGACTACCTGCCAGCTAGCTGAGATTTGGGGGAAGGAGGGAAAAAAATTGGAACAAAAGGTTTTGCAAGGGTCAATGTTGGAAAAATTACCAACACATGTTTTGTTAATTAAAAAAAAAAAAAAAGAAAGAAAATTTATCTGCCAAGGCAAAGTCAGGGACTATATGAACACAACTATAAAACACTTTCCACACAAAGTCAGATCTAATTAATTGGAAAAATATGAAGTGCTCATGGGTAAGCCCAGTGAATATAATAAAAATGACAATACTATCTAAATTAATCTATTTATTTAGTGTCATACCAATCAAATTCCTAAGAAATTATTTTACAAATCTAGAAAAAATAATAAGAAAGTTCATCTGGAAGAATAAAAAGTCAAGAATTTCAAGTGAATTAATAAAAAAAAAATGCAAATGAAGGCAGCCAGACCTAAAACAAAATTACAAAGCAGTAGTTATCAAAACAATTTGATAGTAGCTAAGAAATAAAGTAGTTGATCAATGGAATAGGTTTGGTTCAATGGAATAGTGTTTGACAAACACAAAGACCCCAGTTTTGGGGATAAAAACTCACTATTTGACAAAAATTGCTGGAAAAATTGGAAACTAGTATGGCAGAAACTAGGCAACGTCCTACACCTAACACCATATACCAAGATAAGGCCAAAATGGGTTTATGATTTAGACATAAAGAATATTATAAGCAAATTAGAAGAATATGTGATAGTTTACCTCTCAGATCTGCAGAGAAGGAAGGAATTTGTGTCCAAAGAAAAACAGGAACTCATAATTGAACACCAAATAGATAATTTTGATCATATTACATTAAAAAGTTTTTGTACAAACAAAACTAATGCAGACAAGATCAGAAAGAAAGCAATAAATTGGGAAACATTTTTTACATTTAAGGGTTCTGATAAAGGCTTCATTTCTAAAATAGAGAATTGACTCAAATTTATAAGAATTCAAGCCATTCTCCAATTGACAAATGGTCAAAGGATATAAACAAACAATTTTCAGATGAAGAAATTGAAACGATTTCTAGTCATATGAAAAGATGCTCTAAATCACTATTGATCAGAGAAATGCAAATTAAGACAACTCCAAGATATCACTATGCACTTCTCAGATTGGTTAACATGGCAGAAAAAAATAAAGATGAATGTTGGAGTGGATGTGGGAAAACTGAAATACTAATACATTGTTGGTGGAATTGTGAATGGATCCAACCATTCTGAAGAACAATTTGGAACTATGCCCAAAGGGCTATCAAACTGCATACCCTTTGATTTAGCAGTATTTCTACTGGGATTATATTCCAAAAAGTCTTAAAGGAGGAAAAGAGACCCACATGTGCAAAATGTCTATAACAGCCCTTTTGTAGTGGCAAGAAATTGGAAACTGAATGGATGCCCATCAATTGGAGAATGGCTGAATAAATTATGGTATATGAATGTTATGGAATATTATTATTCTATAAGAAATGATCAGCAGGATGATTTCAGAGAGGCCTGGAAAGACTTACATGAACTGATGTTAAATGAAGTGAGAAGACGCAGGAAATCATTGTACATTTCAATAACAAGATTACATGATGATCAATTCTGATGGATGTGGCTCTTTTCAACAATGAGATGATTCAGGCCTATTCCAATGATCTTGTGATGAAGAGAGCCATCTACACCAGAAAGAGGACTATGGGAATTGAAGGTGGATTACAACATAGCATTTCACTCTTTTTGTTGTGATTTGCTTGAATTTTATTTTCTTTCTCGTTTATATTTACTATTTGATCTGATTTTTCTTGTGCAGCAAGATAGTTATATAAATATATATTTCTAATTTGGATTTAACACATGTTTTTACAATGTTTAACATGTATTGTATTATATATCATCTAGGAGAAGGGATGGAGGGAAAGGGAGGGAAATGCAAGGTTTTTTGAAGCTAAATGTTGAAAAAATTATGTTTTTGAAAAAATTTAAAATTCAAAAAATACATAAAAGAGAAAAAAAAGAATGTCTACTGAGGTATAGGAAAATTGTGTTTTTTATTAATGGAAGAATAGCCACAATCTGTAAATAACAGATCATGAATATATTTTGCATCCAAATGAGTACACATCTTCGTGTTTTACTTAGTTTACTGATACAGCAAAAAACAAAGCAAAGTGGTAAAAAATAGATTGGTGCAATGACAAGTCTCACAATGGAATAATCCTTAACACTGGTAATGTTCTTAAAGAAAACTTCATGAATTTTATGAACTACGAAATCTTCAGGTTCTCAGATCATTAAAGGGGCTATTGACAATAAAGTATTATTCAGGATAAAATCTGCTAATATTGTAGAAATGATCTATATGGTAAAGAGCTTGGACAAGTGTTGGATTAGATCTATTCAACTCTCAAGGTATACTCCTCCACACCATTGCTTCAGTTATGCACAGGAATGCCATACTCTTGACTTTGCCATGCTCTCCAAACACTTGGAGTTGATAATATTGACTGACTCCTGAAATGCATTTTTTCTTCATAACTTTTTTATCATTTTATCTTTCTTTCTGGATTATATCTCCTATCCCTTATTTTTTACCCTATGACTTTGAATTTCCCCATCCTTCAGTTCTTTCTCATCCTGTCATCACTGCATTGATTACACTCCCTTTTCTCCCTTATTTTGACATTGTGATGAATCAGTTCAATTCTACACTATCTTCCCAAACTTTTAACTTCTTTATCCTAATACTAATTATGCATTATCAAACCTCAACTTCTGATTATACCTACCATCTTTCATCTCTCATCTATTCACATGTTGCTGGATGGAAATGGAGGAAATCACAAAATCACGCTGCCAGAGGGAACACTATAAAACAAAATCACTACTATGCTCCCACTGCAGCAAAGTAATCCTTTTATACTTTCCTAATCAATTCATTCTTTCATTCACCACAACAGCTATTCCAGATTACCCCCTCACCACAGGACTTCACCTTATACTTCAAAAAAATATGGCCAAGAGTTTTTTTCTTTTCTTCATCCCCTATCACCCAAACATCTTCTACTACCTTCTCTTTCATCCCTTCTTTGTAGTAAGATTCATTCCTTCTTATTGAAAGGCAAACCCTCTAATCCCATCACTGGGTCACACCATCTTCTCCAGCAAATTGTCCTTATGTTATTCCCATTCTCCTTTTTATTGCTTATTACTCATTTATTATTGTGAAAAAAATCAAAAGGCATACTAAAATTGACAAGAAGACTCAAATAGTCCAGGTAGCATATTCTATATGATAAAGAACGGAAATGGGACATAGAAAGACAAATTTTTACATGATCTGGAGATATTTCACTTTCACAGAACAGAGCAGTTTCTAAAATACACAGTAGGACATACTTGTCAGTCTCTTAAAAATCAAGGAACTTCCTCCTTTCTGGTGTGCCTTGCGATTTCTGATGACTACTGTGTGGCATAATTTAATTTCCAAGTCTACTAACAACAACTAATATAGAAAAATGAACTTTTGTAAAAGTAAATATAACTCAGTAAATATTAGAACAAACTCCCAGTTCCTTTATTTTAAAAGGTCAGGAAGGAAAGAAGATCGAAACAGGACTTGTGATTTTTTTTAAATTACCAACCAAGTTAAATTTAGTTTCTTTTGTTATTGGAATAATGACAGTCCCTGAGGGATATTCCCAACTAGAAAAACTGGCTCATAGGGATAACTGAGCAATTTTTTTTCTTTTGACTCACCACATTAACATGTAGGCATTCATAACAAGACTTAATGTGTCTTCATGCCTAATCTCCAACCAGGCTCTTACTGAACCAAAACAAAGGAGAAACATTTTTACTAATATGGTTGAGGAAAGACGTTACAAGATATAGATATATAGATATAGATATAGATATATATTTATCTGACATAGTTAAAAAAAAAAAGTCCCCAGAGGGGCACTGTACAAAGATAGAATTAGTTTTTCTTCTTTTTCCTAGGACTCTGAGAAGCAAAGCAGAGAAATCACAATATAGTGCATTGGGCAGCTTATGGAGATCTTTCTGAAAGAATACTTAGAGACTACCTCCCCAGAGAAGGGAGGTCTTGAAGAGAGGGAAATCTCTGGCACTGAGTTTTCCCATGGCACTGTTCTCCTATAGACAACAAATTAATCCTTCAAAGAGCTGTGTTTGTGGACTCAACCAGATTGCACTTATGATCCATTCCTCATTTTTCTAACAAGCCTAGCTTATTAGTAATACCAACTCCATTTTTCCACCCTTTCTCTAGAAGGAGAGATATCAGGTAGGATATTAGTGTTTCTCAGATACCAGATAGAACAGTAGGTTTTCTCTTTAGTAAAACATTAAGGAGACAAAACAAGGAAAAATATGACTTAAGGGTTCCCTATCGTGCTCAAAGAAAATAGTCAAGGTAATTGTTATTTTAAAAGTCATAATAAAGGAAACAAATGTCATTGCTAAGCCTTGCTTGTTTCTATGCAGTAACGGGATGGGGGGGGGGGAGGGGAGGGAGAGAGAGAGAGAGAGAGAGAGAGAGAGAGACAAAGACAGAGACAGAGAATTTTATCCTTGCCAGAGAAGTTTGCCATTTGTCACAACTGAGAACACAGTCCTTACATTTGTAAACTTTAGATACAAAGCATGTGACATGAGTGAAAGATGCAACTGTCATCTCGGAGAAGTTTTCTTTCTGTAACAACTAAGAGGACCAAATAAAATGAGAATTCAGGTCTTGCCTCGTTATCCGGACAATTCCCACTGAATGAGCAATTTCCAAGCGTGCAATTTGTTGTGGCTATTGGGAACTAATTTTGAAGAAAAAATAAATATTAAAGAAAATCCTTTTCTTTCCTGGTAAGGCTCTCTGGCTTATTTGGATTATTTTGTCTGATATCAGACTTTTAAAGTTACCAAAGTTAAAAGAGTTGACTACAATAAATAAATATATGGAGGTCCAAATTCAACTAATTATCATTTGATTCATAAAATAAAACAATGTCTTTCAAAACAGCTTGTTTACATAAACCTAGCTCCAAGATCATTTAACCCATATCACATAAACCACTGAAAACTAAAAGAAGCTACCTGCTTTTTCTGGCCACTGCATTTAGAGAAAACCAATTGGACATCAACTTTCTGCAGTCAGGAAGACCAGCAGGAAAATGAACACAGGTGAGTAATAATGCATTCTCAGAAGTCATCTTTTGATTTGGTCCTAAATGCATTTTTATTCATTGAATGGCATTGCAAAAAAAAAAAAGAAGAAGAATAATATTTGGAGCTCTGACAATTAAAATAAGCATCCTGAGCATTAGCAGTAAGTCTTATTAGGCATATTAGGCACAAAGTGTCATATTGAAAAGAGTACTGACTTAGAACCAGAAAGAGCTATGTTCAAAACTTGCCTCTGGCCAGCTATATGACCCTGGACATATCCTATGTTTAGCATAATGCCTGGCACACAAGTACTTAATAAATGTGTTTTTACTTACTACCTTTCTCAGTCTCAATTTCCTTATCTATAAAATAAAGATAAAAATAGCACTTGCCTTACAGAGATCAAATGAGATAAGAAAAGAAGAGGAACGTTTAAAAAGTAATATTGAGCAAAGAAAATTGAAAGAACTAAATAGAATTTAAATAGACTACACAGTTTTATATATGATCCATAGTGATAGAAGGAATGGCCACCTCACCACAGTTCCAATGAAGTACTGAAATAGGAACATCCCTCTCCATTTTATACATGTGAAATTAACTTTCTGAACTGTACTCTAATTTATTCCTATTCAATTTCAACTTGATTCAGCCCCATGATCTAGCTTGTCAAAATCTTTTGCAATTCTGATTCTATTATCAGTGTTTGCTAACCCTTTCAGGTTTGTATAATGTGTAAATTTGATACATCTACCATCTATATCCTTATCCAAAGCATTAATAAAAATGATGTGAAAAAAGTCAAGAACAGATCTTGAAGACTCATTTTCTTATGAATTGACATAGAACCATAAATAACTTCTCTTTAAAATTAAATATTAAACCTGTTTCACATCCATCTAATTGCAACATTGTCTTGCTCATCTATTTATCATCAGAGCAGCAAAGATTTTGCTAAAACAAATTCTTTTTACAGAATAATTTACACTCTACTAATTTAATGAGTCACTATCATTTTAGAATATTTTATTGAGTTATCAGGAGAAACTTCACCTACTTAGTTATGCTTTTTAGAAAAATCAGTTTCAGAAGAAAGACTTTTCAGTCAACCAGTTGAATTGGACAGTGAAGGATCTGGATTCCCTTGTCACTACCTTAGACATATTTCCATCCTTCTAGGAAACTACTCTATCTGCTATGGCTTGATTTAGAATTGCATGCTCATACCCATGGGTATCTATACACACTTATACATGCATGCATACACAAACACATATATACAGGCACACAGAGAGGTACACTCATTTATTCATTTGCATTCACTTAAATTAATCTTACTCTTTATTTTTTTATTTCTATTTTTATTTATTAATTTCCCATGTGTTGCAGTAAGCCCAAGTCCTGTGTTTGAGAAACTCCTGGACAATAGTTGCCACCTAACACAGAGAGTTAGAAAAGCAGATAATGGAAATTAAGACAGAAAATGGAGATTTCTATTTTGGAGAAGAATTATATAACCAGTTTCTATAATTATATTACAAGGACTTCTGCAGGGTTATTTAATTCCTGACCCAGCTCCAATTTAGTCAGTTGGATATTAATGCAGTTCTAGGATTCTGTCTTCCCTCACCCTCTGCTAACTATATTCCACTGAATTTCACTGAAATTATCTATCATTTCAACCTTGATTGGAGTGATTTACTCATAGAATTAACTGTTAGCTAAGTCAAACAATTATTTGTAAGACATGCAGACCCAAAAATAATCAATAGAGAAACTTGTTATTCCAGCATATTCCTAGTTCTCCATCATTTCATAATCTAAGGATGTTTCTACTAAGTGAAAATCTATAAATAGTAACTTTGGTGCTTTAAAATGAGGTATATTTCAAAGACAAAACCATTTCTAAGAAAAGGGAGTCATCTTTGGGGGGAAATAAGAAATAGGATGCTGGGGGAAATGGTAGAATAGGTCTAAAAATTCCAAGCTCTTCAGATTTTCCACACAAAAAAAGATAAAATTGCACCTCAGGGAAACATCAAGCAGTAAAAATTATCAAAAGTTGAGGCAGAAGAGCAGTCCCCATGAAGCAATCAGAGAAACTCCAAAGAAAAATCCCAGGATAAAGGTTTGGCCCATGTGAAGTATATATACCTTCTGAGCAAGCAGACAAACCTTGGGACTAGTTAGGTTGGAAGTAGTCTCAACCCAGCCACAGAAATTTTCATCTCTCTGGTGTGGAGAGTTGGTATTTGAACACAGAAAAGCGAGAAGTCCTCTGCTCAGACTTGACCTTGGACTAGAAGGAACCAGCAAATATCAAGTGAGAGCAGAAGCAGTGGAGCAGCATGTTTTTAGCTGTAGACACTTACAAGAAGGGCAGTGTTCTTGGTCCAGTTCCAAGACAGAGGGGAAAATGAGGCAAGGGTAAGATAGGGAGGGAGAGATGATAAGGGTGGGATAGATTTTTTAGAGGGAACTCTATTCACATCAGATCTGAGTCAAAGATACAACAATACATGCCATTAGAAGGAAATAAGGGTTTTCTAAATTCATAAAGAAATAAGAAGGTGAGGGAATAGAACTGGGGAGGACATTATAGAAGAGTATATAAATCAACTGGAATATAATATAAAAAAGGAACAACATATATTTGGAAGGCTATAAAAGTCTTCTAAATTCAGATAAAAGCAAGAGAGAATATGGTAGGAGGAAAGGATAAAGGGGGGATCTTTAGAGAGGGGGTAGGTTAATTAATACAAGGGCAAGTGGGTAGAAATAAAGCAGAGAAGTCAGGAGGGATACAAAATAAGAAATACACACAAAAATAAAATAAAGAGCAAAGAATTGATTAGGTAAAAAATCAGGGATAGAAATCATCATCTCAAAGTTAAAGCTAAGATAGATTTAATCAAAAAAAGAAAATGTGTATGTATGTATATATTGTGTACATATGTATTGTATAAATGTTTGTGTATATGTATATACATATATATATATAGTGTATGAATGGATGTGTAAGTATATATACCTATATGTTATGTATTATATATGCATACATATGGGAAAGTGAGGAAGGCAGGAAAAATAAAGTTTAAAAGTGTATAGAACAATAATAAAACATATAGGAAAGGGAATAAAAGATGAACAGCTATGAACACAATGTATAGCACTTATTACATAGGTTTCTTGAAATGGAAATTTAATGCATTATATTTTGAATCTTCTCATGCTCTACTATGCACATGGCAGCATTTTATTTCTGCCTTCATATTTTATTTTTAAATTTTAAATAAATAAATATTTTTTAAAAGAGAAAAATTAAGTTGCGTGTCAAGGAGAACTTACATAAATAAAACATTATTTTATTTATGTAAATAAATAAAATTTATTTTTATAAATAATTATTTATAAATTAAATTTATAAATTTACCCACCAAAAAATTAGTTAATGGGTTGAAAAGCAGAAATTACAACGTAGTCCCACATTGTAATATGCCAAAGAATCAGAGGATTCTGTTTGTTCAAACTTTTAAGAACTTCCACAATGACCAAACCATTGTCAAGTAATAACTTTTGGTGTTTTGTGTAGTTTACAGCTTCAACACCTACAACAGCTCCAATAGAATTATTGGTTTCATCCTCCTAGGATTCACCTATACTGGAGAGACAGAGAAACTTCTCTTCATGCTACTACTGACAATTTACATTCTCACCCTCCTGGGGAATGGATCTATCATCTGTGCTGTGTTCAGGGATGCGAGAATTCATACCCCCATGTACATACTACTGGCCAACTTCTCCTTTCTAGAGATCTGTTATGTCAATACTACTGTTCCCAATATGTTGGCCAACTTCTTCTCTGAGACCAAAGTCATCTCCTTTTCTGGATGCTTCCTCCAGTTCTATTTCTTCTTCTCTTTAGGTGCAGTAGAATGTTTTTTTCTGGCTATCATGGCATTTGATCGATATCTTGCTATATGCCGGCCTCTACACTATCACATTATCATGACAAGATATCTCCGAATTAGCCTGGTTATCAGCTGTTGGATAATTGGATTTCTCTGGTTCCCTGTCCCCATTATCATCATCTCCCAGTTGTCTTTTTGTGGCCCCAAAATTATTGACCATATTCTATGTGACTCATCCCCAATTCTAGTACTCACCTGCACACCAGCACCTATGATGGAATTTATCTGTTCCTTCTTGAGTTCTATGGTTCTGGTTATCCCCTTCTTCTTTATCATTGGGACCTATACTCTGGTCCTGAAAGCTGTGCTGAGAATACCTTCAGGAAGAGGTAGAAGAAAGGCCTTCTCTACCTGTGGTTCCCATCTTGTTGTAGTTTCCCTCTTCTATGGATCTGCAATGGTGATCTATATGACTCCAAGATCTGGGCGTGAAGCAGAGACCCATAAATTTATGACCCTATTTTATACCATGGTGACCCCTTTCTTAAACCCTATCATCTATAGTCTTAGGAATAAGGAGATGAAGAATGCTCTAAGAAAAGTGCTAGGAAATGAGTAGGAAAATCTTTGTAAAAGCTATCCTTCAAGATCCAGCTTGAGTTTTAACATCCTTCTGAGGTGAAAACCTGAGAATAACTAATATATGTGAGAAAAATGGGTCATCCTCTTACTCACCCTTAGTGATCTATGGAATCACTTAGCTTTCTTGACACTATTAACATTTATAAGTTCAAAACTTTCACTTATCTGTAGTTTTTTGAAATTCATATAGAGAATTCCCATATAGAGATTTCTTAACTATGAATTGTCTCATAATTATTATCTCTTCCGTTCATTAATAAATAGAAGAAAAGGGAAGCCTGCAAAATTACCATTTTTTATATTAACATCTTTGTTTTTATAAACAGAAAATAGAAATACTATTTTAAGTACTTTTGAAAATAACTAAACAAAATAAAAATTACAAAATAACATTGAATTTATATATTGTCCCTTCTCAACACAACCTTATTGATTAATGAGGGATAAACTATCCCTCCACTTAAAATGTTTTTCATACCTCTAGTCTCTGTCTTGGTGTAATATGATTTGTGATATTTATTTCAATATCAGAAAATATATGTTGTAGATTAGATTCCTTATCTTAACTCCAGACAATTCATAAAGTTATCCTACATGTAACTTCCATAAATCAAAGCTATCCTGGGATATATACATGCATTTCATATAGAGAGATGATAAATAGATATTACTATAAATGATGAAATAGAAATAAATGAAGGTAGAAATAGATATTGTACATATATAGAGAGAGATACATACATAAGTGTATGTTTATGTGTTAGGAATGTGTAATGAGGATTGGTCAAGACCAAACCTTATGAGAATGAATAACATGTATAGTTTCATGCAAAATGTGGATTTTGTAGCATGAACAGACATTATGGGCCTAGTTGCCATTCTCATAACCACATGGTGAAGAGATGGACTTAGTATTAGTTGCTGTGGTATTCAAAAATCTAAGTGAAGCCACCAGGAAAATTTTAAGTATAGAACTGGGACATATTAAAAAAATTTTTTTCATTGGCCTTTCCTGTGTGGCTGTGTTCAAATGAATAGGTAAGGACTAAAATAAGCCACTGATAGGTTGAAAGTGGTCTGTTTATTTCTCTGCTATTGCTTCTACCCTTGTTATGTCTATTCTTCATGATTTTAGATTAATGAATAGTGATATTTATAATCTTGTGAGTCTAAAAGGTCAGTAAACACCAAATTCTAAGAGCTGAATCACATGCTAGAGTTTACAGATCAAATTCCGGTGAGGCTTTAAAAAGTAATTTTCTAAAGGTTCTAAATCTATTCTAGCAGTAACTACCCATTGACCACATCAAATTTGTAAATAAGGTAGGGGGACATCCTTTCCAAGGTAGTAAGTAAGAAAGTATATATCACCCCCATCTAAGCCCAGAAAGGTGGGAGAAAGCCAGTATAAGGTGGAATTTTTTATTTCTATTCTTGCTATATATTTGCAAAAAAAAAGTCCCTTTGCAAAAGCTAATCAATGTTAATTGGTTAAAAGAACCTAGGGTACTAATTGCTATTGGTTAACATTGATGAGAACATATCAGAATGGGGACTTACACCAAAATAATTAGAGAAAAGCCTCTTCACCCTTCAAGAATACCCTTAAAATTCTGTTAAGAAGATATAGCATTGAATATGTTCCATATTATCCATTAGAGTCAGGATTGAAATAAATATTCCCAGAGTTCATAAGGATAAGAAAGAAAGAGAAAGAGGGAGAAAGAAAGAGCTAGAGAGAGAAAGAGATCATACATATAATGCATTTATATTATATATATATATATATATATGCATGTATACACTATATACATATATATACCTTGTGCAAGGAACAATGGATCATAGCACTAGCAGGGAACAATGAAGAGCAAAGCTTGGTGAGGGATTCAGGCCTGATTTGAAAAAAAAAAGGTTCAAAAGAAAACAGAAAAATGACAAGTAAGGACTAAAATAAGCCACTGGTAGATTGAAAGTGGTCCGTTTATTTCTCTGCTATTGCTTCTACCCTTGTTGTGTCTATTCTTCATGATTTTAGATTAATGAATAGTGATATTTATAATCTTGTGAGCTCTAAAAGGTCAGTAAACACCAAATTCTAAGAGCTGAATTACATGCTAGAGTTTACAGATCAAATTCCAATGAGGCTCTAAAAAGTAATTTTATAAAGGTTCTAAATCTATTCTAGGACTTTTAGAAGACATCCACAAATTTTCAGAATTGAAAGTATAAGCTTTCCCTCTATACATGTGCTTATGTCTTGTACAAGTGTATTTATGTGTGTGTGTACATGCATCTCTCACAAGTGGATACTCATGGCTTCTCTACACTTTCTATTAAATGTATGTGTTTGTGGGAGCATAAGCTCAAAGTATATGAGAAAAAAAATTGCAATATCTCTTAATATATCCTTGATCCTGCCATATCTGGTTTTATCCAGAAGATTTCTCCCACTATCATCCTGTCTTTCTCTAATTTTTAATCTCTCCTAATATACTCATTCCTTCCATGTTCCTTTCATGCCATCCTTAAAAAGCCTCACTAGATCCTTCTATCTCCACTGACTATCATCCCATATCTCCACTTTCTTACATTTTGGTAGCCAGAGACTAAGGAATATTCCCAAAAGCTAGGGAAATGATTTAACAACATGCTATTGAATCATGTAATATCTGGCATAAATTTGCAACATATTCAAATGGCAACTAGTTTTTCAAATAACCTTTCCCCCAAAAAATCAGCTTTTTTTTCATTATTGTGAATTTAGGATAGCAGCTATGTTTATCTTATCATTTGTCTTTTTTTGTAAAATATTGGAATATCTTTGCCTTGTGACATATTTAGTGTTGCTGATGAATTCTGTTACCTTGAAAGTGCAGCCAGCCAGATTCAGATTCAGCCAGCCAGAAAAACTCCTAAAAAGTTACCACCAAAAACTTAGTATGCTAGGAAAGATTAATGAAGTATCATATTTGAAGCAATTGTCCCAGTACTCCCATTTTAGGGCCTCAGTGGAAGAATAGGGAGTTTTTTTTTTGGGGGGGGGTGTTTTGTTTTGTTTTTAAGAATAGTACTAAAAACTCCTTAACAGATTCTAGGAGTTTAGAGATGAATCATTTTAAGATTGTAGGAGAGAATTCTTGGGATTTGTGAATACATACAGCCATTCTGGAGAGGGATTTAGAACTATGCTCAAAAAGTTATCAAACTGTACATACCCTTTGACCCAGCACTGTTACTACTGGGCTTATATCCCAAAGAGATCTTAAAAAAGGGAAAGGGGCCTGTATGTGCAAGAATGTTTGTGGCAGCCCTCTTTGTAGTGGCCAGAAACTTGAAACTGAGTGGATGCCTATCAGTTGGAGAATGGCTAAATAAATTGTTGTATATGAATATTATGGAATATTATTGTTCTGTAAGAAATGACCAGCAGGATGATTTCAGAAAGGCCTGGAGAGACTTATGTGAACTGATGCTGAGTGAAATGAGCAGAACCAGGAGATCATTATATACTTCAACAACAATACTATATGATGATCAATTCTGATGGACGTGGCCCTCTTCAACAATGAGAAGAATCAAATCAGTTCCAATAGAGCAGTAATGAATTGAACCAGCTACACCCAGCAAAAGAACTCAAGGAAATGAGTGTGAACCACTACATAAAATTCCCAATCCCTCTATTTTTGTCTGCCTGCATTTTTTATTTCCTTTACAGGTTAATTGTACACTATTTCAAAGTCCGATTCTTTTTGTACAGCAAAATAACTGTATGGACATGTGTATATATTGTATTTAACATATACTTTAACATATTTAACATGTATTGGTCAACCTGCCTTCTGGGGGAGGGGGAGGGGGAAGGAGGGGAAAAATTGGAACAAAAGGTTTTGCAGTTGTCAGTGCTGAAAAATTATCCATGCATATATTTGTAAATAAAAAGCTATAATAAAAATTTTTTTAAATTAAAAAAAATCCTTTGTTATATTTTCCCCTACAACGGTAACTAAAATTACACAGAACCCACATATCATACATCATGTCCTGACAAAGGGAGAGATGAATCTCCCTTTCCTTCCTATTGTCTTTACAATCCCTGTTAATAACCAAGTCCTGTTTAAGAGGTTGCCCATTTCACATCTTTGGGAAAATCTAGTTAAAGTTTTTAATAATCCCCATTGAATGATGGACTATTGTCTGTTTACAGGTCACTCATAAAATGTTGACAGTCTTCCAGTTTCACTAAAAAAGTAGGAATTTATAAAGATCTATATTTTAAAGTAAATAAACCTATATTAGAAAACGAGAAGAATTTAATATCTCAAACTTCAGAAAGAACTTCTCTGACATGACATATATATATTATATATATATATATATATATATATATATATATTACTGGTAGGTGAGAAAACAAGACTGCAACGAATTGCATTAATAATAGATTCTGACCGGTCTTATTTTGTTTATTACTAAATGCTTTCTGAGAGGACATCAGGTTTCACATGGGAGTAAGTAAGTGCTGAGAGACTTAGGAGGGGGACTGGATAAAAACTGGGATTTTTGCTTTTTTAGCATGTAACATGATTTTTAAGGAACGTGTGCAAAAAGTCTATAGTTCTTCACTAAGGTCAATGATGAACTGTTGTAGTTATAAATAGAATGAGAAAATTTTTCATTTTCTCTTTTTCTCCTCTCTCTCTTTCTCTTCCTCCCTCCTTCTCTCTTTCTCTTCCTCCCTCCTTCCCTCTTTCTCTCTCTCTTTCTGTCTCTCTCTCTCTCTCTCTCTCTCTCTGTGTGTCTCTTTTTCTTCCCTTTTTTTCTCTTTACTGAGCTAGTAAAAGAATCTGTCATCTTATTGGCTTGAATGCTTTTTTTTTACTAATGCAAATTAATTCTCCTCTTTACTCTTTTCCCCCTCCCCACACATACACACTCATACACACATATGCCTTCTTATCCTGTTTAATTCTTGTTCATGCTTTCCCATACATTCTCCAAAGAGAATTCATCCTATGAACTAAAGATTAAATTGAAAATCAGAAGAAATTACTAGTATGATTATTTTTTACTTTGAAAAAGTATGTGTCTCTACAAAATATTCTAAAGTATTGCCCAAAGAAATGATGTGCTATATATGACATTGGTTTGTTTCTTTATGTTTAATCACTGATTTATTTATTCTTTTTGACATTCTCTAGTTACATCTGCATAATATACAAAAATCAGGCTAAAAAGGAAAATATTAATCAATGTGTTTCATGTATATGGGTTTATACACACATATATGTATATATAAGGGTATTTATGTATATATGTACATACATATATATATATATATGAAACAATTTGCTTGATTTATTTTTTCCTCTAAATTGATGAATTTGTTGAATTCTTAATAATTTGAATATTTTCCTCTGAGCTAATGGATTTCTTTGATACCCTGTAGAAATAGCCTTTATGCAAGGAAGTCTGTGATTCAGAATGGTCAAATGATTTCTAATTTCCTTTCTTATTTTCATTGTTGAAAATTAATTAAATTAGTAATCAAAAATGGAGGGGTTTTTTTTGAAGTTTCACTGGTGCCTTTTTATATCACCTTCTAATATATTTTCTTATACATTTTACCTTCACTTATATTTTCCCTCATAGAAGAGAAAAACAGTTAACAACATGCCCTTGCCAGGCAGTGTATGTAACATCCTACTCTAATAATCTTTCCCACCCCTTCACTGAGAAGAGGGAGGAATATTTTGTAATTTCACTTCTGGAAGTACAGTTAGACACTATAGATAATATCATTCCCTCTCCTCCCTTTTTTGGTGTTAATTTCATTTATAAAATGGTAGCATTTTTGTATATTGCACTTCTGATTCTCTTTATTGTCCAGTCTAGAAGTTAATTTTAACTGATAGAATTCGTAAAAATCCTGCCTTGTTTCTCTAAATTCTTGATATTTGTCACTAAATTTTCTATTCAGTTATTATATTTTTGGAAATATGTGACAATAATTTTGGGAAGTCATTTCATAACTTTAAACTTTAGTTTCCTCATCTGCAAAAAAAATGCAAAGGATGAATTGAGTTTTTTCTAGCTCTAAATGCTTTTTTTCTCTTTTAAACTGCAGCAAATTTAATTTCATTTAGATCTTTCTCCATTGAATAGTCAGAGTCATGAATTATACTTGGAAAAATGAACAATTATTGAGTTTAGGAGAAAGCATGCACGTGTGTGTGTGTGTGTGTGTGTGTGTTTATGTATGTATATGTGCATTTACAAGGTAGATTGAGAGATCTGGCACCCACACAATAAGATTCATTCAAATAAGTTAAAAATTTAGTTCCATAGCTTTAAAAAATTTTATCGTACTTTATCACTTGGACAAAACCAGCATTTGGTTGTAAACTTAGTGCCAGATATTATCATTGTACAATCATAGACTGAAATGTCTGAGATGGGCAAGAATCTCAGCATAAGAAAAGGGAAAAATCATAGTCTAGAGTCCACTTAGGGTTGTGTCTAAACATGCAAATAATAACTTAGATAAACATTATATCCTTCTTTTAGGTTTGCACTGAACTTTATGAACATTATCTCTTTTTATCCTACTAACAAGTTTGGGAAGTAGGTGCTATGATTATTCTCACTTTATAGCTGAAGAAATTGATTAAACAGAAATTACATGACTTGGCTGTGATTACCCAGCTAGTGAGTGTCTAATGTTATATTTGAGCTGAGGTCTTCTTATCTCCAGGCTCAGTACTCTATTCATTGCATCACCCAATAGTGAAAGAAATGGCTGAATGCTTATTTGGAATGTCAGTATAATCACTGGACACCAGGAGGCAACTTGATTTGGCAAAAAAAGAATCACATGGACATTCAAGGCAAACAAATCAGTTGGATCATGATGTAGTTGTCTGCTGTTTGTACTCAACTGCCATCAAAGTTCTTCCCAAACTGGGCTCTACTCTAGTTAACTTTCTCACTGTGTAGTCCAAATAATGGAGAACAGTTTCAAAGAGATGACATTGTTACTTTTTTTCATTAAGGAAGGAAAAGAGGAAAAAAAGAAAGGAAAAGGAAGGAAGGAAGGAGAGAAGGAAAGAAAGAAGGAAGGAAGGAAGGAAAGAAGAAAAACATTCATATAGCTCCAGAATACCTGAGCAAATTATAAGTAAATCAAGGAAAGGAATGAGATTTGAAGGTCTAAAAGGAAATATTTATCCTAGTTTCTTAGCTATAGAATTCAGAAATTTATGAGATACACACACATATACATAAACATTAATAATATTATTATGATGATGTAATTAAAAAGCATTTATTAAGTATTTACTATATATCAGGCCATAAAAGGAAGAACAAAATTAATCCCTACCCTTATGGATGTATAAATAAATAGATGTCAAGAGGAGAGAGCACTGGGACTGAGTTCAAATCTAGATTGAGGCACTTATTATCTATGTGGTCTTAGGAGAATCATCTAACCTCTCTCTGCTTCAATTTATTTAATTGTAAAATGGAGATAACAATAGCAGTCACCTCCCAGGTTCTGAAAATCAATTGAGATAATACTTGTAAGAGCACAGTGCTTGGCACATAATAGGCACTTAAATAATGTTTGTTTACTTCCCAAAGGAGAATAATATTCTAATGTGGAAAGATTGACATTAATAGTCATAATATTGTTGAACAGAATTATTCTCTTATTTCATCTCAGAGTGTATAATATACACTATCTGAAGTTAATAAAGGAGATCCTCTTCTACTGCCTTCTTTTATACAAGGGGGTTGTTTTTATTGTTTTTGAGTTGCTTCCAGCATGTCTGACTGTTCATGACCTCATTGGGGGTTTTCTTGTTAGACACTAAAGTGAGTTGCCATTTCCTTCTCCAGCTCATTTTACAAATGAGGAAACTAAGCCAAACAGGGTAAAGTGACTTGCACATAGTCACCCAGTAGTAGGTAAACTCAGGAAGGTGCCCTCTCTCATTGTACTCTCATTGTACCACCTCGCTTTCCTCTAAAGTGTGTGGGGGAGGGAAGGGGGTTAACGCGGGTAAGGGTTGCTTCAATTGACAGAGGGATTTTCTTTTTTTATTTTCAAAAGTTCACTGGAATTGGAGTCAGGTAGTCTGAGTTCAAAAATTCTGGTTCTATTATTGATGACATGTGACTTTGTTTAAGTAATTTCATCTCTCTGTGATTCATTTTCCTCATCAGTTATATGATGAAGTTGAAACAAATTGGCTGCCAAGGGCTTTTCAAGTTCTTTATTCAATGATTTTATGTCTCCCTTATTCTTTGTGTATGATTAATCTGCCTCATTCTCTTATACTGACATCAAAAGTGTGGTAAAATGTTGGAATGGAAGAATTTAGTGTATTTGTAGTGTCTTGTTTTATTCTGTGGGACAGAAATAGAGAAATAAATGCTTGCAAGACTGGGATGTTGAATTGAAAGGTGCTCACTTCTGTTACTTTTCACTAATACCGAATAATAATAGAATTTATTTGTATGATTTACAAAGTACACACAGTAACATTTGATTTTTACATTAATTCTGTGAAGTTAAATAATGGATTATATTTAATGACTATCACTGATATATTAGTACTAGCACTATTTTTTGGGGTATATGTGGAGATTTCTTCTGGACTGGAACATGACTGAATCCTTCCATCTAGAGGAAGTTATGTTTTGGATTTGGAGCCTTTACATATGTCTATACTATATGGAACTGAGATAAATGAACAGATAACTGATCCCACAAATAGCGTGTTGGTGGGAGCAAGTATGTAAGTGGGATAGGAAAATGACTATATTTCATGATTAAAACTGAATTGTTCTTTAGAATCGGTAGATAGAATAAAGCTTTTTTACTTGGGATTCAGAGACTTGCCTTTTCAAAATACTTAAAACATTTTTAAAAGGCTATTTCACTATAATTAACTTCCTTGATAATCCAATATATTTTTAATGCAATCAAAAACATTGTCACAAACAGTTGGATGCAACTGAAAAAAAAAAGTCTGATAAAATCAGACAACCAAAGATCCATGATATAAAAAAGATTAAAGACTCCTACATCCTATCCCCTAAATGTTGTAAATAAGACATTGAGACCCCAAAAGATTAAGTAATTTTCCCAAAATCATCTAGGGGAGTAAGCATTAGAATGAGAAGTTGGATGTGCATCCTCACTCTTGAGCTACATTTTTTAGGCTTCTTTTCATGAAGAAAAAAATCCCTCCAAACAATTCTCTTTCTCCTAAATATTCCATGTCCTTAGATTGTGTTTCTGACAAAAAAAGTAAGTAGAAAAGAGATTAATTTAACTTCCTGAAAATGATGAGAGAAGTGATATTTGAGACAAACCTTCTTGTTGTCCCCTGTATTTTGGGACAAAAGCAGGTATTTTTCATGAGTCATAGGACCTGAGTCCTGTGGTTCAATTATAGTCATTTCACTTTCTTTTTATCTCTGTCTCCTTCATTCCTCCTCTTCCTCTTTCTTCTTTCCTCCTTCCTCTCTCTTCTTTCCTCCTTCCTCTCTCTCTCCTCCCTTTCCTTCTTCTTTTCCCTTTTCCCCTCTTTCCTCCACTCTCTGTCTCCCCATATCTGTCTGTGTATCTCTTTTTCCCCCACTGTCCCTCTCTCTGTCTCTCTTTTTCTCCCTCTCTCTGTGTCTCTCTATAAGTCTCTCTTTCTCCCTCCCACGCTCTTCTTCTGTCTCCTGTCTCCCCCTCTCTTTTTCTCCTCTTTCTCTCCTCTGTCTGTCTCCTCCTCTCCCCTCCCCACCTCTCCCCTTTTTCCCCCTCTTCTCCTCTCCTTTTCTTTCATCTCCTTTCCTCTCTCCTCTCCTCTCCTCGTCTTTTCTTCTCTCTCTCTCTCTCTCTCTCTCTCTCTCTCTCTCTCTCTCTCTCTTTCTTTCTTCTTTCCTCCTTCCCTTCTTCACTTCTTTCTTCCTTCCCTCATCATTCTTTCATTTCCCTCTCTCCATCTCTCTTTCTCCTTCTCTCTTTCTCTTTCCATCTCCATCTCCCTCCTTCCCACTCCTCCATAAACATAACTGAACAAGAAGGTCAAATAGGATAGACCTACCTATTCATATTCATCTTCCTGCTGATGTTGTATAGATCTGACTGTCAGCACATGATAGGCATCAGATTTGAACAATTTAGTCATTTAAATGGAAAAAAAGATATCATGCCATCCCTTTCTATTCTGTGGCTCACCTTCTGAAAATCTTGGAAGACTTCATTATTTGAGTAATTGTTGTAAATGTCTAGTTTGGATGACTAACATAGAATTATTAATTCTATGTGATTTTATCCCTAGAACCACATTAGAAAAGTAAAAAATGTACTATCATGCATATGGAATATGGATATGGAAATCACCAGAGGGAATTTCTAAATAGTGCCTACTCTAATGTAATTGTACTGTAAGTATATGTGGAAAGATGATATAAAATAAAGTTAAAATATAGGGTGGTAAAGATTATGGAGGATTCCAAACTTTAGAAAAAAATTAGAAAGCTAGTGAAGGTTTTTGTGTAGAAAATATGAACTTCACTCAAGAAGAACATAAACTCCTTGAAATTAGGGGTTTCTTTGTTGTTTTCCACGAGTGTTTGTTTGTGTATACATGCATGATATGCGCATATATATGAATTTACAGATATTCATACATATGCATGTATGTGTGTGCATGTTTGCACAAATCTATAATTTTTTTTTTTGTTCAAGAGAATTTCCATTGTGAAAATTCCTTTTATCAATTCACATTATTTAAAGGTATAACATTAAAGATACTCTTTAAAAAAAAATTGACGGATTTCCCAATGTTCAAACAATTAGCATCTCTCAATAGTGGGACTTGAACATCAGTCTTCTTGGCTCTAAAATCAATACTATACCCTACAGAGGCAGGATATATATATTGTATTATATGTAATAGGCATCTAATAAAATGTTTCATAAAATGAATTAAATTATACTAAATAGTGATAAATATATCTGTGCATAATTAGTATTAATCTTAAAACTGTATGAAGATATTGGAGGGAAGAGAGAATGAGAGGAATATATTGTTTTCATTCATTTTGATTCTCTCTTATTCCTCCTCTCTTTTTTTTTATTATTTAATAGCCTTTTATTTACAGGATATATACATGGGTAACTTTACAGCATTAACAATTGCCAAACCTCTTGTTCCAATTTTTTCACCTCTTACTCCCCCACCCCCTCCCCTAGATGGCAGGATGACCAGTAGATGTTAAATATATTAAAATATAAGACTTACACAAACTGATGCTGAGTGAAATGAGCAGGACCAGGAGATCATTATATACTTCAACAACAATACTATATGATGACCAGTTCTGATGGACCAGGCCATCCTCAGCAACGAGATCAACCAAATCATTTCTAATGGAGCACTAATGAACTGAACTAGCTATGCCCAGAAAAAGAACTCTGGGAGATGACTAAAAACCATTACATTGAATTCCCAATCCCTATATTTATGCCCACCTGCATTTTTGATTTCCTTCACAAGCTAATTGTACAATATTTCAGAGTCTGATTCTTTTTGTACAGCAAAATAACGTTTTGGTCATGTATTCCTCCTCTCTTAAGGTTATCTCTAAGCAGCTCTGGCACCTGTGTCCATGGATGGAGCTAATTCGTCTTTTGTGTCTGCATTTGTGCTACTGGGGCTCTCCAGTTCTCGAGAACTTCAGCTTTTCTTTTTTGTTTTCTTCTCCTTGTTGTATGGGATGATTATCCTGGGCGATCTTCTCATTATGGTTACAGTGACCTCTGATGCTTGCCTGCACTCTCCCATGTACTTCCTGCTGAGAAATCTGTCCTTTATTGGACAGGAAGAAGGAAGAAGGAAAAAGTCAGTCCTCTTTTGCTACCCCAAAGATGATTGCAGACTTTCTGAATGAACACAAAACTATATCCTTCAATGGCTGTATAACCCAGACTTTTCTTTATTCATCTCTTCACTGGTGGTGAGATGGTGCTGCTGGTCTCCATGGCCTAGGATAGATATATGACCATCTGTAAACCTCTATATTATGTGACCATCATGAACTAGCAGGTCTGTATTACCTTAGTATTAGCCTCCTGGACTGTTGGGTTTGTGCACACCATAAGCCAATTGTCATTTACTGTGAATTTGCCTTTTTATGAACCTAATGTGGTGGACAGCTTTTTCTGTGACCTTCCCAGAGTGACCAAGCTTGCCTGCCTTGACTCCTATACCATAGAGGTATTAATTGTGGCCAATAGTGGGATTCTTTCCTTAAGCTCCTTCTTCCTTTTGTCCATTTCATAGGTAGTCATTCTGGTCACTGTTTGGGATAAGTCTTCTGCTGCAATGACTAAGGCATTTTCCACATTGAGTGCTCACATAATCATTGTGGTCTTATTCTGTGGGCCCTGTATCTTTATTTATGTGTGGCCTTTCACCACCTACCCAGTAGATAAAGTCCTTGCCATATTTTACACCATTTTCACCCCTATCTTGAACCCCTTTATTTGCACATTAAGGACCAAAGATATGAAGGCTGCCATGAAGAAACTTGTGACTGGAAAACTGAAGTCCAAGAAGATTTCTGAGATATCCATCATGATGAGACCTTCTCTATATTAAAACATACATCATCTAAAATTAGCTCTGTGCAACCCTTACTATATTTTTCAATTATTATTATTACTTTTCACCCTTAAAAGATAGATATGTGTCGGGGAGGAGGCAGTATCATAACTCATGGAATGTTGAAATTTAAAGGAACCATAAACATCTATTTTAATGCCCTAAGTTTACAGATAAGGAAATGAAAGTCAACAAAGGAAAAGTGACTTCAGCAACAAAACAATAAACAAGCACTAAGTTAAACTCTGGGAAAGATTTCTTAACATGGCATTCATTAATGTAAAAATATACTTTGATAACTATAATTCAATATAACTGGCTATAATCCTATATTTTTGTGATCTTTTATATTTTATTTTATGCATTTAAAAATATTATTCTCAGAAGTGGTCCATAGACTTCACCAAACAGTTGAACAGATCTATGACTAGATTAAATCCCTGTTCTAAGATTAAAAATCTTAGATTTTTAATTATATTACAGATTAAAAATCCCTGTTCAAAAGATATAAATTAAAAAATAAAGCAGTCTCTACTCACTAGAAACAGCAAAAGGCTATGATGACAGTTATAGAGAATTAATAGAGGAAGATGATAAGAAATTAGACTAGAAAAGGCAATGAGAGACAAAATTAAGGAAAGTTTTGGATTATATGGCAAGGAAATGGTACATCTGAAATTCAAATTTTCTCATGACTAAATTTAGTTTTCTTCTTCTTTATAATACTATAGTCATACGCATCAATTTTTCTTTTTTTATATACACAAGCAGACAGAAATAAGCTAAGTACTATAATGTCCAGAGAAGACTAAATTTAAATCCAACCTCTAACACTTACTAGCTTAAGAACTCTGGCTTTGTTTATTTAATGTTTCTCAGGTTCGGTTTTTTATTGGTGGTGTAATAATCAAACTTATCTGACAAGTTTTTGTGAGGATGAAATGAATGGATATATTTTATGCTCTTTACTAACCAAAAAAAATTGTACAAATGTTAGCTGTTATTATTATTATTATTGGCAAGATAATTGGGATTAAGTGACTTGTCCAGGGTCATACAGCTAGTATGTGTCAAGTGTCTGAGTCTGGATTTGAATTTAGGTCCTTCTGACTTCAAACCCAATGAAGGACTTGTGCCACTGTGACACCTAGCTGCTCCAATGTTAGCTGTTAGAAGTAAATTTATTTTTTCCCCTGTTCGAGGGAGTATACAAAGAAAATGATGGTCTGTTGGCCTGGCTATACATTGATTATTTATATCTCCCATGGACTTATTGTTGGGTAATTAAAAACAATTACTAAACCTGGATTCAGAGAGATCTGGATTTGAATTCAACGTCTGATAACCTATGTTAACAATCAAGTAATTGGATTTCCCTTGAGCCTCAGTTTTCTCATTTGTAACAGATACAAAAAATTTTCATGTTACCTTTCAAAACTCATGATGATTAAGCAAAATACTATATGTATTTACATGAGAAAAAAAGCTTTATAAAAAGTGGTGTTTTGCAAATATAATGCATTTCTATCATTTTTCTTTTTTATTATATAGTGGATAGAGTACTGGATTTGGATTCAGAAAGACCTGAGTTCAAATGTGATTTCAGACATCTAGTAGCTGTATGATCCTGGATAAGTCACTTACCCATTTTTGCCTTAATCTACTAGAGAAGAAAATGGGAAATCATTCCAAAAATTTTACCAAGTAAAACTCATGGATAATATATACGGTCCATGATGTCACAAGTAATTTGATGTAACTGAACAAGTGAACAACAATTTATAAACTGGAATACATTAAGAAGAATGTAATTAGAATGGGGAATGGTGACAAAACCATATTGTGATAAAATACTCCACTGGTTTCATTAGTGTATATCTCCCCTCCAAAGATGCAGATTGCAACCCATCCATGCCTGTCCATTGTTTGTAATGCCCATCTTTGTCCTTTCATTACTTCTCTTCAAGTGATTAATCAAAAATAAAGATGAAAATATAGAAATGTAATCTGATTCATATATATCTTATTATATTCATAGTTGGTTGGAAAATTGTACCCCAGAGGTCTTGATTAATAAACAGAATAGTAAAAATGGGTTGATATTTTATTCTTCTCATATTTGTGTTGTCCTTTTTGTCCTTGCTAAAAATTGGATCTAGAAGGATAAAGTTACCTTTAAACAGAAAACTATTAACATCTGCTTAGAAAATAGCACTATATTGTTACAGGGCTTTCATCTTTTTCTATAGAAATGTTGCGATATAGTAGAAAGAATTCTGGGCTAGGAATCAAGGGAACTAGATTAGAATTATAAATCCTGGAAAAATCAGTTGATGTTTCTGAGCCTTAGTTTCCTCATCTGTTAAATGAGGATAATTCTACTTAACTCACAAATTTTTTTAAGGAAAGCATTTGACAAATTATAAAGTACTATTATTTTTATCCTTATATTTTTCAATTGATCAGTGGACGTGTTTTTTAAATGGAAATATTCATTCTTCATTTTTTGGTTTAGAGATATTTTGACACCCCCCCCCAAAGAGCAATATTGTGTGTGTGTGTGTGTGTGTGTGTGTGTGTGTGTGTGTGTGTGATTCTGTAATTATTTATCTGGAAGAAAGTAAGTCAGGAGTTAGCAGAATAATAATAATTATTCTGACTTTAATTTTTTTCTTTATTTCCAACATAGTGCTAACACTAACTGACAAAAATAACCCTTACCTTTTTTGTCCCCTAGAAAGTTACTTTGCATAATTTAATAATTCCCACTGCAGGATGATTCTCCAAAGGAGGAGGCTATATATGTCCATAGTATAAAAATTGTGTAGTTACTTGATAGAGTGTAGTGTGTTGCTACTTCAGTAACTGAAATTCTTACTCCCAAGGGGCTTATAGTATAGGAGAATGAACTATAGGAAATAGATTTTAAAATGCTTAAACCAATAGAATATTGCATAATTTCCAGTGTGGAAATACTTATATTAAACACAGATATTTAGAATCAAATTAAAAGACATCGTTCAGAAAGAAAGCAAAACCAAAGGACTGAAAGGCAAGATTTTTGAAAACGTAAGTACATATGTTAGAATTCTATGTCTGTTTATGTGCCTGATTTAAGAATGTGCCAATAGTCTTCAAACCCTGAACTCCTTTCTCTTAAGGGGCAATTTGGTAGTCATGAGGCTTGAGATTTGAGTTCCGTTTGAAGAGTGCTGGTAGGGGTTCTCTGTCTCCTTGACACCATTAATGACACTTTCCTTTTCCTGTGGCCCTATTCTCCCTCTTTGAATAAATCATGATATCCTTGGTAAGAAAAAAAGCAAAACATGCTGGTATACTGAGACCAAAGGGAAAGAGAATTAAAGCCATTTTGCTTCTTTCCTCCCATTCCATTGCCTGGATTTTTATTTCAGAATTTCATTAATGACTAGACATCTGGAATTTTAGAGGGGACACTGTGCAAATGCAAAGACTGGCTTAGGTGAGGAAGAATTGTGTGATGAGCAGAACAAAAGGCTTGAGTATTTTGCATTGAATTTTTGCTCTGATATTTAGACAAGTTGCTTCTTCTCTGTAAACCTTATTTATAAAAAATTATCATAAAACCAGTAAATTTTTATTAGGTACTTACTGTGTGCTAGGCACTGTGCCAAGTGCTGGAGAATAAACATTAGAATAATGCTTGTGCTTCCTTCCCAGATTATTGTGAGAATGAAAAGCATCACGTTATGCATGTAAAGTTCTTTGTAAATTAATAAGCACTATGGAAATGTAAAGCTATTATTGCTGAAGAAGGTGAAGTTTCTATTTTTTAACCATCCCAACATCAAAGGATAATTGTAATTCAAGTCAAGGAAAAAATTCTTATATAATAAGTTTCCCCATCCCTTTATGAATACAACTCAATTGGAGAATCCAATGGGAGTTGGAAAGTCAAGCTGAAAAGTTACCTTAAAGCCCATTTTACATGGAGGAACAATGAGATTGTTACTTACCCTAGGTCACATAGGTCAAAAGAAGTCAAAGTCAAATCCTTTGACTCCACCTCCAATATATATTCTACTGGACCACACTGCGATCTTCACTTCTTTTAGGTTAGATTTAGTCTCAATATCACAGTGAAGCAACAATTCACTTCAGATTGAAAGACTCTGAGTATTTTAATTTCCTTATCCCTAAAGTGTTCTAAAAAATAATAAGCTATGATGTCTAGGAAACTATTTCATTTTAAAGAAAATCAAGGTGCCCTACATGAGTTTTTCAATATTTATATACTACTATCATACAACAATATTCTTTTTCTTAGAAAAATGTTGTGAAAGCAATGGAAATAACCATCACTGAATTTTTCTTATTTAAGATAAGGAAATTAATAGAAAGGTTAAATAACTTCAGGATAATTGCAAAAAAATCAGTGGCAAAGCCTCTTATATGTAATCATTAGCATATAACTACTATGGTAATTAAAATAATTTTTAAAATTATTTAATATACATTATTTTCTTTGTACATCCGAAATCTTGTAAGTTAAATAGCCCATACTTCTTACCTTACTTTATAGTTGAAGCAACTAAGGCTCAAAGACTTAGTTATTGTCACATTGTAAATATGTGTCAGTGGCAGAATCTAAACTCAGGTTTTTCTGACTCAAAATCAGACAATTTGCTCATCAACAATGCTCTGTTAGAATCACATCAGTACAGTCAGATCTACTGGGCTGATTGCCCACCATTAGTAGTTGACAGTCATTTGTGAAACTCTTCAGCATATTAGTGTAAAGTAAACAGAAATTTGCTGCAAAAAGGAAAATGGAAGCTAGAAGACATTCAAAATTTCTAGTATGGGAGATACTAGAGCTATTAAAGCTGAGGTATATAAAAGATCATGCACTAATGCTATCAACAATTTCACTTTCCTGTAACAACTCCCTTTTATTGTCCCTATCCTTTTCTTCCATTTCTCTTTCCTTTTATTCTTGTTTCAAATTCGCCCCCCCCTTTCCTTCTCATTGTTGCTCTGATATTGGTACAAACATGATATAAGAAATTCCACTTGTTTCATGATTTCCAAAGTTAAATCTTTCATATTTCTTTCAAAAATTAAAACAAAAATCTTTCATTCTAGGGATTTCTTCCTTCTCATCATTGCTAGTACTTTGCCTTTGGAGATGAAATACTCTCCTAGATTAACTTCAGAATTCAGTGAATAGAATTTGATCTGACTCCCAAAGGTCTGAACTCCATCTTTTGGAGTGGTATCACTATTATCTCATTAAACTCTCATTATATTTAACAGATTTTATGGCATCATTAATTTAGAACTAAAAGTGACTTTAGGTCATCTCTTCCATTCCCCTCATCTTGAAGATCAGAAATAGAAACTCACTTAAATGACTGGACCCAGGACACCTTTTTTTTTTTAAATCAGCATTTTCCCTTCACAGTGATAAAATATTGTCAACCACCATACTGATGTTAGACAGGAATCTCTGAATATTAGTGTTATATTTCATCTCAGCACTTTCAAATTTAACATGTATATGCCTGAAAAGGGCTGTCTTTAACTGGGTTTTAATTTATATTAATATTTCAATATGGGTACATGCTCTAGGCATGTTTATAGAGAAAGGATGTGAGAAAGAGAAAAATAAAGTGAGAAAACAGATGAAAATTGATGAGTGGGGGAGCATGGATAGCTGAAAGAGTCCTGCTCAGGGAATCAGAATGCCTGGGTTTAAATCCCAACTTGGTCATTAATTGGCTATGGGACCTTGGAGAACCCATTTAATATTAGGAATTAAGTGATGATTACTTTCATCTCTTTCAAAATATCTTTCTTACAACAGACATGTAGTTTTGTGATAGGAGCATATACTTTTTAAGAATCATGAAGTATTTCTTGGTTTTCTTTAGAGTTTAGGAGCTTCCTTGTCAAGATATCTTCATGGATAAGGAAGTTACTAGATAGGATTTTATACACCCAGATTTTTTCAATATGAAGTTAAATGATGACTTTAGTTTTCTGGTCTCTAAAATGTGTGTTGTAATTGGGAGAGAATAGGCTGATTTTTTATAAAGTCATATAAATAAAAAGTATTTAACAAAACATATATTGATGTTCAGAATAATTGCACAGGTCTAACCTCTATCATATTTCATGTTATCCAGGGGATGGGAGGGAGAGAAGAAAGGAGAAACATATTCAATACAAAGTTTTGCAAAGGTCAATGTTGAAAACTATCTTTGTATGTATTTAGAAAATTTTTAAAAACTATTTAAATAAGAATGCATGATAGGTTCATTAGAGAGATATTTTAAAAGTGCCAGGGGAGGTCAAAATAGAAGGCTTTTATGGAAAGGGTGATTTGGGAAAACAGGCATTTAAATTTGGATTTAAAGCTTGGGTGGAAATTCAACAGGTGATGAAAAAGAGGGAAGATGTTTCAGTCACAAAGAACAATATAAGAAAATGCATAAAGGTGGAAAAGCATGGATTTGTTTGGGATTCCACAAGTAGTCTTTTGGACTGGAGGATATAGTGTGCAAGGGAGAATTATATGACAAAGCTGAATAGTAATGTCAGATTGTGAAAAGGTCTTGATTGATGGACAAAAGACCTTGAACTTTACTTGAAAAATAATAGGGAGCTACTGAAAATATCAAGCAGAGGGATGATATAATGAGATCTATAGGAAATTATTCTGGCAGTGATATGAAGGTTTGGAGGGTGATAAAGTGGAGGCAAAAATTGCTGTCTAGAAGCTATAACAATGATGGAACTAGTTGTTAATGAAGAACTATGCTTAATGAAATAAGTAGAAATACAGATGATAAGATACAAGAAATAGTATGGAGGTAAAATTGATAGAAATGGATTATTTATTGGATATGAGAAATGAAAAGAAAGGAATAAATCAAAATAAGTGATAGGGACAGAAATAATGAAATCAGAAAGAAGAAAAATCTTAGGCGGAGGAAAATATTAAGTTCACTTTAGGATATGTCATTTGAGGTGCTGATGGGACTTGCAAGTAAAGCTCTCATATGGGCAGTGTGAGATGACAGTTTCTTAAAGTAAAGTTCAAGGTCTAACATATAGATGTGGAATTCTGGTTTAAAGATAATAATTAAAGCTAAGAATTTAATTAAACTGAAAAGAGAAAGAGAGATGAGAAAAAGGATCAAAAAAGAATTTTAGTGAACACTGGTGTTAAAGAATCAGGAAGAGAGCAAGTCAGCAAATGAGACGAAGAACAAGAATGCTTTTACAGACATTGGAGGAAGGTAGAAAAAGTTAGTGTTTCTGAAATCAAAAGAGAATGTGGGGAAAAGGGAATGGCTATAAGTGTATGCTAAAGTCAACTTGTCAAGGAGGATACTAGGGTGAATTTTGCTTAATCCTCATGAATAAAATGAAAAAGAAACCCATTTTAGAAAAGTTAGACTATCTCCCCAGCATATAGTCTCTTTCTCCTTTGTTCCACCTTGTCTATGGTAGTATGGTACTCCCCTACATTTAGAATTTGAAGATTTAGGCTTGTGTTATGGCTTAGACATTTACTTTGTGAGTAGCTTAGGCTAAATCAGTTATTCTTTGTTTTCTTAAGGTCTTTCAGGGCAGATACTATTCCATCTGCATTGCCTAGTACCTTAGTGCCTAGCACCACTCCTGGAATATACTTGATGCTTAATAAATGCTTTTTAATTATTTATTCATTCATTCCTGAAAATACTTGCTATCAACCCCCTAGCAGGATTTTTTAAAGTTATATTGAAATGATCATTATAAGAGGTAAAGGATTATTTTTAAAAGCTATTGTGTTAACTAATTGTCCTAAAAATTGCTCTCCTCACAATAATCCATGTTCCAAGTGAATAAAACTTCATTTATTCAGACTGGATTTCAAAACCTTTCACAATATGACTCCAATCCTCTAAATCTTACTCTTAGTACTCCCTGGATTGACCCTTTCTATTCTAATCAGACTGGTCTACTAAACATACTTTTCCACAGTTCCTTGTTTTTACCCTCATTCATATAATTTCCTATTTCTGAAATGCTTAATCCTTCTTTACTGCCTATTCAAACCTCTTTATTGTTCTACAGCCAGGTCAAGTTTTATTTCTTCTGTGAAGCATTTTTACCATTGTACCCTAAAATGAGTTCTTTTAGATTTTTAATTTATCTACCATTCATTTGTCATATATATATATATATATATCCCATATGATTTATCTTTCTAATGTATATATTTCAATTCCACTTTAATATGTCTACTAGAGTGCACTTAGGATTGGGAAGAGTAAAATAAAGGAAATAATCATCTACTATTATATTGTGTATACTGGAGCATGCAGAGTGTCTATTAGGGTATTATAGAATATAATAGAGTATTGTCCTCTATATGTAATAGAAAGCTCAAAATGCTTATTTATTATTACAAATAGTTTTATTATAAATGCATAAAATTGCAAAGTAACTATTTACCTGTATAAAAGAATCAGGTTGTTTGTAATGGAAATCATTACACAGTCAGTTAATTCTTTCTTTTCTGATTTTCTTCCCTTTAGGTGGTCACAACTTATAGACTGAATAAATGGCTGGAGGAAATCAGTCCATGGTGTCTGAATTTGTACTACTGGGCCTCTCTAATTCTCGGGAAGTTCAGTTTTTTTTCTTTGTGATCTTCACCATAGTCTATGTGGCATCTGTACTGGGCAACATTATCATCATCCTCACCATTGCCTCTGATTCCCATTTGAACTCTCCCATGTACTTCCTGCTTAGCAATCTTTCTTTCATTGACATCTGTCAGTCCAGTTTTGCCACACCCAAGATGATTGCTGACTTTCTTGTTGAGCACAAGACTATCTCCTTTGAGGGCTGCATGGCCCAGATCTTCCTTCTTCATAGTTTTGTTGGAAGTGAGATGATTTTATTGGTAGCAATGGCCTATGATAGATTTATAGCCATCTGTAAACCTCTCCACTATAGTACTATTATGAATCGGAGACTCTGCATAATTTTTGTGGCTTTATCTTGGACTGTGGGGATTCTTCATTCTGTGAGCCATTTGGCCTTTACAGTAGACCTACCATTTTGTGGGCCTAATGAGGTAGACAGTTTTTTTTGTGACCTTCCCATGGTAATTGAATTAGCCTGCATGGATACTTATGAAATGGAGATTATGACACTAATCAACAGTGGCCTGATCTCTCTAAGCTGTTTTCTGGCCTTGATTATTTCTTATACTGTTATATTAGTCACTGTCCGGAGCCGTTCCTCAAGTGGTTCCTCCAAGGCCCTCTCCACCTTAACAGCTCATATCACAGTTGTAATTCTTTTCTTTGGGCCATGCATCTACTTCTATATCTGGCCATTTAGCAGACTCTCTTTAGATAAATTTCTTTCTGTCTTTTATACTGTTTGTACTCCTCTCTTGAATCCCATTATCTATTCCTTTAGGAATGAAGATGTTAAGTCTGCCATGAGGAAATTACAGAGTCGGTATCTCAATTCCTGGAAATATTAGATGACCACCATGACAGAGAAGCTTCCTGAGACACATTCCCTAGAAAATCATAGAACTTAGCTACTGAATTAGTTTGTTTTCTTTATTATTGTCCCTAAAATGTGAAAATAAGTTGGATGAAATTTGTTCCTCATTTCATCTGATAATGAGGATTAATTATGATGATATGATCTTGACTAATAAGAACTTAATCTAAAATAGAATATATTGATTATGATAAATTACCAAGTTCCTCCCTTTTGCACAATTGGAAATGTGGAAGGTATTTGCTCTTCAAGTGGAGAATAAAGAATAGTTCCAGAAGGAACTGTAACATGGAGAGAGAAAATGAATATTAAAATAATATTGAGTCCCACTCATAGATTTTCATGTGCTTTGAAAAAGGAAAAGTAAGGGAGAATAAAGTTTCAATCTGTTTCTACTCTAAATTTGTTAAGTTGATTTTATACTTGACTCAGTTTTCTGCCCACAAATATGATTAGTAGAATAGAGTAAAACCTACCATCAGAGGACCAAGCATGTTTTTTTTTTGCCCAAAAAAAAAAAAAAAAACAACAACAACAACATTGTGGAATGAGTGATGGAGAAGTGTGTAATTGTTACTGTTCCCAGTGTTTTTATTTGTACAGTATGACAAAAAGAGTCAACCTTGTTCATGTGTGTTATTCATTATAATATCAATACAAATATTTGAGTCACCATACTTGTTAGAAAAAAATTTCTTAGGATTTCATATAGGATGACAATTGCTGCAATAGTACAATTCCATATAGTGAGATGACTAATAGACAACCCAGTCAGTGATTCTGGAAACTTGATCATCAGTATATTTCTTCTGAATTGTGCCAAGCACATTTTGCTTCTGCAATTGTTATTAAAGTAATTATTTATTTTTTACAATTGCTTTGTTTCTTTTGTACACTGCCCATGCTAATGGAAAAAAGAAGTAATTTTATTTACTTTTCTTATTAACAATCTATCTTCCCATATATATTTGGGCAGAATAACAGCTCTGAAAGTATTTGCTTTTACTACTTGTTCCTGGGCAAAGGAGAGGCATAAAATCTCACTTCTATGGTGGTTATATATCTCTTCTTCTTTCTAATTATTATGCACATCTGAGAATTTAAAACTGAGCAGTGATCATGCCAGGTAAGCAGACATAACCATCATCCCAATAGAATTAGCCCAACAATAATATGGTGAATTGAGGCTATAAACCTCTGTGGCCAAGACTGGGATTTACTGAATATCACAAAATTACAGAGTTTGAAAGCACCTGAAAAAAAATTCTCTCTAATTAACCTTTAAAGTGGCCAGCTATCCTTTGCTTTAATGGTTCCTGAGATCCACTGTCTCCCAAGATAATCATAACTATCATGGTTAGTCAATTTTTCTTTACATTTCTTCTAAATTTTTATCTCAGCAACATTTCCACATTTCCCCAAATCTTCAATCTATTACTTTAAGGAGTATGGAGCATTAAATTCTCCTTAGCTTTGTCCCATACTACCATGTTAACCCATGGGGTTTTTGTGAAAATCAAATGAAATAACAAATGTAAAATGACTTGCAAATTTAAAGCAACATAAATTTAGCTGTTATAAATATAGCAAACAATATTTATGAGATTAGAAGGCAAATAGATCAATGAGTCATTCTTATTTTTTGTTTTTCTTCTCTCCATCTTTCTATCTCTTCCTCCCTCTGCTCCTTCATTCCTTTTTTTCTTTATTTGTGTGGGTTTTTTCCCCTCCTTCTCTTCCTTCTTTCCTTCCTTCCTTCTTTTCTTCCTTCTACCTTGTGACTCAATTTAGCTCAGTTCTCTTACTATTCAATAATTGCTCTATTCAAATTTTTGTCTTCTGAGAAAACTTTATTCAATTGTTGTAATTGTGAGAAAACTTAATTGTATTGTTTGAACCTAGCCCTGTATGACTGAGAAGCTGAACTATATCTAACTTGCTGTTTAGGGACTTTTCACTAAGGACCTAAGTTATGTGACCAGAAATCCAATCAGATCCAAAGTTTGATGTATAGAATTTTCTCACAATTATACATCTCAAGAAACCCATATACTTTTTTTTTCTGAAAACTGGCTCCATACTCTTCTTGGAGAGAATGGGACACACTTTTTTTGAATTCAGAGAATTGTACTCATTTGCTTTATCCCACTGAAGTTGGAAAATCCCTAATCTTTCCTTCAATTATAGACCAGATTACCTCATTTGCTTCATTTTTTTATCTTTTTTATTATTTCTTTTAATTATTTTGTCCTAAATGATTAATGGTTTTTAATGCATAAAAATTGATCTCCCCTGTATTCAGGGTTCAGTGCCAAAGCTGAAATATCTGATCTCAATTTGTTATGTAATTGGCATGCATTGCTTAATAAATTCATATATTCAAAAGTTTGAATCTTTGTTTCCTTAATTATTTCATTTTTTCACCACCACATAAAAACACTTAATTTGGATTCAGGGGCCCTAGGTTCAAGCCTTAGCTCTGTCACTGACTACACCTATCAGACCATAAATTTATACATTAATTTTTCAGTACTTCAGATTCTTTATCTATTAGATAATAAAGTTCAATCGTGTTCACCAAGGTTCCTGCCAGCTTTAAATTTTATGACTTTGTGAGTATTGTATCACGTAGATGGACATTTGCCTAAGTCTAAACTAGATTTTTTTCATATTTAAACAAGGACTTCCAGGTTCCCGCCAAATTAAGGATTTGATTGTGATGTGAGTCTTCAGAATAATATAGAGAGCTTGCTTAAATTTGTCATGTAATTTATTAAAGGACCCTAATGCAACAGTTGATGATTCCATATACTTTAGAAAAGTTACCAAATTTTTTTTATTACTATAGAAAGAACAAAGAGGAAGTTGACTTGGGGCTTCATAATTATGTGGCAAATCATTTAAAGCATGTGTAGTGCAAGCTATTAATTGCTTTCTTTTTTTATTAAAACTTTTTATTTACAAAACACATCCATGGGTAATTTTTCAACATTGAACCTTGCAAAACTTTCTGTTCCAAATTTTTCCCTCCTTCCCCCCACCCCCTCCCCTAGCTGGCAGGTAGTGCAATACATATTAAATATGTTAAAATATATGTTAAATCCAATATATGTATACATAATTATACAGTTATTTTGCTGCACAAGAAAAATTGGATCTAGAGAAAAAAAAACCTGAGAAGTAAAACAAAATACAAGCAAACATCAACAGAAAGCATGAAAATGCTATGCTGTGGTCCACATTCAGTTCCCCCAGTCCTCTTTCTGGGTATAGATGGCTTTCTTCATCACTGAACAATTGGAACTGGTTTGCATCATCTCATTGTTGAAGAGAGTCATGTCCATTAGAATTGATCATCATAGTCTTTTTGTTGCTGTGCATAATGATCTCCTGGTTCTGCTCATTTCACTTAGCATTAGTTCATGTAGGTCTTTCCAAGCCTCTCTGAAATCATCCTGTTGGTCATTTCTTACAAAGCAATAATACTTCATAACAGTCATATATCATAATTTATTCAGCCTTTCTCCAACTGATGGGTATCCAGTCAATTTCTAGTTTCTAGCCACTACAAAAAGGGCTGCTACAAACATTTTTGCATATGTGGGTCCCTTTCCCTCCTTTAAGATCTCTTTGGGATATAGGCCCAGTAGAAACATTGCTGGGTCAAAGGGTATGCACAGTTTGATAACTTTTTGAACATAGTTCCAAATTGCACTCCAGAATGGTTGTATCCATTCACAGTTCCACCCACAATGTATCAGTGTCTAAGTTTTCTCACATCTCCTCCAACATTCATCATTATCTTTTCCTGTCATCTTAGTCACTCTTACAGATGTGTAGTGGTCTCTCAGAGTTGTCTTAATTTGCATTTCTCTGATCAATAGTGATTTGGAGCACCCTTACATGTGACAAAAAATAGTTTAAACTTCATCTGAAAATTGTTCATATCCTTTGACCATTAATCAATTGGAGAATGGTTTGAATTCTTATAATTTGAATTGATTCTCTATATATTTAAGAAATGAGGTCTTAGTTAGGTAGGTCAGTGGATAGAGCACTAGCCCTGAAGTCAGAAGGACCTGAGTTCAAATCAGGTCTCAGACACTTAACACTTCCTAGCTGTGTGACCCTGTCATTTAACCCCAATTGCCTCAACAAAAATAAATAAATAAAAACATAAACAATTTGTCCATGTTGAAATTTAAAATTATTGACTATTTTGTTCTTTGAACCTAACATATTCCACTGTTCAACTAGTCTATTTCTTAGCTAATACCAAATGGTTTTAGTAACAGCTACTTTATAATATAATTTTAGATCTGGGACAGTTAGGCCACCTTCATTTGATTTTTTTTCATTAGTTCCCTTGAAATTCTTGACCTTTTGTTTTTCCATATGTTTGTTGTTATTTTTTCTAGGTCATTAAAATAGTTTTTTGGGAGTCTAGTATAGTGCTAAATAGATTAATTTAGGAAGTATTGTAATCTTTATTATATTTGCTTGACCTATCCAAGAGCATTTAATATTTTCCCAATTGGTTAGATCTGACTTTATTTGTGTAGAAAGTGTTTTGTAGTTTTGCTCATACAGTTCCTGATTTTCCCTTGGCAGAAAGATTCCCAAATATTTTATACTATCAGTAGTTACTTTAAATGGAATTTCTCTTTGTAATTCTAACTGTTGGATTTCATTAGTGATATATAAGAATGCTGATGACTTATGTGGGTTTATTTTGTATCCTGCAACTTTGCTAAAGGTGTGGATTATTTCTAATAGCTTTAGTAGAATTTCTGGGGTTCCCTAAGTATACCATCATATCATCAGCAAAGAGTGATAATTTGGTTTCTTTATTGCCTACTCTAATTCCTTTAATCTCTTTCTCAATTCTTATTGCCAAAGCTAGCGTTTCTAATACAATATTGAATATTAATGATGATGGTGGGAATTTTCACTCCTGATCTTATTGGGAATGGTTCCAGTTTATCCCCATTACATATGCCGCTTACTATAGATGCTACTGATTATTTTAAGGAAAAATCTATGTATTCCTATACTCTCACGTGTTTTTAATAGGAATGGATGTTGGATTTTATCAAATGCTTTTTCTGCATTTATTGAGATGATCATATGGTTTTTGTTAATTTGGTTATTGATATGGTCAATTATACTAATAGTTTTCCTAATATTGAACCAGCCCTGCATTCCTGCTATAAATCCTACTTGGTCATGGTGTATTATCCTGGGGACAATTTTCTGTAGTCTTTTTGCTAATGTTTTTTAAGATTTTAGCATCAATATTCATTAGAAAGATTGGTCTATAATTTTCTTTCTTTGTTTTCAACCTACCTGGTTTAGTTATCAGTACCATGTCTGTGTTATAAAAGGAATGTGGTAGGAGTCCTTCATTCCCTATGTTTTCAAATAGTCTATATAACATTGGAGTTAATTGTTCTTTAAATGTTGGTAGAATTCACATGTAAATCCATTGGGTCCTGGGGATTTTTCTTAGGGAGTTGATTTATAGCTTGTTCTATTTCTTTTTCTGAAATGGGACTATTTAAGCAATTTACTTCCTCCTCTGTTAATCTGGGCAGCCTATATTTTTGAAGGTAGTCATCCATTTCAATTAGGTTATCAAATTTATTGACATAAAATTGGGCAAAGTAACTCCTAATTATTGCTCTAATTTCCTCTTCACTGGTGGAAAGTTCTCCCTTTTCATTTTTAAGACTAACAATTTGATTTTCCTCTTTTCTTTTCCTAATCAGATTTACAAAAGGTTTATCTATTTTGTTGTTGTTTTTTTCATAAAACCAACTCTTAGTTTTATTTCTTAATTCAATAGTTTTTTTTTACTTTTAATATTATTAATTTCTCCTTTTAATTTTAGAATTTCAAGTTTAGTATTTGATTGGAGGTTTTTAATTTGCTACTTTTCTACCTTTTTAAGTTGCAAGCCTAATTCATTGATCTCTTTATTTTATTCAAGTAAGCCTCTAAAGATATAAATTTCCCATTATTACCACTTTTTCTGTATCCCACAAATTTTGGTATGTTGTCTCATTGTTGTGATTTTCTTGGGTGAAATTATTAATTGTGTCTATGATTTGCTGTTTCACCCATTCATTCTTTAGGATGAGATTATTTAGTTTCCAAGTACTTTTTGGTCTATCTACTCCTAGCTTTTTGTTGAATGCAGTTTTTATTGCATTGTGATCTGAAAAGAATGCATTTACTATTTCTACCTTTCTGCATTTAATTTTGAGGTCTTTATGTCTTAATATATGGTCAATTTTTGTATAGGTTCCATGAATTGCTGAGAAGAAAGTGTACTCCTTTCTGTCTCCATTCAGTTTTCTCCAAAGATCTATCATACCTAACTTTTCTAATATTCTATTTACCTCTTTAACATCTTTCTTATTTGTTTTATGGTTTGATTTATCTAATTCTGAGAGTGCAAAGTTGAGATCTCCCACTATTATAGTTTTGCTGTCTATTTCTTCTTGCAACTCTCTTAATTTCTCCTTTAGGAAGTTAGTTGCTTTACCACTTGGTGCATATATATTTAGTATTGATATTGCTTCATTGTCTATCCTACCCTTTAGCAAGATATATATTGTTTCCTTCCTTATCTCTTTTAATTATATCAATTTTTGCTTTTGCTTGATCTGAGATCAGGATGGCTACCCCTGCTTTTTTGACTTTACCTAAAGCATAATGAATTCTGCTCCAGTCTTTTACCTTTACTCTGTATGTATTACCCTGCTTTAAATGTGATTCCTGTAAACAGCATATTGTAGGATTCTGGCTTTTGATCCAATTTGCTATCCAGACTTCGCTTTATAGGAGAGTTCATCCCATTCACATTTACAGTTAAAACTACTAATTCTGTATTTCCCTCCATTTTATTATTCCCAGATTATGTTTTTTTTCTTTTCCCCATTACCCCTCTCCCAAGTATTAATACTTATGGGCACCACTTGCCTCATGCACCTCTCCTTCTTTAGAATCCCTCCCACTTCCTTTGAGTCCCTTCCCCTTTTTTATACCTTTCCCTTATTATTCTTTTCCTTTTCCCTTTTTCTCTCACACTTTTTAATGTGGTGAGAGAAGTTTCTCTGTAAACCAAATATGTCTATTATTTTCTCTTTGAGCCAAATCTGATGAGAGTAAGATTCATACAGTATTCCTCCCCCTCCCTAAATTCCCCCAGATATGATAGGTTTCCTTTGCCTCTTCATGGGATATAATTTCCCTCTTTTTATCTCCACTTTTCCCTTTTTCTGATACTATCCCCTTTCCACTTCTATTTCCCTTTTTATATTATATCAGTAAAATCAAACTATATATGCATTCTTTATGTATGCCCATAACAGACATATAGTTCTCAAGAATTCTTTTTACCTTTTTCTTCTTCTCTTGAGTCCTATAGTTGGAGGCCAATTTTTTTGTTTAGCTCTGGTTTTTTCATTGGAAACAAATGGAATTCACCTGGTTCATTAAATGTCCATCTTCTTCCCTGGAAGAAAATGCTCAGCTTAGCTGGGTAGTTTATTTCTGGCTGCATTCCAAGTTCTTTGCCTTTCAGAATATCAGATTCCAGGCCCTTTGATCCTTTAATGTGGAAGCAGCTAGATCCTAAGTAATCCTTATTGTGGCTCCTCAGTATTTGAATTGTTTTTTTCTGGCTGCTTGTAATATTTTTTCCTTAGTCTTATAGTTCTGAAATTTAGCCACAATATTACTTGGAGTTTTCATTTTAGGGTCTCTTTCAGAAAGTGTTCAATGAATTCTTTCAATGCCTAGTTTATCTTCTGATTCTATTACATCTGGGCAGTTCTCTTTGATGATTTCCTGTAAAATAGTGTCAAGGCTCTTTTTTTTATCATAATTTTCAGGAAGTCCAATAATCCTCAGATTGTCTCTCCTAGATCTATTTTCTAGGTCTGTTGTTTCTTGAAATAGATATTTAACATTTTTTCTATTTTTTCATTTTTTTGGTTTTGCTTGACTGATTATTGATGTCTCAATGAATCATTCATTTCTATTTGTTCAGTTCTGATTTTTAATGAGTTATTTCCTTCATTAACTTTTTTTAACTTCTTTTTGTATATGTCCAATTGAGTTTTTAAATGAGTTGTTTTGCTCTATGGAATTTTTTTTTTCCATTTCACAATTTTTTTTTACTGAGTTATTTTCTTTTTCCAATTCACAAATCCTCCTTTCCTGGGAGTTCTTTATCTTTTCCAATTCACAAATTCTATTTCCCTTGGAGTTCTTTATCTTTTCCAATTCACATATCAGGAAGTTGTTTTCTTTTTCCACTTTATCAAATTTTTATTTTAGTGAGTTATATGCCTTTTCTGTACTGCCTTGTGGAGCTTCTCTTTCCTTTCCCCATTTTTCTTTGAACTCTCTTTTTAAGATATTTTATAATTTCTTTTAGGAGAGCCTTATGTAATGGGACCAGGTTACATTCCCCCTCTGGGGTTTTGTTTGGAGATTGTCTGCTATTAGACTCCTCAGAGTTGAAAACCTAATCTCTTTCTGTATAGAAGCTATCAATAGTTAGAATTCACTTGGCTTTTTTACTCATTTTTTTAAAAGTCCTTAAGGTCTGCTTTCAGTGCAAGGAGGTTACCAGCTTCCTCTACAGAACAGGGATAGATAGATGGACAGTATTTTTTTTTGTTTTTTGCAAACAAGCTGCCAAGCTGTGAAGAGCCCCTCAGTGGAAGTGCTCTGGGAAGCACTACCATGTCATGGAAGTTCCACTGCCCTGGGAAGACTCCCCCCCTCCAATGCAAAATTGTGGCTTCCCCGGGCAAAGCCCTTCTGCTGTGTAGAAGTGTGGCTGCCCTGGGCAAAAGCCCCGTGCTGCAAAATGCGGCTGCACAGCTGTGCTGTGGTTCCTGCTGAGTCACTTCCAGTGCTGGGTAGGTATGGCAAGGTCCTATTAAATTCTGGCCTTTTTTGGAGTACACTCTACTTTTGGCATTTGTGTAACTTCTCTGCTGATCTACTGCTTTGCAACCAAAGCAGAGTGGCCAACCTGTGGTAGAGTCCTCCCTGCAAATTCTCTACCTGTGGAGACCACCCTGACCCCTGTCTGCTCAGTGTGCTAGCCTCCATGTTCTGCCTCCCTGCTGTGCTGGACTCCTCCTGCCAATCAGGACAAACCTTTTCTAGCAATCTTCCAGATTATCTTCATCTGGTAATTTGTTGTACTCCCAATATTCGTGAATTTTACCAATCAAGCACTATTTCTGAGGCTGAATTTGATAATTAGTAGTGAGGGTAGAAGGGAAGCTTAGAATGACACGTGTCCTCTCCATCATCTTGGCTCTGCCTTCACAATTGTGTTTTTTAATTGTATTTTGTTATGGAAATGCTTGTTTTACTCCACAAATTAAAAAGAAAAATTAAAGAAATGAAAAGCCTAGAAATGTGTAAATAATGTCAGTATATGAGATTTTTAAAAAATAGATATTTAAAACTACTAAATTCTATTTTAACCTTAAGTTCTAAAATATCAAAGTGGTTTTCCTTCATAATATCTTGAAATATGATGTCTAGACTCATTTTTTATCGTGACTTTCAAGTAGTCTAATAATTTTTAAATTATCTCTCAGATCTATTTTCCTTGTCAATTGCCTTTTCTACAAGATATTTCACATTTTCTTCTATTTTTTTCATTCTCTTAATATTGTTTCTTGATGTCTTGTGGAGTCATTAGCTTCCACTTGTCCAATTCTTATTTTTAAAAAATTATTTTTTGCAGTAAACTTTTGTACCTCCTTTTGATTTGGTCAATTAGATTTTTTAAGTACTTCTTTTCTTCAGTAACTTTTTGTAAATTTTTTTTCATATGGTCAATTCTGCTTTATAAAGAGTTATTCCCTTTAAGGGATTTTTGTGCCTTTTTTTTACCATTTGGCTTATTCTGTTTCTTAAAGGGCTGTTTAATTCAATATTTTTTGTCTATCAAATTATTAACTCTTTTTCTGTTTTCTTCATCACTCTCATTTTTTTTGCAATTTTTTCTCTACTTCTCTTATTTGATTTTGAAAATTCTTTTTGAGTTTTTCTGGGCATTCTTTTTGTAACTGAGACCAATTCACATTTTTCTTGAGGCATTTGATGTACCAATTTTGACTTTGTGGTCTTCTGAGGTGTTATTCTGATCTTCCTTGTCACCATAGTAACTTTTTGTCATCACATTATTTTTCTGTAGTTTGCCCACTTTTCTAGCCTATTTTTTGGCTTTTAACTTTATGTTAAAATTGAGCTCTCTTCCTGGGTGTAGGGGACACTACAACAAAATTAATATTTTTTGCTGATATATTTAAAATAAATATTAGGGATCTGTAAGTTTTTGGTTTTTCCAAGTGGTATGATGGAAGGAGAGGTGTGTTTACTACTCTCTTGGCCTGTGCTATAGCCTGTTACTGACCATAAGCACTATTTTTTATCTTTAAACTATGACCAGACTCCCTGGTCCCCTGCAGCCACATGCTCTGTTATACTAGTGTTCTTTGCCTAGGATTGTGATCCAAGACTGTGACCCATATCTGCATATAGGCAATACAACTATATCCAGTGCCAGCAAAGAGACCCCTGGGATGTCCTTCTGACCAGTTTTTTTATTTCCTTATCATCTTTGGTCTGAGAGCTCTAGAAGCTGCTCCTGCTTCATCAGTTGCCCCCAACATCTGATGCTGGCTTGAGTTCTATAATAGACTTTTCTTACAAAATAATAACTTGACTCTGTAATGAATCAAGTTGTGATCATGAGCAAGTCTAGCTGAGTAGAGAACAAATTTTTTAAAAAGACAATTAGAGAAAGTCAGTAGCTAAACGAGTTTTCTTCATTATAGAAGTAATTTCTAGAAACAGATGCTGAAATAGATAGAGTTTAATGGATTTTACAATTTCAGAACTATTTTATTCTGAGAAAATGATTCTCCACACTCATATTTTTCTGTGTGCCCATTCTCCCTTACAGACTGATATCCACATCATCTTGAAAAAAGTCAAAAAGAAAGAATTGGGATAGTTTCCCAAATGTTATAGATTAGAAAATGTAAGAAGAAACCAAAGTTGCTGCTTGAAATTTCAGTGATGACTCAAGGGGGATAAGCTCTCAAGAGGAACAAAAAATGGCAATAAAATTGTCCCTAGGGACTATTCTCCTTCTTCAGATAACTAATTGATCCCTCAAAGAGTAGAGATCAGGGACTTAGTACAAAGCAGGTAATATTTATAACCCCTTACTTCTCTAGCAAACACTGGAGCATCACACTAACCCCATGGCCTCTTCCTTTCTGTAATGTAGTTAGATTAAACATAAGTTTTTCACTCAGGAAAAAAACAGATCAATAGATCTCAATGAGGGATTTCTGAGTTAACCAACTGCTACCTCCTCTTTGAACAATGAATCCTCTCTAACCATCCCCACAAGAGTTCATCCTTCCTTTACTTGAAGAACTCCATTGATGAAATTTGAAGCCCTCAGGAGAAAAGAAGAAAAAGGAGTTCTTGACTTGAGATGTCTCTGTTGTTACCCAGCAAAGAAGGTGATATAGCTCTCATAGCAAATACAATTGCATAAATAAAAAGATTTCAGACTAGGTCTGAGACTCCCTCTATGTCTGCTAACTTGCCATGTGAGTATATGGCAATTATTTCCTCCAGGGGGCATTTTCATTTATCACAATGGAAGATACAATCATTATTTTTAAGGAGTTTGGACATAGAATTCATGAAATGGGAAATGAATTTTAACTATATCCTGAAACCCACTGTAGAGCTGTCCATGCCAAATGAATAAAGGACCATGATACAGTGCTTCTTATCTGAAATGACTGCTTGAATCAGGCAAATTCAGGGTATCAATGTGTCTGTATCTGTGTGTGTGTGTGTGTGTGTGTGTGTGTGTGTGTGTGTGAGTTCCATGAATGTTCTACTGATGATAGAACCAGTTCCTTCAACCCCTACCATAAATATACCCAATCAATTAGCAGTTTTCATCTGACTATCTGCAATGAAACAGTCTTTCCACAAATTTCTGGGTCCTGCATCTTGAGGTTCACTCAGTTACTTTTCCTTCCTATCACCCTCTCCCAAGTTGGATATAAGGCTGATGACCCAGAAGAGGAGTTTGCTCAGATTTTGCTAACAGAATGGCAAACTTGAAAAAGGACACTTTAGTCAAGTAAGGTAGATGGTGAACAAGGAACTGGTTCTCACACTAACCGTAATAGCTGATATTTATATAATACATTAAAATTTGAAAAAGGCCTTTATTTGCTTTTTTCATATGTGTCTCACAATGATCCTGTGGTAGAGATACTATGCCTTATACTATCTCCATTTTGCAAATGAGAAATATAGAAGCAGTGTGTCACAGAGAACAGAGAACTAGACTTAAATTCAGGAAGGCCTGAGTTCAAATCTTGCTGAGGAGCAATCTATTTACCACAACTTCCTAAAACTCTTCAATAAGTGATAAATGGCTTTAGATTTAACTTAATGTGTTGCTGAAAGAATAGATATTTGCATACAATTGAGAAAACTGAGATTCATAAAGGTTAAGGGATTTACCCACAGTCATAAAACTAGTATTAGTGTCAGGATTTGAACCCAACTTTTCCTGATTTCAAATTCAACAATAAATTTACCTACGATGTGACAGCAGACTCAATTGAATCAGTTTTTATTAAAATTTTTGTTTATTAAATTTATTCAGTCTGGGTTATTTGTATGTATAGACATAACTTAAGAAGGATTCTACTTGAGTCTCCACTTCTGAAGCATTGTCTTATGTAAAACTAATACTTAAACAAATTGTTTCCAGGACACTAACATTAAATTTAGGTCAAGTTGATAGGTTAGTGATTCTCTGAGGAGCTGAGAAATCATTAAAGTGTTAGAATTGGAATCAAGGAGACTTGGGCTTGAATCTTCTCTCAGATGCTCACTAGCTATGTGATTCTGGAAAAATCTTTAATCTTTCTCAGTTTCAGTTTCTTTTTTTGTGTAAAATGAAGATGGACATAATTATGAGTGGAAAATTAGATAGTATATATAAAGTGTTTTCCAAACTTTCAAGCATGTTTAAATGTTAGCCATTATTATTATTACAATTGAATAAATGATCAATTTAAAATTGTAAAGATCTTTTAATTGTAAAGGCCAAATTCTACTAAAATCAAAGAAATTAAGTGCTTTAATCAAGATTAAACAAATAGTAACTAGATAAGCCAGATATTATACCCTAGACGTCTGATAATAAATAATAATAATAAATTTGCATGTGACATTGAAGCTATTTTAGACTATTTTTGTAATATATGTACTCTGGTTAAATGTCATTGCCCTGTGATAATTTCACAGGCATGGCAGTAAATGTATTTTTCTTTCCTCCTCATGTTTTCTGGGAACCATCTGAGTCATATCTTCAAACAATAAGAATTACACAGAAATGGAATTTTTCAGAAGACAATTTAAAGGGTTAAAATGAAATTATGGATCTTACATATCTTTAAAAAATATAAAACTTTACATATATATTTCAGTACTGCCTCTCATATATTCAAGCTGTATGGCCATGAGCAATTCATTTAATTTTTCTATGCACCAGACAATTCTCTGAAACTACAAATTAGTGTTGCAGATCAGGAATAGTAGAAAGGGTTTCTAAATTAGAAGTTTCCAGTACTAATGAAATGAGAGACATAGAGACAGACAGGAAGGGAAAGGGAAAGAGTGAAAGAGAAAGAAGAAGGAAGAAAGTGAGAAAGAGAGAGATGATAGACTGATAGAGATGGAGATGATAGAGATATGAAAGAAAGATACAAAGATATGTAAAGAAGTAAATATATGTATACATGTCATATAGATATGGTTATAAATGAGAAATATAGATATAGTTATAATTATAGATTAGATATATTTACAAATGTAGATTAAGAGAGAGAGAGAGAAAGAAAATTTTAGAGATCCCTTTTTCACAAGCAATTACTATCTTTGAGGAAATTTCTATCATATACTTCCACAGTATTCTCTTTTAATGGAAGAAACAGAAGCATGATTATAAGGTCTCAGAACTCAAAGCTGGAAAGGGGATTTGAGTTCATCTAGTCCAATTTCCTCATTTCCTTAAGGCAAGAAATCTAAAGCTCAAGCAATTGAAAGTCACACAGATTATTCACAAAAGTCAATCTAGGAATCCATCCAAACATCTCTGACCACAGATCAAATGTTGTTTTTTTTTTACAATAAAACCTAGAGCCTCTCCAACACAAGTGGAAGATGGGCTTTCTCTGAAGAGATGACAAATTCTAAAAAGGTATCAACATACATATCACCATGTAGAACCTGAGAAGAAAAATGGTAGATCACTGCAGGCTAACTTTAAAAATTCCAAAATTTTGTATGTCCCTGCCCAGAGCATCATTTGTGAATCTCTTGTAGAAACTACTGAGGGAGAGATGGAAAAGAAAAAGGCATGTATCCAATCTACATCCTCAAAGCTTTATAATGTATTGGTTGAGAAATAAGACAAAGTCCGAATATTAAAAAAAATTTAACAGGTTATCCCAAATGTAACTTTATACAATTGTGTATAAATGCTATTATGGAGGTTGTCTTCATAAATTAGAAAGAATTGAGAATTAAATTAACTTTCCCATTAACAATAGGCTTATTGTCTATTAATTGTTATTAATTATTAATAGTTAAGAATTAACTGTTAATTGTCTATTAACAATAGATTGAAATGCAAATTAGAAAACTTCAGAGAGACCTCAGAGATTGCTTAATAAAATACTATCATTTTACTGATGAGGAAACTGAATCCTTAAGAAGTGTAAGTATAAGAATATACAGCCAGTAAATAACAGAGCTGGAATTGAAAACCCAGAGCTTTTGATTTCCAGTTTAATGCTTTCATTATAAATGCTGTGATTAGGTGGTCTCAGAGCTTAACTCCTTCTTTCTGGGAGTCAGGAAGATCTCTCTTCGAATTCCACTTTTACCCAGGCAACTATCTAACATATTTGCATACCAAATTCCAGTCTGAACTAGTAGAAAAACTTTCATACACCAATGAAAATCGCAGTTCCACTAAAAAAAATCATAAGGACAGGAACCTTGTGTTAATGAACTTTTATTTTTTCCCAACCCCTAAAAACTCAGTGACTGATTAATAAATGCTTGTTGTATGTAAATTTGTTATATAGACTTTTAAAGATTCCATTGTTGATCATTTCTTCACTCAATCATCCCTATTTTTTTAAATCATATCCAGGAAAATGAATATCACCAACACCAACAGCTTCAATAATACTGCTGGTTTCATCCTCCTTGGATTCCCCTGTAGCAGAGAGATTCAGATCTTCCTCTTTGTACTGTTCCTCATCATCTACATCCTGACCCTTATAGGAAATGGTTCTATCATATGTGCTGTGCACTGGGACCAACGTCTTCACAGCCCCATGTACATCCTCTTGGCCAACTTTTCTTTCCTGGAAATCTGGTATGTCACTTCTACTGTCCCCAATATGTTGGTCAACTTTCTCTCTAAGACCAAGACCATTTCCTTCTCTGGATGCTTCCTCCAGTTCTATTTCTTCTTCTCTTTAGGTACTACAGAATGCTTTTTTCTGGCCATTATGGCATTTGATCGGTATCTGGCCATCTGCCGACCTCTGCATTATCCTACCATCATGACAGGACATCTCTGCACCTGCCTGGTGGTCAACTGTTGGTTGTTTGGCTTCCTCTGGTTCCTGATTCCCATTATCCTCATCTCCCAATTGTCTTTCTGTGGCTCCAAGGTCATTGACCATTTTTTATGTGACCCAGGCCCACTGCTAGCTCTAACCTGCACCAGGGCATCTTTGATAGAGTTTACCTGTTCTATTTTGAGTTCTTTGCTCCTGTTTGTACCCTTCATCTACATCATGGGAACGTATGCTCTGGTCCTGAGAGCTGTATTTAAAGTTCCTTCAGCAGCTGGTAGGTATAAAGCCTTCTCCACCTGTGGGTCCCATTTGGCTGTGGTATCACTATTCTATGGCTCTGTGATGGTGATGTATGTGAAACCAACATCAGGCCATGAAGCTGGAACCCAGAAGACTGTGACCCTTTTTTATTCTGTGGTAACCCCATTCTTAAACCCTTTGATCTACAGCCTTAGGAATAAGGAGGTGAAGGATGCCCTGAGAAAATTTCTGGATAATAAGAATTAAATTCTTAAGGGAGGAAAGCCCTTAGAGAACCATATAAATTTTGAATCTCTTCCTGAGTAAAATATCAAGAATATCCAGGATATCTCCTGGCTCCAATCCCACCCCTCCAACTACAATTTTGCCTGGATATCTCAATAGTACCTCAAATTCAATTATTCAGAACTGAACTTATCCTTCTTTCTCCAAAAAAAAAAAAACTCTTTGGAAATTCTGTAATTGTATTGATGGTGCATCCATCATCACAGCACTCTGACTCAAAACTTTCATCTCCTTTTACTCTTTTTTACCTCAGACCATGTTTATTCTACAAGGTTACAAGTTTACAAAATTTTTCACATCTGTCCATGTCTACACTTATGTCACTACAATTTTCACTGCGTTTTCATTATTCATTACTACATCATTACTGTACTATTGTAATTGATTCCTATCTGGTTCTCTTGAATCATCACTCCAATTCTTCTGCCTTTTCTTATTTCTAATACTTAGGAATCATAATGTTACTTCTCTGATCAAAAGGACTCAGTGGCTTCCCATTTCCTTCAGTCTAAAATATAAGCTATTTCTGGGACAAGAGTTACACTTTTATTGGTTTAGGAAATTACCTCTAAAAAAAGCTTGCCTTTTAAATTTTTCTGCAATTTGGTTCCAATCTAGTCCCACAATCTCCTTATGCCAATTTCCACTCTGTATGTTTCAACCACTCCAACTCATGCCTATAATAACATTTCCTATATATTTCTTCCTCCTAATATCCTTGCCTTTCCTCTGGGATTAGGTGCTTCCTCTAAAAGACCTTACATGATGCCCCCAAATAAAGAAATATTCTCTTCCTCAAAGTTCCAATAACATTTTGCCTAGAACTCTCTTGTAATTTTATCATAATATATCTTATATTTATTTATATGTACATCTTATCCCCACTATCATAATTCAAGATCATTAAGGATGTAGTCTATTTTTTATGTTGCTATCCCTAATGCTTAACACTGTTGTGCATGTGTATCTAAAAATTTGAATTTTATTACTAAACTTCATTAATCTTGGAAGGATCTTACCTTTCCTGGCTTTGCTCCTATTTGTAATTTCATATCACATAATCTATACATCTTAGCAGAATTAGAATCAGGAAAATCATCCATAACTTCTGAGTTCTTCAAAGAAATATGAAATGTCTTACTCACTGACAAATAGGAATGGAAAAGTGAAGATAGAGCGATCTTACCTCATCTTACTCAACCTCTTTGATACTCAACCTCTTCTGAAGACTTGAAAGGATGACTAAATCACTAACATAATGTTTTTCACTGAACCATGAATTTACAACTGGAAAATGCATTATAGGTCTTTGTGTCCAACTCCTTACTTTTTACAGCTGAGAAAACTGAGTAACAGAGAGGCTAAGTGACCTTCCAGGTATCAGGCAGCTAAAAGTGACTGAGATGGGATTCAAATACAAGCCCTCATTGTTGGAATACACAGGAGCTGTTGGAATACACGGGAGCCACCTGACGGTGGCTGGTGGAGCTCCAACCCAGACCTGCAGACTGAATCTCCTCGTTCTTCATGTGAGAGGATGATACAAGGAGACTGAGAGGCAGTTGCTGTTCCCTCACTTCTCTGCCTGAGAGGCCATTGCATTGCCTGACCTCTCTCCTCTTCCCTCTGCCTCCAATTTATCTCATTCCCAGCCAGCAATATCTGTGTCAACAAAGGCTGCCCTGCAACTCCTGATCCACAGCTCTGGAGGCTCTGGGAGAATTGATCTGTCCCTTAACACCTCCTGATTCCAAATCCAAGCATCTTTTCCTTGTACTACCCTTCCTTCTTGTTTCAAAATTGTTTCATCATTGTATCATTATTTATTAACAAGTGTACTGACTCAACAACTTCATAGAAAATTTTACTAAAAGTGAAATCAACTTGTACATTGTACATCTACACAATATTAATTGCAGAATTGAAACTCTGAATATAGGAACTGTTACAGTTTTATCTTTGTATCCCCATACCCAACCCAGTGTCTAAAACATAGCAGGTGCTCAATACACATAAATTCAATTGGATAGAAAAGAATTAATTGAATCAAACTAAAATGATACATACAGTACAAATGAAGAATATAGCTCCAAAGCATAATACAAAGCATCAATCAAAATACATCAAACTCACTTTAATCAAAGAGTGAAAGAGAAAAAATGTATTTTTTGTGAAAAAACATGAAAAAATAGTTCTTAAAAGATATATCCTCATATTGAAACTGTGTCTGTGTCCTAAGTGTCTGTGACCTAAGGTTATGTTTTTTTTTAATGTTGAATATATGTGATTCTCTTTTATTCACAAAACTCTCTGGAAGAACAGAGAGTTGAAAAAGTTGACACACTATTGTTCGTCATGGGATCATAAAGTAAGAGTTAGAAAGGAGCTCAGAGTACAATCTCTTCTTTAGCTTTGTGTCCCAAATGAAGAAACAGAATCATAAAAAAAAGGAAAGAAAGAAAGTTGACTGATTATCCAGTGTCTAACCGCTAGTAAATATATACAATGGGACTTGGAAATCAGTTCTTCACTACACAAGACTACTTCTCACAAAGAGCCACAGAAAAACAGTCCAGCTATATGAATATACATACATACAGAAACATATATATATATATATATATATATGAAGTCCAATCGAACTCCTCAATATAGGGAATTTTAGAAACCAAAATAATCCAAATGGCAAGCAGAGATGGAAATCACCCATGTTAATTGACTTGGGATATGTTCAATAGTGTCTGCAAATAAAATTTTACCCCAATCCAAATGTTATAAAATAAAATATTCTAAAATCAGAGTTTTATTTTTTGGGAGATAATTCTTACCTTGAAAGTTCTCTTTGAAAAATACAAATATTTCTAGAAAGGTTGCTGTAGTATAATAATTCACAGTTAGGCACTACTGGTAGGGATCAGAGAGCACATTATAATGAAAAGATCTCCAGAATTCACAAGATCAGGACTGGAGATCAAATTCTGAAACCTAGTCAAGTCATCTTATTTCTCTGGGATTTTACTCATACAAAAGAAGAAGGGACTGAACTAGATAATCTTTCATGTGCCATTCAGTTGCAAATTCCATGCTCTTAGAAGAAATAATAAAGAAAAAAGATTTTACATAATAATATGCTTTTAAAATATCTCATTCCATGGATGTCCATCAGTTGGAGAATGGCTGAATAAATTGTGGTATATGAATATTATGGAATATTACTGTTCTGTAAGAAATGACCAACAGGATGATTTCAGAAAGGCCTGGAGAGACTTACACGAACTGATGCTGAGTGAAATGAGCAGGACCAGGAGATCATTATATACTTCAACAACAATACTAGATGATGACCAGTTCTGATGGACCTGGCCATCCTCAGCAACGAGATCAACCAAATCATTTCCAGTGGAGCAGTAATGAACTGAACCAGCTATTCCCAGAGAAAGAACTCTGGGAGATGACTAAAAACCATTACATTGAATTCCCAATCCCTATATTTATGCCCACCTGCATTTTTTATTTCCTTCACAAGCTAATTGTACAATATTTCAGAGTCTGATTCTTTTTGTACAGCAAAACAACGTTTTGGTCATGTATACTTATTGTATATCTAATTTATATTTTAATGTACTTAACATCTACTGGTCATCCTGCCATCTGGGGGAGGGAGTGGGGGGGTAAGAGGTGAAAAATTGGAACAAGAGGTTTGGCAATTGTTAATGCTGTAAAGTTACCCATGCATATATCCTGTAAATAAAAGGCTATTAAATAAAAAAATAAAATAAAATAAAATATCTCATTCTATACACACAATAATCATAAGAAGTGGATGTTATTATAGTTTGCACATTACAGAGGAGTAAACTGAGGAGGTAAAAGTAAAATGACTTAGCTAGTAAATCTCTGGAATTGATCTCAGGTCTTCCTAATACAAAATCTACAACTCTACCTATGATGCCACCTAGCTGCCTTATGATAAGAGTGCCTTCCCTCAGCAAAATAAATAGCTTATCAATTAACTTATATGTAACATCATTAATTGTGATTGTATAGTCTATAATCTATTCATTATCTGTACTCCTCCATACATCCATACAATACATACAATCAACACTCCATACAATCTGCACTCCATTCTCTACATGTTCTCTTTCCATGCAATTCTCAATCCTAGTCATTTCATAAGCCCCTCAGTAAATGAGCTGTCCAACATTCTGAAGTCTCCCTCTACTTCTCAAAATATTTGCTGCATGGTAGCTTAGCAGACAAACAGAACCAGTGTAATCAGTTTCTTCTAATATATGACTATCAGTCATGGAGTTTTAGAGTAAGTGCTAAGCCTAGAGCCAGGGAGATCAGCTTTAACATGTACCTCTGACACTTACTAATTATGTGCAATAGAAAAAATCATTTTATCTCTGTGAGTCTTAGTTTCCTCATCTATAAAATGAAGTTAATTATACCAGATTACCTCCTTCACAGGGCTAATGTGAAACTCAAATAGAGTATACACATATACTTTATAAAACTCAAATCAATTAATAAATGTCAGTTATCATTATCCTTTGCTAAATATATGTGACCTCTAATTATTTTATTACTTTTCCTCCAAGTAATCACTGGCAATTAACTCTCTTCTGCCACCAAATGTCTTGCCATGTCCATGGAGTCACTTGCAATTTGCTTTCCTTTGGAGATTATATTGATTTTGGGTTCACAGGAATATAGTATCACAAAGAAAAATGAAGACAATGAAATAAACTTTAGTAATGTCGAGTATATTGGGACCATTGAAAGTACTCTTCAATTAACAAAATTCTATTATAATAATTTCTGTAAAACCCCTTTTAACACAGCATCCTAAGAGAATTTTTTGGGGGGGTGCAGAGGAGAGGAGGAAAGTAGGAGGAAATAACATTTCACATTCATTTAACACATTAAAGTTTGCAGAACATATTCCTCCTCCTCTCTTTATTCCTACCAATAACAACTCTATGAACTAGGTAAAGAAGTATTATTCATCCTATTTTATAAGTTAAGAATCTGAGCCTCAGAAACTTGACAAGAATAAAAGAACTAGTAAACATAAAAACAGCTAATATTAAATGCCTGGTCTTGCACATTTTTTCTATGACCTTTTTAAAAATGATGTTCTGAGTATTTCTTCAAATGACTTTGAAGATAAATATGCCTCTGGAAGCTGAGTTTGAATATCCCTCAGAATGTTATGAATTATAAAGGCTTTGAGTATGATATTCCTGAGAGCAATGGAACTAGGATAACAACCAAAAATCATCTACCCAACAAAATTCAGTACAATCCTCAGGGGAAAAGGTGGATATTCAATGAAATAGAGGACTTTCAAGCATGTGTGAACAAAGAAGCAGAGCTGAATAGAAATTTTGATTTTCAAATATAGGGCTCAGGAAAAGCATGAGGTAATAATCATGAAAGGGATATCACAAGGGACTTAATAAGGCTTATCTGTTTTATATTCCTAAATGGGAGAATGATACTTGCAACTCAGAACTGTCTCATTACTATGGCAGTTAGAAGAAGGATATATAAACAGAAGGCACAGATGTGAGTTGAATATGAAGGGATAATATCTAAAAAAATTAAATTAAGGGATAAGAGAAGAATGTATTGGGAGAAAAGGAAAGAGTGAGCTAGAACAGCATAAATTATTTGCCATAAAAGAAAAAGCTTATATAGTGAAGGCTAAGGGAGAGAGTATCAGCTTTAAAATAATGGATTCTTGATAGGTTAAGTATTAAAAGTTCTTGGAACAATGTCATTTATCCAATTATTTTTAATAAATGATTCATTCCTCATTATTATGATCATATCATTCCTTCTATTTTAATTATTTCTTCCTGCCATATTGCATTTTATCTTCTCTTTTCAATTTCACTTCAGTCAAACAAAAATCTATTAAGTAAACAGTGAAGTCAATAGCAATGTACTATTCCTTGGAAGAGATACAAAGTATAGCTACAATATAGCCCTAACTACTATGGAATTTATAGACTAAAGACATATAAAGCATACACATAAATAAACATCTTTTAGCAATCAAAGAGAAGTTATACTATCAAAATTTAAAGAGCTCTCCAAAGTCATTTGACTGAACAGAAATATATTCAATAAATAGTAATTTATCTTTCAATTTAATATCTTCAATTATTAAGAAGTCATTGTTTCTGATGATAATCAATTACAATTTTAACTGGTCTAATTTTAATAAGGTTTTAACTATAAAATTCTTTTGTATATATGAAAAGATTGCAGTAAGTGGAAGAAAAAGATTTAAGTAAGAAAAATTAATCAAATCAATTGAGAAGAAACTCTTTGATAATTACCAGAAGGGAAGTATCTAGCTAGATAGTAGTTTTATTCTTTGCAGATTATTCCTAAAATGATGAATATTAGGGCTTATAGTCAGAGTTATTGGTAGCTCTGGTCACATGAGTTTCCCTACTCACATACCTCTCTCCTTAGTTTCTAATGGTATGTACCCATGCTTTGCCATGGACACTGCATGAATTTGTGGGAGAGTATGAATCAAGTTTATAGTAGACTATGATATTTTGATTATTTCTGCTTCTTTATTATTAAGTAATTGTAGTATTTGATTATTCCTGCTTTTGCCTTCTATTGAGTAAATTTTATAACTATTTTGCATAATTTCATAAACTTTATATTTTAGAATTATTGTTATTTTAATGATTTGTTTTGTATAAATGTGAACACAATGGTGAAGACTCAGGAAGTACGTGAGTAGTAGGATTGTATCACAGTGTTACATTATAACACACACACACACACATACACACACACACACACACACACACACACGCATGCATGCATTAGAGTTACTTCTAGAGGGCTGAGGGAAAGTTTATGAATCATAGCTGTGTGGTTGTGGCCATGACTGACCCCTCTCAGGAAAAACTCCAGATTTTCTCATGTAAAATGCATGAGCTAAATCAGAGGAAAAAAAGAATATAATATCATCTGCACATGTTACTGCTATGTCAGATATTGTACCCATGAATAATACTGCCCCCAAAAAAGTATAATTTAACACTCAGGCTACAGAAATATGAAGCAAAAATTTCCCTCTTCATTCATCAAATGGTCTCTACTCCCTGCTCAAATAAAACTGGTAGGAATTCTATAAATAAGAAAAAGAGCATTCAAGCATAGAGAAAAGCTAAAGCAAAGTGAAGGAATCAGGAAAACAAAGGATCTATTTTGACAATGTTTAATAGTCCAATGAGATAGGATTATATGAAAGGATTTTTTTAAATGGAAAGGTAGAATAACATTGGATTGTGAGTCACCTGAAAAATAAGTATTATCTCTGATTTGTATTTAGTAGTAAATAGGGAATCAATCATTAAAGAATTTTGAACAGAGAACTGATATGAATAAAATTAAGGTATGAATGAAGATACTAAGCCTCAAAGTCTTATTGAATACAATTTCAAAGAGAAACAGCAAGAACATGGAGAGCATAATTTTTTCCAGACTCTGAAAATCATTAAGAATCTCTACCAAGGTATGGAAAAGTTTTGTGTTAATAGAAGAAGTAACTATAATGTGGAAATCACAGATCTTGGAAATATTTTGCATCCAAATAAATATTCACATCTTTGCATTTCATTTAGTTTACATAAAAAAATCCAAATAAAACAGAGGGGTAGAGGATAGCTTGGTTAAACGACAAGTCTCATAGTGAAATATTAATCAACATTGGTAATGTTCCTAAAGAAACCTCTTTATTAATTGTGAAATTCTGAGGGTCTCAGATTATTAAAGAGACTATTGACAATAAAGTATTATTCAGGATAAAATCTACTACCATCATAGATGTGATCTGGATGGTAAAGAGCTTGGGCAAGTGTTGGATGATGCCTCTCATTTCTCTTTTTTCATGATTCAGAAAGTTTTCTTGTAAAATCCTCACATCGGCTCCATAAGCAAGGGGACAAAAATTATCCCAGCATTGGTAGAGCAGGAAGTGGATAAAACTGAACTCATAATATATAAATATGGATCTTGTATTGTCTCCCTCACATTAACTAGCTAATTTAAGATTCATTTAACTTCCATGCATTTAAATATTTTTCATTTATAAAATAGGATTATATATTTTTAAGTTTTAATATGACCAAAGGAACAATAAAATAGAGAAAAAAGATAAAAGGAATACATCTCAATTGTGATCTTCAAATCTCACCACTTCATATAGGATTTTTTCAATGTTTTCTTCTCCTGTAGTCATGATGTTGTCTTCTTTGGATGTTTGTAAAAGAACTCTCTCAGTGGAGATTATACCTGAATAAGAATGATTATGTACAGAATCAATAATAAGAAATAGTATTTTTAAAAAATGTATTCAATAAAAGGCCAGGGGAAAATAGAACAAAAAGTAATTGGAACCTAAATAATCTCATTCTAAAGAACGAATAGGTGAAACAACAAATCATAGACACAAGACAATACAATAATGAGACAACATACCAAAATTTGTACTATGCAGCCAAAGCAGTAATAAGAGGAAAATTTATCTCTAGATGCTTCCTTTCTTAAAATAGAGAAAGAAAAGATAAATGAATTGGACTTGCAACTAAAAAGCCAGAAAAAGAACAAATAAATAACCTCCAATGAAATGCCAAACTTGAAATTCTAAAAATAAAAGGAAAGATTAATAAAATTGAAAGTAAAAAAAAAACTATTGAATAAATAAATAAAACTAAGAGTTGGTTTTATAAACAAACCAACAAAATAGATAAATTCTTTAGTCAATTTGATTAGAAAAAGGAAAAAGAAAAATCAAATTGTTAGTCTCAAAAAATGAAAAGGAAGAACTTTTCACCAATGAAGAGGAAATTAGAGCAATAATTATGAGTTACTTAGCCCAACTTTATGCCAATAAATTCGATAACCTAAATGAAATGGCAGAATACCTACAAAAATATATATTGCCCAGATTAAGAGAAGAAGTAAATTACTTAAATAGTCTCATTTTAGAAAACCAAATAGAACAAGCTATTAATCAACTCCCTAAGAAAAAGTATCCAGGGCCAGATGGATTTACATGTGAATTCTACCAAACATTTATAGAACAATTAGCTCCAATACTGTATAAACAATTTGAAAAAATAGGGGGAAAATGACTCCCACCAAATTCCTTTTATAACACAGACATGATACTGATACCTAAACCAGGTAGGATGAAAACAGAGAAAGAAAATTATAGAAAGAAAACAGAGAAAGAAAATAAATATTCTTATTCATTCCCTCTAATGAATAAGAAAAAGCTTAAACAAAATATTAGCAAAGAAATTACAGAGTCATCCCCAAAATAATATAGCATGACCAAGTAGGATTTATACCAAGAAGGCAGGGCTGGTTCAATATTAGGAAAACTGTTAGCATAATGAACTATATCAATAATCAAATTAACAAAAAGCATATGATTATCTCAATAGAAGCAGAAAAAGCATTTGATAAAATCCAACATCCAGTCCTATTAAAAACAATACAGAGTATAGAAATAAACAGACTTTTCTTTAAATTAATCAGTAGCATCTCTTTAAAAACCATCAGCAAGCATCATATGAAATGGGGATAAATCCCAATAAGATAAAGGGTGAAATAAGGTTGACTACTATCACCATTATTGTTCAATATTGTATAAGAAATACTAGCTTTGGCAAGAAGAAAAGAAAAAGAGATTAAAGCAATTGGAGTAGGTAATGAGGAAACCAAATTATGACTCTTTGCAGATGATATGACAATATATTTAGATCACTCTAGAGAATCAACTAAAAAACTATTAGAGATGATCCACAACTTTAGCAAAGTTGCAAGATACAAAATAAATCCACATACATCTCAGCATTTTTATACAACACTAACAAAATCTAACAGCAAGAAATACAAAGAGAAATTTCATTTGAAATAATTATCAATAGTATAAAATATTGGGAATCTATCTGCCAAGGGAAAATCATGAACTATATGAGCAAAACTACAAAACACTTTCCACACAAATAAAGTCAGATCTCAACAAGTGTGAAAATATTAAATGCTCTTGGATAGGTATAACAAATATGATAAATATGACAATATTATCTAGACTAATCTATTTATTTATTGCTATCTCAATCAAACTCCCAAGAAACTATTTTACTGACCTAAAAAAATAACAACAAAATTCATCTGGAAGAACAAAAAGTCAAGAATTTCAAGGGAATTAATTAAAAGAAAAGCAAATGAAGATGACATAGTTGTAGCAGATCTAAAATTATCTTATAAAGCAGCAATCATCAAAACCATTTGGTACTGGCTAAGAAATAGAGAAATTGATCAGTGGAATAAGTTAGGTTCACAGAATAGCTAATGACTATAACAATCTAGTATTTGACAAATGCAAAGGCCCCAGCTTTTGGGATAAGAATTTACTATTTGACAAAAACTGTTGGGAAAATTGGAAACTAGTATGACAGAAACTAGGCATTAACCCATACATAACACCATATACCAAGATAAGGTCAAAATGGGTTCATGATCTAGACATAAAGAATGATATTATAAACAAATAAAAAGAACATAGGATAGTTTACCTCTCAGACCTGTGGAGGAGGAAGGAATTTGTGACCAAAGAAGAACTAGAGATTATTATTGATCACAAAATAGATAATTTTGATTATATTAAGTTAAAAATTGTTTGTACAAACAAAACTAATGCAAACAGATTAGAAGGGAAGCAATAAGCTAGGAAAACATTTTTTATAACCAAGGGATCTGATAAAGGATTGAGCTCTCATAAATTTGAGTCAATTCTCTATATATTTTAGAAATGAGGCCTTTATCAGAAACTTTGAATGTAAAAATGTTTTCCCAGTTTATTGCTTCCCTTTTAATCGTGTCTGCATTGGTTTTGTTTGTACAAAAACTTTTTAACTTAATATAATCAAAATTGTCTATTTGGTGTTCAATAATGAGCACTAGTTTTGATTTGGTCACAGATTCCTTCCTCCTCCACAGATCTGAGAGGTAAACTATCCTATTTTCTTCGTATTTGTTTATAATATCATTCTTTATGTCTAGATCATGAACCCATTTCTTTATCTTGGTTTATGGTGTTATGTATGGGTTAATGCCTAGTTTCTGCCATACTAGTTTCCAATTTTCCCAGCAGTTTTTGTCAAATAGTGAATTCTTATCCCCAAAGCTGGGGTCTTTGGGTTTGTCAAACACTAGATTTAATTAATGCATTTTTATATGACTTTACTTTCAGGTGGCTTTAATTTCTTCAACTGAAAATTTTTCTGTTCAAATCTTTTGACCATTTGTCAATTGGAGTATGACTTGTATTTTTATAAATTTCACACAATGTTTTATATATTTAGAAATGACACCATTATCATAAGCACTGGCTATTAAAGAAAAGAAAAAGAAAAAACTTTCCCCTCTTTGTGGTTTACTTCTAATTGGCCGTGTTGGGGGTTTTGTGCAAAATCTTTTAAATTTAATGTATTCAAAGTTGTCTATTTTGCATTTCAGTTCTTCTTTTGAAATAAAGTCCTCCCTTCCCCCCAGAACTGATAGGTATTTTTATCTTTATTCATTTTCCTCATAATTATCCTAATTTGCTTAGATATTACTTTTTAAGCTCAAAACTTGTACTCATTTTTATCTTATTTTGGCAGAGGTGTGTGAGGTCTATGCTGAGTTTCTGGCATATCATTTTCCAGTTTCCTAGCAACTTTTATGAAATAGTGAGTTCTTATTAGAGAAGTTGGAGTTTTGGGGATTACCAAATATGAGATTTCTATAGGCCTTGATTATTGTTGTGTGTATCTAATCTATTACATTGATCCATCACACTTTTTTTTGCTTTTTGCTGAGGCAATTGGGGTTAAATACTTGCCCAGGATCACACAGCTAGGAAGTGTTAAGTGTCTGAGATCAGATTTGAACTCAGGTCTTTCTCACTTCAGGGCTCGTGCTCTATCCACTGCGCCACCTGGTTGCCCTTCTATTTCTTTTTTATTGAAGCTTTTTATTTTCAAATCATATGCAAGGATAATTTTTCACCATTGACCCTTGAAAAATCTTTTGCTCCAATTTCCCCCTTTCCCCTCATCCCCTCTCCTAGATAGCAAGTAATCCAGCATATGTTAAACATGATAAAAACATATGCAAATCCAATATAAACATACATATTTATACAATTATCTTGCTGCACAAGAAGAATCAGATCAAAAAAGAAAAAAATGAGAAAAAATAAAATTCAAGCAAAGAAGTGAAAATGCTAAGTTGTGTCCATCCTCAGTTCTTTCACTGGATGTAAATGGCTCTCCTCATCACTAAACAATTGGAACTGGTTTGAATCACCTCATTACTGAAGAGAGCCATGTCCATTAGAATTGTTCATTGAAGAGTATTGTTGTTGCTGTGTATAATGATCTCTGGGTTCTGCTCGTTTCACTTAGCATCATTTTATGTATGTCTCTCCAGGCCTCTCTGAAATCATCCTGGTGGTCATTTCTGATAGAACAATATTATTCTATAACATTTATATACCATAACTTATTCTCCAACTATTGAGCATCTACTCAGTTTCCAATTTCTTGCCACAAAAAAGGGCTGCCACAAACATTTTTGCACATCACCACTTTATTTCTTATCTAGTACCATATGTTTTTGATGACTGTTACTTTATAACAGAGTTTAGGTCTGCTACTGCTTAGCCACTCTCCTTTGTATTTTTTTCATTAATGCTTCTGATATTTTTCTAAATAAAAATAAAAGCTATGATTTTATTTCGATATACTTAGATATCATTCTCAATGACTGAATCATGAAATGGGGAAAGGACTTTCTCAAAGCTACATAAGAAGTCATTAAAAGGAATGATTAAAGATTTAGAACTAAAAGGAACCTTGAAAGCCATTAAGCTCAATCCCACCATTTTATATATGAAAAAACCTGTTCATAAAGAAGGATATGTCTTAACCAAAGTTTGACTGTTAGTATAGGTCTGAAACAGGATTTGAACCCAGAAGCTCTTGGCTTGAGACCCACTGTTTTATATATTATGTCATTCAAATTACCGTGAAATCATAATAGAGAGTCCAAAACTTGGATTAATACTATAATAAAGGAAATGAATATGAATGAAAAAACAGGAAGAGTCATAGCTTTTCCTAAATTATATGGGCATTCTACCTGCATAATACCTATTATCTGTTTCAAGGATATAGTTGCTGGATTTTTGCCAATTTTTATGGGTGCTAAGAGCATTTATAGCCCATCCAAATGATAAAGAACAATAGAACCTAGCAAGAATATTCTTGCTATTATCAGCAAGAATAATTAATTAAATTAGAAAAGTATAAATAGAGGATAAATAAGATCTTCTCTCTGCCCCCATCACCAGATTTTTCCTCCCCATCACTCTGTGGTAGTTTTCTAAATCATCTGCCTCTTATTTGATGTCCCAGATTTTATCTCTCTTCAAAATAGGATAGCATTATGCACATATCACCTCCCACTAATAAAGATATAATTTGCATGCTATTTGTGATACTTGCCCTAGATATAAAATTCCTGGTAGGGCTTTTCCTATCAGCTTTATTAAGAATTATGAGCTATTTTTTTCAAAGAACTTTTTTAATCCTGAGAAGTGTGTGACTATTTATACTAATCATTCAAGACTGTGTCCCAAAAGTTAGTTGACTCCTGAAGAAAGTAAATAATTGAATATGATTTACATTCTCTAACTTTTAGACGAAGTGATGTAAATCAAGTTTTTTCCATGATATTTCTAGATATACATTGTAACTTTTAGTACTGGGGCAAACACTCCAGTGATCCCAGATGATTTCTTCATTTCCTGTCATTCAAGTCTCAAACTCCTGGTTGCCCAGGACATCATATGCTCTTATATTCAATGAGTTTCTTAATCCATACCCCTGGGAATCAGGAGACATGCTTTTTCCATTTGTAAGGAATGTCCTCAGAATACATAAGAATCTCAGAGCATGTCAAAGTGTGGATCCTAGTTTCATCTTTTCTTTCTGTATCTGTCTCACTATGGAAGTGGAAAAAATATAAATGACGATTTATGCTTTGATGATTCCCAAAGAGACTAATCTTATAGAGCAAAATGAACAGGCTTATGAGAATTAGGAGGAAGGAGTGAGCAACTTAAGAGACTAATATCCTATAAGTTTTGCTTATTTATACATCATAGATTCCTCCAAGTTGAAGAAATGGTCCCTTTTTGATCAAAGAGATGATGGAGATAAGCCTCTGAGAAAGACCTAATAAAACTATTAAGGACTGAAGTTCTAAGGAACTGAAAGACTTGGTACTTCTTAGGGACAACTGACTCAGTGGTTGAATAGTGGGCAAACCATTTAACAAGAACAGTATCCAAATCAGCAAAGATTACAACTTGGTGAGTACGACACATACACACACATCAGCCTGTTTTCTAAGCATTTAATATTATTTACATGGAAGGGCACAAGGAGAACATAGCTCATTTATATAATTTTATCAGGGTAGGGAACTCCTGTTGAGAAAATTCCTTTTATTATGTTTTACTTCATGGGGGTATTAAGAATAAAAAAAACTGCTAGGGCTAACCCAGTATTCTTGGTTGCAAAACCAGTTTCTATTTACTATATCAATATTCCCTCACTACCTCATCCATTTACAATATTTTTTCTCTATCTCTTTTTATTCCTCCCTCTGATATTTCTTTTGTTCCAAGAGCCCTAAGATCCATTTTTCTGTTTCTTGATGTTCAATCATTTCAGTCATGAACCCTGTGTAGGGTATTATTGGCAAAAATACTGGAATGGTCTGCCATTTTCTTCTCAAGTTCTTCTTACAGATGAGAAAACTGAGACAAATAGGATTTAATTACTTGCCCAGTGTCACACAGTCAGTACGTAACTGAGGCAGGACTTGAAGTCAGAAAAATGAGTCTTTCTGATTCTAGGCCTGACATTGTATCCACTGTACCAGCTGACTGCTCCAGATTGTCTATCAGCCCACCAAATTCCTAGGGTTTATTGTAGAAGCCTGTGTTAGAGCTGCCTTTAAAACGAAAAAGTAACCTTGTAAGTAATGGGATCTGAAAAGCCCTATATGTTGTCCTAAATCCCCAAACAACCAGAAACAATCCTGATTGTCTGGATTTCCCAGAGTAGTATAATGGAATAATGTATATGTTTTGGGAGTTATGTGGGACAAGGATGAAGGAGAGAAAGCTAGAAAAGATAGATGGGGACAGTTTGTGAAAAATTTAAGATCCTTAACATTGGATTTTATATTTTATACTCTGCATTTTCAGTGGTCTCTGGACATTTCAAACTATGTTACGAAGATATCAAAAATTCAACACATTCAAAATATAACTCATTAACAATCTACCCTAAATTTCCCCTTTAAATTTGTTAATTTCTGTTGAGAGTACTCTGGTATTTTTTAATCTGATACTCAAACTCACAACTTCATTGTCATTCTCAATTCCCCCTTTGCCACTCATACAACTCCTATCATTTCTGTGTCACAACATCCCTTTTATCAGATCTCTTATCTTGATTCACACAGTCATCATCCTCTGTCAATACATCTCTTGTTTGGACTATTGTGATGACTTTCTAAATAGCATCCTCACCTTAAGTATTTCCCCACTCCAATCCATCTTTCACTCAAATGCCAAAGTGGTTTTCTTAAAGCACAAGTCTCATTATCTCTCCTATAATAATAAATAAATTCGATTATAATAATTTATAATTAATTTATAATCAATTCTATTTTATAATAATAAATAAATTCTATTACCTCTAGTACAAAAAAAACTACCCCAAGCATTTAAAGCCCTTCACAACTTCCCTTACAGACTTACTGTATATTTTATCCCTTTTACATTCTATATACAAACTGCATTTCTATTTTCCATACATGGCACTTCACCTCCTCTCTTAATGACTTTCCCCTGAATATCCCCCAAGCCTGGAGTTCATTCTAACTTTGTCTTCATTTCAAAGAAACCCTAATTTCCTTTAAGACTAAGCTATCATTCCCTATTTATTTGGGACTTGCCTCCCCAACTTCTCACTCCATCATCAATCCATCTTGTTTCTACTGTGTATATGTTTCTTCGTTATAAGCTCCTTGGGTACACTATAAGCTCCTTGAAATGAAGAACTGTTTCTTTTTCCTGTATGTACCCCTAAAATTTACCATACTATTTGCCATATAGGAAGCACTTAATAAACATTTGATGATTGATTGAGATCAAGAAGCATAGTTTTTATTCACAGTTCTGATATTTCAAGTTTTTACATGAGCCTTTGTTTCCTCATCTGGAAAATGAATATTATATTTAATAATGTAAGATTTACTTTATTATATGTCATATTTTATTGTATAAATAATATAATAAATACTGGCTATCTCACAGAGTTGAGATGAGGAAAAACTTGTAAAGAAGAAAATACCAGATAAATGTGATTGTAATGGGAAATCTTGTACAGAACCTTGAAAAGTGACTGAAGAGGAAGTTGAGATGTTGTTTCCAGTGACTAAAGTCACAAGATAATAGCCATAATTCATTCGTATCACTTTTACCTCACTGACTCTCTTGAATATACTAAAGTGAATATCATTTCCATGAAATATTTTAATTTTTTTCCTAAACCAACCCAGACCTTGGTAATCTATCTCTGCTCTGAAATCCCATAACGTTTAGTCTTTACTGTTCATTTGATATTTTTGACATTCTGGTAACTATTAACATACATACACTCCACATAGATGTAGCATTCAAATGTAAACCTGTAATATTTGGGATTCCTTCCACAGTCTCCTTTCTATCTTTCTGCTTCCACTGTCACTCCTAGTCTATCTAAATTTTTTCATACATGACAGGCCCAATCCAAGATGTAGCATAGCATCCAAATAAAACCGAACTTCACAGGATAGGAAAAATACTGCCATCTATGGTCACTTCTCCCACTCTTAACCTCAATCTCAAACAGGGATTTTAACCCCTTTCAAAAGCTGATCTATTTATTTGCCAGGAATCCAGCCAAAGTTCTATCTCATTATGTCTCACAGGAGAGAGTCCTATTTCTCCTCATGCAATGTAATGGTCAAAGTAGGCACAATCTGATTTCCTCTGAAATACAAATAAATCTTACTTTGATCTACTATAGAGAAAGATACATCATCACTGGATGTACATGAGTACAACTTTCTTTTTCCTATAAAATGACCCTACTGGGACACATTATTTGCCCTTTTCCCCAATTCATGTAGACTATACTATTTATTGAAAGAGATCCCACTCTCAAATCCTGACTAATAAGATAAGATAAGGGAGTAGGAATCTTAGAACTTAGTATAGCAGGCCTAGATTTAGTTGTCTCTGAGATCATAGGAATTCCAAGCATATTTTCAATAGAAATATTAGTGATGATATTGGATTTTAGCAGCATATGCTATTTTGTGGGCTGGCCGGCATTGCTGGTATAAAAGTTAAAAAAATTAAAAATGCCATTCAAGGGGAATTCAGGACTTCCAAAGTATAACCCATTGCTAAGTTAGGAATGGTTATAAAGAATTTGTGCTGTTCATGATCACTTCATATGTTTTTAATCCAATAGTACTGTGAATCTGAGTGGAAGAATATATCTTAGATGGCTTTGCATTTTCTCGTGACCCCTATCAGAATGCTTGGAAAATATATCTTTAATAATTATTATTTTGTTATTATTTATACTATTGGTGCTATTATTGATGATACCATTAATGAACTTATATTTATGCAATAATAACATTCAACTTTACATAATGTTTAAGGTTTTAAAAGCATATTAATTATATTGCCTTATTTGACTCACATGACAACTTCAAAAGGCTGTTTGCCAAGTGTTATTGTTATTTTTAAATGAGGAAGTTAAGAAATAATATTAAATTATTGTTCCAATGCAATTAAAAATAAAGCCAAAATTTTGTATAGTACTTTAAGATTTACAAATCATTTTACATACATTATCTCATTTGACTCAGTATTCTGATACTATGTGGGCATAGATATATGTCCATTTTGCAGATGATAAAAATGGTTCAAAATGGCCAAATGATTTATCCATAGTCATTCAATTTGTAAATATCCATCCAAAAACATGTCACTGGACATAGAACAAGGAATATTTCAACTCTAATAACATAACCAATGAATTGAGGGAGGGGAGTGTTAAGGGAGAAATATGAGTGATAGTACAAATAAAATCAAAAAGAACATCCGACAATTTCATGTCATCTGGAAGTTTCAGAAGAAGAAAAAATTGAGAAAGAAAAAGACTTAGGGTGAAAAGAAGTTTGAGGTTTTTTTTAACTATTGAATAAGCATTATAGAGAGCAAAGTTTTAAAGGATCAGCAGATCTAGATTAGGACATTGAAGGGACAAGGATCTGTTTGAGAAGAATGAGAGTAAGGGAGTAGCCAGGGGATGGGAAACATCTGTATACTGGCAGCTGACTTATCACAATCACTGGAATGGGAAGAGTAAAAGGATGTGGGAACATGATAATCAATGGTAAATGAATACAAATAGAAAACCAAAACAAGTTAAGAATTTATCAAAAGTAATATTCCAGACTCTGTGTTATAAACTCAGTATTAATGCCTGGAACTTAAGGGGGTAGTAAGAAGGTGATTAGAGTGTTTGAGTCACAACCCAGTGTGTAATTTTGTATTTGAGTATTTGAGAGAAATATGATTCACAACAGGCAAAAAGGGAGGGAAGTACAGCCTGGGGGCATATAATCAGTGGCAGTTTGGCCAGGGTCAATTGAAGAAAATCAGGATGGGGTAGTAGATTCTGATGTGAGACTGACTGCCAAAGCACCAGGAAATGTCTTAGATTGACAGCAAAAGTCACAATCCTGGTGCCTGGGCTGTAGAACAAAGAGTTCAAACAATTTGCCCAAGATTATTCAGTTAGGAAATATCAGAGGTGTTATTTGAATTCAGTTCTTTCTGACTGAAAGCCCTACTCTCTACTAGCTATTCACATTTCCTTTTTTAATGTCGTTCAATCAATCAACAAGTATATATTGGGGCAGCTAGATGGCACAGTCAAGAGCCTATAAATTGGCCTTCAACAGAGATAGATTACCTTTGAAGTCAAGAGGACCTGAGTTTAAATCAAGCTTCAGACACGTAACATATCCTAGCTGTGTGACCCTAGGCAAATCACTTAACCTCAACTGCCATGCAAAACAATTAAAACAACCCACAAATAAGTATATATTAAATACTAACCATGTGCCAATCATTGTTCTAGGCACCACAACTACAAAAACAAAAACAAGTCTGCCCTCTAGAACTCTATATTCTTTTTTTTAATTTTAATATAATTTTAATACATGGAAAGATAGTTTTCAACATCCACCGTTGCAAAACCTTGTGTTCCAAATTTGTCTCATTTCTCCCCCAACACAGCAAATAATCCAGTATAAGTTAAATATGTGCAATTCTTCTAAACATATTTCTATTAGTATCTCCTACTCTATCAAGGAGATAAAATGCATTTGTAAATTAGATAAATAATAAGCAGCATGTAATTTTGAGGAGGGAAGAAATCAGGGGGATCAGGAAAGATCTCAGGTGAGACAAATAAATTTCAGCTGAGCTTTGAAAAAAGCTAGAAATTCTGAAAGGTGAACATGAAGAAGTAGTGTGTTTCAAGGAGAGAGCCACTGCAAAGACAGAGGGGGAAAAAAAAGGAATATTATATGTGAGCAATAGTACAAATGTCTGTTATTATTAGAGTTCCATCTTTGCAGAGTGGATATTGAGTAAAACTTGAAATCAATAAAGCCTGTGTTCAAATCTTAAATCAGATACATATTTGCTAAGTAACCCTGGAATACTCACACTGTGCTTACATATATTTCCCTAAAAAGAGAATTTTTGTAAAGCACATTGCAAACCTTTTAAGTGAAATGTGAATTTAAACAGTACTGCACTATTCCCTGACAAAAAACAGGATGTTTCAAGTCAGAAATATTTGTTACATTTTTGTTGTTGCTGTAAATTTTAAAATAAAACTATTAACAAAAAGAAAGGAGGGAAGGGAACTTGTGTTGAAGGTAATGATATAGGTTTGAGGGAAAAAGTGACATAGAACTTCCTTGGAGGATAATGTATAGTCTATTTTGAAAGTAGCATCAGCATAAGTTTTGGCTGGAATGTGAAACAGAAGCTAGATTGTGGAAATCTATTTTTTTTTCAGTTCTCTATTATAACCCAATTTATAGCTGAATAATTGAAGAACATCCCTGTAAGTATTTTTTTTCTTTTTTGTTGTTGTGTTTTGTTGTCCTTTTTTTTTAATTATCTCCATTGTTCTATATGAAACAATAGTCATAAGAGTTTTAGAAATGGAAGAATCCTTAATAATTCTTCAAAATTAGGTGTTCTGTGAAAGATAAGGAATGGGGCAGCCTGTGTCATGGTTATTTCTGTCTTTTCCATAGAGTCCGGAGCCATGAATGTATCAGGAGGAAACAGAGTGACTGAGTTCATCCTCCTGAGTTTTCCTTGCCCCAGGGAAATACAAATCCTCCTTTTTGGGGTGTTCTCTCTGACCTATGTCTTGACCCTCATGGGGAATGGGTCAATCATCTGTGCAGTGAGGTTGGATCAACACCTTCACGTCCCCATGTACATCCTGCTGGCCAACTTCTCTTTCTTGGAAATCTGCTACATTAACACCACTGTTCCTAACATGTTAGCCAACTTCCTCTCTAAGACCAAGAGCATTTCTTTTGCTGCCTGTTTTCTCCAGTTCTACTTTTTCTTTTCCACAGGTGCCACAGAAACTTTCTTTCTATCCCTCATGGCTTTTGACAGGTACCTAGCCATCTGTCAACCTTTGCACTACCCCACAATCATGACAGGACATTTTTGCATCAAGCTAATATTCCTCTGCTGGGTGAGTGGTTTCCTCTACTTTCCAGTCCCTATTTGCTTCATGACTCAATTACCTTTCTGTGGTCCAAATATTATTAATCACTTTCTCTGTGACCCGGGACCCCTGTTGGCTCTGTCTTGTGCTCCTACCCCAGGGATTGAACTTTCTTATGCTATCCTAAATTGTCTCCTCATCTTTGTAACCTTCCCTTTTATCCTTGGATCCTACACATTAGTATTCAGAGCTGTCTTGAAAATTCCTTCAGCAACTGGAAGGAAGAAGGCCTTCTCCACTTGTGGCTCCCATCTGATTGTGGTCTCCCTGTTCTATGGGACCCTCATGGTCATGTACATCAGCCCCAACTCTGAAAATACCACTGGTTCACAGAAAATTTTCACTTTATTTTACTCAGTAGTGACTCCACTGGTGAATCCCCTGATCTACAGCCTGCGTAACAAGGAAATGAAGACTGCTCTAAGAAAATTCCAGATGAGAATAAAAACCATCCATGGAAGATGAAACACATTTAGTGGATTTCCCTACAGTATTTATCTGATCTCTTGCCCTGTTTTCAATCAGGTGCTGCCATTTCCTTGCATATAGCTGTGAAATCAGGATTTAGTCCTCCATTATTATAATTCTCTGTCCAATCAGGTTACAGTAGTAGAGCATATAAATGAATAGTGGATAATGAACTACACTTGGAGTAAGAAATACCTATCTTTAAATTCCACCTGTAAAATATAGTAGCTTTGTGACCTTTGGAGAGGTTTTTTAACTTTCCTGAGTTTGTTTCTTCATCAAGACAATTTGGCAATTGTTAATGCTGTAATGTTACCCATTCATATAACCTGTAAATAAAAGGCTATTAAATAAAAAATAAAAAACAAAGCTCAGATCCTTTAACCTTTCAATTGATGGTCCACTGATTACAGCCTTGTTACTATGGATAAGTAATTTTCACCCCTCTGTTTCCCCTAGTTTCCCCTACCCATATGGAGATAACAATGATTTGTATTAGCTATCTTACTAAGTTGTTGTGAGGATTAACTGAGAAAAGACGTAAAATATTGCATAAACACTGTAGTGCTCTATAAATACCAGACATTTCTAATATCTTGTAACTTCAGTCAACATAGTAATAAACAAGATAAGTCTGGTCAAAGAAAAAAAAAACAATCTCTAAGTTCCCTTCCAATTCAAAATCAATTATCCTAAGCAAATTAAGACTGGCTCAGAACGAAATTCACATCACTGGACTCTGACTGCTGTCTTTTTATTTTTAGCTATGTTTCTGAATGTATTTACCCACACTGATTTCTGATAACTTGTTAATTTCTCCTTTATTGTATGTGATTCTTTGTGAACTTTTTTGGCATTTTCTTGGTAAAGATATTGGAATGGTTTGCATTTCCTCTCAGGAAAGAGCCATGATGGCAGAAAAAAGGCAGCAACTCACCTGAACTCTCCCCAAAACATCTCCAAACATCTTTAAATAATGCTACACAACAATTCCTGAAATGGCAAAATCCACAAAATGACAGGGTGAAATAATTTTCCAACCAAAAACTACTTAAAAGTTGCTGCTGTTAACCATTCTCCAATTGATAATGGTCAAAGAATATGAAGAGACAATTTTCAGATGAAGAAACTGAAATTATTTCTAGCCATATGAAAAGATGCTTCAAGTCATTATTAATCAGAGAAATGCAAATTAAGACAACTCTGAGATACCACTACACACCTGTCAGATTGGCTAGAATGACAGGGAAAGATAATGTGGAATGTGGGAAAACTGGAACACTGATACATTGTTGGTGGAATTGTGAATACATCTAACCTTTCTAGAGAGCAATTTGGAACTATGCTCAAAAAGTTACTAAACTATGCATACCCTTTGATCCAGCAGTGTTACTACTGGGCTTATATCTCAAAGAGATCTTAAAGAAGGGAAAGAGACCTGTATGTGCCAGAATGTTTGTGGCAGCCCTCTTTGTAGTGGCCAGAAACTGGAAATTGAATGTATGCCCATCAATTGGAGAATGGCTGAGTAAGTTATGGTATGTCAATGCTATGGAATACTATTGTTCTGTAAGAAATGACCAGCAGGATGATCTCAAAAAGGCCTGGAGAGACTTAATATGAGCTGATGCTGAGTGAAATGAGCAGGGCCAGGAAATCATTATATACTTGAACAACAGTACTATATGATGATCAACTCTGATGGACATGGCCCTCTTCAACAATGAGATGAACCAAATCAGTTCCAATAGAGCAGTAATGAACTGAACCAGCTACATCCAGCAAAAGAACTCTGGGAGATGACTATGAACCACTACATAGAATTCCCAATCCCTCTATTTTTGTTCGCCTGTATTTTTGATTTCCTTCACAGGTTAATTGTATACTATTTCAAAGTCCGATTCTTTTTGTACAGCAAAATAACTGTATGGTCATGTATACATATATTGTATTTAACATACTTTAACATATTTAACATGTATTGGTCTACCTGCCATCTGGGGGACGGATGGGGGGGAAGGAGGGAAAAATTGGAACAGAAGGTTTTGCAGTTGTCGATGCTGAAAAATTAGCCATGCATATATCTTGTAAATAAAAAGCTATAATTTAAAAAAAAAAATTTTAAAGCTGCTGCTGTTGCTGCTTCCAGAGCTCTCAATCGACAAATGGTTAAAAAAAGGCTCCAGCAACTGGTCAGAAGGAGATTAAAGGAGTTTCTTTACTAGCTCTGGTGAGAGTATTCTATTGTTTTGTCCATAATCAGTTACAGGTCACAATGGTAAGTGGTAGTCCCAGGAGGAGCGCTAAACACACCAGATCTTGAACCTGCAGTGGAGTAGAGCCTATTGTCATAGCACTAGAGCAGAAAAAAAAAAGTGCGTTTTGTCACTTACAGACCACAGCACAAGCCAGGAGAGTAGTAAATACACTTCTCCTTAGATAATTTCTTCTTGAAGGAACTGAAAACTTACTAGTCCCAAGTAGTATATCTGAAAAAAATTGCATAAATTCCCTGAAACAGTATGTCCTCCACCCTAGAAGCAAAGCCCTACTTTAACAAAGAGTTAAAAGTCAAGATATAGACTAGAAAAATAGTTGTTGTAACTCTGAAAGTGAATGACATAAACTTACCCATAAAACAGAACTGGAAAACAGAATAGATTAGAAATCAAAATTGAACAATATGTTGTTCACAAGAGACACACTTGAAACAGAAAGACACATACAGAGTTAAAATAAAGGGTTGGAGCAGAATCTAATATGCCCTAGCTAACCTATATTTTTAAAAGGTGAGGATAACAATGATGACCTCAGATAAAAGAAGAACAAACATAGATCTGATTAAAAGGGAAAATCAGGAAAACTATATTTTGCTAAAAAGGTAACATAGAAAATGAAGTAATGTAAAATTTTTCGTATTTCTCTGATAAAAGCTTAATTTCTTAAATTATAGACTAAGTATACAACTGATCAAATTTGTAAAAAAATATATATATAATATAAAATAAGAGCCATTCCCTAATTGATAGATCATAAAGGATATAAACAATCAGTTTTTCAGAAGAAGAAATCAAAGCTATCTATAGTCACAAGTCACTGTTGATAAGTGAAAGGTAAATTAAAATAATTCCAAGATAACGCTACTCACCTATGAGAAATGACAAATGCTGGAAAGATGAAGGGAAAATAGATAATAATCAATTGTTGATTGCATAGTGAATTGGTCCAACCATTTTGGGCATAATGAAGAATTTAAAGAGAATTGAGAAGACTTGCAGGAAATAATATCAAAACTTCAAGTTTGCAGAATTATGTTGATTTTTGACCAAAATAACAGATAGGAAAAAACAATCAAAATATGGGCATTCTAATCAATAAAATGAATTATTGACACCTCAGAGGACTCTTGAAGTATACTTCCACATAATATCACAGGAATGATGAACTATAGGAATGGAATGAGCTACAGATTGGCAGATGTGGCCAATGTTAAAATTTGATTTACATACATATACTTCTTTATTACAATGAAAGTATTCTGCTATGATAAAGGAGACTCATTAAAACCAAGTTGAGTTTTTTCTTAAAAGCATCAATAAAATTTGTATTAAAAAATAAATTACTATGTGTTCAAAATCTTTAATAGATTATTCAGTCAAAAAGGAATAAATATAACTTTTATTGTTTATTGTTATATAGTTACACAAAAAGATTCAGTTACTTTGCAATCTGTAAGCAATGAATGAGTGAACACTGAATAAGTAGCTTTATGATTCCAGCACTATTAAATTATATTGATTTTCATTATTTTTGCCAATTTGGTGGATTTGAGATAGTACAGCAAAACAGATTTCAATTTCATCTCTGATTATCAAGATCAAGTGTTTTTCCCCCACAAATGATTAATGACAATGTATATTTTCTTTTCTGAAAATTATTTATGCTCTTTGACATTTTTCTATTGTGAGTTAGTTAATCTTAACAGTTTATTGTATGTTTATGCGGAAAGATTTTTTTATCAGTTATATTAACCATTAATATTTCCACAGTATTGTACTTTTATTTAATAGGAAAATTAACATTAATTAACATTAATAGGAAAATGTTAATGAAATCAAACCCATCCGTGTTTGTTTCTACTATTTGTTTAACAGGTAGTAAAGTCATCCCCCTCTGACAATAGAGATAAATACTTTATTTTATTATCTTCTTGAACAGAAAGAATTGTCTCACTTTTGTATTTACATTCCCAGAGGCTAACAAGATGTTGAGTGCATATTAGCTGCTTAATACATGCTTATTGATTGATGTGTGATTCCTTTGTCCTTATGTTTATTATTTGGGCAGGTATAAGATGTGGGCCTAAACTAACTTCCAACCCATCTGGAACTTTCTTCCCCCCCAAAAAAAATGTCATATAACCTTATTTGTTACATAATGAAGCTTTCTCCAAGTTTTATATTATGTGATTGTCTGTCTACTATTATATTTTTCCTCTTCCCTATTTTTTTCCTTTTGCCAGAGAGCTTTGATGATAATCACTTTTGAGTATATTTTCAGAGTTTGGAAATGTAACATTTTCTTCATGAGTTTTATTAATATTCTTGTTCATTTTTTTTCCATTATGACTTTAACCAGTTCATTTCTTCTAGTTTGCCTCTACAACTTCTTTCATATTTGTACCTTTCTCTCAACTCACAGTCATTACTATCTTCAATAGCTTTTACAAGTGAAGCATATGTTAGGCATCTATGATGTCCCAAATTCTCTACTAAATCTAAGTAAATAAAGAAAATAAGCATCCCTGCTTTCTAGAAGTTTATAATCTAATGTAAATAACTATGTGCAATTAAATAATATACAGGATAAATCTGACATAATCTCAAAGGGAAAACACAACAATTAAGAGGGAATAAGAAATATTTCTTGCAGGAGGCACTGTTTACCAACAGCCTCCTAACTGGATTTCTGATTTTTTTCTCTCTTCCTTTAAAATCAGTCTTCACAAAGTTGCCTAAATAATCACCCTAAAAGCACAAGCATATCCACATCACCTCCTAAAACTCTGCAAGGCCCTCTAGGATTTTTAGTAATATATAAATATGCATGTGTGTACATGTATACCTATAGACATACACCAAAAAAGAAATGAAAAACCTGAATAAATTTTTTGGAAAAATAGATTATTGTCAATATTGAATGGGAATAGAAAGGAGAGGTGAGTTCAGTTCATTTATAATTACTGTTATGATTGTTAATTTTGCATTTCCCTCCATCCTATACTTTCTCTTCTCTTTGTTTCTCATCTTCTCTTTAAAAGTTGTGTTGATTAGAAAACTGTTTGGATCTGCACACATACATTGTATATAGGATATACTAAGACATATTCAACATATATAGGACTGCTTGCCATCTAGGGGAGGGGGTGGAGGGTGGGAGGGAAAAATCGGAACAGGAGTGAGTGCAAGGGATAATGTTGTAAAAAATTACCCTGTCAATAAAAAGTTACGATAATACCCTAAAAAATAAAAAATAAAAAAAAATAAAAGTTGTGCTGATTTTGACTAATCCTTCCTTAATTTATCCTTTCTTCTATTCCTTCTCTTTCAATTAATCCCTTTACCTCCCATTTTCCTATTGAGTAAAATGCATTTGTGTACTGAACTGTGAGTGTATATGCATACTTTTGTGTGTGTTTATTCTGTCCTTTGACCAGGTAAGCCAAGAGTGAGATTCAAGTATTGTTTACTCCCCCCTACACAATCATTCCTCCCTGTTTTACAGACTTGTGCTTACATACCTCATTTATGTGAGATAATTTTGCCCATTCTTATTCTCCTTTTTCTCCTTGTAACAAATTCACTTTCTCTCATTTTCCATTTTTCTTTAAAATTAGCAAAATGAAATAGAATTATTTTCAGGTCCTCTGATTAATTCAGCTCCCTCTGTCACCACTTGATGATGATAAAGCTCTAAGGGAATAAATATATCTTCTTTCCATATTAGAATGTAAACAATTTAAACTTGTTTAATTCTTTATGTTTAATTTATGTTATAACAATTAAATATAAATATATATATAAAGAATATATGTTTAATATATATTGGATTATTTGTCATCTAAGGGAGGGAGTGAGGAAGGGGAAGAAAAATTACAATACAAGGTTTTACAAGGATTAATGTTGAAAAATTATTCATGCATATCTTTTGAAAATAATAAGCTTTAATAAAAATATTTTAAAAGAATTTGCAATCTAAAAAAAAGTTAAATGACTTAATTATGACATCATAAAATAAAAAATTCATGGAAAGAATGGGTTGTGAATTAGATATTGAATTAGCAGGTGGAGTTTATTGCTATTCCTATTATATAGGGAATGATATGCACAAAGGCACAGAAATAGGACAATACAGTAATTATCAAACAATAATGAGTGATTGACTGGAGTATCTATCTCAATAGAATGTGAGATCCTTGATGTCATAAATAATTTTACCTTTCTTTGTATATACCAGGTATCCAGCACAGTGTTTAATACATAATAAGCACCAAATAGATGTTTGTTGATGATGAATATGATAAGGTTGTCCATTTAGACAGATTAAAGAAATCTGTGTATGTCTGTATTTAGATAATTACAATTGTAGAATTAGAGAAGTTCTATAGCTAACAGTTCTAAATTGGTGTACATAAAAACTACAGAATCAGAGAATTTTAAAATAATGAGTGTTTTAGAACTTCATTAAATAGGGAGGAAAATGAGAAATAGGAAATAAGGCAGTCTGTCCATGGTCATTTCTGTCCTCTCCACAGTCTAGTAGGCTTGAACATATCAGGAGGAAACAGAGCAACTGAATTCATCCTTCTGAGTTTCCCCTGCCATAGAAAGATACATGTTATGGGTCAGACTCTGAACTTGAAACAAGGATTCTTACAAGGTGCTAAATCAGTGGAATTGATGAGACAATGGTTATTTAGTCTAGTGATAGTGATTAATAGTTCTCTAAGTTCAGTATGATTGATTTAATCTTAAAACAAATAATAGTTTCCTAGTGATATAATGATTGGTTTATATCAGTATAGAGCTGCAATGTTCTCTCTAAAATATAATTGTTCTCTGGGAGCAGGTTTCTTGGGGGGGCTTCTGGGAGAAGCCTTCCTTTCAATTCAAAGTAATAATCACCTCAAATGCAGCCAGGAGTTAAAGTCCAGATCCTTTATTGTCTCCTTCAAAATAGCCTAGTTAGCTTTCTTAGAGGCCTATCTCTCTCCTTCATTCTGAAAGTTCCTGTCACTAGTCCTTTGTCTCTGCCAGCTTCAGCCTCTCATCCCTCTGAATCCAAAGCATCCAGCCAGCATAAAAGTGGGATATGGAATGAATCTGTCTTGCCTCAGAGAGTGAGCTCCTCCTCTAGTGGGCTCCTCCTCTAGTGGGCTTGTCCTTCTGATTTGTGAATCTCTTGGACTTGTGAATCTCCTGACTGAATCCTGATTTGTGAATTTCCCAGAGCTTCCAGTGGGCTTGTCCTTTTATATGCTCTTTTAGAGGTGTGAACTCTTAAAGGTATGAAAGGTGTGAACTCTTGCAGAACGCTAACAAGTACTAAGCACATTAGTGAACCAGAGAACTACTAAGCACCATGCTAAAATTAGACAACCAACTTAGCACCTTGTAAGAATCCTAACACCTCCTGCTTTCTTTTGATTTTGAACATAGGTGGTCATGACCTCCCTGACACCTCAAGGAGATGAGAACCCCAAAAAAGAAAGTGATCATGTCTTCCCTGACTGCTCAAAAAAGGAGTGAAAACACCATAAAAAGAAGGTGGTCACACCCTCCCTGACATCTCAGGAAGGGAGATAAAAACACCAAAGGAAATGGGAAATCAAATCAGATTAGCGGGTTTCTGAAGGGACTCATTTGAAACAGGTATACATAAATCCATCAATATGGGAGGTATTACACATAATTACATAAGCACATTAAGGAAGAAGGATTTTTCCACTTGTGTCCACCTGACTCTGGTCTCTCTGTTCTTTGGAACTATCTTGGTTATGTATACCACCCCCATATCAGGACATATAACCACAACACAAAAGATTATCACCTTATTTTATTCAGTGTTTACCTCACTTGTGAATCCTCCAATTTATAGCCTTAGGAACAAAGAGATGAAGACTGCCCTAAGAAAAGTACAGGTGAGTATGAAAATTCTTCCAAACATACGAGATATTGAGATTCTTCTCTTGCCCCTAATCAACCCCTAATTGGATGTAACTATTTCCCTACATTTTGATCCATATCCCCCAGGGCATCATGTATTCCCTGAAATTATTCTGTTTCATCAGGAAAAAGATAAACTAGATTTTGGTTCACAATACAGGTTTATATACTCTCCCAGCTGACCCCTTGGCTTGGCAGACATGTCTGAGATAAAGAAAGCAAGATGAAGAGAAACTACATGACTTTCCCACAGAGGTTCAATGGGAAGAATGCTGTATGTAAACACAAAAGACTTGGATTTAAAGCCTGGCTCTAACATTTTCAGTGCAACTTTAGGCAATTCATAGCCATTTCCTTCATCTACAAATAGAAAGATTTGGAAGCAATCATGTAGTCATAGAGTTAGATGTACAAAGGACCTCAGAAGTCATGACCAAAAAGCTCATTTTATAGATAAAATTGAGACTCACAAAGACCAAGTGATTTGACCAATGTCTTACAAGTAGTAAGTACATGGCACAAACAAGATTTCCCTGGGGCCATCTGACTTCAAGACCAGAGCTCATTCAGTTCACCATGATGTCTTTAAATTATCTTCCAAATCCAAATTTGCATCCTTTGATCTTGAGACTTTACCTACTTTAGGGAGCTAGATGACCCAATGGATAGAGTATTGACCCTACAGTCAGGAAGATTTGAGTTAAAATATGACCTCAAACAGTTATTATGTGACTCTGATCAAATCATTTAACCCCAACTGCCAAAAAGGAAAAAATAGTTTGCTTACTCTGACTTTTGAAACATGCCTGTGCCTTAAATTCATATTTGCCTTCCTGAATTCCTCACTATGTACCTCTTCTGATTATATGGTTGCCTCATGCTCTTTGACACTACTTTCAAGAACCTGGATTCATTTGCTTCTAATAAATACATGCTTCACTAACTGCCGGACCTGCTCACTAGAGGATTTCAGTACCAGCCCAAATCTTGATCATGGGTGAGGAGTGAAGGGGTGGAACTCACGAAAATATCAAACAGGAATCTTTATATTCAAAATTTTCTCAGTCTTATACACCCTAATATGCTTACATAACCATAGCTCACTACACATGTGTCAACTATAGGATACTGTGCATACAGGACCACATAAACAATTTGCTATTGTGTGCAGATGTTTCCTTGACACTTTGATATAACTCTGTTTTTATTATAACACAGGTTGTCATGCCCCCTGACTTCTCAGGAAGGCCCCTGGAGGATGGGAAGCCAAACCAGACATGTCAACAGTGTTCCACTGGACTAAAGGGTCTTATACCTTGCCCAGGGTGTCCCACTATCTGTGGCCCTCTATATCTTCCACTTTCTTTTGTTTCAATTGAAACAGGTATACATCAGTAACTGGGAAGAGTCACACTAACAAGTAGTAATATAACAAACAATATGAATAAATAATATGCTATAAAAGATTTCCATGAGTCCCAGAAGGAAGTTATAGGTATACCAGAAGGTAACTATTAATTCACAATCACACATGCATTTCCTACAGCAGCCAAGACATTATCCAAAGCCAATCTATTGCCCATCACTTCATGTGTCAGGAAATTCAACAATTCCTGCAGGTTTTGAAGTCCTGCATTAGTCTCATTAGCATTTATTTTTATTGTCACGGTAATATTCATTAGTCAATTGCCACATACATAGGGCTATTGTTAATAGCCGTAACAAAAGAGCTAACTATCTTTTTTAATTAGCTGAAAGAGCTAACACCTACTCTTTCAATGGCAAGTATATCAGAGATGGAACCACTCGATATTTCCTGTATCTTCTCCTTTGTTTCAAGGATCTTCTCTTTTTCCGTCTCTCTCTGATGGACAAGGTGAATACAGAGCATCAGCACCCATCAGATTCCTTCTCCATCTATAGAGACACAAGCAAACCCTCTGCCCCAAGCAGTTAACCTAGTTTGTCCCTTCCATTCACCACTCTCCAGATATCTTCACATCACCTGGAGATTATTTAAAGATACCAGAGCTACTCACACTGGACACTGCCCTTTCAGTGGGTTATGAAACTTGTCTGTCAGAGCCAGTGTGTGCTCATTACCAAAAATTAATAGAATAAAGGACTAAATTTAGAAGTTCTCTAGAGTTACTTGTGGCTTCCCCTCTCTTTTGTTGTTGGAGAAGCATCTTGATATCTCTGTTCCTCCTCTCTACTATTGCCTGTCCTTGAGAATTGGAGGGATATGCCAGTGGTGTGTGAAATCTGATACTGTGCACAAAAGTGTGCAAAATGTTTGGAATTATATGCAGGTCCATTATCTGTTTTCATTGCTGTGCTGCACGAATAACTGCAAAGGCCTGTGTTAGGAATTTAGTGACTATCTAGGCTCTCTCTTTTCCTGCTGGTACCACAAAAGTAAATCCTGAGAAGATATCCATGACAACATGTATAAAACACAGATGGCCAAAAGATTTATAATGGCATGAATCCATTTGCCAAATTTCACTGGGCCTCAAACCATGAGGGTTCTTCCCTGGAGGAAGCATAGGAGCATAGAAAGGAAGTCAAGCTGTACAGGCTTTTACTATGCTCCTAGCTCTAGCAGCCTGATGGTATTTAGAATGAGATTCTTAGAAGGCCTGAAATGGGGAAGTGTTGGCTAACATGGTAAGAAAGTGATCTGCCTTTGAGTTTCCATTTAAAAATGGGTCCTGGAAGATTGGTATGAGAGAGAACAAGGTAAATATTACCTGGGTGGTTTCTCACTTATTCTTGAAGTTCCTTAAAAAGCTGAAATATATTAAGTGACTACAAATTTTATTTGGGCAGCGGAAAATCTTTGTACCACACCTACTGAATAAGCTGAATCAGATATTATATTTATGTTCCATGGGTAATAAGTAAAGCTAGCATAACTGCATATAACTCATTCTGCTGAGTGGGGTGAAAGGAAGTTCTGACTACTCTTTTTAATAGCTAAGTCTGGAGAATATACAACCCAAATGTTATATTTGAATGCATCTGTAAAGATGTTAAGAGGCATCTTAGAAACCTTTTCTTCAAAAACCCATAGCCAATTATGTAACAGCTGGGCTATCTTTAAGGGAAACCCTGAATAAAATTTGGAGCTGTGGCCAACAAAATTTGCCACTCTGGGATGGTTTCACAGAATATATTAATTTGTACATTGTTATAAAAGGTGAATATCTTGTTAGGTAATCGTATCATTCATTTAATGGCCTTTAACAAGATTCTAGCCACAAGCACTGGGTAAGGAAAAAGGCTTTAGTCAGATGGTGCTGTTTTTGCTATGGATTTCCAATCATTAGGAATTAGAATTTCATAAGCCAAAGTCTCTAACAGCATTTTAGCATAAGATGATGTAGACCCATGGAGGGTGAAAGGCTTTTTCAGATCTTTGATAACTTCCAGATTAAATTGAGTGTGTCTTCTTCTGATTTGACCTGGAGGCCAATTAGGGTCAGATTCTTCAATCATAGGGTGTGCTTCCATTCTCAACCCTAACATGTCCTGTCCCTCCTCCCTTGCTTTAACTAATGCCTCTTGTAATCGGGACATAGGAGGAAGGCAAAACTACTGTACTGACAATGCTGATAGTGTCACCACCACCCCCCCACTCCTCCTTCTCCCCTCCAAGAAGATGGAGCAGGGATCAGGAAGCAGGGGATACCCAAAGGGCGCATGCACAGTGTAGGCAGAAGTGAAGGCAGGTTGAGAAACAGAGAAGCACCATGCCCCTCAAACTTCTTATCTCCCACACAGTCCCACACAGTACCCTCCGGAGCTGTGGGTGTCCTATGGCCTGTTCTCATACTTCTGTGTTTTACACCCTATGCTAAAAGCTTTCTTTTTCTTATATATATGTGATTTCTTAAAGCCAATTTTAACACAACCAAGTGTTCTTCACACTTCCCTCAAGAGAGAGGCTCTTTTGTTAGCACTTTCCCCATTTTGACTGAAAAATGAAAATGACTAGATTAGCCCTTATTGAATCTTTCCACTTGGCTGTTTTTGTTTTAAACTTCCCCTGTTCCTGGGTCCCACTAACTATAGGAGGATGCTGCACATGCAGGACCACATAAACAATTTGCTATAATGTGCAGATGTTTCCTTGCTATTTTAGTATAATTTTGCTTTAATTACAACATAGGTTGTCATGCCTCCTGACTTCTCAGGAATGCCAAGGCATCCCTTAAAGGTATGAGGGGCCAAACCAGACACATCAGCAGGGTTCCACTTGACTAAAGGGTCTTATGCCTCACCCAGGGTTCCCCACTATCTGTGGTCCTCTACAATTGCCCATGATGCAGTCCTTCATTTTATGTCTATTTAACATTATTTGAAATTATGTTAAAGAAAACAGTTGCTCAGGAACCATTTTTATGCCAGTACAATATGGTAATAATCAGCAGACCAAAGTAGTGATTCTTCACTGACTCAAAAGGTAAATTTAAATTGTTGCCAACTACTTGATGATTGGTAAATGTGGGATTTTATCAGATTACCAGATAATAGGAGATAAAATTGTGTAAGGACAGCCCAATAATCTGTTGCAATCTTAATCTACGTTAACAAAGGCATCTAGTGTCTGGCATTGTGAGGATTATGATCCTATTATCTTCTGCCTTGTTACACCCCATCTGGAGCCTAAATTTCAGATCTGGGTTCCAGCTAGAGAACATGCCCAGGATGGGAAATGGCTTTGTAAAAATAAAGTCAAAGGGGGGGGGTAAAGGGGGAAAGACATCAGGGAAAGAAAGGAATGATTCCTGGGGAAGAAATCCTCACTTTCTTTGAATTCTTGAAGATTATAGTATAATAATGAAGGATTAGACTTGCTCTGTATGGTTCTAAAGGCAGAACTTGGAGCAATAAATAAACAGTGAAAAAAGGCAATTTAGACTTATTAATAAAAAAATATTCCTAACAATTCAAATTTACTAAATTAAACATCCTAAGGAAGACCTCAATATCAACTAAATAGTCAAACAAAAATAGTCAACTAAACCCTTGGGGATGATGTGTCACTAGAGACCGCCTTCCAAACCAAACAGTAACTATTTACTTCATGTGGATCTGACTATTCAATCAGTTCTCAATCAAACTAACTGTGCAACCATCAAACCAAACTTATCCATCTTGTCAAAAATAGTGTAACAGTCTGACAAATATTTTGCTAAAAGCACCATTCATCTAATTTACTAATTTGATAGCTCATTCATAAAAGGAAGTGATTTAGTTGAAAATTTAGTCTAGACCTTTGATAAGAAAGAATTGACATTATTTTGTTTGTTATTAAGTATTGTGATTATTTAATCAGTACTTTGATAATTTTATTGTATGATTAATAATTTAATTGCATAATTAATGATTTAATTAATATTGAAGTGAATAAGTATCATTTTTGAAATATATCAGCTCAGAGTGAGTGATTATGTGACTTGCATGAGGTTACATAACAAGTTATATTGCTGTTGTTAGAGCTAAAAATTTTAATAAGGAACACCAGATTTTGAGTGATTTTTATTTTTAAAACTTATTTTGAAGTCTCATTGTTCATACAGATATGAGATTACTCTTTTTATCACCTCAGTCTGTCCTGATGTTGGGAGAGTGAGCAAAGGTTCAGCAAAGAAATTATTTCCACTTGTTCTTTCCCACTCAGCTTGATCCATAAGTGGACAAAAACGGGTGGGCAGTCTATGAATGGGATAAAGTAGAAAGAGTAATTCCTAATAATTCTAAATTCAAGAAGTTAATCAAGTGGCATGAATTACTGAAGAAAGGAAAAGACCAACTTCCTTAATTGATGCCCCTTTCCAACAATTATTGTTGATTCAGTGGATACTTATGTCAGAACTTTTATGTCAGAAGCAAAAATATAAAAGGATCTAATCCTTGCTCTCAAGAACCTTGAAATTTAATAAATAAAAAAGCTTCCAAGGAAAGAGAATGTAATTCATACTAAAGAGTGTATCAAAAAGAAAGAATAGAAATGGAGGAGACACCTAAAGAAAAGTCCTAGAGAAAAAATCATTACAGAGTGGATCTAAGAGGAAAAGATGGATTTCAAAGGACATCATCATCAGCCTTAGAGGGAGTACATTGTAGGGGTGATAATCTTTGACATGCAGACTGGTAAAGAAAGAAAGGAATTAATAAGGGAATGCCAAGTACATTCCCTTTGTAGATATTTCTTTTACAAGCCCAGGGAGAATTCCCCTATTTAGGGATTCTGGTGGATAACAATAGGTGATGAGGGTAGGGAAAAAAGTAGCAAAGATCTTTGGGGTTTCGTTCAAAGCAGATCTTTGAAGAGGGGAGGATTTTCACATATTTGGCAGCATGCTCTCGGGAGATAAATGATAGCACTCTGAACAAAGATTCAATCTCGGAACACCGTTCTACCATGATATAAAACATATTGTAATCTTTTTCTTTGCCTCAGAAAGAAATATTTTGAGGTTGCACAGAATAATAGGTTCATAATAACAGATTGAAACTGGAAAGGATCTTGAACATCAATGAATGCAACCCTCTCACTTTACAGATGTGGAAAATAAAATACAGTTAACAATATTTATCCAAAGGTACATTGTAAATGTCTGAGGTGAAATTTGAATCAAGATTTTCTGTCCCTAAATTAAGTGCTCTTTTTTCTCACTATATTTCTATATTACCCAACAAAGTCTAGATGTATACTCTATTTAGGAAATATGTCAAAAAAGAAAGTGAGAAATCATCTCAACTCTCCCTGAATCTGATTGGTTGCTTCTTTCTCAAATAATAAGAACACTTGCTATGACAAAAAATAACTTTTATTTCTTTAACTTTTTTAGGTTTGCAAAGTATTATATATGTGTGTGTGTATACATATATATATATATATATATATATAAAATCTCATTTGATCCCTACATCACTGTGAAGTAGATATTATCATTATTCCCATTTTAGAGAGGAAGAAACTGAAACTAATTGAAATTATATATATATGGCAGCAGAGACAAAGTTAATCATTGAGTATCTCATGCATCCTTTTCTGTATTTGATGATTATCCCCCTGGTTTTTAAAGTTTAATTTAGCTGAAACATATTAAATTCTGCTCCACCTTTTTATTTTAGCTCTAGCTTTTTATTTTATTGTTTAGTTCCAACAATATATTGTTCAATTATGGTTTCTTATCCATTCTGCTATTTAGTTTTGTTTTATGGGTGAACTTATCTTACTCACTTTTACAGTTACAGTCACTATTTTTCCATCCTATATTTTGACTTTTAACTCTTAGTCAAAGTAGGACTTTTCTTCTAGGTTTGAGGACATACTGTTCCAAATCCCAAGGGATTTGTGCAACTGTTTTCAGAGATGCTTCTAAGGACCTGTAACCTTTCAGTTCCTTCAAGATGGAACTATCTAAGGAGAGGTGTATTTACTACTCTCCTAACCTATGCTATGGTCTGTAAGTGACCATACACACTCTTTTCTGCTCTAGAATCTATTAGTTATCACCCATAAAACAGAACTGGATAGCACAATGGATTAGAAACCAGAATCAAATAATATGCTGTTCACAAGACACAACCTTGAAACAGAAAGACACATACAGAGTTAAAATTGAGTTGGAGCAGAACCTAATATACTTCAGCTAAATTAAATTTTAAAAAGATAAGAGTAACAATCATGAATTCAGATAAAACAAAAACAAAATGGATCTAATTAAAAGGAAAAATCAGGAAAACTATATTTTGCTAAAAAGTACCATGGAAAATGAAGTAATATAAAAATTTTCTACAAGTTTCTCTGATAAAGGTTTAATTTCTCAAATTATAGACTAAGAATAGAATTGAGTCAAATTTATAAAAAATAAGAGCCATTTCCTAATTGATAGATCATCAATGAATATAAAGTTTTTCAGAAGAAGAAATCAAAGCTATCTATAGTCACAAGAACAAAATATTCAAATCACTATTGATGAGAGAAAGGTAAATTAAAACAATTCTGAGATACCACCTCTCATTTATGAGAAATGTCAAATGCTGGAAAGGTGAGGAGAAAATAGATCAGTTGTTGATTGCGTAGTGAATTAGTCCAACCATTCTGGGAATAATGAAGACTTCAAAGAGACTTGAGAAGACTTACAGGAAGAAATATGGATTCAAGTTTGCAGAATTTAGATTGCTTTTGCCTGCAGTAACACAGAGAAAAACAACAGTCAAAACATTGGCATTCTAATCAATAAAAAGAACCATGGAGGCCTGAAAAGACCCTTGAAGTATGCTTTCACATCATATCAGAGGAATGACAAACTATAGGGATGGAATGAGTCACATATGTGGCCAAAGTCAAAATTAGATTTGCATACATGAACTTCTTTGTTGCAATGAAAATATTTTGCTAAGGTAAAGACGAATCATTATGACATGAAAGCCAAATTGAGTTATTAAAACTTTATTTAAAAAAATAAATTTCTATGTCTTCAAAAACTTTAACATAGATTTTTCAATCAAAAAATTTCAATCAATAAATTTTATTGACTACTGTCATATAGCTACCCAAAAAGATTCAACTGGTTTATAATCTCTAAGCAATGAATGAGTGAACACTGAATAAGTAATGCTTCCAGCACTAATAAATTATGTTGATTTTAATTATCTTTGCCAGTGTGGTAGATCCAAGGTAGTACAACCAAACAGATTTCAATTTTCATCTCTTTGATTATCAAAAAGATCATGCTTTTTCCCACAATTGGTTAGTAACAATGTATATTTTCTCTTCTGAAAATTATGTCCTTTGACATTTTTCTATTGTGAGTTACTTAATTTTAAAAGTTTCTTGTATGTTTTAGGTGGAAAGGATTTTTATCAATTATATTAACTATTAATATTATCACAGTATTTCATTTTATTTAATAAAAATATTAATGAAATAAAGTTCATCCATCTGTGCTTGATTCTATTATTTAACAGGTAGTGAAGTAATCTCCCTCTGACAATACCTTAATTTAATAAATACCTTATATTATTATCTTCTTAGAAAGCAAGAATTGCCTCACTTTTTTATTTAAATCCCCAGGAGCTAGAAAGATGTCTCACACATAGTAGCTGCTCAATACGTGCTTGTTGATTGATGTGTAATTCCTCTGTCATTAGTAAGTTTATTATTTTCAGCAGGTATAAGATGTGGGCCTAAACCAACTTCCAACCCAAATGATACTTTCTTCTCCCCCAAAATTGTTATATAACCTGATTTGTTACATATGGCTGTCTGTCTAGTATTCTATTTTTCCTCCTCTCTATTTTTTTACCTTTCTCAAATAATTCTGATGATCACCACTTTTCAATATATTTTCAAAGTTTAAAAATGCAACATTTTATTCATGAGTTTTATTATATTCTTGTTCATTTTTTTCATTATGACTTTAACCAGTTCATTTCATCTAGTTTACCTCTACATACTACTTTCATATTTGCCCCTTTCTCTCAACTCATTATTTTTATAATTACTGTTATGATTGCTAATTTTGCATTTCCCTTTACCCTATATTTTCTCTTCTCTTTGATTCCTATCTTATCCTTAAAAGTTTGTGTTGTTTCTGACTAATCATTCCCTTAATTTATCCTTTCTTTTATTCCTTCTCTTTCACTTAACCCTTTCCCTCCTGTTTCCCTGTTGAATAAAATGCATTTGGGTACTGAACTGTGAGTATTCATTTGAGCGTGTTTGTTCTGTCCTTTGACCAGTTAGTTTAGACAAGACTGAGATTCACTCTAGCTACCATCCAATCAATATTCCCTGTTGTATACACTTCTGCTTACACACCAATTTATTTGAGGTAATTTGGGCCATTCTCCCTCTCCTTTCCCTCACTTTCCTTTCTTCTTTAAAAATTAGCAAAATGCAATAATATCATTTATAGACCCTCTGTCTAATTCAACTCCCTCTGTCACCAGTTGATGATGATAAAATTCTAAGGGAATAAACATTTCCCCATATCAGAATATAAACAATTTAAACTTGTTTAATTCTTTATGTTTGGTTGTTCATGTTTACCTTCTTATGCTTCTATTGACTTTTGTTTTTATGTGTCAAATTCTTTCACTGAGAATACTTAGAAATCCTTTATTTCATTAAAAATACATTTCTCCTCAGTTTTTCTGGGTAAATTGTTCTTTGCTGTAAACCTGTATCTTTTGACTTTGGCTATATATTACAAGCTCTTTAGTTTTTTATGAGTGACTACTAAGTCTTACATGATTCTGACTATGGTTCTTCAGAACATGAATTCTTTGTTTTTGGCTTCTTGCAGCATTTTTCTTTAACTTGCCAGTTCTGGACTTTGGTTATATTATTTCTGAAAATTTTATTTTTTGGTTTTATTTTCAAGAAGCGATTGATGGATTTTTTTTCAATGTTTACTTTTCCCTCTGTAAGAGATGTGGACAGCTTTATTTTACAGTATCTTGAAATCTAATGCCTAGACTTCTTTTGGACATGGCTTTCAGGCAGTGCAATGATTTTTTAAATTATCTCAACTTGATTTGTTTTATGGCAATTGTTTTTACTATGAGATACCTCACATTTCCTTCTATTATTTCTTTTGATTTTGTTGTAATATTTCTTAATATCTACAGGAGTCATTAACTTTTATTTGGTTAATTCTACATTTTAGAAAATTCTTTACTTTGGCAAAGATTTTTTTCCTTGTTCAAAAATGTTAATTCTGTTTTCACATATTTCTTTCATAATTCTCATTTCTTTGCTCATTTTTTGTCTATCACATAATTTGTAAAATCCTTTTAGTCCTTTTTGTAACTCTTGCTTTTTCTTTTTTTAAGAATTCTGGTTGGACTTGTATTCAAACTGAATTTTTCTCTGAGATTTGCCTGCATATGTTTTGAAGTCATTCTCTTCTTTTAGCTTTTTGTCTTAAGCTTCCCTGTCACATAATAGTCAAGTAAGTGGTAGGGTGAATAGAGTGCTGGGCCTGGAATCAGTAAGACCTGAGTTCAAATCTTCTTTTAGACCCTTAATAGTTGTATGATCCTGGAAAAATTATTTTAAAGTCTATTTCAATTTCCTCAAACTGTAAAACAGCACATACCTTCTAGGATTACTGAGAAGATCAAATGAGATTATATTTATAAAATGCTTAGTCCAGGGCCTGGCCATATAAGAGGTACTATATAATTGCTATTTATGATAGCTCTTTATGGTTGGATTCTTTTATTGTTAAGTGAGTTTTCTAGTCTATTTTTTTATTTTGGATTTTATGTAAAATCTGGGCTCTGCACACTTCTGAGGGGAATATCCAGGATGAATTCTTTTGTCTTTCTGTTGCTTTCATACCTCTAAATGGGGACCCATAACTTTTCAATATTCTCAAAGTGATGCAATCAAGGGCAAAATATATTTAGTGGCCTCCTGATCTGAAGTTTGCCATTTCTTGTGCCAGAATTATATCTTGTGACTTGTTTTGGACTAGAAGTTGTAATAGACTGCAGCTGGATTTAGACACTATTAGCCTGCTGGGTGACTCTATTAGTTCAAAGCAACTGAACTTCAGTCTTCCATTTGCTATGAGACTCCTAGCCTGGTTATTCTTCTGAGGGCTTCCATGCTGATAGTCTAGACAGGGTCCTCAAACTTTTTAAATAGGAGGCCAGTTCACCGTCCCTCAGACTATTGGAGGGCCAGACTATAGTAAAAACAAAAACTTTGTTTTGTGGGCCTTTAAATAAAGAAACTTCATAGCCCTGGGTAAGGGGAATAAACATCCTAAGCTGCCACATCTGGCCGTGGGCCATAGTTTGAGGACCCCTGGTAGAGGCTAGAACCCCTGTAGGAGTAGATCCTACAAGCAGAGTCACATATCTACTCTTTATTTCTAAACTTATTCTTCACTCAATAGATGGCTGACCCACAAACCGAAAGTGGTCAGTTGGAAACCTCTCTCTTTTTTTTCCTTCCTTCCTTCTTTTCTTATTTCTTTCCTTCCTTCATCCATCACTCCTTCCTTCCTCCCCTGTCTTCCTTCTGTACACATACATTATCATATGCTTATTTACAGATGCTCTTAAAAGCATTTTTTTTTCTTTTCATTTGTACCTCTGAACCCTCCCAAGATATCTTGGAGTTTACTAGCTAGATTTCTTAAGGATCATGCCTTAAAACAAAACCAGTCTGATTTTAATTGGTTGGCCACCAATAGGTCCTGGGATAAGCCCCATTTGATCATTTTTTGGGGTCCTGATTTACTCAGATTGAATGTAAATAGCAATCTTTTCTGCTTTTATCAGAAACCATGAAGGTCTTCCCCTACCAAATTTATTTATTTGTCTGTTTGTTTGTATTTGGGGAGGACTAGGTGAAAAAAGGAGATTCTTTGCCTCAATTGCTACCTAGCTTTAATCACCAAATGGTTGTAGCCTCAGGAAAACTTTAGCTTAAAAAGGTCAAGGTCTCCCATTGCATTCAGGGTCATCTCCAATCATTTTGATCAATATCTGGCCACTGGACCCAGAAGGTGCTGAAGGGAAAAAATGAGGCAGGTGACTTATCACAGCGTTCCTTCAGTTAAATCCTATTAACTTGCATGCACATGGCATCACCTCCCTAATGGCATGGGTCTTCTTTGAGAATGAAGAACAAAGAACAGTAATGACACATAACTAATTGCAACCACTCTTCTCCTCCAAACCTAGGTACAGGTCTTTTCTTTACTGCTACTTGAACTCTGCAGTAGTGGGTAGTGGGTAACAGAGGTACCAGCAGAATCTTTTCTGTACCCTCACAGGTTCAGTGGTCCCTTGGGATCTCTTCCTGCCCAGGAACTTCCCAATTTCATTCCACTCTCACTTCTTGGGCACGGAATAGTCTAACACACTCTTGGTTAGACTGCATTTCCACAGTCAGTAGAGCTCTCTATCTTGCTCAGCCAACTTGGAGTGAAGAAAATGAGCAACTTTGATTTTTTTTTCTTGGATTTCCCAGAGTTCAGCCTGCAATATTTCCTAGATCTCTGTGGGGAATGCATGATGAGATTTTACTTATGCAAGCTACTCTGCCATCTTATCTCTTCCTTATGCCTCTCTATTATATTATCCCAGGAGATGTGTTCTTTATCTTTCCTTTTCCATATCTGATTGCTACCATAGTACCTTGCATCATTTCCCAGATTATTAAGCACTAATTATTGGATTAAATTAGATGCCAGATTGCAGAAGGAGGTAAAGTATGGACATTATGAAAGAACCCAAAAAGTCGCACTAACCAAGTAAACCTATACCTAGGAAATAGACTTTAATTATGCTATAATAAACCACTTATATTTTTTAAATATTATTTCTTAATTTTCTTAAAGACAGCTGCTATGTCTTCCTTCTATTTGTCCCCAATCAGCATTTTCTCCTCCAGGAATAATTTCCCTAATTTTTTTAACTGATTCTCATATTGAATGAACTTGATGTCCTTCACCATCCTGGTTGCTCTATTCCAGATATCTAAAATGGTGTGACCAATACTCCCAAGTGATCAGCAGATTCAGAATACAGTAATAATTGTCCCCTTTTTATTAATATATTATGTTTATCAAAGGTTTAAGTTGATTGGTAAGCTTTAAGCCTAGAATAAATAAAAAGAAACAATTCAATTCAATAAGCACTTGAGCACCTAATATATGCCAGGTAAAAGAGGGTGAGGAGGGAATATAAAAATAAAAATTAAACAGTCATTGCCTTCCAGGAGCTCATATTCAACTTTATATAATACATGACTTTGTGGAACTTCTCAGCCCAATACATGAAAAAGACTCAAAATATAACTAGCACTAAAGCAAATTTACATACATTTATAAAGCCAGAAGTATTGTTTAGTGGAAATATGGCTGGCTTTTAAATTAATCGGTTAACATCATAGTTCTACCATTTACTACTAGATTATCATGGACAAGTTATTAAACATCTCTGGGCAATGGCTTCCTCATATGAAAAATGAAGGGGTTGAATGCGATCTCTAAGGCCCATTTTAACTCTAAATTTATAAATCTATAAACAGATGCAAAATGAATAATGAAAATAGAATATTCAGAGGGCACACCTAACATTTAAACCTGGAGAAATAATGTAAGCGTAATTATGTTGATCTAGAATGTATCCCTGTTAGAGACTGATCCACACTGCAAAGTCTCACAGGGAAACTGAAATAGCCCAGGCACTAAAATTCAAGACAGCTAAAGTGGTTTATAATTTAGAGACAATTTATTTTACCAGCCTGGGGCCAGGACGGACCTCCAGTAAGTGGATTTCTCTAAAAAAGAGAATAATATGAATACTGATGATGATGATGATAATCATGATGACACTAACAATAATAGCTAGCATGTATATGGCACTTTAAAGTTTCAAAAGCACTTTTCATATCACAGCTGATTTCATAAAGCGTGATTATTACCCATTTCCAAAGAGAGGAAACCAAGGGCTAGAGAAATTAAATGACTTGCCTTAGTAAAGCAACAGGACATAGTATTTGAGGCAAGATATGAACCTAATTTCAAGTCCAACCGCACCAAGGTGACACCATAAATTGAGCCCTAGACCTAGATTGAAGAAGAAATTAGTTTAAATACAGCCTTGCACACTTAATAGAATAGTTGTCTATTAAGTGGACAAGTCACTTAATTTGTATATCTCAGTTTCTTCATTTTTAAAATGGGGATGAGAAAAGAGTGTCCACATCTCATGATTGCTGTGAGTATAAATAAGCTAATATTTGCACCATTGTTCAGTTGCAACAATTTATCCCACTTCCCAGAACATTATCATGGAAATGTAATGGAGGATCCAAACCCAGAACCTTAGAGCCAGATAAAAAGATGACATGCAAGTGGGAGAAAAGAAGTGAAAGAAAAGATTGAGGATTCTCCTCAGCTAAAAGCTTAACTACCTACATATTCTAAGAGCAGTGAGATGAATTTTCAACCAAATAAAAACATACTCTGATTTGAGAATTGCAAGAAAATGTGAGTATTTTGTTCCTCAAGACTAATCGGCTCCCAAGAGAGGTAAAAAGTTTAATATAATTAATAATCAAACTTGTTAGCTTTCTGAGAAAAATTCAACCTTTCCCAAGGCTATTTTGCCCTTACCCGACTTCTATAATAAGTCTTAGTCCTATGGCACACAATTCAGTGACCCTTGAGACAACCACTTAATCTCTTACTCTCCCTAACTGCTGTTTGCTTAGGACATCATATGCTCTCAGATTCTATCTTCCTCTCAATGTACACCCCAGGACATCTACACAGGTGCCTTCCCTACCTGGATGTGAGAAGAGAGGGTCATAAAACACAGACCATAAATGGGATTCTAAGGTTTGTCTCTTGCCTCTACCTCTGTGTAACTGTAAATAAACAATGATAAGAAATGATTTAAACTTTGGTGAAAGACTCTTCTTTGCTATGAAGGCAAAAAATGAAATCATAGGAGTTAAAGAGGAAAAAATGAGTGAATATTGAATGTTTAGATTCAATGGGTCTTGTTTCACCTAGATATCTTTAAGGATCCCCAAGATAGGATAATTGATTGATACTTTATCATATACACAGATTTGGAAATTACTTAGAAGAAAAAAGTAATAGATCCTGAGGTTCTAAAGAAATGAACCCCTACCACTTATTTGGATCAGCCAACTCCATGGTAGAACAGTGGGCAAAACACTCTATCAGAGGAAGCCATCCAGATGCTCAAAGACCACTAAGTAAGTAATATGGCAAACTGTTTTGTAGTTTCTGATAGGAATACTTTTCATTGGTATTCTCCTTAATGTCTTTTTCTGATTTGTTTTGTTTTATTTTATTATTCTACCTCTTCTTATACTAAGTGCTCTAGTGTCCTGGGATCCACTTATTCATCCTTCTGAATTAAAATTTTTTTCTGCTTGTTCTACCTTTCTAAGCCAATGCTGCTCAGAGAATAAAAGAAAGCCTAGTCAATGATAAAAAAAATTGAAAGCCCCTACTAAATAAAATAAAATAATTTTTTAAAAATAAAAAACATTTTTTAAAAATTGAAAGCCCCTAAAAATCTCCCCTGATTAAAATTATCCTGAACCAATCCTGGGATCTGAAATTTTCTAGAGATCACTGGGCACACCAGGACCACTCCTTAGAAGTGATAATTTGATGTAATCTGAGATAATCATGTGCTGTGGAGAAAAAAACACTAGACTTAGAGTCAGAAGATATGAATTAAAATCACAAATCTTACACTAATTTAATTATATGACTATGGCCAAGTTATTTTATCTCTCTGAGCCTCAGTTTTTCACAGGTAAAATGGGATGAATAATATCTTCTATGACTACCTCATAGGGGAGTTCTGAGGAAAATGCATTATAAAATTTAAGACCCATATAAATAAAAGATATTTTTACACTTGACTTTAACAGAGTTTCTTAGCACCACTAGTTGAAATTCCAAATGCATTTCCTAATAAAGACATTAGTAAATAGTTATTTTAGTGTCCTAAGCATCATATTATGTATCTTAAACATAATTATGAATAACACAGGCTTTAATGGTCTGAGATGAGAGAATATATGGGGAAATACAAGTTTAGTTCTAAGCCATCTTCATCATCATCATTGCACAGACATAGTTCATTAAAGTTTGCAAAGTGCTTTACACAATACTAATAACAATTCTGTAAAATAAGTGCTATTATTCCTATCTTACAAATGAGGAAACTGAGGCTGAGAAAGGTTAAGTCATGGTTGTTAAGTGGCTGAGTCAGGATTTAAACTTGAATTTTCCTGATTCAAATTCCAGGGTTTTATGTAGCACCAGTACATGTGCTACCTAGATGAGTAAGAAAAAGTACAATCTCTTAGTTATTGATAAGTTTGGAATGGTTTGCACTGGTATTGTTATTTATCTTTTTTTCAGGTGTTTAAATCATATGCAATATTGTGAGCTCCAGGGATGTGAATGAATGTTATGTCTTAAACTGTCTTGCATTCCTTTTCAAAGCCTTGTGCATGACACATTACAGATTTTTGCATCTTCAATAATTACTTTTTTAAAACTTTATAATCATTAAAAATCAATGTACATATAAAGTTGACATTCATATGGAAAGTTAAGATTTACTGATGTCAATGTTTACTCACTTGAGTCACTTAGGAATCTTATAAAAACACTAATTAAGTAGAATGAAGCATTTATTAAGTAATTGCTATAAACAAAACACTGTGCTAAGTGCTGGGGATACAAATAGCAAAGAAAGACAGTCTCTTCATGGAATTTATATTTTAATGGGAAGTTAACACACATAAAAGAAGGTAAATTATCAGATTTAACAGAGGAGACAACTAAAGCTAAGAGAGATTAAATAATTTCTTCTTTCCTATCTGATTAAAAATAAAATCATTTAAAATATTATATTACAAATAAATGTATAGCTATAATCTAATTTGATCCTCACAACAAACCAATAAATCAGAAACTCCAGGCATCTTATCTCTATTTTACAGGTAAGGTTTAGAAAAGTTGAATGACTTATTTATGATATCATAGAAGGAAGACTTCATGGAAAAAAATGAAATGTAAATTTGATATTGAAATAGGAGATGGAAATTATTATTATTCCTATTATAACGGTTGTTATATGTACAAAGGCACAAATTTTGACTGGAATATCTTCCCCAATAGAATGTGAGATCCTTGATGTCAGAAACAATTTTTACCTTTCTTTATATACCAGGTGTCCATCACAGTGTTTAATACATAATAAGAACTTAATAAATGCTTGTTGTTAATGAATATGATTTGGTTGTATCTGATAGCCAGTTTACAAAAATATGTGTATGTTTGTTTGGGTGTAATTAAAATTTTTGAATCAGGAGAGGTTTTATAGCCAACAGTTCTAAATTGGTGTACACAAAACCACAGAATCGGAGAATTTTAGAATAATGAGTATTTTAGAGATTCATTAAATTGGGATGGGGGGAGAATGAAAAATAGGAAATAAGGTAGACTGTCATGGTCATTTCTGCCCTCTCCACAGGTCTTTTAGGCTTGAATATATCTGAAGAAAACAGAGTGACTGAATTCATCCTTCTGAGTTTCCCATGCCCCAGAGAGATGCAGATCTTACTCTTTGGGGTGTTCACTCTGACCTATGCCCTGACCCTGGTAGGGAATGGGTCCATCATTTGTGCAGTAAAGTTAGATCAACACCTCCACACTCCCATGTATATTTTACTAGCCCACTTTTCCTTCTTGGAGATCTGTTATGTTAACACCACAGTTCCTAATATGTTGGCAAATTTCCTTTCTGAGACCAAGACCATTTCCTTCACTGCTTGCTTCCTCCAGTTCTACTTTTTCTTTTCTACAGGTGTCATAGAGCCATTCTTCTTATCTCTCATGGCTTTTGATAGGTACCTAGCCATTTGTCAGCCTCTGCATTACCCCATAATTATGACTGGACGTTTTTGTATCAAACTAGTGCTTTTTTGCTGGGTGACTGGCTTTCTCTGTTTTCCCATTCCTATCTATTTTATGTCTCAATTGCCCTTCTGTGGCCCAAATGTCATTGATCACTTTATCTGTGATCCTGGACCCCTGATTTCTTTGATATGCATCCATGCTCCAGTAATTGAGCTTTCTTTTTCAATCATACCCTCTCTTGCCATCTTCCTCACTTTCCCTTTCATCCTTGGATCCTATACTCTGGTATTCAGAGCTGTATTACGAGTCCCTTCAGCAGCTGGAAGGAAGAAGGCTTTATCCACTTGTGGGTCCCATCTGACTGTGGTCTCTCTGTTCTTTGGAACTGTCTTGATCATGTATATCACCCCCACATCAGGACATATAACCACAACACAAAAGATTATCACCTTGTTTTACTCAGTGTTTACCCCACTTGTGAATCCCCTGATTTACAGCCTTAGGAACAAAGAGATGAAGACTGCCCTAAGAAAAGTACAGATGAGCATGAAAATTCTAAATAAATGAGATATTGAGATTCTTAAACTACCTTCTTCTCTTGCCCCTAATCACTCCCTAATTGGATGTAACTATTTCCCTACATCTTGACCCATACCTCAAGGGCATCATGCATTCCCTGAAAGTATTCACTGTCTCATTAGGGAAAAATAAACCAGACTTCGGTTCACAATTAAGTTCACATACTTATACTCTCCCAGCTGACCATTTGGCTTGGCAGACATGTCTGAGATAAAGAAAGCAAGAGGAAGAGAAGCTAAATGACCTTTCCACAGGGGTTCAAATGGGAAGAATGCTGGATATAAATACAAAAGACTTGGGTTTGAAGCTTGGCTCTAACATTTTCCATACAACTTTAGGCAATTCACAACCACTTCCTTCATCTGTAAACTGAAAGACTAGGAAAAATCATGGAGTCATAGATTTAGATGTGCAAAGGCCCTCAGAAATCATCTCCAAAAAGCTCAATGAAACTGAGATCCATAGAGACAAAGTGATTTGACCAAAGATACACAATGGTTAAAGACAAGATTTGACCTGGGGCCATCTGACTCCAAGACCAGAGCTTTTTCAGACACCCCCATGATGCCTTTAAATTATCTTCCAAATATAAATTTGTTATCCTTTGATCTTAAGGCTTTGCCTACTTTAGAACAGCTAGGTGGCACATTGGCCCTGCAATCAGGAGGACTTGAGTTAAAATATGACCTCAAATAGTTACTGTTTGATTTTGAGCAAGTCACTTAATCCCAAATGACACACACAAAAAAAACAAAAAACTTTACTTACTCTGATTTTTGAAACAACCCTGTGCCTTAAATTCATATTTGACCTTCTTAATTCCTGATTGTTGTACCTCTTCTGATTATTTGATAACCTCATGCTCTTACAAGGACCTGGATTCCTTTACTCTTAATAAAGACATACTCCACTGACTATATTGCACTGTTTCATTCCATGAAAATTTAATATTATGTGAAATTATGCAAATTAAAGAGAAGAGTTAGTTCCATAGGGACAATTTTTATGCCAATATATTATGGGAATAGCAAACCAAAGGAAGTGATTCCTCACTAGGATTCAAAGGCAAATTCAGATTATTGCCAACCACTCAGTTTTAATATCTGATGATGGGGAATGATGCAGTTTTATCAGACTACAGCATAGTAGGAGGTAGAGAGGTGATAGGACAGACCAATAATTTGTTGCAATCTTAATTTACATTAATAAAAGTCATCCAGGATCTGGAATTATGATGATCATAACTCAATATATCCTGCCCTGGTCACACTCCATCTGGAGAATACAGCTCAAATCTGGGTTCCATATTTTAGAAATGATACTAAGATACTAGAGAACATCCTCAGTATGGGAAATGACTTTGTAAAAATAAGTTAAGAGACTGAAAATGTTAAAGTATGGGGGGGACATGAGGGTGAGAGAGAAATGATTCCTGGGGGAGAAATCTTAACTTTCTTTGAGTTCTTGAAGCATGATAATGTAATAATGAAGGACTACAATTACTCCATAACATTCTAAAGAGCAGATTTTGGAACAATAAATGGTAAAAAAAATAAATATAAAAAATAAAAATAAAAGGCAATTTAGACCTAGTAATGGGAAAAGTATTCCTAACAATTCAAAGTTTCCAAATTAGAATAGACTATCCTCAGTAGAGGCCTTCAAGCAAAAGTCAAATAAGCTCTTATTGGGATGTGTCACTAGAGACCTCCTTCCAAACCAAATATAACCTACTTACTTCACTTGTATACTTGGTATACAACCTGTTCTCATTCAACTCAACTGCAACTTAATTTTTGCAATCATCAAACCAAATTTATCCATCTTGTCAAAAATAGTGTGACAGTCTACCAAATATTTTGCTAAAAGTACTATTCATTTAAATTATCAATTTCAATAGCTCATACATAAAAAGAAGTGATTTAGTCTAGAATTTAGTCTAGACATTTGATAAGAAAACATTGGCATTATTTTGTTGTTGAGCAGTGTAATTATTTAATCAATATTTTGATAATTTTACTGTGTAATTAATAATTTAATTGCATAGTTAACTATTTAATTAATATTGTAGTGAGTAAGTATCTTTTTTTATTAAACGTATCACCTCAGATTGTGATTTAACTGAGGTCACATAGCAATCTGTATATGCTGGTGTTAGAGCTAAAATTTTGTGTAATTTTAATTTTTAAATCTAATTTTAAGGTCTCATTGTAGATAAATAAATGCTTTTTCAAATGACACATGAAATGTATCTTAGTCTATAGTTTCAGAGATGTTGTTGGTATTGCTCTACGGTAATAGAAAAGGCAAGAGGTAGAGGATAAAAGTTTCAGACATGTTTAGTTCAAAAGGTCATTTGAAAAACCAGGTACAGATGTCTAAAAGATGATTGATGATGTGAGACTAGAAGTCAACAGAGAGATTGGGCAGGGTAGGTAGATTTGAGATTCATCACTAAGAAAAGGGTAATTGAATCTATGGGAGCTGTTCAGGTCACTGAATAAAGTAGTTAAAAGGAGAAAGAGAAGAGAGCCCCAAATTAAGTCCTATAGGACACTTACAGTTAGAGAAAAGATGTAATCTGATGATGATCCAACAAAAAAAAAACTAAGAAGAAACAATAAAATACAGGATGAAAACCAGAATAGACAGAGAGACAGTAAAAATAAATGATAGAGTGGAGACAAGAAGTTGAAGGCTGTTGAAGGAGAAAGATTGTGCTCTCAAGCAGGTAATGAAGTAGCTTGTGTAAGGAATAAGGCTATCTCATCATTTGAGGGAGGAGTAAAGGGGCAGATAGTGGAAGAAGTTATGAATGTTAAGATGGAGATAAAGGGATAAGAAGAAATTCAAGGGAAATGGCCTCAATCTCTTTTGTAAAATATGTGAAAAGTTCTCAGCTGAGAGAGGAGGGATAGGAATTGGGGAAATCATGGGAAATTTGAGGAGAAATAAAAAGCTTAGAGAGTTGCTATGGAGAATGGGATAGTGAGTTCATAAGGCAATTATAACTGAGGTGGAATCACATAAATTTATAGTAGACTCAGAATAGCTGTATGATTTTCTCCATCTTTTTTCAGCAGTATATGAGTAGGAACTAAGGCTGTTGATGGTGGCAGTGATCCAAGAAGAAGGCTTGACAGATCATAATTAACAAAATAATAAGATGACTGGGGAGTCAGGAGAGGACAAAAGTGAAGAATCGAATTGATTCTCCAAAGAGGTCAAGATGGGAAAAAGAGGAGAGTGGCTAATGTATGGAAAATGGTCTGGGAGAGAATTGAGGGTTCATGGAATTGGCGATCATCATGGGGATGAAAATAATTGGATATTATAATATAAAAGTAATTAAGTAATATAATCCCTTGAATCCAGTGATACTACTTATAAGCTGATGATGATGATGATAATGACAATGATGATGATAGGTAGCATCTATTTAATTCCTTTAAGTTTACAAAGAACTTTACACATTATTTAATTTGATTCAAAGTGGCTCAAGATTGAAGGGAAAGTAGCACATATACCAACATTATAACAACATTTTTATACTAACAAATAGCTAAAAGCAAAGTCTGTCTCCTTTGATTAGAAAATGATTGAATAAATCATTTTGTTATAACAAAATATCATGTTATGAGAAATGAATATAATGAAGAATTCAAAAAGTCTTAGCAAGATTCAAAGGAAATGTTAGAGTGAAGTGAATAGAATTGAAGCAATTTATGATCACAATAATATAAAAGAAAGATGTAGTAAAATACATCAGCGTGAATTTATTATATTATTATCATTTTTATTATATTTTTGGATCTACTTATGAGCAATGAATATTTTTCAAATTGTGTAGATCTGACTTGATTTGTGTAAAAACTGTAACTGTGTTCATGTGCTGATAGGTTTGTCTTCACAGGTAGATTACCAAGTATTTTACATTGTCTAACAACTTTTAATATTTATTTTTAAAACTTTTAGTTCCAGATTCTCTCTCCCTCCTTCTTCATTCACCACTCATTAAGAAGATATGTGAATTCATGCAAAACATTTCCATAAATATCATGTTAAGGAAGAAAACAAAGGTCCAACCCCCCCCCCCAAAAAAAAAAACCTTCAAGAAAAATAATTTTTAAAGTATCCTTCAATCTGTATTCAGACATTCTCAGTTCTTTCTATAGGTATGGATAGCATTTTCCATTATAAGTCCTTCAGAATTATCTTGAATCTTCTATTGCTGAGAATAGCAAAGTCATTCACAGCTGATCATTGCTACTTTGTACATAGTATATTTCACTTTTCTTGAGTGAATGAAAGTGTCTCCAGGTTTTTCTGAGAGCCTTCTGCTCATCATTTCTAATAGTACAATAGTATTCCATCGTAATCACATATCACAATTTATTCAGCCATTTTTCAATGAATGGACATTCCCTCAATTTCCAATTATTTGCCCCCAGAAAAGGGGCATATAATTATTTTATGTATCTTTGTTATATTTTTATATGTTATATATTATGTTATAAATATTTTTGTACATGTAAATCTTTTTCCTGTTTTTATTTCTTTTAGGCTATATGCCTAGTAGTGATATTGTTCAGGATATATGCATGGTTTTATATCCCTTTGGGCATAATTCCAAATGCTCTACAGAATGGTTGAATCAGTTCACAATTCCATCAACAATACATTAATATCTCAATTTTGCCTCATTCCCTCCAATATTTGTCATTTTCCTTTTCTGACCTATTAATTAGGTTTTTAATTAATTTAATTTATTTTTTAATATTACTAATTATACTATGTGAATATATAATGATAGATTAATAAATAAATATTAATTAATTAATCATCAATTAATAGATATAAAGTAGTGTGACAGAATTGTTTTAATTTGTATTTTTCCAATCAATAGTAAATTAAAGTCATTGAAAAAAATTCATGTGGCAATGAATACCTTTGATTATTTCATCTAAAAACTGCTCACATCTTTTAATCACTTATCAATTTGGGAATGGGTCTTATTTTTATAAATTTGATTCAGTTCCTGATATGTTTGAGAAATGAGGCCTTTTTCCAAAAAACTGCTCCAAAACTCTTTTCTTTTCTTTTTCTTTTTTGCAATAATAGCTTTTTATTTTTCAAAGTATATTCAAAGATATTTTTTTTTACCCTTGCAACACTTAATGCTCCAAATTTTTCTCCCTCCTTCCTTCACTCTCTCCTCCCCTAAGTAATCTAATATGTTAAATATGTGCAATTCTTCTAACCATATTTCCACATTTGTCATGCTATACAAGAAAAATAAGATCAAAAGAGGAGGGGGAAGCATGAAAAAGGAAAAGAACAAGAAAACAAACAAACAACAACAACAAAGGTGAAAATACCATGTTTTGAGCCACATTCAGTCTTCATAGTTCTGTCTCTAGATGTGGATTGCTCTTTATATCACAAGTCTATTGGAATTGCTTTGAATCACCTCATTGTTGAAAAGAGCCAAGTCCTAGACTGATTTTTGATAAGGGAAAAGAAGGCATTTTTGCCTCATTTTTTAACCTAGCATTAGTCATTGAAAGGGCATTAAGTCAGACAACACGAGATCTAGGAAAGATCTTAGCTTAAAATGGCCAAGTTCTCCCTCTGCATCTGGGGTTGTCTCCAGTAATCATGATCTATAACTTGCCACTAAACCAGGTTGCTCTGGAGGAGAAAATGAGCCTAGTGACTTTTCCCAGCCCTGATTCACTTAAATCCAATTCACTTTCAAATCATATCACCTTCTTGATGTTATGATCCTTTTTTGGAACAAAGGACAAACAACTACAGTGGTGCAAATTTGCAAGGCATTCCCTCTTTAACTCCTAGTCCCAAAATGAAAAAAGATGAAGCTGAATCCTACTAGATTCAAAGGGTTTCAGATTCTTATCCAACTCATACATAATAAGAATGACACTGGACAGATTCAGCAATAGCTTCTTCAGGCAGACCCTGAACATGTTTGACAATTTTACAAAGACTACTGCCACAAATTCCAATTAGAAAAATTTTTTTCTCTTGATCTGATAGACAATTTCTCTATTCCAGAAGAGCAGAGACCAAGCAATGGTTTCTTTTAGGCTCTCAAGGGTGGGCAGTTTTAAGAGCTACATGGTGACAGTATTAATGATGTGACTGTAGAAGAGATAGTCGGCCTTCAGTGAAGGGAGTGGGATGTAATAGGAGCATCATTAAATCTTCAGTTGGGATTCACAACACTTAACAGATATCTCTGCTTTGCTGAGGCCTATCAGACCCTCATAATACTATTAGTTAAGGCACCAAGTTTCTGAACTTATCTGGTCAATAAAATCTGGCACTGCCCAAAGAGTACAAATTGCCCTTTTCCAAACAGAGATAAGCAGAACTCAGATTTGCAAGATTCCTGTCAAAAACTCTTGTTTTGGCTAAAATAAGGAAAAAAGGATTTTTCTACACTTCAATTAAAATCAAAATGAAGATCTTGAAGCGCTAGAAACCAGTTAGGGAAATGACAATTTGAAGGATCTGCTTGATAAAGATGTGAATAAGTCAGAGAAACTATGAACAATGGAGAGGTGATAACACAAAAGGAATATAGGGATAAAAATAGCTGTGATGTACTTCCAATGTGAGAAGTCTTGAGTGAAGCAACTATAGGAAAAAGTCCGGAGTCAAAGATACAGGTTATTCTGGAAAGAAGTATGTAAAACTTTGGAAAACTAGAAATCTTATTCAACTCCATGTATTTGAAAAATCTAATTTATATTGGAATATTTACACCGTTCTTTGCATAGGATCCTTCAGCTCCCAACTATGTATTTAAGCTGACTATTTTCTATACCATATTCACACTTTACCATTCCCTCTTCATTTTGCTAGCATTATTTAAAATTCAGCTCTAGGTCTACCTCATAGATTTTTCATTAGTAACAATAAAGCCCAATTGCCTAAAACCATATATTTTCTCCAACAAAAAAGAGAAGCAACAATCATATATATTGAAGATACTAATGAAACAGCTTCAGGATGACCTACATGGTCCTTATTCAGCTAAGAATAACTCTTTAATGATTCTCTAAGTTATATTTATGAATTGGTGACTGGGAAAGCTCAAGAGCATTGCCCATTGTCCAGAACTCAGGTAAGCATGCCATCATGAAATTAAAATACTCTGCTGATGAACTTCACCAGGCAACCAAATTTTAACATAATTTTCCATAAGTCCTCATAACTGACAGTATCAAAGGTCTTGGTTAGATCTACAAAAATAATACAAAATCTATATATACAGGCCTTTGTTCTGCTCCTGGCATTTCTCCTAGAGTTGTCAGGCAGTAAACAGAATAGCAATTATTCCTTAGCCCTTTCTGAAGCCACACTGGCTCTCATGCCCAAAGCTGTGAATTTGCTCTCATGCTTTTTAGCATGATATTTTCAGCCATGTTGTCAAATGACTTCAATGAACAAATATGGCATCAAAATCAGCTAACTCACTGATAATAAATTCTTCAACTTGAAAATTCTACAAGCCAAAACTAAAGTGGAGGGAGTGTAAGAGTGCATGATTTTTTGTTTGCAGATGATTGTGTATTCAATGCAGACTCTGAATCTGAGATGTAACAAAGTATGGATTAATTCTCTGTTGCTTGTGCTAATTTCTGCCTAACAATTATCATCAAGAAAATGCAGGTACTCCAAGAGCCTGCATCATACTATCTATATATGAAACCATGAGTTGCAGCAAATAGTGAAATTCTGAATGCTGTGGATAAATTCACTTTCCTTGACAATATACCATCCAGGAATGGAGTCCACATTGAAAATGAGGTTGACACACAAATTGCTAGGGCTAGTTCAGGGTTTGGGAGACTTCCAAGGAAAGTGTGGGAGAGGAGACATAGTAGACTGATAAGCAAACTGAAGTCTACCGAGCCATTGTACTGACCTCCTTATTGTATGCTTATAGAACTTAAACAGTATACTAGCATCTTGCCAGGAAACTGAATGGCTTCCATTTGAACTGTCTCAGGAAGATTCTGAAGATCACCTGACAGGATCAAATAAGAAACACTGTGATTTTTCTTGAACTAAACTGCCAAACATTCAAACTTTACTGCAGAGAGCACAAGTCCGTTGGGCTGGCCACACTGTTCAAATGCCAAATGTATGTTTGCCAAAAAGACTATTTTATGGAGAAGTCCCATTGGGCAGGAACTTACAAGGTGATCAGAAAAAGCAATACAAGGATGCTATCAAGGTCTCCTTAAACAACTTTAGAATTGATTGTTCTGTGCACTGGCATAGGACCACCGAGCAAGGCCCTCATCAGAGAAGTCGCTGTGCTCTGTGAGCAAAGCTGAGTTGAATTAGTTCAGAAGAAACACAAGATGTGCACAGTTAAAGAAGCCATCCAAATGTTCATAGGGACTATTTGTGTGTGACCTGTGGCAGAGCATTCCAAACTCTTATTGGTTTGATCAAACACAGTCAAATATACTGTGATTTGACTTTAACATAATGATGTCATCTTGGCCCTCTTCAAGAAAAAAGGACAACTACCAATGCATTAGAAGCTACCTGAACATCAAGACCCAACAGAGAGAATATAAAAGGTCTAGGAAGGCATGATATTAACACTAGTCATAAAGTGACACTAAGCTCCATTCATACCTTCAACACAGGTAGAATAGGAAAAGCCATCCCAAAGTGTAGAGAGAAGTTCTTCTCAAAAGTATACATTTCTTACCATAGATTTAGAGCTAAAAAATACTTTTGAAAACATCAAATCTAACCTCCTCATTTTACAGATAAGGAAACTGAGGCTTAGAGAAGTTAAATAAATTGCCAGGATCATACAGCTTGTGTCTGAAGCAGAATTTAAACTTATGTCTTCCTAAATTCAAGTTCACCTCTGTATATATTATGCCATCCAACTGCTTCTAGGGTAGTTAGAAAAAAGAATTAAACTTAATTTGCAGATATTAATTTGGGTTTATATTAAGCATAAAAGAAATAATAATTGGTTAATTTGTCATTACATTATGTCTGAAAAATTGGCAAACAAGGGTTATAAATATTCTGTTTTACTGATTGGAAAGCTGAATTAAAATTTGACTTCGTTAAGTCCCACTTTAAAGCATAAAGTACTTTTCTCAGAAAGCAATAAATAAAGTAGTCAATCTTTTGATTTCTAGTTCATGCCTTTATCCATAAGGACATGATGCTTGCCAACGCTAATCACCCTAGGGGTCACTTGAATCTATGCTCTGGAAAAAAAAAACTCAAGAGTCCCCAGAGGGGCACTGAATATTAACAGGATCAGTCTTTCTTCCATCTCCAAGGACTTCTGAAAAGCAAAGCAGAGAAATCAGAATATAATGTATTGGGCAGCCTATGGAGATCTTTCTGAAAGAATACTTAGAGACTAGGTCCCCAGAGAAGGCAGGTCTTGAAGAGAGGGAAATCTCTGGCACTGAGTTTTCCCATGGTACTGTTCTCTATCTATAGACAACAAATTGATCCCTCAAAGAGGTGTGTTTGTGGATTCAACCAGATTGCACTTATGATCCATTCATCACTTTTCTAGCAATTTTGGAGAATTAGTGATACCAACTCTATCTCTCCAACCTTTCCTCTAGGAGGAGAGATATCAGGTAGGATACTAGTTTGTCTCAGGTACCAGATAGAACAGTTGGTTTTCTCTTTACTAAAAACTATGGAGGCAAAAAAAAAAACAAGGAAAAAATATGACTTTAGGGTTCCCTATTCTGCCTCAAAAAAATAGGCAAGGCAATACTTAAAAATAATAATAAAGGAAACAAATATCACTGCTAAGCCTTGCTTGTTTCCATGCAATAATTGGGGAAAGTGAGAGACAGAGACAGAGACAAAGAGACAGAGGTGGGAAAGAGGAGGGAGAGAAAGGGACAGGTACAGGACGGGAAGAAAGGGAGGGAGAGAGAGAGGGAGAAAGGGAGAAAAAGGGAGAGAGAGGAGAGAGGGAGATGGGGAGGGAGGAAAGGAAGGAAAGGGAGAGGGACAAAAGGAAAGGGAAAAGAAAAGGGAGAGGGAAACAGAGGAAAAGAGAGGGGGAGAGAAAGGGAAGAGAGGGAAAAAGAGGGAGAGAGAGGAGAGAGAAAATTTATCTCCTCCAGAGAAGTTTGCCATTTGTTACAACTAAGAACGCAATCCTTACATTTGTGAACTTTGGACACAAAGCATGTGACATAAATGAAATATGCAATTGTCATATTGCTAAAGTTTTCTTTCTGTAACAAATAAGAGGACCAAATAAATCAAGAATTCAGGTCTTGTCTCATTTATCTGCACAGTTCTAATTTCCAAACATGTACTTTGTTGTGACTTTTGGAAACTAATTTTTAAGAAAGAATAAACATTAGACAAAAATCATTCTCTTCCCTGATAAGGTTCTCTGGCTTATTCCGACTATTTTGTCTAATATCAAGCTTTCATAAGTTATCAAAGTTAAAAGTGTGGCATAAAATAAATTAATAGATGTGGGGTCCAAATTCAACCAATTTTAATTTGTTTCATAAAATAAAACAAATTCTTTCAAAGCAGTTTGTTTATCTAAAGTTAACTCCAAGATCATTTAACATGCATCACATAAAGTACTGAAAACTAAAAGAACCTGGATGCCTTTCTTGGCCATTGAATTTGGAAAAAAAACAACTGGACAGCAGCTTTCTTTCTGCAAGCCAGAAAGACCAGCAAGAAAATGAGCACAGGTGAGTAACAATTCATTCTCATAACCCATCTTTTGATTTGGTCCAAAATGCATTTCAGTTCATTTCCGTGATGATAAAAATGAGCAAAAAATCCCATTCTGTAACATTAAGTCCTATTAGGCATATTAGGCATTAGTTGACATTGAATAGAGTACTGACTTAGAACCAGAAAGAACTTGCCTCAAACACTTACTATGTGTGAACCTGGACATGTCTTACAATTAGCATAATGCCTGGCATGTAAGTGCTTAATAAATGTGTGTTTATTGACTTTACCTGTCTCAGTCTCAATTTCCTTATCTATAAAATGAGGATAATAGAACCTGCCTCTCAAAAAAGAATTACAAAATTTTGTTATATCATCTATGACCAGAGCTACAAATAATCAGAGGAGCTAGCCACTTAGAAAATGAGCCTTAAAGAGAACTATAAAAACCCCCTTGTGTCCCCAACCACCCACAAGGATGCCTGAAATTCTCATTAGAAATTCAGTCATTAAGTTCTTGAAATAGTTTCAATTATTATATTATCAAAAGTTAAGTGAGAAGATAACATTATTTAGCATATAAGGTCTTAGTTTGGAAAAAAAAAAGAAAACAATTTTGAGCAGAGAAAACTGAAAATACTAATTAGAAATTAAATTGCTCACATACAGATTTATGTGATCCATAGTGATAGAAAGAATGGCCACCTCACCACAGATCCAATGAAGTAGTGAAATAGGAACATCCCTCTTCAATCATACAGATGAATTTGACTTTCTGAATTGTAGTGTAATTTATTCCTATTCAATTTTAACTTGATTCAGCCCCATGGTCAAGCTTGTCAAGATCTTTTGGGATTCTGATTTTATCAGTCAATGTTTGTTATCCTTTCCAGTTTTGTGTTATCTCTAAATTTGATACATCTGCCCTTATCCCATGTCCTTATCCCAAGTCATTAATAAAAATGATATGGAAAAGGTCAAGCACAGATCTTGGAGCATTCATTGGAGACCTTCTTATAAATTGATATAGAATCATAAATAATTCCTCTTTGAAACTAGACATTAAATCAGTTCCACATCCATCTAATTTTAATATTGTCTAGCCCATCTATTTACCATCAGAATAGCAAAGACTTTTTGCTAAAGCAAACTTTTTTTACAGAATATTTCACTGTTAATTTAATAAATCATCATTATTTTGGAATGTTTATTGACATATCAATAGAAACCCCATTTACTTATTCCTGCTTTTTAGAAGACCAGAATTTCAGAAGACTTCTCATCAGCCAGTTAAATTGGCCAGTCAAGAATCTGGATTCCTCTGTCACTACCTTCAACATATTTCCATCCTTTCAGGAAGCCACTGAATCTGCTATGGCTTGATTTAGGATTGTGTCCATGTACCCATGGGTATGCACATGCAGGCATACACAAACATATATACAGGCACACAGAGACCGGCTCATTTATAAATCCACACTCACTTGCATTATTCTTATTGTTACTTTTTATTTTTTATTTCTATTTTTATTTATTAATCTCCCATGTGTAAGCCCAAGATTTCTGTTTAAGAAGCTCCTGGATAATAGTTGTCACTTAACACAGAGAATTAGAAAAGCAGATAATGAAAATAAAGACAGGAGATTGGTATTTCTATTGCTAGAGAAGAAATACATAATTAGTCTCTATACTTAGATTACAAGGGCTTCTACAGAGTTATTTAATTCCTGATCCAGAATTCACAATATGGCAACTCTGTCTTGATATTCCAATTTAGTCAGTTGAGTATTAATCTGGTTCTTGGAGTCTGTATACTGCTCTCTCTAACCCTCTGCTAACTATATTATTTTAATTGAAATTATCCATCAATTCAATCTCAATTGGAGTGATTTGTTCATAGAATTAACTGTTAACTAAGTCAAACAATTATTTGTAAGTCATGCAAACACAAAAATCTCAACACAGAAAGTAGTGATTCCAAGATATTCCTAGATCTCCTTCATCACTTCATAATATAAGGATGTTTCTACTAAATGAAGATCTGTAAATAGTACATTTCAAAGACAAAACCATTTCTAAGTAAAGGAAATCATCTTTGTGGGGAAAAAAATAAGGGAGAGGATTCTGGGAAAATGCAGGAGTAGGTCAGAAAATTCTGAGTCCTTAACTCCAGATTTCCACCATAACAAGATAAAATTTCACCTCAGAAAACATCGAGCAGTGAAAATCAATAAGGGTTGAGGCAGAAGAACAGCCCCCATGAGTAAATCAGAGAAGATCCAAAATAAAATCCCAGGACAGAGGTTTGGCCCATGTGAAGTTTAAACACCTTCAAGTGAGCTCTACTTCAAGTGAGCAAGAAAGCAAGCCATAGGACAAGTTAGGTTAGTAGGTAGCCTCAATTAAGCCACAGAAATTGTCATCTCTCCAGAGTGGGGAATTAGGTGTCTGAGGAGAGAAAAGTGAGGGAACCTCTACTGATAGGAGACACCAGGCCCTGCTGTACACCTTGGGCTATACGGAACCAGCAGATGTCAAGAAAGAGATCAAGGAGCAAGGTGCTGCTAGCTGTAGACACTTACATAAGGGCAGAATTCTTGATTCAGTTCCAATCTAGCAGGGAGACTTAAAGTAGGACCTGAGGCCAGAGCCTCCATCCCCACTTACCCTAAGACTAAAGGAGATTACAATAACAAGCTACTATAATTTTTTTTATTGATCAGGCAAAGGAGAAAGAATCTGACCATAGAGAGTTACTATGGGAACAAAAAACACCAGAATTGGTCTTCAGAGTAGGAAACTGAAGCAAAACAGAAAGTCTCTATTACCCTCAAAAAAGTAATATTAAATGGTCACCTACTCAAAAAGAATTCATGGAAGAACTTTTAAAAAAAACTTTTAAAATCAAATGAGGAAAATTGAAAAAAAAATTAAAGAACAATTCAAAAAAAAAAGATTATAAAGAGAAAGTCAACCAACTAGCAAAAGAGATCCAGAATCTTAAGAAAGAAAAATTAGAATTGGTGGCCAAGGATGGACAGAAGCAGCTACACCCAAAGAAAGAACACTGGGCAATGAATGTAAACTGCTTGTATTTTTGTCTTTCTTCCCATGTTATTTTTACCTTCTGAATCCAATATTTCCTATGCAACAAGAGAACTATTCGGTTCTGCACACATATATTATATCTAGGATACACTGTGACATATTTAACTTGTATAGGACTGCTTGCCATCTGGGGGAGGGAGTAAAGGGAGGGAAGGGAAAAGTCAGAACAAAAGTGAGTGCAAGGGATAATGTTGTAAAAAAAAAAAATTACCCAGGCATGGGCTCTGTCAATAAAAAGTTATAATTAAAAAAAATTAGAATTGGTTAAGAGGAAGTCAGAAAAGTCACCAAGTCACCAAGAAATAACAAAATAAAATATAAATAATAAAAATAGAAGAGAATGTGAGACATCTCATAAAAAAACAGATCTAGAGAATAGATTTTTAAAAAGCATAAAAATAATAAAAGCTACCATAAAAAAGAATTTTTATACAATAATACAAGAAAAATATTAAGAAAATTGTCCTATAGTATTAGAACAAGCGGGGCAAGTATGAATAGAAAAAAAGCCCACCTATTATCTGAACGAAATCCTACGAGGAAAACCTACATAAATGTCATATAACTAAATTCCAAAACCCACCAATCAAAAATAAGATATTAGAAGCAACAAGAAAAAAACAATTCAAAAGCATCAGTGCCACAATTAGAACTACACTGCTAGAACAATTACACTAAAAGATTGCAGGTCTTGAAACACTATATATCAAAGAGCAAAAAACTGGGGTTGTGGCAGAAAATATTATGTCCAGAAAACTTAAGCATAATCTTCAATGTAACAAAATAAAATGGACATCAATGAATTGCCAGACTTCCAGGATTTTGTTACAAAAAAGCATGAACTATGGGGCAGTTAGGTGGTGCAGTGGATAGAGCACCAGCCCTGAAGTCAGGAGGACCTGAGTTCAAATGTGGCCTCAGACACTTAACACGTCCTAGTTGTATGACCCTGGGCAAGTCACTTAACCCCAGTTGCCTCAGCAAAAAAAAAAAAAAAAAAAGCATGTTCTTAAAAGAAAATTTGACATACAAGATCCAAGAGAAATGAAAGTTAACATCAAAGACTAATTGCAAAGATAAGGACTCAATAAGGACAAACTGTTTACTTTTTATACATGGAAATGTAAACCATATGTTTAAGATAGTCATATGTATAAGATTGTCTCTAGTAATTGGATAGGTCAAAAAAAAGATTATGATAGAACTGAGTATGGTGTTATTCTAAAAATCAACAATGTAGGAAAACAAGTGAAAAGCATGATTATCTTGTACAAATGAAGATTAAGAAGATCTTACATGGAAGAATTCGATGGGGGAGGAGAGCTGGTAGTTCCTGAACCCTATTCTCATTAAGAGTAGGTTAAAGAGAGAATACATGCATACATATGTACACATATATACATACGCATTCATAGGTGGCAGGAGTAAGGGGGAGTGTCTTCTAAATTCAGCAGGTAATAACTGACTAAGGGGGATAGGAAAGGACAAATAATAAGGTAAGGATTTTTTAGAGGGAACCCTACTCACATCAAATCTAAATCAAAGAGATAACAATTTATGCCTTCAGAAGGAAATAAAATCTAAATAAAGAAAGAAAAAAGAGGGTGAGGGAATAGACCTGGAGAGGGCATCATAGAAGGGTGTGATAACAAGGGGACAACATATATTTGGAAGGCTATAAAAATCTTTTAAATTCAGATAAAAAAAAAGACAGTAAGGGGAAAAGAGTATGGGGAAAGGATAAGGGCAGGATACTTGGAGAGGGGGTAGATTAAGTAATAAGAGGACAAGATAGTGAGTAGAAGTAAATCAGAGAAGTCTGCAGGTATAGGAAATAAGAAATAAACACAAAAATAAAATAAACACAGGGAGTAGAATTTATTAGGTAAATTTATTATAATTTATAGGTAAAAAATCAGGGATAGTAATCATCATCTCAAAGTTAAAACTAAAGTAGATTGAATCCAAAAAGAAAAATAGGGAAACTACACTGTGTCAGTCATTTTAATCAATATGTTTTAGACTATTTAAAATAACTAAAAATTAAAGATTGGAATATTGTTGTGATATAGGAAATAATGAGTGGGTAGATTTAGAAAAATATGGAAAGACCTGGACTTATGAAGAAAGATGTTATTTACCTTCAGAGAAATAGAGGTCAAACAAGGATAACATAGTCTTATATAGATGCATATAAATGTGTGTGTATATATGTGTGTGTGTTTACAGATATCTATATATGTATATATGATGTGTATATGTATTGTATAAATATGAGTGTATGTATTCATGTGCATGTGTGCACATATATGGATGTGTAAATATATGTATATATGTATATGTGTATAAATATGTGTGTATATCCATGCTAAATCATAGCCTTCTGGATATGGGAAGGTTAGAAAGGCAGGAAAATGAAGTGCATTAGCATAATGCATAACAGAGAGCAAAATAAAACATACAGGGAAGGAAATAAAAGATGGACAGCTATGAACACAATGCATAGTATTTATTATAAAGGTTTCTTGAAATGGAAATTTTTTGCTTTATATTTTGAATCTTCTCTTATGTTCTATTATGCACATGGCAATGTTTTCTTTTTCTCTTCATATTTTGTATTTAAGTTTTAAATAAATATTTTTAAAGAAAAATAAGTTGGGTGCCAAAGAGAACTTACATAAATAAAGCATTTCCACCCCCCCAAAAAATGGATAATGGGTTGAGAGAAAATAACAATTGGAATGTAGCCCCATAGGGTAATATAGCAAAGACTCAAGGCATTCTATGTTTGTTGAAACTTTGAAAATCTTCCACAGTGATTAACCCAAGTAATAATGTTTGATGTTTTGTGTAGTTTATAGGCAAGTGACTTTCTTCAACAACTACAACAGCTCCAGTAGTGTTACTGGTTTCATCCTCCTAGGATTCACCTACACTGGAGAGACTCAGAAACTTCTCTTCATGCTACTGCTGACAATTTACATTCTCACCCTCCTGGGGAATGGATCTATCATCTGTGCTGTGTTCAGGGATGTGAGAATTCATACCCCCATGTACATACTACTGGCCAACTTCTCCTTTCTAGAGATCTGTTATGTCAGTACTACTGTTCCCAATATGTTAGCCAACTTCTTCTCTGAGACCAAAGTCATCTCCTTTTCTGGATGCTTCCTCCAGTTCTATTTATTCTTCTCTTTAGGTGCAGTAGAATGTTTTTTTCTGGCTATCATGGCATTTGATCGATATCTTGCTATCTGCCGGCCTCTACACTATCACATCATCATGACAAGACATCTCCGAATTAGCCTGGTTGTCAACTGTTGGATAATTGGATTTCTCTGGTTCCCTGTCCCCATTATCATCATCTCCCAGTTGTCTTTTTGTGGCCCCAAAATTATTGACCATATTCTGTGTGACCCATCCCCAATTCTAGTACTCACCTGCACACCAGCACCTATAATGGAATTTATCTGTTCCTTCTTGAGTTCTATGATTTTGGTTATCCCTTTTTTCTTTATCATAGGGACCTATACTCTGGTCCTGAAAGCTGTGCTGAGGATACCTTCAGGAAGAGGTAGAAGAAAGGCCTTCTCTACCTGTGGTTCCCATCTTGTTGTAGTATCCCTCTTCTATGGATCTGCAATGGTGATCTATATGAGTCCAAGATCTGGGCATGTAGCAGAGACCCAAAAGGTTGTGACTTTGTTTTATTCCATGATAACTCCATTTTTGAACCCTGTCATCTATAGCCTTAGGAATAAGGAGATGAAGGATGCCCTAAGGAAAGTACTAGGACATGAGAAGGAAAGTCTTTGTAAGAGATATCCTTTGAGATCCAACTAGAGTTTTAATATCCTTCAGAGATGAAGATATGAGAATAACTAATATATATAAGAAAATTGGTCATCCTATTACTTACCTTAGTGATCTATAGAGTCCCTTAACTTTCCTCACATTGCTAATACTTATAAGTTCAAAACTTTTACTTATCTGTAATTTTTTGAAATTCATATAGAGATTTCTCAACTACTGAGTTCCTTTAAAAAACTATTAATTGCTCTGTTCTCTAATAAATAGAAGAAAAAGGAAGACAGTAAAATTACCTGTTTTGTCTTAATGTCTTTGTTTTTATAGACAGAAAATAGAAATGATTTTATTTAAGTACTTCTGAAAAAACTAATTAATAAATTTATATCATTCATCTTCTTGTCTATTTACAGTTGTATTTTACACAACTGGATAGATGTCACAATATGATATTAATTCTGATATTGAAATGTCTGTTGTGACAAAGAAAAAAATGTATGAATTTATTTTAGTTTGTAAAGCAAATTTCTATCATTTTAATCAATTAATTAAAAAATTACAAAATAACATTAAATTTATATGTGGTCCCTTCCCGATATAACCTTATTAATGATGCTATTCTCTTGAAAACTGTCCCTATCCTTAAAATGTTTTTTAATACCTCCAGTCTGTGGCTTGATGAGATATGATTTATAGTATTTATTTCATTATCAGAAAAATGTAAGGAATACACATTCCTTATCCTAAATCTAGACAATTCACAAAGATACCCTATGGATAACTTCCATAAATCAAAGCTATCATGGGTTATACACATGCATTTCATATAGAGAGATGATAAGTAGACATTACTATAAATGATGAAATAGAAAGACATGAAGGTAGAAATAGAAATTAGAGAGAGAGAGATAAATACTAAGTATATGTTTATGTGTTGTGAATGTTTAATGATGATTGGTCAAGCCCAAATCTCTTGAGAATGTATACTATATAGAGTTAATGCAATCCTCACAAGGATTTTTCAGCATAAACAGACATTATGGAATTAGTTGCCAACTTGATAACTACATAGTGAAGAGATGGATTTATTGTTGTTAAACTGTTCAAAAATCCAAGTGAAACCACCAAGAAAATGGTATAGAACTGGGATGTATTCAAAAGGAAAACATGCATTGGCTTTTCCTGCTTGGCCATGTTCAAATGAAGAAGTAAGGACTGTAATGAATCATTGATAGGTTGAAAGTGGTCTGTTTCAAAGAAATTGAAACTATTTCTAGCCATATGGAAAGATGCTCCAAGTCATTATTAATCAGAGAAATGCAAATTAAGACAACTCTGAGAAACCACTACACACCTGTCAGATTGACTAGAATGACAGGGAAAGATAATGTGCAATGTTGGAGGGGATGTGGGAAAACTGGGACACTGATATGTTGTTGGTAGAATTGTGAATACATCCAGCCATTCTGGAGAGCAATTTGGAACTGTGCTCAAAAAGCTATCAAACAGTGCCTATCCTTTGACCCAGCAGTGTTACTACTGGGCTTATATCCCAAAGAGATCTTAAAAGAGGGAAAGGGACCTGTATATGCAAGAATGTTTGACCCAATACTTTAAGCGTTTGGTATAAAGCACTTGCCCCTCACTCTTCACTTGTTCCTTGGCTGGTTCAATTCATTACTGCTCAGTTCTAAAAAGTGATCTTATAAATCTATCTCAGCAGTGACTATCCATTGGCCAAATCAAATCTAGAAGTGAGATTGAGGAACAAGAGTGAGGGGCAAGTGCTTTATACCAAATGCTTAAAGTATTGGGTCATCCTTCCCAAGGTAATAAATAAGAAAGTATGCATCATCCCCAATATCAGCAGAATGGAGTGGGAAAGAGGCCCTGAAGGATGGAATTCTTCATAACCTCTATTCTTGCTATACATTTACATCAAATGTCCCTTTGCAAAAGCTAATCAATATTAATTAGTTAAGTGAAACTATGGTATTAATCTCTATTGGTTAACATTAAGGAGAACACCAACTTGAGCCAATATAATTAAAGTCCCTCAACCTTTCATAAATACTCTTAAAATGCTGTTAAGAAGATACAACAATTAATAGGTACCAGAATATTCATTAGAGTCAGGATTGAAATAAATATCCTCAGAGTTCATAAGGATGAGAAAGAAAAAGACAGAGAGAAAAAGAGTGCAAGAGAGAGAGACTATGCATATATATGTGTGTATATATATGTTATATATGTACTATGGATATATATATACTCATATATACATCTATTCTATATAAAGATACATATACTTATATGTGTATGAACATATGCATATTCTTGGCTATCCACAGTTCATGCCAGTGAGCAATGATGTCAGGAGTGTAATTAGAAATCAAGGCGAGCCCATTTTAAGTTTTCCAAACTGGCATGTTCAACAAACAGTTAAATAGACAGGTCTATTCAACTGAGTAAACTGCTCTCGTATGGATATTCCCTATAATCTCTTCATGAGGAGACTATCCCAGAATCTGTCTGATCAAGGAGGAGACTGTCACTCAAATGGTAAGTTCCATGGTCTACTAGTTAAGCATTAATCTAATCACCTTGTGTCCAATCTGAAACTACTCACTACAAAATTACCAGTGATATTTTAATCACAAAAAACTAATGGACTTTTCTTAGTCTTTCTCATCTTTCTTGATCTTTCTGGATTTTCATGACAATGTTTTCTGTTGGTTCTCCTCCTACCTGTCTGATTGATCCTTACTAGTCTCCTTTATTGGTTCTTCATCCCTTATTAATAAAGGTTCCAAGAATGTATCCTGGGCCTGATTCTGCTCTCTCACTGGGTAATCTAAATAGATCTCATGGGTTCAATTACCATCTCTTTGCAGAGGGTTCTTATTTCCATCTTCCTATATGTTGGAGAAGACTGACCAACAAGCCCAATTTTTATGAATATTTAAGACATCCCCTGCCATTGTAATACACACATGTCATTTAGACATTTAGAAGTTTTTGTTTAAATGGGCTCACCTTTGATTTGGATTCCAAGTTTTTCTAATACTTTTGGATTACATTAGTTGTGGTCATGTAGGGAAGAATTTCCTTTTCAATGGATTTTCACCCTCATTCTGAAGGACAGAGTTTCCAAACCATAGCCTGGAATGGTATCTTTTCTTTCTATCAAAATGACTGTTCCCCTATTTCTTAAAGTGGAAATGTGCTCTGATAACTGGGCACTGTTTGATTCACTGAAAATACACTTTTAAAAAATAAGAACTATGGTTTCCATTTAGTTTTCCCTTGGATACAGCAATTACTGAGAGAGTTGGAAATCATACTACATAGTAGGAATCAATTTATTATTATTTTATTGATTGTTTTGATTTAAGAAAGTGATGAAGAAAATATTAATGATGTAAATTAAAATAAAAATTAATGTTATAGATACATTTTTCCAGACTTGATTATTAAACATTGATCATCATATGTGTGGAAAAAGTATAAGTCTTAAAGACTAAAGTGGGTCTCCTACCATAAGTTAGGTAGCAGTTCAATGCCATTTACTTCAAAGAGAGTCAGAAGAACAAAAGCAATTAATAAAATAAGTTTAAGAAAAGTTTAAAGGACAGTACTTTTCTCAATCTCAACCTAGGCCCCTATAAATTCTAGTGCAACTTTTGGTTTAGGAAAAAATGTTTTATATGTATTTTCTGAGAAGCTTAGCTGAGAAACCTGATTGAGAAGACTGTAGAAAGTATCATAGCTATTGGCTAAAAGCTTACTAAGAAAGCCACTGGCAGAGGATGAAGACTACAGATAGAGCTGCTGTCTTCTTTCTCGTGAGAAAGGCTTATGAATTCTAGTGGATAGAGGACAGAATTGCAGGCAGATGTTTCTCATTCAAAAACCATAGCTGAGGCACAGAAGGCAACTGAAAGAGCAAAGTTAGAGATTGTAAACCAAATGAATTAAAGCTTCTCTGCAAGGAAAAAGTTTATTAATTGTAACATCCCTCTACAACCAACAATGGCTAAAAGGGCTTGTTAAAGAGCCTCAAATGTAGCATTTCTAGCAGATATTCTTTCAAAGCAATAGGTGATCCAGAAAATACCAAGAACAATTACCCATCAGAATGGAGAACCTTGGGCAAGGAATAATGGATCATAGCACCTGCTAGGGAGCAATGAAGAGTAAACCATGGTGTGGGATTTAAGCCTGATTTTTAAAAAGTTCAAAATAAAACAGAATGATGACATGAGTAGAAGACATCCACAGATTTTCAGTAGGTCCCTCCATGCATGTACTTAGTTCTTGTAGTGTGTATGTGCTTGTTTGTGCATGTGTGCATGCATCTCTCACAAGTGGATACTCATGGCTTCTCTACACTTTCTATTAATTGTATGGGTTTGTGGCAACATAAGTTCAAAATTGATGAGGAAACTTTTGCATTTACCTTATTTGTATTGTTATTTAACAAAAATGACTTTATTATAATCTATCTGACTGATGGGAAGAACTAAAGTTCCTAATGAAGAGGTCACCCTTCTACTTGCCAAAGCCACTATCTATTGATTTACCCCTGATCCTGTCATATCTGGTTTTATCAAACAAATTTTGTCACTCTATCATCACATTCTCTCTAAGATTCAGTTTCTCCTAATCTACTTATTCCTTCCATATTCCTTCTGTGCTTACACACATGCTCATGCCATCCTTAAAAAGCCTCACTAAATCCTGCCATCTCTTATCATCCTATATCTCCATTTTTTAACTAACTTTCTTGAAAAAAGCCATCAATAGTCAAATTTCTCCCCTTTTTCTTCTCTCACTCTCTTCTAAACCTTTTGCATTCTATCTGTTTCAGTAATCATTCAACTGAAACTATCCACTACAAAATTACCAGTGAGCTCTTAATCTCAAAAAACTAATGGACTTTTCTCAGTCTCCCTCATCTTTCTTGACATTTTTGGATTTTCATGGCAATATCTTCTCTTCGTTCTCCTCATGTTTTTATAATTGGGGGGGTAGGGATACTGTAAGTCAGAATATTGTGAATTCCATAAAAATAATCAAGATGATTACAGTTCACAATCATTGTTTTGTTCCAATTGGTATAAGCAATAAAATGGCAAGAAATATTGTTATAAGAAAAAAAGCTTTTTATTTTCAAAATATATTCAGTTTTCAACATTCATCCTTGCAAAATCTTCTGTTCCAAATTTTTTCTCCCTCCCTTCTACTCACCTCAAACCACAGATGGCAAATGATCTAATATATACTAAACATGTGCAATTCTTCTATACATATTTCAACAATTATCATCACAAGAAGAATAAGATCAAAAGGGGGGAAATGGAAAAAAAGAAAAAGCAAGCAAATAACAACAAAAAAGTGAAGATACTATTCATTCAGGTCCCACAGCCCTCTCTGTGAGTTCAGATAGCTCTCTCCATCACAAGTCCAATTTCAACTGATCTGAATCACCTTGCTGTTAAAAAAAAAAAAGTCATATCCATCAGAATTGATCGTTGTATAATCATGCTGTTGCTGTATACAATGTTCTCTTTGTTCTACTCACTTTTCTTAGCAAAAGTTCATGTAAGTCTCTCCAGGCCTCTCTAAAATCATCCTGCAGGTCTTTTGTTATAGAATAACAATATTCTGTAACATTCATATTCCATAATGTATTCAGCCATTCTCCAACTGAAAGGCATTCACTCTGTTTCCAGCTCCTTGACACTACTAAAAGTGCTGTCACAAACATTTTTGTACATGTACATCCTTTTCCCTCTTTTGCAATCTCTTTGGGACATAATCCCAGTAGAAACACAGCTGGATCAAAGGATATGCACAGTTTGATAATCCTTTGGACATAGTTCCATATTGCTCTCCAGAATGGTTGGATCTGTTCATAACTCCACCAACAATTAATGTCCCAGTTTTCTCACATCCCTTCCAACATTCATTCATCCTTGTCTTTTCTTGTCATTTTGTCTTTCTATGACTCCAAGGTCGTCAACCATTTTCCGTGACCCAGGCCCACTGCTAGCTCTGACCTGCACGAAGACCTCTTTGATAGAGTTTACCTGTTCTATCTTGAGTTCTTTGCTTCTGTTTGTACCCTTCATTTAAATCATGGAAACATATGCGGTGGTCCTGAGAGCTGTATTGAAAGTTCCTTCAGCAGCAGATTGCATAAAGCCTTCTCCACCTGTGGGTCCCATTTGGTTGTGGTATCACTGTTCTAGGGCTCTGTGATGGTGATGTATGTGAAACCAACATCAGATCATGAAGCTGGAACCCAGAAAACTGTGAACACATTTTTTATTCTGTGGTGACCCTATTCTTAAACCTTTTGACCTACAGCCTTAGGAATAAAGAGATAAAGGATGCCCTGAGGAAATTTCTGGATAATAAGAATTAAATTCTTAGGGGAGGGGGGAAGCCCTTAGAGAACCATATAAATTTTGAATTTCTTCCTCAATGAAATGTCAAGAATAGCCAGCATATCTCCTGGCTCCACTATCACCTCTCCAAGTAAATTTCTACCTGGATATCTCAATAGCACCTCAAATTCAGTTATTCAGAACTTATCTTTCCCCCTCAAAAAAAATTCTCTTTGCAAATTCTTTAATGGGGGAGGGGGTGTCAAGATGATGGAGAGCAGACATGACTTTGTGACCACCTCTGACCTTCCCTCAAACCAACAGTAGATTAAGCCTCTAAACTAGTTTTGGAATCAAAGAACCCACAAATATTTGGAGTACAAAACATTTCCAGAAGTAGATACCTTGGAAGAACTTCAGAACAGGTCTGATTCTGAAATGGACAAAGGACTGGCCTCCCTCCCCCTCCCTCAGTCTTAGGTTAAAGGGCCTTGGACTTGCAGAGAAATGTCTGCTCAGCTAGATTAAAAGAGGTGTTTCGTACTTCAAAGTGCCTGCTCAACATTGAGGGGTATCTGTTTGATAACCCTGACCTATAAACTATGTTAAACATCTGTCATTGTATCTTTTGTCCTGTAAAGTCGAGTCATTGTTTAATGTCAAAATGCTAGCAAGGGTGAACAAGAATGCTTATAAGGCTGTCCCTACTTCAGTTCAGCTCAGAACCATGCCAGAATCCTACTGGAGGTCTGTCTCAGCCATGTAGACCATTTAGGCTGGTAAGAATAAAGTATTTCTAAATTATGAATCACTATGACCATCTTGAATTTTATTGCCTGGGCTATTTCGATTCAATCAGGGGTACAGTCTGCCGAGCCCAGACTACTGCACAGGGAGACTGGGGAAAGGAGCTGGGGGAAGGAATCTTCTGTGAGCCTCTTAGGCTACTCTGTCCTGTCTGATTTGCTACAAAAGGCAAATTGTAAACCACTGAACCCCAGAAGAAGCAGGACCTAGCGGTGATTACCCAGCGCCGGAAGTCATCAGCAGAACTGACCCAAGGCAAACTAAAGCAGCTGTCGCTCCTTTGCATTGAGAAGACCTCAAGCCTTTAAAAAAAAAAAAAAATGAGCAAAAAGCAAGAACTCTCACATAGACAGCTTTTAGGGAGAGAGAAAAGAACAGACCTCAAAAACTGAGATTCTTAAAGGCAGTCAGATCCAAATGAAGCCCCAAAGGGAGATATGAGCTGGTCCCCATTTCATAAGGCTTTCTTGGAAAAAAGGATCTTAAAAGAGTTAGAAAAAACTGGCGAAAGGAAATGAGATCTTTGCAAGAAGGGATAGGAAAAGTATATAATTCTCTACAAAATAGATTTGATGAAATAGAAAAAGCATATAATGCCTTATAAAATAGATATGAAAAAACAAATTCTTTAATTGTATTGATGGTGCATCCATCATCCAGGACTCTGACTCAAAACATTGGTCTCCTTTTACTCTTTTCTTTACTTCAGACTATGCTTATTACACAAGCTTATAAGTTTACAATATTATTTCACATTTCACATGTCTACACTTATGTCACTGCAACTTTCATTATGTCACCTTCAATGAATCATTCCTAGACTATTGTAATTGATTCCTATCTGATTTTCTTGACTTATCACTCCTATTCTTCTATCTTATCTAATTTCTGATACTTAGGAATCATCTTACTCCTCTGATTAAAAAAATTCAGTGGCTTCCCATTTCCTTCAGGCTAAAAGCTACACTTTTTTTGGTTTAGGAAATTACCTTTAAAAAGATCTTGGTGTTTAATTTTTTTTTTTTACAGTCTGGTTCCAATCTAGTTCCAGGATCTCCTTGTACGTGTTGCCACTCTGTATGTTTTACCCACTCCAACTCATGCCTGCAATAATATTTCCTAGACCTTTCCTCCTTTTGATATCCTTGCCTTTCTTCTGTGCTTAGGTGCTTCCTCTAAAGGATCTTACATGATGCCCCCAAATAAAGGAATATTCTCTTCCTCAACATTCTGATAACATTTTGCCCAGAACTCTTCATACTTTTATAATATAGTACCTTTCATTTGTTGTATCTATCTTCACTGTCATAATTCAAGATCCTTAAGAACATGGTCAATTTTTTTTAATCTTTCTACTTCTAGTGCTTAAAACTGCTGTGCATGTTTATCTAAAGATTTGAATTCTATTACTAAATTTCAGTCACCTTGGAAGTCTCTTACCTTTACTGGCTTCACTACTACTTGTAATTTCTCAATACATAAATCTATAAGTTTTAGCAGAATTAGAATCAGGAAAGTCAACCATAAGTTCTGAGTTTTTTCAAAGAACTATTAAATGTGTTACTTGTTGACAAATAAGAATGAAAAAGTGGAATTAGGGAGATTTTACCTTATCTTATTCAATATCTTTGGTACCAAAGACAATGTTGAAAATTTCCTCTTCTGAAGACTTAAAAGAATGACTAAATCCCTAAAGGTTAATTGAATCATAAATTTACAATTGGGAAATGCCTCACAGATCTTTGAGTCCAACTCCTGATTTTTTAAAGATGAGAAAACTAAAGAACAGAAAGACACTAAGTGAACTTCCAACTTCACTAGACAGGTAATAAGTGATTGAGGTGGGATTCAAATAAAAGTCTTCCTAACTCCAAATCCAAGTATCTTCTCCTTGTACCAACTCCCTTCTTGTTTCAAAGTTCTTTCATCATTTTATCATTACCTATTAACAAGTGTACTGAATCAACAACTTCATAGAAAATTTGACTAAAAGTGAAATCATCTTGTACAATGCACATCTACAGAATGTTAATTGTAGAATTACAATTACAATATCTCTTTGAAGATAGAAACTGCTATAGTTTTATCTTTGTATCATCATACCTAACATAGCAGGTGCTCAATACATATAAATTCAATTGGACAGAGAAGAATTAATTGAATCAAACTAAAATGATGGATACAATATAAACGGAGAACAAACATAGGCCTGAAATATAATACAAAGCATCAATCAAAGTACATCAAACTCATTTAAATCAAATAGTGGAAAGGAAAATATTTTGTGACAAAACATGAAAAGTAGTTCTCAAAAAATATCTCTTCATATTTAAACTTCTAAAAATATGCCAAACTTTTTCTTAGCAGTAGATTCATTAAATTTAGAGATGTACGTACTCCTGAATTCACTGCCCCCTTTCAACTCAACAAGTTGTTTCACTTTGTATCCCAATATGACATCCTATTTAAAGTCTTACAGATTTGGGTTGTTCTTTCATATTCAATTTATCTTAGGAAAAACTTTATACCATGGAACCCTTTTCAGAAAAAGATACCGCTAATGTGCAATCTAAGTTCTTTGTTAGCAGAAACACTGTATTTTGTAATACACTCATATATACCATACACACACACACACACATACACGCAACATGAGATAATAGATTATTAAGTACTTTTTGATTGAGTAAAGGACAAATTACATACTTAGACAGAAATCAACATAGAAAGAATTATATTTTATAGTGCAATCTTTCCTTTCCTATGTTGCTATCTTGGGGAGGAGGGGTGGGGAGGGATGGAAAAGGAAGACAGAAACCACAATAGGTGTTTGATAGTCTTTTCATTATATTTTCTTGATAATGCTATTTCTATAACATTGTTATCATTAAATCCCAATGATATTAAAATTTTTGGATTTCATTGAATAATTATTAAAGGACTTGAAAACAACAAAATAAATAGAAGATGGGACTTCAAAATACAACATTCTGATATATACATGCATGCATACATACATGCATACATACAACACATATGTTTACAGGTTGCAGCTCCTCAGTTGAAAGGGAATTTCCTAAGGGCAGAGTACTTTGTGGGTTCTTGAATCTGCCTTTTATCAGTATATCTAATTTTTCCTCACCTCTCAATGCCAACACTATTATCAGCTTCTACTGTACTAGAAATGCAATTAGGCTACAAGCAAGAAGTCTATATCCTCCACAATTCACAAGATTGTCCACTTTCAACTGTGTAAAGACTGGGGGGAAGGATGTAAAAGTGGAAGCTATTCTTCCTCTATAAAAGATTTTCTCTTGGTGATTTGTCTGAAACTGTTTTCTCCTGTAGATTGAGTCCAAATCCTGACTTCCTAATTGGATTGCTATTTTAGAGAAGACTCACAGGACCTCCTAGGGTATGGTAGTTTAATACTTTTGATTAAGTGGTTGGTTAATTTAACAAAGATATTCCCACCTGCTAAAGGCATCAGTGTTGTAACATTTTGTTATCTACATTAAATAATATTGGATTATTGATTGATTGGCTTATTGGACTCTCCAAAATTGTACATACATACATGTGCACATACACAGAAAGAGAGAGAGAAAGAAACAGAGAGAAAGAGAGAGAGAGATCTATAGAGATAAAGAGCTATAGATTTAGATATAACTATACCATTGTTCAGTCATTCAGTTGTTTGATTCCTAATGACCCCATGGATATAATATAGCAGGCCCTTCCATATTTCATTATCTCCTAAAGTTTGTTCAAATTCATATTCATTGCTTCCATGTCAGTATTTATCCATCTGCTATTTGACCATAACCTTCTCCTTTTTGCCTTCAATCTTTCCCAACATCAACGTCTTTCCCAATGAGTCCCATCTTCTCATTATGTGGCCAAAATATTTAAGCTTCAGTATTTGACCTAGTGTATGTCCTAAAGCACTTTCTTTAAGTATGACCTCCTTGCTATCCAAGAGACTCTCAAAAGTCATCTCCAGGACCACAATTCAAAAGCATCAATTAATTCTGCAGCACTCAGTTTTCCTTATTATATAGTCCAACTCTCACAAGCTATATTACTACCAAAAGTGCAGCACTTTAAAAGCATCACCTTTTAGGGTTTTAAATAGCTTGGCAAGAGTTCCATCACTTCCATCAGCCTTGTTGTTAGCAATGTTTCCTAAGGCCCATTTGACTTCATTCTCCAGCATGACTGGCTCTAGGTACTTTAACATATTTAACATATATGGGACTACCTGCCATCTAGGGGAGGGGGTGAAGCGAAGGAGGGAAAAAGTTGAAACAGAAGTTTTTGCAAGGATCAGTGTTGAAAAATTACCCATGCATATGTTTTGTATATAAAAATTATAATAATAATATAAAAAACTACCTGTACTGATATAGAAAAGCAATTGTCCTTGAGTATTGCCAGAGGAAGGTTAAATCATTTGTTCATGGTCACACTCTTGTTATATTTCCCATGTAAGACTTTAACCCATATTGTCCTGAAACTAAAATCGATCCACATTCCTGCTTGGTGATTCAATAGAATGCTGGGCCTGTACTTAGTAAGGCTTGAATTCAAATCCTACCTCAATCAGTAATAATTATGTCAACCATGGCAAGTGATTTAATCTGAAATCTCCTAATTTCTCTCAATCTCAATTTCCCCATTGGTAAAAGGGAACAATAATAATAGCACCTACGTCCGAAAGTTGTTAAGAGGATTAAATGAAAGAAAATTTGTAATGTGCTTTGCAAGACTTAAAGCATTACACAAATACAAGCTATTATTTTTATATACTATAACACAATTAAATATTAAATAAATCTTCAATTTTTAAAAAAGTCTATTGGAATTGCCCTGAATAACCTCATAGTTGAAAAGAGAAAAGTCCATCACAGTTGATCATCATATCATCTAGTTGTTGCTATGTACAATGTTCATACCCAGAACAACACAGGACTTGGTCATGACCACACAGCACAGGAAGGAAATCAACAGTAAGAGTCCAGGACAGCTACTGTTGTCTGTAGAGGAAACATGGAAAAAGAAAAAAACAGACCTCAAAACCTGAGGACACTAAAAGCAAATCACCTCCATATAAAGCCCCAAAAGATAATATGAGTTGGTTCCCATTTCACAAGGCTTTCTTGGAAGAATTCAAAAAGGATCTTAAAAGAGAATTAGAAGAAAAATGGGGGAAGGAAATTAGAACATTGCAGGAGAATTTGGAAAAGGAAACACAGAAATATCTGAAGAAAACTCCTTACAAAATAAATTTAGTGAAATGGAAAAAGTATATGACTCCTTACAAAATAGATATGATAAAAAAGGAAAAAATTAATTCTTTGAAAAACATAATTTGTGAAATGGAAAAAATCCATTGAGCAAAACAACTCATTTAAAAATTCAATTGACCAAATGCAAAAAGAGCTTTAAAAAAGCTAACTAAAAAAAAAAGAATTCACTAAAAAATTAAAATTGAACAAATAGAAATGATTCAATGAGACATGAACAATCAAACAAAGAAAACCAAAAGAAAATGAAAAAGTAAAAGAAAATGTAAAATATCTAATTGGAAAAACAACTGACCTGGAAAATAGGTCTAGGGGAGACAATTTGAGAATTGTTAAAGTTCCTGAAATGATGATGATGAATGATGAAAAAAACAGCTTAGATATTATCTTTCAAGAAATCTTCAAAGAAAACTGCCCTGATGTCCTACAACCAGATGGTAAAACAGCCTTTGAAAAAATTCACCAATCACCTCCTGAAAGATACCCCAAAATGAAAACTCCAAGGAATATCATGGCTAAATTTCAGAACTATCAGGCCAAGGAAAAAATATTGCAAGCAGCCAGTAAGAAACAATTCAAATATCAAGAAGCCATAATCAGGATTACTCAAAACCTAGTAGCTTCCAATTTAAAGGATCAAAGGGCCTGAAATCTGATATTCTGGAAGACAAAGTAACTTGCATTGGACCAAAGAATCAACTATGCAGAAAAATTAGCATTATCTTTCAAGAAAAAAAAGATGGATATTTAATGATATAGGTGTATTTCATTTATTTCTTATGAACTAAAGGCTCTCTGAGATTCATTACATTTGCACAGACATGATCCTATATCTCTGAGACATTGGGAAGAAAGGACTGAAAGGATCCATTTTTCTTCTGTTCCTTAAGAGATCTAAAAAAACAAAAGAAAACCAACTAGAACTGCCTTGGACATAAGATAGATATTTTACAAGAATCATTTCTGAAACTCAATCCTCAGAAGGAATAGGCTCTTAAGAGAAGGTGAAAAAATAGGCACAAAGTTGTCCCCAGACACTATTCCCCTTCCACAGATCACTAATTGGTCCCTCAAAGAGTAGGGATCAAGGATTTACTCCAGAGGATGTTTTACTTATATTGCTTCTCGTTTCTCTAAAACACTAAGGAAGAGTTGCATCAACCCCACATCTACACCCTTTTCTTTTGCTGGTTTTTGGATAGATTTTTTTCATCTTTTAAAAAATCATAGACTAATAGAATCTCAAAGTTGTAAGGGATCTCAGAGCTCAGTCCAAAATTCTTCCATGAAATATGAACCCTTTCAAACCATCTCCAAAAGAGTTCATCCAGCTTTTGCTTGAAGACCTCCAGTAAGAAAATCTGAAGCACTCATGAGAAGAGAAGAAAGAGCATCTTGACTTTGAGGTCCTTTGTCTTGCTCCAAGAAAAAAAAGGTGATATAGTACTTATAGAAAATACAGTAATGTAAATGCAAAGACTACCAGCTTCTTTCTGAGGCTGCTTTGTTGCAAACTTACTGAATAGCTGAATCTACCATTTTCCCCTTTCAAATCCATTGTTTTATATCACAATGCGAAACACTTTTATTTTCAAGGGCTTTAGCATATAGTATAATAAAATGGAAGGGGTCAGGATTGACATCTTCATGTAACCTTCTGTCAAAATTGCTCACAGAAAGTAAATAGAAGAATGCACTATCTGAACATACTGACAAGTCAGGCAGGCAGGCCTGAGTGGGTGGGAATTTATGGGACTGGGAAATACTTTGATAGTTGGCACTCCAAAGAGCTTATCCAAGAGAGATGCCAGGCAAGCAGCCATAAAATAGCACAAAACAAGCTCCTCTCTACCTCATATTCTTTATCTCTTCTTCAACTTGAGGTTATCTTAAGGTCTCTAGATCCTCCAGGTCTACCAAGCTGTCAACTAGAAGGGAAAGAAAGTAAGAAATAAAATTTCAGTAAAAGAAGGTAATTTGTCTGGTGTAGACCAGAGGAACTGGTCTTCAACAAAGTATAACCATTTTTTGGATTTGTGCCTTATTGGTAAATATATATTGTCAAAGTAATTTGTAATGATACAACTTCAGTATCATTTTTCTTGTGTCCTCAGAAACCATCAATTAAAAAATATCTTTCCAAAAGAGCTTCTGAAGGAATCTGTCTATCATTTTCAATGGCTGCAGGTTATATTTAGAGCAAGCCAACAGGACAGTTTTCCTCTGTCAAGCAGAGTAAAAGAATAAAAGGATGAATGCAAATAAGTGATGATACTGGCTTCTTAAATTTAATCTTTTTCTTTGCTCATAATCCATTTTGGCACACTGAGTACTAAAAAAAATTAGTGACATTGCACAGACTATGTCAACGCACACACACTCACACATACTCAAGAAATTCTAGTGGCAGGGCTAGATTGCACAGTGGATAGAGCATTGACTCCAAAGTCAGAAGGAGCTGAGTTCAAATCTGGTCTTAGGTACAGATTAAATATATGACTCTGACTAAGTCACTTAATTCCAATTGCCTGCCTTCCCCAAAAAAATTTCCAGGGATTCTATATTACCTCCTAGATCTAACATAGAGTTCTTTAGCAATTAAAGTTTTTCACAGTCTGGCCTCTTTTTATCCTCTGACTTGTTGAATTTATACTCATCATTGCAATCCAAAGTCTAATCATACTGACCTACTTCCTGTCCCTCACATCCCAACTGACTATCTCCCATATTACAATGCTCCTCTTATTCACCTCTGATTCTTGGTTTCTTTCAAGATTCACCTTCACAAAAAAAATTATCCATGAAAAGATCTGACATCAATCGTGTTAAGGATCATAGGATTTGGTAAAATAGAAAAAAATATACCAAAGATTAAATGTTTCCCCAAGTTTTCAAGTAAGAAATATCAGAGCCAGCTTTCAAATACAGGTTTGGGAGGTATTGTTTCAAATACAAATATGGGAGGAACTTCAGAAATTATATAGCTAAATGTTCTAATATAAAGAAGAGACAAAAAAGAAGCGATATACTCAATACCATACAGATGGTGGTTGTTTGGTCATGTCCATTTCCCTATGACCCCATCTGGGGTTTTCTTGCCAAAAATATTGGAGGGCTTTGCCATTCCCTTCTTCAGTCCATTTTGTAGATAAAGAAACTAAGGCAAATAGAGTTAAGTGACTTACCCAGGATCACCCAGCTAATAAGTGTCTGAGATTACATTTGAATTCAGGAAGATGAATCTTTTTTATTCCAGGGGCCCAGTACTATATCTATCCATTATACCAACTAGTTGCCCAACCTTGCTGTCACAAGGCAATAAGAGGCAAAGCTGGGACTTAAATCCAGACTCCACAACCAGCTTAGGAAAGTAGCACAAGACTGAAAAAAAAATTAATATGGAGTTTAAAAACCTGTATTTGAAAGCTGGCTCTGATATTTCTTACTTGAAAACTTGGGGAAACATTTAATCTTTGGCATATTTTTTTCTATTTTACCAAATCTATTTTGAAGGAATTGTTTTCTTCAATCAATCTTTGTTTCCTTTTCCAAGTTATTGATTTCTTTCATAACTCTCATTTCTTTTTCCAATTTTTCTTCTACTTCTCTTACTGATTTTTAAAATCCTTTTTGAGCTTTTCTAAGATAACCTTTTGAGCTTGAGACCAATTCATATTCTGTTTTGAGGCTTCACACGTAGGCATTATTAACAATGGATATTATTGTTCCAAGTTTGTGTTCTAATTTTCTCTGTCACAATAATAGCTTTCTATGTAAGGGTTCTTGGATTTTTGCCCATTTTTAAAATCAAGCTCTGCTTCTAAGGCACAGTAGAAACTGTCACGAGTGGGAGCCTTGTCACTGGTTTTCTACCTTGGGGCTGAAGATGCTGCCCATTTTCTCACTGCTCTGGATTGGCCTGGTCTAGTCAAGCCTGTTGTTCCAGCATCTGAAGGCTTGCAATTTGCCTTCTACAGTGGGGCTGGGGCCCTCATAAGTAGCCTGCTGAGCCAGGACCAAAGGGTCTCTGCTAATGATTTTTGCTATGGCAAAGAGCTTCAGATTAGATTGTCCACACCAAGCTTGTGCTGGGTCAATCCTCCTTTTTACCCAAGTGATACAGACCGTTCCTGAAGTCCTTCTAAGTTATCTTAAGCTAGAAAAAAAAATTTCATTCCATCTTTTGTGGTTTCTAGCATTCCAGAATCTGTTTAGAGGTTTGATTTAATGTTGTTTCCAAGGGAAACTGGCTTCTTTCCACCATCTTGGCACTGCTCATTTAATTTTTCTGTTATTTTCCCATTTGAAAAATGAGACAGTTAGATTCTGAATTCCCTTCTAACTCTAAAACTAGTCTCTTGGAATCCTATTTAAAATACATAGATCAGAATAAATTGAATTCACTTCATTGATATCACAAGCTAAAATATTCTCCCTCCATCTCTCTGTACCTCAATTTTTGGTACTGAAATAGCATATGTAGCAGCATAACCACCCCTAGGTCCAATATAGGATATTCTTGGGGGAGTTCTCTACATAACCAAATAGAGCTGAGGAGATCCTCTTGAATCTGCCCAATAGCATGCAGGTAGTGGCAAGTAGTCTAGATTTTAGTTGCTCTTTCAATTCTCTCCAGTTGTCTTTCAAGTCTAGATAAATATTAATATGTGAAATTGTACTAAATTTAGTAGAGGGGAAGGTGATCAGCCATGTGGAAATTGCCACCAAAACCAAAGAAATTAAGTTCCACGTCATTAGCTGTTACTTAAACTCCTCACATATTTCTATCAATGTTGTACTTTTCTTTGCTTGATTAAATTAGATGATATTTTAATATTTCATGTCTTTAATACAATATTTTTCTCCATTACTGTCTGCCTGGGAATTCAAATGAAATAATTCATATTACTGCAATTTGAAGACTATGAAACCCTATCGATAAGAACAAAAATAAATATATAATTATAGTCAAATGTATAAAACCATCTAAATACACAAATAAGTATAAGTTCATGTGTTCCTTGTATTTATACATAAAAACACCACTTTTAGCATTTCCCCCCAATATTTATTTCTCTAGAATGTTTTCTTTTTGCTTTGTTTTATAGGCAAGGAAGAAGCATCATGAAAAGATTCAGCTTTTTACAAAGAAGATAAATGTTTCAAGAGACATTCAATATTTTGGTTTCATGGATACACCTCAAGATTTAGTGATAGGAAGTCCTGCATTCAAATCCTAAGTCAGACAGCTACTAGCTGAGTAAGCTTTAGCATATTATTTAATTTCACTGTCATTCAAGTTCCTCATCTGTAAAAATAAGGGGATTGTATTAGAAAGCCTCTGAGGTTCCTTCTAATTCTGAAATTCTGTCATTCTACTGACATCTAGGAAAATAATTTTCAGTGTGAAGATTACGCAACCTATGATTTGGTATACAAGCCACACTAAGAAGAAAAAGAGGAATAACAACAAGGACAACAGTCATTTAAACTTTAGTAGAACAGTGGTCTTATAGATCTGGTAATTCCTTTCAAGATACTAAGGATCATTCATTCATACTTACCAATCATGTATAACAATTGCTCATTTTCTTCCTAAGTTCACAGGAAAGTGATCCAGAATCTTCTTGAAGGTTCTCCTTTAGCTCTGTAGATAACACAAAAATACCTACCAAAGGAACACTGAAGCTACCCATCAGCTATTTCTAATGTTCATCACATGACTGCCCAATTTTCTTTTTTCCATAATTCACTTCCCCTTGGTTTCATTTTGCTTGGGTAATGATATTTAAATAGCATTTTAAAATTCCAGAGTGATTTTTACATACATTATTTCACTTGACTCTCACAATAACTCTAGGAGATAGATATTATACTAATGTTTTATACAAAGAAACTGAGACTCAGTGAAACTAAATGAATTGTTCACATGCGCACAGATTCTAAGTCTCAAAGACAGGATTTGGACTCATCTTCCAGACTTTAAATTCAATACTCTGTACTGCTGTGTTCTCATCTCCTGTCATGCTTCCTAAAATTTCACCATTAAAAGAAAATTGAAGAATAGTAACACCATATCAGTTGGCACCTTGCAGTTCAACTTATCATGGCAGATTAAGACTAAGTACTTAGAAATATAATATCTATAGAAGCATGGGGAAAACTACAACTAGGAGATGGGTTTTGAAAAGAGAGAAGGAGATGTTCATCACAGAACATCACAGAATGACTTCTTCCATTCCCAAATTCGATCTAATCTTTACTAATGGTCTAAGAAAATGTACTTAAATACCAACAATTTGTCCCATATAAAATCTACCAATCAAGAAAGGCTATAGGAAGGATTCCAGCTATAGGGATATAGGCTATTCATTTAAGTGAAAATTTGTGGATGATGAATGGATATATCACATATTTGGGAAATTAGATGATCTTCAGAGAGCATGTGGCATTGACTTGTCATCAATCCAAGACTTCTTTCAGAGGCAATATCATACATGGGAAAGAGCTCCATGGTATGATTCAAATAAACACCTCTAGTATTTATCATTTGTGTAATCTTGAGTAAGTCATTTTACTTCTTAAGACCACAGTATTCTTATCTATAAGATAAAAGTATTTAAATGAAATGGCTCCTGAGGTCCCTTCCAACATGGCATCTATAATGAGGCAAGGATATTAAAGTGGCAGCAGTGTGAAGAATGAACTAAAGAGATTAGAGGCCAGCAAAAAAAGTTATATGTGCTTTAATTGGAGTATGACATATGAGTAAAGAGAAGAAGATAGTTACAAGAGATTCTGAAAAAGTAGAATTGATAAGAATTGTCAACTGTTTGGATATGGACAGAGAAAGTCAAAGAAGAGTAAATGATAACTTTGAGATTGTAGACCTGGATTACTAGAAAGATGTCATTGCCCTCAATAGAAATTGGAAAGTTCAGAACAAGAGTAGGTTTGGTGAGCTAAGGTAATGATTCCTATTGTGGATATATGAAGTAATATGCCTAAGGTATTCCATGTATAGATATCCAGTGGGCAGTTGGCATTCAAGTTCAGAAGAATGACTAGAATATGTAGATATTGGAATTACCTGCATAGAGCAAATAATTAAACCCACAAGAGCTGATGGGCACACCAAGATAGAGCTTAAAGAAAGAAGATAGTATGGTCCAGGAAAGAGCTTTAACAAACTATTTTCATTGATAATTGGGAGATAGAACTACAAAGAAAGGAAACTGAGATGAAATTGTGAAATGAGTAGAAAAAATAAGGAAGTAGTGTCACAAAAGTAAAGAAGAAATCATTCAGGAGGAGGGAATGTTTTAGAATGTGAAAAGCAACAAAGATATCAAAAAGAATAATGACTGAAAAAAAGTTACTGAGACTTAGCAATTAAGAGATTAATGGTACTCTTTGAAAAAGATTATCTCAATAGGGTGATTGAATTCATAGTCCATATTTCATCAGGTTGAGAAGTGAGCAGAAGATGAGGAAATAGAATTGGTAAGTGTAAATTATTCTGGGGGTTCAACCAATAAAAGGAGAATAAATAAAATATTTTTGAGGATAGGAGGATAAAGGAGTCTTTAAGGAGATAAGGGTTGTATACATAGACATAAGGAAAGGAGATAGTGGTTAAAGAGTGGTTGAAGATGAGAAAAAGAGGAGGAAATAATCAAGGCAGAAAACTCCTGGAGAAGAAAAGAAGAATTGTAGTAAGATCTCAACTACAATTGCTGATCTTGTCAAAAAAGGGGACATCTCTTCACTGGAGACTACACCAAAGAAGGAGAAAATAGTATGATGTAGAATGGTTTTGCATTGTTGAGTAGGAAAGGAGGAGAAGTTAACAATATATGAGCTCAATTTTTTCAGTAAAGCATAAATGAAAGTTCTTCAAGATATCCTAAAATACTTAGTTCAGTTCTTAAATTTAATAGTATTAATAACTTAAAACTTCACTAAAGCTTTTGGTACAACCAGCATAGAGAAAGGGAAAGATTAGCAAAGTTAAAGGAGGATAATAATAGAAGGCTCAAAGCTTCAGTTACCATGACCCAAGAATCTCCTATTTCACTTATATTTAAAATGAAGTATCCTCCTTTAAACACCAAATCAAATGCCAGCTACTTCACAACTCCAATTTTTTTTGACCTCTTGATCTATAATGACAAATACCTTCCTATCCCAAAGATGTTTTATATCTCTCTGATACAGTCATCATGTATTATTTTGGATTATATCTAGCCTGTTTGGATAGTGTGTCATGATAGAAAATGTAGGGTTTTTTTCTCATTTTAAGGGATTTTCCATCTTGAAGAATTGTTAGAATCTTGGAAGATGGGAATTCATGGACTTTGGTCCAGAGAAGCCCTGGTAGTTTTGCTCTAAGCTTCCCTGATCCAATGAGTCTCTTGTCTCCCATTATTCTTCAGATTTTCATTCCAGCTAGGAAAAAACATTCTTCCTTGATATTACAAGGCTACAATAATATTTGTTGGCATACAATTCCTTTGCTATACTACAACCCTAATGGGCAGGAGTCTTAATATAATGAAGTTTTATATATATACATATATATTTCTCTAATATTCTGCACTCACTATTAATTTTAAAATGTGTGTTAAATTTTTCTTTTTAAGACCTTCAAAGAGTGTAAAAATTATTTATTTTCAATCAATAACCTTTGTTTGCTATGTACCTTATAGGCAAATGAAAATTTCCAACACTAACCACAGTTCCAATAGTACTTCTGGTTTCATCCTCCTTGGATTCCCCTGCAGCAGAGAGATTCAGATCCTACTCTTCATATTCTTCTTGATCATCTACATCCTGACACTTCTAGGAAATGGTTCTATCATCTGTGTTGTATATAGGAACAAACAACTTCATACTCCTATGTACCTCCTCTTGGCCAACTTCTCCTTTCTGGAGATCTGGTATGTCACTTCTACTGTACCTAATATGTTGACCAACTTTCTCTCTAATACCAAGACTATTTCCTTCTCTGGATGCTTCCTCCAATTCTACTTCTTCTTCTCCTTAGGTGGCACAGAATGTTTTTTTCTGGCCATCATGGCATTTGATAGGTATTTGGCCATCTGCTGGCCTCTGCATTATCCCACTATCATGACAGGACGTCTCTGCATCAATTTGGTGGTCAGCTGCTGGGTGTCTGGATTTCTCTGGTTCCTAGTTCCCATAATACTCATATCACAACTGTCCTTTTGTGGCTCCAAAGTCATAGACCACTTTCTTTGTGACCCAGGCCCACTGCTAGCTCTCACTTGTACCAGAGCCCCTTTAATAGAATTCACCTGCTCCATTGTGAATTCTTTGCCACTATTTATTCCTTTTCTCTTCATCATGATAACTTATGCCATGGTTCTGAGAGCTGTGTTAAGAGTTCCTTCAGCAACAGGTCAGCGTAAAGCTTTCTCCACCTGTGGATCCCATTTGGCTGTGGTATCACTATTTTATGGCTCCGTGATGGTGATGTATGTGAAACCAACATCAGGCCATGAAGCTGGAACCCAGAAGATTGTGACCCTCTTTTATTCTGTGGTGACTCCATTCTTAAACCCTTTGATTTATAGCCTTAGAAACAAGGATATGAAGGATGCCCTGAGGAAAACTTTGAATACCTGAACATTACAGTGTTTACAGCAGATATCTTTGCGGCCTGACATAGATGTGCAATATCTCTCTTAGGTGAAAAAATCAAGAATGAAAAAAGATCACTATATAAGAAATATATTCAGTCCTTCATTTCCAGTGGTCTTTTAGACATCTCTACCATGACATTCCATTTGTGTTTCAAAGTCGACATGGCCAAATGTGAACTCATCATCTTTCACTAAAAATGTGCCCCTTTTTCCATATTTTTATCAATTACTCAGTCATAGGAGAATGATCGTTTTTCCAATAGTAAAGTTCAAAATATAGACATTATATATTATAAATCCCTTTCCCTCAGCCTTCATATCTAATCTGTTCTTAAACCCTTTCAGTTCATTGGTTCTTTGATTTCCATTCACAAAGCCACTATCTTCATTACCTCAGCTACAAAAATGTAACAGTCTCCTAATTCATCTCCCTGAATCCTTTCTTCTTTTTTTTCCAATTCACTCTACCTACTTGTTAAAATAATTATCCAAATGAACAGATAAAATCATGTAGTTTACTCCCCTACTCAAAAGTTTTCAGTGGCTCAAAAGGGCTTATCAGATAAAATAAATATTTTCATCTGAAACTTTATGGTCCTCAATAGTCTAACTCCAACCTTCCTTTCCATATTTTTTCTCTTTTTCCCTTTCTACTATGTTCCAGGCAAACTCTTTCCCAATCTTACTTTGTCAAGCTCAAATATAAATCCCTTATGCCTAGAACATACTTTCTCTACATTTCCATCTTTTTTCCTTTCTCTTCCTTAAAAGTCAAGATCATAAAACTCTTTTTCCATGAAGTTTTTTCTAATTCTTCCTATTTTAAGTAATATCTTCTATTTCAATTCTCTGAGACCTTGCATAGACCTTTTTAAAAAAAAAGTTTTTTATTTTTGTTTTGTTTTTATGACATTTACAAATTACTCTCATTTTGTGAGAAGTTTCACAATCTAGAAAAACAATTTAAGCAAAATTAATAATAAAGTAACTTCATTGGAACGTGCTTGTAACATTTAACATCTAGGGGCAGTTAAGATGGTACAGTGAATAGAGTGCTGGTCTTGAAGTTAGGAGGACCTGAGTTCAAAGCTGACCTCTGGCACTTAATACTTTCTAGCTGTGTGACCCTGGGCAAGTCACTAACCCCAGCTGCCTCAGCAATTTCCTCCATTCATAACCTCTTTACTTCTTTAATTAGCCAAGAGTTTTTTCCCTCTTCCTCCCACCTCATTGGAGAAAAAAAAGAGAAAAAAAGATTTTTAACAAATATGAATCATCATAAGGGGAAAAGTCACAATGAATCTGCATATGTGAGTATCAATATTTATAACTTTGTACCCTAAATCTACCACCTTTTTATAATAGATAGCATATTTCATCACTAATCCTCTGTAATCATGAATGGTCTTTATAGGTCCTAGAGTTTTCAAAATAGTTTCTTTTATAATATTATTATGTAAATTGTCCTGGTTCTGCTCATTTCATTCATGATTAATTTATATAAGCTCTCAAAACTGTTCATTTTTATGATATTGTTGATATAATTTCCATTGTTTTCTGATTCTTTTCATTTTACTCTTTAGGAGGAAAAGACCCATATATACAAAAATTTTTATAGCAGCTCTTTTTATAATACCATAGAATTGGAAACTGAGAGAATGCCTATTGGTCAAGGAATAGCTAGGTTGTGATATATGAATATGAGGGCATACTATTGTGTTGTAAGGAATAAGAAAATAGATTATTAAAGAAATAATTGTTATCTATATCTTTTTTACATTCTGCTTTATCTCAATTTAGATCTGTAAACATCTTTTCTGATTATTCTATTATATAAGTGCCTTAAGCATAAGGATTGTATTGAGTTTTGTTTTTGCAAAATTCACATAAAGAAGGCAGGCAATAAATGTTTGTCCTATTTAATGGAATACAATCATTAAATTTTTCTATTGTATTCTTTATTTTTTCTGACTTTGCTTAAATTTGTAGCTTGACAAGCTCTAATTTTTACAAATTTTGTCAAAATTAAAACCATGTAGGAAGGTGACAATTTTGTGACTCCTTTCATAACTGTAAAATATGGTGCTGATGAATGTATGACATATTGTGGTATAATAAATTGAGCAATAGTTCACAAGTTAGAGGACCTAAGATGGATTTTCAGCTTTGTTCTTTATTTGTTGGGATGCTAAACAAATAATTTTACAAATCTGGACTTTAATTACCTGGTCTACTAGAGAAGGGATTGAGACTAGATAATTTCTGAGGTCAATGACCAGCTCAAAATTCTCTGTACAAATATCCAATGCCTATGACAGAAAAGAAAAATTTGTACTCCATCAACAAGCATTTTTAGGCATAACTGTGTGTAAGGCATGATGCCAAGCACTAGGGATACAAAACTAACAATAATACAAAAACAATTAGTAATACTAAAAGTACATTTCCATTGTACTTTAAATTTTGCAAAACGCTTTAGAAATATTATTTGATTTTATCCTTACAAAGAATCCCTGGAGATAGGGGAATTTGCAGATGGGGAAATGAAAACAGAAAAAATTTAAGTTATTTCCCTAGTTTACACAGCTAGTCTGAGGTCAGTTTTACCTTAGGTCTTCCTGAGTCTAGACTCAGTGCTCTGTTTATAATTCAAACTGTGGGTTCTCTGCCCAAAGGAATATAAATTTTGGTCTCCGAACCCTCACATGATAGGGGCTTACTAGTTTTTTTTTAAAAAGAACCATACCTTAAACCCAATTCACTCTGGCTCTCACTGATTGGCCAACAACAAGTCCCAGTTCAAACCTCACTGGGTCATGCATTGTTTGGGTTTTGATGGCTCAGAGTGAGTATAAATAGCTAGTGTTTCTGCTTGGCCAGAAATCCTGAGGGTTTTCTCTTCCCTGACTGATTTTCTTTTTTGATTAAGTAAAAGAGGTCACCTTTTGCCTAATTTCTTACCTTGCCTAAATCACTGAATGGGTGTTGCCTGGGGAAAGCACTTTACTTAAAAAGGCTAAGGTCTCCCAGCACTCAGGGCCATTTCCAGTCATCCTGACCTCTATATTGCCACTGGACTCAGAAGGCTCTAGAGGAAAAAGTGAAGCCAGTAACTTTGCACAGCTCCTTAACTTGAATCCAATTCACTAGCTAATCATGACATCACTTTCCTGATCTCATGGTCCTCTTCAACAACGAAAGACAAACAATAACAATAAATAAACTGTTTCTACAAGAAATAAAACAATCTTTACTCACAAGAATCTTACATTCTAATGGGGTCATTCATTGTTTTTTTTTATTAAATATCTTTGGTACCATAGACATAATATCCAAACTTCTTTTCAATTTTGAAGCCTTTAAAGAATGAATAAATTACACAAACCTATAATTTAAATTATTTAAGAACGATTATTATTGTCATCATTCTAATCATTATGATAGAGCACAGAGGTATATTGAAATATATTGAAACTTTAGGACTCTCCCTGTACAGGCACACAAAATGATGGTGTAATGCCAGAGAAACTGAGGCAGAAGAGAGATTAGAGAGTTTTCAATATTTTATTAATTGGAGAGTATAATTGACTGAACAGGACTCTCGTCTCAAATTATCCAGTCAGACAGAGATAAAGATATGCTGGGACCAAGGAATCCATGTTGGTCCCAGGGCTGGGGAGACTGTCATCTCAAAGAATCCATCAATCAATAGGAGCTGCCCAATTCCTCAAATACCTCCTAGAAACAAAGAACCAGAAGGCGGGAAGGCTTCTGTCAGGATGGAGGGAGACCATAAATCCTAAAAGCCCAGAGACAGGATGACTGAATACCCAGAGATAAAGATGTCAGTGAGGTATCTTGGAATATTTTAGAGGGATATTGTAAATTCTTGAGGACAGGGAAGGGTCAAGCAGTCTGCTCTTCTTGTTTATCTTGCTAGCAGTTTATAACCTTAGAGCCCAATCTTAATGGACCAGAGTAGGATTTTACAGCTTAGGGGATTTGACAGAACAGTTAAGGAAACTGAGACAAAAGAAACTAGTTCAGGGAAACCGAGTCAGAACAATTAAAGAGAACTATGGCATAACAATGGAGCATAGGGACTTGACCTCAAAAACATATTGTGGTTTCAGGTTGGTGTAGTAAGGCATTTCAAAATAATTTGCAGACTTAGACCATCTCCAAATCAAGAGGCAAAAATTTTATTACATTGCTGACAGCAGACTAAATTTCAAAAGGCTGTTTTAGTAATTAATAAGGGGAAAGACACTAGCTAAGTTCCCTAATGGAACTCACCACTAACAAGGGAAAAGATGCTATGAGACAGAGCAAGTTCCTAATGAACTAGCTATAACAAAGGGAAAGACACCATAGGACAAGCAAAGTTCCTAGAAAACGCTGCCATAAGGCAGGCAGTTCCTAATGAATCCACCATTGTGACACTTAGCAGGCAAAATTCCTAATGAACCAGTCATTATGACATTTAATAAGTGCTCTAACCTTAAAAGGAGTTAGTGGGAAATTATGCAATTAACTAATGGCCTATCCCTTAAAGGAATTAGCCTCCAAAAAAGTGTTAGCAAAGAAGTGGGATATCAATAGTTTCTTTAATAGAAGAAAAATAACCTCAAGAGTTGACATTGTAACTAGGCCTTATGTTTGAATAGAATAAGTGTGGGGTCATAATAACTTTGTCCATGCAAGGAATTTGATAAGGAACAAAAAGTCCATGTAAGAACAAAAGATCCAGTTAAGGGGATGATCCTCTCAATGCTCCTCCTTGCTAGCCTCAGGATATAATTTAGAGGATAATTCAAAAATTCTCTACTTTCATTCAATAGTACATATGTAAGAGTTAAGACATTAAATTATTAGAATGATCCAAGGTTGAAGTACAATCCACAATATTATAATGGGGCAAGGGATTCAAAAGATAACAGAGTAAACCAATGAGTCAGGATTGTGAAATAAGGATAGTGTGGCTAAGAAATGAAGTGATAGTTGGGGGAAAGAACTGAGAGATTAAAGGATTAGAAATTATGGAATAAATGAAGAACATAATTTGTTCTTGTTAAACAAAGGAAGAGATAAAAACAGGAAAGAGTGATCAGATAAGGGAATTTCAAATTTTAAGAACATGTGAGATGATGGCAAGATCAACAATATGACCATTTTTGTATGTGGTTGAGATGGGATAAAAAATTAAATCATGGAAGAAACAGAGCCAAGACAGTGGAGTAAAAGCAGGAACTCACTGTGCTTTCCCCCAAACTACTCCAAATTTCTTTAAATAATGACATTAAACCAATTTTAGAATATCACGGCACACAAAAAGACAGGAGTAGAACAATTTTCCAGCCGAAGACAACTTAGAAAGTCAGTAGGAATGGTCTGTAACACCAAGGTGAGAATTCAGCAAGCAGTCTCAGTGCAGACCATGCTGGGATAGTCATGGCCATGACCCATTCTCACAGCAAAGCAAAAATTGGCCAAGAGACCTCTGAATTAGTTTTCCAGACCTCTCAGCCCAGAGATACCAAAGAGACACCAATTTCAAAGGTCAGAAGAAATGGTCTGTGACATTAGGGTGGGAGTCCACTATGTAGTTACAGTACAGGCAGCAACAGAGCAGCCTCAGCATCAGCACCAGCATCAGTGCCAACAAAGAAAGGATAGGCCTAGATAATCTTTAAATCAAAAGCAACACTGGCAATTTTTAGACCTCTCAGCTCAAAAATATTAAAGACAACTTGGAAAATTAGCAGGAAAGGTTGTCAGTAAGGTGAGAAGGCCTTGTCAAACCATCAAACCAGTAGTGCAGCAAATCAGGGCAAATCAGCCTCAGTTCATAGGAGGTCTCTCTACTAGCACTGAGGAAGAACTCTATTGCTTCAGCACACTAGATCTTACAGCTACAGAGGGGCAAGAAACTCCTAACAGTTCTTGGATGGCTTGTGATCAGGTTCCTAAAAGGATCTCTGAAAACAGCTGCACAAAACCCCTGAAGCTTGGGACAATGCACCTTCCACCCTAGAAAGAAACTTTAACAGAATTAAAATCTGAGTAATGAACTAGAAAAATGAGCAGGCAACAGAAAAAACTTCTGTCCATAGAAAATTACTATGGTGACAAGGAAGATCAAAATGCACACTCAGAAGATAAAGTCAAAGCTCCTACCTCCAAAGCCTCAAAGAAAAATAAGAATTGATCTCAAGGCATGGAAAACCTCAAAAGGGATTTTGGAAATCAAGAAAGAGAGATAGAAGAAACATTAGGAAGAAAATTGAGAGGGGTGAAAAAGGAAATACAAATGCTAATGATGACAAGAATGCCTTAAAAAACAAAATTAGACAAATGCAAAAAGAAATAAAAAAGCTCACCAAGGGAAAAAAAAAATTTTTTAATTGAACAGTAGTGGATGAAATCTCTCATTAGAAAAACAAATGACCTGGAAAAAAGGTCCAGAAGAGATAATTTTAAAATTATTGGTCTACCTCAAAGTCAAGATCAAAAAAAGAGCTTTGAGGCAGCTAGGTGACATAGTAGATAGAACACCAGCCCTGAAGCCAGGAGTACCTGAGTTCAAATCTGGGCTCAGACACTTAATACTTCCTAATTATGTGATCCTCAGCAAGTCACTTAACCCCAATTGCCTCAGCAAAAAAAAAAAAAAGAGTTTGGACATTACCTTTCAAGAAATTACCAAGGATGGGGGCATCTAGGTTACACAGTGGATAGAGTACCAGCCTTGAAGTCAGGAGAACCTGAGTTCAAATCTGACACTTAACACTGCCTGGCTGTGTGATCCTGAGCAAGTCACTTAACCCCAATTGCCTCAGAAAAGAAAGAAAGAAAGAAAGAAAGAAAGAAAGAAAGAAAGAAAGAAAGAAAGAAAGAAATTACCAAAGAAAACTATCCTGATATTCTAGAACCAGAGGATAAAATAAAGAATTCTTAGAAATTGAAAGAATCTACCAATCACCTCCTGAAAGAGATGCCAAAATGAGAACTTCTGGGAATATTATAGCCAAATTCTAGAATTCCCAGGTCAAGAAGAAAATGTTGCAAGCTTCCAGAAAGAAACAATTCAAGAAGAATGTACCACAGTCAGGATAACACAAGATTTAGCAGCTTTTTCATTAAAGAACTAGAGCAGGGGTCCTCAAACTACGCCTGCGGGCCAGATCCGCTGAGGACATTTATTTAGCTTGTGGGGTTATAGCAAAATCAGACCAGAAGTTAGGTTTGACCTAAACTCGAGTTAGCAACGCACACTTCCGGCACTGGGCTGAGGTGGCAGAGACAGAGTGTGAGACAATACCGAGGTGAGGTGAGTTCCCAGGCCGGGGTGTGTGGTATGGGGAAGGGAGAGAGATGCAGAAGACAAAGAACTGAGGGCCTGTGGCCTTATACAGTAACGGCTGCCACCACAACAGACAGGCAGAGGGGATGTACAGTGCATGCTGTGCATGTCACGGCCGCTGCAGGGGGAATTCACTGCAGCAGTGAAGGTCGGAAGTGGGAGCGGGAAGAAGGGAGAGAGAGTGTGGGAAACGGAGGCATCACAGTGCAGAGGCAGCTTGGAGGAAGTTGGGCATTGCAGTCTGTATGTCTCTGTGTGGGCAAAGTTATTGCTGGTATATTGTTTTTGTAGCGTTGTGTATATATATTGGTATTTTACTAATAGCAATTTGGAATCCCTAGGAAATAATGATGTCAAGAAAAAGAAAAATTGACCCTGAGTGTAGGATATTCAAAGAACAGTGGACTTATGATTACTTTTACATGCAGTACAAGGAAAGAGCTGTATGTCTGATATGCCAGAATATAGTGTCTGTGTTCAAAGAATATGATTTGCGTCAACACTATGAAACTCAACATAAAGATAAATATGATTATTGGTTGGAGAAGTGAGAAAAGATAAAATATTAAAACTGAAAAATACATTGACAACTCAGCAAAATACTTTTGTGAAGCAGAAGCAGCTAAATATTTCATCACTGCAAGCAAGTTTTCAAGTTGCCAAGCTAATAGCATGCACTGGCAGACCATTCATGGAGGGAGAATTTGTTAAAGAATGCCTTCTTTCTTTTGCCAAAGAAATGTGTCCAGAGAAGGCCAATTTATTTAGTACAGTGAGTCTTTCAGGACCTACAATTACATGGAGAATTGAAGAAATGGGAGACAAATTGCATCAGCATTTGCAAAACTCCATAAAAAGTTTCAAAATTGTGGTATCTTGTGTTAACATCATTAGAGCTAATACACTAAATCACAGACAATTTCAGGAATTTCTGTCTGAGCTAAATGTTGAGTATGAAGATGTTCTATATCACACAGAAATCCATTGCCTGAGTCGAGGGAGAGTTTTGAAACGTTTCTATGACTTACTTCCACAGGTTACAACCTTTCTGCTTTCAAAAAACAAAGAAGTACCAGAGCTCAATGATGCAAAATGGAAATGGCACCTTTGCCTTTCTGACAGATGTAACAGAGCTACTCAACAATTTCAATATGCAACTTCAAGGAAAGGGGAAGCTCATCTGTGATATGCAATCACATGTCAAAGCATTTGAAGTAAAATTAGGCCTCCTCATCAAACAAGTGAAGGAGGAAAATTTCTGCTATCTCCCCACAACTCAAAATCTGTTAACGGAAAAACCACTGATTGCATTCCCAAACAAAACCTGTGTGGATTCACTGGAAAAATTGCAAAAGGAGTTCCAATTTAGATTTCAAGAGCTTCATCTCCATGAACAGGACATATAGCTTTTCCATAACCCATTTTCTATTGACATTGAAAATGTGGATACAATATGCCAAATGGAACTGGCTGAACTGCAGAATTGTGACTCTCTGAAAGACGCATTCAAGTCAAGCAGCATTCATAATTTTTATGCATCTCTCCCTTCTAAGACATATCCTCATCTCAGGAACCATGCACTCAAAATGGCAACCATTTTTGGCAGCACTTATGTCTGTGAACAGACTTTTTCTAGAATGAAACATTTGAAATCTCCAACCAGATCAAGACTAACAGATGCACACTTGCATGTTACAACTAGTAGTGACAAATATGGAACCAGACATTGACTATCTCATTAGCCAAAAGCAGGCCCATTGAAATACTGGTAAGTTTGTTGATTTAATTTTACTTCACTTTAAATATTGTATTTGTTCCCGTTTTGTTTCGTCACTTCAAAATAAGATATATGCAGCGTGCATAGTAATTTGTTCATAGTTTTTGTTTTTATTATAGTCTGGCCCTCCAACAGTCTGAGGGACAGTGAACTGGCCCCCTATTTAAAAACTTTGAGGCCCCCTGGACTAGAGAGTATGGAATATGATATTCCAAAGAGCAAAAGAACTAGGATTACAAGCTAGAATCACCTACCCAGCAAAACTGAGCATAATCCTTCAGGGGAAAAGTGGAAATTCAAGGAGTAGATCATGGGAAATGGCTAGTTTGAAGAAGTGGGAGGTTAAAATATTTGAGGGAGTATTAATGTATATGCTAAAGTCACCTAGTATGAAGGCAAAAATTGGAAGAAAGGAAAAAACTGATCCAGGTACTCATTAAGGCAAGAAAAGGAGTGTCTTGAAAGTCACTAGACAATCACTACCAAGATTTTGACTGGATGGCAGATATGTTTTGTGCAATCTCACAAAAAGAGAGATTACTGAATGATGGGGAGGAAGAAGGGAGAATCTGGAAGTGGCAGTGGGGAACAAGCTATTTGACTCAATCAATATGTCTCTCTAGCATCGATTTTCTCATTTGTAAAATGAAAGGATTTAACCTAATGGCCTCCAAATTGTCTTCATATCTTTTTGCTATCTTCATGATCTCATATCTTTTTTTTCATGAAACTAAAGCAGATTATAAATTCCTTTTGGGTAATATCGTTTTATGTTTATTTATATCTTCATGGAATAATAACTAATATTCATATGTGCTAGATACTGTTCTAAGTACTTTAAAAATACTATTTCAGTTGATGCTCATAACAATATTGAGAGATAGGTGCTATTATTAACCCCAAATTACAGCTGGAAAAACTAAAGCAAGCAAATTAATTGATTTTCCCAGTCATACAGATAGTAAATGAATGAGGCTGGATTTAAATTCAGGTTTACTTCAGGCCAGATCCAATGCTCTTTACACTGTGCAACCTACCTGTCTCTAAATGAAATCTAAGCTTGTGCTAGACTAATAGAAAATAAGGATCTCACTCAATTTTGGAACTCATTCTGTTCAAGTTTCAAAGAAAATGTTTTACATAAATACCATTATACAAATGCAGCTGGATCCCTAATTTAGTATCCTTTGTACCAATAGACCAAGCAGAATTGTTATTTACCCTTTATTCTTTTTTTTTAATAGCCTTTTATTTACAGGATATATACATGGGTAACTTTACAGCATTAACAATTGCCAAACCTCTTGTTCCAATTTTTCACCTCTTACCCCCCCACCCCCTCCCCTAGATGGCAGGATGACCAGTAGATGTTAAATATATTAAAATATAAATTAGATACACAATAAGTATACCTGACCAAAACATTATTTTGCTGTAGAAAAAGAATCAGACTCTGAAATATTGTACAATTAGCTTGTGAAGGAAATCAAAAATGCAGGTGTGCATAAATATAGGGATTGGGAATTCAATGTAATGGTTTTAGTCATCTCCCAGAGTTCTTTTTCTGGGCATAGCTAGTTCAGTTCATTACTGCTCCATTAGAAATGATTTGGTTGATCTCGTTGCTGAGGATGGCCTGATCCATCAGAACTGGTCATCATCTAGTATTGTTGTTGAAGTATATAATGATCTCCTGGTCCTGCTCATTTCACTCAGCATCAGTTCATGTAAGTCTCTCCAGGCCTTTCTGAAATTATCCTGTTGGTCATTTCTTACAGAACAGTAATATTCCATAATTTTCATATACCACAATTTATTCAACCATTCTCCAACTGATGGACATCCATTCAGTTTCCAGTTTGTAGCCACTACAAAAAGGGCTGCCACAAACATTCGTGCACATACAGGTCCCTTTCCCTTCTTTATAATCTCTTTGGGATATAATCCCAGTAGTAACACTGCTGGATCAAAGGGTATGCACAGTTTGATAACTTTTTGAGTATAGTTCCAAACTACTCTCCAAAATGGTTGGATTCGTTCACAACTCCACCAACAATGCATCAATGTCCCAGTTTTCCCGCATCCCCTCCAACAATCATCATTTTTTCCTGTCATCTTAGCCAATCTGACAGGTGTGTAGTGGTATCTTAGAGTTGTCTTAATTTGCATTTCTCTGATTAATAATGACTTGGAGCATCTTTTCATATGACTAGAAATAGTTTCAATTTCTTCATCTGAGAATTGTCTGTTCATATCCTTTGACCATTTTCAATTGGAGAATGGCTTGATTTTTTATAAATTAGAGTTAATTCTCTATATATTTTAGAAATGAGGCCTTTATCAGAACCTTTGACTGTAAAAATATTTTCCCAGTTTACTGCTTCCCTTCTAATCTTGTCTGCATTAGTTTTGTTTGTACAAAAACTTTTCAGTTTGGTATAATCGAAATTTTCTATTTTGTGATCAGTAATGATCTCTAGTTCTGCTTTGGTCATAAAGACCTTCCCTTCCACAGGTCTGAGAGGTAAACTATCCTGTGTTCCTCTAATTTATTAATAATTTCATTCTTTATGCCTAGGTCATGAACCCATTTTGACCTTATCTTGGTGTACGGCATTAAGTATGGATCAATGCCTAGTTTCTGCCATATTAGTTTCCAATTTTCCCAGCAATTTTTATCAAACAGTAAGTTCTTATCCCAAAAGCTGGGATCTTTGGGTTTGTCAAAGACTAGGTTGCTATATTTGTTGACTGTTTTATCCCTTGAACCTAATCTATTCCACTGATCAACTAATCTATTCCTTAGCCAATACCAAATAGTTTTGGTAACTGCTGCTCTATAATATAATTTTAGATCTGGTACAGCTAAGCCACCTTCATTTGGCATTTGATAAAATCCAACATCCATTCCTATTAAAAACACTTGAGAGTATAGGAATAAATGGATTTTTCCTTAAAATAATCAGCAGCATCTATTTAAAACCATCAGTAAGCATCATATGTAATGGAGACAAACTGCAACCATTCCCAATAAGATCTGGAGTGAAACAAGGTTGCCCACTATCACCGTTACTATTTAATATTGTATTAGAAATGCTAGCTATAGCAATAAGAGCTGAGAAAGAGATTAAAGGAATAAGAATAGGCAATGAGGAAGCCAAATTATCACTCTTTGCCGATGACATGATGGTATACTTAGAGAATCCCAGAGATTCTGCTAAAAAGTTTTTAGAAATAATCCACAACTTTAGCAAAGTTGCTGGTTATAAAATAAACCCACATAAGTCATCAGCATTCTTATATATCACTAACAAAATCCAACAGTCAGAGTTAAAGAGAAATTCCATTTAAAGTAACTACTGATAATATAAAATATTTAGGAATCTGTCTGCCAAGGGAAAATCAGAAACTTTATGAGCAAAATTACAGACCACTTTTCACACAAATTAAGTCTGATCTAACCAATTGGAAAAATATTAAATGCTCTTGGATAGGGCGAGCAAATATAATAAAGATGACAATATTACCTAAACTAATCTATTTATTTAGCGCTATACCAATCAGATTCCCAAAAAACTATTTTAATGACCTAGAAAAAATAACAACAAAGTTCATATTTACCCTTTATTCTTGAAGAGGACCAATGAACAATCAAGCAGGAAGAATAAATCAAATAGCATAATGTTTAGAGAAGACAGAATAATCCAATACATAACAATAGCTAACACTGTTAAAATCATTCTATGCATGTACACACACACATACACATATAGGTGCACATATGAGTGCACACTCATAGATAAAGGACAATTTCCTACAAATTTCTACTTCACTGAAGACAAAACACTGCCTAAATAATTTACTTCTGGCAAGTCACAAAACATCTCTCATAGCTCTATCTCCCAACAATTATTAGTACTCCATCCAGTTCTTCCATTTCTGCCTTCACAGCTCTCTTTCCTCTCTATTCTAAAGTTTCTTCTTTTCATTTGTTGGTGCAGCTTTTCTTTCTCAAAGAAAGTGTGCCATTTTTGTGAAGCTGCCCCTAGGAAACATGGCTTGGGCTAATAAGCATTCTCAAATTCCCTTATTCAGGCATGCCTTGAATTGTATTAATTAAAATTAATCATATAAATTGAGACCAGATGAAAGGAAATCCAATGTCAAAATGAGATCATTAGAAGGTCAAAGTATGTGAGGCAAACATTTCATCAAAAAGCAAGGACCCCAATAGTTTAGGAAACTTCTTCATTCCCAAAAGATGATGATTTCTCAATGGTCTCATTTAAACAAACAATAGCTCTCCAGGAGAAAGAGGAATTTATGATCAAAGAAGAACTAGAGAATATTATGAAATGCAAAATGTTTAATTTTGATTACATTAAATTTAAAAAGTTTTTCACGGAAAAAAATCAATATAATCAAGATTAGAAAGGAAGCAGAAAGCTGGGAAACAATTTTTATTACTAGTGTTTCTGATAAAGGCTTCATTTCTGAAATAAATAGAGAACTGAGTCAAATTTGTAAGAATACAAGCCATTCTTTAATCGATAAATGGTCAAAGGATTTGAACAGATAATTTTCAGATGATGAAATTAAAGCTATCTATAGTTTTATGAAAAATGCTCTAGACCATTATTGATTTTAAAAATGCAAATTAAAACTGAGGTACCACCTCATAACCTATCAGATTGGCTAAAATGGCAGGAAAAGATAATGATAAATGTTGGAGGTGAGGTAGGAAAACTTGAAAACTAATGTGTGCTTGGCGGAGTTGTGAATTGATCCAGCCATTCTGGAGAGCAATCTGGAACTATGCCCAAAGGGCTATGTTTCATAAACTTTTTCATAAACTATGTTTCATAAACTATGTTTTCATAAACAAAACTGTGTTTCAGCAGTGTCACTAATAGGTCTGTGTCCCAAAGAGATAACAAAAGAGGGGAAAAAACCCACATGTGCAAAAATATTTGTAGTAGCTGCTTTTGTAGTGGCAAGGAAATGGAACTTGAGTGGATGCCCATCAATTGGGGAATGGCTAAATAAGTTATGGTATATAAGTTTAATTGAATGTTATTGTTCTATAAGAAATGGTGAGTAGGCTAATTTCAGAAAAGCCTGGAAAGACTTACATGAATTGATATTGAATGAAGGGAACAGAACCAGGAAACATTGTGTACAGTAGCCCCAAGATTATATGATCTACTATGATAGATTTCTCAGCAATGTGGTGATCCAAGACAATTCTAATAGGCTTGGAATGAAAAATTCCATCCACATCGAAAGAGAGAATTATGAAGAGTGAATAAGATTTGAAGAATACTATTTTCACCTTTTTGTTGTTGTTTGCGTTTGCTTTCTTATTTTTTTCTTTTTTGTTCTGATTTTTCTTTCACAATATGACTAATACGGAAACATGTTTAAAATGATGTACACATGTATATTATATTATTTGTCTTGGAGAGGTAGGAGGGAACAAAAGGAGAGAGAAAATTTTGGAATTTATAAGACTTTGTCTTATAAAAATGGAAGTTAAAAAGTATCTTTACATGTAATTAGGAAAAATTAAATACGATTGGGGGGAACATCTCTCCGAAGATACTTAGGATCTTCCTGGATACTTCCCCAAATCCACCCCTAATTGGTGAGTAAAAATAATGAAGGTAAAAGTGGTAGGTGAGAGATAAAATCAGTCAACAAATATGGCTGAGAAGAGAACTAGGACTTCAGAGCAACCATTTAGATTAAAAACCAATGGTGTCCTATGGGAATCTCACAATGCTCTCATTAGCGTCTCTCTACCCATTTCAAAATGTCTCCATCAGGGATCAGATCCCCAAGAGAAGCTTTTCTCCCCCAAGAATTTTCATCTATTCATTGGGGGGGAGAATATGAAGTCATAACAGTAAACACATCATTAAAATCCTTATCTACTTAATTTCATTGTTTATTGAATGCGTAAGGGAAGGCTCCAGAGTTAGTACCATGGTTGGTACAGAGCTTTGGAAGATGCTGGGTGATAATTAACTGTGAATAAGAGATTAGAAGAAAGACTTAGCTAAGAGTCTTTGGGATAAGAGCCCAGGTGAGCAAATGAGTGTTATTGATGGGGAAGCCCAAACTTTCTCTTCTCAGTCTATGACTATATATATATATATATATATATATATATATATATATATTATAATTTAGGGATTTATAGTACATATATGTTTTCTCTCTTCATTTAGTACATCACACAATTCTTCCTAGGAAAGTTGATTTGAAGTACAGTTATGATAGAACTCCTTTTTTATCTTGGCATGTTTTTAGGCATACAGTTTTTGTTTCAAGGGACAATAACTTAAAGAACATGTCAATCTATGAAATAATATACTAAGTTAAAAATGGTGTTACTCCAATTAGAAATCAGCTTTCTTAGTATAGTTCCTCCCAACACTAACTTCCAAGAAATTATTGATATTGAATATTCATTCCCAAGGTCCATGAGTGATCCTCAATTCTAGAATCCATTCTTCTTCCTTCGTAAAATCATAAGTTTTGCCTCATGATGGAAAAACGTGATATAAAGAAATTTGTTATTGTTTGGTCATTTCAGACTCTTCATGACCCCATTGGGGGTTTCCTTGGCAAAGATACTAAAATAGTTTGCCATTCCTTCTCCAGCTCATTTTATAAATGAGCCAATCTGAGACAGATTAAGTGAATTAGGTAATTAGGTAATTCATTTAACCTAAGGTCATTGAGCTGATAAGTGTCTAAGGCCATATTTGAACTCAGGAAAATGAGTCTTCCTGACTTCAAGCCTGGTGCTCTATGCACTGTACCAGCAAGCTGTTCCATACAGAAGGCAAGCAATCTGTAAAGTGCCATATCAAGGCATAATAAAAAGTAAGTATATGTAATTATCAGATAACACTGTGTTTCATGATAGCTTCCTGATCTGAAAATTGTCTATACTAACTTTTATGAATCTTTGTCTCTTGATTTGTTATTATTAAAAGAAAATTCTCTGCTAGGGTTCCTAATTTAAATATTTAAACCTAGATGGTAGAAAAATAGCTGTGCATGGCAATAAAAATATGTTGATCTGCAAAAATTTTACATGTATTAACTATATTAGGCACTATGGTATGATGAAAGAACAGTGGATTCAGAGTCAAGAGACCTTGATTCAAATCCTGCGAACAATGATGCCTGTCAATGTAGATATCAATATGTGATTTAACCTCTATGAGTCTGTTTCTTCATCTGTTAAGTCACACCTATTTCTGAGCACTATTGTGAATAAAGGAGATGTTTAAAGTGCTACAAATAATTCAGCTGTTTTTAATTATAGTAAATGAAGATCCTGACAAATATAAAGTACTTTAGGGCAAAGATTGGTTCTTTTTTTTTCCCCTTTGCATCCCTAGAAACTCTCACAATGCATGCACACTACTGAAACTTATTAAATGTCTGTAAATGGATTGATCAATACCAACATTTGTAAAAGTATTAGGAAATGTTTATTTAAAGGTATGTTTTATTTAAAGGTATCTCCCCAAGATGAGATGCTCTGGCCTTCTGCTGTCATCACCAGAAAATGAGGTGTTTTTTTTAAGTACTGACTATGTATCATTATTAGATTCTTCTCAGTCTGCATTCCTTGCAGGTTAGGTATCGTCACAAATTTATGAATTTGACTGCCCAAAAACTCTGCACAGCAAAAACAAAGCATCCTGATAAGTTCTTGAACAACAAAGTATAATATTCAATATTTAGTCTCATATTTACCAAGTGTATTATCAAAGAGATTTTTTGAAAAAATATGCTAAAAAATGTTCAATGTTACAGATAAGATATCCAAGGAACTAGTTACTTATAGAAAGAGTTGAAAAAAGAAAATGAATTGATATGCAAATTCAGTTCTAACCTCAAAATATTTAACTCAACATCTCCTGTTGATTCTATCTCTAGTATAAAAGACATAATCATTACACTGTGGGAGGGGAATTATATTGATAGAAACAGCTCAAGGGAACAAAACAGAATCTCAGAGATTTCACCTAGCAGAAGCCATCAAACTATGTCATTCTCATGTCTCAGCTGGGATCTCTTAATCAATTTCTGCAATTAGACAATAAACTGGTTCATCAGCAAGTATAGAATAGCCTATCTGACATTACAAGAAATGTAAATAATGGATTATTTTTTTGCTTTAGGTGATCCCATAGTGAGAAGCTTCTATTCTATTAAAGATTAACTGATTCATTTGTGAAATTCAGGTGGTTTATCAGTTTGGGAACTCTTCCTTGGAGAACCAATTTTAACTGAGATCCAGTGTCATTCAGATTATTCAAATTTTGCAGGCAGGGGAACCAGATGAGGAAAAGCAATTTATTGCTGGATATTTGTAGGAGGGCTGTAAAGGCTTTTTTTTTAGCCATGATTAGTGAGTCAGAAAAATAAATCTCAAGAGGACCAAACTAGGAGTCACTTATATGTAAGTTCTACCTAAAACCCAGATTCTAACGGAAAAACAATGGAAGAAAATTCCAAATGATTGGGAAATTGTCTTGGGCCCAGAAAATCCCACAGCCTATGGAACCAAACTTATCAAGGTATAGAATAACAAGAAATTTGTACAACAGGGAGATGTAGAAAAAAAATTCAATACTCTATTTTTAGCACAAGTCTGCTGCTTAGAAAAAGGACAAAGGGGTAGAGTTTCCTCATCCTTCTTGCATCCTTTCTACTATAACCAATGTCTTTTGGCATTAATATTAATCAGGAGAAAAAAAGAATTCCATAATGAAGATTTTTTAAAAGAACACAAAGTCCATGTCAAAGATTATTTCAGTTCCTTCAATGGACCTTTGTAAGAAATTAATATTGTAAATGCACCCTTTTAAAAATATCTAATTTGGGGGGGGGGTCAACTAGGTAGCTCAGTGAATAGTGCATCAGCCCTAAAATCAGGAGAACCTGACTTCAAATCTGATCTCAGACACTTAACACTTCCTAGCTGTGTGACCCTGGGCAAGTCACTTAACTCCAATTGCCTCAGCAAAAAAAAAATCTAATTTAAACTTTTTTAAATTTGAGTTCCAAATTCTGTTTCTCTTCAACCCCTCCCTTACTCATTGGGAAAGCAAACAATATGATATCAATTGTACTTGTGAAGTCATGCAAAACATATTTCCATATTGACTATGTTGCAAAAAGAATGCAAGAAAGTTTCTTTTAAATATGCTTCATTAGTTTTCTCTTTGGAGATGGATACATTTTTCATCATGAGTCCTTCAAAATTGTCTTGGATCACTGTATTGATCAGAGTAGATAAGTCTTTCACAGCTCATCATCATTATTTTACTTCTGTTACTATGAATAATGTTCTCCTGGTCCTGCTCACTTCACTTTGCATTAGTTCATATGTTTCCCAGATTTTTCTGAAACCATTCTGTTTATTATGTATGATACCACAATAATATCCTGTCATAATCATATACCACAATTTGTTCAGCCTTTTCTTAATTGCTGGGCAACCACACATTTTATAATTCTTTGCCACCAAAAAAAAAGAAAGCTACTATAAAAAATCTTCTTATTATGGGCTCTCCTAAAGCAGAAAAGTAGCTTATCATTTACATTTTTCTAATGTTCTGTACTAGTTGATGAGCCAATTTATTATCTAATTGCAGAAATTGATTAAGATATCTCAACTGAGAAACTGAATGACTGCTAATAGCTTGATGGTCTGCTAGGTGAAATCCTGCTTAGAGATCCTATTTGTTTCCTTGAAGTGTTTCTGCCAATAAAATCCCCTTCCTATAGTGTAATGGATTATGTCTTTTCTTAGAGATAGAAGCAAGAAAAATGTAAGAGCTAATTTTTTGAGATTAGAAATGAGTTTGCATAAGATTGTAATTCATTCTCTTTTTTCAACTCTATAAGCAGTAGGTTCTTGGGCTATCTTACCTGCTTTTAACACTGAACATTTTCTAGCATGACTTTTTTTTTTCAAGAAATCACTTTTATAAAATAATATAAATCATTTTCCTTATGCTTTCATCTCTTTGGGATACAGATTGAGTAAAAGTATTGCTGGATTAAAGGAAATGCACAGTTTTGTAAACCATTCAACATAGTTCCAAATATTATTCATATTTCAAAAAATGACAAGAGTACTTGGTTTTACGTGCTGCCACAGAACTAAATATAATAAGCAAATATTTCATAATAGGAAAAGAATCATAACTAACCTAGAAGCTTTGTAAGTTGTTTACCTTCCCAGATATTATTGTATCTTATACCCATTAACAGATTCCCTCAAATAGCAAATTCTCCTTACCCACTTAAGAGGTGGACACAATCTTATTAAACAAGTGGAAGACCTTGTGGTGTTTTTCTCTTTATAGGGTATCCTATAAGCAATAAATGATGGTAGGTTGAAATCTGAAAAAGGATACAAGAAAGATGAGACATGGTCTGGCTAGGACAAAAAAGTAGACATTATAAGCAAGAAAGAAACTGAAATTATCAGGATTGGTTTCTAAATGATTAAGATTCTAAATGACTAAAAACTTAGAATCTCTACAAAGACTTCATTAAAATCCTCATCCTAGAAATGCCCAAAATTCAGGCAACTGATGTAATTGTGTCTTGTCTTTTCCACAGATCAGGGACCAATGAACAAATCAGGAGTACATACCGTGACTGAATTTGTCCTCCTGAGCTTCCCTGGTCACTGGCAGATTCAAATTTTACTCTTCTCTTTATTCTTGATAGTCTATACCCTTACCTTGATGGGAAATGGGGCCATTGTCTGTGCAGTGAGGTGGGACCAAAGACTCCACACTCCAATGTACATCCTACTAGGGAATTTTGCCTTTCTAGAGATCTGGTACATCACCTCCACTGTTCCCAGCATGTTAGAAAACTTTCTCTCAGAGACTAAAACCATCTCTTTTGCAGGTTGCTTCTTCCAATTCTATTTTTTCTCTTCCCTTGGTACAACTGAAGCCTATTTCTTGTGCATCATGGCTTATGATCGTTATCTTGCCATCTGCCACCCACTACACTACCCAACCAAAATGACCTTACAGCGCTATTATACCTTGATGTCTGTATGCTGGGCATTTGGCTTCTTAAGTTATTTTCCATCTACTATTCAGCTCTCTCAGCTATCATTCTGTGGTCCCAACATCATTGACCACTTTGTGTGTGATATGGATCCAATTATGGCTCTATCATGTGCCCCTGCTCCTGTCACTGAAATTCTGTTCTACATTCTAAGCTCCCTCATCATCATCCTCACCATGTTGTACATCCTTGGCTATTACATTCTTCTACTAAGAGCCGTGCTGCAAGTCCCCTCAGCTGCTGGCAGGCGTAAGGCTTTCTCCACGTGTGGATCCCATCTGGCTGTTGTCTGTCTCTTCTTTGGGAGCCTAATGATCATGTATGTGAGCCCAACATCTGAGAACTCAGGAGAAGTACAGAAGATAATAACCTTGTTCTATTCAGTTGTGACACCATTTTTAAACCCCCTGATCTATAGTCTTCGTAACAAGGAGATGAAAGCTGCCCTCAAAAAAGTCATGAGGATCACTTCAGAATAAACAAAGTTACATATATGAATTTTGCATGTGGTTCTATAATCTAATGACAAACAATTAAATTCCACAAACATTGATTACATGTTTACTGTGGGCACTGGAGGAAATATAAATATGAATAAAAAATAATTGAGAAAGGAATAGTTTCTACTGCTACTAAAGGTTATATTTAAGGGGTGAATTGAGAACATCTTCTCAGGATGCTTCCTCATCTTTTCATGTACTGAATGTTGTGATCTATCTGAACCTCAACTTCATAACAGTAAGAATCAGGTAAACATTTCATCTTTCATCCTCTACTCTAAATTCTTTTCCTCTCTTGAGTCAGGATAGAGCAGGGCTTTTTAAACTTTTTCCAATCGCAATACCTTTTTACCCAAGAAATTTTAATGTGACCATGGGTTTATAGGCACATAAAATAGTATATAAAACATTAACTGATAATAAATCATAATTTCATGATCCCCATATTCATTTACAAGATCTCATATGGGATCACCACCTACAATTTAAGAAGGTGGAGCATATTAGACTAAACTTGTGTAGGTTGAGCTCTTCTTGTCTCTTGTGGGATCAAAACAGGTTTCCCTGTGGTCTACCATAATCCCTTTCAAGATTTCCAGAGGACAGGAGACATAAAGACCATCTGATCAGGTGCTTCTCTGTTATGGGCCAGAACTCTGAACTTGAAACAAGGATCTTTACAAAGTACTAAGTGGAATTGATGAGACAATGGTTATCTAGTTTAGCGTGGTGATTAATAATTCTCTAAGTTCAGTATGATTGATTTAATCTTACAACAAATAATGGTTTCCTAGTGATATAATGATTGGTTTATACTCATTGTTGAAGTATATAGTTGAGTATATAGTTGAGGCTAGGAGCCTCAGCTAGATTCATTCAGAGGCAGAGAAGACAAGAGAACTGGAAGCAGAAGCAGAAGCTCTCAGAACCAAGGAGAAAGATTCATTTGATCTTCAGTCAGGCTCCTGGGGGACTGAGAGGCTCAGAGAGAGATGTGGAGAAGATAAGCAGACTTGAGGCTGAGGTACAAGCCCTTGGACTCAAATAGATTCATCCCATCTCACACCACCTTGGGCAGGGCTCCACTGAAACCAAGACTCCACAAGGCCTTTAAGAAAGCTAACCAGGCCCCAGGAAAGGAGACAAGACTTTGGAAGAGATAATAAAGGATTTGGACTTTAACCCCTGGCTACTCTTGTGGTGGTTACTGAACTGAAACGAAGGCTGCTCCCAGAGACCCCAAGAAAACCGAACTAGAAAACATTACACTTCTCAACTATATTATGAAGCATCTTAACTCTATAATCAGCACTCCCTTCACCATCATGATCCATTCTGTTGCTTTCCACACAACGTGCTTAGCAGAGGCATGCAACTTCTCAACTGTTCCTATTTCTAACATAGACTTGGCATTCTTAGCATGGTGCCCGACTCCAGATTTCTGTTCTCAGGCTGCCTAGTGCTGCAAGTGTGGAATGAATAAAAATAAATTGTAGTAGTATCAGTGCGAATTTACTCTCATTTTTCTGAGAGAAGGGGTTTGGAATACAGAAGATAACATAAGATGAATCCATGTACATGCAAGCATGTATGTTATATGTATGTCAATAAATAAATGATCAAACAATATGAACACTATTTAAAAAGAGTTGCAAATTATAAACTGTATTAATTGCTCCTTGGAAATTTCCTCCAAATCACTAATAATGCAAGAAATGCAAATTTAAAAAATCTTTGAGGTTTCACCTGTCACTCAGACCAAGATAACAAAAATGGGAATGACTGAGCAATAGTGGGGGAAAAGAAAGCTAATATATTGATGGTTGGGTTGTGAATAAATCTAACCATGCTGTCTAACCATTTAAAATTATTTTGAAAAAACATAATTTAACTAATCATAATTTTGACCCAATAAACTCTTTTACCAGACATACACCCCAAAGAGTTCAAACATAGAAATAAGAATCACAGTAGGATTCTCTGAGGTATCAAAATTCTGGAAATAACTTGAATGCCCATCAGATGGAGAGTAACTAAGTAAACTGTGATATATAGATGTAATTAATATTATTTTGTATTATATAAGAGAAATTCAGAGAAAACTGGGATGATTTACATGAACTGATATGATTAAAATAAACAAAACTTATAGTATATGATCAAATACAACTAAAATAGAAAGGAAAATATCTCAAGAAGGAACTCAGGCTTCAAATGATTGAGAAAGGAGAAAATAATCCTAGAGAACAAATAAGGAAACACACTTGTCTCCTTGTAACAGTAATGGGGGAGGGAGGGGATATAGTAGGGTAGGATGTTGTATATGTTATTAAATATGGTGATGAGGTACTTTTGATAACTGTTATCGTTTATTACAAAGTTGGGTTCAATGGGGAAAGGGGTGATACAGGGGTCTAAATCTAAAAATAACTGTGATGTAAAAATCAAAAGCATCAATAAAACATTTTTGAAGCAAAAAAAAAAAGAATTACCTTGTAAATATCCTGATCTTATAGTTATCATTATGGTTTCACTATGCTATTTGTACCATTCCATTTTGTTTTACCATAGGCTTTAGGAAATAGGCAACATTTTAATACTTTATTTGTACTGGAGGTCATTTAATAAGGCAATATGATTTTAGAAGTAAAAATTTAAAAGCTAATGGGGGAAAACTAAATAGATTGAGATTTCAATTTATTAGAATTACTAACACTATTGCCTCAATTTTTTAATATTTTTCCAATTACATGTAAAAACTTTTGACATGCACCTTTTTTTTATTTTAGGTTCCAAATTCTCACCCTCCATATCTCTCCTCACCCCTTTATCTCTTCTCTCACTCCTCCCTGAGATGGCAAGAAAGTTGATATAGGTTATACATGTACAGTCATAAAAAAACATATTTCTATATTAGTCATGTTGTGAAGAAAATACCAACCAAAAAAAAAAAAAGAAGTAGAAAAACAATGTTGTTTAAAAAAAAAGTACAACACAATGTACATTCAGACTCCATCAGTTCTTTCTCTGGAGGTGAATAGAATTTTTCATCATGAGTCATTCTGAATTATTTTAGACCGTTTCCATGTTTTTTCAAATTTTATTATAAATTTTCTTCATGAATATAAATTTAATCGTAATTAGATGAACGTTTCAGTATAAAAAGAAAAAAACTGCAAAATATATACACAAAACAACAGCATAGCTAGAGTATATTTGGTTTAAATAACAATGATAATTTTTCAAGCTGGAGACAAAATGAAAATTTTATACACATGCAATTTTTTTCAATTAAAAAAACCTTTAAGTATCTGTTATGTACAAGAAGCTTGGCTTACTAAGCTATCTTCTACCCACAATCCAGCTATCTTAATAGTCATTCTGTGGACCCAAAATTATCAAATATTTTTGTGTGACATAAGACCCACAGATAACCCTGTTGTGTTTTCATTCCCTTGCCACTAAAATTGTCTTCTATTTCTTAAGTTTCTTCATCATTTTCTGTCCCATACTCTGCATCAGAGGTGGGGAACATCTGGCCAACAGGCCATATAGGCCCACAAAATCATTTGCTAAGACAACCACAGGCAATGAAGAGCTGAAAGCTAGGTTCAACAACTTCCCATTGCTTGAGTTTTATAAACTGATAAATTTGTATGACCCAGGAATGATATCATAAATATGTAGTAAAAAAGGTACCCCTCCTCTGCTCTACATCCTTGGCTCTTACATCCTCCTACTAAGCACTGAGCTACAAGTTCCTTCAGATGCTGAAGTGTTAAGACCTACTTCACACATGGATCCTCTCTGGCCATGGCCTGTCTTTTCTTTGGGAGCTGATGATCATGTATGTGAGCCCAACATCTGAAAGCTCAGAAGTGCAGAAGATAACACACTTGCTCTATTTAGTGGCAAATCTGTTTTTAAACTTCTCGGTGTGGGCAGCTAGATGGTGCAGTGGATAGAGCACCAGCCCTGAAGTCAGGAGAACCAGTGTTCAAATCTGGTCTCAGAAACTTAATACTTCCCAGCTATGTGATCCTGGGCAAGTCATTTGTCCCCAATTGCCTCAGAATAAATAAATAAATAAAAATTTTAAAAATAAACTTCTTGATCTTTAAACAAGAGCCTTTGAAACAAGCCTGCTCTCAGAAAAATCATAGGGGATAGCTTCAGAATAAACAGTCATGTGTATGAAATTTACACATAATTCCATCCTCTAATGACCTAAACAAACATTAATTATGTGCTTGTTATTAACAAAATATAGGAGGAAATATTAAGATAAGTAGAAGACAATTGAGAAAAGAATCTGTTCCTATTAGCCTGAACCTAATTCATTGAACTGAAAGAGGGCATCAACTCAGGAAGGTTTCTAATCTTTTATCCATTCATGTACTGTCCATCCTGGTATAACTGTTCCTCAGCTGAGTGACATTAGTTAATGATTAATTGTAAGATGTAGATGATATTGTCTGTGTTAAAAACAATATTACTGATTCTTTGGATTATCCCATTCTGTTTTGATATTAGCTTCTGACAAAAGACACTTTTTTATACAATCAACTTATTCTATTTGTCCCTAACATCATTCACTGAAGTAGTATGGTTTGGGAAGTTAAAATAAAGAAACAACAGGAGGAAAGACACATATATAGAAAGAGAGGATTTTTTGTTTTTTTAAATTAAGACGCATAGATAGATGGATAGAGAGAGAGATAGATACATACATACATACACATATGTGCATATCCTTTAAATAATCCCTGAAATAGATGGAAAGGTAGATATTGATAGATATGTGTGTGTGTCTATGTTTGTGCATGTATGTATCTATGTGTGTATCTACATATATACATATACGCCTTATCTATATATCTCAAACATTGATTTAAAAAGACAATTGATATATTCCCTTGAGTTCTTTGTTTATTTTTATTCTAAATTTTCTCATTCGATATAAAATTAATCAACAAGCAAACATTTCGGTATATCAAAAAAATACCTAAAAATTATTAATGAAATCATGAACTTTTCTTGGGCCCAATTTTATGGTATATGAGTTAGCAGCTATGTCATATTTTTGGTAATGTAGCCTATATGCACCAAAAAGAATTAGGCAAACTCTCTCTAAATAATAATATAAATAAATAAAATAAAATAAAGTAAAGCCCTCTAAAATGAGGGTATTTTTCTGAAGTATCTCTCAAAGTTAATCTTTCAGTTAAGGAAGAAAAGGGATATTTTACATATAAAGAATTCATTTGAATTTTTTAAAAAAGTAAACAATTAAAAGTTATGAAAACAAATTGAAAGGAAAATGGTCCCAGCTATCAAAGATGTTACAGTCTACTTTGGCTACATATAAATACAAAGACCACTAAATGAAGAATCCATACAGATTATGCTGAGTAATCTCAAAGAAAAGAAACTCTCAAAAACTGGGAGGATCCAAAAAGGGACTAGAAGTCTGTGTTTAAAGAAATTTTGACTTTATAAAACTATCTGCATAGTCAACTCTTTATTTCCCAAATTTGCCTTTCTCTTTTGAATCCTGTGTGTTCAACAGGCAGCAGAGATGAAATTATGACCTGTGCCACTAAACTTTCCAGGCACTATTTCTTTGTTTTGCTCAAATCCTTATAGTCTTTAGAAATGCTTTCTGAGTTCCTTCTGGCATTATCATTTGTGGACACTTGAATTACCATGAGTAATAGCCTGTCTAACATTTCTTGGATATGTGACTAGAGAAAATAGTTTTTGGGTAAATAAATAGTATACTCTTTATTTCCTCAGTCGAGAATCACCTACCACCACTATACACCTCTTTTTCCTGTGACACTTTATAGTATATAGTGTGTTAAGGAAAAACTAGCATTTCTAGTGTAAGAGTTTGCTGAGATTTTTTTAGGGCTGCTCATTTATTCTCAGTGTCCAAGCAGTCACCCAGCTTTCACCTGTGGTACTAAGAAAATGTAGCATGCACAGCAGCCACATCCTGATAAACTACTTCAACAGACAGGCTCAATTAGATTAAGGATAACTGACAGGCCTCAAACCCATCACTGAGTTAGGGAGATGAATACACCAAGCTTGTAAAGACTTCCCTCCAGCAAAATGAAAAGATGAAATAGGCCAAAAGTAATGAAAGTGGCTGAAACAGGTGCTGTGGGAGCTTAGAGCTTGGTCAGATATCAGACATCAAAATCATCCACTGCATCCCCTGCACTTGTCAAACATTCTGACTTTTGTCTTGCAAGAGACTTAGATGATACTGAAAGAGAAACTGAGATTAACAACCTCTGACTCCTTTAAATCCAATTCATATGTAAGTCAAGATGTCACCCTGTTATGTTACTGATCCTCTTTGAAAAGGAAGAATGAAACACAATTAGATTTTTTCATCTGGCAGCACCCATAGAAAAAATCCTGAGGGTTTTCTCTTCCTTGACTGATTTTCTTTTTTGATTAAGTAAAAGAGGTCACCTTTTGCCTAATTTCTTTCCCAGATGTGAAAAAAACACTTGTGAGGAGTCCTGGTGACTCCTCTCTGTACATCTGGCACAAGAAATTTTGATGGAGGAAAAGAAGTCTCTCTTTTTCACTGAGTATGTGCATGAGGTTCTTAAATTCTCACTGTGAACATTTATATCTTAGAAAAATGATAAATAAATTAAAGAATTGATTCATCATTTTGTTGATTTCTAGACTTTAGAAAGAGATAGAGAAAACATAATCATGCAGATTAAATTTAAAAATGTGTCATAAGTGTTTTTTCTCAGAGAGCCCTTGGACAACATTTACCAACATTCCTGGTAACAAAGCAACTCTCCTCTTATTCTTAAATTCACAGAATGTAAGCAACAGTAAACTAAGGAATAAAAGATATCCCTTTAGTGCTTTGGAAACTAAGAAATGACTTTTTATATGTATGTATCAGCAATCCCACAAACTCAGAGAGAGACATTACAAAGCTCTCTCTATGCTATTCATATCAATGTCACCCTATAAATCCTCCAAAATCAAGATATGGAAAATTTTAAAATACACACATCTAGAATTGAAAGAGAAAGCTGCATGTTCCATAAGATGAAGTACCCAATACTGTAGCCACACTATTAAAAAATGAAAGAAGACCTGTAGAATAGATGAGGAAATATATCATTATCCATTTCTTGGACAGGTGGGGGACTATGGAAAATGGAAAATGTTAAATAGTTATTAGGCTAATATATTTATCTCTTTTTTTCTTTGGAATAAATAAATATCCATAGTTTTCTTTAGAATAGGGATTTGAGAGATGATTGTGATAAAAAAAAAGAAAAGTCATAAAGCATTAATTTTTTTTAAATTAAAAATGTGATAAATTCAGATTGAAGTTACTGAGCACATGATTATATTTTCAAAAGAACTCTGAAATTCTTTAGGAGTAATAAACAAAAACTCAAACATCAGGCTCAAAAATTGAGTGCAACTCTTTCTTATACTTTATTCTCATGAAATTGTCAACCTTTCTTTTCCAATCAAATACTTTCTTGATAGTATATTTTGTGACACTTCTGTAGGCAATTCATTATTAGTAAAATATTTCAGCCCAGTTACACTTACCATGCCACTCCCTGTAGTTCTTGGGTAACACCCAATCATGGTTCATTGTAGATTCTATTGTTTCCTAATGTTCAGGAAAATGCTATCCACCTCTTGAAGATGATTGCTGTTAAAATGATAGGTATCTGTACCAGAGAAGATCTTGGTATTGTTTTAAAAAAAAAAAGCATCACATAATAGTCTACATAAAATATAACCCATTCTCTGATTCAATTTATAGACAAGATCATTGCCTATTTTTAGTGCTTATATAAGACAGAGACAGACAGATAAAGAGGGAAAGAAGAGGGGAAGACAAAGACAAAGAGATACAGAAAGAAACGATGTACTGAATCAGCTACTATCTTTTCAACAGCAAAATATAATCTGAGAAATATACATTCTAAATTCATCTGTTTTGATGTTGTGGTCTACTGGCTCTATTTTTTGTAAGAGACTATGAATATCAAGTATTCTGGGCCTTTGACTCAAGCAGAACAACATTATTTATAAACAAGAATTTCAGGAAGATCTCATAAGATATTATTTGCATTTCAACTCAATATAGGAATACTCCACAATAGTGGCAAAAAACCTTTAGCAGCTTTATTGTATTCTCTCCACAATTTTCATCAATTTTGTACCTTAAGTTGTGGTTTCTTTGGGACAAAAAATCATTTTCAAATGTTTCATATTCTTTTCTTACATATTTATCAATGTTACCTTCAACACACATTTAATATGTCACTATTTTTATAGATAAGAAATATTTATATGAACTAATAACTATGCCACCATTTCTGGTAATGTAGTAGAATGCACCAAAAAAAAATTAGGTAAACTCATCCCCTTTCATAAAAAGTATGATCGAAAGGCACCTATACAATTGCTTTAATATGAAAATAATTATACTGGCCAGAAAAGGTGAAATGTATGAGAACTGTCAAAACTAGAGAGAAATAACCAGCCTCAAAAAATTTTGCCTAGCCCCTGGAGGAAAGGGGCTACTGCCAGATGAGCAAGCAAAATCAACAATAGAGTAATAGAATAGCAAACGGGTCTCTTCAGAATAACTGAAGAACACAAAGTCGAAGAATAACAGGGCATAGAAAGAATAGGAGGAGCAAACATGGACTAGTCATTTGACTGGGCTGTGAAACAAGTGATTTGTATAGGTTCCAGGTAGGACATGTGATTCACCAACAACTCAGAATAAAATAAACTTTTCTTGAAACTCTAAGAGCTCACATATAAGTTTTATTCAAGCATTTGAAGACAGCTATCAAGTCTACTATTTTCCAGGTAAAACATACCCAATTTCTTCATCATCATCTATTATTGTCTTAAGACCTTTCACAATCCTAATGATCAGGGCACCATACAGAATGACTATCACTTCCTTATTCCAGGAAGCTTTGCCTTTCCTAATGCTAGCCAAGATCCTATTACCTTCTTTTCCTGCAGAATCTCAAGTCTGTTTCATACAAAGTTTTTGCAAACTTCTGAATTATACAACTTTCCCCAGGAAAATTGGTAGCTAATCATAATTCCTCTTTCAATGAATGATATGATTCTAGTAATAAATAGGTTTGAAAAAATTAGTAATTCAAAAAAGAAAGAGAGAGAAAGAGATGGAAAGAAGAAGGGATGAAGAGAAGGGAAGAGGAAGGAAGGAAGGAAGAAAGGAAGGAAGGAAGGAAGGAAGGAAGGAAGGAAGGAAGGAAGGAAGGAAGGAAGGAAGGAAGGAAGGAAGGAAGGAAAGAAGGAAGGAAAGAAGGAAGAAAGAAAGGAAGGAAAGAAGGAAAGAAGGAAGGAAGGAAGGAAGGAAGGAAGGAAGGAAGGAAGGAAGGAAGGAAGGAAGGAAGAAAGGAAGGAAGGAAGGAAGGAAGGAAGGAAGGAAGGAAGGAAAGAAGGAAGGAAGGAAGAAATGAGAAGAGAACTGTTGAGTGTATTTTAGGAGATACTAGCTATATTATTAGAGCACTGACCATAACAAAGATTACAGAAAAAAATCTGTTCTATAGAGGCTGTTACCCTACTGTACAAAAATCTTTAATGCCTAAAGAGCTATTAATTTGATTGAAGAAAGTACAAATAACTTGATGATCTCCAAAGTCCTTTCAATTTTTTACATTCTGTTTTTCTGTAAAAGACTAGAAGTAGAAAAACAAGAAGGAATTCTAGGAGTCCAAAGATGAAGACCTGAATGACAGGTGATAATGGAAATGGGGGAGGTGGGGAAGAATAGAAGTTCTAAGGAAAAAAAGAATTATAAACAAATATCCCATCCACAAATGATTTGATTATATTTGTTATTGTTCTCTACTCATATCCCACTCTTCATGAACTCACTTGTTGTTTTCTTAGCAAAGATACTAAAGTGGTTGGCCATTTTGCAGTTGAGAAAACTGAGGCAAGCAGGTTTAAGTGACTTCGCCCAGGGTAACACAAGTAGTAAATAAGGCCAAATGAATTTTTAAAAAAATTACATGACTACTGACCCAGAACTTCATCTACCATATTACCTGGTTGATATCTATAAAATGATACTAGCTACTTAATTAGAAGAAATACCACTATATAGGTTGGGATTAACTAAATTTTGTGTAAAAGGTGTGTTTTTTAATTTCATACTCAACATGGTTTGGCAGAAATGAAGAATAAGAAATAAAGAAATTATTTTTAGGGTTTATAACTTGAATTTTGTGGGATACAATTAATGATATAAATTTGTACTTCAAGAAAAGTCATAAAAAATTTCTGAAACAGATTTAGGTCATTAGAAGACAGAAGTAAATGAGGCAAACATTTCATCAGGTCTGTGGATCATTAATCTTTTCCTTATTCCTAAGAGATGTTTTCCCAGTAGACTGGTCCCGTTTACAAAAATGAAAGTTTTCCTGAGATTCACCAGTACAGGTCTCCAAACTTTTATCTACTTCATTGTATCTATTTATACCTAAGAATCCATTGGTCACCCAAATTAGGGGTGGGGAAGAGATGATAATGCAGAAGGAACACTTAAAGAAGCAACTAATAATGCTTAAAAAGAAACCTGAGACTTCAAAAAGATAATTTAGATGAACCAAAAATAATTTTGTGGGAGACTCACTCTATCTATCTCCCCACACCTTTTTTTAAATTACCTTCATCAGGGATCAGATTCCAAGAGTTTTTACCTATTAATTTATTAAAAATAAATATGACATACCACTCACCTGACAACTACATCTACTTGACTAATTAGGGGAGTGGTCCAGGAGAGTGACTCAGATGTTTAAGAGATTTCTTCTCCAATCCAGACTAGAAATGACAACTACCAACTAAAGGTATCATCTGAGCTAGTAATCATCTGATCATTGTTTTTCTGTTTTTTTTTCTATAAACTAATTATTTAAAAGAACCCAGAATACTCTGCTCCTATACAATCTATTCTATCCTGCATCAGAGTTAAGAAAAAGAAAGTTCCCAAGGTAATGAAATGATTAGTAAGGAGATCTTAAGATATTGAGTGACAGTTAAGTGTGGATACAAGATCAAAGGGAAGATTGATGAAGTACAGAATCCAGAGGGGTGAGTTACAGGTGAGTGGATAAATCATTTAAATGGAAAGTCCAAACTTAGAATGTCTCTTCTTTACTCATTATTTGACTGTTTGAGAGGGGACCATAGTAGGTAGCAATATTCTCATTATATACATATACATAACTATACACTTCTGCCTAGGAAAATTTGAGGTATACTTTCTAAAAGGCTGACATGCTTTGAAAATCACAGTTTTTATGTATCAAGCAACACAAAATACTCAGAACACTTATATAAATATGGACAGTTAGAGTAGGATTTGATTCCATTTGGAAATTGGTACTCTCAATTGTCCTTCAAACAGAGATCCCCAACAAGATATTGCTAATATTGAGTATTCATTCAAAAGTCCATAGTGATCCTCAGCATTAGAATTCTCTCATCTTCCTGCATGAAAGCATTAGACATAGTTCATAAAATATAAAGAAAATGTGTTGAAACTTATTAGTGCAGAACACATCATTAAGAAGCTGTGTTATTTGCAGTATTCAGTAAGTGACTTTGCAGGATTCTATGATGCATTCAATTTATGTTTTAGTAATATTCCCTCCAGGATGACTTCCTATCCTTTTATAGCTTCAAGTACAGATGATGTTCCCCTTTGTCCATTTACCTCTCCAAACGTTGCCTTTCTTGAATGTTTATCTTTCCTCCTGCCTTCACCCCAGATTAAATTGCTCCTAGTTTTGTAAGCTCTTAAAAAAAAGAAATCCAGTCAGCCCATTCAGCTTTTTCTATAAGAAACCATGTGATATATGCATTTGTAGAGAGAATACACTTAATTTTGAGCACCCACTTGGAAAGATACCTTTTATATTTCTAAATAAAATGATAAGAAAGAATAGAATTTCAAGAATAGTCTTAAGAAGGAATGACTATATAAAGGAAAGAAAGCAGCATGCCTCAAGACACCAAGTTGAATAAAAGTGCTAGGCATGTGCAAATAGAGGGGATAATCAGTTTGAGTCAAAAAATAGAATACATATAAGAGAGCAGATATTTTGAGAAATGTTTACAAATTTTGGGGGAGAGGAATATAGGCATAATACTTCTTTAGCTTAAATAACATTGTTAACATTTCTTCTATGAGGATTTTAAGTCTAGACTATCAACAAAACAATACATCAAGTTCTGATTAATACTGTTTGCTGATTCCCTAAGTGTTAATGCTGTCACTAAAAACTGAACAATTCTCTAATCTGGTTCCAGCACATCACTGTGAGTAAGAGATAAAGTTCTTGCTAGAACAATGAAATGGTAACCCTAATTTTCATCTTGTGATCAGGAACCTAGTTCATATAGCTACAGGATCATGAGAATACCCTGATACCTCTGCTAGGCAATAGTCATTGATAAACCAAAAAATTGATGATTAATTTCTACTGCCCCTCACAATAGTACAAATATATAGGAAGGAGAAAGAGAAAGAAACAGACAGAGAGAGATAGAAACAGACAGAGATAGAGAGAAAGTGATTTTGAAATTGTTTTGAGATAAAATAACATATCATTGGTGCATTGGTTCCTAAAGTCTATTTATTCCCCTTTGTATATGTTTTCAGATACTTCCTGGAGCATGATTTCTTTCCAAAGAAAGGGAATTAACATTTATATGATGTATAATATCTGCCAGGGAATTATCTAAGTGCTTCTTACAAATATCATATCATTTGATCGTCACAACAGCCCTGCAAGTTGAGTACTATTCTTATTTAACATTTTATAGTTGAAGAAACTGAGACAGAAAGCAGCTGAATGATTTGTCCATCAACCTATAGCTAATAAATGTCCCAGGCAGAATTTAAACTGAGATCTTCCTCACTCTAGATCTAACATTCTATTTAATGCATCATCAGCTATCTTTGAAGGTAAGATATCCAGATAAGCAAATACAGTGTGATCCCTAGATTGTTTCCTGAATCATGATTTTTGTCAAAGTGTGCTGATCTAGACCCACTTAACACTGTAGGTAATTCTCTTTCAATAACTGTGGCTTCAGGCTCTGCAGAAACTTATATATGTATATGTATGTATGTATATATATATATATATATATTCTTGGTCCTTTTCTTTCTTTCTGGTGTTTCAATCATATGGCATCCTAAAATCTAGATTGGGCTTTGAAAACCAAAAGGAATAAGGAATTCAAAAGCATAGAATGTCCTGTTAAATACTTTGGTAATCAAGTCACTTGAACTTTATTATTATTAAAGATCCTTTAGGCAATAGCATAATACAATAGAATTGATTGGAGCTGAGACAACAGGCAGGTAGAGAAGTAAAGAAATAATTATAGTCTAAATAAAGCAAAAGATAATGAAGGCTTGTACTACTAAGTTGGTGTTGGAAATATCAAAAGAAAGGCAGAACTTATAAAGGGTGGGAGTGGAAAGAATTAGTATATGTTACCTAAATATTCCATCCAAAAAATGATCTAGGAGTATTAGTGAACTGGAACCTCAAAGGATTGATAGGGTAATAATTAAAAGTTACTCAATCAATATGGTATTGAATCAAAAGAGGCATAGTGAACAGAAATTATTGTGTAAAAGTTAAAGCCTCCACTGGGCAGATCATCTCTGAAATAGTAGGGTTAGTTCTTGGTGGTGCATATAAGAAAATAACCTGGAGAGCACCAGAGAAAGGATAATCACCATGATGGTAAAGGACCTAAGGTTAAATATCTTGCCAAAGATTGTTTAATGGTATCAAGAATGTTAAGCCAGACGAAGAAAGTGTTTGAGGGGCTATCACAGGTAAAAGGGACCAAATTTGTTCTCTTTGGATGGAGAGGTTAGAACAAGAAGCATGAGCAAAGTCCCTAAGAACAAACTTAAACCTGCCTTTCATTAGACATTTACTATTGGTATTATCCATAAAGTAGGTTGGACAATCTCATGAGAGAACAGGATCTGCCTTATTGCAGGTCTTTAAGCAAATTATGAATAACCACATGTCATGTACATTGTAAAGGATCTTCATATTCAGATATGGGTTAAATCATTAGATTCAAATTCACATAGAAATATGGTCACTGAATCATATAGAAGGACTCTTATGTTTGCATATTAATTGGGGAGAAAGACACAAATTAACATTATCTGTTGTGTCATATTTTTCTTTATTTGTTAAATGTTTTGTATTTTAATCTGGCTCCTGTCAAATTCAGGAAAATTATAAGACTTATATAACCCAAGAGCTGTTTGATGGACACCTCTGGACTAGATTCTATTAGAATGGCCCTGTAATCTCTTCCAACTCTGAGAGTCTGTGATTTGGTGGTATCTACTTCATATATAAGTTTTCAGAAATAATTTTCTTTATCAATTATCAAACTTTATCAATTATCAAGATATTATAAGGGATAGATGTAATCATCAGGAAAAAATTCTGATTAAGCATTAGTGATTTGGAACATGTATAGAGTTGTACTATGATTATCTTTTAATTTATCATCATCAAAAGCCTCTAGGAGACTTTTTAACAAAATATCCACACCTGTAATGAAAATGTATTGATTTGCTCTATTTTTAATATGCATTAGCTACATGAACCAGCATGACTTGTTGCAAAGAATGCTGAATTCAAGATGAACACTGGAATTGAAATTCTGCCACCAATGTTACTACCTCAATAACATTGATAAGTAAATTTATAGCTCAGAGCCCTAGTTAACTCATCTGCAAATTCGGAATAATATTATCTATGACATCTAACTATAAGAACTATTGTGCATGTCAAATAAGCTATAAAGTGTTCTGTAATATTCAGCTATTGTTATGACATTAAATCAAGATTCTAATATAGCTAATAACCTTAAACTAGGAATTAGTTTTTATCTTTCCATTCAGATTAGACCAACTACTGCAAACTAAAATAGCATTAAAATATCACTTACTGATATTTCAGAAAAGAGGCCTTAACATTCTTGCAAAAAGTTAAGGAAAGACAGAAAATGTTCTATAGTATACAAAGAACCACAAGTAACAAATTCTGAGAACTGGGCTGTTGAACTTTTTGGTATTGAATCCTACATTCATTAAAAGTTTTCTTCAAATGACACATCTTCCGTAAATACCTAAAAAGTTGCTATGATTTTATTGGATGAATGAAAAGGAAATCCAATAGTCTGTTCTCTGTAGGTACTTGAATCTTGGGTACCATACTAAACAAGGAAAGATGGCCAACTGAAGTCGGAATTGGAGGATCAAATTATATTTGCTCAGCCAGCTCTGCTCCAAAGAAAGCATTTAATAAACAGTTATTCCCTTTTTTTTCTTGAATAGGGCACCAAAAACACTGAAGTCTGAGGAAATTCGAAAAATAGAGAAATTGTGGGCTTCAGAGCAAGACAGGATTATTATATACTGATTTGCATATGATAAGGTATTTACTTTACAAATCCTACAAAATCCTCATTAAAATCCTTGTCATAATAATGGATAAAATGCAAAAACATTGCATTGATGTAATGATCTTTTCTGTCTCTTCCACAGCTCAGAGTTCAATGAACAAGTCAGGAGCACACACTGTGACTGAATTTGTTATCTTGGGTTTTGGTGGTAGCTGGGAGACACGAATCTTACTCTTTTCTCTGTTCTTCATAATCTATATCCTGACCATGATGGGGAATGGGGCCATCATGTGTGCAGTGAGGTGGGACCAGAGGCTCCACACACCCATGTATATCCTCTTAGGGAACTTTGCCTTTCTGGAATTCTGGTATATAAATTCCACTGTGCCCAACATTTTAGAAAACCTCCTCTCAGAAACCAAAACCATCTCATTTGTTGGCTGTATCATCCAGTTCTATTTCTTTACCTCCCTGGCAGCAACTGAAGTCATTTTCCTGTGTATCATGGCTTATGATCGTTATCTTGCCATCTGCCGCCCACTACACTACCCAACAATCATGACCACAAAACGCTGTTACACTTTGATGTCTGGGTGCTGGATGTTTGGCTTATTAAGTTATTTTCCATCTACTATTCAGCTCTCTCAGCTATCATTCTGTGGTCCCAACATCATTGACCACTTTCTTTGTGACATGGATCCAATTATAGCTCTATCATGCTCCCCAGCTCCTGTCACTGAAATTCTGTTCTATATTCTCAACTCCCTCATTCTCTTCCTCCCCATACTCTACATCCTTGGATCTTACGTACTTCTCCTAAGAGCCGTGCTGCAAGTCCCCTCAGCTGCTGGCAGGCGTAAGGCTTTCTCCACATGTGGATCCCATCTGGCTGTTGTCTCTCTCTTCTTTGGGAGCCTTATGATCATGTATGTGAGCCCAACAGCTGAGAACTCAGAAGTACAGAAGATAATAACCTTGTTCTATTCAGTTGTGACACCATTTTTAAATCCCCTGATCTATAGCCTCCGTAACAAAGAGATGAAGGTAGCCTTCAAAAAAGTCATGAGGATTGCTTCAGAATAAACAGTCATATATATGAATTTTACATGTGGTTCTATAATCTAATTACAGATAATTAAATTCCACAAACATTGATTACATGCTTTCTGTGGGCAAAACACTGAAGGAAATACAAAGATGAATAAAAGATAATTGAGAGAGAACAGTTTCCTACTGCTACTAAATATTATACTTCGGGGTGAATTGAAAATATCTTCTCAGGATGATTCCTCATTCTTTCATGTACTGCATGTCATGGTCCATCTAAACCTCAACTCCATAACAGTAAAAATCAGGTGAACATTTAATCTGTCAGTCTCTACTCTAAATTCTACATTGAGTATCAAAAGAGTTTCCTCTGTCTGAGTCAGAGAACAGCAGCTGTGTGCTTACAATCCCTTTTTATTCAAAAAAAATTTTTATATGACCCTGCATAGTTAAGTATATAAAATAGGATACAAACCAAAAATTTGCTGTTAATAAATTATAATTTCATGATCCTCATATTCAGTTACAAGACCCCATATGGGATCCTACTTCTAATTTAGAAGGCATTCTCAACATAGAGCTCTAGTCCAGATTTTTGTTCTTATGCTGCCCAGTGCTGCAAGTATAATATGAACGAAGAGAGATTGCATTAGTATCAGCTGGAGTCTCTGATTTGTCACTCTCACTTTGCTGGGAGAAGGGGATTGGAATTCAGAAAGATTGTAGCAGGTTAGGAAGAGTCCAATCCAGGTATTACTTGACACTTGCTCACTATAAGAGCATGTTGTTCAAAGCATTGGTTCACTATCTTCCTTGATAGTGATGACATAATTGCTTGGGATAAATTTAAGTTTTCTTGGTGGACAATGCATGTAATTGGAACAGGGCATCACAAACTATACAGTTTATGATTTTGTTAAATAATTTGTTACTGCTAATTGCTACAATTTGTGACTTTGTTAGATAAGTAGATTGTTACTGCAAGTTATTGTTTAACATTAACGTAAAATTGGAATGTTGAAATTGGAATGTATACTAAGTAGTCTAAAAAAGTATAATATTATTGCAATATTTGATTAGAGAGTATAAAAACCCTGGCTCTCAGATCAATAAATGGACTGCTCAATAGATTCCCACCTGTCTCATAAAAATTGGTAGTCACACTCTCACCATTCATTGGAACTGGACTCCAACAGTTGGTGCCCAAACAGAGAGAGACTTGAAAGTCCTAGCAGAGAAGAATGACCTCTTGACGAGCTCAAGGATTAAAGAATAAGAAAGTAAGAAAGAGGTAAAAGTAATTATCACCAGGCTAACACCAGGTTAAGATGTAAGAAATAACATAGGCTATAAGATATAAGATATAAAATTGATTTTATCCTGCTGATATCAATATAGCACATATTCAATTGAAATAGGGCAAAATCAATCAGGTAGCAGGGACAGAGGTACATCCTATACAAAAATCGGAAAGAACCAATAAGACCGTTGCTGACTTTATCAGTCGAGGAATGATGGCAATTCAGCATTCTAACAGCAATGGGCAGACAATTCAAATTTTATTGAGAATCTTATTCCTTTTCCTTTTCCTTGAATGGGCACCAAAAAAAGTATGAGTATGAGGAAGCTGGAAAAATAGAGAGATTGTGGGCTGAGAGCAAGACAGGATTATTATAAACTGATTTGAACATGGCATTTTTTTTTACAAATCCTACAAAGTTGTCATTAAAATTCTTGTCAAGTAATAGCTAAAATGCAAGGCCAGTGATGGAATGATCTCTATTTTTCCCACAGCTCAGAGTTCAATGAACAAGTCTAGGAGCCTATACTATAACAGAATTTATCCTCTTGGGTTTTTCGGGTCACTGAAAGACACGAATCTTACTCTTTTCTCTATTCTTCATAATCTATATCTTGATCTTGGTTGAAAATAGGGCCATTATATTGCAGTAAGGTGGGAACAGAGACTCCATAGACCTATATATATCTTCTTAGGAAACTTTCCCTTTCTTAAATTTTGGTATATATACCAAAACTATCTCTTTTGCTGTCTGCTTCCTCCAGTTCTATTTCTTCTCTTCCCTGGGTACAATTAAAATCTATTTCCCAAGTATCATGGCTTATGATGGTTATCTTGCTATTTGCCCCACACTACACTACCAAACCATCATAACTCTAAAGTACTGTTGCACATTAATGTCTGTGTCCTGGGTGCTAGACTACTTCTTCTTCTTCTTCTTTTTTTGGCTGAGGCTTGGGGTTAAGATACTTACCCAGGGTCACACAGATAGGAAGTGTTAAGTGTCTGAAGCCAGATTTGAACTCAGGTCTTCCTGACTTCAGAACTGGTGCTCTATCCACTGCACCATCTAGCTGCCCCTTGGATGCTGGATTTCTTAAGCTGTTTTCCATCTACTATCCAGCTTTTTCAGCTATCATGTGTGCAGTAAGATGGAGCCAAAGGTTCCACACACCCATATATATCCTCTTAGGAAACTTTGCCTTTCTGGTGTTCTGGTGTTCTGGGTTTTTGCCCAGCTTATTACAAAACTTCCTCTCAGAAACCAAAACCATTTCTTTTGCTGGATGCTTCCTCCGGTTCTATTTCTTTTCCTCCCTGGATACTGTGATGACTGCGTATTTTAAAATCAGCTGGAGTCAAGAATTCAGATTAAGGGAAAATATTCAATCTTTATTCTCAGTAGAGGTGAAGAAGGATCAGAGGTGAAGGGGGATCAGAGGTGAAGGGGGGATCCCGATCGCAATGTGTACAGCTGCAACAGGAAGCCAGCCAGCAGTCTCTCCCCACCTCTCTTCCTGTCCCTCTGCCTCCAACCCACTAAAATCGTCATTTCCTATACAACACATCACAACTTCCACAAAGAGTGGGCAGGGGCCATTCTTTCTCCAAGCATATATATTAACAGAGTATGGTCCAATTACTATTTAGCCTCATGTGCTTGGGACCTCAGTGCATCAACTCGAAATTCAGCCCATTACAGATACAGCTGAAATCTATTTTCTGTGTATCATGACTTATGTTCATTATCTTGCTATCTGTCGCCCACTATACTACCCAACCATCATGACCCTAAACCACTGTGGCATCTTGATGTCTATGTGTTGGGAATAGGGCTTCACAGGCTTTTTTCTCTCTACTATCCATCTCTCTCAGCTAGTATTCTGTGATCCCAACATCACTGACATGGATCCATTATTTGTGACATGGATCCAATGATGGCTCTGTCACATATCCTTGTTCCTACCACTAAAATTCTATTCTATATCCTAAACTCCTTCATTCTCTTCCTGTACTTTATATCCTTGGCTCTTATATCATCCTACTAAGAGTTGTGCTACAGGTCCCTACAGATACTCGCTATCTTAAAGCATTCTTCACATGCAGATCCCATCTGGCCATAGTCTGCCTCTTCTTTGGGAGCTTTATGATGATGTATGTGAACCCAACATTTGAGAATTCAGGAGAAATATAAAGGCTCATAAGCTTATTCTATTTAGTGGTGACACCATACTTAAACCCTCTGATTTATAGTCTCTAAAACAAGGAGATAAAAGCTGCTCTGAAAAAGGTCATGGGGATTACTTTAGAATAAAAAAAGCTGCACACATGAATTTTACATGTGTTTCTAAGCTCTAATGGCAAGCAATTCAATTTATCAAACAATGGTTAAGTGTTTGCCTTCAGCAAAAAAAAAAAAAAAAAAAAGAAAGAAAACACAAAATTGAATAAAATACCATTGCAAAAGGCATTATCTTCTCCTACTACTCCAGAGGGTTAAGAATTAAAATGAGACATCTTCTCAGAAAGAACCCTTATGTTTTTATGGCCTACCTTGTTTATCCTTGTTCAAATGAACCTCAGCAGACAGAATCAAGTAAAACCATTACTTGAAAACACTATTTATTATGTAGGTTTCAAAATGGTGTTACTATTTCTTTGTTTATCTCATTTTGTTTTGCCATTGAATGCTGGTAATAGATGTATTTTATAATATAAATATATTTTATAATATAATAATCTACTTACTGTATTTGTGACTGAGGCCTTTCACATGACTTTAGAAGCTAAAATAAAAAATTGATTGGAAAAAATAATAATAAAGGCTTTAATCTAAGACAACTACAAATGGATTCCTTTGCCTGATTTGTTTAGAACTGTTATTATCCCAAAATCAAAACACCAAGAAATATAGTGGCCAAAGTCCAGAACAAAGGAAAAAATACTGCAAGCTTCTAGAAAAAATCAATTCATATGTAGAGGAGCCACAATAAGGTTTACTCAAGACATAGCAGCGTCCACATTAAAGGATTGAAGGGCCTGAAAGTCTAAGGAACTTGGTATGCAACCAAAAATAACTTACCCAGCCAAAATGAGCATCTTTTTCTAGAGAAGAAGATGGACATTCAACAAAATAAGCGATTTTCACCTATTTTTGATTAAAAAACCAGAATTTAACAAAAAGTTTGATCTACAAATATAGAACTCAAGAGAAACCTAAAAAGGTAAAAAGAAATCTTGGGAACTATATTTCTGCTATAAAGATATATAAAGAATACATATATACCTTGTTCTAGAAAACTAGAGGTGGAAAGGAAATTGTACACGGAAAAGGGTAAAGTGGGGGTACTACATATCATGAAGAGGCAAAGGAAACCTATTGTATCTGAGAGAAAGAATGGAGGGGGATGAATATAGGGTGTATCTTACTGCCATCAGAATTGGCTTAAAGAGAAAAATTGTAGACATATTCAATTTATGGTGAAACTTCTCCCACATCATTGAAAAGTGGGAGGGGAAAAGTAAAAAGGGAAGGAATAAGCTAAGTAGAAGGGAATACAAAAATTGTGAGGAAAAGGAGTAAGATAGGGGGAGAAACTCTAAGGCAGGGGGAGGGATACTAAAAAGGGAGGGCTGTGAGAACCAAGTTGTGCTCACAAGTTTAATACTGGGGAGGGAGATAAGGGGGAAGGAAGGAAGAAAAGCATAAACAGGGGTTAACAAGAGGGCAAGTAATACAGAACTGGTAATTTTAACCATAAATGTGAATGGAGTAAACTCCCCCATAAAGAGGAAGCGGTTAGCAGAATGGATTAAAAGCCAGAATCCTACAATATGTTGTTTACAGGAAACAAAAAAAAAAAAAAAAAAACCTGAAGCAAGGAGATACATACAGAGTAAAGGTAAAAGGTTGGAGCAGAATCTACTATGCTTCAGGTGAAGTCAAAAAAGCAGGGGTAGCCATCCTGATCTCAGATCAAGCAAAAGCAAAAATTGATTTAATTAAAAGAGATAAAGAAGGGCACTATATTTTGCTAAAGGGTAGCATAGATAATTAAGCAATATCAATATTAAACATATATGCACCAAGTGGTGTAGCATCTAAATTCTTAAAAGAGAAATTAAGAGAGCTGCAAGAAGAAATAGACAGCAAAACTATAATAGTGGGGAGATTTCAACCTTGCACTCTCAGAATTAAATAAATCAAACCACAAAATAAATAAGAAAGAAGTCAAAGCGGTAAATAGAATACTAGAAAAGTTAGATATGATAGATCTCTGGAGAAAACAAAATGGAGACAGAAAGGAGTACACTTTCTTCTCAGCAGTTCATGGAACCTATACAAAAATTGACCATATATTAGGACATAAAAACCTCAAACTCAAATGTAGTAAGGCAGAAATAGTAAATGCATCCTTTTCAGACCACGATGCAATGAAAATTACATTCAACAAAAAGCCAGGGGAAAGTAGACCAAAAAATAATTGGAAACTAAATAATCTCATACTAAAGAATGATTGGGTGAAACAGCAAATCATAGACATAATTAATAACTTCACCCAAGAAAACAACAATAATGAGACATCATACCAAAATGTGTGGGATGTAGCCAAAGAAGTAATAAGGGGAAATTTCATATCTCTAGAGGCCTACTTGCATAAAATAGAGAAAGAGAAGGTCAATGAATTGGGCTTGCAACTAAAAATGCTAGAAAAGGAAAAAACCCCCAAACACTAAACTTGAAATTCCAAAAATAAAAGGAGAGATCAATAAAATTAAAAGCAAAAAAGCTATTGAATTAATTAATAAAACTAAGAGTTGGTTCTATGAAAAAAGCAGCAAAATAGACAAACCCTTAGTAAATTTGATTAAAAAAGGAACGAGAAAAATCAAATTGTTAGTCTTAAAAATGAAAAGGGAGAACTCACCACTAACGAAGAGGAAATTAAAGCAATAATTAGGAGTTACTTTGCTCAACTTTATGCCAATAAATTTGACAACTTAAATGAAATGGAAGAATGCCTTCAAAAATATAGCTTGCCCAGATTAATAGAGGAAAAAGTAAATATCCTAAACAGTCCCATTTTAGAAAAAGAAATAGAACAAGCTATTAACCAACTCCCTAAGAAAAAATCCCCAGGACCAGATGGATTTACATGTGAATTCTACCAAACATTTAAAGAACAATTAACTCCAATGCTATATAAACTACTTGAAAAAATAGGGATTGAAGGAGTCCTACCAAACTCCTTTTACAACATGGACATGGTACTGATACTTAAACAAGGTAGGCTGAAAACAGAGAAAGAAAATTATAAGCCAATCTCCCTAATGAATATTGATGCTAAAATCTTAAATAAAATATTAGCAAAAAGATTACAGAAAATCATCCCCAGGATAATACACTATGACCAAATAGGATTTATACCAGGAATGCAGGGCTGGTTCAATATTAGGAAAACTATTAGCATAATTGATTATATCAATAACCAAATTAACAAAAACCATATGATCATCTCAATAAATGCAGAAAAAGCATTTGATAAAATCCAACATCCATTCCTAATAAAAACACTTGAGAGTATAGGAATAAATGGACTTTTTCTTAAAATAGTCAGGAGCATATATTTAAAACCATCAGTAAGCATCATATGCAATGGGGAAAAACTGGAACCTTTCCCAGTAAGATCTGGAATGAAGCAAGGTTGCCCACTATCACCATTATTATTCAATATTGTATTAGAAACACTAGCCTTGGCAATAAGAGTCGAGAAAGAGATTAAAGGAATTAGAGTAGGCAATGAGGAAACCAAACTATCACTTTGCAGATGACATGATGGTATACCTAGAGAACCCCAGAGATTCTACTAAAAAGCTATTAGAAATAATTCATAACTTTAGCAAAGTTGCAGGATACAAAATAAATCCCCATAAATCCTCAGCATTTTTATACATCACCAATAAAATCCAATAGCAAGAGATACAAAGAGAAATTCCATTCAAAATAACTGTTGACAGCATAAAATATTTGGGGATCTATCTAGCAAAGGAAAGTCAAGCATTATATGAGCAAAATTACAAAAAACTTTCCACACAAATAAAGTCAGACTTAAATAATTGGAAAAATATTAAGTGCTCTTGGATAGGCCAAGCAAATATAATAAAGATGACAGTACTCCCTAAACTAATCTATTTATTTAGTGCTATACCAGACTTCCAAGAAAATATTTTAATGATCTAGAAAAAATAACAATAAAATTCATATGGAAGAATAAAAGGTCAAGAATCTCAAAAGAATTAATGAAAAAAAAATCAAATGAAGGTGGCTTAGCTGTACCTGATCTAAACTATATTATAAAGCAGCGGTCACCAAAACCATTTGGTATTGGCTAAGAAATAGATTAGTTGATCAGTGGAATAGGTTAGGTTCACAAGACAGAATAGTCAATTATAGCAATCTAGTGTTTGACAAATCCAAAGATCCTAACTTTTGGGATAAGAATTCATTATTTGACAAAAACTGCTGGGATAACTGGAAATTAGTATGGCAGAAATTAGGCATGGACCTACACTTAATACCGTATACCAAGATAAGATCAAAATGGGTCCATGATTTAGGCATAAAGAAGGAGATTATAAGTAAATTAAAGGAACATAGGATAGTTTACCTCTTAGATCTGTGGAGGAGGAAGAAATTTGTGGCCAAAGATGAACTAGAGACCATTACTGATCACAAAATAGAAAATTTTGATTATATCAAATTAAAAAGCTTTTGTACAAGCAAAACTAATGCAAACAAGATTAGAAAGAAAGCAACAAACTGGAAAAACATCTTCACAGTTAAAGATTCTGATAAAGGTCTCCTTTCCAAAATATATAGAGAATTGACTCTAATTTATAAAAAATCAAGCCATTCTCCAATTGATAAATGGTCAAAAGATATGAACAGACAATTTTCAGATGATGAAATTGAAATTATTACCACTCATATGAAAGAGTGTTCCAAATCACTACTGATCATAGAAATTCAAATTAAGACAACTCTTAGATACCACTACACACCTGTCAGATTGGCTAAGATGACAGTAAAAAATAATGATGAATGTTGGAGGGGATGCAGGAAAACTGGGACACTGATGCATTGTTGGTGGAGTTGTGAACGAATCCAACCATTCAGGAGAGCAATCTGGAATTATGCCCAAAAAGTTATCAAACTGTGCATACCCTTTGATCCAGCAGTGCTACTACTGGGTTTATACCCCAAAGAGATACTAAAGAAGGGAAAGGGACCTGTATGTGCCAAAATGTTTGTGGCAGCCCTGTTTGTAGTGGCTAGAAACTGGAAAATGAATGGATGCCCATCAATTGGAGAATGGTTGGGTAAATTGTGGTATATGAATGTTATGGAATATTATTGTTCTGTAAGAAATGACCAGCAGGATGAATACAGAGAGGCTTGGAAAGACTTACATGAACTGATGCTAAGTGAAATGAGCTGAACCAGGAGATCATTATATACTTCAACAATGATACTGTATGAAGATGTATTCTGATGGAAGTGGATTTCTTTTGACAAAGAGACCTAACTCAGTTTCAATTGATCAAGGATGGACAGAAGCAGCTATACTCAAAGAAAGAACACTGGGAAATGAATGTAAACTGTTTGCATTTTTGTTTTTTTCCCCAAGTTATTTTCAAGAAGTAATGTAAAAAAAAAATTACCCAGGCATATGTTCTGTCAATAAAAAGTTACAATTAAAAAAAAAAAGAACTGTTATTATAAAGTGTCGTAGTGAATACAAATTTCAACATCAAAAAGAAAGCACTTCAAAATGCATGGAAGAAAAAATGATTTTTTAAGAAACCATGCATTTCTTCAAGGTGCCATTTAGTGTTTTCCTTTTTTAAAAAGTTATTCTCAATGATCATGATTCAGCTTAGGGACAAAAGAAAATTTTCACACATATACTATTCATTTGTATCCAAATTACAGTGGTAGTTGAGTCATTTTAGTTCTGCCCCATTCTTTTGTGACCCCTTTTTGTGGTTTTCTTAACAAAGATTCTGAAGTGGTTTGCCATTTTCTTCTCCAGCTTGTTACACAGAGCAGTAAACTGAAAATGATAGTTAAGTGACTTGTCCATGATCACAGTTAGTAAGTGTCTGAGGCCACATTTGAACTCAGGAAATCTTCCTGAATTGAGACCCAGACCTTTACCCACTGTGCCACCTAGTTGTAGAAACAAATTAAAAACAATGTGGCCCCTGCCATCAAGGACTGTGAAGATCGCGTATTTTAAAAATCAGTCGGAGTCAGGAATTCAGGTTAGGGGAAAATCGTCAGTCTTTATTCTCCATGAAGAAGGATCGGAGGTGGAAGAGAATGGGCAATAGCAATGTGTGTAGCTGAGTCAAGAAGCTAGCTAGACCAGCAGCCACACGACCAGCAGCTAGGAGTATGGAACCCAGGCCCAATCTCTCCCAGCTTCTCTTCCTGTCTCTCTCTGCCTCCACCCACCAAAATCATCATTTCCTATACAACACATCAGGACTTGCACGGAGAATGGGCGGGGGCCATTCTTTATCCAATCATGTATATTAATAGAGTATAGCCCAATTACTATTTAGCCTCATACTTGAGACCTCAGTGCATCAACTCAAATCTCAGCCCATTACAAAGGTCTCACATTTTACTAAGGCAACAAACATGTAAACAGGTAATTATGTACATAGAATCCATAAAACTATATAAAGTAATTTCAAGAGAAAAAACTCTTCATAACTGGGAAAAGGAACAGAAAAAAAAAAACATTAGAATTCTTGTCTTGAAGCTAGGACTTTCAGGAGGTAGAAATGAGGATGCAGTATTTCCCAAATGTAAAAGAACATTTGTGCACTGAGTCTTAGTATCCCCTCTCTGTACATCTGGCACAAGAGATTTTGATGGAAGATGCTGAATTTCTCTTCTTCACCAAGTATGTGCATGAGGTTGTTAAACTCTTTGTGTGAGCATTTATATCTTAGAAAAATGACAAATAAATTAAGTAATTGATTCATCATTTTTTTATTTTTTAGATTTTAGAAAGAGATGGATAAAATATAATCAAATAAATTAAATTTAAAAGCACATCATAAATGTTTTTTAGAGAGCTTTTGAATAACATTTAGCAGCACTCCTGTTAACAAAACAATTTTCTTCTTATTCTTAAATTCACAGTAAGTTATGAGAATAAAAGATATCTCTTTACTGCTTTGGGAACTGAGAAATGACTTTTTATTTTTATGTATCATTAATCCCACCAATACATAGAGAGCAACATTCCTAGTCTTCTCATTCTATACTATTCATATCAATGTCATCCTGTAAATAAATCCTCCAAAATCAATATATGGGATATGCAGCTCCCTCTGTCTTTGAATTCTGAATGTGTGCATTTTGTTAAGTTTTACATAAGATGAAGTACTCAATACTATAGCCACACTATAAAAAAGATGAAACAAGACTTGTAGAATAGATGAGGAAATGTATCATTATCCATTCCTTGAAGAGGTGGTGGACTATGGAAAATGGAATATGTTAAATGTCTCTGGATTAATATATTATATTTATCTCTAATTCTTTGGACTAAATGAATATTCATAGTTTTCTTTAGAATGGAAGTTTGAGAAATGATTGTAATGAAAAGAAAAATCATAAATCATTAATTTTTGAAATGATTAAAATATAATAAATTCACATTGAAGCCATTAAGCACATGATTATATTTTCAAAAGAACTCTGAAATTATTTAGGAGTAATAAGCAAAAGCTCAAACATCATGCTCAAAAACTAAGTGCAACTCTCTCTTTTGCCTTATTCTCACTAAATTATCAGTTTTTCTCTTCCAATCAAACATTTTCTTGATGGTGTATTTTATGGCACTTCTGTAATTTATTATTGGTAAAAAATACTTCAGCCTAGCTATACTTACTATATCTCTCTCTACTGTCATTGAGTAACACCCAATCATGATTCATTGTAGATGCTATTATTTCCTAATGTTCAGAAAAATGCTATCCACCTCTTGAAGATGATCATAGTTAAAATGATAGGTATTTGTGTCAGGGAAGAATTTGGTATTGTTAAAAGCATCAAATAATAGTCCATATGAAATACAACCCATTCTTCTATTCAATTTGTAGGCAAGATAATTGCCATCTTTAGTGCTTATATACGACAAACACGGAAAGACAGACAATGAAAGAGAAAGAGACAGAGAGGGAGGGAAAAAGAGATGACAAATAAAAATAAAGACAATACCTTCACTGCATTCTCTCCACAATTTTCCTCTGTTTTATATCTTAAACTGTTATTGAAAAAAATCATTTTCAAATGTTTCGTTGTTCTTTTCTTATATTTTCATCAAAGTTGCCTTCAATACACATTTATTATATTATTGTTATTTTTTTAGATAAGAAAATATCCATATGAGTTAACAACTATGTCACCATTTTTGGTAATATAGCAGGTATACACCAAAAAACATTAGGCAAACTCCGTACCTACACAATTGCTTTAATATGAAAAGAATTATACAGACCAGAAAAGGTGAACTGTATGAGAATTGTCAAAACTGGAAATGCCCAGCCTCACATGAATGTGGAGAAAAGCCAATGCCTCCAGAGGAAAGAGGTCACTGCCAGATGGGCAAGCAAAATCAACAACAGAATAACAGAATAGCAAAAGGAAGTCTTTATATGATGACCAGTTCTGATGGACCTGGCCATCCTCAGCAATGAGATCAACCAAATCATTTCCAATGGAGCAATAATGAACTGAACCAGCTACGCCCAGAGAATGAACTCTGGGAGATGACTAAAAACCATTACATTGAATTCCCAATCCCTATATTTATGCCCACCTGCATTTTTGATTTCCTTCACAAGCTAATTGTACAATATTTCAAAGTCTGATTCTTTTTGTACAGCAAAATAACGGTTTGGTCATGTATACTTATTGTGTATCTAATTTATATTTTAATGTATTTAACATCTACTGGTCATCCTGCCATCTAGGGGAGGGGGTGGGGGGGTAAGAGGTGAAAAATTGGAACAAGAGGTTTGGCAGTTGTTAATGCTGTAAAGTTACCCATGCATATAACCTGTAAATAAAAGGCTATTAAATAAAAAAAAAGGAATAGAGATATTTGAAAGAAAAAAAAAGGAAGTCTTGAGAATAACTGAACATCGCAAAGTCAAAGGACAGGGCATAGAAATATGATGTGAAGAGCAAACATAAACCAGTCATTTGACTGAACTGTGAATCAAGTGGACTATATAGGTTCCAGATAGGACACTAGCAACTCAGAATGAAGTAAACTTTTCTTGAAACTCCAAGAGCTCATAGGTGAGCACCATTCAAACATTTGAAGACAGCTATTATGTCTATTATTTTTCAGGTAAAATATTCCCAATTTCTTCATCATCATCTAACATAGTCTTAAGATCTTTCACAGTTCTAATGACCCAGGGCACCATACAGCATGACTATCATTTCCTTATTCCAGGAAGCTTTACTTCACCTAATGCTGGCCAAGAACATATTACCTTCTTTTCCTTCAGAATCTTGGGTCTGATTAATATAAAGTTTTTGCAAACTTCTGAACTATAGAAATTTTCCCAGACAAATTGGTAGCTAATGAGTCTTCCTATTTCAATGAATGGTATGCTTCTAGTAATAAATATGTTTCAAAAAAACAGTATTTTAAAAAAGAGAAAAGGAGAGGGAGAAAGAGAAAGAAAGAAATAGAAAAAGAGAGAGGTATGTAATGAGGAAGAGAGGAAAGAAGGAAGAAAGGGAAGAAGGAAGAAAAGGGAAGAAGGAAGAGAGAAAAAGAGGGAGGGAGGGAGGGAGGAATGTAGGAAGGAAGAGAAGGACAGGAAGGGAGGAATGAGAAGAGACCTGTTGAGTGTATTTTAGGAGATACTAGCTATATTACTAGAGGAACAAACATAACACAGATTAGGGTTACGGCAATAAATGTGAAAAAGTATTTAATAAATTATATCCTCATGCTTGAGCAGAAACTAAGAAAATCAAAAAATTGAGTAAAAAGTAAAGGAAATGAACAAAATATATATAGCTTGAAATTATTGATGTAAAGTTGTAGTAGATGAGCCAAATAAGAGGATTCTGAAATACATAGAGCTCATTAGAAGGAACATGTGTTGAACAGATGCTTAGAAAGCTGAATAGAAACAAAAGAACACTCTATGCAGTAGTAGCAACATTGTGCAACTGATCAATTTTGATAGCTATTACTTTTCTCAGCAATATGATGATCCAAGAAAATTCCATGTGCAGCAAGATAACTGTATAAATATGTATACATACATAGGATATAACACATATTTAATATATTTAACATGTATTGGACTACCTGCCATATAGGGGAGGGAGTGAGGAGAAAGAGGAGATAATTGGAACAGAAGACTTGGCAAGGGTCAATGTTGAAAAATTGCCCATGCATATGTTTTGTAAATAAAATGCTTTAATAAAAAAAAAGAAAATTATAAAAGAATCATGATAATGCCATCCTTATATCTCAAAGAAATCTTAAAAATATGTGCATGAATGTTTGTGGCAAGTCTCTTTGTAGTGGCCAGAAACTGAAAATTGAGTGGATGCCCATCAATTGGAAAATGGCTGAATAAATTGTGGCATATGAATATTATGGAATATTATTGTTCAGTAAGAGGTGACCAGCAGGGGGATTTCAGGAAGGCCTGGAGAGACTTACATAAACTGATGCTGAGTGAAATGAGCAGTACCAGAAGATCATTATATACTTCAACAACAATACTATATGATGATCAATTCTGATGCACCTGGCTATCTCCAGCAATGAGATGAACCAAATCAGTTCCAATAAAGTAGAAATGAACTGAACCAGCTACACCCAGAGAAAGAACTCTAGGAGATGACTATGAACCATTACATAGAATTCTCAATCCCTCTATTTTTGTCTGCCTGTATTTTTTATTTCTTTCATAGGCTAATAGTACACTATTTCAAACTCTGATTCTTTTTGTACAGCAAAATAACTGTTAGAACATGTATGCTTATATTGTATTTAATTTATACTTTAATATATTTAACATGCATTGGTCAACCTGCCTTCAGGGGGAGGGGATGGGGGGAAGAGGGGGAAATTGGAACAAAATGTTTGGCAATTGTCATTGTTGTAAAATTACCCATCCATATAACTTGTAAATAAAAAGCTATAATAAAAATAAATAAATGAAAAATAAAAATAAAAAATAAATAATGCCATCAACATCCAGAGAAAGAACTATGAAGTCTGAATGCACATTGAAGAATAATATTTTCATTTTGGGGAGTCCTTTTCCTTTCTTGTGGTTTTTCCCTTTTGGTTTAATTCTTTTTTCACAACCTGACTAACGTGGAAATATGTTTCATAAGATTGTACATATATAACTATATCAGGTTGATTGCAACCTTGCAAAAGAGCTAGAGAATAGAGGGAGAAAAGGGGAAATCAAAATCTTATAAAAGAAAATACTAAAAATTAATAAATATTTTAAAAGGAAAATGTGTGAGGCAAATATTTCATCAGATAATAGAAATATTTATAAATCTTGAAACCTATCCTCATTCCCAAGACAACATTATTTCTCAGGAGACTACTCCCTCCCCTTCTAAATTAATGGGTGTTCTCCTGAGATCTATTTAAATACATCTCTTAAAATTTATTTATTTCATTGTACCCAGATATGCCCAGGAGCCAATCTACCCTGAATGAGAGAGAAGGTGCTAATATGGATGGGACACTTAAGATAGCAATCAAAGATTGTTACAAAGACACCTGGGACAACAGTGAAATCATTCATGTGAAAAACTAACTCTGTCCCATGGCAATCTAACTTCCTTTGCCATCTCCCTATCCCTTTCAAAGTTCCTTCATCAGGCCAGATTCCAAGAATTTCCAGTTATTAATTGAGGATAGGAGTCTGATATACCACAAACTTAATAACTTTATCTACTCAACTAGTGATCCAGGAAGATGTTTCAGATTTTCATTAGACTCTCTATATAACTCAGGCTATATATATCATCCTCTAAGTAAAGAAAGCAAATACCACAAATGGTGATCATAACTGTTTTGCTCTCTCCTATACACTACTACAAATAATCCAGACTACTCTGTTCTAATACAATCCATTCTGTACTCTGCCAGGGCTAAAGAAATAGGGAAAAAAGGAAAACTCCAGGGTTAATGCTATTTTGGGTATAGAGCTTTATAAGATGTTTGGATACAATTAAGTGTGGACCAGAAATCAAAGGAAAGACTTCCCAAGGCTCTGCTCTGTCTCTCTGAAAACTAGGCAGGATAGTCTCAGGATTAAGAGAATGTTCCGACAGCTTTAGTAGGCAATGGGCTGTGATTAGCCAGAAAAATTCAGCAGCTATATCCCAAAGAGATCTTAAAGAAGGGAAAGGGACCTGTATGTGCCAAAATGTTTGTGGCAGTCCTCTTCGTAGTGGCAAGAAACTGGAAGCTGAGTGGATGGAGTGGATGCTCATCAGCGGGAGAATGGTTGGGTAAATTGTGTTATATGGATGTTATGGAATATTATTGTTTTGTAAGAAATGACCAGCAGGATGATTTCAGAGAGGCTTGGAGAGACTTACATGAATTGATGCTAAGTGAAATGAGCAGAACCAGGAGATCATTATACACTTCAACAACAATACTATATGATGATCAATCCTGATGGACGTGGCTCTCTTCAACAATGAGATGATCCAAATCAGTTCCAATTATTCAGTAATGAAGAGAACCAGCTACACCCAGAGAAAGAACTATGGGAAATTAGTGTGGACTACAACACAGCATTTCTACTCTTTCTATTATTATCCGTTTGCAATTTTGTTTTCCTTCTCAGGTTATTTTCACCTTATTTATAAATCTGATTTTTCTTGTGCAGCAGGATAACTGTATAAATATGTATGCATATATTGTGTTTAACAGCAACTTTAACATATTTAACATGTATTGGACTACCTGCCATTTAGGGGAGGGTGTGGGGGGAAGGAGGGGAAAAGTTGGAACAGAAGATTTTGTAAAAGTCAATGCTGAAAAATTACCCATGCATATGTCTTGTAAATAAAAAGCTATGATAAAAAATAAAATAAAAATAAAGTTTTCCTTGTAGTACTTAAGATGCATAACAAGCAAGTACAAGGGATAAAGTGAAAAAGCTTTAGTTGGGTTGAAGCAACACATTTCTGATGATTTGGGTCTCAAAATCTATACTCTTCTGTCATATTCCACCAACATGATTTCCTTCCTTTAAGGGAAGGAGTCCAGGGGAGCTTTGACTATGTATTTCCCTAAGTATTTTCAGAATGTATGAGCTTTTGTTCAAAATGTGCCAATCTGGACATAATCTTTAAAGTAGTTATCTTTCAATAGTTTTGGCTTTAGGCTCCATTGAAGCCTCAAAATTACATTCTGAGGACTTTCTTTTCCATTTAGGTATGTTAGATAATGTGTCATTCAGAAAAGTACATTAGTCTTTGAATATCCACAAGGATAAGGAATTAGAAGTAAAGCATGTAAGAAATTGAAAGTATTTTAGAAATCATAAAATCATTTGAATTTTATTCAATAAAGTTGATCTTTAATCATTAAAGATCTTTGTGGAGTAGGGTAACAGCCTCTATAGAACAGATTTTTTTCTGCAAAAGACTAGAGGTAGAAAGACAAGTTAAGAAGGAATTATAGGAGGCCAAGCAAGAGATAATGAAGACCTGAATGACAATGGGGATATTGGAAAAGGGGGGGGAAAGGATAGAAATTATAAGAAAAGAAAAACGAATGATACAATATTCCAACCACAAATGATCTCATTATTTTTGTTGTTCTTCACTTATATTCCATTCTTCATGACCCTATTTGTAGTTTTTCTTGGCAAAGATACTGAAGTAGTTGGCCATAATACTCGATTTCATTTTGCAGGTTAAGAAAATTGAGGCAAGGGGGTTAAGTGACTTGCCTAGGATCACACAACTAGTAAATAAGGTCAAAGTTGAATTAAAAAAAAAAAGTTTCCTGACTCCTGGTCCAGAGCTTTATCTACTGCATGACCTAGCTGACATCTGTAAAGTGATAATAGCTACTTAATTACAAGAAATATCATGACATAGGTTAAGATTAACAAAATTTTGTGTAAAAGATATGTTTTTTAAATTATATACCCAACATAGTGTGGCAGAAATGAAGAAAATCATAAAAATAGAATAAGAAGTAAAGAAATTATTTTAGGGTTTATAACTTGAATTTTGTGGAATACAATTAATAATATAAATTCGCATTTCAAAAGAAGACACAAAAGAATTCTGTCACAGACTTAGGTCATTAGAAGACAGAAGTAAACTAAGGCAAACATTTCATCAGACCTATGGATCATTAATCTTTTCCTTATTTCCAAGAGAGATTTTCCCAGTAGACTGGTCCCCTTTAAAAAAAAATGAAAATTCTCCTGAGATTCACCAATATAGGTCCCCAAATTTTTACCTACTTTATTGCATCTATTTATACCTAAGGATCCATTGGTCACCCAAATGGAATGGGGAGGAGAGGATACAGTAGAAGGGACACTTAAAGAAGCAACTAATAATGCCTGAGAAGAAAACTGGAACTTCAAAAAAAATAATTCAGATGAACCATAAATCATCCTGTGGGAGATTCACTCTCTGCATCTCCACATATCCTTTTAAATTCCCTTCATTAAGGATCAGATTCCAAAAGTTTTTACCAATTAATTGATTAAAAATAAACATGACGTACCATTCACTTGACAACTGCATCTACTTGACCAATAGGGGAGTGGTCCAGGAGGGTGACTTAGGTGTTTAAGAGCTTTCTTCTTCAATCCAGATGAGAAATGAGAACTGCCAAGTAGAGATACCATCTAAGCTGCTGATCATCTGATCAGAATTTTTCTGGGGTTTTTTTTTTCTATGCACTAATTATTGGAAAGAACCCAGAATACTTTGTTCCTATATAATCTATTCTGTCCTGCATCAGAGTTAAGAAAAAGAAAATTCCCAAGCTAATGCACTGATTAGTACAGAGCTTTTAAGATTTTAAGTGGCAGTGTGTGGATACCAGATCAAAGGGAAAACTGACAAAGTGAAGAATCCAGAGTACTGAGCTACAGGTGAGTGGATAAATCATTTGAATGTAAAGCTCAAACTTAAAATTTCTCTTCTCAGCTCTTTTCATGACTGTTTGAGAGGAGACCATAGTGGGTAGCAATCTTCTCATTACATACATATACATAACTATATGCTTCTGCCTAGGAAAATTTGAGGTATACTTTCTGCAAGGCTGACATGCTTTGAAAACTACAATCTTTATGTATCAAGCAACACAAAACACTCAGAACACTTATATAAATAAGGGCAGTTAGAGTGGGGTTTAATTCCATTTGGAAATTGGTACTCTCTATTATCCTCCAGAGAACCTCAACAAAATATTGCTAATATTGAGTCCATGAGTGATCCTCAGCATTAGAATTCCTTCATCTTCCTGCATGAAATCATTAGACATAGTTCATAAAGTATAAAGAAAATATGTTGAAACTTATTAGTGCAGAACACATGATTAAGAAGCTGTGTTATTTGCAATACTCAGTAAGTGACTTTTCAGGATTCTATGATGCATTCAATTTATATTTTAGCAATTTTCCCTCCAGTATGACTTCCTGTCCTGTTTTATAGTTTCAAGTAGAAATGATCTTTTTCTTTGTCCTTTTACTTCTCCAAACTGATTTGCCACCTTTCTTAAATGTCTATCTTTCCCCCTGCCTTCACCCCAGATTAAATTGCTCCTAGTTTTGTAAGCTCCAAAAAAGAAATCTAGTCAGCCCATTCAGTGTTTTTATAAGAAATTATGTGATAAGGGCAGCTAGGTGGCACAATAGATAGAGTACCAGCCCTGGAGTCAGGAGGACCCGAGTTCAAATTTGGCCTCAAACACTTAATACTTCCTAGCTGTTTGATCCTAAGCAAATCACTTAACCCCAACTGCCTTGACAAAAACAAAAAAAAAAAAAAAAAAAAAAAAAAAAGGAAGAAAGAAAGAAATCATGTGATATATGCATTTGTAGAGAGAATACATTTAATTCTGAACAACCACTTGGAAAGATACCTTTTATATTTCTATGTAAAATTATAAAAAAATAGAATTTCAAGAATAGTTTTAGGAAGGAATGACTATATTAGGGAAAGAAAGCAGCATGCCTCAGGACACCAAGTTGAATAAAAGTGCTGTTGTGTACAAATAGAGATGATAATCAGTTTGAGTCAAAAAATAAAATGTATGTATGAGAGCAAGTATATAGGCATAATACCCCTTCAGCTTAAATAATATTAACATTTCTTCCATTAGAATTTTAAGTCTAGACTATCAACAAAACAATACATCAAGTTCTGATTAATTCTGTTTATTGATTCCCTAGGTGTTAAACTAAACTAACCTATTCTCTAATCTGGTTCCAACACATCACTTTGAGTAGGAGATAAGACTCTTGCTAGAACAATGAAAAGGTAATCCTGATTATCTTTTTGTGAGCAGGAACCTGGCTTAGATAGTCACAGGATCACAAGAATCCCCTGATACCTCTGTTAGACAATAGTCATTGATAAATCAGAACATTTCAGTAATGAGGCCCAACTGACCAACTGATGATTAATTTTTACTGCCCCTCACAATCACAGAAATTCATAGGAAGGAGAAATAAGGAAAAAGAAAGAGAGAGAGAAAGAGAGAAAGAGAGAGAGAGAGAGAGAGAGAGAGAGAGAGAGAGAGAGAGAGATTTCAGAATTGAGTTGAAATAAGACATCTTTGGTGCCTTGGGTCCTGAAGTCTATTCCCTTTTATATATGTTTGCAGATACTTCCTGGAGCATGATTTCCTTCCAGAAAAGGGAAAATACTGTTTATATGACATATAATATCTGCCAGGAATTGTCTAAGCTCTTCTTACAAATATATCATTTGATCCTCACAACAGCCCTGCTGTTGCATACTATTCTTGTCAACATTTTACAATTGAAGAAACCAAAGCAAAAATCAATTGAATGATTTGACTACCATCCCATAGTTAATAAGTGCCCCAGACAGAATTTAAATTCAGGTCATTGTCATTCTAGACCTAACATATTCAATCCATCATCAGATGTCTTTGAAGGTAAGATATCCAAATGAGCAAATGCTGCATGGTCCCCAGATTATTTCCTGAATCATGGTCTTTTTGTCAAAGTATGCTGATCTGGACTCACTAAACACTGTAGGTAATTCTCTTTCAAAACCTGTAGCTTCAGACATGCATAAACTTGAGATGTACATTCTTGGTCTCTTTCTTTCTTTCTAGTGTTTCAGTCATGTGGCATCCCAAAAGCTATATTGGGCTTTGAATACCAAAAAGGATAAGAAATTCAAAAACATAGCGTGTAAAAACTGGTAAAGACTTTGGAAATCAAGTCACTTGAACTTTATTATTATTAAAGATATTTAGGCAATAGCATAATATAATCTGTAGAAATGATTGGGGCTGAGAGAAACAACAAGCAGTTAGAGAAGTTAAGAAACAATTATAGTCTAAGCAAGAGGTAATGAAGATGGTGGTGAAAATAATAAGGGAAGATTAGAAGTTATAAAAGTGAGTGGGGAGAGAGTATTTGTTACATAGGTATTGCATCCAAAAATGATCTGGGAGTTTTAGTGAACTGCAACCTCAATGGATTGATAGTGTGATAATTAAAAGTTACACATTCAATATTTTACTGCATCAAAAGAGGCATAATGAACAGAAATTATTATCTAAAAGTGAGACTCTCCCTTAGTCAGATCATCTCTGAAATAGTAGGGCTAGTTCTTGGTGCTGCATATTAGAAAATAACCTGAAGAGCACCCAGAGAAAGGATAATGACCATGATGGTAAAAGACCTCAAGATGATATCCTAAGGTTAAACATCTTGCCAAGGATTGTTTAATGGTACCAAGAATGCTAAAGCAGAGGAAGAATATTTGAGGGACTATCACAGGTAAAAGGACTAGATTTATTCTCTTTGGATGGAGAGGATAGAATAAGAAGCATGGGCAAAGTCCCAAAGAACAAACTTAAGCTTGACCCTCATTAGGAATTTATTATTGCTATTGTCCATAAAATAGATTGGACAATCTCAGGAGAAAACAGGATTTCTCTTTCTTGCAGGTCTTCAAACAAAATACAAATAAAGACATGTCATGTACATTGTAGAAGGTCTTCATGTTCACATGTGAGTTAAATCATTAGATTCAAATTCACATAGAAATGTGGCCACTGAATCATATAGAAGGATTCCTATGTTTGTATATTAATTGTGAGGAAAAGACAAACTAACATTATCTATTATATTGTATTTTTCTTTATTTGTTAAATGTTTTGTATTTTAATCTGGCTCCTATCAAATTCAGAAGGATTGTAGGGCTCATACAGTCCATAAACTGTCTGTTTGACAACTCTAGACTGACTCTTATTAGAAGGCCCTATGGTCTCTTTCAAATATGAGAGTCTATTATTTGATGGCATTTACTTCATACATAAGTTTTCAGAAATAATTGTCCTATAATGTATCATATACTTTATCAATTATCAAGATATAGTAAAGGATAGATTTAATCATTAGGAGAAAATTCTGAGTAAGCATTAGTGATTTGGAACAGGTATACAATTGTACTATGATTCATTATCTTTTGATTTATCATCATCAAAAGCCTCTGGCAGGCTTCTTAACAAAAATATCCACACTGAGATGTGATGAAAATGTTTTTCACTGTAATAAAATTGTACTGATTTGCTGTATCTTTAATATGCATTAGCTATATGAGCCAGCATGACTTGTTGCAAAGAATGCTGAATTCAGGATAAAGACTAGAATTCAAATTCTGCATCAATGTTACTACCTCAATAACACTGACAAATAAATTTATAACTCAGAGCTCTAGTTTGTTCATCTGCAAATTCAGACTAATATTATCTATGACATCTAACTATAAGAACTATTGTGCATGTCAAATAAGCTATATTTAAAATATTTCTCTATTGTTATGAAATTAAATCAAGATCCTGATGAAATATAAAGATCTTAACAGTCAGGAATTAGTTCATTTTTGTCTTTCCATTCAGATTAGATCAACTACTGCAAACTAAAATAGCATTAAAATATCACTTACTGACATTTCAGAAAAGAGGCCTTAATGTTCCTGCAAAGAGCTAATGAAAGACAGAAAAATGTTTTATAGTATAGAAAGAACCACAAGTAACAAATTCTGAAAACTGGGCTGTTGAACTTTTTGATACTAAAGCCTACATTCATTAAAAGTCTTCTTCAAACGATACATCTTCCTTAAATACCTAAAAAGTTGCTATGACTTTATTGAATGAATGAAAAGGAAATCCGACAGTCTGTTCTCTGTAGGTACCTGAATCTCTAAATTATGTTTAGTACCATACTAAACAAGGAGAGATGGCCAATTGAAGTCTGAATTGAAGGATCAAATTATATTTGCTTAGCTCAGGTTTACTCCAAAGAATCCATTTAATAAACAATTATTCCTTTCTTCTCTTTCTGGAATAGGGCATCAAGAAAACTGAAGTCTGAGGAATTTGGGAAAACACAGAGATTGTGAGGTGAGAGCATACAATTATTATATTATTTTAGTAATATTATTATAATTAATTATTATATTATTTTTATAAACTGATTTGCATATGACAAGATATTTATTTTACAAATTGTATCAAGTCCTCATTAAAATCCTTGTCCTAATAATGACTAAAATGAAAGACCATTGATGTGTTGACCTTTTCTGTCTTTCCCACAGCTCAGAGCTTAATGAACAAGTCAGGAGCACACACTGTGACTGAATTTGTCATCTTGGGTTTCACTGGTAGCTGGGAGACACGAATCTTACTCTTTTCTCTTTTCTTCATAATCTATATCCTAACCATGGCAGGGAATGGGGCCATCATGTGTGCAGTGAGGTGGGACCAGAGGCTCCACACACCCATGTATATCCTCTTAGGGAACTTTGCCTTTCTGGAATTCTGGTATATAAACTCTACTGTGCCCAGCATTTTGGGAAACCTTCTCTCAGAAACAAAAACCATCTCTTTTCCTGGCTGTTTCATCCAGTTCTATTTCTTTTCCTCCCTGGCTGCAACTGAAATCATTTTCCTGTGTATCATGGCTTATGATCGTTATCTTGCCATCTGTCACCCACTACACTACCCAACCATCATGACCCTAAAGCACTGTTGCACCTTGATGTCTGTGTGTTGGGTGCTGGGCTTCTTAGTTTTTTTTCTATCTACCATCCAGCTCTCTCAGCTATCATTCTGTGATTCCAACATCATTGACCATATTATCTGTGACAGGGATGTACTAATAGCTCTATCATGTGTCCCTGCTCCCAGCACTGAAATTCTGTTCTCTGTCCTAAGCTGCCTCCTCACCTTCCTTCCCATACTCTACATCCTTGGCTCATATATCCTTCTACTAAAAGCTGTATTAAAAGTACCTTCAGCTGCTGGCCGGCGTAAAGCCTTTTCCACATGTGGATCCCATCTGGCCATAGTCTGCCTCTTCTTTGGGAGCCTTATGATCATGTATGTGAGTCCAACATCTGAGAATTCTGAAGTACAAAAGATCATAAGCTTATTGTATATAGTGGTGACACCAAGCTTAAACCCTCTGATCTATAGTCTCCGAAACAAGGAGATGAAGGCTGCTCTAAGAAAAGTCATAGGAATCGATTCAGAATAAAAGAAAAGCTGCATACATGAATTTTACATGTGGTTTTATGCTCTAAAGACAGGCAATTCAATTTAACAAACAATGACAAAGTACTTGCCTTCAGCAAAACAATCAAAGAAACATAAATATGAATAAAGAAATATTGAGCAAGGCATATTCTTCTACTAGTGCTGAAAGCTGAGAGCTGAGATGAGATAACTTCTCAGAAAAATCCTTATCTTTTTGCCTTGCCTTGGCTATCCTGGTTCAGGTGACTTCAACTAAGACTAAGAATCAAATAACCTCATCTAAGAGTAAGAATCAAATAAAACCATTACCTGAAAACACTAATGATATATAAGTTTTAAAATAGTTTTGCTTATTCTGTGATATTTGGATCATCCCAGTCTGTTCTGCTATTGACTGATTCATTTTTATATAATCCACTAACTCTATTTGTGAGGTCATTCATAGAGGTGATATGAAGGTTAAAATAAAAAATTAACTGTAAAAATAGAGATTGAGACTTTGATCTAAACAGAACTACAAATTGACTCATTTGCCTGGTTTGATTAGAACCTGCCATTATAAATTTTCTTAGTGAGTACAATCTTCACCATCAACAAGAGAACATTTAGAATGCAAAGAACAAAATGAAATATTTTATTTTTAAAAGAAACCATGAATATCTTTAGGGAATCATTTAGTATGAGTCTTTTAAGAGACTTTTAATGACTATGATTCAGATTAAGGACAAAAGGAAATTTTCAAACACAAACCATTCGTTTGAATCCAAAATGCAGTTCTAGTTGAGTCATTTCAGTTGTGTCCCACTCTTTCACGATCCCATTTGGGATTTTCTTGGTAAATATCCTGAAGTAGTTTGCCATTTTCTTCTCCAATTTGTTTTACAGAATGGCAAACTGAAGCTAGCAGAGTTAAATGACTTGCCCAGAATCACAAAGCTTGTATGTGTCTGAGGCCACATTTGAACTCTAAGAGTCTTACTGAACTTAGACCCAAACTTTTAGCCACTATGCCACCTAGCTGTGAAAACAAATTAAAAACAAAATGACTCCTGCCATCAAGAACCTTACATTTTACTTAAGGAACAAATATGTAAACAAATAATTAAATATAAAAAATCCATAAAGCTATACAAAGTAATTTCAAGAGAAAAAAAAACCTTCATAAGCAAAGTGAAATGGGAAACAGAAAAGAGACTAGAACTCCATCTTCAAGCGAGGACTTTCGGGAGGCAGAAATGAAGATGTAGTGTTTCCCAGATATGAAAGAAAACTTGTGCACTGAGTCCTGATAGCCCTGAGGCTCCTGTACATCTGGAATGAGAGATTTTTATGGAGGATGGTAGGTCTCTTTTTATCACTGAGTAACCACCAGGGGTGTGCTTGAGATTATTAAATTGTCAGTATGAGCATTTATGCCTTGGAAAAATGACAAATTTGGGGATTGATTCATCATTTTGTTGATTTCTAGACTTAATGGATAGAGAAAATGTAATCATGCAACTTAAATTTAAAAGTATATCAAATAAATTTTTCTTCAGAGAGTCTTTGGATAACATTTACCAGCATATTTCTGTTAACAAAACAACTGTTCTCTTTTCTTACTCTTAGAATCATAGAATGTATTTAACCAATTGTTCTCTTAAAGAAGTTATTTTGCTCATTGGATTTTTTTTCCATTTCACAAATTCTAATTTTTTAAGGAATTGTTTTCTTTTTCCATTTTGCCAAATCTATTTTTTAAGAAGTGGTTTTCTTCAGTATATATTTTTTTCCATTTAACCAAATGTATTTTTAAGGAATTTTCTTTATTTAATTTCCTTTTCCTTTTCCAAACTCTTCTGTAGTTTCCATTTCCTTTCCCGATTTTTCTTCTCTTTTAAGATCTTCTTTAAATTCCCTTTTGAATTGGAGACAAGTTCATCTTCCCCTTTGAAATTTCATCTGGAGACATTTTGTCTTTAGTATCCTCAGGGTTCTATTCTTTTCTGTCTCTACAACATCTATCTATGGTAAGAGCTTCTTTTGCTTTTTTGCTCATTTTTAAAGATTGCATGTTAAGGGACAGGTCAATTCTCCAAGAGCCTCCACAACTGTGGATCATAACATCTGAAGGAGTTTCAGGGCAGCCTTTGCTGACACAAGTGTTGCGAACTGGGAATGAGGTAAATTGGAGGCAGAGGGAAAAAGAGAGAAGTCAGACAACGCAAAAGCCTGTCAGAGAAAGCAATGACCTCTCAGTCAGAGACGTCAGAGAACAGCAATTTGCCTCTCAGTCTCCTTGAATCATTCTCTCACAAGAGGAGATTCATTCTGGGTTGGATCTCCAGAAGCCACTGTTAAGTAGCTCCCATGTTTCTAACAGCTTCCATGTATTCCAACAATTGAGTCTGCTCCTAGGGCACAGGGGAGATTGGCCTGAGCTTTCTCTAGAAGGTGACAGTGGTTTCATGCTCTGCTAGGGTAAGCACTGTTGGCTTTCGCCCTGTGCTGAATGAGCCTGACCAAGTCCTACCTGTTGTGCTGTGATTTAGGGGTTCACTATTTGCTTTCTGTAGTTGTGTTGGAAATTTCACAGCTAGACTCCTGATCCACAGGTCTTCTGAACTAAGACAAAGTAGACAATGCTTCTGTGCTTTGGCTAAGACCTTAGATTCCCTGCATAGGGCCTCTCCACTCTGGCCTCCCTGCATTGAGCCTGTGCTAGGCCATGTCCCCTCCTGACCAATTGAAACAGATCTTTCCTGAAGTCTGCCAAGATATATTCTGCTGGAAATTTGTTATGGGTTCAGTTACTCCAAAATCTGTTCAAAGGCTTGATCTGGTGTTGATTCTGAGGAAAGCCAAGAAGAGCTCAGGCAAAGTCTTGTATACTCTGTGCTATCTTGACTCTGTCCTCTATATTTACAGACTATAAGTAATAGTAAGCTGAGGAAATAAAAGATTTCCCTTTACTGCTTTTGGAACAAAGAAATGACTTTTTATTTTTATGTATGAGCAATCCCACCAACACATAGAGAGGGACATCCCACGTCTTCTCATTTTATGAAGTTCTAATCCATATCATCCTTTACATCCTAAATAAACAAGCTATAAAACATGCTGGTGGCCTTCTTCTCAGTCTTTGAATTCTGAATGTGTGTATTTTGAAAGTTTTCAGTAAGATGAAATATTCAATACTATAGCCACAATAATATAAACTAAAATCACATTTTTAAAAAGATGAAACCAGACCTATAGAATAGATGAGGAAATGTATCATCTTCCATTCTTTAGAAAAATGGAAGACTATGAGAAAGGAAAATGTTAAATTGTTACTGTAATAATATGTTACATGTATCTCTTCTTTGTAATAAATGATTGCTCATTGAATTGGAGGGAAATAGGGGTTTGGGAATAATTGTGATGAAAAAATAAAAGTCATAAAGCATTAATTTTAAATACAATAAATTCAGATTGAAATTATTAAGTACATGATTATATTTTCAAAGGAACTATGAAATTCTTTAAGAGTAATAAACAAGGGGCATCTAGGTGGTATAGTGAATAGAGCACCAGCTCTGAAGTCAGGAGGACCTGAGCTCAAATCTGGTCTCAGACACTTAACACTTCCTAGCTGTGTGACCCTGGGCTAGTCAATTGCCTGAGCAAAAAAAAAAAGTAGTAAACAAAACCTCAAACATCATGCTCAAAAACTGAGTGTAACTTTCTCTTATGCCCTATTCTCACTAAATGACAATCCTTCTTTTCCCAATCAAACATTCTCTTATTAATGACTCTTTTATGACATTTCTTGTAGGCAATTCATCATCTGTAATGTAGCTTAGCCTAGTTACATTTACCATGTCTCTGTTCTCCTTTGGGTCATACACAATTGTTTTTTCATTGTATTCCTAATTTTCCTTTTGTTTCCTAATTTTCAGACAAATGCTATCCATCTCTTGAAGATTACTGGTGGTAAAAGGATAGATATTTGTGTCAGCAGAAAACAATTTTCCACATAAAATACAACCATTTCTCCTATTTATTTGTGAACCAAATCATTGCCCATCATCAGTGCTTATATAAGATTGACAGAGTGAAAGAGAAAGACAGAGACACAGAAACAGAAAAGGACAAAGAGTGGGAAGGGCAGGAGGGCAGAAGTAGGAAAGAGTAACAGAAGGGAGGGCAGAGAGACAGAGACAGAGTGAGAGTAATGGACTAAATCAATGAACTGCCTTTTGAACTCATATCATAATCTGAGAAATGTACATTCTAAATCCACCTGTTTTAGACACTGTGAACTATTAGCTCTTTTTTGTAAGAGAATATGAATCTTCAATATTCTGGGCCTTTGACACAAACAGAAAATATGATCTCTGTGAAAAATAATTTTAAAATGCTTCATTGATCTTTTCTTATATTTTCATCAAAGAGGATTTAAGACACATAAAATATATTGTCATAATTTATAAAAAATATGAAAATAGGAACATTAGTTAAGGATCCCATCATCATTTCTGATAATGTAGTAGGCATGCACCAAAAAAAAATTAGGAAAACTTCTTTTCTTTCATAAATGGGTGATTCTAAAGCACCTACACAATTGCTTCAGCATGAAAAGAATTATGCAAGCCATAAAAGGAGGAATATATGGGAATTGTCAAAAATATAGAAAAATATCCAGCCTCACATGAACATGGTAGAAAATTAATGCTAATGTTGCCTGACCCCTGGAGAAAAGGGGACACTGCCAGATGGGTAAGCAAAATCAACATAATAATAGAATAACAAAAAGGAGTCTTCAGAACAACTGGAGAACACAAAACCAAGGAGTGAGGGCAAAGAACCATGATATGAGGAGCAAACATGGACCAGTCATTTGACTGTACTGTAAATCATGTGGATTATATAGGTTCCAAGTAGGATATGTGATTCACCAGCAACTCAGAACAAAGTAAACTTTTTTTTTGAAACTCCAAGGGCTCATATGTGAGCTCCATTCATGCATTTGAAGACAACTATTAAGTCTATTTTCCAAATGAAATATTCCCAGTTTCTTCATCAGCATCTAGCATGGTGTCAAGACTTCACAACCCTAATGGCCATGGCATCACCTAGAAACTCTGCTTTTCCTAATAGATTATCCAAAACCCTATTGCCTTCTTTACCTGCTGAATCTCAGAACTAATTCATAAGATTTTTTGCAAATTTCTGAAACCTGTGGAACTTTTCCCAGTGGACTTGCTACCTAATCATTCTTCTTCTCTATCAATAAACAGTGTGCTTCTAATAATACCTGCAAAAATGAGTTTTAAAAACAGAGGAAGGGAGAGAGGGAGCTGGAATAAGAACAAAAGTATTGAGTGCATTTTAAGAGATACTAGCTATATCATGAAAGAGGAATGATCATGGCATAGAAAAAGGTTATGTCGATATATGTGAAAAAGATGTTTAATAAATTATATGCTTATCCAAAGACTTAGAAAATAAGTAGATGCCCATCAATTGGGAATGGTTGAAGAAGTTGTGGTATATGAAGATATTGGAATATTATTGTTCTATTAAAAATGATGAAAAGGTGATTTTAGAAAGCCTGGAAAAATTTACGTAAACTGATGCTGAACGAAACAAGCTGAACCAGGAATACATTGTATACAATAATAGCAAGAATGGACTATGATCAACCATGAAAGGATTGGTTATTCTTAATGGGTCAGTGATCCAAAGCAATCCCAATAGGCTCTGGACAGATCTGCATCAAGAAAAAGAACAAAGGAAGCAATGTAAATCAACATGCTATGTTCATTTTTTTCTGTTTTTTATCGCTCCAATAGTTTTTCCCTCTTGCTCTGATTTTTCTGTCCCAACATGATTCATAAAGCAATGTGTATTTAAAAATAAATTAACTAGGAATAACTAAATAAATAAAATGCTTTTCATGGTTGAACAGAAATGAAGAAAATCATAAAAATAGAGTAAAAAGTAAAATTAAAAAGAACAAAATGTTTGTTGCTTAAATTTAATGATATTAACTTGTGGTAGATAAGCCAAATAATTGGATTCAGGCACAAATAAGGCTTATTAAAAGGAAGATGTATTGAACTGATACAGAGTGAAATGGGTAATACCAAAAGAACACTGTACATAGTAACAACAACATTGTGAGGATAATCGGCTTTGGTAGATTTTGCACTTCTCAGCAAAATAATGATCTAAGACAATAATAAAAGACTCATGATGGAAAATGTTATCCACATGTAGAGAGAAAGAACTGTGAAGTCTAACTATAGATTGAAGTGCACCATTTTCACCTTTTTCATTCTCTTTTCTGTCTCATGGGTTTTCTCTTTTGTTCTTATTCTTCTCCCACAATATAATTAATGTGGAAATAAGTTTAATATGATTATACATCTATGACCTATACCAGATTGACATCATACTAAGGTTTAAAGAGAGTGGGGAGGTAGGGGATAAAGGAAATCAAAATCATATAAAAGTAAGGGTCAAAAACTAAAAAACAATTTTGAAAAAGATGTCTGTGAGGCAAATATTTCATCAAGGGGTAGAAAGATCTACGAATCAAGAAACTTTTCCTCATTTCCAAGATAAGATTATTTCTCAGGAGACTACTCCCTCTCCTTTTAAACTAATGGGCATTCTCCTGAGATCCATCTAAATGTAATCCTAAACATTTAGACCTAGAGGCCAATCTATTATGATGAGAGAGAAGGTGCTTATATAAATGGTTCACTTAAGGCACCAACCAAGGATCATTGCAAACATACCTGGGACATCAAGGAAATCATTTATGAGAAAAACAAATTCTGCCCTATGGCAATCTAACTCCCTTGAGTCATCTCCCAATTCCTTTCAAAGTCCCTTCATCAGAGATCAGACTCTAAGAGTATTTCAGCTACATGAAGAATAGAAATCTCACATACCATGTTCTTAATAACCTTATCTACTTAAGGAAAGTGAAGCAGGAAGGTGACTCAGGGTTTCCTGAGTCGTCTTCAATCCAGGCTAGATATATCAACCTACAAGTAAAGACAGCTTCACAGATAATGAATATCACCATTCTGCTTTCCTCTATGTACTAACTACAACAAATAATCCAAAAACTCTGTTCCTGTACAATCTATTCTGTACTCTACCAGAGCTAAAGGAGGGGAAATGGAAAGTTCCATAGTTAAGGCTATAATGGCATGGAGCTTTGTAAGATGTTGAGTAACAATTACATGTGGATCAGAGATTAGAGCAAAGACTTCCCTGCCCAGATTTCAAATGAAAATATATACAGTTGGAATGGGGAAGTCCAAATTCAAGGTTTCTCTTCTCAGCTTTCTCTAAGACCGTTTGATAAGGAGACCATGTTGGATGAGCTAGCTTCTCTTTCCATGCCTATACACTACACAATTCTTCCTCAGAAAATTGCATTGAATCACACTTAAAATATCATCCTTTTTTCTCTGGCATGCTTAAAGGAATTTTTTTTTGTTTTATTGAAGAACAATTCACTATACATATTAATATACATAATAATAAGTTGTGTGATCAAACAAAATATCTCCTTCTGCCCTCAATCCAAATTAAACTATTCCTAAATTCTACTAGTTTCCAGAAGCAAAATCTAGGCAGTCTGTTTTGTTATCCTATATGAAATTATGTGTCATTTGTATATGTATTTCCCTAAGTGTTTCCTGAATCTATGACCTTTTGGTCAAAATGCACTGATCTGGACACAGTATTTTAGATAGTTATCTTTCAATAGTCTTGGCTTCAGGCTCCACTGTAGCCTCAAAATCACATTCTGAGGACTTTCCATTTATGTGTGTCAATTAATGTGCCATCCAGAAAAGCAGATTGGGCTTTGAAAAGCCACAAGGATAACAAATTAAAAGCATGTAAGAACTAGAAAGAACTTTAGTGATCATCAACTTTATTCAGTAAAGTTAACAGATCTTTAGGCATTGAAGATCTTTGTACAGTTGAGTCACACAGCCTCTACAGAACAGATTGTTTTCTGCAAAAGACTAAAGGTAGCAAGATAAGTTAAGAAGGAATTATAGGAGTCCAAGCAAGAGGCAATGAAAGTCTGAATGACTATGGGTGGTGATGGAAATAAAAAAGAGAGAATAGAAGTTATAAGGGAAAAAAAGGAAAATGTTACACAAATATTTCATCCACAAATGATCTGATTTTTTTGTTGTGGTTATGATCCATTCATGCCCTGTTTTTTCATGATTTGTGACTTTCATGGCAAAGATACTGGAGTAGTTGGCCATTTCTTTCTCTATCTTATTTTGCAGATAGAAGAACTGAAGCAAGAAGAGTTAAGTGACTTGACTAGGGTCACATAGCTAGTAAGCATCTGAGACCAGATTTGAGTTCACAAAGATAAGTTTCCTGACTCCAGACCAAGCATTTTGTCCACTCTCACCATACAGCTGACCCTCTATAAAGTGATACTAGTTATTTAATTAGTGGAATGACCATGATGTGTTAGAATTAATTCAATTATTGTTTTTTAAAAAGATTGATTCAATTTTTATGAAAAGGTGTTTTTAAAATGATATGCTCATCATGATTTCACAAAAATGAAGAAAATCATAGAAAAAATAAAGATGTTTTATATGGGGCTTATAACTTGAATTTTGCAGGATACAGTTAATGATATAAAATTTCACTTCAAAAGCAAGCACAAGAGAATTCTGACACAAATTTAGGTCGTTGAAGGCAGAAGTGTGTGAGGCAAACATTTCATCAGGCAGTGAAGAGACCTGTGGATCATTAACCTTTTTCTTATTCCCAAGAGATGATGTTTTCTCAGTAGACTGTCCCCCATTTTAAAAAAATATAAGTTCTCCTGAGAGTCACCAAGACAGCTCCCTAAACTTTTATTTACATATATATATATATATATAGTTATACCCAAGAATCAGTTGTTTAACCAAATTTATGAAGGAGGAGGAGCTAAGAAGAGATACTTAAGGTAACAACTAATGATGCCTAAGAAGAAATCTAGGACTTGAAAGAAATAATTTACATAAAGAAGAAATTAAGTCTTGTGGAGAATGACTGTTATCTCCACACTCTTTTAAATTCCCTTAATCAGGTGTCAGATTCCAAGAGTTTATACTATTAATTGAGTAATACTGTTTAATTGATTAATAATCACCTAACAACATCATCTATTTTACCAATGAGAGAAGTAGTCCAGGAGTATGACTCAGTTATTCCAGAGATTTCTTCTTCAACACAGACTAGAAACAACAATTACCAAGTAAAAATACCATATAAACTAGTCTTCATCTGGTCATTTTTCAGTGCTTTTTTTCTATGCACTGATTACTGAAAAGATCCCAAAATAATGTTCCTTTACAATGTATTCTGCGCTCCATCAGAGCTAAGAAAAACAAAGTTCCAAAGTTAATATCACAGTTAGTACATGTTGATGTTGGCTGACAATTAAATGTGGATCAGAGGTCAAAAGGAAGACGAACAGAGTGCAGAATCCAGAGGGCTCAGTTCCAGGTGAGTGAATGAATTGTTTGAAAGGAAAGCCCAAACTTAGTGTTTCTCTTCTTAGGTCTAGTCATGACTATTTGATGGAGACAACAGTGGGTAGTTATTTTCTTATTCCATACCTATATATTACATACTTCTTCTTAAGAAAATATGAGTTATACCTTCATTGAATCACTGAAAAGCTGGCATGTTTGAGAACTACAATTTTTTGTATTAAGCAACATTATACAGGATACATTTATGTAACTATAGACTGTTAGATTCAGTTTTTACTCTGTTTGGAAGTTGATATTCTCAATACTAAATTAAGCTCCTAAAATGTTAATATGGAATATTCATTCAGAAGTCCATAAGTGATCTTCAACATTTTTTGAAGCCCCTATTCTTCCTGCATGAAATCATAAGACAAACTTCATGATATATTTTTTTTAATGTGTAGAAACTTATTAGTACAGAACTTAACATGAAAAGACTGTGTTGATTTGCATTACCCAGTAATTGTCTTTGCAGGATTCAATGAAGCCTTCAACTTATCTATCAGTAATATTCCCTCCATTATGACTTCCTATCTTTGTAATTTAAATATAAATAATCTTCCTCTTTGTTCATTTACTTTTCTATACCGATTTATTGCCTTTCTTCAGGATTTAAATTTCCTATTGCCTTTAGCTATGATTAAATTGTTCCTAAATTATATAAACTCCAAAAAGACAATTTAGGAAGCCCATTCAGTGTTCCTATAAGAAATCATATGAAATATGCATTTGTAGAGAAAATATACTTCACTCTGAGGCACCCAATTGGAAAGATACCTTTTATATTTCTATATAAAAGAGAGAGGTAAGGATTTCAGACTTGTGTTGAGATGAAACAATATATCTCTCTTTGGGGTCCTAAAGTCAAGGCAGAAAACCATTAAGTGATTTGCCCACAATCACATAGCAAGTAAATGCCCCAGACCAAATTTGGGTCTTCCTCACTCTAGCCATAACATTCTATTCACTGCATCATCACCTGTCTCTGAAGGTAAAATATCCAGAAGAGAATATGTTGTGTGGTCTTTAAATTGTTTCCTGAATTATGGCTTTTTTGTTAAACTCTGCTGATTTGGACACAGTTAACATAATAGATAGTTCTCTTTCAATAGCTGTGACCTCAGGTTCTACAGAAACCTGACATGGAAATTCTTAGACCATTTTTACAGTCATGTGTAGACTGGACTTTGAATCTCAACAAGGATAAGGAATTCAGAAGTATAGCATGTAAGAACTACAAAGGACTTTCATATTCAAATTACTTGGATTTTATTCAATAAGGAACATGAAATTATTAAAGATTTTTGATGGTAGCATGCTTCAATCTCTGTAAGATTGATTGGAGCTAAGAGACACAATAGGCTAGTAGGGAAGTTAAGAAACAATTATAGTATAAGCAAGAGGTAATGAAGACCTGTATTATTCACATGGTGATAGAAATAGAGAGGGACAGATAGAACTTATAAGGAGGGGGAAAGGAGTATTTGTTACATAGATATTCCATCCAAAAATGATCTGGAAGTTTTAGTGAACCAAAACCCCAATGAGTTGATAGTATGATAATTAAAAGTTATCATTCAATATGGTGCTGCATCAAGAGAAGTATAGGATACAGAAATTATTATTTTAAAGTGAAAGCCTTACTTGGTCAGATCATCATCTCATGGTTAGTTCTTAATGCTTCATATTATAAAATAACCTGCAGAGCACTCAGAGAAAGAATATTGGCCATGATAACATTCTACGGTTAAACATCTTGCCAAGGACTGTTTAATGGAACCAAGAATGCTAAGCCAGTAGAAAGGCATTTAATATGTTTTCACAGGTAAAAGGGATACTTATTCTACTTGGATGCAGAGGTGGGAATAAGAAGCATGGGCAAAGCTCCTAAGAAGCAAACTTAAGCTTGACATTCGTTAGGAATCGACTATTGGTAGTATCCATAGAGAAGGTTAGACAGCCTCAGTCAAAAACAGGATCCCCCTTTGCTGTAGGTCTTCAAGCAAAGTGCAGAGGACCACTTGTCAGGTACATTGTGATGGGAATTCATGTTCACATGTGGGTTAGACCACTAGTGTCAAAATTATGAATAGAAATGGGACCACTAAATCATACAAAAGGATCTCTGTGGTTACATATTGACTCTGGGAACAAAACAAAAATTAATATCTATTTTCTATTTCTTTGTTAAATGTTTCCCAATTATATTTTATTCTGGTTCCTACCACATTCAGAAAGATTTTCAGCCTCATGAAATCCATAACTTGTGAATTTGACACATCTGGATTTGAACCTATTAGTGAGTCCCTATGGTCTCTTCCAAATCTGAGAACCTGTGATTTGATGACATTTACTTCATAGAAAATATCTAAGTATCATACCCTTTATCAATCATCAGGACAGTAAAGAATAGATTTAATCATCAGAAGAAAGCTCAAGTGTAGGCATTGTTTCATATCTGCTTCAATGATATGGAAAGTGTATACACATTGTAGTATGAAACATCATCTTTTGATTTATTAGTATCAAAAACCTCTGATAGATTTCTTAACAAAAGCACACAAGTGAAGACATGATAAAGCCTTGTTTCACTATAAAGAAAATGTATTAATTTGCTGTGTCCTTAATATGCATTAGCTACATAAGGCAGCACGACTTTTGGAAAGAATGCTGAATTCAGAGTAAGACCCAAATCCAAATCCTGTCACTAATATTACTAGCTCTATAACAAAGAAAAGTAAATTTACAACTCAGAGCCTCAGTTCACTGTACTGCAAATTCAGAATAATAATAGCTATAGCACACCTATAAATAAGATATATTTAAAGTGCTATATATGATTCAACTATTGTTATTAAATTAAAGATCCTAACAAAATGTAAAGTCCTTTTAGTCACGAATCAGTTTATGTCTATCTTTTCATTCACATTAGACCAAATACTATAAACTAAAATACTGTCAAAAATGTTACTTATTGATGTTTCAGAAAAGAAGCCTTAATGTTGCAGTCACAGAGCTAATGAAAGAAAATGTTTCATAGTATACAAAAGAACCACAACTAACCTAGAAAAAACTCTGAAAACTCAGCTCTTAATCTTTAGGTTGTTGAACCCTGCAGTCACTTAACAGTTTCCTTTATATAATAAATCTTTCTTAAATAACTGAAACGTTGCTATAATTTAATTGGATGAGTGAAAAGAAAATCTTGTAGTATTTTCTTAGCAAGTACCTGAGTTTTGGGTACCATGCTAAACAAGAAATGATAACTTGAAGATCAAATGACATGATTAGCCTAAGCCTGCTTTAAAGTAGCCATTTAATAAATACTTATTCCTGTCTTCTTTACCTTGAAAAGGGCACCAAAAAAGCTGAAGTCTGACGAATTTGGAAAAATAGAGAGATTATGGGATGAGAGTAGGACAGAATTATTATAAACTGATTTGTATATGACAATTTTTTTAACAAATCCTACAAAATCCTCATTAAAATTCTTGACCTACTAATGGCTATAATTTGAGGCCACTGATGGGATGAACTTTTCTGTTTTTTCCACAGTTCTCAGTTAAATGAACAAGTCAAGAGCACACACTGTGACTGAATTTGTCATCTTGGGTTTCACTGGTAGCTGGGAGACACGAATCTTACTCTTTTCTCTTTTCTTCATAATCTATATCCTGACCATGGCAGGAAATGGGGCCATCATGTGTGCAGTGAGGTGGGACCAGAGGCTCCACACACCCATGTATATCCTCTTAGGGAACTTTGCCTTTCTGGAATTCTGGTATATAAACTCTACTATGCCCAACATTTTAGGAAACCTTCTCTCAGAAACCAAAACCATCTCTTTTGCTGGCTGCTTTCTCCAGTTCTATTTCTTCTCCTCTTTAGGAACAATTGAAATCTATTTCCTGTGTATCATGGCTTATGATCGTTATCTTGCCATCTGTCACCCACTACACTACCCAACCATCATGACCCTAAAGCACTGTTGCACCTTAATGTCTGTGTGCTGGATGCTAGGCTTCTTAAGTTATTTTCCATCTACTATCCAGCTCTCTCAGCTATCATTCTGTGACTCCAACATCATTGATCACATTATTTGTGACATGGATCCACTGATGGCTCTATCATGTGTCTCTGCTCCTGCTACTGAAATTCTGTTCTATATCCTAAGCTCCCTCATTCTCTTTCTCCCCATACTCTACATCCTTGGCTCTTATATCCTCTTACTAAGAGCTGTGCTACAAGTACCTTCAGCTGCTGGACGGCGTAAAACCTTCTCCACATGTGGATCCCATCTGGCCATAGTTTGCCTCTTCTTTGGGAGCCTTATGATCATGTACGTGAGCCCAACATCTGAGAACTCAGGAGAAGTACAAAAGATCATAAGCTTATTGTATTTAGTGGTGACACCATGCTTAAATCCTCTGATCTATAGTCTCCGAAACAAGGAGATGAAGGCTGCCCTGAGAAAAGTCATAGGAATTGTTTCAGAATAAAAAAAGCTGTGTACATGAATTTTACATGTGGTTCTCTGTTCTAAGGAGAGACACTTCAGCCCAATAAACAAGATTAAGTGCTTGCCTTCAGCAAAACAATGGAAGAAACATAAAAATGAATAAAGGAACATTACAAAAGGAATATTCTTCTACTATTCCTGAGGGTTAAGAACTGAAATGAAACATCTCAGAAAGAACCCTTATGTTTTTATGCCCTGCTTTGACTGTCTCCTGGTTCAAATGAATCTCAGCTGACAGAATCAAATAAAATCATTACCTAAAAAGTGGTGATCATTTAGATTTCAAAATTATGTTGCTTTTTCTGGGCTATTTGGATTCTATTGCTATGGCTGCTGAAAATAGACATTTTTTATTTAATTTACTCACTCTACTTGTCATTAAACCATTCATGGAGGTGATAGGATTTTAGAAGCTAAAATAGAAAATTGACTGGCAAAAAAATATAAATCAAGAATTTAATTTAAGAGAACTACAAACTGACTCCTTTGCCTAGAACTGTTATTATAAATTGTCTTAGTGAATACAAATTTCAACATCAATAAGAAAACATTCAGAGTGCAAAGAACAAAAAGAAATTATTTTAAGAAACCATGAATTTCTTTAGGGGACAATTTAATGTTTTACTTTTTTAAAAATACTGACTCTCGGTGACCATGATTCAGCTTAAGAACGAAAGGAAATTTTCACAAATATAACATTTATTTAGATCCAAAATACAGTTCTAGTTGAGTCATTTCAGTTGTGTCCCACTTTTTCATTATGCTATTTGGAATTTTCTTAGCAAATATACTGAAGTAATTTGCCATTTCCTTCTCCAGCTTGTTTCACAGACCAGCAAATTGAAAATTATAGAGTTAAGTGACTTGCCCAGGATCACACAGCTAGAAAATGTCTGAGTCCACGTTTGAATTCAGGAAGTTAGAGCCAGACTTTTAGACATTATGCTACCTAGCTATGAAAACAAATTAAAAACAAAATGGCCTCTGCCATCAAGGACCTTACATTTTACTGAAGCAACAAATATGTAAACAGATAATTAAATACAAAGAATCCATAAAGCTATACAAAGTAATTGCAAGAGAGAGGAAGCTTTAACTGAAGGATCAGAAAAGTTACTAGAACTTTGTCTTGGATCTAAGACTTTCAGGAAACATGGATGAAAATGTAGTGTTTCTCAGATGTGAAAGAACACTTCTACACTGAGTCCTTGTGACCCTTCTCTGTATGTATGCATGAAAGATTGTAATGGAGAATGGTAAGTCTCTCTTTTTCTTTGGGGAATCACCAATGGTGTCATGAAGTTTTTAAATTTTCAGTATGGATATTTATACTCTAGAAAATTGACAAATTCAGGGATTAATTCATCATTTTGTTCATTCTAGACTTTAGAAAGAGAGGAAGAAAATGTAATCCTGCAAATTAAACTTAAGTGTATTATAAATGTTTTTTTTTCCTTCATAGCATCTTTGGAGAACATTTACCAGCACACTTCTGTTAATAAAAGAGCTGTTCTCTTTTCTTATTCTTAGATTCACAGAATATAAGCAACAGTAAGCTGAGGAACCAAGAAATGGCTTTTTTATTTTTATGTAGCAGCAATCCCATCAACACATAGAGAGGGACACCCCAAGTCATTTCATTCAATGAAGTTTTTATCCATATCATCCCATACATCCTTCACAAACAAACTATGGAACATGCTAGGGACCTTTCCCTCAGTTTTTTAATTCTGAATATAGGCATTTTGAAAGGTTTCAGTAAAATGAAGTATTCAACACTATAGCCACAATAGTATAAACTAAAATCACACTTTTAAAAAAATGAAACCAGACCTGCAGAATAGATGAGAATCTGTATCATCTTCCATTCCTTAGAGAGGTGGGACATGTTAAATAGTTGCTGGTTTAATAGATTATATTTATCTCTTCTTTGGAATAAATGAATACTCATTGGATTTCTTTAGAATAGCCATTTGAGAAATGATGGTGATGGAAAAAAGTCAAAATACATTAATTTTTAAAAGATTAAAAATACAATAAATTCAGATTGAAATTATTGAGCATATAGTTATATTTTTCAAAGAACCCTGACATACTTTAAGAGTAATAAATAAAAATTCAAACATCATGCTCAAAAACTGAGTGTAACTCATTCTTACCTTATTCTCACTGAATGGTCAACCTTTCTTTTCCAATCAAACATTTTCTTGATAGTGTATTTTATGACACTTCTATAGGTAATTTGTCACATACTTCAGCCTAGTTACAATTACCAACTCTCTCGATTGCTGTTGGGTAACACCCAATCATGATTCATTGTAGATTCTAATGTTCAGACAAATATCATTCACCTCTTGAAGACTATTGGTGTTGAAATGATAGGTATTTGTGTCAGGGAGCAGCTTTAAAAACATAACATAATAGTCCACACAAGACAGTACCTTCATTGTATTCTCTCCACTATCTTCATCTATTTTGTAACTTAAAATGTGGTCTCTGTGGAGGAAAAATCACTTTCAAATACTGCACTGTTTCTTTTCTTACATTTTCATCAGTTACCCTCAATACACACAATACTGTCATTATTTTTATAGATAAGAAAATATTCATATGAGCTAACAACTCTTACCATTTTCAGAATTATAGCAGGCATTCACCAAAAAAAGAATTAGATAAAGTCCTCCCCTTTCACAAATGGGGTGCTAAGGTACCTATACAATTGCTTTAATATGAAAAGAATTATGCAGGCCAGAAAAGAGGAAATGTATGAGAACTGTCACAACTAGAGAGAAATACCTACCTCACATAAATGTAGAGGAAGGCCAATGCTAATTTTGTCTGTCCCATGAAAGAAAGGGGTCACTGCCAGATGAGCAAACAAAATCAACAACAGAATAACAGAATAGTAGAAGAGACTTTTCAGAATAAATGAAAAACACAAAGCCAAGAAACAAGAAGACATAAACCCATGATATGAGTAGTGAACACGGACCAGTCATTTGACTGTACTATGAATCATGTGGATTATATAGATTCTAGGTAGGACAAGTGACTCACAAGTAACTCAAAATGAAGTAAACTTTTCTTGAGATTCCAAGGACTCACGTGTGAGCTACATTTAAACATTTAAAGATATTGAGGCTACTGTTTTTCAGATGAAACATCCCCAATTTCTTCATCATCATCTAACTTGGTCTCAACCCTAATGGGTTCACAACCCTAATGGCCATGGCATCATATAACATGATTATTGCTTCTTCATTCCCCAAAGCTTTGCCTCTCCTAATACTGCTCAAGATTCTGTTACCTTCTTTTTCTGCAGAATCTCAGCTCTGATTTAAAAATAATTTTTACAGACTTCTGCACCGTGTGGAACTTTTTTCCAGACAAATTGATAACTTATTCTTCCTCTCTTTCAATGAGCAATATATGCCTAATAATAAATAATTTCAAAAAATGTAATAGAAAAAATGCCAAATAATAATGTTTTAAAAACAGAAAAGGGAAGAAAAGAAGGAAGGAATGAAGGAAGAGAAAGAGAAAGAAAGAAAAGAGAAAGAGAGAAACAAAGAAAAAAGAAAGAAAGAGACCTGTGAGGCCACTGCCCAATGAGGAGGAAGAAAGGAAGGAAGGAAAGAAGGAAGGAAGGAAGGAAGGAAGGAAGGAAGGAAGGAAGGAAGGAAGGAAGGAAGGAAGGAAGGAAGGAAAGAAGGAAGGAAGGAAGAAAGGAAGGAATAAAAGACAAGAAAGAGGTGGCTGGAGTAAAAATAGAAGTGAGTGTATTTTAATAGATACTAGCTATATCATTGGAGGAATGACCATGCCAAAAACCTGGGTTATGCCAATATATGTGAAAAGATGTTTAATAAATTCTATGGTCATCATGGCTGAACAGAAATGAAGAGAAAAACTAAAAATAGAGTTAAAATGAATAAAATTAATAAAATCTTTGTAGCTTGATTTTACCTATATAAATTTGTAATCAACAAGCCAAATAATTGCATTCAGTCACAGATAAGCTCATTAAGAGGAAAATATGTTGACTGATGCTGAGTGAAGTAAGCAAAACCAAAAAAATACTGTACACAATAACAGCAACATTATGAGATGATCATCTTTAATAGAATTTGCTCTTATTGACATTACAATGATCTAAGACAATTCTAAAAGACACATAGTAGAAAATGCTATCCACATCCCAAGAAAGAACTATAAAATCTGAATGCAAATTGAAGCATACTATTTTCACAGGTGTTTTTTCTTTTTTTCCTTCTTGAAGTTTTTCCCTTTTGTTCTAATTCTTCTTTCACAACATGACTAATATGGAAATAAGTTAAATAAAATTGTGTATATATAACCTATATCATATTTATTGATTTCTTGCAAAGGAATAAGTGGAGTAAAGGGGGAAAATGAAAATGAAAATGAAAATCATATAAAAGTAAATGTCAAAAACTAAAGAATAAAATGCACTTAGATATAACCCTAAAGTACTTCACTGTACTTACCTAAGAGTCAATCTACCATAAATGAGGGTGAAGGTGCTAGTATAAATGGGATACTTCAGGCAGCAAGGTGAATCGGATTTTCCTAAAGTGACTTCTTCTCTTCAGGCTATATATACCAATCTCCAAGTAAAGTAAAGATACCACTACAGATGGTGATCATTACTGTTCTGCTCTCTTCTGTTCACTACTACAAGTAATCCAGAATAATATGTTCTCATACAATCCATTTTAGACTCTGCCAGAGCTAATGAAAGAGGGGAAAAAAGAAAGTTCCAGGGTTGATGCTGTTGTTGTTACATAGATTTATAACATCTTGATTTAAAATTAAATGTGGATCAGAGATCAAAGCAAAGACGCCCCAGTCCAAATTCTAGATGAAAGTATATGTAATTTGAATGGAGAAGTCCAAATTCAAGTTTTCTCTTCTCACTTTTCTTCATCACTATTTGATGAGGAAACCATGATGGATGAAAACTGAATTGAATCATAGTTACAATGGATTCCTTTTATTCTGACATGCTTTGAGGAATATAATTTTTGTGTTTTAGGGAACAATATTTCACAATACATATTAATCCACATAATAATAAGTTGTGTGATCAAACTAACATGTAAAATGATTGACTTAGAGTAGGTGATATATAAATATATTCCCTTCTCTCTTTTTTCCTTTGTTAGAATTTTTTTGCAATTAAAAATTGGCTTTCTTAATACAACTCCTCCCAACACTGAGCTTCAACAAAAAACTGCTGATATTTGCCAGTGAGTGATCCTTAACTTTATTTTTTTTTTGGCTGGGCAATTGGGGTTAAGTGACTTGCCCAGGATCACATAGCCAGGAAGTATTAAGTATCTGAGGCCAGATTTGAACTCAGGTCTTCCTGACTTCAGGGTTGGTGTTGTATCCACTGTACCTACCTGCCTCCTGATCCCTATCTTTAGAACACCAATAATCTTCCTGCATGGAGTCATAAAGTATGCTTCATGATAATGAAACTTGACAAACAGAAATTTACTATACTAACTTAAATACTATGGAATTGGGTCTATATGCAATATCCCTAAATAAACTATGGAGGATTCTTGTCTGTCTTTATGTTTCAATAGCATATCCTCCATTATGACTTTCTGTTCTATTTTATGACTTCAAGTAAACATGTTCTACTTTATATATTCACTTCTGCATGCCAACTTATTACTTCTGCTAGGATTGTATGTTTCTTCCTGTCTTCAACCCAAATTGAACTAATCCTAAATCCTATCAATTTCCAGAAGCGAGTCTAGGCAGCCCATTTTATTGTCCTATGAGAAATCATGTCTTATATGGGTATGTGAAGAGAACATGACTAAGTATGAGTACCCAATTGGGAAACTACATTTTATATTGCTATTTAGAAAATAATGAGAAATAATAGAACTTTACCAGTAAGATTTAGAGAGAAAGACTATGTGAAAGAAAGGAAAGAATAAGATTTAAGACACCAAGATAGATAAGTATACATTATATTTATGGAAAGGTGGTAATCAATGCAACTATAGAATGTTACATATAAGAAAAAAGCAGGAGATAAAATTGGTGCCAGAAAAATGAAAAGATAACCCCCCTGAGCTGCAGGTAAGCAGAAACCCAACTTATTATGATAAGCTTAATCATTTCAAAACAAAACATGAGTGGAGTTATATGAAATAATAGTGAAATAAACAGAATCAAAAGAACCTTGTATACAGTAATAATACTTGTTTTAAGAACAACTTTGTAGTAATAAGTCATTTTGACAACTATAAATACCCAAATTAACTACAATGGATCTATGAAGGAAGATTCTATTTGTACCCCAAGAAAGACCTGATAAATAGAAGTATGTATAGTATCACTTTACATATACATATATAATATATATATACATATAAATACATATTTGTATCAAAAGGTAGCCATGCCAGGGGAAGTTACACAATAACTTTCTTTATATATTTAAAAGGAATAACAATTTATACATAATAGATTTACAGCTTCAAAATTATTCTCTTCTGGCATATCCTGCCAGCATGATTCCCAACCTATAATGGAAGATGTCCAGGATAGCTTAGACTGTGTATTTCCCTAAGTATTTCCTGAATCTATGACCTTTTGGTCAAAATGTGCTGATCTGAACACAGTTAATATTCTATGTAGTTATTTTCAAATAGTACTTGCTTCAGGCTCTACTGAAGTTTCAAAAGTACATTTAGGTGTGCTATTTAAAGTTTCACACAGAAAAGTAGATTGGGTTTTAAATACCAACAAGGATAAGGAACTTAAAAGGATTGCAAGTAAGAACTAGAAAGGAACTTAGAGTCTTTTAGACTTTATTTAATAAATTAACAGATATTTAGGCATTAAAGATCTCTGTGCAATAGGGTCACACGGCCGCCATAGAACTCATTTTTTTTCCTGCAAAAGACTGGAGGTAGAAAGATGAGTTAAGAAGGAATTACGTGAATTCAAGCAAAATATAATGAAGGCCTGAATGACTAATGTTGTGGTAGAAATGGAAAAGAGAGGATAGAAGTTATAAGAAAAACAAAAGAATGCTACACAAATATTCATCCACAAATGATCTGATTGTTTTTGTTGTTCTCCACACATATCCTACTCTTCCTGACCCCATTTTGGGTTTTCATGGCAAAGATACTAGAACGGTTTGTCATTTAATACTCTATCTCATTTTGCAGATGGGAAAACTGAAGCACGTAGATTTAAGTGACTTGCTCAAGGCCAAATTTGAATTCAGAAAGATGAGTTTTCTGACTGCAGGCCCAGCTCTTTTTCCATTGCACCATCTAGTTGACCCTCTATAAATTGATATTAGCTACTTAATTGGAAGAAAGACCGTTATAAAGGTTAGGATTAACTCAATTTTGTGTAAAAGCTGTTTTTTTTTTTAATTATGTGCTCAACATGGGTTTGGCAGAAATGAAGAAAAGTCATAAAAACAGAATAAGATGTAAGCATTTATTTTTGCAGTTTGTAACTTTAAGTTTGTAAGATACAATTAATGATGTAAATTTGAACTTCAAAAGCAGCCACAAAAGAATTCTGACACAAATTTAGGTCATTAAAAGACAGAAGTGGGTGAGGTAAACATTTCATCAAGCAGTGAGGATACTTGGGGATCATTAAGCTTTTCCTCATTCCCAAGAGATGATTTGTTCTCAGTAGACTGGTCCCCTTTAAAAACAAGAAAGAAAGAATAAAAGTTCTCCTGGGATTTGCCAAGATAGGTGTCCAAACTTTTACCTACTTCATTGTATCTAGTAATACCTAAGGATCCATTGTACACACAAATTGAGGAGGGAGGAGTGATAATGCAGAAGGGACACTTAAGGAAGAAACTAAGGCCTAAGAAGAATCCTGGGATTTCAAAGAAATAATTTACATGAATCATGAATTATGTCTTGGAAACTCACCTTCTACCATTTCTATCCTCCATTTTAAATTCCTTTCATTGGGGATCAGATTCCAAGAGTGTCTAGCAATTAATAGATGTTTTCAAAAATCATATACTACTCACCTTGATCAATGAGAAGGTGGTCCAAAAGTGTGACTTAGTTATTTGAGGGGGTTCTTCTTCAATCCAGACTAGAAATGACAACTACCAAGTAAAGACACCATCTAAACTGGTGATCATCTGATCATTCTTTTACTTTGTTCCTGTGCAATCTATTCTGTACTCCATCAGAGTTAAGAAGAAGGAAATTTCCAAGTTAATGCCATAATTGGTAGAGGTTTCTAAGATGTTGAGTCACAATTAAGTGTGAATCAGAGGTCAAAAGGAAAACTACAGAGTGCAGAATTCAGAGTGCTAAGTTCCACATATTCACATATAAGTTCACATATTCACATATTCATATAATAAGTTACCCACATCACATAATTAACAAGTGCCTCAGGCCAAATTTGAACTCAAGTCTTCCTCACTCTAGGCCTAGTACTCTATTCAATGCTTCATTAGCTGTCTCTAAAGGTAAGGGGGAAAGAGGTATGATACATACATATTTCATCCAAAAATATCTTGGAGTTTTAGTGAACTGCAACCTCAATGGACTGATAGTATGATGATTAAAAATTACTCATTCAGTAAGGTATTATATCAAAAGAAGTATGGTGAACAGAAATAATTGTCTAAAAATGAGATCCTCTTCTAGTCAGATCATCTCTGAAATAATAGTATTATTAGCTCTTGGTGTTGCATATTAGAAAATAACCTGCAGAGCAACCAGAGAAAGGATAATGACCATGATGGTGAAGGACCTTAATATAATAGCCCAGAGTTAAATATCTTGTGAAGATTTGAACTAAGAATGCTAAGTCAGAGGAAGAAATCATTTGAAGGGCTATCACAGGTTAAAAAAAAGATTGAACTTATTCTATTTGGATGCAGAGGATAAAATAAGAAGCAGGGACAAAATCCCTAAGAAACATTCCTTAACTTAATTAACTTAAGCTTAATATTCATTAGTAATTTAATATTGGAATTGTCCACAAAATAGATTGGACAGCTTCAGGAGAGAACAGGATCCCTTTGTTGCAGGTCTTCAAGCAAGATTGTTAATGACCATATGAGAGGTACATTGTAGAGGGCATTCATGTTCACATGTGAGTTAAACCATTGGTTTCAAATTCAAATAAAAATGTGGCCACTGAATCATATAGAAGGATCCCTGTGGTTGCATATTTACTGGAAAAAAAGACATAAATTAACATCTGTTCTATTGTATTTTTTCCTTTGTTATATATTTTCCAATTACATTTTAACCTGGTTCCCACCAAATTCAGGAGGGTTATAAATCTCATTCAGCCTATGAACTATTTCTTTCACAACTCTGGACTAGATCCTATTAGAAGGGCCTTATAATTTTTTTCAACTCTGGGAGCCTATGATTCAGTGACATCTGCCTCATACATAAATTTTAAGAAAAAAAATTGTTCTGCAAACTATTGTACATTTTATCAATCATCAAAACACAGTAATGGATGGATTTAGTTACCAGGAGAAAACTCTGACCAAGTATTGTGTTTCATATATATTTAGTGATTTGGAAAGTGTATACAATTTTACTATGATTCATTGTCTTTTGGTTTATTAGTATCAAATGAAAATTTCATTGACCACATTAACTGCGACACGGATGCACTAATGAATCTATCATGTGTCCCTGCTCCTGCCACTGAAATTATGTTCTATATCCTAAGTTCCCTCATGATCTTTTCCCCCATACTCTATATCCTTGGCTCTTACATCCTCCTACTAAGAACTGCGCTACAAGTTCCTTCAGCTGCTGGCCAGGATAAAGCCTTTTCCACATGTGGATCTCATCTGGCCAAAGTTTGCCTCTTCTTTGGGAGCCTTATGATCATGTATGTGAGTCCAACATCTGAGAATTCTGAAGTACAAAAGATCATAAGCTTATTGTATTTAGTGGTGATACCATGTTTAAACTCTCTGATCTATAGTCTCCGAAACAAAGAAATGAAAGCTGCCCTGAGAAAAGTCATGGGGATGGCTTCAGAATAAAAAAAAAAAAAAAAAAACCTGCATACATGATTTTACATGTAGTTCTAAGTTCTAATGAGAGACAGTTCAATTCAACAAAAAATAATTAAGTACTTGCCTTCAGCAAAGCACTGGAAAAACCATAAATATAAATAAAGGAACATTGAGAAAGACATATTCTTCTACTATTGCTGAAAGCTGAAAGCTGAAAAAAGACATCTTTTCAGAAAGATCTCTCATTTTTTTATGCCTCGCCTTGGCTGTCCTGGTTCAGCTGAACCTCAGCTAGTAATAAAAATCCAATAAAACTATTACCAGAAAACACTGATGATCATTTAGGTTTTAAAATGACTTTGTTAATTCTTTCCTATTTGAAGCATCCCATTCTGTTTTGCTATCAGGTGGAAATAAACTCATTTTTATATAATACTCCATTTTTGACTGAATCTATTCACAAAAATAATATGACACTAAAATAAAAAATTAACTGGAAAAAATATACATCAAGGTTTTGATCTAACAGAACTAGAAATTGACTCTTTTTTCTGATTTAATTAGAATTGTCATTATAATCTGTCTTAGTGAATACAAGAGAACATTTATTAAGAAGAGAACATTTCAGAGTGCAAGGGACAAAAAGTTTTTCCTTAAGAAAGCATGAATATCTTTAGGAAACAATTTAGTATGATTTTTAAGAGATTCTCAAATGACTCAGCTTAGTGACAAAAAGAAATTTTCACATAAATGCCATTCATTTGAATCCAAAATACCATTTGAGTTGGGTCATTTCAGTTATGTCTCATTCTTTCATGACCCCATTTGGGATTTTCTTGGCCCTGAAGTAGTTTGCCATTTCTTTCTCCAGCTTGTTTTACAAATCAACAAAGTGATACTAATAGAGTTGAGGGACTTGCCCAGAATCACACAGGTGGTAAGTGTCTGAGGCCACATTTGAACTCAGGAAGTCTACCTGAATTTAGAGCCAGACTTTTAGCCACCGTGTCACTTAGCTGTGAAAACAAATTAAAAACAAATTGGCCCCTGACATCAAGGACCTTACATTTTATAATTAAATACAAAGATCCACAAAACTATACAAAGTAATTTCAAGAGATAAAAAGAGTTAACTAGGGGTGAGGAGATTTGTCTTGAAGCTAGGACGTTCAGGAATTGAAAATGAGGATATAGTACTTCCCAGATGTAAAAGAACTCTTGTTCACTGAGTCCTGATAGCCCCTCTCTGTATATCTGGCACAAGAGATTTTGATGGAGGATGCTAATTCTCCCATCAGGGATATGGTTAAGATTGTTAAATTTTCAGTATGAGCATTTATACCCTAGAAAATTGACAAATAAATTCAGGGATTGATTCATCATCTTATTGATTTCTAGACTTTAGAAACAGATGAAGAAAGTGTGAATCAATCAAATTAAATTTAAAAGAAATCATAAATAATACCAGCACACCCCTGCTAACAAAGCAATTGCTATCTTTTTTTTTTACTTCTTGGATTCATACAATATAAACAACAGTAAGCTAAGAAAATAAAAGATATCCCTTTACTGCTTTAGGAGCAAAGAAATGATTTTTATTTTTATGTGTCAGCAACCCCACCAACACATAAAGAGGAACATTCCAAGTCTTCTCATTCTATATTCTTCTTACCAATGTCATACTATATATCTTCCATAAACAAGCTATGGAATATGTTTCTTTGATTGCCCATCATCAGTACTTAGAGAGACAAAGACAGAGAGAGGAAATGAGAGGAAGAGAGGAGTTGAGGAGAGTAGGAAACAGAGATAAAGAAGACAGAAACAGAGTGACAGTGACAATCTAACTACATTTTAAACTCACAGCGTAATCTAAGAAATACATATTCTAAATTCACCTGTTTTAGATATTGTGAACTACTACCTCTATTCTTTGTAAGAGGTCATGAATCTCCAATATTATAAACCTCTGATACAAGGAGCACAATATTATTTGCAAAAAGCAACTTCTGGAAGACTTCATAATCCACAGAGGATCTAATATCCATTTCTCTCCAAAGGTCTGCAAAGGAATACTCCATGAGAGTGCCAAAAAAAACTTTGGTACCTTCACTGTTTTTTTCTCCACAATTTTATCTATTTTATGACAGAAAATGTGATCATTGTGACAAAAAAAAAATCATTTTCAAATGTTTCATCATTCTTTTCTGACATTTTCATCAAATTTGGCTTCAAGACACATTTAATATATAGTCATAATTTATATAAATAAGAAAATATGCTTTATGAGTTAACAGCTAGCTCTGCCAACATTTTGGGTAATGTAGGAGACATGGACCAAAAGAGAATTAAGTAAACTCCTCCCCTTTCATAAACAGGGTGTTCCTAATGGACCTACACAATTGCTTTAACCTGAAAAGAATTTTGCAGGCCAGAAAAAGAGAAATACATGGGAATTTTCAAAACTAGAGAGAAATACCCAACTTCACATGAATGTGTAGGAAGGCTAATGCTAATGTTGCCTGACTCCTGGAGAAAATGGGTTCCTGTCAGATGGGTAAGCAAAATCAACAACAGAATAACAGAATAACAAAAAGGAATCTTCAGAACAACTGGAGAACTTAAAGTTAAGAAACAACAGGACATAGAATCATGATGATATGAGGAACAAATATGAACCAGTCATTTGATGGTATTATGAATCATGTGAATTATCTTACTTCCCAATAAGACATGTGACTCACCAACAACTCAGAATAAATAAAACTTTTCTTGAAATTCCAGGGGCTTGCATGTGAGCTCTTTAAAGCATTTGAAGACAGCCAGTAAGTCTAATATTTTCCAAGTAAAACATCTCCAATGTCTTATCATCTAACATGATCTCAAAAACATTCACAACACAAATGACCAGGGCATCACATAGCATGACTATTATTTCTTCATTCCTGGAAGCTTTGTCTCTCCTAATGCTGCTCAAGATCATATTACCTTTTTTCTCTGCTGAATCTCAGGGATGAGTCATACAGAATTTTTGCAAACTCTGAAACTTGTGGAACTTTTTCCAAAGTGGTACCTAATCATTCTTCCTCTCTTTCAATGAGTTGTGTACTTCTAATAACATCTACAGAAAAGTTTTTTAAAAAACACTAAAACAAAAAGAAAGAAAGAGAGAGGTGGAAAGAGAAAGAAATGAGAGAGAAAGAAAGAGAGAGGGGGGAATGGTTGGAGTAAGAATAGTACTGATGAGTGTACTTTAGAAAATATTTAGCTATATCACTAAAGGAATGATCATGACAGAATACAGTTATGTCAATATATGTGAAAGCATGTTTAATAAATTATATGTTCATGATGGTTGAACAGAATGAAGAAAAACACAAAAAAATAGAGTTAAAAATTTTAAAAATGAACAAAATTTTATAGTGTGAATTTAGTGATATAAATTTACAGGAGATAAGCCAAATAACTGGATTCAATCACAGACAAGATCATTAAAAGGAAGATGTGTTGACTGATACTGAGTGAAGTGAACAGAACCAAAAGAGTTCTGTACACATTAGCAACATTGTGAGCATGCTCTTCTCAACAATACAATGATCTAAGACAATTCTAAAAGATGCATGATGGAAAATGCCATCCACATCCAGAGAAACATCAAAAGAAACAACTGTAAAGTCTGAATGCAAATTGAAACATATTATTTTCATGGTTTTTTTTTCTTTTTTCTTACTCGAGGTTTTTCCCTTTTGTTCTGATTCTGCTTTCAAAACATGACTAATATGAAATAAATTAAATAAAATTGTACATAAAAGGCACATATCAGATTGATTGACATCTTGCAGAGAGATGAGGGTAGTGAGGGGAAAATGAAAATCAAAATCATATAAAAGTAAATGTCAAAAACTAAAGAATAATTGTTTTAAAAAAGAAAGATGTATATAAGGCAAATATTTCATTGGGGGTAAAAAGATCTATGAATCATGAAACTTTCTTGTTCCCAAGAGATGATTTCTCAGGTGACTACTCCATCCCATTTTGAGTTAATGGGTGTTCTCCTGAGATCCATTTAGATATATCCCTAAGAATTTATTTACCTCATTGTACCTAGGAGCCAATCTACTATGAATGAGGGAGAAGTTGGCTACCATAGATGGAATACTTAAGGAAACCATCAAGGATTGTTGCAAAGATACCTGGAACCTTCGGAAAGTTATTTATGTGGGGAAAAAAATTTATCGCACAGCAATCTAACTCACTTTGCAATCTCCGAATCCATTTCAAAGTCCTTTCATCAGGGATCATGCTCTAGGAGTTCCCAGCTAGTGATTGAAGTAGAGAAATCTCATATATCATGCACCTAATAATTACATTATCTGTTCAACTACTAAGGAGAGTAATCCAGGAAGGTGACTCAGGTTTTCCTAAGGCTCCCTCTTTAACTCAGGCTAGCTATACCCACCTCCAAGGAAAGACAGCACCACAGATGGTGATCATCATTGTTCTGCACTAACAACTACAAGTAATCTAGAACACTCTGTTCCTGTACAATCCATTCCATACTGTGCCAGAGTTTGGTAAGATGTATGGTAACAATGAATGTTGATCAGAAATCAAAGCAGCCTTCCCAGCCCAGATTCCAGATGAAAGTATATGTAGTTTGAATGAGAAAGTCTAAATTCAATTTCTCAGTTTTCCCCATGACTATTTGATGAAGAAACCACAGTGGGTGGGATAACTTCTCTTTACATACCTATACACCACACAATTCTTCCTCAGAAAGTTGAAATGAGTCACACTTAAAATACATACCTTTTTCTAACATGCTTTGAGGAATACATTTATTTTTTGTTTTAGGGAACAAAAATTCACAATACACATTAATATACATAATAATAATAATATACATAATAATAAGTGTGATCAAAGAAAATAGCATAAAATTCTTAACACAGAGCTTTGCAAAGACTAGGTACTGTATAAATGCTTTCCTTTCTCTCTTTTCCCCTATTAGAGTGGGGTTTTATTCTGATTAAAAATTGGTATTCTGAATACAATTCCTCACAACGCTGAGCTTCAACAAAAAACTGCTAATATTTCTACTCATTCCCAAAGTCCATAAATGACCCTTCACTTCAGAGTCCACTATTCTTCCTGCATGAAGTTAGAAGGTGTGCCTCATGATAGTGAAACATGGCATGGAGAAATTTACTGTACTGAGTTTATCACTATAGAATTATGTATAATGCAATATTCTATAATAAACTACGCAGGATTCTATTATGTCTTTATTTTTTGACAAAAAAAATCCTCCATTATGACTTTCTATTCTATTCTATGGTTTCAAGTACAGATGGTCTTCTTCTCTTATCATTATTTCTGCACACCAACTTGTTACTTGTGGTGGTATTCTTTGTCTCCTGCCTTGAACCCAAATTGAACTAATCCTAAATCTTATCACTTTCCAGAAACAGAATCTAGGCATCCCATTTCATTATACTATGAGAAATCATATGTTATATGTGTATGTGGAAAAAATGTGCTTAACTCTGAGTACCCAATTGAAAAACTACATTTTATATCACTATTTATAAAATAATGAGAAAGAAGAGAACTTCATCAGCAAGAATGGAAGTGAAAGACTACATGAAGAGAAAAAAGTAGCAGGCTTCAAGGACCTAAAATGGATAACTATATATCTTATTTAAAGAAAGGTGGTAATCAATACAACTATAGAATAAGTTATATATATATATGAGAATAGTAGAAAACTGGTGCTACAGCAACAAGATTATACAATGTTCAATTGTGTTGGGCATGTGATGATTCAGGCCTGTTCCAATGATCTTGTGATGATCAGAGCCATCTACACTCAGAGAGAGTTCTGTGGGAACTGAGGGTGGATTACAACATAACATTTTCACTCTTTTTTGTCGTAGTTTCCTTGAATTTTATTTTCTTTCTAATTTTTTTTTACTTTTTGATCTTACTTTTTTGTGCAACAAGATAATTGTATAAATATGTATGCCTATATTAAATTTAATATGTATTTTTACCATGTTTTCTGTTAAACATGTTAAACATATAATGGATTACATGCCATCGAGTGGAGGGGGTAAAGGGAAGGGGAGAAAATTAAAACACAAGGTTTTTCAAGAGTCAATGTTGAAAAAAATTGTCCTTGCATATGTTTAGAAAATAAAAAATTTCAATAAAAAAGAACTACAAAAAAATTTTTAAAAACTAGAAAAATGAAAAGGTAAATGACCTATGCTTCATGCAAGCAGAACCCTAACCTACTGTTCTATAAGAAATGATGAGTTTAATGATTTTAATGAATAGATGTGCACAAAATAACAAAGAGCAAAATCAGAGCAGAATCAAGAGAATCTTTATTCAGCAATAGCATTGTTGTCTTGAGAATAAATTTGAAGGATTAAGTCATTTTCACTATTGTAAATACCCACATTAAACACAAAGGACCTGTGTAGATGATACTATCTACAACCAGATAAAGACCTGATAAACAGAAGTATGTATAGGACAATTTTACATGCACAAACATACACACACATACACACATATACATATACAAATATATATTTATGTCTAATGGTAGTCTTCTTGGGGAAAAGGAAGAAGAAAAAAAGAAAGTTACATGACAACTTTATTATATATTTAAAAGGAAAAGAAAGTTCTACAAAATAGATTTGCAGTTTCATGTATAATTATGTTTTTTCTATTTTATTCTGTTATAAAACTGCTTTTTTTATTTCATATGTTTAGAAGAAAATGAATTTAAAAAATTTTAAAAGAAAGAATCCTTCCTAGGATAGCCTCAGGATCAGGAGAATGTCCAGGCATCTCTTCTAGGATTTGAGCTGTGATCAGCAGAAATATTAAATAGCTAGCCATAATTGACCAATTTATCCACTCTCACCACATAACCAATCCTCTATAATTAGGAGAATGACCATGATATAAATTAATATTAATTCAATTATCACTTTTAAAAAATTAATTCAATTTTGTGAAAAGGTGTTTTTGAATGATATGCTCATCATGATATCATCATAGAAATACATTAAAAAGTAAAGATATACATAGTTTATAATTTCAATTTTACAGGATACAGTTAATGATGTAAATTTGTACTTCATAAGCAACCACAAAAGAATTCTGACACAAATTTAGGCAATTGAAGGCAGAAGTAGTTGAGACAACATTTCATCAGGCAGTGAGGATACCTGTGTTCATTAACTTTTCCTCATTCACAAGAAATGATGTTTCCTCAGGAGACTGTCTTCCTTTTTAAAATAATGGAAGTTCTCCTGAGAGCCACCAATATAGCTCTCCAAACTTTTACCTATTTCATTAGATCTAGTTTTACTCAAGAATGATTTGTTCAAATTGATGAGAGAGAAGGGGATAAGGAGGGACACTTAAGGCAGCAACTAATGATGCTGTAGTAGAAACCTGGGACTTCAAAGAAATAACTTACATGAAGCATAAATTATGTCTTGTGGGAGACTACTACCATCTCTACACAATTCAAGCACCAGATTCCAAGAGTTTACAGCTATTAATTGAATAAAAGTAAACACCATATACCACTCACTCAATATCTTCTATTTAGCCAATGAGAGAAGCAGTCCAGGGGAGTGATTCAGTATTTCCAGAAGATTCTTCTTCTTTACTCCAGACTAGAATTGACAACTATTAAGTAGTTTGCCAAGTAAAGAGACCATATTAAATAAAGACCAATTAAGTTGGTGATCTTCTAATCATTCTTTTTTTGTTTTTCTTTTATTCACTAATTACTGGAAAGACCCCAGAATATACTGGACCTTTACAATGCATTTTGCACTGTATCAGAGCTAAGAAAAATTCCAAAGTTAATGCCATAGTTAGTACTAAGCTTTCCAACATGTTGACTGACAATTAAGTGTGGATCAAAGGTCAAAAAGAAGACATACAAAGTGCAAAATCCAGAGTGCTCAGTTCCAGGTGAGTGAATGAATTGTTTGAAGAAAAAGCCCAAACATAGTGTATCTCTTCTTAGCTTTAGTAATGACTGATAAGGAGACTACAAATCTTCTCGTTCCATAACTGTACATTACACACTTCTTCCTAGGAAAATTTGAGTTCTACCTACAATCAATCTCTGAAAAGCTGGCGTGCTTGAGAACTACAGTTTTTATGTATCGAGCAACACTATACAGAATACATTTATGTAAATATGGGCTATTAGACTAGGTTTTTACTCAATTTGGAAATTGACATTCTCAATACTCCTAAAATTGAGTTCCAACAAGATGTTGCTAATATGAAGTATTCATTCAAAAGTCTATGAGTGATCCTTGACATTTGAATCCCCTATTCTTTCTGCATGGTCATAAGGCATACTTCATGATGTATAAAGAAAATGTGTAGAAACTTATTAATACAGAACTTAACAATGAGAGACTGAAAGAGATTGATTTACAATACCCAATAATTGGCTTTACAGGATTCTATGATTCAACTTATGTTGCAGTAACATTCCCTCCCTTATGACTTCCTGTCCTATTTTATAGTTTCAACTATAAACATATTAAATAAGTTTCTATATATTATTATTAATAATTATACTAATAATATTTATATTATTAATTATAATTATACTAATAATATACTACTAGCTCTATAACATGAACAAGTAAATTTACCGCTCAGAGTCTCAGTTTACTCATCTGCAAATTCAGGATAATATTATCTATGACACCTAAGTATAAGCACTATTGCACATATCAAATGAGATATACTTAAAATATTATGTATAATTCAGCTATTGTTATAAAGCTAAATGAAGATCCTGATAAAATATAAATTTCTTAAGATCAAGAATTAGTTTTGTCTTTTCATTCAGATTAGACCAACCAGTGCAGACCAAAATACTGTCAAAATATTACTTATTGATGTTTCAGAAAAGAGGACTTAATGTTGCTGCAACAGAGTTAATGAAAGAAAGAAAATGTTTCATAATATACAAAGAACTACAAGTAAGAAACTCTGAAAAAAAATGGGCTTTTAACCTTTCTGTTCTTGAACTCCACATTCATTAAAAAGTCTTCCTCAAATGATAAATCTTTTAAATACCTGAGAAGTTGCTATGACTTTATTGAATGAGTGAAAAGGAAATCCTGAAGACTTTTTTTCTGCAGATACCTGAGTCTTAGGTACCAAACTAAAAAACAAGTGATGGACACAAAGTCTGAATTGGAGGATCAAATGACATTTGCTTAGTACAGACCTGTCCCAAAGTAGTCATTTAATACTTATTCCTTTCTCCTCCATCTTGAAGGGGGCACCAAAAAAGTTGAGACCTGAATTTGAGGGGAAAATGGAAAGATTGTGGGCTAAGAACAGGAAAGGATTATTATAACCTGATTTGCATATGACTAGATATTTATTTTACAAATCCTATCAAATCCTCATTAAAATCCTTGTCCTAGTAATGGCTAAAATGCAAGACCATTGATGTGTTGACCTTTTCTGTCTTTTCCACAGCTTAGAGCTCAATGAACAAGTCAGGAGCACACACTGTGACTGAATTTGTCATCTTGGGTTTCTCTGGTAGCTGGGAAATACGAATCTTACTCTTTTCTCTTTTTCTCATAATTTATATCCTGACCATGATGGGGAATGGGGCTATCATGTGTGCAGTAAGATGGGACCAGAGGCTCCACACACCCATGTATATCCTCTTAGGGAACTTCGCCTTTCTGGAATTCTGGTATATAAACACCACTGTGCCCAGCATATTAGAAAACCTTCTCTCAGAAACCAAAACCATCTCTTTTGCTGGCTGCTTCCTCCAGTTCTACTTCTTCTCCTCCCTAGGTACAACTGAAATCTATTTCCTGTGTATCATGGCTTATGATCGTTATCTTGCCATCTGTCGCCCACTACACTATCCAACCATCATGACCCTAAAGCACTGTTGCATCTTGATGTCTGTGTGTTGGGTACTGGGCTTCACAGGCTTTTTTCTCTCTACTATCCAGCTCTCTCAGCTATCATTCTGTGGTTCCAATATCATTGACCATATTATTTGTGACAGGGATGCACTAATGAATCTATCATGTGTCCCTGCTCCTGCCACTGAAATTATGTTCTATATCCTAAGTTCCCTCATGATCTTTTTCCCCATACTCTATATCCTTGGCTCTTACATCCTCCTGCTAAGAACTGTGCTACAAGTACCTTCAGCTGCTGGCCGGCGTAAAGCCTTCTCCACATGTGGATCCCATCTGGCCATAGTCTGCCTCTTTTTTGGAAGCCTTATGATCATGTATGTGACCCCGAAATCTGAAAATTCAGGAGAAGGACAAAAGATCATAAGCTTATTGTATTTAGTGGTGACACCATGCTTAAATCCTCTGATCTATAGTCTCCGAAATAAGGAGATGAAGGCTGCCCTGAGAAAAGTCATGGGAATTGCTTCAGAATAAAAAAAGCTGTGTACATGAATTTTATATGTGGTTCTGTGCTCTAATGGCAAGCAATTCAATTCAACAAACTAATTCAGCAAAACAATGGAAGAAACATAGAGATGAATAAAGGAACATTGAGTAAGTATATTCTTCTACTACTTCTATTACTGCTGAAAGCTGGGAGCTGAGAAGAAACATCTTCTCAGAAAGATGCCTTATCTTTTCATGCCTTTCCTTCACTATCCTAGAATAGCTGAACCTCAGTGGCAGTAAGTAATAAAAAAAAAAAAGCAATTACCCAAAAATACTGGTGATTATGTAAATTTCAAAATGTTATTGCTAATTTTGTACTATTTGGGATCATCCCATTCTGTTTTGCTATTGAGTGCTGGAAGTAGATTCATTTTGATAGAATCCACAGAGGCAATATAAAGATAAAATAAAAAATTAACTAGAAAAAATATAAACCTAGGCTTTGATCTAATAGAACTACAAATTTACTCCTTTGACTGATTTGTTTAGAACTGTTCTTATAAATTGTCTTAGTGAATATCAACTTCATCATCAACAAGAGAACATTTTAGTGTGCAAAGAATAAAAAGACTTTTTTTAAGAAACCATGAATTTCTTTAGAGAACAATTTAATGGTTTACTTTTTGTTAAGTGACCATCAATGACCAAGATTCAGCTTAGAGACAAAAAAGAAATTTTCACATACATACCATTCATTTGAATCCAAAAAACAGTTATTGTTGAGTCATTTCAGTCATGTCCCATTCTTTCATGACTCCATTTGGGAGTTTCTTGGAAAAGATTATGGAGTGGTTTGTCATTTCCTTCTCCATCTCATTTTACAGATCAGCAAACTGAGTTAAGTGACTTGCCCAAGGTCATATAACTACTAAGTCCTAAAGTCTTCCCAACTTCAGATTCAGACTTCACTCCTCTGTGGCACTAAGCTGTGAAATCAAATTTAAAACAAAATAATCTGTGCTATTAAGCACTCAATATTTTACTGAGGCAACACACATGTAATCAGATAATGAAATACAAAAGAATACATCAAACTATACAAAATAATTTCAAATTATGACATTCCGGAGACAGAATTGAAGATGCAGTATTTCCTAGATGTGAAAAGAACATTTATGCAGTAAGTCTTGATGGCCCCTTTCTGCACATCTGGTACAAGAGATTTTCATGAAGGATACTGTCTCTCTTTTTCACTGGGTAACCACCAAGGCATGCTTGAAGTTGTTAAGCATTCTGCTTGAGCATTTATAACTTAGAATATTGACAAATAAATACAAGGATGTGTTTATTGTTCTATTAATTTCTAGTTTTTAGAAGGAGATGGTAAAAATTTAAATCATACAAATTAAATTTGAGTGTATCATAAATAAATTTTTCTTCAGAGAGCTTTTGGATAGCAATTACGAGTTCTTATGTTTGAATTCTTCTAATGCAAGCAACAGTAAGCTGAGGAAATAAAAGATATCCTTTAATTGTTTTGGGAACCAAGAAATGACTTTATTTTTGTGTATCAGCAATCCCATCAACATGGAGAGAACATTCCAAGTCCTCTCATTTTATGTAGTTCTTATCAATGTCAGCTTATACATCTATCATAAATAAGCTACGGAACATGCTAGCATGACCTTCCTCTCAGTCTTTGAATTCTGAATGGATTTATTTTGAAAAGTTTCAGTATGAAAAGTATTCAGTAAGTAATATAATATTGAATCTCAGTATTATAACTACAGTAACAAAAACTAAAATCACACTCCAACAAAGATGAAACCAGACCTGAGGAAGAGATAACAAAAATGTACCTTGTTCCTTTTCTTGGAAAGATTAGGAACTATAGGAAATGGAAAATGTTAAAATTTATTGTATTAATAGATTATACATCTCTTCTTTGTGATAAATGAATTCTCATTGGATTGAGAGGGAACAGGATCTTGGGAAATGACTGTGATGGAAAAATAAAAGATATGGAAATTCATAGTTAAGTTATTACATAGTTATGTTTCCAAATAATTCTGAAATTCTTTAAGAATATTAAACAAAATCTCAAACATCATCTCCAAAAACTGAATACAACTTTCTCTTATATATGATTCTCACCAAATAGTGAACCTTCTTTTTCCAATCAAACATTTTTTTTTTAATTTAATGATATAAATTTGCAGAAGATAAGCTAAATAAAAGGATTCTTTCACAGAGATAGCTCATTAGAAGGAAGATGTATGGGAGGCAAATATTTCAACAGGGGGTAGAAAGACCTATCAATAATAAAACTTTTCCTCATTCCCAGAGAATATCATTTCTCAATAAACTACTCTCTACCCTTTTAAACTAATGGGTATTCTCCTGAGATGTATCTAGACACATTCCCAAACATTTTTTACTTCAAGGTAACTAGTTTATGCCCAGGAGCCAATCTACTATGAACGAGAAGGCATTAATTTAGATGAAACACTTAAACCAGCAACCAAAGATTGTTGCAAACACACTTGGCTCATTGGAGAAATCATTTATGTGAAAAACATATTCTAAAATATGGCAATCTAAATCCCTTTGTCATCTCCCTATCCCTTTCAAAGTCCCTTCATCAGGGATCAAACTTCAAGAGTTTCCAGCTATTGAATGATGACTAGAAATGTCATATACCATGCATCTAATAACTTTATCTATTCAACCCATTAAGGAAAGTGACACTAGGAAGATGACTTAGGTTTTTCTGAGACGTCTTCTTCAATTCATCCTAGATATATCAACCTCCAAGTAAAGGAAACATCACAGATGGTCATCATCACTGTTCAGGTTTCCTCTGTGCACTAACCACTACAAATAATCCAGAATACTCTGATCCTGTACAATTCCTTCTGTACTCTTCCAGAGCTAAAGGGGGAAAAAAAGAAAAGTTCCACAGTTAATACTATTGACAGTATAGAGCTTTGTATTTTGTTGGGTAAAAAGAGTAAACTCCTCAGCTAGATTTCATATGAAAATATATATAGTTTGAATGGGGAAGTCCAAATTCAAGGTTTCTCTTCTCAGCATTCTGCATGACTATTTGATGAGGAGACCATGGTGGATCAACTCGTTTTTCTTTCATATCTATACATCACATAATTTTTTCTCAGAAAATTGAATTGAATCACATTAAAAATAGATCCTTGTATTTTGAAGCATAACATATAAGAGGTGAAAAAGACCTTGAAGATCAAGTCAGTTGGATTTTATTCAATAAAATTAGCAGATCTTTAGGCACCCGTGATAGAGTCACACAGTTTCTGTAGGACTGGTTGTTGCTGGGAAAGGCTAAAGATAAAAATACAAATTGAAAATCAATTATACTAGTCCAAATAAGAAGTAATGAAGCCTGAACTTCAATGATGGTGATAGAAATGGAAAGGAGAGGTTAGAAGGTAATACAAAAATTGTAAAAAAGAATGCAACAAAAATATTCCATTCACAAATAATGTTTGTTGTCTATTCATGCCCTACTCTTCATGACTCTATTCCACTGGTTCTAATATTAAGAGCAAACAAATAGTGCATAATAATTCCTTTGTTCTGTCCTTGATTTGCTAAGATATGAGGGGATTGGAATGGGATGTTTGGTGGGGTGGAAACTTGTATTGGTTGAGATTTCTATTCTAATACAGAGAAATGATTTAGACTTAAGAATGCCTGGATCCCAATAAAGCATCTGGCATTGTCTTTCATCATACCTTTCTGTACAAAACTATGAAATATATGTCTAATTAGATGTATTTAGAAATGTTTGAATAATCAGAAACTAGTCATAAAGTCTCAAAGAAAACTCTGTTGGAGTACACCTGGAATATGACTTTTTCCCTGTGCTATTCTACATTTTTATTAGTGATCTGAATAAATTTCCATTCAATTAACTCAAAAAATGTTTATTAAATGCCCACTATGTGCATACAAAGAAAAATTTTAATTGTCTTTGACTTCATTGTGCTTACATTCATCTGGAAGAACAAATATAAATAGATAAATATAAATTACAAATAAAATAATATAGCATAATCTTATGAAGGAGAGAACATTAGCACCCTGGGAAATAAAAAAACTTCTGTATAAAAGGTGGCATCTGAATCGTGCCTTAAACGATTATATTATGACTTCCAAGGGGCAAATGTGAAAAGGAATTCCAGAGATGAAGCACTTAACTTGTACAAATGTTCCATTCTAGTGGTTTCATTCTGTCTTCACTAACTGCCACTAACTCCCAGTAACTTATCTATGTCCTCTCATTCTTATCCATATCAAACCATGAATCTTCTTTAATGAATCCATGGTACATATTGAAGGCCTTCCTCTCTAGTCTTCAATATTTAATAAGTTCACTTTGTAAGATTTTAGTAACATACAAAATAGTGGTTACAATAATGGAAACTAAAAAACATTAAAATAAAATGAACATTTCATTATTGACCTTGGATCTAGAGAAAAGATGAGAACTTCTCTCCTTTTCTAGCAGACTGGGGACCACAATTGCTATTCTCCAGTTACCTTCATGCCCAATTATCTTGCCAGTCACCCAGTTTCTGTCCTAGAACTTTGTGAGAACTCTCTATAACTATCCCAACTCAGACAACATTAAACTGCCTGCTGCTCTCCAACCATCCTCATGTCATGCTTCTGGCCACACCCCATTTCCATTATCACCTCTGGAAAACAATAATGAAATCAGTATCCAATCACATGACCAACAAGATGGAAGACTATATATACATTTTCTCCAGTCCTTACCAACTCTTCAAAAAAAAGCTTGAGAAGAATTATGAACCAGGGGTAGAGCAATTACAGCTAATTGCATAGGATCAAAAAGTAAGAAGCCCAATAAGATTACAACTTTATGAATTGACATTTGAGAATGCTAATCCTCAATATAATCACTCAGCACCCATCTCCCACTAATTTACACACTCTGCCAACATATACAAATAGACCCAGAGTTATGTGCTTTGCAACCCACTCCTTCAGTCTCAGAACTCTGCCCCTGCCCTTCCCCATATTCCTTTACTACAAGATGTTGACATTGATTCTGCCCAGGCATATATAATTTAGGGGAAGGTTACTAGAGTGGGTAAACCCAAAGTATCAGACAATCTACTCAGTATACTCACCCAAACTTCCCCAACTCCGTGCTGATTCAGAGAACTAAAAGTCTGAAATCTATATGCTCTAATATTTCTTTAAGGTCCAGGTTTTTCTTCTCAAAGAAACTTGATTTTCTTTTTCTTTGAGTCACTAATTAAGGGCCAAAGTGCTAAGGCAGAGCAGAAAGAGAGCCCCTTGGGTAGTAAAGGGAAAGGGGAATAACCCCAATTTTCCCTGGACAATGTTAGTTTTATTGTAATACTTAGCATATGATCAATAGATAGATAGATAGATAGATAATGTCAACCCATTGAATGGAAGCTTGGCTATATTTTTTTTGCCTTTTTGCATACCCAGGACTTTGTATAGTTCCTGAATGAGATCAGAGAGGCTGATAGCACTGGTCATACCTCTTTCATCAACCTGAGGGTTTCATTCTGACTCCAGATCTCCCAATATGAGCTCAATAACAGTTTTTTCCTCCTGACCAGTTAACAGAAAAAGAGATAAGGGGGACCTCAATGACCCCTGAAGGGTCTTTGGTATGCATTATTTGTGTTGTTTTAGTAGCCAATCAAAAGGCACACAGAAAATGGTCTGAGAACCTTCTTTGAATTGGGGAAAAGAGACTTTTTATTATATATAATCTTGTCATTCCAAAGATAGATTTGGCATTAGGCAGAGCACAGTACCCAAGCATCCTCTGAAAATGGATTCCCATTGCCTAATTCCCATTATGCTCAGCACATGGTGGATGCTTAGTAAGTGCTTACTGATTGATTTTAGAGACTTTCCCAAAAGTCAGAGACAGGATTCAAAAAATAGATCTTCTTGGCTCAAGTCAAGTACTCTAACTACTATGTACTAGTAATTAGGAAGAATAAGTATTCATCAAAATTAAAACTGAATGAAATAAACTAAATAGCTGGTATTCATTACACTTTGAAAAATCAAATCAAAAATGCCAATTGAATGATTGAAAAAAAATCAAATCAAAAATGTCAATTGAATGATTGCAGTTATGTAAAATCAGCCTTCTTAGGAAGGAAGAAGTGTATATACAACAAATGAAGATCATATACTCATTTCCCAGCAGAGAAGAGAAATTTCCTCAGTAAAAAATTATCTTCACACAAAGGAAACTTTCTGAGATTTCCCAGGTAGCTACGTTGATCCTGCGTCTCATTAGTCAGACCCCAGAGAGAACCTAGCCAAAATCTTGTGAAATGCAAGGAGAGGAGACTGAATAACAGAAATGGGAAAGCTGTGTATCATAGGAACCTGGCTATTAATGATAATTGCTGATAGAAAACATAAATTGAATCAGACATACACAGTTCAAATCATTACAAGAGAATAGGTTCCCAGAATTGTCAGGTAGGGGAAAAGTCAAATGAAATACAAATAATTGAGGGGGTTTTATTCCCCTCCTTTCCTTTATATTCACCAAACCATTTCCAGATTAGAATGCTTGAGAAAGAGCTCCTTGTAACTGATTCCTCCTTGCCCTCCTGGCTCTGGCACTTACTATCTCTATAACCTCAAAACAACTCACATAACTTCTTTGGGCCTCAGTTCTTTATTTATATGATACTGGAATTGAACTAGATGGCCTCTGAGATCTCTTTCTATTTTAAATCTATGATCCTATAATCACTTGGGTGAGCCAGCAAATTAATAGTGCAACAGATAGAATTTTGAACTTGAAATAAGAAACTCTCTGTGTTCTAATTTAGCCTCAGTATTGTGATCTGAAGGGAAGTCATTTAACTTCCCTTTCTTTTCCCATTTACCCTCTTCTATAACTGGGGAGGATAAATAATAGCATCTACCTTCCATGTTTGTTGTGAGGATAAAGAGAAAAACCTTAAAGCATCACATAAATTCTATCTATTATTATTGACATACCTATTAAAAGAAGGTTTGTATTATAACCAGAACAAATCACTCCTTTTATGTATGTTCTGCTATTGTAAAAGAAGGATGTTTCTTCTTGTTACAGTTGCTCACTCTTTGTTCTTCTAGAGAGAACCAAAGGAACCCAGGGGTTCTCCTCTGTCTAGGAATGGAAATACCTTAGGAGGATTTGAATCTGCTTTTACTGTGCCTGAGTGCTGAAGAAAAAACATTCCTAGTGGCTAGGTGTTAATGACTGAATGTTATACATTGGATCTCAAAGATTCACCTCCATGGATTCAACAAGTAGTTCTCTCTAAGTACTTAACTATTCCCATCAAGGAGACAGGAAAAGTTGGAGTCTGTTGATCATTCCTATCAAATAGTTTGGAACCAACTACTAGAATTCAGAAGATGAATTTGCTCAGTTCATTGTTTCTACTCCCCTCTACTTATTTTTATCTTCACCATAAGTGGGCCAAATATAATTAAATTTGCTTGTGAATGAAATTCACATACAGTTAAATTTTAGGATTGAAACTATCAATATTCATTTAGTTCACTTATCTAAGTTTCCCTCCCAGCTCCAATTTTCTGTGATTCTCTCATAATAATGTCAGAAAACAAGATACTCAGACTTACAAGCTCCAATTTGGGGGCAAGAAAGCTGTTTCTCTTCCTGGTTCCAGGGATGACAGTCCTATGATGACCCTTCACCAATTGAGGAGGCAGGTACCCCAATACATTTTGAATATAATGTTATACTAAAACAGTCCTAGAAAAGGTTTCTTTCTTCACCTGGAAATGTTCTATTAGCCCATTAATTCTCTCTTTCTCTCTGTCTCTGTATCTGTCTCTATGTCTCTCTCTATCTGTGTGTGTGTGTGTGTGTGTGTGTGTGTGTCTCATACAGAGAGAGAGAGAGCGCACAAACATACACATACCTTTGAAAGATGGAGGACTGAGGGTAGCAAAATCATATAGTATGTCACTCTTGTTTAATATATTGGTAGTGTTGCCAAATGGGTTATTTTTCTTTTTTATTATTTGCCTTTGGGAGGGATAAAGAGGTAGATGAAGAAATGAAATGTTATAGAAAAATGCATTAATAAAATTTTGTTTAAAAAAATTCTCTGTTTACTGGGCCTCTCATTCCCAGTCCTTCCTTAGAATATAGAACAGCCAAAGGAGAGAGTCAGAGAGGTTAAGCACCAAAGAATTAAAAGGGATGTTTGTAATATTTTCACCTTTTTGTCTGTTTGTTTGTTTCTCATGGTATTTTTTTCTTTTGGCCTGATTTTTCTTGCTCAACATGATAATATGTTTAAAAGAATTGTAAATATTTAAACCTTTATCAAATTGCTTACTGTCTTGAGGAGGGGGGAGGGAAGGGAGGAAGGGAGAAAATTTTAGAACACAAAATTTTACGAAATGAATGTTGAAAACTATCGTTACATGTATTTGGAAAAAAATAAAATACCATTAAAAAATAAAGCTAGCTAAGAAAAGCAAAAAAAAAAAAAAAAGAAAAGAAAAGAAAGATGTTTGATGCAATGTCTCCAGACAAGGAAACAAGCTGGGGGTCCCATAAGATGAGCCAGCAAGCTGATATCTTTGTTCTGTAAACTCATATGTTTCCATGCTTAAATAATTATATTCAATAATGAATGCTATGAAGTGCCAACTATATGCATGGCCTTGCCTATAAAAGCATAACAGAGACTGAACTGATCTTCAACGACTGCCCCAGCAGAGTTCTGGTACTCCATTCTTAAGAAGGAGCCAATTCATCTCTACTTCTTGGCTTCCCTGACTTCAAGTCTCAGCTTAAACTACTTTCTTCAAGAAACCTTTCCCAGTCTTCCTTAATCTTAATACTTTCCCTCTGAGATTACTTCTAATTGTCCATATATATATATATATATATATATATATATATAATTTGCACATAGTTATTTGTATTTTGTATTTCCTGTTAGATTATGAGTTCTTGAGAGAAAGGACTATTGTATTTTTTTCCATTTCTTTGTGTCCCTCCATCTCTTAGCAAAATTCCCATATAATGGGTATTTGATAAATGCTTATTGACTTTGAACTCCACCAGAAATGATAAAAATTTCATTGTTCCTATTCTAATAAAGCTTACACCCTACTAGAGTAGCTTATGTTTTACTGGTTTCCCAACAAAGTTCATTTTGAAAACTTCCTACCCTGGGTTAATTTATCTAATTGGAAAAAGAACTTGTTCACATTCAAACTGGCATAACTGGGGAAAATAACAACTCCTGGGATCTAATTGTAGATTTAAAGAACTGTCTCAGTTCCCTGAATAAACAAAGTGGGAAAGGTAAGGGATAGAAAAGTGAAATTTCTTAACTATATGCTTATACATCTTGTTCTCTGAAGGACCTTGCAAGAGAAGCAAAACAGATATTTTTATCCCCATTAGATAGTTAAGGAAAATAACTCAGAGATAAAAAATAACTCAGAGTCACAAAAACTATTTACTTTTCTAACTGAGATTTAATCATGAAAGCATAGTGTTCTTTCTTACCTGAATCTTATCTTGAAAAGTATGAAAAGTTCTTTTTCTACATTTTAATACTGTACTAGGTTAAATGCATGTCTAATTTCTAAGATAATTGAATGACTTTTTTGGAATTTAGAATTTGTTAGTAAAGCCCCATTATTTAAATAAAACTTCATATTTACATATGCTTTATAATTTATTTTTCTCACAATCCTATGAAGTAATGAAGCATAGCTATTTTTATTTTCATTTTGCAAAAGAGAAAACTGACTTAAACCCACATCATTCAACTTTAAGTCCAAAGCCCATTCCACTAACATAATACTACCTATTTAAACACAGTATTTTTTTTGCATGTTATACAGATTTGAATTAAATCTATTTGAAAATTTTTCCACTATTATGAAAAATCATATCAACTGAGCCATGTACTCTTCTCATTGAAAAAAAAACTAATATTTAACATAATTTCAAAAGTATACTCATCTTGAAAATACTATTCTTCTATGTTTGCTCCAGATTGAAACAAGTACAAAATAGCACCACTCTTCATCTCTACAGATTTTATGGAAGACAAAAGGATGAATTTTGGTAAGTGAGCATGTTACACAAAACATTCTGTTATTTTGTCTGAGGATTAATGTAAGATTAAACAATATGTTTTATTGCTTTGTTGTAAACAATATTAAATACTACAAACAACTAAATTTGCTTTTATGATTATACTGGAATAAATTAAGTTTGAACATATAAAATGTCTGAAATAACGTAGCCGCCATTGCCTCTGATATCCAAACAATTTTTCTTTTCCCTTTCTTAGAGGTCTTCAAGCAGATTCTGACTGATTAGTTGCTAGGTAGGTTATAGTAGAGATTCCTTTTTTGCATGGATTTTACTAGTTGCATACTGAAGTCTCTTCCAACTCTCAATTTTGTGATTCTGTGATAACATTCAGTATTGTAAACCCATATTTTACATGTTTGTTATTGATATGTATTTTGTCCCATAGGTTCTGATTTCTGTCTTTCCATTATTTAATGAAAATTTTCTCAGATATTTTTATATTGTACTTCTCACCTTTCCAGATCTGGTCATTTCTATTTTTGTAACCTTCATGGAGACTGGGACCAAGTCTTAGCTAAGTTGTGTTTGGGGCGGGGGAGAGAATGGGTGGGAGGGGATGGAGGGGGTATATAAATATATATATATTCCTCAATGCTATAGTGCTTTACACACTGTAGGTTCTTAATAAATGTTTGATAAATGAATGGTAAGTATATTCATATAGACTTTGGAATGTCCATGTTTCTAACATAGACAAATGTAACCTACTTTTTTGAGTTTATTCTAAAAAAAAAAAAAAAACTTATTTCTCCTTTTTCATTATTCAAGTAAAATAAGAGTGGCAGTATATGGGATGTTCAGAGAGATTAGCACCTCTGGTGTGAGAGCTTGCCAAGCCCTTTTAAGAATGCCCACCTTCACTCACTTCTCACCTATAGCACCAAGAAACTAGCAGGCACAGAGGCTATGCCCAGTAAATTATTTCAACAGATGGCCTAAACCATGCTGAGTGTAACTGACAGGCCTTAAACCTGTCAATAATTAAATGGATGTTTTCCCCAAGCATTGGGATGCAAACAATCTATTCCAACAGCCATGAAGTCAGCTAAAGCAGGTACTGTGAAATGCTTAGTTTGGTCCAAATACACCAAGATCATCCACTGCATTCTAGGCCATGATCTAGAATTCTGACCTTTGTCCTAACATTGGACTTTAATAATTCTGGAAGAGAAAGCAAGACATATAACTTAGCAAAACTCTGCCTTGCTTAAATCCAATTCACACTCAACTTAGACATCATTCTTTTGATCTTTAAAAATGAAGGACTAACAACAAAATAGGAATGAATGTCTTAAGAAAAATGAAAAGACGTGATTAGTTTTAATGGCTGAAACAGGAGTTGCAGTATGGTTATCTCTAGTTTTAACAAAATATCATATATAGATTCATCTGAAGGTGCTAACATTGATGTTCTTCCTTCATATTCAAATGTGGTGATAGTGGAAGGAATCTCTGTAGGTAATACTGGCTACAAATATCAGGAAAAACAAACGTCATTGTGATTTCAACTTCAAGATCTGTCTTGTTTCAAACTAAAAGAAATTTGATACATTATTATCCATTTATAAGGAATATTGACACTAAAGAACAAATCTATTAAAATTTAAAGAAACAGGAGTCATAAAGAATGAAATAGTCTTTGTTTCAAAATAATGCCCCCACAGTATACTAAGCACTGAAGCAAGTTTTCAGAGATGGAAAGTGAGCAGATAGAACTGTTTCATTAGATGAAGGCACAAGTATTTTCTTCTGCACTGAAGCTTCATTCAGTCAGAATATTTAAGCAGCAGAAACAGTAATAAAAGGCCTAGTGTTACTGAGAGTAACTCTTACCAAGATGTGAGTATAGATTATTTCCATGCAAAATAAACAGCTAAGACTCTTGAGGGAGCATGACCATGAAAAGAGTCCTGGATGGGGGAATCAAAAGACCTAGATTTGAATACCTGCTAAGCAACCTATTACTCATCTATCCTTGGACAAGTCACTTAAACCCCTACGTCATTCCCCAGTTTCCTTAGTTGAAAAATGAGATCATTGCACAAGATGACTTCAAAGGTCCCTTATAGCTTTAAATCTATGATACTATGAACTCTGATGGTCTTAGATTCCTGTGTATATGTCCTATATGCACACGAAATGTGTTCTGCTAGTGCACCTAACAAAATTGTGTAAAGACAGCCAAGAGGTGAGTATTGTATGTGTCCCCCCAGAATTCAGGTACAAGTGGCACTATTTGGGAATAAATCTGGATTGATACCTGTTTGCCTTCAGATTAAGCAGAAACCTATTTAATTCTGATGCTATTCCCTCCACTAGGGTATGTCCTATAACTGCTAAGCACAGGACATCTAGTTTCAGAATGGACCATTGTGCTTTCCCATGAAATTTAAACTTTCTTAGATTTCTTACTTGGCAACAAGATAGTTTGTGTCATTTTTGTCTGTCTTTTCTACAGTTTTGGAACCTAACAGGTCAATCACACACACTGTGACTGAGTTTGTCCTCCTGGGTTTTTCTGGTCACAGGGAAATGCAGAATCTCCTCTTCTCCTTGATCTTAGTGATTTACATTCTGACTTTGTTGGGAAATGGAGCCATTGTCTCCGCAGTGAAATGGGACAAGCAACTCCACACACCCATGTACATCCTCTTGGGGAACTTTGCTTTCCTTGAAATATGGTATGTTTCTTCTACTGTTCCCAACATGTTGGCCAACTTTCTATCTGAGACCAAGACCATCTCTTTCTCTGGATGCTTCTTCCAGTTCTACTTCTTTTTCTCCCTGGGTACTACTGAGTGTTTCTTTCTATCAGTCATGGCATATGATCGGTACCTAGCCATCTGCAGACCACTACACTACCCCACCATCATGACAGGGAAGTTCTGTGTCACCCTGATAGCTGCCTGTTGGGTGAGTGGATTTCTTTGTTATCCAGTTCCCATTATTCTTATATCTCAACTGCCTTTCTGTGGCCCTAACATCATCGATCACTTTGTCTGTGACCCAGGCCCATTATTTGCACTCACCTGTGTCCCTGCTCCTGCTATTAAGCTCATCTGCTATACTTTTAACTCCATGATTATTTTTGGACCCTTCCTCTCCATCCTTGGATCCTACACCCTAGTTCTCCGAGCTGTGCTACGTGTTCCCTCTGGTGCTGGACGACGTAAAGCCTTCTCCACATGTGGATCCCATCTGGTGGTCGTGTCTCTGTTCTATGGCACCCTCATGGTAATGTATGTAAGCCCAACATCTGGAAATCCAGCTGGAATGCAGAAGATTGTCACGCTGGTGTACTCAGTAATAACTCCACTCTTAAACCCTCTAATCTACAGTCTACGCAACAAAGACATGAAAAATGCCCTGAGGAAAGTCCTAGAAAAATTGAAAATTAACCAGATTTCATGAGAGTTATTTGAAAGGTAAGATGACTATTATATTACTCTTTGACTCTGCTTCAATACTTTGAAGGAACTAAAATCTCATAATTCATCTACTATTGCAGATCACAATCCACCCATGTCTTTTCATCCTATGTAATTTTTTTTTAAATTTCATGTTTCCACAGTCTCAATAGAGACTTTAAAAAAGGAAAAATTCCTATGTGTTTATAATATTTATTTGTTTATAATATTTATAATAGCTCTTTTTGTGGAGGGAAAAAATTGGAAATCAAGGGGATACTCATTAGGTAGGGATGACTGAACAAGTGGCATATGATTAGGATGGAATACTATTATGCTAAAAGAAATGATGAGCAGGATTCTTTCATAAAAACCAGAAAAGGATTACATGAACATTAGTTCATGTGTTCATAAAGTGAAATGAGCAGAACCAGGAGAACATTGTATACAGTAATAACAATATTGTACCAAGATCAACTGTGCATGACTTAGCTCTTCTCTGCAATACAATGATCCAAGTCAATTCCAAAAGACTTAAGATAAAAAATGCTATTCATCTCCAGAGAAAGAACTGATGGAATCTGAAAACACATTAAAGCATATTCTTTTTATTTATTTATTATTTGGGGGGGGGGTTGGGCACTGCATTTTATTTTGCAACATAGCTGATATGGAAAAGTTTTGCATTATTGCACATACATATCAAATTGCTTGCTTTCTTAAGGAGGGGGGAGAGAAAGAATACATAATTCAAACTTTTTTTAATGTTACAAAAATGTTTTGTTTACATGTAATTGAGAAAAATAAAAATTAAATGTAAAAATGTGTCTTGCTACCAAGCATGTCATATTGCATCCCATGATCTCACAGTTAATTGAAAGAAAAATTGAAAAGATAAGGAGAGTAGTTTTAGAAAACCATGATAAGAACTATATGAACTGAAGCAAAATGATGTGAAAAAAAACCAGTAGATCATTGTGTCATAAGAGCAGTGTTTGTGCTGATTATCAATTGTAAAAGATTTTGCTACTCTGTTCAATACAATGATTCAAGACTGTTCCAAAGGGGTCATGATAGAGGAAAAATGCTATCCATCTCCAGAGAGAGAATTGATAATTCTCAGTGAAAATTGAACTATAATTTCTCATTTTATTTCTCTTACTTTTTTGTAATATGGCTAATATGGAAATGTGTTGTTTGATTTTACACATATAGTTAATATCATATTTCTTGCCTTTTCACTAAGTGGGGGAAGAAATGGGAAGGAGAGAGAGAATGTGAAACTCAAAAGTTTAAGAAGAAAAAACTATTTTAAATGAATAATAAATTTGAAAAAAGAAAGAAAGGATACAGTCCCAAGGGAAATGCAGCATAGCCACTAAGCTTATTGAAGAGAATCTAAGAATTAATAGTATTCACTAATATGACACATAAATTGGATCCCATGTAAAATAGCACATTCCTATCAAGATCTAGGAGAGGAGAGAATCTTGTAGCTTACATTTGCCACATGACCTTGTCTCCAGGCTCAGTCAAGGAATATCATCATAATATGAGTGGAAAGGGAAATATGAGGAAGTGGGGAAGGGTGATGCAGGAGAGAACAGGCAACTCATGCAAGCCAGTATAATTACTATTTCTGTGCAACTGCTGTGAGCCAGACCTTCAAAGGTGCCTGTTCTTCTGTAAAGCTATTTATTATTTACCCCTTTAGAGATAACTAAAGCATGATTGGGGTTCTTATCTATTTGGGAACTGATAACACACTGTGAGGGCTCAGGACTATATATTAGCTCTCTGAGAATACTCAGGTGCATTCAGCACAACAATGTAGATTCTTCTTCTGCTAAATAATGAATGAGAGGTGCCAGAAAGATGCCATGGTTTCCTACAGAATGTTGTGAAGCACATCCTTCATCCTTCAAAACTGATATCTAGCAAGTGAATTTCCAAGAGTCATCTCTCTTCCTCCCTCCAAGCAATCACCTTATAGCTATCTTTTTATTAATACGTTCATTACAATAGTTTACATTTAAATAGTTTTTTAAGGTTTACAAAGAGAAATAACAGATTTCATTTTATCTTTAGCTCTTAATCCAAAGGATAATTATTCCCTAAAAACTGTTAATCACATCAACTAGATGTGGTACATTATCCAAAAGAAAAGAGAGAAATGATGCCAGGCTTCTGGATTCTGATTCCAAATCAAGGTCTGTGAACCTGGACTTTGGTTTTTATTTCTGCTTCTTAATTGGCAGCCCTCAGATTGAGCTAAGCACCCCTGACTGTTTTCTAGATTAAAAAGTACAAAAGAATTATTGCTTAGAAAGATGAACAATAACATTTGGGTCTGAGATGCTTAGAAACTATTTTTCTTTTCATGATTCTTCATTACACTGACAACCAGTAGTGACAATGAACCAAAGATCTTCATTTCTTAGTACCACACTAGTTGACTTATTCTTTCTAACTTGCTTGCTTTTGTTTTTTGCTTTTTTCCTTTTGTTCTCCCTTTCTTTTATTCAACAAGGGCAGCTGTTGGCACAGAAGATAGAGTGCTAGACCTAAAGTCAAGAAAATCTGAGTTCAAATTTGGCCTCATTTAACTAGCTGTGTGATCCTGGACAAGTCACTTGACCTTTTTTCTCTTAATCCACAAAAGAAGAAGAGAGAAAACTACTACAGTGTCTTTGCCAAGAAAATCCTATGAACTTACTGGTTCACAGGTTCACAAAGAGCTGGATATGACTGAATTCTTGAACAACAGAAGCACCTATCTCATGGGTTTATTAAAATCTGAGATAATATTCATAAAGGGCTTAGAACAGGGCTTGTTACATAGTAGGTGATTAAAACATGCTTGTTCTCTTCCCCCGTTGTACCACCACCCCCATTTACTAAAACATTTACTTCTGTGCAGAGGCAATGTAACAGGGGACAGAAAGCCAACCTTGAAGCTAATATGACCTGAGTTCAAGTATTGCTTCTACTAATGTAACATGGTTGTGTGACATTGAGCAAAAGAATTAATATTTCAATGCTCTCAATAACTCAGAACATAAATTGCAAATAAAATCTTCTCTATGGGAACTGTATTAGTTAAAGGGGTTTGCCTTACCCTCAAGCTCCCTAAGCCAGTGAAATCATAGGTCTAATAACTATCCTCCTACTTGAGTACAGAGTATTGTGCTAGGCATTGGAGGAAATACAAAATTTATATAAGGGATGATTCTTGTTCTCAAGGAATTTATAGTCCAAATAGGAAATATTTAAAATAATTCTTTCAGTTTTTTCTTTGCCTTAACTGAAAAAAGTCCTTGACCCATTTGTTTCTTTGTTATACCCAACTCAACAACTAGATTCTCTTGATAGATAAGGTTTTGACCCACTTTGGATTTTTTATCTATTACTTTATCTATTTATTTTATTTATTTATGATTGTTCCATCATTTTATTTATATTTTTTCAATAACATGTTAAAACAAATTTTTAACACTTGGATTTTTTTAGGTTTTTAGTTCCAAAGTTCATTCTTCATTCCATCCCTCACTTCCTCCCTGAGATAATAATTAATCCAATATAGTTTATACATGTGGAATCATGTAAAACATTTCCATCTTAGTCATTAGTACAAGAAGACTCAAATTTCTAAAAATGAATGAAAGAAAAAGAAAGGAAGAAAAGATGAAAAAGGAAGAAAGGAAAGAAGGAAAGAAGGAAGGAAGGAAGGAAGGAAGGAAGGAAGGAAGGAAGGAAGGAAGGAAGGAAGGAAGGAGGGAGGGAGGAAAGAGGGAAGGAAGGGAGGAAAGAGGGAAGAAAAGAAGGAAGGAGGGAAGAAAGGAAGGAAGGAAGGAGGGAAGGAAGGAGGGAAGGAAGGAAGGAAGGAAGGAGGGAAGGAAGGAGGAAGGAAGGAAGGAAGGAAGGAAGGAGGGAAGGAAGGAGGGAAGGAAGGAAGGAAGGAAGGAAGGAAGGAAGGAAGGAAGGAAGGAGGGAAGGAAGGAGGGAAGGAAGGAAGGAAGGAAGGAAGGAAGGAAGGAAGGAAGGAAGAAGGGAAGGAAGGAAGGAAAGAAGGAAGGAGGAGAGAGGGAGGGTGTAATGTTCTTATTGAATTTTCTGGTGATCTTTGGGGCAGCCTTCTTTTCGGCAGATTAATCACCACAAGAATAGCCAGGTGTTAAAATCCAAATCCTTTTATTATCTCCTTCAAAGTTTTGTCTCCTTGCCTGGGACTTCAGCTAGCTTTCTTAGAGGCCTTCCAGAGTCTTGATTTCAGTGGAGAATCTAAGAAGGACAGGCCTGCCACCACAGTGCTGATGAAGATGGAAATGAATCTCTCTCCTTGGCTCCGAGAGCTTGAGCTCCTGACTCGAATCCTTTTGTCTTCTCTAGCTCTGAATCTGGCTGAGGCTCCCAGTTTATATGCTCTACACTGAGTAGAAACCAATCATTATATCACTAGGAAACCATTATTTGTTGTAAGATTAAATCAATCATACTGAACTTAGAGAACTATTCATCACCATGCTAAACTAGATAACCATTGTATCATCAATTCCACTGAATTAGCACCTTGGAAGAATCCTTTTTTCAAGTTCATAGTTCTGGCCTATAACAGGAGAGACAGAGAGAAGGGAGGGAGGAGAGAAGAAAGGAGGGAAGGGAGGAAGAGAGGAAGGAATGGAGGGAAGACGGGAAGAAGGGAGGGAAGAAGAAAGGGAAGGAAGAAGGGAGGGAAGGAATGGAGGAAGAAGGGAAGAAGGGAGGGAAGAAGAAAGGAAGGAAGAAGGGAGGGAAGGAGGGAGAAAGGAAGGAAGAAGGGAGGGAAGGAGGGAGAAAGGAAGGGAAGGAGGAGAGCAGTGGAGGAAAGGAGGAAGGGAAGGAGGAGAGCAGTGGAGGAAAGGAGGAAGGGAAGGAGGAGAGGAGGGGAGGAAGGGAGGAAAGGAAGGGAGGAAGGGAAAAAGAGAAGGAAGGAAGGAGGAAAGGAGAGAAGGAGGGAAGGAGAGAAGGAAGGAAGGAAGGAAGGAGGGAAGGGAGGAGGGAGGGAGGGAGGGAGGCAGGAAGGGAGGGAGGGAGGAAAGAAAGAAGGAAGAAGGGAGGGAGAAAGGAAGGAACTGAAAGGGAAGGAGGGAGGGAAGGAGAGAGAAAGGGAAGCAGGAAAGCAGCATGCTTCAGTTTATATTCAGACAATATAAGTTCTCTCTCTCAAGGATATTAGTCCTATGGGATTGTCTTGGATCATTGTATAGCTGATAGCTGTTATTCACAGTTGATCACTCTACACTGTTAATATTACGTGTTCATTCTCCTAGTTTGCCCGCTTCACTTTGTATCGTTCATCTTTCCAGGTTTTTCTGAAATCATCCTGCTTGTCATTTCTTATACTATAATAATATTCTATCATAATCATATACCATAGATTGTTTAGCCATTCCCCAATTTATGGGCTGCTATAAATATTCTTGTATGAGTAAGTCCTTTTCCTTTTTTTTTTTTTTTTTTTTTTTTTTTTTGATGTTTTGGGAATATAGATAGTAGTATTCCTGCATTTTTTTAAGGATTTGTGTTATTTAGTTCTAAATTAGCATTTTTTTATTTTTGAAGTGCTATTTTAGGGAATTTAATTAAATCTTCTGGTTTTAGCATAATTTTCCTTTCATCATTCAAAAAAATTCATATCTCATTAAAATCATTGAGACTTCTGATACTTAGAAATTCTCTTTGTATTGGATGTCTTGCGAATGATTCCCTAAAATAAGACACTTCTTTTACCCAGATTTATAAATGTAATAACTAAATCACATTATTTGAAATTAAATTCAAATATTCATCATGAAACAATACATTTATTTTTCCTAGATTTAATGTTATATTGCTTATTGAACACACTGGAAATTAGTTTGCACACTTATCTCTTTGTCTCAAATGCAGTCAGTATAGACTTATGTGCTCCCCTTTTCCATCTCTAATTTTGTAATGAAATCAATACTGTTATTCTTAAGAAGGATATGTCAATCAATTTTCCTACTATTTTGTTTCTATACTCCACAGACAATATTCCCCTATAAATCTTAACTTCCCTTTTTAAAATATAAGTTTTTTGACAGTAGATAAGCTTTTTTGTATTTTTATTCCCAGAACTTAGCACAGTCCTGACATATAGGAATTATTGGACAAATTTGTTGTTGCTGTCATTATTCATTCATTCAACATAAAATAACTGCTTAAACTAATTGAAAATAACTGGCTAATTCTGAAGTGCAATTTGGACTAATAAACTATGCATACTTTTTGACCCACCAGTGCCATTACTGGGTCTGTATCCCAAGGAAATGACAAAGGAAAGGAAAGGAAAGGACCCACATGTGCAAGAATGTTTGTAGCAGCTCTTTTTGTGATAGCAAAGAATTAGAAAATGAGTAGATGCCCATCAATTGGATAATGGTTGAACAAGTTGTGTATTTGAAGGTAATGTGGAATATTATTGTTCTATAAAAAATGATGAACAAGCTGACTTTAGAAAGGCCGAAAAAGATTTAGATGAACTGATACTAAGTAAAACAAGCGAAACCAGAATATATTGTACACAATAATAGCAAGAATATGCAAGGATTAACTATGAAAGACTTGTTCTTCTCAGTGGTTCAGGTATTCAAAGCAATCCCAATAGACTTTACAGAAAGTACCCTCTGTATCCAGAAAAAGAACTAAGGAAACTGAATGTAAATTAACACATGCTGTGTTCACTTCTTTTTTGTTGGGGTTTTTTTTTATCTCTCCTATGGTTTTTTTTTTGTTTGTTTGTTTGTTTTTTGCTCTGATTTTTCCCTCCCAGCATGATTCACAAAGAATTTTTGTTAAAAATTAAAAAAAAAAATAAAATAGCTGACTGAAACTAATCAAATCAAAACTGTTGTAATCTAATGGGGAGAACTTCATGACTAACTTATTGAATCCTCTGAGGACATTGATAGCTTCTGGAATGTCAAAACATGCATAAAGAAGTAACCTTCCATTATATGAGGACATTGCAATCTCTTATGTAAATTCTCTTATGCAAATCCCTTAGATTCCCTAATCTGATGGTATGGCATCTTGTTTTAAACTAAACCTTGTTTTAAAAAATGGGTGTGATCCTCCTAATATATTCATACCACTATATATATACATATATATATTACTATCCACAATTAATTTTCCATCCTTTCTCAAACCTCTCATAGCTTATCCTTCCTCTGACTCTCTCAGCTAAAAATCTTGTCTCATATTTCACTAAAAATATTGAGACCATTAACGAAGCACTCTTTTGTCTACCTTCTTTCTCAATCCAGATAACTCATGTGCCTTCTGCTACTATCTGTCTCATTTATCACCCATCTCACTTTATGAGGTAGTCCTTCTCCTTGACAAGGCTAACAAGTAATTCCATTTTGTCCCATCTTCTCCAAAAGAATGCCCATGCTGTCATCCTTAGTCTCTCATTTATCTTCAACCTTTCCCTATCTGCTTCTTATTTACTATATTCATGCATGCTCCAATCTTTCCTATCTTCAAAAATCTCTTACTTAATTTATCCATTCCATATCTTTTTTCCTTTTTATAGCTAAACTCCTTAAGATGACTGTCTACCGTCAATGCCTCCATTTCCAAAACTAATAACCTTTTCTAAATCTTCATCTCTCTTGAACTCTTTGTAGTTTTGACATTAATGATCAATCCTTTTTCTCATGATTTCAATAATAATACTCTATGTTATTTCTCCTCTGTCTGACCACTCTTTCTCATATTCCTTTGCTGGATCTTCTTCCAGATCAGACCCATCAACAGTGAGTACATATGCTCATGGACAAAATTAAATCCAGCAGACCTGAAAGATGAACTGCTTTTTTTGAGAAAGACCTCAGCATCCAAATAGCATCCCTGAATGAAACAAGACTAGCAAATGAAAGCCAACTTAGTGACATCAAAGCTGGATATATGATTTTCTGAAGTGGCTAGTGTAATGAGGAGGTTCATGAAATTAGTGCAAGTTTCAAAACCAGATCTAATTTAGCCAGCAAGTTCATATGCCTCCTAAATGAAATGAATGACAGTTTCATGATAATGCAAATGCTATTTGCAGGAAAGTGCCATGCCACCATCATCATTGTGTATGCTCCACCATGACAAATCCTGAAGAAGTCAAAAAAAAAAAAAATTTCATGAAGACCTGAAGATCTTCATCATCAATGTACTGAAAGAGAACAAGCTTGTAATTGTGGGTGACTTTAATGCCAATGTATGCACAGACTATCAGACATGGTTGGTTGTCCTTGTGAAGAACAGCAACAGCAATAGTCACTTACCATTGAAGATTTTTATGTCTCATGGCCTTCTCATCACCAACACTGTCTTCTGCTTACTTAATCCAAAATATGTCATGGATGCACCCTCATAACAAGCACTAGCATTTAATAGATTACATCATTTTAAAGAGAAGAACAGGCAAGATGTGAAAGAGATAAAGGCAATATGCTGGACCAATCACAGACTTATCTTCTCCAAGCTAACCATTGGCAGTTAACCCCAAGGCAAAACAACTATTGGGGAAACTCAACATCAACAGATTAGAGCACTTCTCCATCTGTGAACAATGTATTGCTGAACCACAGAAAACCACAGAAAAAAAGGAGTCATCACATAGCAACAGGGGAGCAGAAAAGTAGAGAGTAACTTTCAAGGACTAGATTATAATACCATATTTGTTCATCTGGACCAGAACACATAAACATTTGGATTAATTTGACAAATACAATGAGGAAATTCAGCAGCTGCTAAATGAAAAATGAAAACTCCATAGAATTTGTCATCAGGACAACTCATTCATTTCTAAAAGATTATTACTTAACTCCATCAGAAGTAAAGTGCAATACCTTTTGACCTAACAAGGTACCACAACTAGGCAAGTGTCCCAAAAAAATTTTAAAAGGAAAAACACTTATTTGTCCAAAAATATTTATAACATCTCATTTCTAAGTGCAAAGAGTTGGAAATTGAGAGAATATCTATCAATTGGGGAATGGCTAAATAAATTGTGATGTGTGATTATGATGATATACAATTGTTCTATGAGAACTGATGAGCAGAATGCTCTCAGGAAAACCTGGAAAGTCTTTCATGAGCTCATGCAAAGTGGAATGTACTGGGTATAAAGTAATAGCAGTGTTCTGGGATGATCAGCTGTGAATGACTTTGCTATTCTCAGTAATACAATAATCCAAGATTATTCTGAAGAACTTAGAATGAAAAATGCTATCCATACCCAGAAAAAGAACTAATTATGTTTGAATACATATTGAAGCTTACTTTTTTAAAATTCATTTTTCTTGTGGTTTTTAGAGGAGGGAATTTATATTTTCTTTTATGTGACTTTTATTAAAAATGTTTTGAATAACTTCTTATGTGCCCTCTCAATGAGTGGGGGAGGGAAGAAGAGAATCTGGAACTCAACCTTTTAAAAAAAATGTCTAAAATTTGTTTTATGTGTAACTGGGAAAAATAAAATATCAAATAAAAAAGTACAAGTTAAACTTAGAGTGATGCAAGATTTTAGTTCAAAAAGAAGGTAGATGAGATTCAGTTTTACAGCAATAGCAATAATCCCAAGTGCTTTTACAGTAATCTGAAGACTATAGGCCAAAGACCTCTGGTACTCAGCTGATGTGGCTAATGGAGTCACAATGATCAATGATAAGTACATGATCCCAGAGAAATGAGCTGAACATTTTCACTATGTTCTCAACAGTCATCAACCAATGCTTTAGCCATTGATCATATACTTCAGGTTAAAGTCATTCCCTCCCTAAATAAACTTCAAACTGAATAAGAGAAACTCAATGCCATTAGGCTCCTGTTTTGTAGTAATGATTCTGTCACTGTTTTCATCCCAGCATAGATCCACAAGGCATGGGGTCCACTGCTTGTACAGCAACTGACATATGCAAGAGGAGGTTCTCCCCCAAGATATCAAGGATGCCTCCATTGCCTATACCTGTAAAGGAAATGGAAACATTGTCCTGTGGCAATGATAGAGGCATCTCTCTTTAATCATTGCTGGCAAGATTCTTGCCAGAGTCCTCCTTAATAACCTGATCTGTCACCTGGAAGATAATCATCTACCTGAGAGCTATTATAGCTTCAGAAAGGGGTGAGACTTCACACCTCTCAGATTAGCTAAAATGCCAGGAAAAAATAACACTAAATGTTGGAGGAGATATAGGAAAACTGAGACACTAATACATTGTAGAGTTGTGAACTAATCCAACCATTATGGAGAAAAACATGAAACTATACCCAAAGGGCTATAAAACTGTTTATACCCTTTGATTCAGCAGTGTCTCTACTGTATCCCAAAGAGATCATAAAAAAATAAAAAGATCCACATGCAAAAAAAAATGTAGAAGCCCTTTTTGTAGTGACAAGGAATTGGAAACAGAGTGGATGCCCATCAGTCAGGAAATGACTGGATAAGTTATGGTATATGAATTTAAAGGAACATTATTGTTCTATAAGAAATGATGAGTCCACTACTGTCAGAAAGGCCTGAAGAGACTTACATGAACTGATGCTAAGTGAAGTGAATAGAACCAGGTGAACATTGTTCACAGCAACTACAAGATTATGTGATGATCAACTGTAATGGACTGGCTCTTTTCAATGATAACTTGATTCAGGACAGTTCCAATAGTCTTGTGATGGAGAGAGCCATTCTCATCCAGAAAGAGGACTATGAAGACTGAATGTGGATCACAACATAGTATTTTTATCTTTTGTCTTTGTTGTTATTTGCTTGCTTGTTTTATTATTTCTTTTTTTTTCTTTTGTTATGATTTTTCTTGTTCAATATGATAAATGTGGGAAAACGTTTAGAAGAATTGAACACATTTAACCTATATTGGATTATTTTCTGTCAAGGGGAGGAGAAAGCTGGAGAAAAAGCAAGAAAAAATTGGAACACAGAGTTTTTCAAGGGTGAATGTTGAAAACTATCTTTGCGTGTATTTTGAAAAATAAAAAATTATTGTTATTTTTAAAAAACAATCAAAAATTAGTTGAATATTTGTAACTAGCATAAAAAAAAGAAAAGGTGGAAGAATGGTTGATATGATGTTTGCTGGCTAGCAATTCTATAAGAAAGCCCAGGAGAAAAACAGAGGTCTTTATACAACATTCATCCACCTGATTAAGGCCTTTGATACTGTCAATCATGAAGGTTTGTGAAAAATCATAGCAAAATTTTAGTGTGCTCTGCAGATTTCCCACAGCTTTCCTTCTAAGAATCAATTTGTTTATTCAACAACAAATCAACAAGCATTTATTAAATAGCAGTTAAGTACATAACACTGTGCTAAATCCTGGAAATACTAAGAGAGGCAAAAACAGTCCAGCCCTCAAGGAGATTACAATAAAAAGAGTGATTATTTAGATAGGAAAATTCTAAATATCTTCCTCTTAGCAGTCTCAGATTCTTTATTGATAAAATGGGGATAACACCTACCTTGAATGATTGTTATGAGAATTAAATGAAAAAATATTAAAAAATATAAGAAGCTCTTAACACAGTGTGTGTGCCAGACAATCCCTTTCCTTCCTTCCCTTTCCCCATCTTCTCAACTTCAAGTTATGCTCCCACTGGACTTCAAATCCAATGAACATAATGGTTATTTGACTGAATTAATTGGTCAAATTGAATGTTCATATAAGCTGCAAAAAATTTTTCATTGTTATTGTTATTTAGATATTTTCTGAACCACAATCAAACACTTTACTCTTTGCAATATTGACCAAGGATGCAAATTGGCATAGTGGATAGACTACGGAAGGAAATTAGAAAAAAAGCATTTATTAACCACCTATTATGTGTTGGGGTAGAGATGACCAGTGTTTGAAAACTATCCAGAAAGTGCTTGCCTTATGTGAGTTCTTCATAAAATAGTCTTTTAGGCAAATTATTTAACCTTTCAGTACTCTCAGGCAACTCTCAAAGACAATACAACTGTGTGACCCAGTGGACAGAGCGCTAAATCTGAAGACAGGAAGACCTGAATTGAAATCAGATCTCAGACACAGTCATGATATGACTGGACAATTCACTCAACTTCTGTCTACCTGAGTTTCCTCATCTATAGGACTGAGGATGACAGCATTTATCTCCCAAGGTTGTTGGTAGGATAAAAGTAATATTTGTTAAGTGCTTTGCAAACTTTTAAAAGACTATATAAATACTAGCTATTATTATCAGTTGGGTCATCTAAGTGGTGCAATTGATACAGTGCCAGACTCATTTTGGTAATTCCAATCAGACCTCAGACACTTTGTAGTTTTATTACCCTAGGTAAGTCATGTAACCATGTTTGCCTTAATTTTCTTAAAGTTTGATCAGGAAGAGTCAGAAATGACTGAAAAATTACTAAACAATAAAAATAATTATTTGTAGAACAATTTTACTCCCCTCAAATTCCTTAACTGGAAGTTTCCTTTTCTGATGAAATCCTAGGTTCAGATCAAGGGTGAGGGGAAGAGAAAAAGGGACAGAGAGAAGTATTGAAGGATGTGAGGAAAGAGGAAAAGAAAGAAAAAAATAGTTTTGGAAATAAGTTTAGATATAGTCAAGATCTAAATATAGATATAAATTATATGGTTAATATAGAGGTAAGTATTGATCTAGACATCTTCATAAGTATAAATTTAGATCAAAGCTTCTTAAACTGTGACTCATAACCCCATATGGGACTGAATAACTGAATGGGAGTTCATGAAAAATTTAGCAACAAGAAAAGGTATGAAATATTACACCAAAATTTAATTCTTTATATGAAAAAGCAAACACATCCATCTTATTAGTATCCAATTGTCTTAAATAATAAAATTATATGTACACTGAAGAATTGTTTTAAAATAAATTCTTTGGTATACATATATCCAGGGTCATATAAAAATTTCTTAAGTGAAAAAGGTTATGAGTAGAAAAAGTTTAAAAAGCTTGGTACAGGTGATATAGATGACAGCTCAGTGGAAAAATGAATAGAGTGTTGTCATTGAAGCAATACCTAAATTCAAATCCAGCCTCAGATGCATCCTAGCTGTATAATCTTGAGCAATCACTTCATCCCTATTTGTCTCAGTTTCCTTACCTATAAATGGGGATAATAGTAGAACCTACCTTCCAGAGGTGTTATCAAAAGTTAAAATATGAAATAATATTTACAAAATGTTTAGCACAAGTACCTAGCATATAGTATTATATAAGTGCTGGATATTTTTATAATTATTATATATTAGAAAGATGAGAGAGAGAGAGAGAGAGAGAGAGAGAGAGAGAGAGAGAGAGAGAGAGAGAGAAATGTAGATGTAAACCAAGGCTTCTTAAATTTTTTTCACTCATAAACACTTTTAAATCCAGAGAAATGTTTACATTTTTACATGATCATTGGTACATAGGTATACAAAGTAGATATACAAATCGAACATTTACTGATAATAAAACATAATTTTGTGATTCTTATATTACAGGTACAAGACCCCATATGAGGCTGTGAACCACAGTGGGATATAGACAGTGATGGTGATAGTGATATAGATTTTAAAAAAAGAAGAATCAGGTGCATTGGAGATGACTTCTAAGAACAATACAATCTCTTTATAGAGGGCAGATTTCCTGAAATCTACCTAGGATTTGTTCTGGCTTTTCTTCTATTTCTCATTCATTCAAGCCCAACTCCAGGTGCCAATCTATACAGACTATGAGAAGACCCATGGGCATGGGAAAAGATGGCCCCTGGAGGAGAAAAAGATAAAAACACTGAACCCACCAAGGAGAAGTCTGAAATTTCACAGTGATCACTGGAGTTAAATATAGTTTGGGTGCTTTAAATATTTATAGAGGCTAAAGATACTCCTAGGAAACAAGTCTTTGGGCTATCCAAGTGCAGAAGGAATAAAATAAATGATGTATATATAATGCTTTTCCAACAGTGCTTTTTCTTTAGTCATCGAGGATAGAATCCCTGCAGCTGAGATTTCACTAAATATTCATTCTTTTCCATAGGTGAATCTGTACCACCATTACCAGGTGTAAGAGAGAGGTGCTAAGTTTCAATACAATGACTACTTCCACATACCTGCTCCAATTGTTCACTATGAATTGTCTGAAGAGAACTCAGAGAAGCATTATGGTGATTTGGAAAGATTGACAGCTCAGAAGATAGAAGATCTAGTTCTAATCCTAGCTTTGCTGCCAACTTTGTAAGATTTATTTTGGCAAATGATTTTCTTTCTTATTTTCCTCATCTATAAAAACAAGAAGTAAGACTGGATGATTTCTAAAGCCTATTTTATTCCTAACATGCTATGATTATGAATAGCATACCCTTTTCTCCTGAGAAATCAGTTCACTTTTTGGCACTAATCAAGAATTCTTTTTCTTAAGTCACTTGCTAAACACATACATCCAGTTTATGGTTTAACTGGAGAGGAACAGTGATAGATAAACTACTCAAACATTCACTCTTAGTTTATCTTGGGGTAGTGTATTTTTCATTTACTTGTAGTCAAAAGTAGAAACAGGTGGAGGGCATGGTCTTTTTGCTTTACAGAAGTGATTTCTGGACCCTGAGAGCTTGAGAAAAGATGTTCTTATGACCAAAGTTAGTGGGAGTGTAAGAGGAGGAAATACTACACTTAAACACCTAACTATATTCCCAGAAAGTGTCAACATTCCAGCAATTCCTGCAGAATATTAGACCTGGCTCTTCTCCCCTACAGCTGTACATCTTTTGTCTAGTTTATTTCTCATTTTTATCTCCATTTAAAAATAAGAGAGATGATAATGGAAAAACTTAAATCAATCAACCTGAATACTGACAAATATTACACAGGGGTCAGTAGAAGTTTATATTTTGATTTGAAATTTCAAGTACAATGCATTTATCTTTTTCCATGCCTCTATGGACAATCAGATTTTTCATGTACTAATATTCTTGTCAACAAAAAGCATTTCATTGCTCACCCTTCAGCGTTGTTATTTCCAGACAAATTCTGAGACTAGACTCTTGGTCTCTGTTCCTGGAAGCATCACAAGAAGAATCTTGTCTCTGGGTCATTGATACCTACTTTGTAATCTGTAAACTAGTTTTTGTTTAGGAAACTACATATTGCTTAGATATAAGATACTTAGAAATTAATTTTTTCTCTTTAAGATTTCTCATCACATTCCTCATCCCCATCAACATGGTTCTCATGGAAGAGTCTACATCTTCCTTCCTAGATATCATTATTCCCTTTTCAAATTCCTTTTTTTTTCTTCCTTGATTAACAAAGTGAATTTGCAAAACTCAATCTGATACATTTCACCTTCCAGCCTTAGTTTATAGGCTCTGATTCTGTAATGAATTCTATCACTTTTTTTAACTAACTTTTTTCATGAAAGTATAAAGTGTCCAGTCAGCCCAGTCAACCATTTAAATATCTAATGTAGCTTTATTTTCAAGGAATAAATTTCATCCTTATGGTTCAAATTTTCAGTCATTCATATTCTCAAAGAATATATACCTATTGACAAAAGCCAAGTTTTGATGGTCTAGAAATTCAAGGAAAGAAAATTAGGTTTCCAGCTATATTTGTCCCTGTCCATAATTTGTCATAAAATAATGGATTCTTACAGAATATTGTTGTAGACAAAATTAGATTTGTTTTCATTGTTCAAAATGGGGTATTAAATTAATTCTACTTTAATATTTAAATAAACCTTATTGTATATTTTCTGTAGGGAAAAATCTGAACCTGAAGGAGCTTCTCTCTATAGGTTTGTGAACAACACAGAAATTAATACTGGTAAGTAGCAGACCAATGACACTTGAAACCATACCTCCAAATATCTTGATTTTATGTTTGTTTTTGTTTTTTCTAGAACAGGAATAAATATGCAACTATTTTTCAAAATATAAGGTGAAATTCAACAGAAGAAACAAGAGTGGGATTTGAAATGAAACTTTCAAAGAAGAATCAACACTATGTTGATTGTGGGGAGTTGGTCATCTCAGTTAATTTGAGAGATTGTGATGTAGTGAAATTTGAATACTGGATTTGTCAGAATCTCTGTGCCCAAATTATAACCTTGCCACTTACTAGTCATGAGTGTCAGTTTACTCATCTCTAAAATAGAACTAATAATAGCTGCCCAACTTTTTTACAAGGTTATAAAATGTTATCATCATGAATCCAAGGTTATGATATAGATGCTATTGTCATATGAGCTAGTTGATTCGATTCTATCTGTAGTTATAAATTGACCCTTTATTCCTAAAACTGTTCTCCAAAAACATTCATTTGGACACAGAGCAGACTGCATAAGAGAATATAAAATCATTGGATAAGGTTACCATGGACCTGTTGCCACTGCTGGTAAAACAATTCAAAATAATCAATCAAGAGTGATTGAGTCAATATATCCACATATATATATCAAATAAGACTAAATCAAAATTGTGAAGTTAACAGAGTTCACATTTTCCCTAAGTCCATCCTAGTTCTTCTACTTTCTCTTCTCCTAAAGCTTAGTGAATGAACTAATTTCAGGCAAAATATTTAATGAACTTATTAATGTGTTAACATATTTACTAATAACTCAAAATGAAAGCAATGCCTCTACTTTCCAAAATATTTGTATTTAAAAAACAACCTCAAAGTTGAAAAAGAGCATAAAACCCTAGGAATAAAACTATAATGATGAAATTATTAATGATGAAATCATGTCATTATTTGAGAGATGGAAGCTGCATCCTGCACCCCTTTAAATTACAACACATCTGTTATACATCTTACTAAAACAAGTCCTATATGCATTTTAAGATGGCATTGAAATTCATGGAAAGAAAGTTGGTTTCTAGATATATTGTTTCTATTTATAATATACCTCATAAAATGATAAATCCTAGAGAATATTCTGAGCCTATAAATACTAATGTTACTTCTCTTCCCAGTCCAACCGTGTAGGAGATATCTCAAAAGAAAAATCATATTGTGGGTAATTATGTTGATGGGCATTCTATAAAGAAATAAGCGAATGCTGATCAAGGATAAAATAAAAGTTACAGAGCAGATCTTTATAGTTTTAATCAGATTTCAGAAAAAGGACAATTTGAGAGAAATGAACTCTATACCTATATTTGTCTTTAATATGCAAAAATGATGAAAGTGATTTCCATTTCCATCCATCCACTGAAAGCTCAAGAAAAAAGTTAAACTGTAGGCATCATTGATTTAATTGTCACTAGTTTCAAAGAATAAATAAATTTTATTGGTTAATTCTAATGCTCTAGGAAATTCAAGGAACCTAGTGTTATGAATCAAGTCACATTGAATCTCAGGATTCCAGAGTTCATTTAGAATAACATAAGGTTGGCATCCAAAGTAGTCTCAGAATGATGTGTGTTTCCCCTGCATCAAGCAATGAATCATAGATCTAGAGTTGGAAATCATCCAGAATTGGTTTTAGAAGACATTTAGTACAACTCCTTCCTTTTACAAATGAGGAAAATGAGTCACAGAAAGATTGATCAACTTGTCCAAATTCACACAGGTAGGAAATGGTAGAGCTGTGATTGAAATTTAGGTTCACTAATTCCAAGTTCAGTCCTTAAAATTCAGTACTCTTTCCACTGTGCCACATTGCCTCCTTCAAACTCTTTGAGGAAAGCTCATTTTTCCTAGAGAAGCTTCAGAATCTCAAGAAAAGTACTCTTACATCATGATTTTTGTCTTTGTCTTCTCCACAGTTCTAAGACCCATGAACAGGTCAATAACAACCACTGTGACTGAGTTTGTCCTCCTAGGCTTTCCTGGGTCCTGGGAGACACAAGTTACCCTCTTCTCACTGCTTTTGGTCATCTACATCCTGACTCTTCTTGGTAATGGAGCTATCATTTGTGCAGTAATATGGGATCAGAGACTTCATACTCCCATGTACATTCTCCTAAGCAACTTTTCCTTCCTTGAAATTTGGTATGTTTCTTCCACTGTTCCCAATATGTTAACCAACTTTATCTCCAAAACCAAAACAATTTCATTCTCTGGATGCTTCTTGCAATTTTATTTCTTCTTTTCCCTTGGTACAACTGAATGTCTTTTCCTAGCAGTGATGGCTTATGACAGATATCTGGCTATCTGCTGCCCACTACACTACCCAACCATCATGACTGGGAGACATTGTGCCACCCTAGTGTCTCTCTGTTGGTTGGTTGGCTTTCTTGGCTACCCAGTTCTCATTTTCTTAATCTCCCAACTGCCCTACTGCAGTTCCAACATCATAGATCATTTTCTGTGTGACATGGATCCACTGATGGCCCTCTCCTGTGCTCCAGACCCTATCACTGAACTAATCTTCTATACCCAGAGCTCCCTTGTCCTTTTTCTCTCCATTATGTACATTTTCACATCGTATACACTGGTGCTTAAAGCTGTATTTCAGGTGCCTTCAGCTGCTGGCCGGTGTAAAGCCTTCTCTACGTGTGGATCTCATTTGATGGTAGTGTCTCTTTTCTATGGGACAGTCATGGTGATGTATGTGAGCCCAACATATGGTATCCCAACTCTGATGCAAAAAATTGTCACTTTGGTATACTCAGTAATGACTCCATTCTTAAACCCTTTAATCTATAGTCTGCGCAATAAGGACATGAAATGTGCCCTAAAAGCAGTCTTGTGTAGTATGAGAAGTAGACAATTTTCATGAGTTGCCTTTATTTGACTAAAAGATTCCATACCTCAATTCTTCTAATTAGTCACTTTAGGAGAATTGTCACTTTTTCTAATAATGCTCCAATTTTCACTTTAAGGAAATAAAGATAAGGACTTTTCTCTCACATTTAAATTCTCTCCTACCTTAATCTAATTGAACCTCAACTTATTGACTTTCAACATCCAGTGTCAAGATTGTTCTTCAAATATGAATGACATACATGAGAAATAGAAGAGAACTAATGTATTGCCTTAATAAATGCTTGTTGATTGATAGCTATGAATCTTTATTACTTTCGTATATACAGTTCTCATATTCTTAATCTCCCAACTGTCCTACTACAGTTCCAACATCATAGATCACTTTCTGTATGACATGAATCCAAAGGTATTTGGATATCATTTGTCCTCAAAGGTTGTTTATTGGAATATATAATTTTCAAAATAAAGAAAAAAAATCAACCAACAATAAAAGGGCACATTTTTCTGGAATAAGCAATTCTGTACTCCTCAAATGAATCAGCCATTTAATAAATATTATAGAATGTAATACATAAAAGGAATATCATCCAAATTATTAATTTTTAGATGAGAAACAAAGATCTAGAAAAATGAAGTAACATGTTCACAAAACTAGTGATGGAGCCCAAATTTTTATCATTTATCATTTATTGAACTTTGTAGCCTTCACTGTACTAAATCCTGTGAGAAATATAAGATGAATATAATCTGTGGTTACGAATTTTTCTACATGGGGCAAAAATAATTTATAGAAAAAAGAACTATAGTGAAGCAATCGGAAAGAAGAAACAGCACAAAGAAGTGATTGAGCACACAGTCTGTAGCACACAGATGTAGAAACACTAGGAGATGGAATGACCTTCCCCCCATATTCTGCAACTCTTTTGCCTTCTCTAAAATTGCCACTTTCTCTAATACAGTTTTAGCCATCAAACCTGATCCCATTCCCAAAAATTAAATAGATAAATAAAGGCAAGCACTTAAATGTCCCAGGATCATAGCGACACTTATGCAATATACACAACAGAGGAAACTTGAGTGTCAAGCTCACTTTGGTTTCCAAGGAACTAGAATTCCAAATCAGTCTTTTTCCTTTTGAGAAATATATTTTTTTTATTGTCTCTCTTATTATTCTACCTCATTAAGTAAAATCTCTCAGTACATTACTATGTAATCCAGCAAAACAAATTTACATATTAATCATGCCCCAAAACTTATGTCTCTGTAGTTCATCACCTCTTTTTTCAGGAAGTAAAAATTCTTTTGGACTCATGATTTATTATTTCATTGATCAGAGTTCCAAAGTTTTTGAAAGTTGTTTTTTCCTATAATGATATCACAAAAATTATTCCAGTTCTGCTCACTCCATTATACATCAGTTTATAGAACTATTCACAATTTTGTTTGAAATTGTTCATTTCACCATTTCTTATGGCCCTGATAATATTCTATTACATTCACAGGCAACAATTTACTTAACCATTTCTTAACAGGAAGGCACCCCTTTAGTTGTTAATTTTTGACTACCATGAAAAGAGTGCCATAAATAGTTATGTGCATATAGATCCTTTTTCCTTTTATTTCCTTGGGGGTATAAAAATAGTATTTCTATATATAGTTTATATAGTCTATTTATATATGGATCAAAGATTATGCAATGTAAATTGTTTTACAGAATGGCTGCACTAAGTCATAGTCTACCAACAATGGATTTAGGAACTGTTTTTTCACAGCCCCTTCAATATTTGTAATTTTCCTTTTTTGTCACTTTTATCATTGTAAGTATAAGATACAGCCTCAAGGTTTAATTTGTATTTCTCCAGTTATTAGTAATTTAAGGCATTTTATATGATCATAAATAGATTGGATCTCTTCCTTTGAAAATTATCCATTTATACCTAAGCAATGTGAATTTATCTAATCCATACCTAGTGGGAAAACCCTACTCCATCCATGGAACTGCTGGATTTCAATGAGTCTTGATCACTATATCTGTCAGATTGACAGAAAAAGATAATATAAATGTTGCAGGGGATGTGGGAAAACTAGGATAATAATACATTGTTGGTGGAGTTGTGAACTGAATTAACCAATCTGGAGATCAGTTTGGAATCATGCCCAAAGGGCTATCAAATTGTGCATACCCTTTGATCCAGCAATGTCTCCACTGGGTCTGTATCCCAAAGAGACTATAAAAAAGGGGAAAGGACCCACATGTGCAAAAATATTTGTAGCAGCCTTTTTTTGTAGTGGAAGTTAAGTGGATGCCCATCAATTGGGGAATGGCTGAATAAATTATGGTATATGAATGTTACAGAATATTATTGTTCTTTAAGAAACAATCAGCAGATCAAACTGTGCATACCCTTTGACCCAGCAGTGTTACTATTGGGCTTATATCCCAAAGAAATTTTAAAGAAGGGAAAGGGACCTGTATGTGCCAAAATGTTTGTGGCAGCTCTTTTTGTAGTGGCCAGAAACTGGAAACTGAGTGGATGCCCATCAATTGGAGAATGGCTGGGTAAATTGTGGTATATGAATATTATGGAATATTATTGTTCTGTAAGAAACGACCAGCAGGATGATTTCAGAAAGGCCTGGAGAGACTTACATGAACTGATGCTGAGTGAAATGAGCAGGACCAGGAAATCATTATATGCTTCAACAACAATACTATATGATGATCAATTCTGATCGATGTGGCTCTTTTCAAGAATGAGATGAACCAAATCAGTTCCAATAGAGCAGTAATGAACTGAACCAGCTACACCCAGGAAAAGAACTCTAGGAGATGACTATGAACCACTACATAGAATTCCCAATCCCTCTATTTTTTGTCCACCTGCATTTTTTATTTCCTTCACAAGCTAATTGTACACTATTCCAAAGTCCGACTTTTTGCACAGCAAAATAACTATTTGGACATGTATACATATATCGTATTTAACTTATACTTTAACATATTTAACGTGTATTGGTCAACCTGCCATTTGTGGGAAGGGATGGAGGGAAGGAGGGAAAAAGTTGGAATAAAAGGATTTGCAACTGTCAGTGCTGAAAAATTACCTCTGCATATATCTTGTAAATAAAAAGCTATAATAAAAAAAGAAAGAAACAATCAGCAGGATGCTTTTTTAAATGCCTGAAAAAACTTACATGAACTGATGCTAACTGAAGTGAGTAGAACCAAGAGAACATTGTACACAGTGGCAACAAGATTATGTGATGATCAATTCTCATAGACTTGGCTCTTTTCAACAATGAGATGATTTGGGGCAATTCTTATAGACTTGTGATGGAGAGAGCCATCTGCATCCAAAAAGAGGATTGTGGGGACTAAATGTGGGTCACAACTTATTATTTTCACCTTTTTCTTGTTGTTTGCTTCCTTTTTTTTTCCATTTTCTTTCCTTTTTGATCTGATTTTTCTTGTGCAGCAAAATAAATATGGAAATATGTATTTAAAATATCACATGTTTAATATATATTGGATTACTTGATGTCTAGAGGAGGGATGGAGGAAAAGGAGGGAGAAAAATCTGGAACACAAGATTTTGCAAGGGTGAATATTGAAAATATCTTTACATATATTTTGAAAGTAAAAAGCTATTATTTAAAAAATAAAATCAAATACAATTGAAGCATAAGAATTTTAAAAATACAAATGCTACAAGATACTTATATTTGAATATAAAAATACTTATATTTATAAGAAAAGCATCCATGAAAAGGAATAAAAGCACAATATATTTAAACACAATCATGCAGCTGTACCCCAGAGCTGCCACCAGTACCAGGCCAAATGGAGATAGTTTATAGTGATGCTCTGAACCCAAAAGTTATAAAAAATTCACATTTCAATTGTTTAAACGCAGTGGCTACTTCTTCCCTAGGAACAAGCAAAAGGGGATCCTTGAAATAAAATACAATTCTCAAATGCTCAAATTCATAGCCTCCAATAGAGTCAGAGTCTGTTAAGAGAATTTAATTTTAAAATGTGTCCTGAAAACATTTTTCCCCAAGAAGAGTTTCTTGCTAAACATTTACCAGCACATTACTATATGTAACCCCTACTGCAGTTCAACAACATTACCAACATTATTCTGGTACAATATTAAAAAGCTTTTGCCAAAACTTCTGGGCAGAGAGGGGTAAGTGATATTACTGCTGAGGATTGTGAAGAATGAAAGTCCAGAAGGAGCAACTTATGTGTTCAGAAATAAAACTTGCTAATTTACATTTGTGACAGTCTAGATTCACTACTGGATACTAGGTGACCAGCTTCTTGAAGTGGAAATTCCATGTGTAAAATAGGAAAAATCCATAACTATAAGGGCAAGTATCCCTATCTGTGTTTACCCATTCCACCAATTTTCTTATCCTCTTCTGCTTTCAGCATTCTTGGATGCATATAATCTCTATATTCAAATAACTATTCCTTTCCCTTATAGTCTTCTGCCCTCTAGTGGTCATAGTACTCTTAACTGTATTTCATTTTTGTATTTTTGTACCATGATACAAATTTCAACTAACTCAAGTGCCATTTGAAATGGAATGTTCTTTTTATCTTAATTTTCTGGTTAACCACTGTGGCATTTTTCTTCTTTATAATAATAATAGTTCTCTCTGGGAGAAGGTTTCTCGGGGAGGTTTTCTGGAGGCAGCCTTAGTTTCAGTTACAAGTAAATAATCACTCAAATTGCAACCAGCTGATAAAATGCAAACATTTATTTTCTCCTTCCAAGTCTCTTTCCTTGGGCCCAGTTAGCGCAGAGGCCTATCTCTCTACTTGGTTCCAAGAGCTCCTTCCGAATGTCTCCAAATCCAAAAGTTTGTCCTTCAGACTCCAGCCAGCACCAAGGTGGAAGATGCAATGAATCTCTTTTGCCTTGAAGAGAGGGCTTGTGGGCTTCCTCCCAGAGTGCTCCTCTCCAATCCCTGGGAATGTTCCCAACTAACTCTCTTGAAGCTCTGAGAGCTTCTTCTATATATATATGATCTCCCAAAGGTTAACTCCTCCTCTGAGAGACTGGGATTATGGGTTATCTCCCAGAGTGCTCTCTGGCCCTAAGAACTTCAAGGGAGGTGTGAATTCAGATATCTCATACTAAACCTTGAAATCTCCCAAACGTGTGAACTCCAATGAGTACTTAAATACTTCTTTCTTGCTTATATGAGCTCTCTAAAGGTGTGAACACAAGCATTGTTTCTATCAGTTATACTTAGTACCTTGTTTCAAGTTCTGGCCCATAACATCCCCTAAGATCAAATCAATCATACTGAGCCATGCTAAATTAGATAATTATTGTCTCTATCAACTCTAATGACTTAACAATTTGTAAAGATTCCAACAAACCACCTAGAAGAGTAAAGTGAATATGACATAATTTCATACATTCACAACATTTGTTTGAGTATTCATTTTTTACATGCATAATCCTGGACAGTGCCATGAAAGATAGAAAAGAAATAATGGAAGCTGACCTCAAATGGTTATTTTTTTTTCTCTTTGATTCTTTCCTCAACAATAGAATTTTTACTCTAGGAAAAATCTCCTAGGTATAGTTGATGTCCAGGTTTCCTGAAATTAAGATGATAGGTCCCAAAGACTCACACAAACACTGAGTATGTATTGTAGATATCGGAAAGCTTTTATTTCTCCCATCACAAACAAAGTTCATAAGAAACAAAGGTAGGATTCGAAATAAGACTCGGTGAGATGAGGCGGAAAAGAGATCTGGGCATGAGGGACATCAAGTAAGAATGTCCAGAGTTGGGAAATAGAATTTCTTGTATGAGAAATTAGCAAGGAAGTCAGAGTCATATGGATTGAAGAGTTACAGTGGGGTATATGGAGTAAGAAGTCTTAAGAGTCCGAAAGAGACCAGGTTATAAAAGATATCAAAAGCCAAACAGAAAATTTTATATCTGATCCTGGGGATGATAGGGATTTATTGAATGAAAGGAAGATGTCATATGATTAGCCCAGTACTTTAGAAAGATCAATCTGACAGCTGAGTAGAGGTGGGGGGGACCAGAGTGGAAAAAGACTTAAGCAAAGAAACTAACCAAAAGATTAACCAAAAGGACTAATTTATGTGGTTACAGTGTCACAGGAGAAAAAGAAAAAGAGAAAAAAAGAAAAAGAGACATTACAAAGGTAGATAACAGAAAATTTTAATAGAGTAGATATAAGGATAAGAATGAGATCTAAGTATTATACATAGTTTGAAAATCTGGGTGACTGAGGATGATATTACTCTCAACAATAATAGAGAAATTAGAAAGAGCAGAAAGTTGGGGAAAAGATCATGAATTACATGTTGGGCAAATAATGAAATAATACATTGGACTCCTCAAGGAAACAGATACTATGTAAGGGATTGCTGAAAAAATGGTGCCCATTGTCCTCAGAGCAGCTGCTACACAGACCCATCCAAGCAACTCAGCTAATTTTTCAAGGATGATAAGATCCAAATCTCTCCAACTATAGATAACATGGCTCTAGATCTTCAGCTATAGTCATCTTCTGTGGGGGATTCTCCTCTTTCTTCAAGAAGCACACTGTGAGAAGGCTGGTTTCCTAATAGTCAAACTTGGGTTCTTTTTTTGGAATTAATCAAATTTAAATGGAAAATCCATGAAAATCCATTCTGTGGTATTCCTGCCTCTAACCTATATTCAGGAGAAAAACAAACAAACAGAAGACAGCCAAGACCCAGAGGTTCAGAAATTCCCTCCCTCCCCCCACCGGTCTCCCAGGTTCATCCTGTGCTTCTCTAATAAATTACCTAGAGACACAAAGAGAGATCTCCTTTTCCACACAATTAACTATACTCAGATCTAGAAAGTCAATGCTGTCTATCTACAGTAAGAAAAGGGGAAAAGGGTGAACTGTTTTACAGCACACTTTTCTAGACTTCTGGAAAAAAGCAGATCTTCTAAGAGGAACATGTCTCTCGTCATATAAGTTGCCAATCATCCTATAAGTCACTGGGAACAAATCAAAGTTTCTGTGTTCTCCCTAGCAAGAAGCTGGAAAATACGTCAGCAAAGGTGGTGCTCTTTGAACAAAGGTCTATCCTATAATACTATCCATTTAATTGGGATATTCATCAAATGTTTGAATTAGCAATACTTCTTATTAAAAATATATACATATATGCTACCTACCTTCCAGGAATTTATCATCTAGAAATGTAAAGAAAACATAAGCACTAGTTAAATGACACTACATGGTCAATGAGAATACTATAGACATCAGGTTCTATAGAAATTCAAGAAAATAGAATATTAATGAAGACAAAAATCATCAGTAAAAACCTCTAGGAGGAGTTGAGATTTGAGCTAAATCCCAAACAACTGATAGTATTTAAACAGGTATAAGGAAGAAGAAAAGGTAGAGAGAGGGAACAACATGTTAGGATTAAGTTAGGAATTGGTTCAAACCAATTGAAAGGAAATTTAATAATAATTAAATTTGCTCACGTACATTCAAAAAAATTAATTTTTAAGAATAAGATGATAGAATCATTGAAAGGTGATACTTTTTTTTTGTTTTTGTTTTCGTTTTGTTTTTTTCTGAAAAAAACCTGAGAATTTAATGGACCACAAGTTGAATATGAGACAATAGTATATTAAAGTAGCTTAGAAAGCTAATGTGCTTTTGGGCTATAGTTAGAGTACCTAGATGTAAGGTGATGATCACCTTGCCATATTCTGCTTTGATCAGACCACCCCTGGAATATTACGTTCAGTTTGGGATGTCAAATTTCTAAATTCATTGACAAGATGGAGAAGAGTCAAAATGGTAAAGAACTTTGAGTTCATGCCAAAAAAGGGTCAATTTAAAAAGCTGGAAATATATAGCTAAAAGAAAACATTTAGAAAATATGACAATGATCTTCAAGCATTTGAAGGGACAACATAAGAAGAGGGGATTAAACTTGTTTGATTCTGGAAGGAAGAACTAAGAAGTAGCAAAGAGGTAAATTTAGACTGGTAAAAGGAAACACTCATTTCCTAAAAATTAAAGCTGGGCAAAAGCAGAATGGGACCGTTAGGCCTTGTGGCCTTGAGAAGCACACTTGGAATTTTGTTCTGGTTTAATTATCCTTTTCAATTTGAGGCAACAATGAAGATTCCAAAATTGACTTTTGTTTTTCCTATGTTTATATTTTCCAGATTAAATAATATTATAGGTTTTGTAGTAAGGTAGAAATGGAAAGTAAGATATTCCCTGCAAAAATTGTAGTGTTCATTAAAAAACATATAATAATTAATAATATACAGGTCTTTATGATAACCAATTTTAATACTGTTGTGGAATCCTATTGTGAAATCTCCATATATTTGAGATTGTTTTGAAGGCATCTAAATAAATAGCACATTATACCACAAACTTTGTGATCTTTTGCTTTTTCAGGAGCTTATTCAGATTTCTAACTCTTTAATTCTAAGTTTCAACCGCCCAAAAGAAAGTATAGTATTTTCTGTTTTTCATAATTTGGTAATAAAAGCTGAACATTTGTGTGTATATGTGTAGCTATATGTGTATATGTATATATAGATGTGCACACATACACATGCATGCATAATGTGTGTATGTGTGTGTCCACCCAGCAGTGTTACTATTGGGTTTATATACCAAAGAGATTTTAAAGAAGGGAAAGGGGCCTGTATGTGCAAGAATGTTTGTGGCAGCCCTCTTTGTAGTGGCCAGAAACTGGAAACTGAGTGGACACCCATCAATTGGAGAACGGCTGAATAAATTGTGGTATATGAATGTTATGGAATATTATTGTTCTGTAAGAAATGACCAGCAGGATGATTTCAGAAAGGCCTGGAGAGACTTACATGAACTGATGCTGAATGAAATGAGCAGAACCAGAAGATCATTATATACTTCAACAACAATACTATATGATGATCAATTCTGATGGGCGTAGCCCTCTTCAACAATGAGATAAACCAAATCAGTTCCAATAGAGCAGTAATGAACTGAACCAGCTACACCCAGGGAAAGAACTCTGGGAAATGACTATGAACCACTACATAGAATTCCCAATCCCTCTATTTTTGTCCGCCTGCATTTTTTATTTCCTTCACAGGCTAATTGTACACTATTCCAAAGTCCAACTCTTTTTATACAGCAAATTAACTGTTTGGACATGTATACATATATTGTATTTAACTTATACTTTAACATATTTAACATGTATTGGTCAACCTGCCATCTGTGGGAAGGGGTGGGAGGAAGGAGGGAAAAAGTTGGAACAAAAGGATTTGCAACTGTCAATGCTAAAAAAAATTACCTATGCATATATTTTGTAAATAAAAAGCTATAACAAAATATTAATTTAAAGAAAAAAATAAACTAAATACAATTAGTATACTTAAAAAAATAAAATGAGAATGTTAGAGAATGAAGATTTTTAAAATCCCAAGTTTTTTCCAGTTCTAAATATATAATTCTATCATTATGTAATTAAAAAAGAAAAAATTTAAATATAAAACACAATTTTCAAAAAATATAAACATTTAAGTACAATTATGTACTATTCTTATTAATGCTTAAATATTACTCATCTTAATTCTTCCCTTCTTTGTCCCATGACTTTAAAAAAAGGAATCTTTAATTCTTTTACTCATCTAACATTGGTGTCATTCTTCCCACAGCTAACACCATTTTCTGGCTCTTAGAATTAAAAGCCTTTGCAGCTTTTAGACAATAATAGATATTTGCCGATCTTGGCATCTTTTAACTCCTAAAATAATTCCTCAAAAGTTTTCAGTTACCTGCCCTTCAAAGCTCTTTATTCCTTCACATGACTTGGAAGAAGTCAGAAGACAAAAAAAAAAAAAAAAAAAAAAGGGAATATTAAGTAGTACTGTGGATAGAACACGGTCCTTGAATCAGGAGGACCTGAGTTCATATCTAGCCTCAGATACTTAGCTAGTTGGTATGATTCTGAGTAAGTCATTTAACCCAAACTGCCTCACCAAAAAATAATAATAATAATTAATTTTAAAATATAAACAAAAGAGAGAAAAAGTTATGGACATGCAATGTTTGTACAACAGTATCATGAATCTCTATGACTGTCTTATTCCCATCAAAAAAAATTTTTTTCCCTTTTACCTCAAAAAATGAAATCTTCTCAGTCTTGAGACTTTTTTGAAATTTGCCTTGTCTTTTATATATAGCTGTCCCCTTTCCTACCAATTCTGACTTAATATTAATTACAAAGAAACTGCTTTACACAAAAAAGCTTGAGTTACAAATAGAAATGAGTAAAACTTAAGTTTTAAAACATTTTAATAGTTAAGTTTAAAAAAACATAAAATGGCTTCTCTTCACTTGTCTTTTGTTACTAAGTAAATATCCTGCTGAGATTGTGAGGAAGGCTTACAAAGAGCCTTCAGACTTAACATTCCCTTTAGTGAAACTCTAAAGGTTGAACTCTTTGAAGTTTTATATATATATATATATATGTTTTCCTTCAAGGTAACTTCAAATTGAACAAGTGGTTAAGGACTTTTATCTGTCATAAATATGGTCTTGGTTTAGTGATCTCTCTTCCCTAAGAAGTTTAAAAGAAAGACATCAGTCACTCAGACTGATTCTGACTAAAATGGGGAGAATAGATATGACAATGAATAAAAAGAACCTTGATTCTGATTAGAATGAGAATAGAAATGACAATTTAAAAACTTATCAGCTGCTTCCTCATGTGTCCTCCACTATCAAAAACAGCACCCAAATACCTGTAATTTAAAAGACAAAGTAACAGACAAAGATCTGGTGGAAAGTTTCTGCTTGAAGCCATAGAATTTAAATTCTGGTCACTGTTATTAAACTAAAAGAGAAAGAAAATCATCATTAATCCCTCAATAAGTATTTATTGAGCACTAACATGGGTTAGGGATACAAAGACAAAAGCAAAACAATCCCAGCTCTTAAGGGATTCTAACAAAGGAGACAATATATACTGAATACACACAAAACAGATATAGGGTAACTCTATGGGTGAGATATTACAAGGACCAAAAAAGGCCTCATATTGCCGCATGATCTAAGTATTAAAGGAAATCAAGGATTTTAAATATTGGATTGTTGACCAAAAAACAACCCACAGTACTGCTGTTTCCTATATCATTTGTCATATGTATTCTTCATTAAACCTTAAAACAAAAGCTATGGCATATATGATCTTTGCAGTTTCCAGCCCCAGTTAGGGCTCAAATCTATGCAACATTAGGGGTAAAGGGAATGTAAACCTGAAGGTGGGCAAGTGGGATCACAGATTTGGAGTTGAAAGGCACTCTCACTAGAATAATGAGCAGGTCAACACATAGCTGATAACTCAACACTCTGGGACTATGCACTCATGTCCTAGCCCTACCTCAGGTGCAAAATCATCTTATTAGGCTTTTAAGTCTGAATTCTTCTATATTCACATCATCATGAACAAGAGCCAAGAAGTACTCTGAAGCTTAAAACTTTAGGAAGGTACTACACAGAGAACAGAGGATGAGACTAGAAAGGGAGAAATTTAAGAAAGTAAAGCTCTAAAAAATAAGGGGTGGGGAGGAGACATAAAATTCTGAGGAATTATTTCAGAAGCTGAACAAGAAAGAATCTAAGATCGTATCTATCCATGCCTATTATGAAGCTATAGACAAAGAGAAAAGCCCATTGGACTTGATGAGGTTTAGATTTGGGAAACCCAAATGAAATTAGGGTTTCTGGTGGTCAGGGAGTTAAAGGAGGTCTAGTGGCAGTGCAAGGGTAGGGAGGTTTGGGGAATTCCCTTCTGGCGGCACAAGAAGTTCCCTGTAAAGGAACTTACAAACCCAAAAATCTAGGTTGATAAAAGAGGTTTATTATGGGGATTGGAAGTAAGGTTAAATAAAGTCTGGTTAAGGAAATAGGTGAGGGTAAAGAGAAGATAGCACTGGAAACAGTATTTCAGTGGGCAGAGGCCCTTGGTGTGCCAAGCATAGTATAGCATGACATGTTTGGAATCTCTGCAAAGAGGGTTTTAGTTTGGCTCTTTTATAATGGGAGATTTAGCTAAAGGGGGCCCATGGGTGGAGTCCCAAGTTGGCTCCTTGCTGGGTTTCAGCAAGGGCTAGAATTTGCTTGGTGGGGGTTGGGAAACGTAAGCAGATCATCAGAATGGGAGCTGGGAGGGCTCAAGTTGGCTCAGATCCGATGGGGGCTGGGACAAACCCAGATCTCCTATTGGAAATCAAAGGGATGCTTTTGATGAGGATTTTTGAATCAAAGGTACAGGCTTCCTGAACTGATAATGCATCAGCCAGGAGGGGCTGGGAGTAATCTGAAAGGAATCACAAAATGCAGTTTCTTAAAGGGACCACAATCTGCTTCAGACTGACTTCAGAATTTTACCGTATCTTGAGGATGTCAGGAAAATTAAACAATAATGTCAGTGTCTCCTTTGATAGACTCCAGTTTATCAAAGAAAGTACACGAAGAAAAATCTAAAATGAGTTTGGAAAAATGTTAATGGAGGAAATTTGCCAATCTGGGAGAAGGCAGAGGTTAAACAGTGAAGTGAGCATCTCAGCAATTCCTTCACAACTTCTCCATCCTCCCCACATGCGGACAGTAAGGGATTTGTTTAAAGATATCAATGAAGAGGAAGAAGAAAGTCATTTTGCTTTGATATATATTTTATTTTTATAACATATGAAATATGTGAGAATTTTAAAAAAGGAGATGGTGAAAGGAGTTTCCCTTGCCAGCAAAAAGAAATAATTGTAATCCATAAAATTCTGTTTAGAATAATTTATGTTTAAATAGGGATGCTAAATCACACGCATGAAGGAAGGTAACACTGGGGCAATGAACTCTTGGATCAACTAAAATGAAAGCATCTTTGCTGAAAATGCATTTGACACACTACTCTAAGCACTAGTTCTGAAAAGAGAACACTATGTCATGAAAAGAATGTTGGTCTTAGACTAAAAAGACCTGAATTTGAGTCCCAGGCCTAATATTTACTAGCTGTGTTACTCTGCCCCAGTTTTCATATGTGTAAGATAGGGATATATTTACAGACTTATTTCATAGGAGCATTGCTAGGAAAGTGCTTTGCAATTCTCTAAAGATGAGCTATTATTACTTCAATCTGGAACGTTAGTAAAGGAATATTAACAGCAAGAATCTGTAATACTTGTTCTCCAACTGTAGTCTATAAAGCATTGGTAATCTGGGATAGTCTCCTAAGAAGTTGTAGAATTCTCTAACAAATTGAATAAAAATATGTCTTTGTACATGGGGAGATGCATATGGTTGTTTTTCACAAAATATTTGAATCTATAACAAAAAGTCCTAAAATACATTTCAAATACACATGCCTTCATGGTAAAGAGAAATAAGCATGGTCATTTGTTCAAAAGAGCTAGCAAACAATTTGAAGATCATCCCCTTCAAATGACTTTGTTTCCTAGGTTGGCTAGCTCAGTCAGGCATGTCCCACTTTTACTCTTCACCAAAAAAGTATTTAACACCTCATCCAAAGAGCAGTTGGTCATCTTTACTTCTTCTCTCCCCTCACCTTGCTGGTCTTTACTTCTTCTCTCCCCTCACCTTGCTGGAGGTAGAAGCAAAGATCAGGTAAAATAAGTCAACAGGCACAGGCTAGGGAAATTGGCACTTTTTCTCTGGCAGTGATACCCATAGGATTTCTTTACCCTCAAGATTTTAGAGATCGAGTTGTTTGAAATTGTTAGTAAAGAAACTTAAAAGAAACAAGGTTGGTATTTAAAAAAAAACAAGTCATGGTCCCAAGATTCCTGTTTGTATTATAGCTCAGTAGCTCAGTCCTGGGTGATTAACAGAAGGTAAAAAAAACTCAAGAGAGTCAATTAAAACAGGAAGCTGGGGCAAGAGAGTGAGAGATGCTACCATCAACCGCCAATTAAAAGTGAATAAAACCTACAGTACCAGGGGACAGGATTCTTGGCTATTGCATCAGTCAAGTTCTAACTCTAGTTCCCCAAACAGAGAGGAAAAGTGAAGGGCAGAAGGGAGTGGGAAAGAGACATAAGTGGGTCACACACTCAGCCAAGCTTCCAGCTCTTATCCCAGGTGAATGCAAACTTGGTAATTAAAATACAACAGGCAACCCTTGGTCAACAGAGGCCTGGGCCTGGTGGTTGGGGAAGAAATAAGCAAGTTCACAGGAAATCCCCAAGAGAATCCTATGAAAAGGATCAGGTCTCCCAGACAGGAAAGAGCATGGACTCTAGCATAACAACTCTACTACTAATTTAAGGTAGTTACAATCAAATCATATCATACCATCTCCATAGGGGGAAGTAAAATTAGTAAATCCCCAGTACAGTTTTCTCTTCCCACCCCCATCCCCTTCATTCTATTCCTTCCTATCTCCACACACAAAACGAAAGAGAGACAGAGAGAGAGACAAACAGAGACAGAGATAAAGACAAGCAGAGAAGAGACAGACAGAAAGGGAGGCAGGGAGGGAGGGGGAAAGAGAGAGGAGAAGGGAGGGAGAGAAAGAAAGGAGGAGGAAGGGAGGGAAGGAGAGAGAGATAGAGACAAAGAAAGAGAGATACAGAGACAGAGAAGAGAGAGGGAGAAAGAGAGAGGAAGGGAGAGAGGTGAGAGAGAGACAAAGAGACACAGAGATAGAGACAGACAGAGAGGGAGGCAGGGAGGGAGGGGGGAAGAGAGATAAGGAGGGAGGAAGGAGAGGCAGAGGTAAAGAGAGAAACAGATACATGGACAGATGGAGGGAGGGAGGAAGGTGGAGACAGAGAGGAGGAAGGGAGAGATGGAGGAAGGAAGGAAGGGAGGGAGGGAGGGAGGGAAGGAGAGACAGAGATAGAGACAGAAACACAGAGAGGTAGGTCTTTATGAGGATCTTTTCCAAGATCTAATAATGTATGAACACCATGAGACAAGGATATTTTCCTAATTGTGACTAAATAGAGTCATGCAAATCTGCCAGGATCTGGGTGAATATGCTAATAATTACAGATAAGGAAATTGAGATTTTTTCAGGCTCTTGGGTGGGATAGTTCTATAAACTGGGGAAGTTCTTAAATCACTGGAAGGCAAGCTAACTGTGATGAACTCCTTACCTGTATGTAGTTCTTTAAAAAGGAGATTATCCTAAAAGATATGTGGTCTTATCTAGAGACAGGAAGAAAGAGAAGCAGATCTTGGTAAATACATTTAGATATTTCTAGAAGTTTAAAAAGAAAAAAGCATCATGGAAATGTTAGTTATACAAACCATGAGTTCATCAAAGAAGGAAAGTAGCCAAAATAATCCTAAACTTTGGAGCATTGCAGCTAGTCAAAAGTTGAAAGACTATTCATTCTTCCAGACATCCTAGAAAGCACTTCTAAAGGAGGCAGGACCTTGGCTTAGCAGACCAGGTCCCCACACTTATCCCTCAAACACAGCAGAGCTAGGGCATCTCCCTTGTCTTCCCATCCTTTCTGCCCTCATTTACCAAATTCTGGATCTCAAGTTAGGATTCCACTCCTTTCAAAAGAGAATCTGAACTAGCACAAAGTAGACTCAATAAATGATTGAGTTCCAGCTCTTGGCTCTTAGACAAGATCCCTGCTTTATCCTCTTAAGACCCTGTAAATCTCCCTCCTGAATTCTTCCTTCCTATGCCATTTCTTCCAACCAGTAAAAGTTTCCGGCTACCCCCATTTCTGTAAAGGGCAAAGCCATCCTTATTCTCCTTCACTCCTCGTATCTAGTTTTTGAATACCAACACATCTCTCATATTTATTCCCTTCCCTCTAGTCAAATGGACACCAGCCTAGCTCAGGCCCTAACTCCTCCTTTCTAGACTGAGCTACCGCAAAAATCATTCAACCCATCTCCCTGCTCTTTCCTTTCTCTAATCTATTCCATACACAGCTGCAAAATGATTTTTCTCAAAGTCAGTCAATAAGCATAGCACTATACTAAGGGCTGAGGATATAAAGAGAGGCAAAAGATAGTCCCTGCTCTCACAATTTAATAGGGAGACACTATGCAAATAACTATATATAAACAAGTTATACAAAGAATAAATAACAGCGGGAAAACACTAAAATTAAGAAATACTGGTTAAAGTTTCCTGTATAAAATGGAATTTTAAGTAGGACTTAAAGGAAACCAGAGAGCAGATGAAGAATATTCTATGAATGAGAGTCAATGAAAATGACTGCAGCTGAGGAATTATGTGTCTTGTTTAAGGAAGAGGGCAAAGAACCCAATGCCCCATTGGACCAGAATGATGAGAGATGTAAGGTGGAAAGATAGGAAAGGTCAGGGTAACAGAAAGGGAACTAGGTTATGAAGAGATTTGAACACGAGACAAGTTTATTTTTTATCCTGGAGATAGGGAACCATTGGTATTAATTAAGCCTGCTTAATTAAGCCTTACATAGCATAACAGAACTTACACTTTAGAAAAATCACTTTGTCAGTTAAGACAAGAGGAGAGATTTGTGGCAGGTAGACCAACCAGCAGACTGTGATACTAGGCCAACATGATATGTTGCACCAATGTGATAACAGTAACAGAGGAGAAAAGGGGGCATATATAAGAGATGTTGCCAAGATGAGATGAACAGGTCTTGGTAACAGACTGAATATAGGGGTGGTAGAGCAGAATTAATAATATCTAAAGATTGTAAGTGTGAAAAACCAGAATGGTGCTCTTAACAGTAATAAGGAAATTTGGAAGCAGGAAGGGGTTAGGAATAAAGATGAGTTGTTTTACAAATGTTGAGTTGAAGATGTCTTAAGGACATCCGGTTTGAGTTGCCAATTGGCAGTTGGAGATGCAAGAAGTCAATAGAGAAATTAGGGCTAATTAAGTAGATTTAAGAATCATCAGTAAAGAGACTATAAAACCCCTAGGGGCTCAACATATTAAACAATACATACAGAGGAGGTCCAATATCCAGTGGAACATTCATGGATAGTGGTCATGAACTCAATGAAGATCCAGCAAAGAAAACAGAAGCTGTCAAAGAACCAGAAGAGAATGCTATCTTAAAAATCTAGAGAAAAGAGTCATCATTAGTGCCAAAGGCTGCCAAGAAGTCAAGGACAAGAATTGAAAAAAACCATTGGATTTGGCAATTAAGAGATCATTGGTAACTATTTTCAGTTGAAAGTCATAGGCCTGATAAGAACAGTGAGAGAAGTAGAAACTCCTATTGCAGATGGCTTTCTCAAGTTTAGCCATAAAGGGTAAGAGATACTGAAGAAGTTTCATTTTTTTTTTTTTGAAGATGGTAGACACATAGGCATATTTGTGGACAATAGATTAACAGGCAGTCATCAGTGACAAATTGAAACTAAAAGAAAGTGAATATGATAGAAAACAATTTGTTGGAGAAAATGAGATGGAATGGGACTATTCGTGCAAGAAAAGGGATTTGCCTTGACAGGAATAACCACCTCTTCATGTGAGATATGAATTGTGAAGCTAGTTGCAAAAGGCATGAGTAGTGAGAGGAGTGAAGGGAGAAACAGCTTCAATTTCTTCGGTAAAATATGAAATAAGGTACTTAGCTAAGGGAAGAAGAGAAAGAGCCATCAGAGCTTTGAGGAAGGATGAAAAAATTTGCAAGAGCCACTGTGATGACTAGAATAGTGAGTTCATTTAGGAAGATGTAAAAGGATTGCCTAAAAGTGAGGGCCTGTTTGAGTTTATATAACAAATTTGTAGTGAACCAACTCAATCCAATTGTGTGATTTTCTCCATCTTCCCTCACCAGTAAGCACGTAGGAAAGAAGGCAATAAATGAGTGAGTGATTCAAGGCTGACAATTGATTATAAACAGGAGCAAGGGACTGACCATAATACTTGACCAGTCAGCAAACTGCAATGGTTCAGTTGCCTTTAGAATCACATTTAGATTACTCTGTTGGTCTTTTAAAGCCTGTCCCAAACTGGCCCCAACTCCATTTCCAATCTTTATATGATTCTCCTTCCCAAATAATGGCGTCCACCCAAACTAGCCTTCTTGCTGGTCCTCACACATAACACTCCATACTCCAAAGCCTGCCTCTGTGCTTTTGTACTGGCTATTCCTCTTGACTAAGACACACTTCCTTTTTTCTTTATCCTCTTATAATTTCCACTTTCCCTCAAGCACTACTTTCTCCATTAAGATTTCCCTGATTCTCCACCAAGTAACAAATGTCCTTGCTTACACAAATTTGCCATGTACTTACTTTGTGTATATCTATCTATAAATTGTTTCCTCCAGTGGAATGAACATTTTTGAGGACATGAGACATTTCACTTTTGCCATTGTATAAATATCCAGCACCAATTTTAGTGCCTGGCACAAAATAAGCATTTAATAAATACTTGATTATCTCACAGGGTTATAGATCATGTGGGGCCCTGTAACATCCCTCTGGACAGTCTAGAGAGTGAAACTGCTCCACAAGATGCAAATGTGTCAACTACCATAGAGATGCTACTGTTCTTACCCATCCCATTTAATTGTGCAATCTGGAAATGAGTTCTTTAACTGCTTCGTTTTTATAGCATTACCAATCTACTTGAACCATACTACCTAGAAATCTAACCTTTGTTAAAAAAAAAAAAAAAAAAAAAAAAAACCCTCAATTATTATACCTCTTCATCTAAAGCAGGGGTGGGGAATGTCTCTCAAACTATACAGGCAAATGAAAAATCATTTGCATAATCAACCTCCCATTGCTTGAAGTCTGTAAGCTGATAATTTCGGTATGTTATAATTATCCAAAGGCCCCTGGGCAGAAAAAAAAAAAAAAAAGATTCCTCACCACTGATCTAAAAGCTTTGTGAAGAAATTGAAAATTTTATAAAATAATTTTGCTCTACAAGGTAGCTAAGTACCTTTATATATAAACATATTTTATACCTCACTGCTTCCATATGAAAGTATGGAAATAGACAAATAGCAAAAGGCAGGATTTAGGTTAGATTTGATAACTATAACTTCTTTAAAAAATACAACACTCAAATCACTATTCATCAGAGAAATGCAAATTAAGACAACTCTTGAGATACCACTACACACCTGTCAGATTGGCTAAGATGACAGGAAAAAATAATGAATGTTGGAGGGGATGCAGGAAAACTGGGACACTGATGCATTGTTGGTGGAGTTGTGAACGGATCCAACCATTCTGGAGAGCAATCTGGAATTATGCCCAAAAAGTTATCAAACTGCGCATACCCTTTGATCCAGCAGTGCTACTACTGGGCTTATACCCCAAGGAGATACTAAAGAAGGGAAAGGGACCTGTATGTGCCAAAATGTTTGTGGCAGCCCTGTTTGTAGTGGCTAGAAACTGGAAAATGAATGGATGCCCATCATTTGGAGAATGGTTGGGTAAATTGTGGTATATGAATGTTATGGAACATTATTGTTCTGTAAGAAATGATGAATACAGAGAGGCTTGGAGAGACTTACATGAACTGATGCTAAGTGAAATGAGCAGAACCAGGAGATCATTATATACTTCAACAATGATACTGTATGAAGATGTATTCTGATGGAAGTGGATTTCTTTGACAGAGACCTAATTCAGTTTCAATTGATCAATGATGGACAGAAGCAGCTACACCCAAAGAAAGAACACTGGGAAATGAATGTAAACTGCATTTTTGTTTTTCTTCCCAGGTTATTTTTACCTTCTGAATCCAATTCTCCCTGAGTAACAAGAGAACTGTTTGGTTCTGCACACATATATTGTATCTAGGATATACTGCGACATATTTAACATATATAGGACTGCTTGCCATCTAGGGAAGGGGGTGGAGGGAGAGAGGGGGAAAATCGGAACAGAATTGAGTGCAAGGGATAATGTTGTAAAAAATTACCCTGGCATGGGTTCTGTCAAAAAGTTATTATAATAAATTTTTTAAAAAAATAGAACACTGTTGATCTAAAAAAGATGGGATGTTGTCTTTCCTGGATATTTCCCAGAACAAGAAGGAACACTACATATCTAGAGTTGAGAATGTGAATTGAAAGAATATAGTAGAAGCAAGGTATTTAGAACCCAAAGATTCCAGCAAGCTTAAAAGAACATGAAAATGTCAGTTCTTTTCATGGCATTTTCCATAATCTACTAAAGGTGAACGAGTGGACATACTCCTAGGTTATTACCCAGCAAGGATCTATCATTTATGGATTTCTTCATGGGATTCAACACTCTCTTCCTTATCCTCCTCCTAACCTTCTCTCTGTGCCATTATAGAGCCCTAAAGACCTCACCCACTTACTTTCTTATGCAGAAATTAACAAATCTGAAAAACTCCCTAGATCAGTAAGGAAACAAAAAATATAGAGCGAGAATAATCAACACACAGCCTAAAGAAAAAAAGGCAGCAGGGGCCCTAAAGAAATCAAAAGCATATTTGTTTTTCTTGTATCTCTGGTATGGCATTGGTATTGGTGTTATACATTTAACTCTGTGTCTACAGGGGAATTCTAAGTATGGTGGGAACAGGGTGACACAATAGTTTTCAGAGAAAACACTGAAAGGTGGTTAAGATAACTAAGAAGTCGTGTATTGCTTAGAAAGTTATATTTAGGAATACTGGGGCCGGAAGGTATTTTGAACCCAAATAAGCAGCCAGACAAGCCTTAATACTCTCTATTTGTCCCCCTATTCATTCAATATAAGTAACCCTGTGTGAACACTAATGTAGGAAAGAAAGGAGAAGAAAACAAACTACAAGTGGCTTTGTTTGATTTTGTTTTTCCAAATGAATTTAATTGATGACCCCAGCTTTACAGAAAAGGCAAGACCTTGACTTAAAATAAAAAATAAAAAAAGCATTGTCAAAAACCAAACTATAAAAAATTTTAATCCCTCCCCCTAGCAATAAATATTAAACTAATATATACACATGTGGCTCAGGGAGGATTCAAGAATAGAAACCTTGGGGACCCAGCCCCATAGCCCAGCCCCAGCACTCATACCTATCCAATGATCTTAGCCCAAAATACAGGGATCAGTGAAAATAATAGATGGTTATCCCAGGCAAGGGGGCAGGCACTGAACAGGGCTGAGACAGGGCAACAGAAGGACTGGAGGAAGGGAAGCTAGGTTATGTAATAAGGCAAAAAAAGGAAAAATCCAACCCAAATACATGCCCACCCCTCTGAGTCACTGGGTAAGAGTAATCCAGCCTCTTCATTCCCTGGAACTTCATTCCATGTCTCCATTTCTTCCCTAAAATGCAAGTCAGAGAGTCATTCACTCTGGGGTCGATATGCCACAGTAGAAGCAGCCTGGCTGCTGGAGCCTTGTGGCTTCCCATTTACCACCAACAAAAGGGGTGTCTCCACACGAATACAGGAAAAAGAATAGTTCTGGGGAAAAAAAAAAAAGGAAAAGATGAGTATTGGTTTTGGATAGGAGGAAATTCCAGAATAGGCCACACCACCCCCTCCTACTACTTCTCCCACTCAACATTCATGTGCTCAACTTCATCTTACATTATCCTAGGCTGGGCTACAATTGGAACTGAGCATAAAGAGAGAATAACTAAGAAGTGTCCCAAGCTTAAATTAGCCTTACCAAAGAGAACAGGGGTTTGGGACATGGATGAAAAAAAATCAAAAGGGATTCTGAGAGAATTCTACATTTCTTCAATGCTCTCAAGATAATAAAAGAAATATCTTGTATAGAAGGAAAATTACCAGCATAAGCACTGAAAGGATGAGATTTTTTTTAAGGAAAACAAAAAAAGTAGGAGAAAAAATGGTTTTATAATAATTTTTCTAATTATAATAAAGCATATTAGCTCACAATACCTCAGAATCACCCAAAAATTTCCTGAAAGTTGACTCATAGATTCACTTGGTTTTAAAAAATAAGTTGAGGGATTTCTATCAAAGATCCTATTATCCCACTGCAAGTTTGGGATAGGACAACTGAGGTCCTGCTAAGGGTTGAGTTCCCTGTTTTCAATTTGGTTTAAGCAAAAAAGTTGAAAGAGAGAATATGAGACCAATCACCCACCTTCCCTTTATGCTGGATTTGATGGTGTCGGAGATGGGGTTCAGGGATAGCCACAGAGTCACCAATGAGCACACCCCAACTCTGTACCATATTATACACTGTCACTGCAAAACAGGGTCCCTCAGAATCCACCAGGCCAAATGTGCTGCCAAGAGTAAAAAATACAAATGGAAGAGTGTTGACAGAAGAGAAGACCAAAAACAAGGATTTTACTAAGAAAAACTAGAAAAATAAATAAACTTTTAAAACCAGCTTCATTCTGGGATATCCCCCAAGAGGGCAGGGCCAGGAGGCATGCATTAATTACCATTATGTATCTTTCCCAAAATACTTTTAAACCACCCACGTATCCAGAGTCACTCAACAAACATTAATAACGATGAAACATCAACCAAATTGTTGTGGCTAAAACCATGTTTCTTGTTTATCATTTTAATTATAGTCTCATCTTCCTTCAAATTTTCTAACTTCTCCAGTTCTCCACATAAAATTTGAATTCACAAAGCATCCCCACATGACTACCCATATACTTTTGTGGTGGGGGAAAAAAGAGTCAGAATAGTGTAAGGAACTCCCAGGATAGGGAAAAAAAAAAAAAAAAAAACTTTACCAATGCATATTGGGAACTCTGTAGTTCTGAAATCTGTAGTCTTAGAAAGTTACAAGGTGAAATAATTAAAATGTCAGGACTTGAATTCAGTCCTTCCTGATTGTAAGGCTAGACCTCTGCCCACTACTATACCACAGTGTCTCCCATATTTACTTCTCATAATTACAATTTTATTTAATTGGCCCTTTTCTCAATAGCTTTCCTTCTCTTTTTAATCTGACATACCTAGGATAACCTCCCCAGTCAAGCTCTTTTCCTCTCTTTACTTAAACCTCACCTCAAAGCTATCAGCTAAACCATCCCTTACTTAAGACTAAGGATAATTAGACACATCCACCAAACAGGAAAAAGCAAAAGCTCAGTTAAGATCATCACAGATTTAACAGTGCACTCCTCTGAGGCTAAGGGAAAGATATTTTATCCAAACAAAGACCACTCTTGGGACAGATACCAAAGGGAAGTGAGTTGACTTTCAACTCTACCCAGAAGCCACTAAGACTAGGGATAGTAATCAAGTAGGACCTCAATGGCCAAAGAAAACTTAGGCAGAACAGTGGATCAATATAGACACTCACAAGGGCACCTTCTCCTCTGTGGTAAGACTGAAGAGAACCTTGCCCAACACTACAGTACCACTGTTTATGCCAGGTTGTAAAGTACTCAGTGGCTTTAGCTCCAGTGCCATCTTCTGCCCAGAGGCTGCCTGATAGCGCCCATCCCCACAAGGGCCTAACTGGGCTGGACGAAGACTTCCCAGCATGCTCTGCAACTTTTTAGCCTTCACCTTACCCTATAGATGATGAAGATAAAGAAAAGACATGTCAAAAAACTAGCTCCAACCCCTAAGCCACATTGTCCCCATGCCTTCCCACTTCTATCTAGGCTGCCATTCACATAGCCCAATTCCAATCCCAATAACCCCACCATGAGAAAGAGGATGAAAATCAATTCATTCAGGTTACCATACCTTGCTATCAAGGAGGCTGGTCAATCTATTTAGGAATTCTAGGAGCTGTTGCTCTCGCTGCTGAGGTTCTGGCCAGGCTGGGTCCAATGCTGCAGCTCTAGAGAAGCCTTCCAAGGCCTCCTCATAGTTTTCTTCATATTTATATAACTGCATATGAAAAAGTGATCAAGATTTTTCACACACATACACACACGATATGTGCCCCAACATTAACTAAACTTTATATAGCATTTTTAAGTTTGCAAAATTCCTTACATACATATTTTAGTATCTCTTTTATATACTATTAATTTAATATATAAATGAACCAAGTCTTTCTAAACTTCTCTTTTCCAATTGTATCCTTTTTTCTCAGGATCTCCCACTCCTTCATTCCATCTCCTTTCCCTCTAGAGTGCCTATTATCATATGAGATTGGGCTGACTCACCCCATGCCACCCCCAAAAAACATTTTGTATTTACATTAAATATATCCAAACTTTGCTATAATCCTACTCAGTTATATCCATAAATTGAGGCTTTATACATTGTCCATCAATAGGCTTACCGTGGCCCGGTTCAGGTGGAGATCAGGATTGCTGGAGGCAGTCCTGTCCACTTTTTCCTAAAGTAAAAATGTTTAAAAAAAAAAAGTCATTCATTAATGATTTCTGTTTCAGACACAAGACTGGTCATTCTAAACATGGTTTGGGGCCCTCAAAGAAATTCTAATATTTCCCTCCATAACAAAGAGTCCCCTATCCATCTTTGGTTATGCTGTAATTTCTGCTATAGATAGGGCTATCTGGTCACTAAAAGGAGGGGATAAATACCCAGATAATGAAGCCTCATAAAGAACAAGATAAATGAAATTAAAGCTTGTGATCTGTTTATCCATGTTTCATGTATGTTTTTAAAATATTACTAAAACTATTATAAGAAAAAAATTAATAAATGTGAAAGAATTTTAAGTGAATGAATGAAAAAGCATTTGTTAAAGCTATATCCCAAGAAATATACTAAATTTTGGGGACACAAATGCAAACAGAGACAGCCCTTATTCTCAAAGAGCTTACATTCTAATAGAAAGAGAAAACATATATAGGGAAGTAATGTTCAGAAAGAAGTATTTGGGTCTAGAAAGTCACAAAAATGGTAAGCAGAATAATAAAACAATCCAGAGACATGACCTTTTCAGAGACAAGGGTAGTATTGATTTGATTATAATTCTCAAAGCAAGAGATAGAAAATATTCAACTCAGTTTCAACTTTAAAAGGAAAATGTAATAGAGATCAAAGGAATCTGAAGTAACACTAGATACATCCAAAAAAAAGTTCCTCTTTCCCAACCTCATTAAAAGTCAGATTAAAAAAATCATATTCTAGGGGCAGCTGCTTGGTGCAGTGGATAGAGCCCCAGCCCTGAAGTCAAGAGGACCCGAGTTCAAATCTAGCCTCAGACACTTAACACTTCCTAGCTGTGTAACTCTAGGCAAATCGTTCAACTCCAATTGCCTCAGCAAAACAAACAAAAAAATTATATTCTCTCTCCAAATTTGAAACTCAAAATTAGTTATAATAGATCAAATGGAAATACAAAAATGTGCACTCCCAATAGAACAGAGGCCAAGCACACAGTAAGGAAATGTTACATATATAATACATATGAGGGAGTATATACATGTATGCACATATGAATATACACAAGGGTATATGTATATGCATATGTTACTTTTTAAAAATGAGTTTTAAGATTTAAATTCTAAAAGGGGAAGAAGAGAAAAGGATCTTTTATGAATTAAAGACAGATATAGATTAAGAAACCTGCCAAAAATCTTGCGCCTAATAAAGGTATCCATTCTTTGAATAGAAAAACATTCCTCAGGACAAAGGTACTAGAAAAATACAATTCCAAACCAGGTAACTCTAATTTTCTTTTGCTAACAGAAGAAGCAAAACTGTGAAATGTAAAAAATATGATGCTGAAAGTAATATCCCTGTGCAAAGAAAAAGATGCAGAAAAAGCAAAGTAGCAAAGAAAGTCTGAGAGTTAAATGAGTGAAAAGGGCAAATCAATGCTTTCTAAGAAGTTGTGTAAATAGTTAGACAATAGAAGGAAACTATCTGCAAGGGTTATTTTCTTTTTTTAGGGGAAAAATGATTCTGAAGCTAGGAACTATGTCCTACCAGGTCTTTGATACAAAGAAAGCATTCAGAATGATTTTTAAGTTTTTTCCACTTAACCTGAAGTAATTCCAGGATTATACTATTAAGTTACTAATACATACATCATTAGCTTAAATTTAATCAAAAAGAAACATCACGTTGCTATTTTTAGTGTTCTTAAAATGAGTTTGTAATGTTAGTAATTGATTATTTTTTAAAATTGCCATTAATTATTATTATAAATAATTACTTTAAAATATGAGTTAATATTTGTAGCCACATGAAAAAGTGTTCCAAATCACTTACTGATCAGAGAATGCAAATTAAGACAACTCTGAGATAGCACTACACAACTGTCAGATTGGCTAAGATGACAGGAAAAGATAATGACAAATGTTGGAGGGGATGTGGGAAAACTGAGACACTGATAGATCATTGGCGGAACTGTGAACGTATCCAACCATTCTGGAAAGCAATTTGGAACTATGCTCAAAAAGTTATCAAACTGTGCAGACCCTTTGATCCAGCAGTATTACTACTGGGCTTATATCCCAAAGAGATCTTAAAGCAGGGAAAGTGCCCTGTATGTGCCAAAATGTTTGTGGCAGCCCTCTTTGTAGTGGCAAGAAACTGGAAACTGAATGGATGCCCATCAATTGGGGAATGGCTGAATAAATTGTGGTATATGAATGTTATGGAATATTATTGTTCTATAAGAAACGATGAGCAGGATGATTTCAGAGAGACCTGGAAAGACCTACAAGAACTGATGCTAAGTGAAATGAGCAGAACCAGGAGATCATTATACATGGCAACAAAATTATACGATGATCAATTCTGATGGACATGGCTCTCTTCAATATTGATATGATTCAAACCAGTTACACTTGTGCAGTGATGAAGAGAGCCATCTACACCCAGAAAGAAAATCATGGAAACAGAGTGTGGAACACAGAATAGCACTCTCTGTTATTTGCTTGCATTTTTGTTTTCTTTCTCAGTTTTTCTTTCTCTTCCTTCTTGATCTGATTTTTCTTGTGCAACCAGATAACTGTATAAATATGTATACATATATTGGATCTAACATCTATTTCAACATATTTAACATGTATGTATTGGACTACCTGCCATCTGGGGAGGGGTTGGGGGGGAGGAGGGGAAAATTTGGAACAAAAGATTATGCAAGGATCAATGTTGGAAAAATTACCTATGCATATGCTTCGTAAATAAAAGGCTTTAATTAAAAAAAAAACAAATTAAATTTCTATAGAAAGAGCAAAAAGTATATCATTGCTTGCTATGTTCTTTAAGCCTATGGAAATTCTAGACAATTGTTTCATGCTATTCACCTGGTAGTAGTTCCCTACACCACAAGAATGTACATAAAAAGAAATAAACAACTCTGAATGACTAACTTGTAAACTCAAACCTACAAAGCAACAGTAAATATCTCTCATGCTATATATTGAAAGGCCACAATCATTAGAATTAGTAATCTATTGCTACCCACTCCCACCTGTCCCAAGCGATCATTAATACTCACTGCTTGAGCATAAGCACTAAGAGCTTGCTGGGAAATCTTAGGATTCTGGCCTGCATTGAAGAAGAGGGACAGGTATGCATTCCCTAGGATATCTGAATAAGAAATGCAAAAGCAATTAAATACTTAGCACAAACCCAAGGTATTCTCTATAATCAGCACTAGATCCTTCCATTCATCCCATAGATCCCATTGTCTAGGGTGACTGGGTCTCATTTTAAAAAGCCTTGAGCAGAAATTCTTATCCTAGATCCATGACCTTGGTTTTAAAAAATATTTTGGTAAGTGTTTTTCAATATAATTAGTAACCTCTGCAAATCGCACATATTTTGTTTTATACATTTAAAAACACTGTTCTGAGAAGAAGCCCACAGGCTTCCCCAGACTACTAAAGATTCCATGACTCAAAAAAGTTCAGAAATCCCTGGACTAAAAGCTAAAAAAAAACAAAATCTACTTAACTCCAGACTCAAGGTATAGACTGTAGGGATAGTTCTGACTCAACCCCTATATGCATTGAAGTAGTATAGTTCCCTCTTCATAAAAGTTTTGCAGGGGGTCCCCCAGATTTATCAAAAGAAAAATCTACTACTGCCAAAATAAAAGACCTGAAATCTTCTAAAAAGGCACTCACACCATGAACGTCCATCATGCACATCCATCTGCACAGCTAATTTGGCCTGCCGGACACTGTCCATGACATTACGGGAGTGTTCCTCACCAGTCTCAGCCCGCAGCTGACGAAGGACCATCGACAAATTCTGCAAAGAGACTTTGTTCTTGTACTGCAAATGAAAGAGACATAAGGTCAACCCCCCAGGAACCATCCTGACCCCATCTTTTTCTCATAAATTTTATTCCCTAAGCCCATCTTCTCATCACTCTCATTTCTAAACTTAAGTCTCATTTTTATCACTCCTTGTTCCCATCCCCCTATGTCAGTTCTATTTCTAACTTTGTTTTCATTCCTGGCTGTCCCTCACCCAAATCCATTACCTTCTCCCTTTCTTAGTCCTTTGTCCCTCATTCCCTCTTCCAGGTTTGCTCCTCAATTCCTGTTTCTAGTCTTCTAATTCTGGTTTAGTTTCAACCTGGCTTTCATGTACTGTAGGGAATTCCCATTCAGCAGAGGAATTTCATCCTTTCCATATGTGATTCCTGTAAATATAGCAGGAAGCTCACATGGGAGAGGGCTCCAGAGAAGCAGGTGTGTGCAGCTGCAACATCCCCTTTCTTCCAGTACACCTCACCCAGCTGGTTCCAGGCTTCCACCAGCTCAGGCTCCAGTTTCACAGCTTTCGACAAAAGCTCCTCAGCCTGAGGACTATAGTCTGGAGTCACATTCAGAGCCTTCCCTGTCAGCATAAGAACCCAGGCCTTTTCCTGGGAAAAGCCTATGAAGGAAGAAAAAGTAAAAGAAATTGAAATATGAAACAATCTTAAAAGGGTTCTTTCCCCCAGAGAACAGCTTCACATCAGTGGGAAGATTTTGGGAAAATTATCATCAGCAAAAGTATTGAATTTCTACAAAATGTAAAATGCTGCATTAACTGCTGGGGTCATAAATTTTTATAGGTTAAGACATGATCCTTGTACTCAAGAGGCTTATAGTTTACTTGGAAAGTGTACATAAAAATAGGTCATGTACATAAAAAATAAATTAATAAACATCAGTATAAAGCTTCATATGCAAAGTATGAGTGGTATAAATAACTGACTACAGGAATTTGCTGGAGAGAAGTATAACAACTGAAGAAAGACTTCAAGAATCCAAGTTATCTCTGTTGTTTGGAGCTGTAAATTAATCTGCCCATTTTGGAGAACATTTTGGAACTATGCCCAAAGGTCTATAAAATTGTGCATATCTTTGGACTTAGCCATACAAACTATTAGGTCTATATCCCAAGGAGATCAAAGAAAAAGGACTATATGTACAAAAATATTTATAATAGCCCTTTTTGGGGGCAAAAATTGAAAATTGAAGAGATACCCATCGATTAGAGAATGGCTGAACAAGCTATGGGCAAAAGAATATGATAGAATACTATTTGTAAGAAATGATGAAGGTGATGTTTTCAGAGAAATCTGGGAAGACATGAACTTATGAAAAGAGAAATGAGGAGAATTAGGAGAATAATATAGTAATTCTGATCAATACAATGATCTACCAGAATTCCAAAGGATTCATGTTGAGAAGTGCTACCTACTATAGATAGAGAACTGATGATTCAGGGCAGACTGAAGCATATTTTTATTTCCTTTCTTTATTTTCCTTGTCTCTTTTTTTTTTTTCAGAGAGAAAAGAGATGGAGGAACATAGATAATGTGGAAATATGGTTTTGCATGATTCCGTGTGATTAATGGGTATCATATAATTTGCCTTTTCAGGTGAGGGAGAGGGTGAAGGGGGAGCTAGAACTTGAAAGTGAAAATTTTTTTAAATCCAAGCTATTAATAACCATATAAAAATATGGTCCAAATCATTAATCTTTAGAAAATATTAAAACTCTGCAGTTCTATCTCATACCCATCAAAATACCAAATATGACAAAGAAGAAAATGATAAATTTGAGAGGGGTTACAGGAAAACAGACACACTTGTATGCTATTGGTGGAACTGTGAATTGTTCTATTTTGGAAAGTAATTTGGTACTACTCCCTAAAAATAATTAAATTGTGTATACCCTTTGACCCAGCTATATCACTATTAGGTCTATACCAAAGAAAGTGGGAAAGAATCTAAAATATTTATAAGGGGCAGCTAGATGGAGTAGTGGATAGAGTGCTGGCTTTGAATTCTGGAGGACCTGAGTTCAAATTCAGCCTCAACCACTTAATATTTCCTAGCTGTGTGATCCTGGGCAAGTCACTTAACCTAAATTGCCTCAAAAACAAAACAAACAAAAAATAAAATATTTATATCAACTCTTTTCATAACAGTAAAAATCTGGAAACAAGAAGTGTGCCCTTCTACAAGGGGAATAAGTAAATTATGCTATATGATGATCTAACAGAATAACACTGTGTTATAAGAAACGACAAAAACAATTTAAGAGGAAACTGAGAAGATGTCTGTGAGGTAATGCTGAGTGAAGTGTGCAAAATAAAATGGACAACTTTGGATAATCACAATAGTGCTATAAAGAAAAGCAACTCTGAGAGACTTTAGAATTCTGATCTATAAAATGACAAAACATGAATCCATAGGACTAAAGATGAAATACAGAAAGGCAATGGACCAAAAATAGAAAATGAGATACACACTTTTACTGTTTAAATGGAAAAAGGATATGTTTATATAATTTTTTGGATAAAAAATAATATTTCAAAGAAGAGTCAGTTCATATAGGAAGAATAAAGATAGAAAAGGAAAAGAGTATTCTAGACAAAGAAAATGGCACAACCAAGAGTAAACAGACAGGATTCCATATGAAAGAGGTAGTAGATAATGAATAGAATAGTTTGATTGAAATAGAAGGGAATAGTAGAAGATAATATTGTCTGTTCTTCTAGCCTATACTTTCTTTGAGTCATCTTCCACATAACCAACAAGTTGGCATTCTAAAGCAAAGATTTTGTAATATCTCTTACTTTCTCTAGAAGCTATTGGCTTCCTCTTATCTCTAATATAATATCTGTTTAACATTTAAAGCCCTTCAAAATATGGCTCTAGCATGCTGTTCCAGGATTACTGCACGTGACTCACATTCACATTGTATATTCTGGCTATAAGAGCCTAAATGCTATTTCCTATTCATAAACATAGCATCCTTCCTCTGTGCTTTTGCAAAGACTATCTGCAATATCTGAAATATGTTTATTCCCTTCTCACCTTCTTCACACAAAATACTTAGTTCCTTTAGCCAGTCAATTAGTATTTATTAAACATCTGCTATATACCAATATAGCTAAGCAGAGGATATAGAAAAAAAAGACAAAAATAGTACCCACCCTCAAAGACATAACAGTTTGATGGGGGAAGACAACAAGCAAACAAACAAATAAATAAGATAAATTGGAGACTCTAAATTGGAGGAATCAACAGAGGGAAGTTGCTAGCATTAAGAGAGATTGGAAAAGGCTTTTTGTAAAAGATAGAACTTTAGCTGAAACTGAAAGAAAGCAGGAAACCAAGAGATGAAGAGTAAGAGAACTGTACATAAGGACAGCAATAAAATTCCCAGAGTTCAGAAATGAACAATTTTATTTGAGGAATAGAAAGGAAGTTGGTGTTATTGGATTGAAGAGTCCTTGGGAGAGAGGGGTAAGAGAGGAGGAGAAAGGTATAAAAAGAATAGAAAATTAGGTGGAGGCCATGTTGTGAAGAGTTTTTGAAGCCTAAATAGATTTTTTTAATATGATCCAGGAGGATCATATTCTGGAACCATAGAGGAGGATAGCATAGATAGCCCTTCACTTTAAGAAGACCAGTTTCACAGTTGAGCCAAAGATGGACTTAAGTGCGGGGAAATTTAAGGTAAAAAGACCAAGCAGCAGACTATCAAGAGGTCAAGGATGGTGTCTTGAGGGCCTGGACCAAGAAAATGGTCATGTTAAAAGAGAGAAGGTGGCATATATGAGAGACTTGACAAATGATCGGACTTAAAAGATGAGTGTGAGGAATTCTAGGTTATGACCTGGCTCATCCAGAAGGATGGTAGGACCTTTGACAGTAACAGGGACATTAGAAGAAAATAGGACTCTTTCTCTTTTTCAATCTGAAATGTCTAATAGACACTGGGAGATATGAGACTAGAGGTCAGGAGAAAGGCTAAGGCTAGATAAATAGGTCTGGGAATTTTCCATATATAAAAGCGATCATTAAGCTAATGAGATCAACAAAAAAAAAATAGTTTAGAGGGAGAAAAAAGGAAAGGGAAGACCAGAGTCTTGGTGAATACTCCAGGTTAGTTGGCATGATCTTGTGGAAGCTCCAGCAAAGAAGATTGAGAAAGGGGTGTCTGTCAGATAGAGGAAGACAACCAAAAGAAATTAGTGTCCCAAAAACTTAGAAAAAACAAACTGTCAAGGAGAAAAGGATGATCATTAGTACCAAAGGCTGCAGAGAGATCAAGAAGGATAATAACTGAGAAAAAGCCATTAGATTTGGCAATTAAGAGATCATTGGTAACTTTGGAAAGAGATCAGAAACCAGACTGCAGAGTTAAAAGAGGAGAGGAAATGAAGGTGCTGATTACAGATTCTTCCAAGCTCAATTTATATGTGACCTTCTACAAGAAGTCTATCCAGATCTTCCCAATTGCTAGTATCTTCTTCTTATAAATCACTATGTATAAACTTTGTATTTAAAGAGCAGGAACAAATTAATTTTTGTCATTGTATTTCCAGAACCTAGCAGAATGCCTGGTACACGAAAGGAACTTATTGAATACTTACTGAATTAATGAAGTTTTGAAAGATCATTGAAGACCTAGTTTAGACTTCATTCTATAGATCACAGGCTGCCATTGAAGGTTTCTAAGTAAGAGAGTGGCAAAACCAATCTGTGGCTATAGGAAAAGTATTCTGGAAGCTATATTCAGATTTGAAAGGTGATACTCAAATACTCTATATATCCATTAGTTATGGATCTATAGCTATCAGAAAGATTTGTTTGGGGCAGTTAGATGATACACTGGCTACAGCACTGGCCCTGGAGTCTGGAGACTTGAGTTCAAATACTTAACACTAGTTGTGTGGCTGTGGTCAAGTCACTTAACTCCAACTGCCTTACCAAAAAAAAAAAAAGATCTGTTTTGTTTGATCATATAGAAGTGACCTCTTTACAGAACATACAAAGGGAAGAAAAGTCCATCTTACTTTCCCATTGATATTCTATCTTGAATCTTGAGAGTCATACCTACTGCTTCCCCCATCTTTTGTAGAGTCTTTTCCATTTCTTCTCGCACATCCTGATGCTTCTGACCAGCATACTCAACTGGATGTGTCTCGAAGTAGTGGTCCCGAAATGAATAGAGCTGGTCCACTAATTCCTAAAAGTATATTTAAATAATGCCATCATTTAAAAGGAACAAAAAGCAGAGTAATCTGAGATTGGCTAGCCATGGAAAATGGTTTTTTAACTTTTTTTTTTATTTCATTTTATTTAATAAATCAAGCTCCTTGACACCCTAATAGGTCAAAACAATAGGACTAGGATACCAGAAAGCCACAAATCACAACATAAAGCAGCCAGGATTCCAAGCTTATATTTCAGAACTTTGTTCTCCAGTGTTCACAAAAAATGTGTCAATGTCAGAATAACACTTTTCTCTCCATTATCAATAATCTGTAGATATGTTCTGGTCTTGAGGACCTGTACTTCAATCACAAATTTGTCTGTTCTATTATTCTTTGCTAAGCCCTGAAACTGAGGCACACAGAAATACATAATTTTTGTGCTATCACACTAGGACATTTTTCTGGGTTCAACTAAAAAGGGTAGGCAGCCTCTAGAGGCCTCTTCCACCTCCAAAAGTCTATAAAAACAAAAACCGTTTCTCAGCTTTCTAACCTGACAATATCAACTTAGTCTTTTCTTCTATCTGCTTTCTCCTATTTCTGTATTTTGTAGAATCCCCTCAGTCTACCCTCTACAAGGTTACTCTGGAATGTCCAATGCAAATGTGACCCAATATTAGGGTTATTTTTTCAGCACCAGTCACCAATCTCCAACCTATTTTCTCCACTTAGATCTTGGATCTTAGATTTGGAGCTAGAATGAACTTTGGAGATTACAGGTCCTGCTAGAGGTCCAGAAGGTCTAGACCTTTATCCAAGGCCTTCCAAGTAAAAAGTAGTAGACCCTGGATTTGAACTGCCTGCCGTTTTTTAAAATGGCTCTGAAGTTTAAAAAAGAAAAAAGAAAAATTGAACCAAGCTCCTTGGGAATGAGTTAAGCCAGAAGTGGTTCCAATTGGCCCTGCTTCAACCTTCCCATTTACTTTGTTTTAATTATATGTATATGCTATCTATCTATCCATCTTTCTGTTGCTATGCTCATGATAGCTGTTAAAGCAACTTTCACAAATTTCAGAAATCCCCCTGCGCATGAGGGATCGTGTTAAAGCATTATACAGTAATTTAAATTAAAACTAAACTTAATGGGTACACCAACTCACTGCCACCTTCCTCGGGAGGCTGGTTGTCTCGGCCACTTGCAGACCTAAGGGATTCTTTACAGCAGAGCCTGGACCCCGGTTATATAAGTACATAAAACAGGCATAGGAATCAAACATTTACTGATAATAAATCATAATTCTGTGACACCACAGTCACTTAGGTGACCCTATACGGAGTCCCAACGGACAGTTTTAGAAACTTTTTACTAGACAGTTCCCCTCACCCAGCCAAAACAAAACAAAAAACAACGGCATGAGAAGTGCATGACTTGTATACTTATTGTGTATCTAATTTATATTTTAATATATTTAACATCTACTGGTCATCCTGCCATCTAGGGGAGGGGGGGGGGGTAAGAGGGGGAAAATTGGAACAAGAGGTTTGGCAATTGTTAATGCTGTAAAGTTACCCATGCATATATCCTGTAAATAAAAGGCTATTAAAGAAAAAAAAATTAAAAAAAAGAGAGAAGTGCATGACTGTCTATTTTTGTAGCCACGAGAGAGCGAGGAATGGGGAACGGTAAACAAAACAGCCACACAGCATGTGCATAGTAGGTGGATTTGCTGAAATGGGGAGGTAGGAGGAAGCGTACTCTGTGGGGTAAAGAAATCCAATGGGTTGGAGAGAAAAGAAACTAAATCCCTACCTGACAACTCTAAGGGAAAGTTAGCGGTTAGTAAACAGCCTCTCCACCAGAGTGCTTAGTGTAAATGCCCAGGGCACAGCAGGGGACGTCCCGGAGCTCGCCGAGCATCCTGGCAGCATGACGCGCCCCGCCCCCAGCCCCAGCAGCTACCGGTACACAAACGGGACCCCCACCCCACCCCGTCCCCAAACTAGGAAGCGCCACAGCCTTCCCCCCGTCCCCACCTCCACCCCCCACCCCGGGGGCGGGACGCTTCCGCTCCCCCAGTAACGGCCCCCCCCCCACGGGAAAGAGCTTAGAGAGTAACTGTACCCGCATCCTTCAGACACCAAAACTGCGCGCGCGGCATCACTACCAAAAAACCCACCTAGCGGAAGAGCTTTGGCCCCCGGCCCCTACCTGCAAGAACTGCACGGACTGCTTGGCTTCCTCCTCTTCATCAGCCATCGTTCCTGCGGCTATAGCCCTCTCCTCCCCTGCGCTTCTACCACAGAGAAACAGGAACTCGCGCGGAGCCACAGTGACATCTAGAGGAGGGGAGGCTCCCGTACGCACGTTGCGCAGCGCCCGACTTGCGACCCCGGGGTCTGTCAGTCAGTCAGTCTACTCCTAGGTGCCCCAGGAACTGCCTGCAAGCGACGGTCCGGGGAGGCAGCTCGGTGTGGGAGAGCTCTTCACGTGGATGTTATTGTGTTTATCTGTATGTCCCCAAATGCCACATACAACAATATAGGATTTGGGGATGGCCCAAACCTATCGCTACCTTGTTCTCGAGGCTAGCACACTGCTGCGTAGGGCAGGCAGGGACGGGCGAGGTAGCCCATAGGGCAGTCAGAAAGACCTCCTGTTCCAGGCGGGTCAGGGACACATTCATTCTAAGGTGTTTGTGTGAGCTGGAGGCAAGTCACTGAACTTCCCAGGGCCCCAGGCACTGGCGCTTTAGGTTGCAAATAAGCAGTGTGGCATTCCACCTTGGTGGAGAAAATTACCACGTTAAGAACTTTCCACACTTATGGAACCAAAAGCTGCCACCTAGCCTTCTTGACTATTTTTACTTCTTTGAATTCCAACAGAACCTTGAAGTTAATCTTATAAAGGCCTTTTGGTACTAAAATGTGTAAAGTGAGATGTGCATTTGCACTTCTCCTCCCCCCCTCCTCCCCTCAAAGATTTATGTACATTATGCTCATTTTATATCAAGCACATTGGAATCTGGCATTTAGGCAGCACTTAGCAGTGCCTGGCATATAGTAGGCACTTAAATGTTGACTGATAAAACCAAGGTTGTTGTAAGGTACAAATAAGGTTTTGCAAAAGTTTTGCAGACCTTAAAACACTGGATCAATGTCAGTTAATTATTTTATTTTATTAAACATTAAGGAAAATTACACCATTTCTCCTCCCAATCTACAAAAAAGTGAATCATAAAATTAGAGAGAAAAACTAAAGGCCATTTAGTTTAATCCCCTTATTTTACAAATAAAGAATTTGAGGCACAGAATATCTCAGTGTAAATGAGAACCTGCATATCCTAATTCCTTAACCATGCTTTTTCAACATATATCATATACCTTCCTAAAATTCCAAAGTCAGAGAGTCTGTCCTTTAAAAAGGTAAGTTTAATTTTTACTGGTTTGTGCCAAGAGTTAAAAATATTCAGTCTCTGACAAAAGCATACAAGAAACTATTCAAAAGTTTTTTTAAATGCCATCTCTAAAATGAAATTTTGGTCACAATTTGCATTTATATAGAGGTTTGCAAAGCATTGTATGTAATGTATTGTTTATATTTGTGTGTATGTATGTTATTCACAACCCTGTAAGGAATATGCTATTATAATATATGGCTTCTATAAATTTCTATATATGGCTAGGAAAACTTTCTATAGTGTATGTACCATGTTTACACATATTATATGTATGTATATGTACCTATTAAAGCAAAATTGAAACAATAAATGATAACGTAAAAATAGGACATGTGTTATACTGAAATGGGTAATTAAAAGCCAATTTAAAGAAAATAATAATCCTTATCAGTCTGACTAGCTTTAAATTGGAATGCCGCTTTGACAAATAAATGCCAATGCAATAAGATGTTCACTTGTATATTCACAAACAAATATACTTCAAAAACATGCTGACAGAGATACACAAACATAAATATATCAAAAGACAAATACAGAAATACACCAAGACATCTAATCATAGATTCATATGTATTTCCCAAATTATATATACATAAAAATGATAAAAATTCAAGTATAAAATAAAATGACAATTAAATATTAGAACTTACATACACAGGTAAATACATATACAACTTAAAAGAAGCCACAGTGCTACATATGTATATACAAATATTCCAACATTTAATATTTTATGGATATAGCAATGTGTTGTCATACAAGCCAGATAATTACAGTAAGCTTAAATGATGCTCTAAATCCCAATACATCCCCACATTTGTCTGCGTATTACTGATCATAGATAAGCAACAGTTCACAATAAATCTAAGTTTAATAAAACAGTGCATTCATTATTCAAAATAACACAGGCAAAAGAATAAAGTCCAAAGCCTTCCTTCTTCACTAACTTTCTCACAGCAAGCAGCAAACTCTGTAGAACTAATAGCACAAGGAAACTGATAACCTCAGGAATGAGCATTGACTCTTGCCATAAGAATGGCTACAGCATAACTAGGGCCCAATTACTATTAGAAACTACGAGAGAAGAGCAAGAAAGCCAACTAGATGCTGAGTGAATTCAACTTCGAAAAATAAGGCACAGTGGCCCACAATAGTTATTATAAATTCCCCCTCTTTCTCACTTTGCCCTCTTATTTCCAAGATGGGCTACATTCTTTTCACTTTAAAGTTTCTACCACCACCTGGTTGTGGCACTGCTTCATGACTGGGAGAAGCAAAACTGAAAAAGCTATTGCTAGGTTCAGCTGCTGTGGGAGACCCCACAAAAAATGGTCTGAACTGGAAATCTCCATCCCCACTGCCCCAGTTTCGAACTGGAGTCATATCCACAGGAAACTTGGACGTGTTCCCTGGAGAGAAAGAAGAACAGAACAGAATTTAAATATCTATTTCCTTGCAAATCTTTAAGAATATATAGATAACATTCTGTAAATATTGTTGACTGAAACCTGAAACTCAATCCTCTGAGAAGAAAAAATTTAATCCTAAAAGTGTTAAAAGAAGGTCTGTAATCACCTCCAATGTACCTGACACACATTTCTGTTTAATTATTCAGTCAAAGCTAGCCTCTGATTTCATATCAAAAGTAATCTGAGAAAGAAAGACATGGGTTTGAGGAAGAATTAGAATGTGCTTTTGATTATCACAGAATTACAGAAAGGGAACCTTTCATCTTTTTCCCCAGCATGGTGCTTTGATTATAGTAGGTATTTAATATATTTTTTTAAATCAAATAACTCATTTTTCTTAGATGATTCAAGTTCTTATGCTGCATAGTAATATGTGTTGCGTAGCACAACCTGCAATCAACTCTCTAAATTCTCTGTAGCTGGCTAAAGAGATTGCAATTTGGGGGTTTTTTAGGTATGTGACATAATGTTCTATTCTATCATGTACTCCTTTCAGAAAAAATAAAGTCACCTTTTTAAATGAGACAGGGATGAAGAATATAGTAGTGTAAGACATCAAAGTGGTGGGAAAAAAGAAGAGATGAGAGAGCTTTCAGCAAATGGACTCAAATTTTGGGCAAAATATGAGGCAAGGTACTTATCTGACAGTATAGAAAGAGTTGTCATGGGTGATTTAGGAAGGATAAAAAGGTCTGCAATAGCTTTATCTTACAAGTTTTAGCTTGTACAAGTTAAATATTAACCTTCATCATTCTAAATATGAAATATTTATCCAGTGACCAATGAGTATATATTCTATTGTCACAGCAATATTAACATTCTTATTATAAATAAAACCAAAAAAGAAAAAAAAAGCAGAAGCTAAATGGAAGTTTGCTACACAGCTTTGGAAAAGAAAATAAAGAAATTAATAGAATTTATTTTATCATGTATAAAAAGATTATGAGATATATTTCATGTAACATAGTCATCTTCTCTGCAGCATTCATGACAAGCATAAGCAAAAAAAAAAAAAACTAGTATGAAGATAAGTGTAGCTTACACTTACATTATAGAGTGAAGTGATAGAAAAATTCTATAAAGAATCTGATAAATCTTCTAAATTAACTCATGTTAATCCTTCAATTTCTTAAATGCAAAAAATGAGCATTAGAAAAATGGGGGAAAAAAACAATGGAAATATGGTTTGAGTTTCAGAAAAAAAAGAAACTAGGTTTGTAGACTACACAGAAACCTCATGCCTAAACTATTTTATTCAAAAGTAGAGTTGAAAGGAGCTAGGCATGGTAAGAATAACATCATCAAAATACAATGACATTTACTGTACCTAAAAGGAGAAGAAACAACTGGTCAACAATATGAGAATCAATATTAGCCACCTACATACAGTTAGACTACTGACTTGTTAAAACAAAAAGCAAAATGAAAATCAAAAATAAAAATGGGAAGAAAAAATGACTTACAATCAGAATAATTTCGATCTATACAACTTTTAAAAGCTACTAACGCTGAAAAATGGGAAATATTACACTATAAATTCACTACCACCATATATATATGTATGTATTTATTTTCCCCTCTGAGGCAATTGAAGTTAAGTGACTTGCCCAGGGTCACACAGCCAGAAAGTGTTAAGTGAGACCAAATCTGAACTCAGGTCCTCCTAACTTCAGGGCTGGTGCACTATCCATTGAGCCACCCCACTACTACTATATCTCAATGGAAATGTATCCAAGGTAAAAGAAATTGCCTTTGAGGCAGTGGCTAGATGAAACTAGAAACCAACTCAGCTGACAAAAACTTGATCTCCTTGTTAAACAGAAAGAGAGCATCAAAGGCAATTTCATTGTAAACTATGAACTCATTTACACACTCTTATAAAGTAGGATGGTAGAAGATCATAAAGAGCCTGACCTCATAAATCAGTGGGAAGGACTGATAAAAACTGAGCATGAGAACTAATTAAACTATATTATCCTAAGAGTATTTAATAATGAAACTAAGAGAAACAAGAAACAGATGCAAACTAGGAAAAATCTGTCAAGATTTCTACAAGAAACTTTTTTTCCATCAATGTTAATATACCTACCATATTTGTACAAAGTTCTTGCTTTATGTAAATTCACATTATACAATTCTAACTTTACATAAAGAATTCTAAATAAAATTTCAGTCAACCACCAGTGATAAAGTCTAAGCACAGTAGGTGGAGAAAGGGAATCATATTACATATCAATGTTAACTTTACAGAACAATACCATGCATACTTTTATCATTAACTTTTGCCTTTCATTTGGTAATTCCATTTCATATCATGGTACATACAGTGTTTGTCTGTATTTAAGCACATTTTATGACTTGTATAAAAGTATTATTTTATTTATACCTTTTGTATACAGACTAAGTGAAATGAATGGATAGGAGCAAATTCTAATCCTAATCCTAAATCTGACATTGCCTCCAATTCTGACTTCAATTTTAACTCTAATCCTAACCCTCTGGCTCCAACTCTAACCCTAAATTTGCCACATTTGCATAATATAAAAACTTCTTTACACAGAGAACTGTCTGTACTCAACACCACTATTGCCAATGTGTTTTATAAGGGATTAGAAATAGCATTTTAAAGAAAACAAAAATGGGGAAATGGAGAGCAGATAGAGCAGACTCAGATACGCCCATAGATGGCCATGCTAGAAGTAAGACAATTTTGATAAAATTAATACAAGGATTCTCATGACATCTGAAAAAGAGAAGATTATTTTTAAAAGTATCAAAGATATAACATTTTGCCCCTCAAAGTGAAAAGGCAACCCATATTCCATATAATAGAATGGTTCTCAAGTAATATGAGAACATCTAAAGAGAAAGCCTTAAGGACATTAGGTGAACACCAATTGGAGGACTTATTTTTTTTGTCAAGTGTTTTATTTTTCCAAATACATATAAAGATAGTTTTCAACATTCATTTTTGTAAAATTTTGTGTTCCAAAATTTTTCTCCGTCCCTCCCTTACCTCCATGTTACAATACTTTTAAACATATTTCCATATGTTATGTTGTGCAAGAAAAATCAGACAAACGGGAAAAAACATGAGAAAGAAAAAGCAAATAAACAAAATGGCAGGGAGGGAGGGGGTAAAAACACTGCTTCAATTCACATTTAGTTTCCATAATTTTCTCTCTGGTTGGAAATGGCATTTTCCATCCCAAATCTATTGGAATTGTTTTAGAACACCATGTTGTTGAGAAAAGCTAAATCTATCATAGTTGATGATCACATAATTTTGCTATTACTGTGTTGAATGTTCTCCTGGTTCTGCTCACTTCACTCAGCATCAGTTCATCCAGGCTTTTCTGAAACCGGCCTGCTCATCATTTCTTATATAACAATATTTCATTACATTCATACACCATAATTTATTCAGTCATTCCTCAATTATTGGGGATATACTCAATTTCCAGTTCCTTGCCATTACAAAAAGAGTTGCTAAAAGCATTTTTACATATGTGGGTCCTTCTCTTTTATGATCTTTTTTGGGTGATACAAGCCTAGTAGAGACAATGCTGGATCAAAGGGTATTCACAGTTGATTAGCCCTTTGGGCATAGTTCCAAATAGATCTCCAGAAAGATTGGATCATTTCACAACTCCACCAACAATGTATTAGTGCACATGGAGAATTTAAAAGAGAACACAGATAAGAACGAGAAGGTGTAAATGAATTCAGATCTGCTTATAAGAATTCAGATTCACTGAAATACTGTAAAACATGAGGCTAATTGCACATCTATAGGCCTGGCCACAGAGCCTGATCTTTAAAAATATGCACAGAATATCACTACTGCAATTTCCCACAATGAAGAGGCTAGAGATCTTTTTTCCAAAAGATCTGTGATGCTGTGTAATAGAATACTTGAAAGAAACTTGGTAGAAGAAGACATTCTATAATTGGTTTCTGCTACTAATCACATTGTACAGAGGTCTCCTAATAGGTTACTGCTTCAGATCCAGAACTAGGGAGGCATTCAGAAGATATTGGACAAATCCTTTCTGTCTTGATATATCTCCTCGGCTGACTTCTTCCAGCTGTCAGTACTCCAATGAAAGATGACAATACTATGCAGTGAGAGGCTTTTTGGATCCTCACAATCTGAGACTGACATGTCATAGTTATGGGCATTAGTTCTTTGCCTCAATCCTTGATCAGTTGTTGGAGGCTATGACCTTATGAGTTCTAAAAGATCAAGAAAGAAGAGGCAGAGCCAAGATAATGGAGTAAAAGCAGGGACTTGCCTAAGCTTTCCACCAAATCCCTCCAAATACCTTTAAATAATGACTCTAAACAAATTTTAGAATCTTAGAACCCACAAAAAGACCAAGTGAAACAATTTTTCAGCCTCAAACAACTTAAAAGATCAGTAGTAAAAATCTGTCACAGATCCCTGAATGAACTCAGGCTGGCACCAGTCCCAAAAAACCAGAATCTGGTCTTGGGACCCACTGAATCAGCAGCAACAACAGCAATAGTAGCTTCCAAAAGTCTTAACCCACGGGGGCCAAAGAGCTGGTCAAAAGAAAGTCTCTTTGCTAGTATTGAGGTAGGATTCTGTTGCTTTGCCCATACTCAGAGCACTCACAGAACCAGGACACACAGGACTAGTATTCTAGAATTTACAGCCACAATGGAGCAGTACAATTCCAAGGCAGAAAAGGGTACTTGTGGTTGTTCACAGACTAAAGCACAGACCAGAACAGTTAAAAAAAAAAAAAAAAAAAAAAAACTTCTCCTTGTGCAAATTAAGACAACTCACAACACACCTGTCAAATTGGCTAAGATGACAGGAAAAAGTAATAATGAATGTTGGAGGGGATGTGGGAAAACTGGGACACTGATGCATTGTTGGTGGAATTGTGAACGAATCCAACCATTCTGGAGAGCAATCTGGAATTATGCCCAAAAAGTTATTAAACTGTGTATACCCTTTGATCCAGCAGTGCTACTACTGGGCTTATATCCCAAAGAGATACTAAAGAAGGGAAAGGGACCTGTATGTGCCAGAATGTTTGCAGCAGCCCTTTTTGTGGTGGATAGAAACTGGAAAATGAATGGATGCCCATCAATTGGAGAATGATTGGGTAAATTGTAGTTTATGAATGTTATGAAATATTATTGTTTTGTAAGAAATGACCAACAGGAGGAATAAAGAGAGGCTTGGAGAGACTTGCATGAACTGATGCTGAGTGAAATGAGCAGAACCAGGAGATCATTATACACTTCAACAACAATACTGTATGAGGATGTATTCTGATGGAAGTGGATATCTTTGACAGAGAAGATCTAATTCAGTTCCAATTGATCAATGACGGACAGAATCAGCTACACCCAGAGAAGGAACACTGAGAAATGAGTGTAAACTGTTGGCATTTTTGTTTTTCTTCCCAGGTTATTTTTACCTTCTGAATCTAATTTTTCCTGTGCAACAAGAGAACTGTTCAGTTCTGTACACATACGTTATATCTAGGATATACTATAACAAATTTAACATGTATAAGACTACTGCCATCTAGGGGAGGGGGTGGAGGGAGGGAAGGGAAAAGTCGGAACAGAAGTGAGTGTAAGGGATAATGTTGTAAAAAATTACCCATGCATATGTAATGTCAATAAAAAGTTATAATTAAAAAAACCCTTCTCCTTGGATCATACCAATTTGGAATCACTGAAAACTTACGGGGGTCCCTAGAAGGTAAAAAGCACAAAACCCCTGCATCTTGGGACAGTACACCCTCCATTCTGAAAACAGGCCATAGAAAGTTACTAAGGAGACAAGGAAAATCAAAACACACTCTCAGAAGAAGATCATAAAGTCAAAGCCTATAGCCATGAAAAATAAAAATTGGTCTAAGGCCATGAAAGAGCTCAAAAGGGATTTTGAAAATCAAGTTAAGAGAGGTAGAGGAAAAATTGACAAAAGAAATGAGAGTGATGCAAAAGGAAATATAAAAAAAGTCAATTTGCTGAAAAAGCAAAAAATGGCCAAATGGAAAAGGAGGTACCAAAGTTCACTGAGGAGAGAATTCCTTAAAAAGTAGAAAATGGAAGCTAATGACTTTATGAGAAATGAAGAAACAATAAAACAAAATGAAAGAATGAAAAATAGAAAACAACATAAAATATCTCTCTGGAAAAACAACTGACCTGGAAAATAGAACCAGGAGAGATAATCTAAAAATTCTTGGACTACCAGAAAGTCATGATCAAAAAAAGTCCTAGACATCATTTTTCAAGAAATTATTGAAAAAAAAACTGTCCTGATATTCTAGAATCAGAAAGTAAAACAGAAATTGAAAGAGTGAAAGAGATCCCAAGAAGAAAACTCCCATAAATATTACAGCCAAATTCCAGAATTCCCAGGACAAGGAAAAAATATTGCAAGAATTGAAAAAGAAATAATTCAAGTACAATGGAGCCACAGTCGGGATAACACAAGATTTCGTATTAGTAGTAGCTTCTACAATAAAGAATCAGAAGGCTTAGAATATGATATTCCGAAGAGCAAAGGAACTAGGATTACAACCAAGAATCACTAACTCAGCAAAACTGAGTATAATTTTTCAGAGAAAAAATAGATATTCAATAAAATAGAAGACTTTCAAGCATTCATGAAGATAGGGCCAGAAGTGAATAGAAAATCTGACTTTCAAATACTGGACTCAAGAGAAGCAAAATGTGGTAATCAGAGAAAAAAATCATAAGGGACTTCATAAAAAATAATCTGTTTACATTCCTAAATGAAAGGATGATACCTGTAACTCATAAGAACTTTTCCATTATTACAGCAATTAGAGGGAATATATGCAGAAAAAGGGCACAGGTGTGAGTTGAATATGAAGGGACAATGTCTAAAGCAAATATAATTAATGGGTAAGAAAGGAATGCATTGGGAGAAAGGGACAGGGGGAGGTGGAATGGTGTAAATTATCTTCCATAAAAGAAACAAGAAAAAGCTTATACACTACAGGAAAAGAAGGAAGGGAAGGGGAAGTGAGTGAACCTTACTCTTATCACAATTGACTCAAAGAGGGAATAACATACACCCTCAATTGAATATAGAAATGTATCTTATCCTGCAGGAAAATAGGAAGTGATATGAGAAGGGGACAAGAGTGATTGAAGGGAAGGTATACTGGGGGAAGAGATAGTTACAAGCAAAATTCTTTTGAGGAGGGACAAGTAAAAGGAGAGAGAAAATAGAATAAATGAGGGGAAATACAGTTAGTAAAAGTAATTGTGAAAAGAATTTTCAGATGAAATAATCAAGTTATTTATAACCATATGAAAAAAATTTTAACTCATTATTGATTAGAGAAATGCAAATTAAAACAATTCTGAGGTACTACAACCTCTTAACTATTGGACTGACTAAAAAGACAGATAAGGAAAATGAAAAATATTGGAGGGAATGTGGAAAAACTGAGACATTAATCCATTGTTGGTGGAATTTTGAACTGATTCAACCATTCTATAGGATAATTTGCAACTATGTCATACCCTTTGACTAAGCAATATGACTACTAAGTCTGTATATCAAAAGAGAGAAAAAAACAAAAAGTAGAGAAAAATATTTATAGCAGCTCTTTTCTCAGGGCAAAGAATTGGGGAATGGCTGAATAAATTATGGTATGTGATTATGATGGAAAACTACTGTGCTATAAGAAATGATGAGCAGATGCTCTAAAAAAAACCTAGAAAGACTTCCGTGAGCTCATGAAAAGTAAAATGTACTGCTAATAAGTAAGAGCAATAATGTAGGCTGATCAGCTGTGAATGACTTTGCTATTCTCAAAAGTACAATGATCCAAGATAACTCTGAAGAACTTATGATGAAAAATGCTATCCATTCCCAGAGAAAGAACATATTGTATCTGAATACAGATTAAAATATACTTTTTTTAAAACTTTATCTCTCTTGAGGTATTGTGTTGTTGTGGGAGGTTTGGAGGATAGTAAGGAAGAAAATTTATCTTTTCTTTCCCAATATGACTTTTTTGGAAATTTTAACTTCACATGTGTTTTTTCAATGACACAAGGAGTGAGGATAGAGGAAGGGAGAAAATTTGAACTCAAAATATTAAAAATTGTTTTAAATCAGGGAAAAATAAAATATTAAACAAGAAAATTTTAAATTAAATTAAAATAAATAAATAAATAAAAGATCAGGAGATCAAGTTATGCAAGACCTAAGAGTCAAAGTCCAAACTGAGATTTTCAGTCATCCCAGCACTGATGTCCTGAAGAGTAAGGAGTGATCTTTGGAATCCAGTCCAGTAGTATCATAAATAAATTCTCATCAAATGCTGATGGCACTTCTGGATATGAATTTGGTAGAACCAAGAGGAATGTAAATACCCTCAATACTGGGTTTTGCAAGGGTGAATGTTGAAAACTATCTTTGCCTATATTTTGAAAATAAAAAGGTATTTTAAAATCTCTCTAGACCTATTAGTAAACCTTAATCTTAAAGAGGGTGTTGAGGGAAATTGTTTATACTTCTGTACTTGTAGTATCTTTTAAGTAAATGGCCCTTTATGAAAACTGATTGATGTAAACTGGTTAAATAGACATGAGATACCATAAATGGTAGCTAATAGTATGGGGACCACCCCCAGAATAGGAGTTTCAATTGAATATTAGAGAACACGCAATCCAACCTTTAGAACTCTGAGAGAAAGTAGTCAGACTTAATCTGGAACAGTTAAGCCAGAGAGATATTCTTAACACACATAGTGCTTTTTTGTTTAAGTATGTGATGCAATTGCTTCTACACAGATACAAGGAATTATTCAATAAATTACATTGCCTACCTCAGAGAAGATTATTTTAAGTAACACATGAAAAGTTTCTTAACATTCATAAACCAAACAATACTGTATTACTCAAAAAAAAAAAAAAATCTGACCAGCTATGGAAATAAACTCTTAAATTAAGCTAGCCTATACTCCCCAATATATATGTGTATGTATGCACATATACATATACACATATATATAATAAAAATATGTGTATGTATAAACATCTAAACATACATTCTTATTTATCTATATTCTGCATGTGTCAAGACCAGTACACTGTTATGCTAAAATTCCTAGAAAGAGGGAAGTACAATTATAGTGTCAATTAACACTTTTTTTTTAATCATAAAGGAAGTAAAATTACCTACTTGTCAACTTTTATATAAAATGATAGCTTAAGGAACCACTGCTTACCATCATACCCTGCTTGTTGGAAACATTACCTGTTGGGAAGCCAAAAGCAGCTGGCTGAGAGATCATGGATGGCTCCAGAACTCCTTCGTGGTTGGCAATGGCAATGTTTCGTAACCTGAGGCTATCATAGAGACCCTGAAGCTTCTGATATTGACGATTGCGCTCCATGAGTTTCTCAGAGATGTCACTGAACTTTTTCTTGTATTCTTCCAACACTTTCTTCATAGAGGTGACTTCCCCTTTCATAGAAGTCAGCTCCACATCTTTACTCTGAATCTGCTGACTATATACCTTCTCCATCTGTTTCAGATGGCCTTCAGCCTTGCTGAAATTATATTCTTGATAAAGACGCTCTTGGTGCACCTATTCAGAATGAAAAGGGGGAAAGTCATTAAGGTAAAGAATGAAAATTTTACCATCTTTAGTATGTCACAAAAGTTTGCACAAGTGACAGAGAAAAAAATGAATGTTCAAAGAAAAGACAGATAATAATTTTAACCTCCAGAACTAAGTTAAAGCATTCTTTCTATAAGCCTACAATTGGTCATTGTCATATTTTCCCCTAATGGTTGCTTTTTGAAAAAGTAGATGGTCCTTTTTTCCTTGAAATTTTTTGTTGATAAGTTGTACTTCAATATACCATATAAACCCCTAGAATACTTCTAGTTACTTCCAATTGAATCCCTCTCAATATGTAATTCCTAAAGAAAGTTCAGTAAAATAACTGAAAAAACTGATAGCAACTGATAGCATCAATGAGTACCATTCTTATGTTTTCCATCTGATTTAAGTTACCATTCAAATTTGTCTATATTTACTTGTTATAGTAATTGTGTGTATTGCTCTTTTTTCATTCTGTAACATTTTATACTAATCTTTTTCTAATTCTATGAACTCTTTATTGTCATCTTCTCTTATTGTTCAGTATTAGTTCATTAAGTTCAAATGCCTCAATTTGTTCAGTCTTCAGTTTCTGTATACACAATTTGTTTCTCATTTTTAGAGGTAAAAAATGAATTATTGGGAATATTCATACAGATAGATCTTTTCTTGTTAATAACTTTGTTGGAGTATAAACTCAATAATAGGATCACAAAAATTAAAGGACATGGACAATTTCTAACTTTTCTTACAATATTTCATAGTCTTTTTGAAAATGATTAGGTCAAGTTCTGATGGACCTGGACATCCTCAACAATGAGATCAACCAAATCATTTCCAATGGAGCAATAATGAATTGAACCAGCTACACCCAGAGAAAGAACTCTGGATGATGACTAAAAACCATTACATTGAATTCCCAATCCCTATATTTATGCCCACCTGCATTTTTTATTTTCCTTCACAAGCTAATTGTACAATATTTCAGAGTCTGATTCTTTTTGTACAGCAAAATAATGGTTTGGTCATGTACACTTATTGTGTATCTAATTTATATTTTAATATATTTAACATCTACTGGTCATCCTGCCATCTGGGGGAGGGGATGGGGGAGTAAGAGGTGAAAAATTGGAACAAGAGGTTTGGCAATTGTTAATGCTGTAAAGTTAAAATAAAAAATAAAAATAAATAAAATAAAAATAAATAAAAAAATAAAAAATAAAATAAAAGGCTATTAAATTAAAAATAAAAAGAAAAAAAAGAAAAAAAGAAAAAAGAAAATGATTAGGTCAATTCATAGTTCCACAAGCAATGAATTAGTGTGATTATTTTTGTAGCTGCAGTAAAACTGAATTTTCCTATCTTTGCTAATCTAGTATGTGAAGTAATACTTCAGAATTACTTCAATTTGTGTTTCTCTCATTCTCAACAATTTTGAGCATTTTAAATGATTACTTTCAGTTTGTTTTTCTTCTTTGTTCATATTCATTAATCATTTATTAATTGGGGAATGAATGATATTTAATCTTATATATGTTATTCCTCTGTAGATTTTCACATGTCAAGCTTTCATCAGAGATATTTGTGTAAAGATTTTTTTCCTAGTCCTTATCTTTTCTTTTTATCACTAATGAATTCATTTATTTGTATAAAAGCTTTTTATTTTAAAGAAAAATAATTTAGTCTTTTGTATAATTTTCTATGTTTTAGTTGGCTATAAATTCATCCCCAAGTCACATTTTTGAAAAATATAACCTTCCATTCTGCTTTCACTTTTTAATAGTGATTTTTTATGTTTATTTCATTTACTCATTTTTAATTTATTATTTTAAATGATATAAAATGTATGAATATAATTTCAGCAAAAGATTATACCATATTTTTTTAAGCCAAACTAGTTAACTATTCATGGAGATATTCATGGTATATTCATGGCAACACATGACCCCTCACTCTTCTTCTGCAGTGACAATGGCAGGGGAAATAAAAAAAAACATGTTGCTAAGAATAACAGTTTTTCAACTGTTTAAAATATTAACTTCATTATTAGTACTCCAAATATGAGGTCTTTATGCAAAAACCAATGAATGGTCTTAGTACTAAAAAAAATTGAATCACATCAACAATGAAATTTTTACTATAAATGAAAGCAGAAAACAAAAGTTAAATTATAGTTAACTGGAATAATAATTCAACAGGTTTTCCTAGGAGAACCCATGAAAAAGCTGACAGAATTAATGTTATCATATATCCACAGGCAAGAAGAAATATTTCATAGGTCACTTAGTCTTTCTGTCTTGAAGTATTCATGATAAGCATAAGTAAAAAGGTCAAGAAGATAATAATAGCAGCTTAGGCAACAAAATCTACAGCAGAAAACAAGAAGGGAGATATATTCTAAGATGGATTTAAGACCTTCCAGACTAAATGAACATATTCTTTAATTCAAAAGTGGGATACGGAGAAGATGGAAAAAACTATGTTCTAAAACATGGTTCAAAAGAAAGAAACTCAAAAGCCCAAAGGGAAAGAAATTGCATTTTGTGCCTTGTACCTATATATTAATGCTTATTTTCATTAAGAAGAAAATTTTAAATTCTGGACATGGTAAAATATCTAATAAAAGCACCATAAATAATAAAAGTGACCATAATCTACAGGAAATGACTAATTAACAGATGTGGGGATAATTTCCAATGAACTTCCTATGTATAATCAGGCCATTAACATTTTAGAACAAACATTAAAATCAATGTCAAATTAAAAGAATGAAATAAGACAATATGGCATGTAATTAAGGCAATTCAAAAATTTTTTAAATCTGTTGAAACTGAAAAGTGGGAAATATATAATGAGACATCTAAATAAACTTAATTTCTTAAAGCAGTTTATTGGTTCATAGATTCATAGATCAACTGAATGACACCTCAGAGGACAATTAGACCAATTCCTTCATTTTAGGGATGAAGAACTTTATTTCCTTGTCAAAGAGAGGCATATCAATAAAGGATAATACTTACTTTAGAGAAAAAAAAATTTGTTTACAAAACCTTAAAAAAATTCAGGGAGGACAGGGAAAAATTATGAGCAATATCATCATAAAATAATAAGAACTGATTAAGGTCATAGCAAGCTTGGAATAAAAATTAATTAAGCCAGATCATTTTTTTAAAACACGAAAAGATCAAATTAGAAGGATGAACACAAATAGAAATATTAAGATTTCCATAATAAGTTATTTTCTCCATAAAACATAGTTGGAACCTATACATTTTGAACTCTAACATTTCAAATTTCCAAAGTACTTCATGAAGAAATAGAAATGGTTCTAAATAAACTAAGACCAAAAAAAGAACCTACACCCAAGTATATTCAAAGGATGTCTGAACTACAAGTAACAGAATTTTCAGGGTATTAAAGTATTAATTCTCAAGATATCTGTCAAGGGGGGAGATACTAAATAATCTGGAGAGTAATTTGAAACTATGCCCAAAGAGCTATCAAACTGTGCAAACCCTTTGATCTAACAGTGTCTCTACCCCAAAAAGATCATAAAAAAGGGAAAAGGACCCACATGTGCAGGAATGTTTGTGGCAGCAAGGAACAAGAAACTGAGTGGATGCCTATAAGTTGGAGGATGAATGAATAAGCTATGGTATATGAATGTCATGTAATAATATTATCAACAGGATGATTTCAGAGAGAGCTGGGGAAACTTACATGAACTAATGTTGTGAAATGAGCAGAACTAAGAGAACACTGTACAAGACAACAAGATTATGCAATGATTAATTCTGATGAACATGGCTCTTTTCAACAATGAGGTAATTCAGCACAACTCCAATAGATTTGTGATGGAGGGAGTCATCTGTGTCCAGAAAGAGGACTGTGGGAACTGAATGTGGATCACAACATAGTTTTTTCACCTTTTTTGTTGTTTGCTTGATTTTGTTTTATTATTTTTTTCCTTTTTGATCTGCTTTTTCTTGTGCAGATCTATATGGATATATGTATAGAAAAATTGTACATGTTTAACATATATTGGATTACTTGCTGTCTAGAGGAGAGAGTAGGGGGAAGAGAGGGAGAAAAATTTGGAACACAAGGTTTTGCAAGGGTGATTGTTGGAAAAATGCTATAGATTTATACTTGGTCCTTTGTAAGTATAAATCCATAGGATGTTTTTCTGTTGACATCTTTCTAAAAGCAATTCAACTCACCCAAGAATGTGGTTGTCAAGTTGTGGAGTTTTATTTTGAGTTGATGTAGAAAAGCGAAATTTAAATGCCACTTACTCTATCATTTTGACAAAAATTAAGCTTTCCTTTTTTGTGACAAGTTCATAGAAACCAAGTTTGAACTTGGATAACTTTTAAACATTTCCACTTAACTCAAAGACATTCTCTACCTTTTATTGTTGTGATGTTTAGTCATGTTCTACCCTTTATGGTCCCATTTGTGGTTTTCTCAGCAAGAAATGATGGAGTAAATTAATAAATGGTCAAAGGATATGAACAGACAATTTTCAGATGAAGAAATTGAGACTATTTCTAGATATCTGAAAAGATGGTCCAAATCACTATTGAGCAGAGAAATGCAAATTAAGACAATTCTGATATACTACTACACAGCTGTCAGATTGACTAAGATGACAGGAAAAGATAATGACAAATGTTGGAGGGCATGCAGGAAAACTAGGACACAGATACATTGTTGGTGGAACTGTGAACGTATCCAACCATTCTGGAGAGCAATTTGGAACTATGCTCAAAAAGTTATCAAACTGTGAATATCCTTTGACCCAGCAGTATGTCTTCTGGGCTTGTATCCCAAAGAGACATTAAAGAAGGGAAAGGTACCCACATGTGCAAAAATGTTTGTGGCAGCCCTTTTTGTAGTGGCAAGAAACTGGAAATTGAGTGGATGCCCATCAGTTAGAGAATGGCTGAATATGTTATGTAAGAAATGACCAACAGGATGATTTCAGAGAGGCCTGGAGAGACTTACATAAACTGATGCTAAATGAAATGAGCAGAACCAAGAGAACATTGTACACAGCAACAACAAGACTATATGATGATCAATTCTGATGGACATGGCTCTCTTCAATAATGAGATGATTCAAACCAGTTTCAATTGTTCAGTGATGAAGAAAGCCATATACACCCAGAGAGAGAGCCCAGTGGGAACTGAGTGCAGACATAACATAGCATTTTCACACTTTCTGTTGATGTTTGTTTGCATTTTGTTTTCCTTCTCAGGTTTTTTCTCTTTCTAGATCCGATTTTTCTTGTGCAGCAAGATAACTTAATAAATATGTATACATATATTGGATTTAACATATAGTTTAACATATTTAATATGTATTGGACTACCTGCCAGCTAGGGGAGAGGGTGGAGGAAAGGAAGGAAAAATTTGGAACCAAAAGTTTTGCAAGGGTCAATGTTGAAAAATTACCCATGCATATGTTTTGTAAGTAAAAACACTTTAATAAAAAAGAGAGAGAGAGAGAGAGAGAGAGAGAGAGAGAGAGAGAGAGAGAGATAATGGAGTAGTTTGCCAGTTTCTTCTCTCACCCTTTTACAGATAAGGATACTGAGGCAAACAGGGTCACACAGAAAGTATGTAAGGTCACAAAAATGGGTCTTCTTGTCTCCAGGTCAAGTACCATATCCACAGAATCATCTAGCTGCCCGATTCTTGTCAGTGTTCCATTTATTTAATATTGCTTGGCACAGTGAATTTGCTATTATTGATTGCTGTTTTCCAACAATATCCACTGCTACATATGCAAAATCAGATAGATCATTTTTATAGTTAGGATTTTGCCCTTTAAGTGATCTGCTTTAGATTAGAAGGGAAGCAATAAATTGGGAAAATATTTTTACAGTCAAAGGTTCTGATAAAGGCCTCATTTCCAAAATATATAGAGAATTGACTCTAATTTATAAGAAATCAAGCCATTCTCCAATTGATAAATGGTCAAAGGATATGAACAGACAATTCTCAGGTGAAGAAATTGAAATTATTTCTAGTCATATGAAAAGATGCTCCAAGTCATTATTAATCAGAGAAATGCAAATTAAGACAACTCTGAGATACCACTACATACCTGTCAGACTGGCTAGAATGACAGGGAAAGATAATGCGGAATGTTGGAGGGGACTTCAGAGTTGCTGTGACAAATTTTGAAGTGTCAGGCACTTAGCTTGCTTTTAATAAATGCTTGTTCTCTCCCCTTCCCCATATATCAAACTATCATGAAGAAACTAAGTTTTATCCAGGAGATACACATAAATACAGAGACCACACAGATATTTAGTAGAATTGAAAGCAGAGTTACTGGTTTTTGACTGACATGGTTGAATATTTTATCCCACGAGTCTTACACCTAGTTCTTATTTTTTATATGGCAATCCAAAACAGTGACACTAATACATTGTTGGTGGAATTGTGAATACATCCAACCATTCTGGAGAGAGATTTGGAACTATGCTCAAAAAGTTATCAAACTGTGCATACCCTTTGATCCAGCAGTGTTTCTATTGGACTTATACCCCAAAAAGATCTTAAAGAAGGGAAAGGAATCTGTGTGTGCATGAATGTTTGTAGTAGCCAGAAACTGGAAACTGAGTAGATGCCCATCAACTGGAGAATGGTTGGGTAAACTGTGGTATATGAATGTTATGGAATATTACTGTTCTGTAAGAAATGACCAACAGGATGATTTCAGAAAGGCCTGGAGACACTTACACGAACTGATGCTGGGTGAAATGAGCAGGACCAGGAGATCATTATATACTTCAACAACAATACTATATGATGACCAGTTCTGATGGACCTGGCCATCCTCAGCAATGAGATCAACCAAATCATTTCCAATGGAGCAGTAATGAACTGAACCAGCTACGCCCAGAGAAAGAACTCTGGGAGATGACTAAAAACCATTACATTGAATTCCCAATCCCTATATTTATGCCCACCTGCATTTTTGATTTCCTTCACAAGCTAATTGTACAATATTTCAGAGTCCGATCTTTTTGTACAGCAAAATAACGGTTTGGTCATGTATACTTATTGTGTACCTAATTTATATTTTAATATATTTAACATCTACTGGTCATCCTGCCACCTGGGGGAGGGGGTGGGGGGAAGGAGGGGAAAAATTGGAACAAGAGGTTTGGCAATTTTCAATGCTATAAAGTTACCCATACATATAACCTGTAAATAAAAGGCTATTAAAAATAAAAATAAAAATAAAAAAATAAATAAGTGATCTGTTTTAAGATGCAGTTCCAGAAAAGTTTTGCAACTAAACTAGGAATATATGGTCTATGGTACTGTGTTTTTCTGTGCCTTAGCAGCCTTTTTGTCAAAATAGAGTTATGGCATTATATAACTCATAGGATCTATCACGATTTCTAATCACAGTTCTTAATTTGTTTACATTTCAAAATTCAACAATGTGGAATCCCAGATCTAGGGAGCTTTATTATAATTGATAAATAAGGTAATTGGGCCATTTTTAAAATTTGTCTTTTTGTCATAAAGAATTGTTGACCTATTATCATGCTAATTTTTAAAATTGCAAGGTAACCCGAATCTTTTACCTCTCATATTATTTCAAATTTACCAGATTTCATTTACCCCTACTAATTACATTATAACAGCACATGATGGTGATGTTATTTTATTTCGTGATAAATTTCGTGATAAAATATCATGTTCAAATATCATAAAAGCAACAAATAGTTGAACAGTTTTAATCCATATATATGGATATATAGATACATACATATATATATATATATACACGTAGTGCATCATGTCATGTTTAAAAATATATAGTAGCATTTTAAAATAAAAAATTGGAGTTCAAAATTTAAATAAATAAGAAATATACATTACCAAAAACAGGAAAATTTCTATAATTTAAGACATAATCTCTGTAAAGATATAGTAATAGCCACAATTTACCTGATATGTCCAGAAGGCCAGTGCTCGGGAGCTAATGTCCAAAACAATTTCTGGTCTCAAACCTGCCAATACCATGGCTTTGTATTCCTCTGTGGGACTGAGCTCGGTTCTAACAATATCTAGCTTACCAGAAAGGGTACTGTTGCAGGCAGGGCAGACAGCTGGAGACCGACTGAACTCACCACTGCCATGCTGGTCACAGAAGATGTGTGAGCAAGCAGTTACCCATGCATAGCCAGAGAGCCTGATTCGACACTTTCGATAATTACAGAGCAACATGTCTTCACATATAGACATATTTCAGTAGTAACAATTCTTTCAGGCTCCAAAATGCTGAAGGAAATTCTAAGGAGGAATCAAATAAAATATGCAGTTAAACTTTACTCAGGAAAATGGAAGAATAAATCAGACTAACAAGCCCACTTGGCACTTTTGGAACAGTCAACATCGAGTTTCCTCTGTCGACAGACAGATCCTTAACCAAGTTTTAAAATGAAAAGCACATTAAACTAAAAGATGAAAGATTGGGTTTTGTCACTAATTAGACATGTATTTTTTAATGTCTCTTTTACAGTCTCTTTATCTATAAAATATTGGATTAAAAGACCTCAGCTTCCATTTTTGCTGGCCAGTGAAAATAGAAAAATAGATTTAGAATCTTAGGAACTATCTAATTTTCATTAATACCCAATTTTTTAAATAAGGAAACTAAGTCCCAGACAGGTTAAAGAATTTGTCCAAGGCCACACAAGTAGAAAGTAGCAAATGTGGAACTCCAACCCAGGTACTCTGACAGCAAATCCAGCATTTTCTCTCTTTATTGAGTGGCTGGATGACACAATTGGAAGACCCGAGTTCATCTCCTGCCTCTGACAGTTACTTGGTCACTTACTTATCTTCTGCCTCCGTTTCCTCATTCTAAAATGAAAGCAATAACAGCACCTACTTCTGGGTTGCTGTGACAAATTTTGAAGTGTCAGGCACTTAGCTTGCTTTTAATAAGTGCTTGTTCTCTCCCCTTCTCCATATAGCAAACTATCATGAAGAAACTAAGCTTTATCCAGGAGACACACATAAATACAGAGACCACACAGATATTCAGTAGAATTGAAAGCAGAGTTACTGGTTTTTGACTGACAGGGTTGAATATTTTACCCCACGAGTCTTACACCTAGTTCTTAGTTTTTATATGGCAATCCAAATTAGACAAGGCACCCCATTCCCATTCCCATCTCTAGTTGCAATCACAGACTGAAATAAAGTGATTGCATTTTTTGATAGAAACTCATAAACGTTGCCAAAAATCATGTTTGGTTTCCAGTGGCAAACAGGCGTGTCTTGCGCCCTGCAAGAGACCTCACCATCTAACAGAGTCCTATGGGAGCTACAGGAACATGTCCTACTGACAGGGTCCTGTAAGCAGGCGGCTCAATTTTCAATTCAATTCACAAAACATGGTAGAGTAGAAGGGCGAGAGGGCATCGAATCCACCTTTTATGAAGACTACCGGAAAGATCCGGAAGGGGTTAGGTATAAGACTGGGGGGCTCTCCAGTCCCTTCTGAATGAATTAGAAGGCCGCAGAGGTTGCTTCCAGCTCTAGAACTAGAATCCTCGTCAGCTTTTACGAAAAGCCCACAAGAGCCCGGGACTAGGAGACCGCTTAAGTGAGGGTGGAGGGCCTGAGGTAAAAAGCTCGCAAGGCCTCCTGGGGGAGTGGGGGCGGGGAGGGAAGGGTGAGGGGCTTCCCCGAGACCTTCCGCTTGGAAGAGGAGTGATTTCCTGGGCTTCGCGGGATACTGAAGCCCATGAAGGGGCTGGGGTTTGAGTGTGGTTGGGAAGGTTTTGAATTCAGGCAACTTCGAACCACCAAAAAGGGAAAACTTTACTTGAGCCCGCCAGAAAAGGAAAGCCCGAGAGCGCCTCAGCCGCCACCAGAGTCGCTTTCTCTTGTCCTCCCCTCCCCCACCTGCCAAACTGCGCATGCGGCCGGCTATCCTCGCGCCGACGAGTTTTGTAACTGCGCACGCGCTGTAAATTCACTTCCGTGAAATCATTTCCCCAAGGCTATCTTTTGCTCACTGAAACTTAACTTAGCAGAAGAACACAATCCCCCTTATTTCTACTCATTCCTTTTCTGTAATCCTCTCGTACCTTTTGCCCAAATACTAACCAGACTTTTATTTCAAATCTTATTTATATAAGTGAAATCACCCTAACGAGGGCAGGGACTTTTATTTTTGCGTCTTAAAATAGCTCCATAAATGTTTTTTTCCGTGGCATTACCTTAACCTGGGCAGACTTTTTTGTCTCGGGTAGTTTAACAGATACGTTATACTGACATCCTGAAGCCCTCATTTGGCGTTTAATATACTGCCTTGATTTTTGTTTTAAGCAACCCGTTGCGCATACCCAATTCTGACAAGATTGTCATGTCCTTTTTTGTACGTGACCGATGTTAGTGACAAGTTTATATACTTATTCATATAGTTCATTGAAAGTTGTTGTACAGGAAGTCATCCCAACACAGTGATTTTACATCTGGAAAGGGACCTTGCAGATTATAAAACTAGAAAGTCATATAATATGTAAATATAATATATAATACATTATAAATATAATATGTATATATAATATATATTATATATATAATAAATATAATATGTAAATAAATATAACAAATAGAATATATAAATAAATAGAATAAATAATATATATTATTAACATTAATATTAATGTATTAATAATATTATATTAATATATATTAATATATTATTATATATTGTATGTTATAATATATTATATATGTTAATATATTATATATATTATATATTATAATATACATTATGTTATTATATATAATAATTATATATATTATATACATTGATATATAATATATATTAATAACATTAATATATTAATATACTAATATTATTATTAATATTAATATATATATAAATAAAACTATCTTCCACTTAGCTAGCTATGAAAACTTCACAAAACTATCTTCCACTTAGCTAGCTATGAAAACTTCACATTAGTTTCACTAAGTGTGCATCCATGTGTACTTTCTCAATTATGGCAGCACAATTAGAACCATCATAATTAGACATTGAAAGAGACAGGTGTACAAAGAGAGACCCTTTCTCAGTGGTTCAGTGATCCAAAGCAATCCCAATAGACTTCGAATAGAAAATGCCATTTGCATCTAGAAAAAGAACTACATAGACAATGTAAATCAACATATGCTATGGTCACTTTTGGGGTTTTTTTTTTTTTAATCTCTCCCATGGTTTTTTTTCCTTTTGCTCTGATTTTTCTATCCCAACATGATTCATAAAGCAATGTGTATTTGAAAGAAAAAAAAAATAAACCAAAACCCCTGTGACCATCAACTCAAAGGTTTAAGGGCTGTAAAGTAGTACCAGCAACACTTGGAGGAAGAAAGGTATATAGAAAGGCAAATAACTGCAAAGTTTTAAGCTTTAACATTTGGACTAGGAACAGTCAGGTGCAGAAAGGTAATTTTTTGATAGGGAAGATCAGTTAGGTGGTAGCTCAAACCTCAAAGTTTCATCCTCCTTTGTTGTCATTTTTTTACTAACATGAAATATTCTCTTTAATATTTTTCAACTCCCTAAATCATTGATATTACAGGTATTTCTAAAAAAAAAATCTGTTGTATACTAAACGTATATATAAGTATAGCCTTACAAATTTGTTACAAGTTGTTTCCACAAGGATCAAAACGGGACAAAACTTTTGTCTTCTGAAAATTTTATATACTTAAAATTATATACTTAAAATATAAAGGAAGATTGAAAATATCTATTAGGATGGAAAAGATTTCCTACTGAACATTAAACAAAACTTTCACACAGTAATAATTAAATCTCACATGCATAGAAAATAATTCCTAAACTTATGTTATTCACATAAGCATGCTCATAGACAAGCACATATATCACAAAGTAAATATTTCAGTCACCTTGGAACACCATACTCAAATTAGGTAGTAACAAAATAGTTACAGGAATTTAATTCTATCCATTCTTCTGCTCAAATGTTATTGTAATGAATTCATCAAGTTCCAGGTTATAAAATGTAAGTTTTAGGTACACTTGTTCCATTTAAAAATATAATACAGAAAAATGTTCAACATTTATTCAAATACTATTTATTTTTACTTGGCTGTTAATTTACAGAGATAACAAGGGCAAATATTAAGGAATTTTATCAGGTTTTGTGCAAGAAGATTCAAACATTTTTGGTACTTATTAGTTCTGCTGGAGAACGTCAGTATTCTTGGAGAGGTAAAAATCTATCTTCTTTCTGAAAAGGAAAAAAAATTTCAAAGTCAAAAAGCAATCTTTCAAATGATTAAATTCAAGTGCATAGCTCAAAGTTTACCATAATTGTTCTCACCATTAGTTCCAATTCAATCTAGATCTTTCCTTTCTCCTCAGAATTTAAATCAACCTTTTAAAAGATCAACTATCTCATTTATAAGCAAGAGCATGTTTTTAGATCAGGTTAACCTTATAAAATGTCTGGCCCCGCAAAATTCAGAAAGCACTAACAGATGGCCAACCCATCCAATGGTGCCCTGAGTGAAGAAAGACCAGATTTACTCTGTGATGGCCTAAAATCCCACTGCCAAAACTCAAAGCAATGAGAGGAACAGCCATCTGGATTTCAACAAAACTAGCTTTTCTTAATACACTGAATTATAAAAATATATCAAAATTTTTAAAATGATCAAAGGATATAAACTGAAAATTTTCAAGGAGAAAAAACAAGCTATCAAGAGCCATATTTTAAAAATGCTCCAAATCACTATTAGAGAAAAGCCAAAGCATGAGATTCCAATTCACACCTCCTGAATGGCACATTTATCTAATGCAGTGTTGATAGAATTGTAAATTGATCCACTTTATCTGAAAAACAATTTAGAACTATTCCCCCCAAAATTACTTTTGTACTTTTTGTTCTGACCCACTCCTGGTCTCCCAACCCTGATTCCCAAACAAACCATTTTAAATTGATTTATTATTTGTCCATTTCTATAGGAACTTACCTTTAGTGTATGCTTTGTATTTTTAAATGTCTTTCAAAAAATGGAAAATTTTTAAAACTTTGGAAAAAAAAAAATGCTTTCAAAGCTCCAAGGGTTTACCACATTTTCTAGCCACACTAGGCAAATTGACAAAATTATCCTCTGTACACAACGAGCATAGATTATACATTTATTAAAAATATCAGTTGCCATTTGAGGCCATCAATAATGAGCCCTCTCTCCTCCCCCAAAATAATCAATAGTTAAATTTTAATAATTCTCTCATAAATCAAAAGTCCAAAATCATTACAAAATGTTTTTGTGGCTAGAGCATAAAACTGAGAAATTACCATCAACAACGTGTAATAATACAACGTGTAGATTCAATACCAGTCCAGTATAACATCCCACTGAAGATTTCCAACACTGAAATCTCCAATTTCCAACTTCATTGTCTTAACAGTAACATCCCCTCTGAATTATGCCTTCAAGGCCAAATATAATTTTATTGCTTATATTATTACACATATTCTATTACCATGCATTTGTCCTCATAGCCAAACTTCTAATGGTAAACTAAAATAAATAAGATTATACTGCAAAATATAATAAAAGTCACATATACAAGAGTATATGCCTCTGAGTAGCAGTCCAAACCTTTTATTATATTTGATTGCAAATTAGCTCCTTGAGAATCACACAACTGTTATTCTTCCCACGATATCAACATAATTTCCAGCACGCAATCACTCTGCTAAGTTAGTGGTTGTCCATTCACACTTGAAATCTTGTCACATATATATAAACCCTAAACTTCAGTGACAGTCCATTTCAAAACTTAAAATTATAGTTTGTGTAGGGGCTACGAAGTCCTTTACTAATGATTGGCAACAAAGTTTTTGTGATCATCATTTTCTGGACAGAAAAATCCTCCCATGTCATCCAAAATAGCGTCAATATGTAACACATCAAGAATTAGGCACAGTTGCAAATGAGGGGTATCTGAGATCTAGTATCACCCAACTTCTTGGATCTATCCATTTTAAGCTTATAAGAATAAAACATCCAATTAATAGTTTTTCTTTAAATGTGAACAAAAATCTTACCATAAAGAGAAACTAAGTCACTGTTGGTAGGATTTTAAATCATGGCTTCCATCACTAACCAATCCAGGTGAACAAAGTGAATTTGACTACAGCTTCAATCTCTGCAAAAAAAGGCCAAAAACTACAAAAAATTACTATCCAAAAGTTAATAATGTGATCCTCCATTTTCTTATAATGTGTGAGACTAACTTCACATAGCATCCCACCTTAATTTCCCCCAAAAAATACAAATGAGGTAAATTAGTCAACTGCACCTTCCTCAAGGGGTTTTTTTGATCTATCAGAAAATATTAATAAAATGGTAACTGGAGTCTCCAAAAGAATACACCTTTTGCAGAGATAATACAGATTTACATGAGAAACATGGATTTGTTTTTCTGGATGATACATGTTACAAGTAAGTGGTATTCCATTTTTTATAAAAAGTATCAATGAAATAACACATTAAATTTTTAAAAATTTTCTAAGATTCAGTTTCTCATAATCATACAAATATGAACATGATTATTGATATTTGTCAAAGTCATATGTTTCCCCAGCACTTAGCAGTGGTTGCCAATGCTTTTTCATTCATTCACTTATTCCTTCCAATTATCAGAATACTGCAAATTTAAAAACAAACACTTCAAAATGTCATTAATTTTTAAGAGGCAAATGTTCCCTTTTAGAAAGGAAGTTGTTACCAGTCAAATCTAAAATAAGGTATTATAAACACAAAAGTTAGAAATTGGTATAGCCTAGTAACTAGACCCAAAAGTCCAGGAACAAATGTTCACTTCTGGCTCTAGTCTGCTCAGAGTATGCATGCAATCAGGGTAATCAGTTGAAACACGGACTGAAAATGCATTTCATCATGGCAGACTGTGTGTGATAGGTAACTATGATTACTTTTTTAGTGGTATTCCCTGAACTGGGAATAAGTCCTTGAGCTTCAGAAGTGCTTTTTATGCTTCCGGATTTATAAAGTGTATAAAGCTCTAAGATAGAAGACCGAAAAATGTGAAAGAATACTTCCCCTCCAAAATATAGTCCGTTATACTGAGTGCTCCCTTCTGTACAAATAGAAGGCAGAAACATTTTTTTTTTAACTCACCTCTGATACCAAGTACAGCTTCTGCCTTGCAGTCATGCACGTTAAAACTGGATAGCTCTCTCAACAATCTAGGAAATGACACCAAATATATGGAAATGATATTATTCAGATGTTTTTATATTATTTAATTGTACTACACCATGCTCTCATTTAAATCATAAAAATCGTTTCAAAGAAACTTCAACCATCATTATATACTTCAACAACAATACTATATGATGACCAGTTCTGATGGACCTGGCCATCCTCAGCAATGAGATCAACCAAATCATTTCCAATGGAACAGTAATGAACTGAACCAGCTACGCCCAGAGAAAGAACTCTGGGAGATGACTAAAAACCATTACATTGAATTCCCAATCCCTATATTTATGCACACCTGCATTTTTGATTTCCTTCACAAGCTAATTGTACAATATTTCAGAGTCTGATTCTTTTTGTACAGCAAAATAACGGTTTGTTCATGTATACTTATTGTGTATCTAATTTATATTTTAATATATTTAACATCTACTGATCATCCTGCCATCTAGGGGAGGGGGTGGGGGGGTAAGAGGTAAAAAATTGAAACAAGAGGTTTGGCAATTGTTAATGCTGTAAAGTTACCCATGCATATATCCTGTAAATAAAAGGCTATTAAATAAAAAATAAATAAATAAAAAAGAAACTTCAACCATTTTTTTTGACAAGCTTTTTAAGCTTATTTAATGTTCAATACTGATTTACTGGCCATGAATATTCAATACTAAAGACTGATGTAAGAGTCAAATATAAGGTAACCTAAAAATTAATAACCCTGAGCAAAAGACAGCATATTTTGAAATACTGATATACATACCCAAAAGACTAAGAGCAAGGAACCATTTTTTTCAGTAAAATACAATAGTTGCAGTTTTGCTTAACCAAATCCTGCTATCAGTCATACCCAAGATGCTATATCAATCCATCAATGAGCATTTATTAAATGCCTACTATGTCACAATGCATCTTTCTATAAACTGAAAATTTTCCCTTTATGTAGAGAAAATGAGAAGGCCATGCAGCTATTAATTATGCCACAAGATGGCAACATGCAAGGTTTTCTTATCCTACAACACAGGGATCTCCCCTGGTCATGTGTGACATTAAATTAAATCACGTGAAACACAGACTGGACAGCCAACTTTCTTCCCTTTAGAAGATGTATTAAATTGAAGGAAAAATAAAGATATGATTGTTGAAATTTATATGGAAATTAATTTTCAACTTTGTTATCTTCACATATCAGATAATAATTTTATTAAATCCATTGTCCCTATATTCTGTGGGAGATAATGAACATAAGTAACTAATCCAACTTAACATTCTGTTGAATACTAAAAATGAAAATGGTCCTCAAGTAGGTACCCTAAAACAAAACTTTGGTTTGTGACCCCATATGAGGTTGTAAAAAACTTTGCAACAGTCAAAGGCATCCATATTCCTCCAACTTAATTCATTATGTAAAAAGCAAGTATATCCATATCATTATTATATAAATTTGCTATCATCTTTAATAAAAGACAAAATTATATGTTAGCAGTAAATTGTTTTAAAATAAATTTCTTGGGGTAGCAAGATGGTGCAGTGGATGGTGTACCAGCCTTAGAATGAGGAGGATCTAAGTTCAAATCTGGTCTCAGACACTTAACACTTCCCAGCTGTGACCCTGGGCAAGTCAATTACCCCAATTGCTTCAGCAAAAAATAATAATTAATAGATTTCTTGATGATCTATTATCAGCAAATGTTTCATTTATGTATCTTTTTTATATATACCTACATACCCAGGGTCGCATAAAAATTTCTCAAGATGACAAAAATCCTGAGGGAAAGAAGTCCCACTCTAAAAGTATGTGTACAGTTATAAATTTATCTCAGCAAAGCTGCAACTATGGAGTAGTCCGGATCCCATTTGGAGAAGGGAAGAGATCTCAGATACACTGATTTCTGACCTATACTAATTCACAGCACAATAGTTAGCCTGGTGATGCCCATTCTCAGTAACTCATCATCATACTAGCTCTTTTTGTTTTTTATTCAAGTTTTTTTTTTACTTTCAAAACATATGCAAGGATAATTTTTCAACACTGACCCTTGAAAAACCTTGTGTTCTAGAAGAAGCTACACCCAAAGAAAGAACACTAGGAAATGAATGTAAACTGCTTGCATTTTTGTTTTTCTTCCCGGGTTATTTATACCTTCTAAATCCAATTCTCCCTGAGCAACAAGAGAACTGTTCGGTTTTGCACACATATACTGTATCTAAAGATATACTGTAACCTATTTAACATGTATAGGACTGCTTGCCATCTGGGGGAGGGGGTGGAGGGAGGGAGGGAAAAAATCGGAACAGAAGTGAGTGCAAAGGATAATGTTGTAATAAATTACCCTGGCATGGGTTCCATCGATAAAAAAGTTATTAAAAAAAAAAATCTTGTGTTCAAATTTCCCCCCCTTCCCTCCCACCCCTCCCCAGATGACATGTAATCCAATATATGTTAAACATGGTAAAAATATATGTTAAATCCAATATAGGTATACATATTTATGCAATTATCTTGCTGCACAAGAAAAATCGGATAAAGTTAAAAAAAAAAAAAAAAGAAAAAGAAAATTCAAGCAAACCACAACAAAGAGTGAAAGTGCTATATTGTAATCTACTCTTAGTTCCCACAGTCCTCTCTGGGTGCAGATGGCTCTCTTCATTATAAGATCATTGGAACTGGCCTGAATCATCTCGTTTTTGATGAAAGTCATATCCATCAGAAATGATCATCATATAATCTTGTTGCTGTATACATCATACTAGTTCTGAACCTAATATGGGTATTTCATTGACTTTAGCCGCAATGCAGCTCAAAACTTCTGAGCTTGGTCTCCCTGTAATAATTACAGGAGTGCAGTCTATATCCAACTGGAGGGCACACATATAAATGGAAATAAAAAATAGTTTGAATAGATGGGAAAGCCCTGCTACCATATGCTATAGCTGAGCCTCCATTAGATAGCTGAAAGATTATGAAAAAAAAAAAAGGTAACGAGATTGGAGAGCATACGTTCTGATTTTCAAAAAAGAAACTATTGCCTGCAATATAAAAGGCAATGAACATGGAACTTAAATTCTAGACTGAACTATTCATTAGAATTTCCCTGAGAATAGGGACTGGCTTGTGCCTCTTTTTAAATTTTTTTTTTTATCTACCTTATATTTATATACATCTAAATCTGTGTATGTATATATAAACTTTTTATTTTATATCTACCTTAAGACAGCGTTTACATGATTGACAGATTTAAGAACAAATGTCTGGTAACCATCTGGAAAGGGAAATGGTGGTTACAAATAGCCAGCAAGGGTTCATCTAAAACTGATCAACCAATCTAAATTTATTTCTTCTTTGGAAAAGGAAAAACTATAGATATCATTTATATAGACTTTAGACAAGTTTTTTGAGATGTTATCTCCCATTCTTCTTGTGGAGAAGATAGCAATATATGGTACAGATGCTAGGCTGGATAAGTCTCCTCCTCCAATAGGATATGCTCTATTTAATAGAGCATATTCATTCAAATATAAAGACAAAATCTAGAACTTTGTGCCAAGAGAATCAGCATCTTGGGTTAGACCACTGGGCTGAATCTAATAAGATGAAATTCAACAGGGATAAGTGTAAAGTCTTACACCTGGGTAAGAAAATAATTTTGCACATGCAAGATGAGAGACATGATTAGCACTTGTTCTAAGAGTCAGTAATGTGAAATGTTAATAGCTAACATTTTATATAGCACGTGCCACACACTGTGCTAAGCACTACAGCTATCTCATTTGATCCAGAACTTCTCTAGGAGGTCGGTGCTGTTATTAACCCCATTTTATAGATGAGGAAACTGAGGCAGAGTTAAAACTTTTCAACAACAATGACCAAGAACTCATTGTCCTGTTAAGGTATTTGGGACATAAACATCTACTTTAGTCAAATCCTAGTACTTACCTAAATCAGAGTAGCAACCATGTCATCTTCGGCCCTTCCCATACTGAAAAGCTCAACCTTGGTTAACTTGGTCCTGAGACAAGGAAGTTTTGATTTTTCTGGTGCTGGACTTCTGCCTCCCAGCTTTGTCCATAAAGCCATGTCTCCTCCCCTGCAAAGGATTTAGCCCCCTTCCTACCAAAAGCCAAATCCATCTTCAACCTAAACTTTGAAAACAGAACAAAGTTATTGATTGCTGTCCAGAACTGGTCATATGAACCATATGAATTAGGCTTACAATTTAATATGTTAATGACTGCTGGCTAATTTTGGCAGAGAAAAGCATGATTTGCTGTCACCTCATCTCTTCCATAGATATACAAAAAGTTTTAACTTTGATACTTAAATGTAGACTTGGCAATGAGAAACAGCTAAAAAGGAGGGGGTTTTAGTAATTTTTTAAAAATGAAAATGATCAGTGGCTCCTCTTCCCTCCTCACCCACCCTCAAAATCTTAATATGGTCTCTGCTCAGGGCATATGTATAATCAGAGTGATCATTTGAAACACGGACTGAATATGCAGCTCATCATGGCAGAAAACTTTCCCAGGAACCATGTTTTTTCTTTACTGAAGAAAAAAATTAAAATCAAGTATATCTGGAAGATTTTGATTAGGAAAAACTTTTTAACAAAGGAGTAATACACAAGAAGCATTTCCCACTTGTCTGTTTCCCACTCTAATAAGCAACATACAGCCTACAGAGAGCTGTGTAGATTATTATAGTTAAAAAAAAAAAAAAAAAAGTGGATAACTTAAAAAGGAAAAACGTTTTCTGTAAGATCTATTCTGTCTCCACCTCAGGTGGGATCTATTTGCTGAGATCACCAGATCACCAAACCAGATCACCAGCACTAATAAAATGAAAACGACCATTTTAAAAGGCCTCTTTACAATGATTTCCACATTTCTTAGCATTCCAAGTTTCAACTAATTCCCAAATAAATGCTTACAAAAATAGATTTACTTACCCACTACTGTAATTTTTAAATAAATATCTCAGGAGGCAACACTACTGCCTGCAGACCTGCCTGAGAATTCAGAGGCCACGTGGTCTCTTCTTAAAGGCACAAAGCCCAGTATTCTCATTCCTCCCTTAACCTCATCATAACCACTAACCGCAAAATAAACTAACCCATATTTAAGAGAATAGCTGTTGGCAAAAATCTACACTTTTAAGGGTTGTCGCTACAGCCCGACTGAAGTAGAAAAGCCGTTATGTAATCCAAGATATTTTTAAGATCCATATTAATTTTTCTGTCAGCACAGGACGCAACAAACCCCCCTCCAAAAAAATGGCAAAAACCGCTATGAAAAATAACCACCAGAAATTTCACTGCAAGGGAAAAGTTAACACATCCAAAGAACCTGTCCAGGCCGAAAATCTAGAATGGCTAAGAGGAATCCCACAACCCATCTTATTTCTTTCATTTCACCAAATATTTTTTATTTCAGATATTTCTTAGGCACTGTCTTTCATAAAAATCACAACACATATTGCTAATCTCACAGATTAAAAGAGAAAACGTGGTTGGGATAAAATGAAATTCAAGCCCAACACCATTCAGGGCCAAAGTATTGGGGCAAAGCAGCTAGCAATCTAAATTGTAACACAACTCAAGTTTTCAAGACACCTTTCCCAGGTCCAATAAAACCCTGTTTGCCCCAGACTCCCCCAATCCAAGCTAAATCTTATTAGCAGCAAAAGCCCAAGGTTGAAATAATGAATATTTTTTGAAGTGTTAAGTAAATGAAGCAGTCCCTGCTATCTTCCTCACCCACCCAACATAAATGGAGATGGCAACGGAAAAGATGCCATGCGGGCAAGGTCAGAATCCCGATTCAGACTCAAATCTGCATGCCCTCTGGCAAACGAGCAATATTCGTTAGATGCAGCACCTTTGATAAAACAGCAAGCCCAGGCCTGTAGCTATTCATAAATACCCTCCGTGCAGCTTGCAGTCCTTTAGGAGCCTCCAGGTTGCCGCCAGCACAGTCCTGCCTAATAAGCAGCTCCCAGGCCTGGCTCAGTTTTCCCTCTCTCAAACTAAAGTTCTATATGACCCCAACACTTTCTCATAATTTCACAAAGTCTAATCTTGCTTCCAGCTAGCATCTGGAAGTAAAAGCATGAGTGGATGGTTCCCCTAAACCCAGGTTCAAAAAGGATTGAAAAGACCCCTTAACAACTACTCACCAGGCCACCAGCAGAAAAAAAAATAAGGTAGGAGAGCCCGGAAATGGCTTTAAGAAGCAATGGAAGCACCTGATTGGCTAGTTAGTCCAAGGCAAAGGCCCACCCTTCCCTTACCTTAAAAAGTGTTTTTTGTACTTTTGTACTTTCCTGTTTTTAGAACAGGTACTTAATCTTTTAGAGATTTAGACCCTTTTGACAATGTAGTGAAGCATATGGAAACCCTTCTCAAAATGATATTTTTAAATTCATAAAAATAAATTGCATAGGATTATCAAAAAAAAAAAAAAACAATTATACTGAAAAATAGTTATCCAACATGTATACTTATTTTGTATTTAATTTATACTTTAATATATTTAACATGTATTGGTTATCCTGCCATCTAGGGGAGGGGGTGGGGGAAAGGAGGGGAAAAATTGGAACAAAAGGTTTGGCAATTGTCAATGCTATAAAATTACCCATGCATATAACTTGTAAATAAAAAGCTATTAAAAATAAAAAAAGAAAAATAGTTATCCAAAATATATAAATTTAAAACAAGTTAAGGTAAAGTATCCTATCTAGGCTCTGTGATACACTTTTTAAAAAAAGTAACCTGTTATTTGGATTTCCTTTTTTTTTTTTAAAGGAAAATCTACTTATAAAATCAGGCTAATGACAATTATTTGAATACTCTGATCATCAAATTTCAATTCATTCTATATCTTTAAAGGACTTCTTTTATATAGATATAAAATATCCTAATCTGGCAACTCAATTAAATCCTTAATAAAACAATGGTTCAATAAGTAATCTCTTTTGCATCCCCTCAGCATTTGGATCCTAAGCATTTATACCTATAGTATTGAGCTAGAGCACTGGACTTGAAATCCCATCTCAGACTTTAATTAGCTATGACTCTGGGCAAGTCATTTAACCTCTCAGTTTCCTTATCTGTAAAATGAGAACATTCAGCTTACTGGCCTCTAAGGTCACTTTCAGCTCTAAATCTATGCTCCTAAATAAAGTTCTGACTAGGCAAACAGCCTACAGGTCCTCTTAGACCATCTATATGATGATGCTTGATTAATCTTCTTTATTATATACCATTCTAATAAGCATTCTAGCCATCCCATACCTATCCAAAAACTTATATTCCCCTTTCCTTCAAAGTTTAAAACTCCTAACACTGGCTTTCACCACCCCAGTCTGGTCCTAATCTGCCTTTCTAGTTTTATCCTAATTGGGCAACTCAGATATTTTACTTATATTGAAATAATTTTAAACTATATAAACTTATAGGTATCATTATCATATAAAGATTAATTTCAAAGTTTTCTATAAGATTGACTCGTTACTCACCTTATCATCCAGTCAAACTATGCTTTATGCCATTGCCCAAATGGCACAAAACTGAAATATCACCTCCATTAGGTCACCCCTGATCCCCAGCCAAAACCAGTCTCTTCTGGTTTCCAAACATTTTCATATAACAATCTGCATTCATGTTGCCCACCTCATTAAAAAATTAAACTTTTTAAGAGCAGAAACTGTTTTTGTTTTGTCCTATAATACTTAAATTAATGTAAGGTCTTTACTAGAAGATCAAACACTGAAAGCTGAATCTTAAATACTTTGACCATAGATAAATTGGAAAAAATCCTCATATTGGAAAAATTTGAAGACAAAAGGAAAAGGGGCAATAGAGGATGAAATAGATAAATATGTAAACATGTAAACAATGAGCATGAACTTACTTGGACCCACTTTGACATGTTATGGGCCAGGGAGTCAGAAGAATAGAATACATCTGAACAACTGATCAACAAAGTAGATGATAAGTTAGCATAGTAGTTGGCACCCACTAAATACTTCATAAACACTTGTTGATTGATTGAATGACTGATTATGCTCAGTACTTGAAAACACTCAAATTTTTAGCCTCATGGAGCTATTTTAATTTGAAATTTTTTCATAAAGATTTGGAGCAATCATTCCTATGTTTTTTTTTATTGCAATTCTTCTAAATATTATGTATCCATATTTTTTACATTTTCTTGGGGAAAAATTCTTCAGCTCCCCTTGTTTTTCAGATGAGCAAACCAGAGAAACATGGTCATACAGATAAATGTAAGAACCAAAATTGAAAACCACGTCTTCTGACTACAAATACATACTCTTTCCTCTGTATCACATTGTATATGGGTAAAATATCAGAGCAGCTAGGTGGTATGGTGGATAGAATGCTGGGCCTGAAATCGGGAAGAATCATCTTCCTGAGTTCAAATTTGACCTCAGACATTTACTGCATGACCATGAGCAAGTCTAATATCTTGGTCTTTTGGTTTGCTTGTTGCTTGGTATTAGGTGTTTTATCTTGGTCCCTGTTTGTTATCTTGGTCTAATCTTGTTTGCCTGAGCTACTCATCTGTAAAATGAGCTAGAGAAGGAATGGCAAACCATTCCTCTATCTTTGCCAAAAAAGAAAAAAAAAATACTCCAAAAGGGGTCACAACAGCATGGATAACTTATGGAATTCTGTCCTCTTATTTCCACTTTATATCAGCCCACCACCCCAGTTCAAGCCTTAATTGTTTTTCAATTGGTTATTATAATGGCCTTCAAAGTGGTCTCCTTGATTCTAGTTTTTTCTCTCTCCAGTCCATCTTCCATACCATTTTGAAATTAATATTCCCAGAACACAGCTCCAAATGGATTATTCCAGTCTAAAAAGTGTTCCCTATTTGACTTTAGGATAAAATACATTCTGGTATGTGGCTTGTAAAACCTTTCACAATCCTCCTTCATCCTCTTCCCATGTTCATGTGTATAATTTTCTTCTTTCTATATTTCAGGCAAACTGGCATACCAACTATTTCCTATATTAGATGTTCCATCTCTTCTTTCCAAGTCTTTGCAGGTTAGTCCCCATAACAAGAACACAGCCCCTCTGTAGAATCCCAAGCTTTCTTCAAAGCATCTTACCCCCTCCCTGAAGAATTCTAATCTTCCTTCAAAGCTCAGCTCACAAGATGCAGTAATGATTTGATCAAATCCTGTCACTGACCTCAACTAGTTTGGGTTGGGTGGGCTATTACCTTAAATTTGTGGTTTTCTCAAAACCACAAGACTTTCTGATGGCTGCCTTCCAAGTCCCCCAATTCCTTGTTTGCTCAAGGCTTCTATTGATCATTTAATTGTTCTGTGAATCCTAACCTTCCTTAACCTCTCACATTCTGAAAATCTCTAGGTCAGTGGTACCCACTATCCCACACTACCTCAAAGCTTGGAACACTATGGAAACCCAACTTTTCAGCATTTCTCACAATTTTCCTATTTCCTTTTTAATAAGGATTTGGTTTCCACATCTTTTCTGTTGCCCCTTCTTCAGACCTTTTAATATCTTACATTCCTCATTTATATTTTAATCTTCCTCAAAAATAACCATTCTAATTTAGCATTTCTCTTTAATTTGTTTGTTTTCTCCACTTTATCCAATTCTCCTGGTTCAGAAACAGGTCCCTTAACTTTAGTGTAATGAGTCCAACCTCCTTTAGCAGTCTCAATGGTTAGCAAAATCTGGAATGGCCCATCCCAGTTAAGAAGTAACCTTTCCTAGATTTTTTTATCAGTACCCAGTCACCTGGTTTGAATGGATGTATATATAGTGAATTCAAGAGGTGAAGTCTGAGCAAGGAGTCCTTTCAATGGAAGTTGTGAAAGACAAGTAGATACTGCCAGTAAATAGCCTCTTAGAAACCTGTCCTTCCTCTGAAAGTTGGAACCTTTCCTTCCCTCCCTGGGTAAAGCATTCCATACAACATTTCAAAGGGTGATAATGCTATATATCCCACCTAAGGGCCATTCTGACTTAGTGGCAAACATTTCATCCAAGGTAACCATGTTTCAATGCCTAATGTAATGATCTGTTGTTTCAAAGTTTGATTCATTGGCTCTATTCTTCCTGAGGAAGGTACATGCCAAGGGGTATGGAATTCTCTTTTAATTCCTAATCACATCATGATATTGTGTAATACTCTAGTAGTAAAATGAGTTCCATTGTCCAAGTTGATCCTTTCCACTAACCCAAACTGAGGAATGATCTGATCAAGGACGACTTTGCTGACCCCAGCTGCTGTGAGTGAGCTCAGAGGATAGGCTTCTCTCCATTCAGGTAAGTGATCTATAATTACCAGAAAATGTTTCAGTTTTCCGATTAGTGACATTTCAGTGAAATCCAGCTGAATACTTTGGAGGCATCTTAGTGAGATTTCTCCCCCCCCCCCCTCCCTTTATATGTTTCCTCAGGACCTTTTTGTTAACCTTCTGGTATATCACACATCTTTCTGTGATTTGTTTTGCCATTGTATAAATCTCATTGCCACTATATAAATTCCAAGACACCCAGACTGTTTAAGAGTCATATCACAGAGTAGCTGGGTTCCCCAGTGACTCCCTTTATGGAGAATTCCCATCAATTTTCTTGTTATTCCTTTGCTTAACATTTTGGAAGTACCCACCATCCTTTCTCATCCTTAGTACTAGCCCCTAATTTAGACAACTCTTCTGTGTCCCTTTGATTAAAGACGGAATCACTTTAGGATGATCTATTTAAGGTATTAAGACTAATATGGGTTTTTTTCTATCACTTAGCCCAGTTCATCTTGCTTCCTTATCTGCAAGCCTATTTCCCCTCACTTCCAGCAAGCTTCCCATTTGGTGACCCTTGATGTGTACCACCGCTATTTCTGATGGCAATAATAATTTTTCTAATACTTGTTTGATTAGTTTATCATGAGCCAAATCCTTTCCCTTACTACTTATGAGGCCCTGTTCCTCCCAAGTATGGGACTTCAAAAGTATGGACTACCTCATAGGCATATTTGGAATCTGTATATATAATTCCTTCTTTCTCACTCAGTTTCTTAAGGGCCTGATTTAGAGAATAGAGTTCACATATCTGTGCTGATGGAACGGAAAATTTGATATTTCTTCAAAAGACAAATTATAAATTAACTAAGCTCTGGGATCAGGTTCCTATTTTCAGAAGTGCCCTTTCTGTCTGTGGTCGGAGCCCTCATTTTCACCTCTCCATATGGTGAGAGTGACTGCCTGCTTCTCATGAGAACTGAATAAATTGTCTCCTTACTTATTGGGTGAGTTGCATACCACACATGACTAATTCTTTGACAGGGATCCAGATTCTTGGACTGACTAATCTTTCCCATTTATGATTACATAACTGATGCAAATAGTGTTCCCCTTAAACTTTTGGAGTGATGGGAGGGAAACACTGAAGAACTCTCCTCTGGGAGAGACCTGCCTCAGGGAATCAAGATAAGTAGTTTCATTGTGTTATCCATGGTGGGACTAGCTACACCCTCTATTGAGTAATTGTACCCTTTATTGAGTTGAAAATTAGTCCAGGACCACTCCTATTTAGCTGGAACTTAAGTGGTCTCATTCAATTGGAAATCTAAGCCTGGGGGCAGTGATAACATTGAAGGAATCTTATTCAATTGAAACCTGTGTCTCAGATTTCCTATTAAAAGGCAATTTAAAACTCATTTCCTTGCAGAATGTCCTCAGCAGGATTATGTCTTGTCAAGGAATCGCTCTCTCCTTGGCATAGCTGCCTGCCAGGACAGCTGCCTGGTAGGACTCCCACCTGCTGTGAAGACATTCTCTTCTCAGAGATAACCCCTTTTTATTTCTCTGCCAGGATTTCTCTGCTACAACCTTTATTTCTCTGCCAGGACCTTGTCACTCAGAAGTCAGTCTTCCTAGTAAAGACTGACTTCTGCAGTGCCAACAATAAAACTTCCCTTTTTTGCCACTAATATTTCAGGTTCATGAATTCTTTCAGGTTGAACCTGGACCAGCCAGAAGGGGATTCTCACACCTCAACTCTACACTGCCACTAACCACCTCATAACCATTTCTTCTCTTTCCTTCAACTACTGTGAAGACCCATCTATAAACAACGTTCTTCTGTATCAAAAGGAATATCACTTTCCAATCTAACTTTGGTTTGGAAGTCCATTACATTCAGACCACTATGTTCAGGTTCTGCCTGACTTGATTCACTTTTCTGTAGAAGGTGGCTAGAATGATACAGTTCTCAGTGCTTAAAATCAAGTCATCTTTTTCCAGCAACAATGATTCATATTTTAAGATTCTTGAATCAGTCAGCCAATGACCTGCCCTTTGGTTTAGGATGGACCTAACTTGATGTGGGAGGCTTACTATCAATGCTCCCCCAAAAGTCAATTTTCGAATTTCTGCTATCAATAAGGCAATTGCAGCTACTGCTTGTATGCACTCAGGCCATCCCCTGAAGAGCAGATCAAGTACTTCAGATAAGAAGTCAACATGTGACCTTTTTAGATTAATTACCAGAGAATTTTGTTTTAATATCCAATTTTTTAAAAGTTAAAATCAAATCAAATATAAATTTAAACTTCTAGCAATATTTCAATATAAATGCACTCATATTTCTAAAATCTTATACCAGAATAAACATGTTCACAAACACACAGTTCCAAAATTAAGATAGCAGAAAACTGTTCTTTCAAGTTCATCTACAGAGCTTTAAGAAATTGTAGGACTTTAGGATCCCGGGGGGAAAGAATGGAGAAATCTGGACCCAGGTGTCCAGCTGCAAGTCTGTGGCACAATGACTAGCCCACTCTCCCATGCCAGAAATGCAGGGGAGGAGGCCAGGTCGATGTTGAGGCACTAGCACAAACTCTAAAAGAATACAGACCAGTGAGGGACGTCAGCCTAGCTAGGATAGATTTCACAACCCTCTCCTCAAGAGGGCTTTTTTGGTTTTGTTTTTCTAGTAAGGCACAAGTTCTGGCGCTAGGGAGGCTTCTGGTTGTATAAATTAGGCCTACTTAAAAATACAATAGACTAACTGAAGTTATTCTACTGAGAGACAGTGCCAAGCAACTTAATGATTAGTCTCAAAACCCCTAGAATCTGCTGAAATGTTTTAAAAATTCTATAACTTTAACTGTGGCTGCAGAAGTAAATTGGTATGTCCACAGAAATATATCAAGTTTTATTTTTCTTTTCTTTTTGATGCAGCAGTTAAAAACTTTCTCTTTTTGAAAACTAATCCTTCCTCTTTCTAGCTAAAAGCTATTTGCATAAGTCCAATTATGTTCAAAACAAGTGCTTTTAAATCTCAAATAGCCAGAACTTTTTCCTTTATTAATCGGTTGAGAGAAACTGAAAACAAAATAGGCTCACTCATACACAAACTGTTTTTAAATTCCTCTTCCTTCTGTCTAGGACAGAGTTGTCTCTTCTCTTTCTTGCCCCCTACTCCTGGGAGCATTCTCCCAATCCCTTCCCTGGGATTCCTCCCGTTTCCCTAGGCCTAGAACCCATCTCTCTCCTATCTGCAAATTCAGCAATTTCTGGCGCAGCTCAAACCTGCCTGCTCTAGACTTTGGCATAGATTTCTGCCAGATGGTTTCTGCAAGGTAGGGACAGCCCAAAGCTGCCCACTTCAGCCTTGTGCTAGAAAGGAACATCCCTTATCTTTGTTTCCTATATTGCCTTGCCTGGTCTGCTGGCTGGTTCTGGGAGCACTCTTCCCAAGGGGTCTTACCCTGCTCCAACCAAGTTCTACAAGTCAAGCCCCCACTTTGGGCACCAAAATTGTTAGAAATAACACTCTTGACACTGAAAATCAGATATCGAGGAAAGTATTCTTTTCTTTTCTTTTTTGATTTGCTGAGGCAATTGGGGTTAAGTGACTTGCCCAGGGTCACACAGCCAGAACATGTTAAGTGTCTAAGGCCATATTTGAACTCAGGTCCTCCTGACTTCAGGGTTGGTGCTCTATCCACTGGGCCACCTAGCTGCCCCATCGAAGAAAATTTATTAAAGAAGACTCTTAGGGAATTGTCTTAATGTTTCTGGCCAGAAATGGGCCCTACTCCTCTTCAGAAAGAGGGAGCACTGGGTACAGAAGTGGGAGAACCTTTATACTTGCTCTTCCCTTCAGAGAGCAGATTTGTCCATTTTATCCAGGTTACAATCATTCTGATACACCCACTACAGGTTTCCCCTTAATATATATAAAACACCCCCCCCCCCCCCCAATCATGCATCCCATGTTCAAAAATGGTGGAAAACTCCTCTTCTGGAAGGTATTGTTTAATCAATTAGCCTATTAGCAGGCTCACTAATGATTTGGTCAAGTTCTGTCATTGACCCCAACTAGTTTGGACTGGATGGCCCATTACCTTAAGTTTGTGGTTTTCTCAACAACCACAAGACAGATCTTTCTGATTGGCTGAATCCACCTGTGCCTTCTTAGCCTCCCAGTTCCTTGTTTGTTCAAGGCTCCTATTGATCACATAATTGTTCTGTGAAACCTAACTTTCCTTAACCTTTCACATTCTTAAAACTTCTAGGTCAGTGGTACCCACTATCTCACACTACCTCAAAGCTTGCAACTTTTCAGCATTTCTCACACTTCCCACCAGAAAGGCAGAGCATGATTATAGTAATGATTTACCAAGGGTTCTCAAAAAGAACCAATGACATCAGGAGGTTGATATCTTCACTTGCTCATGAATTGGACTTAAGTGAATCAGAGCTGTACAAAGTTGTCAGGTCTCTTCCAGAATCACTGAAGTCTAATGCCAAGAAACTGTTGATGACCCAGGATGGAGTGGGTGACCTTGACCTTTTAAAGAGAGGATCTTTCCCAGGTGTAAATTTGTATTCAATATTAAAAGCTAGATAACAATGAAACAAAAGATGTCCCAATTTACCTTCCCAAAAGAATCTGGATGTTGGAATCTTTACAAACTGTTAAGCCATTGGAGTTGATTTGATCTTAGAAAGAGATATTTTGGGCCAGAACTTGAAACAAGGTACTAAGTGGAACTGATAGAAACAATGGCTAAATCTAGTTTAGCACTGATTTAATCCTACAACAAATAATGGTTTCCCAGCCATATAATGATGAGTGTGTACTCAGTGCACAGCATATAAACAAGAAGCTCCCAGGGCCACAGGACACTCTAGAAGAAAGACTACAAGCCCTATCTTCGAGGCAAGAGGGATTCATTGTAATGTTCTACCTTGGTGCTGGCTGGAGGCTGAAGAAAGCAGAGGCAGAAGCCAAGGACAAAGCTGCAAGATCTCTTGGAGCCAGGCAGAGAGATAGGCCTCAACTAACCGGGCTAATTTGGAAGGAGAAATAAATGTTTGCATTTTTACCGGCTGGCTGCGATTTTGGAGTAATTATTTATTTCAACTGAGACTCAGGCTGCCTCCAGAAAAACTTCCATCTGGAAGGGGAAAACTCATTGTTTCTGGCTAAAGCAAATTGCTACTTGCACTCTCTTGATCCACCAAAATCCAACAATGAGCAAGTGAGATTGGGCTGGGACCTATTGCTGGCCAAATGGTGAAAAACAGAGTGATTTTCACTTTAAAGGCATAATCAAATAGTTCCATTTGAAATACAATGTATTTATTCAAAACCTATTTTTTCAGAGCAACATTTCAAGAAATATTAAATGAAACTATGAGAGATAAAAAATTAATTACCCCAGATTTAAAAAAAAAATGATAGAATAAATAAATGAGGGGGAAAAATCTAGTCCCTGAAGAAGGGACCCTGAAACTCTAAAACTCATTGAAGGAGAAAATCTCCTTCAACTTTGCCTCAGTGAGGGAAACAAAGCAAACAGTTTCATTCTGTTATTTAGAATTCCAACCCTATTCAATTAAGGAAACTCATTCAATTCAAATTCCAACTCGAGCTGAAACCCAGCTTGTAGATGAGCCAACTTGGGACTCTACCCACTATCCCCCTCCAGGTCTGCCTGCTCTGCTTGGGTGGTCCTATCCTCCACCAAGACACTCAATATAACAGCTTCCATCAACTAAAGTTTTTGCAGATGGACCTTGTTAGCTCCCTTTGCTGCCAGGACTTTCTGTCCACTGAGAATTGCATTCTCAGTGCAAAACTCCATTTTTCCATAGATCTGCAAATAAGAAGTCAGTCTCTGGGTAAAGTGATTTCTATCTAACAATAAACTTTCTTTTTGTTTTGTTTTGTTTTGTTTTTATTATAATAACTTTTTATTGACAGAACCCATGCCAGGGTAATTTTTTTACAACATTATCCCTTGCACTCACTTCTGTTCCGATTTTTCCCTCCCACCCTCCGCCCCCTCCCCTAGATGGCAAGCAGTCCTATATATATTAAATATGTCGCAGTATATCCTAGATACAATATATGTGTGCAGAACCAAACAGTTCTCTTGTTGCACAGGAAGAATTGGATTCAGAAGGTAAAAATAACCCCGAAGAAAAACAAAAATGCAAACAGTTTACATTCATTTCCCAGTGTTCTTTCTTTGGATGTAGCTGCTTCTGTCCATCATTGATCAATTGAAACTGAGTTAGGTCTCTGACAAAGAAATCCACTTCCATCAGAATACATCCTCATACAATATTGTTGTTGACGTATATAATGATCTCCTGTTTCTGCTCATTTCACTTAGCACCAGTTCATGTAAGTCTCTCCAAGCCTCTCTGTAGTCATCCTGCTGGTCATTTCTTACAGAACAATAATATTCCATAACATTCATATACCACAATTTACCCAACCATTCTTCAATTGATGGGCATCCATTCAGTTTCCAGTTTCTGGCCACTACAAACAGGGCTGCCACAAACATTTTGGCACATACAGGGCCCTTTCCCTTCTTTAGTATCTTTTTGGGGTATAAGCCCAGTAGTAGCACTGCTGGTTTAAAGGGTATGCACAGTTTGATAACTTTTTGGGCATAATTCCAGATTGCTCTCCTGAATGGTTGGATTCGTTCACAATTCCACCAACAATGCATCAGTATAACAATAAACTTTCATTTTGCAACTAATAATTCGGGTATGAGTGAATTCTTTCACTCCTAAAACCTGTGGCCTATTTAAAGGGGATTCTTAACTCTTTTATAGCCACTAATCTAGACCACTCAAACAGCATCAGTCCCCAAATCTCAAGGTATTTTTCAAGTATAAGCAATGAAATTAATATTCCTTTGGGAAAAGCTGTAAAGATATGACTCCCCATAAAGAAGACACAGAGGAGACATCAAAAGACTGTGGAAAGACTGGGCAGCTAGGTATCACAGTGGATAGAGTCTGGGCCAGGAGTCTGGAAGGCTCAACTCCCTGACTTCAAATCTATTAGCTGTGTGACTCTGGCCAGGTCACTTAACCTGTATCTGTAAAATGAGTTGGAAAGGGAAATAGCAAACCACTCTGATTTGCTAGGGTTAATGTAAGGATCAAATAAGATAAAATTTGTAATTTAGCTAATGTTTGAGACAAAGTAAGCACTATATAAACGCTAGCTATTATTATTAATTCTCTGGAACACCAATCAATTAGTTATATTCTGTTCTTTTCCCTTTAAATCCTATTTCTATGATAAACTAGTTTAAATGGATACTATTCCCAATCCCCTCAGCCTCTTTTCCTTTTGAAGTTGAGGCCTTACCAAACCTTAATCCTAGGCTACCCCATATCATCTGCTTTCTCCCTTTCTGTTGAAGAACTACTGAATGCTTATGGAGGAAGTCAGTCAATATATATTTATTAAGAGCCTACTAAATTCCAAGCATTATGCTAAGTACTGAGGAATATAAAGAAAAGCAAAAAACAAAACAAAACAAAACAAAAAAACCCTAAATCTCAAAGAGATTATAATCTAATGTGGGAAGACGTATACAAAAGGAAAAAGAAAAGTGGGGGGAGACAGGGGACTAAAAAAATTTGTGGGGTAACAGATGAGGGAGAAATTCAGAGCGGTCAGCTGAATGGGAAATGAAGAGATGGCTCCTTAAAGAGTGGTTCCTAGGAGTTCTCTACCTCTTAATTTAGAAGTTCTTAGGGTCAGACTGTAATGATGAGCCATGAGTTCTAGGGATGGTGTGAGGCTTCAAAATGAAGATGTTCCTTGGGCATGAGAAAGAAACCCATAGAAGTGCAGTTGAGTGCAAAATGAATACAATAGAACTTTATTTTAAATCGTAAAAGCCAATTGTAAGTCTCAGGTGAGGCATCCCTATCTTAAACCTCTAAAAGAACCACAGAGTTTAAAAAACAAATCTACTGGGGACCCCTGAACCTCAGGTGTTTGATGATTATTGGGGGAACTATTACCTGTATGGCCTGTTCAAAAAGAGGGAAATTTGGAAAATGCACTACATGTTCATTGTTAGTTAAGGCAAGGTCTTTTATCCAGGAGACTTAGCCCTGAACCAGAATTGTGAAAAGTAAAGTATAAACCTTTATTTTCTTAATGTCTGTCTGATAACAGAGGTACTTAGAGTTGGGTTTTAGAGGCTTCTGTCAGCTATAAGTTATGGATCTCTAATCTTTATGAAAGTATACAATAATACCCCAGATAAGGAGTGGTCCTGAGCCTGAAGCCTGAAGTACTAGAATCTACAATTTGCCCACTGAGGTGTCAGTCTAGTAAAGCAACCTATCCAACATAGATACCACATCCACTAGCATTAAGAGGTCTTTTTAAGAATATTAGGGAATCTTGGAATTCTAGTGTTGTGAGTTACCTTGGTCATATTTGTTCTATCCACATGTGGCTCATTATGAATGTACTTTAAATTTGGGCCTATTCTCTCTACCAAAATAACAAATATTTATGAAAGAGTGCACCCCAAGTGTATGGGGGGAGAGGAAGAGAGTGTTTGCAAATATTTTTTCTTACTAATTATTGTTCAGGCTCCAACATCAGCACCTCAGATTAATGAACCACTCATAAATCACTAAACATTTAATGAAGTTTACTCTCCCCTAATATAGCTTTTCCTTCATCTTCAGTAAAAGTCTGATCAGTAAGTCATCAAAATACGGTGATGATTTGTGTAGTCTCAGGCACCCACTAAATGTGAAATAGTTAAGTGTGACTGGAACCTTATATCTACTCACATCAGAAATCTAAGCCTGGAAAACTAGGACCATAAGAAAAGTCACATCAAGAAAATAAATGCTGGTCCCTATCATCCTATACCAATTTTTTCTCTCTTCTTTCTTTTAATTTTTTTTAGAAATCTGAATTTAAAAACACACACACACACACACACACACACACACTGAACATTTTCAAATATATAGCAGAATATAAGAGTATACTGTTTATGAAACTGTGAATCTCCATTTCATAATGCTTCCTTTTTAGAGTATATAATACATTTCACATTAGTTTCCAAAGCTGGCCTGTTCATCTGTACTTGTACTTCTTTCTGAACTTTGTTCTGTTTTTTTCTATACACTTAAAAAAATCATTTTTTGTCTCCTCTATTTAAAAAAGGAGGGGAGGAATCCTTGAAACAAATAAACAAGGTCAAACAATATAATACAGTAGCAATGTCCAAGAATATATGATTTTTTCTGCATCATAGAGTTTGTCACTTCTCTGTCAAAAAGAAGATAATAACTTTTCATCATAGGTCTTCTGGAAATATGATTAGTTATTGTTTTATGGAATTTTTTCATAATCTTCATAATCACAAAAATAATTTTTCAAAAATTTCAATAAAATTATGTTTTTGTTATTTTGATCAGAGTTATGGTTATTTTTCTTTACAATGTTGTTATTTTTGCATGAATTTTTCTTCTGATCCTATTCACTTCATTCTACATCATACATTAGTTCATACTACCAGGATCCTCTGAAATTGTCTTTTCAGTCATTTCATAAAATACAATAATATTCCAATACACAGGCCACAGTTCGTTTGGCCATTACTCGAATGATAGGTACTCCCTTAGTTTCGAGTTCTTTTCTTTATTTTTTTCTTTAAATCTCTCCTTTAGGATCAGGACTTTGCTTTGTTTGGAACTATTTCTGCCTTGATACCTTCCCTATAACCCTTCATTATTTATTTCCCTTTTTAATTTGATGAGGTTTTTTTTTTTGTATGTTTGTTTTTTACATCAAACAGTATATGTATAAATATTCTGCTACTTTTCAGATAAGTTTGAAGTTCATCCTCACTCCCTAATCTTTCTTCCATGTTTGCATCTCCAATCATAAATCCTGTTTATGAGAAATAGCAGGTTATACTCATTCTTCCTTTCTATAATCTATTCCAATTATGTTTTCTCTTTCCTCCTTTAAAGTCGTCAAAATATAACCATTCCCAATTCCACTGTTTTCTTATTTAACTTCCTCAGTATCCTTGAAAGATATTAAGGTTTGAAAAGAACACTTGTCTCATCTATCCCTTTAGAATGTTAGCACTACATCATCATACAGCCTCTTCCAATTGCTTTAAATACATTTATCTTTCTAGGTTTCTCTTGACTTAATCTGAGAAACATTTTCTTCCTTTGTAAAATGAGGGTGTTTGGTCTAGATAACCAAAGGCCTCTCCCTTCTGTGATCCTGTTTCTCTCTCTTGATGCCTGGAATCTTCTATAGGTATAAAAGATTACTGAACTTGGATTATTACAAAAGGATATTATTGATTTCTATATATCACATTGCAAGAAGAGAAAATAAAGGGAATCCCACTTAAAATAACTATAGACAGCATAAAATACCTAGGAGTACACCTACCAAGATAAACCCAGGAACTATGTATAAATATAATTATAAAACATTTTTTATATAGAGTTGATTTAAATAATTAGAGATATATTATTGTTTGTGAGTAGACAGAACTAATATAATAAAAATGATAATTCTAACTAATCTACTTATTCCATGCTATCTCAATTAAATTACCCCAAAAAATGTTTTATTGAGCTAGAAAAAAAAATAATAACAATTTTCATTTGGAAGAACAAAAGTTTAAGAATATTAAGGGAATTAATTTTTAAAAAGTAAAGGAATGAGATTTAGTAGTATCTTAAACTGTATGATAGGGGAATAATTATCAAAACTATCTGGCACTAGCTAAGAAATAGATCAGTGGAAAAGAATATATATACAACTTACTATAATAAATGATTAGAGTAATGCTGTATTTGACAAATGTAAGGCTTAATTGTTGGGGTAAAAATTTGCTCTTTGGTAAAAGTTATTGGGAAAACTGGAAAGCAATCTGGCAGAAATTTGGTCTAGATATATCTTATACCATTTACAAGAATAAAGTCAAAATGAATATATGACCTAGGTATAAAAAGAGATATCATAAATAAATTAGAAGAACATATTATCTATCAGACTTATGGATAGGAGAAGAATTTATAAATAACTAAGAGAGTCCTTTTCCCTCTTTTATGATTTCTTTGGAACCCCTTCATTTTTAAAATATATTTTTGTTTTCCTCAGTGTTACATATAAAACCACTTTTTAAAGTTATCCATGTACATTCCTTTTTAAATGTATTTCCATATGAATCCTGTTGGGAGAGAAAAATCAGAAGAGGGAAAAACTACAAGAAAAAAAAAGGAAGGAAAAAAGCAGACATAGCATATGTTGATTTATATTGTTTCCACAGTTCTCTTTCTGGATGCAGATGCATTTTCATTCAAAGTTTATTGGGGTTGCCTTCGATCACTGAACTGCTGAGAAGAACCAAGTCTATCATAGTTGATCATCATACAATTTTGCTGTTGCTATGTACAAAGTTTTCCTGGTTCTGCTTGTTTCACTTAGCATCAGTTCATGTAAATCTTTTCAGACCTTTCTAAAATAAGCCTGTTCATCATTTTTGATAGAACAGTATTTCATTACTTTCATATACCATAGCTAATTCAGTTATTTCTCAATTGATGGGCACCGACTCATTTTCTAATTCTTTACCACCACAAAAAGAACTGCTACAAACATTTTTGAATAGGTAAGTCCTTTTCCCTCTTTTATGATTTCTTTAGTGGCACTGCTGTATCAAAGGGTGTGCACAGTTTCATAACCCTTTGGGCATAGTTCAAAATTGTTTTCCAGAATGGTAAGATCATATAACTCCACCAACAATTTTTGTCTCCACCAACATTTGTCATTATCTTTTCCTGTCATCTTAGCCAGTATGATAAGTATGAGGTAGTACTTCAGAACTATTTTAATTTCAATAGTAATTTAGAGCATTTTTTCATGACTATAAATGGCTTTAATTTCTTTATCTGAGAACTGTCTGTTCCTATCTTTTGACAATTTATCAATTGGGAAGTGGTTTGTATTCTTATAAATTTGAGTCTTTATATATTTTAGAAATGAGGTCTTTATTAGAAACACTGGCTGTAAAAATCATTTCCCAGATTTATGCTTCCCTTCTAATCTTGGTTACATTTGTTTAGTTTGTGAAAAAACTTTTTAATTTAATGTAATCAGTTATCCATTTTGCATTTCATAATGTTCTCTGATTCTTCTTTGGCCATAAATTACTCTCTTCTCAAAAGATCTGATAGGTAATCTATTCTTGTATCACCTAAATCATGTATCCCTTTGACCTTACTGACTGCATTAAATTAAAAAGGGCTTGTACAAATAAAACCAATGTAGCCAAGATTAGAAGGAAAATGGAAAACTGGAAAAAAACATTAATAGTTTCTTAAAGGTCTCATGTCTCAAATCCATAAAGATAATTTTGTCAAATTTATAAAAATTTGAACCATTTCACAATTGATAGATTGTTAAAGGATATGAACAGGCAATTTTCAAAAAAAGATTTTTATAATGGTCAAAGGATATGAACAGACAATTCTCAGATGAAGAAATTGAAACTATTTCTAGTCATATGAAAAGATGCTCCAAGTCATTATTAATCAGAGAAATGCAAATTAAGACAACTCTAAGATACCACTACACACCTGTCAGATTGGCTAAGATGACAGGAAAAAATAATGATGATTGTTGGAGGGGATGTGGGAAAACTGGGACATTGATTCATTGTTGGTGGAGTTGTGAACGAATCCAACCATTTTGGAGAGTAGTTTGGAACTATGCTCAAAAAGTTATCAAACTGTGCATATCCTTTGATCCAGCAGTGTTACTACTGGGATTATATCCCAAAGAGATTATAAAGAAGGGAAAGGGACCTGTATGTGCACGAATGTTTGTGGCAGCCCTTTTTGTAGTGGCTAGAAACTGGAAACTGAATGGATGTCCATCAGTTGGAGAATGGCTGAATAAATTGTGGTATATGAAAATTATGGAATATTACTGTTCTGTAAGAAATGACCAACAGGATGATTTCAGAAAGGCCTGGAGAGACTTACACGAACTGATGCTAAGTGAAATGAGCAGGACCAGGAGATCATTATATACTTCAACAACAATACTAGATGATGACCAGTCCTGATGGATCAGGCCATCCTCAGCAAACAGATCAACCAAATCATTTCTAATGGAGCAGTAATGAACTGAACTAGCTATACCCAGAAAAAGAACTCTGGGAGATGACTAAAAACCATTACATTGAATTCCAGTCCCTATATTTATGCACACCTGCATCTTTGATTTCCTTCACAAGCTAATTGTACAATAATTCAGAGTCTGATTCTTTTTGTACAGCAAAATAATGTTTTGGTCATGTATACTTATTGTGTATCTAAGTTATATTTTAATATATTTAACATCTACTGGTCATCCTGCCATTTAGGGAGGGTGGGGGTAAGAGGTGAAAAAAATTGGAACAAGAGGTTTGGCAATTGTTAATGCTGTAAAGTTACCATGTATATATCCTGTAAATTAAAGGCTATTAAATAAAAAAAAAAAAAAAAAAAAAAAAGATTTTTATTTTCAAAACACATGCATAGATATTTTTCAACATGTACTACTGCAAAACCTTGAATTCCAAATTTTTTCTCCCTCTCCTCCCCCAACTTCCTCCCTTAGATGGCAAGTAATCCAACATATGTTAAACATGTGCTATTCTTCTACACATATTTCCATAATTATCATGCTGCACAGGAAAAATCAGTTAAAAAGGAAGAAAAATGAGAAAGAAAACAAAAAGCAAGCAAACAATAACAAAAAAGCGAAAATACTATGCTGTGATCCAGTCCTCTCTCTGGCTCTCTCCATCACTAGTTCATTGGAATTGGCCTGAATCATCTTATTGTTGAAGAGAGTCACATCCATTCAGAATTGATCATTGTATAATCTTATTGTTGCTGTGTACAATGATCTCTTGGTTCTACTCAATTCACTTAGCTTCAGTTCAGGTAAGTTTCTCCAGGCATTTCTGAAATTATCCTACTGATAATTTCTTATAGGACAATAATATTGCCTAACATTCATATACCATAACTTATTCTCCATTCTCATAATGTCATTCTCCAACTCATGGGCATCTACTCAGTTTTCAATTCCTTGGAACAGGCAACTTTTTGGTGAAGAAATCAAAGCCAAATAATGTCATGTAAAAATACTCTAAATCTTTATTGATTAGAAAATTGCAAATTAAAACCACTTTGAGATATCTCACACCTATGCCAAGTTCACTAAAATGATAAGGAGGGGAAAATGACAAATGTTGGAGAGAGGAGGAAAAACTGTGAAACAAAAACACTGCTGACAGAACTGTGAATGGATCCAACCATTTTGAAAAGTAATCTGGGAATTATTGCCAAAGAATTATAACACTGAGCAAAGCCTTTGACTTAAATGTCACTAGTAATTGTTTCTCAAAGTGATAAGGGAAAAAAGGAAAAGAACTTGTATGTTCTAAAATAGTCAAAGCAACTCTCTTTGTGGTGGCAAAGAACTAGAAACTGAAGAGTTGCACATCAGTTGAGGAATGGTAAACAAATTGCAGTATATGATTGTGATGAAATACTACCATACTATAAGAAATGATGAACTGGTTGATTTTAGAAAACCATGGGAAGACTTGTGTGAACTAATGCTGAGTGAAATAAGCAGCAGCAGAAGAAAATTGTTCACAGTAAGAGCAACATTATTCATAATTATTCTTTGAATAATATTGTTGTTACTGTGTGTAATATTCTCTTGGTTCTTCTCATTTCATTAAAAAAATGATAACTATCATCTAGCCTTCAGTGAATCATGATCTTTTTGTTGGTAGAGGGTCTGATGGTGATGATTGCTGAAGGTTGGGGTGGCTTGGATTTCTTAAAATAAGACACCAATGAAGTTTGTTTTATGGACTGATTCTTTCACTTAAACATTTAGAGGATATAAGATTATTAATTGTTCAAATTTCAGTATTATTATATCTCAGGAAGGAAGTCCAAGAAGATGAAGCAATCAGAACACACACAACAGTTATTAAGTCAACTGCTTTATATGGCCACAGTTCATGGCACATCAAAACAATACAATAATAACATCAAAGATCACAGATTACCATAACAGATGTAATAATAATGAAAAAGTTTGAAATAATTGCGAGAATTACGAAAATATGACGTAGAGACATGATGTAAGCACATACTATTGGAAAAATGACGCTGATAGATTGCTGGATGCAGGGTTGCTACAGACTTTCAATCTGTAAAAAATGCAATATCAGCAAAATACAATAAAACGAGGTATGCCTATATTCAACAAGATTGGTCAGAGGTAGTTTGACTTTGATAATCTATTATAAAAAAAAGTTACAAGGGGAAATGATGGGCATAAAAACAAAAGGTAACAATACAATTTAAAAAATTAATGCAAGTTGCTACTCTTCTAACAGAGATGATAGACTCAAAATACAGAATAAGACACATATTTTTCAACATGGTAAATGTAAGAATTTGTTTTACTTGAGTGTATGTATGAATACAAATATATTACAAAAGTTTTTGGTTTGGCTTTTTTTTTTCAATGATAGAAGGAGATGGGGAAAAATAAAATATATTTTTGTTAATAGAAAATTAAATTTAAAAAGAAATGAAAGTTGAAATATCAAATGATGAAATGGAAGAAATACCAAATGATAAATTAAATTGGATAATAAATATTTTAAAGTACATAAAGAGTGAATTTAGTTTGTTTAGTTTGTTAAAAAAAAAAAAAAGAAAAAAAAAGGAGGAACAATTAGGGAAATCAGTTGTGACATTCCAAAATTACAAAGTGACATTAAATAAATTTCAGAACAACAATGGCATTGACAATAATAATAAGTAGCATTTATGTTCTATAATTACATATCATCACAACAATCCTGTAAGGTAGGTTATTATGCCCATTTTACAGATGAGGAACGTGAGGCAGGTAGGTTAAGTGACTTTCTCCAGGGTCACAAGTAACAGAATACATGAGGTTGAAAAACAATTATCTATTGATAATAGATATTAATTTCAAGAAAAGGCCCAAGGTGTAATAACAATGAAAAAGCAACTAATGGATATGCAGAATAAGAAGTGCTATTATAAGAAAAACTGGGCTTCCATAAGATGCCTACTATATGCCAGGCACTGTACTAAATGTCGAGGATACAAAGAAAAGAAAAACTATATAGCCCTTGTTTACAAGGAAATTACATTCTAATGAGGGCTGATTATTTTTTAAAATTGTATTTAAAAGTTATAATCAGTGTAAATAAAAGGCTAATCCAGAAGGAATATCCTAGTGTATGTTTAGGATTTGAAGAAGGAAGAAAGAAAGGAGGAAGGAAGTAGTAATGATGAAGAAAAGCCTCCCTGAAAAAAATGAGGTTTGAGTTGCATCTTCAGCGTAGATGTAAGGACAGAGCATTTTAGATACAGAATCAGGAGGAGTATCCTAAGCAAGGTATGGCAAGAAAGTCATTGTCACCGATCCTTGAGTTCATGTAGGGAAGTCTGGGCCAGGTTGTGAAGGACTTTGATCCTTGAGGGAATAGGGAGCAATTGGAGTTTATTAAATAGAAGGATGTGCTTTAGGGAAACCATTTTGGCAAATTAGTGGAAAATGCATTGGAATGATAAAAAATTAAGGCAAGGAGCAGAATTAAAAGACCCGTACAATTGGGCAAATGTGAGGTGCCAAGAGTCTGCTCTAGGAAAGCAACAGACACAGTAGAGATGTGAAGGTAGAAATAACAAGGCTATGGCAACAGATTAGATGCATGGAACTGATGTGACTCTTAATCAGCTCTTCTGACCCTCCTAGTCTCTAATCCATCCAGTCCACTCTCTGAGATTATCTTGATTACATATCTATAGGCAAGTCTGGGGCCTGGTCAGTCACTTAGGCTCTTTCTAGATCCCTCCCTGGCCTCTCCCCAAATCCTCCCACACTCTTCCTTCATGCTATTCCTCAGACTCTGCCCTTGCCGAGACTTTAAAAGTTCCTGAATCCTGTAAGAATATTGCTTACTTATCTATGATTCTGCCTTGCTTAGTCATCTGTGGTTAAGCCTATGAGCTATTTCACATAATAAATGGCAAATCTTTGTGACCTAGGATTTCTTCATGTTGCAAACCATTACTCTCTAACAGTTCAAAACTATACTCTCTCAGTCTCCTAAACCACTTCATGATGAGTATGTGAGGGTGAAGGATGACATCAAAGTCTGGAAAGAACTGAGAAGAGACCGTTACCCTCAATAGAACTAGGGAAGATGGTAGAGGGAAGATCTGGGGGAAAGATGATAAGTCTAAGATGTTTATAGAACATCTATTTTGACATACCTAGAAGGCAGTTGGTAAGGGAAAATAGAAGAGGGCTGGGGCAGACTATCAGTGTATGTGAACTCAATGAAGGTTCAGTAAAAAAAACTGAGAAGGATCTGTCATGTTGCAGAAGAACCAGGAAAATACAGCATCATGCAAACCTTGGGTAGAGAGGATATCCAAGAGAAAAGGGTGATCAATAGTGTCAATAACTAAAGAGCTTGAGACAGATAAAAAAAAGATCTCAAGACTGAGAAATGACCATTAGTTTTGACAATTAAGAAATCATTGGTAATTTTCGAGCAGGAAGAATCAAAGATGACTCCTAGGTTTTAAGGCGGAGTGACTGGAAGAATGTGGATATAAAAAAATGTGAAATTTGCGGAAGGCTGATGAGGAATAAAGTGAATTTTCTTCTGCACATGTAGAATTTGAGATGCCTAAAGGACATCCCAAAAAGTAATATAATATGGAACTAGAGTTCCAAAGAATAATGAGTTGGTTATGAAGATTTGGAATTTCTCTATACAGTTAAGAATTTGACATTTTGTAACTCATGAGTTTACTGAAAGGAGACAAAAAGAGAAGAGGTTAGCTTTGAAGGACATCTACATTGAGGGAGAAGACAGATGATGAGCTACCAAAGGAGACTAAGAAGATGTGATCTGACAAGAGAAGAATCAAAGATAAATATCATAGAAGCTAGGAGAAGAGAGACTATCTGGGACAAAAAAGAGAGGAGACATTTGAACAGTATCAAAAACTGCTAAGAAGTCTGTAAGGATGAGGTCTGAGAAAATACCACTTAACAGCCTCATATCCTTTAGATTCAGTCTAATTTTTGGTGATGCTTTGGCTTGTGATTAAGTCTAATTTATGTTATACTACAATGTAACATAGTTTGGACTGGTAATACAACAGATAAAACAAATGAAAATTGCCAAATGTGTAATCTTGGACACTAGAACTTGTGTTTTCTTATTTTACTTTATATTTACTTGAAGCCATGGCTATATTGAAAAAGCCGTTTTAGAGATTCTCTATATAACTTAAAGGCCTAGATAAAACCCATACTGGATCAGCAAAATGTGATCAAATATTCTGGGTATGAATGGTCATCAAAAAAGGTTACAAATATTCTTGGCATACCCATCGAGTCAACCAAGCTATCATATCTCCCTCCTCCTGGTTTTCTTGGAGGTAATATTAGTTCTGAATCACCTTTAACATACTCCCCAGTAAGGACACGAACTTGGAACAAAAACTTGGATCCTTGACAGCCTTTTCCACAAAATTGGGAGGACATATAAGCATCCACTGCAAAGTAGATCCCTTGGCCATATCTTCCATCTATAAAAATAAGCATTTGTTATTAAGTCTTGAATATAAAACAATGGAGAAGCTAAGTATCTCTTGGGACAGATGAATACAGGATGTGGTAGGAATAATAGTGTATCCCACCCCAATATGAACTAGGATAGTTTTTCCTTAAAAGGTATTGAGGTCATCCCTAAAATTTAGTTGGCACAAGAAATTAAAGTCTTGGACTACTGATATAACTTTCTAATTGCTGAATACAAAACAAACATGAAAAGCTCTTGACAACCTGAGACTGCAGGTAGATCACAATGGGCAACTTGGGCAATCTTGATCAGCTAAGTCAACCAGAAATATCCTCAGTACCTATCCTTATTGATAGGCACGTCTCCTGCTTCTTTTATCTAAATAAATCTCCTTTAAATGACCTACAAATATTTCATTTTGTTCCATTATCAAAGCTAAAGTACCAGGAGACTGGTGTGTCAGATCAACCCAGAATTCAGGAAAAATAGTCTGGAATTTCACCCTTTTCAGTAGCATTAAGGCATATCCTCTTTTAGTCGCAGCATACTCACTTTTCCTACAGGTACTTTTTAGCCCATTTTCAATAATGGATGAGCAGTTTTTTGCTTTTGTTCCATGGAAGAGAAACTGCTCATTCTGTACTCCTGGGGGATTCTTTTTTTCCATCCAGTTTCGCTTGTAAATGTAAGAGGTCCAGAGGTATGGGTTTTGTATTCTTTCTATCTAAATAACAAAATTGAAAAAAGAAAGCCTGTTATCATCCAAATGAGATCAATATATTTTTCCAGGTATATTTTGTTTTCATAACACTTACATTTCCAAATTAGATTTAATTGAACAAGCAAGGAATTTCCAATTCCACTACTAAAAGTTCCCAAATCTATTTCTAGAGCTAAAAAGCTCTAGCATCTCTTCTTCTTTTAATAGTGATTGTCCTTTGAACCTTATGAAATGAGAGATTGGGAATAGGAGGTTAGATTTCATACTGTCCTTTTTTCTAATTTTTAAAAATATTTCACATATTCATTTGTTGTAATGGAAAAAGTAGGCACTGGACTGAGAACAGAAGACCTGGACTCTAGAATTGTATCTAACAGTGCATGATGCTGAGCAAATTGCTTCTTCTCTCAGGGCCTCAGTTTTCCCATTTGTAAAACAAATTTTTGGATTAGATGATGTCTAAAGACCCTTTCCAGCTACAGTCTAAATCCACACATACTGGTTTAAAGATTATTCAAAACCAGCTTAGGAGAAGGAAAGTAGTGAAGAAAAGAGATAATAATAAATGTGGAGACAATAAAAAAATGTTTTTAGGAATGGTGATCTCTATAATATTTCTACAAGATTTTAATAATGTTATGTTTAACACTTTCCCTATACCTTGAGTTAATGAGTGTAATCACCTATTCAATAAACATGATTCACCTTAAGGATGGTAGTCTTATTCATGGAATACTTGAACTTCTGGGCTACTCTCTGGTACTCCACCTGATTTGATGAGAGTTTCACAGTCTTCACTGGGTTATCATCCATTGGTTCCCAATGTTGAGGGATGCTCATCTCTATTACAAAAAGTTGGAAGTATTTTTAGAAACTTAAATGAAATCTGTGAGCGTTCCTATTTCTTATGTTGGGATACTTTATGTTTGCATTTTTGTTCTTTTATTTATTGTAGTTATTTACATATGTAATCTAACCTTGGCCATATCCATTGGGGACAAAGAGACTTTGTTTAAGGGACTAATTACCCAGAATCCCAAATTCTACCCCAATACTGACCCTAATCTTAAGGTTGAAGAAGTGGGAAGAGGAAGCAGGAAGCTATTACAAGCATGAAGATACAAAAGGAATGGTCTTCATGAGACCCCAGAGAGGACCCATCAGGAGCAATTGCTAGAAGGAGCTATTTCAAGCAGCCAGGGATTGAACTAGAATGAATGGTAGTGACAATTCTGAGGCGTAATACTGAGATAATAAGGGAGAAACCCAAACTTTTGCTCAAGTGTGAGCCAGGAAGAAAGATGGTGATATCATTTCCTTCTTCTCTGTCCCATTGTCCAGCAGCGATGCCAAATGCATAGTGGATTATTCATTCACTTCATCCCTACCAGACTATTTTGGAAGATTGAGAAGCAAGGAACAAAGGGAGGGATTCAGGAAACTTTAATCTTTGTTCTAAATGTTCACTTTTGCTTCTAAGAAATTAAATGTGATTTAAAAAAAAAAAACTATTGGCCAATAAATATTGAAATTGCTTGTTGTATTTTATCTAATATTCAGATGTAGAAGACCACAAAGTGATTTTCCCTTTATTAAATAAACATCTGATTTAATTGAACTGAACCCGGACACTGGAAATGAGAAGGAAGATAAAGAGAGGGACTATTTATTATTAGACTTTCATAACCGCTTATAATAGTATGCAACACCATTGTTGTTTTTCAGTTGTTCAGTGTGTCTGATTCTTTGTGACCCATTTGGAGTTTTCCTGGGAAAGATATTGAAGAGCCATTTCCTTTTCCAGCTCATCTTATAGAATAGAAATTCAGGCAAACAGGGTCTCTTGCCCAGGGTCACACAGCTACTAAGTATCTGAGGTCAGGTTTGAATTTAGGAAGATGAGTATTACTGACTTCATTTCTGGCTCTCTATCCACCATACCACCTACTTGCCCAAATCCAAGACTAAAGTATGGCAAAATTGTTTTGTTTGGGTGGGGGGGAAGGGACTCAACAGGAAAGAGGAAGCAAGCCAAAAAGGAGGTATCGTTTAGAAATAAAAGTTACCTTTTCAGGAAATATGAATTGCCTACCATAGTTTAAAATCACTAATATCTGAGAAGACAGAGAACATCAATTACTCAAGTGTTTTGGACTAGTGCAACCATAGCAATCTAACCACATTATCAGAGCTTAATCTTTCTTACTAGTTCATTTTAGTATACATATATGTGCATATATTGCATTTCCCTATTGAATATGCTAATTGCATTTCCTCCAGCACTGCATTCTACACATATTAGGTACCTAATTTGTTGAATTAAATATTGAGAATTATCTAGAAATGGTCAGCTGCTATTTTGCTTCCAATTCAAGGAGAGATTGTTTTGTTACTGGAGTTATGTATTCCTGTGTTCAAGAAGGCAATGAAATAAATGTAGAATGGCTTTATCATCACACTTGCCTTCAAAATATTCATCTGCTTCTCTTTTTACTTTAAACAGTTTTATTCCATCTGAATTTGGAAAGCAGTCTGTTATCTGGAAGTGGCTTTCTATGGCCCTGTATATAGTAAGCACTTACTGTTTGTTGAATTGAGTGTCCACATTTATTTCTAAATTCTTTAAAGGCAAGAGAATCCTTTTAATTGTTTCTTTTTTAGCCCATCTAACTAATTACTGGTAAAGAGGAAGTGAAAAAAACATTAGATATCTGTGTTTATCTCTTGTTAAAAATTCTGATAAAAAATTAAATGGGAGGAAAAGGTAAAATTATTAGCATAGTCTTTCTATTAGCAATTGGTAAACTACAAATGTAGAAACCTATGGTGTGATTAGTTACATTTTTGCTTAAAGTTTCAGAGAATGTTCTGGATTTGCTGTTCTCTAGATGTTTGAGGGAAAGTATTCAAATACAATGTATTAGTATAAATAAAATAAGACATTAGAATAATTAACTAAAGTACCTTTTGGATTATCAATGAACTTCAAATGTTTATATTTTTCTCATTATAAGCAAGTATGAAATTGGCTAAAGAATCCCATTGAAAAATTAGTGCAGGACAAGGTTAACAACTACTACTTTTAATTTTCCAATTTTCTAACATAGATAAATATCTTCCAGAATGACCACCTCTCTCATTCTTATTCATTAAGGATGAATCTGGGAAGAAATGAGAGCTTAAAGAAAGGGACAAAGCCAAGTAAACCTGATTAATTGAGAAATGAAAATTAAAGGAAAAAAAAAAACTCACCCCATATGCAGATTTCCCGCTTTATTTTAAAAATTGTCCCCATGTCTAGTACCAAACCTTCCCTCTTCTTCAAGTTGACCTTGGCTTTTCTAGAATTCAAGATGATTTCAATGTTCTCTTCTTCCTTCCTATATGCTGCTTCCAGTTTTAGATTTGTAGTTTTATCAAATGGGGAAAGACCTGTGTTACCAATGTCATATTGCCATTGAACCACAGATTTCAGGGCTTCTGCTGCTCTATCTATGTCATGAGCTTCCTGGATTAAAGTTTGTACAACAATAGCAGCTTTCTTCACATCTTCCTGAAAACCTTGGATCTGTAAGAGACTCCCACGATGATGCAGATTGAGTGGGAAATAGTACCCTTGGCTTAAGACCTTTTGAAGACAGTCTTGGCTGAAAGTGACTATTTTATCACTGTCAAATGTTTCACTGCAATATCCATTCATAAAGTCTTCAAAAGCTTCCTGAAATTTGACTAAATTCATCTCCTTACCCAATACTTGAACCAGTCCTAGTGGAGAGTCACCTGAAAACAAAGAGAAGAAATTCATAATGAGTCAAATACCCTCAATTTTTGAAAATGAAGGAAAATCTGATCCATTCTGATGTCATACTGCCTATGAAAGGCTAAAATAATAGAATGTATGAGAAAAGCTCAAAAGAATTGAAATTACTCAGTCTGAAAAAGGCTGAACAAATTGCCCTCAGTTTCTGAAGCATAAAGAAAATGAGAAATAACTATTTTCTAATTTAATTAATACCAAGAAAATAATCAATTATACTAGAATTCTAGCAAAGGGCTTAGGTTTATATATAAATATATGTATATAACTGTGGAAGGTTGACAAAATTAGAAATTTGTTTTTAATTTTAAGATTGCAAGATCAAATTTCCACTTATTCAGAAACTTATTACATACATAAATTTTTATATACAAAATCATTATATACATAAATTTCCACATACTTAAGGAACCTAGGAATAGGCTGGAGAAGAGGGAGTTGAATTATATAACCTCTAAGGTACTTTACACATCTAACTTATAGTAAAAAAAAAAAAAAATGTGGTTTAATTTAGAGGAAACTGCTACTTTCTCTTTCTTTTCACCAATCTCAGTGGTTTATTTTAATTTTTTTAATAATAGCTTTTTATTTGTCAAAATACATGCAAAGATAATTTTCAACAATCACCCTTGCAAAACCTTGTGTTCCAAATTTTTCTCTCTCCCTCCCCATCCCCTTCCCTTAGACAGCAAGTAATCCAATATAGGTTAAACATTTGTGATACTTACTTAACATACTTAATATGTTTAGAAGAATGGTTTAAGTAGCTGTTGATACAACAGATATAGTTTAGGGCCTGATGTAAGAAAAGTCAGAATCCAAATCCAACTTTATATACTTAATGAATGTGTCACCCTGGACAACTCGTTTTATCTCAGTTTCCTCAACTGTAAAATGCAGGTAATAGTACTTACTTTCCAAAGTTGTTGTTAGAATCAAATTAAATAATATTTATAAAAGCACTGTACTAAGTGCTTTTAGCTGGATGCTGACTAATAGCTTAGCCAACTAATAACAGCCATCTTCCTTCTCTCCTTTCTCCTTTTCCTACATATTGGTCCCCTCGACAAGTTCAACATTAAGAGAAGACACAGAGCAGTCTTCAAGAGATAATGTGTACCATTGCTCTGAAAATGCTTAGTAACCATACACTGCATTATCTTTAGGTTACTGCTTTGTGTCTCCCTGGTCATTTTGTCAGTAACTGGGAAGAGAATGTTTCTACCTGTAGTACAAATATCTCCAAATGGAATAATGTCCCCAAATTCTTACACATCTGGAGATGAAAGAAAACTAATAGGGATTCCAGGGAATAGGACAGTATCTTCTCATTCTTACCAAGAGCAAAGTGTTCTTTTCTGTATCTTCTGAGAAACTTCAGGAGTTCTTGGACAGATGTCTAATAAAAAGAAAGAGTAAGAAACCTACTAAATGTATTAGAAAACACGACATTCCCAGAAGACTCAGAAATCTTTCTTTTGATTCCTCTATAAGATCCTAAAGTTCAGAAACTTATAAATTATTCTTCCATTTCTCATTTAACAAACACAAAAACAAAAAGATAATTGGACTAAAAGATGAAGAAATCCCGGGGAAGGCCTTGAACAGAACACTGATATTTCACCAATCACCCTGTCTAGTTTAGGATTCCCCAGAGGGAATGTAGAAAAGGACTCACAATTACTGATTGAATTACTGATGAATCCATTAAGGGCAACCCTTCAATGCTACTAATCCCTGTGTTTATCCTTATTTGGTGATAATTAGTGTGTTTAGAGGTAGCTAGTTTCTATTTACCCCAGATTAGTTTATTTGTAGAGTCCTGATTCCCTAGTCTACTTAACATTTTAAAAACATTATTCATCCTAACTACTATGTCATTCCAAATCAACTTGCATAATTTTAGAGAGGGTTGGTGGCCCCTGACTATTTCACTTGTCCTGGAACCAGAACTAAAACCGAAGCTCAGGGCACCATCTATCTAATTGGTTTATAAACTATCAATAATCATGGTTAAATCTACTTAAGACGTAATTGGAGAAATACTAGAATATTTCACAATAAGATTACTGGTAAGACAAAAATGTCCAGTGTTTTTACTCTTATTTGATATAGAAGTAGAAATGCTAGCTATAGCAATAAAACAAGAAAATAAAATCAAGGGGGTAGAGAGGAAACAAAATTATCTATGGTAGATATGGTAAGCACAAATGAGAAAAGGGAAAAAGGGAGAATTTTAAAAGCCAATGAGAGATGAAATGGGTCAGCTAGGGTTATTTCTTAGTATGTCATCAAGTGGGACAAGAGCTTAAAATCCAGAACATTCTGATATAATGTATGACTTGGTCATAGAATCTTAGAGGTAAAAGAAACTTTAGGAATCATCTGAGCCACGTAGCTGTCCCTATATCAGCATTTCTGTAATATAAATATAAATAATATATACATATTTTATAAAGAATATGAAATATAAAAAATAAAATTTGTATAGTCATAACTTGTCTAATTGTGCTTCCTTTTATTGTGTTTCACAGATATTGCATTTTTCACTATGGTAACCTTGAAATTCAAGAGGCACCATTTTTCTAACAGCAGGGGTTCACATCATGTCTCTCTCACACTTTGGTAATTCTCACAATGTTTCAAACTTTTTCATCATTATCATATTTTTATGGTGCTCTGTGATCTTTTATGTTACTAACTATATTGTTCTGAGGTGCCACAAACCATGCCCTTGTAAGACAGTGGAACTTGCCCAATAAATGCCTATATTCTGACATCTCCATCAACTGACTGTTCCCTGTTTCTCCCTCTCTTTGGACTGCCCTATTGCTTGAGACATGACAGTTTTGAAATTAAGTCAATTAATAACCCAATAATGCTCTCTGAGGGTTAAAGGGAGAATAGTCAATAGATGTGACAAATTTCATTGTTGTCTTATTTTAAGAAACTGCCACTCATCATAGTCATCATAGCCTTCAGCTGATCAATCATTAGCCATCAATACAGAAACAAGACCCTACCAGCAAAAAGATTATGACCCACTGAAGGCCCAGATAAGGGTTTGCATATTTTTGGTAATAAAATATTTTAAAAGTAAGGACATAATACTATTGTATATTTAGTAGAGTAGACTACTGTATAAATATAACTTTTATATGCACAGGGGAAAAAATCCAAGTAACTTCGCATTATTGCAATATCTACTTTGTTGCAGTGGTCTGGAACTGAACTTGCAATATCACTGATAAATGCCTATACAAGAATATATCTTATTAGATTTATCAAGGAGTTTATACTCCTTGAAGAAAAGGACCAAATTTGAATACTCTCTAATTTTAGTGCATTATTACATATACTATACACTTAATAAATATTTAATAAATGAGTAAACCCCCAAAGGAGCATAAGCAAGACTGGGTACCTACTTTAAAGTCCTCTAAAAATAGAAGAACCATTTTTCTAGGCTTAGAATAGAGGATGAAAAAAGACTCAAGTTCCCTTTCAGTTCTGAAATTTTATCAAGAATTGATGACTCTTACCAATTCATTCTCCTTCCTATAAGCTGAGACCTCAGAGAGCAAAGTATTTGTGGTTTTCTCTGTCACTTGCATCTTCACCAAACATTGGAGTTCTTCAGCAAATGTGAAAAGAACTGTAGCTCCAATTCCCAAAAGGTATTGTTGTACTCCTCTGTGCCTTATGGGGATGCTTCTCATAGTTAATGAATCTAGATCTGCTTGAACAATTCCTCTGGCCTCTTTTACATGCTTCCTTAGTCCTTTTAGTTTCAAAGTTAAAGTAGAATGGTTGATTTGAATGCAAATATTCACCTTTAAGTCCCCCCAGTTCATTATCCGAAACAGGTTTTCTCTGGCTTCAGCTAGCTCCAGTCGAGGAGAAATAATTCTGTCTTCAGTTATTGAATAACTCATCAAATATTCCCTAATATTCATTTCTGCCTCAGCTACTTCAATCCTGGTGCCCACTATGACCACCGAAGTCAAAATACCTAGCTGTGATTTGACACTATAAAAATTAACTCTCTTTGGATTTCTTAGTGCTATGAGTAGAGTTTCCCATTCCAGGCCACTGGTTGCCCACTGGACCTCTTCCCCGATATCAATCTTCCTCTCATAAACCAGGCTTTTCAATAATTCTTCTGCTTGTACCAATTCTCCAAAATCAAGCCCCCAAATATTAATTCCATCAGAAGTGTTAAGCACTGCCGAAATATCTTGAGAAAGGAAAAAATTCTCATTAAAGAGTTCTTCCTGGAGGCCCTGGATAAAATGTATTTGGAATGTGGAGAGCGAGACTGGCCAGTTCTTAAAAGCACTAAACAGACTATAAAACTGCCTTTCCACCTCAAGCACATCCTTTTGGGGCCCCTGAAAAGTGATCATACCTAAAGGATCTTCTGCCAAGGCTATAGTCACTGGAGAGTGAGGAAAGAGGAACTTGGTTATCATGTTTTTGACTACTGTAAATCTAGGAAGATGGAGAATGGGATGTTCCACACACACTGGCTTTTCACTGAAAGCCATTTCCTGAATATGTTGTACAAACATCTTCACTTCTTCAGTTAGCCCTACAAAGCAAGGGCCTTTGTATTCTTGTATACTTTTAAAAGACTTCACTAGAGATTGTTGCTTCTTCAGAATATTTAGAATATCTGTATTGGACTCATAGTGAATAGCATATCTCTTCTTGTTTTTCTGAAAAGCATTCTCCACAGCTTTCTCCCAATTAGATGGATCTAAGTGTTCTCCTTCTGCTACAAACTGAAGCACTCCCAAAGGGTAACAAGTTTGGAAAACACAGCCTACTTTCTTTAAATCATCTTCAAACTCTTGGAAAACATCTGGGGAGTCATTAAGATACTGGATGAAAGCAAGGTCCTCCTTCCAACAGAGACCAATGGCTTCTAGAAGAAAAGACAAGAGAGTTGACCAACAAGTCTAAATTAAAAATCTTTTCTCAGTTGTCAAGCTTATTTATAGTATTTTGTGGATAGCACAAATAGTCAGATCTAATCAACTAGAAGAACATCAAGTGCTTATGGTGGGCTAGCTAATATGATAAAAATGACCATACTACTTAAATTAATCTACTTATTTAGTGCCATACCAATCAAACTCCCAAGAAATTATTTTACAGATCTAGGAAAACATAGTAACAAAGTTCATCTAGAAGAACAAAAGTTCAGGAATTTCAAGGGAATTAATAGAAAAAAACGCAAATGAAGGTGGCCTAGCTGTACCAGATCTAAAACTATATTATAAAGTAACAATCATCAAAACCATTTGGTACTGGCTAATAGAACAGTCAATAAGTGGAATAGGTTAGGCTCACAAGACACAATATTCAATGACTATAGTAATCTAGCCTTTGATAAATCCCAAATCCCCAGCTTCTGGGATAAGAGTTCACTATTTCACAAAAATTGCTGAGAAAATTGAAAACTAATATGGCAGAAACTAGGCATTGACCTTCATTTAACACCATATACCAAGATATGGTCGAAATGGGTTTATGACTTAGACATAAAGAGTGATACTATAAACAAATTAGAAAAACAAAGGATAATCTACCTCTTATATCTGTGGAGAAGGAAGAAATTTGTGGGAAAATAGAACCAGAATACATTATGGACTGCAAAACAGATAATTTTAATTATATTAAGTTAAAAAAAAAGTCTGTAAAAACAATGCAGACAAGATTAGAAGGGAAACAGTAAATTGGGGAAAAAATTTTACATCCAAGGATTCTATTAAAGACCTCATTTCTAAAATATATCGAGAACTGACTCAAATTTAAAATAATACAAGCCATTCTCCAATTGATAAATGGTCAAAGAATATGAATAATTTTCAGATGAAGAAATTAAAACAATTTCTAGTCATATGAAAAAGTATTCTAAATCACTACTGGTCAGAGAAATGCAAATCAAGGCAATTCTAAGGTACTATTACACACCTCTCAGATTGGCTAAGATGATAGGAAAAAATAATGATGAATGTTGGAGGGGATGTGGGAAAACTGAGACACTGATACATTGTTGGTGGAGTTGAGAACTGATCCAATTATTCTAAAGAGCAATTTGAAACTATGCCCAAAGGATTACCAAATTGTGTAGATCCTTTGATCCATCAGAGTCTCTACTGGGTCTGTATTCCAAAGAGATCATAAAAAAAGAAAAAGGATCCACATGTGCAAAAATGTTTGAAGCAACCCTTTTTGTGGTGACAAGAAACTAGAAACTGAGTAGATGCCCATCAGTGGGGAAAGACTGAATAAGTTATATGAATGTAATAAAGTATTATTGTTCTATAAGAAACTATCAGCAAACTGATTTCAAAAAAGCCTGAAAAGACTTACATGAATTTTTTATAGTGGCAAGAAACTGGAAACTGAGTGGATGCCCCTCAGTTGGAGAATGGCTGAATAAGTTATGGTATATGAATGTTATGGAGTATTATTGTTCTGTAAGAAATGATCAGGAGGATTTCAAAAAAGTCTGGAGAGACTTACATGAATTGATGCTAAGTGAGTAGAACCAAGAGAACATTATACACAGCAACAACAAGATTATATGATAATCAATTCTGATGGACGTGGTTCTTTTCAACAGCAAGGTGACTCAGGCCTGTTCCAATGGTCTTGTGATGAAGAAAGAGCCATCTGCACCCAGAGAGAGGACTGTGGGGCTGATTGGGGATCACAACACAGTATTTTCATATTTTTTTTTGTTGTTGTTTGCTTGCATTTTGTTTTCTTTCTCATTTTTCCTTTTTAATCTGATTTTTCTTGTGCAGCATAATTGTGGAAATTTGTATAGAAGAATTGCACATGTTTAATATATTTTGGATTACTTGCCATCTATTTTGGTCTACTTGCCAGGTAGAGGAAAGAAAGAAAAAAAAGTTTTGGAACACAAAGTTTGGCAAGAGTGAATATTGAAATTATCTATGCATGTGTTCTGAAAATAAAAAGCTTTATTTAAAAAAATTTTAATTTTAATTTTAAAAATTAAATAAAAAACTAAATATTAAGATTTAAAAAAGCATGTTGTAGATAGTTCTGTGAAGTTTTAATTATAAAACTAGGTGGCATGGATGATAGTGCTAGATTTAGAACCATTATTATTTATTAACTTTATTCAAATACTGCTTCACATACCCACTAGCTGAGTGGTCCTGAGCAAATTGCTTAACTTTTCTCAGTCTCATTGTATTTATTTGCAAAATAGGGATAATATAGCTCTTAATATTATCTCATCTAAAATGAAATAACATTTGTAAAGCACTTAGCAGACTGCCTTGCACATAGTACATATTTTATAAATATATATTCCCTTCCCTATTCATTAGAGTCCTTGTGAAGATTAAGTAGTATGGTAAATTACTTTAAAAATGTTTTATAAAGTACTGTATAAAGCTTTAAAGTGCTATATAAAGTTAGCTACTATTATTATTAATTATGTATTCTTTTTTCTTTTTATTTAATTGAGCTGATTGGACTTGATGACCTCTTGAAGTCTCTTGCACCTCAAAAGTTTATGATCCTATGGATTCCCCCCCCTTCTCTTTCATACTGTTGGGTACTCTTGGTTTCCATGGGACTCTACTCTCCTGAATCTCCTCTTGTTTGTATTAATCTGTAGAGGGCCAATATTGAATAAGTCCATTCTTATATATGGATTTATTCAATACTGGCCCTCTACGTTAATGTGTTACTTCTCTCTCCCTCTCTCCTTTGCTCATACTTCTTCCTTACTATGAACCCTAAATAAGGGCTTTCCTCAAGGTTCCACCCAGTCTTGTGTTATTCTTTTTAAATACATCTTTCCTCTTATCACTCATCTATTACCATTGTCTTCCATAACTACCTCTTTGTTAATGGCAAATCTGTATTTTTGTAACTGGGCCAAATATACCTACAAACTTTTTAAAGCTCCCCATTTTCTAGCCCTACTCTACCTATTCAACGTTTTTTTTCCCCATTAATTCCCAACATGAAACCTCCTTTATCATCAAGCGCATTTCCCTGTCATACAAAAGCCAGGGCCCTTTATCTACAGCACTCTGTTACCTTAAAATGTCTTATCCTCCATTTATTTCCTTGCTTGCTCAAACACTACCCTATCAAGATTCAGATCAAATCTCATCTCTTCCATTCAAGCTCCAATAGTCTCTCTTCTCTGAACAGTCCTTATTATCTATACTGGGGGGGAATCTTTTTTTCTGCCAAGGGCAATTTGGATATTTATAACATTATTCATGGGCTATACAAAATGATCAATTTATAGAACTCAAGCAGTTGGAGATTGTTGTACCTAGCTTTTAGCTCATTATTGCTTATGGTTGCCTTAGCAAAATGATTTAGCAATCTTTGAAATCAGGCGGGCCAAGCATTCCCTACCCCTGATCTATACCATACCCTTAGAATTTAGTTTCATATTGTATATATTTATTATATGTTAATAAATATATGCAGGTATTTAGCTATATATACATTTTTATATGTATATATATATGTATATTATATATAAACAAGGACTAGATCTATGATTCTTCCTTTTTCTTTTTTTTATTCAATGTTGTTTCCATTTAACAAACATTTCTTTTTTCCTTGGATCTGTGATTTCAGCAGAAAAGGATATATGCCCAGATTGATATCTTTATCAATGCTAGTGATCACCTTTTCTGCAATTTAATCTCTTAGAAGTTGCTTAGAGGATTCAGAAGATAAATGATTTGACCAAGATTACAATCAGTATGTGTCAGCAGTGGGACTTGAATGCAGGTCTTCCTGGACCTAAGGTCAGCTCTCAATTTAGTTGGCCAGGCTCCCCCTTCCTCCCCCCACATAGAAAATTTATCTTTGACAATAGAAGTTTGGGTGTAAATATAAATGTTTATGATGCTTATATATGTTTATAATATTCTCTTTTCTCTGTGTGTGTCTGTGTCTCTGTCTCTCTTTTTGTCTCTTCTCTCTCATGACACATATATCTACACTCACATGCCATTAAATAATTTTATCAGTTTCATCAATACCTCCATCAGCACAGATCATATCCTCACCATCATTTTGGAAGAGTGTTCTTAAGAGACTTCAATCACAAAAATCATCATTTTAAGAGACTTTAGTCACAAAAATCAACACTCTGCCATCAGTTCAATGATAGGCTCACTAGTAAGGTTGGTTTCTATAGTAATGGCACACATTGGGTCCCTGAGCCCTTTCAGGTTAGGAAGATCTACTAGTGTTTATGTTTCACTATCACAGCCTTTGAGAACTCAAGTATCAGAAGATCTCAGTGGAGGATAGGCATATATAATTCTTATATACTGTACCACTGTATTATGGTAATCTTGCCATCTCAATCAAATTGCAAACTCCCTAAGAACAGGAGGGTATTATACTTCTTTTTCCTCTCCCTTAGAATTTTATGTTCAGGAGGTGGATAGCATATGTTAATTATAACATATGATAAGTATTGCTATAATTTTCTTAGGACTGAGATTCTAAGATATCTGAAAAAAAAAAAAAAACACCAGGGTCAAGCAGTATAGAGTCAATAATAACTTCAATACTGTCCATTATTAAATAGCACATCAAGCAGAGAGTTAATTTAAACAATTTGAATTCATTATATCTCTTTTATATATTACCTTACTGATTAGCCTGGAATAAGGGTAGGAGTGGGAAGTAATTCATTAAGTATATCATAACTGCATAAGTATCTCTACCTATTTACCTACACAGATTTATGTGTCCTTTAGACTTGTGCCCTTGAAAGTGTGAGGAAGTAGGATATGAATGACTATATTGATAAACAGATTAGATGAAATTTTGAAGAACAGAAATGTTTGTGAATGAGAAGATGCTTGAATTCTCTGGAAAGCTGAATAATATCAACTCTATGATATTCCCAGACAGTGTACTTACCAAGAGGGGTCCTAAAATATTCAGTCATCTGAAAGGAAAAGATGGAAGAAATCTGATATATTTAAAATAAACCAAGATCAAGTACACACCAAAAAGACTATTGTTTATAAATACTGAAGCACTGCAATTTTGTACATCTTTTCTAAAAAGGTCTAAGAGTCTCTGGATTTGGCTGTGTTAATATTTTATCTTTAAAGAACAACCTATTTAGTCTCATAGAGTATCTGAGCATTTGATCTGTAATTACAAATCAATAATCTGAACAGGTGTCAAAACTATTCATGTAATGTCATTGACTTTCACTTTATTATTGTTTCTGTGGGAGAAGACATCTGTTTAAACCCTCAGCTGTCTCTGGCTCACCTCCAACCAGCAATCTACTGTCATTTGAGAGAAGAAAACCATCTGTCCCCAAAATATCTTGCTTAGATTCTTCCATTAGAGATCTATTAATTCAAATTAATTAATTTTTCTATTAAAGTACAAATACATTAATCTAGGAATCAGTGATTCTCACTTCAGTGTGAATTTAATTTATCAGATTGAATCACTCTAGCAAGCTAAATGAAGGCAGTTGCCTTTGGGGAAATGAAAGTTTGATAGCATAGATAGGAAGAATAACTTTGGAATGAGGGGCCCAATTTAGGGTCAAAACCTAGAGTAAAGCAATTTAATGCTGGAGCTCCTGGCAATAAGCAGCTGAGGATCAGAGCAGCAGTGGTATCAGAAGCATACAAGAGCTAAGAAGGCAAGTGGGAAGATTTGTACTTTTGTCTAAGATAGGATTTCTTAAAACTTTTTCTACTTGCAACCCTGTTTTGCTCAGGAAAATTTTACACAGCTGAGAGTATGTAGGTATATAAAATAGGTGTACAAATCCAACATTTAGTGATAATAAATAATAATTTTGTGACTCCCACATTCAGTTATACAATCCCATATGGGGTCACAACCCAGTGTAAGAAATTTTGGTCTAAGGTATCTCTGTCCATGATGGCTGATGATGGATTTACTAAAACTTTACCTTCTGAGGAGTGGCTGCTTGTAGGGGTTGAATTATCTGTACTAGTTTCATCCATGTGTTGGGTTTTTGTTTTAAAAAGTTATTGATCTCTTCCAACATAATACACAAAGAATTAGAATTCCCAGTAGTCTCCAGGTCTAAGATAGGAAAGGAGATGGATTCCAGAAAAGAGCCAAGGAAATTGTCCAAGCAGCTCCAGACCACCTGCTGAATGACCTGCTGAGTAACAATCACAGTAATTAAAATAATTATAAATGTAATTATAATGCAAGTATAATTACAAATATGTATAGCCTGTCTCCATAAGAAGGTAGATAAGGTAAAGAGAAATCATAACTCAACACTCACTACCTTCATCTCAAAGGGTCTTAAAGTGGGAATGTGATATTGACCTGATAAAGATCAATTTATACACAGTATATGACATAAAGAAGTGCCACCTAGTCTATTGATCCTACTTCCAGCCCAATCTCAACCATTATTTCTACCCATAGGAAAACAACTCTATTGGAGAAGGGCCGAGTCTTCCCCATCAACCGTCAAATAACCAGCACCTATAGAATGAGTACATCAGCCTAGCTAAAGTAGTAAAACACCCTGAGTAAAAGACAAGAGTTGGCATGTGCCAGGCCAGTCAATCCCTACTCCTTCCCCCACACCCTGAAGTAAATAACCCCTGACTTAAACCCCAAAGCTTTCAGAATAGCAGTACCCCCCAGACCACTGGTCCTGTTTCCCATTCAGGTTCCATAATCACCATAGAAAGAAGCAATCACTACTGAACCAGCTATGCCCAGAAAAAGAACTCTGGGAGATGACTAAAAACCATTACATTGAATTCCCAATCCCTATATTTATGCACACCTGCATTTTTGATTTCCTTCACAAGCTAATTGTACAATATTTCAGAGTCTGATTCTTTTTGTACAGCAAAATAACGTTTTGGTCATGTATACTTATTGTGTATCTAATTTATATTTTAATATATTTAACATCTACTGGTCATCCTGCCATCTAGGGGAGGGGGTGGGGGGAAGAGGTGAAAAATTGGAACAAGAGGTTTGGCAATTGTTAATGCTGTAAAGTTACCCATGCATATATCCTGTAAATAAAAGGCTATTAAAAAAAAAAAAAAGAAAGAAAGAAGCAATCACTATTGAAAAGATTCATCTTCCTCATAATTGCCACCAACTTCCACTAACAGAAAAACCTAAAAGCCTCAGTAAAGGCAGCACAGACAACACCATGCTCTTGCTTTTAGCCCAATCTCTATAGCCATCGTGCCAGAGAACAACTCTATGGAGATGCAATTTGGCAACTGCTTTTACAGTTACTACAGCCTGGTCTCAATACCCACAAGTACTAAAGATTTCAAGAAGAAAGTTTTCACCTCCAAAGCCTTTGGCATTATAAAATAAGTAAGCATCAGAAACAGATATGATTTTATCAGTTGAAATGACATTAAAGAAAATGCATTACCCTCTGCCTTGCTGCTGTACCCTAAAGTACATAGTCTCCCCCATTAGAATGTGAGTTCTTTGAGAGCAAGAACTGTCCTTCTTTTTCTACTTGTAAAGCCAGCATTTAGTACAATGTTTTACACATAGTAAATGTTTGATTAAATGTCTTTTAATTCATTTATATTCAAACATTAGGCCAAACCTTGCTAACTTCTAGGCACTGTTGAACCAATCTCACATCCAGGCAGATGATATATAGGATCTGGCAATGCAGACCAGGCAAGCTGGAAGCAGGAATGGTGATGATATTTCCATGGACAAGATTCTGGGCAGTAAGAATGGTCTCCAGGGCTGTACGGACCTGAGTAGTAGTCTCCTGGACCCAACTTTTATTGTGGGGCTCCAGAATCCAAGGGAAAACAACCACATCTGTCTGTGAATAAAAGAAAAGTTCAGGAAGAAAGAAGAATGAAAATAAGGAAAATTAAGATAAACATCCTCTAAAAAAAAGTTTTCATCAGGTAATAGAATTCTAAACCATTTTCCTTTAGCTTTGAGATTGCCAAAACCTCCATTACTTTTACCTTAACCCAAACAGAGATCCTTCATGTTTTAACAAATTCTCACAGAAAGTTCATAGGACTCCTTGGTCACCTGTACCATTTCTTATTGACTTCACTGACTAGATGTTCCCTCTCATGTCTAACCTATTTTGTTTTGTTCTATTCTCAAAGGGGATAGACAATAAATTGTTATGGCTTCTGAATCCCTTGGAATATTTAAGAAATGTTATTGTTTTTCTCCAAGTTTCTCTTTATCCCATGTTCCTTAACTTTTCCTAGAATCTCATTACCCAGTTGATCATTTCTGTTGATCAATCATGGATTCTTTCCAAGGCTGCATGTGTACCACTGACCTAAGGAGAACCAGACTCAGTAGTGACCACTTACTTTCTGGCTGAAGAGGCTTCCAAACACTACCTCAGTTGTTACTGCTTCCCAGGAGCTCATGACGTAGGGAAGGAGGACGCGGAGATTCTTTCCACTGGGCCACCACCTGCAACATTCCACCTCCCACTCGGCTACAAAGTCATCATCAGTTACTGCAACTGTCAGATTCTTCAGGCTGCTCCCCATGGGCTGCATGTTCTTAAAGGCCTTGACTCCCTGAGTTATCCCCTTTGCGAGGGCTGTTGGACCTGTGGGGTGGATTACCAAAGAAGCACTTTTCTCCTGAGACGCAGCTTGCAGTGCCAAAGTGACAGCACTGGCAGTCAGCTCCTGGCTTTCATCCCTAGAAGTAAGCTTCCTCCCTGAGCTATGGCCAGCCCAGGAGGATGATAGCACCACTTGTAGCAACACCTGGGGAATACCTCGATCATTCAGGATATGCTGCCTCTGTACCCTTACTTTGGGGACTGGTTTGACCTTATTTTGTCTGTCCAGTGGCCCACTGCTGAGGCTCATGATGACAGAGGCTCGGAAGGTGGAAGCTTCTCCTTTCCAAAGATAAAGACTAAGGCCATTTCCTACTTGAAAGAAACCACTCATCTTTTTTTGCTCTTGAATCAAACCAGGCCATGGATTCATTCTCACAGTGGAATTGAGAAGGATCATCAGTTTACTGATGGCAGTCTTGGCATTAGAGACCACTTTCTGGGGTCCAGAGAAGGAAATGATTGCTGAGTTCTCAACTAGTTGCCAGCCAACTTTCACCTTCCAAAGAGAAAAATCCAGAGTTTCCTGTAGGACCTTCCATAAATGGAACTCCTCAGGGGTCACATGTAAAATTTCATTTGTGCTTGGATAACTCTGAAGGTGATCCAGCATCTTCCAGTCTTTACTGTTCCTGCTACATACTGAGAAGCTTCGTGGCTGTCTCCCTGTGACTCTCATGAAAGGACCACAACAGGGCTTGACTGTTTGCAGGCTGAAGCTGGGATCCTTTAGATCTTTATCACCTGAAGCTCTTTTACAGCAAGTTCTTAAATGAGGTCCATTGCTGGTCACAGATCCAGACATGTTTGATCCAACCTTCTTGCTTCTACTTCAAAATTGAAAACCACCTATCAGATTCTGCAGCCTTGCTGGAAAAATTCAGAAAAGAACATCATATAAGACAAATAATCAGAGCCTGATATTGTAGTATGATTAGCAATCCCTGTGGGAGAGAATACTCTATGTGAATTTTCCACCTTGCATTCTGAAAGCAGGGCTGGGCCAGGGTAAAATTTGATTTTTGTCTTTCCTTGCTTATGTCTCTCTTTCTGTGAGTCTCTATTGTCCCCTATCAATTAAGGTTTGGGAGTGAGATTGCAAAAATAAAAGGGAACAAAAATTAGTTTAAAAAAAAGAAGGAAGAGCCCTAGAAGTAGAGAATATTCTGTCATATAATCTTATCATTCTTCAGATTGCTCTGTGATTTGGGGTTCAGTGGTTTTGAGTTTACTGAAAGAAATTCATTAAACTGGAAAACAGATTTAAAAAATAAACCCAAGTTCATAGCATTTTTATATAAATTTTTAAAAAACCAAAACATATCACACTCACCTAGCAAAAGTGATACTGTCTCCATCATTCCTTATCAAAAGTCACTTTTCCCCAGCACAGATATTCCTTGTAACTCTCCTACTGATCATCCAGGATATTCTGCTAAATAACTCTCTTCTCTCCTTTAGTATAGGGACATTCCCACAATCAGCAACCAAAATGAAAAAGACTAATTTCAGTTTCATTTCCTTGAAAACTAACTCAATGATTTTACTTCAGGAGGTGGGTTTTAAGAAGCATATTTAGATGTAGATAGTATGAGTTTATCAAACTTCAATATTTTCAAAATGAAAATAAGAATAGAGAAAGATGAGGAGAAAACAGAGGAGAAAAAGCTAAGATTGAGGCCCTTTTCAAAATTTCTACTCCTGTAGCGTCTCAAAGTTTTCAAAACTGAAACTCAACCACTCCCAATATCTTTGGCTCCTCCCACAAAGCTCAGAGAGCAACAATCTCCAGGCTGCTGCTTTAGCCAGAGGGCAAGAGAAAACAAAGAGAAGATCTAGAAAGTAATGAAAAGGACAGAACTTTTGGGGAAAATGTTCCAGGACTTGGGGTCTTATTCAACCTGCAAAAAAGGAAACTAAAGAAAAACTTCATAATGATCTTCAAATACCAACAGCTTCTACTGCCATGGAAGATAGTTACTAGCTATTAATCGTTTGGCCGTTCACCAAATGAGACGGTGGGTTTCAATGCAGCTGGATTGAATGGAGTCAAATGTTGGACTTAACTGGCAATTTTTCTTCCTCCTCTCCACTTCATCCTCAACCCCAAAGATATTAAAAGCATCAAGGAGGCATTGTGTGCTATAATTGAAAGAGCACAGGCTCTGGAATCATACCTGAGGTTCAAATTTTGGTTTTAATAACACCATTATCTGTATGAATTAGACAAGTAATTCAAGTAATATCACTTTGAGCCTCCAGTTGTTTTTTTTTTTTTTTAATCTATACAATAAGGGAGTTGGACTAGGGTCTCTGAAAGCCCTTTCAGATCTAAATCTATGATCCTAAAGACAGATCAACTGGCCAGTTACACTTAATAAGCATTGTGCATAGGAAAAAAGGCAAAAGATAGTCCCCATTCTCAGGAAGCTTACAATCTCACTGGGAGTTAGCCTTCAAACATCTATATCCAAAAAAGCCATTAAAAGGATAAATGGAAAGTAAGAAAAAACAATGAAAAAGGGAACAAAGTATCACAAATGTAGGTTGAGAGCTTTGATAGGAATCAAATGATTTCACACAAGGGAGCTTAATGTAGACAAATAGCCAGTCCAATCACTCTTTCACCTGTGTCCTGTTCTCAAATGAAGGGAAGAAAAGTAGCAAAAGTACAATGGGAAGTGTGCTAAAGTTAGTCATAGGGATCTGGATTCAAATTCCAGCTCATCTGCTTATACTCTGTATGATCTTGGTCTTCAATTTCCTCAACTGTAAAAGGAATCGAAACTAGAAGACCTCAAAAAAGCCTTTTCTAGCTTTATATCTATGATCTTGTGAATGATTTTTTTATTTTTCCTCAACAGTATTTTATTTTTTCAAATATATATATATGTGTGTTCATACAGTTTTCAACATTCATTTTTAAGAGCTATTTTATTAATATCTTTTATTTTTATAATACATTCATTTTTTCCTTTTCTTTAAATTTGCAATAGTATTTTATTTTTTTTCCAAATACATATAAAGATAGTTTACATTTTCAAAACATTCATTTTTGTAAGACTTTGTGCTTCAAGTTTTTCTCCCTCCCTCTCTTATCTTCCTCTCTCCTCCTGTCTCCCCCCTCCCCAAGATAGCTAGTAATCTGATATGAGTTAAATATACGTAATTCTTTTAAACATATGTTCATATTTATGATGTTGTACAAGAAAAATCAGACCAAACAGGAAAAAACCCACAAGAAAGAAAAAAACAAAAAAGGTGAGAACATTATGCTTCGATCCCACATTTAGTCTCCATACTTTTCTCTCTGGATGCAGATGGCTCTTCCCATCTCAAGTCTATTGGAATTGTCTTGAATCATCTCATTACTGAGAAGAGCAAAGTCGTCATAGTTGTTCATCACATAATCTTTTCATTACTGTGTATAAAGGTCTTCAATTCTGCTCCCTTTACTCAGCATCAATTCATGTAAGTTTTTTCAGCCTTTTCTGAAATAAGCCTGCTTATTCATTTCTTATGCAAAAATAATATGCCATTTCATTCATGTGCCATAACTTATTCAGCCATTCCTCAACTAAGAGGCATTCACTTAATTTTTAGTTCCTCGACACTACAAAAAGGGCTGCTACAAACATTTTTTTTGCACATGTGGCTCCTTTTCTCTCTTTTATGATCTCTTTAGGATACAGAATCAGCAGAGACACTGCTGGATCAAAGAGTATGTACAGTTTTATAGCCCTTTGGGCATAGTTCCAAATTGCTCTCCAGAATGGTTGGTTCATTTTATGAATAATTTTCTAAGAACACTACTGACCCTGGAAGTAGTATGTTGCTTCAGGCTAGAGGTAAAATATGACTAAATAACCATGTCTGGGGACATCCAAAGACCACAAAGTTCCAGATCCTCCCTTAACCTTCCATTTGCCTTTCTTCCTGGAGTACTTTCCTTTGCTATGTCTAGACAAAGGCATTTTCTGAACACCTCTACTTCCAGAGTTTAGGAGAAACAAGTTCTAACCCTTCTTCTTACTTTGGAGATCATAGTAACTACTTTTTAAAATTGTAAAAAAATAGTTTTTTTAATTATCCAAATTTGGAAAAAAGTCATCCATATTCATTGCCTTCAATTTCTCATTATCCACTCATTTTTCATCCACAATATGATTTCTAATTTGCCACTCTTCTGAAACAACTCTCTAATGATCTTAACTACAAAGTCTAAAACTCATTTTCCTTCCCACTTGATGGATCTTCTGAATTTGATCCTGTAAATCATCTCATCCTTAGTTATTCTCTTCTCCCTTGCCCTCCTTATCTCTATTTTCAGGAGTTAAGCCTCAGGGTTGGATAGAGCACTAAACTTGATGGGAATCAGGAAAATGAGTACAAATCCTGCCTTGGATACTAAACTAGCTGTGTGACTGGGCAAATCAATTAACCTGAGGATCCTCAGCTAATAATGGAACCTATCTCTCAGAATTGTTAGGAGAACAAAATAAGATATTTGTAAAGCACATTATAAATGCTGGCTATTCTTATTGTCGCCCTACCTGTAAAAATCCCCCCACATTCTCTTTGCTAGATTATCTCACTTCTTACCCTCTAAGAATGGGTGCTTCCTAAGGCTTGAAGCTGGGCTTTTCTCTTTCTACAACTTTTCCTTTGGTGACCTCATCTATTTTCTTATTTCTCTTGTCATCTTTATACATGTTTAAAAAAAAAAAACAAAAACAAAAACTGAAGACCACATCATATAGGTTACACATGAGTACCCTTCACCTTTATTTTTCATAACATATATATAACCTACAAATTACTCCCAAATCAAAGCTCTTTAAAAAACTGTTCCCTAGAGATGTTAAATACAATACCACAATAGTCATAAATGACAGAGATAGGATTTGAACCCACATCCTCTATGAAATCTACTACTCTGGCTATGCCATTCATCTGCTCAAAAATCTTCAGTGGCTCCCTATTACTTCTGGGATAAAATAAAATTATTTGTTCTGGAATTTAAAACTATCTATAATTTAGCTCCAATCTATTTTCCCTACACATGCATTATTAGTCCCCTTAATGTCAAACTTAACTTACTTAAACTGTTCCCTGGACTTACCATTCTATCTCTCTTCTTGTCTTTGCATAAACTTTTCTCCCTCCTTCCTTACCTACCATTCTGGAAGGCCCTCTAACCTCATCTCTTCAGCTTAGAATACTTTCTTTCAAGCTCAGGTATCATCTCTTATGGGAAACCTCACTTGTTCCCTCCATTTGCTGGTGCTGTCTCCTTCAGATAACAAATTATTGTGGATGTGAAGGAATATAACTTCTAGGGGAGACAGTAGTAGGGAGGTCCCACTGACTTTGGGGTACTTCTGTTCTAACATTCTGTCAGTGATTCTAAAGTCTGGCTTTGGAATATGTGATACCGAGATAGTCCCCCCCAACCTTGGAGTATTATTGTTCTGGCAATCTGTCCATCAATGATTGTAAAAGTTCTCTGGCCTAGGAATATAATATTTCTTCTCTTGTTGATGGAACTGTGAACGGATCCAGCCATTCTGGAGAACAATCTGGACTGATGCCGAGGGCTATAAAACTGTGCAAACCCTTTGATCCAGGAGTGTTACTATTGGGCTTATATCCCAAAGAGATCTTAAAGGAGGGAAAGGGACCCACATGTGCAAAAATGTTTGTGGCAGCCCTCTTTGTAGTGGCTGGAAACTGAAGACTGAGTGGATACCCATTAGTTGGGGAATGGCTGAATAAGTTATGGTATATGAATGTTATAGAATATTATTGTCCTATAAGAAATGACCAGCAGGATGATTTTTGAGAGATCTGGAAAGACTTACATGAACTGATGCTAAGTGAAATGAGCAGAACCAGGAGATCATTATGCATGGTAACTATAAGAAAATATGATAATCAACTCTGATGGACATGGCTCTTGTCTACAATGAGGTGATTCAAACCAGTTCCAATGATCTTGTAATGAAGAGAGCCACCCACACCCAGAAAGAGAACAACTGAGTGTGGACCACAACATGGCATTTCTACTCTTTTTGTTGTTGCTTGCTTGCATTTTCTTCTTCTTTCTTTTTTTACTGATTTGATCTGGTTTTTCTTGTGCACCACAATAATTGTATAAATATATATGCATAAAAAAATATTTCTTCCCTTATATTTTAGGGAAGATATATTAGTAATCCTGAGGCCCTCTGATCTAAGAATTCTGTTCTAACAATCTGTCTGTCAATGATTTCAATGTCTTCTGGCTTCAGAAGAGTCCTACAAACATTACTCATTGTCAGATAATCTATTGATCAGTGATAACCAAGTTCCTGAGACAGTAGCGAATAGAATACCCTTCAAACCTACTTGTAAGTCATAAAATTAGCAAATAAGTAACATGAAGCTCTAATCAACTTTGTCCTATAAATCTACCTGCTTTCTCTTGGGTCCTTTGCTAAATTCTTTTGGAACTCAGCCCATTATAGTTGATGTTACAATTACAATAAACTTTGCCCCCTGATTTGGAGATGGATTCAAGCCTGAAAATTCTTTTTGAGACACCTCGTGAAACTGGTCTGTGACCCTCATACATTTGGGGTCCCTTCCCAAACTCAACAGATAGACAAAGAGGAGTAACGGAGTGGTTACACTGGAAAGGAAAAGGAAAAACATACACACATATATATATGTTAGCATCAATATACATAAAATAAGATTGGAGTGGAGCAAAGAGGAGGCAACAATCATTGTAAGATGATTGGAAGAGGTAGAATTAGTAAGGATAAAAGAGAAAAAAAGGAAAGTAGGCAAAAGGTGCCAATAATGTTTTGACTCTATTAATTTGAATACATTAAGAATAAGTAGAGTAAATCACAAGACCCAGATAATCATATTCACTGCAGATTCATGCTATTAAAGCTCACAAAGTCCTGATTGTTACTCTGCAATCCTTCCTATTATAATTGCTAGATTATACCTTATATGGAATATAAACTAGATTTATTTCTGAAGGACCAAATCCTTAAACCCAAATCATTCTGGCTCTCATTGATTAGCCAACAAGAGGTCCCACGCCAAGCCCATTTGGTCTTTGTTTTGGCCCCAGATTGGTGCAGATTGACTATAAAATAGCAATTGTTTCTGTTTTGACTAGTAACCTGGAGAGTCTTCCCCTCCCTGACAGATTACATTTTTTAACTAGGTTTGAAAAGCCATTCTTTGCCTCATTTTTTTCTTACCCAGCCTCAGTTTCTTGAATGGATATCGCTTCAGTCAAACAGACTTCTTAAAGACCTTAGCTTAAAAAGGCCAAGGTCTCCCCTTGAATCCATCTCCAATCTTCCTGATCTATAGCTGGCTACTGGACCCAGATGGTTATGGAGAAAGTGAAGCTGGCGACTTTGTACAGTCCTCCCTCACTGAAATCCAATTCGCTTGCAAGTCAAGACGTAAAAGACAGACAGCAACTATAGCTTTACATAAATGGATTGATGGGGGCTGAATAAGAACAATCAGAAAGCCTAGCTACTTCCTCCTTTCCGTCTCCCCACAGGGGAGTAGGGAGGATCACTAAAAGAATCCTCTAGGCCTTTTGTTTAAGTGGACTTTATTATAGCCCCACCTCAAGTAGAGGTCTCTGTTAGAATTCTTAGCTTTGCATTGACAAAATCATCATAACTTCAATTATTTTATCCACTCAGAAAGACAAGTTATATCAAACCCTCAAGGTTATATCGTTCACCTGTAAAAGGCTTAACTGAACCTCAGTAGCTAGCTAATTCTTTAGGGTGCTAAATCCCTGTGAGAGTTAGCCTGCCAGTCAATGGCTAATCCCCCCACTTGTCATGCTTTAATGGGTCTCCACTAAGGAATCTGTCTTTTTTCTTCTTAATTGCTAAAGCCCCGTTTCCTTGAAGGTCATTATAGATTTAGCTCTTAGCAGCATAATAAAATCTTTGCCCTTTGATTTAGAGAATGTCTAAATCTACAAATTCTTTTGAAAGCTTACAACACTGGTCTGTAATTCCAATATACTCTGACTGCACCCTGTAACTTCAATAAGACCATTTCATAGGCCTCTACCTAAGTGATTTTTACATAATGAAAATAAGGCAAATATAGGGTTAGAGTTAGAGTCAGTTAGAGTTAGGGTTAGGAATCCAAAGTAGAATTGGAGTCAGAAGATTTGTGAGAGTTGGAGAATCTGATTCAGATTTAGTGTTCACCCCTACCTATCTGCTTTACTAGACTATATAACAAAGGCATGTACCATGATTATAGAATTATAAACTGAAAGATAAAGTTAATAAGGTATTCATAGTACTGATGGAATCATTGGTTCTTGGTAGATGGATAAGTCATAAAAGAAGTATTAAGGTGGAGTTCAATTTACTTCCAAAGAGAGAGGTATTAATAAGATAAAGCAGGCCTTTTTTTGTTGTCCTTAAATAAGCCTTTGTTACAGTAGGCCTTTGTTTAATTCCTTGTCAAATTCCTTGCATTAGTCAAATTATTATGACCCCCTACAATTACTGTATCCAATCAGAAAGCCAAGCTTATGATGCCAGCCCCTGAGATTATTTTTCTCCTATAAAAGAACCTACTGTTACCCTACTTCTTCACTAACTCCTTTTACTAATTGGCCTGCTGACCAGGAGATTATTATATACTTCAACAATAATACTATATGATGATCAATTCTGATGACCGTGGCCCTCTTCAACAATGAGATGAATCAAATCAGTTCCAATAGAGCAGTAATGAACTAAACCAGCTACACCCAGGGAAAGAACTCTGGGAGATGACTATGAACCACTACATAGAATTCCCAATCCCTCTATTTTTGTCTGCCTGCATTTTTGATTTCCTTCACAGGCTAATTGTACACTATTTCAAAGTCAGATTCTTTTCGTACAGCAAAATAACTGTATGGACATGTATACTTATATTGTATTTAATTTATACTTTAACATATTTAACATATATTGGTCAACCTGCCATCTGGGAGAGGGGATGGGGGGAAGGAGGGGAAAAATTGGAACAAAAGGTTTGTCAATTGTCAATGCTGTAAAATTACCCATGCATATAACTTGCAAATAAAAAGCTATTAAAAAAAAAGAACTGGCCTGCTTACTAAGTATCACAATGACTAGTTAGAACATTGAGAACTCAGCTTGCCTCAATGGAATTTTCCCCCTTGGGGGTTCAATGCTTTTTGCACATCCATACTTTACTTGCACAGTAAAGTTAACATAGGTATTCCTCACCCACTGTGCCAAGCCTTATTCACTGATAATAGTTGGTTGAAATTTTTTTCATAATTTTTTTTAAGTACAGTCAAATTGATATGGGAAAGATTCTTATCTTTGATTCCCAAATCCCTCTAGTTAATGTAATTACCCTTTGACTCACAAATCTTGGTCCTTTTGAATTCCAATAGAAGATCTGGACCTGTCCCAGCCCCACCCGGATCTGAGTCAACTTTGGGGCTACACACAAAAGCCCCTCAAGCTAAATCTCCCATTATAAAAGGGAGTTGCTGGGATCCCCTCTTTGCAGAGATTCCAAAACTTACTAGCCATGTGAGGACCCTCTGTCGACTGGACCGGTGCCTTCTTATCTCTACCTTTGACAATACTTTAACTTTGCTTACCTAATAATAAGCCTCTAGCTCTCGAACCAATAAATGCCTTTATTGGGGAGTCGCACTGCTACTAGACCTCATTTATCGCCATATCCTTGCACTGAATCCAAGGGGAGTTGCAAGGGAGCTTTGCTTGACTTCCTGTACCCCAAACCTGCCACTAGACCTCAACTAAACCCTAATTTCATTTAGGTACCCCAAATTTAGACCTCAACAAAATTTGCGTAATTCCAATTTATATAAAGCAAAAACTGCCCGAAGACATTTCCTTATCTTCCTTATCAGCATTTAGCTTTTAGCCCTCCCATTCCAATTGAATCTGTTTTCCAAAATTACCTATAATCTTCCTAACCTAGTAAAGTGTCCAAGGCCAGATTTGAATTTAGGAAGATGAGTCTTCCTGATTTCAGGCCAAGAATACTATCTAGTGTATAATTTGGCTGTCCCAAATAGGGATTATCAAACACCTTATCAAGGGCTAGTTCTTATCCTTTTCTAGTTTACTCTGGACTAGTGAATATAGTATGTTTAAGGCTACTATATTTGTAAAGAGTTCCTTCAGATATGAATATAAAACAATATTAATAATAATGATAATTAGGATTTACATAGCCCTTTAGGGTTTGGGAAACACTTTTACACATATTATTTAATTATATCTTCACAACGACCTTAGGCAGCTATTATTTTAAACCTCATTTTATATATTTGAGGAAATTGAGTTTAAATTCCAGGGACATGGATATCATAGGATTTATGAACTTGGGAAAAAAATATTAGATTCACATCTAACTGAATGTAATATCTCCTTTAATTATTTAAAAACGTTGTTTTAAGAAGTGGGCCATAGGCTTCATCAGGTTGTCAAAGGGATCCTAGACATATAAAAAATGTTACGAAAACCTGATTTAGACTAAGCTTTTAAACTGATTAATATCAATGACCAAGAATTATGTATGAATAGTAAAAAGAAATTAACCATAATTCAAAGATTGCCTATTAATTATTGGTTGAGCAGGAATTTGGGGGTGAGAGATGATGGATGTGGAAGAGATGAAAGTCCTTGACTTCTGACCAGAGAAAAACCTTGTGAGTTCTGAATCCAGAGGATGTTGAATCTCCCATCTTCCCCTTGGTGTCCCAGCACTGTCCCTTCCTCTCTTATCCCAGTGTATAGGTTGTTCCCATTTTTCCTTTGGTGCTTTATTCACATTCCTAGATCAGCTGGTGGCAATGATTTGGTCAGGAGTCGAGGACAGGCTGGATGGTTTCTGTGGAAACCCAGCAAAGAAACTTCTTGAGTACCCTCCAAAGAGAAGGAAAAGGACTTCCAGCATTCAGAAGATGGGAATCATCCATTTGACACATATTCCATTTCAGCTTGATTCTACTTTTCCTTGGACTCTATAGAGTTGTGAGTGAAAGTGTCACAGACGTATATTTTGGGCCAGCTGCCCTTATTTTATCATCAAATAACTCATTTTAAAATCTACTTCAGGCTGCTTGAATAAATTGATTCTCAACTGATAATCTGAGGGTTTGAGGCAGAACTATAACCTTTCTGTGTCTTTTCCCCCCTTTTGGAACTCAATGCCCATGGCGACCCTTTTCAGAATAATGTTTTTTAAATGAATAAAATAAAATACAAAAGATTACAAAGGAGACCAACTATTGATACAATTATCAATGATAAATGTTGGAATGCAATGTGGAAAAACTGGGACAGTAACACATTGCTGATGGAGTTTGAACTGATCTTGACTTTATGGAGAGCAATTTGGAACTATGTCCAAAGGGCTATAAAACTATGTATATCCTTTGACCTAGCAGTTTCACTACAGGGTCTGTATCCCAAAAAGATCATAAAAGGGGGGAAAAGATACACATGTGCAAAAAATGTCTATAGCAGCTCTTTTTATGGTGCCAAAGAATTGGAAAATGAGTAGATGCCAACCAACTGGGGAATGGTCAAATAAGGTATGGTATATAAATATAATGGAATACTATCATTCTATAAGAAATGATGAGCAGGCTGATTTCAGAAAAGCCTTGAAAGATTTATATGAACTGATACTGAAAGAAGTGAGCAGAACCAGGCAAACACTGCACACAACAGTAAGATTGTATGATGATCAACTATGATAGACTTAGCTCTTCTCAGCAGTTCAGTAATCCAAAGAAGTTCCAATAAACCAGGGATGGAAAATGTATAAACAGAGAGTAAATTATAAAGATTGAATGTGGAATGAAGCATACTATTTTCATCTTTTTTCTTTCTTGTGGTTTTTCCCTTTTGTTCTTATTTTTCTTCCCCAATATGACTCATATGGAAATTGGTAAAATGTGTAAACAAAATTAATTTAAAAATACAACTATCAAAATATTTTTAAAACAAATTCACAGACCCCATATTAAGAACTACTGAAGGGGGAAGGAAACTGTTTCCTTTAAAATTAAATTGTGTCACCTTTTTGATCTGAGAGATCAGGATCTCCCAGGTTCCAAAGAGTCTAAAGAGAGAGCCCCCCCCCCCCCAAAAAAAAGAGAGAGGGCCCATCCTCTCAGGATGAGAGAAGCAACACTATTCAAGGGGCAAATCAACTCCCATTGATTTTTTTGAAATTCTAAATTCTCCTTCAATTGAGAAATCTGGTCTGATCAGCAGAGGATGTCCCAGCTCCCCACCAAGAGCTATCCATATAACAGGTTTCCTTAAACTTACTCCTTGCAGATGCCCAAGCAGCTGGCTAGGACCCTGCCTGCTGAGAAGGCATTCTCTTCTCAATGCCAGACTCCATTTCCCTAATAGGACTTTGCCACTATAGAAGTCAGTTTCTTAGCAAACTGGTTTCTATCCAACAATAAACTTTCATTTTTGCCAATTAATAATTCAGGGTTTCATGAATTCTTTCATGGAGAACCTATGTGCCCGCCATCAGGGGATTTTAACAACTCTCTGACTGCCACTAACCTCATCACTACTGCTTTAGGGAAAGCTACTTTATTATTTATAATTTGAGACAGCTAGATGTATTTGTGTTTAGTGCTGGATCTGGAATAAGGAAGCCCAAAATTTAAACCTGGCCTCAGGCACCGTGTGATCCTAGACAAATAATTTCTTTTCTCCCCCAGTTACGTGTAAAACAACTTTTGTTGTTGTTGTTATTGTCATATATGCACAATCATTTTTTTACATCCATATAAATCATGTTGGGAGGGAAAAATCAGAATAAAAGAGAAAATCCATAAGGAAAGAAAAAAAGATTTTGATTTACATTGACTCCATAGTTCTCTCTCTAAAGATGGAATTTTCCATCTAAAATTTATTGGGATTGCTGGGCTTAATCTCTTTGTCTTAATCCACTGGAGAAGGAAATGGCAAAGCCGTGTCTTTGTCAAGAAAGCCCCATGAATAATTCTGGTACATTATGATGCACAGCATCACAAAGGGTCAGATATGACTGAACAACAATGTTTTTTAAAAAAATTTTTTTTGGGGGGGGGGCTGAGGTAGTTGGGGTTAAGTGATTTGCCCAGGGTCACACAGCTAGGAAATATTAAATATTTTAGGATGGAACTGAACTCAGGTCCTCCTGACTTCAGAGCTAGCACCCCTGAACAATCACCTTATTAACTAAATTAAATCTAGCTTCAGACACTTATTAGCTGTGTGACTCTGGGCAAGTAAATCTCCATCTATGTCAATTCTTCAGCTGTAAAATAGAGACATAATTAACGCCTATCTTCCAGGATTGCAGTGAGGATCAAATGAAATATCTGTAAAGCATTTAGCACGGTGCCTGACACATAATAGGCATTTAATAAATTTATATTCCCTTTCCCTTCCCTAATTCCTAACATCTGGATGGGGCAATTACAGCTAGCTACGTTCTGGGGACCTAGCTCCTTAGTGAAAGTGAGAGTCGGGATGTAGATACTCAACTCTTATGCAGACTATACTATAATTCTTATTAGCTGTGTGACTCCGTAAATCATTTAACTTCTGTTTCACTAGCCTCATTTATAAAATAGGGATTTTCCTTGCACATCCTTCCTCTGATGGCTGTTGTCAGGAAAGTGCTTTATAAAGCCTAAACCCCTTTAGAAATATTTATTATTGTGTCTATAATTACGGCTTCCCAGTTCAATTCAATAAACATTAAGCGAATATTATATGGATGGAACTTCCAGCCTGGAAGGAAGTCCGACACTTCCTCTCTGTCTTAATTAATTAATTAGTTAATTAATTAAAGACTCTGGGCAAATTACTTAACCCCAACTACCTCAGCCCCCCCCCCATTTTTTTTTAAAACGTTGTTGTTCAGTTATATCTGACCCTTTGTGATGCTGTGCACCATAATATACCAGAACTGTTCATGGGGCTTTCCTGACAAAGACACTGCTTTGCCATTTCCTTCTCCAGTGGATTATGACAAAGAGATCAAGTCCTAGACAGGAAGATTCATTTTCCCGGGTTTTTGCCCAGACCCTGGGCAAGTCACTTAACCCCACTTGCCTCAGTTTCCTCACCTGTAAAATGAGCTGAAAAAGGAAATGGCAAATTACTGAGGTATTTTTTCCCCAAGAAAATTCCAAATGGGGCCAGAAAGAGTGAGACAGGACTGAAAAGACTGCAATCGCCTTTGCCAGGTCCATGCTAATTAATGACCAAGCACGCACAAAAAGGCGAAAGCCGGTCCCCGCCGTCGGGGAGCGCAAGATCTAAAGGGGGAGAAAACAAGCCGACAAGCGTGTACCAAGCGAGCGACGTCAGGATACGTAAGAAGCGGTTAAAAGTGAAGCGCAAAGCCTCTTCTGGCCACGGCGGCGGGGCGGCTACTTCCTGGATCCAGGCCGAGGCTAGCGGGCCCTTTAACGCCAGTTCGCAGTTTTGAGCTGGGCTTTGGCTTCCCAAGAGTCACAGAAGCCCGGAGTTTCGAGTCACACTTGTCTGTGCTGGGGAGGAAAGCTACGGAATAGACCGGCCTGCAGGCCCCAACCCGCGCCCTCCCGAGGGCGAGATCTCAGTAAGTCCTCCTCTCTGGTACCCAGGCTGACCTCAGTCTCTGCCTCCAAGGCTAGCGGGGGGGGAGGGGTTACCGCCCCTCCGGCCCGATCTCTTCTTTCTGTCCGGCAGTTTCCGTCGCCCTCCCTGCCCACACCTAGCTAGTTTAACCTCCCTTCCCAGCAGCCAGGTTCTGCTTCCCGCTCGGGCCGGACCCGGGGCGGCTGGGCTTCTTCCGGGTGCGCCCCGCCCCCAGCCGGGAGGCTTTCCTCCGGCGCTGCGGCTGCAGCAGCCCGCCCCGGAGGGCCTCGGCACAGCTAGCCCCCCTCCCCCTTCCGGCACCCCCGCCCTCCCCTACTGTGGTCTGCTGTGGCAGGGAGCCAGCCAGTCCCCACCGGCGGGAGGGAGGAACTGGAGCCGGGCGCGGGCTGGGCGGGACTTCGCGCCAGCCACGGGGCTGCTGCGGCCAGAATGGGGGCTCCTTAGACCCCCGAGAGAGGGCGCCCCCTGGCGGCGGGAGGCGGAGGCACAGGCAGGAAGTCCTTCCCGCTCGCTGCCCAAAGCTTGCAGTCTGATGCCCTCCTATTTCTTAGCCCTCCAACACGTTGTGGGGAAAAGCCCGATAGATTCATTCCCGTAAACGTATTAGAGTGATTTAAGAGATAAAAATAGTTTGGTGTGTTTGGGGTGTCTGTGTTTCAAGGAGGGGTCGTCTCTGAATCCTTCACGGAGGAGTTCTGGCAGAAAAAGTGACCGGCTGGGAACTAGCCTCTAAGCCCTCCCATGTCTTTGTGCCAGGCGGTTTTACAAGCATCTCTTCTGATCTTCATAACAATGGGATGGAGGTGGTGCTTTTATTCTTATTCTTATTATTCTTATTATATTATAATATTATATTTTTATATTATATTATATATTATATGTTATATAATATTATATTGTTATATTATATTACATTATATATTATATTATATTATATTTTATATTATATTATATAATATTATATTGTTATATTATATTACATTATATTATATATATTATATTTATATTATATTACATTATATATTATATTTTATATTACATTATATTATATATATTATATTATATTATATTTTTATATTATATTATATAATATTATATTGTTATATTATATTACATATTATATTATATTTTTATATTATATTATATAATATTATATTGTTATATTATATTACATTATATTATATATATAATATTATATTATTATATTATATTACATTATATTATATTATATTTTATATTATATTATATAATATTATATTGTTATATTATATTACATTATATTATATATATTATATTGTTATATTACATTATATTATATATATAATATTATATTATATTTTTATTTTATATTATATAATATTATATTGCTATACTATATTATATATATTATATTATATTGTTATGTTATATTACATTATATTATATATATTATATTATATTGTTATATTATATTATATATTATATTATATTGTTATATTATATTATATATTACATTATATTATATTATATTTTTATATTATATTATATATATTTTATATTATATTGTTATATTATATATTACATTATATTATATTATATATTGTTATATTATATTATATATATTATATATTATAATATATTATTGTTATATATTTTTATTTTTATTATTATTATTTTTTAAAATAATTTTTTATTGACAGAAGAGGTGGTGTTTTTATTCCCATTTTCCAACTGAGTAAACAGGGGTTGTGACTTGCCCAGGATTTTTCAGCTAGGAAGTCTAGGGCAGGATTTGAATGGGTCTTTCTGACTCCTGATCCCGAGCTTTATCGATTGTGCCAGTTAACTAGCCCTTTAATAGGACCAGACGCACCAGCAGTGCCACCTTTGCATCGCCTGGAGGACTTAACACCAGCTTCTCTATGCCCCAGAGAACAGGGAGTGGCCCAGAGGGTTATGCTTCTCCCATCCCCCTCCTGCCCAGAGGTAAAAGGAAATGTGCCTGGAGCTAAACCCTTGGAGACTACAGGACTGGAAAGGAAGTTTGATCCTTTACCAAGCCTGGTATCCAGGCTACAAGATTGTACTGTGCATATAGCTTTCCTATTCCAAATGATATATTGATTGAGGTGCCATCTCCTTCTTGAATAAAATTCCCTGAATAAAATTTATTCATTTCCTCAAAAAAAAGTTTAGAGCACTTATTTAAGTTTAATGGCTTGTCCATAATCATACGGCTAGTCGCTGTGCTGAAATTTGAACACAGACCTTTCTGAATATAAAGTCCGGTTTAATGCCCACCATGCCTCCAGCAGTTGGCGTTTTTTAACCATTAATACCATTTAAAATATGTAAATAAATGGAAAAGAGATCCAGGTTAAAGGAATAATATTTCTCATGCTCTTTGTTAGATGACAAAATCCTTCTGGGCAGGAGCCTAGTTGTTTGTTTATTTGTTTTCAGATCCCCAGAATGAACATGGGATCATATTGTAGGGATTTAGTAAAAATTTTCTGAATTTTGATTTGAATATTAACACACAAACAGACTTTTAGTAGAGATCCTTTTCCTTATAGCTCTTATTTTATATCTTTTTTTCTCTTTAGTACTTCTGGGCTCTCTATCCTGATCCCTAGCTTGCCCTCTACTCTTTTCCCTTTCTCCTCTCCCCTCCCCCCAGTACCTTGGATCATTCTAGATTGGAAAACTCTTACCATTGAGTTCTACTTTTTTATGCCCTGAGAAGACAGAATCGCTAGGATGAAAAGTTGGATGGTTCACCTATACCCATCCGTATGGGAGATCTATACACTGAGTCTTTCTCTCTACTCAGGGACCCACCTGCCAGACCAAAACCATGAATAGTAAAGGTTTGGAACCACGTGGACAGTCCGCTGTTCTCTCTGTGGAGAATCGGATCCTGACCCAGCCTTCCAGCCTGGAAAGTACTGCTTCTGCTAGCCACTTGCTTCAGTCCCTCCGGCCATCTCACCTGACTGGGCCTTCCTCGAAGGTCATGGATACCAGAAACCGACTCCTCTTAGAGCCTGCAACTCTGGGCCACTTCACCAAGTGGCCCAAGAGGATTCTGGAAGAAACTAAATCTCTAGTACGGTAACAGCCCCAGGCGCTATTCTTTTTATTTATTTATTTTTTAAGGTTCACCATACCAGTGGTCTTCACATTTTTTTTTTTAATTAAAGCTGTTTATTTTCAAAACATATCCACAGATAATTTCGCAGGTACAATTCTTTTAGACTTTCCTTACTTCCATAGTCTATGCCTCGGTGTCCCCTGTGTGTGCTGTATTGATAGTGGAGCCTGTGTTTTTTCTGGGGGGCAAAGGGGGAAAAAAGGGTCTTCTGTCCTCATCTTAACCTCAGAGCCTCAGTACTGCTCCCATTTCAAATTATTTTTATTTCTTTGTAAAACCTCCCTTATCGCTGGATTATTTGCTGTCTAGGGAAGGGAGGGAGAAAAACTTGGAATATAAAGTTTTGCAAGGGTGAATGTTGAAAACTATCATTGTATGTATTTTAAAAAATAAAAAGCTGGGGCAGCTAGATGATGTAGTAGATAGAGCACCAGGAGGACCTGACTTCAAATGTGACCTCAGACACTTAATGCATCTTAATTTTGTGACCCTGGGCAAGTCACTTAACCCCAATTGCCTCAGCAAAAAAAAACATAAAATAAAAAGTTATTATTATAAAAAAATAATCTCCCTTATCTATATTCTGACTAGACCTCTGCTGTTACTGAGTAGGCCAACCTCTGTCTTACGAGCTTATTATCAAAGGGAGATAGAGCAATGTATCATGTTAGAAAGGGGCATGGCTGGTGGTAGGAATATATTTTTGGTTCCAAGGAGAGTCCTTTAATCAGGCTTTAATCAGTTCTGAGGATACCTACTTCTGCGCCTGTGGCTTGAGGTCATTGCCTCAGGTGGATGAGCAACTTGAGTAGAAGTGTCCAGGAGCCCCAGAGACCAGGCTTATTCCTAAATCCCTGAAGGACTAGGAAAGATGTCCTCCCAGAGCAGAGCTGAGACTGAATAGCCTGATATTGTTCTGTTGGCAGAGCTAGTTAGCAGAATCAAAATAAGGAAATCACTTTGATGGAGCACCCACCAGGATAAATTAGGATCTCATTTCTTTTTTTTTTTTAATTTTTAATTTTTTATTTAATAGCCTTTTATTTACAGGATATATGCATGGGTAACTTTACAGCATTGACAATTGCCAAACCTCTTGTTCCAATTTTTCCCCTCTTACCCCCCACCCCCTCCCCGAGATGGCAGGATGACCAGTAGATGTTAAATATATTAAAATATAAATTAGATATACAATAAGTACTCATGACCAAACCGTTATTTTGCTGTACAAATAGAATCAGACTCTGAAATATTGTACAATTAGCTTGTGAAGGAAATCAAAAATGCAGGTGGGCATAAATATAGGGATTGGGAATTCAATGTAATGGTTTTTAGTCATCTCCCAGAGTTCTTTCTCTGGGCATAGCTGGTTCAGTTCCATTGGAAATGATTTGGTTGATCTCATTGCTGAGGATGGCCAGGTCCATCAAAACTGGTCATCATATAGTATTGTTGTTGAAGTATATAATGATCTCCTGGTCCTGCTCATTTCACTCAGCATCAGTTCGTGTAAGTCTCTCCAGGCCTTTCTGAAATCATCCTGTTGGTCATTTCTTACAGAACAATAATATTCCATAATTTTCATATACCACAATTTATTCAGCCATTTTCCAACTGATGGGCATCCACTCAGTTTCCAGTTTCTAGCCACTACAAACAGGGCTGCCACAAACATTCGTGCACATACAGATCCCTTTCCCTTCTTTATGATAGGATATCATTTCTAAGCAATATTGTGGGAAGCAAAATGGCTTAAGATTCATATTCTCCAAATAGGCTTCATACAGCCCTTCTTTTTTTGTAAGAAACCAGAATGAGATGGATGTAGTTTTCAATGGAAGAAACAACCTCTTTTTTAAAGATAATGGACATCAGACTGTTTTGACTTGGCTCTCTGTAGACATCGCTCTTTGCCCCATGCCTTAAAAAAATCTAATAAAGGTAGACTGAGATACACACTAAGTAAAATCAATGACACACACAGCTTTTAAGAAAGCAGGTCAGATTGGCAAACTCAGGAAGGCCAGTGACTCTAATGAGAAGGACGGAACCTCTTCATTGTTACACAGAAAAGAAGGGATCTTAGAGTTAGAACATTATAACCACACTATGGCTGGCATTCAGGTGGTGAGGTCAATCATGCTTCTCTCTGACAAAGAATTTTAGTTGTTTATAGGACCCATCTGTATCTTGTAATCCTTATTAGGGTATCAAAACTACCAGGCTTGCTGTCTTCTTGGAAAAGATAAATACTCCCCTAATTGTTCAAGGCTGGGCAACAGACAACGTATTTTTTGGGAGATGGTACCAAGTTAATTTATGGGGCTTCCAGACAACAGATGTCCTAGAAGTATCCCAAAGACTACCAGTATGAGAGAAAATAACTTTTTCTTTTAATTATAACTTTAAATTAACTCAGAGGGAAAGCTCAATTCCAGAGCTCAACTCAAGGACATAGAAAGGTGGCTTAGACAGATGCAGATTCAATTATAAAAATCATTACAGTGTACAATCAATTAAATTGTAGAACCAATACAGTAGAAACTAATATAATTTTGATCTTATCCATGGAGTCTTAGAAACATCCTTAGATTCCTCTATCAAGTATTACAAATAACTGTACAACAGGACTGCTATTTGAATCCCTCCACAAATCTTCGCACTTTTCTCTCTTGCTCTCCTGAGGCAATAATCCTGTGCTATGGGCACTCACGTGAATGGAAATTCTGCCTGCCCTTGAGACCCAGAGGTTAATGGTAAATATAATCCTTCCTTCAGATGTAATTAATAATAATAATAATAATAACTAATATTTATATAATGTTAGCTGTATGCCAAGCATTGTACTAAGTGTTTTACAATTATTATCTCATTTGATCCTTGTGAAAACCCTGGGAGGTAGGTGCTGTTTTTATTCCCAATTTGCAAATGAGGAAACTGAGATAAACAGAGGTTAAATATCTTGCCCAGGATCACACAGCTAGAAAGTTTCTGAGATTAGAACTTGGGCCTCCATGACTGCAGACCCAGGATTCTAGCCAGTGTACCACCTACTTGCCCTATTACACATATATGTTCCTGTAAGTACATGTGTGTATAAATATATACATGTAGTAGACATAGAGGGATGTACAGATATGTGTCTCATTGGACATGCTACAGCGTACATTTGAACTTGACATCTCAATCTGCACCTCAAGACTTACCTTAACTACCATTAGAATGGAGCTGGGAAGTCATAGGCCTGGGTTGTAAACTTGATCCAAGCTAACAAGATTGTAATGTCCACGTGGTTTTTCTATAAGAATTGATATATTAGCTAAGGTACTACTTTCTCCTTCCTATTTAAGAGAGACTTCCTCATGAAATTTCTGAAGCATTAACTTAAGACACAATTTGTCTTTGGTCATTAGCACAATTGAAATTAAGATAAAAGTAAGACATAAAGTTCTAAGAATGTTCAACTTATTGTTGAGCCTAATAAAAGGGTTCTTTTAGCTGTTTAGTAGATCAAAAGATGAGGCAAACAGCCTTTTTATAGTTTTGGAAAGGATTTAAGTGCAAAGACCAGGATGTATCACAGATGGAAAACAACCTAAATGGGGCAGCTGGATGGCTCAGTAGATAGAGCACTGACCCTGAAGTCAGGAGGACCTGAATTCAGATGTGAGCTCAGACACTTAAGACTTCCTGGCTGTGTGACCCTGGGTAAGGCATTTAATCTCAATTGCCACACACATACACACACACATAATAGGAAAAAAGAAATATATATTTTTTCCAAAAAAAAAAAAAAAAATTGATTGCAAAGTTTGCACAATCTGAAGTGTCTTTAGATAATGGAAAACGATATAATTGTCTGAAAGTTTGGAATGCAGTTAAAGTACAAAAGCATTTCATCACAATCATATACAGCCTGTTCAGACATTCCTCAATTGATGGACATCCCCTGTTTCCAATTTTTTGCTACCACAAAAAGAGCTGCTGTAAATATATTTGTACATATGGGAACTTTTCCTTTCTTTCTTTGGGAACAGACTTGATAGTGGTATTTCTAGGTCAAAGGATTAGCTCAATTTTTTGGACATTGTACCAAATTATACTCCAAAGTGGTTGGATCAGTTTACAATGCCACCAAGAGTGCATTAGTATCCTTATTTTTCCACTCCTCTCCAGCACTTGTCATTTTCTTTTTCTGTCATATTAACTAATCTGATGGGTGTGATGCGGTACCTCAGAGTTGTTTTAATTTTTATTTCTCCAATTATTAGTGATTTGAGCATTTTTCCATATGATTATTAATAGTTTTGATTTCTTCTTCTGAAAATTACTTTTTTATATTTTTGGCCATTTATCAATTGGAGAATAGCTGTTATTTTTGTTTAACTTGGTTCCAAATATATTTGAGAAATGAGATCTTTATTAGAGAAACTTACTATAGATTTTTTCCCCACTTCCTGCTTTCCTTCTAATTTTGACTGCTTTGATGTTTTTGTGTATGTGTGTGCCAATCCTTTGATTTAATGTAATCAAAATTATCTATTTTATTTCTGTGATCTTCTTTAATTCTTGTTTGGTCATAAACTCTTCTATTATCCATAGATCTAAAAGATAATTTTCCCCATGTTCCCCTAATTTGCTTAGGATACCAATCCTTTTGTCTAAATTACAAACCCATTTTGAGCTTATTCTGGTATATAGTATAAGATAATGATTTCTGCTTAATTTTTGAGAGATTGCTTTCCAATTTTCCTAGCACTTTTTATCAGATGATGAATTCTTGCTCCACTAACTTAGAGCTTTGGGTTTATCATACAATAGATTAGTGTGGTCATTCCCTTCTGCATTAATGTATATCTAATTGGTTCCATCAATAGCTATTTTTCTTATCCAGTAGTTAATTATTTTGATGCTTACTACTTAGTAGTCATATAGTATAGTATAGTATAGCCTAGTATACTAAACTGCCTTCCTTTGTGTTTTTTTTTCATGGATTCCCTTGATATTCTTGACTTTTAGTTTCTCCAGATGAAATTTGTTATTATTTTTCTATCTCTATGAAATAATTCTTTTGTTGTTGGACTCATGTGGCCCTGGATAAGTAAATTAATTTAGGTCATATTGACATTTTTATTATATTGGCTCAGCTTACCTACAGATTGCCCATATCTATCTACTTATTTTGGTCTGTATATGAAAAGTGTTTTGTAATATATATTCACATAGTTCTTATATGTTTTGGCAGGTAGATTCCCAAGTATTTCATATTCTCTGCAGCTATTTCAAAGGGAATTTTTCTTTCTATCTCTTCCTGCTGGTTTTGTTGATACATTTCATGTTTTCTTAACTTAAATTCGAAAGTTACCATGAAAACTGCCTTTTGGTGCACATTGTCTTCTCCTCCAGCTCCATCTTTTTTCTCCTTTATGCCCCCAGCTTCTCTCTCCCCAGACATCTTTCATTCTTGTTTGCTATTCTTCCCAATTAGTAGTACCTCTGGAAGGCTGATCTCAGTCCAGAAAACTTTTCTGAACTGGTTCTGCCTGTTTGTCTCCTGAATTGACAGGACAGCTGGGGTGAAAAACTGAATGGTTTTCACCTGACCAGAGAATCTATATACTGAATCTTTCTCTTCTTTCAGGAATCTACATGTCAGTCACAAACTGTGAAGAAGCAAGGTTTAGAACTGTTTGGACGGCCAACTGTTCTCTCTCTGGAGAACCACATCCTGGCCCAGCCACCCAGCCATCTACTTCAGTGCTTCCAACCATCGCACCTGACTAAGCCTTCCCTAAAGTGCATGGGTACCACTAATCACCTCCTCTCAGAACCTGCAGCTTATAGGAACCAACACTTCCCTCTGGCATCCTGCCCTGGAGGGACCCTGGATTACTCTGCTCTATGCTCCAAGGGGACTCTGGAAGCAACTAAATCTCTGGTAACACCCCAGCCACTAATCTTTACCCCAAGAGTTCTTCTTAGGCATTCCTTGCCCTCATATTTCTGGGCTTTATTGTGCCATGACTAATGCTTTGGGTACATGTGTGTATACTTGTCTGTTGAGTCCTTTGCGAAACGCAGAGATTTTACAGTAATAGTATTCGGGACTCTAGAATCCTGAAACATTTCTGAGCAAGAAGAGATGTTGCCAAGAGCAAGATTTAAGAATGGAAGTATGCTTTGAACTGAAAGTCTATACCCAATTTGGTCTGACTCCGGAGTGACAGAGAGAATGTAGAATAGTGGATAGGGCATTGGACTTGGAGTTAGGAAAACCTGAGCTAAACTTATTAGCATTATCATTTGGCATAGTGGCTGGCACATAATAAATAATAAATGTTTTTTGACTAATTTGTTAATTAATGTATGACTACATTATGCTCTATGCTTCAGTATTGTCATCCATAAAAATAAGTTGGGCACAATTGCTTCTAAATATATCATTCTCTGAACCTTTTATTGTCTGAAGCAGGCTCCTATATCATGAAATTCATTTCTGTGTGAAAATAGCAAAGAAATGGGAAAAGCACTTTCCTCACAGACTTCTAAGAATTAGGATCTTATCCTCAAGCTTTCGGGAAAGCAAACTAAGAATTACAGCCCCCAAATAAGGAAAAATCTTTATCTTTTTTCATGAAACCCAAATGTTCCATATTTTGAAAGGGTTTCTCTTCAAAATGTCCCTCTCTATTAATACTTTCCTATATATTTTATTAGAAAAGTTTCTCTCCAAAAGTAGTGATGGAATACAATCGTCAGTTATGGTATAGCCTTTCAAGATTGTATAGGTCAATGAATGAGGGAGAGGTGGGAAGGAAGGAGAGAATTTAGAAAGTTAAAAAGGAAAAAAAAAGATAAAATTTAAGAAAGAAAGATGGATAAAGCCCTGAAGTCAAGAGGATCTGGGTTCAAATCTGGCTTCAGACACTTAATACTTCCTAGCTGTGTGACCCTGGGCAAGTCACTTATCCCCAATTACCTCAGCCAAAAAAAAAAAAAAAGATTGTTTTGGAATCATGGTGCTCTATCTAAGCTCTTTTCAGTCATATCTCATTGTTACATGGCATCTTAGAAACATGCTTATATTTAGACTTCCAGTGTTTTGTTATTTTGTTAAATAACAAATAACAGAACTACAGTCATACCTCCACATGGTTTTTTTTTTCCTTTGTTGTGCTTCTGATATATTATCCTACTTTCCTACTGTTCCTCCAAACCAGAAGTTCCCAGGGTTTCACCCAGGATTGTCCTTAAAGCCCAGAGACAAATGGGGAATGTAGTCCTTCCTTCAAGTGTTCCCTATTAAATATACTAGCCCTTACATATCTGTAGTTTATAGACAAGAATGCTGATAATATTATATGTTCCTATCTATTTTTATGGACATGGCACAACTTAAGTCTGAACTTGACATCCTCATTAGTATAGCAAGGCTAGCATAGTGTTTACATAAACCATCAAAAGGAACTATTGGGAGCAGGTGAGCTTCCATTCTGTGCCCTCAGTTCTTCATAGTGTTAGTGTGGGAAGGGACCCACAAGTGGGAAATTAAGAAGATTCTAAAAATCAGGGTGATTGATATGTAGAGTCGGGACCTGATTCTGAAGGAGGAAAGTGGTTTGCCAGAAAGTGGTTCTCAAGTCTCCCCCTGCCTCCTTTCCCTGTCCTTTCTGGATAGAGTCAGTTCAAGGATTTGTCTGTGAGTGAAATGTCTCTTCCATCCCTCAGGATACCTGGTCCCTCTTCAGGGAAGAAGAACAAAAGCAGCAGAAAGAAGAAGAAGAAGAGGAGGGAAAGCAAGCAGAGGAAGCCATTCCTTTTTATAACTTAAGCTTAGGGGAAGAAAATGTGTCAGAAGAGCCGACTCTGGAGCTGGCTGCAGGGGACTCTGATGCCCAACCCGAGACCATGGACCAGGCTTTGCAAAACAAGAAGGTGAAGGACTTCAAGGGTGGGGGAAAGGGGGAGAATGGGACTGGAACCAGAATCAAGGTATAGGAATGCTTCCTGGAGTTACCATTTCTCACTGGATTGGAGGAACCCATACTAAAGGGATAGCTGTAAATTTGTAGTCCTCAACATCACCTTGCAGACTTGATTGAGTTGGCGTATCATTAAGTCTCAGTGTTGCAGTCCTTGCCCAGAGAGACCTGTGCTTATCTCCTGCCTCTCTTCCATCCTTCCCCCAAGATGCTGCTCATTACCCAGCTGTGCTGTGCTCTGTCCTCCAAGGCAAATCTGTCGGAGGCTGAAGACTCCACCCGGAAGTTCCTGCTTCAACTCTGCACAGACCTTGCCCTTTTAGAGCCTGAGTTCATTCTCAAGGTACTTGGTGGGAATGATTTGGGATTTGTTAGGGAATGATGAGTTTTACCTTAGAGAACCTGTCCCTTATGAAGTGTGTGAGTGTGTCTTTATGGAGTGTGTCTTTAGGAAATAAAGGAAATCTGGATGAAGCTAAGAGTCCAGGCTACAGGAGTATATTCCTTCAATCAACAAATGTTGAATCTATGTGTAAGAAACTGTCCTAGGTGCTGAAGTGATTTGAAGAGGATATCCCAGTTCTAAACTTCATGGAGTTTACAATTGAGTTAGGGAGATGATATGTTTACAAATAATTAGTTTTTGTTAAGGGTCATGTGGATGATATAGACAGTGCATATTATTGCAGTTTAGCAATTTGTGATTAGAAATGACTTCATGAAAAGATGGGACTTTGAAGGATGAAATGATCCTGATTAGTGAAGATGGAGAGTACAAGGCAAAAGGCATGAACAAAGATAAAGGAGAAAAAAGACAACCTGGATTTGGGAGACTATTACATAGATGAGTAATGGTTACAGTCAGAAATATAACTAGTGATTTTGATGTTGAGTACTGATACTACAAAATGTGTTTGGGGCAAGGAACAGAAAAAAAAAAACAAACCTTCATACCAACTATTTAAAGTAAATCCACACTGGACTCTTTGAGATGATAGTCTCGTCCAACCCTGGAACCAAACATGGATCCGTTGGTCCCAGTATTTCTCTCCATTTAATAAACTATTGAATTGGTCTCTAAAAAAAAAAATAAAAATAAAAAAAAATAAAGTAAATCCAGCTGCAGAGATTGACCACAAACATGGATTCAGACTTCAGTGCAATTTGGAGAAAGAGGTCCAAGGACAGTACTTCATATAGAGGGGATAGATACACTGGTACTCTGGCCCATGTCCCCAAGAAATTGGAGAGTTGTTGTTAGGTAGCATGCTGCCAGGAGAGGGAACAGGATGAGGCTAGGATGGAGAGGAGACTAAGAGTTCATACTACTGACTAGTCTTCTTAACTAGGCGCTAAACTGAATTTGTAATACATTTTTATTTATATTTGGGGGTTTTCAACCACCATAATTTATCCTCCCTCCAGAAAGCCATCTTACATAGCAAATAGTATTTTTTTAAGACAAAAAAAAAAAGATGAAAAAAAGTTAGCATAGCTGACTAATACAAAAAAATTCTAAAAAGATGTGTGATATGCAGCATTTGTGGATCTTCAATCTGTGCTAAGAGATGGGGTGTGGGAGTATCTTCTGTCTCTTCTTGTTCTTTATAATTTTGGAGCATTCACTTTGGTCTTTTCTTTTTGGAGGGAGGGAAGTGATTCTTTCCCTTTACATTGTTGTACTCATTTATTTTCTTTATTCTGCTTACTTTACATCAATTCATTTAGATCTTTCCATATTTCTCTGTATTCATTACATTATTTCTTAAAGGACAATAACATTCCATTACATTCATCTACCACAGTAATTTAGCCATTCCCTAATTGATAAGTATCTACCAATTGTTTGTTTGTTATTATCAAAAGTGCTGCTATAAATATTTTCGTGTATTCAGAAACTTTCTTTTTATCAATGGCTTCCTTTGAATATATACTTACTTAATAATGAAATCTCTGGGTCAAAGGATATGGGTGTTTTAATTCACTTTGCATAATTCCAGATTGCTTTCAAAAACAAAATGATTATAGTGTTTCACAGTTCCAACAACAATTTGTTTTTATTTTCTGAAGTACTAATGCTGTTGGTGCCTTCTAAATTTCATCATCCTTCGGCAAATCCTCAGTTGAAGCTCTAGCTAGAACCTGTAGAAGAGAAAAGGAAGAGATACTGCTAGAAAGATACTTTGGGTTCAGTTTTACAAAGGGCATTGAATTCCAGATTACCAAATTGGGATTTTATCCTGTAGACTCGAGTTTTTTAAACTGTGGTTCATGATTTCACATGGGGTCTCATAACTAAATGTGGGGTTTGCAAAATTATAATTATCAGAAAATGTTTAATTTATATACCTATATGCCTGGGGTCACGTAAAAAGGAGTCATGAGTGGAAAAAGTTTAAGAAGAACAAAAGGAACTATTTTAATTTTTTTTAAGTTAGTTTTCCTTTTTCAGTTTTTCATTTCCAAATTCTCTTCCTTCCCTTTCTCACTCCCTTCCCAATGAGAAGACAAGAAAAACAAAACACATTACAAATATTTATAGTCATACACAACAAATTCCTTCGTTGGCCATGATACCTCTACCCGCCTCTAAAAAGAAAGAAAAGAAAATGTGCTTCTGTTTGAACTTGGAAATCTATACATCATTTCTTAACCTGAAGGTGGATAATATACTTCATCATGAGCCCTTTGGAACTGTGGTTGCTCTTTGTGTGATTAGAGTTACAAATAGCTGTTTTGAGGAGAGATCAAAATAGAGGTTTAAGAATTCTGGGAAGTATTAATAAGTGAAGAAATCAATGTCTCAGTCTGACCTCTTCCACCTTGTGTTCTAGGCATCCCTGTATGCACGACAACAGCTCAACATTCGAGATATAGCCATCATGGTTCTAGCTATAGCTGCCTATCTACCTGCTTGTCGTCCCTATGTGAGGAGATATTTTTGTGCTATTGTGCAGCTCCCTTCTGACTGGATGCAGGTGGCTCGGTTTTTCCAGGTATGTCCAAGATGGGATCCTTAGCCTTCTTTTGCCTTCACTCTTTATCTTTTGTCCTCACTCTCATTGAGTTCTCTTCCCTTTGACTCAGCTATTATCTATAGCCAGAGAGAATCTTTTTACTCCTAGGTCTCCACTATTGACTCTGTTATTATTCCCCCTTCTTTAGGCAGGATTACCACTCCTTGGCACATATAGGTAGGAAGGAAATAATCAATAAGCATTTATTAAGCACTTAGTATATGTCAGGTAGCACTGGGCTAAGCTCTTTACAAATATTATCTGATTTGATCCTCACAGCCATTCTTGGTGTAGATATTATTATCTTTATTTAAAGTTGATAACCCTGACTCAGACAGAGGTTAAGAGTGACACAGGTATTAATAAATCTAAATTCAGGTCTTCCTGAATGCCAGCCTAGGGCTCTATCCACTGTGCCACCTAGCTGCATCAATGCTTCTCTTATTTTGTAAGACTTTCTTGGATTGCCCCAGGTTTATCTTTCTAGTATCTCTCATTATTTCTACTCTACTGGAAAACCCTTATATTTCCCTAAGATTGTGGCATTTCAGAACTTGAACAGACAATCTTCTCACAGATGGAAAACCTGTGGCCCAGAGAGATAGAACAGTTTGCCCAAGTTCACACAGTTTACCAAACTAGGACCCAATTTTCTGACTTTCTGGCCAGGTTTCTTTGTTTCAAAAAAATAAATAAATAAATTCACCAGCAACCATATCTAAATATAAGCTAACATTTTACTTCTTTTCTTCTCTATTTCTCCAGTTCTTTTCCTTCAGACTCACATAAGCTTATCTCTGGGCTGCTGTATTTTCATGATTTTTGTATGACGTCTTTTTCTGACAAATTGTCCTGAGTGATCAACCCTTGAAACTTTTCAAGGTCATAAGGAAAGTAGTGATACAGCTAGGACTAGAATCCAGGTGTGTCTTATCTGGTATATTTCCACTGTATGATACTGACTCCCTTAAAACAACAACAGATTCTATTCTGTCTTCATTGAAGCTATAGCATAGAGGATATTCATAGTCTGACCTAAAGCCTGCTTCCTTTCTGTCTTCTTGTGGACCCTTGTCTTCTGCCTTCCTTTTTCCCACTCTGCTTGATGTCCTCCTGACCTGTCAGTTCATTATCCCTTCAGTGCTCTAACTCTGTGTTTTGACTCACTCTCTCCATTCTCAGTGTATTGGAGTTTGAGGCCAGTCTCACTTCTTTTCTTACTATCAGAGCCTGGCTGAGGAGCCCAATAGGAAGCTGGCACCTCTGCCTGCCTGTCTCCGTGCTGCCATGACGGACAAATTTGCCCAGTTTGACGAGTACCAGTTGGCTAAGTACAATCTTCGGAAACACCGGGCTAAGAAAAGTCACCAGCGCCCCCGACGTCCCGTCAGTGACTTTTCCTCCCTACAATGATAGATATAATTTGTTCCCCTTTCCCTTTGTGATTTCCTAGGAAAAATAAGTCAGGAACTATTTGACCTCTGGGGAGATGTAGGCTGAGCAATCACTTCCCTAAGAGTTACTAATCAGCTGGGAACAAAAGGGGCCAGACAAGTCAGAGGGGATTGGGGTGATGTGAGAAGAGAGCATCCTCTTCCTAAAACTGGGGAACTAGGTCAGTCAGCAAATAAACATTTATAAAATGCCTACTGCATGCGAAGTGCTGGGGATAAAAATACAAAAAAGAGATATCCTCTGCCCTCAAAGAACTTACAACCTAATGGGGGAAGACAACACAAAAGGAATCTGGAAAGCGAGTGGGTAGAAAGGGAAAGTACCCCAAGAGGGCATCATAGAGAAATCCAAAAGAGTGTAAGCTTCAGTAGGAATTGGTTGGCCTGGACTGGAAGCTTTGGGGAGCTCTCCAGTTTACCCTGTGGTGACCAAAGCATAGAACTGAGACTTCACTGCTAGAGAAGGGCACCAGGATGCTAAGGATGAACAATACCTTTATGAGTACTTTCTTGTCCACTATAGAAGTCAGAAAAGGTGTGCCAAAGGAAGTGGTATAACTCGACTATAATATACAAGACCTTTTATAATCATCAAAAATCGGTGAGTTCCTGGTCACAGAATACTCTGTGGTGGGGGTAATGGGGTGGGGTGGGATGGGATGCATGGTATTTGTCCAGAACTGTTCATAGTGAAATAGGGGAGACACATGTTACAGTATCTTAGGTGATGGCAGTTATCTGGATTGAGTTTATTGTATTTTATTTATTTAATATTTTCCCCAGTTACATTCACAAAAATTTTTTTCATTTGTTTTTAAATTTTTTTATACAAAACATTTCCATAAGAATCAAGTTGTGGGGGGAAAAAACAACATAGATCTCTCACCCTACTGAAAATAAAAACCCTCAAGAAAAATTAAGTTTAAAAAAGAGAGAGATAGAGAATGCTTCAATCTGCATTCAGATAAACTCAGTTTCTTCTATGGGTATGGATAGGATTTTTCACTGGATTGAGTTTCTAAGTGGATCAAGAATGTGTACATTTCTTTTCCCTTCATTTCACTCTTTCTTAATATATTCTGTTGCCACCAGGTGTCAGGTAAGTAGGTCTCCTCAGGTAAATGAACTCATGATGTCAAGACCTGGTGTTGTTCCCCAAGAAAATTAAAGTAATAATCTGTCAGAAAATTTTAATAACTTTTTATTTTTTTCCATATACATGCAAAGATAGTTTCCAGCATTCACGTTTACAATACCTTGTGTTTCAAATTTTTCTTCCTTCTTCCCATCCCCTTCCATAGACAGCAAGCTATCCAACATAGGTTAAATATGTCCAGTTCTTCTAAACATATTTCCATATTTGTCATGCTGCACAAGAAAAATCAGATCAAAAGAGGAAAATAAAACACGAGAGAAAGGAAAAATGAAGCAAGCAAATAACAATGACAAAAGGTGAAAATAGAATAGTTTCCATTTTCTCTAGATGTGGATGGCACTTTCCATCACATGTCTGTTGGAATTGTCTTGAATTGTTGAAAAGAGCCGAGTCCATCCAGTTGATCATCACATAATCTTGTTGTTGCTGTATACAATGTTCTCTTGGTTCTACTCACTTCACTTGGCATTAGTTCATGTAAATCATTCCAGGCTTTTCTGAAATCATCCTGTTTGTCATTTTTTATAGAACAATAATGTTGCATTACGTTCATATACCATAATTATTCAGTCATTCTCCAACTGAAGGGCATCCACTCAATTTCTAGTTCCTTGTCATTAAAAAAAGGGCTGCTACAAACATTTTTGTGAATGTGGTTCCTTTTCCCTTTTTTTAAAAATGATCTCTTTGGGATACAAATCCAGTAGAAACACTGCTGGACCAAAGAATATTATGCCAGAAATTTCAGTGACCATTGCAGTGGTACACTTTGTTTTGGAAATGTCTTATAGAAAAATAATGTGTAAATAAAAGGCTATTAAATAAAAAAAAAAAAAGAAAGAAAAATAATGTGGAGTTCCCTGAAGCATATTGATTAAGTGACTTGCCCATTGTGACACAGCTATTCACTATTTGGATTTAAACCAAGGTCTTTCTTTCTGTAAATTGATACTCTATATATGTTAATCTCACTATACTGCCTCTACAGGAAATTTAAATAAATAGATGAGCCAGTGAATGGACACAAAAAGTTTTCATTTTACTCATAAAATTGATAATATTATTAAAGCTTAAATAATTAGACTAAGCATGTAACAAAATAGGAAATGTTTGCAGAACAGAAGGAAAAAAACCTGCTAAATTTTCAGGATAACTGTCTATGACATCTTCAGACTTATGTTCTATAATCTGTTTTCTCAAATCTTTTTTCACACTGTAACTTTTCTCGTTAGTCTGATAATTTACCCCAAATTTGGTTTGTTTTCCTTCAGAGAAAAATTTCAACATCCAATTTCTGTTAGTTTTCTGTTTTTCTCATAATCATCTTGCTCCAGTGCCTTAGTTGTTCAGTAGATCTGAAGGAAACTAAAATTTTTTTCAATCTGCCTCAGAAGATTCTGTTTGCTTTTTCCCTTATTTAATAGATAAGACCATCACATGTCAACTATTTACAACTGTAACATGCACAGAAGAGACAGTGATAGCCAAGTGTTTTGATCTTGTAAAAGTAACACAGTTTAATACTCATTTCCTTCTGGGGGCAGGATGGGGAGAATAATTGAGGATCCAAGATATAGAACTAAAGTTCCCTGTTCTTCCTGAGGCATGGCCATGAATGAAAATATTCTTTTGGGGCCTTCCATGTATCCCTACAGTTTATGAGAGCCTATCATGCAGAACCAGTGAAAAAGAAACCATCAGATTTTACACTGAAGAAGTTGATACAGAGATTGCATATCAGGGACCCTGTGCAGAATGTCAAGGCCCTGCTGGGTTGCAGGTGAGTTAGATATAGCCCTGATTCCCAGAGCCCACACACCTGAAATCACATCAGAGCATTCAGCTCCCTCATAGCCCTTTACTCTTAAATTTGTTTTATCCATGTCCTCAACTCTAGGGTTTAAGACCTAGTCAATAATGACTAGGCAGCTTTGGCTCAAGCGTTTTGCTAATTACACTGCAGACCCCTTTCTTCTTCAAGTTCATTCCTAGCTACACAGTATTAGAAATCTGTCATACTAAAAGTATCTTCTGTCTGTTTTCCACCTTATCCCAGGTATCCTTCAGATATGCAGTCCTTTGCCCGGAGCCGTCTACCTGGTCCCTGGGATTTCAGCAGAGCTGGGACCCGGATGAAGCTCCCACAGCCAGAGACCTGGGATCGAGTGTTGAGCCAGAAGGGGAACAAAGCCTCTGTCTGGGAGGGGCTCATTGGTAAAAACTAACTCTCCCTATTTAAATCACATTTATGGCCCACTCTTCTTTATATATAATCTAAGCCTTGTGAAGAGTATCTCTTTACAATTCTCTCTGTGTGATGTTCCATTACTGAGATAGGGTTGAATTTGCAAGATATACTATCTGGTAGCTGGTTGGGTCTTCTGGGGGCTTCCACCTATTGTACAGTAGTACCTGTTGAGGAAGAATACAGTTAAGCTCTTTCTTAATTAATACCTTATAGTATTTTGCACACACTCCAGTCTATGTTCTCTTTATAAAAGTAGGACAAATCTTATGAAAATGGCCATCACATTTGTATTCTTTCAATTTAAAAGAAAGTACTGTTTGAATCCTTTAGGAAGAAATATAACAAACAAGGGCAGATTGTTGTCTGATTTTTATTTTTTATGGTATACATGATAACTTGTTACCTTGTTTTGGGCTTCATGTGTTGTGTATGCTTTTGGTTAAATTCCCTGAGGAGGAATCACAATTACACAAATGTGGATCTCTACCAGAACCACCACTTCTTGGTTTACTGAGAACATAAGATGAAGTAACTAGGTTGTTAAATGTGCTGCCTTGATCGTTAGGGCTTTGCAATTTCAACTATCCCATCTGCCCAGAGAGATAATAAATTTACTCCTGAATCTGAGGAGAATTTATTGTTACCTTAGAAGTTTTCCCTTCCTGTTTAGGAGGCCTTTCTTCTTGACATATACTTTCTCTTGGCTCCCTTTCTATTGTTTTTCATATCCCATGGGATCTTAGGAGAGATGAAGCCAGGTTCCTTTCATGTATTTGACTTTGGGAAATACAAATGACTATTTCTATACTAAGTTCACCATAAATCCAGTCTGGTAAATGGTGTTGATCACCAGCTTATCTATGGGGTAGCTAAATATAGCAGTATTATCTTGAAAGGTCACGGTAAATGATCCTAATTCCTCTCATTTGTGAATCTTTAGGACAAGATAGATACACTTAATCAAAAAGGAAAAAACTGTTAAAGTGTACACTGTCTAGATTACAAGTATGCTTCCTTAGCTTGCATTCTCATATAGAAGCATTTTCTAATAACTTTGGGATTGTGCAAATTTGGCTTTATGTAAAGATTTCTGGAAGAAATTTCAACCACTGATAAGAGCCAAGTACAATGGGTGAGGAAGGGGCAACATACCTCATACCTATGCTTATTTTACTATAAAAGTATTGTGCATACTTTATCATTAACTTTTGCTTAACTTTTATTTTATAATTCTGCTTATTATCATGGTATAGTATTTAATATGTCTTCATTTTGTTATATTTTATAACCTTGTGTAAAGGTATTATTTTGTATATGCCTTTGTTTTTGAAGTGAAGTGTGTGGCTAGGAGCAAACTCTAACTCTAACCCTAAATTTACCTTGGAACTCTGGCACCAATTCTAGTTCTAACTTCAATTCTGACCCTAATCCTAACTTTCTGGCTGCAATCCTAAATTTGCCTCATTTGTATTACATAAAAATCACTTAGAGGTCTGCAGAACAAATCACTTATATAAATCAAAAACTGAAAATATAAAGTTTCAATATGATTAAAGTGCCAGGTGTAAAAGTTAGCAACACTCTAATAAGACCTTACCTCTGAGACTTGCTACCTATATGACTTAATTTTCCTGACTGTTTCTTCATTTGCAAATAGAATAAAATTGTATAAAAATGGCTTATAAGGCCCCTTCTACCTTAAATTATTTTCTTATGTACATAATCTGATTTCAAAGCATATTCATTGAGTAGAGGCCATATATGAGCCATAAAATTCAGTTTAGCCTATATGACTTAAATATATTCCTATTTGGTTTTGGAAACACTATTTCTGGAGAACACTTGGAGCTAATAAAAAAATATGATGATTTTGAAACTTAACATCACTTATGCATTTGTAGGGGGAAATCATGACTGTAGAGCCTGTGCTATCCTTAAGTACATTCAGCTTAATGGCAGCTATACAAATTATAAAAATAGCAATGTTGTCAAAGCTTTTCTAGGTAGCCTTCTATAAACCTCAACAGGACTTTTTGGCATAGTCAGACTAATAGTTGCTGGGAGGCATATTGTAATATCTTCTTGAAGAAAAACTATTGTAATTTTACTTTGATGTTTTTGTCATAACAGTATTTTGCTTTATTATCATGGGAATAGTTGTAATGTAAGGTCACAAAACTGTTCCTTTGCTTAAAGGGGAACCTTTTGGATTCTGTGAAACATATAATTGCTTTTCTATATTACACATATCATTTCCACTATCCATCCTGAACATCTGGTCAATATTTCTCATGAAAGATTTCTTGGGATAACTTTATTTTTATTGAAAAAGGATTTCTTGTCTTTTGGCCTTGGAGGAACTTTTCAATATCAAAAGAGGATGTTTTGCAAATCTAAATAAAATTTACTATATCTGATTGCTTGCTATCTTGGAGAGAGAAGTAGAGGAGGAGGAGGAGGAGGAAGGGAGAAAGAGAGAGAGAGAAATTTAGAACACAATGTTTTGCAAAAGTTAATGTAGAAAACTACCTTTGCCTGTATTTGGAAAAATAAAATACTATTTTAAATAAATAATTAAAGTTTGGTGATGGCAATGCCAAATTTAATGTAAGTAACGGGATTTATCTTTACTGAATAAGACATATTAGAAATTTTCTAAATTATAAATTCTAAACTTCAGTTCAAACTTATTTTTCGGTTCTTACTAAAGCTGTAAGCATATTTTCTTTTCTTTTTTAAAGCATTTTTTATTAAAGCTTTTTATTTTCAAAACATATGCATGGATAATTTTTCAACATTAACCTTTGCAAAACCTTGTGTTCCAATTTTCCCTCCTTTCCACCCATCCCCTCCCTTAGATGACAAGTAATCTAATATGTGTTTAAACATGGTAAAAATATGTTAAATCCAATATATGCATACAAATTTATACAATTATCTTGCTGTACTAGAAAAATCAAATCAAAAAGGAAAATAAAATGCAAGTAGACAACAAAAAGAGTGAAAATGTAAACATATTTTCAATTAACAAAATAATATTTCAAAAATATCTTTTTTTGTCAGTATCTATCTTTCTATTTGACCCCATCTCTTCCTAAGACCTATCCACTGGAGCTTTATAACTTAAATTGTAGGGTCCATTCCACCCTGCTCTGTTCTCTCCCTAAATTTAACAAGTAAAACAACTTTTTTTTCTCTTTTAGACAGTGGGAAGTTGCCCTATATGGCCATGCTAAGGAACTTATGCAGCCTGCTTCGAGTTGGAATCAGTTCCAGGCACCATGAACGCATCTTGCAGCTGTTGGAGCGCAAGGTATGGAGATACTGGGAGAGCCTTTCTGAGCCATATAGCTATTGCAGGGATGGATGAGTGTGGAAATGTGCTGCACCTTGATTTGGGGCAGTATTGCTGAGGAGGTGGGATTGGATTCAGGTTGTCAATAAGGATTATTTTCTTAGGGAAAAATAGCACTTGGAAAGTCAGTTATGTGGGATTTCATTAAAAGGCATAATAGATCCATCCTTTAGAAACTAAGATTTCTTGGAAAGAATGATTGTATAGCCCCCCACAGAAAGTGAGTATGTAAGAAATAAGGAATCAATCACATTTCTTCCTTCCTGTCATTCATTTCTCTCTTATCTCTTTTTTGCCTTACCATTCATCTTGTTCTCTCTTCCCACAGTTTTCTCCTTTTCTCACCTTTTACATTTCCATTTCTCCCTCTCAACCCAATTTCTTCCCATCTACCATAAATCCTCAGTTTCTTTCTCTCTGTTTTTTTCACTCCAGGAATCAGTGATCCGTAGCCGGCAACTTCCCTTCCGATTTCTTTCTGCCCATACATCCATCAGTGACCTGGAGCGACAGCTCCTCAAGTCTGGTACCATTTGCCCATCATCACCCACAATTCCCCATACTTTCCCCATTTCTGGGGAAGAACAAAGAAAGCACAAGACACAGTTTTAACCCTTGCTTCCATGTTCCAGGAGGACAGAGGGGGTTCAGAGATCTCTAGCATTCGTGGGTTAGGGGCTGGGGTGGGGGAGGACTTGGGAAGGAGTTAGGGAAGTCAGGAAGGCCCAGATTAAAGCGATTTTTCCTCAGATCACTTTATTATCTTTACGTTTCAGGACCAATTCCCCTTAATGTAGTTTTAATGCGGCAGTTATTGGAAAGGCTGGAAAAGAAAGGCCAGATACCCAAGCCACAGCAGCATCTGACTAATAGAGACCTTCGGTTTGCAATGTTGGTGCCTGTGCTATATGAACACTTCAAAAGGGAAAAGCAACGACTGAATAAGATTAAGTAAGTATGCCCGAGTGTGTATATGCCTTCCTGAGAGTGGAGGGAGTAGGAAAACAGGGAGAGATAAATTAAAAGAGACACTGGAGTTACCAACTGTCTATGTAAAGATATAGTCGTGCTTATTAATGTACTTGCTGATATACATCTCCCTGGTCCATATTTTTCTTTGGCCCTGGAAATTTTGCATTTAAATGTACTCTAGAAAGAGTACATTAAAAACCTAGTAGCCTATTCCTGTCTTCATTTTTGTCTCTGTTTCTGTTTATTCCCTTCTCAGTAAATGACAGTAGTTTACAATTTCCTGTAGGATAAGATATAAACTGCTTTTAAAAAATCCTTTAAAGTCTTCACAACCTTTAGAGATTTGTTGGATATTATTTCTCTTTATTGGGTAGCTAAGTGGCAAAATAGATAAAAGTTCTGGGCCTAGAGTTGGGGAGACTCATCTTTATGAGTTCAAATCTAGCCTCAGACAGTTACTAGCTATGTGACCCTGGGTGTGCCTCAGTTTGCTCATCTGTAACATGGGCTGGAGAAGGAATTGGCAAATCATTCCATTATCTTTGCAAAAAAAAAAAAAAAAAAAACCACCAAAAAAACCCAAATCCAAATGGAGCCACAAAGAATCAGACATGACTGAACTATCACAACAAAATGTCTTTTCATATACTCTTTTACGAGAGTATATATAATGTAGTATATATAACACATATAAAAATAAAATATTACTACATATATATGTTATAATTCATTATGCACTCATTACAATATAATAAACAATATTATAATAAACTTTAGTAAGCACTCAAATGATAATATACTCAACACCCATAGTATAATAAAACATAAACATATTATATTATACAAATAATTATAATAAAACATAAAAAGGTTCAGTCAAAAATATGACATACCATTTCCACTCTTCCATTGGCTTCTTAAATTTGCTAATCTTCAAGAACTCAATTTATAAGGGTTGCCTTTTAACAATGCTTTTCTTCTCCCTCAAAATCAGCTTATGTGTGTTTTGTAAGTACCCAAATGTCTACAAGACTCAGCATATAGAGGGCAGATGTATCAGACATGTAGACCCACAATGCTCTCTAGGGCTGCCAAACGAGATTGAAATGTAATTTGGAAACATTTAAGAAATTAAAAATATGATACAACATAGATATTAATTTGTAATTTTCTAAGTCACTATGCAGCCTATATATTTCTCTTTGAGTTTGACACCATTGGCATAGTGGATAGAGAATAAAAAAGAACTGCATTCAGATCTTGCCTCTTATGTCTTCAAGTCATTGAACCTCTCAGTGTTCTAGCAGCTTAGATTACATGGGAAATACGGCTAATCTGCACTGGTAGAAAAAGTTCCTCATTAGAAACCCTACCTTAAAGAAATTACTTGTCAGTTACACCTATAATGTCCTCTCTCCTTCCACCCCACCTCTTTGCCCCATTTTCCTTTCCTCCCATAGTATCCCAAGTACCTAGCATATTTCCTGAAACATAGTTGGTGCTTATTGAAAACTTGCTGATTTAACTAGGCATCCATTGTGTCTACAACATTGGATGTTGTTCTTCTCTGGCTATTTGTCTGAATCTCTGAAGGCCTCTATCAGTCCTTGTACCAGTTTTGGTTTTGTGTCTTATTTTTTAAGACATCTTGTGACTTTGATTCTATTTCTCCTTTTCTTCTTATCTATATGAATACTCAGTTTTGCCCTTGTCCTTTTTGCTAGTTCTCTTAATTTTTCCCAAGTAAATGGAATTATCTCGCTGTATGAAATGAGCTTTTCAAAGGCAGCTAGGTAGACTTGAAGTTAAGAAGACCCAAATTCAAATGCTGCCCGAAGCCCTCACTGTATGACTCTGGGCAAGTCATTTAACTATTCTCTGCCTCAGTTTATTTGTAAAGGATCATAATAACTTATGTTATTTGTTTATTTGTAAATTTATACAATTTTACAATTGTACAAATTATTTTTTGTAATAATTAATTGTAAATTATTTGTAAATATTTGTTTTTTATATGTAAAATGGAAATCATAACATTTGTCAAAAAAAATAATAACACTAATATGGCTGTTGAAAAGATAAAATGAGATAATGGGTAAAGTGCTTTGAAAACCTTAAAAGTTGTATAGATGCTAGCCATATTATTATTGCTATCCAAGCATAACAGAGCACATGTGATTTGTGGTAGAAAACTTGGAAGAATCCCCTCTTTCTTGTCCATGAGAATGTTTTGGGGGTTTGGAGAGAAGGCTGAGAGAGCCTTGGTTAGCACTCCTGCCTCAATGGGTTGCTATGCAGGTGAGAAGCCAGAGAGAGGATCTCTGAAAGACCCTCTTATCTTTCCTCAAAAAAGTAAGGAATAAACTTTGGGATATCTTTCTGGGGTCTTTTTGTCCCTCTCCTTTAGCCAATGGAAGCAAGATTGGGAGATGATGAAGCGCTACCAACAGGCCTTGGAAACAGCTATGAACCTATCTGTGCAACACAACTTACCCCCACTACCTGGTCGCACCTTGATAGTCTGCTGTCCTGGCCGATCTCAAGAAAACAAACGGGTAAACACAAAGGGAGGATTTGGGATATAATGGGACTGTGCTAAAAGGAAGAGTTGGAAGATAGAGGGGGTACTGGAGATCCTTGTGATCCCTAGATCTGACTCCCCCTAATAAGTAACCCAAAGTAATCTGCCCTTTGTTCCTAAATTTTCCAAGGGCTTGAGTTTGGTCACTAGGAATGAGCTGTGCTGCTTATGAACAGGAAATCCCTGTTGTGTGTTTTCCAGCCTCATTTGTTATGATTTATTAATCATATTTATTATCAATAATCATTATTGTTAGTTATTTTTGTAATTATATTTATTACCATACCTAATTTTAATTATGTAATATTATAGCATAATATATCCCAAAATAATAATTATAATGAATTATTATTAATAAATATACCATGTTTGTATGTGAAAGAAGCACTGAAGCACAGTGGCTAACAATGCAAGGCTTGGAATCAGGAAGACCTGGATGGTAGGCTAAAAGTGTTCCTGTTGAGAATGTGGCTTGATCTTGAGCCTCAGCCACTCCAGCAATCTAGATAGAGGAATCCATCTCCTCTCAGATCACTTTGGTTAGTTTTCTCTTTTGTGAACTGGGTCACCCTAAACTCCAATGCTGAGTGCAATGACATGGACTTTATCCCTTAAGGGCAATAATTCACCTAGATTAGATTGTTTACATCCTGAACAGAAGTAAAGTCTCCTCTTTGATGTGAAGTCCTGCCCAAGATCAAGGAACATGTTTCCTAAGGATTAGGGCAATTTCATCTATCAATCTTATCTTTTAGAGATTGACTGACTGACCTACAAGGGCTAGTCCTTGAATAAGGAAATAAAAAGCCTGCATCCTAATTAATAATAGGTTTTTAGTATAATAGAAAATAATTTCTCTCAGGGTTAGTATTCTAAAGAATCACCTGAGGGATGTTGTCCCTTCAAAAGTCATCAGAGGGATGGGCAGGACACTGTTTATCGACACCAATGTCACTGTCTCAAACAATATCTCTTAGGAGTTGCCCTCTTTCAATAGCTGCCCGGGGAAAGTAGTTCAAACTTCTAGACCATGTGGGAGTATATTTGGTTATTTTTCTATTAATAGAAATTTAATTTTGACTTTCACTGGCAAATTATAGATATTATATATATGTATATACATTTACACATGCATATATAAATATAACTATAGATATCTATGTAAATATCTATATAGATACATATAGATATCTAGATATGAACAAAGACATAAAAGAAATTTTAAAAGATAAGCATGCATCCTGAAATGCCCTCCACCCTTTACAATCCCAACATATCATAAATGAAGGATCTGAAGCTTCTATTATCTGCCAAATATTATCTTTTCCTGAAGTTATGTGTTTTAATTTCAACATAGATGTCACTTTTTCCTAGTTTTCCTGATTCTTTTTGGCTTTCTTGACTGGGTATATACAACATGAATATGTCACTTGCAAATATCTTTAAATGTGTGTTGATTCTATATTATTTGCCAAGATATATCGTGGGTTGTTTTTTTTTCTACTTTCTAATTTTTTATCATTTCATGTCTTTTTGTGCTACTTTGAATTCTCCATAGTCATCATTACTTATAATAGGAGTCTTTTTTAAAGTTGGGAGTTATCCTCCTTCCTATTCCTCTATTCATTCAAATAGAATCTCCAGAATCATGTGCTACTTTTGGTTGCAATGGTCATGGCCCGTGCTGAGCAGGCTGAGCTCTTACTTTGTAAAAGGTATATTTTGAAAAAAGCTGTGATTAATCCAGAAGAAGGTATCCTGAAGACTGCAACGGAGCTCCAGACCCAGATAGAGGTAAGCCTAACTACTCTGCTGGGTAGAGTTTATGGAGGGGGGATTTAAACAGTTAGGCAATGGCCTGGGCCAAATCTGGATATATTGTACAGGAAAGATAGATAAAAGAGATGGGCCTAAGGATAATCTGAATAGATGGCCACAAGGATAGATGAATCAATGAATCTGAAATAGCACTTATGGGTACAAATGGATAGCGCTATAGATATGTACCTACAAGTGTCATCAGTGACCAACCTGTTCGTTCCTCAACTCCTAATCCTGTTTGTCCCAGGAAATGGCTGAAGAGAAATCAGAATCAAAATCAAATCATCATCCATTTGCTTTATACATACTGGATATGGTTGCTAGGCGGGTGCCGGTAAGTACCTCAGCCAAGTGGACTCTCCAAGTCCAAATTTCTTAACTTAGGTTGTTGAGTTTCCATCTTCTTGACCCCTGTATTATAATTCCAACTCTTCCACATCTCTCCTTTAAACTCAAATGTGTGCTATCCTTCAGTACTTCCAATATCAATTCTTTCCTTACCTTATCCCTTTCCTATATATGTTCCCAAGTGGGATGTCAGCTCTATTACTTTTGAGTCAAGGGAGCAGCATATTTGTATTTCTCTTCTCAGCAAAGTTCCCTCTGATCCCCAGGCCATTCTTTACACCTTTTTAATTCTCCTACATCCCCAACAAAGCTCCTCAAATTTTTTCTGGTATGAGCTCATATTGCTTTTTCTACAGACAGACACAGTTATCTTTGTTGGTAACACTATGGAGGACCCTGAGTTTATGTCTGCTAAGCAATTCTTCTGGCAGCGTGTGAATCCCAAATGCCTTTTTGTTGGAGTCGATTTAACTGGGATGCATTCTGGGTAAGGCTCTCTGTTTTTTCTCTTCACATTCTTCTTTCCCTTGATGCAAGGAGGAGACAATTTATTATTACTTGTCATAGATCCTATTTCCACTTGAATCTTTTCTTAACTCAGCCCTTTATCCAGTGACCTCACTCTCAACTCCCAAACTCTGTCTTCTACCATTGTCCCACCACAGGTTTAAAAATGTTGTGGGTTTTTTTTTCCCTGGGGTCTGCATGTTAGTATTGGACCATGACCTGGGCCCAGGCAGTCTCAGTTTCACCTTGCATAGCCTTTCCAGCAGGTAGAAAGAAACGGCCTGGTGTGTAAGAATGTACTTTTCTCTGTAGTATAGGGTAGCACCACCTCCTCCTGCCATATCAGCTTGCATTCAAGGATTGAGTTCCCTTACTCTAGCTGCTGCCTCAGGTTCTCGTAGTGACACTGTGGAATAGCTCTGTTTCCGGGCATAACTCTGTACCTCGAATTGGCTCATGAAGGCCAACCAGTGAACTTCCCGTTAATAATTAGTCTGCAGATTAAATTAGTTTTTATCTAAGACGTTCACTCAAATGCATAATAAGAATAATAATTATAAGTCATCCCCCCACTAGGGTACAATTTCCCACAGACATACTATGTCCATTGGAATAGTGGGCTCAAATTTTTAGTACGGTGGTGTAATAAAAAAGCTCCTAGCACTGCTGTACCTGGAAGACCTCTCTTTATTCATGGAGTACTCCCATAGCTCTCTTAAGTCTTTCTTTCTTTTTATTTTTTTCTGGACAAAGGTCAAACTTTTTTTTATTAAGCACATTCCACAGTACAAAGCTTTAGGTCATGAATAATATCTTTACAATTTAGCAATTTCAATAAGTTGTTCAGACACAAACTTATTTCAAACAGATAATTGGCAAACATAATTAATTACAAGTTAGAAGCAGACGATCTCAGTGCTTTGAAACATTAATATAGCAGTAATGTACAATTGCTCAGTTATGGTTAGCAAAACTAAAATCCAGAGTACAGCCAGGAATTGCTACTCTGAATCCCCAAAGTCAGTTTCCTTGGGTGCCAAAGATAAAGTCCACTGCTGTAGTTTAATAAGCACAATCCAAAAGTTGTGTGTGTTCAAACATCGTGATCTCCCAAGGAAAATGAGGAATTTCCATTGTACACATGCATAAAAAGGACACTGCTCTCTGAGAAACCTACATCTTTCCAAGGCAGATTGTGCGCTTGGGTTGCCAGGGTCTGTTTCTGTCTGGCACTTTGAAGCTGCTTTTCCCTTAGGAAATAGTCCTGTATGCATGTGTGTCTATCTTGAGTAATATGTCTCCCCATAGCTTCCATGTTCCCTACTCTTCAGTAGCTCCTCTTCAAAGCATGTGTCTAAAGTGGAGGGAGAGAGAACAAAAAAATTCTCTCCCTATCTCCTGCATGGAATTTACTCTACAGCTAGTTCCTACCTTACAAAGTCTCTGAACTCTGACAGTCAGTCATCCAAAGGTTTAGCTAGTTAGAGCTCGAGGAATGGCTAATTAGTTTGCTGAGCCAATCAAGTTTTTCTCTTCTTAACCCAATCAGAAAAATGTTCTCACCTAATAAAAAGACCATAATATAAACACATCTAATTTACACATTAAATAACCTCATCCTATCTGCCTACTTTCTACCTGACATCATTTGAGCTTGAGGTAAGGAATCCCATGTCTCCTCCCTTTACAGTAGTTTTGTAGAAAATACATGCAGAGGTGCATGAGACTCCTACCAAAAGAACTGCAACAATTTTGACAAGTTTTCTGCACTGAAGGCCTACATTGACGGGATACTCACTCTGAATGCAATCCTTCCTAATTTTGGATGTTTTTTTCTTTTTCGGGTCATATTATATCACTCTTTTTTCCCCCTTCCAGTTCACTCAGTAGGAACCCCAATGATGTCATCCTCACAGGCTGCACCGATGGAATACTGAAGTGAGCTCTGGGTGGGGGATGGGGGAGGGGGGAGAGGAGTTAAGAGGAATTAAAAAGACTTCTGAGATATAGTGGCTTACATTCCTTTCCCCATCCAAATTAAAGCCCAGCTCCTTTTTATAAAATTTTCAGCCTTGCCCGAATTCATTTTTATTCAGCCTCAATTTTTTTAGTTCATTTTTTTTCCTTTGAACTCCAACCCCCACCATCTGTTAAGCTATTCCCTTTCTACCATTATCTTTATTTATTTTTTTATTTTTTTATTATAGCTTTTTATTTACAAGTTATATGCATGGATAATTTTACAGCATTGACAATTGCCAAACCTTTTGTTCCAATTTTTCCCCTCTCCCCCCCCCCACCCTCTCCCCTAGATGGCAGGATGACCAGTATATGTTAAATATATTAAAGTACAAATTAAATACAAAATAAATTTACATGTCCAAACCATTATTTTGCTATACAAAAGAATCGGACTCTGAAATATTGTACAATTAGCCTGTAAAGGAAATTAAAAAATATATGCAGGCAGGCAAAAATATAGGGATTGGGAATTCAATGTAATCGTTCTTAGTCATCTCCCAGAGTTCTTTCGCTGGACGTAGCTGGTTCAGTTCTTTACTGCTCCCTTGGAACTGATTTGGTTCATCTCATTGCCGAAGATGGCCAACTACCATTATCTTTAAATCTTAATCATAGTCCCCCTTCTGAAAGAAGTACTGTGCTGTGCACACCTGACCACCCATTCATATAACCCCAATTCCTTTTTCCTTTACTCACAATCATATTATCTAAAGCATGAATCTGTTGATGATTATGACAAGATACCCATATGTTCTTTCAAGCTGGGAACAATAGGCTATGCTGTTCATTTGCTGGCCATTCCTTTCTTGGATAGTTTATAGTTGCTAGCCTCTGATCAATAGAATATCCTTTTAGTACTATGGTTTTCACCCTTCCTCATGATCCCCTTAGTTATTGTTGATCTTATGGTTATGTATCTTAGGTTTATTTCAGAGCGTGGAATGTCTCGTCTCCTGGAACATGTGGGCCAAATGGACAAAATATTCAAGATCCCACCCCAGAGAGGGGAGGCACAGATTTTCCCTGATAAGCTGCTAGAGGAGAGGGTCCCAGGCCCCCTGACCCCTGTTCCCCAGCAAAGGTCAGTCTGGATAGGATGAACTGGGAAGATCAAATGGGTTCTGGTGCATGAAGAGATCTATGGAAGTGATAGATTTTCCCATATACAGTTATAGCTCCTCATTTCTGGGTAGAGGTAAACCCCTTCAGTAAGGTTCAAGAGTAAGGTTCCTGTCAAATCCCTCCTTTTCCCCATGCTACATATCTCTGCTGAGGGTTTAAGATATAGAGAAAGTATAAATACTGGGAAGGACAGGGGAGGTTTATATCCTGTTTCCAAATCCAGGGTGATGGATGAGTGGTTCCCAAAAGAACTATTCTTTGATTTCTCTTATACCCAGTAAGTGATGTCTCTGAGTCCCAGGTCTGCTTCTAAGGCTGGAGCCCTAGTGATGCCTTTGGGAGTTGGGTATGGGATATCTTTAAGCTGAGCCGTGCTGAGCCCTGTGGGCTGTTCTGCCTCCAGCTGGCGTAGTGTCCGTGTTTTCATCTCATCTACTTTCCGGGATATGCATGGAGAACGGGACTTGTTGCTACGTTCAGTGCTACCTGCCCTGCAGGCCCGTGCAGCTCCCCACCACATCAATGTTCGTGGCATTGATCTGCGCTGGGGAGTCACTGAGGAAGAGACCCAAAAAGACAGGTGAGTGCAGTGGGATAAGAGAAATGGATAGGTGATGTGGTCTTGGAATATCAGAAACATAGAGGCTGCTGAGGGGTTTTAAAGGAGATGCGTATGAATGGGGCTGGCGGATTGGAAAAGGTGAGAGGCAAAGAATCAGGGCATGAAAGTTTTAGGGTATTTTGGAGTTGGTACATTTAGAGATGTGAGACAAAATAGGTGGTATAGGAGTTTGGGGGTATTGAAGAAATTTGGGTACTCTTATCTATTCTTACAACTAACTTCGAGTTACCATCCCACAATTAGCTCCATTCCTAGCTCATTTTTTGTCTTCTGATAGTTCTTGTTCCATAGCCATCATTTAACACTGCTACTTATTCTTATATGTTAATTTCTTTCTTCTCTTCTCACTCCACCTAATAATTCTCCTTCTCTCCCCTTTTTTTCTCTGTAGACAATTGGAGTTGTGCTTAGGGGAAGTGGAAAACTCACAACTTTTTGTGGGGATCCTGGGCTCCCGCTATGGCTATGTCCCTCCCAACTACAGTCTCCCTGATCATCCACACTTCTGTTGGGTGAGGCAGCTAGAGAAAGGGGAGGGCATAGGGAGCAATCAAAAATATGGGAACTGGGCCAATGAGGAGGAGGTCTGGTCTTGCTGAACTCAGAGTTTCACAGATTGAGAGTAAAAAGGAACCATACAGGTCCAACACCCTCATTTTTACAGATGAGAAAATGGAGATGAATTAAGTGACTAGCTTAAAGTTATTCAAGTAGTAAATGGCACAGTCTAGACTTGAACCCAGATCTCCTGATTTTGAGACACAGTACTTTGTTATATTATGTTCCCTTTTCTGAGGATTGTATATGGGTGATAGAGAGCTAAGACTAGGATGAAGAGCACATTTGGGAAGGGAGGAACATGTTAGAATGAAGGTTTCCTCTTAAGGATTATATGGGTCCATTGTTTTTTTTTTTTTCTTCCCCTCTATAGAGCAAGATTATTAAAGGGTTATGGGAACCTCTTAGACTTTAGAATAAAGCCTTGAGAAAGGGAAGCATCCACTGACCTAGAATGAAGCCTTTTCTCTTCTCATCTCTCAGGCAAAGGATTATCCATCTGGCCGTTCTGTGACTGAGATGGAGGTGATGCAGTTTTTAAGTAGAGGTTCTCGCCACCAGTCCTCCCCAGCTCTCATCTACCTGAGAGACTCCAGCTTCCTCAGGTACCTTGTCTACTTCCCAGAAGCCTGAGCCTTGATCTTTGGGTTCTGCCCCTTGCTCCCACCCATAGCATGTCTCGAGCACTATCCCCTCCTGATCACCCCATACCTTCCTGAACGTGATGCTAGAAAAAGCAATAGAAGGACAGGAAGAGCACAGGGCTTCTTTTTGTGGGCTCAGGATAGCCTTGGATTGGTAGATAGCATATTTCAAAGCATGGTGATGTTCTGTGGGATCTTTACCCTCTCTGGTGGGAAGCAGGGCCTAGTCTTATAATTTGGGGTGGGGTATGTCTCCGGTTGGCCAGCTCTGTGCCAGATGCCTGGAAAATGGACTTTGCCTCTGAGTCAGAAGAGGCTGCGGAGCGAATCTCAGAACTGAAGAGCTACCTGGACAAGCAGGAGGGTGTTACCTGCCACAGGTAAGATGGAAGAGGCAGCACCTGCTGTGGATTGGGGGTGAAGATTATAAGGCTACTGTGTGGGTGGTGTGGAATTAGGATTGGGGATTGGCCTCTGAGAGTGTGCCTTCTGTCCGTAGGTACTCTTGTGTATGGGGAGGGGTGGCTGCAGGCCGGCCATATGTGAAGGGACTGGAAGAGTTTGGGCAGATGGTGTTACAGCATGTGTGGGAGCTGCTCCAGAGGCTCTATCTCCAGGTCAGTGGCGATCGCTGGAAGGGGTTGGGGGTAGCTATGAGAGGACAAACACCATGCACATTGAAGTATTGGAGAGATTTGTGATTGGTAGATTGAGACAGGAGAGCCATGGAGCAGATGCCAGACTTCTAGAGGTGGGAGACAGTTCTGCCCTTTCCCCAGAGATTCTCTTTTCCATGTGCATCCTAGCCGGAGTCAGGACTGGAAGAGACCACATCCATTCAGAATGATGACACCATACAGTCAGCTTTTCAGCAGCTACAGCGTCCACCTTGTCCAGCTCGGCCCAGCCTCCTAAAGGACACTATCCAGCAGCTACAGCAACGCAGTGGGAGTCTGTGCCTAGTGATCGGGAAACCTGGACAGGGCAAGACAGCCTTCCTGGTACAGACAGGGTTGAGGATGAGCAGAAGGGGATAATGGATATATGCATGCTCGGGCAAGATTGGCTATAGCTTCTCTCCTCCCTCCCACAGTCATCCCTAGTATCAGCTTTGCAAGCTCCTTCTGGGGTCACCATGAGCTCCCAAGTATTCTTCCACTTTGTGGGAGCCCGTCCTGATCAAAGCTATGTCCTCATCTTGCTCAGACGCCTTTGTACTTACCTGCATCATCAGCTTCAGTGTTCCAGGCCTTTCCCAACTACCTACCGGTAAGCACTCTTCTGAGGCATTTCTCCACCCTCCTGGACCATAGAATGGTAGATTCAGAGTTAAAGGAAACATTAGAAGTCATCCAACTCCCTCATTATATAGATGAGGAAACTGAGGTCCCCAGATGTTAAGTGATTTGCTCCATTAGCACAAATGGCACCCTTGAGAATTTGAACTCAGGCCCAGAATTCTTTCTCTTTGCATGGATAGAGACTGTCATCTCTCCCAAGTTGCTGCATCAGGGATCCCTGATGTCTTCTCTCCCCACATGCAGGGGACTGGTGTGGGAGCTACAGACCCTACTTCCCAAATCTGCTCAATCCCTACGCTCTGGCCAGACTTTAGTGCTCGTCATTGATGGAGCTGACCAACTGGGAGACCAAAGTGGTCAACTGATCTCAGATTGGATTCCAAAGATCCTACCTCAGGTATGTATTGGGGGACAAAAAAGGACATGTTACAGACAAAAAAGGAAAAAAGAGGAATTTAGAAACGATTTGCTCTATGGAGTGATCTGCCCCCTTACTTTTTTTCTCTCATCTCCTAAAGAAAGTGCACCTAGTCATGAGTATGTCAGCAAAGACAGGGTTGGGGGACATCCTTCAAAGTCGTCGAGATGCTCATGTGGTGGCCCTAAAACCTCTGGAACCAACAGCACGAGCCCAGTTGGTGAGGCAGGAGCTGGCCCTGTATGGAAAGCGGCTGGAAGAGACACCTTTCAACAATCAGGTTGGGATCAGGGACCCCTTGGAGGGTCCCTGGAGAGAGGGAGCCTGGGGCTAGCATAAGAGTCAGGTCATGAATATAATGATAGATCTTGAAGACTAGAACTTTTCTTAGTAATCCAAATCTAGGGAAAGGTTATTAACTGTATAATTTTGTGGTAAACTAACCACCATATTCCATGGAAGAAAAACAGACAACACACTACATAGAACTTATATAAAACCAAATAGAGTCTATAGACTGATGTGCTTTGTAGCCAGCAGAGGTGTTGAAAAGAATTTTTATAGAAATAGGATTTTAGCTGGGCCTTGGGGAAGTTAGGGGAAAAAAGGGCTCCAGTTTTTCCTTGATACGTGTTTTAGTAGGCAGTATGAGTTCATTTAAAAAGAGCATTTGCAGTTTTCAAAAACCTAAATAGCAAATATAAGAGAAAGGAGCATAATAATGATAAATCAGAGATGACAACATGCAGTGCAGCAGCTATAGTCTAGTTGACACTAATTAAAGATCAGAAGTACTTCAGTTCAGTAACTTTATCTCAGGTTTCCACTTGGTGATAGGACTCTTGGTACATCCTTATTTGAGCAATTCCAACTCTGAGAAGTGACTAAGCTCCCAGCTTTTATATTCCTATCATCCAATTAGAAAGACTTTTTTTTTTTTTAGGCAATAAGAAAGATGCTGGAAGACTTGTGATGTGACAGTGAGATAATTCCATTGTTTAAGATCCTAGAAACAGGAACTAGAGAAAGAGCTTCCTTTTAGTGGGTCTGCATTATAATGGAAGGGATGTTGAATTTAGGACGACCAGGAAGCTACGTTTTAATCCCTTTTGCTCCTCAATGTCCTTCCAGATGCGGCTGTTGTTGGTAAAGCGAGGGGCAGCTCTGCCTCTTTACTTGCGCCTTGCCACTGATCACCTTCGTCTCTTCACTCTGTATGAACAGGTCAGGCGGGGCAATAACTCCCTTTTCTCTGTCTTCCATTACCATGGCGATTGTTTTCCCTTTACTCCATAGTCAGTAGTCTATTCTCATTTTCTGACTTTTATTTTCTCATTTCCAACCATTTATCTACCCAACTATTTCCTTATCTATTCCCTTCCCCATTCTCATCCCTCTCAGTTCTCATCCCCATTCTCTCTCCTATTACATGCTTTCTGTTTCCCACATCTTCTCCTGCTCTGGTCCTTCTTCCATCACCTGTATCACACCATCTCTGATCCCTGGACTCTTTCCCTAGGTGTCTGAGCAACTTCGGGCATTACCAGCCACTGTGCCCCTGCTACTCCAACACATGCTCGGCGTCCTGGAGCAGGAGCATGGCTCGGATATTTTGCCTCTTGCTTTGGCAGCCCTCCATGTCACACGCAGTGGTCAGTTTTCAGGAACGGGATGAATGAGGGAGGCACTTGGGAGAAGGTGGTGGGGGCGCAGCTGTTTTAGCACCTTTGAGAGGGGGATAACAAATAAGTCCCCACAGTGTAATTAAGATTGGGGGAAGAATGAGATTAGGGTAAAATTTGAAATGGGGGGGTGGTCTCCTCAGGGAATTTGGGGAGGGTCCCTTTTGTAGGCTTGGTGAGAGATTTTAGCTACTACAGAACTTGGTAATGGGTGAATAGGGACACTGTAGGGCTTAGTAAAGGGAGACTCAAGGTTACTGGATTGCAGGCCTAACGTTGGACCAGCTTCATGGGGTGATAAGTACCTGGCAGTCACTACCCTTGGAGACTGTGGATTGGGCAGAAGCCATGGCTGCTAGAAACCAAGGAGACCCTTATCCCATGGGTCCCTTTACTTACCTCGTCCACAGTCTACGCAGGTAATGGATGCCTACCTTTTTGTTATCGTGTTTCTCTTCCCATGTAAATGCTCCCCTGTGAACCACTCTGACTTTGGTCCCAAATTCCTCTCAGCATGAAGTAAAACCCAGTTTTATATACGGTTCCCTCCAAAATGAGGTGGTGCAGATTGCCCTTGGCTTGATTAAACTCTTCACTGTTTGTCTCCACTTGTACTCCCTGTTATGGCCAGTTTGCTGGGAGCGGGGTCCCTGGAGCTTCCTGGAGCCCGACTGCGCCTCCCTCCTGGGCCCCTGTGTTCAGCAGCCGAGCTGCGCTATAGGAAGAGACCTGGACTGAAGACCACAGCACACGTCCTCATTGCAGGTGATCAGAGCAAAGCAGTCAGAGCAGGGCACTGAGGGAGGGTGATCTTGACCTGGGATTAGGGAAATCATGTACCCCAGGGGGCCTCTGATCAAATCCCCTTCTTCCCAGGATCTAAGTGGGTGTCCCACGGGAAATTGTCCAGGGGATATTGAGGAGCTCACTCTCCAGAGGGATAAGGAACAGAACCAGGAACTTCCGATCCCTATTCTATATCTAACTTCCTGGATGTTGCCACCATCTTCCTCATGCAGTTCAGCTCTGGAGGATGTGTGACCTGGATGCCTTGGGTACCTTCCATAACTGCCACCCAGAGGCCCTGAGTGACCTGCCTTACCATCTGGTAAAGTCATTTCTCCCACTGTCATGCAAACCTTCCAGAACTTCTTTAGCTCCTTAGGATCCTTCCAAACCCCCAAATTCCCCACTCAGATCACTTTTCCTTCCTAAATTACACTGCGAGTTTAACCTGATTACTTTTTCTGGGTCAAAGTCTTAGCTGAGTAAATGTTATACTTCTTTACCATATCTAGTGCTAATATCTAACTCTGATCTTGATTGTCACTCCCTAGGCACAGAGTGGGAACCATTCCCTGCTTGCTTCCCTACTCACCAACCTCAATGTTATGACTACCTACCTAGAAATGGGCCTACTCTCCCAGCTGGGGGAAGCCCATGCTCTATATGGTAAGTTAAGGAAAGCTTTTTTTTTTTTTAAGGTTGTGCATTTGCATTCTTTTTTTTTTTTTTTTAAATATATTTCCATATGAATCATGCTGGGAGGGAAAAATCATAACAAAAGGGAAAAACCATGAGAAAATATAGCTTCTTTCTATAAAAGGGTACAAGAACTATATCCCCAAGGGACATAAGAGAAGACAAAATCTTTCATCTTCTGTCTTACAGTTCAGAAGAGCCATTAAATTGTGAGCTTCTTGAGGAAAGATACTGTCTTTTGCCACTTTTTTTATCCCTAGAGCCTAGCCCTGTACCTGGTACATAATAGGTGCCCAACAAATGTTTATTAATTCATTGATTATTGGATGGGGAGGGATCTAGTCTTGGGGATGCTGCTGGGAGAGTAATAAGCACTAGGAAGGACAGGTAGGGTTATTTTCCATAAATAAAACTCAAGGCCACAGAGAGGCCTGATCCCTGTTTCTTTTTTCTGATATACTTGGTAGGCCTGCTGCCTTTTTTCTTTAGCACTGGATATGATGGGGGCTGTAGTGACTGTCCAATGGAGGCTTGTTCCTTTGACTTTCCTTTCCCTCGGATAGCATCTTCAGTCCCTGTGGATGAGCCCTCCGAGCCAAATGTCACTGTATTCCACACATTCCTGAAGCAGCAATCCAAGCTGCTCACCCAGTATCCAGCTCTCCTGGCCCAGCAGGCAGCCAACCAGCCCTCCAACTCTCCTATCTGCCACCAGGTTTCAAAGCTTTCCCAGAGATGGTCTTCCCAGCCCATCTTGCACTGGCTCAACAAGCCCCAGACCATGGAAGCTCAGCAAAGGTATTGCTTCCACTCTCTGTAAATCTCTGCTGAGCCAGTTATGTTCAAGTAGCAGACCTGAGAAGGTGGGAGCAGTCCAGAATCAGAGGTAGCCTTGGTGGAAGATCAGGGGGCACACAGACTAGCATCCTGGATGGTAATTGGTCATGGAGTCAGTGATGAAGAAGGAGCATAGGATAGCCAGCAGATAGTTAATACTCTGGATCTAATAGAAGAGATAGCAAGTGGAGGATAGATTCATTGGAAGAAATGGCACATGAGACAGTTATACTTAGCGATACCTCAGAGCTGCAAGAGTGCCTCCTAATTGTGAAGTGCAGGCTGTGGTCATGTGGGTGCCTGATGGATTTGGAACAAACATGGACATCTGGAGAGGCAAACAGTTGGTTCCTTGAAGATAGGGACCACTGTTTTTATATCCCTAGAGCTTTGCAAATGTGCCCAGCATAAGCTTTTTGTTAAAAACAAACAGTTCTCTATTGAGAACTTACTTTGTGATAGCCACTGTTGTTAAGTGTTCGGGATAGAAAGAAAGTCAAAAACAGTTGCTCTTCTTCTCCCTACTCCTCTGAGAAATCCACATCCTGATGGGGGACAACAGCATTTAAAGTAATAGGGAGAAACAAAAAACTCATGCTACTGGAAGGCTTTAAGTTTTGTAAAGTGATTTACATTTGTAATCTCATTTGATCCCCACAACAACTCTTTAAGGTAAGCTAGCATATAGTTCTTGAGGGTCTTGAGTAAAGTTAATTAAGAAAGGTGAGAGTTATCAAATAATACCAATGTAGATACTCATGCTAGAGAACATATTAGAGAAGGAGGACTTGAGTTAAAGACCTGAGGTTTTTAAGATTGTGGGAATAGGTGGGTGGGTGGGTAAGATACACAGAGAGAAGATGGTAGTTAATATTTAAAAAGGAAGTAGCTTAGCCAGAGATCTTGGAATTCAAATGATTATTCATGGAAGGTGGACAATGGTACTAAGAAAGGAGGGAAGGTTTACACCTCTGTCTCATCCATTGAATTTGAGGGGGATGGGAAAGGGAGAGTGAGAGGAGTCTTAAAAGTCGGGCAGTAGAGGGAAAGGGAAAAATAGGAATAATGAAGTACACATTAAAGATGGGAAGAGAGGGTACTCTGGAGTGACAAAAGTACTCATAATTTATATACTCATATAATAGATATTAATATAATATATAATAATACATATAATAGATAATTTATGTAACATGTTGTACATATATAACATATTATATAAATAGACAATTTAAGAGAGAACAAACCCAATTGAGGAGATGTGATAGTTATATATCTACATATTGGTACATAATGGAACATTCTGTTCATTCTCTTCCTGCTCCTTCCTATTTCCCTCTCCTTTTTTCCTTCTTATCTGCTTTTTCCTCCTCCCCATCTCTTTCTCTTCCTTATCCTCTCCTACTTCTCCCTCTTCCCTCACTTCTTTCCTCCCATTTCTTTCTTTTTCCTCTCCCCCCCCTCCCATTTTCCTCACTCTCTTAAAATTTCTTTTTAGGTCCAGCCTGTCTTTGGTACCTCCCTCGACTCCTACAGCCGTGAATCTTTCCCCCAATGGACAACGGGCAATTGTGGCTACTGCCAGTGGGATTGTTCACCTGCTAGACACATGTACCTGGCAGGTAGGAAAGCCATGGAAAGAAAGAGTGAAGAAGTTGAAGGAACAGTAAGAGCCCTTCAGGATGACTCCACAGGCAACCATAACTTATAGACCAAGTGACAATCAAATTCATCTTGAAATGATGTCACTCTTGCCTTTTCAACAGATTCATCCCCAGAATCCTGAGGGCCAGGGGACAAAGATTTCTTAGAATAATTCATCAATCAGTGAAAGTAATTGAACAAGTGACAAATAAGTGTTAAAAACTATTAAAAAGTTGTGAAGAGATTCAAAGGAGAGAAAGATATGGTCCCTGAATTCCAGGACTTTATAAAGGATAGTGTAGGACCATAAAAAAGATGATGACTAGCATTGGATGTGACAATACAGCAAAGATGTCTAATTTCAGCACTGTGTGCTGAAATTCCTTTTATTGATGCAGATTATGACTTTGTGCCTTCTTACATATTTTTCATGCCCTTTCCTTTTTTTAAATTACTGTCACTTTCTAATGAAGCCTCCACTTTTCCAACACTTTGTCTCTGTCTCTCTCTCTTTTTCTGTCTCTTATCTCTGTCTTTCTTTGTCTTTGTCTCTCTTTCTCTGTCTTTGTCTCTCCTTTCTTCCCTCCCTTCCCTCCCTTAGTCTCTCTCTCCCTCCCTCCCTGTCTTTTTGTTTCTGTTTCTGTCCCTTTCTATCTCGTCTCTGCCTGTCTCTATCTCTGTGTTTGTCTGTCTCTGTCTCTCTGTGTCTTTCTATTTCTCTTTCTTGCTCTCTCTTTTTATAGTCCCAGGTTCAATAAAACCTTGTAAATAGTCTTCTTGAGTTGTCATGGCCCATCATTACATTGTTCTGTGGCCAGCCTTCTGGAGAAAAGCTGCTCCAAACTTAGCTAAGCTGTTCCTCAGAGGATTCAAGTTAATTCCAATGGACACTTGTCAGGTGCCTATTAGGGGTCTATATATGAAATTCAAATATGATAGAAACTGATTGGTTGGAAATGACTTGTTGAGGGACAGCAAGTGGGTCTGACTGGTGGAGTGGAAGGCTCACATAAGTAGGAGAGAAGACTGGCAAGGTAGGTAGGTAGGTTCCAGGGTTCTGGTTCAGAGTTTTTGTGACCACTGCGACTTCAACGAAGACCACAAATCTTTGGGAAGAGGAGTGATCTAGGACTAAGCTGAGGACCTCTTAGTCAGGACAGTAATCTGAGTACAGAGGAGCTCAGTGCTCTGGGTTAGGAGGGTACAGAGAGGTACTGTGTTGTCTCAGATACCTTTTTTGGTTAGGATTGGAAGTCAGGAACATGAGAGAATGAAAGTATAAGCTAAGCAGAACTTTGGTATTCCACAGGAGGAGAAGTCCATAGTGAGTGGCTGTGATGGAATTTCTTCTTGTCTGTGCCCCTCAAATACCACTCTGTTCCTCGCAGCCTCGGACGGTCGGCTAGAGCTCTGGGATCTCCAGGGTGGCTGGCGGTAAGACCTCCAATTTCCCCAGAGATCAGCCCTGATTCTTACTGATATAATCTCATTCACTTTCAGTCCTTCCTTCCCTAAAGTCTAGGCTACAATCACCTGAAGATTGGTAGTGGGAGGGGGCCAAGGATTGGGAGGAGAGAAGCAATAGAGCCAGAAAGCTTAATGAGGGAGGGAAGGAGATCCACAGGCCTGACTTGAGTTTCCTGGACTTAGGATATTCCAAATCAAAGCTCATCAGCTTCAAATCACTGACTGCTGCCTGAACCCTGATCACCGGCTTTTGGCTACTGTGTCCTTGGATAGATACTTGAAGGTAAAGTTGAAAATCTTGGGTTGGTAATAGAAAAAGAACTAGCTGTCAAAAAGGATAACAAGGTGACTAGGAGATAGCCCTGCAGAGTTGATCCAGTGATTTCTGAGTCATAAATACTTCTTCTGAGTTAGACTTGGCTGGGTGCCATCTGGCTTGATGGGAGGAGAAACAGATTTCAGAGAGGTAGAGGATTAGATGGAATAACCTTTGGGTCCTCTGAGAAGTCAAATCAGGAAAGTATGTCTTGCTGTGGGGATCTTAAGACCTAGCACATTGTATCTAATAGCTGTTTCTGTCTGCAGCTGTGGGACACAATTCATGGAAAGCTAGCTGCCCAGCACTTGTTCCAGAAGCCCCTGAACTGTGTTGCCTTTCACCCAGAGGGACAGGTGATCATCACAGGAAACTGGGCTGGGTATCTGAGTGTTCTACAACCGGACAGCCTCAGAGTAATCATGGTGAGAAAGTATTAATCATTGTGGAGATAGGGAGGAGAAGGAAGGACTTATTATGGCTGGGGAAGAGTGCATCTAAAGGTTTGGTATGCTAAAAGGATAGAGTGGAAAGTGCTCCCACGATACCCTTTTTCCTTTCCTCCTAATCTTGCAGGAGCTGGGAGGCTCAGGGTCCTCAGTCTGTTCTGTGACATTTGCCCCTCATGGGTCAGTCTTGGCTGCCAGCCATCTGGATGGGATTGTTGAACTGTGGGCTTGGCAGAAAGGAGCACGATTGGCTGCTTTCCCTGCCCACCAAGGATATGTTTCTTCTGCTCTCTTCCTGCAATCTGGACACCAGCTGCTGACTTCTGGGGAGGATGGCAAGGTCAGCTCAGGGATGATCCAGATGGGAACAGCTGAATTTTCTGTGGGTCTTCAGGGCATTGGGGAGACAAAATGGGATCTTTATGTCTCTTTTTTTTTTTTTTTTTTTGCAAGAGGGGTTAAGTGACTTGCCCAGGATCACACAACTAGGAAGCGTTAAGTGTCTGAGGCCAGATTTGAACTCAGGTCCTCCTAACTTCAGGCCGGTGCTTTATCCACTGTGCCATCTAGCTGCCCCTGTGTCTCTTTTTATTGGAAAGAACCTCTGAATTTTAGGAAGAGACTCTTTATGAAGATGTACCCCTGAGTGGGAAAGATCCATGAAAAGACAGGCAGATTGCGGGGAGTGCCTCTGTTGGAGAAATCAGGATAAATGGAATCTAAGGGCAAGGGCAGGGTTTGTTCTAAGTAGGTTCCCACTATTTTGCAGCTTTTGTTTTGAAAGCCTCTGAAAAAAAGAATTTCTAATGTATGGGGGAGCAGCTTTCTTTGCATATTGAATAATCTGTTGGTATCACTATTTATGTTGGGCTCTAGGTACAAGTATGGTCAGGATCCCTGGGCCGGCCCAAAGGAGTTTTGGGTTCCTTTTCCCTTTCACCTGCCCTCTCTGTGGCAATCAGTCCAGATCAGACTTATGTGGCTGTTGGTCATCATACAGATGGCATCAGAATCTACAGTACCTCTTCAGGTATTGAGATTTTGTGTAACAAGAAATAAATGGGGCAAGGGAAGAAGACATTTGTCATAGGAGCCTGGGTAGGGGTCAAGCCTTGGGCTCTACTCTAAGCTGTTCTGTTTGTCTAGGTACGGAGGAGAGTCATTGCCCAATGTCAGCCGTGGCAGTGTCTGCACTGGCTTGGTTGAGCGACAGGGTCCTGGTGAGTGGTGGAGAAGATGGGGATCTTCAGTGCTGGGTGCTTGGAGATGTAGCACCCACTTGTCTCTGGCTTTTGCCCGCACACCAGAAGGCTGTATTGGGTTTAGCTACCTCCCAGACACTCTTTGCCTCTGCCTCAGGTAAGCCAAAGGAATGAGCAGAGGAAATCTTTTTTTATTATAGCTTTTTATTTACAAGATATATGCATGGGTAATTTTTCAGCATTGACAATTGCCAAACCTTCTGTTTCAACTTTTTCCCTCCTTCCCCCCTCCCCCCCGCCAGATGGCAGGTAGACCAATACATGTTAAATATGTTAAAGTATAAATTAAATACAATATATGTACACATGTCCATACAGTTATTTTGCTGTACAAAAAGAATCAGACTTTGAAATAGTGTATAATTAACCTGTGAAGGAAATAAAAAATGCAGGTGGACAAAAACACAGGGATTGGGAATTCTATGTAGTGTTTCACACTCATTTCCCACAGTTCTCTCTCTGGGTGTAGTTGGTTCTCTTCATTATTGAACAAATGGAACTGATTTGGTTGATCTCATTGCTTGAGGATGGCCAGGTCCATCAGAATTGATCATCATATAGTATTGTTGTTGAAGTATATAATGATCTTCTGGTCCGAGCAGAGGAAACCTTAATGGACCAGACTATGATATCTGAAATAGTCATAAATCTGAGGGCTAGTCAGTCCTGGAGACCTGTTCTTGGTCCCTATAAATCAGATAGACTTATGCAAATGGGAAGATTAGTTAACTTTGGGAAGGAGAGCTCTTCTTCTAAGTCAAAAGGGAAGAAAAGAGAATGCTGCAGTCAAGATGAAGGTACAGGAGGCACTTCATGTTCTATGGCCTCATTCTTTTCAGTGGAAGAAGAGACATGGTCATCTGCTATGAATGAAATAATGTTGAGAGTTGGCACTGGGAGTTTGAGGAAGAGTTACTGTGGTTTCAACGCCTGAAGAATTGCCAAATTGTGGTGAAGTTCTAGTTGAAGTGGGGAAGCATAAATATTGATATTAACTAGATGGACATTACTTGTAATGCATTCATAGCACTTACACAGTTCAACAGACTTATTAAATACCTTCTGTGGACATGACACTATGTCTTATCTTTGAACCTAGAAGCCTACTTATAGTGCATAGATGTATCCTTGTCACTTGCCTCCATAGGACTGCTCCAGTCTCTTTTTTTTTTTTCCCCCAATTCATTTCATTTCTATTTACTTTAATTAAGCACTTGTTGTGTGCAAGTATAGTACAAGGTTCTGGGGAAGACCAAAATTTGGATAAGTTGTAATTCCTGACTAGCAGTGGGATAGGATATATATACAAATAACTATAATACAGAAAAATACCTGACGTTTACGTATGTGAGAAAATGTATAAAGTGCCTTTGAAGATCATGCGGACATATTAACTGAAAGATTAGTAAAGCTTTGTGAAGGAGAGGGTATTTGAGTTGGATTTGTAAAGATAGAATAGGGAGAATTCATACCCGATCTTGTCCCTGTTCCCTATGCGTTTAGATTTTTTCTCAGTTTCTGGAGACTTAACATGTTTGTCCTCTGTCCTTACCTTGGGTGGGGTCTACTATTGTGGACATCCTTTTCTTTTCTCTTTTCTTAAGTATACAAACTTCTCATTGCCTACTGCAGAGGACTTTACTGTGAGATTATGGTCACTGTCCTTCCTGACCCAGCCAGAGATGATAGAAGAGCTCCATGGACATAAAGGACCTGTCACCTGCTGCAGTTTTAGCCCTGATGGGAGCATCCTGGCCACTGGCAGCAGGGATCAGGTAAACCATAATAGAATATCACATTGGCCTTTCTGCTGTTCATTCCTGCTCTGCCATACTAGTTCTTTGAAGCCAACTGATACTATTGGATTCCTCAACTCTTAGCCATGAATTTCCATAACACTAAACAGTTTACATAACACCAAACAAATTGTGAGTTTTTCCCAAGGTAAACTTTAATTTCTCTAATTTCTTCAGTTTTTATCCAAATACAAAAGAAAAATAAAAGCAAAGAGGTCTTTTTTCTAGATAGCAAATTTGATCCTTGTAGAATGAGAGAAACTAAAGGACATTTTACACCTAGAAAGAATGATTGTTTCAAAATGGAACTAGATACTTCTAGAATAGAAAGACATCCCAAGCTTTCATGCTCATATTTCCTCTCAAATCCTAGAAACTATAGAGAAGTTCATTTGATATCTATCTACATATTTATATTGACACCTACATCTATGTCTACATCTATTTTTATATCTATATCTACATCTAATTTTATATCTAATCTGTCTCCCCATTTTGCCCCTAATATTCTATCCCAGATGCTGGTCCAGATGCTGTCAGTCCTGAACATTTGGTTCTATTGATTTGCTTTTCCTTCATATTATATCTGCCTCACTCGTTTGCCAGTCTCCTTTCTACCCTAAAACATCTGTCCCTTTGTTCTTGGCTTGACCATAAGTGTAATGTCTTTTTTCTCAGAGTCTTCAGTGTTGGAATGTGAGGACACCCGAGGCTCCTGTTTTGATAAATTTCCTTCCTGCTTGTCACCGTGACTGGGTCACGGGTTGTTCCTGGACTAAGGATGCCATGCTGGTAAATGGAAAATCTTTTCTATAAGAAAGGATGGTTTAATAGGGTAGATGTCAGATTCTCCAATCCCTTCAACCATTCCCACCTTAGTTTGGTCCCCAAATTCCCATAATTTCCATAGGATTTGAAGATTTGTGTCTAGTAGCAATGAATACGTTGGACCTCCTGTGGGTTCATGACAGAAAGGCATGCACAACCAGTGACTAATCATATGTCATGTATACAGTGATATTAATTAATGGGCCTGACATGAATGCTGATTCAGGCCTAAAACTCAGTAATCCTGCTTCCAAGTTTAGATTCTTCTATAGCGTCTTTGAATAAGTGAAGGGAAAAGAGCAGAGAATAAGAATTTATATGTGTCAGGCACTCTTGTGTTTTTTTTTTTTTTAATATCATCTTATTTGAATTTCACAACAACCTAGCAGGATAGGTGTTATTATTATTCCCATTTTATGGTTGAGGAAACAAATACAGATGTTTAGTGACATGTCCAGAATCACATGGCTAGTATTTGTCTGAGACTAGATGTGAACTCAGTTCTTTCTGACTCCAGGCCCAAGGCTTAAGATAATCAAATCATAGCACCCTGTGGGACTCCATTTGTTCCTACCTTTGCCTCTAGGCAGCTATCTTCTTTTCTTTTTGATTGATAACTTTTATTTTTACATTAGTCATTTCCTAACATACTATCCCCAATCATGAGTTTTTCCTTGTCACAAAATTAAACAAAACCAGCTGATCGGCAAGCATTTATTAAATACCTACTATGTAATAGACACTGCTTAGTCAGTGGCTAAAACAAAAGCTAATTATTTATTGCCCTCAAGGAGCTTATATTCTAATGGGGGAGATTGCATATATAGTTGCAGAAATAGGGAGATCACACATAGAGAGATAAATCATAACCCTTGCAGGGAGGAGAAGGCACTAACATCTGGAGTAGGGAGCAGGAAGGGATGGAGAGATCAAGAAAAGCCAGATGCAGAAGATAGTGTGTGAACTTAAAGTCCTGAAAGAACATAGGGATTCCAAGAGGGCAGAGATGGGAAGGGAGAGTATGTCAGACATGGCAGCCAGTTAGTACAAAGCTAAGGAGAATGGAAATGGAAAAAAATATATACACACACACACACATACATATATGACTGAAAGGTAGAAGAACTGGTTATGAAAAGTTTAAGTGCCAAATAGAGGAGTTTATATTTGATTCTAGAAGCAATCAGAGGCCCCTGGAATTTGTTGACTTAAGGGAGTGACTTAGTCAGATCTACACTTTAGGAAAGTCACTTTGGTGGCTGTGGGAGGAGAGACTTGAGACTGATGGATGAATGGCAGGCTACTTCAATAGTCCAGGTAAGAGATAATGAATCCTGAAGTAGGATGATAGCTGTGTGAATAGAGAGAGTCTGGTTGTGAAGATAGAGGTGGCCAGATTTGGTATCTGGTTGGATGTGTAGGGTGAGCAAAGATTGATGTTGAGAGCCTAGGAAACTTGATAGATGGTAGTGCTCTCTACACTAATAGGGAAGTTTAGAAGACAGGTAGGTTCTGGGGAAAAGGCTACGAGTTCTGTTTTAAACATATTAAGTTTGAGATGTCTGAGGAGCATCCAGTTTGAAATAGGCCAAGTGATGATGTGGACCTGAAACTCAGGAGAGAGAATGGGATCTATCTATATACATCTGGGAACCAACTGTGTAGAGATAGTAATTGAACCCATGATAGCTGAAGAGGTTATATGTAGAGAGAAGACAAGAAGGAGGAATATAGGAGAGAATTTAGGAGAATTTAGAGTTTAGAATTAGAATTAGTTTAGAATTTAGAATTTAGAGAATATAGAAGAGAATTCATGAAAGTAAACTTGACAGGCCTTAGCAATAGACTGGCTGTGGGGGATGAGAAAGAGTGAAGAGTCTAGGACACATAGTTTGTGAGACTGGGTTATTGGGAGGATATTCCTTATCTTGAAAGAAAACTTAGGTAGAGTAAATGCTTAGGGAAAATTGTCAGGTAGTGTCAGACAACATATACAACATTTTGTTATCAGAAATTACCACCTCCTCAAAGGAAAAAAGGGAGGTGTGTGTCCATCTCTTTTTAACTCAGGACTAAGAGTGGTTATTGTGTTACAATATTTGATTTCATTTTAATGTTGTTTTAGCTTACTAGAGATTTTTGCATATCAATTTCCTGGTTCTATTTGCTTTATTTTATCAGTTCACATTAATCTTCCTGTTTCTCCAGATTCCTTGTATTCAGTGTTTATTGTGGCACAATATTCCATTACTGTTGGAATACACGGGAGCCACCTGACAGTGGCTGCTGGAGATCCAACCCAGAATGGATCTCCTCTTGTGAGAGGATGATACAAAAAGACTGAAAGGCAGTTACTGTTCTCTGACCTCTCTGACTGAGAGGCCGTTGTGTTGTCTGACCTCTCTCCTCTTCCTTCTGCCTCCAGTTTATTTCATTCCCAATCCGCAACACCTGTGTCAGCCAAGGCTGCCCTGCAACTCCTTCAGATGCTATGATCCACAGCTGTGGAGGCTCTCGGAGAATTGGCCTGTCCCTTAACACATTACACTCATATTTTATGATTTGTTCATTCCCCAACTGATTGGCAGGTACATTTCCAGTTTTTTAGATAGCTCTTTACCTAGACAGATGGAGGACCAGGCAGCCAGGCAGCATCTCTTAGATTGTTGCCAAATCAGTATCCAACAGGATACCACTCTGCAAGTTATATATAGCTATTGCTAAATAACAGATAGAAAGAATGAATGTCCCTTATCTGTGGCCTCTACTTTCCAGCTCTCCTCCTCCAATGATGGTTCTGTGCGGCTATGGGACCCTGTGTCTGGCCAGCAACTTGGCCATTTTCTAGGTCATCAGAGTGCAGTGAGCACTGTGGTTGCTGTGGTGAGTAAGGAATGGGGTGGTGGCCTTCTTGATGGGGAACTGATTATGAGGAGGAAGGGTGAGTTATACTTTTCAGGAAGACTCTAGATTTGGAGGGTAGTCTTATGCTAAAGTTAATTGAGACAATTAAGTATCCTGAATATTTTGTCTGTATAAGGTTCAAGCATATTATTAGTTAGTCAATCAATAAACATTTATTAAACACCTATTATGTGCTAGAGCCCGAATTAAGATCTGGAGATAGCAGGAGAGGCAAAAGGCTCTCCCTGCTTTCTAGGTCACAATCCAATGGACCATGAGCTGCTTTGGGTGGGGTAGGGAGGTAGGAATCAAGGATCTGGTTAGAAGGTTAAGTACTCCTTTTGAAAGGAAGAGTGACACATCAGAATTGAGCTTATTACTAAATTATTGTAATGAGCCCACTTAGCCTAGGTTTGATTACTTATTCCAGACTTAAGACTATATCTGATTCTTTTCCTTCTACAATGGATATGTGGGTGATGAGACAAGCTGTAGCAAAACCCAGTTACCTGCCCTCAATATAACCATGATTTTGATGGGGGGAATGGGATAGGAGAATCATGTGGTATCTGTGGACCGGGATGGGGTACTAAAAGTGTGGGACTTTCGCGGCGTGGAGCTGACAAGTATTCCTGCCCACTCTGGACCCATCAGCCAGTGCGTGGCCGTCAAGGAACCTCGTACAGGTGACAAAACTCCCTCCCCTCATGCCTTTCCTTATTCCTTTCTTGGTACTCTATTTGACCTCCTCCATCTCTCCTCAGCTGGACAGCCTGGGTCAGATCTCTTGGTAGTAACTGCCGGACTAGATGGAGCTACTCGGCTCTGGCATCCACTATTGGTGAGAAGGCGGGGGGGTGAGGGAAGATGATTCCCCAGCCATAACTCTGTGGATTATTGACTTAGCATCTTTGCTTCTTCTGCAGGTGTTTCAGACACATACCCTTCTGGGACACAGTGGTCCAGTCATTTCAGCTGCAGCCTCAGAGACCTTGGGCCTTCTGCTAACGGCCTCCAAAGATGGCTCAGTAAGGCTCTGGTGTGTGCCTGAGAAAGTGGGTAAGTGTGGGGCAGGGAAAGTCAAGTGGGACCTTGTAACTAGGTGAAAAGCTTGGACTTTTCCTCTTAATCCAACTCTAGCCCCACTTTGTTAATGTATACATTTTGGTATACTACTTATATGATTGTAAAACTGTTACATTTTGACACTACAAAACTCCTCAGAAAACACCTGTCAATCCCCTGACAAAGTATATTATTTCCCCAAAAATATTTGTATTGATTGTTTAAAAAAAGGGAGATGGCTTTTCACGGGTACTGCATTTACTGTTGGAGATTAGCAGGTGTTGTCTGTCTATGTTGGAGGAGTGTGCCATGTTCTTCTCTGATGAGCCTCTTCTCTCCAGACGACACAGGTGTCAGTGAGAGGCCCACGGCCATTACTGCTGTGGCCTGGGCTCCAGATGGTTCCCTGGCAGTGTCGGGCAGCCAGGCTGGGGAACTAACTCTGTGGCAGGAGGCCAAAGCTGTAGCCAAAGCTCAAGTGAGTCCAAGTGGCATAGGTTTTACTGGGGCCTCACCTGGGGCACAGCATTCAGTGTGCTCTAGGGAAGGCTGTGCCAGTGTTTGAAAGGGAGGCTGCAGGTGTGGGTAGTGGTGGAATGGGTTGGTTCTGGGCCCAGGACACTGACCCGACCTTGTGATCTGTACCAGGCCCTTGGCCGCATCAGTGCCCTATGCTGGTCCTCTCCACACACTTTCTTTGCTCTGATCAATGACCAAAACCTCAGCAAGTGGCAAATAGAAAAGGAGGACCTCACGCCCCAAATTTTCAGGTAAAATTGGAAGTAATGGGCTTTGCTCACTGAGCAAATGGGAACTTGGGTCATATTACAGCTCCCTTTCAATATTTGGATGAAATATCCCTGGGAAAATTCTGATTCCTGGAAGAGGATTTCATCACCTCCATTTTAGTTCTGGTAACCCAGGCGGGGCCCAGTGGAATACAGTAGGATATGGACAATTTTCTCCCCTCTATTCATTTCCCAGCCTGAACTGTAACCTTCCCCTGGACCTGCCAGGCAGGAGCACCCTGTTATCCATGGACTTGGCCCCAGATAGCTGCTCTTTCATCTTAGCAAAGCCACTTCTGGGGATGCTGCTTCTGAATCCAGATTCTCCTAATTTAGAGTTCTGGTAAGAGTTTAGCTATTTCCTTCTTCCTAAGTTAAAACATGAGTGGAAAGGACTTTCAAGATATGAAGATTCTACCTAATTTAGGCTAAATATTTTATCTAATAGCCTCCCCTCTTTAAAGACGATCCTGTTTATGAGTACAGATCCATTGAGTCATGGAAAAGGTTCCAAGTTCAGTCTGTTTCTTTTACTCTAGGCATGAATTCCCTTTCAATACACACACTCTGCTTTCTACCCACAAGGAATATGGTGTGTTTGTCTTGGATACTCTGGATGACGTTTCACTCTCTGTCTATGTAAGTCTTTTGTGTACGGTTAAATGCTTCTCTTAAGTATATATTCCTTGAGAATACAAATAATTCAATTCTGTATTTGTAACCCTAGCACCTAGTATGATGCCTAGCTTGTATGTCAATCATACATATATGTTTCATTTATCTTTTTGCATTCATGTTCATTGCCCAATTATATAGAGGTCTTTAGGGACAAGTATGTCTTATACTTTATATTTGGTTTCTTTGGTGTAGCTAAGGTTAACAGATGGCTATAGTTCAGTAATCCTGCAGATAAACCATTACTGAATCTGGACTGAATGTGGCAGGTTAAGACAGTAATACATATGTGTATATGTCTGTTCCCATCTGTCCTTCAACAGCAGCAGAAAGAGTCAAATATATTGGAGCACAGAGAGAATTTTAATCTCCTGCTGGAAAATCCCAGAGGAACCCCACTGTGGATAACTCAAGCTAAGCCTGACTCTGGTAAGCTGGCAAAGAATCCAAGAGAATAGAGAGGCCTAAAGGGGGGAAAGCAGCAAGTCTGTGGGCTTGCTCTGGTTCTAACTCTGCCTTGGGAATGGCAGGCTCTGCTTTTCTGTGTGCCAGCTCAGAAGGCATCCTTTGGAACATGGCAGTACGTACCCCTGAGGGAGATTGGGACACCAACAACATATGGCAGTACACAGAAAAGGAATTTGAGTTCCGGAAGTTGGAGACCCAGTACTCCAAAAAGGTGAGAGGACAGAAACCAAGCGTTTGGTAGTAGGTAGGACTCTGAGGGAGCTTAGCACACCTGTCTCTCTTTAGATCCATTCAGGTTCCGTCACAGCACTCCATGTGCTCCCTGAACTGCTGCTGACAGCCTCTGAGGACCGAGATGTGAAGCTCTGGGAGAAATCCAATCTACAGCTGGTGAGTGTGGTGGTGGACAGATATGGGGACACAGACTAGGATGGGACGGGGGTGGGATGGGGTGGGGTGTAGAATCTAGTATTTTGGCTAGATGCTATAGTGAAAGGCTTAAAGACAGGATTGTGTCCTTGTATGTTACAGCGGGGTCTCTTCCGTTGTGAGGGAGCAGTAACCTGTATGGAGCCAAGACCTGGACCTATGTCCACACTGCAGCTGGCTGTGGGAGATGCCCAGGGCCACATGTACTTTTTGTCATGGGAGTAAGAAGGTTGGACAGAGACAATCGTTTGCCTGAAGACAAAGCCTGAAGATGCCATAATGCCAACTTTTCAATATATTTATTATATAAAAATATCAGCAAAATCACACATTTCATATTATCTGATCTGTCATGGGTGAGCTAATGTGGAAGGGACAGAAAATAAAGAATCTCTTCCCTCACCAGAGCTGGGTGAAGTTGAATTGAATTTTTAGCAGGTATCGCATACGAACCTGGCTAGGATCATAGACAATAAATTCATTGTAATTGAGAGTATAGCCCTGTGGGTTCAGAATTCCTGTGTTACTTGCTGGTCCTAGGGGTACTGTGGTTCCATTCCTGCCAAAGAAAGAAGATAGAAAGGCTTTGTTAAAAACCTCTCTGGCCAAGGAATAAAAAGAATGGAATTGATAAAAAGAACTGTGAACACTTACAGAGTAACAAAATGGGAAGGATTGGGAGCCATCTTGCCCATTCCCTTGGTACTGTGTTTGCCTTGTAGCAATCCTGCTGCTTCAGGATTGGCCTCCAGCAGCTCATTACAGTCACCCAGAGCTACCTGCAAAAGAGAATGTCCTTGAAATCCACATGCCATGCTTCCCGAGAGTTAATGGTGATCACAATTGGGAAGGACTTTAAAATCCATCACCAATTCTCTCATTTACAGATTCCCTTAAGACTTAAAAGGTGGAGGTGAGCAGGCTGAAATCACAGAGCTCTAGAACTTGAACCCAGATCTTCAGACACCCAGTAAGCCACCATGCTTGTCCCCGAGAAGCCAGACTATTGGCATTTTTTATCATTCTCTGGCTCATTCTGCAACAGTGTAGCAGAAAATGAGAGCCTAGTAAAATTTTTATTTTCATTCTCTCCTTCAGCCCTGAAAGAGAGGGCTAGTGCTGATAGGAAGTGTGTCCTATTAGCTGAGCCCTTTCCTCACCTCTGAGAGCAGCAGCAGCCCTATGTCCTTCAGGCGTGAGGGAAAGCAGTAATTGGCACTCTTGGAGGACATATCAGCAAAGTATATTCCTTTTCCAAACTGCAAATGACAGATGACTAAGTCAGCAACTGAACCCACTGAAGAAAAAATATAGCTGAATAAAACACATATTCAAAATTTTAAATATCTTGAGCAAAAGATCAACTCATTCCCTGGAGTTCAGATTTCACTGTTTTCCTACAATTTTAGTTGAGTGGACATCATAAAGGTAGTGGAGCCTTTTGCTAAAAACTAGGAGAAAAAAGGAAACAGGTTTTCTATTTTATCAATTAGAAACTTTCATTAAAAGCACTTAGAAGTTAGAGCCTTTAAGAAAAACTCTGAAAAGGATTCAGAATACCTAAGAACCCCAAACAGCTGAAGTCTGATTGGGAATCTATGGGAAGATAAAAGGTACCTCAATTTACATCAGCCCCAGATAGCACAGTCACAATCTCCATAACTACTGAAGGTAACCAAGGCTAAACTTCATGTGTTAGGAATTATTGCCAGAACAGCAAGAGTTTCATTTTAAAGACATCAAAGAAAGGTCATGACCGTGTCTTGTTCAACCTGAGTTCCAACTGTACTTACCATGTAGCCTGTGACGGGAGCTTCAGGCGGAGCGATGCGGAGTCCGTGGCTCAGGATGCCCATCCAGTTGCCCAATCGGGAACCGTGCCACAGCAGCATCCTAGGGGAGAGCCATAAGTATCAACCTATAGCTTTTGTTGCTTCCCTTCCAGCTAGGCTATGGAGAGGAAACAGTCTCTAGTTTCCCTCTCTGCAAATCCTACACCCATACTCAGTTCTTTAGGGAAATAGCTGAAGAGAAATCAACAGGTTTTTGTACCAAGCAAGGCCAGAAACAAACTCAGACCTGTTGGGAAGATCCTTTCTGAAGGCTTCGTTTTCACCCTCTTTCTCCACTTCAAAGACCTCAAGCAAGGTCATAGTGTAGTCATTATGAGTAGGAGCATGGGTAGAATGTAGATACTGCGAGATCACCTGAGTGAAGGGACAGAAGAAATTAACATTTTTGGACTGGGGAGACTCTATGATGCATGCAGAAAGAAGGATCTTTCTCCCTCAGTTGCCCAGATTTCACAGACCATTAAGAGACCCCATTTAGCAAAAAATCTTACAGTTGATAAAAATATGGATTCTTTTTCTTTATAGACTTTAGAAAATATAAGAAATGATAATACGAAAAAGAAACAACTTTCAATTGGGGAAAGAAAAGAAATCTTTTATCACTTTGAATTCATGACAGGAATGGTCCAGAGGACGAAGAGCACAATGCAAGTTTCTATAATGCTGGTCCAGAGGGTGCTCTGGGGTCTTCAGCTCTGTCTTCACCAGCTTGATAGCAATTTCAATGTCTCCCAATGCCTAAAGGTATAAGATATAAAGTGGTGAGAGATCTTGGGATTAATAGAACTAAAGGAAGTAGGACAGCCATCAACCTACATATCTTACCTCTAAAAGCTGTATCTTATCTTTCAATTCTTGCTCTGTTCGGATTAGTGGTGGAGTACGAAGCCTAGGGCCAGAGATACAAGCATAACTGTTAGTGAGCACAAGTGTTAGTGGTTCACAAGAATAACTAAAAGGACTAAAATAAATTCCAACAAAAAGTAGGCTAAGGAACCAATTTACTTAGAGGAGACCAAAAACTGAGAATAGCATTTCCAAGTATATAAAGAAATAATAAGAAACCAAAAAAACTTTCTAACTAATGCTTGGATCATAAAGAAGGATTATAAAATTCCCTTCCATATGGGATGCTTATGAATACTTGATTGCTCTCCTGATAATAAATTCTCCTGGAAGAAGGGCTGCACTTCTTTTAGAGTTATGGAAAATAAAAAGGAATAAATCTGCCTGCAGTCAAAGAAAGGGGTATTCCCCTCATACTTACAAAGCTACGTCCAATTCTTTCTAAAGATAGACATTCTAATTTAGCTGAAGATTAGGAATATAATCTGACAAAGGCTTAATTGGCTTAATTCCTAAACCATTTCATGGTTTGGATTCCTAATGGATTCCTAATCCATTTCATGGATTCCCAGCTTCTCCAGTTGTTCAATCCTAACTGTGGATCTAAGAAAGACTTTAGTTTCTCAAGGGCTGAGAGAATGTCATTAAAGTTACTCTCTTCTGCTAGTAAGTTTCTTGGTAGGGATGGAGAAAACAGAAGGAACATTGTGATGGTGGGGGCCCAGAGGGAATCTTACCCAAAGTCATGTGGGATCCTGGTATAGAACTCATTACATGCTTCCAGCAAGGTCCGCCCACTGTGACCAGATCGGATACAATCTTCTATCTTCTTAAGTGACTGGTAACCTGCCTTGATTTGTGCCACTGTCAGCTTCCCTGTAAAAATTCAAAGACCAGATTTCCTAAATGACTTTCTGACCTTTCCCTCTAGACCATTTAAAAGACACTCCAGACTCCCCTTCCTTATGCTACCTCCAATTCAGTACTATTACCAACCAGGGAAGATCAACCTAGATTCATGGAGGAAAAAGAATACCCCACTTTGGGGATTGGGGAAAGAAGAGAAGAGTTTAATACAGGGCTCATACCCAGTGGGGCTTTTTTGATATCATACTTCATCTCCACCATCATTTCTTCCATAGTCTGAATGTTGCAAATCAACTCTATCAACTCTTGGACTGGAAGTTCCAGCTGAGACTCTACTTTAGGAGGTGAAATAGGATCAAGTGTCCCTTCCTTTGATTCTTCTTCACCCTGAGACAGATTATAGAATCTATTTGGAAAGGATTAGAGGTAATCTAGTTCTATCCTCTACATAAATCCCCCAACAAAACCATCTCTGAATAACCTCCTATGGTGGCAAATTAATCATTTTTATTTTATTTTTAAAGCTTTTTATTTTCAAAACATATGCACAGATAATTTTTTAACATTGACCTTGTATTTCCCCCTCCTCCCTTCCCTAGATGGCAAGCAATTCAATATATGTTATACATGTTAAAATATATGCTAAATCCAATACTGGATTTCAATATTCAAATTGGATTTCAATTCAATAAATAAACATTTATACAATTCTCTTGCTGCACAAGAAAAATCAGATAAAAAAGGAAAGAAAATGAATAAGAAAACAAAATGCATACAAACAACAACAAAAAAGAGTGAGAATGTTATGCTGTGATCCACACTCAGTTCCCACAGTCCTCTTTGGGTATACAAGGCTCTCTCCATCACAAGATCATTGAACTGGCATCAATCATCTCATTGCTGGAAAGAGTCATGTTCATCAGAATTGAATGTTGTATAATACTGATGTAAATTCGTCATTTTTAGAGGCAGCTCATTCCATTTTTAGACACCTTTTATTATTACAGAGGTCTTTTTTTTCTTTTTTTGGTCTAGATTTGTGATTTTATTGGCATAAGGAATCCTCCAAGAGGAACTTCCTCAACCAATATACATGGAGAAGTCCTTTGTAATGAAATATTAAAGAACTCTCTGGAGCAGTGAGAGGTTAAGTGACTACAAAGAGTTGAGGCTAGATTTCAAGCCAGTCTCTAAAGCTAGCTCTCTATTCACTACCTACTTTTCAAAAACTTGTTCACATTGAACCAAATCTGCCTTTGTAGCTTGTTTGTTGTTCCTACATCTGCACTCTAAAACAACACAGAATAAATCTAATTCCTCTTCAAATAACAGCTTTTGCAAATACTTGAAAATAGCCATCAAGGCCCAAGTCCTATTCTGTAAGCTAAATTTCTCCAATTCATTTGGCTATTCTCAGAGCCTTTTCTACCCTGATTGTTGTTCTCTGGTCAAATTTCCATTTGTCAGTGTCCCTCTGCTTAAAAAAATGGTAGCCAGGGATGAACACAAATACTTCAGATGGAATCTTACCAATGCATAATGTAGTTGGTCTACTCTCTTTTCTTGTTCTATGCACTACTCTTCTACTAATGTACTGTAAAGCAACAAATGAAAGTTCCCCATAACCTCCAAGGATGTAAAGAGAGGTCTATTCCCTCCTGTCTACGCTGTCTCATTTTTATCCTCCCAACTAATCAGACATCAGTCACAAAAACTGGAAAGTTCTCGTCATTGGGGGAAATGTTAGCTCTATGATGTGCTGACTATAGCATAACTATTTTTCCAGCTCTTATCCTGATAGTGAGATGGAATAGCTTTTCCTTGGGTATAAAGTTAGGGCATACCTGAGTACTGGTTGTATAGTCCATCTGCAGCATATCATATTTCCCAGGGACTTTCTCAAAGCTGCCACGATCTTCCCAACTATTCTTTGTTTTGTCAAAAAATCTGTAGTTTCAAAGGAGAAGGGAGTAAATCCCTTGGAAGATGCTACAAGAACATCTTCAGCAGTCCTGGCAGAACAACTTTGCGTTCTTACAAAGCCACACTTACTGTATCAAATACTCTCATACATCACTTTCCCATAAAACCTCAAGGATTCTGGAGGGATGGAAAAGCCCAGTAAAGAGAGAGAACTTAGAGGGATGAATAGAATCCTAAGGGTTTTCAATGTATATGTACATTAATCACTAAAAATGCTCCCATTTTTCTGTCCTGATAGCTATTTCTAAAGGTCTTGGCATATATTTTTGATGGGAAGGAGGAAAGTGACTAGATCTAATGTCTAGTTAGATATTCTCCAGATACTGGAAGTTTCCTTTTCCCCTTGCCTTCCCAAATAATCCACCCCTATGCCACATTCTTGAATTTTATGGTCTCTTTAATAAGCTTCAGAGAGGTAAAGCTGATCATTTCTACTTGACTAAGAAGATATCTTAGTTAAAAGAAGAGATGTTTTGGAGGATACATTCCTGCCCACTTGCTAGGCCACTCACTTCTTCTGAAATATTTCCTTGGCTTTGTTGAGGTCTCCAGAACAGGTCACCAAACTGTGCTGTCCAACTTTCCCAACTGCAAAGGAAATGCCAATGAGAATATCAGTCCTTCAGAGAAGCTCTAGCACTATACAATTGCTTAAGACCAAGAAAAACATTATTCTTCATGACTGCTATTCACTGTGGGCAAAAAGCAGACCACAATGGTTGAAGGGAACAAACAAATTACAGAATTTAAGGAATCAGGAAGAGTTTAGGGATGTCTTGATTTCGTTAATAGAAATAATATATATATATATCTTGTCAATAAAAGAGAGTAAGACTCAAATCTAACTTCCAAATTACTCTTAATTTTGATAGAGTCCTCTTGGATGCTACAGGATAGAAATTTCTTGAGAAGGGTACTGCCTTTCTTTGCACTTCCACCTCAGGAGGAGGTATTATATTTCTTTCCACAAGAAACCCAGATTGTTTTTTACATCACTCCTACCCTTCAGGATTCCCACACGATCAATTCTAGCCCAGAAATCCTTCAGTTATTGGCAAATTGTCTTTCCAGCTTTTCAAATGTTGAATTCCCTGCTCTCAAATCCCCTACTATAGCCATTACCTCGGCCCCATCTCATCCAGACACTGAAGTTTCTCTGTCCGTCATCTTCCAGCAGCTGGATGATATAATACTTGTTATTGTTGAATTGGAGATTGGTCTACAACCATTGAAATAAGAAGTGACACACAAACAAAAACTAGGTTTATAGAAAATTCACATAAATATATGAATAAAAATTCACATAAATAAAATATTCTTTGGATATAAACACCAATTTTTCCTGAGGGAAATAAGTAGTGTGGGAGAGAGATCTTCATTTTAAGAGAAAGCTGAGAAAGTGGAATGAGAATTAAAAGAAACTGCCATTTCCTTATAACTTTTAGAAAACATTCTGCAATCCTAAGGATGAATAAAAGCCAGTGAACATTGTGAAACTGAATTTAGCACTAAGTAATCTGTCCTGGCTTCTTCTATTTTGTCTCTCTGCTCCTTCTCCCACATTTCTGAGCATTTAACTCTCCTCATTCTTAATCCCTTCTATTCTCTTGTGATCATTTCTCCAAGGAAAACAATAAATAATTTTACAATGTATTTATTACAAAGAAACAATCTCTCTCATACCTAGAGGTGCAGGATTACCCTAGTTCTTGGTTCTAGATGTTAATTCTTTTGTTGGTACTGACCACAACTGTGATTTGTAGCAATCTGAAAGAGGGCTAAGAGCAGGACAATGGTAGAAAAGGACAAAGAGCAAGTCCTTTACTCCCTTCAAGCAAGCCCTTTTGCTTGGCTTCTGTCCCTTCAAGTTGGATTGTGGAGTGGGGGCCATGTAAACCATTCTGGAAAGAATGTGACCAGTAAATAGCAGCAAGAGGGCAAATCTAACTCAAGCTAAAGCTGTGGATTCAGTGGAGTGAAGGAAATTCCACATAGTAGTACTTGGCCTTCACACTGGAATCCTGTTCCCTGCACTATCTGTCTAGCACATACTTTCTTTGGTTAATGTACACTTCACTTTCCAGTCTCCTAAATACAGTTTAAAAAAAAATGAAGAGTGAGAATGGACCTTCTAGTTTTTTTAATCCAAAGCCCTCATTCTGAAGATATAGGCACAAAGAAACTGCCACTTTCCTAGTGAACAAGGAAAAAGTGGGTATAAGATAGCAAAACAATTTGTAATTGATAAAGCTGTTGTAATTGGTGGGACAATTAAATGGAAAATTTCCTTTTTTCCACTCCCCATAACCACTCCTAAATAAGAATTATAAGTTAACTTCAAAAAAGAAAGACAAAAAATAAAGTGATTTATCTTATATTAACCTGCTGACAGATAGCTTCAGCTTAAGAAGTCTTGGGAAAGAGTTGATTCTAACAGTAATACACTAGTATTGTGTTACAGTATTGCCAGCCAGTTAGTACCTAATATAAGGAATCCTGAATTAGGAACATGTGAACACGAGGACCTTAATAATCAACAAAAAAGTTATTTTTCAAACAGACCTTTCCTTCTTACCTGGTTTAGCATAACATCATACACATCATCCCCTTCACAGTATACATGGGCCTAGAAGATGACAAGGAGAGCTGGCATTTACTAAAAAGAATTATTGTTTGTACAGTACTTTACATAATCAATGTCATCTTCATAACAATACTTGGGAGAGGGATCCTTAAGCTCTATCACTATCCTTTTATAATAGAGGCGAATATGGCTCAAAGAGGCTAAACAATTGTTCACAATTACATACAGCTGATCACTGTTAAAGGCAGCACTGGAACCCAGATTTCTTGGAACCCCAAATCCTGGTTTCTCTCCAGTATACTCTACTCCCTTTGACATCAGGATACAGTGGGCCCTGAGCAAGCCCTCAGGACTTTTCTCCTCTCTACTTGGACTTGTTCTGAAAAAGCAAAACTTAAATGTGCCAGACCTGGTCCTGATCAAAGCGCTCATCTTCACTTGTAGATTCCTGATGCAAGAACAGCAGACTCCTTCAAACATCTCCCATCACAATTAAAGCACCTATTTCCAGCAGGAAAGCTATGGCCCAATCCTTCTTAGTGCTTCTGCCTCATACTCAATAAACACTCTCATGTGATCAAATGCTCTTTGGGGACAGTATCTACAACCTGCTGACAAAGGGGAGATAAGGCTGATACCGTTCCATAGTTCTCCAGCCTCAAGAGGGATGATTCACTAACACTAAATTCTACTCTAGTAGCAACATCTACTAAAGGTAAGACATTATTTTCTAAATGGTGACAAAAGTTTGATTAAGGTTTAGGTCAAGAGGTTCTCACCTTTCCCACCTTAACTGTACACTCTGGATCTACTGGAGCTTTGCCCTTCAGTAACAAGGTCTTCACAGAAACTGAGGAAAGACAGATAAGCACTATTTACAACTGGTGCTAAAATCACAGAAAAATTTAGGGGTTAACCAACACCCTTTTCTTTTCTTTATTAAAGCTTTTTATTTACAAAATATATGCATGGGTAATTTTTCAACACTGACTCTTGCAAAACCTTCTGTTCCAAATTTTCCTTTCCTTTCCCCTACTCCCTCCCCTCGATGGCAGGTAGTCCAATACATGTTAAATATATTAAAATATATGTTAAATCCAATATATGTACACATATTTATACAGTTATCATGCTACACAAGAAAAATCGGATCAAAAGGAAAAAAAAAAACCTGAGAAAGAAAACAAAATGCAAGCAAACAATAACAGAAAGAGTAAAAATGCTATGTTGTGGTCCACACTCGGTTCCCACTGCCCTCTCTCTGAGTGTATATGGCTCTCTTCATCACTGAACAATTAGAACTGATTTGAATCCTCTCATTGTTGAAGAAAGCCACATCCATCAGAATTGATCCTCCTATAGAATTGTTGTTGCGATGTATAATGATCTTCTAGTTCTGCTTCCTTCACTTAGCTTCAGTTCATGTAGGTCTCTGCAGGTGTCTCTGAAATCATCCTGCTGGTCGTTTCTAACAGAATAATAATATTCCATAACATTCACATACCATAACTTATTCAGACATTCTCCAACTGATGGCCATCCATGTTTCCAGTTTCTTGCCATTACAAAAAGGCCTGCCGCAAATATTTTTGCACATGTGGGTCCCTTTCCCTCCTTAAAGATCTCTTTGGGATATAAGCCCAGTAGAAACACTGTTGGGTCAAAGGGTATGCACAGTTTGATAACTTTTTGAGCATAGTTCCAAACTGCTCTACAGAATGTTGAATTTCTTCACAGTTCCACCTACAATGTATCAGTGTCCCAGTTTTCCTACATTCCCCCCAACATTCATCATTATCTTTTCCTATCATCTTAGCTAGATGTGCAGTGGTATGTCAGAGTTGTCTTAATTTGCATATCTCTGCATCAATAGTGATTTGGAGCACCTTTTCACATGACTAGAAAGTTTCAATTTCTTCATCTAAAAATTGTCTGTTCATATCCTTTGACCATTTATCAACTGAAGATTTCTTATAGATTAGAGTCAATTCTCTCTATATTTTAGAAATGAGGCCTTTATCAGGTCCTTTGAATGTAAAAATGTTTTTCCAGTTTATTGCTTTCTTTCTAATCTTATCTGCATTAGTTTTTTTTGTACAAAAACTTTTAACTTAATATAATCAAAATTATCTATTTTTTGATCAATAACGATCTCTAGTTCTTCTTTGATCACAAATTCCTTCCTCCTCTACAGGTCTGAGAGGTAAACTATCCTATGTTCTTCTAATCTGTTTATAATATCATTCTTTATGTATAAATCATGAACCCATTTCAACCTTATCTTGGTGTATGGTGTTATGTGTGGGTCAATGCTAATTTCTGCCATACTAGTTTCCAATTTTCCCAGCAGTTTTTGTCAAACAGTGAGTTCCTATTCCAAAAGCTGGGGTCTTTGGGTTTGTCAAACACTAGATTGCTATAATTATTGACTATTTTGTCCTGTGAACCTAACCTATTCCACTGATCAACTTCTCTATTTCTTAGCCAGTACTAAATGGTTTTGATGACCACTGCTTTATAATGTACTTTTAGATCTGGTACAGCTAGGCCACCTTCATTTCCAGCACCCTTTTCATATGGTAATCTTTCAATTTCCTGACCAATCCTGTTTGGATAATTAGGAGAAAGGAGGACAAGATAGAGCCACTGGGAATACCTTTAATTAATGGGCATGACAAAGTTGAAAAACCAGAAAAGGAAACTGAAAGGGAACCTCCAAAAGATCAGAGAACCAAGAGGTGAAAGGAATCAGTAGTGTGAGGTAACACAGAGAGATCAAGAAGGATTGGGAATGAAAAGGAAAATTAGATTTGGCAATTAAGGTACCAATGGTAATTTTGGAGATGGCAATTTTAGTTGAATAATAGGGTCAGTAGTCTGATGTAGCTCCAGAAGATGATTACTTCAGATCACATCTCAAAGTAGCACAAAAGTTACTCACTAGAACTGAAGGATCCAATGTAAGCCTTTTCCCTAAAACCGTCTTTGATGCTCCCTTCTCTCCCACTTGAAACCCACCTTGATTCTCTTTGTTCTTATCATTTATCTCAGCATCCTTTGCCACAGGTGCTTGTTTCACTCCTTGATCCAAGAATTCACCTCGGGCTTTCTTGGCCTTAGAAGGGCATTCCACAGAAGAAACATTGGATATGTTTCCAATACTGTTTCCATTGGCTTCAGTCAACTCCACAGCCGCTAAAGTCAAAAAAAGAGATAAGCACAACATAAAGAAAAGACAGAATTCTTTGTTACAAGTGAGATCTCTCTGGAAGTGGAGTAGGAGAAAATTATAAATTTTATAAAACCAAAAGATACCAATAAAAACACATTTTAAAAAAGAAAAGGATGAAGGGAATATAATATGTAACCTTTTCTCTGAAAAATGGATATTTTTCACAAAGGGTGGGCTGGGCAGTAGAAAAAGTTAAAATTTCAACATATTGTTATCAACAATTACTGTATCCGATATTTTTGATATCACTATTGCCTCTGAGTAGTTTTCTCCTTAATCTACAATACTTAAAGAGCTAATGGCCCCAAGATCATCTTTCAAGTAGAAAAGGAACGTGAGCAAAAGCTCTAAGCTCCTCAATTGCTGGTGTTTTTTTGTGATTTTTGGTGCCTACTCTTTGATTTCCTCTTTGAACTGAGACTTGCTCTTCACAATATTCTCCATGCTTCTGTGAATAAACCAGCCCCTATCCTGAAATAATGACTAGGTTTTCTCTTTAGTGTCTCTTTGTCTAACTCTGTTCTTTTCAGGTTACATACATTAATGTATGTCTCAGTACTTCTTTGTATATCACATTCCTTGTGTGGCTTATTCTCTCTTCCTTTACTTTATCCATAAGAATATCAAATTGGCTAATTCTTTCTCCATACATCAATCCCATGTTGAATCTCAGGCATTCCTCATTAAACTGATAACTATATATACCTGAAGGCTGGCGTTCTATTTTGCGCAGGTATCCACTTTTGCAATTGATTTGTACCATGTTGCCCACATCCAGAGTATAATGTTTTCGGCCAAACACCACATTTATTTTTGACTCATTGCTTTCTCCTAGAGCTGCTTCCAGAGCCAGGCAAGTTTTGGCATCATATGGGATCCAGCCATCCTCCTCATCACTCTGCCACTGCCAGACAAAATCTAAAACGTAATAATATCAAAAGAAGAATTTTGATGCAATGAGGGTAAAATAGATAAAAGTAACAAGATTCTGAATTACTCTTTCTTTTTTAAAGGATGTATTATAAGTTGTATTTCTTTCTTTCCTCGAAGTTTTGCTGGGTCTTTTGAATTTGAGTCAATAAACATTTATTAGGTGCTTCATCTTTTACAAGCAATCTATCATCCAATGATCTCAGAAACCAAAAAAGTAATGCAGAGATCCCAAGAGACAAATCAATCCCCTGATATTTTGTTTGTAACCTATGAAGAAAACCTAACAAAACTTCTTTTTAATGATAATGCCAGAGAACAAGGATAATAATCATATTATAAAATGTTATTAGAGAGTGGCACTATAAATCATTATGTTGACAATCAATGAAATTTGTAGAGATTATATCTATGAATGAAATAATAATAATGAGGCATATGGTATGTGTTCTTAAAACAAATACCTCTTGATAAAAGAATACACTTACAGGAGTCCTGTTTCTTGATGGCAACAGCAATCTTCCGCTCAGTCCTTGTCTTTGTGTTCCTCTGGACCATCTTCTTGAAATCAATCTGAAGCTTCACATTTCCACTTTCTGATGAGACATTTACCAAAGCACTTCCTTTCCTGAAAAATAACGCAGTTTGAGACAATCATCCCTACCCAAGTTTGTAAAATCAAAATTCTGGTAGCTATTTTCTTCAGGCCCTCTAAATTACTCCCCTTAATTTATCAATAAGTTCAGTACATGATTCACATTTTTTCTCTTCTCCACAATGCCTACTCTCATACTAGAAAGCTTCAAAATACTTACTAACCCTTCCTTAAACATCCCATCTATTCAGTTCCTCAACCTACTCACTTCCTATGACCTCATTTCAGCATCATTCATCTCAGCATCACACAAAGATGATCATACCCTTCATCTTGCAATCACCCACAAAATGTACCACTTCCATGTTCAAAAATTCCCAAATCCACTTATCTGACCATAATGTCGCTTTGTCTCCTGTTGTCAAGTCAATTATCTACATAGTGATCTTCAATCTACTGAACCCTCAATTCTCAAAAACCAGTTCAACTTTTACATTGTTTTCAGAGTCCCTAGACCCTTTATCATATCACCAAGTTCATCCTGCCAAGCCTCAGTCGTGCTGCTAAAGAAGGTGGAGAAAATCATGCAACTGTTCTGATTCTACTTATGTTATACAAACTTATTATACAACCTCAATTGGGTCCTCAATGCTATTTATACCTCACTTATCAATTCACTATCCCACTCAACATAGCATCTCTTCCAAACCATTTTATCCCTCCTCAAATTTCCCACAGCACTCCCCACCACCTGCTCAGCTGAGATCCTTGCCTCACATTGTACAGAAAATATTGAGGCTATCTGCCACAAACTCCCTCTTTTCCCTCTTTCTTATTTCATATCATTTATAAATATGATATCTTTTGCAACTATCTCCTTCTTCATCCATTTCACCTGATGAGGTACCTACTACATAAACCAAGGCTATTCTCCCTATATAAAAGCAATCTCATTCTATTCCATCTTCTCCAACAGACTGACCCCTCTGTTATCTCCATTCTATCATTTATCCTCAATCTCTCCCTAATGGCTCCTTCCCTACTACCTGCAAAACATGCCTATGTCTCTCCCATCCTCAAAAAATGCTCACTTGATACTTTCATCCCTTGTCCTTTTATCTCTTGACTTTTGTGACTGAACTCCAGACCAACAGGTATCTCCACTTCCTCTTCTTTCAGTCTTTTTATCCCTTCAATCTGGCTTTCATCCTCTCTGTTCTAATAAAATTTATTTCTCTAAAGTTATTGATGACTTAATTGCCAAATTAAATGGTTTATTCTCAATCCTCATTCTTCTCCATCTCTCTATAGCCTTTGACACTGCTGATCACCTTCTCCTCCTAGATACTCTCTTCTCTCTAGTCAGAGAGATTAGGGTTTTTTTGGTGGTTCTCCTCTTATCAATTAATCCTTCATTCTCCATCTCCTTTGCTAAATTCTCAAGTAAGTTATACTTTTCAAATGCTGGATCATCATCTAAGCTGGGGCTCTCAAACTTTTTAAATGGGGGCCAGTTCACTGTCTCTCAGATTGTTGGAGGGCCGGACTATGGTAAAAACAAAAACTTTGTTTTGTGGGCCTTTAAATAAAGAAACTTCATAGCCCTAGGTGAGGGGGATAAACGTCCTCAGCTGCTGCATCTGGCCCAGGCTGTAGTTTGAGGACCCGTGATCTAAGCCATACCCTTTAACAACATGTGTCTCAAAGTGCTCAATCTGGGCCAACTCTCCTTTATTTTATGATCTTATCAGCTCACATTAATATAATTATTTTTTCTATGCTGATCATTCTCAAATCTATCTTGCCCTGATTTCTCTTGCTAACTTTTTATCTTCCATTCCAACTGACTTTCGAATATATAGAACTGGATGTCTAATGAACATCTAGACAATAGGGTTACCTTAATCTCCTATCTTCCCTATCATTGTCAAGGGCAACACCATCCTCCTAGTTCCTCAGGCTCACAAGCTAGGTGTCATCCTTGATTTCTCACTATTTCTCACCCCACATATCCAATCAGTTGGTAAAGCCTATCAATCTAATCTATGTAACATCTCTTAAATATGTAAATAGGTCCCTTCCCTTCCTCTGATATGGCCAGCACTCTAGAACAGACCTTAATCTCCTCACCCTTGGAATACTGTAGTATTAATTATTATTTGTAACCATGACCTAATTAAATTAATAATTTATTATTAATTATATTGGTTATTACTATTAACAATTATAATTGATTATGTTGTATCATTAATTATTATTATTAACTAATTATAGACTCCTGATGGGTCTGCTTCTCTAAAGTCTCTTCCCATACTAATCCATCTTCTATCCAACCCTCAAAATGATTTTCCTAAAGGCAGGATCAAACATATCATTCCCCTACTCCAAGATAAAATAAAAAATCCTTTGGAGTTCAAAACACTCCATATCCAGTCAATCTTTTACCTTTCTTGTCTTATCATACTTTATACAGCCCCTTCCCTCCCCTCACATACCCTTATGCAGTGGCCCAGCCTCCTTGCTGTTCCAAGAACAAGACCTTCTATCTCTCAACTCCAGGTATTTTCTCAGGCTATCTCTCATGCCTGGAACATCCCCTTCTTCATCTTTACCTACTGATTTCCTTAGCTTTTTTAAAGTCCCATCTAAAATCCCAATTTATAGAAAACATAACCCAACTCTGTTTAATTTTAATGCCTTCTTTTTAGATTACATCTTATTTGCCCTGTATATAGCTTGTTTGTACATATGTATGAGTGTCGTCTCTTCTGTTAGACTATGGGCTCTTTGAAGAAGATGACAGTCTTTTGTTTTTTTTTTTTTTTTTTAATCCCCTGTGCTTAGAAAGCGCCTCGCACAGAGTAGGCCCTGAATAAATGCTTACCAATAGATTGATGCAAGTTCCATAATGTCAAAAGACTTAAAAATAAAAGACAAACTAAATCCCAAGATAAAGTCAATCCAAAAGGATTGCAAGAAGGAAAAAGAATATCCAATTCTCCAGTGTAAGAATTTCTTGATGGGAGCAAAGCCAAGCATAATTTAAAATACAGTAAGCAAAAGATTTGCCTCACAAACCTTATCTTCTCACAGAACTAGTTGCTGTGAAACATTTTTGAGAAGTTGAACAGGATGGCGTGAATAGAAAACTGATCTATTAATACCCAACTGAATTATTCCCTGTAGAAGAGCTTCTAAGAGACTGTTAAGACTGATATGACTTAGAGACTGGTAATATTTTCTTAAATATCTACAGTCAGTGACTCTACTATAGAAAGCTGGATGAATCTAATTCAGTATAGGTAAGGGTATAAGTGAGAGCACAGGTCCCTGAAAACACAATTCTCATGCTCCTAGGGGTAAGAAATTGTCCCAAAGACATTGATGCATTGTTGGTGGAGTTGTGAACGAATCCAACCATTCTGGAGAGTAGTTTGGAACTATGCTCAAAAAGTTATCAAACTGTGCATACCCTTTGATCCAGCAGTGTTACTACTGGGCTTATATCCCAAAGAGATCATAAAGAAGGGAAAGGGACCTGTATGTGCACGAATGTTTGTGGCAGCCCTTTTTGTAGTGGCTAGAAACTGGAAACTGAATGGATGTCCATCAGTTGGAGAATGGTTGAATAAATTATGGCATATGAATGTTATGGAATATTACTGTTCTGTAAGAAATGACCAACAGGATGATTTCAGAAAGGCCTGGAGAGACTTACACGAACTGATGCTGAGTGAAATGAGCAGGACCAGGAGATCATTATATGCTTCAACAACAATACTATATGATGACCAGTTCTGATGGACCAGGCCATCCTCAGCAACGAGATCAACCAAATCATTTCCAATGGAGCAGTAATGAACTGAACCAGCTACGCCCAGAAAAAGAACTCTGGGAGATGACTAAAAACCATTACATTGAATTCCCAATCCCTATATTTATGCACACCTGCATTTTTGATTTCCTTCACAAGCTAATTGTACAATATTTCAGAGTCTGATTCTTTTTGTACAGCAAAATAACGTTTTGGTCATGTATACTTATTGTGTATCTAATTTATATTTTAATATATTTAACATCTACTGGTCATCCTGCCATCTAGGGGAGGGGGTGGGGGGGTAAGAGGCGAAAAATTGGAACAAGAGGTTAGGCAATTGTTAACGCTGTAAAGTTACCCATGCATATAACCTGTAAATAAAAGGCTATTAAATAAAAAAAAAAAAAAAAAAAAAAGGAATTGTCCCAAAGGACCCTCCCTTTGGCCCAAACCCTTCACTTCAGGTATAGAAAATGAGAGGGAATTCTGAATAGTACTTACCTGAAAGCCTCTGTGATCTCCACATCCTGAGCAGAAGAGAACCAGCGCCAGACACCCTCGGGGTCTTCCCATTGCCAACGAAACTCAATGCTTGGTGAGACTGCGTCACTCTTTCCTGGCTCTGGGCACCGACGCTTTACCTTTGCACCTGAAGACGAAACAAAAACGGAACAAGAGTTTTCTCTAGTGCTCCAATAAGGAATGGAGTCCAGATGGACCGAAAAGGGTAATAAAGGGGAAGAACCCGGAATCCAATGCCATAGATTTGAGCACTAGTTCGGGAATCCAGAAAACGGCGGTTCGCGTCCTCCCTAGGAAAATTCCTAGCCATTGTATTTTCTGTTTCCTCATCTGTATGGGGGTTACTTACCAAGGTCCTTCCCACTTTTGGTTTGGGATGTAAAAAAATTAGAGTCGGGCTCAAAGGTCTTTAAGATTCCTCACCTATCTGGCCAAGTTAGGAAAGAAGCATTTTATTAAATAAACGCTGACTTGGCATGTCCCAGACAGCGCCAAAGGCTGACAGGTTTCCCCTTGGGAAACTTAGTCCGAAGGGGAGACCACACGGCCAGTAACGGACCTAGTTCTGGGATCTATATAACGCAGGAGCCGAACTCATGGCCTTTAAGCTCCTGGCCAGCAGCGTTTATGACTTCTCTCCGGTTTTCGATGGAAGGGCCTTGGGGGCAGGGGTATCCCCGGGGCTCCGCAGTGCGGTACACAACAGGTGCTTAATAAATGCTGGCTGACTTGTCTCGACTATCTATCTGCTCCGTGACTGCTCCAGTTGTGGGGTGGAAAAAATAACCAGCCAGGCAAATATCAGAGACGGATAAACACAAGGGTAAAAACGAGGACGCAGTCGGCAGAGAATGATGGGAGGGAGAGCCGCCTCTCCGTCACGTCGGACTCCTGACCCCTGACCCCTGACCCCGGGACCATACAGGCCCCTGCAGGGACCCCCAACCTTTGTCTAGCTAATAGCAAGCCCGGGACTGTGGCATTCCCGGAAACCTCTCAGGAGCGGGGATAGGTGGGCGCTCCCCCACCTCTCTCTAATCTCTAGCATTCCCTAACCCTGAACCCCGAAACTTGCTCCGAACCTCGGGCGTTGCCAGTGCTTCCACCTCTGCCGCGCGAGGACATGGCGCTCTAAACCGAATCCAGGCGGGCCTACCTTCCCGGATCATTCTCTGGCTTCGGCGCATGCGCCTGTCACCTACGACCTCTGAAGAAAACGGGATTTCCCGCGCTAGGAAAGACTGGAAGGTTGTGCTCTACTCTGACGTAAGCTCTTGTTTGCATGCCGCTAAGTATCACGGGATATTCACCCTCTGTAAGAAGTAGCACTGGTTTGGTGAGCCTTATATAGCGGCCCCCGGGCGGGAGGCTTACGTAGGGCGGAGGGAAGCTCATCGTTGGGGCTACAAGCTGAGTGCATTACGTCACTCCCTCAATCCAGCCCTTGGGAAGGTCTGAGACGAGGGCCAATAGCGGCCCTAGCAGGGCTCCTCCCGCGATTTGGGGGGGGTGAGTTCCCAGAAAGTGGGGCCCGGTTCGGGGGTAGACTGGGCAGGAGATGCCCGTGTGATTCCACCTACCCTGAACAAGGGAGGTGGCCTGGGCGGATGCCTCCCCCGACTGGGCTTGGAAACGACTCACGGCCAGCCAAGTGAGTGCAATGGCTGAGGTGGGATACCTCCTCGAGGATCCCATAACCCAATTCAGACTACTCTCCCCCGCCCCCTTTTTTTTTTTTTTTTTTTTTAATTTTAAATAAAATGGGGATGGGAGAGAGGAGAGATCGTCTCATTTTCCACCAGCACCAGCTGACTTCGTGTCCAGGAATGTCATGACCTTACGACCGCCACCCCCAAGTGCCCCATCCCCTTTTCAGCTTTCTTTGCATGCTGTCTTCTCCCATTAGATTGTAAGCTACTATTTAACACACACAGTTCGTGGCGCATGATAAATATTTATTGACTTGAATTTACCAGAGTAAAGAATTTATACTGAGAAACACAACCAGCCTATTAGTGGGGGACATGCAAATAGGAATGATTGAGCAACTTTTACTAACCACGTTGATGCAAAAATGTTTTTTTTTTTAATTTTATCAATAAGCTACAACATATTAGAAAGATTCACATTATAACCAGCTTAGATTTGTCCCAGGAATGCAAATTTGGTTCAACTAAATATATTAAAGACTAAGACTATTGATAATTTTAATAATATAAACAATAAAAACCCTGTCGCTGAAAAGGATTTTGACAAAGTCCAGTACCAAGAGCTAAAGAGAGAAATTCCATTCAAAATGACTACAGAAGCTATAAAATACTTTAAAGTGATTCTACCAGGCTGTACTCAGAACCATCTATCAACCTAACATTCCTTGCACACAAAATAACTGGAGAAACTTTCATTGTTCATGGGTAAGTTGAGCCAATAAATAGGGAGATCCATTTTATCTTCTGTTATCCTATCACTTGTTTAATGTTAAAATTTCTCCTGTCCATAGATTTAAAAGGTAAAGTGATATCATATAGAAAAGTAACTTCAAAAGATTTTAGAACTCTGACCAGCACTATAGTAAGCCACAAATCCATAAGGTTAAAGATGATACACACTGCTGACCTTCTGCCAGAGAAATGGAAGTGGTAAACTTAAAATGCCAGAAGAGACACATTTTTGGAAATTTGAGGATTTGTGGGAATGGGAGTTTGCTTTTCCTAACTATATAAAATGTTAGCCAAAAAAAAAAAAAAAGATTCATAGGATCATAGATTAGAAATGGAAGTGCTCTTAGAAGCTATTGTATCCAAGAATCCTCATTTTACAGATGAAGTAACAGATTCAGAGAGGTTGCCTCTCCCTGAGTTAAACAGTTCTCATAGGTGTTATCTGAGTTGAGGTTGTGAGTACTTTCATCTTCCCCTTGAACTTTCCTCTACTTCAATATGATTAAGATTTTAGCTTTAAAAGGCCAAAGTCTCCCACTGCATCCAGGGCCATGTTCAGATGTCCTGAACTATATGGCCACTGTACCCAGATGGTTCTGGAGGGGAAAGAGAGGCAGGTGACCTTGTACCTCTCATTTAAATCCAATTCACTTGTATGTCATGAGATCACTTTCTTGATGTGATGATCATCTTAGAGAACAGGACAAACAACCACCACTTCAATATGGACATTAGACGAGTCTTTTTCTCTCCAATTGGAAGGGTCAGTGCTCAGGGCCAAAGTCTGAAAAGTAGACAGGGCAATACCACTTACAGGCACATTTCACTAATAATAGGAGGGCTTTGGGGAAGAAAAGGTTGGTGACACTTCTGGAATTTATATTCCCTGCTCACTGAATGATCCTGGAGGCTTTCTGGGCCACAGCTTTTTTCCTCATTACATAATACTTTGAAGTTTGGTCTTTTGGCTCATATATCCTGGCACAATCTCATATCCTGGAGCATGGAGATTAGCAGAGGAAAAGTCGCTCTCTATGTCCCAGTTGTATCTGGTATTCTACCTCTCTGGCTGATTCAGCCTACAATATAGGCTGAGCTTTGGACTTTCTTGTACTGCTATTCTCTGCCCAGCTCTCCCACTAGAGGGCAGCCGATCTTAGATGTTTCAAAAAATGCCACTTTTTCCCAGTGGGAATACATGTTATTTTTTTTACAAACTCTCCTGTGAGAAAAATACGCTGCAGCTTAATACCTAGGGATTGGTTTTGTTTGGTGTTATTACAGGCTCACATCATTCCTTGTAATTGTTGGTTGTACCTGCTTTAAAAAAAAGCCCACAACTTATTTATCTTGCACTTAAGATGCAGCCAAGAATATTTTAATGTAAAACAGAACAAATCATGGCTTAACATATATTTATTAGTGTTTTGTCAAACACTGTTCAAGGTGTTAAATATACAGAGAACTGGGATAGTTCCTGCCTTCAAGGAGTTTATAGTTTACTCCCAGACTTCCTGGGAATGGGATTGTCTATCAGGTCTCAACCTCTCATTAAAATATTTGCATAATCACATTGAGGAAGGACCTACAAATTCCCCCCTTCTCCCAAGATAATGATTCCTCAAATTAAGGTTAGATATGTTTTTACAAGACATTCTTTGCCTGAACAAGGAGATACACAGATTGAGAGGGAGAAAGAAATAGCAGCAAGAATTTACTGCACACATTTTCCCTTTACATAAAATTCCCATTACACAAATTTGACTTTATGTAAAGAGTTCTGAAAAAAATTTCAACCAACCACCAGTGATAAAAGCTAGGTACAATGCATAGATAGGAAAGGGGCAACATACTATACAGCTGTTAACTTTATAATACAATACTTACATTAATTTTACCATTATCATTATTATATCTTTCATTTCAAAATTCTGTTTATTATCATGGGACAATATTGAATATATCTTCATTTTGCCACATTTTATGACTAATGTAAAGGTATTATTTAGCATATGCTTTTGTTATATAATCTAAACTTTTAGCCTCTGACTTCTAACTCTCTCCATCTCTAACTCTAATGCCAACTGTAACCAACTTCAATCCTAACCCTAACCCTTTCTGATATTAACCCTAATACATAAAAATTGTTTCATGTAAAGTTTTACAGAATAGTCCACTTATGTAAAGCAAGACTGTCTATATACGAAACTATGATTTTTGTTTCTCTTTTTATATAAATGAGATAGTACAGTAGTATAAAATTGCCATTTGTTTAGAACCCTCTGGGGTTCTTTTTGTTTTCTTCTGCATATTACTTTAAATGTCTTGTCAACATTGTTTATGTTTCATCTCAGAGATATTATGAACCAACCAGTTCTCTAAACTGTAATGGTAAGATTCATGAAGAAAATGCTCTGCTTTTATTATATCAGGATATACTGGTTCTTTCTCCCATCAAGACTCTCTGCATGCCTACATTGGGAATTAGTTATCCTTTCTCTCTCTCCTATTTCTCTGCCCTACCCCACACCCAACACCTCTGCTAGTCTTGTTGGACTGATTTTTATCCTGGGACTTAATCTGTCTTTTAGGTAAAGATGATTGAATCAGACTGTTTTAAATTCAGGGAATGCTTTATCAAGTGAACCTGAAGAAAGTGGTGGAGAATAGAATAATGGAATACAGAGAAGTCCATACAAGGACCAAGAAGAGAATTGCTGTTGCTGTTACCAAGGCTTCTCTATAAGCATCTGTCTGTTGATCAGGAAGTATCCATTTGGGGGAGAGATATCATAACTTTATTATTTTCTCATCCATAGTGAATATTTAAACTCTGTACAAATCATATTCTTTATCAGCATAATTTATGTCTTTAGCCATAATACAAACAATTTGTAAGATGAATATTGTTTTTATTCCTTGATACCATCATTTTTTAAAAGTTTTATTGGGTTTTCTTCATAAATAAGAAACAAAAGGGGATAAATCTAGGGACAAATATGCTTCTTAAGAACTCTGCATTGGATTCTAGAATTATTAGGAGTTATGTTGCTTTCAAAGAATAAACATTTAATAAATATTTATTGATTTAAATTTTTTCACAATTTAATTTTTCAGATTAACAAGCATTTATTTTTCTTTTTGCTCTGCTTCCCATAATCAAACAGTTAAAAAGCCCTTATAACAAATATACATAGTCAAATAAAACAAATTTCTACATTAGCAATTTTCAAAAATGCTTATTGACTCAGATTTGAAAGTCCCAATAAATCTTGTGCAACTTATATTTTCCTTTAAAATCTATGCTTTAGAATAAAGGTAGATTATTCAGAATTTTTTCATTTCAATTTAATTCCTACAAAATACTGCTTTTTAAGTTGTTAAGAGTGTGGGCTATTTTTGGTAAGTGGCAGGGTGATAAGAATGATGACTGGATCTTATATACCACTGAAAGTTGCCTGACTGAAGGCAACTCTAACAGAAAGCAGTAAATTTAAGATGGGTATAATGTTTCACAAAAACACACTATGCTCTAGAAGTGGACAACATTCTATTAATTGCAAAAGTGGATGCCAGCACAGAATAGAAAACCTCTGGCCTTAAGATGTATATATAGTTATCAGATTAATAGGAAATGCCCGATATTCAACATGTGATGAATGTATCCAGAAAGAAGTGACCAATTTGACATTCTTGTGGATATAGTAAAGGAAGCAGAAAAGAGCTATAAGAAAGTGATGAGACTTTCATCTCATCATGTATGATGTAAACAATCATGTATTTGTTTACATGTAATGTAACAAATGTAAACAAAAGTTTTGGTTTTTGTAAACAGTGAAGAAATGTAAACAAAAGAGAATGAGGAGGTAAACAAAGAAACACTACAGAGAAAAACTATTCATTGCATCAGGATAGGGAATGAAACATCTCAAAGAGCATGGGGGAACATGGTGAAAAACAAGTCTCAATTCTTGGAGGAAATTGAAGAGAGCAAAGACCAATGTTCACAAAAAACACTACAAGGTGAGGAGCTCACATTCCCGGGCTCAAGTTCATTCACAAGTTCTTAAGTGACCTGTAGCCATTAGCTTTTCCAGTATTATTGATTAAAGAGGGACTACTTAGAGACAATAATAATGTCAAGGACATTGGGAATAGTTGGTAACATATATTGAAGTGATAGTTTCTTTGTCCTGTCTAACCAATCCTTTGTGAAAAATGTCACCTTTTCAGAAGGTGATATTTTACATCTCCTTCATCTTGCCTTTTCTTCCTGTTATAATCATCTTTCTTTTGCCTTAAACTGCCATGGAGTTAATGGAAACTAATTAAGGCTGTGAAATCCACACAACCAGTTAATTATTTATGGAAAGCTCTTCTGGGAAAGCTCAAAGAGCCTTCTTGGTATATGGGATGATCCGAGGACCTGTGATAGGAGAAGATGCTGAGAAAGATACTGAACAAAGAAAACCAAGGTAATCTATACATGGGAAAGCTCACCATAGGCTTATGGTGAGTTCTCCAGCTCTGTTAGGTAACCTTTTGCTGTTTTGAGGCAGCCTGATGTGCCCATTTTTCAGAGAATAGAAGGATTGGAAGGCATTTCATATTTGCCTTAAACCTGAGGCTCATTTAGACCTAGCTATCAAGACAAGATTGTTCAGCAAAGACCAAGGTGGCCGTGAAAGGGCATGGCCTGATCTTGAAATTTGTCCCTGATTCCTCCACTAGTTATAAACAGTGCCCATTTCTTCTCAGTGACTGTGATGATCTTACACTTTTTTTTTTTAAGAGAAAAGATCCAACGTGTACTTAGAATAGAGATAAATATACAAGGTTGGTAGCAAATGCCAGCTGCCAATCTGGCATCATGGTGAGATTTAGCAAATGCCCATTTGGATTTCCCAAGGTTGAAAATATGACAGCTTCAGTAATGGTCTAAACAAAGAGGTACATCTGATGATCTCTTTGAAGTATGAGAAGGAGCTTGTCTTCATCTCTCCTAAAACCACCTGAGACAGGAAAGGCAATTGGAAAGGAGCCAAAAAACATTATGTGCTAAGAAGGAAGGCCTCTTAAAGAGAGAAAGAAAATTTCAAAGGTAACAACAAATTTTCCTTAGATTTAAGAATATACTTGTTATCTCTGTGGGCAGACCAAATTACAAAATCCAAGTGCCAAATCTATTCAGCTTATATAACTCCCTGAGGCTTAATTATCTTACTTTGTCCTCACAGCAAACCTAGAGGAAGGTGCTATTATCATCCTCATTTTTATAGATAAGGGAATTGAGGCACTTAAGGGACTTGCCCAGGGGTCACACAGCTAACAAACTTGACTTCTATTCAGGTCTTCCTGATTCCAGGCCCAATCCTCTATTCACTGAAAAAAACTAGAAACTTGACATAGGGTGGGAATTGGAGATATCTATTTTAAGATCTGTAGGTTGAGATGAGATGTTAGTTGAGGCCACTTGTGATATATTTCAGAATTTAAGCTTTTTTGTACCATAAGTAGCCCTCTGCAGCAACAGGATCCAGGGTTAACAGTCTGCCCAGGTTAACAAAGAGGCAGGATAGTAGAATGGAACTCTAGAGTAAGACTCTGGAAAGATTCTAATATTGCCTTTGACTTTTGGCCATGAACAAATTACTTAACCACTCTGAAATCTGTAATCTATAAAAGAGGCATATTCATAACTGTAACAACATAGTAATATATAGCCATGTCTATATTAATATATAAAGGCATATACATATTATAGATATACACAAATACATATAATATATACCTGTATACAAATGTGTATATGTTTATCATGTATCTCTGCATGTATAAAGTATGTGTGTGCATGTGTATATTTCTACACACTGTACTGATAATTGAGAGGGATTATTGAGAAGATTAATTAAGATTGAGAATAGTACTTTGCAAACAAACCATAACATAAGATATCCCCCAAATCATTGCAATTTTAAGCTTTTGGGACCTTTTGTACTAAAAAGTCAGATACTATTATAGCTCATATCTGTTACTTTGTAGTCTTATATATATTGTGAAAAGAATAATTTATATAATGTTATACAAAAACATTTCTTTGAGAAACATCTTTTTTTCCCAGTGTTTAGAGTACCTTCCTTATGTTGATAGCTTCCTAATTCTAGGATTCTTTACAACAGTTAGTACCTACTAACTATGACTAGCCAGGCCTACTAGAAGAATCAAATATTTACCTGTTCCTCTCACTTTATACTAACCCTATCAAAACTTTAGCAGGTTCATATTGGGGAGCAGATTAAATAAACGTTTCCAACATAATTCCTTACATTAACTTACACAAAATGTTTTAAGGTTTGCAAAATAGCATATATTATTTCATTTGGTCCTCACAACAACCTCCTGAGATGGGTACTAATATCTTCATTTTACAGATGAGGAGACTGAGTCAATTTGCCCAGGGCCACACTGCCAGTAAGGGTCTCAAATAGGTTTCAAAGTCAATCTTCTCTAAGTCCAGGTCTAGAGGTCTATCACTTCACTCAGTAATCCCTAAATTTAGCTTTCTTTTATCAGTTTCTTTCTGTGTATCAAAGTCAAACAAGTACAGTATTTTTTTTTCAATTGCAAAATTCTTACTATAGCCTTTATTCTTGCCTTCCTCTTCTCCTGAACACCTGAAAGATTTTTTTCTCCTCTCTATTCTTTATCTAGGCTTTGGATTATATGATCTGCAAAATCCTTTCCAGCTTAAAAAATGTGTAATTTTGTAATGTGGGAGTTAAGAAGGTGAAGACAAGAAAATAGGTTACGTGTATAATCCAAGAAAATATGTAGCCAACTTATAAAATATAGGAAATTGTATTCTTTGCTACAGAGCAAGTTCAACCTGTAATGTTATAGACCTTATATCCCATCAGAGGGTTCAATTTATCAAGCCACAGTGTTTCTCCCCCCCCCCCCCCCCCAGGTTACTAATTATATTGTTCTGTTCTTCCCCACAAGTACATCTACTCTCCTTCTGACTTGAAGAGTCAACGGTCCTTGACTTTTGTCTACTTCTAACAGTGCTCTGATCTCAGTTGATCTATCTGATTGCTACAGATATCTGGCCAAAGCTTTGAACAGTAACATCAGAAGAACAAATCTTTAGAACAAATTAATAGTAGCTCTATGTATGTCTAGGGTTGGGAAAGAAAACTTTGTTTCTTTTTAATGAAAAACAAATAAAATTCTTCATTTTTTTGTTTTCCTAGGGGAAAGGATCTTTATATACTAGATTGAATTGGGAACTGTGAAAATGAGAGGTCTTAAAGAGTTAGACAGAAAGAAAGGGAGAGAGGGGACAGGGAAATAAGGTGAGCTGCACAAATTGAATGCATTAGGTGTGGCCTGACATTATTATCTTGTTCAAATTCCACGTGAGGGAGATAAGGTACTCATATGTCACTGAGTAATTAACAAAATAAGATTACACTCAAAAGATACTATAGCATTTAATTAAGGAACAAGCTCCTTTCTTCTCAACGCTCTTATTTTCATATTGAAACATTTCAATTTTGGGATGTGCAACAAGTCCAAAGAGTACTAATTAACCCAACATATGTGGGCCTTTTTATGACTTTAGATAACCAGGGAGCTATGCTAATGAAGTCTGAGGCAACTGGGAAGCTGCCATTGAGGGAGATATGTCTTAGAGAGGCCTCCCCCTGGGCCAAAGCTGGCTTTTGTCACCTTTGGGGGAAAATATAGCTTATTCTGTGTGAAGGAGGGAGTAGGGCAGAGAGAAGAGATTCCTAGCAAATAATGGTCCCATCATAATATGTAAACAGATTAGATTGTAATGGAATGTACAAAGTAATGAATATGAGGGATTCAGAAACGCGGGAAGATTTTTATGAACTGATACAAAGTGAAATAAGTAGAACCAGGGGAAAATTTATTTAGTAATCACAGCCCTATAAAGGAAAACACTTTTGAAAGACTTCAGAACTCTAGTCAATGCCATCACTAATAATGACTTCAGAAGATGATAAAAGTATGCCTCTGGGCAGATGGCAGTGACCTAACAGTGTAGAATGAGGCAAAGATTTCCAAACTTTAGGAACACCCATGATCCTGTTTTTCCTTCCAAATTGACTATTTTTTCAGGCCTTTTCTGTCCTTTCAGAATCCTTATGAGTACAGGTTTTATGGGGAGGTAATATAAGAGAATTCTGTGCAATATGTGATGTTTTGAAGAAATCCTCTGTGAACAGGCAAAAGTACTGCTGAAAATGTCCTTTTAGTTTAATTCCTTGGATTTTTTTCCCCTTCTCCTTTGAAAACTCTACAGTTTTTTTTTTTTTTAGCAAAACAAAGAATAGTTATATAGAGAATACCACTAACTTATACATATCTTTTGTTCACCTATACTACCCCAAAGAAATAAAAGAAGGAATGAAGAAATCATTACTATAAAAATATCTGTGGCAGCTCTTTTTATAGGAGAAAAAAATTAGAAACTAAAGGGGTGCCTATTTATTGGGGGAATGACTGCAAATTATATATATGAATATAACAGAACAGAGCTTTTTTCCTGTCATTTCCCCAAGAAAAATTTTTATGTAACCCTGGGTCTATAGATAGGTATACAAAATAGGTGTATAAATCAAACATTTACTGATAATAAATAATAATTTCACTACTCCCATTCTTCCTCAAAACCACTAGAAACAAGAAAGGCAGTTGGAAGGGAGTCAAGGGAAAGCATAAGGCAAAAAGAAAGGACTCCTAAAAATGAAAACTCCAAAGGTAACAACAGATTGACTTCAGATTTAGAGATAAACTTTTTGTGCTGATGGAATAACTGAAATTACAAAGGCCTAATGGCCAAGATAGCACATTTGCCAAATCCCATGTTCTCAGAAAATAGAATATGATGGCTCTGACAGAGATCCATTTCTATATATATGTAATTCTTAATCTGAGGGAATTTAATTAAAAGTGCCAGAAACTTCTGAAGCCCAAGAAATAAAGTAATTTAAACAGAGACTGAATACAATGAAAATTAGACAAGCAACAATCTATCTCTGTTTGTTCTATTTTTTCCTTCATAGGATTTCAGAAAGTATTTTCTTATATTCAGATTTCAGGAAGTATTTTCTCATATATGTAGATGTGACAGAGACTTAGTTTATTTTTATTCTATTTAAAATTCTATATAAAGTTGGACTGAAATGTGTTCTAAATGCTCTAAGGCAGAGATGTCTGAGCCCAAATCAGATGAAAATGTAATTGGTAAATATTTAACAAAACAAATAAAATACAATAGAACACCAATAATATTGATAGGTGATTTTCTCCTGAATGGGTGCCCATCAGTTGGGGAATGACTGAATAAGTTACAGTAAAGGAATGTAGTGGAGTATTAGTGTTCTGTAAAAAACAATCAAGAGTTTGATTTCAGAAAGGCCTGGAGAGACTTACATGAATTGATGCTGAGTGAAGTGAGTAGAACCAAGAGATCATTGAACACAGCAACAATAAAATTATACAACAATCAATTATGATAGACATGGCTCTTTTCTTTTTTTTTTTTTTTTTTTTAATTTAATAGCCTTTTATTTACAGGATATATACATGGGTAACTTTACAGCATTAACAATTGCCAAACCTCTTGTTCCAATTTTTCACCTCTTACCCCCCCCAACCCCTTCCCCTAGATGACATGGCTCTTTTCAAAATGAAGTGTATCAGAGCCAATTCCAATAGACTTCTGATGGAGAGAGCCATTTACATCTAGAAAGAGCACTGTGGAGGCTGAATGTGGATCACAACATAGCATTTTCACCTTTTTTTGGTTGGTTGTTTGCTTTTTGTTTTCTTTCTCATTTTTTTTCCTTTGAAAACTATCTTTGCATATATTTTGAAAATAAAAAGTTATTGTTTAAAAAAATATGACTTTCTAAGTCAAAATGCAGCTTGCATATAAGATTGATGGCCCTCATTTCCATTTGAATTTGACACTACTGCTCTAAACTATTATTTGGCCAAGCTTGGGCAAAAGCTTCATTATACTGCCTACATTGCCCTAAATCAGTACCATGGTCTAATAGATGAAACTTCTGATAACAAATATTAAGCTCATGAGACGCTCAACCAGCTTCTACCTAGCATGTCTTATAAATTCAATTCTATCTAAACTGAGAGAGAATTATGAAAAAGAATGTTTCAAAACAAGTCTCAGACTTAAAAAAAAAAAAAATGAGTGATTTTTAACAGTGACCCATAGCCCTGGATTAAATAGGAAAGGTTAATTATGCCAATGAGTCTGAGCTTTTTTCTGCAGATTCAGCCCTGGATTTTCAGACTGTGGAAGCCTCATTGGGGTGGTGGCTCAGCTAGAATCTAGGTAACAGGCAAATGACTCTGAGAGAAGGAATGCAGATCTGAAGAGTAGATAGCATGGTATGGAGGCATAGAGGGGAAGACAGCTTCAATGTCACAATCTCTGATATTGAGACTAAGAGTAAAGGGATATATGGGGGTTCAATGTTGTGACTTAACAAGGTACATTCTTTTGCTCATTGTGCCACTTGTATGCTTGTTAGAATAGTCTGAAGTTGATGTGGGATGCCTGTTAAATAACAGAAAAGGAACTGAAAATATTACAGGACAGAATGAAGGAAGTAAAGTCTTTTTTTTTTTTTTTTTTTTTTTTGCCGGACCTTTGAACATACTGAACAGCTGACACATCCAAATATAAGGGTGACCACAAAGAAAATAGAAATGGATGTAAATTGGCTGTCAGAGTTTTCTGTGATGGAAAACAAACCAAGTTTTATTAGGATTTGTTAGAATAAATAAAGAAAAGGCCAGTGTATAATATCAGAATTGGAAGGAGAGATGATAGACAAGTCTATAAAGTAAATTTAGGCTGCAAAATTACATAGTATTTAGTCATAATTTTGTTTTCTCCTATATGCAGTATATCCTATAATACTACTCTGTTTTGTCTAATGATCAAGCTCTATAGAACAATTTTAAAATGAAGAAGTTTTGTGGGAAGGTCTTCATTTATTTACTTAAATTTCCTGTTAAGAAAATATGGTATTGCCTCGAAGTAAGTGTATAGAATGCTGGATTTGGAGACAGGAAAATTGGGATTCAAATCTATTTCTCAATCTTCCTGGTGGTATGATTGTAGGCAAATGACTTATTCTCTTTGTGCCATAAGCAATTTTCTATTACCTATCTATTAAGATAAAATCTACAATGGTGATAAAGGTTTCTTCCATAGATTTTTTTTTTTAACCTGATTTTTCTGTAGAGTATGACTTTAATTATACAAGTATCTGTTTTTGCCATCTAATCTGACAAGTTGGGTAGATAAAGTGCTAGGCCTGGAGTCAGGAATACCTGAGTTTATATTAGCTATGTGACACTGGGTAAGTAACTTAGCCCTGTTTGCCTCAGTTTGCTTATCTGTAAAATGATCTGGAGAAGGAAACAGCAAACCATTTGGCAAACCACATATGGGGTCATGAACAGTCAGACATGACTGAACAACAACAAATCTGATACATTTACCTACTAATATCTGGCAATAAGATATTTCATAAGGGAATTTCTTTTTTGTTACAATGTTTAAATTTGTTATGATGTTTGTGAATTTTCTTTTTTAATTGGAGTGGCAATTTAGAGGGGAGAGGAAAGCTAACAATTGTGTTGCCAAAGAAAGAAAAGGATTCAAATATTTTTTTTAAATTTGCAGAAAAGTTAAAAAAAAAAATAAAGATGACCTTAAATTTGCAGAAAAGAAAGGCCAGAAGGGAACTCGGACAAACAGGACAGCTTTGAAAAAACTTGCTGAATATTACCATATATGTATTTTCAGAAAGCAAGTTATATATAATAGTGATTCATAGCTGCATACAGAATACTTTTGATGAGGTCTTCAGTGGCTAGCCAAGATAAATTGATAAAAATTAATCCCTGAGGCAGGCTGGGAGAAGGCACTGATAGAGATTATTTTAGTTTCATGATCCTACCCTCTGGTAAGGTCATTCAGTCAGAAATTCAAATTATGTCAAACTCCTGAGACTCACCCTCTATAGGGATCTTGGGTTGTCTCACCTTGCCATATCTTGTCAGAAATTTTAGTCGTGTCCTTGAAGTTAAATTTTCCCTGTAAAATCTACCCATGGGCTATCCCATGGCTGCTACCTTCCTTTGAATCAGTCCTCCAGAGCATTCTGCCTTATGGTTTCTTTCTCCTCACCACTCCCCTCACAGAATCTGCCTTGTGGTGTCTCTCCTGACCTCACTTCTTATAGCTAGCTAACTCTTCTGGGGTGCTAAGTCCTTTTTAGGATTTAGCCTGCCAGCTAAGGGCATGTCCCAACCTCATGGGTATCTTCTTTCTCCTGGTAAAATCCCCTCACTATATTTCATATTTACCATTCCTGGTATCTATCATATCTCTTCATTTTGTCTGTAACTCTTCCCTAAATAAATCTACCTTTTGCCAAAGAGAATAGCTGTTGTGAATTCTTCACAGGACCAAACCCCAACCTTTTGGTGCCTACCATCACCAGCATCACTTTTTCCATTCTAATTTGTACATGACTAAAGTCCTCACTCTACTGTGAACTGGTGATATTTAAGGTTAAATTAGATTTAGAAACTCATTTATTGTCATATTAATACACTAGGCAAAGAGGAGCAAAACCATTTAATTGAAAGAAAAAAGGAAACTTAAAAAAACCCCAAACTACTAGATACATGCTTAGCCATCATTCCCCAATGAATGTATTCCCTTTTTTACTTCCCCAGCATACTTCTTAGAAAAAGCTGTTTTTTAATCCATTTTTTTTTGTGGGTAAACTAGGGAAAATACTATATTTCTGTTACCTTACCTTCTACAGCTTAATAAAATTTATTGACTTATTGGCTGACTCAGCCAGAAGCCTACTTTTCCACTCTGATCTTGGTTCTGATGATAGCTCTATGTTTTGAGACTCCATGTATTGAATGTTGTATCACTCTTAGTCTGTTCCTTTTCTCCCTTTCCTCATGCCTTTGCTCTATCCACTGAGCAGTCCTATTTTCACTTCCCTCTTCTGTCATCTATTCATAATATAAACTTACTGCATAGCACTCTCTCAGGAATTCAAAGTCTCAGTGGAATGTGCCATAATTTCCAACTCTTAGAAGTTTGAACTTTATGGAAAATGAAGCCTATAATTGGATGGGCATTTGGTTTGTAACATATTCTCTCTTTTTTGAGCTTTTGATTTGAATGTGACCTTCAGCTGATTTCCTCCAGGGTATAAAGACCTGTCAATTAAAAAAAAAAAAAAAAGCTTCTTCATTTCTAGTATCTATAAAAATGATGCATTTTTATTGTGCTGTATGGTTTACAAGCATTTTGCTTGTAGGTAAGAAGTTCAAATGTCACTGTCTGCATTTCACAGAAAAAACACTAAAGATGAAAGAAAGGTAGTGATTTGTGAGAGATCACACAAATAGCAAATGATGAAGATCTTTTGACTCCAAGTACAGGGCTATTTCCACTATATTCTACTACAACCCTTCAAGAAAAACCCAATAGATACCACTTGGAAGAAAATTATCCGTGACATACATGGCTCATCCCACCAAAAAAAGTACAAAAGAGGGTCAAGCGCTGTAACTGCAGGCTCTAGAATATTGCCAGAAAAATATAACAGTAAACATTGAACAAATGCCTGTTGATTGTTTGATTTTGAGGAAGCACTGTGTTTCAGAGGGGGAAATCACTGGATTGGGAGAAAATAGGTGAAATATTGTATAATTCTAATAGTATAAATCTTTAAGCACATCTTGAATGCTTTAAATCTCTATCTGAGAGGGGGCCACTATCATCTGTGACTTTGCCAAGTCTCACAATCTCCAGAAACTATGGACCTTTTCCATAAATAAAGGCATGAAATTTTTTGTATTTCTGAACTAAGTCCAATGACTTCAACGCCATTTGATTCTGCTGAATCAGTGGTTTGGGCAATACTGTCCTGAGTATTCAACAAATTCAATTCAGAAAAAAACTTATTAAGTCTATGGGCTTGGGGGTATTCAAATGTAGACTTAAAGCCAGATGCTAAGCTTGTTACTGTAATAGTAATATGTACATGATAATTACATTTACATAATAAAGGCAAAAATTTGGAACAGAGAATTGGAATGATTAAGAAAAAGTCTTGAAGTGATTTAAAAATTGTTATTCCTTTGTCTAATGGTTCTTAAAGTTTTTGAGGATTTAAATTCATACTTTTAAAAATTATTGAGGATCATTCCTTACCTGCCAAGAACTTTAGTTTCAGCAAGTTATATCCATTGATATTTACTGTATTAAAATTAAAATGTCTTAGTATTATTATATGAAAATAGTTTGGATTTTGTGGATAAAATCACTGCCTTAGCCTTCTACTCTTCCATTCATTGGCATAAGAGCCCTAAAAAAATTTTGGGGTTAGTGTAATTAATACTCCAGGTTCCTAACCCCCAACAGATTGAATCCTCTGGGACTCAACTATTCTGGTTCAAAATGTATGCAGGTACATACTCCTAAACTATAGTTTAGAAGCCTTTATTAATGTTATCACTTTTCTCTAGTTGATTAAATCTTATAGCTTCAACCAAAATTTCCACATAGATAACTAACTCCCTAGTCAATTTCTCAGTTTCTGGTAGAAGTCACAAAGAGGAATATTTAGGCTTGATGCTGGGTAACTCTTCCTTTCAAAAGTGTAATGGGCTACAATGAGAATAGATTCCCTTTCTTTACGCAAATGCTAAATGAGGCATTTTTTTCAGATTGAATTTCACTACCTCTGAAATTGCTTTGGGGGCTTCTTCTATACCTCCATATAATGGTGTTTGTTCAGGCAGATGATCAGATTTGGCTATATAAAATCAGAGGCTTGGCACAGTATCCCAACCTGGGAGGGGAAGAGTTTGACTAGCCTTTAGATTGTGAGCTCCTCAAGGACAGGAACTGTATTTTACCTTGCATTATATCTCCAACACTTAACACAGTGCCTAGAATAAACTAAACACTCAAGAAATATTTTTTGACTGATTAACTGACCAACTCCATCCAAATGTACTATCGTACTGGAATCAGCAACTAACTGATTGAGTCTGAAGGCTTACTGATGTAGATTGCATTTCATCTCTGTAGACTACAATGGTTTTCCTTGGTAACATTTAAAGAAATTTTCCATAAAATATTCCATAGAAAGTCAGTTCTTTAGGACCTCGATCTACAAAAGGCTCCATGATAGAGAATGATTGTTTTGGAAGCTAAATGTGGCTAAGATGTGAAGGAAAGTATAAAAGAGACAGGTAGATGGATTAGTCTTTATATATATGTTCATATATAGCTTTTTATTTTCAAAACACATTCATAGATAATTTTCAACATTCACCCTTGTAAAACCTTGTATTCCAAATTTTTGTAAATTGGTGGTTTGTAAAGTTATAAATAGTTTCTCATTTTAACATTACAATATTCCTGGGAAGTGAGTGCTACTACTAAACCTCATTTTTCAGATGAGAAATTGAGACTGAAAGAAGACTGACTTGCTAAGAGTTAAGTAGCTAGTAAATTTATGAGTTAAGATTTGAACTCTTGTCTGACTATAGATCCAGAAAAATCTATCTAGCTACCTGATAGTTCAGGCTCTTATCAATTCCCAACTAGGTTATTGCAATGGCATCATTATTATCTCCCTGAATCAGATACCTTCCCTTCTAATCCATCCTCCACACAGTATTTTTCCTTAAACATAAATCTGATCATATTCCAGCTTCTATTCCCATAGTCAGTTATTGAGCCCAAATGACCTTCTCCCTGTCTCTCGCATATGGCACCATCTCCCATCTCCTTACTTTGTACTAGCTGTCCTATATCCCTGGAATCATTCCCTCCTCACCTCTGTCTCATAGAATCTTCAATTCCTTCAAGATGAACATCTTAAGCACATTTCTACATGAACGGTCCTTCCCCACCTGGTAATCCCTGCTTACCCACTTTGTATTAAACTGTCTTCTATTTATTTTTATTCATTCCATTCTCTTCACCACTTTTTTTCTCCTTAATCCCTTGTAATATGATTTGTCCCTACTACTTTCTCAAAGTCATTGCTTTCTCAAAGGTCATAAATAACTTCCTACTTATAAAATACAAAATCTTTTGTCTCTTCTCTTTTCTCGAAATTTCTGCCTCTTTTAATATTTGACAATATTAACCATACTCTTTTTCAAGAAACATTCTTCTCCCTTAGTGAAACAATATGTTATTCTGGGTTGTCTTCCCATCCAACTGCTTGTTTTCAGGCTTCTCTTCCTTCTTCTCTTCACCTGTGGGTTTCCCAAAAGTTTTTTTCTTCAACCCTATCCGCTCTTATCTCTCTATATTCTCCCTAAGAGACTTTATTTGTTCAACACTCATTTTTTAAAGAATGACACCTAAAATCCCCTCAAGATTTGACATTTTAGTTTGTTTGTTTGTTTGTTTGAGGCAATTGGAGGTTAAGTAATTTGCCCAGAGTCATACAACTAAAAGTGTTAAGTGCTTGAGGCTGGCTTTGAGCTTCTAAATTCAGGGTTGGTGCTCTATCCACTACCTCCGGAGTTCCTCCAAGATTTGACCTTGAACCTGAACTTCAGCATTTTTTCAATTGGTTGCATTGTGCTTTTCTTTTTCAGTGGGAAGGTGGGGATAGAGGGATAGAGAGGGATAGAGAGAGAAAAAAGGGGTTATTAAAGCATTTTTTTAAATTTCTCAAATAGAATAGAAGGAAAAAGGGAAACACAAACAGGATGTCTTTGAAAGTTACATGACTATTTTATTTAAAAGGAAGAGAACATTGTACATAATGGATTTGCAGTTTCTTTTTATATTCTTTTTATATAGTCTTCTTTTTATATTCTGCTTTGTTATGGAAATGCTTGTTTTATTTCTTAAGTTCAGAATTTTAAAAATAAAATATAGGTATATCCCTGGAATATCTTTGAAATAGCTATTTGTCTTTTACTAAATGAATATCAAAAATTCCCCAAACACAGTGTATCTGTGCCCCTATTCCCCTTCCCCATTCAGAAAAAAATAGATGGGTCAGGAAAATCCCAGGGAAAAGGAGTAAAGGGAATAGGGGATCTCTTGTCCAGTTCTCATGGTGTTCAAATTATCCTTCTATTCACCTCTTCCTCAACTGGACAGTCTAAAAGTAAAAAAAATGTTTCTTTTCACTCACCTCACAATCTATCCTGGGGATGCTGGGTAAGGAGAGATCCAGGCAGTGAAGTTCCCTAGTTCACTTGCTATCCCCTAAATCATAACCCCTTCCAGTATAGACTCTTTTAAATCCATCTCTGTTTCACCTGCCCTTTCCCTTCACCAAAAACAACCCTGTCCATCCACACATATATACACACATCTGCTTCTATCAGCAGCTTTCCTGAAGTTAATTCCTACCTAAATCATAAAATCATAGACTGAGAGCCAGAAGGGACCTTAGAGGTTCTCTCCTTTTATAAATGAGAAAAATGAATGGGAAATATTTAATGATTTTGCTCAATCAAATAGCTACTTAAGTATCAGAGGCAGGATTGGAATCCTGGTTGTCCCAGTTCCCAATCTGGCACTTTATCTACTGCATTTCCTCACTTCTTACAACTCTAGTCAAGGGCTTCTTTGCTTGAGCCTTCAATTTTGTTGGAACCTAGAAGTTCCCCAAAGGTAGATGTGATGATTGAGATATAAAAAAGCCAAGCTTATTCTAAGGGGCTATTTAAGGAGGGAAATGGTCTGGTCAGGAGAGTTCAGACACTTTGGAGCATGGCAGTGGGGAAAAAAATATTATTTAACAAGGTAAAAGAGATAAGCGAGGAAGAAAAGGTCTTTTAGACCTTTTAAAACTTTTATCAAATTTTCCTTGCTTCCCATTTCTTTCCATGATCTTTCCATAACTTAGATTTATTGTTTGTGTTTATCTGCACAGCTCCCTTAAAATTTTGGACCTTGGTTCCTTTATCCATAAAATGACAGTTTCTAAGCTCTGCTTCCATTCTAAATCCTAGGATGATAGGGTGCCATGGCCTGTGCCATGCATAGGTCTACCTTTAGATCCATAAGCCTTGGATGGAGTTGAACAAAGTTTTTTCCCCCTAACTTTATTTTCCTACTGTACTTCAGTATAATTAGTTTCTTTTGTATTCTTATATAGTTTATATTGTGCACAAAGTTTAAAAATATCATCCTGAGAAGTGGTCCTTGGATGTCACAGACTGCCAAAGGAGTCCCTAGCACACAAAATGAAGAAAACCTTCTGTAAAGCTTTCCCCCATCATATGATCTATTTTTCCCTCAAGTGCTTCTTTCCCTCTTGCCCATATCCTCAATCTGCACATCCTGATTCTCCATCTTTTTCTCCTCCTCCTTTTTCTGCCTGACTAAGGAGTTAAGTCTGAGCTAAATCAGCTCCTGGAGTTTGCAGCTATACAGGAGATAGCTGAAGGACACAGGCAGACATCTCAGCTCGGGGTCGGGGCAAGGTTCCCAGGCAAAGCCAGCGGCCTAGGCCGGGGCAGTATGCATGAATGAAGTGGGAGAGAGCATATGTTTGGTGACTATAGCCCCCCAAAACTAGGATCTCCCCTTGAAGAGAGACTCCAGCAGCTCCCACATGGGGAGAGGGCAAGGGTTCCAAGCTCATCCAGGTGTCAGTCCTGGGCTCATATGCTTCAAAACTAAGCAGGTCTCCGGCCTCACCCAAACCTCCTGCTACATAGAGTCGTCCACCCAGGGCTACCATGACATGGCTAGCCCGAGGGGTCTTCATAGGATTCAGCAGGACCCATGACGGCTTGCGAGTAGGGTTGTAGTTAAAGAGGGAGGCCAGATATTGACCAAACTCATTGCAGCCTCCACTCACATAGACCTGACCATCCAACACAGAGGCAGCGTGGGCAAAGCAGGGTGTGGGGAGGGGTGGTGCTGACCTGTAGGAAGAACAAAGGACTGTCTCAGCAGAGAAGGGCAGCTGACATCCTTAACTTCCTTCTTATAGCTGGGCCTCCTTTCCCTGTCTAACTCCAGATCACTCCAACCCCTTCATGACACTGAACATCTTGGGCCAGTTAAATGTGGGCATCATGATACAGATGTGGATCTGAGTATCCCGTTATCCCTAACAGAGACAGAGGGCACAAGTAATGAAACAAGAAGATTCTTGGTCAGGAAGGGAATGGACTAGATAATCTCTGAGATCTATAACCCTGAGATTCTGTGAGTCTAAGAATTGGCTGAAAGGACAGATTCCTGCTAAAGTAATAAAAGGTTGTTTTTTTTTTTAAGGGAAAGTAGTTGCTATAGTTTTAGGAGAAACCTGGTTCCTCTCCATCACTATTTTCTCTAGCACCTAATTAGCACTTAATAAAGGTCTACCAGTTGACTGATCTTTCTTTTGCTCACCTCCAAGCATCAAGCTTGGGATCATAGGCTTCCACCGAATCCAAGGCAGCCCCGTTGTCTCTCCCACCCAACGCATAAAGATGTCCATCGTGAGCCACCAGTGGGAAGAAAGACCGAGCTTGACACATTGGAGCCAACTCTTCCCAATTACTTTGGCCAGGTGCCCACCTATGAACACATATAGGAAAGAGAGACGGGCAGAGTTACCTGGTGCTTGGGAGTACTCCTGAATCTGCACATCTTCCTCCCTTGTGCCCTCCAGCAGTGCTATCTGGCCTCCCTCCGTGAGTTCTGCTCTCCAGCTCTGGCACCCACCAGACTAGTAGTATTTCGTTGCTTTCCACCTCACCCCCAAAGCCCTCCCTCCGCAATCCCTTGCCAGAGAAGTAAGGCTGGGCGAAAGAGAACTTTGGGGAGCTCTGGCTACTGCCACAAAGATTCACCTGGTCGAAGTAGCCCCCGAAGAAGAGTGGGGCACCCAGCGACAAAGGCTAGTCTGATCTCTCTCTGCCCCCACTGTCCCCTCTCTCCCCTACCTGAGCACTGAGGTCAGGGTGTCTGAGTGGCTGTAGTAGTGCTGCCCTCCGCACACGTACAGCTCGCTCCCAGTGAGACTGGCAGCGCCGTGCCGGAAGCGCCCCGGAGGGGGCAGGGTGGGCAGCCTCCCCCACTCCACTGTGTGCACCAGCCCCACGCCACTGCAGAAGGCGCGCGCCCACCACACCCCTCGGGACGGCTGGCTCTGAGCCAAGTCTGCCGTGAGCCCGTCTCCACCGATCACCACCAGGGCCCGCTCAGGCTCCCGCCGCCTTTCTCGGCCCGGCACCTCGGCCGCCACCAGGATCTGGTGTAGCAGGGAGGGGGGCAGCGGTGGGGGCAGTCCGGCAGCTCTCACTCGCCGCAGTTCCCGCGTGGACATGCGACCAAAGCGGACGCAGCGCAGTAGAGTCTCCGCTTCAGGCTCTCTGCCAAGGGGATCTGCTGCCAACCAGTGCCACACCGCCTGGAAAGCCTCGAATTCTTCCTCTAGATGCAGCTCATCGCTGGCCAGGAGGCTGGCCAGGAAGGGAGGAGGCAGGTCTGGGAAGGTAGGGCAGGCCGCCACCGCGGGCAGATGGTTGAGGAGGTAGTGATGCACTTTGTCCCAAAGTCTCTCCAGGCCTGGGGCTTCAGCCACGGGAAGCAAGGCCAAGCATCGGACTGGGCTAAGGCCTCGGGCCAGGGCTCTCTGGCATAAGGCCAAGCAGGAGCCGCTTTGGTACTGCAGGGCAGTCAGGGTGGCCCTCAGCAGCCCTGGCCAGTTTGTTTGCAGCGCCCCTGAGTAGGCAAAGGAGACGAGGAGCTGCAGTTCGGGGGCTGAGACTGTACGTAGTGTGACAGCTGAGCCCTGAGATTCCCTCATCCCACTCAGGAGCATCGCCCCGAAGAACTCACTCCCGCAGACTAGAGCCACACGGTGCACTGTGGGTACAGGAAATGTGGGAGGACATGGAGTCAGAACAGATACCAGGCTCCCAACAGGCCCGACAGCTCTTCCTATTTTTAATGCCCACCTCTGATACTGTCTACTATAGATTATAGAACTCCCCATATTCCAGTCTAACTAAAGAGCCTAAGCCAGTGAGTGGCCCTCAAAGTGCAGTCCAAAGAAATTGTTGGGGTCTCTGAAACCCTTTCAGAGGGTCTACAAATTCAAAATTATTTTTTATTTCTAATATAGTAAATAGCTATAAACATAACCCATGTGAACAAAAACTCTTTGAACAGATCCCCTATAGTTTTTTAACATGAAGATACTGAGAACAAAGGTTTGAGAACCACTGGGCCCTAAGCTGTCACCTGGAACAGAACACTATTCTTTTTTTATTCCTAATCTAGTTTCTCACTGACAATGCTATAAGGGCAGATAGATGTGCTTCAAAGACAAGGATACAGTCAATAGCCCTGCTCATACCTTGTACCTGTGAAGATTACTTTTTGCTTGACAACAGATGCTGCTATCATCCCTGTGCCTCTTGCTATTTTACTATTTGCATTACTGACTCAGTTTTGCAATCAAATCTTTATTTAACAAGTTGTCACTCAGAAGCCTAGATTTAGTTAACATGGCTTGAACCTCTGCTTGGTTCAGCCTAATTATACAGAATCCTTTTTATAGAAAGCACCTTTTGCTTTGGAAGTGCTTTCAACTACCTTACCTCCTAGGGACCTCATAACATCAGTGAGAAGTGGGTAGGACAGATAATGATGATGAGATGATGAGAGAAAACTAAGTGATCTCAAGGGGCAAGAGTGGAAATAGACTTCAGGCCCTTGATTCCAAATATAATTCTTTGTACTATCACACACTGACTCTCCTTCCCAATGGTATTTCTTCCATCTGCCTGACCAATCATAGACTAGAATGGGACCAATTCATACAGTAGGGCAGTTAGACTGAGTTAGAAGAAAACCTGATTTGAATGACATCTCCAACACTTACTAGCTGTGTAATCGTGGTCAAATTATTTAATGTCCTCCTCCTTTTTTTTATTATAGCTTTTTATTTACAAGACATATGCATGGGTAATTTTTCAGCATTGACCCTTGCAAAACTTTCTGCTCCAACTTTCCCCTCCTTCCCCCCACCCCCTCCCCTAGATTCAGTCTCCTCTTTTTTAAAAAAATAGGCATGCTACTGTATTCCACTACCTTTTCCATAGCAAGGGGAATGTGAGGAAAATGCTTTGTGAACTTTATACTACTCTAGAATAGTGCTCTAATAGAAAGATATATCAATAGCTCACAATAACCCCAGGAGATAGACTTGGTTATTATCTCCATTCTCTAAGTCAGAGAGTTTCTGTGACTTATCCAGGATCACACAGTTACTAAATGTCTGAAAGATGATCTTCCTAACTCCAATCATGGGCTCTCTCTACTCCCACCCATAACTTCCTCCCTGGCTATAGTTATTAGAGACCATTTTGTGTCTCTAATCCCCCATCTTCTCTCCCCTCCCATTCTAAAGATGAAAAAACTGAGGTTTAGGTAAGTAAATAGTATGCCCGTGTTCAAAAAGTCAGAAAGTAATAGAGCAGGGTCTGACACACAGCAGCATCTTGGGTGGGGTGCCAGTGTACTTTCTGCATTCATTGAAGCTGTTTTGCAGTGAGCATCACTTGAATGATAGTAAGTTGGTCCCATTCCAGGACCTCATTGCTGGCAATCCTTCTTGCTCAGTTGGATTCATGAGGAATGCTGTTAAAACTTTTCAGGGAGTCAGATGTGACTTATGCCTGTGTGAAGTGCCAGGAACACAGCCACATAGGCTTCAGTAAATCTCAGTAAACCTCAAGGGCTCGAGCTTTCATTTTGTTTCTGACCCTTAATGCTTGGTATGGTACCCTATATATTCGTTGTTGTTCATTTGTGAATAACTTTCATGACCCCATATGGGATTTTCTTTACAAAGATCCTGGAGTACTTGGCCATTTTCTTCTTCAGTTCATTTTGCAGATGAGGAAACTGAGGCAAACGGGGCAAGTGACTTGCCTAAAGTCATACTGCTAGTAAGTATCTGAGACTAGATTTGAAGTCAGGTATTCCAGATTTCAAGCCTAGAACTTTATCCACTGTGCCACTTAGTTGCATGGAATATAGTAAGGTGATTGATAAATTCTTCACAACTAGCTGCCTAGGCTCACATATGTTGGGCACTTACTTACTGAATTGGATTGTAAACATGATTGTTTTATATACCACTCTGCCACACAAATGTGCCTCAACTGGAACTTTCTTCTGAAGACAATGTAGAATAACAAAGAGTGGCAGAATGAACCTCAGAAAACCTGAGTTTATGGTTTACCTTGGTTCTGCTACTAATTCTTTGTGTAATCCTAAGCACCCAAGTGACTTTCCTCTAAAACCCTCTGTTTTCTTACTTGAAAAACAAGAGTGAACTAGATGATGTCTAAGACCCCCTTCTACCCTCAGTTCTATTATTCTGGATGCTGGCACCAGGGTTTTGTTTTGTTTTTTTTTTTGTTTTGTTTTGTTTTGTTTTTTGTTTTTTGTTTTTTTTTTTTTGTGTTGTTTTGTTTTTTGGTCATTTAGTATCTGTACCAAGCATTAGTGGCCAAAGATAAAATTGAAAGATCCAGCCCTTGAGATGGCTGGGTTTTTGACGTCTGCCACTAGGATAAGTCACATCAGACCAGTTTCAGCAGCATTCCTCATCCCCTGGATGCATAGACAAAATTAACTAATATTTTACCTATTTTGCTACTGGCTCCACTAATGATAAGGAATGTGTCAGAAAGGATATGATCTTGAAAACCAGATTTTGGAAAGAGGAGCTTTGAGATCACATTAAACTGAGTTCTGAGCAAGAAATCCTGTTTAGCACCTGTAGAAGATCCAAGTCTTCAAGCCAATGGGTGACAAGCATAAGTGTTAATTGATAATCATTTTTCCACATCATTCCTTCCACTAGTAATGTGTGGCACCAGAGCATGGCCCGACCAACAGGCCAACGTCTTAGGTTTATCCTTCTTTGCCCCAATTGGCTGCTGCTTGTATTTACTGTCACAGATTGTACTACTAACTCCAGCCAGCTGTCCTGTATATGAATGTTGTTTATCTCAAGAGAGGACAGAGATAGAAAGAGTGCATGGTCAGTGTAAATCTATCACCACTATGGGAAAAACAACTCAAAGCTCATGTTCTGTTTGACAGTAAATCCTTGATATATGGAGAACCCAAGGAAGTAAGAGCCTATATATACCCTTCAGTTCTTTTGCATCCAAGTTCCATCTTAATGCTTTTAGTTTAGTGAATGCGCAGAATCCTGTCGGTATCTGCCCTTGCTTCCCATCGATTCTTCCTCATCCACCTCCCTCTCTTCTGTCCAGGTGCTTACCCTTCAGGTGGCAGCCCTCTGCTTTCAGCTCCAGGTCACAGCCAACACCCTCACGGTAGAGCTGCTCCATGATGCTCAGATTCTCTCTCAACTCCTTAGCTTTATCCAGTCCCTCTTGCTCCTTGTCTCCTTGGTTTCGGTCCCCTTCCAGTCTCCTTACAGCAGCTGCTGCTACCCGAGGGGCTCCCAGTAGCTCCGCTGCCGCTATCACATCGCCCAAAGCGGCGGGACCCACCACCCCCTCGTAGGCGAAGGTCAGCACTGCCTCCCAACCCTGGGGTGCTACGTCCAGCTGTATGGGGGGTCTTGGGTCCCCATTGCCCAGCAGCCAGGAGCGAAAGAGGCTGCTGACTGAAGCCAAGACCACCCCATGCACCGCGTACCTTCGACCCTGCACTATTACCTCTAAATCTAGCAGCAGGCTTAAGTCCCGAAGCCGTCGAGCTTCTGCAAAGAACTGGCCTGGGTGCTCCTCACTCACTAGCGCCTCAGTTTCCCCTTCTTCATCTTCCTCCAGGGACAAGGAAGGAGAAGGAAGATCTCCAAGATGGGAGGTCCGGTGACTGGGTTGTCCCAGAGGGAAGGGGAGCAGACCCGAGTCTTCGTCTGGGGAGGAAGGCCAGGTGGGGCTTTGCTGAGTTGGTAAAGAGAGGCTGGGGTAGTCCTTCCGGAACTGAGGGGAAAGTAGCCCCTCATCTTCGTTGCAGATCACGGTGCCTGGGGAACTCATGGCCAGAGCTGGGTTGGTCTGAGAAAAATTGGGAGAGGGGCGAAATTAGGCACCTGTCAAAACTTGAGTTTTTACTGCTCTGCCCGCGAACGTAGATAAAATGCACCTCTATCCCCTTTCATCACTCATCAAGTCCGAGAAGTGCCAAACCTGTACTTCAGGCGTTCTGCCACATAAACCTCCAGCCTTCCCAACCCCCCTCAAAGACAGTTCCCTTTTCTCAGCCTTCTGGGGGAGCCGGGCTATCTCGCAGCAAACAGGAGATAGATTCGGAGCCTCAAGGAGGCAGAGATTATAGGGACCCTTCCTGGTCTAGTGTTTGTCCCACTATTGCCCTCTCCCTTGCCGAACTGAGATGGTGACGTTAGTTTCTATAGCCGGTCACCTTCACAAGCTCCCCCACCCTCCTCACCTAGGTGCTGGGCTTTGTCTCTGAGCCCCAGGGAGAGGGGACTTATGGGGCCACCCTGGCCTGTCGCCCTAGTGAGCTAATTATAGTCGGGTAAGGGGCTGAGGTTGCGGCTGCCTGGACTCGGACACCCAATCCCTAGAGCCCAGTCCCCGGATGACCTCTCTCCCACTTGTAGATAGGGGAGCTGAACATTAAAAAGTCTATGACAGCTCGAGCATTGAAGGAGGAAGAACGCGAATAACCCAGGAAAGCTGTCTGAGCCGCGGATAGTGAGCGTGATGGAAAGGCGAGTAGAGGGAGGTGAGCCCTGCTCTGACTAAGAGGGGGCTGCAGCGAATTGAGTTATTTCTGGGACAATCCCCCAAAGCTTTGGCTACTGACTTTTCCTTTTTCTATCAAGCTAGGGTTCAAGAAAAAACTATGCTGCTGAAGAGCTCTATCCCCAAGGTGGTACGGGCACCTGAGAGGTTGGGGGTGGGGATTGGGGAGCGTGAGGATAGGGGGCAGGGTTGTGGATCAAAAATGACCCATCTTCTAGGCTTTGTGGGAGAGGTTGACTGCTCCAAAGCTTTCTCCGTGCTAGAAGATTCAAAAATTGTGTCCCTTCCTTCCTTCTTCTTCCCACTCAGGACTGACTGACTTGGAACGGGATGTGGTGTACAGGACATAACTTCAGTCGGGTCCTAGGAACCAGTCCTGAGATTGGCTGAGGCACAAGACTTTGGAATTCCCAGCCTGGAGCCAATTTCTTTAGGATCTGCTCCCCAGGGCTCATCTTTGCAACCCTTTTGCAGCTTCAGAGATGCTTCGGGTTGTGAAACCCCCCCGAAACATCTGACCCACTTAAGCATGCAGCACATCTAGGGGGAGAAAAACTCTGAGAAGGATCAGTAGCTTTTCCTCAAGAATTTAACTCCCAAGTGCCTTTGATTATTCTCCTTTAGGCCACCTAATTTCTCTTGGTTTTAGTTTTCGTGCAACCCATAGCTTTCCCTATTCCCTCTGTCTCTTCAGCCCTCTTTATTCCTCAGACTTCCTTCTATGATTCCTTATCATGATTCCTATAACCCAATCAAAGCACATAGGACTCTTGCCAGCTTAGTCACCAGCCTCAACATGTTCTTCATTTTTCTGTGTAGGCTTTTCTCTTTGTTCCTCACATAAAGGGTGAGTTGCTGGTTCTACTGCTTGAGAAATTGTATACCCATTCCTCTGAACTGGGAGTCTGTCTAGGAATCTTTTCATCTAATTATCAATGACCAGAAATCAACCTCATTTAGGAGAAAAAAATCCCAAAGTCTTGAACCTCAGCCCGTCTCAGGAATCCTAGGACCAAGATTAAGTTATGCTCTCCACACTACTACTCATTCCAAGTCATTCATCCTGAGTGGGAAGCAATTGATAAATGCTCAAAAGATATGAACAAACAATTTTCAGATGATGAAATTAGTCATCCATAATTATATGAAAAAATGCTCTAAATCACTATTGATTAGAGAAATGAAAATTAAAATACCTCTCAGGTTGGCTAAGATGACAGAAAAAGATAATGATAAATATTGGAGGGGATGTGGGAAAACTGGGACGCGAATGCATTGTTGGTGGAATTGTAAAATGATCCAGTGATTCTGGAGAGCAATTTAGAACTATGTCCAGAGGGCTAAAAAACTGTGCATACCCTTTAACCTAGCAGTACCATTACTGAGTCTGCGTCCCAGGGAAATCATAAAGGGGGGACTCACATGTGCAAAAATGTTTCTAGCAGTTTTTTTTTTGTGGTAGCAAAGAATTGGAAAATGAGTAGATGTTCATCAACTAGGGAATGGCTGAACAAGTTATGATATATGAAGGTAATTGAATATTACTGTTCTATAAAAAATGAACAAGATTTTAGAAATGTGTGGAAAGATTTACATGAACTGATGCTGAATGAAACAAGCAGTACGCCATAACAGTAAGAATGTGCATGATCAGCTAAGAAAGACTTGGTTCTTCTCAATGGTTCAGTGATCCAAAGCAATTCCAATGGACTTTGGACAAAAAATGCCATTTGCATCCAGAAAAAAAATTAAGGAGACTGAAAGTAAATCAACACATTCTATGTTCACTTTTTTTCTGTTTTTTTTTTTTTTAATCTCTCCCATGGTTTTTCTCTTTTGCTGATTTTTCTTTCCCAACATGATTTATAAAACAATGTATATTCAAAAATAAATTTACTAGAAAAGAAAAAAAATTCCGGGTGGGAAGAAAAAAGGACACAATCTTTGAACATTCCAGTAGGTAGAGAGCTTTGGAACACCCTGAACTTGTCCCTTGGTACAAGACCTTGGAGATGGGTCATTTTCGATCTGCAACCCTGATTCCTGTCCTCTACACTTCCTCCTCCCTTAACCTCTCAAGTTCCCAGTCCATCCTGGGGACAGAGCTGGCTTTTGTTTCTCCTCTTCAATAGTATTGTTTCTTCTTGGATTCTAGCTTGGTAGAAAATGGACAAGTCAATAGCCAAAGCTTTGGGGGATTGTCCTGGAAAGACACTTCCTCTATCTTTAGTTACCCTATATCACAGCCCAGGTTGGTATGGGTATGAACCAATAGAAGGATTTCGACAGCAGAGGAGTTTTGAAGGACAGTCTTGGGCCTTGAGCATTAGAATCCAGGGATGTTAATTATGACTCACATGAGCTATCATTCTTTTCTCTGCCTTGGTCACCAGTTTCGCTTCTTTCTCTTTCTTTCTTTCTTTCTTTCTTTGCTGTGGCAGTTGGGGTTAGTGACTTGCCCAGGGTCACACAGCTATGAAGTATTAATTGTCTGAGGCCACATTTGAACTCAGGTCCTCCTGACTTCAGCGATGGGCTCTATCCACTGCGCCATTTAGCTGCCTTACATTCAGTTTCCATAGTTCTTTCTCTGGATGCAGATGACATTTGCTATCCAAAGTTTATTGGATTGCCTTAGATCACTGAATTTCTGAGAAGTTCTGAGAACCAAGTCTTTCATAGTTGATCATTACACAATCTTATTGTTACTGTATACAATGTATTTTTGGTTCTGCTTGTTTTGCTCAGCATCAGTTTGTGTAAATCTTTCCAGACTTTTTTTTTTAATTAAAAAAACAAAAACAAAAAAACAACAGAAAAACAGAAAAGGAATACAAAACAAAAGAGAACATTATCATGTGCTTAGCAAAACATGAGGGAGGATTCCCAATTTGAGTAGGTTTTCAGAACTACTCCAATGCTTCTTTGTCCATTCTTCCTCTGCACCTCATTTGTATAATTAATTTTTACGTTAACTCTGCCAATCTTTCTTTTGAATTACCCTGTTGTTTCTATAAATCAAACATAGAGTGTGTATTTGACATGTAAAAAAAAAAACCCATTTGTCCATATTGAGTTCCTTGAAATTGATCTTTTATATTGGCTCTTATATGTTAAATTTTCTATTGTTTGGGTTTGGTTAATAGAAAGTTCTGAAAATCTGCAAGTTCATTGAATGTCCATTTTTTTCATTTAATATCATGGATATTTTTCTTGGATATGATTTTGGCCACTGGCCTAGTTATTTTGATTGTTGGTAACTATGAATGCAGTCTTTTCTTGTAATTGCTGGAAGTCTTATACAATTCTAATTGTAGCTCCAATGTATTTGAATTCTTGCTTCTTGCAAAATTTTCTTTGTTCTGGTTTTGAAATTTGGTAATAATATTTTTGTGCGTTTTCCACAAAGGATTTCATTGAGGTGGTAATATGTGGATTTTTTTCTATTTCTACTTCTCCCTCATGTTTTATCAGTCGGGGAGAATTTCCTTGGATCTAGGTCCTTCTAAAATCAGCTTGTTCATCATTTTTTATAGGGCAGTTGTAGAAGGCTGAAACTCTAAAAAGGTGTATTTGAACCTGAGACAGCAGAGTACTTGAGATTAATTACCTATTCCATGTGAGAATATACATATATTTCTATATATGTATATTTCTATATATGTATATTCTATATACATATATTTAGATAAGATGGTGATGTGATGGCTCCCCTCCCAATTGGGGCTTGCTGAATGTGTGGTGGTGAAGTAATCTTAGGCAAGGATTGGAGGGTTGAGGGAGAGAGGTCAGAGTTGCTCTGAGGCAGGAAGAGGAGGAGAGAGGCTAGAGACTCCGAACTCCAGAGTCCAGGATTCATCTTTGATGAGCTGCATGGCAGCTTGCCTGCCTCCTTCACTTCTCTTCCTAAAGACCAAGGACTTTAACTGATCCTGACTCTGACTGAGAAGCTGGAAACTGAGTGGATGCCCGTCAATTGGAGAATGGTTGGGTAAATTGTGATATATAAATGTTATGGAATATTATTGTTCTGTAAGAAATGACCAGCAAGATGAATACAGAGAAGCTTGGAGAGAATTACATGAACTGATGCTAAGTGAAATGAGCAGAACCAAGAGATCATTATATACGTCAACAACGATACTGTATGAAGATGTAATCTGATGGAAGTGGATTTCTTTGACAGAGACCTAATTCAGTTTCAGTTGATCAATGATGGACAGAAGCAGCTACACCCAAAGAAAAAACACTGGGAAATGAATGTAAACTGTTCGCATTTTTGTTTTTCTTCCCGGGTTATTTCTACCTTCTGAATCCAATTCTCCCTGTGCAACAAGAAAACTGTTTGGATCTGCACACATACATTGCACCTAGGATATACTAAGACATATTCAACATATATAGGACTGCTTGCCATCTAGGGGAGGGGGTGGAGGGTGGGAGGGAAAAATCGGAACAGAAGTGAGTGCAAGGGATAATGTTGTAAAAAAAAAAAAAAAAATTACCCTGGCATGGATTCTGTCAATAAAAAGTTACTATAATAAAATAAAAAAAAAAAATTGATGGGCATCCACTCAGTTTCCAGTTTCTGCCACTACAAAGAGGGCTGCCACAAACATTTTTGCACACGTGGGTCCCTTTCCCTCCTTTAAGATCTCTTTGGGATATAAGCCCAGTAGAAACACTGCTGGACCAAAGGGTATGCACAGTTTGATAACTTTTGGGGCATAGTTCCAAATTGCTCTCCAGAATGGCTGGATGTGTTCACAGTTCCACCAACAATGCATTAGTGTCCCAGTTGTTCCACATCCCCTTCAACATTCGTCATCTTAGCCAATCTGAAGGGTGTAGTGGTGTCTGAGTTGTCTGGATTTGCATTTTTCTGAACAATGGTGATCTGGAGCACTTCTTCACATGAGGCACGAAGTTCTTGATCTCCTAGAGTCCAGGTCCAGAGCTCAGAGGTGCCATCTGGCTCTTCTGGTCCCTGCCGATGCTGTGGCTATGCATCCCACTGGCTTTGCTGAGACTTTCTGTGATTTGCTTTAGTGATGGCACCCAGTCACACCCCATCCCCACTTCATGTTCTCCCTTTTCTCTTTCTAGAAGTGATTCTCCCCTTGACAGAGCACATCTTGGGCTTCTTTCCCTGTGCACCCCAGGAGGATTAGGCTCAAAAATCTCTAAAAAGAGGGAGGTGTCAGAAGGGCCAGAAGCCTTGGGGAACTCAGATGAAGAACTCAGAGCAAGAGGCCCACAGTGTAAGGAGGTATGGCATTTCCCCTCAGTCACTAAGGCTAGTGTGAGAGGAGGTCATTGAATCTCAGAGAGGGAGTAGAACACCTGACTAGCTTCCTCAAAACCTGATGTTTGTCAACACGGAGTCTTGTTAGAGGGAATGAGAGGACATCGATTGGAGAAGAGTTAAGATGGAACTTAAATGAGGTGAGCTGAGCTCTGGGAAAGATCGTGGGGGCAATGGGAATTCTGTATGTATGAAGATGCAATCCACTTTCCTCTTTCCACTTTGCTTCTGCCTCTTGGACCCAGCCACAGCGACTCTAAAGCCATTCCTCTTTGCCATCTTTTGGACTACCCTTTCTTGCCTGGGCATCACTGCCACTATTGGTAAGATTCAGCTCACTATTGGTAAGACCTGCCTGCAGAATTACCTGGTCTTTATTTGGCTCAACCTCTCAGAGGAAATAGAGGCTGATAATGAAGAGAACGTAATGGGCAAAGGTGGTATCTGATGAGGTCTAGATATGGGGTACCTAAATGAAATTAGGGTTTGAGGTCTAGCGGCGGTGCAAGGATATGGAGTTAAATGAGGTCTAGTGGCGGTGCGAGTTCCCAATGAAGGAATTTATTGACCAAAAAAGTTAGATTGATGAAAGAGGTTTATTATGGGGTTTGGAAGTAAGGTTAAAGTATAGTTAAGGAAATAGGTGAAGGTAGAGAAGATAAGAAGGGTACCGGAAGAGTTCCAGTGGACAGAGGGTTCTGACATGCCAGGCGTAAGGCATCAATAGCTACTTATATCTGTCAAGTAATTGTTGATTTACTGTAGAGAGCCAGAACTCTGGAGAAGTATACTTAAAAGTATACTTGAAACAAGGTGTTAACTCAGGAATTGATGAGATAATGGTTCTCTAATTTATATACTTAGTACTTAACATGGTGATGGAGTGGTCCTCTAGTTCACACATATTCAGTATGCTGTAATGATGTAATTGTAATATTGTATATAAGAACTGGGGGCAGGAAATCAGACTGGCAGACTGCTGGAGGAGACTGAATCAGACTATGACAGACATAGACTGTGTAAAAGACAATAAAGACTTTGGACTCTATTCCTGTCCATTCTCATGGTGTGTATCCTACTGAGAACAAGGCCCTTCTGGAGGACCTCCAGAAAGCTAGCCCAAACACATACAATTCATATATTATGCTTTTTGATTATTAAAATGCATATATGTAAGGCTAAATCATCCTACAAGGGCTACTGTAAAAGGAATTCCTGTTGGACCTTGTTCTATCTACTCTGCAGTGTTGCCCTTAGATAGGGGCCTCTCCCTGAGAAGGGACTTGTATCCTCAGCCCCTTCTCAGATTCCTGTGTAGTGCTATAAGTTTCAGGGAATATGATAGATATGGGTGTGAGGAATAGGAGCTATGGGCCAGAGTATCCAAATGGCCGGGACTTCAGCAGCTGTAGGGAACTTGGCTCCTGTATCTATGGACTGTCTAACTACTATCAATCAGGTGAGTGACAAAGAGGAGAGATGCTCGACTGAGGATATGTTATTGAGATGACTGATTAATAGCAGAAGTTATTCTGGTCTGGAGGAAAGCCAAGAGGGGGAGGGGAAGAAGAGAAGGGGTGGACTTCAGTTTCTATTCTTGACCAGCCTTATTTCTCTAGACCATGAGCATGGTGTCTGCCTTCAGTTCCCTGCTGCAATCTTCAGTGCTACACTCTGCTCTCTCCTGCATTGTCTCTGCTCCCAAAGTCTTCCAAGTCAGTCAGGGCAAGGAGAAGTGGGGAGTGTGGTGTCCCTTATAGTCAGGTAGGAGTTATCCATTGATATATATGGCTCCAGTTGGTTGGTTCTTAAAACAAAACAAAACAAAACAAAAAAAAAACTTGATGCCCAAGTGTGTGCATGTGTGTGTGTATATATGTGCATGTGTATATAGTGATATGCTGGTAAATATTTGACAATCAGCTCTGTAAAAACTTAAACCCATACAATATTGAAAGGCTTCAAATTCAATCTGCATTATTAACATTTTCTCCATCACTTTCTTACATGTAGACAATGAATAAAACAATGAAGTCCTAATTTTGTGGCATTTGCCAATTTCCAAATGTAAATGCTTATATTGAAAACTTAATACATTGTCAGGAATCTATGAGAGCCTGCACTAGCACACCATCTCCTTCCATATTCATCCTTAGATGTCTCTTAGTTTACAGCCAGTACATCCTTGAGATTCCATGAGTTCTCCTTCTCTATCCCCTCACCTCTCTGCAATACTTCCCTCATACCATCTCTGTCTCTGGTTCCTGTCGTTTCTATGTTTTTACAAATCCTTCCCAACCCCTGTAAAGGAGGTAAAAGTGTTGTTTTACCCATCACGTGGGGCTTCCAGTCTCAGCTTTTACTAAACCACCCACTCCTTCAGTGTCTGTGCCAGGACAAGCTGTACCCTGTCATTAGCTTCTTTGGGAAGGGATATGAGCTAGAACAATGAGCCACTGGTACTTGCTCACCATCATTGCTATAGGCCAGGGGTCCTCAAACTTTTTAAATAGGGGGCCAGTTCACTGTCCCTCAGACTGTTGGAAGGACTACAGTAAAAACAAAAACTTTGTTTTGTGGGCCTTTAAATAAACTTCATAGCCCTGGGTGAGGATAAACATCCTCAGCTGCTGCATCTGGCTTGTGGGCATAGTTTGAGGACCCCTGCTATAGGCTTTATTTTCATTGGTAAATATTCTTCCTCATCCTATCAGGCCCCACCCATTGCTTTGTTCCTCTTCTGTGTAACTTGTACCCCTCCCATTCTCCTATTAAGTTGAACTGGACTTATACCTTTTCCGTCAAATGAGATAATATTTGTAGTGTTTAGCATAGTGCCTAACACATAATAGGCACTTAATATTTGTTTCTAAAAACTCATCCATCACTCCTACTGCCCCTTTTTCCAATTCCCTAGAATTTAAGAAAATAACTTAATCTATAGGAAGTTATGGGGATGATTCCTCAAGATTTCTGGGCCCATTTCCCATGTCCCTCACTTTGAATATTCTTATTTACCTCTCATTTCTTCTTTGAAGCTCAAGCTGAACACTGTTGCTTCCATCTCCAACTTCTTCCTGTTCCTATGTATGCCCTTGTCAACTTCAGTTGCTTCCACACCTTGCTCACTCACTCACCTGGTGACTGCAGGAATCTCTTAGATTGGGGAGATTTGGAGAAAAAAATTGGGAGGGGGCTGTCAACAGAACTGGGACCCAGGAGGTGGCTGGTGGGTTGGAATAGAAACTCATAAGTCCGAATCATGGTTGAAGATTAAGAGTGAGGGACAGTTTACAGTCTCCTCCCTGGCTTAGGTTGGCACCCTTAATTAAAATGGTATAGTCCGTGGCTATCCCTGCTTTGCCTGCTCATCATGTTTCTCCTTACCTGGCGAGCAGAATTAATAGCTGTATGATTCACTCTTCTGCTATTCTACAGTTTCCATAGGAAGCCTGGTAAGGAAGGGCATGGAGAATGGAAATATAGGAGATAGGGCATTAAGCAAGAATTGAGAAAAGAGCAGGGGACTACTACTACAGGAGACCTTGAAATGCATGTGTGTGTATGCACTCGCATATGTGCAGGAGGATATAAGCAACAGGCTAAAGCAGAAGTGGGCAAACAAGGGTTAGAGGACCAAATTTAGCCAGCTGCCTGTTTCTGTACAGCACTTGAACTAAGAATGGGTTTTATATATATTTTTTTAAATGTAAAAATCATTCTTAGCTCAAGGCCTGGCTTGACAAAAAAGGCAAGTATTTGGCCTGGAGGCATTGTTTTGCCAACTCCTGAGCCCCACACCTGACCACCTCACTGATCTTGCTGTCTCCCTCTCAAGTTCTCCCACTTCACCTTACATTGGTTAACTCTCTGACCATTTGCTGCCAATGACAGCTGCAGACAAGGGAATAAAGAGAAGGTCCAAGGAGCTACAGAGTCCCAGCTCTAGGAGGACTTTAGAATTTCCCCAGAGGAACCTTATTAGGCAAGGGCTCAGTTCTTCATAAAGGAGTTCTCCCCTTCCTAACCCTCAACAGGTATATAATCCCAAAGCAGGGTTCCTTCTCCCAGACCTTCACTACCTCAAAACTATTAAAACAAATTTTAACTAAACATCCAAGGTTAATATGCAATAGTGGCATCCTTATTCCCCATTTATACAATCAGTTCCCTGCTCCTTCAAATAGGACTTCAATAAATGTCTGCTGAACAAATATCTTAAAGAAATATACAGGTAAGGTAGTTCAACCTCCCACAAGTCTTAGCCTTACAGCCAATCATTTCTGCTGCCAAATTTCTGTTATTAAACAACCTTTTCATGTATTTTCAATTCATTTCTTTTCTCATCTTGAAAAAGTTGGCTATCACTTTTTCTAGTCAATAAGGCTTTTATTTAGTCAGCTTGTCAAACAAATAAGCATTTATTTAACATGCTCTATGTACCTGGCACAAGACAATTCATATGGGTTTTGAGAAATCCATGTTAGTGACAGACACACAAAATTATTGCTCAATCATGATGAAACTCAGCTCTTTAGAAGAGATAATAGGGAATCTACTCTAAAACCCATTATGTGGCCAGTTAACAACAGGGAGGTTCCACAAATTCAGATTTTCCTTGGTGTTGATCCAGTGTGACTCTCTCCCTCACTAGGTCAGTTCCTCCAAGTCACTTCAACTTCATCAGTACGATACCTATGAAGGGATATGATAGATGAAAAAATTGGGACATTAATTGAAAATTCGTCTCTTCAACACTCTTTACCTTTATTCCTAGACACAGAATTTTGACATACACACACCCTTTATTTTTTAAAAACATTACAATCATTTCCCAACCATCTCCTCTAATTTGAAATCTCCTTTGTAACAAAAAAGAATTAAGCAAAACATCCAATACAAAAACCCACATCTAATAATATATACCAATATTAGCCATTTTCTCCACTAATCAAAAAATGAAATGTGGACCTCTCTCCAAGATGCTTGTATATAGGAAGAAGTGGGGAAGAGATTATCTTACCTCTGAGTGACCCCAGAATCACCGAGTGCTGTTCTATGTCCAGACTGGAACATTTCCCAGCCAGCCTGAGCAATCATAGCTCCATTGTCAATGCAAAATCTGTGGATAAAGAGGGAAATACATCAGCTCTGGGATACTGAGGAAGGGGATGTATAGTTCATTGGCTAGAATAAGTGACTCTTGAAGAAAGGAAGTAGACAGGAATGAAAAGGAAGCACTCTCTCACCTTTCATCAGTAGCAAAAAGTTTGGCACCTCGTTCTTCACACATTGTCCCCATCATTTCCTGCAGTCTCATATTACCTGAGTTAGCAATGGAAGTCAGTTTCATTCCACTTGTTTCTCTGACTTAAGTCACCAACCAACAACAAATCTTAACTAGGGAGTATTCAGAGGAATAAGGATCAAGCTAGGGAGCTTGGGAAGTATGCTAAAGAGTAGACCATTAATATACTTCCCACTCTTACAAGACTAAAAGTAGCTCTGGAATTCTCATTAGAATGTTATATTGTAATATGAAGAAAACATGTATAGATGTATGTATATGTATATGTGTGTGTGTGCGTGTGTGTGTGTGTGTGTGAGAGAGAGAGAGAGAGAGAGAGAGAAAGAGAGACACATACACACACAATGATACCTACATCCTACACCTCCCACAATGAGTACTTCTTGGGAGCCACAGTGTGCCATGGCCCGCTCTGTGATTTCCACCAGCATTGCAAAGACTGTTTCCTGGATTGGAAGCAGGGAAGGGAACAAGAGGATACCACATGTGAAAATCATTCCAGTTCAATCCCTCTCTACTCACTAGGTTTCCTCAGCCCCAATATCTATTACAACCCCTTCCCCTCTAATACCTGGAGAGAGAAACACAGATCTTCAGGGGTACATTCATTTGCAGCCAACATTCGATGAGCTGCTTCCTGAGAAAAGAGACAAATCTAAAGGTAGCATGAGGTGTGTATAAGAGTAATATAATAAGAGTAGAAATTAAGTCTATGGTCTGAGCCAAGAGAATTAATACCTATTTCCTTAAAGCTCAAGCTGTCTTTAATTATAGATGAAGTCTGGAAGCCAAATTTTTGGGATACATAAGGTAATTCAGACCCTCATCTTTCATACTCACCTCAATATAAGACAGGATTCCTGAGAATGAGACATCCATCCCCTTCACAGTGTATGGTAATTCCACTAGCTTTTTGCCCCTGTATTGAAGAGTATATAAGGCATCAGGTTCAAGGAATAAGAATTCTCCCTCTGCCCAATCACAATAGTATGTATAAAGAAGGACCTAAAGTCTTACCAGATTCCCTTTTCTGGCCTTTCCCATACCTTTTAATATTCTACTCAGCCTATCCCCGCCCTTACCGCTTTGCCATCTGTTCAATGTTGTAGCCAGGGCTCGGATCATTGGAGATCTGGTAGGGGAGGAAAATAGGAAAGCAGTGAGATGGGAGGAGGTTAAGCCAGTTGTACATGGAACAAAGAGCAGGCCTACATTGATTACTACTTCATAACTGTGTTCTTCTTACTGTAAAGTATGTATGACTGCTTAGAACCCTATGTCCTCCTCAATCCCAATGGAAGCCTAAAGGGCATTGTCACATGTTATGTTTCCTTTAAGCAGCCAAGTCTTTTTTTCTCACCTTCAGAACGCGGGCAAATCGATCCAGACAATTACCAACAGCAATGTCGATGGTTTCTCCAAAGATTCGGTATCGATGTTCTGAGTATGAAATCACCTAAAGGAGGTAGGGGTGTCCATAAAACCCTGAGTCTGGAGAGGATATTACAATCAATCAATATAGTAACTAAGACTTCTAGAAAAAAATGGGGAAGAAATAGCTTCTCTAGTTTTTCAATGAATTATTCTCTATACAACAGGAAATAGCCTAAGGAATTCAAGAATAGACTTAGCTTGTCTAAGGGCTAAAAAACAGATATCAAGGTATCTAGCCTGTGAAATTCCTACACATCCTTTGGGAATATATCCTTTGATGACATGGTCCTGTCAGTCTGAACTGTAAAATAGATCATCCTACATGAAGGTAGGAGGAAAGGGTCCTGTAAAAGCCATTCAAAAAGCTAGGGGTAGTTTAAGTCTATGCCAGGGACTGAGCAGAGGAATCTAGATAACTGGAAATATTACACTTTTTTTTTTTTTTTTTTAACTCAATCAATAGTCATCTATTTATGAACATTTGAATAAGTTAATAAAAAACCCTTACATATAAATAGTTATCCCAGGGAGGTACAGATGAGGAATGTTTTTTCCCCTGAACTGCTTCTGGAGCCCTCCCACTGCAACTACAGGCTATGCCCCACTCATGAATAGTAATACTTGCTGCTTCCACCCCAAACCTTAGTCCCAGCTTTCTCATTCCCCCCAATGCCAGTCAGCAGCAAAGGGCTAAGTACAAGGAATAAGGGATGGAAAAGGAAAACTTATTCAGCCACAGTAAGATCCATGCTGTCTCTTCTTCAATCTCATTCTGGGACCTCATTCTTTCTCAGATTTTATGTAGTACTATGTTTAGCAATTATGCATACTATAATTGTATTTGTATCTACATCCCATTATACCAGGAGTTCTTAACTGTATTGGTTTCCCAGGCCTCTTATATAGTGTAGTGAATCCTATGGACCCTTTTCCCAATAATACATAAAATGAAATACTTAAATTACTAAGACAGTAAATAATAAATGCAACTGTCAAAAGATGTATATAAAAAAAAAAAAAAATCAAGAATCCCAGGTTAAGAAACTCTGCATTAAACTATAAGATCCACAAAGGCAAAGATCAATGATATACCTAAACTCACAAACAGTAAGTTCCTATTATGTCTTTGAATCAATACTTGTTAACTAGCTACCTTCAGGAAGCTTCAAGAAAAGACGGTAAAATGGAAGAAAAACTATCAGGTCCAATTTATACAAAAGCACTGATACTATTGTGCCAATGTACTCTGCTCTGGGGCAGTTTTGATGAATTTGCTCTACTTTTTGGAGATTTGGCAAACAAACTTATGTTTCCCTTATTCAAATCCTTTAGACTTTGATTATAATCTTTTTCAGCCTTCATCTAGAAAGATGAAAACTTTTAAACTTTATAATTAGGCACTACCTTATTCTGTAGATAATTTAAAATAGAATTTCCTAAAATTTCTTGCTGATGTGACCTTAGTAGTATACTTTATGGTTCTGTAGAACTCTGCTCCCACTACTCCATTTTACAATGACAGTGCCTTGAGTCCTAAAAGAAGGGGTAAGTGACTGTATTTCCCTAGTACCTGAGTATTCCCACCACTGACATAGAGTACAGTTGGACTAGTTGCTCCAGTGATGAGGCGGCCCATCTCAATATGGCCCACACAATGATTCACAGCCACCAATGGCTTATTCCACAATTGTGCCACAGTTCGGGCAACAATAGCCACTGAGACTAGTGGGGCACCCATTCCAGGACCTAAAGTGAAGGAGGACAGACATAAGCAATATATAAAGAGACCAGTCCACAAAAATAGGGCATTTGAAACTAGCCAAGTCTCAGCCCATTCCCAAACTGAGGGCCACTTTCTATCCATACCCTTAGTAAAGGCAATACAGTCAATATCTTTGGGGCTGAGTCCAGCTTCAGTCAGTGCTTCATGCAGGAGGTCTAGCACACAAGCTCGATGGTGTCTGGCGGTGTCTCCTGGAAGGAACCCTGGCAAAGGATTGGGCAGAAGGGCTGGATGTAATAGGTCTTTTACAAAAATTTCCTACTAGTTCACTCTTCGGGGACTAAAAGCAAATACTACCACCCTGAGTGAAAGACCCTCTAGTTCTAGCTACAGCAGATAGAACCACAGAAGTTAGAAAGATCTGGATTTGAACTCTAGCACTGTACGCGAGTTCCCAGGAGCACAGATTTAGTCGAAGCCATCCAGTCCAGCCCCTTCTTGTTAAAACTCGAGATGCTGGGTCTACAGAGGCTGTGTCTTGCTCATGATCAGTTGAACTAAATCCTGTTCTCTGGTTCCAAATCCAATTCCCTTCAGCTTGGGGGGGGGGGGGGGGGGGGGGGGGGGGGGGGGGGGTGCTAGACCTGGATCCAACCCCCTCCCCCCATTCGACACTTAGCTATGTGATCAATGATATGACCAACCTCTCTGAGCCTCACTTTCCACATCTATAAAATGGGAACCATAACTGGTTATAATTACCATGTCTGGGAATTGTGGAAGGACTCCAAGAAACATAGATGTTAATTATTTTTTCTATCTTTTAAAGAAATATTGTCACCATTACTCCAAGAGTATGGGCAAATCACCTCACCTCTCTGAACCTCAATGTCTCCATCTGTAAAATGGGGGCGCGCCCCACCTCTCGGGCAAGCTGTCACCAAACACACGAGTATCTCATCTCCTAGCGCCCAACTCCGCGGCGGGGTTGCTGTGGCTACTTCTCAGGCCGAGCGAGACGCGAGGGGCAGAGATGGCACCCTCCCTCCCCTCCCCCGCCCCCACCCGCCGCCTCTCGCCCAGCCCCGGACTCACTGACCGGTGCCCGGAGGGGTGAGGTAGGTCCTCCGAGGGTTAGCCAGAACCGCTCCGTCTCTCACGATGCCCACGCCGATCTTGTTGGCGCTACCCTCGAAACCAAGCACCGTGGGCATGGCTGGGCCGTGAGGTTAGAGGTCCCAGGCATCCATCAGGCTCCCGCCGACACCGCCGCGGCCAAAAGAGGGCGCAGAAGGCAGCGGGGATTACCGGGACGCCAGAGGCGCCGCGCGTCAGGCGGCAGTTCCTTTGCTCCCGCCCGCGTCGCTATGGCGACGGGGCCAGAGGCCCCTCCTCTCACCCCACGCCGCCCCGCGACCTGTGCCCAGCGGGGTCTGCCCTAGCTGCTGCCGGGGAGGACGGTTCGGCGTCTAGCCCTCTCAGCCCCATGACCAAGTCATCGAGTCTCTTCTAGGTGACCGCGGACTTCCCCTGCCCTCTTCTTCAGGCGTCGGTCTCTCGTTGCCCTCGGGACGCGGCGCCGCATGTGCGGCATACGAATGGACAGCCCCGGAGGAGAAGCCCTCCCGGAGGCTACGCATTGGAGTCACATGGAGAGGCGGGCTCGCTGACTCAGCCAATCCCCGCCATGTCTTCTCCGCGGAAGCCCGAGTTCCGGGACCTTGTGACCAGGCCCAACTAAGCCACGTGGGGGGTCGCGCCTTCTGCTCTTTGTGTCCTGGGTAGGGAGGAGCGCGCGCTGAGTCGCGTCCGCTTCGGGTAGACTCGCGCCACTTTAGGCGGTACTTGCAGAGCAGTAGTGGGCTAGAAGTGTCCGCAGGGCCGAGGAAGCGGTCCCAAGAGGTTTTCTGCGGGAAGCGGATAGGCTGGGGCCTGGGGATCCGGGGAATAACTAGGACTGAGAATCCGGGGATATTTGGGGATGGAGGAAGGGAGCCCGGAGGGGAGGGGTTCCAGAGCCTTACCCGAAGGGGGCGCGTCCCGAGGGCAGAGACCCCTTCCCCGCTTCTTTCATTGGCAAACTGGGCAGTTTCTAGCCTTATCCCTTCTGCGTTCGCTGTGTCCGCAGGGCCAGGATTCTGCTGCGGTGGGCTAGAGGGGGCTTGGGCCGCGGGGCGTTGTTGTGGGCGAGGATGCCGAAACGAGGGAAGAAGGAAGTTTCTGTGAAGGATGGGATCAGTGATGAGGAGTCAGAGGCTAAAGGTAACACGTGGTCCTTGATTGTTTATCCTCCCCTGCAGTCTGGGGCCTGAGCCTTGGGAAACGGAAGTACAGCTTATCAGGGTTTTCCCATTCCAGGGAAAAGGTGTCAGTCTGTTTCCTTTGGGTGGACCTCTTGGTCAACAGGTTATCCCGGGGCCACTTGAGGTAAGAGTAGCTGCTATCATCTTGAAAAATCTGACATTCCCTTTCCCAATAAAACTTTTAGCAGAACCCCAGCCTAAGAAAACCAAGAAGGGTGCAAAAGACAAGGAGGCAACAGGGGAAGGGTCTGCCAGGTATGAGGATCCCCCAGACCAGCAGACCTCACCTAGTGGCAAACCTTCTACACTCAAGATATGCTCTTGGAATGTGGATGGGCTCAGGGCCTGGATCAAGAAAAAGGGTCTGGATGTGAGTATGGTTCTTAGGGAGGAAAGATGACTTGGCTCTTAAGGGTACCGACTTGCTTTGGGGAGCCTTCCCCTATTACCTTCTCTGCTTTTCAAGATTTTCTCCTTAAAATGCCATTATCTCATTCAGGGAACGTAGGCTTTGGGATGAGTTGGAGGAGAGGCAGAGTGATGGGCTGGACTGAGCCCTTATAACCTGCCTTCTTTTCTGCATGCACAGTGGGTAAAGGAAGAAGCCCCAGATATCCTTTGCCTCCAAGAAACCAAATGTTCAGAGAGCAAGCTGCCATCCGAACTTCAGGATCTGCCTGGACTTACTTACCAGTACTGGTCCTCACCCACAGATAAAGAAGGATATAGTGGTGTTGGTCTGCTTTCTCGACAGTGCCCACTCAACGTCACCTTTGGCATTGGTGAGACATGATAGCTTGCTGCCCCTAACCCTTATTTTCCTTAAGCCCTGAAAGTGTTTCACTTCCACTTCCTAATGCTTGGCCTCTGGGCTTGTTGTGTCCAATTCCATAGGTGAAGAAGAGCATGATCAGGAGGGCCGGGTGATAGTGGCCGAGTTTGAGGCGTTTGTGCTGGTGACAGCATATGTGCCTAATGCAGGACGGGGGCTGGTTCGACTAGAATACCGACAAAGATGGGATGAAGCGTTTCGAAAGTTTTTGAAGGGGCTAAATGCCAAAAAGCCACTTGTGCTCTGTGGGGACCTCAATGTGGCCCATGAAGAGATTGACTTGCGTAATCCTAAGGGGAACAAGAAAAATGCTGGTTTTACCCCACAGGAACGCCAAGGTTTTGGGGAACTGCTCCAAGCAGTGCCACTGACTGACAGCTTCCGTCATCTCTATCCAGAGGCAGCTTATGCTTATACCTTCTGGACTTACATGATGAATGCCCGAGCCAAGAATGTTGGCTGGCGGCTTGACTATTTCTTGTTGTCCCAATCCTTGCTCCCTGCCTTATGTGACAGTAAGATCCGGTCCAAAGCCCTGGGTAGTGACCATTGTCCTATCACCCTCTTACTGGCCTTGTAATTCTACAATTTAAACTGCTTCTTCAGCAACCAGAAATCCAGGACTGTTTAATTTTGAGAATGCTGTTGTTTATTACTTTTGAAATAATCTGTTTGAGAATAAAGAGCCATAGAGGTCCAGCTTTGTTGTCTTTTATGTCCTGTCCCTTCTGGAAGGACTCATAACAAAGGCCTGGAATCTTTTCTCCTATATATCCCCCCACTCAAAAAAAAGGTGACACAAGGAATAAGGTAATCACAACTTCATTTATTTACAAGCACAGGATGAGCCCCTGATCCCCATAGACAGACAAACCGGCCACAGCCGATGAGAGGAAGGATTTGGGGAGAGGGAACACAGACTGGGGAACATACCCCACATTAAATAAATATATACATCAGTTCCCATGGTACTGTACAGAGCAGCGGCTGACCCCACCCCCACAGGGTATGGGAAGAGGTGGGAAAAGGAGGCCAAGAGGGCAGCCAAATTAGAGTTACCCCCTGGTGAAGTGCAATAGCAGCAGCAAGGTCCTGGGGGTGCAAAAGGGAGGGGAACTCCCAGGGCTGCCTACCCCTACCCTGCCCTGGAATGTTTGAGGGACAGGAATGGCCCCTTAGGAGAGGATGGAGGAAGGAAAAAGAGCTATAACCATTTTCCAGAACTTAGAGAAAAGATACTTTATCTCTCATTCCACCCCAAGCACAGGCAGCCCTCAGAAGGGACTAAACAGCCAGCAGTGGCCCACCTACCCTTCCAATCTTGTTTGTCTTTGAGGGCCCAGATCTTTCCCATTTTTTCCCCCTACAGAAAAGGAGGGCAACGGCCTGGCTCCTCTTATGGAAGCCGAGGGGACATTCCCATTTCCCTCTGTAATGTCACTGTCCCTGCTAGAGAGGGGCCAGGCACAGTTAGTGGGTCATCTTAGGGCTCAAGAATAGTTCTGGACAGGGTGGCTGACCTTCATACAGGCCCAGTAGAGAGCCCGGCCTAGACAGAGCACAGCCAGCAGGATGACAAAGGCCCAAGCTGCATAGATACCCCCATACTGTCGGGCATGCTTCCATGTGCCAAACTAGGAGAGAAATATGGAAAAAAAGGAATCAATGCCACAGTGCCAATCTGTCAGTCCATCACCTGATAAGACACTGAATCCAAGTTAGTTTCACTTATACCTCTGACTCCCACCTGTAGGCAATTATATTAGAAACAAGACAAGACTCTTCAGGGATGTTCAACCATCTACTCGTGGATATAGTTATAACCCATGAAGCATGCAGCTCTCTACTTTAAATCATCTAGTAAACCAAAGTTCTTACTCTCATATAATTCAAAGTTACAAAGTTACAACAGCTAGATGTTGCAAAAGATAAAGGAACTGGCCTTAGAAGTCAGGAGAACCTGGGTTCAAATCAGGCCCTCAGACTCTTACTAGCTGTATGACCCTGGCCAAATCACTTAACTCAGACTGTCTCCCCCCAAAGCCAAAAAAAGAGACAAAATTACACAAGCTGGCCACTTGGAAGACATTTTTTTTGGTATTGTTCTGTGGAGAGAAAATCTTGTTAACCTTTCTTTTGTCAGATGAACCCTCGTGTGTGTGTTTGTTTAACTGCTTAGGAAATCTTTGATTCTCTTGAAGAGAGTAAAAAATAGTAAGATTAACAAGGGTTAGAGGAGATTTGTTACTCACTGCTAAGCCTGTGGCAGTAACAGCCAATAGTAGCCCAAGGAGGAAACAGCAAATGCATCTTTTCCTGGGATATCTTCTCCCAATGGAAGAGCTGTGAAGGGATAAGCATATGTAGCAAACCTGTCATGCATTTATAATCCTTATACAGTCCTTATCTCCAACCCCTCCTTCTGATAACTAGGTCTATGATATCAATTCCAAATCACTTACACTTTCTTGCAGTGGGGGCAGCGTGCCAAGGTTCGGCCTGTAAACTCTGACCACTATAGAAAAAACAGGATGAGGGGTCAATTTATGATAGAGGCAGAAAAAGGCTCTATGAGGTAAGTTCTTTAAGGGATTCCAATGGGATAAAACACAAGGATTGAATAGTGGAAAGGGCAAATTTCAGTAATTAACTCCACCTTTCATACATTCATATTACCCACAGGAATATTCTCATAGATGTCTACTATCCTTTTCCCAATCCATCCCAGCCTTACTCACCAGAAAGGTATTCTTGCAATGGCCACAATTGACGCTGACACCTGCAGGCTGTGGTTCTGGACTCAGAGGTCCTGGGTGTACTGGACCCAGGTTGATGATTCTTTTACTATTTTGGGGGGGAGGGGGGGTGATTGAGAAGGGAGAGAAAAGAAGGCTACAGTTTAGGACTTTTTAAATCCTAAGAACTGTTTCTCTTCCCCTTCAGATATCACCTAGACAGTGTACACATGCCTCTTCCTACACACAAAATCCTCTTTTCCCATCCTGAACTGATAAACCTTGATCAAAAGATAAAGTCTAGGCCTCAGATCACCAAATCTGATAGTCTTACATATAACCTATTAGTCCTAAATGGGTCTCATCTTTCCCCAAAGCCTTTTATTTATGGATCCAAGAATCATTCTGGAGGAAGAGTTCTTCATTGTCCACATCCTGAAATTCCCCCTGTAGAATCTTGCAGTTCTACCAGTCTGCCCTTCCCCAAGTTTCCTATCCCCACTTTTTCTTTTACTCTTAAATTCCCTACAACTTCTTTTGTCTCCATCCCTCCTCATTTGGCTTTCCTAGTTCTCTGCTCTCACCAGGTGGGCCGAGGGCAGGCAATCCGCTGGGAAGTCACTTTGCAGATGAGGAGACAGTTACAAGGGCACCGAACATACTTCTTCCCAGGTGGAGCATTCTTGATTGGCTAAGGAATAATAGGGAGATGAGCACCAAAAGCCCTGAATTCCAACCCTCCCAAACATACCTTTTGAGGAGGGCCCAAGAGCAATAATCCAGGAAGCTGGTAGGGATCCTGATTAGAAAGAAAAGAAGGTATACTGGGGAGAATGGAAACAGACCATGGGAAGCAGGGGTGAACTTTTAATATACAGATGTAGAAAGCTAGGGGAAATGGAGATGGATATGAAATAGAACAATTTTGGGACTTACTCTGGGTGATGCTGGGAAGGGAGAAAGGAAGGACAGATATCTAGACTTGTGTAATTTCTGAGATTTATATACAGGAATCAGGAAAAATTTGGGGTCTAGAGTTAAAATATCTAAAAAATCCTGGATAATGAAACTCACTGTGGCTTCGTTGCAGTCGCCACACTTAACAACATGTTGGTGCATCTTGCCTTCCACATTGATGGGAGAATTGCAAACTCGGCATGTGATCATAGGGGCACTGCCACTGTCGGGACTGGTCAGGGGTGAATATGGTGGTGGGTCCTCCCCGGGCAACACAGCCGGGTGGCCCTCCTGAAATGGAGGGAACGCTGTGGAAATACGGTCAGAATGGGTCATCCATGATCACAGACATGTCACCCCCACATGTCCTGCCCTATTTACCCCCACCAGGATAACCCTCAACCTCCTTCAGTAACCAGTCATTGCCCTCCTTCCAAGGGCCCCGCCCACCCCTGCCCGAGGCCCCGCCTCTTTATAAGACAGCGAGCCTCACCCCTTTTCTTTTCCCACAGGTCCTGCCAGAGGACCACAACCCCGTACCTTCGGTCCTGGTCCCGCCCCCTCTAGTTGTCAGTTCTCGGCCCTAATCTGAAAGCGGTACTCGGCTCACCCTGAGGCGGGGCATGTTTCCCGGATCCGTACGGCGGCGCAGAGGGAACCAGGCCTCCCCCGGCGCCGGTCCCGCCCCCGCCGGGCCCCACCAGCCCGTTGCCGCTGGCACCGCCATCGTTGGGCTCGGAGAGGAGCGGGGAGCGCTCTCCGTCCGCCGCCATGGCTGCCACCGCCCGCTTCGGTTCGGGACCCGGCTCCCTCCGCCGCCGCTGCCGCCGCCACCGGGTCCCCAAGGCGCCTGCGCCCCACGCGCCCAGCCCTCAAGCCCCCACCCAGCTTCCCTCCCAGGTGGACGCCCCTTTCCGTCCAGCCGCTGCACGTGATGGTGAAATCAGCAAGTTCACCAGGATCTCATTGGTACAGACGGACCTTTCTCTTCGTCCCAAGATAACCATCGTCCCCTCTCATTGGTGTCTGTTCGCTGACAGCCTCTACCACGTGATCTGAAGGTCCCTGCGGGAGTTTTACGTGACTAAAGAACCAGCTGGCCATTGGTGACACGGGCCATCACGCTACCTCTGGGCCAAGGGGTGCCCTCCCGATTTCGCTCCTATCCTCGGCATGCGTTCAAGAAAGTCTTTCTCTGATTAGTTGCTTTACCCAGCTCCCACAGCACGTGACTTCTGATTTTTTTCTAATTGGCCAAATTCTCGTAACCTCGAGACGAGGTCTCACGCATTAGCTTCCTTTCCAGCAGAGGCATTCACTTCCTGGAACATAATCTCGTTCTCTCATTGGCTGTTCGCTCTTCCTCTTGCATCCCAGGCGTGTTGCCCGCGCATCTTCATTGGTTGGGGTTTAGCGCCCGAATTTGGCGCAAGAGGGCGTGGCCAGGAAGAGCCTGGGAACTGGGTGGGAAGTAGGGTTGGATTAAGCCGCGCTGTGGTGGTATGCTGGAGAGCCGCTGTGCTTTTGACAAGTGGTTCTAGTGTTTATGTGCATCCCGGGACGCTCAACTGAGGTAGCCCAGCGCTTTAGAAACGGTTTTATGAGGCCAGCTAATCCAACCCATGTTGAAAGTTCGACTCATCAGAGTCACATTAGGAATTTGTGGCCAAAAAAGAATCTTAATCTATACCCTTTTTTGACTGCGTATTTAGCCCTCTTTGTTAAATGTTGGGTGGTGTGCCTTTGAGGGGACAGATCTTTTTTATCTAAACTTTTAAATTCTACTTCTCATCCCTACACACATTGTACCCTCCTCACCTTTTCTTTTAAATTTTTTTTAATATTTTATTTTTCCAATTACATGTAAAGATAGTTTTCAGTATTCCTTTTTCTAAGATTTTGAGTCCACATTTTTTTCTCCCTCCCGAAGACAAGTAATCTGATATGTCATGCTTGTACAGTCATTTAAAATATACTTGTATATTAGTCATGTTGTGAAAGAAAAACCAAAACAAAGGAGGGGAAACGCGAGAAAGGAAAAGCAAACCAAAAAAGGTGGAAATAGTGTTGTTCAATCCTATCCGCATCAAGTATCCGTAGTTCTCCCGCTTGAATGTGAATGACATTTTCTATTTCACATCTATTGGAATTGTCTTAATCTTTAGTTTTCTTTAGGGCACAATTTAAAACATCTACATGTAGTCTTTCTTGATCACCCCATCTGAGAATGACCAATAAGTTTTGCATATTTTGTGTATGTAAAAGTGCTTTGTAGATCTTCGTGGACAACATAAATGTGGCTGTTTTCATCCATCATGATTATACCTCTAGACTCAGTTATTGTTTCTCCGATTGATTATAAATGGGAGGGCAGGGACTGCTTTACTTTTTATGTCTCTACCCAGAGCTGTGCAGGATGACTGGTGGATAAGAGCTTAGTAAATTGTTTCCTTTGCACAATAAGTGATTAATGGGAATTTTGTTATTTTTTTAAAAATACTATTCAAACAACCAAAATGCCCATTCAAGTGCATTTAGAATAGCTAAGTGTGTCTCCAAGCATACATAGGGGAGACGGAGCAGTTGCATTCAAATTCTTCCTTTTACATTATATCTTGAGTAAGTAATCCCCTGATCCTGGATTTTTTTCATAAGAACCAGATGAACTCTTGAGGTTTTCCATCTGTGGATCTAAGATCAGGGAGGAGTTCATAGAGGAGTGAGCTCTTGAACTGGATTTTAAAGCATAGAGTTTCAACAGCTAGAAAACTATTGAAAGGGATTTCATAGATTCATCTAATTCAAATTCCTCTTGTTTTATCTATGAAGAAACAGAACCACAATAGGAGACCCCAAAATCAGATCCTTTGACTACAAATTCTTTGTTCTTTCAGCTAAAGTTTTTGCCTCTGGGCATAGACTGAGGGAGCAAGGAAAGAGGGAAGAGGAGCAGTTGTAATAGGGGCTGCTGGATGATTGTTAATGCTGAATATCCTCTTTAGCTGAGGATTTGTGAATACCTGGGGGAACCACACTGAAGAGGGCTTTGAATATACATTTAAAAAGTTTGAGGCAATTTTGTAAAATGTTAACCAATTCAAACTTGCATTGAAAGTTTATTTTAAACTGATTTTTTTTTTAATTATAAGGAAATAAGATTCTATGAAATTGGAATTTTATAGGATCAAATAATCACTTAGACCCATGAATCCACAGACCTTAGGAAACAGCTACACTTCCCCTCTCCCCAGCCCCTTCCCCCTTCCACTTTAATGGGTTAATTTACCTCCAATTGATCTTCACTGAATATTTCTGAAATTGTCTGGGGTGATAATTTAAAAGATATTAAGTCACTTGATTAGGGTTGTACTGTAATGCCAGAGAAACTGAGGCAAGATAAAGATTAGAGAGCTTTTAATATTTTATTAATTGGAGAGTATAATTTACTGAATAGGACTCTCATCTCAAAGTATTCAGTGGTGAATGTGAGTTTTCAATGACATATATAGCCACATGGCTCAGCTACAGGGCAGGGGCAGAATCAGAACATTGAGAGTGGAAAGTTTCAGGACCATAAATTTGGTTCTAGCAGAATAGGAGGAAACTGGAAGTCAGAGTCGGGATGTCTGAATAAACAGAAGCAAAGATGTTAATGAGGTCTTATCTTTTGGAATATTTTGGAGGGAGTAATGTCATAAATTCTTGAGGGCAGAAGGAGTTAGGAGCCAGGAAATCTGATCTCTCCCTCATCTTGAGTCTCACACATTGACAATTTCTAAACTTAGAGCAAATGGTCCTCAGTCTTAATGGACCGGGATGGGGGGGGGGGGGGGGTTACAACTAAGGGGATTGAGTCAGAACAATTAAGGATACTAAGGCAGAACAATTCAAGGAGACTGTGGCATAACAGTACTTCTGGAGATTTTATGCTTCCTAAGTGGTCTTGGTGTAAACTCAGATTAAATTATGTAGTAAGTAGAAGGCTTCTTATAGGTAGATAGTGACAAGAGATTTATAATCAGAAAACCTGAGTTCATATTTTGGCTTCACTGTTTCTTGCTTGTGAGTCATCAGGCAAGTTATAATTCATTTCTTTGACCCTGAGCTTTCTTATCAAATTCAAGGTTGCATTCAACCTTCAATAACCTTCAGTAGAGATTTCTAGGTCCCTGAGAGCTCTAAATCCTCTGCTCTTATGAAGGGCTTTAATATGTGAGCCTAGTCTTGCAGAAAGGTTAACAATGGACAAGATAGAAAGGATCACAGAATTCACAAAATCTCACCCCTTTTATTTTAGAGATGAGAAAATTTGAGCCCTGGATGACCATCCAGGATGACCTACAGAGATGAAGATTTGGGAAATGTATACGTTTCCCAAATCTTCATCTCTGTAGGCTACACCAATGGTGTTGTGTAGTATCAGTATTTTATTGTATTTTTATTTATTTTGTTAAATATTTCCTGATTGCATTTTAAAGTTTATTTAAAACTTAAATACAGAATAGAAAAAGAAAAAACACATTGCCACGTATACAGCTGAACACAAGAAAAATTTCAAAATATGAAACAAATATCCATTTCAAAAAAGCCTATATAACAAATACCATATATTGTGTTCAGAACTCTCAGCTTTTCTTTGCTTCCTTGTAGGTTTTCTTTTATTCTCTGTGTACTGTTTACCTTTATTCTTTTTTCCCCTTTCCTTCTCCCCACTTCCCCAAGAAGATTACAATTAAGCTTGTACACACACATACATATATACCCACACATCTATATATTCATATACACACATAATAGATATCTATAATCATAACATATACATACTAATGATAATGATGCGGGAAAGATTCCAATCTTTGATTCCCAACCCCCCTAGCTAATGTAAATTACCCTTTGACTCACAAATCCTGGTCCCTTTGAATTCCAATAGAAGATCCGGATCTGTCCCAGCCCCACCCGAATCTGAGCCAACTTTGGGGCTACACCCCAAAGCCTCTCGATAAGTCTCTGACTTAAAAGGGCCACACTGGGAACCCCTCTTTGCAGAGATTCCAAACATGGCAGCCATGTGAGGACCCTCTGTCCACTGGACCCTCTCTGTCTGTCCAGTGCCCTCCTTGTCTCTACCTTCACCTATCTCCTACTTCTAAACTCAGTAATAAATCTCTTTTATCAGTCTAGCTCTCCGGGCCAATAAATGCTTTTATCGGGAATTCCTCCCTGCTACTAGACCTCAAATACCGCCTTATCCTTGCGCCGAATCCAAGGGGTTGCAGGGGAACTCTTGTTTGACTCCCTGTACCCCAAACCTGCCACTAGACCTTAACTAAACCCTATTTTCATTTAGGTACCCCAAATGTAGATCTCAACATGTGGTCTACACCTCAACATTTGGTTCCTGACCTCAACAATGTGACTTAATTTCTTCTGTCGGGAAGAAGCTATTATCAAATAATTCCAGACTATCTAAGAAGGAATTCTTTAGCAACACTCATTGTGCATACCCCAACCTCTGAGTATCTTCAAATAAACAACTTTTGGATATCTTGATTAGCATATCTTTAGCTAGGTACATTTCACAGGGCTCCTGACTCCTCCCTCTGAGCTGCTAGGTTTGGCTCCTGCTCCTTCCCTCCGGGTTCTGGCCTTTACTTCTCTGGTCTCTGAGAAAAACCCCCAGAGCCATTTTTCCCCTATAAAAGATCTACTTATGATGAAGATCTTTGCTAAATTCTCTTCAGGACTAAGCCTACTATGAGATACTGTCTTTCTCTCCCTCATAGTGTCTTCTTTCTAATGGTGCCATTCTCCTTACTTTGGCCAGTCTAACCTGCCAGACAATGGCTTTCTCTTTCCCCATGGAATATTTCCTTTCTCCTGGTTAATTGTGATTTCCCCTGGGGTACTTTTTCCTTTTCTGACTTTATGATCTCCCAACGCTATTTCATATTTATCATTCCTGTCGTCTATTGTATCCCTTCATTTTATCTGTAATCTCTTCCTTTAAATAAAAATACTTTTGCCAAGGATAATGGCCATTGTGAATTTGTCACATGTTATTTTGAACTAGGTATTGCTATCCTGATCACATTGATGAGGTTAGTGGCAGTCAAAGAGTTGTTAAATCCATCTTATGGTCGGCGCAAAGGTTCTTCATGAAACCCCAAATTATTAATGGGAAAAAATGAAAGTTTATTGTTGGACAGGAAGCCAGTTCTGCTAAGAGACTGATTTCTTTAGTGGCTAAGTCCTATTAGAGAAATGGAGTCTGGCACTAAGAAGAGAATGCCTTCTGAGTGGGCAGAGTCAGAGCAAACTGCTTTGGCCTTCTGCAAAGAGTGAGTTTAGAAACTGCCCTTTAAAAGGAGGCTTGAGGCTTCAGGAAGCCAAGATGCCTGGATGCTTGTCAGTATCTGGCCCAGATCTTCTATTGGAATTAACAACACTTCAAAGGGGTGCTTTTAGACCAGGATTTCTAATTGAATCAAAGAGTCTGGCATCCCTGAAAGATAAGTTATCTGGAGGGAGACTCCAAAAGGGATCACAGATCAAAAGGGAACACAGTTTCAGAGTGATAATCTTAAAGGTAACACAGTAAGGGAACAGTTTTCCTCCCCTTCAACATCATATACATTCATATATGTCTATGGAAGGCCATTCTATTCCTGATCATTATAATGTTTGTATCTTTTATTTCCTATTCTTGCTTGACTTCTTTACTTTTCTTCTCAATTATATTTTAATCTGATTCAGGTCTCATGTGACACTTCTGGGATAGACTACCAGCAGCAATAATCATTTGCCCAATAATCACCAAATAACTTTGAAGTTCAAGGTTTCCTTCTTGGTCTTGTAGGTCTCTTATAGGTCCCTGAAAATAAGTAGGTAGAAAAGTAGAGGCAATCTAGGCCCTGGAGCAATACTAATGTCTTTGCTAGATTCCCAGTTGTTTTTCTGATTTTTTTTCTTGATTGGTTCCCAATGTCATGTCTCTTCTCTATGATTACCTATGGTTCCCAGCCCTCCACTTCCCACTCTGACGCCTTTGATATGAAATTGTTTGACCTTTAATGTCTTTCATTAGCCTGGTCTCTTCCTATCTTTCTGGTTTTCTTACATCTTTTTTTTGTAAGGGAAACTTCACATGCTCCTTGCTGTTTCTAGAACACACTGATATTCCATGGCCTGACCTCCAGTGTCTTCACTGCCTGTTTCATATGCCAGAAACACTCTGCCTTCCTATCTATACCTCCTAGCTTCTTTCAAATTTCAGTTAAAGTCTCACTTTCTTCAAGAAGCCATTCCTAGGCATTCTTAATCTTTGTGTCTTCCCTTTGAGACTGCCTCCAATTTATCCTGCCCGTATCTTGTATATAGTTGTTGACATGTTGTCTCCACCAACAGATAAGAGTATGGGACAATGATCCTTATCCAAATTAAAAGCCAGAGACAAACTGCAAAACACAAGATTAAATAATTGTATAAGCCTTCCCCCCTTTTCTCCCATTGTCTGGGGAAGTCCAGGCTTACACACATGTGTGTGTGTAGTTGAAGAACTTACAGCAGCTGTATGTAGTAAAGATAAGGTGAAGAACTTCTAGCAGCTGATCAAGGTGAAGAACTTCTAGCAGCTGATCTTCCAAGGACATTAACTTCCTCTTCTGTATTTTTGGTTTCTCTAGGTCTCTGTGACCTGCGTGGGTATGTTGAATGGTAACCAATATGTACTTAGATATTAGACATATGTATTTAACCTCGAATGATGTCATTTATCGCTGTTCAAGTTACCAACATCTGGACAATTAGTAGCTTGATGTATGGTTCCTCCAGGAACTAGGAATCTGCTGTTTTGGGCATGAATAACATCCAATTAAGGGGTGGGGGGGGGCACCTGTCTCTTAATGTTCTCCAACTCATGATGTAATCCTTTGTATCTAAAACCTATAAAAACTGTATACTTCCACTTCTTTAGCCCTTCTACCGTGAGCTATCTCTCTTTCCCTCCTCACGGTGGAATTGCTCATTCTCATGAAAATTTATTAAATAAACAACTTTTCTGCTTTTTACTTCAAGAGGTTTCTGAGTAGTCATTTTTGGATAGAATTTTCTATCCCTCACACACACTAACAAGGAAATCTATCCCCCAAACAAAAGAATAACAAAACACTTAATTCAGATTTCCCTAGAGAACTGATGGAAATTGAGGCAAACAGGATTTAAGTAAGTTGCCCAGGGTCACATAGCTACTTGGTGTCTGAGACCTAATTTGAAGTCAGGAAGAGGAAAGAGTCTTTCTTCAAGCTATCATCTATGAAAGCAAATGACCAAAAAGTCACAGAGGTTATGCAGCTGTTGTCAAATAACATAGGTTATCACAAACACAGTCAACTCTGAAAAATAAAATTAAACAAAAATAAAACCAAAGAGCCAACAGCAGTCTTTAGCAAAAAGCTTTATTTAGCTGGAGGAGGGAAATTAGACACATGTGCTAGGGCTTCCTTTGCTACCTTAGAAACCTGCTTTAGTGTGAGCAAATTTATACAAATGGCTATACAGTGATATGTAGCCTTGACAATGGGGAGGTAACAGTAACAATGAGATTGGATTCATAGTAGGACTTCATGACATTGTCTCCACTAAAATCCCACCTATTGCAAGAATACTTTCCTGGTTCTCCTTAATGTTAGTGCCTTCCTTCTGAGATATCTAATTTATCCTGTATATATCTTGTTTGTACATAGTTGTTAGTTGCCTAATATCTACTGGGAATTCTCTAAGGGCAGGAATTATTTTTGCCTGTAGTAGTAGTATCTCCATTTTAGTATAGTATCTGGCACCTTATAGGCAGTTAATAAATGCTTGATGAATTAATTTATTTGTTATTTACCTTCTAAGCATTACTTCTGATTGCAGCTAGGGAAAATCAAGAATGAAAAATCCTTGAGGGAAAGAATTTTTACACTTTGGCTTTTGTGTCAGCAATTTGCATAAAATTGACAAAGTATACCTACCAAATGCTAGTAAATCGATTTATTGATTTAGTAATATAGTTTTGGCTGAAATGGAGAATGCTTAAAGAGGAATTGAAGGAGAGGGAAAGGCTGAATACATAGATTGGAGCCAAATTATGGTGGGCTTTAAATGCCAGACTACTGAATTAATGTTTTGTCCTGAATTTCACAAAAGTCATTGAAGATTTTGAGTAGAGAAGTGACATGGTTGGACCTGACCTTTAAAGAAATTATTTTGGCAGCGCTGTGAAAAAAACAATTCAAGAGGAGAGTGAATAATAGACACACAAAGGCCAATTAGGAGACTATTCAAAGATCAGCTGGGGAATATCCTGAAATCTGGCAATCCTAGAGTCAGGAAGATCTGAGTTCAAATACAGCTTCAGATCCTTCCTAGCTAATCAACTGGATACATCACTTAAACTGTACCTCAATTTCCTCAGCTGTAAAATGAGATTCAATAGCACCTACCTTCCAAGATTGTTGTGAAGATCAAATTGATGTGGTGCTAGTGGTAGTGAAGTGTTATGCCACAGTTTTCTTTAACTGTCCTGACTCAGTTTCCCTGAACTAGTTCCATTCTCTCAGTTTTCTTAACTGTTCTGTCTCAATCCCCTAAACTGTAAAACTCTCCCTCTGGCCCATTAAGATTGAGGACCATTTGCTCTAAGGTTGTAAATTGTTAATGCAAGCAAGATAAACAAGAGAGTAGACCTCTTGACTCTTTCTGTCCTCAAGAATTTACACTATCCCCCTAAAATATTCCAAGATACCTCACCGATATCTTTACCTTTGTGTATTTGTTGAGGTCAGGAACCAAATGTTGAGGTGTAGACCACATGTTGAGGTCTACATTTGGGGTACCTAAATGAAATTAGGGTTTAGTTAAGGTCTAGTGGCAGGTTTGGGGTACAGGGAGTCAAACAGAGTTCCCCTGCAACCCCCTTAGATTCGGCGTAGGATACGGCGGTACATGAGATCTAGAAGCTGCGCGGATTCCCAATAAAAGCATTTATTAGCCCAGAGAGCTAGATTAATAAAAGAGGTTTATTATTGAGTCTAGAAGTAGGAGATAGGTGAAGGTAGAGATAAAGAGGGAACTGGACAGAGGGTCCAGTGGACAGAAGGTCCTCACATGGTGACCATGTTTGGAATCTCTGCAAAGAGGGGTTCCCAGTGTGGTCCTTTTAAGTTGGAGACTTAGCTCGAGGGGTTTTGGGGTGTAGCCTCAAAGTTGGCTCAGATCCGGGTGGGGCTGGGATAGGTCCGGACCTTCTATTGGAATTCAAAGGGACCAGGATTTGTGAGTCAAAGGGTAATTTACATTAGCTAGGGGAGTTGGGAATCAAAGATTGGAATCTTTTCCGCATCATATTCAGACATCCTATCTCTGGGTTTTTAGGATTTATGGCCTCCCCCATCCTGACAGAAGTTTTCCCAAACTTCTTACCCTTTCCTTTGTTTAGAGAAAAGGTATTTAAGAAATTGGGTTTCTCCTATTCATTGCTGGATTCATTACTGGCTGCTGGATGCTGGATGCTAGATTCTGGATTCTTTGAGATGACAATCTCCTCCAGCCTTGGGACCAATATGGATTCCTTGGTCCCAATATATCTTTATCTCTGTCTGACTGGATAATTTGAGATGAGAGTCCTGTCCAGTCAATTGTGCTCTCCAATTAATAAAATGTTAAAAACTCTCTAATCTCTCTCCTGCCTCAATTTCTCTGGCATTACAGAAGAAGTGTGAGAATTGGGGTGGGGAATCCCTTCTGGTAGGGACAGGTCCAATGTGAAAATATTTGCAAACTGAAAAGTCTGTATGACAAAAGGGAAGTTTATTATTCACTAAGAAGGAGGCTCTCCTAGTGGGTAAAATTCCTGATTAGGAATTTGGCAAAGGTGTGTTAACAGACCCCTGGTTATATGGGCAAATGTTGGCCTGTGGCTGGGAGCTGTCTGGGCTAAAGGACCATCAGACTGAGATCTTCAATTGAATAAAATCACTTAACTGGGAGTTTGAAGGCTTCTTCCCAGAGTCTGGGAATTCCCTGAAGGGATCCGGGCCATCCCCAAAAGATCTCAATTTCAAAGGAGGGTGATTTTTTTAAAATAACTTTTTATTGCCAGAATCCATGCCAGGTAATGTTTTTACAACATTATCCCTTGCACTCACTTCTGTTCCGATTTTTCCCCTCCCTCCCTCCCTCCACCCCCTCCCCCAGATGGCAAGCAGTCCTATATCTTAGATACAATATATGTGTGCAGAACCGAACAGTTCTCTTGTTGCTTAGGGAGAATTGGATTCAGAAGGTATGAATAACACGGGAAGAAAAACAAAAATGCAAGCAGTTTACATTCATTTAATGGAGGGTGATTTGACTAAGATCTCCGATTAATGAAATCACTTAACTTGGGAAGGGCTTGTCTGGGAAAGGTATGTTTTTCCCAAGGGAGAGCCTGAGACTCCAATCTCCCTTCTTTTATAGATTAAAGGGGACACAATTTCAGGGTTCACCCCCATCAAAATGAAACAATATTTGTAAGATATTTAGCACAGTCCTGGCATGCAATAAAAGCTAGAGATGTTTTTTCCCTCCCCAGGCAGTAATATCAGTTTCTGTAACACAAGTTCTTTTTGATGCTTGGGTATCACAGATTCTTATTGGATCATTCAAAGACCAAAGAAAGAGAGAGACAGAGAGAGAGATAGGCAGAGAGAGAAAAGACAGAGACAGAGAGAGGAACAGACCGAAGAAGCCTTCATTCTTCTAGGGAGGCATTTATTTAGCACTTACTAATACTAAGTGAATGAATAGGTAATCTATTCAAAGCTAAAAGAATTTTTCAGGAGAAAGAGAGATCTGTCTCACCTGTTTCCTCATTCCATTGCCCAAAATTATTAATAACAAGGGATTTCTTTCTCACATCTATTTCTGCTACTGCTGTTCTCTGAACCCTTACTATGATTCCAAGATGGGGTAAGGTCTCATGGCTCTGTGTAACCAAACTCTTCCTTATTCAGCATTCCATTGAATTCCTGTTATATGTAAGTAATTATTTATTCCCTTAGAGAATCAAAGTGAATAAGATGTCCATCCCTGTCTTAAAGGAATTTTCTATTGAGTAGAGGTAAGACAATGCTTACATAAATAACTCTCTAAGGCAAGAGTAGTTCTAAGTTTGAGGAGTTGGGAGTTGGGAGTTAAATTGGAGTTAGGGACCCAATACTTCCCCCTGCTGGTGACCTTGCGTTTTCCTTTCCTTCCAGAGTTTTCCTCTCCAGTTTCTTTTTGAGGCAACTTGGTGGAGTAATAGAGTATTAGACTTGAAGTAAGGAAGACTTCTCATAAGCTTATTAGCTGTGTGATCCTGGATTTCCTCATCAATAAAATGGATTATTGTGAGATCCAATAAGATATGTAAAATGCGTTTAAACTGTAAAACATTGTATAAATGTTAGCTCTGATTATTCTCAAATTTTTCTTTGTCACCCAGAGTTTGAGAGGAAGGACTAGGTTGAAAATGTGGAGGGGCTTCTTCTATGTTTGGGAGGGATACTTTAGAGATCCCAGGGTTTCTTCAGGAGCCTAGGATATCCTGGGGGCTAGGAGTCCTCTGCTTTTTGGTACTTTCTGCCCTAGGAGAGGTGCATTTTAGTTTGGAGTTAGACTGGGGAAAGGAATCCAGACAGAACCTCAGTCCCTGCTGTAGGGTGACATCTCCTTGGGAATGCCTCTACCTCCTTCACCCTTTATTTGCTTTTTCCCTTTGGCAGCTTTGCCTTCTAAAGCTGCATTTAAAAAAAATTATTGGCCTGTAGAGAAATATGGATATTTGTATGAGGAACTTGAGGGTGAAATGAACTTGGATTCAAGTTGAAAGGCATAACTGTAGGGCACTTCTTAGGAGAAAGGAGACATGGAGTCAGTGTGTCAGAAAGGGTACCTTCCTGGCCTCTGAGAAGTTGAGAGTTCAACAACTCAGCAAAAAGTTGGAGTAGGAGTCACCTGGATCTCTGTCTGTTCTGTAAAATGATTGGGTGGGGCAAGTTATAATGTAGCAGCAGTTCTAACAGTCTGACTGATTTCTGGGCTCCATGATCCAACTTCACCTCAGCTCAGTCACAGTTTCACTAAGAGATAAATGAGCCTTCCTCTGTTGGACAAGTCATTTCCTCATTTTGAGGCCTTAGTTTCCTTCTCCTTAATACTGAGTGGGACTAAATGATCCTTAGTGTCCCTTCCTGCTCCAACATGAGATGCATTGATTTGGGGAATGAGAGTGCTTCAGGCACCCTTTGGCATCTTCCCCCAAAGAATCTAGTTTCTATAGCTAGAAGGAACCTTGGAGTCCATCTAGTCTAACCTCACTTTACAATTGTGGAAAGTGAGGCCCTAGGTGGGAAAAAGACTTGTCCAACATCATATAAGCATTAAGTGTCAATGTAGGGTTTGACTCTATTTTCATAATATAATATCTGTTCATGATAAAAGTTGGCACTCCATTTCCCATACCAATCCCTAGGAATCAGCCTTCTTAAATGAAGTGTGAAGAAATAACTACTTATACTTTTGTTTTGTCTTTTGGGTTGTTTGTTTTTTTGAGAGACAATGGGGTTAAGTGACTTACCCACAGTCACTTGGCTAATGTTAAGTGTCTGAGGCGGGATGTGAACTCAGGTCCTCCATTCTCAGGGCCCAAAGGCTTAATAGGCAGCTTGGTGGATAGGTATATATAAAGCCCCAGGCAGACACTCAAGAAGACTTGAGTTTGAATCCAATCTCAGATACTTATTACTTGTGTGATCTTGGAAAAGTTGTTTAACCTCAGTCTCCATATTAGTAAAATAGAAATTAAAATAGAGTTAATAATAGAACCCACATTCCAAGATTATTACAAGGAACAACTAAAATAATAAATTGTAAAGTGCTTAGCACAGTGCCTGGCACATAGTCAGTGCCATATAAATGTTATTGTTATTAACAGTTGTCATAGATAACTAGATGCTAAGATTTTTCTGGAGTATATGAGAAGATGAGCAGTTTTCTAGTGAGTTCTTTGTTACTGTCTCCACAGGATTGTGTCCTCCCTCCTCAAATGAGGGGACTTTTTTTTTTTTTTTACTTAGGCTGAGTTTGTGGTGTTATAATCCCAATCTAAGTATAAAAATTCCTAAAGACCTAAGTCTAAATTGGACTAATTAAAAGTTCCCTTTGTCCTCTTAACAAGGTACAATGGGCAAATTTCTTTATGGAGAAATTCTGTTGACTCATCAAACTGATTAGGTGACTTTTTCCATACATAAGTGATAAGTAGTACATTATAATGGAACAAAGAGCAATAAGAAACACAAATTAATTTTGACTGATTAAGCAGGGAAGATTTTATGGAAAAAGACGTGGCAGTTCAATTAGTAAAGATCAGTTTCAATAATTAAATGAATAAGTGTTTACTGAATATCTTAGAAGTGTCTTGTGCTGGGAAGCTGTCATTGTGAAGTTTATATTCCTGTTCAGACAAGCCAGAAGTATGTGAAAAGTTGTTGTTGTTGTTTTTATAACTTTTTCTTTTTCAAAATACATGTAAAGATAGTTTTCAACATTCATCCTTGCAAAATCTTGTGTTCCAAATTTTTCTTCTCTCCTCACCTTGCTTTTCCCCTAATCAGCAAGTAATCCAATATAGGTTAAACAAGTGCAATTCTTTTAAATATATTTCCACATTTATTGTGCTGCACAAGAAAAATCAAATCAAAACGAAAAAAGACATGAGAAAGAAAAAACAAGTGAGCAAACAACAAAAAGTGAAAATACTATGTAGTGATCCACATTTGGTCTCTATAGTCCTCTCTCTGGATGCATGGGGCTCTCTCCAACACAAGTCTTTTGGAACTGATGTGAATCAGTTCATTGTTGAAAAGAGACAAGTCCATCAAGTGTGTGAAAAGTTTTTTAAAAAAGAAAGCAGAGGTTTTACTAATCTAAGGTTACAATAAAATATTGTACAAATCACCAAATGATTCAAAGAAATAAATGATTAAAGCAGTCAGAAAAATGGGAGGGGAAAAGATAGTTGCAAATAAGGTTTTCCATAGAGCATTTAGGATTTGGTGTAGCTTTCAAAGATAGGGAGCATTTGAACATATAGAAAGGACATTTTAGGCAGGGAGAGTGTGAAAAAAGGCATGAAAGTCAGCAATTTTAAAATGTGTCCTTATTATGCCAATCTGACCTGGTTTATGATAAATTTATCCTAAAATGAACAGTGCTATACTAAGGACCTTCTGTTATCTAGCAGTTTCAGTATTTGGAATCTGTACTATTCAAGTGTAGTCACAAAGATCAGTCTCTTTATCATTTGGACTAATTTACTTAAGAAGAGAAGAAAGTGAAGAACTAAATTCAATGCAGTCAAACTCAAATAGAAATAGATCCTTGCAAGCTACATATTGATTTAGAAAACCACAAATTAGCATCATGTATATTTTTATATATTTGTTAAGTTTTCCCCAATGATATTTAATCTGCTTCTGGTGGCATTCAGGAATTTCCCTGGCTTTCTATGGTCTGGTTAGATAATCTAAAAGGTCCCTTCCAACTTAAGCATTCTAGAATTCTTTCAGCACATATTTAAAAGTTCTCTATTAGGTGTTAGGTGTTGTAATAGGCACTGGGGATACAAATACAATACAACAGTCCCTCCCTCTAGGAGTTTATATTTTATTTGTTGTTAGTTGTGTCCAACTCAGGACTGAGTCAAACACAAACAGAGGTAAACAGATTAAGTGACTTGTCCGGAATCACACAGGTGATGTGTCTGAGGCTAAATAAATTTAAATTCAGGTCTTCCTGACTCCAAGTCCAGCACTCTATCTATTGTATTGTCTTTATATTCTCCTGGATTCTGTAATTAAGGGTCCTACAAGAGTGTGTGTGTGTGTGTGTGTGTGTTGGGGGGTAGAGAGACAAGGCAGGGAGGGAAAGCAGAATGGGGGTGCAGTGAGGACTCTTTGGTAAAGAAATGGAGGGTGAGGAGGAGGAGAATAAATAGAGGTATGAACAGTGGTAAACATATAAAGAAAGCACACTTTTCTGATCCATAAGGAAGCAGCTATGATATTTCCTACATATCCTCCTTTCCCTTCCACTCTTTTTGCTTCTATTATATTCATTTCAGACACCTGGATTACATTCTTCTTGATTTAAAACCCACTTGCTGTCATTTCTTGTCTCCCCATACTCAATATCCATTCCTAATTTCTTTCTTTCCAGTACCCCTAGATCCTACATGTGAATGCAGCTGTACACATGTGTATCAAATGAGGGGGTCAAAATGCAGCAACTGCAGAATTGACATTGTATAACATGGTACCCAAAGTTCAGGAGAACTTAACAACTTCAGGAAGCTGTTTTTGCATTGAGAGTTTGCCTCATTTGGCTCTGATAATCTTATGGCCCAGCACATGTGTCAGGTCTGTACTTTTTAGCTGTGGTGGGACAACCAGTCTGAGAGGTATTTGAGTGTGGTTCCTTAGAGTATACTTAGGGGTAATTTCCAACCTTTATCCATCCCCTTTTCCTTATGCAGGTTTAGTCAGGGCTCTAAAATTGAACAGAGCAATGGAATTCACACACACACACACACACATACACATATATAATAGGAATTGTATCTGGATCAGGTCAGGGATTTACTTTTTTTGTAATTGTAGTAAGTTTTTTTTTGTTTGTTTGTTTTGTTTTTAATACACATTGCTTTATGAATCAAGGTAAAAGATTTAATGAGGCAAGATTTGAAAGGAGGAGAATCTTGATGTCTAGGAAAAATAGGATGGAAAATGAGATTCTGGAGTTAGGGAATAAAGGAATCTCCTCTCTAGAATTTATAATCTGAAAAATCCTGGAGGATCACTTCTTGAATCTTGGATGACTCACCAGGTAGAAATCATGATTTTTGAGGATTCTTTGTCCTGTTTTGAAATACTTGACTACTAAGACCCTGGCCATTTCTCTGTCACTACTTGTTCCTTTTTTGTGAGTAGAGGGATGGCAGAGCATGGTGCAGATAGTTCCTTGAAGGAAGAAGAAAGATTGTTTAAAAAAAAAATTAATGAGAAATAATTACTTTAATGAGAGTGATTGTTTGGTCTCTGAATTCTGGCCAGAAGCCAGAGACTCCTGAGGAAAGTGATTTCTAATTACCTTTTTGTAAGAGTGTGAGGGATGAGCTGAATGAAAATGTCACAAATGTCTTTTTTTTTTCTTTTTTTTTTTTTTATTATTATTATTATTTTTTTATTTAATAGCCTTTTATTTACAGGATTTATACATGGGTAACTTTACAGCATTAACAATTGCCAAACCTCTTGTTCCAATTTTTCACCTCTTACCCCCCCCCACCCCCTCCCCTAGATGTCAGGATGACCAGTAGATGTTAAATATATTAAAATATAACTTAGATACACAATAAGTATACATGACCAAAACATTATTTTGCTGTACAAAAAGAATCAGACTCTGAATTATTGTACAATTAGCTTGTGAAGGAAATCAAAAATGCATGTGTGCATAAATATAGGGATTAGGAATTTAATGTAATGGTTTTTAGTCATCTCCCAGAGTTATTTTTCTGGGCATAGCTAGCTCAGTTCATTACTGCTCCATTAGAAATGATTTGGTTGATCTCGTTGCTGAGGATGGCCTGATCCATCAGAACTGGTCATCATCTAGTATTGTTGTTGAAGTATATAATGATCTCCTGGTCCTGCTCATTTCACTCAGCATCAGTTTGTGTAAGTCTCTCCAGGCCTTTCTGAAATCATCCTGTTGGTCATTTCTTACAGAACAGTAATATTCCATAATTTTCATATACCACAATTTATTCAGCCATTCTCCAACTGATGGACATCCATTCAGTTTCCAGTTTCTAGCCACTACAAAAAGGGCTGCCACAAACATTCGTGCACATACAGGTCCCTTTCCCTTCTTTATAATCTCTTTGGGATATAATCCCAGTAGTAACACTGCTGGATCAAAGGGTATGCACAGTTTGATAACTTTTTGAGCATAGTTCCAAACTACTCTCCAAAATGGTTGGATTCGTTCACAACTCCACCAACAATGCATCAATGTCCCAGTTTTCCCGCATCCCCTCCAACAATCATCATTATTTTTTCCTGTCATCTTAGCCAATCTGACAGGTGTGTAGTGGTATCTTAGAGTTGTCTTAATTTGCATTTCTCTGATTAATAATGACTTGGAGCATCTTTTCATATGACTAGAAATAGTTTCAATTTCTTCATCTGAGAATTGTCTGTTCATATCCTTTGACCATTTTTCAATTGGAGAATGGCTTGATTTTTTATAAATTAGAGTTAATTCTCTATATATTTTGGAAATGAGGCCTTTATCAGAACCTTTGACTGTAAAAATATTTTCCCAGTTTATTGCTTCCCTTCTAATCTTGTCTGCATTAGTTTTGTTTGTACAAAAACTTTTCAGTTTGGTATAATCAACAAATGTCTTTTGAAGGAGAGAGAGACTGATATAAATCAAATGTCTTTTGAAGGAGAGAGAGACTGATATAAATCAGTGAGGAATGAGAAGAGATCAAATTCAGGCTACAGAGGTATAGAGATAAGGTTAGATATAATTGTCTTCAGAGATTATCATAAAGATATGAATTGACAAAAGAGAAAAGAATGGAAATGAGAATAAGAACATGAATAATTTGAACACATGAAAGAGAACAGTCTAAGGATGAATACAGAGATAGAAGGGATAGCAACAAGATTGTAAGCAGTGGTGGCAGCATTGATATAAGGCAAAAGTACCATTTTGGGTCTAGTGAGGGGAAACGGTATTTTGAAAGAGGAGGCTGGAGAAAACAAGGGGTAGAGACATGAGGTTGAGGTTCCTTGAAGGACAATACATTTTAGGGGTCATGAAGGACATCAGCAAGTAACTAAACAGGTGAAGGACATCAGAGCATGGATAAAACTTTTATCTTCAATTAAGGAACTTTAACCTTGGGGCATGCTCCTTTCTGTGGAATCAGGAATCAGAACCAAGACCCCAAAATTCCATAATTTGGATATTTCCTTCTTTTCATTCACACATACTTCCTATCATATTTTATGTGTTTCACGTCTTGGTAAAGAACCCAGACTTTCTGGCTCCTAGGCCTTTCTCCATTTTCCTAATTTTCTTCTTCATAGACTAGATATTCGAGTCTAGATATTCAAAGCCCTGCATCCTCTGTGTTCCCCACATGCATAGGTCCTTATGCCATTAGGATATGCATCTTGTCATAGTTTTGTGTGGGGTAGTCTGCTTTGTGGGAATATTTTTTTTCTTTTCTATCTCTCCTAGGCTCTTTCTCAGCTTCCTTTGCTGAATCTTTATCCAAGTCACATCTACTAACCATTAATCATGTGTGTCCTGGGCCCTTTCTACTTTTCCCACGATACTATCTCACTTGGATTTAATTATTATGTCTGTGAAGGTGATTCCCAGATCTGTATATCCAACCCTAGTCTCTCTCTGAGATCCAGTCCTGTGTCACCGGATGCTTTTTGGACATGCAAACTCCGCATTCTCAAAGCAGGACTCAGTATCTTTATCCCCACACAATTCTCTCTTCTCAACTCTCCTATGATTATTTAGAATACTACCATTCTCTCAGTCACTTAGACTGAAATTATTTGTGCTCACCCATATATCCAAATTACTGTCAAGTCTTATTTCAATTTTCACAAACACTTTCTTCATTCAGTCGCTGAGTACAGGACCTCATCTCATTACTAATACTATCGCAACAGCCTTCAGGGCTATTTCCTTGTCTCAATTTCTCCTCATTCCAATTCATTTCTCCCCCACCCCTACTCTCTATTCTCTCACCTCCATTCTGGTGCCTTCTTTTTGAGATTACACTTCCCTTACCTAGTGTGTAATACACATAGAATCAATAAAAGTGAAGACTTTGGTTTTGTCTCAGTTGCTTAGCCTAGTATTTATTTTTTTTTCATTTTTATATCACCAGAAATGTGTTTTAGCTTTATTATTATTTTACAATTTAGAACTTCTAGGCTTTTCCCCACTTTGTTTTACACCAAGCCACAGATGTAAAAAAAAAATAAAAATAATAGATGGTAGCATTACAAAAGATCTTTGCTTAGCCTAGTATTTAGCCGCAATTAAGCACTTAATGCTTGTCTCTTACCTGGCTAATTGTGATTTGGAGATAGAAGGAACCCGAGAAGTCATTTATGGCAACCCTCTCCTTTATTTTACAACTGAAGAAAGTTAGGTGCATCCGGGTAAAGTTACTAGCCCTAAACAGTGACAGAAGATGAGTGGTTTGTGATATTCCAGAGGACTGGAAATTGAAGCTGAACATGAATCTTAGACTGTCCTGTGTTTAGCCCAGGCACAGGCCACCTATGTAGGCCCAGATCTTTTCTAAAATTCAAATGTCATAAAAATCAATTTGTGATTGAGCTGTAAACCTTCTTTAATTAGGTTGGAGGGGGTGGGGAAGGGAGGGTGTCTGGAAGACTGCTGCTATATTTCATGCCCTAGGGCAAAAAAGGGAAACAGTCTATTTCTTTAATCATCTCCTGGAAAGTTAATTTATTTATTATTCCTTTCAGAGTCTCCACCCTCATTCCTACCTTCCTTCCTAAAGAACACACACACACACACACACACACACACACACACACACACTCATACTTGGCCTAGTGATTGAATGTAGCTCGGTCTCCAAGGAGATGGGCTGGTTCTTGCGTTTGCAGCAGTCATTGGCTGGGGACCTGACGGGCTGGGGCTTAAAACCGTGAGCAAGTGAATTATGTGCAAGTCCTTTCTGACTGGGGCATTCGCAGCTCACGCAGCAGAGCGTAGAGGAGTAGACCGAGGCAGAGAGGAGAATACCACGAGGGAGCCATGGAGAATCCGTGAGTCTGGCCTAGAGGCCCCCTGGGGGACAGGGGAGGAGAAATGGATGTCATGGAGACTTGGGAGGCTGGGTGAATTCATCTAAAGCCTCTGGGGCAGAGAGGGGCCAGGTGAGGAAACAGAGCACTCGGTGCATGGGGAGAGACCGAAGCCTGGCACAGGGCCCTGAAGCCAAAGGGCAGATCCCCGGCAGGCAGTGGGGCTCAGTGCTCCTACTCCTCTCTGGGATGGGGAGGTGGGGGTGGGGAGACGTGGGTCACCGCATTGTGAGGTGAGGCCGGGAGTCAGAGCGCAGGTTTTGGGATGAAGGGAATTTAAACTTGGACTTTCCCTTTCCAAATGAGTCAATTACCATTCGGAACATTTGTAACTTTGCAATTTTGCCGGCTCCCAATTCCCAGACATAGTTATTCACACAGCCTTCCCACCATTACGACCTTGTCTGTTCTGAGATCAGGAGATCACATTTCTAGGAAAGGAAGAAGTGGGCATCCACTTCGTCCAAAGACCGGGGAGCCTGTCTCCTTGTCGGAGGCTCCAGGCTTCTTCTCTGATTTTGATTATCCCTGGGAATAAATCAATAGCAGGAGAAGTTTTTTGGAGGGGAAAGGACCTCTCTGTATTTGAGAATCTGGGGGCCACTAGCAGAAAGATGGAGCCAAGGGCACTGGACTTCCCGGATCAGGAAATGGGTCTTGAGGAACCCCAAAGAAAATTCTTTCTCAGGTGGATGGAGTTGACTTCCGGAGGTGGGGGTAGCAGAGTCTCCTTTCTTTGGCTTTTCTCCCATCCGGTTAATCTGAATGTCTGTACTTCTTTCCTTCCTTTGAGGCTTATTAGCAGGATGCCTTTGTCTTGGAGAAGGAAATGAGAGTTTTGGGTTTGAGGTCCAGAAGTGACTTAGTGATGGTGAATAGAGTATTTGGGATTAAGGCCGGATTTGGTTTGAAAAGATCTGGTTCATATCCTGACTGTTATTTTCTTGCTACCATTGAAACCCTGGGTTCAAGTCACTTAGTTCCTCTGGACCTCAGTTTCCTTAATTAAGACTTTAAATTCACTTCCAACACTGAATTTATAATGATATCATGCAGCCAGAGGCTTTTGGGTGTGGTGACTCCTTCAAACCCCTCCACCCTTTCCTCTTCACCTTTCTTTTTTGAATTATAGATCTTTCTTGTTTTTTTTTTTAATTTTAAATTTTTAAAAATATTATTAGTTTCCTGATTGTCTCTTCCCTGCGCCACTCCCTGACCTCATCTGACCTGTGGGTTTAAGCAATGCTATTGAGCATTTTTACCCTTCTTACCCATTCCTGTATCCTCTGAAGGCTATTGGGACCTAGTCTTCTGGGCTCCACTTTCCTAGCCTCTATGTCTTAAGACAGATAATCCTCTGGAGGCTTTTGGTTGTTGCTGTTGAACACTGGTTCCTCCCTTTTCTTTTTTCACCACTGCACCTTCTATCCTGGCCTGGAGAGAAGCTGAGAGAAAAAACTTAGAATTGAGAGACCAGGCTTCTAAAATGCTACAATCAGCAGGTTACTTCCTAAAATTATAGAGAAAGCTGCTTCTTTGTTGAGTAGTCATAGGAACCTGGATCTAGAGCTTGTAGCAACCTCAGAGCCTATCTCCTCACTTTGTAAAAGAAGAAAATGAAACCTAAATAGCTTAAGTGACTTGACTAGAAATATTTTATTATTATAATTACTTTTTTTGGTGGTAGTGAGGGTGGTCAGTATTTCTTAAGATAACTTTAGCTAAAAGGGATTCCTAGATCCTAGGAAAATGCAAATCTGACTTCTTGGTAATTTTAAGGAAAGGAAGGGAGAAAGAATGGGTGGACACATAAGTGAATTAAAAAAAAATTGTTTAGTGCTTCAAAAAATACTTTTCACATCAATTTACCCTCAACAAACTTCTGTGGGAGTTATGGCAGATATTATTAGGAAGGGTTAGTTACAAGGATAAAATGAGCTTAGAATCAGGAAGACTCATCTTAATGAGCTTAAATCTGGCTTTAGACGTTTCCTAGCTGTATGTTCCAGATAAAGTCACTTAATCCTGTTTGCCTCAGTTTCTTCATCTGCAAAATAAACTGGAGAAGGAAATGGCAAAACAGCATCTCTGCCAAGAAAAACCCCAAATGGGTTCATAAATTTGGACAGATATGACTAAAAAATTATTAACAACAATTGAAATTGAGAGAGAATTTGGGTGATTTTGTTGAAGATCTCTACAAGTAGGAACAGCAACCCTTGTGCTGGTGCTCTTAACCTCTGTAACCTCACTGTGCCTGAGCTTTTTGTCATTTAACAAAAGCTGTGATCTCCAGTGCCAAAATTCTCAATTCTTTTCCCAAGACAAAAGCTATCTTGCTTTGGAACCTCAAAAGAAGATTGAAGGCATAGGTATTCTGAGTAACCAGAGGAGAAAAGAGTTAAGATGATGCCCATCCCTCCTTCTTCCCCTCCCCCTCATTACCCATCTGTTAATGAATAGTTTTCATTGATTACTTTATTTCTAGAATTTCCTGTCTCTTCTCTTTTAGTTTTAGTTGTTTTTTTTCAGTTTACTTAATGAATTTTTTTCTTTTTCCTAGACTCCAGTATGAGGATTATAAGAAAACTGCTGAGTGGCTTTTATCCCATACCAAACATCGACCTGAAATTGCAGTCATCTGTGGTTCTGGATTGGGGGGCTTGGCAAATAAACTGACCCAATCCCAGGCCTTTGACTACAAAGAGATACCTAACTTCCCCCAAAGCACAGGTACTGACAAAGATGATGCTGGCAGAAATGGGCATCAGAGAACTTGGTATGGGAAACTAGGGTGGGAAAAATATAGAGAAAAATGTTTTCATAACTGAAGGCAAATCTTTGTAATCCCAATATTTGCCCTAATATTAAAACTATTGTCTTATGGTCCAAGAAAGCATTAAGAGATGATAAAAATGCCCACTAAAATTACGATTGACCAATTCCAAGTTTTGGCAATGATTTGATAGAACTCATTTTGCCAGGTGGATACCTGGCACATACAGGATATGTGAATATCTTTCATGTTTTATGAGTTATACATGTCTGTATTAGTATATATTTAACTTCTTGCTTATGCAGGTATAACTTATACGTTCCTAAATTCTTTCTTTCCTTTCTACTTCCCTCTGGGCTGGTTCTGCCATTTTCCATATTTCAGTCATAGGGCCTGTAGAGACACAGCTTCTTCATATATCTCTAAAGTTATGTTTAGTATATCCCAAAAGTCTTATTTCAGTATTAAGCTATTAAAGACATGTACTATTACATAGTATATATCACATAGCACATATTACATAAAAAGATATGTATTATTTTAAATTATGTAAACTCTTTTATATTTTATGTATATGTTTATGAAAGCATACAAAGTGATAAATGCAAATATAGGCAGCACATGTATGTATAAGACAGAAACCTGAATTGCCTTCTGACTTAGAGTACTTAGAAATTTGTAACCAGGAGACTTTCTGTAATAAGGAGCAGTAGTCTCTCTCATGTTATCTTTCTGGGAAATGAGAATGAGCTCATTTTGCTTGTCAGTCATCTAAATGGCCAGATTGCCTGGCAAAAAGGTGGAGGTGCAGAAAATTATAATTAGTGAGATAAAAAAAATAGTGTAGTATGTTTTTGGGTTTTATTTTTTTCTTAGATTCTGGAATATGAGGCTTTAATTAAGGAATATTTCTTTTAAAGTAAGAGGAATAAACTCTTTAAAGTAAGAGGAGTCCAGAGAAGTGGTGGGAAAGGAAATAAAAAATATTCAGGAAGGCATAGGAAAAAAGCCCCATAACCAACAGGGAAAGAAGGCCCAGTTCCCTAAGAGACAATGAAATTGTTTCCAATATGCTCCTATAGTCCTTTCTTTGTGAGGATACCACTAATGGTTATCTATCCACTTCTGTCCCATCTGGAGTCTGGCTATCTACTCTTTGTGCTAGTTTTTTAAAATTTCCTCATCCCACTTTAAAAAACAATCTTTTTTTGTGAGCTTAACAATCAAGTGTAGATAAGTTCATGAAAAGGAATTAGAAACTATTTATATGCAATTAAAAAAAAGATGTTAAATTTAACAAATTAGTAACAAAATTGCTCTTATGTCTCCTGTACTTTTTTCCTTTGAAATTTTTTTTAAAGTTTATCGATGCCTTTTTCCTTCCATGTGGATCATTATCCATTAATCTACCTTTTCTTTCAACCCCCATCTTCAAGTAGAAACTCTCCACTGCTACCTCTGATTCTAGTATACTCCATTTCCTAGACTATGTATTATTTCCAGAGAAGTTGGTTGGCCACTCTTTCTGCAAATGACAATTAAGAAACTGATTAATAACAATTTTTATATGAAGTGGGACCAAAAAACTAGTTCTTTGGCCTATCTTCCTCTTAGTAATAGGCCATCTCCGTCCTTCCTTCTTAATCTGATTTGTTCTGATTTGTCCCTTTCTGAATCCCTGAGTCTTCTTGATTGGGAGTCAAGGCAGCTGGATATCTGAGAACCAGTATAAGACTATCTCAGATTCCATAAAGAAAATACCAGAGACATTTCTTTCTATCATAGGGTCTTATTCTAGAAGATGTGGAATAGGTAGGTTATATTTTCATTTTCCCTGAGGATGGCCATAGACCCTGAAAAATCATTCAGTTCTTTTCTCTTCAGAGGCCCAGAAAATGAGAAACAACTCCTGACGAGTTATCCTGGTTCCTTTATCTTTTTTTCATGCAGTACCAGGACATGCCGGGCGGTTGGTATTTGGATACTTAAATGACAAATGCTGTGTGATGATGCAAGGCCGGTTCCACATATATGAAGGTTACCCACTCTGGAAGGTAAGTCTGATGCCTAGACAAAGGTGGCTAATTCCCATAAGAAAAGGGAAGAGATTTCAGTCATTAATACTGATCTGCTTACCTTTCCTTTCCTCCTTAGATATTATCCAGTATCTGGTTTTTAAGCCATGTAATCATCAGTTTCTGCCCCATTGCTTTAGCTAGAGAGATTTGTGGCATATAGATATCAGCATCTAAGCATTGAGAGAATAGTAGACTGAGGCTACTAGGGAGGCTTTGTACCTTTATATCTGGATTTTAGAGGGTCACTGGAAAAGAATGTGTCTGAAGGTAAAGGAAAATGATAAGGTGATAAGATGATTAGACTAATTAAGTATATTATGTCTCTACCCTCTCTTTCCTCTCCCCTCCGTTCTCAGCTGTGACAGCATAATTAACTCTTCTGGATCCTAGTTTCCTCCATATTTGTCAGAGTGGCAAAGAACCTTGGATTTGCAATCAAAAGACTTAAGGTTTAACTTTTAGCTGTGCTATTGTGTGTGAACTTGGATGAATCAATTAACTATGAAGATGCTAGACAAAATTATCTTTAAGGTTCTTTCTAGCCATTCTTTTCTTCTTTCTCATGCCATCTTGTTTATGAGGGTGTTATGGGCCAGAATTCTGTACTTAAAACAAGGATTTTTACAAGGTGCTAACAAGGTGGAATTGATAAAGACAATGGTTATCTTAGTTTAGCATGGTGATTAATAGTTCTCTTGTTCAGTACATGTACTTAGTATTTAATATAGTTCCACAAGATTCACACCTACAATGATGTAATTATAATAGAGTATATAACAGCCAGCAGGGACTGAGAGCCTGATTCATTCATTTCATCTCACACCACTGTGGTGGCTGGCCTCCTGCACTTCCCCCAGTGAGATCAAGGCCTCTCTGAAAGGCTCTCCAGAAAGCTGCCCGGCCAAGGAGACAATAAATAATTTGGACTTTGGACTTTAACACCTGGCTATTCTTGTGGTGATTACTCTATTGAAACAAAGGCTGGTCCAGAGACCTCCAGAAAACCAAACAGAACATTACATTTTGGCATCTCAACGTGGGACTAAGGACCTACATCTGTGACCCAAAAATTAGGGTGAGTACAAAAATAGACAAGAAGGAAACTTTGTTAAGGGCTAAAGTAGTGTTTCATCTGACATGGGACAAATGTTTAGAAAACTGCCTTCTTTTCCACCTCAAGGAAAATGTGTTGAAAACTTAGTTAAACTTATTAAAAAAACAAAGTTTGATTGTAACTTGGATGCAGATTATTGAACTTTTCGAAATATTAAAATACATATCTCCTTGGTTCTCTAAGGAAAAAGAATTAGTTCCATATGAGTGGAAATTAGTAGGAGAGCAACTATGTGAATTACAATGATAATGGTCCTAATTCGATTCCTAAAGAAACCTTTTATACCTATAACTTAATACCATTGGCTTTAAGGAATTATATAAGTATTAGAATAAGAAAAAAAGAATAGAAGAGGGAGGATACTGATAAATTAGGTGAAAAGCATAAAGAATTAGACAAGAATGGAGTTAAGTCCAGGGCTGATGAAATTAAGGTGTGTGGTGCTTCACAGCAGGAGCCATTAGGGCATTCCCCATCTCATGACCCTCCCCCCTCAATTAACCCTTCATGGGTGGAAAGAGAAGGAGGAGGGAAAGGAGCAGTGACACCATTAGCACCACCTCTAAAGTAGCTTATGACACAATTACAAAAGGCACTAGTTAAAGCTAAAAAAGGACAGGATATATTTGATTTGATAAATGCATACCCTGTGACTGAAGAATTTGATTTTTCAGGTCAAGAAAGAAGAAGATACACTCTTTTTGATCTGGAAAAAGTCAAGAGTTACACTCTTTATGGGGCTACATCATCTTATGTTAAGATGGTATTAGAGAATTTGGCTTATGAAATTTTAACCCCTTGTGATTGGAAATCTATAGTAAGGACATGCTTAGAACCTGGACAAAACTTGTGGCTTTCGGAGTATAGTGAACTATGCAGAATACAAGTCCAATGAAGTAGTCAAACTGGAGTTAATATACAAATCACCTTTGACCAATTAGCAGGTAAAGGTCAGAATACAGATACTTTAGTACAGATTAATTACCCTTTGATAGCACATGAGCAAATTGCTGCTGCTGCTGCTATACAAGCATGGGGCTCCCTCCCAGGAAGACAAGATAGAGGAGAAGCCTTCACGAAACTAGAGCAAGGTCCAAATGAACCTTCTGCTAATTTTGTGGGGATGTTTGCATATGAACAATTGGTGAAAATGCTGCAATAGGAATAATGATCAAACAACTTGCTAGAGAAAATGTTAATAAGGTTTGTAGAAGAATAATGTTGGGATTACACAAAAATGCTCCTTTAGAGGAGATCATAAGATGCTGTGCCACAGTGGTCACAAATGCCTTTTATACCCAGACTATGATGCAGAACATGGGAAGGCAGGGTCCCTTTTGGCAAGGGACTTCCAGAGAGACTCATCAATGCTTTCAGTGTGGTAAAGTAGGGCATCTGAAAGCTCAGTGTAAGCATAGAGATAGAGTGAGAAAACAGGATGGTAGAACAGGACCCAAAACCCCATGTCCAAAATGCAACAGGAGCTTTCACTGGGCCTCAGAATGTAGATTGACCCAGGAAAATGAGAGGCGGGGCCCAGCTCTAAGACCTCAGACTAATAAAAACAAGTGGGGCATGATGGCAGCTGAGGTTATACCCAGATAGTCTTTAGAAGTTCAGGACTCTGATATGATCAATCAGCAGAGAAGCAATCAGATAGAAGAAAGGGATTACAATTGGGGAGAATACAGGCTTTTAACCCAATAGAAGAACAGTATCCAATTTGAGCAGCTCCAATATAATCACCAGGTGATATGGAGAGATCCAATAAGTGGTGAATGGAAGGGACCAGATAAGTTAACTGCTTGGGGGAAAGGGTTTGTTTGCATCTCTACAGACAGAGAAGGAATCAGATGGATGCCAATGAGCTGTATTTGCCTTGTCCATTGGAGAAAGACAGTAAAAGAGAAAAACCTCGAAACAAAGGAGAAGACCTAAGAAACATCTGACACTGAAAGAGCATGACTGATAATGAGACTGTTACAGAACTTCAAAACCAGCAGGAACCATTGGATTCCCTGACACATGAAGTAATGGATAATAGATTGGTTTTGAACTATTTCTAGGACTTATGGACATGTATAATTCCTCATGTTGATTCATGTTGTTTGTTATGTAATACCTCCCATGTTAATGGATTTATGTATACCTGTTTCAAGTAAGATCCTTCAGAAACCCACTAATCTGGTTTGATTACCCATTTCCCTTTGGTGTTTTCATCTCCCTTCCTGAGATGTCAGGGAGGGCGTGATCACCTTCTTTTATAGTGTTTTCACCCCTTTTTTCTGAGAAGTCAGAGAAGGTGTGATCACCTCCTTTTTTGGGGTTCTCACCTCCCTAAGAAGTCAGGGAGGGTGTGACCACCTATGTTCTAAAACAAAAGAAAGTGGGAGATATTATGGATCAGAACTTTGTATTTACCACAAACAAGGATTCTTACAAGGTGCTAACTTAGTGGAATTGATAAAGACAATGGTTATGTAGTTTAGCATGGTGACTAATAGTTCTCTAGTTCAGTACATGTACTTAGTATTTAATATAGTTCCACAAGATTCACACCTACAATGATGTAATTATAATAGAGTATGTAACAGCCAGCAGGGACTGAGAGCCAGATTCATTCACTTCATCTCACACCACTGTGGTGGCTGGCCTCCTACATTTCCCCCAGTGAGACCAAGGCCTCTCTGAAAGGCTCTCCAGAAAGCTGCCCAGCCTCAGGCAGAGACAATAAAGAATTTGGACTTTGGACTTTTAACACCTGCCTATTCTTGTGGTGATTACTCTACTGAAAGGAAGCCTGGTCCAGAGACCTCCAGATAACCAACAAGAATACTACATGAGGGCTTTTGTTGATTGGTGAATTCCTAGATGCTTGACAGTTATCCTTTTGATTCTTCAGGTAGCATTCCCTGTGAGAGTTTTCCGACTTATGAATGTACACACTTTAATTGTCACCAATGCTGCTGGTGGGCTGAACCCTGAATATCAAGTTGGGGATGTTATGTTGATCCGAGATCATATCAACTTGGCAGGCCTCAGTGGTCAAAATCCACTCAGAGGCCCCAATGATGAGAGGTATGTGGACTTCATTCATAGGGGATGGAGCTAATATGATTCTCTGCACTTGGTGATTATAGGAGGATTTCCTCTATCTAAGAGGAGTTGACTGTCCTCATTCTTTGTTTCAGGTTTGGAGAAAGGTTTCCTCCCATGTCTGATGCCTATGACCGGATTCTGAGACAACAGGCCCATTGTATATGGAAAGAAATGGAACAGGAACGACCATTGCAGGAAGGAACCTATGTTGTAGTGGGAGGACCCAACTTTGAAACCATTGCAGAGTGCCGCTTTCTGCAGAAACTAGGAGCTGATGCTGTTGGTAAGAAGGGGAAACCTTGCAGAATTAGGGCTTAGAGGCCTAGGAAAGAGATGGGAATTAACAATCCTGAAGAATTTAAAGGGGATTAGACCAAACTTTAAAGGATTAAATTTAGATTAATGATTTTTAGGAAAACAACCTTTTGTATTCCTTTAACCTTTTCTACTTAACTAAATTTTGAGTATTAAAGTCAGTGCTAATGATTTGTACTGGTTTAATGTCTACTCTCCTAACTGTTAAGTGAGAAGAAAGCCAAATTTATCACAGAACCTTTTGGAGGATTAAATCAAGTAAGAGACTTGTTCAAACTGAGACTATAGTCAGTCACTCCTACTAATTGGAGGAAAACCAATAGATAAATAAGAAGGGAGTAAGCATTTATAGTGCCTTCATTGTGCCAGATGCTGTGCTAAACAATTTACTAATATCTCATTTGGTCCCTAAAATAACATCCTGAAAAGTAGGTGCTATTATGATCCCCATTTTATAGTTGAACAAATTGAGGCCAATAGAGGTAAAATGATTTGTCTGGGGTTATACAGCCAATAAGTTTCTGAGACTGAATTTTTGAACTCAGATCTTCCTGATTCCAGTACTATAATATTGCTCTGTAGATAGATGAAAACTTTAAGACCTTACCATGTGTCTGGCACTGTGCCCTGGAACTCACATCCTTCTTTAAAATTTTTATGTGGAGTCAGAGACCTTGAGTTAAAAATGTCAGTTCTGTTTACCATTTGTATGTGACTTTGGCCAAGTTTCTTCTTTGGGTCTTAATTTCCCTATCTGTAAAATAAAGGGCAAGGAAAAGATTGTAGAGTTTACTTAAAAGCTGGGGTCAACCATTTTATAATAAGAATTCCAAACTCTGGCAGAGAACTTTCTTCTTTTAAACTATATAAAAAAAATCCCAAGCAAATCCATTGAGACAATCCCTTTATTTCAAGGGGCTTTGCCAGATAGTTTGATTGTTCTAATATTTCTCCACTCCATTATGATCTATCCTGGAGAGTGCTGGATGATAAGTTTGAGCTGGTCTGAGATGAATGATATAGGGGTCATTCTAAAGGTAGTCTTGATGTCAGTTCCCTTTTTTTTTCCCACATCAGGCATGAGCACAGTGCCAGAGGTGATAGTGGCCAGGCACTGTGGCCTTCGAGTCTTTGGATTCTCCCTCATCACAAATAAATCAGTAATGGACTATGAAAACCAGGAGACTGCCAATCATGAAGAAGTACTAGTGGCTGGGCGCCTGGCTGCCAAGAAGTTGGAGCAACTTGTCTGTCTGCTTGTGGAAAACATGCAGGCGCCATCTGAGAAGACTTTTTGACCCACAGACTGCCTGGCCTCCTCGGTTCCCTGCTGTCCACTTGGCATTCCAGACAGTGATCGACTTTACTCCCTTGCTTGAGCCATTTAGCTTTCTGCCTTGAGGTTGTGGTAGAAAAGTGAGAAGTGTTGGTATTCTGTCTCCTTGGAATATCTACTTATCCTTTCAGATCCTTCCTAATGGTACCTAATTCTCTTTTATTCCATTAGTCTCTTCCCTACCATGGAAAACTGGATCATTCCATTGTACTCCTATCCCTAGCTAGCATCCTTCATTCCATCTCCAGTGGACTCATCTAGGAATTAAGCTAAGGCTGCTGCTAATGTTTTGAAAAGACTACTCGTACATTCCCGAGTCTTCTGCCATCTCATGATTTCCGAGGCCCTTTGTGGTCCAGACCAGTTTGTGTTACAAACTTAGTACTATGTGGGAATAAAAAGATAGACAGAAATGTTTCTGCCTTTCTGTTGAAGACTTGACAGGGTGGGAAACAAGAGTTTTAGGTTGTGAGAATATATCTGTAAATATGATGATGACAAAAGGTATACAGACTTCTTAGACAATAAAGAATGGATGTTTCTCTAGTTGTATATTAGTAAATTATGCTTAGGACCTTCAACAAGTACACAGGGAGCAGTGTTTTCTTTAACTTAGACTGTTTTAATTCAATTCACTTAGACACATATTAAGTACCACTGTGTGCAGGGAACTGTTAGGATAAATAATAGATAATTTCTCACTGTCAAAGGGCATTTGTGGTAGGGGAATATGAGATGTAAATGCACAATAGGACATAGAATAATATTTTAGAGTCAGGAAAGAATTTGGAGTTAACTCATTTACAAATGAGGAAACAAAAGGAGAAATTCTGTCATATAGCCAGTTAGCCTACCAGCTGTAGAAAACCACAAGAACACATACAAAGATATAGGAAAAATTCAAGGACCAGTAAATTATCTCCCTTCTTAGGGTTTCTTAAGGACAATTGTATGGATAAGGTTAAAAAGTTTTTAATGCCTGGCCAAAGAATCTGAGTCCCAGTCTATAAAAAATGAGAAATTATTGCAAATTTTTAGCAAGAGAGAGAGTGAGCACCGTAGTGAGCCTAATACATTAAGAAGCTGTCTAGTAGCACTCTAAATTAGGACAGAAATAGAGACAAGTCCGAGGTCAGTTTAAAAGATGGACAGTAATCCAATTGAAATGCAACAGGCATGAACTTAGCTGGTGACAGTACTGATACATTTAAGAGATGATTGGAAGTAAAATCCATAAGATTTGGCAACAGATTTGGGAGGGTTAGGAAGAATCTAGAATGATCCTCAATATCCTGGCCTTGGGAAAGTTGAAAAATAATGGTATTGTTAAATAGAAATTACAAAGATAGAATGGTGAATTTTATGGGGAAAAAGGGATGAGTTGTTGAGTTTGACTTGGTCTATGATGTCTAGTTGCAGCTATGCAGTAGCAGATATAGATAGAAATGTAGACCTGGAGCTTAGGAGAAGTCGGAACAAAAGATAGATCTGTGAATCACTGACATAGAGGTTTATAGTTCTGGGAGTAGATAATGGAGATACAGGGGCTGAGAGTGGGGAAGGAAGAGTTTTTCCTTTTAGGTGACAGGAAGAGGATGGAGACCCAGTAACCAAAGTGTAAAACAAGTGTCAAAGGGGTCAGATTTTTCACAAAGGCAAGAAAGGATGAGAACAAGAAAGTTCCATTGGTTTGGCAATTAAGAGGTCATTGGCAATTTCAGAGAATAATTTCCCAAGAGTGATGTAACAGTTAGTCAGATTATAGGGGGTTGGATAAGCAAGTAGTCAGGACTTAACCTTTTAACTTAATTCAACTAAGGAATTAGGGGTTCTCTTATATATGGCATTTTAGCTATGGATGAAACAAAGGAAGTAATTGTTTTCTGTTTTCCTGATAGCCAAAATGTTATACCAAGGTAAAACTCTGAAACTGATCTGGCACCCTTCTACTTTTCAGCAGGATTTCCCTAACTCCTGATGGCTTTTGCTCCCAGAGAAATTAGTGGTCTTATGATACCTTATGGCAGGCTGGAACCTCTATTCTTGTTCTGGTTCCTAGCCAGTGCCCTGTGCTCTTACCCTTTTCTATCTAGCTATTAACAAAAGGAAAGAGTGGTTTTATTTCTATATCAGGATGTCTGACTTTCTTACTTAACTGTTCTCAGCCTATGCAATATTGTGATATTTCATGGTTAGCACCACCCCACCACCAAAATAGTTGCTTCATAAAATTTTCCATTAGCATCTGCTTTTTCTCTCTGCCAGAACAGACAGAAATTATGGTTTGAGACTACCTACTGAATTTTTCTCTTCTGGATAAGCATCTAACTATAATTTCTTTATATTAATTAGAGAAAAGGCTCAACTTCAGGGTACCTGTTAGGATGAGTGCATTTGACCCAAAAGTGTCTAGTGCCTTTTTCAGGACCAAATATAACTTAATTATTAGCAAGTGTGTAGAAAGTAATAATAGGCCATGAGAGTTGCAGTGTTTGGGAAGACAAATTCAAATAAAAGCTTACTGGTATCCTAACTACAAAGCTCAGCTAGAGGAGGACATGCACTCTACTGGGAGTGTGTTGAGTTCTTTATGGGGTAAAGTGGCTACCTAATTTCATTTTCATTTGAAAGAAATTGAGTCATTTTGTGGTGTCCTAACATTAGTTAGCAACAAGAAGGCAAAGAGAAAAATTAATCCTGGGAGAAACTTGTAGCCAAACTCCATATGCCTTTATTCTTATCATTCCCTTTCCCTGAAGTGTTCTGGGAAACAATTCTTTTCCCTTTTACCACCTGAAAGAGATAGTAACTCTTCAAGAGGGCTTACCTAAAACTCCATTAAAATTATAGTTCTTTGGTTTTTGAATAGCCCTTTGTACTTGTCCTAATGTTTTTATATATTCTATTTTACATGATAGTTCTGGATATTCATCATATTGTCAGTTTGTATATTTTACATCTCCCCTACGTGATTGTAAAGCTCTATGAGAATAATATTATGCCTTAATTGCATTTTTATTTAATTAAATCACCTAATTTAGTAAGTCTTAATGTTTTTATATATTTATAGTTCTGGATATTCATCATATTATCAATTTGTATGTTTCACATCTCCCCCACATGGTTGTAAACTCTATGAGAATAATAACTATGCCTTAATTGCATTTTTAAAATTGCATTAATCACCTAATTTATATTTAATAAATGGATGAATGGAATGAATGAAAACAACTATAAGTAATGCAAATATATAATAGTGCTTTATGGGGCTTTGTACAAAGAGCTTTTCTTACACCAATCAATAAATTGTTTGCATTTTTTCATGGCTTTTTTTTTTTTTGCATAAAACTTTATCTTAAGTAGTAGTGGTGCTTTTAAAGGAATTGGGAAGACAAACTGTACACATGAAATAATTTACACATTTCCAAAGCAGTTTATCTAATGGGAAATAATATTGCACAAATTATAGTTTGTATGCAGATGGGACTTGGTATGAAATGTAGTGATCACAGATTAATGGATAAACAAAAAGATGAAATTAGTCTGGGAATGCTTCCTAAAAGTTAGTTCTAATTAGCTAACATATGTATAGCACTATAAGGTTTGCCCAGAGCCCTGTTTATCTTCTCATTTGATTCTCACAACGATCTTGTGAGGTAGGTACTATTATACCCATTTTACAGATGAGGACAATGAGACTGACAGGCTAAGTGATGTGCTTAGGGTAGCTCAACTATCTGTTAAGAGTTCAGCGATAACCTCAGTTCTTATTCTAAATCTAGCACTCTATTCATGATGTCACTTAATTCACCAGATCACAGATATACCTCTCTAATAGAATACAGAAGGCTCTTTGGGGGTAGGTAATGTTGAGCTTTTACTCAGACAGAAAACATGAATGAAAAGATGACAAATATAAGAGCAGTAATCTAAAATAATAATAGGTTAGTGGCATTGTATTTTCTCAAGTTAAAAAAGACATTGAACTAAGAGACTTTTGGGTTATATTCCAGCTCTAAAAACATTAATTTATGTTTGCTTTCAAAGAAATGGCTGATCACTGAGTCCTGGATTGTGGAACAAGAGCTCACAGAAGTGAAGGGACTTGAATTTTATTATTTTGGGGGGCAATTGGTGATAAATGACTTACCTAGGGTCATATACTTTGCAAATTGTAAGGCCAGATTTGAACTCAGATCTTGACTTCAGGCCTGGCATTTTATACAGTGTACCACATAGCTGCTCCTTTTAACTTAATTTATTAAGTCTAAAATGTGTAATTATTAGCTATCTGGTATATAGGTGTCCCCAAAATCATGGTGCCATTTAAAGATATAGCTTAAGTTTAGTTGTTTTTAACAGCGTTATGACTTTAGCAATACCCTGTATAAGATTCCTTGGCTTTCCTATCATGCAAATAGATATCTCATCTAGGATTTGCCCTACCCTTCTGCATTTGATAACTGTCTTTGTAAAGAGATGAAGGGTTGTAGTAGGATGCTGGATATGGAAGAAGAATATTGGGCTGGAATTACATCTATCCATTCCATGTCAAATATTGGTGATTTAGACCACTGGTGAAAAACTCTAAATGGAAGACCATCTAAATGATGGCTGCCTATTGATTTAGAAAATCAACTTTAGAAAATCATCTTTAGAAAAGATTATTAAATCAACATTGCTAGGTTGTATAATTTTTATTCATTTTGTTAAATATATTTCTCTCAATTATATAAAAATAATTGTTTAAATTATTTTAGTCAATGGGTTTGACACCTCTGGTCTAGACATGGCAAATTTGGGAGTAACTTAGGATCAGGGCCACTTTCCCTGATTATTCTCAAGAAGAGAGTATCACTTAGTTTATCAAGTTTATACTTGATAGCTTAGGTCCCACCAAAACACTGGTAAGCCAAAAAATCATCATGAATAGTTATTAAAGCTTTTTTTTTTTTTTTTAAATCAAGGTAATTAGTAATCAGAGAATTAAAAATCAGAGATTAGACAATAATAATTGATGTTCAGGGATTTTTTCAGTTTCTCCAACTCTTTCCAACTTTTCATGACCACATTTGGGATTTTCTTAGTAAAGATAGTGAAGTGGTTTGCATTTTCTTCTCTATTTTATTTTCTAGATGAGGAATTGAGGTTAAGTAATTTACCTGCACTCAAAAGCTACTAAATGTCTAAGACCTGACATGAACTCAGGAAGAAGAGTTTTCCTGACTCCAGTTCTCACACTCTATCCACTGAACCACTTAGCTGCCCAGACAATAGCAATAGCTAGCATTTATATAATAAAGTGCTTTACACATGTTATATCATTTTATCCTCATGACAATCTTGTGAGGTAGATAGCAATTATTCCCATTTTATACATGAAAACCTTTGGTTAAGAGAGGTTCAGTCATTTGGACAGGATCACATAAGAAGTGTCTTTTTTTGGCCAGAGTTGAGCTCATGTCTTAACTTCAGATTCCATTCCCCTACCCACTGCACCATTCAGCTGCTTTTAGACTACACCAGAATAAATAGATTTTTTTTCTGTTGATTTTCCTTTTTTTATTATACTTTTTTATTGACAGAGCATATGCATGGGTAATTTTTCAACATTTGTCCCTTGTAATCACTTCTGTTTCAACTTTTCCCTTCCTTCCCTCCAAATCCTCCCCTAGATGGCAGGCAGTCTCATACATGTTAAACATGTTAAAGTATATCTTAAATACAATATATGTGTATATAATTATACAGTTCTCTTGTTGCACAAGAAAAATCAGATTTAGAAAGGTAAAAATAACCTGGGAAGAAAAACAAAAATGCAAGCAGTCCACATTCATTTCCCAGTGTTCTTTCTCTGAGTGTAGCTGGTTCTGTTCATCACTGATCAATTGGAACTGAATTGGATCTTCTCATTGACGAAGACATCCACTTCCATCAGAATTGATCCTCATATAGCCTTGTTGAAGTGTATAATGATTTCCTGATTCTGCTCTTTTCACTTAGCATCAGTTCATGTAAGTCTCTCCAAGCCTCTCGGTATTCATTCTGCTGGTCATTTCTTACAGAACAATAATATTCCATAACATTCATATACCACAATTTATCCAACCATTCTCCAATTGATGGGTATCCATTCATTTTCCAGTTTCTGGCCACTACAAGAGGGCTGCCACAAACATTTTTGCACATAAAGGTCCCTTTCCCTTCTTTAATATCTCCTTGGGATATAAGCCCAGTAGAAACACTGCTGGATCAAAGGGTATGCACAGTTTGATAACTTTTTGAGCATAGTTCCAAATTGCTCTCCAGAATGGCTGGATCCGTTCACAACTCCACCAACAATGCATCAATGTCCCAGTTTTCCCACATCCCCTCCAACATTCATCATTGTCTTCCTGTGTGTAGTAGTATCTCAGAGTTGTCTTAATTTGCATTTTTCTGATCAATAGTGATTTGGAACACCCTTTCATATGAGTAGAAATAGTTTCATTTTCATCATATGAAATTCTATTCATATCCTTTGACCATTTATCAATTGGAGAATGGCTTGATTTCTTATGAATTTCAGTCAGTTCTCTACATATTTTGGAAATGAGGCCTTTATCAGAACCTTTAACTGTAAAAATGTTTTACGAACTTAATGCTTTCCTTCTAATCTTGTCTGCATTAGTTTTGTTTGCACAAAAGCTTTTTAACTTGATATAATCAAATTTTTCTATTTTGTGACCAATAATGATCTCAAATTCTTCTTTGGTCACAAATTCCTTCCTCCTTCACAAGTCTGAGAGGTAAACGATCTTATGTTCTTCTAATTTATTTATAATCTTAATCTTTATACCTAAATCATGAACCCATTTTGATCTTATCTTGGTATACGGTGTTAAGTGTGGGTCCATGACTAGTTTTTTTTCTAATTTCCAGTTTTCCCAGCAATTTTTGTCAAATAGTGAATTCTTACCCCCAAAGTTGGGATCTTTGGGTTTGTCAAACACTCGATTGCTATAGTTATTGACTATTTTGTCCTGTGAACCTAATCTATTCCACTGATCAACTAGTCTATTTCTTAGACAATACCAGATGGTTTTGGTGATTGCTGCTTTATAATATAGTTTTATATCTGGTACAGCTAGGCCACCTTCATTTGCATTTTTTTTATTAGTTCCCTTGAAATTCTTGACCTTTTGTTCTTATTTTTGTTGTTATGAATTTTGTTGTTATTTTTTCTAGGCCATTAAAATAGTTTCTTGGGAGTCTGATTAGTATAGCACTAAGTAAATAGATTAGTTTAGGTAGTATTGTCATCTTTATTATATTTGCTTGGCCTATCCAAGAGCACTTAATATTTTTCCAATTGTTTAGATCTGACTTTATTTGTGTGGAAAGTGTTTTGTAGTTTTGCTCATATAGTTGAATAAATAGACTTTTAAAAAAAGCCAAAAAATTCTTTGTTCCACCAAAGGGAAAAAGAAAGAAAGGAGAGAGAGGGAGGGAGACAGGAAGAAAGAGAAAGAGAGAGAGAGAGAAGAGAAAGAGAGAGAGAAACCCCACATGGAAAATAAGGTGAAGATAGTAAGAGCAAGACCAAACTGAACTTTTTCCCCAGGGAACTAGAAAAACCTGGCAGGTATGATTTCTGAGCTACTATAATGTCAGTGATTGTTGGAAGCTTGTGGAGATTGGAAGAGATGTTATAGGACTGGAAAAGGAAAAAGAGAAATGTCCTAATTTTCAGTAAAAGAATCTGTATGGAGTCTGAAAATTCAAAGCCAGTAATGACTTCAGTCATGATTAGCAAAATTATAGAATTTCTTTTAAAGGTAAGATTTGTGAAAATCTGGAACAGAAAATGGTTGTCACTAAAAGTCAGGATTGTTTCATAATGAACAGATTACATGTCATTAGACTAGTAAATAAAAGGAAAGCTATATTTTAGTTTCCCTAAACTTGATACAAAGCATTTGATATCATCTTTAATATTATCTTTATAGAAAGATGGAGAGATATAGACTAGATGAGTGTAGTCAGGTTGTTCTAGAACTATAATCAGAAGTCCTAAGGCATATCAAGGATGATTTCATATCAGCTTCAAGAAAATATTTTAATGGAGTACTCCAGAAACCTAGCCTCTGTTGGTTAATATTTTTTTAGTCAACGAAGGTACAGATATGCTTACTAAGTTTACTGATAATTTATACCTGAGAGTAGTAATTTACAGGTTGGGGAAAGGATGTAAAAAGATGCCGGCAAACCAGAATGATGAGCTGGATTTAGCAAAATAACTTTTAATAAGAATAGATGTAAAGCCCTCCCCCTTGGGTTAAAAAAGTCAATTTCAAAGGAATTAATGGAGGAAATGTGATTAAAGAGGAGCTATCTAAAAGAAAATCCCAGGATTTTCCAGCTCAATTTGAATCAATAAATAACAGCCAAATCAAATTAAAAAAAAAGTGTTTAAAAAAAGATCTTTGCTATAGACCAAATAAACTAAATGAAGTGTGTTACTAGAAAAAAAAAAAAAAAAAAAAAAAGATCTTTGGCTACTTCAAGAAAAGTGCAATGTCCTAATGAAGAACATGATTGTACCTCTATACATACCCTGTCCTAATCAGACCACAGTTAGAATATACTTGGTTCTTGGTCAGGTCTGAATTGGCTGGTGGAACTGGATAAACTCAGGCTGAAAAATAGAATAGAAGACTTGGAATGGGGTGTGAGGAAGAAGGGGAGAAACATGATAAATTATTTTGTGACTGAAAGGCTGTCATGCATGTGGGAGAAGGATTAGAATTGTTCCACTTAGCTTCAGAGGGCTGTGCTAGGAGCAATAGTTGAAAGTTGAAGAGAAGTAGATAAAGATTCAGTCTTAGGAAGAACTTTCCAACATTGGAGCTATCCCAAAGAAGGATAGGCCACGTTAGGAAGCAGTGGGTTCTGTTTTACTAGACATTTTCAGGAAGAGTCTTGGGGATCATTTGTTAGAAAAATAGTCAAAGGAATTCCTGAATGGGTATAAACTGGACTAAATGACCTTTGAAATCATAGAATTATTTATTTAGAACAGGAGAAAATCTTAGGAGTCCTCTGATCATCCTCTAATCAATCTCCATTCCTCTACAATAAAATCCTGATTTTTTGACTTAAGTGACTTACCCATCTTAGAAGTAGCAAGAAGAAGGACTGCAGTTTGAATCCACCTGTTAGGATGCCAAATACCATATTCTTCCCATTGCACGAAAGTCCATCTTTGTTTACCTATTCTTTGAGATAGGCTTAATGGGAAAAAGGGATCTTAGATAAATACATAGGATGTAGGAGAGCATTCTAGGAAAAGGAAATTAAATACAAAAAGCAGGGTTACCCATGTTGTTTGAGGAATAATAATCAAGGACTTCTGAGGTCAGCATAGCTTAATAGGAATGTAGTATGAAATATTATAGGAATTTATTCAGGCATGAAGAATGGCAGTTAGAGAGCCCCAGCTCTTACCCCCAAAACAGTCAAATCTAGAAACAACTGTTGAGTCATCAACAATTCAAAATTAAAAGGGAGGGTTTTGGGAGCAAATTTGGCTTATTAAAAAGCTATTATTCTTCAGCTATGAGACAACATCTTGTAACTAGTCTCATCATGTTTAACATCAACTGACATTGCCTGGAAGCAAGATTTTTTTTTTTAATGTGAATACTGCATTTGTAGAGAAAAAGGAAAAATATTAATTTAGTTAAAAACATTAAATGGAAACTCCCCTTTTTTGTGACCTATTTATTTTATATTTTTATGGTAACAAAAGCTCTAACTTGCTTCTCTTGTGACATGCTTTTCTGGCCCTTGGAGAAACCTGGATCTTCTCAGCTATATTTTGGTCACTTTTTTTTTTGGCCAGGTTGCATATGAGAAAGAACTATATAGAAAAGGGAGAAAAAAGAGAAAGAGGGGAGGTGGTATACTTTGAGGATAGTATCCTATCTATCTATCTATCTAGTATCCTAGCTTTAATGATGGTACTTTGTTTTGCTACTTTATTTAATGATTTTATTGATTTAACATTTTTTTTTTGCTTTTTGCTTAAATTAATTTTGATATTTAGACCAAACTTTTTTCCCCCTGCCTTTTATATTTTGAGATCATTTGACATTTTACTTTCATTATTGACTTCCTGCTCTTTTCTTAATGGACTGCTTTTTGAAGGCTTTGTTTTCCCACCCTCAGTTGCTAACAGGAACACTCTCCACACCCATTTCCCCACATCCCACCCTCTTTCAAAATTTCTGTTTGTTATTTTCATTTGGGCTTCACCTTTTCCTTTTACCATCTTATTTGCCCCTTGGATTCTCTAGTCTCTCTATAGCACTGTGAATCTGCAACAGATTAATGGAGATTTATTTTCTTAGTAGCCAGATCTCTTTTATTTGCATCATAAGAAGAGGCATTTTCTCCCTGCTTGTCACAGTCAGGCTCCTAAGGTCTAGAACACAATTTTTTAAAAATGACTTTATCTTTATTTATTTATTTAAGTTTCGAAATTTATTTTAAATTTAAGTACAAAATAATAAGGGGGGGGAAACCATTATTATGTGTTCAGCAGATCATAAAAGAGGATTCAATATAAAGCAATGAATTTCTATGTCAAGAAAAAGAATATACTAAATACTATACCTTGTTTTTTTTAAAATGTCTATCTTTTCTTTGCTTTTTTTTGTTCCATGTTGTGCACTTTTTACTTTATTTTCCCCTCTCCTCTCTCCTTTCCCTAAGGTTACAATTAAACATAGATACACACATATATTTATATATAAAGATTATATATGTATATATATATACATGTATGTATATATACACACAAACATATACATATACACACATACACATATAAACTCACAGATATGTATATGTAAGACTGTCTTATGTTTATTTCTACTTGTTTGTTTCTCTGAAGGTGGATAGTATTTTCTTTCATAAGTCCCAGTCTTTCCATATTTTTCTAAATCAACCAGCTCAGTCATTTCCTACATCATGACAATAATCCAATACAATCAGATTCTATCTGAGAAAATTGTCTATGAAATTTTCTGCATTCCTTCTATTTTTGGTTGTGAGGGTTTTATTTGTAAGAAAAGTTTAATTTGAAATAATGAAAATTATCCATTTTACACTTCAACAATGCTTTCACTTTATAATATAATTTAATATCTGATACTATGGAACCTGCTTCCTTTACATTTTCTTCTCTTCTTTCCCCCTTTCTAACTCCTCCCCCACCCCTTTCTTTGAAGATTCTGACCTTTTTTTCTTCTAAATGGACTTTGTTATTTTAAACAGAATTAAATAATAATTAAATTATTAAATAGATTAAATAACAAAATTACTGAGTTATTACTCAGTAAAATAATTGACCAGTATTTTAATTGGAATGTCATTACATAGATTAGTTAGGTAAAATTGTCATTAAAAATAATATTAGTTTTACTTACTCATGAGCAATAAATATTAATTTTATTATTTAGATCTAACTTTATTTGTATAAAAATATTTATATTCATATAGAATATGTGTCTTTTTTGGCAATCACACTCTCAGGTATTTTATACTGTCTGGTTATTTAAAATGGTCTTAAACAGTATTATGATTGATACACACATAGGACTGTGTTGTTTTGTAATGTTTTGTTGAATTTTCCCTTTTTTTAATTTTGGCGGAACTCAGGAGAATCCCAAGGGAATCTTCCATCTTTCCCTCTCTGGATCTTAGCTAAATGAATTCTTGATTGCAGATGCAAAATAACTGAAACACCACCTGAAACCGTTTGCCATATTGCATGGAGCCTGAGAGGAGCCAACCCTCCTTGGTTCTCTGAACACATTAGGATGTATGCTTAGACAAAGAACTTTGTAAGAGCTTAGAGAAACCTGAAATCTCTTGCCTCATCTTAAGAATACCTCATCTATCCCCAAACTTATTCTTTTGCAATTCTAGGAAATTGGGTTTACACAACTTGGCAAATCAGGACCAATATTAGCTAAAATGATGAAGTAGTTGGATCATATTTGCCCTATACTTCTTGTTATACTTTCTTTTTTAAATAGCTTTTCATACACAAAACATATGCATGGATAATTTTCAACACTAACCCTTGCAAAAACTTCTGTTCCAACTTATCCCCTCCTTCCTTCCACCCCTTCCCCTAGATCCCTTGACTTTTTCTTTCTTAATTTACAAGAATTTTATACCATTCTAGATATATAAGCTGTATATATCTTTCCCCCATTCCTTCCCCTTCCCCTAGTAACTTCCTTCTTATAAAAATTTCCCTTTTTGCTTCATTTGTTCTTTTTTAATATCCCTTTACATATTTATTTTTGGAATCATTCCATCATACTCAGCTCAGCTCAAACCTTTTTTTTCAAGCTACCCAAATAAAAACGAGTGATAAAAGAACTGATATTTTCATATATAAAAATAAATGATTTGATCTTTTTGAGTTCCTTATAATTGGTCCTTAGTAGTCATATTTCTCCTCAATGTTATATGTCAAAATTTCCCTTAAGTTCTGCTGTTTTTGTCACAAATATCTGAAAATCTTTCAGTTGCTAAATATCCTTTTATTTATTTATTCCATTCAAGATTATATTTAACTTTGCTGGGTAAGTTACTCTTGGTCATAACCCAGGTCTTTTGCTCTATAAAATACAATATTCCAAGATTTATAGACCTTCAATGTAGTAACTGCTACCCCTTGTGTAATCCTTATTGTAACTTTATGATATTTAAATTGTGTTTTTCTTGTTGCTTCCAATATATTTTCTCTTTAATCTGGGACCTTTAGAACATATATTTAAAAACTTTTTTGTATATTGTGGATCCCTCTGACAATCTAATGAAACCTATAAGCCCCTTATCAAAAATAATATTCTCAATATGAATAAAATATAAAAGATATCAAAATATATAAGTTTATATAAAGTATAGATATCAAAATATTAAAATTTTCAAGTTAATAGATCCTCTGAAATAAATCCACAGTCCACTTGGGGGCCCCAGATGTCTTCTAAATTCTAGTTTTAAAAGTTTAGCTCTTAAGATGGACAGATGTCCTGTCCATACCATAAAACAAACAAAGAAAGCATACAAAATAACAACAATCTTCACATTGAGAACTTTGCTGTCTAACAACACAATAGTTGTATCCAGGAACGTCTGTGTTGCACAAAGCAGTAATGACAGCCATTGCTCAATGATCTTTTTTTTCTTGGATTACTGCTTTTTATGTCGATGTCCCTAATAATATTTTCTAAAAATAGCTTTTCTGCTTAGATTTTTTTCCCATTTGTCAATGCTTAACAACTGTGCTTTATATTTTTCACACAAAATTATTTCAAAACCTACATTTACATGGTTCAACATTCTAAAATTTTACCTTTTCTTTTTTTGGGGGGGAGGGGGAATCAAAAAAATCCAATTGAATATGCCTTTGAAAGAGAATGACATGTCAATTAGAGGCAGCAGCTAGGTGGCCAGTGAGTCTGGAGTTAGACCGGAGTTAAAATCTGATCCTTGTTAACTGTGTGACCCTACCAAATCATTTCTGCACCTCAGTTTCCTCATCTATAAAATGGGGATAATAATAGTACCTACTTCTCAAAGTTATCATGAAAATCAAAAGAGATAAAAGTATCTGGTGCTTGTTTCCTTCTTTCCTTTGTTGTGACTCTTTTTTATTTTTTTTAAAAGCTTTTTATTTTCAAAACATATGCACCTATAATTTGACAGTATTGTCCCTTGCATAGCCTTTTTTTTCAGATGTTCCCAACTTACCCCCACTCCCTCCCCTAGATAGCAAGCAATCCAATATATGTAATACATGTTAAAATATATGTTAAATCCAATATGTGTAAACATATTGTATAATTCTCTTGTTGCACAAGAAAAATCAGATGAAAAAGGAAAGAAAACAAAATGCAACTGAACAACATCAAAAGGAGTGAGAATTTTATGTTGTGATCCCTACTCTGTGTGTAGATGGCTCTCTTCATCACAAGATCATTGGAAATGGCTTCAATCATCTCATTGTTGGAAAGAGTCACGTTCATCAGAATTGATCATTACATAATCTTCTTCTTGCCCTGTATGATGATCTCCTGGTTTTGCTCTTTTCATTTAGCATCAGTTCATGTAAGTCTCCTCAGGCTTCTCTGAAATCATCCTGCTGATCATTTCTTACAGAACAATAATATTCCACAACATTCGTGTATCATAATTTATTCAACCGTTCTCCAAATGATGGGTATCCACTCTTTTTCCAGTTTCTTGCTATTATGAAAAGGGCTGCCAGGTTGTGACTCTTTCAATTCTGGTTGTGCTAAGGGAGCTTGAGCCTTCTTGTTTGGCTGCCTCTTTTTCTTTGAGTTTCTTTGATTATAGGTGACCAAACTATGGTCCTGTGATAACTGGTCTTTTGTGTTAACCTCATTAGTTCAAAGTGTCAGATCCTGGGTTTATCAGTTGGAGTTGCTTGGTGATTGTTAGCGTTTCTTCAACAAAGATGATAAAAGAGGTTAAGCCCTAGCTTTTGCCTGTCTTGTCAGAAGACATGGACCTAAAATTGAGATAAAATCTAAAAATACCTGTTCATCATTCCAGCATATTGTTTCATATTTAAGTCTCAGCCTTGAAGGAAAGAAAAATAATGGTACAACTTCTCAATTCATTGCAGTAGTAAAGATAAGTTACTAAAGTCTGTTCTAATCATTCTGTAATGCATGCTATGATTCTTTAATTTTTAGCATTCTGTTTTCTGTATGAAAAAGATACTCATTCCATAGATGATTCACATTTGTATATTGAACAGATTTTTAAATTTCATCCTAAAAGGAATTTATGACTTTAAAGCAATTATCAGTTACATATTAGTAACTTTTTTTTTTCTCCAGGGTTTGTGTGTGTATACTGGGAGGGAGTGTGATGAAGAAATAAATGTGAAATTTGAGAACGTACTTCCCTTATCTGAGTTCAAATTCCCACTAGTGAATCAGGGTCACCTACAGTGCCTAGAAGTATAGATGGCCAGGCCCAGTGGGTTCAACTGAATGGTGCCTTTTATTTATGTTAGAACAAAATTCATAGGATTGTAGATTTAAAATTGGAGAGAACCTAAGAGGCTTTGTGGGCCAATCCTTTTATTTTCCATTGGCCAAACTGAGGTCTAAAGAAGTTAGATAATCAGCTTCAGAAGGAGGATTTGAATCCTTATTCTAGAAGTATTGTCTTTTCTGTTCTGCTTTAATCCTATTTTGACAGGTTTAACTTTATTTTAATTTTCTGTGAGGCAATTAGGGTTAAGTGACTTGCTTAGATCACACAGCCACAGCGTCTGAGGCTGGTTTGAATTCAGGTCTTTTTGATTTCAGGGATAGAGTTTCTTAAACTTTTCCTTCTTTAGCCCCCTTTTCAACCCAAATTTTTTTGGTTTCCATCTCAATTTGAGCTGTTTTCTGACAACATTTGTGGCAATGCTAAGGGTTAAAGGGAATGTTTAGAAAGTTAATGGAAAGCAAGAACCAAGGGCCTGAAGAAACAGATTCAAAAGTTTGAGAATTACCTTAGGGGAAACACTTTGTTTAATTCCCAAAACGTTTATTTGGAAAATTTAAATTTTTTTAATGGTTTGTTTTGGGTTTTTAAAAAACTAAAATAAGATCTATATTTTATATATATCTGTTTTTTTAAATGTCCAGTGCCTTGCAAAAAGTAGGTGCTTGATAAACTTTTGATGAATTGAATATGTTCTCTTTCATCTAATTAGCCAGAGAAAAAGAAACACAAAAAGGATACAATTTTAAAATGCAATGTCATGTAAGTGTGGATAAGCATAATAAATTTAAGTGTGAAAGACATAAAATACAAATATAAAAAGACATGCAAAATGCAAACGGAAAAGCAGTTTTTAGAAAATATTATTAGAGAAAATCAGACATGGAGTGGCTTTTTAAAATTGATTTTTTTGTCAATTACATGTAAAAAAATTTTAACATTCATTAAAAAATTTTAGTTCCAAATTCTCTCCCTCCTTTCCCTCTCCCTTCTTGAGAAGGCAAGTAATTAGATTATACATATGAACTCATTCAAAACATTTTTATAAGAGCCATATTGCAAAAGAACATGAATTTTCAAAAACCCACAAGAAAAATAAAGTAAAAGTAAATGCAATCCAAAATTTAGATTCCATTTTGCTCCTTTCTTAAAATTAATATTTTTCATCATAAGTTGTTCAAATTGTTTGGGGATCCTTTGGTGATGAAAAGTAGCCTAAGTCAAACTGGCCCTTTAAAATATTCGTGTGTACCATGTTTTGGTTTTATTTATTTCACTTTGTATCTATTATTTAAATCTAAATAAGCCTGAAGTTTATTTGAAAGCATCCTGCTCATCATTTCTTATAGCACAATAATATTCATTCCAATCTTATATCACAACTTGTTTAGCCATTTTCTAATTGATAGGCATCCTTTCAATATTCAATTCTTTGCTACCACAAAAAAAAAAAAAAAACTGCTGTAAATATTTGAATACATTTTCTTTTTCCTTTGATCTTTTTGGGATATTATTTAGTATATTTATTAATATATTTATATTATTATATATATATATTTATATAATTATATATTTATTTATATTTAGTAGTAGTCTTACTGTATCAAAGAATATAAATAGTTTTATAACCCTTTGGGCATAGTTCCAAATTACTTTTCAGAATGGGTGGATCCATTTACAACTTCATTAATAATACATTAATGTTACAATTTTTCCACATTCCTTCCAACATTTATTATTTTCCTTTACTTTCATATTAGCCAACTTGATAGGTGTGAGGGGGTATGGAGTTGTTTTAATTTTTATTTCTCCAAGGATAAATTATTTTGAGCACTTAAAAAATATTTTTAAAAATTGATTTCTTTTTCTGAAAATTGCCTATTCAATTGGAAAATGACTCATTTTTATAAATTTTATTTAGTTCTTTATATGTTTGCGAAACAAGGCCCTTAGCAGAGAAACTTGCTGTAATTCTGCTCTGCCTCCACCCTCCCCCATTTTCTGCTTTCCTTTTAACCTTGGCTGCATTGATTTTGTTTGTACAAAAAGTTTTTAATTTTGTAGAATCAAAATGATCTATTTTACTTCCTGTAAGCATGAAGAAAACATTGGTATTTAATAAACTATGTAAATATAAGAAGGAAAGATAGACAGGATGTGAGAATGAGAAAGGCAATGTATGGCATAAAGTACTGAACCAGTTATAGACTTATACTTTCCAAACTTGATATTCTAATTCAATAAAAGCAGCAGCCCCACAGCAAGATGACTATCAAAAGACTTAATGTCAATAAATTAGAGTGCTTCATCAAGCACCAATAATTTGTTGCTAACTTGGAAGAGAAGCTAAGACAAATCACGATTAGCAACAGTTGTGAAAGTACTCCTTAGATAAATATCTGTTTTCTATGGATCACTTTACCAAGGCAGATGTACTGGACACAGAGGAAATCTGTCTATTGAAAAGAACCAATCAGAAGCCTTCAGTGAGTCAAAGTCTTGATCACTCCCAGTCACCTCTGCTGATGTTCATAGGCTGATCTTACTGAACTTATTGGGACTTAAGGGGGATCCCCAAAATATTGGGTTCCAGACTAGTGTCACAAGCTATCTCAAGGGAATTTGTAGGCTCGGACTCTTCGCCAAGTCAAGGGGCAAAGTTTATTATAACTGTAATGCTGATCAAATCAGGCTAAATTCTTTTTCTTTTTTTTTTTTATTATAGCTTTTTAGATACAAAACATGTGCATGATTAATTTTTCAACATTGCCCCTTGCAAAAACTTCTGTTTCCACTTTTCCCCTCCTTCCCTCCACTCCCTCCTCCAGATGGCAGATTGACCAATACAAATTATATATGTTAAAGTATATGTTAAATACAATACATGTATGCATGTCCATACAGTTATTTTGGGTTTGCAAAAAAATCAGACTTTTGAAAATAGTGTAACAATTAACCTGTGAAGGAAATAAAAAATGGTGGAACAAAAAGAGGAGGGGAAATTCTATGTAGTGGTTCATACCATTTCCCCAGAGTTCTTTTGCTGGGTGTACCCCGGTTGGGAATTCATTACTGCTTTATTGGAATTGATTTGGTTTCCTTATTGAAAGAGGACCCGTCCATCGAATTGGGAATCATAAGTTTTTGTTAAAGATATAAGATCTCCTGGTCCTCCATTTCACTCAGCATCAGTTCATTAAAAGTCTTTCCAGGCCTTTCTGAAATCATTCTGGGTCATTTTTTATAGAACAATAATTTCCATAACATTCATATACCAAAAATTTATTCAGCCATTTCTCCAATTGATGGGCATCCCTAGTTTCCAATTTCTGGTCCTCAAAGGGCTGCCACAAACATTCTTGCAACATGCAGGTCCCTTTCCTTCTTTAATTCTTTTGGGTATAAGCCCAGTAGTAGCACTGGGATCAAAGGTATGCATATTTTGAAACTTTTTGAGCATAATTCCAGGGCCTCCCAGAATGGATTTCCTTTCACAACTCCACCAACAATGCATCAGTGTCCCAATTTTCCTTCCTTCCAACATTTTTTATTATCTTTTCCTGTCATCTTAGCCAATCTGACAGGTGTGTAATGGTATCTTAGAATTGTCTTAATTTGCATTTCTCTAATCAATGATTTGGAACACCTTTTCATATGCCTAGAAATAGTTTTAATTTTTTCATATGAAAATTGTCCGTTCATATCTTTTGATCATTTATTAATTGGAGAATATCTTGATTTCTTATGAATTAGAGTCAATTCTCTATATTTTTAAAATGGGCTTTTATCAGAACCTTTAACTGTAAAAATGTTTTTCCTAACAATGCTTTCCTTTAATCTTGTTCCATTAGTTTTGTTTGCACAAAAAGCTTTTTAACTTTGTAAATCAAAATTTTTTTTAGACCAATAATGATCTCAAGTTCTTTCTTTAAAAATTTCCTTCCTCCTCCCCAAGTTGAGAGGTAAATATCCTATGTTCTTTTCTAATTTATTTATAATTCCAATTTTCCAAATCAGAACCCATTTTGATCTTATCTTGGTATATGGTGTTAAGTGTGGGTCCATGCTTAGTTTTTTCCCAATTTCCAGTTTTCCCCAGGTTTTGGTCAAAATAGTGAATTCTTATCCCCGGTTGGGATTCTTTTGGGTTTTCAAACACTAGATTCTATAAGTTATTGGACTATTTTGTCTTGTGGAACCTTACCTATTCCACTGATCAACTAGTCTATTTCTTAGGCAATAAAATGGTTTTGGTGATTGCCGCTTTATAATATAGTTTTATATTTAACAGCTGGCCACCTTCCCATTTTTTTTTTTTCATTAGTTCCCCTTGAAGTTTCTTGATCTTTTTTTTTTTTTTTTATGAATTTTTTGTTATTTTTCTAGGTCCATTAAAAATAGTTTTGGAGTTATTTATGGCACCAAATAAATAGATTAGTTTAGGTATTTGTCATCTTTATTATTTTACTTGGCCTATCCAAGAGCACTTAATATTTTTCCAATTGTTTTAGATCTGACTTTATTTGTGTGGAAATTGTTTTGTAGTTTTGCTCATATAGTTGAATAAATAGACTTTTAAAAAGAAGTCAAAAAATTCTTTGTTCCACCAAAGGGAAAAAGAAAGAGAAGAAAAAGAGGGAGGGAGAGACAAAGAGAGAGAGAGAGAGAGAGAGAGAGAGAGAGAGAGAGAGAGAGAGAGAGAAACCCCAAACGGAAAATAAGGCAAAGATAGAAGAGCAAGACCAAGCTGAACTTTTTCCCCAGGGAACTAGAAAAACCTGGCAGGTATGATTTCTGAGCTACTATAATGTCAGTGATTTTTGGAAGCCGGGAGATTGGAAGAGATGTTATAGGACTGGAAAAGGAAAAGAAAATTCCTAATTTTCAGTAAAAAATTGTAGGGTCTGAAAAATTCAAAGCCAGTAATGACTTCAGTCATGATTAGCAAAATTATAGAATTTCTTTTAAAGGTAAGATTTGTGAAAATCTGGAACAGAAAATGTTTCACTAAAAAGTTGGGGATTGTTTCATAATGAAAGATTAATGTCATTAGACTAGTAAAAAAAGGAAATATATTTTAGTTTCCCCTTTAAACTTGATCAAAAGCATTTTATTCATTCCTTTAATATTATCTTTATAGAAAGCGGAGAGATATAGACTAGATGAGGTAATCAGGTTTGTTCTAGGAACTATAATCCCATAAAGTCCCAAAGGCATATCAAGGGATGATTTCATATCAGCTTCAAGAAAATATTTTAATGGAGTACTCCAGAAACCTAGCCTCTGTTGGTTAATATTTTTTTAGTCAACAAAGGTACAGATATGCTTACTACGTTTACTGATAATTTATACCCGAGAGCAATAATTTTCATGTGGGGGAAAAAGATGTAAAAAGATGCTGACAAACCAGAATGATGAGCTGGATTTAGCAAAATAACTTTTAATAAGAATAGATGTAAAGCCCTCCCCTTGGGAAAAACAATTTCAAGGGAGGAGATGTGATTAAAAGAAGTTACTCTTGAAAATCCCAAGGGTTTTTCAAAGCTCAATTTGAACAAAAACAGGTCAAATAAATTTAAAAATGCATCTAAAAAAAGATCCTTGCTTACTTCTAGAAAGGGTAAATTTCCAATTAAGAAACATGATTGCACTCCCCTAACATACCCCGTCCTTAACGACCACAGTTGAATATTTGGGTTCTTGGTCAGGTCTAAATTGGGCTGGTGGGAACTGGATTAAACTCCCAGGCTGAAAAATAGAATAGAAGACTTGGAATGGGTGAGGGAAGAAGGGGGAAAAACATGATAAATTATTTTATGACTGAAAATAAATATGCACGTGGGAGAAAGGTTTAAAATTGTTCCTTAGTTTAGAGGGCAATTAGACAATGGTTGAAAGTTGAAAGTAGATAAAAATTCAGTCTTAGGGAAGAACTTTCCAACATTGGGCTATCCCGGAAGGATAGGGTTGGGAAGCAGGGGTTCTGTTTTACCAGACATTTTCAGGAAAAGTCTTGGGGATCATTTGTTAGAAAAATAGTCAAAGGAATTCAGAAATGGGTATAAAATTGGACCAAATGACCCTTTGAAATCCATAGAATTATTTATTTAAACAACCAAGAAAATCTTGGGAGTCCTCTGGGATCATCCCTTAATCAATTCCATTCCTCTAAATAAAATCCTGATTTTTTACCTTAATGACTTACCCATCTTTTAAATTAAAGAAGAAAGACTGCCAGTTTAAATCCACCCGTTAGGATGAAATCCATATTCTTCCCCATTGCACGAAAGTCCATCTTTGACCTATTCTTTGAGATAGGCTTTAATGGGAAAAAGGGATCTTTAGATAAATACATAGGATGAGGAGGCATTCAGGAAAAAAAATTAACAAAAAAGAAGGGTTACCCATGTTGTTTTGAGGAAAATAATCAAGACTTCTGAGGTCCACATAGTAAATAGGAATGTAGCAAGAAATATTATAGGAATTTTTCGGGCATGAAGAATGGCAAAGTTAGAGAGCCCCAGCCTTACCCCCAAAACAGTCAAACGAAACAACTGTTGAGTCATCAACAAATTCAAAATTAAAGGGAGGGTTTTGGGAACAAATTTTATTTTATTAAAAGTTATTATTCTTCAGCTATGAAGACAAATTGTCTTGTAACAGTCTCATCATTTTAAATCAACGACATTGCCTGGAAGCAAGATTTTTTTTTTTTAATGTGAATACTGAATTTGTAGAGAAAAAGGAAAAATATTAATTTAGTTAAAAACATTAAATGGAAATTCCCCTTTTTTGTGAACTATTTATTTTATATTTTTATGGTAACAAAAGCTCTAACTTGTTTCTCTTGTGACATGCTTTTCTGGCCCTTGGAGAAACCTGGATTTTTCCCAGCTATATTTTTGGGCACTTTTTTTTGGCCAGGTTCAAGAAAAGAACCTTATATGAAAAGGGAGAAAAAAGAAAAAGGGGAGGTGGAACTTTTGGGGATAGTAATCCTATCTATCTTATCTATCTAGTATCCTAGCTTTAATGATGGCCTTTGTTTTCATTTTTATTTAATGATTTTATTGATTTAACATTTTTTTTTTGCTTTTTGCTTAAATTAATTTTGATATTTAGACCAAACTTTTTTCCCCCTGCCTTTTATATTTTGAAATCATTTGACATTTTACTTTCATTATTGACTTCCTTGTTTTTTCTTAATGGACTGCTTTTTTGAAGGGCTTTGTTTTCCCACCCTCAGTTGCTAACAGGGAACACCTCTCCACCCCATTTCCCCATCCCACCCCTTTCAAAATTTCTGTTTTTATTTTCATTTGGGCTTCAATTTTCCTTTTACCATCTTATTTGCCCTTAATTTTCTAGTCTCTTAGCACTGTGAATCGGCAACAGATTAATGGGAATTTTTTTAAGTAGCCAATTCTTTTATTTTGCATCCATAAGAAGAGACATTTTCTCCCTGCTTGTCACAGTCAGGTTCCTAAGGTCTAAAACACAATTAAAAAAAAAAAAATGACTTTATCTTTATTTATTTAAGTTTCGAAATTTATTTTAAATTTAAGTACAAAATAATAAGGGGGGGGGGAACCATTGTCATGTGTTCAGCAGATCTTAAACGAGGATTCAATATAAAGCAATGAATTTCTATGTCAAGAAAAAGAATATACTAAATACTATACCTTGTTTTTAAAAATGTCGATCTTTTCTTTGCTTTTTTGTTTCCATTTGGAACTTTTTACTTTATTTTCCCCTCTCCTCTCTCCTTTCCCTAAGGTTACAATTAAACATAGATGCACACATATATTTATATATAAAGATTTTATATATATATATATATATATATATATATATATATATACATATACACATATATGTATATACACACACACATATACATGTACACACATATAAACTCACAGATATGTATATGTAAGACTGTCTTATGTTTATTTCTACTTTGTTTTTTCTCTTTGAAGGTGGGAGTATTTTCTTTATAAGTCCCAGTCTTTCCATATTTTTCTAAATCAACCAGCTCAGTCATTTCCACATCAACAATAACCAATACAACCCAGATTCTATCTGAGAAAATTGTCTATGAAATTTTCTGCATTCCTTCTATTTTTGGTTGTGAGGGTTTTATTTATAAGAAAAGTTTAATTTGAAATAATGAAAATTATCCATTTTACACTTCAACAATGCTTTCACCTTATAATATTATTTAATATCTTTCCAAAACCTGCTTCCTTTACATTTTTCTTCTTCTTCCCCTTTCTTCCCTCCCCCCCCTTTCTTTTGAAGATTCTGACCTTTTTTTCTTCTAAATGGACTTTGTTATTTTAAACAGAATTAAATAATAATTAAATTATTAAATAGATTAAATAACAAAATTACTGAGTTATTACTCAGTAAAATAATTGACCAGTATTTTAATTGGAATGCCATTACATAGATTAATTAAATTAAAATTGTCATTAAAAATAATTATTTTTACTTACTCATGAGCAAATAAATATTAATTTTATTATTTGGGATCTAACTTTATTTGTATAAAAAATTTTATATTCATATAGAATATGTTTCTTTTTTAAATCACACTCCGGTATTTTTATACTGTTGGGAAAAAATGGTCTTAAACAATATATTTGTTGGATAACAATAATTTGTTGTTTTGTAAGTTTTGTTGGAATTTTTTCCCTTTTTTTAATTTTGGGGGAACTCAGGAGAATCCCAAGGGAATCTTCCATCTTTCCCTCTCTGGATCTTAGCTAAATGAATTCTTGATTGCAGATGCAAAATAACTGAAACACCACCTGAAACCGTTTGCCATATTGCATGGAATGAGAGGCCAACCCTCCGGTTTCTCTTGAACACATTAGGATGTATGCTTAGACAAAGAACTTTGTAAGAGCTTAGAGAAACCTGAAATCTCTTGCCTCATCTTAAGAATAATTCATCTATCCCCTGAAATTACTCTTTTACAATTTTAGGAAATTGGGTTTACACAACGTGGCAAATCAGGACCAATATTAGCTAAAATGATGAAGTAGTGGATCATATCTGCCCTATACTTCTTGTTATACCTTCTTTCTTTTAATAGTTTTTCATACACAAAACATATGCATGGATAATTTTCAACACTAACCCTTGCAAAAACTTCTGTTCCAACTTTTCCCCTCCTTCCTTCCACCCCTTCCCCTAGATCCCTTGACTTTTTCTTTCTTAATTTACAAGAATTTTATACCATTCTAGATATATAGGCTGTATATTCTTTCCCATTCCTTCCCCTTCCCCTAGTAACTTCCTTCTTATAAAAATTTCCCTTTTTGGCCATTTGTTCTTTTTAATATCCCTTTACATATTTATTTTTGGAATCATTTCCATTATTGCTCAGCTCAAACCTTTTTTTTCAAGCTACCCAAATAAAAACCAGGTAAAAGAACTGATATTTTCATATATAAAAATAAAATTTAATTTGGTCTTTTTTGAGTTCCTTATAATTGGTCCTTAGTAGTCATATTTCTCCCAATGTTATTGTCAAATTTAAAGTTCTTGGTTGTTTTTGTCACAAATATCTGAAAATCTTTCAGTTGCTAAATATCCTTTTATTTATTTATTCCATTCAAGATTATATTTAACTTTGCTGGGTAAGTTACTCTTGGTCATAACCCCAGGTCTTTTGTCCAAAATCAATATTCCAAGATTTATAAGACCTTCCAATGTAATCTTGCCACCCCTTTGTAATCCTTATTGTAACTTTATGGATATTTAAATTGTGTTTTTCTTGTTGTTTCCAATATATTTTTCTTTTAATCTGGGACCCTTTGTTATATTTAAAAACTTTTTTGTATATTGTGGATCCCTCTGACAATCTAATGAAACGTATAAGCCCCTTATCAAAAATAGTATTTTCAATGTGAATAAAATATAAAAGACATCAAAATATATAAGTTTATTAAAGTTTAGACATTAAAATATTAAAACTTTCAATTTAATAGATCCTCTGAAATAAATCCACAGTCCACTTGGGTTTGAATTCTTTTCAAATTCTAATTTTAAAAGTTTAGTTTAAGAAGATGGACAGATGTCCTGTCCTCCAAAAAAACAAAGAAAAGCATACAAAAACAACAATCCACATTGAGAACTTTGTTGGTTAACAACACAATAGTTGTATCCAGGAAAGGTTCCGTTGCACAAAAATGGTAGTGACAGCCACTGCTCAAAGATCTTTTTTTTTTCTTGGATTACTGCTTTTTATGTCTGATCTCCCTAATAATTCTGCTTAGATTTTTTTCCCATTTATCAATGCTTAACAACTGTGCTTTATATTTTTCACACAAAATTATTTCAAACACCTACATTTACATGGTTCAACATTCTAAAATTTTACCTTTTCTTTTTTTTTTTGGGGGGGGGGGGATCAAAAAAATCCAATTCAATATACCTTTGAAAGAGAATGACATGTCAATTACAGGCAGCTAGGTGGCCAGTGAGTCTGGAGTTAGACCCGAGTTAAAATCTGATCCTTGTTAACTGTGTGACCCTACGCAAAGCATTTCTGCACCTCAGTTTCCTCATCTATAAAATGGGGATAATAATAGTACCTACCTCTCAAAATTGTTTTGAAAATCAAGAGATAAAAGTATCTGGTGCTTGTTTCCTTCTTTCCTTTGTTGTGACTCTTTTTTATTTTTTTTTAAAACCTTTTTATTTTTAAAAATATGCACCTATAATTTGACAACATTGTCCCTTGCATAGCCTTTTTCAGATGTTCCCAATTTACCCCCACTCCCTCCGCTAGATATCAAGCAATCCAATATATGTAATACATGTTAAAATATTTTAAATCCAATATGTGTAAACATATTACATAATTCTCTTGTTGCCCAAGAAAAATCATATGAAAAAGGAAAGAAAATGAGTAAGAAAACAAAATGCGACTGAACAACATCAAAAGGAGTGAGAATTTTATGTTGTGACCCCTACTCTGCGTGTAGATGGCTCTCTTCATCACAAGATTATTGGAAATGGCTTCAATCATCTCATTGTTGGAAAGAGTCTCGTTCATCAGAATTGATCATTACATAATCTTCTTCTTGCCCTGTATGATGATCTCCTGGTTTTGCTCTCTTCATTTAGCATCAGTTCATGTAAGTCTCCCCAGGCTTCTCTGAAATCATCCTGCTGATTATTTCTTACAGAACAATAATATTCCACAACATTCATATATCATAACTTATTCAACCATTCTCCAAATGATGGATATCCATTCTGTTTCCAGTTTCTTGCCATTATGAAAAGGGCTGCCATGTTGTGACTCTTTCAATTCTGGTTGTGCTAAGGGAGCTTGAGCCTTCTCGTTTGGCTGCCTCTTTTTCTTTGAGTTTCTTTGATTATAGGTGACCAAACTATGGTCCTGTGATAACTGGTCTTATGTGTTAACCTCATTAGTTCAAAGAGTCAGATCCTGGGTTTATCAGTTGGAGTTGCTTGGTGATTGTTAGCGTTTCATACTGAACAGTATGAACAGTATGAACAGAACTGAACAGCATACAGTAGCGTTGCATACTGAACAGTTTTAAAAATTTCATCCTTTAAAAGGAATTTATGACTTTAAAGCAATTATCAATTACATATTAGTAACTTTTTTTTTCCCCAGGGTTTATGTGTGTATACTGGGAGGGAGTGTGATGAAGAAATAAATGTGAAATTTGAGAACGTACTTCCCTTATCTGAGTTCAAATTCCCACTAGTGAATCAGGGTCACCTACAGTGCCTAGAAGTATAGATGGCCAGGCCCAGTGGGTTCAACTGAATGGTGCCTTTTATTTATGTTAGAACAAAATTCATAGGATTGTAGCTTTAAAATTGGAGAGAACCTAAGAGGCTTTGTGGGCCAATCCTTTTATTTTCCATTGGCCAAACTGAGGTCTAAAGAAGTTAGATAATCAGCTTCAGAAGGAGGATTTGAATCCTTATTCTAGAAGTATTGTCTTTTCTGTTCTGCTTTAATCCTATTTTGACAGGTTTAACTTTATTTTAATTTTCTGTGAGGCAATTAGGGTTAAGTAACTTGCTTAGGTCACACAGCCACAGCGTCTGAGGCTGGTTTGAATTCAGGTCTTTTTGATTTCAGGGATAGAGTTTCTTAAACTTTTCCTTCTCATGACCCCTTTTCAATCCCCAAATTTTTATTTGACTCTATCTCGAATTTGAGCTAAAGTGTTTCTGACAACATTTGTGCATGCTAAGTGTAAAGTGTGAATGTTATGTGGGCAGAACCAAGGCTGAAGTGAAAATGCAAGATGCAACATAGGTGAGCACTGCCAGAAACACTGTATTCAAAACGTTTGATTTTGAATTAATTTTTGGTGGTTTGTGTTTGGAAACTTGTTGCCAAATTTGTTGTAACTTCCACATTCAGTAACACAATCTCATATGGGATGGAGACCCAAAGTTTAAGATGCTTTACTCTCTAACTGCTGCACCTAGCTGTTTCAACAGCTTGGTTTTAAATATATACTCCAATGAATATTGAGATCTATATTTTATATATATCTGTTTTTTTAAATGTCCAGTGCCTTGCAAAAAGTAGGTGCTTGATAAACTTTTGATGAATTGAATATGTTCTCTTTCATCTAATTAGCCAGAGAAAAAGAAACACAAAAAGGATACAATTTTAAAATGCAATGTCATGTAAGTGTGGATAAGCATAATAAATTTAAGTGTGAAAGACATAAAATACAAATATAAAAAGACATGCAAAATGCAAACGGAAAAGCAGTTTTTAGAAAATATTATTAGAGAAAATCAGACATGGAGTGGCTTTTTAAAATTGATTTTTTTGTCAATTACATGTAAAAAAATTTTAACATTCATTAAAAAATTTTAGTTCCAAATTCTCTCCCTCCTTTCCCTCTCCCTTCTTGAGAAGGCAAGTAATTAGATTATACATATGAACTCATTCAAAACATTTTTATAAGAGCCATATTGCAAAAGAACATGAATTTTCAAAAAAACCCACAAGAAAAATAAAGTAAAAATGTATGCTTCAATCTGCATTCAGATTCCATTTGCTCTTTCTCTAGAGGTGAATAATATTTTTTCATCATAAGTTGTTCAAATTGTTTGGGATCCTTGTAGTGATGAAAGTAGCTAAGTCATTCACAGCTGACCCTTGTACAATATTGCTGTTACTGTGTACCATGTTTTGGTTTTATTTATTTCACTTTGTATCTATTATTTAAATCTAAATAAGCCTGAAGTTTATTTGAAAGCATCCTGCTCATCATTTCTTATAGCACAATAATATTCATTCCAATCTTATATCACAACTTGTTTAGCCATTTTCTAATTGATAGGCATCCCTTCAATATTCAATTCTTTGCTACCACAAAAAAAAAAAAAAAACCAACAAAAAAAAAAACTGCTGTAAATATTTGAGTACATTTTCTTTTTTCTTTGATCTTTTTGGGATACAAACCTTAAGTAGTAGTATTACTGTATCAAAGAATATAAATAGTTTTATAACCCTTTGGGCATAGTTCCAAATTACTTTTCAGAATGGGTGGATCCATTTATAACTTCATTAACAGTGCATTAATGTTCCAATTTTTCCACATTCCTTCCAACATTTCTTATTTTCCTTTACTTTCATATTAGCCAACTTGATAGGTGTGAGGGGGTATGGAGTTGTTTTAATTTTCATTTCCCTAAGGATAAATTATTTTGAGCATTTAAAAAATATTTTTAAAAATTGATTTATTTTTCTGAAAATTGTCTATTCAAAAGGACTCATATTTTTATAAATTTTATTTAGTTCTTTATATTTTGAGAAATAAGGCCCTTATCAGAGAAACTTGCTGTAATTCTGCTCCACCTCCACCCTCCCCCATTTTCTGCTTTCCTTTTAACCTTGGCTGCATTGATTTTGTTTGTACAAAAAGTTTTTAATTTTGTAGAATCAAAATGATCTATTTTACTTCCTGTAAGCATGAAGAAAACATTGGCATTTAATAAACTATGTAATTATAAGAAGGAAAGATAGACAGGATGTGAGAATGATAAAGACAATGTGTGGCATAAAGTATTGAACCAGTTATAGACTTATCCTTTCCAAACTTGATATTCTAATTCAATAAAAGCAGCAGCCCCACAGCAAGATGACTATCAAAAACTTAATGTCAATAGATTAGAGTGCTTCATCAAGCACCAATAGTTTGTTGCTAACTTGGAAGAGAAGCTAAGACAAATCACGATTAGCAACAGTTGTGAAAGTACTCCTTAGATTAATATCTGTTTTCTATGGATCACTTTACCAAGGCAGATGTACTGGACAAAGAGGAAACCTATCTATTGAAAAGAACCAATCAGAAGCCTTCAGTGAGTCAAAGTCTTGATCACTCCCAGTCACCTCTGTTGATGTTCATAGGCTAATCTTACTGAACTTCTTGGGACTTAAGGGGGATCCCCAAAATATTGGGTTCCAGACTAGTGTCACAAGCTATCTCAAGAGAATTTGTAGGCTCGGACTCTTCGCCAAGTCAAGGGGCAAAGTTTATTATAATTGTAATGCTGATCAAATCAGGCTGAATTCTTTTTCTTTTTCTTTTTTTTTTTTATTATAGCTTTTTAGATACAAAACATAGGCATGGGTAATTTTTCAACATTGCCCCTTGCAACAACTTCTGTTTCAACTTTTCCCCACCTTCCTATTGGAATCTTTACTAAAGTGTTAAGACATTTCTTTACAAATTGTTAAAGACATTGGAGTTAATTTAATCTTAGTTATTTTGGGCCAGAACTTGAAACAAGATACTAAGTGGAACTGATTGAACAATGATTGCAACTGATACTAAGGCTGCCCTCCAAGAAAACCCCCCAACACCTTCCCTCCACTCCCTCCCCCAGAAGGCAGATTGACCAATACAAATTATATATGTTAAAGTATATGTTAAATACAATATATGTATGCATATCCATACAGTTATTTTGCTGTACAAAAAGAATCAGACTTTGAAATAGTGTACAATTAACCTGTGAAGGAAATAAGAAATGCAGGTGGACATAAATAGAGGGATAGGGAATTCTATGTAGTGGTTCATACTCATTTCCCAGAGTTCTTTTGCTGGGTGTACCTGGTTGAATTCATTACTGCTTTATTGGAATTGATTTGGTTCATCTCACTGTTGAAGAGGGCCACGTCCATCAGAATTGATCATCATATAGTATTGTTGTTGAAGTATATAATGATCTCCTGGTCCTGTTCATTTCACTCAGCATCAGTTCATGTAAGTCTTTCCAGGCCTTTCTGAAATCATCCTGTTGGCCATTTTTTATAGAACAATAATATTCCATAACATTCATATACCACAGTTTCTTCAGCCATTCTCCAATTGATGGGCATCCACTCAGTTTCCAATTTCTAGCCACTACAAAGAGGGCTGCCACAAACAGCACATACAGGTCCCTTTTCCTTCTTTAGTATCTCTTTGGGGTATAAGCCCAGTAGTAACACTGCTGGATCAAAGGGTATGCACAGTTTGATAACTTTTTGGGCATAATTCCTGATTGCTCTCCAGAATGGATGGATCCCATTCACAACTCCACCAACAATGCATCAGTGTCCCAGTTTTCCTTCCCTTCCAACATTTTTCATTATCTTTTCCTGTCATCTTAGCCAATCTGACAGGTGTGTAATGGTATCTTAGAGTTGTCTTAATTTGCATTTCTCTAATCAATAATGATTTGGAACACCTTTTCATATGCCTAGAAATAGTTTTAATTTTTTCATCTGAAAATTGTCTGTTCATATCCTTTGATCATTTTTCAATTGGAGAATATCTTGATTTCTTATGAATTAGAGTCAATTCTCTATATATTTTGGAAATGAGGCCTTTATCAGAACCTTTAACTGTAAAAATGTTTTACAAACTTATTGCTTTCCTTCTAATCTTTTCTGCATTAGGTTTGTTTGTACAAAAGCTTTTTAACTTGATATAATCAAAATTTTCTATTTTGTGACCAATAATGATCTCAGGTTCTTCTTTGGTCACAAATTCCTTCCTCCTCCGCAAGTCTGAGAGGTAAACTATCCTATGTTCTTCTAATTTATTTATAATCTCAATCTTTATGTCTAAATCATGAACCCATTTTGATCTTATCTTGGTATACGGTATTAAGTGTGGGTCCATGCCTAGTTTTTTATTGACTATTTTGTCTTGTGAACCTTACCTATTCCACTGATCAACTAGTCTATTTCTTAGGCAATACCAAATGGTTTTGGTGATTGCTGCTTTATAATATAGTTTTGGATCGGGTACAGCTAGGCCACCTTCATTTGATTTTTTTTTTTCATTAGTTCCCTTGAAATTCTTGATCTTTTATTCTTATTTTTGTTGTTATGAATTTTGTTGTTATTTTTTCTAGGTCATTAAAATAGTTTCTTGGGAGTCTGATTGGCATGGCACTAAATAAATAGATTAGTTTAGGTAGTATTGTCATCTTTATTATATTTACTTGGCCTATCCAAGAGCACTTAATATTTTTCCAATTGTTTAGATCTGACTTTATTTGTGTGGAATGTGTTTTGTAGTTTTGCTCATATAGTTGAATAAATAGACTTTTAAAAAGAAGTCAAAAAATTCTTTGTTCCACCAAAGGGAAAAAGAAAGAGAGGAGAAAGAGGGAGGGAGGGAGAGAGAGAGAGAGAGAGAGAGAGAGAGAGAGAGAGAGAGAGAACCCAAACGTAAAATAAGGTGAAGATAGTAAGAGCAAGACCAAGCTGAACTTTTTCCCCAGGGAACTAGAAAAACCTGGCAGGTACGATTTCTGAGCTACTATAATGTCAGTGATTGTTGGAAGCTTGTGGAGATTGGAAGAGATGTTATAGGACTAGAAGAGGAAAAAGAGAAATGTCCTAATTTTCAGTAAAAGAATCTGTATGGAGTCTGAAAATTGAAAGCCAGTAATGACTTCAGTCATGATTAGCAAAATTATAGAATTTTTTTTAAAGGTAAGATTTGTGAAAATCTGGAACAGAAAATGGTTGTCACTAAAAGTCAGGATTGTTTCATAATGAACAGATTACATGTCATTAGACTAGTAAATAAAAGGAAAGCTATATTTTAGTTTCCCTAAACTTGATACAAAGCATTTGACATCATCTTTAATATTATCTTTATAGAAAGATGGAGAGATATAGACTAGATGAGTGTAGTCAGGTTGTTCTAGAACTATAATCAGAAGTCTTAAGGCATATCAAGGATGATTTCATATCAACTTCAAGAAAATATTTTAATGGAGTACTCCAGAAACCTAGCCTCTGTTGGTTAATATTTTTTTAGTCAACGAAGGTACAGATATGCTTACTATGTTTACTGATAATTTATACCCGAGAGCAGTAATTTACATGTGGGGGAAAAGGATGTAAAAAGATGCTGACAAACCAGAATGATGAGCTGGATTTAGCAAAATAACTTTTAATAAGAATAGATGTAAAGCCCTCCCCCTTGGGTTAAAAAAGTCAATTTCAAGGGAGGAGATGTGATTAAAGAGAAGCTATCTAAAAGAAAATCCCAGGGTTTTCAAGCTCAATTTGAATCAATAAATAACAGTCAAATCAAATTTAAAAATGCATCTAAAAAAAGATCCTTGCTTACTTCTAGAAAGGTGCAATGGCCTAATGAAGAACATGATTGCACTCTATACATACCCTGTCCTAATCAGACCACAGTTAGAATATACTTGGTTCTTGGTCAGGTCTGAATTGGCTGGTGGAACTGGATAAACTCAGGCTGAAAAATAGAATAGAAGACTTGGAATGGGGTGTGAGGAAGAAGGGGAGAAACATGATAAATTATTTTATGACTGAAAGGCTATCATGCATGTGGGAGAAGGATTAAAATTGTTCCACTTAGCTTCAGAGGGCATTGCTAGGAGCAATGATTGAAAGTTGAAGAGAAGTAGATAAAGATTCAGTCTTAGGAAGAACTTTCCAACATTGGAGCTATCCCAAAGAAGGATAGGCCACGTTAGGAAGCAGTGGGTTCTGTTTTACTAGACATTTTCAGGAAGAGTCTTGGGGATCATTTGTTAGAAAAATAGTCAAAGGAATTCCTGAATGGGTATAAACTGGACTAAATGACCTTTGAAATCATAGAATTATTTATTTGGAACAGCAGAAAATCTTAGGAGTCCTCTGATCATCCTCTAATCAATCTCCATTCCTCTACAATAAAATCCTGATTTTTTGACTTAAGTGACTTACCCATCTTAGAAGTAGCAAGAAGGACTGCAGTTTGAATCCACCTGTTAGGATGCCAAATACCATATTCTTCCCATTGCACGAAAGTCCATCTTTGTTTACCTATTCTTTGAGATAGGCTTAATGGGAAAAAGGGATCTTAGATAAATACATAGGATGTAGGAGAGCATTCTAGGAAAAGGAAATTAAATACAAAAAGCAGGGTTACCCATGTTGTTTGAGGAATAATAATCAAGGACTTCTGAGGTCAGCATAGCATAATAGGAATGTAGTACGAAATATTATAGGAATTTATTCAGGCATGAAGAATGGCAGTTAGAGAGCCCCAGCTCTTACCCCCAAAACAGTCAAATCTAGAAACAACTGTTGAGTCATCAACAATTCAAAATTAAAAGGGAGGGTTTTGGGAGCAAATTTGGCTTATTAAAAAGCTATTATTCTTCAGCTATGAGACAACATCTTGTAACTAGTCTCATCATGTTTAACATCAACTGACATTGCCTGGAAGCAAGATTTTTTTTTTTTAATGTGAATACTGTATTTGTAGAGAAAAAGGAAAAATATTAATTTAGTTAAAAACATTAAATGGAAACTCCCCCTTTTTGTGACCTATTTATTTTATATTTTTATGGTAACAAAAGCTCTAACTTGCTTCTATTGTGACATGCTTTTCTGGCCCTTGGAGAAACCTGGATCTTCTCAGCTATATTTTGGTCACTTTTTTTTCTTTTTTTTTGGCCAAGTTGCATATGAGAAAGAACTATATAGAAAAGGGAGAAAAAAGAGAAAGAGGGGAGGTGGTATACTTTTGAGGATAGTATCCTATCTATCTATGTATCTATCATCTATCTATCTATCTATCTGTGTATCTATCTATCTATCTATCTGTCTTTCTTTCTATCTATCTAGTATCCTAGCTTTAATGATGGTACTTTGTTTTGCTACTTTATTTAATGATTTTATTGATGTAACATTTTTTTTTTGCTTTTTGCTTAAATTAATTTTGATATTTAGACCAAACTTTTTCCCCCTGCCTTTTATATTTTGAGATCATTTGACATTTTATTTTCATTATTGACTTCCTGCTTTTTTCTTAATGGATTGCTTTTTGAAGGCTTTGTTTTCCCACCCTCAGTTGCTAACAGGAACACTCTCCACACCCATTTCCCCACATCCCACTCCCTTTCGAAGTTTCTGTTTGTTATTTTCATTTGGGCTTCACCTTTTCTTTTTACCATCTTATTTGCCCCTTGGATTCTCTAGTCTGTTTCTATAGCACTGTGATCTGCAACAGATTAATGGAGATTTATTGTCTTAGTAGCCAGATCTCTTTTATTTGCATTATAAGAAGAAAAATTTTCTCCCTGCTTGTCACAGTCAGGCTCCTAAGTTCTAGAACACAATTTTTAAAAAATAACTTTATCTTTATTTATTTAAGTTTCGAAATTTATTTTAAATTTAAGTAAAAAATAATAAGGGGAGGAAACCATTGTTATGTGTTCAGCAGATCGATCATAAAAAAAGGATTCAACATAAAGCAATGAATTTCTATGTCAAGAAAAAGAATATACTAAATACTATACCTTGTTTTTTTTAAAATGTCCATCTTTTCTTTGCTTTTTTTTGTTCCATGTTGTGCACTTTTTCTTTATTTTCCTCTCTCCTCTCTCCTTTCCCTAAGGTTACAATTAAACATAGATACACACATATATTTATATATAAAGATTTTATATATATATATGTATACACATATACATGTACACACATATAAACTCACAGATATGTATATGTAAGACTGTCTCATGTTTATTTCTACTTGTTTGTTTCTCTGAAGGTGGATAGTATTTTCTTTCATAAGTCCCAGTCTTTCCATATTTTTCTAAATCAACCAGCTCAGTCATTTCCTACATCATGACAATAATTCAATACAATCAGATTCTATCTGAGAAAATTGTCTATGAAATTTTCTGCATTCCTTCTATTTTTGGTTGTGAGGGTTTTATTTGTAAGAAAAGTTTAATTTGAAATAATGAAAATTATCCATTTTACACTTCAACAATGCTTTCACTTTATAATATAATTTAATATCTGATACTATGGAACCTGCTTCCTTTACATTTTCTTCTCTTCTTTCCCCCTTTCTAACTCCTCCCCCACCCCTTTCTTTGAAGATTCTGACCTTTTTTTCTTCTAAATGGACTTTGTTACTGTAAACAGAATTAAATAATAATTAAATTATTAAATAGATTAAATAACAAAATTACTGAGTTATTACTCAGTAAAATAATTGACCAGTATTTTAATTGGAATGTCATTACATAGATTAGTTAGGTAAAATTGTCATTAAAAATAATATTAGTTTTACTTACTCATGAGCAATAAATATTAATTTTATTATTTAGATCTAACTTTATTTGTATAAAAATGTTTATATTCATATAAAATATGTGTCTTTTTTGGCAATCATACTCTCAGGTATTTTATACTGTCTGGTTATTTAAAATGGTCTTAAACAGTATTATGATTGATACACACATAGGACTGTGTTGTTTTGTAATGTTTTGTTGAATTTTCCCTTTTTTTAATTTTGGGGGAACTCAGGAGAATCCCAAGGGAATCTTCCATCTTTCCCTCTCTGGATCTTAGCTAAATGAATTCTTGATTGCAGATGCAAAATAACTGAAACACCACCTGAAACCGTTTGCCATATTGCATGGAGCCTGAGAGGAGCCAACCCTCCTTGGTTCTCTGAACACATTAGGATGTATGCTTAGAAAA